>NC_137476.1:15364328-20164328 GCF_918807975.1 Aplidium turbinatum | reverse complement strand
GTAGCGCGTGTCGTCAACTTCCTCGACATAGAGGTATACCTCTGGGGACAAGAAGCTACGTATTATTTTAGTTTTGTTGATATTAGGAGTTCCTTCCTGGCGAACCTCTTCAAGTGTAGCGATGTAGTCAGCGACAGTCTGAAACCAGAACTTGAAAATGGTAGGAGCGTCAGCGGAGTTAGGATCAACTGAAAAGTCTTTAGGACGAGGAATATGTCTGTCCATCTTTCTGATTCTTGCTTAAATAAGTTTATTAAATTGACATGACCTACATTGAAACCAACAAACTCATTTCAGTGAAGTAGGCTTTCATAAACTTAAAACGTGATTATCCTGCTATTGAAAACTAGCTTTAAAGAATGTTAACACAAAGTATGACAAACTAAAACAAGATTCTACTTAAACTGCCGACTGCACTGCTACATTGTCCTACACTGAAAACTAATAATAATAATAATGTTATGGTTATATTTATTGTCGCTCTACAACAGCTAAGGTCTTTTAGCGACAGGGCTCATTTTTAATTTTTATCAGGTTTACGATGTTATCACATTATTACCCGACTCATTCTCACCGCGCTATGCAGGATAGAACACAATCGGTACCGTTTTTGAAGTCTTCGGTTTGACCCGACCTGGAATCGATCTCAAATCTACCAGCACCAGAGCCGAAGGCGAAACCATTCGGCCACTGAGCTGGTTGTCACTGAAAACTAGAGAATGAACCAACACGAAAGAAACCAAGAGAAGCAAGCCACGCAATCGGCAAACTCACACTGCGCTGTTGGCAAGAGAGAATGTGGTGCGTGACGACACGCGCTACACCACACAGACCACATCATCAACGACTGTACCATCTTCAAGCAACTTAACGGAGTGGAAGGTCTGTGCGTTTTGACTGATATCAAAGACTGGCTGTTCTTGTAGGCCTAGCCTTTCAGTGTAGTTCAGAAACATCATTAATATGGGGTGGTAAAAGGATAGACTCTCTTCTCTAGAGGCTCACACGACCAGTGACGCTGATGAGTTCCAAAAATTGGGTTGCTGCGGACGGCCGAAGCCCGGCCGCGTGTTAGCCGAAGGTTAATACAACAGCGGGGGTTTTGGAGGGCCTCCCTCCACAAAGTTTTGAAAAATTACATTTGATTTGGTGCGTTCTAAGAGCATTTTCAGCTCTAAATTGTGATAAAAGTTTAAGATAACACTTATTAACGGCTTATTTAAGAGTTTTGCAAATGTGTATTGTGTAGCCTAATATTATTTTAAAGAGGACGATCATTAACAAATGAATGTAAAAAGCAAAAATCATCAAACTTAGCGCTATAATATTTATGTCACAACAAACAATTTAGAGTAGGCTATAGGCTAGCTATTGTGCAGTTACAGCATCTGAGCATGACAGAGTGATGTAGCTCACATGATAAAACAATGTTACTATAGACATAGAATGTTATTAAGTAGCTGTATTCGAAGGTATACGGCGGTATACGCAGTATACCCTCTGCTTTTCGAGCAACTATAGTATAGGCTTACCCTCTGGTTTTCCCAAGCGAGTGCGTAACTGCCTATGCTATCCTTACTGATTCCTAATGCATGATGTTCTGCAAGAATTATCCATGTTATCCATTAAACTTCAGTCTCGAAGTACAACTTTACCTGGAGCCGAACTTTTAATAAAATGGACAATACGAATTATTGAGAGATTCAAGGAAAATCCGGAAGAAAAAACACAGTTGGCTTTAGCAGCGAAGGATAATTTAATGTTCAGAAATATTCCTCTGATACAAAATTCTAACGTGACCCGACAGTTTATCGAAAGACAATTTATCGAACGACACTTCATCAAACGACACTTCATCGAACGACAGTTTATCGAACGACAATTCATCGAAACGACAGTTTATCGAAACGACAGTTCATCGAAACGACAGTTCATCAAACGACAGTTTATCGAACGACAGTTTATCGAAACGACAGTTCATCGAACGACAATTCATCGAAGGGGCTAGGGGCTAGAGGCTAGGAGTTAGGGGCTAGAGGTTAAGAGTTAAGGTTAGAATTAGGGGTTAGTGGTTGGGAGTTGGAGTTTAAGGGTTAGGGGTAGGGGTTAAGGGTAGGGTTAGGGGTTGGGGGTTAAGGGGTAGGGTTAAGGGTTAGGAGTTAGTGGTTAGGAGTTAGGGGTTGGGGGTTAAGGGTTAGGGTAGGGTTACGGTTAGGGGTTAGTGGTTAGGGGTTGGGGTTAGGGGTTGGGGGTTAGGGTTAGGTTTTAGGGGTTAGGTTTTCGATTAACTGTTGTTCCAGGCCCCTAGCCAGCAGGGAGCCAGGGAGGCCTCGCCCCCCTTAAAAACAAATCCGCCCCCCCCTGGCAAAATCCAAACATTCAAGAGCAACAGCTACATTTATAATGATTTTGCCCATTTAAATTTTTTCGGCCCCCCTTAAAAATAGTTGGCCCCCCTTGCTCTGCGGTCTGGCTACGGCCCTGTGTCGTTCGATAAATTGTCGTTCGATAAACTGTCGTTTCGATAAACTGTCGTTCGATGAATTGTCGTTCGATAAACTGTCGTTTCGATAAACTGTCGTTCGATAAACTGTCGTTCGATGAACTGTCGTTTGATAAACTGTCGTAGTACCAAATTCTAAAGTAGTGCCAATTAACGCAAATCAATTCATTCAGAGCATTGTTAGCAGAATGCAAATGAGACTTTGCACTGATACCGACACTGACAATGCTCAGCTACTGGTTGATATTGCTAACTTGCAACCAGAAAAAATGATAGAAGGAAATTTGCGTCATGGAGAAGCAGAGGTGAGAAGAATTTGTAAACGTTTTGACATTGATGAATTACAGTCAATTCAAGGATTAAGAGACTTTAGTGAAAAAGTTGAAATTTTGCCTAATAATCTGAAGTCTCTCTTTACAGCTATTTCAACTTTACTTTGTTCAACAGCAGAATGTGAACGTGGTTTCAGTTTAATGAAAAATATTATCACAGGTTTAAGAGCATCTTTGTTCATTGATAATGTGAGCTGCTGTTTGATGCTTATTGCAATGGACCACCCGTGGCTCAATTTACCACTACAAATATGTAAGATCTTGGCTACTAAACCACCGATCAGCTAAGGTTTACTAGATCCCAAATTTTTAAAGAGGATAAAGATGTAGATTCCTCTCGGCAGGCTGTATTCATAGAAAAATAGCCTAAACAATTTGGTATCTCTAGTCCAATTTTGATGTTTATAATTCATGTTATGGAAGAATAAAGATTAGTATTTTGCAAGTTGTGTATTATTTATCATTTTGGCAAATCTGACAGTATACCCTGTGCTTTTTTACGAATACAGCACTGGATAGTAGCCTAATTATTCATTACAGTATCAAATAACAGATGGCTGGCCTGACTGGTCAGTCATAAACAACAGCTGCAAAGTTTGAAACCAAACAAGTGGTTTCTAAATTTAGTGACTAACATGCACTTCCATGAAAATCAAAAGCTGCAAACCCAGCCTATCTTCTACAGAATCTTGAGTAGCCTACCCTACTGTAGCCTACTTGATGGAAACATACGAACTATCTGCAATTTAAAAATGTTTTAACTGTTTTATAATAAGAAGATCAGCTTTACTTCTTGAAGCTATATTCCAAGCTATCATTAAAACGTCAAATCTCCCGAAGAACCGTTCAACTTGAGATAGCATCCTGCTCAAATATGCTGCCTGAACAAAGCAAATGCTTTTGCTTTCGTTTGTATTGGCAATTCAAAAAAACTCGCGGCTCTTTGACGTCACAATGGAGTGTTTCTTTTATTGTAATCTTTTTTCCTGCAACAAATTTTCTTGAACACGCAGGGTTTCGAACTATAATTTACACTTAAAAGTTAGCAATTCTGTGAACAGTGAATATAGCATACATTTTTGGGACAAGCAATGTTTAGATATTTGAGCAACTTTTTGTGAAAATTTTTGTGTGTGTGCTGCAATACAGCAGCCAGGGAATGGGATGGGATGGGATGGAATACAGATTTTGGGATGGAAGATGGAAAATGTCAAGGATGGAAAAGAATGGAAGATCTTGATGATGGGATGGAAGACAATCTTCCATCATTCCATCCCAATTCCATCATTAACTTTCTAACGCTTTATCAAGACATGCAAAATATTATGTTGCTTGCTGAAATAATTCGTACTGTACGTTCAAGCAACAATTCAAACGGTACGTAATCCTTAGGAAAATACTGCTGTTAAATTTTTAGCTTAAGTTTAGCCTATGGATTTTAGGTTTATTTGTGGCATATTCAACGCGGAGATTACAAAATGTGAAGATAGAAGATGGAAGAGATTTCTGAGATAGAATGGAAGATTTCTAAGATGGAATGGAGATGGAATGGAGATGGAATGGAAGATTTCTAAGATGGAATGGAGATGGAATGGAGATGGAATGGAGATGGAATGGAGATGGAATGGAGATGGAATGGAGATGGAATGGAGATGGAATGGAGATGGAATGGAGATGGAATGGAGATGGAATGGAGATGGAATGGAGATGGAATGGAGATGGAATGGAGATGGAATGGAGATGGAATGGAGATGGAATGGAGATGGAATGGAGATGGAATGGAGATGGAATGGAGATGGAATGGAGATGGAATGGAGATGGAATGGAGATGGAATGGAGATGGAATGGAGATGGAATGGAGATGGAATGGAGATGGAATGGAGATGGAATGGAGATGGAATGGAGATGGAATGGAGATGGAATGGAGATGGAATGGAGATGGAATGGAGATGGAATGGAGATGGAATGGAGATGGAATGGAGATGGAATGGAGATGGAATGGAGATGGAATGGAGATGGAATGGAGATGGAATGGAGATGGAATGGAGATGGAATGGAGATGGAATGGAGATGGAATGGAGATGGAATGGAGATGGAATGGAGATGGAATGGAGATGGAATGGAGATGGAATGGAGATGGAATGGAGATGGAATGGAGATGGAATGGAGATGGAATGGAGATGGAATGGAGATGGAATGGAGATGGAATGGAGATGGAATGGAGATGGAATGGAGATGGAATGGAGATGGAATGGAGATGGAATGGAGATGGAATGGAGATGGAATGGAGATGGAATGGAGATGGAATGGAGATGGAATGGAGATGGAATGGAGATGGAATGGAGATGGAATGGAGATGGAATGGAGATGGAATGGAGATGGAATGGAGATGGAATGGAGATGGAATGGAGATGGAATGGAGATGGAATGGAGATGGAATGGAGATGGAATGGAGATGGAATGGAGATGGAATGGAGATGGAATGGAGATGGAATGGAGATGGAATGGAGATGGAATGGAGATGGAATGGAGATGGAATGGAGATGGAATGGAGATGGAATGGAGATGGAATGGAGATGGAATGGAGATGGAATGGAGATGGAATGGAGATGGAATGGAGATGGAATGGAGATGGAATGGAGATGGAATGGAGATGGAATGGAGATGGAATGGAGATGGAATGGAGATGGAATGGAGATGGAATGGAGATGGAATGGAGATGGAATGGAGATGGAATGGAGATGGAATGGAGATGGAATGGAGATGGAATGGAGATGGAATGGAGATGGAATGGAGATGGAATGGAGATGGAATGGAGATGGAATGGAGATGGAATGGAGATGGAATGGAGATGGAATGGAGATGGAATGGAGATGGAATGGAGATGGAATGGAGATGGAATGGAGATGGAATGGAGATGGAATGGAGATGGAATGGAGATGGAATGGAGATGGAATGGAGATGGAATGGAGATGGAATGGAGATGGAATGGAGATGGAATGGAGATGGAATGGAGATGGAATGGAGATGGAATGGAGATGGAATGGAGATGGAATGGAGATGGAAAAAACGTCTTCCATTCCATTCCATCCCATACCCTGACCGCAGCATACACCAGCTAGCCGCCCCTGCACACGACGACGACGAATGCATGTTCGAGGAGGTGAAACCAAAAATTGCCTAAATCTGCGTGATTTTATTGAAATCTCTCAACTGAAATCTAGAACATTGGCTATAGGCTACAGTATATTATATCGAAACCAAACGAAAACTCTGCACTGTAATATGATTTTGTCTCAGTACCGCAGCCTAGCCTACTAATGTTTTGTAGCATAGCTATAAGATATGGAAGAGCAGGGAGGGCGATCGCTCCTCCGCTGAAAAAAAAAACGTCGCGAATTTGGGCAAAAATGTCCAGTTATTTGAGCAAATCAAACTTACTATGCTGTTTCGACATCTCACCAGTTTACCAACTTTATATAATTGGCTATAATTTCTGAGATACATTGAGATTTTCCAATGAATATAAAATGTTCACCGATTTTGGAAACTATTGCATCTGTATGTGATATTGCAATTTGAGCAGAATGATAAGTTTCGATTAAACATCTGCAAAAAGTGAGTGTGAAAGAGCAGAATTGGAGAACAGAGGTAAGCCTATCCACTAGCATGTAGGCTAGAAAGAGCGGGACCTGTGAACAGGGGTTATCTGCGAACCACCCCCCTTAATTTTTTTTATACAACTCTTTAGTGCCAAATGTGGATATTGTTGGCTTTGACACGCTTCGTTAGTTTTTTTTTAGGCAGTAAAGTCATTTTTTAAGCTGATGTGTGGACAGGAGACTTAATTGCTGATTTTGAGATAATTTTGTAAATTTTTGAGGACGTAGGCTACAACATGTTTTCCAGTTGTTTAACTTGAGTGATATCTTGGCTTTCAGTGATAAGTGATTAATGTGCGATAAATTAGCATTGTTTTTAGCTATGTTGAGTAAGACTAAAAGTTCAGGTTTTAGGCTGGGAGCAAAAAAAATTACCGGTCATGTGGTGCGTGACCTGTAAACCTCCCTGTTTGAGCGACCTGCGAGCCATTTTATTTTGGGTCAACAACACAACACCAAAACAGGACAGATAATTACAATTTCAAAATAATTGTTACAAGTCGAGTTCCTTGTTAAATCAAAGTTGTTGTTATTGAATTTGCAGGTACACTTAGGTAGTCAAAAGAGCTCACTTTGAAACTCTTTTTTTGGCCGCTTTCATTTTATTCCGCCCGTTGGCTCAATGGTTACGCGCCCGACTCAAAATCAAGTGGCTTTGGTTTGGCTTTCGGGGTGTGCGCTTCAGCAACGCATTTCAGGACTGCTCTCCATTCAGCGGCACCTAATGGATGGAATAGTTCCCCGGCAACAATATTCCAACAATCGGAAACTTTACCCTGTCAACCTCTGTGACCGGGCCTGCTTCAGTGATTTAAAGTTTCTACAAGTAGGATATGTGAAACTGCCAGGATTAAGCTATCAAAGCTTTCCTAGTCCGAGGATAAAGATCAAATCAATCATTCAAAACTTTTGTTTTTATATTCAGAGCCATCGGCGAAGCTCGCTTTACATTCTACAGTGCAGTGAGAGTAATAAACTTGCGTCGTTACCGCGGTGTGATATCTTATCTTCCTGTACGTGATGATGACATATCTTCTCAAGAGGTTATTGCAAAAGCGGTAAGTAGCTGAAATATTTGCACTTTGTTTGTATGGAGGAGGTCAAGACTGACACTGTGAAACAATGTTGTTTTAATTCTAGCTGTTATATTTCAAGGATGAACTTTATCATAAAATAGAGCAGGAGTTAAACACGTTTAATTACATTTTCATAAGGAAAAGCAAGGAAGACTTTTTTAGGTGTGTTTTTGGACAATTTTAAAATACTTGCTATTTTTGGGCTGACAAGAGATTGACGTCATTTCTTGGAGATCATGAGAAAGTCGAGGTTGTCCGTTGAATACGCGATTCAAAACTAAAGTTGCATGTTTTGCTGTTTTCCATCGGAGTTGAGTTATTTTTGTTTCTTGGTTACGGGAATTTGGAGTTGTTGTGGTCTGGTTTTTCATTAAATTTGTTTCATTTCCAACCAACCACAAGAATGTGGTACGATTCAGGAGAGGTTATGTCTGGTCATATGGCAACATGGTGAATAAAAGGGATAAACAGTTAAACACACCAGAAATTTGTATCTATTTACGAATACGGTATCTACTTTATTAGAATTAATTGCCAGAAGTTTTCACGTTATTATCAGGTGAAAGCAGAGCCGGTCTTTGGGGTGTGCAAACCGTGCGATCGCACAGGACCCGCAATTTACTCAGAAAAATAAGGATTGTAGATCATACTGTAATGTACTGTCCCTATCAGAAAATGCAGTAATTTTTGTCATTTCCAATGGAAAAAATTCAATTCGATTTACAAGCAAGTAGCCTACCGGTATTTTTGTTGAACATGCTCTCAGCATGCACCAAATTCAAAGTAATTTTTCAAAATTTTCTAGGGGAGGCTCCCCAGACCCCTCGCAGCTGGGTTTCGCTTTCTATTTTGTTTGTTTGTTTATTGGCCGCTGCGAAAAATATGTACAATAAATCAAAACACAATGTACAGTAAAACTGTTGAAAAGTTTACAATAAAAAAAAAAACGAGTAAAAAATGATGGTAGCATCACAGCAGCGGGAGGCTGCGAAGTGACCGTTCAAGGTCTTCAAGTCAAGCAGCCACCCTTAACTCATCAATGATAATTATAATTGAATAATTGAGACAAAGAGATAATAATACATAAATAACGGTGAAGCTGTCCAAGAAGATAAGAAATCAAAAAACTGATTAGTAGGTTAATTTAGCATTTGTTTAATATGAGTCAATAATTTTCTTTTCGTACATTCTTTTAAAAGTTGTGAATGAGGATTTGCGAATTTCATCTGATATATTATTCCAAATTTTTGCGCCAGAGTATTTTATTGAGCGTTGTAGTTTTGTGGTTGTGTATCGATAATAATAGTAATCTAGGTTGGTCGAGTTTCGAGTAGAAAAGTTGTGAATTTGGTTACATTTTTTAAAGTAGTTTAGAAAAGTGTCGGGTAATAAATTAAAACTAAACTGATACATAAACTTAGCAATTTCAAAGTTGTACAGATCTTTTAACTTTAGGATATTTAGTTGTTTTTAAAAGGGTGTGACATGGTCAGCCCATTTGCCTTTCACAACAGCTTTGACTGCCTTATTTTGCAAAACACCAAGCTTTCCAATATGTGTTTTGTATGACGACCCCCAAATTGTCAGTCCGTATATTAGGTAAGGATGCACAAGAGAATAGTAAAGCTGAAGCATAGCTTTGGTAGATAAACAATGTTTTAATTTAGAGAGTATGCCAACAGATTTGGAGAGTTTGGAAGATAGAGCATCAATATGAGGAAGAAAAGATAGATTTTTGTCAATTAAGATACCAAGGTATTTAGCAGTGTGAACATTTTTTAGTTGGGTATTGCCGTAAAATACTTCAACACTAGTTGATTTTTGGTTGGTCTTGGGTGCAATTATTAAAAAGTTAGACTTAGAAGCATTTATCGTAAGTGAATTGGCTGTGATCCAACGTTTGATTCCTTTCAGTTCAAGATTAATTAAATTTTGAAGACTTAATAAATTATCGGCTTTAATAACAAGACAAGTGTCATCAGCAAATAATCTAGGAACAGAAGAAACACAGTTAGATATATCATTTATATAAAGTAAAAAGAGAAGCGGTCCTAATATGGACCCTTGAGGGACACCAAATTTTATTTCTTTTAATGTAGAATTTTCTTGACCAATAGACACAAATTGTTTACGATTTTTCAAGTAGGAAGTAAGTAAGGCATTGGCAACTCCTCGAATTCCATAATGATCAAGTTTATGCAAGAGTTTTTCATGATGAACTGTGTCAAAGGCTTTTTTAAGATCTAGTAAAACAAGTCCAGTCAATTCATTGTTCTGCATTTGCTCGTATGAGGAGGTAATAATGTCTAAAGCAGCATGACTTGTTAAATGGTTGGCACGAAAGCCATACTGAGTAGGCGTTAAGACCGAATGCTTATTTATAAACGACGTCAAACGTTTGAACATTAACTTTTCTAGAATCTTTGAAAAGCATGAGAGTAGAGAAATTGGTCTATAATTATTTGTTTCGAGTTTGCTTCCAGGTTTATAAATTGGAATGACTTTAGCAATTTTGAGAACATCTGGAAATATGCCATTCGAAAATGCGTGGTCGAAAAGGATGGATAGAGGCAAGGCTACGATAGTCGAAGAGATTCGAAGAAAATAAGGCGAGATACCATCACTCCCTGCTGATTTATTTAACTTTAGCTGATGTATTTCTTCTATTATTTCGTACACGTCTGGTGGTTCAAGGAAAATAGAAGAGGAAACACGGTTGCTTAAAAAGTCTTTAAAATTATTTGTTTTATCAGTTTCGACTCGTTCTGCGAGGTGGCTTCCGATATTGGCAAAAAAGGAATTAAAACTCTCAGCTATTATTTTTGGATCGCTTTCCAGTTTATCATCAACGCGAACACAATCAACATTTTGGGTTGTTTTCTTTTTATTGGGCAAAAGAGAATTTATAATACGGTACTCCAGATTTTTTTTGGTTCATTACTATTAATGTTCAGTTGGTTTTGAAAATACTGCTTTTTTGCTATACTTTTAATCTTTGTTAGTTTATTTGAGTATTTTTTGTAAATGTATTTTCCTGTTTCGCCTCCTGTTAGAAAGTGAGTTTTGTACATTTTTTGTTTGTTTCGTATGGAAACAAGCAATCCTCGAGTCAGCCAGGGTTTACTTTTTAATTTAGTTTGTCTACGAGAGAGTTGTTTAAGTGGAGCATGTTTATCAATTACGCTAGTGATTATTTTCACAAAGCGAGCAAACTTCAAGTTTAAATTATCAGATGTCAATTCAGACAATACTGGTAGTAATTCAGACATATGATTACTAAGATCATTACAATATAGCTCAAGGTTAAAGTGCCGTTTGTCTCTGACAAAGTAGGCATTTGAACGAGAGCAGTTCTTTAAACCAGAAATAATACAGAATATAGGATAATGGTCGGAGAGGTCACTAGTGATTATACCAGGCAGGATAGCGTTTGAAGTGTCATTTGTTAAAATGTTATCAATAGTTGATGAAGAGGTATCAGTCACTCTGGTTGGTTCAACTATCAGAGGGTACACTCCATTGCTTTCTAGCATGTTTAAATATTCGGTCACACCAGGGAGATTGCAATTAGTGATGTTTATATTAAAGTCCCCAAGAAGATAGTACTTTTCATTCTTTTCGTTCAGAGTGGTTAGGGAATTATTTAGATCTTGAACAAAAGAAGATAAATTAGTTCCTGGGTGTCTATAGAGTGCACCAACTATTAGTTTAGATTGAGTGGTCAAGTTTTTGATGCTAATCCATAAGTTTTCACAGTAATCGGAATCGACTTTACAATGATTTAAAACAGATACAGAATAACGGTTGGAAATATATATCATGACCCCACCAGCAGAGGTTAACGAGTTTTCATATACAAAGTCGTAGCCAGAAATAGCAATGTTTACCAATGGTGCTGTTTTAATGCGAGTTTCAGTGATACATATGACGTCAGGAAGGGTTTGTGGTGTTGTAAAAAAATCGTACAAAGAATCGTAGTTTTTTTGGATGGACCTAATATTAATATGAAGAAATGCTATAGTTTTATTTTGGTTTCTATAAAGTGCTGGAGAATTTTGTTCGTAATAGTTACTTGGGCTAATATTCTGTACAAGCGACTTGTTTAGAGTTTCACACAAATCAAAGTTGTCGTTAGGATTGCAAATGAACGTGGCTGATTGACTTGAACGCAAAAATTCAAAAGGATTATAATCAATCGAGCTAGACATGAGCAAGCAATTTCAGGCGCATTCTTAGAACAACACATTAGTTCAGGGCTAGTCGCTTTCTATTTCGGTGTCAGAGGCAGTTTCCAATGAAGTGTTTACGTTTAGTAGCAAAGGTTGATAATTTAGCTTATTAAAGTCAATGTCAATTCCAACCTTAAACAAATCATCATAACTATTAATATGCAGCCATTGTCCAGTACCTTCATCTTTTCCATCTTTTACCAGTCCTGCTTTTTTAGCCGATCTTTTCATACGAATTCTTCCATTGATGGTGTGCGCTAGAACAAATTTACCGTCGCAATGATTTTTTACATATGAAAGCAGTTTGGATTTTAGAGTGGTTAGGTCTTCTGTGATAAAGGCATTGTTGAAATCGTGGTTTGCCTTCAGGTTTTTCTTCGCTCTAATTATTTCATTCCGTTTTTTGCAGTTGGAGAAGCGAACGATGATCGCTCTAGGCTTGCCTCCTGAGCGCTGTTTCCCAAGGCGATGCGCTCGCTGAATTTCATTCTCGTTCAAACTAACGTGTAGTGTTTTTCCAATTTTTAATATTGTTTCTTCTCCATCGTCACTGTTAGAATTGGTTTCAGGTACTCCATGGATTCGTAAGTTTTCACGTCTGCCGTATTGTTCTAATTCATCGGTCTTTGCAATGTTTAGATTCAAGGCTTGTTTTAGTTTCAAATTTTCCTCATTCAGTAATTTTAGATGGCTTTTGCTCTCTTTGAGTTCCTTTTTTATAATTTTAATTTCTTTAGCTAAACTCTTTACTGTATTGTTTATTTCTTTAAGTTCTTGTCGGTCTTCTTCGCTGAAATTGGTTGAAATTTTCTTGCCAGATGGCATCTTGATAGCGCACAAAAAACACGTCCATTCGCTGGAATGACTGAGCTGGAATGAGCTTTCGGCGAACACAACTTCGCCCGCCGGCCGTCAAAACCCCTTCACCTTTCAAAATCACTAGCTACACTACTGAATTGGATCATTGTCATTGGGGCCCGCAAAGCATATTCCGCACAGGGCCCGAAATACCCTAAGACCGCACTGGGTGAAAGCTTCTATAAACATACGTTTGAACGATTTTAAATATACGTGATAGGGAAAATGTTGGACCTATGACCATAGTTATCCTATGAGCCACCCCCGCTATTTTTTTTTCTAGAAGTCTTTAGCGCCCACATTTCTCACTGTCACCTGACTTCGAGACAAAGAACGTTTCTCAGAAAGTTTCTTAAACGTGGTGAAAGACCAATTAGTTTTAGGCATCACATAGTATTTTATACTACTATAAGTAAATTTTGTAGCAGGTAAATGTTTTATTTTGATGGATTAAGTATAATTCAATTAAATTTGCAGGAGGTACCATTTAAAGCATATTAGATTCGTGTTATATTTTAGCTAGCATAGAGCAGGTCACTGTCTCAACTTTTTTGTTCAGATCCAAAAATGTGCTTGCATTAGGGCAGCGTTTCTTAACCGGGGGTGCTGGAATAGACTGTAGGGGGTGCTAAATGCATGCAGTATAATACCAAAAAATGACATTTTACTTTTCTGCATTTTTTCATCTTTCTGCCAGTATCAGCAGTTGTCATATCAATGATTGCTGTTTCGAAGTAGCCAACATGATTTGCTGTTATTGTAGTCATCTCCCAGTCAAGTACGCAAATTGATCCTGAGTAGATTGTGCGAACTTACCTGGTGGGTGCTTTGTTGTAATATTGTTGCTCACCTCTCGCTTCTAGAAACCACCATGGCAAAATACATTCCCACAAATCACTCGTATCCAGAGAATGGATACAGCAGCCCTTCTTGGCAGACATGAGTGATGATAATAAACTAAAACTGATTGACATGCAGGTGAATCAGAGTTGTTGGACAAAATTTCGTCCTTCCGCTTCCTGATTTCTGGTGTGATCAGTTGACAGCATATCCTGCATTGGCACGAGCAACACTAAAATTAATTTTTCCATTTCCGACTACCTACTTGTGTGAAAAGGCGTTTTCCACTATGCTCCAAATAAAAACAAAGGAATCGCCTTCAACATGGGTCGCTCCACGATATGAGAGTGGCTTTGACCAACACGAAGCCTCGAATAGAGAAATTGTTCACACATAAGCAACAACAGAAATCCCATTGATACATGTGTAACTATAGTTACCCAGCTGGATAACTTAAGTATGCTTAAGTTTGTCCATGTTCTTTCACTATTCTCGGGTTTTCCTATTTCTTTTATCACTAATGACGATAGTAGTTTTGAAAAATAAACAAAATGATCAATTTGTACATCGCTTTCTTTTCAATAGTGCAGGCCAAAGTTTAATGGCGGCGCCGAAATTTTGACATGCTTTTTGATCGCTGGCGGTATGTTTTGTATTTTTTGTCGCCTAACAAACTGTGCTGTTGTTTGAGAGTTGAATCACTTACATATGATTATAATTGAATTTCTGTTGGTGAATGAAAGTCAAATACCAAATCCTGAATCAACTTCGTTAAAACAACAGCACAGTTTGTTAAACAACAAGAGACTTCATTACAAAATATATCGTCAGCGATCTGAAGGCATGTCAAAATTTCGGCCTCTACTAAACTTTTGGTCGGCACTGTAGTAGTCGTATGTCAACAATAGTTAGGGGGTGCTAGACTGGTCAGGCCTGTTTACATGGGTGCTAGAATCCGAAAAGGTTAGGAAATGCTGCATTAGGGTAACTGACCTATGAGCCACTCTGAACAATGACCTGTAAGCCATGGTTCATAGCAGATAAGACAGGTGCAGCATATATTTGGTTTATATGCTACATCCATTTTGGCAATATGATTAGTATATGATTACAATGAATAAAAAGTGATGAATTAAAGTAAAAACTACATGCTAAGCTGTCAAATTAAGGCATAACATAATCTATTCATTTGTGGAATTTACATTGTAGACTATACTCGAATTGAAAAATATGTCAAATAAAGTTGTTAAGACAAGAGGGTCTTTCACTGATGTTGAAATGCAAATGGCCGTGCAGCATGTCTTGAACAACAATTTATCTGTTCGCACTGCAGCCAAACAAACAATGTGGACAGAACAACTTTGTCAAAATATGTAAAAGAAGCTAAGCGGACAAGCTTGGAACCAAACGAAAAAAACAAGATTAATGAACTTATTCATCTGGTTTTACGATAAAACGTTTTGCTGTGTTCTGTATTTTTTCTTTTTTCAAACACCTTTATTTCGTGCTGTATTTAAATGTTTTCTTATATGTGGTTTCTGCTTGTTTCTTGTGTAGTGGTTCATAGGTCAGCAGGGTGGCTCACAGGTCTTGTCATAGTGGTTCATAGGACCACACACTGTTGTCCATATCACACACATCAGACACACACACATGTCTGACATGTGTGTGTATCACACACACACATCAGACAAGGTTGTCCATATTAAAACCAAAACACAAAAAGACAAGACGTAAGGAGTCACTTGGATGACATGTGCAACATATCATTGTAGTGCTTAAAATATGTCGTTTTATAGAAAGCGTCTGAGGACATTAATGCCATGATAAGAGAATTGAGAGATTTGTAACAACGTTGTACAAAGGCACAGTGGCGTAGCAACGCAATATACCGCCCTTGGATCTTTGCACAAAATGCCCCCCCCCCCTTTAACACCGCCGTAAAAGCTCTTTAAAATTCCGCCAAAAAAAATTAAGAAATACTTTGCTGTCTTTATCTCTTCCAGAGATCTTTTTACCAAGAAGCTCGATTAACTAATAGCTGGTGAAAGGTAGCCTAGTACGTTTTCATGCCCTTTTTAGAGAGTTGGGTACCAAACGTGTGTTAGAGAGTTGATTACGGTACCAAAAATGTTTCGTAAATGACTGTACGGTAATTTTCAAGGAGTTTTAAAACTTCAAAAAAATTGGCTATTTAAAAATAGCAACCATGATCTGAGAACATCATCACCATTCTTTAACGTCTTATAAAACCACTTCTGAGACAACTAAAGGATTGTTTCTCTTTGTCTCCTTCTTTAATTACTCGCTTGCTTGAATGGCCTTTCTTTATTTTTAAACCTTTCGGGCCCTAACTTGATCATCTCAACTCTCATGCTATGAGTTAATATTTCTGGTCAAGTAGGCTATAGCCACGTCGTTATGAAAATAATATATAGCCCATCATCTATTTTATTTTTATCTGAAAGTGTTTCATTCATAGGCTGACTTCTTTCAATGATCACTTCATTTTAGTTTTGCTTGAGGTAGGCTACATTTCTTCCGTCTCAACTTGAGGTAGCGATTTACTGTGACTGCTAACCTCTTCTGTTTCTTTAGCAGAGGCAATTTTTACGAACTTCAAAATGACTTTTTCATTCTTTTTTAGTTCCTCTTCTCTAGCTTTCTTGTTTTTTCTAAAAAAAGCTCCACTTTTTTTACTCTCTTCATAGACAAAAATTATCTTAAAAAAATTGCAAAGTTAATCTTGTTCTGGAATCTGCAGCACAATAGTTGAAAAGAATAACCATAATTGCAAATTTGCTGAGTTAAGCTAAGTGATCTATTTCAGACCTGAAACTTTAAACCTTTCACAAACCTAACCAATCTTCACACATGAAGATGGAGGAATCCCGTCTATCTACCATAGACAGATGATAAAGGTGGCAATTGACTAGGGCTACCATACGTCCTCTTTTAAGAGGATTTGTCCTCTTTTTTCAAGAAAAATGAACTGTCCTCCGAGGACACTAAAAAATGCTCAAATGTCCTCTTTTTTGACAATTTGGGTTTTCTTGCTTATATTCTCAACGGGATTACATTGCTTGATCATGTTTCAGCGACGGCTTGTAGGCTATTTATTTTATAAATTCTACAAGAAATTGGCGCATTTTATGGAACTGTTGTTGACCGTTCATTGCCTGGTTCACTGCAAGATATTAAACGACATTTTAAAGGCCATGCTCACACTTTCACAAAAATTCTTCTTTTACCTACATACGTTTTATATTGATACAACGCTTGTAGACATTGTTGATTACCAACTCGGTTTAGCTCGCTTGTTACTTGAAACAAATCGAAACGAATGTCTACAGTATAAGCGCAATGTGTATAACACCTAACCTCCAGCAAAAGAAATCATTGCATGGATAGGCCCACAGCTTTGCAAGGAAAGGGACAGATAGTTAGTTCACGCCGATTTTAGCATCTTAAACGGTTATGTGCAGCCTACTGTTTTAATCATATTTCTTTAAAATAATTTAACAATTTCGTTAAAGCTGACCATTCCTTGTTGAAAAAAGTAGCTTGGCTAGGGGATCGTGCCTGATTTGATACATGTTGCAGATTTTTGCCATCATGGCTGTCTGACTGAAACTGTCTAAAAATTAGGTATTTTTTTCACTTTTTGCTGACTCTTTTAATAATATAAAATCATTTGTTGTCTTAAGCAAGCACTAAAAACGAGAAAAAATAAGTTTAACGTTCAGTCAATCTGTTTCATGTTTTTGTTTGCTGAATCTTTTAATAATATAAAATCCTTTGTTGTCTTAGGCAAGCACTAAAAATGAGAAAAAATAAGTTATACGTTCAGTCAATCTGTTTCATGTTTTTGTTTGGTAACTTTTGCTGCGTAGGCCTATACTGTAATTATCTAAAATGATGTAAATGATTCTTCAAGCGTAAAACGTGTCCTCTTTTTAGGCGATGAAAATATGATAGGCCTACAATTGACTCGATGACCTCAAAGTTCCTTCCTGTCCCTTCGCGAAAGTGAAATAAACTGAAAATTAATCTGAACTTAACTATCAAAACTAAATTGACTGAACAATGCTACAGCTTACAAGTTACAACCGACATTCTATTATGACTTCAATAGCGTGAGTTTCATTATACCGTCACAAATAGCCTACCACAAAATGAGTCACCATCTAAAAAGTTGCAAATTCATTTAGAGGCATAACTTGTGTAATTTTTTGGCTTCACTTAGATCAGTGTTAAGTTGGATCGTTTAAATCTGAGTCTCTTGTATTGTTGGCCGATCCATCGAAAGGAAGAAATGTGTAAACTATCTAGGTCAGTGGCGCCGCCAGACCTTCAACATTGGGGGGGCAAAATATTGACAGTGCAAGACAGTAGCATAGTCAACAATTTTGAAAGGGGAGGTGTTGACAGCCGGCGGGCGAAGCCCGATGGCGTGTTTGCCGAAGGCGACACTTAGCGGCGGGGGTCTGGGGGGCCGCCCCCAGAAAATTTTGAAAAATTACTTTTAGTTTGGTGCATTCTGAGAGCATTTTCAACAAAATTGTGGGTATGAATATTTCTGTAAAATGGTGCTGTCCGGTGGCATAGCAAAAGGATAAGATCATGTTTTCTTCGGCATTTTTCGGAAATAAAGCTAAGTCTCTATGTTTTCTTGTTGCTAATTCCAGACTGAGATATTTGAATGTTTGGTATTGGCAAAACTCGCTTTTTTAATGCAGTTGTTCTTTCTTTTTGATAACCGCTATATGAGCTGCTATCCAACCTGTCTTCTTCCTAACTTTTGACTCAAGTTCCACGTGTGTTGAGTGAAGATTGATGGTATATTGTTAACAAGAGACGGGTTCAATTGTGATGTGGAATAGTCACTTCACGCTCTTATTACGTCCGTCCGTTAGATTCACACATCGTAAAAGGAAGACGAAACACGTTTGTAAAACACAAGTTAGAAAAATAGAGAAAGAATGACGAGAGATTGTCGCTCAAGCGTGACAGTGCATCGCAATGATGACGTCACGATTGCGCGACAATCTGTTACAATACGGAGACAGATAACTTGGCCATAATTTCGTGAACATAGCAGCCTCCAAGATGAATATTACAATATCCATCTTCCAGAAGATTATTTTTACCTAAACGAAATTACTCAACATTGGCCATACCTAACACACATTAAACATAATAGCAATACCGCATAATATTGTCGTATAAATAACATACATAGTCATGTAGATGAACCTGTAGTCCCATACTGCTGTCTGAAGGTATTTAAAACGGACCATGCTCACACGACATTACAGTACTAACACACCATACACCTAAAGTTATACAAAACAAAGTTGTCATATGAAGATACTAAATTAAATGTGAAAGAATGAATAAGATGCTCAGCTTAAGTCACAGGTATCCCAAGCAAATTTGCTGTAAGCGATATTGGCGTAACTCAAAGTGACAATATGTACTTGATAAATACATACGGTTCCAGCCAGACTGTATCTATTTAATTTGTAAACAGCGAGCATAAGCATCATACATCACACAAGTCATAAACAGTTAAACATTAATAATAAAGTGAACACATTTTCTATGAGTGACGTCCCTTAACGTCCATCTGGGGGGCTCGAACCAACTGGAGCGAGCACAGCAGTGCGTGTCCGCGCGCCCTCTACCGGAGCAACGCAAGAAATATCACGAAGCACGGTTTCAACGTGCGACTTCTTAGTGTTAGTGTCCCATGCTACCACAGCCACCCTCACCCTTCTCACAAACTCTTTTCCCTTTCGATGCTGCGGTAAAATTTCAACCACTCTGCCGATTCGGTAGTCCCCTCCTTTAAGCCGATCATTCATATCCCATAACAGGACCAAGTCTCCGGGGTCTAAATTGCGACAGATGTCTCTCCATTTTCTTCGACCCCGCAACTTAGGTAGGCAGAAATCTGTCCAGTGACCCCAAAACTTATCAGCGAGTGACATGCTACGCCGCGAATCTGCCAGCGTGGCCTCTTTTAACTCCTGCCTTAATTCATCCGCAATGCAGTCGCGCGTCAAATTTTCACGTTTTAACCAGTTCACGTTCTCAAGATCATCGCGAACCTGCACTTTCCTGACTGTGACACGACTGTCCGAACAGAGAGGAGACCGCCCTCCACCGGCTAGCCATCTCAACGGTGTATTGATCGCGTGCGGCTCATACAACGTTTTACCAACTCGCTCTTCAAGCACAGTTAACAAGAATGGACAGTCATCGCCTATCAAAATGTCCACAGTCTGACGATTTTCTAATTCAAACACACTAATGTCATCAAAATGTCTGTAACCACTCAATTCTTGCTTATGGGGCAAGGTTTCAATGTCATCGCTCCATGGCGTCGAACACACAACATTATCTATGTTAAAACTCTCACCAGTCGACAACGATTTTACCATAAATTTGACCAAACCAGTATCAACTTTCGCATCACCGTTCAAGGTTTTCATGGTAAAGGAAATGTTTTCATAGGGCTGTAACCCCAACTCTGCACACAATGATTTTGATACCAGCGTTATCTGGGATCCATAATCAAGCTGACAGTACACCAACTTTTCTAAGCCAGGTGCCGGGTTTATGACCTTCACAGCAACTGTTCGGTTTAAAACTTTACAAGGTGTCACTTTCACATTTCTCAAAGAGACTGATTTTTCTGTACCTTGAACTCCAGTTTTATTAACCGCAGACTTGTCAACTTTGTCCACGGCGGACTCGCGTACCTTCTTTGGAACTGGTTTGTTTGCTGGCCTATCATTAACCATTCATGCAACATAGCGAAATGCTTCGGCGTTTTATAGTTAGCATCCTGACACTGATCACAGTTTATGGCACAGCGACAATCTCTAGCCCGATGCTTTCCTCCACAATTATAACAGAGCCAATGTTTGTAGAAAAACTCTTCACGCTTTGCCACAGTCATACCTTGCAAACGATGACATACCTCCAAACCATGATCCACATTCACACCAAACGAAAGGCAACACTCACACAACGAGACACTCGTTTTTGACGTTGCGGAATTTATATTACCATAACCATAGCCGTCAACCTTGGCCGCCGTATGTTTCACTTGAAATGCACCCGCGTCCCTTTTACTCTCCGACTTACCAACGGAATGGTTATTGCTCGACTTATGGTCCTCACTCATTAACCAAACGCCAAAGTCGGTTGATTTCGCATTTTCTTCCGCAATGACAAATTGCAACAAACTATCAAAGGAAGGGTCCGCCGTACAACCAAATTGATCACCTAAGAAATCAATGAAGCGTTGACGCGCATAAACGGGCAAACGTTTAGCTAGATCACAGACAAATTTCCCTTCAAGGTAGTCCAACCGCTTGTATGCTGCCGCATATATTTGGCAATCTAGTAATTCTGCCCGAAACTTGCGCCAACCAGTAATGTCAGCCCCCGACACACGCGGTCCAAATTGAATACTCTTAACACAAGCCTCAGAATTAAAACCGCCGCGAACAGAAAATCTTAAAGACAAACGCTCCAATGCCATATTAGCACGCATTGCTTCGTTGTAACCCGGGGTGCTACTGATCACCAAGCTTATGTCTTGCGCAGCAGTTTTAATACATGCTGTTCTAATCAAGCTCAGTTTCATATCCTCATACGGGCATTTTTCTAACAAAGCATTTATCTCGTTTCTAAAAACAATAAAGGGCATAGAAAACCCGTCATATTTTATAAGCGAGGCCATGTCAAGATAGTCCTTTCTTGACGCCTTTTCGCACGCTCCGTCGTAGGCTAGGGGCGGTTTCTGTTCTCTCCTTGCCATCACGTCACTTTCATGCAGGGGTAAGCCATGATACCCATCGTGGACTGCACTACCCTTAGGGATATACCTAGTAGTATCAGTAAATCCTGGCAGAGGTCTAATAGGTCTCTCATAGACAGGTACATTTAAGCTAGGGGCCATTAACTCGTCTGCTTCGTTAGCAGCCTCCATATGGGCACAGAATTTAGACAACACTGAGTGAGGGGCTTTTTTTGGTTTCTCGCTTTCCTTGAGATGGAGACCATCTTTCACCTGGGCGCTCGTCTTGGAATCCCGCGTGCGATAACTCCTCAAGCTATGTGTCTTCTCTGTATAGCATTCCGACATGGCCATCTGCTTCTGCAAGCTTGCACGTACTTGTAACTCCCTAAGCTCTCTGGCCAGCTTACGCTCTTCTCGGGCTTCCTATTCCCGGGCCTCCTTAAGCTCTCTGGCCAGCTTACGCTCTTCTCGGGCTTCCTGTTCTCGGGCCTCCTTCAATTTCCTTGTCTCTCGCGCCTCATCTAAGCGGTTCTCAATTTGAATCTGTTCTAATTGAGTTTCTAGATCAATCTGAGCTAGAATATGCGCAGACCTTCTGCTTTTCCCTGCAGATGAGGGAGGGACCCCAATGGTTATGTTTGGCAGGGAAGCTGAATTTACTGGGAGCGAGTCTGTTAGCTCCTCCCATCGTTCCTTACATCTCCTCACCAACATCTCAAACTCGGGGGCGACACGAGGTTCGGAGTCCTCTTTCTGCGTAATGGCACAAAAGTCTCTAACCCTCCAATCTAGAGCCTTGACATGCTGTGATTCAAATTCTATCACTTCGTCTCTGCTTCTTAGTTCCCCAAGTTGTCTCGTGGCCGCAATGATGTCACTAAGTAGCTGACGCCTTCGTTGACGGGCTTCCCTGTCATTCTGTAGCTCTAACACTTCCTGGTGAACCTCCTCTCTACCGACCTCTGAGGGCAGTTGTGATTGTACTACTGATCCACTCACCGGAAGCCGCGCTACGGTGGCCCCACTCTCCGCGACAGATCCACCTCGCCCCACCAAAGAGCGGCGGACCGGCTCTTGTACACTCCCCAGCCCGCCCGAGACCCACAGACAGTCCTCAAGGGAAGCGGCACTCATAGTTATTTCAGTAACTTATTAAATGGAATATGTACGGTAATCAACAAATTAACTTTTACTACTAAATTGCAGTAGGCTACACAAATTTGCTATAAAAGCTCGATAACATACACAATCAAATAAGTAACACACTGACCAGAGGCAGGAAATAGTCCTCGCACCACTGCCCTTACGAGAAGCGTCGCACTCTTTGTCCACGTGATCCAGTTTCAAAATGGCGTCGCGCGCTTCGTCTTGTGGTCGGTGGAATAACACAGTTTCTTGCTCTCCTCGGACAGTTCGATCGTCGACGGATTGTTGGTCTGGTGACCGTTCCCCAGCCGCTTCAGGCAGTATAAAGTAACCGTGCTTATACTGCCCCACAGTAGAATTAGTGACTTCTCTAGCTGGGGATCTGGTTTCGCTTTTTCGATTGCTGTTCTTTGGCCGCTTCGGTTGGCCAGCAATATGTGTTTTACAACACCAGCAAAAAACAATTCTTGTAGCTTCACGATTGAAGTGACCAGCGTAACACAATTGAAAATGGGTACGGTAACTACAGACTCACGATTGAAGTGACATTCCGTTTAACACAATTGAAGATGTTCTTTCTTTTTGATAACCGCTATGTGAGCTGCTATCCAACCTGTCTTCTTCCTAACTTTCGACTCAAGTTCCACGTGTGTTGAGTGAAGATTGATGGTATATTGTTAACAAGAGACGGGTTCAATTGTGATGTGGAATAGTCACTTCACGCTCTTATTACGTCCGTCCGTTAGATTCACACATCGTAAAAGGAAGACGAAACACGTTTGTAAAACACAAGTTAGAAAAATAGAGAAAGAATGACGAGAGATTGTCGCTCAAGCGTGACAGTGCATCGCAATGATGACGTCACGATTGCGCGACAATCTGTCACAATACGGAGACAGATAACTTGGCCATAATTTCGTGAACAGCAGTTTGGTTTAAAATTAGGCAAACTTTGTTTTAGAGACATAGGTTGATTGCTTTTTTTGCGAGATTTTTACAGTTTTATTATTTATCAATTTTCTCCTTGGTTGATTCAAAAAACGATCTTATTCCGGTAAGTCACTAACTTTTATGCTCTGAAGTCAACTCAAAGTTTAGAAAATGTAACGTCATAGAGGTCATATATCTTGATGAGTGTCAAACAAAAAGCTTTGAGACAATGAAGTTACTTTAGGCTATTTCTGATATATTCAAGTTTTGTAACTTATAACGAATAGCTGTTTAGATGTTAATCTAGATCGAACAAGGGATCTCAGCAGTTGCAGATGGCTTGCATCCTTGCACAGTTTGACGAGAAATTATATCATAGGCTAAAACTTTTCTTCTAAACAATGTATTAACATCCGTAAATTCAATTTGAAAGGTTGAAACCCCCGAACCCCCCTCCCTTGGCTACGCCACTGGTGCAAGACATGCAAGACGCTGACGAGACGCTGTTATATTATTTGTTTTCTCTTGTTTTCTACCAGGGCTGGAAAAAATGTTTAGCTTCCCGGAAATCTGTTTTTTAGAGAAAAAATTTCCCGCGGCTTACAATCACGATAATGAGAACCTTATATTTTACTGATCTCCGGAGCTGACGTAAACCTTAAAAGTCATGTCGACACATAGGTGTACGGGAAGCATGTTTTTTGGGGGTGCGAAAGAATTCTTGCCCAAATATAATCAACTGCGCCTAAGCAAAAGTACACTTGTAAGAAAAAGCAATAATATAGCCTTCAAGAAAAAAAAAATTGCATAAGGCGTTAACTGACAAGACTTCAATCAATCAATCAATGTTTTATTTGTCAGTAACAGGAACATAGGTACATGTTTGAAATATGCAAAATACACAGTACAAAAGTTACACAAGTTCCCATACCGACAGGGAGACAACGAGACGACCATACGGTCTACTAGTCAATTGCCACCCTACGGAAATTACGATTTTGCCATTTAAAATAAGCTTACAAGAGAAAAATAATAATTGAAACGTTCCCGCGCTTCAACAACAGCATACGCACAAAAAAAAAACATATTGATGATAACGTAGGCCAAAACACAAAATTCCATGAAGCAAGCAGAGAATAATAAAGTTTCCGAAGCAACTGACAAGTTGGTTTCCATAACATATCACTTACGATGCACTGTAGCTTTGTAAAATTAACGTTTTGATCTCTTTTTTGAAACAATGAAATGATAAGTTTTTTAGCCTACTTGGAACCTCTGACCAGAGCATTGGTCCCAATACCTGCATGGACTTCTTGCCAAATTCTGTGTTTGATCTGTTTATAAAATAATTGTTGCCTGTTTGATATCTTGTGTTATGCTGATGAATAGATGAAGCATTTGTAAATAAATCACAATACGTAGACGGATACTCATTCATATGAACTTTGTACATATGTTTTTTTATTTCAATGTTATGTATGTCTTTTAGTTTCAAGATGTTCATTTTGAAAAATAAAAAATTAGTGTGAGCATAGTAATTTTGTTTCGTAATTATTCTTATAACCTTTTTTTGTAATTTTATTAATGGATCCAGTGCACTGTCACAGGCCTTTCCCCAAAGCCATTTTCTTTCCCCAAAACCTTTTTTTGTAATTTTATTAATGGATCCAGTGCACTGTCACAGGCCTTTCCCCAAAGCCTTTTGTTGACTTCCACAAAGCCATTGGTATGATAAGTAATACCATTAAGGGAGAGAGAGAGAAATCTTTATTTTGTCTGCTGCGAAAAATAGTAGCCTATACGGTACAAATATAAACCGGTACAAATATATTCAACAACAGACGACGGAGTAATTGACACTACACTAACGAACCAGTAGAATGCAGTACTACCGGTACATGCCTCTAAAACTGCAAAACTGAACTAAAAAGTATTGATTAGTAGATTAAATACAGTGGTAGACTGGTGGTATGCACAAATTTAAAAGAAGTATTTGTTTCCCCCGCTTCGTTGTCCAAATATATCTGCAATGCTATTGACATCCACTTTATTTGGTGTTGGTCTTTCCAAGTAGGCTACAACAAAGCTAAGTTTGACAGTCGTGTTTGGCCCATTGTTGGTCTCAGATATGTCTTCAGTCGTCGTAATCCGGAAAAAGACCTCTCGGCTAAACATGAAGTTGCAGGACCTGTTGCTAGAATTTTTGCAGCTTTTGCAAAGTGGGGCATAGATTTATCTAATTCATTTGAAATTAGGAATTTTGTACGTTGTACAAATTAAATGTACAGCAGTTTTGATTTCGCTGTTGTTTGTGAGTTGGTGAAAAAGTTGATATTCCAGGAAATCCTGTGCCACGGTGTAAAATTTAGATATCAACTTCAAGCTTTGTTGGTTGGCATTATTTTTCAGCACTACGGTACATCTGCAAGAGCAGTCTTCGAAATTAGCATATTTTTACTTCGGTAAAAATGTTGCCGAGGCCAAACGGAAAAAGTTGAAATTGCCTCGGCAATTGCTGTGAACATTTATTACGGAAAGATTGTACCAACACATGTAAAACAAGAAGCGAAAAATTAACTAGAGTAGTCTAAGCGCCGGCGAAGTAGGAAGTAGCTTTACCCAAATAAAACATCCAGCAATTGTAAGATTGAATCAACATCCTAGTCTGGTGTAGTCTAAGAAAATTAGTTTTTTTTGTGATTTTGTGGTCCTTACAAACGCTCGTGTGGCTTCAGCATTTTTATTGCCAACGGCAATGCGTCATTTATGCATCTGCGTCGGCAATCACCTTGGCAATTGCCGACGCTAATTTCGAAGACTGAAGAGAAAGCAGTAGCATACTTTCGAACTTTTGTTCGTAAATTTTTCTGGTAATTCTGCAGTGACCCTGTTAATCGCATCATAGTATACACCAACATGTGCTCTTTCCCTGTCAGTTTGTTCATTTTCTGTTTTTGTAGCTGTAATTTTACCACACAATGCTTGCATCCTTTTTGAAGGTTTTGACTGACGATGCAAAAAATACCAATACTTGAGTCTTGTTCATTGTGTGTTTGAAAGCTTTATGAACATCATTCCAAATGTTAAAGAACTTTTCCTCATTCCTGTGATTTCTTGTAGTGAAAATAGTTCCAAGTACAGTTTGTTGGGCTGTTGCTATGTCCATTTCCTTTCCCTGGAAGTAGGCCTATGTTGCCAGGAGATTGGTAAATGAAAATATAAATGTCAAAACTTCTAGTCCCAAAACGAACTGGACATCACAAACAGCTACAAATTGACCCCTGCCGGCCTGCCATCAACACAGGTTTTGGGTCCTTTTCATCACTGCAAGTTTTTTTTGAGCTTTTTTAGCAAGGTAGGCTATGTTCCGAAAATTCTTTTTTTTTAAGACTAAGGAGGGTAGATAGGTATAAAATCTTGCCCAAACATGAATTCTTGCCCAAATTCTCGACAGATTGGGGGTGCGGTTGCACCCCCTGCACCCCCGGCTCGTACACCTATGTGTCGACATATTCTTGATGCCCCCTTTATCGAAAATTGTTCTTTGTAATACCGCTTTGAAGGAGGATTACGACTATGAACAAAAGAATAAATTTCAAACTTCATATTTGTATTGAAAATACATGACGTAATGTCTTCCAACCTTATCACATTTTAGTACAATTTGGGTAGAGAGGTAACTCTTTTAAATCATAAACAGACATAACTAAGCACCAACACTACATTTAACATTATAAAAACAAAAAACAACAAGCGAACGTTTTCGGCTAGTCATATAGCCCTTTTCAAGCCTATAAGAAAAATACATTATTGAAAGAAATGCTAAAGAATCATATAGTATCACAGCAAAAATATGGTCAAATCTAAACATTTGAGAAACTGCCTCGCTCACACAAAATGATAACTGAAAATTACACAGCGCAACGGGTCAAGTATTTCAGAGGTAAAAATAATTGATTGTTCAGACAAGGACTCAGGCAGATTACGCAAGAAAGACAGAAGCACAAGAGATAGTGGCACAAAACAAAGTAATGCGAAAAGCACAAGACGTGATAATTTAATCAAAAAACTGCTAAAAGGTAAGAAGCTCCGCAAGCAAATAATTGCCTGTTGAGCCCTGGGTTTAAAGATTTGATGATCAATGCCTCATGAATTTTGGTTTCGAATTCGGACAAACACTTGCGTACAATTTGAAAAGACTGCAATGACGGTTTATTATTTGAGCACGATTGGCAGTTTCTAATATGGTCTTTAATTGCACTGTTTTTATTAAAATTAGCCAAATTCAAATGCTCTCCCACTCTCGTCACCAAATGTCGCGTGGTCATACCAATGTATGACGATCTCGCATCATGCGAGCAAGTGAACTTATACACGACGTTAGAACATAAGCGGAAAGGAGTTTTGGACTTTAACTGAAAATAATAACCAGCTTTAAATGTTTCATAAACGGGAAAAATCTTAACGTTAAACTTCAATGCAATAAATCTGGACAAACTTGTGGCAAAACGTTTGGATTCCTTGCCAACAAACGGGATTGTTAGAAAGTTTTTGAAATCAGGCTCCTCAACTGGAGACGTAGTGGAAACCGAATTCAAAAACCCTCTAAGAACCTTATTAAAAAACCAAGTCGGATAATGATTAGCACCAAAGTATGAGCGTAATTTATTAATTTCATTATTGAAACAGTCATTGTTCGAGCAAATGTCTCGAGCTCGCGAGATAAGGCACTTGATCAAAGCAGATTTGTAATTAGACGGGCAAACAGCGCTGAAATTAAGGAAAAGATTAGTGTTTGTCGGTTTACGCCAGTGGCATACGCCAGTGGCATACGCCAGTGTCGGTTTACGCCAGTTTACGCCAAACAAGTTCATTCGATCCTGCTTATTTTTGCCGAGGTCAACAAATACAACTGTTCTTTATCACCAATTTAACATTCTCAGAATTGACGATATTATTAAATTAGAGACTGCAAAATTTATGTACAAATATGTGCACAAAATGCTGCCCCCGGGCCTTTGCTGGCTGCTTTGTTTTTGTAAACGAAATTCATCATCATAAAGCCCGTCAGAACCAAAAGAATGATTTATATTTGCCTTCTACAACGTCAAACTCTGGTAAGAAGATGCTATGTTTTAATGGAGTGAAACTATAGAATCAAGTACCAAAAGAAATAAAAGAAAAGTCTTATAATGTTTTTAAATTTAAATATAAATGTTTACTAAAGAATTTGTACAATGATCACTCATTGGAAAACGGACAGTGAATTATAATCAGATAAAATCAAGCAACCACACGGCATTTAACATAATATATTAAACTGAACATAAACTATAAACTACGAACGTTTTTGGCCATACACAATGCACATGTTAACCCTTTTCAAGTAACGAAAAAATAACTGATTTTACATCTACGTTGAAATAAATAACTGATCTACACAATGAATTGAAAACGAAATGCATAAGTATGAAACGGCAAAGCAGAGGAGAAAGGCACATCACATGGCGGTTAATTCCGCGAGGCAAACACGCATTATATGATGAATTAAGAAAAGACGTTAAGCAAATAAGAAGCACCTGCGGCAAACAACTGCGTATTGAGGGGAGGATTGCATGATTTTATTACCAAAGCCTCGTCGATTTTAGTGTCAAATTCGGTGAAACATTTACGCAAAGCTCTAAAAGATTTCAAGGATGGTTTGTTGTTTAAACATAATTGGCAATCGAATATATGGTCTTTAATGGTACTTCTTCTGTTCAAATTAGTTAAATCTAAGTGCTCTCTCACTCTCGTGGCCAAATGCCGCGTGGACATAGCCTACCAATGTATGGACAGTTCGCGTCGTGCGAACTGTACAATGTGTACAACTGTACATACATGACTAGCCTCGCGGAATTAACCGCCATGGGATGTGCCTTTCTCCTCTGCTTTGCCGTTTCATTTTTACGCATTTCGTTTTTAATTCATTGTGTAGATCAGTTATTTATTTCAATGTAGATGCAAAATCAGTTATTTTTTCGTTACGGTACTTGAAAAGGGTTAACATGTGTAATTGTGTATGGCCGAAAACGTTCGTAGTTTATAACTTAGTTTATGTTCAGTTTAAATATATTATGTTAAATGCCGTGTGGTTGCTTGGTTTTATCTGTTTATAGTTGAAGAAAGTCACCTCTTTACCAAAATTGGACAGTGAATTATCTTGAAACATATTACGATTACGACAATAAAAAAATATTTTTCTATAGGCTATATTTATAGTTGAAAATTAAACTTCAGTGGTACGGTAGCTTATTAAATTATGTTGAAGGTGGTTGACCATAACGAAAATATAGGTATGGTAGCCTATAGTTTTGGTAGGTTTGAATAGGAGTTGTAATTTCAATCAATTAGTGACTGACAAAATGAATACTGCAGAACGACGACATCTCAAAAAGTGTTTCCGACAGACTACAGACTGATTCAAACCAGGACAGCCAATCTTCATCCAATACTGACAATGCAACATTTTTTCATCATACAACAAGGTGATTAATTGTTATACGCTCGGTTAGTTGGAAGCAGTGTTTCTCTCCATGGATTACTGTCTCTTGACGACCTTAATTTTCTAATGGATGTGCGTCTATTATTATTTTAAACGCAACTTTCCAAAATACAAATTAACAGTTTTTTGTCCTATGTAGACCAAAGACGTAGACACGAGGAAGGAGGGGCTTGGGAGGGCAATCGCTCCCCAAAATTATATCTTGCTACTCTCCTACCAAAAATCTGTTTTCATATTATTAGCCTACAATGTTTTCATCAATTGGACTGAAAAGTTAAAACACTTTCGAAAGTTTAAATGGAAACAGAGAATAAATTATAGAACTATTACCACTTAAACTGTTTTTCTGCTTCCACATAAACTTTCGAGAATGTTGTTTTTCTTTCAGTTCTTTATAAGTAAATTGATAGATTAATTTTGGGAATGTTTATCTTCGGTCTGAGAAAGCTTCATGGAGAACTTAATCCTGGAAGTTTTACATAGCCTACTTGTGGAGGCCTTGAACCACTGACGCAGGGCCGGTCACAGAAATTGAAAGAGCAACGTTTCGGACTACATATACTGCATCGACATGTTGTCGTCTATATGAAATATTTCACCCACTAGGTGAGTGGGTATGGGTATGTGGTATGTCCTTGACATGCGTTGCTCAAATGCACACCCGGAGAGTCAAAGCAGCGCCGCTTGGTGTTGAGCGTTCTTCGTTCATAAACTCTGCACCAATTAAGCTATCGGAGCAGGTAGATGAAAGACTTCAAATTACATGGTAAACAGAAAATCCTTGAACTTTTTTTCATGTTATGATTAAACATATTGAGTGTCACTTATAGGCTATGCGTTTTAATATGCTAAATATCTTGCTAAATTCTCTAAAATTAAGGTCTAATTGTAAGCATTAACTGTAAGGTCTAAAATAAGCCAAAAAAAAGCCTTTCAGCTCCATCGCGCGAGGAAAACCAACTCTGAGATCATTAAGCTCTTAAAGGTTGCCAAATCGACCGTTTACCGTGTTGTAAATAGATTTAAGGAACTTTGTAGGCTACATCTGAAAATCCTCATAGGAGTGGAAGACCTCGCACTGCTCAAACAAAGAAAATGGTTAAAGGTGAAGAGAAACCTAAACAGATCCATTCGTCAAATGACCAAAGACATGAATGTGAGCAACACTTCAATGAGAACCATTGTGGATAGGGATCTTTAGTTGTCTTCTTACAAGATAAGAAAACGGCAGTTCAAAAGAGACTAGAAAGAGCACAGATTCTTCTCAGAGAACTGAAGGCAGGCATAGCAGAGCAAGAGGTCATTTATTCAGACGACAAACTCTTCACAATTGAAGCTCAGTTCGATAATCAGAATGATAGAATTTATGCAAAGTCTTCAGCTGATATTAAAGATTCTGTAAGAACACTTTAACGCCGTTAAAAATCCTGTTCTGTCATGGTGTGGGCCGCCATCTCCAAAACTTGTAAGTCTCGTCTGATTTTCGTGAAACAAGGGGTTCAAATCAATTTAAATTGCTACACCAACGATATTTGGGTTCCAGCCCTTGAACAGATGACGAAACACAGCAAAGATCAGCCATTCACGTTCTAATAGGATGGTGCACTATCCCACACATCAAGAAAGACTTGGGACTGGTGCTCATATTAACTTTCAAGATTCTGGAACAAGGAAATGTGGCCTCCTTTATCGACTGTTTCGAATCCTATGGACCTTTGTGTGTGTTGTCGTTAATGGTGGCAAGCAAATGTCATGGAACTTGTTAGGAATCGAAGCTTCACTCTCATAACTGGAAACTCACGGCGAAGCAGACTGAAGCGCCTAAAAAACGACATCTACACCCACGACCTGCCAACCACGGTCTCCGTAAAATACGCTTATGCGGACATGCCGGACAACCTGGTATTTCTCCATCCCATAAAGTCGTGGGAAATTCTAGAAGACACCTTGAGCCAGGACATGAAAAACTTTTCAACATCTCCAGAACAGCGACTGAAATTCAGCGAAACCAAAACTGTGGCAGCAGCTTTTCATCTACACAATCGGGAAGCTGGTCGTGAGCTACATGTCCAGAAAAACGGAAAATCTTTGTCCTTCTACCCCGAACCAAAGTACCTTGGGGTGACACTAGACAGATCTCTCACGTACCACCACGATTTGGTGCACTGCGTAAGAAACTGACATCCCGCAGCTACTCAAGCGCCTGGCAGGCTCCAGCTGAAGAGGGGGGCGAGGGCAGACACTTTGCGTATAGTAGCCTTAGCCCTTGTTTTCTCTTCAGCAGAGTACTGTGCACCTGTTTGGTGCCGCAGTGCTCACTGCCATAACATCGACACTGTCATTAACAGCGCCTTGCGCACAGTGACCGGATGCCTGCGTCCCACACCATTGGACAATCTCCCTATTCTCGCTGGCAAGAAGCCACCATGTCCCTCGGTCAACGGGCACTGAAGTTTAACCATCTTTTCCACTACAAGATCTCTTCTCTCCCAAACGAGCACCCCTGTCGACTGAAATCAAGACACCCATTCGTGCCAGCCGCTCAACTTCTGATCAACGAAGCTGAAGTACAAGACATCTCTGCGGCTGCTTGGGCGGACCATAAATGGAATTCTGAATAGAAGTCAAGCACCACCAGACTCCATTCGTTCATCTCCGATACCGACACACGCCCCATTAGCCTGACACTAGAAAGACAGGTATGGGTCGTGGGTGCGCTTCAACCATCTTCATACGGGCGTCGGGATTTTCCGCTCAACCATGCACCAATGGGGAATGGCCTCTTCCTCCTCTTGTGAATGTGGTGCCGAGGAACAGACCGCAGACCACATCATCAATGACTGTACCATCTTCAAACCACCTAACGGAGTGGAAGGTCTTCGAGTCATGGATGATGAAACCAAAGACTGACTGCTCTCTAGTAGCCTTCCAGTGTAGTCCGGTAACATCGTAAATCTGGGGTGGTAAAAGGATGGACCGTCGGCCCCAAAGGCTCACACGAAGACGATTGGTGGCAAATGTCTGTTCCGTTGCTCACCCGATTGTTGATGCTCTGAAGCAATCACTCTTGCAGAAATAGGCTAAAATACCCCAGGATGAGCTACGTGCCGCGGTCGAACTTCAGACAAAGAATTGAGAGTTATTTAATTGAAAGACGGCCACATTGAACGTAAATAAAAAAAAATCATTCCTAGTATTGTAAGCTCCAATTGTGATGCCTTTTTGATAAAGTTTTATTTATTTTCTAATAATAAATTGTTTATAATTGGGTTTAAGGAATTTCTGTTCACTTTGTAATTTTTAATTTTGTGAAGACTTGGTTAATAAAAAAGAAAACTATTAGAAATCACTTAAATTACTGCAAAACGTGTCTATATTTTACTAGAACCTTTTCCGACAAAACAACTGAGATGGACCAGAATGCTTCAAAAACAGACCATGACCTCAACTCATGCGGTTGTTCCAGCGCAGTAAAAGATTCTTTCCATTTCGCAGTAAATTCGACAGAATCCCTTACAGATGAATGGGTCACCATTGACGGCGACTTTGTTTGGGTTGTTGTTGCTTCTCTCTCGCACGGAGGTAAGCGTAGCATCATGCGTTGTAAGAAAAATCCTAAAGTCCAGCCATAGACTAATGCTAATATATTGATATACTAATATACTGATGCCATAGACTGATGCTATAAACTGTGGTACGCGTACGGCGTCCCGGTGTCGGTACGCAAGCACTTGACTCAGTGGCGTAGCTAGGGGGGGCGGCACTTTCAGACAGGACGTTTTGTTTTTTTGTTGATAATGCAAAAGTACACGGAAAATAAAAGCAAACAGAATGGAAACGTTCAAAACAGTGGCGTAGCCAAGGGGGAGGAGGGGTTTGGGGGTTACAAACCCTCATTGGCACGCATGTGACGTCACGATATTGAAAATGATGCTTTCAGTCTCTATGTCTCTAAAACACAGTTTGCCTAATTTTAAACGAAACTCTATTAAAAGAGCGAGTTTTGCCAATACCAAACATTCAAATATCTCAGCCAGGAATTATCAACAAGAAAACGTAGAGACTTAGCTTTACTAAGTTACCGAAAAATTCCCAAGAAAACATGATCTTATCCTTTTGCTATGCCACCGGACAGCACCATTTTACAGGAATATTTATACTAGGGGATTTATACCCACATTTTTGTTGAAAATGCTCTCAGAATGCACCAAATCCAAAGTAATTTTTCAAAATTTTCTGGGGGAGGCCCCCCAGACCCCCCGCCGCTGGGTGTCGTCTTTGACGAGAACGCCGTCGGGCTTCGCCCGCCGGCCCTTAAAACCCCCCCTTTCAAAATTACTGGCTACGCTACTGGTTCAAAACATACAATAATTCCACTTCAAGTCAATTAAATTTCATTTTCACATGCTTTTTCTTGAAGGGGCGGCAAAATCTGAATCCGCCCCGGGCGGCACATTCCCTAGCTACGCCACTGACTTGACTACCTGTGTACGCGATTAGTTTGAAAATAATTTATTGTGTTTTTCACCAACCCCACTGTGTTTTTCTTTTTTGGCATATTTTTCTGCTAATGCTCTTAAAGCGATATATAAATCAATTTTTTAAATGGCAAAGCGAGGTATGGTCCTGCAGCCTATATAAATAAGAAACAATTACTTTCAAACCTAGTTGATTCCGATTCAGAGAAAAGTGGTAGGCCTATTGGAAGTACCGAAGTACCAAAGTGTTGGCTGTGGAAAATTCGTGCAAGTTTTGTTTGACATTCGACGATACTGTAATATCCATAAAGCGACCGCGTCGCCCCTTTTTGTTTTATTCATAATTTTCCCTTGACGTCACAACCACGTTTTCCTATGACGTCACAATCAATTGCCTTGCTGGTTTTTCAGTTCATCGCTTACCAGCAACTAGGTAGCCGTAACTAAGATAAGAAGTAGCTGGCATAATATTTAGTAGTTGAGATTGTGTTTATCAAGGTTTGTAGTGAATTGCCGTTTCTATTTCTAACTGTTTGTTAATTATGCAGAAAATCTAAATTAAGCTTAAGTCAATAATTAATTGTGTCGGTTAAAAAACTAGTTTAACCGCTAGCATTTGGACCTGTTCTGTGTGTTGAATACATTTTATTAAAGTCACAGCAATCGAGTGCAAAGCGCGTTGGCAGTGTAATACCGACAGAAAGTACAAGCTGTTTCAAGAAATAGAAAAAAGCTGTGTTTGGATTGCTAAACTAAAACAAACATCTATGTCAATCTTCGGGTCTGACCGACACCCTAATAGAAGACTACATAGAAAGTTAAACTAGTTCACAGCTGAAATGGACGAAACTTCTAGTGTTGCCAGTGGATCATCACTGGGCTCTTCCGCGTCCAGCTTCTCTAGAAAAACAAAGGCAAGGCAACAAGCTGAAATAAAACGAAAACAAGCATTGCTCAAGTGTAAAATGCTAGAAGAAGAACTCGCTTTAGAGCAAAGCCAAAGAAGGCTCCAAGCAAAAAAAGAGCTCCAACTTGCTGTCATCGAAGACGAAGTGCTCAATGACATCTCTGTAGACCTGGACAATGTGATAAAACAGAGCTCGCAAGATTGCCCTCCGGTTCATGCAAATGCCTCTACCATGTACCAACAATTTAAATCCGAGGATTTACAAAAACCTTGAAACCTGAAGTGCATGCTAGCCCTACCGACTTTCCTCAACTGGATGACCGCTACTTCAAAAGGTCTGAACGCGGTGAGTCTTTATTTAAAAATTGCGTTTATCTTGGCCACGACGAGATAAAACCATCTCCAGAACCTACCCCAACCTGCCGTACTAATATGGATGTAGGTTTCATTCCTAGCCATTCTCCAGTACCTGTAGAACCCCCACAAGCTTTTCATTCATGGAATCCCACTCCTAACGTAACTGTGACACCCAACCATGTGACATCCAACCATATTAATCAGGAGTCGCAACTAATTAATCTTTTCACTGGTGCACTAAAAAGTTTTGGAGAACAGGCCAGCATGCCTAAAGTTGAATCATTACAGTTTTCGGGAAATCCTGAAGATTATTGTCTGTTTAAACAACATTTCTTTGAAAACGTCCACTCTGTCTTTTCGAGCGATCGAAAAAGACTGACATTGTTGATGCAGTTTACCATTGGAAAAGCCAGGGAGTCTATGGACCACTGTCCATCAATCGTCCCCGTTGAAGAAGGCTACAAACGAGCCCTAGAAACCCTGTATGAAAGGTTTGGACAACCCAGACTTATAGCCCAGGCATTTAAGAAAAAGTTAATAAAGTGGCCAATGCTAAAGTCAAAAAATAAAGATGATATATGCAATTATGCTGTTTTGCTAAGAAAATGTTTTGAAACTCTAAAAGCAAGTGGTGACTTTGCGGACTTAATAAGTGTAGACTCAATCCTCATGTTGGCCGAAAAACTACCCCAAGATCTTAAAGGCCACTGGCAAAGGCAGTATGCCTTGATTTATCACGACCAACAGCGAACTCCCAATTTTGAAGATTTTGTCCGATTTGTTGAACGAGAAGTGGCCATTGTGACTGCCTATCCAGAAGATGAATTACCTCTCCTTTCAAACACCAAAGCACCAGCTGCAAGAAGTTCATGTCATGCCGTTACAACACATGATAGCAAGGCACCAACTGACATTGCACAATCAACCGTCAACTGCCCATTCTGCTCGAAATCAGGCCACTTTCTCGATAATTGCAACAGCTTTGCAGAGCTTTCAATTCAAGATCGGAAGATGGTGATTCAAAAGGATGGTCGATGCTTTAACTGTTTCGGGCGATACCACCATGCTAGGCAATGCAAAAAGGCCAGTTATTGCACAATTCGTGGTTGCAAACAACATCACAACGGGCTCCTGCATGACACTCAAGTGACTCAACCGACCCAACCTAGAAAAGAGTTAGAAGCCAACCAACAATTGAACAATAATTTTGTCCGATCTAGCTGCCATGCATATCTAAACGTGGTGCCTGCCATCATACAGGCCAATGGGAAAGCAATTTCAGCAAACATTCTTTTAGATTCCGGATCCGAAATTACACTATGTGATCAAAAATTAGGTGACCTTCTGGGCCTGACTGGGGAGAGCAGCGAATTGGTCATCAACACTGTGGCTAATGGACCTAAGCGATGGAAAGGGAAACAGCTAAGCTTTACTATTTCGGCATTGAACGGCAACGACTGTATCGACATCAGTCATGCTCTTGCAATCGATAAAATTCCGGCAGAACTAAATCCCATGTTACCAGAACAAACACTGAAGGACCTGCCCCATCTCCAAGGTTTAGAATTTCCCACTGCAAGTAGTAGTGAAGTGCTGGTGTTGCTTGGTGCGGACCACCCTATAGTCCAGTGTCCTTTAGAAACTAGATTGGGTAACCCAGGTCAACCCATTGCAGTAAGATCAATCTTTGGATGGTCCCTACTTGGCCCCGTAGCAGGTGATACTTCGGAGAGATACGTGTCTGCAAACTTTGTCAAATGTGATAGCCTGCTGGATAAAGAAATACAGATGTCCTGGGAGCAAGATTTTCAATGCAAGCCAAGTAGTCAACTGAAGAAGGCATTTTCTATAGACGACTGCTATGTCATGAAACTCCTCGAAAACAATGTAGAGCATCGGGACGGACACTACTATCTTCCGCTACCATGGCGTCAAGGTACTCTCTTGCCCGAGGGTAGTAAGCATATGGCTGAAAGGAGGTTAAAGTCACTTAAAAAACGATTCCAACGAGATCCGGTGTTGCAAGAGAGTTATGTATGTCACTGTTATGCAAGAGTACATCAATAAAGGCTATGCAGAGGTGTTGTCGAACAATGAAAAGCACTCAAACGACACTACGTGGTATCTACCACACCACCCAGTGCATAACATCTACAAGCCAAACAAAGTTAGAGTAGTATTTGATTGTGCCGCCACACACAATGGTCAATCCCTAAATAATGCATTGCTACAAGGACCAGATCTTGTAAACAGTCTGGTCGGAGTTCTCACCCGTTTTCGAATGAAACAAATTGCGATTGTGGCAGATGTTGAAGCCATGTTCCACCGCGTCAGAGTGAAAGTAGAAGACTGCAGAGCTCTTCAGTTCCTGTGGTGGCCAAAGGGCCAACTGTCCCAACCACCTGTACCACATCGCATGCTTGTGCACATATTCGGTGCTACGTCATCACCTTGCTGCGCAACATTTGCCATGCGCCAAACTGCCAGGCAGTTTGGCGCCACCTTTGACAAACAAGTATCCGAAGTTGTAGAAAATGACTTTTACGTGGATGATTTATTAACTTCGGTCGACACCGAAAACGATGCCATAAAAATGATTGGGGATCTTACTGGATTACTGCAGATTGGTGGATTTCGTCTGACCAAATGGATGTCTACAAGTGCAATTGTAATGAACACTATACCAGAAAAGGAAAGAGCAAAATCAATGCAAAACATACAGTTAAACGAGCCTGTCAAGGAAAGAGTTCTTGGCGTTCATTGGAGCGTCACTGAGGACCATTTTCAATTTACCACCACAAAGATCCCCCATGATTATAAATTCACTCGACGTACTATTCTTTCAGCTGTAAATGCACTTTTCGACCCGTTAGGATTTTCGGCACCGGTGATCTTGGTAGCAAGGCTATTGCAAAGAGAAATTATCAGGCAAAATTATGGGTGGGACGATAAGCTTTCAACAGAAGAAGCCAACAAATGGAAAACTTGGTTCGAGCAATTGTCTGATCTGGAAAGGATTGCTATACCCCGCTGTTTCGCACCTGAAGGCTTTGGCAGTGTTGTCAATCGGGAGTTGCACCATTTCTCAGATGCTTCTTTAGAGGCATACGGATTCGTTTCATACTTGCGTTTAGTGGACGATTCGAACTCAATACACTGCTCTTTCATTTGTGGAAAGGCCAGGGTTGCACCATTAGAGCAGAAAACAATTCCTCAGCTGGAACTAGTTGCAGCTGTTCAAGCCGTGGAAGCCGACAAATGGATACGAAGCCAGCTTCAGTATGCTGATTGTGAGTCATTTTTTCGGACAGACTCAAACGCCATCCGTCTCATGATCAGAAATAAAGGCAAGCGTTTTCCGATATTTGAGGCTAATCGATTGGTAAAAATCCATAAACAAATTGTCCCCAGCCAGTGCCGGTACGTTAGTACAGCACTAAACCCAGCCGATGCAGCTTCCCGAAGAATGACCGTTCACAAGTTTCTTCAGTCTAAGTGGCTGTGCAGCCCAGAATTTATATGGCAGTCAGAAGACCGTTGCCCAGTAGCACCACGAGTACAAGCTAAATCAAAGCCAGAAGATTCAGTGAACATTTGCACGATATCGAAAGGAAGCGAAGACCTGACCAAGGAAAATGGAGTTGACTGCCTCATTAAGCACTATTCCTCCTTACGTAAATTAAAGATTGCCACTGCATGGTTAAAAAGATTTTTCAAGTAACCTACCTGAAGAATAAAAAAAACGTCAAAACCGGAAAGCTTACTGTGGACGAGCTCAATTCTTCCGAAACATCTATTTTGAAGTTCGTCCAAAGACAGCAATTCCTACCGATGATAACCATGTTAGAAACTGCTGGCGAAATTTCAGTATGTAAGCTAAAAGGACATGGACTTTCCCACATGTGGATGAAAGTTAATCCTCAATTCAACAAGGGCTTGCTCCGAGTTGGCGGAAGACTCGACAATGCCACGATAGACGATGACGCTAAGCACCCCATCATTTTGCCCCTTAACCACCACCTCACAAAACTAGTTATCCGCAAATGCCATGAAGACTGTGGTCACTCTGGTACACATTTTACGTGGACCACGCTGCGTCAACGTTTCTGGATCAGAAAGGGCTTTGCCGCACTTCGAAGGGAGATAAACGATTGCATGCTTTGCAGAAAACGGAGTGCGCCAAAGGGTCAACAGCAAATGGCCATCTTGCCTTGTGCCCGGCTGAGGTCTGCTGCACCTCCATTCTCTTCTGTAGGCATCGATTATTTTGGCCCCTTTTTAATAAAAAGGGCACGAAGTGAAGTCAAAAGGTACACTGCGTGTTTTCATGCCTGACAACCAGAGCCGTGCACATAGAGGTGGCCCAAGATCTGTCTACAGACTCATTCATCAACGCCTATCGACGGTTTTGCGGGAGAAGAGTACAACCGCAAGAAGTATACTTAGATAACGGCACTAATTTTGTAGGTGCAGAAAGAGAGTTGAAACGAGCACTTCAAGACTTGAATTGTGACAAAATCGAAAGATATTTTCTTCATAAAGAAATCAAATGGCACTTTAACCCACCCACTGCTAGCCATATGGGGGGAGCTTGGGAGCGCATGGTGCAGTCGATTCGGCGTGTTTTTAAAGTGTTGCTAACAAAGGGTCATTCCTTAACCGATGACACATTCAACACACTTATGATAGAAGTTGAACGAATCCTTAATTCCAGCCCTCTAACACCAGTTAGCTTCGAACCAGGTGAATACGAACCGATCACCCCCAACCATCTCTTACTGCTCCACGGAAACACCAGCATGCCGATCGGCCTGTTCGATGCAAAGGATTCTTATCGACGCCGAAGATGGAGACAAGTGCAACACCTGACAGACTTGTTTTGGAAGCGTTGGGCACGCGAATACCTACCCACTATTGCATTAAGACAAAAGTGGCCCAACGCTCAACGAAACCTGATTGCTGGCGACGTCGTCCTCATTGTCGACGACAACGCTCCGCGCGGTTGCTGGAGAATCGGAAAGGTTACTACACCCTTGCCCGATAAACACGGAATCGTAACTTACGACAAGACGAACTGAAAACACAATTTGGTGTCCTAAGAAGACCGGTTTCAAAATTGTGCTTGATTTGTGAATCAAACAATCAGCAACAAGTGTGACGCGTTCCCACGGAATAGGACGTCGACCCCTAGCGTGGGAAAAGGCGGCGCAATACGACAATGTCGCGAACGTTTCCCCGCGAGCACTTGAGGGCTCGACCCAGTGAAGACAATAGATTAACTACGCCTTGATTTTGCTGCTCGTCTACCTGAAGGATTCACCTGCTGGTGTACGTCAATTCGTTTGAACTTTCTGTTAGCAAACTGTTATCAAATGCTCGTAAATAGATTAGCTTCATGAATATTTAGTCTTTGTAAATGTACTTAGCATGTATCGTACATTTGGGGGGAGAATGTAATATCCATAAAGCGACCGCGTCGCCCCTTTTTGTTTTATTCATAATTTTCTCTTGACGTCACAACCACGTTTTCTTATGACGTCACAATCAATTGCCTTGCTGGTTTTTCAGTTCATCGCTTACCAGCAACTAGGTAGCCGTAACTAAGATAAGAAGTAGCTGGCATAATATTTAGTAGTTGAGATTGTGTTTATCAAGGTTTGTAGTGAATTGCCGTTTCTATTTCTAACTGTTTGTTAATTATGCAGAAAATCTAAATTAAGCTTAAGTCAATAATTAATTGTGTCGGTTAAAAAACTAGTTTAACCGCTAGCATTTGGACCTGTTCTGTGTGTTGAATACATTTTATTAAAGTCACAGCAATCGAGTGCAAAGCGCGTTGGCAGTGTAATACCGACAGAAAGTACAAGCTGTTTCAAGAAATAGAAAAAAGCTGTGTTTGGATTGCTAAACTAAAACAAACATCTATGTCAATCTTCGGGTCTGACCGACACCCTAATAGAAGACTACAATACGATACCACATATTTAGAATTTGTCTTTATAGCAACAAATGATATTACTGTAGTGTGCCGAAATCGTAATGCGTCGTTTGTGGAAGTGTAGGCTACTCAGCATTTATAGTCGAAACATAAATTGTATGATTTTATTAGCAAAGCCTCTGTTCCTGTGTAGAAAACGTTCAAAGTTGGCTATTATTTTCAGCTTAAATCTGGGACTCCCTCCTACTTGTGTTCAAATGTCGTGTACAAGTTCACTTGTTCGCATGACGTGAATTGTACATACATCGGTATGTCTACGCGGCATTTGGCCACGAGAGTGAGGGAGCACTTAGATTTAACTAATTTGAACAAGCAAAGTGCCATTAAAGATCACATATTCGATTGCCAAACATGTTCAAATAACAAACCATCCTTGGAGTCGTTTAGAATTATGCGTAAATGTTCCACCGAATTCGACACTAAAATCCACGAGGCTTGCTAATAAAATCATACAATCCTCGCCTCAATACACAGTTGTTTGCCTCAGGCGCTTCTTATTTACTCAACGTCTTTTCTTGATGCGTCATATGATGCGTCTTTGCCTCGCGTTATTTAAACGCCATGTGATGTGCCTTTCTCCTATGCTCTGCCGTTTCATTTTTCAATTTCAGTGTTTAAATCAGTTATTTATTTTCATTGTAGATATGATAATCAGTTATTTTTTTTGTCACTTGATAAGGGCTAACGTGTGTATGGCCGAAAACGTTTGTAGCTTATAGTTTATGTTCAATTTTAATGGATTATGTTAAATGCGGTGTGGTTGCTTGGTTGTATATGTCTGTGGTTGAAGAAAGTGACCTCTTTACCAAAATTGTATGTCCTTAGTCATAAAATAAATTAATTACAGTGAAATCACACAAATGACGAAGAAAAAAACGTACCTACTAAATACGTACAAAAGTAAAAAAAAAGCGAGTAAATGTTCTACATATTGGCAAAACTTTCTCGCTTGTTTCGCTCGATCAATCCTATGTCATTAACTTCACAGGTGGCACTGGAAACGCATGGTTTTAGCAGTGAATTTAAACAATTTAGTACCTGCATTGGTAAAGATTAAAGAGCCCCTCAAAAACCACACACTAATGCGTGACGCGATAATTTGTCGAAAGACAATTTATCGAACGACAGTTTATCGAAAGACAGTTTATCTAACGACAATTCATCGAAACGACAGTTCATCGAACCGACTGTTTATCGAAACGACAGTTCATCGACCGACTGTTTATCGAAACGACAGTTTATCGAACGACGAAGCACAAATGCAATGGAATACTCAAGGGTTAGGGGTTAAGGGTTAGAGTTATGGGTTAGGAGTTAGGGGTTAGGGCTTAAGGTTAGGGGTTAAGGTTAGGTTTTAAGTTTAGGTTTTAGGTTAGGGTTAGGTTTTCGATTAACTGTCGTTCGATAAATTGTCGTTCGGTGAACAGTCGTTTCGATTAACCGTCGTTCGATTAATTGTCGTTCGATAAACTGTCGTTTCGATTAACTGTCGTTCGATCAATAGTCGTTCGATAAACTGTCGCAGTACCCACTAATGAAATATTCCAAAGTAGCCTAAGCACCTTGCTCACTAATCACTACAACTAAATTGACCTATTTCAGTGTCAATGGAGGTATATGGTGAATTTTCTATGTATATGCTGTACACAAAAGGTGCCCAGTAAACATTGATTGTTGGGGCAACATTGGCAAGAAGTTGGCCGCAACATTGGCAAGATGTAGACGCCAATGTTGGCAAGATGTTTTATGCACCATTTGGATGCATCTGGCCAGCGTTGGCGTCTGCATCTTGCCACCGTTGGTTTCTGCATCTTGCCAACATTGGATTATGCATCTTGCCAACGCTGGCTACTGCATCTTGCCAACGTTGGCTTCTGCATCTTGCCAACGTTGGCAAAATGTTTTATGCACCATTTGGATGCATCTGGCCAGCGTTGGCGTCTGCATCTTGCCAACGCTGGCTGCTGCATCTTGCCAACCTTGGCTTCTGCATCTTGCCAACATTGGCTTCTGCATCTTGCCAACGTTGGCAAAATGTTTTATGCACCATTTGGATGCATCTAGCCAGCGTTGGCGTCTGCATCTTGCCACCGTTGGCGTATGCATCTAGCCCACGTCGACTTCTGCATCTAGCCAACGTTGGCTTCTGTATCTTGCCAACATTGGCAAAATGTTTTATGCACTATTTTGCTTCATCTTGCCAACGTTGGCATCTGTATCTGGCCAACGCTGGCAAGATGGCTTGTGCACCATTTTGCTTCATTTGGCGCCTAAATTCTGGTTGACTTTTATGCACCATGACGCTGCTTCATCTGACCTATTAACTATTGTGATGCCGCGCTTTGACCAAGGTTGGCCATGCGAAGCAAGCTGCTGCATAAAACATCTGAACAGCATTGGCATTTACATTTGCCAAACGTCTCTGTACCTAAACCTCGCTCATCACCAAAAGTTTATTGTTGAACCTAGCTAATCCTTGGGCGAAAGAACAGCAGCAACACGGATTTATAAGCAACACTACTCCCTTTGTGACAAAGCAAAGTAACAGCCGAGCTTCGTATATTTTCACATTTATTAGAAACAAGCCACATCAAATCGTATTGACAGATGGATATTCATTGCACATCAGCAGCTTTTTCTTGTGTATCTTTATCATTCTGAATTCCTGCGAATGAAACAAAAATATTTAATTCAAGAGGGCTGTTTGGCAACAGTGTAGGATTTTGATCAGTTGTCGTCCAGGATAATACGAAGTTAATTGACAATCTGCAATATCAATGTAATATCCATGGTAATATCCCTCTCTCCAACGTGCGTGACAAAAAACTTATCATTCGATTCTGTGCCACGCAGAGCGATAATCAAGTTCCAGTACATTCTAATTGCGTGTACAGTAGTTATTCAACAACTAAAGCAACACATTCGCAGTTGTCTTTCAAACATACAACAAGCTCACCAAAAGTTAGTTTTTGCCGTTTTCGGCCACTTTGCCTGTCCTTCCAATTTCGAAATCACTCTGAAACTCTTCATCAATTTGCTGCACGGCAGCAGCTTTGTCGTGCGCCACCACCATGTCTAATCATGAAAGTAAAAAAAGAAGTGTTAAATCATTATATAAATGCCGACATAGCCTACTAACCACCATGTTCGTTGTTCACATCAATGCGAGTACACCACTAAAATATTTTCATACATTACTTAATACTCTTCACAATTACATCATACATTAATCAAAAGAGCAAAATGGCATAGTTATGACATAATCGTTTAGTCGTAGTAGAAACATTTATCCGTACTCACCAAGAACAACCTTTTTTAAACAATCAAACGAGTGTTTAGACTTCACGATGTTTTTTTTTTTCTTTCTTTGTTCTCGACATGACTTGAACTGTGTTGTGTTCGATAATAATAGTTGGAATAAGTCCACTGATACAATCGCTTGCATTTTTGCCAACAACTTGACTTAAATTTGCCACCTGCAAAATGTAAATCGAATGTAATGACAGGGGTTTCATCCATCATATTAAAAAGCTTCAGCACTTGTTACAGAAATTTTCGACTGTTACAAATGACAGCCAACGTTTAAAGTTTTATTTGGGATTCCAGTCGTCTGTTGTGTTGCGTATGTAGGTCGCAGTGTAGGCTACTGTAGGCTATGTTGTCGCAATGGGCGCAAAATAAAACATGTTATTATTATTATTCAGTTGACGGCAATGAAAGCTACATTTGCAAATATTCTACAACCATCACAGACCTATCCACACGACATAAAAATACAAACACATTCAAGCAGTCAGGCAAACACTGCCGGAGCAGCAAAATCAAAGATTGAGCAAAACCCTACACATGTTCTGGGACATCACAAGCTCTGCTACTTTGCTGATATCTCCTTAGCACTCATCTAGGAGCACTGGCACTAAATTTGTCACGAGAATATTTCATATGAAAGTTTTCCATTGGTCATTGAGTTTTATAACTTCCTCTAAATTGAGTTTTATAACTTTCTTTAAATTGTGTAAACGTAGCCTAGTGACAAAAACGACTTTACACAATTATTTCAGGTTCAATGAATAAAAGACATTCACTTACCAAGTTTTCATAAACATTGTCGTAAGTCATTCCTATAGTTTCATTTTGATCATTTCTAAAACTTCTTTCAGCTCATTTCTAAAACTAATATCTCAATTGAATTCGATTTTTTATATTTTCGATGCAAGAAGCGAAAATTCCTCTTAGCGCTGTTCACATAAGCATTGTGCTTTCGGCTCTCCACGTAATTGTGTATTGCGCACAACCGCCATGCTTGAACAGTCGAAGTGAATCGAGTGACGTCATAATCCCTTTAGCAAAGGATTAAGTCATGGCCTTTGTCTTCCTTCATCAAAACAAACCAAGTTCTTCTGCTAAATTGCATCTCCTCACGTTGATATAACACATCGCCGCATTCTAAAGCTTTGTTGCCTATTTCACTTCAACGCGTCATATTGCCCAGTCAAAGTTTAAGCAGTGACGTCATAATGGAGTTTTCACAACAATTATTGTGCCTGCAGTATTGTTCTATGCACCGCGGGAGGAGAAAAAACGATTCGCCGGATCAATTCAATTCAATTTATTTTTCTTTGTCAGAACGCAAAAGAAATGATATTGTGAAAAAGAAATACAGTAACAAAACCAACAAAAGGAAAAGGTGGCAAAACCTTAATGGTTTAAGACGTGCATAAAAAGATCTAATATTGCGGTATTTGCATCGATAAATATAGTTAAGCACGGCCACCAAACCTGATACTGTAAAACAAGTAGATGAATTAGTTAAGAATCAGTCGCCTCCTCGTTCCTGAAACAATTGGAGCGCCAATTCTGAAAGCAATGAGAACACGACTGAACCTAACAACATCACAAAAACAAACTAACACACACACACATATTGTAATTAGGTAATGGACTATCAAAACATGAATTATTTACAGATTTTATACAGTTGAAAGTAAAAGTAGCGATCGTTTTGTGAAATTTCGCTTCAAGAAATTGAGGAGAGATTTCGACGCAACATGACTGCTCCTGAAGCTGGGAATTTTCCACCAGTAGCGGTGTCAGGGGAGTTCAGGGGGTACTTTTGAACTCGGGCCCTGGATAATGTTAGGAGCCCGTAACTTCTTCAAGGTGTCCGGAAAAACAAATAAACTACCCCGTATATTTAGATGTAGTGCGTTATTCTTAAAACTGTTTAGAGGCCCAAAGATATCATTGGTACCGGGCTCAAATTATCTTCTCTCTGGCCTGGTCTGTAGCAAATGATGGTGTACATTTGCATAAATTGAAAGAAAACTTTAGAATAGTTGTTCAATTGGCACAACGTTGGCAACATTTCTAACCGATGTTTGCTCACACAAACATATTTTTAAACAAAACCGCATAAAAAAGGTTTTTAGGCTATTGATATTTTTAAAAATGGTAATAAGTAATAAAAGCATTGGCTACTCTTCTGACCAACGCTGGTCTTAAATATTTATAGTATACTTGTACGGTATCAGAAAATAATAACAGCATTGATAGCCTATTATTAAAATTTAAAATTGTAGCAAAATGATGGCATAGCCTACATTTGCATAATTTGAAAGAAAACACCGAAATTGTTATGAATTGGCACAACGTTGGCAATGCTTCTGACCGATGTTAGCCAATCACACAACTGTGTTTTGAAGCAATACAACATGAAAAGATGTTTGTGTTAGTATTTTTCAAGTTTGAAACAAATAAACCTGAAATAAAATCTTTGAGACCTTTTTAAACGCTTAATAAGAAATATTGAAATTGTTGGCGTATTGTTGGCAATGTTGGACGAATTTGCCGACCTTGTGGCTTCACATCCAGCATATAGCCAACGTTGCAATTGTTCACGTTATCGCGTTCGCGTTTTGTTGCTCCTACCTTTTTCTAGACCTCTGCTCAGTTTGGCATAAACAAACTGAAATGAAACTACTTTCTTGGCAAAGCATTGGCTACTCTTCTGACCAACGCTGGTCTTAAATATTCATAATATACTTGTACTGTATCAGAAAATAATAACAGCATTGATAGCCTATCATTAAAATTTAAAATTGTAGCAAAATGATGGCATAGCCTACATTTGCATAAATTGAAAGAAAACACCGATATTGTTATGAATTGGCACAACGTTGGCAATGCTTCTGACCGATGTTAGCCAATCACACAACTGTGTTTTGAAGCAGTACAACATGAAAAGATGTTTGTGTTAGTATTTTTCAAGTTTGAAACAAATAAACCTGAAATAAAATCTTTGAGACCTTTTTGAACGCTTAATAAGAAGTATTGAAATTGTTGGCGTATTGTTGGCAATGTTGGACGAAATTGCCGACCTTGTGGCTTCACATCCAGCATATAGCCAACGTTGCAATTGTTTATTTTGTGGAAACCTGTAGGCTAATGGAAACTTTAAACCGTTTCGGTATCAAGCACGTTATCGCGTTCGCGTTTTGTTGCTCCTACCTTTTTCTAGACCTCTGCTCAGTTTGGCATAAACAAACTGAAATGAAACTACTTTCTTGGCAAAGCATTGGCTACTCTTCTGACCAACGCTGGTCTTAAATATTCATAATATACTTGTACGGTATCAGAAAATAATAACAGCATTGATAGCCTATCATTAAAATTTAAAATTGTAGCAAAATGATGGCATAGCCTACATTTGCATAATTTGAAAGAAAACACCGAAATTGTTATGAATTGGCACAACGTTGGCAATGCTTCTGACCGATGTTAGCCAATCACACAACTGTGTTTTGAAGCAGTACAACATGAAAAGATGTTTGTGTTAGTATTTTTCAAGTTTGAAACAAATAAACCTGAAATAAAATCTTTGAGACCTTTTTGAACGCTTAATAAGAAGTATTGAAATTGTTGGCGTATTGTTGGCAATGTTGGACGAAATTGCCGACCTTGTGGCTTCACATCCAGCATATAGCCAACGTTGCAATTGTTTATTTTGTGGAAACCTGTAGGCTAATGGAAACTTTAAACTGTTTCGGTATCAAGCACGTTATCGCGTTCGCGTTTTGTTGCTCCTACCTTTTTCTAGACCTCTGCTCAGTTTGACATAAACAAACTGAAATGAAACTACTTTGTTGGCAAAGCATTGGCTACTCTTCTGACCAACGCTGGTCTTAAATATTCATAATATAATTGTACCGTATCAGAAAATAATAACAGCATTGATAGCTTATTATTAAAATTTAAAATTGTAGCAAAATGATGGCATACATTTGCATAAATTGAAAGAAAACACCGAAATTGTTATGAATTGGCACAACGCTGGCAATGCTTCTGACCGATGTTAACCAATCACACAACTGTGTTTAGAAGCAATACCACATGAAAAGAGGTTTGTGTTAGTATTTTTCAAGTTTAAAACAAATAAACCTGAAATAAAATCTTTGAGACCTTTTTGAACGCTTAATAAGAAGTATTGAAATTGTTGGCGTATTGTTGGCAATGTTGGCAAAATGTTGGACAAAATTGCCGACCTTGTGCCAACATACCCAGCATATAGCCAATGCTGGCCCAGCAATCAATGTTTGCTGGGTGGGAGAACCTCAGATACATTTTCGAAATTTTACTGAAAGCCGACACAATATTATACCAACCGTCAACAATTAAATTATTGCAAGTCGTAAAAAAAACATAGTCAAAAAGCAACTTCTATTTTAAATCAAAAATTGTCACTTAAATTTTTGAAAAAAATCCAGTTTTAATTGGTACCTGGTCATTTGGTCGACATACATTTGGTCGACAGTCATTTGGTCGACAGGACGTTAGGTCGACAAGACATTTAATCAACGGGACATTTGGTCGACAGTACGATTCATTTTAGGGTTACGGTTGGGGTTAACTAACCCTAACCTAATCTTAACGCAACCTAACCCTAACCTAACCTAACTCTAATCCTAACTCTAACCCTAACTCTAACCTAACCCTAACCCAAATGTCCTGTCAACCAAATGTCTTGTCGACCAAATGGCCTGTCGACCAAATATCTTGTCGGCCAAATGTCTGTCGACCAAACGTCCTGTCAACCAAATGACTGTTGACCAAATGTCTGTCGACCAAACGACCGGCAACGGTTTTAATTTGATGATACAAGATGTGCGTCTTGATCAAAATTCATTATTGGGCCTAAAAGTGCACAAAAAGCGACGAGAGAAACATTAAATTAGTCAAAAGTTTCTGGGAAGAGCAATCATCTTAAACATCCTGCTAAACTACTTTCGTTTTCCGACCTCAACTTTTCCACTGTTTATTTTAGGCATCTTTTTTAAAAAGTATGTTTAACAAGCTATGAAACGTTCGACCGATATAGGCTAGATGTCAAATTTTGTTTTTCCTATCGCCGGTCCGCGAGGCTATGTTCATGTCAAAGCCGGTACGTGAGAAAAAAAAGGTTTGGTACCGCTGCTCTAATACATACAAAAGCTTTACCTGCATCCTATGAAGCTGCGTTAAGGATTGAAAACGCTCGGAAACCACAACCAGTTGGTGAAATGTTAGTGAAAAACTGTTTGTGAGTTTGCTCATCATAGACTTGCAAAACCAAGGTAGGACTTGTTGTAGTAATTTTTTTTCGTTTGAAATGTGTAACCAGAACGCCAAATGACCATAAGACATCTGCCGGTAGGCCTATGGTGTAGCCTATACTAAAAAGTCTGATTAAGACTGCCATAGACTATAATCTCTTTGGTCGCTTTTCTATGGCAGAGTTATCAACGTAGCTTATGCTATAGCTTTCTTAAGTTCAGTTCAGTTCAGTTGTTTTTATTTCTGACCATCATATCAAAACAATACACGTCAACATAGCAAAGGTCGAGAAAAGGGTAGAAGCGACAAAACCAACACAACTTTTCTTGCATGGAGCTTTTCAATGGATTTAGGGTAATTTTGGGGTGCTGAATCCGAATCTGACCTCAGATTTATCCTATCACGTCAGGTTTGTGAGATATGATAACAGAAAATTGATACTTTTGTCAAAAGTGGAAGATTTGACATTGCGTTTATTGCACATACCCATTGTGTTATATCCAGAAATCCAGGCCATGTAGTAGGCTACACATAAGTAGCTGAAATACACCCACCAACACTAACCTTTTGTTATGGCATATGTTTGTGGTAAACGCAACGCCAAATCTTCCACTTTTGACAAAAGTAGCAATTTGCTGTTATCATATCTTACAAACCTGACGTGATGGGATAGGCTAAATCTAAGGTCAGATTCGGATTCAGCACCCCAAAGTTACCCTAAATCAGTTCTCAAAGCCCATGCAGAATTTTGTTTTAACTACGGTAGTGTAATTAATGTCTCTGAATTAATGTAAAAGGATATCTTGATGGCGTGGATGAGCCATTGATGACAACGCTGACACCAAACACAGAATCGTTTTTTCAGGAAAGGACATATTTCTGATGCCTCAAGCCAAATTAGACGAGGACGTGATGTATTTGTATTGCCTCAAGTCAAAAGTGGTGAGTTAAAAATATTAATGTTGGCCACATTGCAAAGGCTAGGCTAAAACATAAAAATAATGTCACGAGTAGGCCTAGTAAGTAATGTCACGAGTAGGCCTAAGCATTCTGCACAAATATCTTAAAGCTAAAAAAATAAATAATTCTAGCCTGCTTTATTTTTTAATCTGTTTAGTGTAGCCTAATTGTTTTTTTTTTCAAAATTGTAGTTTGTTTTTATTTATGTTTTTATATAAAAGTATTTGGAAGAAGCCTATTGCTTTCGGCTATAACTTACTGTAGTAAATTGTGAGTGTGACATATTGATTACAACGTTGGGAAGGCCTTAGGCCTAAGGCCTTAGCCTTAGGCTACTCATGCCATAGGTAGTGATTAATAAACCACAAGGAAAATGGGGCCCGTAGACTCACGTCTACGGCTTTTTAGGTTAGCACTTCGTTTATCTCACACTTAGGCTACACACACAAAAACAGTTTGAAAAATCCTTTTCTAGTGCTGATTATGAGTGAAATGTTATTTCATTCTGCAGAAGAAGCTAGCTCTCCTGAAGATTCTCTTGAGCATGGAAGGTGGAACTCATTTAGAAACCCCAAATGACAACTCCATGGTAGTTCCGTGCAAAGCTTTTCGCATTCACCCCATCTCTTCTTGTGAGCCTGCTGGTTGCATGACAGCTGATGGGGAGCTCATTCCACATGGAACGTTGCAAGCATCAGTTACTGCAATTAAAGCTCGTATCCTCTGCAGCGTTTAAGAACAAGATTGTGAAAAGCTATAATGTTCTTAACTATACAATAGGCTAAGCATTGACATTACAGGCTGTATCAGCCTGAAATAAGAACTAAGTAGGCCTGCAATCAGTGTTGGGCGCGATAACTCATTTTTCAGTTAAGCGATAACGATAATAATCGATAAACGAAAAATGCCTAAAGCGATAACGATAAGCGATAAATCAAAAAAAGTTAAGCGATAACGATAAAATCATCGCCGATAATGTCCGCTAACGATAATTTTTTTTTCTTGATTAGCGCTGCCCCATCCCATGCAGCACGAACTGTTTTCATCAACATGACGAAAAATCGAACATAATATACGGTATGCTACTGTAAAGGGACAAAACTTTTTGTAGGTTAGGCTATGCATGAATAGAATCGCAACAGCGGCAGTGGGTATCGAACCTTCAACCTCTTGATCCAGAATCAAACCACTAAGGTAACCGCCGTACTTATAATTATACCTTCAGATATCAGTTGGATGCTTCATCAATTGAGTTACACTGCCGCTCACGTGCAGTAGGCAAAATAATTAAATCAAATGAAAATACCATAAAAAATTCCAAACTTTGTATTTTGCTTTCTGCTTAACGGGCTGTTTACAGCAAAGTCGCCTGTGCGCTTACATTTTAATTGTAAAATTTACTCTCGATTGCCGATTGAAGCAAAACAACAAGAGAATTGTTGCATGCATTTCATTGCATTGCAATTTGCAACTCTAAAAATTATTGTGTTGTCATGGCCGTCGCTGCAGGGGGGCGTGCCCCCTCCCCTAACAACGACCTGTGCACACACACTTCAGGTACTGAAGAAGAACTGGTTTCAATTTTAGTTTCATTAACTAGGTGGCTAGTAAAAATATTACTTTTTATTTTCTTTCCACTTGTGTGTTAATCCGAAATAAAATTTATCGGCTATAATCAAATATTGCCTTTGGCGATAACGATAAAGGAGAACTGAAAAAATAATTGAGCGATAACGATAGGTGACAAAAATTTATCGGCGATAATTATCGTTGGTAAATTATCGCCGATAATGCCCATCACTGTCTATGAGTGGGATGATATTGTCAAAGTAGCCTACAGCCCAAAGCCATTCCTCTCAATAACAGAATAATTCTTCGATTTCCTGACTTAGAATACATGTGGGGAAAGTAGTTGCAAAACCGATGCTAATATGAACTGTTTTGAGCCATATTTCTTATTTTCCTGTAGCATCATTATAATTGCTATTGCCAATTCATGTACCAATTCGTGTAAATATGTTCTCTTTAGTGAAATATGTTGCTTATTCTCAATATACTACGGTACCAAAAAAGGTATTTTAAAAACTTTCAATGTGTTTAAAGTAACCTCATATAGCCTACAGCCAAATTTGAACAAACGTAAATAATTCACGTCTCATAACACCGACACTTTTCTAAAAAAAGCGGTTAAGATAGAGATTAAAACTGAATGTTGTTTGTGCTATTTAGAGACCTAGTTGGTCCCCCTAACATATTGCAATTTAGCGCGGATAAGTTAAGAAACCGCTGATGCACCTCATTTTGAAGTCAAAAAGCGTTCAATGTAGCCCCAGTTTACGGAGGCCTACTCTAGGCCTATTAGCCTATGTTATGTTAGTCGCTCGTATTTCGCAAGTTAGTCTTGATTCAATTTCTTAGAAAACCTCATATGATTCATTTCGATTTCGAAGCTACTGTTCAATCATGCTGTTTATTGATTCAGCTAATCTAAAATTTGAAATGTCTGACACTGCAATGTATGAAGCCTGATTTTAGGCAGCAACTTGACTGGTTAACCACAAGGTTGTTCGGTGCTGCCAGACCTTTCTATTGATATATTTTAATTTTTATGTATTTGTGTTTTTTTTCTCGACTTGACTCGCAAATAAAACAAACATTTTACTCTCTCTCTCGGAGACAAGGGGCGGCATCAGTGATGGTGTGGGTCGCAGAACACATATCAGGACATGAAAACAAGTCCATTGTTTTTTGTGGACCAAGGAGTGAAATTGAGCCAAGAAAACTACCGAAATGACATTCTTGTTGTTGTTGCCTTGGGCAAAGAAACAATTCAAAAAACGTAGGCTAATTGGTCATTCCAACAAGGTTCTGCCCCTTCACACGGAGCTAAGAGAACGCAAAACTGGCTTTCAGCCAATGTGCAGTTCTTCATTTCCCAGGAAGAATGGCCTCCTTCATCCCCAGACCTAAACCCCAAAACTTTGGCATCTGGTCTTACATGGAGAGTAAGGTTTCGACTAAACACCACCAAAGTTTGGAAGTGCTAAAGACTAATCTGAAAAAAGAACGGACCAAAATACTGTACTTCAAAGAGTTATCAGTGACCCTTGCAAGTCCTTTTCGAAGCATCTCCAACTTGTTATCGACGCAATTCAATTCAATTTATTTTTCTTTGTCGGAAAACAACAGCAATGATAAAGTTACCAATAGTCGGCAGCAGTGGCCGAGTGGTTAGCGCGTTGGGATCGCAGTCGAGAGCCTGCATGTTCGACTCCAGCCACCCGCAATTGCTGTTGTTTCTCTGGGCAAGAAACTTTACGATAATTGCCTCTACCCAGTGATCGATTTCGAGTAATGGGTAGTACCAAATTTAAGTCATAAGTAGAGTAGACAACCGGAAACAGACATTGCCGTCGGCTGCAGCGTGGGTCAGGTGTACGTCGATAGGCGTACACCGATGCATAGCGCTCAAGTCCGCTTTCCCGCAATGCAGGATAAAGATAAACGAACAAACAAACAAGTTTACGGGAATAAAACCAACAAAAGGAAACGGCGGCAAAACCAAAGAAGTTTAAATGACGGAAACATTAAGTAAAACTTGTTTTTCCTAAATATTTATTATTTGACAATAATGTAATATGTTTAGTGCTCAAAAGTTGTCTACCATTTGTTAAATACAGTTGTTTGAAGTTGTAACGTTAATTAATTATTGATGGGCCTGTACATAAAAATTTTAAAATGTCTTCTATGCATTGGAAACACTGGTGCGTTGTCAGTTCGAACTTGCCACTCCAGAATCCAGATGTACATTTTTTTGCAGAATTCAAGAAATTTGAGTATTTTTTTACCTCATTTTCTAAATAAAATAATGACTTTCGATTTTTGAAAAGTCGTATTACAGGCTTCTAAAATTTGGTGGTAAGTTTTTTGTAAATATGTTTTGAGTGGATAGCTGTGAAAATGATAAAAACAGCAGAAAAGTAGGCTAAAAAATTTTAATTTTAGTTGGTGAGCAAGGTGTTTTGTTTTTCAAAAAAATTAGTAGACTCTGTGAATTTTTATGTTTTAAATCGAAGTTTTTTGCAATCTAAAAACAATGTACCGTATTTTACGGACCATAAGGCGCACTTTTTTCCTCATAAATTGATCGTGCGCCTTATGGTCCGATGCGCCTTATGTATGGATCAAGTGCGGTAGTGCTTTATTGCCTACACTCAAAACCAGTACCGATATACTATTATATATGGTCCGGTGCGCCTTATGGTCCGGTGCGCCTTATAGTCCGGTGCGCCTTATGTATGAACAAAAAACTAATCAAAGCAATTTATTGACAGTGCGCCTTATAGTCCGGTGCGCCTTATGGTCCGTAAAATACGGTACCTTTGGTACACTATTTGTTAGTTTTTTTTTTATGATTGGATTTGCCCATGTCCAAGCACTGCAAGTGGGAAATGACTTTATATCTGGCAACTTAGTGTCAGTTGATTTGATTCTCAGGAATGAGGATCTTAGCAAACTAAGTGTTTGTTGGTCAATCTGTTTCCCTCTTCAGTTTTAATGTTTTTCATGGATAAAACTAACTACTTGCAACAACATGTGCGGCCCCATTAAGTTTTAAACATTATTTTATCAGTAGGCTATCATATAAAAATAGTTAATTTCATTTCAGCAACAACAAAAACTTCCCAATCATATGCATAAGGCTCAATACCGTAGTTAGGAAGAACCTATGAAAAGGGGTGAGCAGCCACAGAGCTGCACATACGGTACCCACTCATGCAGTCCTCGAAATTAGCGGCGGCACACGGCTGGTACTGTAAATGTTAGAGCTCGACCGATATCACTTTTTCAGGCCGATATTGATATTTATGAAATTTTCAGGCCGATACCGATATATATCGGCCGATATATATCAGCTACGAAAAATTTGTTACCAACAAAGTTATAAGCAACAAACCAGTCCAAGAAAGTTTATGCATTAGTTGCTGTAATGGAAAAATCATTCGTAACACTAACACTGGCCGACACAATTTTTGGTGCCGGCGGTTTTTTGAACTGATTTAGACTAACTTTGGGGCGCTGAATCCGAAAATGCAATCAGTTTTTCTCCATCAGGTCAACTTTTTAAGTTACAGTGATTCCACTGCATGAGTGAACTTGTACATAAAGGCCATTCCGTGTCGATTCACACAGTCAAGAAATTCAACCTTTCGATTTTCTTTAAATTTTACACACTTTTTTACTATTCTATATGATGAACACTTGCAAAATTTGAGTGAAATATATTGAGAAACACGAGAGTTATGAACCATTTAGTTTGGGGGGGTCTGTTGAGGGGGCACAATTTTTTTTATTTTTGGCCATGTTTGAGGCCCTATTACTGCTAAACTAAATTAGGTAACAACCCATTTTTTTTACAGGTGATAGTACTTCTGCCAAATATTGAAAAAACAACATCGTTTACTTTGTCACTCTAAAAGGTCAAAGGTCATAGATAGGGGTGTTCAATTTCGATTATTTGAATATTCGAAATTCAATTCGTTTTCGATTTTCGAATTTCGATTTCGAATATCACAACTATTCACCAAATTGCAAAATGTGATTTTATTGAAAGAAACGACATGAAAATTCGCTAGAAAACGTGAAAAAAAGCCATGAAAATTTGCGAAAAAAGAACACAAAATAACGTCTACAGCTCCAGGCCCATGTTGGTGTTTATGAACACAAGCTGATCGACATGGTCACCCGTCAGTCAGGATCTCAGCTTCATGACGGTCAGGCCAGCTTTTGAAAACGATCGCTCCACTGGAGCCGAGGTCGCTGGGATCCCAAACACTTCAAGTTCATCTTCACAGCGAGCGATTCACTGCCGCGACATTTCACTGCAGAGTGCAGAGGTTTCGACTCAAAAGCGACATCGAGTACGTTTGCAAGCGCATAAAGCTAAACGCACGCTCCGTCTACGTAGCAAATTATGTTGTTTTTAGATGTATTCAACATCTGATGACATTGAATCGACACAAAATGGTAGATGTTTGCTATGTCCCAGGCAGCAAAATCAGTCATTTTTACATTGATTCAACGTCTGCAAACATTAAATCAATGTAAAAATGACAGGTTTTGTTGTCTGGTGTTGGATTGTAGCATCGCAACTCGTTCATAGTGATTATTTATCGCAAAGCTGTTGCGGTTTGCATTCAAAAAGTGTTTTCCTGCTGCCGATCGCTAGTTCATCTATTGTTTTATGTATCGATATTCAATACAGCATAAAAAGTTGCCCCCACACAGAAATATGCGTGGGGGCCTGGCACCCACGCAGGCTCGTAGCCAGCCAGGAGCCTGGGAGACCTTGCCCTCCTGAAAAAAATTTCGCCCCCTCTTGGCAAAATCTCAACATTCTCGAGCAAGAGCTACAGTTATAATGATTTTGCCCATTTAAATTTTTTCGCCCTCTTCCCCCTAAAAAAAGTTGCCCCCCCTTTGCTTTGCGGTCTGGCTACGGCCCTGCCCCCACGGCTTAGGCGCCTATGGATTCGGTAAAAAATAGATAAAACTGCGACAAAGCTCAGCCTACACTTTCTGCTATTGCGCAACCTAGCTATCTTCATTCTTGAGAGAAATTTGTGAAATTTGGCATTAAAAATGCCAACCTGGCATCCCTGGTGCAGGACTGCCCGTTGGACCCGTGAGAGCGTGTGGTAGTCACGTGATCGACGATGCGCATGCGTCGAAGTCTTTTTTCGCTTGCAAAATGCGACAAGACAGATTTCGCGCCACTCGCGTTACTTTCAACCGCGTTCAGCCGAAAGGGCTGCTATAATTTCGAATATGTCCGATACGAAAAACGAATTTCGAATATCACCTTAATCGAATCGAAAATCGAAATTGAACACCCCTAGTCATAGACTTTCAAAGTTAGCCGTTTCCAGCTCTCGGCTAAAATTTTTCAAAATTTGAAAAGCTCACCAAGACCTCATTTTTGATTGATTTTGGCTAAAATTTGGTGGAAGTGTTGTTTACAGGATTCTCTATGAACTGAAAAAATTTTAGTACAAAATATTAAATAGGTTGGGAGATATTTTATATGAAACATGGGTCAAAATGGAAAAAAGCTAAAAGTGAGGTCTCTTTAATATCCCGGTTACCCATGACCCCAGAGAAAATTTGCACTGAAACTTTATCCACATATTCACTAAGATATGACAAGACCATGTAAAATTGATCCATGGTTCTCAATGTTTTATAGAAAGTATGCGTTAAAGTAAATCCAATTGTGGCAACCCTTCAAAAACAGGAACAGGAAGTTCTTCACTGTGTACAAGTGTGTAGCACTGGCCTGATTGCTGAAGCTAGGTTTGGATATTGCAAGAAAGTCCTATTTTTCCTGTTTATACCTTTTGTGTTTACTGCACAAAAACAGCAGTCGCTATTATGATATTTTGGCTCATGCCACACCATTAGACTTCTTTTGTTTCGTCCATTGACGTAAATGGTCTTTCAAAGTTTTGCAAACAATGTGGGGAGCCCAAGATTTATCTTGTTGCCCAACTTCACTTTACAGTAAAGTAAGCAAGAAAACTTTAAAGTAAACAGTAGTAAAGGCGTGGACACACAACACCTCCAGACTCCACACCTTTACTTTCCTACTGTAAAGTGAAGTTGGGGATCAAGATAAGTCTTGGGCTCTTGTCTTGGAGTTTTTGAAAATATACAACTGTATTCGCAAGCGTCTCTTTAACCTTTGTTTTCGATAAATAAAATCCCAAGCAAATAGAGAGCTAGAGGCTATTGAGAACAGAAAGGTGATGTATCGATTATTATTTACAATAGTCTGCTATAAGCTGCTTGGCATCAGTTTATGAGCATACCTTACTTCAGCGCATTTCTTTAACAAGTCCATTAAAAATATGTTTTGTGCACTATGGTTCTAAATCTGGCCAACACTGTAGGCTATTCGTATCTCAATTAGGAAGCCAGTTGCATAGAATTGGGTAAATTTCAGTAAGCTTGGTTAAGCGCCCTACTCTCAAATAATTGGCGCTGGTCCGGTTGTCGGGGTGTGCACTTGATAAACGCTCTTCAAGGAATGTTCTCCATTCAGCGGCATCTAGACTCTAGAGGATGGAATGACTCTCAGGCAACAACATATCAACAATCAGAAACTTCACTCTGTCCATCTCGGTAACCGCCTCGCGTCTGCAGTTTAAAGCCCCTAGTCTACAACTATGCGAAACTGTCAGAAATAATCTATCAAAGGTTTTGTAAGTCCAAGGATAAAAATTTAAAACCAACCATGTTTTCTGCTTTGAACACTTTCCGTGGTAGGTAATAGATTAATGCTTTATGCTGTAGGCTGGGAAAAATAGCGGGCATTCGAACAATAAGAGATTGTACGAATGTTGTATGACGCTATTAGAAAATGTGGTTGTCAGAATTGCCATATTGCATTATGCAGTAGTGGCAGAAACATCATACAATGTTAAGCGTCACATGGGGGGCGCGAAAAAAAAGGTGTCAGCTGATATATATATAGCTCCAAAGCCAGTGATTTTCAACCAGAGCCGGAGATAGCAGAAGTCCACCAGGGCTGGAAGAGAGTCAGATACTCCACAAAAAAGTCTTAACTCCTGTGTCATACACCATCACGCCTATCATCTCGAAGCTTTATTGTTCAATAATAGGCTATTACCAGTAGCAGAAACTCTGCAATCTGTGATTGAGTTTATTGTTTGATTGGAATGCAATTTAAATTTTTCTAAGTTTCGTTTGAGGTTGCGCAACATTGTTCAATCGAAAAAGTGTTTCGTGGCACATTCCAGAGTGATTGAAGCGAAAACAAATCAATCTTAAGTCACAATGTAGATTTTGACGACCTGTTTTAGCCTGATGTTGCGAGTTCGCTGTGGTAATAGCGAATTGCACTAGCTTGGATTGTCCTCAAGCCAAACAAAAGAGCCGCATTATAGAACGAATCACTGACTTTAACATAGCACATGACTAGAGAACAGTGTTCCGAAAGCTAGTGCAATCCGCTATTACCAAAGCGAACTCGCAGCATCAGGCTAAAACAGGTCGTTGAAATCCACATTGTGAAGTAAGCAACAATCATGTTGCTAAAAGCGAAACTCAATCAATTGCAAATCAATCTTGTCTATCATCAAACCAGCAACGTGTACAAAACAGCAATGCAGTGAACGTTTATGGGTGCAACCTAATTCGTACCATGAACAATTTGTAACGTCAGTTCGTACCTTTAACGTAAAAGATCGAGAGAAAAAATTAATAAAAGCCGAAGTCGCTGATCGCAGTTTCCGCAAACATTTAAAAAGGGTTAGGGTATCGGTTAGGTATCGGTATCCGTAAATAAACAAACTGAAAAGATCGAGAGAAAAAAATAAAACATTGCTGATCGCAGTTTCCGTTTTTCTGCAGTTTCCACAAACATTTTAAAATTTCCTGTAATGATCCTAAGAGTTTGCCGAAGTTGCTGATCGTAGTTTCCGCAAGCATATTAAAAGGGTTAGGGTTGATCGGAGTTTCTGCAAACATTTTAAAAGGATTAGGGTGTTTCCGCAAACAAACAAACTGAAAAGATCGAGAGAGAAAAAAATAGAACATCGCTGATTGCAGTTTCCGTTTTTCCGCAGTTTCCGCAAACATTTTAAAATTTCCGGTAATGATCCTAAGAGTTTGCCGAAGTCGCTGATCGCAGTTTCCGCAAACATTTTAAAAGGGTTAGGGTTGATCAGAGTTTCCGCAAACATTTTAAAATTTCTGGTACGGTAATGATCCTAAGAGTTTTTGTTTGTTTGCAGAAAGTTTTAAAATGTTTGCGGAAACTGCAATCAGCGACTTCGGCTTTTTTTAATTTTTTCTCTCGATCTTTTCAAGGTATGAACTGACGGTACGAGTTGTTCATGGTACGAATTAGGCTGCATCCACGTTTATTACCACAAAATTGTACTAAAACATATAAAAAGAAAAGCGAAAAATATATGATACTAGAGTAGTCTATCACAACTGCACTGTTTGATTTGTTGTGATGCAATAATACCAAAAGTAGCGATAAAGCGAGCAACGCGATGCGGACGCTGTTACGTTAATTCACGTTAAATAACTCAAGGGGAAAAGTAAGTTAATTTTGGGTTTGTTCAACGTTTGAGTCAGCACAAATCGATTTAATTTTCCCGGCGGGTTATATTGCGTACCCACTACTCAGACAGCAAAAACCATCATTTTTACATTGATTCAACGTCTACAGACGTAAAATCAAAGCAAAAATGAATTTTGCTGCCCTAACAACAAGAAAGTGGCTATGCTTACGGCGCCGTAAATATAGCCGTTCCATGTCTTTTTTTAATCTTTACGTCGCTTTTACTGTGCATGCGCTGTTGCTGCGCCTTTTTCTTTTTCCACCTTCTCTTTCAAAGCAATTGACAAAAGAACAAATGAAAAAAAAGTGCATATATAACTTCTAAATTCAACTGTTTTTGCCAAGTGAATCAGTGGCGCGTGCGATTTTTGTCTGGCTCTTACTCCCAAGGATATGAGTTCGATACCGCCAGGAGGTGCCTTTTTTTAAAATTAAATTCTAACCCAAAGTGACTCAATGGTTAGGCTGCGCATTTTTGTGGCCGGGTCATTTCATGCCAAATGAGCAAATGGGTTACACCACATGGCTTCTAGAAATAATATTTTGCAGAAACTCGGAAACTCTGATTGGGGTGCCCTCCCTGACACAATACGGTCAACTGCTTTAGCCTTATGCTATTCGGTTGCAGAATATGCTTGCCCAGTGTGGGAACGCTCAGCACATGCCAAGAAAATTGACCCCATATTGAACCAAAGCTGCCGTCTGATTACAGGTTGTCTCAAACCAACCAACATCACGTTGCTGCACATTCTGTCTGGAATTGCTCCCCCCAACATCAGAAGAAGCGTGACCAGCAGAAAGGAAAGATTTTGTCAGGACATGGATTTGAGACACCCACTGTATGGCCAAACTCCAGCACACAGGCACCTGAAGTCAAGAAAAAGTTTCCTTGCTTCAGTTGTCCCATTAGGTCATGACGATGTCGCCGCCAATGTGCGGGTTCAACTATGGCAGGAGGGACTGGCAGCCGGACCGACATTGGCCAATATGGAGCTCACACCCATGGAGAGCCTTCCTCCAGGAAAACGTGAACCGTGGAAGTATTGGCGATGCCTCAACCGCTTAAGAACTGGTATTGGCAGGTGTAAAACCTTGATGAGACACTGGGGGTATTCCATGGGGAGCACAAGTTGCCAATGCGGACAGGAGCAAACGATGCAACATCTACTTGAATGCCCTGACCTAAAAGCAAGGTGCTCTGCACAGGATTTGGCCGAGTTCAACGATAGAGCAAGAGCCTGCGACCTGCGTGATGCTCTGGGCTACGGCCGTGTGACACACGATGAAGAAGAAAGACCACATGGCATAGATTTTATTGAAATTTGGCATACTTGTAGATGTCAAAGAAATATGAAGAATGCAAAAAAAATTTTTGGAAATTTTAAATATTAGTAGAGTTATGGTCATTAGAAAAATCACCATTTTGCCTGTTCTGCTTCAGTGATTTTGTCCAATTTCTTATTATATTTCTAATTTCTTAACCTATGATCAAACAAAATGGCTGAAATTGCTAGACAGACATTTTAAGACCCAAGGAATCCAAAAATGTAAATTAAAAAGTTGACAGAGAACTTCTTGATGTGATTATAAAGGTTTCAATTTGATACATGCATTTTTCGGAGGCCAAACTTTGGGGGCCGATAAAACAAATGGGTATAAAAATTATAATAAGAACTGAAATTCACATGTTTTATATAATACTTATGTACCAATACTCTTTCATGTCAAATATAAAATATGAATTAATTTTGATAACTACTATGATAAAAGCTAAATTTTCTGACTTGCAAATTTCGTACTTTTTTACACTCATTGTTCAAGATTTTTGTCTATGACATCACAATTTACATTATTTCTTGTTGATAACATCACAATTTACATATTGTTTGTCTTAACAATTGTTATGTAGCTCATGAATGAATTGAATGCTGGTAATTGGTCAGTCTGTGCTGTCTAAGTATATGTTACTGTCTGCACTGTCCTAGTAGTGCTACATTAGTTTTACAATAACACAATTGTTATGGATTCATCACAGCAATGCAACATTGGAAAAAAATGGAGGAATTGTGCCATAAAATTCACTTTGCTAAAGCATTGGGTTTGTGGACATTGGTGGACTTGCAGAAACAGATGAAACATGTTTATTATGAATATTGACATTTCTCTGCTTCAAGCAGATAGATCGGCTTTGAACACTTGAACAGTGGGAAAAGTATATTTCCTGGTTGCAAGATCCGTCGAGCATGTTAGAAATAATACATTACTAATAGAACAACCCAAAATTGAAATCACAGTTAAAAGAGTAATTAACTCTACAAGTTTCCATGGCCTACAACACTAAACCATAGTGTATTCCAGTATTCAATTCATTCATGAGCTACATAACAATTGTCATGACAAACAATACGTAAGTTGTGATGTCATCAACAAGAAATAATGTAAATTGTGATGTCATAGACAAAAATCTTGAACAATGAGTGTAAAAAAGTACAAAATTTGTAAGTCAGAAAATTTAGCTATCATAGTAGTTATCAAAATTAATTCATATTTTTTATTTGACATGAAAGAGTATTGGTATAAGTATAAAACATGTGAATTTCAGTTCTTAATTTTTATACCCATTTTTTTATATATATGCCTCCAAAGTTTGGCCTCCGAAAAATGCATGTATCAAATTGAAACCTCTATAATCATATCAATATTGTATGATTGTAGGTTAAGAAATTATAAATATGACAAGAAATTGGACAAAATCACTGAAGTGGAACAGGCAAAAATGGTGATTTTTCTAATGCCCATAACTCCACCAATGTTTAAAATTGTTCAAAATTTTTTTTTGCATTCTTCATATTTCTTTGACATCTACAAGTATGCCAAATTTCAATGAAATCTATGACATGTGGTGAAATTTTGCTAAAAAATTTGCTCATTTGGCATGGAATGACCCGGCTGTTCAGTTTAGTTTGTTTTTATTTCTGACCATCACAACGAAAAAGCAGTATATGACAAACATAGAAGAGGTCTAGAAAAAGGTAGAAGCAACAAAATGCTGACATTATAGCGTGCATGATACCAAAGCAGGACAATCAGTTTAAAATATGGCACGGTCGCAACACCTTAATGAAATTTTTATAAATTTAGAATTTTTTTTACTCATATTAATTGTTAAAGAAAAAAAGCTTACTAGCCTTTTTTTTCTCTTTTCTAAATTTATAAAATTTTGATTGTCCTGCTTTGGTATCATGCACGCTATAACGTCCATGTTTTGTCACTTCTACCTTTTTCTAGACCTCTACTATGTTTGTCATATACTGTTTTTTTGTTGTGATGGTCAGAAATAAAAACAAACTAAACTGAACGGCCACAAAAATGCGCAGCATATCAATTGAGTTACTTCTGGTTAGAATTTTAGTTAAAAAAAAAGGCACCTCCTGGCGATATCAAACTCATATCTTTGGGAGTACGAGCCAGACAGGTCGCACGCAGGGCCTCCGAGAGAAGTCAGCACTGGTCGGGAAACAATACGAAAAATGGGCCCCATAATATTTTTTACCAAATATTGCGTTGCATGTTCGTGTTAAGCTGAAATTAGCCTACTTTCCTCAGCATGAAAAGAACTTCGTTCAATGTAAAAATCATAATAATCACTGGATTACACTTGCAGCAAAAATGCAATTGAGGCTAACTATTTTGTCTATAGAAAGCTTTGTAAATACACAATAGGCCTACAGGCAACGAAAACAGTTCAACCAAGCATTTAATTCAGGAGTGTCCAAACTTTTTTCCACGCGAGCCAGATTTGATAATAGGCCTAAGTGTTCGCGGGCCAACAGCCACAATAATTTTTCTGTAAACTGCAAGTTGAATTTATATGATTTTTGTGTGTTTGCAGGCCAAAAATAACACATTGAATAACAACAGGCGCGGGCCATACAAAAACGTATTGTGGGCCGGAGTTGGCCTGCGGGCCAGACTTTGGACATCCCTGATTTAATTCAACCTTTTCTGGACTTTTTGCAATGCAAAGTTACGGATCACAGCATCAAATGATAAAATTTTGCGACGTCTGAATTGATACACAACATGTATAGTTAGGCTTTTCAATCGGTTTTGAGTCATAGGCCTACCGGAGCGCAAACAATTCTTTACAAATTTCAGTAATTGCTAAAACCACGTTTTCAAAGCGCAACCGTTGTAGGTAGCTACCGGAACACAAAAAAATCATAACAAAACTATTTGGAAAAACCTTTCAAAAGTTGCAATCAATGATTCCCTGTGTAGTCTAAAGATTATGGGGTGGTTCGTTCTGGTTTGCAGCTGAAGTTTGCTGTGTGGCTTCCTGTCAAAAGTACCAACTCATCCAAAATGTCTTGAAAAATGTCATTGTTGTAGCCTACAAATGGTTTAAATTTGTCCCACATGCCCGCAACTGCACAACAGACATACGATAAAATTTTCATGGAACTTAAAACTCATCGACGATATGTTTGAGTTTGTTGATACATTTGCCAATTCCAACAACTATCGAATCCTTTGCAATGTACGTAGAATACATTTCCTTCGAATGATTCAGCTAGTTAAGTGGAGTAATAAAAGCGTTCTGTCCTCATCAGGAAAAGAAAATCATTTTCTTTTAAATTTATAATTGCCACTGCAACTTTAGCTTGCGAGTAGTAGCCTAGCCTACTCTTCTCAGCTTTCTCTTACTTAGATTACATCTTTCTTTAATTTCATTAAATTCATCAGTGAATCTTGTTTAGGACCGTAATCCACATAATGCAAAGCAGTCACAATATTAGAACTGCTAGTTGTAGGCCACCTAAGCAATAAATCAGCTTCCGATCAAGCTCTTGTTGGTTCCAACTTGATGCATTTAAGAAACGTCTTTAGAGCTTCAATTGCAAAAGGGTAATTTAAAGCATTGGGTTTGACTGCACCACGCCTTGATTACCCTTTCAAAGTCAATTTTCTTTGCTAGATGACAGGACAGCTTTCTTTAGATTTTTCAGAATTTTTCCTCTGACTGGGCTATAACTAGATGCCTCTAGCTTACAGATAATCAATACTCCAAAAATGATAAGACATTTTAACAACGCTGTCTGTATAGGCAACATTATGAATTCCAACTAGATTTAAGCAACAACATCCATAAACAAAAAACTCACTACCTTCCAAAATCACATCATGAGAAGCGTGACCAACAAAAGGCTACTTGACCACACGAAAACAGAAGATCTTTTAACTATGACAAAATTACATCCAATTGCAGCAATAAGTTAATAAAATCAAAAGTTTTAAAACTGTTCGGCCACACTAAAAGATCACAATTCGGAATCAGCAAAGTTTGCACAGAAGGCAAAGTAGAAGGAAAAAGAAAACGTGGCAGACAACCAAAACGATGGCAAGACAGTATCCAATCATGGACCGGACTCAACTTGGCGACACTGGGCGAGCTGGCTCAAAAGCGCCACTTTTGGAAGCAAATAACCCATGTTGATGCGCAATCTGCTGCAGGCGGAGATGATGACTGATGATGATCCATAAGCAAAAAATATAGATTTGTTTGTTTTATTATCTTTATCCTGCATTGCGGGAAAGCGGACTTGAGTGCTATGCATCGGTGTACGCCTTCCAACGTACACCTGACCCACGCTGCAGCCGACTGCAATGTCTGTTTCCGGTTGTCTACTCTACTTATGACTGAAATTTGGTACTACCCATCACTCGAAATCGATCACTGAGTAGAGGCAATCACCGTAAAGTTTCTTGCCCAGAGAAACAACAGCAAGTGCGGGTGGCTGGAGTCGAACATGCAGGCTCTCGACTGCGAGCCCAACGCGCTAACCACTCGGCCACTGCTGCCGACTTTCTTTAATCGTGCTTGGACTGATACCTTTAACTTTTCCAGATAACTTATGTTGGATACTAGCCTACATCCTATGCCTGGCCAACGCAGATTTTGAAGTTAAGGTTCAGTTGTCAAGCAAAAATAGTTCCCGCTTAGCTAAAACAGCACCAGTTTTCAAGTTGACACTATCAATACAATCGAAACCGTTCAGTGATACAGAAATCATTTCAGCTTCAGATTTTACGTCTTGAAGCTGTTCAACATCGCTTACCTTAACACGAAAATGATTTGTTCTTGATGAGAAGCATCGAGAGTGACATTTACAATGATTTAGAAATACTTGGAACTACGCACTTCATTTAAGAATTTGTTGATTATTTAGTTGGTACATTTCTATTTTAGTGCTAAAAATGGGCCCCCCTCAAAAGTGCAAAAACAAAAAACTACTCGTTTTTCCTTTACAATGTTTTGCTAGGGGGGAAACTGGCCCGACTTCCCCCCCTCTCGGAGCCACTGGTCGCACGCGCCACTGATTCACTTGGCAAAAACAGTTGAATTTAGAAGTTATATTTGCACTTTTTTTCATTTGCTCTTTCGTCTTGCTTTAAAAGAGAAGGTGGAAGAAGAAAAAGGCGCAGCAAGCGCGCAAGCGCAGTAAAAGCGACGTAAAGATTAGAAAAAAATACATGGAGCGGCTATATCTACGGCGCCGTAAGCATAGCCACTTCCTAACAACAATGCCCAAGAAGAAATTTACGTTTGTTTTACATTAATTCGACATCTAGCCATGTTGAATTATCATAAAATAACGTTAATTGCTCAACCAGATACCGGTTACAAATTAATAGCTCCCTGCAAGAAGATTGTCTCGATTTACGTTTACACTAACATAATTTCGGCACAATTGGGATACTGCGAGGAACACAAAGTCTGACTCTGTTGAATAAAGAACTAGTCAGAATTGAAATCATCCTATGCTGTATCGGAGGATGAGGTTGTCACGTCGTCACTGGAATACTTGAAAACGCAAAACTACCCGTTCAATTCATAAATGCATGATGCCATATGATCTTAAGCATTAGTTTACTGCCGAAGAACCATTTATCCAATTTTGTACAACTTTTTTAACTTGACCTCATAGCTTTTCTAATTCCGATTTGTTTCCGTCATCAAATTCTTTACAAATTTTGCAAAATACCACCCTAACTTTTCCTTTGGTTCCCTTTGTTTGATATAATCTATATATAGCAGATAAATTCCACTTTTTAACTATATCTTCCTTCACCATGATTTATGTTCTTAACGACACCGGTAAACAATGAGCAGTCGATGAAAGAATAACTTTTGCGTAACAATTAAGCCAGTGCCGGTATTTAATAAGGTTGCAAACTTTTTACAGTTTACAAGAGCATTGTCAGCGCGACAGCGCATAAAATAGTTTGCGTGATGCTTTGGGCTGCCGCCGTGTGACACACGATGAAGAAGCGCATAAAATTTCGTTTGATTAATTAAAGCATACGGCAATTGCGGCCGCAATCCAACCAAGGTTTGTTGATCTGGCGACGGCAATCTTTTTGCCGTCGTAGATGGATGCTAATTTCGAGGGCTGGCAAAGGTCGGAATGGCCCGTTTTGGTGAGTCCGATCCTTTAACATGGGATTTTTTCAATTTTTTTTTTAAATTATTGGGTACCGTAGCCTAATTATCATTGCCGTTTTAGGGTTAGGGGTTAGAGGTTAGGAACTCACCAAATCGGACTCACCGAATAGTAGCTGACCCGGCAAAGGTATACTTGTTTTTTTGCATTTGGCATACATGACTGATTGATACAGAGCCTGTGTGTAAATCGTCATAAAATTTCTGTTCAACACAGATCAGAAGTATTTTTTTGTTGACAACTGTTTGATAGGCCAAATTCAAAATAGACCCTTTGACCATTGTCTTTCTGTGCTGCTGGCTAGACTATCCTTTATGTTTCAATTTGAGAATTTTATGAGGTGAATGACTGAATATTGTTTATCAAAAAAGAATGTGCTTACATGCTCAGAAAGAAGTTGCATGTGATCTTTGCACTTTGCTGCACAACTGTATGCTCTATTTCACTCAGTCAAATATTAGTGTCATTATTTACCAGTCATTTCTTAGTAATGATTGATCGAAGCAGGACATTAAGGCGCAAACAAAACGGCGCGAGACAAAGCGGCGCGAGACAAAATGGCGCAGAGGCAAAACGGCACCAAAGTCATTGGGAAGCACAAAATAACATTATTGTAAAGAGAAACTACCGTGCATTGGCGTGCAATAATATCTAATTTGTGATAATTAAATGAGTAATTATCCAGCTGGCAAAAGTGCGACTACAGTGTTTAGACGTGAAAATACGTTACAGTGTTTAGACGTGAAAAATATTAATCACGTCGTATTTTGTCTTGAAAATGATGCGACATAATCTTTGAACTTATTGCAAACAAATTTTCGCTGTTTCAAATTGCTCCCCGACCAAATGTGGTCTTTACTTCCCTACTGAACTTGACTTCGAATATAAGGAGCAACGCATTTGAATTAAGAATGTCATTGAGTGTCATTGAAGTTTTGAACTCATTTAATTATCACAAATTAGATATTATTACACGGTAGTTTCTCTTTACAATAATGTTATTTTGTGCTTCCCAAATGAACTTGAAGTGAGCAACGCGTTTGAATCAAAACTATTATTGATCAACTATAGTGCATGAGTTAAGTATTTTCAAAAGAAAAAAAATTGTTACGTTGACTTTGGCGCCGTTATGTCTGCACCGTTTTGCCTCTGCGCCATTTTGTCTCTGCGCCGTTTTGCCTCTGCGCCATTTTGTCTTTGCGCCGTTTTGTTCGCGCCTTAATGTCGTGGACCGATGATTGATTGTATGTATACTCTATGTTTTTGCTGTTACACAAGAAGGTCTGTGGCTGTATAAATTAACGATAATGGTTTCAAAAGAAAGCAATTTATCGATGAATATTTATAGCTTTTTATTTGGTCGTTTTTATTGTCTCTCCACTGCAACTAACTTTAATCACATATTCAATACTTGCATAGGTATCAAGTATCAACTGTAATTACTTCTTTCTGACTGAACTTTTTCTCATTATTGATGTATTTGTGTGCTAAAATTATTTAATTTTACATTAACTGTTGAGCAATTTTGACATTTTACAGATTATTCACAGCAATTTCGCCAAGTTTAAGGTTGATTAATTTTATACAGTATATTATATATTCAACTTCATCATGGATACATCATCATGGAGATTCCGTGTTCTTCTTGAACCTCGAGGTTTCATTCGTGTCATTGAAGTAATTTTAGCCATCGTTGCTTTTGCTACCACTGGTGGCTATTCCAGTATCACTCAGTACTCCATCAGTTGTGGCGCTCCTAATTTTACTGTCTCCAACTTCGGTGTTGACATCAGTTATCCCTTCCGACTTAATGCACAAAATATTATATTCCACAATTGCAGTGGTGGTGAAATGACAACAAAGATGGATGGAGACTTTTCACCATCAGCTGAGTGGTTTATGTTTGTTGGTACAACAGCGTTCCTTTATTCACTTGCTGCCACTGTTTTCTATGTTGTATTTGATGCAAGCATTCGCCTCACTCATGACCGACTTGTCACAGTTGGGGATTTAGCAGTCACTGTGTTGTATTCCTTCTTTTGGCTCACTGCTGCATCAGCATGGGCTTGGGGTGTGGGCCAAGTTGGTGTGTGGTCTGGCACTGACCGTTTTTTTCAAAACGAGCCGTTGGATAAGGTGTGTCACTCAGGTGTCACTTGTGTAGCGACAAGCCCAACAAATCTCACCCCCCTCAATGCATCCGTAGCATTTGGCTTTCTCAACTTCTTTTTGTGGTGTTGCAATGTATGGTTTGCCTACAAAGAGTCTCCATATCATCAAGAACCAAGCAAAAGTGGAAGTGCTGCTGGCATAAGTGACCCTCCACCCAATAACATGTAGGAAAATGCACGCTAATGCATGAAGAGAGTTGAAGACGTCAACTATACATACACATTGATACTTTGTAATGCATTACGTTTATTGTTGTGGCGCAGTTAGTGCATGAATCTTATTTTGATGCGAACAGTTATGCTTTCTGTACTTTGAGGCATTTAAAAAAATTTGGAAGGTCATCAATTGCAGAATTTCTTGACCTAACTATTAATTAAGGGAGCAAGTCTTTTAGGCGCAGACAGTTAGGCGCCAGTCAAATAGGCGTACACACTGTGGCGTCTGGATATTTAGGTGCGGGGCACTGTGGTGCCCGGTCATTTAGGTGCTATTCCTAGTAAAGTCTGCAGATTGTATCAGCTTGGCAGGTAGTGCAATGCTTTTCACACAAAATGTTGTATTGAACAGTAAAATATGTCATGGCTTCCGTGAGTGAAGCTGCTTAAACCGGCAATGCTTTTCACATAGCTTAAAATGTTATATTGAACAGAAAAATATATCGTATTTTAATGCGCGTGTTCGGCATTTATTTATTGTTAGTCTAGGTTTGCGTCGGCGAAAGCGTTATCAATAAGTTATTCAAGTTTTTGAACATGACTGAGTTCACCTTTAGTGAGTCAAATAATAACTACACTAAGCATCAGTAAAAAATAATACCGTAGCCTGTATTCAAGCGGGTGGTAGACTTGAGTGAAGAGTAACTTAGTTTTCCGTCAATACCCTGACTAGGTTTAATAACGAGCAAAGTCGCATCATTATGCTTGCAACTTGTAGCCAGGGTTCATGTGTCTTATAGAAATGCATTCATGTAGTAGAACGTTGTCTCATACGTACTCGCCACACGATCAATCCATCCCGAGTAGTAGTAATTGCGAAAGATAACAGATTAAGTAAAGTTCCATCTTGCTGCAACCTGTGTTCAGGATGCATAGCAAATGTCCTGTGGAGATGTGCTAATATCAAGAGTAGTAGAGCGTTGTCTCGCACCTCATCTCCACACGCGCATTAACAAAACAACATATATATTTTTCTGTTCAATATAACATTTGTATGAAAAGCATTGCCCTACCTGCCAAGCTGATTTAATCTGCAGACTTAAGTAGGAATAGCACCCAAATAAACGGGCGCCACAGTGCCCCGCACCTAAATATCCAAACGCCACAGTGTGAGCGCCTATTTGACCGGTGCCTAACTGTCTGCGCCTAAAAGATGTGGACTCTTAATTAATCGGTACATTCTGAAATCAATTGGATAATCAATTGCTTCTAACTTTATTATTTGCACTTTAGTCTGGTGGCCTATTGTTTATGGAACATTTTGTAGAAAGAGTGAAGTGAAAACTAAATCTAAAAAAACACAAGAGTGAAAGAAAAATATTAAATTCACTTCGTTAAGATCATTCTTTCCAAATTTTAAGGCATCTTGGATTGTTTAATTAGTTCTGTATTGAATCAGATTATTTGTTTTTTTATGAGAACTTTATCATTTGGATGCGTACGGTACGCAATACGCATTGACACCTGACGGTTGTATGTGATGTGTGACGTGATTATTTGCCGTTCAGTGTGCTATGGAAAGTACATATTTTTGCTTCAATTTTTTTGACTTAATACAGCTTCGGTAGAGAGTTTGTCTTGTTCAACCATAGGCATACGAAGCCGAGCAATGTTACGAAGTTTAACGTATTAAAGATTATTGTATTTACAAAAAACACAAAACTACGCAACAATTAAATGTCGAACGTTTTCGACATCACAAGATGTCCTCTTCAGGAATAATAAACGTATACAACTTAACTACATCTGAATAAAATACAATGTTTAACTAAATCTATAAACAGGAAAATACAAAAACTGCACAGTACTTCTGACTAGCTCAAACTCAACGATAGGCTCCACGAGAATCAAAGGTAACTGCATCAATAGGTGTTAAACAGATCACACGATATGGTAGAAAGGCAAGGTGCGAAAAAACTAATTTTAAAATACAGAGAGCAAGAAAGACGAGCCGCAAGCATACAATTGTCTGTTCAAACGTGGATTGTGACGTTTTATGTACAAGGCTTCCAAGATCTTAGTTTGATACTCAGACCTGCCTCTGGACATGATCTCAAATTGCTTGTTAGAAACGTTGTTTTGACATTCTGTACATGAGAAACTGTGATCTTTAATTGCGCTTTTCTGTACAGAATTTAAATTGAGGTGTTCCCCAGCACTAGTCGATAAATGTCTTGTTGACGTACCGATGTATGTCAGGCTTGCATCACGCAAACAACTGAATTTATAAACGACATTAGAACATAGAGCAAAGGGCGTAGGCGACTTCAGCTGGAAATATCTGCCTACTTTGAACGTTCTATATACAGGGTAAATGTCACAATCAAATTTTTTTTGACAATTTTAGCTAGATTTTTTGAAAATCTTACCGAATCTTTTCCCAAGAATGGTACATCAAAAAAGTTGCTAAAATCGTCTTCTTCGGGTTTATCTTTCGGTTTCGTATCCAAAAAAGCTTTTAATATTTTATCAAAAAAGTATGACGGGTATCGATTTAAATGTAGCATATTTTTCAACTTGTTAGTTTCATTGTGGAACAATAAGTCCCTTTGCTCTATGTTCTAATGTCGTTTATAAATTCAGTTGTTTGCGTGATGCAAGCCTGACATACATCGGTATGTCAACAAGACATTTATCGACTAGAGCTTGGGAACACCTCAATTTGAATTCTGTACAGATAAGCGCAATTAAAGATCACATTTTCTCATGTACAGAATGTCAAAACAACGTTTCTAACAAGCAATTTGAGATCATGTCCAGAGGCAGGTCTGAGTATCAAACTAAGATCTTGGAAGCCTTGTACATAAAACGTCACAATCCACTTTTGAACAGACAATTGTATGCTTGCGGCTCGTCTTTCTTGCTCTCTGTATTTTAAAATTAGTTTTTTCGCACCTTGCCTTTCTACCATATCATGTGATCTGTTTAACACCTATTGGTGCAGTTACCTTTGATTCTCGTGGAGCCTATCGTTGAGTTTGAGCTAGTCAGAAGTACTGTGCAGTTTTTGTATTTTCCTGTTTATAGATTTAGTTAACCATTGTATTTTATTCAGATGTAGTTAAGTTGTATGTATATTATTCCTAAAGAGGACATCTTGTGATGTCGAAAACGTTTGATATTTAATTGTTGCGTAGTTTTGTGTTTTTTGTACATATAATAATCTTTAATATGTTAAACTTGATCACGTTGCTCGGCTTCGTATGCCTATGGTTCAACATTTTTGACTTAAATTACATAAAAAACACAATTGAACTTAAATTAAAGTTTCCAGGACAGTGCACATTGGTTGCAACATTGTGAAAAGCAGTCTGAATCCAACAGCCTGTATAATAATTATAAAACGGGATTTCTATGTGTTATGTAGGCATGATAGCTCACTGATATGTTTGCTGCCACGTGATAGTTGACAACCCTTTTGGTGGTAAAGGACTTGTATAGTTGGGAAATTTATAAGCATAACAAGCCATAACAGATAGTTCATCATAAATAATGATTTTTAGAGTAAATAAGAGTTATATTATTTTTTCATGATAGACATGTTCAAGATCAAATTTTTAATTTTTAAACCCATGTTGTTCTAATCTCCAATAGAGGCATTTTTTCAATCCATGGTTTGTATGAAATTGACAACCTGTAATAAATTTGGAAAAAGGTGATATGTCATGTTTCTTATACGATTTCTCAATATTTGGCCCATTTTAGTTTTCAGTGTGATATAAGATGGTACATAAATTGCAAAAAAAGATGATATTTAATTTAAGACTTGTTGCATAACCTTAGATTTTGAATAGATTTGCTATATATTGTATAATATCCTAAAAAAACAAATTTATTAGGTTATTTAAATCAAACGTTGCCCAAACAGAAAAGCACTGATGGAATGAATGTTATCTCTGAAGTCTAAACCTATAATGAAAAATAAAAAATGCTTGCAAGAGTGACAAAATGAGTCTTTTACAGACATTGTGTCAATAACAGTACTATCTTCATGCAACTGTTTAAACGCTAAAATGCAGTTGATTGAGCAAAAACTTTGAAACAATTCAATAGACAAAAACCTTTGTAGTTGTACCATTTTATTTTCACGTTGCACCCTCATGTTGGTGCTACTTTCCTCCTTTGGCTAAAATTGTTCAATGGCGAACCGTGTGGTGTCAGAACGGCCGCATCAAACGTTTGTATGTGTAAAATTATCTTGTGTGTTTGTACGTACCATGCTATTGTGTTTTGAATGTTCAATGTTATATATAAAGCATCTGTAATGCTTCAGTCTCCATATAATTCATTAATGGAGCTGTTGCAACAAAACATTTGTTTTGATGCAAAACAATTTTTGTGTTAATTTGTTTGAATGTTTGTAAAATTAAAATTGCTCTGCAATTTTTTTCGGACGGTCTTATTAGGCACATTAAGCAATCGAGCTATTGTTGTGATATATATATGCTATCACGCCCTAAGCTGATTATGCTGAGGAAAACTGGCGTGTACAACACCGGTAATATGATGTCTCGTGTTTTTTGATAAAGAAGACTTTGTTATCTGTAACACAACGATTGTGTTTTAGCCAATATGCCCTTCTTTAGCTCTAAGTAAAATTTCACAACATTTGTCACCGCTCTTAAAGTTACAAATTTTCTTTTACATCTGTTATTTCAATTCAAGGCACAAAGTGCAAATTAGTGAAGCGGATTGTTAATTTTGGCAGATCAAATTTTCTGCAGACAAATTCGCGGCGCTGTTACTACACAGTATAATATATTGAGAATCACCCAATTAACATCTGGCTTATTAGTATGGTAACATCGTTTACAGTTTCGCTTTGTCATTTCATGTGGCTTTTCACAAGATATTAACAATTTTTTGTCATTTTGCTTGAGATATGTTGATTTTTCCTGAGCTTTGCATGCCGTACATTCTGTTTGGAACTAGGCTATCCGCTAAGCAGTGAGTGTTGGTTTAATCAATTAATCATGCGTTGTGCAGTGTGGAGAACTGGAGATGTTTTCAAGATGTCATTGGCGTCTAACTGACAACATACAGTTCGGTAAAGAATTCTACCGTGCCCAACATACCACTCTGTTTTGTGTCTTCATTTACGCACGTCTGAAAGCGAGGCCATGGGAGTAGTAGCCGTAGGAGAGTAAAACATTTTGGGGATGCATTGCTCAAGTTTTGTCTTTGCAAATATATTTGTGAAAACGCAACAATTTACAATTTTTCCAAATTACTGAACCTTTTTCCTAAATTTGCGATGTTTCTTTTGTAGCGGAGATGCGACTCCCCCCCCCCCCCCCCCCCCCGCATCCCCATTTCCTACGGCTTTGAATGTATGGAATATGTTTTATCGAGAGCAAGTAGCCAATGAATTACCTCGAAATATTTTTTCGCATATCTACCTTGCGTTGGCGGTTTTTATCCAATTATATGCTCAGATTGTGTTTTCTGTGAACATCTTACAATTGACAAGATCTAATCTCCATGCAAAATATTTTTGACGCGATTGTTGAAATTTGTTGCCTGCTAGTTTGAGTGGCTATATGTGCTTTCGCAGATACGCGAAACACGTGCTTGTTGAATGACAGAATGCGTCGTTAGATTCGTAGGTTATTTGTCGTGTTGTATATAAATATAAGTGACGTCACCTCGAGTGGACAGAGTTTTGTTTTCTGTATCTGCATCTATCTCATAGTCAGCTAAATTTTAGTTCGTTTTCTGCGTTGTTGAGTATAGTATAGAGTTAGTGCGATTATTACATAAATCAGAACATTGCGCGCAATAGTTGAATCAAGTGTCCAAATACACTGTCGATGACAAAACATTCACAGCACGCATAGTAATCTCACTCACAGGGTATTTTGAGCTTTTTGAAACTCCCCTGGAGAGTATTTGTAAAACTTTCCCCACGTTGTTAGGCTACGACTTGAAAAATCACGAAATATGACAATTTATATCCCACTATCATTCATCAGCGTACAAACATTTTTTTAGTGAAGACCCTAAACTCTTCACCTTCTCCTAGTGAGCTCATGAATGTAGAACGGCTGTAAACGTTAGAACTCATCAGCGCATGAGTTGATTGATTTTTCGGAAAGCTTTTGAGAGGTTAATCCTGGCTGTTTCGCATGGGCTACTTGTAGACTAGATACATTGAACCAAAACACAGGTCGGTAAGGTACCGTCAGATTTACCACTAGACTGAGATGGATGGAGCCTCGAAATGTGAGGTTTATAGCATAGGCTACATTTGTAGACATTTTCACCTGGTAATAAGGTGAATAGGGAACCGAGACCTGTTCAGGGCAAGATCTTTCGAATGACCGAGAGTCGAAATCGACTGAACGGGTGATGATGAATATAACAGAGATGCAACCAGTTCTAAAAAATTAGGTGTTCATACACAGGTCATAATGCAATTTTCTAGTCTAAGAAGAAAAGCAGCTATAGCCTAAAAAGTTGAAAAACCTTTTTCCTTTGTGAACAAAGGAGCGTTCTTGTCACTTCTTGCTACAAATCGGCTGCCGAGAAACTATTTTCCTTTCTTGCTGATCTGACGGTAGGCCTAAGCAAAAAATTCAGCAAGGTGTTGAACTACTGATAGAAGCATAAGCCTACCGAGAAGATGTTGACATAAAACTTCCTGATGAACTTTTGCGCTTTCCATGTAGCCTATGTGAGACTATAAAACCATATAGGCCAACAGAAGAGCACGTTTTGTTTCATACGGACCTTTATCAAATTAGCATAGGTATACTGTATAATCTAGTCTAGAAGCAAAACTTTTACATGGCCTCCCCAAGTGTAGAATCAATCATTCGGCAGATTTTAGCCTTAGGATATGGTGGCCAAATTGGTCAGAAGAGAGATCCTTTTCGAGACTTAAGAGTTAAAATTTAATTAAGATCTATTTTGTCTCAAGATAGGTTTTCTGCACTGACTTTTTGTGAAAAAATAAATTGTGATGAGATTTTGGATGATATTGCAACGAGGAAGAGTCTGAATTAAAGTACAGTATGTAGTGTTTCGTCATAGAAACCATTGTTACGTTTCACTAGCCTATCGTTTGTACTACGTGCGACTGTTACGAGACTAGCGCATGAGATAGATTCAGCTGAGAGAAAGTACAATAAAGCAGTGTTGTCAGATTGGGCGATTTATCTGCAATTGGGCTACTTTTAGTTGGGCTTGGCGCCAAAAAATGTTGGTTTGCGACTTGCGCTTTTTTGGGCTACTTTTAGTCTCTGATTTGGCGCGAGACGGCGCCTAAATTTGGCAGAATTTTAAGTTGTTTGATAGTGAATTTTGAGTTGGCAGTACTGAATAATTGGTAGAATCCGACCAGCCTTTGAAAATGTGGGTAAAGTTTCGGTTTATTACGGAAAAAATGACGTTATTTTTTTGATTCGGCATGAGGATTGATTTTACTGCTGACCATTAGCAGCTTTGACTGTTGTTACAGCAATGCTGTATTCATTTTCATCCGGGAGAATGGAAGGACTGACTGGCGAGTGGCGAAAGCGAAATTGCACTTGTATCGAATATCGGAAATTATAGGGTAGTTATGATCTTGGTTTAGTACGGTACCGTACCATAATTTTTGAAGCTTTTATTGGTGTCTAAGCTATAAATTAAAGTGGGAAAAATTGAATGTCAGTGGAGAAACTTAGGGGAGAACGGGGTAAGTTGAACCGTTTTTCGCGATTATCGCCACAGATCGTAAAATACTGGCACTAAGAACCTGATACTTGGACACAAGTTTGTGACACCTATCATGCATGTTTACGAGTAGATTATTTGCAGTAGCAGCTTTTATTATGTACATAAATATAATCCTAAAATGATCAGTCTTGCGGTTCAACTTACCCTGCTCATGGGGTAAGTTGAACCGGACAATAGGGTTAGTTGAACCACTATCAATATATGCCTAATTGTATATACTGCAGCTGAAAACCATCATTGAGATGTTTTCAGGTAAATTGAGATTTAACACTGCCGAGATGATATACAACTTCTCCATTATCTTGGATTAATGTGCTGATTTAAATGCTACCGGAGCTTGACATTCAACATTTTCAGCTATCCTACAATATACAGTATTTAACGTAAATAGACACATTAGGCTACTACAGCTACAGGGTATGACAAAAATTGTTTTTGCAAGATCAAGCAGAATAAAATGCAACAACTACTCAAGCAAATTCATCCAATTATTCAAGTCTGCTGGGAAAACAAACTTGTTTTGCCTCTTTGTGGTTCCACTGATTTCAGTAAATGGAAGAGTCATGACAATGTCCTTTTTGGGAAAGGAGCATTCATCGCCATCTTTGAATGTGAATGTTGGTTGGTCAGTTGCTGGATCATTCCTTCCCTTCTTTAAAAACTTGCCTTCACATTCTCCAGTTGTATCATCTACACACTCGACAAGTCCCACGTAATGAAGAGTTCTTTTTTTCCCTGTAAACCGCACCAGCACATAATCTCCTTCTGATGGTTCAACAATAGGCATATCATCATCACTGTTGTCATCACAGATAGCTTGTAGTTCAGTTGAATTATCGCTTTCAGTATCGGTTTTTTCGTCTGGAATTAGTCTTTTCTTTGGTGCTTTTTTTGCTAATTTTACTGCATGGAAAGATTCTAATTTTTCTTTTTCTGGCATGTCTGTAAGAATTCGAGTTTTAGCTCTTTTACGACCTTTTCTTGTTTGTTTTCTTGGGCCTGCAATTGGCAGGGGAACGATCTGTGCGGGTGACACATAGTTTCCATTATTATGAAAGCTGCTTGTGGTCAAATGATCAAGATCATTGCTAGTTGTAAGACTCTCTGCTCCACTTAATTTTGTTGTACTTTCTTCATGGTCTGTATCATTGGTGCCATGCTCAGATGTCACATTTGGCCAGTAAGGTAAGTTGAACCATGGTTCAACTTACCTTTATCTGAATGGTTCAACTTTCCCCAAACCTGTGTTGCAACTTTAAAGTAAATTCTCATCGAAACAATAAAACCTAGGTGTACAAGCTTTAGGCAAAATATTACAGTGGTACTACCTCATATATTAGCTACAATATCATATAAATATAAATTCAACATTAGAACTTATGAAACCGAAAAAACTTTTTTTAATTTTTCACTTTTACCTCAACAAATTCAGTACTGCTCAGTCACTACCAAACCGCTACAGCTTTCTTCATGATTCCTAGAATAAAATGGCGTTCTGAACTGACTTAACCAGTAGGTGACGCACAAGAATTTCTTTACGAATTTATTTAGAAAAAATAAGGGGTGGTTCAACTTACCCTCCGGTTCAACTTACCCCGTTCTCCCCTACTGAATGTAAACTGGTCTTCCTTGTATGATTGAAAAACAATGATAGATTCTTGTATTTTTTGTACCAAGGTGTACGAGTTTAGAAATGCTGCCGGGGAGTATAAAAAATAGAGAAGTTGCTCAATTGGCACTAACAATGTAGCCTATACCAATCAGCAATGCATTACGGTAGTTGAGCGAGCCTTTTCGAGAGTTTCTGCAATCAAAACCAAACTGCGAAATCGTATCGGACTTCAACTTTTGTCAGCGATTGTGAGGATCAGAACTTTGCTGCAACAATTGGAAAAATGCTGTTTGATCCCCGGTCATCAATGCGGAAGCATGACAGCTCTATATATGAAAATGAAGCTTCAGCAGTTGATGATAGAATTTTGTTGGGTGTTGGTTCTTGGTAGTTCATCTGAGTTGACGGGCTTATGCTATGCATTAGCATCTACTATGGAACCATTTGTATCTTGAATTTGAAAATAGGAATTTGTATGAAGTTTGTATAGCATTGGCTCGTCTAAGTTTTTTTCTATTGAACATTGCTTGATTCAATATTGAACATTGTACTTATTGTATGTTGTATTAATGTATGTATTTTGTATCTACACAATCAGCATGATGGACAAAGATGTTGCTTTGCCCATGACTTTTGGGGGCGTGCCCAAAAACCCCCCTAGAAAGCCTGCGCCTTCGTTGCTCAACCGTCGACGTCGCGACGGCAAATTGGGCTACTTTTAAGTTGCTTTGGCGCATTTTTGGGCTCTTTTTAAAAAAAAAATCTGGCAACACTGCAATAAAGTGGTCTGTGTGTAATCTATTAAAGTGTGGTATATCTAAGTTAATCAAACAGAAATACAACAATGGCGACGAGGATTTAAGTGAAAGATGGCTGAACAAGTTACTGTAGCCCGAAGCAACCCGCTGGTCTGCGAACTAGGCAGTCTCAAATCGTTTCAAGTGCAAGGTGATCCACATGGTTTAGGACAAAGATGGAAGCAGTGGAAAAGGTCATTTTCTTTTTTACTGTCAGTAAAGGAATCGCAGACGATAAACAAAAGCAAGCATTGTTGTTACACACAGCTGGAGAAGAGGTTCAAGAAGTTTATTTCAGCCTCGTGGACGAAAATGACGACAGTAAGTCTTTTAACGATACTCTAGCAATTTTGGATGAGTACTTTTTGCCTAAATGTAATGTTCCTTTTGAAAGATACAAGTTTCGGCAGCTGACGCAAGCCCAAGACGAGACCAGTGACAAATTTATTTGCCGTTTGCGCCAGCAAGCAACGTTGTGTGAATTTGGAACCAATAGAGATGACTACATTCGAGATCAAGTTATTGAAAAATGTGCTTCTAACACATTGAGAAGAAAGTTGCTTGAAAAAAATAATCTAGTTTTGAATGATGCAATAGTTATTGCAAAAGCTCATGAAGATGTCGAAAATCAATTAAAGACAATGCAGCCTACGTCATCAGTTCATGTCAACGAAGTGCGCCACCCAGAGCATCGACGCGCCTTGCCTTCAATTAAGAAGGAAGGGAAAGTATGTTTTGCTTGTGGTAAGACTGGACATTTTAAGTTTGATCAACAATGCCCAGCAAGAGGCAAGCAATGTAACAAATGTGGCAAAGTCGGACATTTTGCTTTGCAATGTCGAACACGGTCCCGAACGAATAGATGTGTGACGTCACAATATCCTTCTGACGTCAAGATGAATCGGAATACGCCGTCGCGGAGACCAGTGCAGCGCAAGTCCAATACCAATACATTAGAGGAAGAAGAAGGAAAGACTTTTATTTTCGCAGAAAACGAGGAGAGCAACAAAGAAGAACTTTTCAACGTACAAGGGACACGTAAGAACTCTTGTACAATAACTTTGAAAGTTGGTGGTGTAAAATTATCTGATGTTTTGATCGATTCAGGTGCTGCCAGTAATGTGATTAGTAAAGATACTTGGGAATGGTTAAAATGTCGTAATGTTGTTGCCCAATGTCGGAAATCAGCTAAATCTTTGTATTCATATGGGAGTACTACACCGTTACCTACACTAGGTACTTTTACTGCAGAAGTAATTTGTGAGGATACTAACTGTGCCTGTGTAACTGATTTTATTGTAGTTAACTGTGATGCACCTAGTCTCTTAAGTAGAGATACTGCAGAAAAATTAAGTGTATTGCGTATTGGCCCTTCACGTGTAAACAATCTGTGTAATGATGTTTTTGATAGTTACCCTAAACTGTTTAATGGGGTGGGACTTTAAAAAAATTATGAATTAAAGTTACACATTGACACATCGGTAAAGCCCGTGGCTCAACCAGTACGTAAAGTTCCATTTCAACTTAGGGGTAAAGTTGAGTGCAAATTGCAAGACTTACTCGACGCACACATCATTGAAGAAGTTCCCGAGGGACCTACAGGTTGGGTTTCACCCGTTGTTATTATCCCAAAGCCAGATGGGGATGTACGATTGTGTGTAGACATGCGTCGAGCGAATGAAGCAATCATCCGGGAACGACATCCCATTCCAACAATTGAAGATTTGTTGCATCGAATGAATGGTAGCACTATGTTTAGTAAACTCGATTTAAAGTGGGGTTTCCATCAAATTATGTTAGAGCTAGAAAGTCGTTACATCACAACATTTGTGACGCATAAAGGACTGTATCGCTATAAGCGTTTGATGTTTGGAATCAACTCCGCTCCAGAAAAGTACCAAAAGATTCTGTGCGATGTGTTGAAGAAATGCCAAGGAGTAGCCAACATCGCAGACGATGTAATTGTGTACGGGAAGAACAAAGAAGAACACGACCAAAGATTGATTAATGTTTTAGAAAAACTACAGGAAGCCGGATTAACCTTGAACAAACATAAATGCCAATTTCGTTTACCGAAGCTGACGTTTTTGGACACAATCTGAGCAAGCAAGGTGTCAGTCCTAGCGAGGAAAAAGTCGCAGCAATACTGAATGCAGAACCACCGAAAACTTCAAGTGAAGCAAGATCATTTATGGGATTGGTTCAATACTCTTCTAAATTTATTCCAAATCTTGCTACGATCGCTAGGCCTATACTTGATCTGACAAAGAAAGAAGTTAAATTTGAGTGGAAGCAGGAGCAGCAACAAGCTTTTGAACAGCTGAAATCATTGATGACCAAAGCTAATGCATTAGCATTTTTCCGAACCGATTGCAAGACACGCATTATTGCAGATGCATCACCAGTCGGTTTAGGAGCTGTTCTTACACAGCTACAGGATGGGTTATGGCGCGTAATTGCCTATGCATCAAGGAGTCTTTCTGATATTGAGAAGCGTTATAGCCAAACAGAAAAGGAAGCTTTAGGGTTAGTTTGGGCATGTGAACGCTTTAATCTGTATGTGTTCGGGAAGGAATTTGAGTTGGAAACAGATCATAAACCTTTACAGTTTATTTATAACAAAACGTCCAAACCCTCTGCCAGAATAGAAAGATGGGTTTTAAGGTTACAAGCTTATGATTTCAAAGTTGTTTACAGACCGGGACGTACGAACATTGCAGATGCCTTATCAAGACTCAACTCCACACAATCAAAAGAAGACGGTTCGCATGAAGAGTACGATTTTGTGAGGTTAGTAGCAATAAACAGTACTCCAGTAGCATTAACACCGCTAGAAATTGAAAGAGAGTCTGCTCGTGACAAGGAGTTTGAAGAAATTCGAAAATATGTCAAATCTGGCGATTGGTCAAAGTGTTCTCAATTTAGCTATTTACATGTCAAGGATGAACTTTGTTGTTATGGTGAATTAATTTTAAGAGGAACACGACTAGTAATTCCAAAGTCTTTGCGAGAACGCGTTTTGGAGCTCGCACATGAAGGACACCAGGGAATCGTTAAAACTAAGAATAGACTACGCACGAAAGTGTGGTGGCCTAAAATGGACAGTGATGCAGAGAAGTTGTGTAGGAAATGTCATGGTTGCCAAGTGACAAGCGAATATGCAAGACCGGAGCCGATGACAAGAGTGGTTCCTCCGAACGGTCCATGGCAAGCTTGTTCTGCTGACATTCTTGGACCGTTGCCAAGCGGTGAAAACATTTTAGTTATTGTAGACTATTACAGTAGGTACTATGAAATAGCTGTCTTGAAGTCTACTACCACCACGAAAATAATAGACGCAATTGTGCCTGTGTTTGCACGATTCGGTGTGCCAGTTTCTTTGAGAACTGATAATGGGCCACAATTTGTTTCTTCAGAGTTTGAAAATTTCTTAATCGAGTACGGCATAAAGCATGAAAAGTCGACGCCATTGTGGCCACAAGCAAATGGAGAGGTGGAGCGACAAAACAGAACGTTGATGAAAGCGATCAGAATTGCACATGTGGACGGAAAAGAATGGAAAGAGGAGATCAGTAAATTCCTGATGGCTTATCGATCGACACCACAGTCATCCACTGGTGCATCTCCGTACTATTTGATGTTTGGACGAGAAATGAAAACGAAACTTCCAGAATTGTGTCGTGAGCCACAACAGTTCGACGAAGAAGTCAGAGATCGTGATTGGGAGAACAAATTGAAAAGTAAAAGCTATGCTGAAGAAAAAAGGGGGGCTGTAGAGTCGGAAATAAAAATGGGTGATGAAGTCTTAGTTAGAAATCCTAAAACTTCTAAATTGTCTCCTACATTTAAACCTGTCCCTCAAACAGTTGTCTCGAAAGAAAAGGGTGAGGTTACTGTTATGGATAAAGATGGTATTGAACTAAAACGTAATTCGTCTTTAAGAAGTATATCAGTCCAGACAATAGTTCTTGTGAAAGTGAGACTTACGACTCACCACTAGTCACTGTCGATGAATCAGATTCAATGAATCTATCACCCCCACGTTTACAAATGCCAGAACGTAGATCTTTTCGCTGTATAACTAAACCAACAAGGTTTAATGACTATGTTCTCACATAAACATGTTTACTGTATGTGGTAATATTGTGTAGTTCTGTTTTTACGTGTATTGGAGTAACCTACCACATACTAACAATTTTCTTATTTGTTTATGTCTTGCTTCATACTTGCATATTAAGGCATATCGTCGAAATAGTAATAGCCTGATCTGATGTTCTATGTACATACCGTTTGTGTCACCAATTGTTTCGTAATTGAGTCACCACTAAAGTGCAGCTGTAGCAGTTCATAAAAGCTCATTCATGTTCTTGTTTTTTCAATGTTAAAGCTGCATTAACTATATGATCTGTACCGTATTTTGAAGTTTTAAAAAAAAAAGGAGGGATGTAGTGTTTCGTCATAGAAACCATTGTTACGTTTCACTAGCCTATCGTTTGTACTACGTGCGACTGTTACGAGACTAGGACATGAGATAGATTCAGCTGAGAGAAAGTACAATAAAGTGGTCTGTGTGTAATCTATTAAAGTGTGGTATATCTAAGTTAATCAAACAGAAATACAACACAGTAGGCTACTTTTGACGATAAAAGATTATTTGGTATGTGCTTCTTACCATTTCTTATCACCAGACCATTTAGTGAGAACATAATATGGGTTGGTTAAAAATCTATGCATTATGTGATCATCATCACTATATAGTTGTCAAGTACAGTGGTGCCGAAGTTAGTTGAGGATTGGGGGGGGGGATAAATCAACGTTTTATCAAATTTTAGATGATTTTGAACATTGGGGGGGATGCATATTTATATACACAACTTTAGTGGTAGCCTACCGGGATTAAGTTTATTAAACAATGACCGGACCTTGGAAAATTAGCTGCTAACAGCATAATATACAGATAAGAAACCATGGAGATAAAAGTGCTACCAGTGTTCTTGTGAATGACTGCTGCAAGATTAAGAAACAAGCAAAGAAAAATTGGTACCTCCAGCGGGATTCGAACCTATGATCTTCCAACGAATAGGCTACTTAGTTTTTCCAAAAAAAATTCTCACAAGTGTCTCACAAGCAACAGAGCTTACCGGGCAAACTAAGAGGATTTTAATCAGCTGGAGTATTTGAGAATAGAGAGGTTTTTCCAACTCGGACAATGCCTGGTAGGCTAAGCTCTTTTAGCATCGTACAAAAATTTTGCACCTGTTGCCTTTCTGAATGAATCAATTTGATAACTCATCGATTGTTTATTCAGCTCTGGATAATTTTTGACCATTTCAATTCAAGAACTAAGCCGGTCTTGTTTGTTTGTTTGTTTGTTTATCTTTATCCTGCATTGCGGGAAAGCGGACTTGAGCGCTATGCATCGGTGTACGCCTTCCGACGTACACCTGACCCACGCTGCAGCCGACAGCAATGTCTGTTTCCGGTTGTCTACTCTGCTTATGACTTAAATTTGGTACTATACCCATTACTCGAAATCGATCACTGGGTAGAGGCAATTATCGTAAAGTTTCTTGCCCAGAGAAACAACAGCAGTGCGGGTGGCTGGAGTCGAACACGCAGGCTCTCGACTGCGAGCCCAACGCGCTAACCACTCGGCCACTGCTGCCGAAAATTCGTGCAAGTTCTTTATACTTTTCCGAATCGGAATTCAGGCTACTTTCAAACCGTTCGGTCAGTTCAGAGATAACTCTGTCCATGAGCTGATTGTAAAGTATTTCATAATGCAGTTGAGCGTCTGCAGTAGCCGCCATCGAGCCTCTACCCAACCTTTCAGCCACTCTTCTTGCAGCTAATTTATCCGGAAGTGAAACTGCATTTCTATAATTGTTCTCAAACTCGAAATCACGGTATTTCTCTAGAGTGATTTTCAGGATCTGAAACAGCTCTTCACAAGAGTCAATGTCAAGCTTTCTCCTTGTAACGTGATACTAAATTGCTCCATAAATGCAAAAGGCTTCAAAATCAGCACAAGTACCAAATATGGTTCAGCTTTAACCCTTTGAAGGTTGGGGAGTGCTGTCAATTCAACTTTTTTGTATCAACAGTTGTATCTCTAAAACCACTGAGGCTGCAACTACGAAGTTTCTTGATTTTTCCTAACTTTTATTCACCTCTATTGAGCTGAAACTTTGAGCGAATAAAGGTTATAAATTGAGAGATATAAGGCATTTCTCAGCACATCCTCTGAAATATTTCATATTCTATTATTCAAATTTTTCCACCAGCTCGATGAAAGTATAACTAATTCGGCCCATGTCTCGTTAATTCTAACTGTTTATGTAAAATTCAGTGATGTACGCGCATACAAAAAATATTGACACCGTCAGCGCAAACGCAAACGTTCGAAAAACTATACGCCGCATGCGTCAACGCAACTTGTAAAAAAAGTTGGCGGCGTCAGCGTTAGCGCATACTCTAGCGCAAACTCATTGTTTGCTAGGTGCCAAACATTCACACGGTATAAACCACTCGAAACAACACACTTTTCAAGCCACTTCGCAATTTCTCGTTACAAGAAATTATCTTTTTGGCCGGAAGGCACATCTGGCATTGAAATTATAAGTTTTTGCCTTTCGAAGAATAGAGCTTAAAATACTTTCCATGTAGGGCCATGGATTTGTATTATCATGCTCCATTTCACTTGGAGATTAGTATTACCGTAAGTTATTTCTTGAATACAATAGTAAAGTGTAAGTAACTGTAGCATATGCCTATCAAGAAAATTCTAGTATTATACTAACTGTCGCTCCCAGTAATATACTAATAGTTCAGGTCCTTAGGGGAATCTTTAGGCTAAACGTGTTACACGTTGTTTTTTTGCATATTTTTGCAGTTGATCAACCCAACTTTGATTTTAGTGGGTGCCGCAACTTTTTGGGTCACGTGATCACCCCCAAATCGGGGATTTCCCCAGAAATCACGTTTCAGCTCTTTTTACGTCATTTTTGTGCAATTACATATTCGATTTTTGTATATTTTAACTTAAAAAGCACATACTAATAAGTGAGACAAAATAAACACAAAATAATTTAATTGATGACGTCATTGTGACGTCATCAAATATTTTTTTTTGCTTTTTTAACCTATTTTGGTCGTTTGCTGTTGGTTTTAGTTGGAGTACCGGTTACTAAAACCATTTCACAATTCCTAAAAGTAGTTTCGTCATGATTGCGTCTTTTATGACGTCATCATTACATTATTAAAACTAGACAACTTCAAATTCAGGAACCAAAGGTAAGTTTATTCCGAAAAAAGCGATCAAATACTCTCATTATTAGTTTTGCAAATGCTTAAAATTTTACAATTGCAAACAATAACAATAATTCCAGTACAGTATGACGCAATAACGACGTCATCAAGGGAATAACCAGAAGAGCAGCTACCAGGGGTGAATTTCCCTTTTGGTCATGCCACTTTAAAATTTAAAATAATTATGTAGCCCTAATTATGATCTACAAATCCAATTAATACACGACCCCAGATGATGCAATGTCAGAGTCTTAACACTGTTAATTCAAGATGAAAAAACTAGCGGTTTTCGATGTTAAATTCCTACCATACGTAATTTGATATTAAAAAAAATCGTGTACGACAAGTTTTTTCAAGTTACAAGATAGAGTTTAGAAAGTCAAAAGCATTTCTTGAATGATGATTGTGGATTGGAGATGAAACGTCAATGTGGATTGAAGATGAAACATCAGAGAGGATTGGATATTTTGTGGTCGAATTGTATGTTTCGTACTCGCATGAACAAAGACTTGTGCATTTTATGGATTTTTTCTTACAGGGACATCGAGAGCCACAAGTAGACTGACAAAACGGAACAAGCTGATTTGCATCATTATGTTTCCAACCCCAAGCTAAAGGAGAAGGTAGTTGCTGAACATTTACGAGGCTTGATTTCCGTATTTCAGCTTGATGTCCGTATTTCAGCTTGATGTATCGCTCTGCGTGTATGTTGCATCAAAGCAGCTGACGTTGGTGGCAGCTTTTCAATAGTGCAACCATTGGTAAACATCATATAACGGCATTCGTCTACATCCGTGATAGTAGGACCATTGCCATAAAGAGCTATGACATACTTTTGTATGTCATTTATAGAACTAGGTGAGCTTGAGAAATTCAGAGAGTTAAATAAGCCACACATTGCGGTAAGATTAAGCATCCAACAATCCCAAGCCTTTTTTTCCAAAGACGAAACAGTACCACAGATTGTGATAGCATAAAACAAAGGTAAAGAAGCGCAAATCATCGGAGATTGAGGTGAAGATGAAACAATATCATGGATTGGAATGAAGCGAGTTTTTTCTCCAACTCCAAATTCAACCCATAGTTTACAGATTTCTAACTTGTCAAAACACGAAATTGCAATAATTACCACATCAGTATCTACTGTTTTGACTATGGCATCGGATTTTCCATGTTTCACATGGAGAAACATACGGGTGTCTGCCTCTTCGTGATCACATAGGGAAACATCAGACATGTCCAATGTTTGATTGTTAAGAGCTGTATCTAATGATGTTACAACAATCGTAAACAAGTTTGGATCGACTGAAGTTATCACAGCTTGTTGAACCAGTTGATATAACGCAGTTTTGTTGCTGTCATTTCCCAAAAACTCAGACCAGTTGAGAGGAAGACGAGTATTACTTGTGACAGCCACGTAACATCCAGACCCTGTTTCTTGCAGAAGATAAGCCTCAGATAGCTACTGCCATCACAGAACATGCCAGCAGTGTGATGTCAGCCGATTATGAAGTAGTGAAAGAATCTGCCTCGAAAACCGATCACTACATTCCTTGATGGAGGGTTCTTGTTGCATCGAGTGCCATGGAAACTGGAGACAGTTATGGGTCTATTGCACAGTCGTATGCAGATTTTACCATTCGTCATTATCGCTTAGCAACGGTGGTCTTTGATGGATATGGTGGTCCGTCTATCAAAGACAATACCCATCAAAGACGCGGCATGAACGTCCACCCGGTTGTTCACTTTACTGTAGACACCCAGTTCATTGGAAAGAAGGAGCAGTTCTTGCCTCGAGCTTCCAACAAGGAAGGATTAATTTCTGCTGCTTCTGAAGCTGCAATGTGAGGAACGCTCCAGGTGATGCAGATGTTGACATCGTCAAGACGGCAGATGGACAGCCCTCATCGACATAGTACGGCTTTAATTGGTGAAGACACGGACCTTTTAATATTGATACTACGCTATGCTGACACTGACCCAGACATTAAAGACCTCTACTTCCACTCCGAAAAGGCTTACGCAACCAAAATACACGACATCAACAAACTTAAAGCAATCATCGGACCAGACATAATTATGCTTACAGCTCCTCTTCATTCATGCATTCACCGGTTGTGATTCAACGTCAAGGATATTTGGTATCGGGAAGAAGACGCTTTCCAGAAACTAGTGAAAAGTCAACCAATAATCAAAGAATGTGCAAATTGCTTTATTCTCCCAAATCAGACAGACCACATCATTAAGGATCTTGGAAACAAAGCTATGACCGTTATGTTTGGCAACGATGGCAGTAGTAACCTAGAAACACAGCGATACAATACATTGGTCAAGAAAATTAAAACAGCCAAATCCTTTGTTCACCCTGAACGCTTGCCACCTACATCATCCTTTACCAAATTCCACTGCCTCAGAGTTTACTACCAGATTATGGTCAGGATGGGTAGGCTACTGACGATGGTATGGATGCTCTAGACTGGGGATGGAAAGTAGACAATAATCAGATGGTTCCAATCATGACGAACATGAAAGCTGCCCCGGACAACCTACTGAAAGTGATCACTGCAATTGCGAATCGTGTTCACCTCACTGTAGTTGCCGGAGATATGTGCTACCATACCATGCTGGATGTGGACCATGCCAAACTGGTTCATGTGTCCATACAGCAGTCACATAATTACAGACGATGACATCGAGAGTCACAGCGATGAGCATTAGTAATACTTGATCCATTTGCTTTCTTTACGCTGATTATGTCAAGAGTCTACATGACCACATCGTATGAGCTCTTTATGCCTGCTCAGTTAACCCAAATACATATAGAAATTTACCGGGTTTATTAATAAACAATACATTGTTATTGTACATTTTTAATTGTTTTGGCAGCCATCTTGGATTGCCATATTGAATTTATAGGCTATCAGATAATTTAACAATTCTGAGAATGGTCTCATTGACTTCACAAGGTATAAAAACCTAGATATAGACACCAAAACTACACGTTTTGGTCATATGATAACCTAGTTATGATCAATTTACTGTCATTTTAATGGTTTGGCAGCCATCTTGGTTTGCCATATTGAATTTATAGGCTATCAGATAATTCAACAATTCTGACAATAGTCTCATTGACTTCACAGGGTATACAAACCTAGATATAGACATCAAAACTACATGTTTTGGTCATATGATGACCTAGTTATGTTCAATTTACTATGTTATTTTAATGGTTTAGCGGCCATCTTGGATTGCCATATTGAATTTATAGGCTATCAGATGAATTAACAATTCTGAGAATGGTTTCATTGACTTTACAGGGTATAAAAACCTAGATATAGACACCAAAACTACATGTTTTGGTCATAGGATGACCTAGTTATGGTCAATTTACTATTATTTTAATGGTTTGGCGGCCATCTTGGATGGCCATATTGAATTTATAGGCTATCAGATAATTCAACAATTCTGAGAATAGTCTCATTGACTTCACAGGGTATAATAACCTAGATATAGACACCAAAACTACATGTTTTGGTGATACGATGACCTAGTTATGGTCAATTTACTGTTATTTTAATGGTTTAGCGGCCATCTTGGATTGCCATGTTGAATTTATAGGCCATCAGATGATTTAACAATTCTGAGAATGGTTTCATTGACTTTACAGGGTATAAAAACCTAGATATAGACACCAAAACTACATGTTTTGGTCATATGATGACCTAGTTATGGTCAATTTACTGTTATTTTAATGGTTTGGCGGCCATCTTGGATGGCCATATTGAATTTATAGGCTATCAGATAATTCAACAATTCTGAGAATAGTCTCATTGACTTCACAGGGTATAAAAACCTAGATACAGACACCAAAACTACATGTTTTGGTCATATGATGGCCGAGTTATGGTCAATTTACTGTTTTGTTCAATGGTTTAGCGGCCATCTTGAAAATAACCACTTTCCGGAAGTTGGATTCCTTAAGATTTTGAATATGTTAGTACTGACACTCAATACTAATCAAATCAGTTGAAAAACCATTGGTAACTTATTGTAACCAAAAAAGTAACACCAACAACAAACAAGCGACTACAATAAGAAAAAAACAAGCAAAAAATTAATACATGACGTCACAATGACGTCATTAATAACATAATTTTGTGCGATTTTTATCTCGTGTATTTTGTAGTGGCAGTCAGTCCAAATGTAAAAAAATAACGTATCTAATTGCATAAAAATGCCGTGAAAAGAGCTCAAAATTGACTTGGGGGGAATCCCCGATTTGGGGGTGATCACGTGACCCAAAAAGTTGCGGCACCCACTAAAATTGAAGTTAGATTCATCAGCTACAAAAAAATGCAAAAAAACAACGTGTAACACGTTTAGCCTAAAGATGCTCATTTTTGCCCCTAAGGGCCTGAACTATAACTGTCGCTCCCTAAAAAGCCATTATAAAAACACTATTTTTAAAATGATTCCGTTTGAATAAGACTAATGTTACTTTTAATGCCATAATTCTCTCAGTAAGCTCTAATCTCTATGCTTTTTTCTGATAAGATTTTTAAAAAGTGGTTTAATGGAAGACAAAACTGCCAGACACAAGCAAGTTTAGATTCTGAACTGCACAACTCCTTGTTATTAGCATTCAGGGATAGTTAGCATTACTAGTGTTATTAGCAGTAGGCTACTCAAAAGCCTCTCACAATTGGCCCCTGGATGCATGTTTTGCTAAACTGCTCATCAAGTTACAAAACATATGTAATTACATACTTACGCGACAGAATGTATAAATTGTCAAGTAAAAATTACCATAGCTTGATAGCCTACTGTATGTAGGCCTACACATTACTACGCTACATAGTCTACAACAAGAATAACCGGCAAAGCAATGTACTACATATAATTCAATTCAATTCAATTTATTTTTCTTTGTCGGAAAACAACAGCAATGATAAAGTTACAAATAGTGAACGGGAACAAAACCAACAAAAGGAAAAGGTGGCAAAACTACAAAAGTTTAAAACGTGCATGCGATGCAAATTTAAAGGTTACGTACACGAAAGTAAATTAAGCACGGCCACCAAACCTAACAGTTTAAAGTAGATGAATTAGTTGGAAGAACCAGTTGGCTCCACATACCTAAAGCAACTGGAGGTGTGCCAGTTGGTGAAACCATGCGGGGACGACTGAACCTTACAACCAATATAAAAAAGAAAAATCAACAACACGAGCATTCAAGAATAAACAATGAACATACGGCATATTATTACATATTAAACATATTACATATTATTTACATATTAAACATATTACATATACAAAATACTATGTACAGTACATCGTTTTAAGTAAAATGGAGTGTTCGCAGCAACGACAGTGGTGTGATATTGAATAGGAATTGATAACTGATGGGTACAGGAATTTAGATTAATTAACTTATTATTTGAGCATGATATTACACTGATGATCATGAATGATGAAAAATGTAGTGAAGATGATAATTATGAAAATGGTCTAGATGGCATGCGGGTGACTTCGGTATCGGAGCGGGATGGAGTTTCTTGAAATGAATTTCCAACCAAACTTCTGGAAAGTGATAGGCCTACAGCTTCATTGTTGAAGTACTCTTGCCAAATAAATCTACACAACAAAGTAACAGAGAGTTATAAGGTTCTGTGAACAAGTATATTATACGTAGTTCGGCTAATTAAAGGCGTATTGCATTGGTAACATATTAGCATCTAATAGCAGCCTATTGAAACTGAACAGTTTAAGGTGGTGATGGCAGATGTTACGGGATGTACGACATTGACAGTTGTAATAAGCTCAGATACTAGGTGTCAAACAGTAGTACTTGAAAGATTAAATGTACAAAAGTGGTATCTGTTACACAATGGACGTATGCTAATCGGTTTGAGTTTTTGTTTGCAGATGGGTTTTCAGCTTGCTGCTGAATAATGAAAAGGTTTCGATTTCAGTAATGTGTTTAGGGAGATCGTTCCAGACTTTAACTCCACTAAATTGGATGGATTGTTGGGTTAACTTTTTCGAGTAATAGGGGAGAAAAAATCGATTGCTACTTCTAGTTGATATGTGATGCAAGTTGCTATTAAGTTGAAATAGTGAGTTAAAGTTTTTAGGCAGTTGATTATGTTTTAGTTTAAACATGAATTTGCCAGTTTCGATGGTATAAAGGTTATCAATTGTGAAAAAACTGTCGACATTGTATTGTGGTTCATGCTTAGTGATCATTTTTATGAATTTGTTGCAAATTTTTTGCAGTTTGTTTACAATGGTAACATGACCATGCTTCCAAGCACTAATGCAATATCTTAGATTGCTTTCAATGAGAGAATGATAGAGAGAAATCAAATTCGCAGTGTTTAAGTAAGGTTTAATCTTGCAGATTATTCCGAAATTTCGTCGCAGTTTTTGTAGCAAGTGAATCATATGAGATTTCCATGACAAATTTTCATTCAGTAAAATGCCTAGGAAACTAACAGTGTTAAGACGTTCAATGGGTTGACTGTACACAGATAATGTATGGGTGAAGTTAAAACACTTTGTATTATTATTATTGTTGAATAAAATGTGCTTAGTTTTATTTACATTTAACGACAGCCTATTTGCTGCCAGCCAGTCTGTTACATTTAACATTTCCATATTGGCCAGTTCATAAAGCTCGGGGATACTGTTACCACATAAAAACAAATTGGAGTCATCAGCAAACATTACAGATTCAGAGTGTTGTAAGCTGTTACAGAAATCATTTATATATATTAAAAACAGTAAAGGTCCTAGAATTGAACCCTGGGGGACCCCGAAACATATTTTGCGTTTAGTAGACATTGATTGAGATATTTCTACTACTTGAAATCGGTTTAGTAGGTAACTACTGAGCCAGTCATGGGCTGCCCCCCTGATACCATAATAGTAAAGCTTGTTTAACAAAATTTTGTGATCAATTGTGTCAAATGCTTTAGACAGGTCTAAAAATATACCAAGGGTGGTTTCTTTTTTTTCAAATGCATTTGAAATTTTACTAACAAGATGCAAAACTGCGAGGTTAGTTGAATGATTTTGTCTGAACCCAAATTGTTGGGGGTAGAAAAAGTTATGGTTTTCAAGAAAATTATACACTCTGTTGTACATTATTTTTTCAAGTATTTTAGAAAAGGAAGATAATAGACTGATGGGGCGGTAATTACTACAGTCTTCAGTTTTGCCTTTTTTGAATATGGGTATTATTTTAGACATAGAGAGTACAACATAGAGAGTACAACATCATGCAAGCAATCACGGTCGGAGACCAAATATTTGAGTTTGTTTAGATGGCCTACATAGGCTGCACTGCTCATTGCCTGAGAAGTTTCTGATTTGCCCCAAAATGCAAGACTTATCTAATATAAATTAAAGTGCTCACAATTGCTTACAAACGCCTTCAACACTGCTTGACTAAAAAAACTTAACACTACGAAGCCAAGTCATTGTTTACATTTTACATGGAGCGACATTACCAACCTACCTACTTGCTTGCTTACATTACATTCCTGTTCTGACCCGTAATTTACTAAGTAATTTCTCAGTAGGCCTAAGTTGTTTTAACTAATTCTTTCTTTTTTTCTGCAAGACTTCAGTCTCCACGTGGGACTCCAGCGTCAAAGGCAGTAGTGCGATATACAAACAAACTCCAGCTGACTGAACAATAGATGACACTGTGACACAACACTAGAACAATGGGCAATTGCAAGACGTCAACATTTCGCAGTTTGACAAAAAAAATTGTAAACAACAACTAAAGACATTAAAAAGTATGCGTTGACGCTATGCGCTAAAAAACCGCAAAAACTTTACGGCGCATCCTCAAGCGCAAACTATCCAAAAAAATGTGGCCGCAAGCGTTAGCGCAAACAAAAAGTCTACGCCGCAAGTATGCGGCGTAGAATTTGCGGCGCATACGTACATCTCTGGCTATATAGCCTACTGCCACTTAGTATGTTTTGATTGCTTGTTGGTGGACACGCCAAAAAGAAAATGTTTTCAAAAGGTCCATATTTTTGGATTTGGGAGCCCCCCCCCCCTTGAGAATGTCTGGCTACGGGCCTGTGTGTGAGCCACCACTCGTAAGCTTGCAAACTGTTCGAGCCATCTTCGCGGGTTCCATCGCGCCTGGGAGCGTTCAAACGTTTACTCTAAGGCAGGGGTGTGCAACCTTTATTACAGGAGGGCCAGATATAAATAACTGTGTGAAACCGCAGGCCGCACGTTTGTTTAACATATGATTTCTAGTAGTTGCAGGCACAAAAGAGTAGTTTTTTTTGTTATTCATGTTATTCTTATGTTAGGGTTATCTTCTTTTAGAAATAGTAAGTTAGGACCCATAAATTTCTGAAGAAAACTGCTATTCAAATTTATTGTCACACTGTCATTAAACGAGCTCAGTGAGAAGTTTGCAGCTGGCTTCTTTTCCCGACGGCTTTTTCCAAATTTACTTTAATGGAAGTGATCGCAATTCGAAGTCCATTTTCCAAGTGTTCATCTGTCAGAACCGATCAATAGGGAGATTTCATGACGCCCGTTTTAGAAAAAAATGTTCGCACAAATACGTTGAGCCAAAAAGTGCCATTTTTGAAGCCATGGATTTTTCAAATGTGGAAAGTCATCTTAGTTGAAATATTTTCGGTAAAAATCGCCAAGATTCATTTTTAAATAGGCCTACTTTGCTTTCAAATCAGTTTTCTCTTAAAGATCAATCAGTTCAAGTTATATCTTCTGGTGCTTTGTTAATGTCTGTGTTGAATGGCGAAGCGAATATATCGAACAAATGTTCGTGAGATTTGAAGTTCTTGAAACGAGCCAAAAATTCATACAACAATTTTTCAAGTTGGTCAGCAAATTCAGTTTTCTTCTCAGGATGCATTCCATAGTCTTTTAAAGTTGGAAAGTGGAAAAGATTTCCTGTCTGTACGTGAGCTTTCCAAAGTCGTACTTTGTTCATAATGCCTTTTATGTGACCATACATTTTTACGTTCCAAATAATTAAATACAATGGATTAGCGGTGGCCGGTGGGAGACTTCTAAAATGGTTAACAGAAGGTGCGAAATTTACAATAATCCACTCCACAATGAATTGTTCAAAAGTACCAGACTAAACTAAATTACCGTATAGCCTAAACATGCTTCGCGGGGCGCACACAATTCAAAATTGGCACATTTTCGCGGGCCACATTATTTTTCTTCGCGGGCCGCACGTTGCTCACCCCTGCTCTAAGCAGTGTTGGGCGCGATAACTCATTTTTCAGTTAAGCGATAACGATAATCGATAAACGAAAAATGCCTAAAGCGATAACGATAAACGATAAATCAAAAAAAAGTTAAGCGATAACGATAAAATTATCGCCGATAATGTCCGATAACGATAATTTTTTTTTTTCTTGATTAGCGCTGCCCAATCTCATGCAGCACGAACTGTTTTCATCAACATGACGAAAAATCAAACATAATATACTCTAAAGGGACAAAACTTTTTGTAAGTTATGCATAAAAAGAATCGTAACAGCGGCAGTGGGTATCGAATCTTCAACCTCTTGATCCAGAATCAAACCACTGAGATCAAACCTCTTGATCCAGAATCAAAACCACTGACATCCCTCCCATCCCCCCCTACTTCGGCACCACTGGTCAAGTAGGCTAAACTAATTCATAGTATTTTTTTTACCATATTAGCAGTGTTGCAACCGTGTCATATATAAACTGGTTGTCCTCTTTTGGTGTTATGCGCGTTATAACATCCGCGTTTTGTTGTTTATAGGCTACCATATTCTACATCTCTACTTTGTTGGGCGTATAGGCTATTGTTTTTCGTTGTGACGGTCAAAATGACAAACTGAACCGATTTCTCAAACATGCAATCCTAAAGTTAGCAAGTAAAATTCGGCAGCCGATTATAGCAAAAATCAAGAATCGACAGCGATAGACACCGTGTTACTAATGTAAAGCTATATGCTCGTCAAAGACGTCAATATCGCACCAATCGTTTGAACTTTTATTTGCATCAGTAGCGATAAACGTGAGTAGCCTAATCACTGACGTAAAATAAAATAAGCTCGATCGTGAAGATTTTGATCATCTCAGTCATCCAAGCCCTGTGGGTGATCATGACGAAAACAAAAGACATAGGCTACAGTAACACAAAAGCATAACATTCCTTTGTCATCTGACATTTCCCTTCCTTCCAAACTTCCTCATACGGTCAGAAGAAATAAGAATCAGTCGAAACTTTCTCTTCAACAGCCCCTCTCAGCCGGCCTCGATGGTAGGGATGACTGATGGCAGCGGTGAGTCTCACTAGCTCAGTGCGGTCATGGAACATCACAATAACAAAAGTGTGCCACACTAGAAATTTGTGACCGCGATACGTATAACTGTACAACGTAGCCTAGCCTATGGGGTAGGATAAGTCGGCATACAACAGAAAATTGCCCTTGATTGATGATGTAGGTAGTAAAAACAATCGTTTATGAAAATTTCATTAGCAACATTGATCTTAGCTAACCGTTCGAAAACAGATAAAAACTGAAAATGAAATAAAGCTCACGACACTGAATTAAAGGGTTTGTCAGTCTGAGGGTAAAGATTCAAAACCAAAATTCGAGGCGTGTCTGAGAAGTGAGAGGACACTTTGCCGCGTATCTTCAATCTTTAGCCTACTACACCTTGCAGTGCAAAGGTCGTATGAGGAGATCTTTCATTTTAGCACTCAATCATACATTGTTTGTTCCAAACTTCAACGGTAAAGAAAATGTCTGAAGACGGCCATGGCACATTGGCACAATGACTTACCCCCTTAACTCTTGCCTAGGCCTACGCTACTGGCATGCAGCAATTGCTGCGTCAAACGGATATCTTGAAACTACGGGATGCGAAACTCGAAATTTGCCCGTCCAACTGAAGGCCAGGGCTAACTATGCTGTCTACATTGTATTGAACAATGCCGTGTTACTGCATGAAAATATTTGTTTTGCAGTAACTGTTTCCACTTGATCGTTTCATTAAAGTGGTATTTGTTGTGTTTTTGACAAAAGTAGGCTATTAATATTTCATTACTTTATTGTCTATTACGCAAAAAAGTCACATGAAGAACGGTCAAAATAAGAAAAACAACGACTATTGCCGTATTGTGCATTAACTTGGCTAGCATGTACAATGGCGTAGCCAGAAAATTTTTTTGGGGGGAGGGGAAAATATTTGATGAATTGAAGAGAACAACAAAGTGTTCCCTTCAACAACATGAACTGGATTTAAGCCATCGCCATTTAATGTGCAGTGGCGTATCCTGGTGGGTTGAGCAAGGGAAGCAATGAAAGTGGTGGGGGGTTAGAGCGTGCCGAAGGCACGCGTATTCTAGGGGGTCCGGGGGTATGCTCCCAGGAAAATTTTTGAAAAATTACACTCAAATAATGGATTATAGCGCTTTCTGGAAACACTTTTAGGGTAATATTTGTATGAAGTTTATTAGCAGATAAACAGCTATTAACTTATTAAAGGTAGTTCTAACACACGAACGGGCAAAAACTGCGGCTAAAATTAGAGAACACCAACAACTCAGCTACACAAAAACTCAATAACTACACAAAAACCCAACACAGTAAGCCATTCTGAAATTGCTTCCACAAATTAGTTCAAAGAAACGTAAATCGCGTAACCTTTGCACGATTTACGATTTGCAAAATTTATTGGTGTCTTTCTGTGTGTCTAAAACAAGTCCTTGGGGGTGTTGATAGCCAGATATCTTGGAAAACGTTATAAATTTCTACAAATTTTATTAAATTTTTAACAAAGGGCTCAACTTCGGAATCCAAACTTGGAAAATTTGGGGTTTGGGGGAGGCATGGCCCCTTTCCCCCCCCTGGCTACGCCTATGAGCATGTACACAAAACAAAAATAATGCACATTAATATTATTGGACAAGTAGATATTGTAACTACAAACTGTAACCACAATCAAGTGATGACATAAATTGAAATATTTGCAGTCTGTTCCTCGCGCCTGGGAACGTTTTAGTATTTTGGCGAAACAATTAAACAAAGTTTTTACAATCAATTCAAATTTACAGTGGCCTATGTGACAAGCTTCATCAGCCAACAAGTCGAATGACGTCTCGGTGGATTTCTTAACATCTCGAACAAAAGCAGAGCGTGGGCTTGGTAAGGTGAACATTTTCATAACTTAGAGTCAGTGATGGGCATTATCGGCGATAATTTACCAGCGATAATTATCGGCAATAAATATTTATCGCTTATCGTTATCGCTCAATTATTTTTTCAGTTATCGTTTATCGTTGTCGCCAAAGGCAGTATTTGATTATCGCCGATAATCGCCGATAAATTTTATTTCGGATCAACACACAAGTGGAAAAACCATGAAAAGTAATATTTTTACTAGCCACCTAGTTAATGAAACTAAAATTGAAACCAGTTCTTCTTCAGTGCCTGAAGTGTGTGTGCACAGGTCGTTGTCAGGGGAGGAGGTACGCCCCCCTGCAGCGACGGCCTTGGCAACACAATAATTTTTAGAGTTGCAAATCGCAATGCAATGAAATCCATGTAACAATTCTCTTGTTGTTTTGCTGCAATCGGCAATCGTGAGTGAATTTTACAATTAAAATGTAAGCGCAACTCTGCTTGCAGCGTCGTGCATTTTGCCGCACTTTTCAAGATCAAGACTCTGGAGAGTGCGATTTTATTGCATAGGCTTAGATTAGGGGCGTGGCAAGTTAAAAGTTGTTTCTGTTTAAAGTTAAAGAAAAGTAGCCATGCAGTAAGCATGAAGTAGATAGGCTATATATGACCGTCGAGAAAAGATGCAAGAACAATACAGTAGGCTTATAGTTCAGTGCTCTCGCCAGAGCGAAAAAAGTAGGGAAGGGAGGCACCTGCCCAAAGTGAGAGAGCACCAAAATGTTAACCTAATGAACAAGTCATAAAAAATCCGGTCACATAACAAACGCCATAAGTTTTTGTGGGGAAACAATATTATGAATGCGGAATGGTAATTTTGCAAATCAAAGTTAACAAATAACTAATCAACATAATAAGAAATCGGTTTATAAGGAGAGGCCACAGAGACAAAAAACGTAACAAATAATAGCCTAGTGAATTTGAATGAAAAATCATTTAAAATGCAGCCAGAGAACTGGGGAAGCGTTGCAAACTCATTCAGTGGAATCCGAAGATCGGAAGCTCAGGGAGTTTATCAGAGAGTTTTTGGCATTAAATGGCTAATTTTAACATTGAAAAATCCGATATTGTTGTTCCGATATAAATTTCGTTTGATTTTGCATTTTTTGGATTTTTTTCAATTATTGCTGACTTTGCTGTAAACAGCCCAGAAAAGCAGAAAGCAAAATACAAAGTTTGGAATTTTTTATGGTAGCCTATTTTCATTTGATTTAATTATTTGCCTACTGCACGTAAGCGGCAGTGTAACTCAATTGATAAAAGCATCCAACTGGTATCTGAAGGTATAATTATAAACACGGTGGTTACCTCAGTGGTTTGATTCTGGATCAAGAGGTTGAAGATTCGATACCCACTGCCGCTGTTGCGATTCTTTTTATGCATAACTTACAAAAAGTTTTGTCCCTTTAGAGTATATTATGTTCGATTTTTCGTCATGTTGATGAAAACAGTTCGTGCTGCATGGGATGGGGCAGCGCTAATCAAGAAAAAAAAAATTTATCCTTATCGGACATTATCGGCGATAATTTTATCGTTATCGCTTAACTTTTTTTTGATTTATCGTTTATCGTTATCGCTTTAGGCATTTTTCGTTTATCGATTATCGTTATCGCTTAACTGAAAAATGAGTTATCGCGCCCAACACTGCTTAGAGCAGGGGTGTGCAACGTGCGGCCCGCGGCCAAATGCGGCCCGCGAAGAAAAATAATGTGGCCCGCGAAAATGTGCCAATTTTGAATTGTGTGCGCTCCGCGAAACATGTTTAGGCTATACGGTAATTTAGTTTAGTCTGGTACTTTTGAACAATTCATTGTGGAGTGGATTATTGTAAATTTCGCACCTTCTGTTAACCATTTTAGAAGTCTCCCACCGGCCACCGCTAATCCATTGTATTTAATTATTTGGAACGTAAAAATGTATGGTCACATAAAAGGCATTATGAACAAAGTACGACTTTGGAAAGCTCACGTACAGACAGGAAATCTTTTCCACTTTCCAACTTTAAAAGACTATGGAATGCATCCTGAGAAGAAAACTGAATTTGCTGACCAACTTGAAAAATTGTTGTATGAATTTTTGGCTCGTTTCAAGAACTTCAAATCTCACGAACATTTGTTCGATATATTCGCTTCGCCATTCAACACAGACATTAACAAAGCACCAGAAGATATAACTTGAACTGATTGATCTTTAAGAGAAAACTGATTTGAAAGCAAAGTAGGCCTATTTAAAAATGAATCTTGGCGATTTTTACCGAAAATATTTCAACTAAGATGACTTTCCACATTTGAAAAATCCATGGCTTCAAAAATGGCACTTTTTAGCTCAACGTATTTGTGCGAACATTTTTTTCTAAAACGGGCGTCATGAAATCTCCCTATTGATCGGTTCTGGCAGATGAACACTTGGAAAATGGACTTCGAATTGCGATCACTTCCATTAAAGTAAATTTGGAAAAAGCCGTCGGGAAAAGAAGCCAGCTGCAAGAAGAAGAAGAAGAAGAAGTTCTTTTATTTTGCATCATCAGCACATGCGAAAAAACAAAACAATACAAGATTACAATGTGAGCTAGGTTGTTTGCTGATGACGATGGGAGTGACAGAAGGACCGAACTGGTCATCGAGTCTGCCACACCCGAGTGGTGTCATGGCTTATTTAAAATGGAACGGTGTCGAAGTTGAACGCAAATATTGATTGATTGATATATTGATTAATTTGATTGATAGATATATATTATATACAACATAAAAAAACAATACACATACGAAATTTAGCAGTGCAATATACAAAAAAAACAAAAAAAAACAGAACTACTAGAAATGATGCAAAAATACAAAATGGCATATACAATATACATACAACACAGCATACTGGTAAGACAAAAGCAAATATACAGTAATTAGCGAGATACGGTGAGAATAAGTAGAAGCAGTTTGATGGTACTATAGGCTATCAGTTACTTATACTCAGACATTAAGTGCAGTTTTAATTTTTTAGAAAACATACTAATTGTTTGAAGTTTTCTTAGCTGTTCCGGTAATTTGTTCCAAGTGTTTGTTCCAAGAAATTTAATTGAGCGTTGACCAAGCTTTGTACGCATTCTTGGTTTGAAAAGCATATCTTTCTTAGCACCTCTGGTATTATAGTTATGAGTTTCCTTACTAGGACGAAAGTACTCAAAAAAAATTGCTGGTAGATGTCCTTTATTGCTTTTATAAACAAACTTGCATACTTCTATTAAAAACATGTCTTCGATTTGTAGCAAGTTGCTTTTATTGAAAAGAGATTTGGTGGGAATTCTGTCCTTAATCTTGGTGAAGTTTAAACAGCGAATGATGCGATTGTGTACTAGATTTAAAGGATACAGTTCCGTTTTAGACGCACGACCCCAACAGATAATACCATACATTAGATGGGAGTGAACTAGAGCATAGTAAACTGCTCTTAATGTCTGGGAATTTATGTACTTTCTTAATCGATATAGAGCACCACAGCTTTGAGAAAGTTTTGTTGAGATTATATTGATGTGCTGTTTCCATGATAACGACTCATCAAATGTTATTCCTAAGTATTTGTAGGTGTTTGTGCGTTGCAATCTGGTATTTTGAAAAGTTATTTCTAGATTTGAATTTTCTCGGACAAACTTTGACCCAAACAACATGTATTTGGTTTTGCTTACATTAATTGTTAACTTGTTTGTATGCATCCAGTTTTGAATCATTAGGAGGTTAGAATTCACTTTTTCTTGCAATTTAGTAGGGCTTTTATCCTTAATACATAGTAGTGTATCATCAGCAAACAAACGAGTCTCAAATTCAGAAGCATGATTAAGGTCATTAATGTAGATAATGAACAACAGTGGACCAAGAACTGAGCCTTGGGGTACACCACATTTGATTTCTTCATATTTAGAATTTGTAGTACCAAACTGCACAAACTGGTAACGGTGATTTAAGTAAGACTTTAATAAATTATAAGCATTTCCTCTGATGCCATAATAATCTAGTTTCTTTAAAAGGATTTCATGGTCAACAGTGTCAAATGCTTTAGCAAGATCAATAAAGATACTACATGTAACAAAACCATCATCACAATTTTGTAGTAGTTGTTCATAGATATCCGTAGCAGCTTCTCACTGAGCTCGTTTAATGACAGTGTGACAATAAATTTGAATAGCAGTTTTCTTCAGAAATTTATGGGTCCTAACTTACTATTTCTAAAAGAAGATAACCCTAACATAAGAATAACATGAATAACAAAAAAAACTACTCTTTTGTGCCTGCAACTACTAGAAATCATATGTTAAATAAACGTGCGGCCTGCGGTTTCACCCAGTTATTTATATCTGGCCCTCCTGTAATAAAGGTTGCACACCCCTGCCTTAGAGTAAACGTTTAAACGCTCCCAGGCGCGATGGAACCCGCGAAGATGGCTCGAACAGTTTGCAAGCTTACGAGTGGTGGCTCTCACACAGGCCCGTAGCCAGACATTCTCAAGGGGGGGGGGGGGGGGCTCCCAAATCCAAAAATATGGACCTTTTGAAAACACTTTCTTTTTGGCGTGTCCACCAACAAGCAATCAAAACATAATAAGTGGCAGTAGGCTATATAGCCAGAGATGTACGTATGCGGCGTAGACTTTTTGTTTGCGCTAACGCTTGCGGCCACATTTTTTTTTGGATAGTTTGCGCTTGAGGATGCGCCGTAAAGTTTTTGCGGTTTTTTAGCGCATAGCGTCAACGCATACTTTTTAATGTCTTTAGTTGTTGTTTACAATTTTTTTTGTCAAACTGCGAAATGTTGACGTCTTGCAATTGCCCATTGTTCTAGTGTTGTGTCACAGTGTCATCTATTGTTCAGTCAGCTGGAGTTTGTTTGTATATCGCACTACTGCCTTTGACGCTGGAGTCCCACGTGGAGACTGAAGTCTTGCAGAAAAAAAGAAAGAATTAGTTAAAACAACTTAGGCCTACTGAGAAATTACTTAGTAAATTACGGGTCAGAACAGGAATGTAATGTAAGCAAGCAAGTAGGTAGGTTGGTAATGTCGCTCCATGTAAAATGTAAACAATGACTTGGCTTCGTAGTGTTAAGTTTTTTTAGTCAAGCAGTGTTGAAGGCGTTTGTAAGCAATTGTGAGCACTTTAATTTATATTAGATAAGTCTTGCATTTTGGGGCAAATCAGAAACTTCTCAGGCAATGAGCAGTGCAGCCTATGTAGGCTATCTAAACAAACTCAAATATTTGGTCTCCGACCGTGATTGCTTGCATGATGTTGTACTCTCTATGTTATATGTAGTACATTGCTTTGCCGGTTATTCTTGTCTGTAGCGCACCCAGCATGGGGCTAAGGGGGCTCAAGCCCCCTCCAAACCCGCCACTAAAAATGAAGCTTTTTTATGTTCCTCATTTAGCCTATACATTTTGCTTACAGGTTAGGTATGAATAAGACACAACAATACAACAGGGCTGAGCATTATAACAATATATTTTACATATTTAACTTAAAAATAGTTTTAACAGTTGAATATTTTCGGTTTAACTTAAGCCCTCATCAAGAATCTGAAAATATTTATAAAAATGCAATAAATTTCAACTTCTTGAAGGTAAAATACATTAGGAAAATGCAACTAAATAAATAACTACCTACGAAAAAACTTGCTCCACGGGGAAGATGATACATCAAGTAGGCTAAATGTTGAAGAGAATGGACTCGACCAGCAAATAATTGTTTGTTTAAATTTGAGTTATAGCGTTTGATTAACAGTGCTTCCTAAATTTTGGTGTCAAATTGGGATTTGTCTTTGCGTAAAATTTTAAATGAGTCGGCAGAGAATTTTCGATCAGAGCAAAAAGAACATTCCATGATATGGTCTTTGATGGCACTTTTCTTTAACTCCCTATAAACTTCAGATGCTCCTGTACTCTCGTGGTCAACTGTCTGGTGGACATACGTACCGATGTACCGTACGGTACGTCAATGCCGAATCACACGGACATGTAAAACTGTTGACGACGTTTGAGCAGAGAGACGAAGGCGTCTGGGACTTTAGTTGAAAATAGTGGCCGTGGCCGAGTGGTTAGCGCGTTGGGCTTGCAGTCGAGAGCTTGCATGTTCGACTCCAGCCACCCGCACTTGCTGTTGTTTCTCTGGGCAAGAAACTTTACGATAATTGCCTCTACCCAGTGATCGATTTCGAGTAATGGGTAGTACCAAATTTAAGTCATAAGTAAAGTAGACAACCGGAAACAGACATTGCTGTCGGCTGCAGCGTGGGTCAGGTGTACGTCGGAAGGCGTACACCGATGCATAGCGCTCAAGTCCGCTTTCCCGCAATGCAGGATAAAGATAAACAAAACAAAACAAACAAACGAACTAAATTTGAATGTTTTGTAATGTTTTGTTTTGTTTGTTTTTTAGAGAAAACGTCCACATCAAATTTATTGTTTACAAATTTAGTGTTTTGTTTCAAAGTGTTTTTGTGCTAATTGTTGTTTTCGCACTTATTTGTGTTGGCAAACGAAAATCTAATTCTATTTTGTCATACATGACGAAAACGTCGAGATCTATAGAAGATTGCAAGAGTGGACATAGGGACGAGGAAGCTGATGGTGCTAGTAGCATGGGGTTCACTAGGCCAACTTCTAATCTGATTGAGAGAACGAATCCTGATGTATCGGCAACCGGTGGGTTGTGGGCTATGAGCAGTGGCGTAGCCAAGGGGGGGGGGGATTTCAACACCCTCCCTTCGGCACGCGTGTTACGTCACGATATTGAAAATGATGCTTTCAGTTTCTTTATGTCTTTAAAACAAAGTTTGCCTAATTTTAAGCGAAACTGCATTAAAAGAGCGAGTTTTGCCAATACCAAACATTCAAATATCTCAGCCAGGAATTAGCAACAAGAAAACATAGAGACCTAGTTTTATTTCGAAAAAATGCCGAAGAAAACATGATTTTATCCTTTTGCTATGCCACCAGACAGCACCATTTTACAGGAATGTTCATACCCACATTGTTGTTGAAAATGTTCTCAGAATGCACCAATTCAAAGTAATTTTTCAAAATTTTTTGCGGGAGGCCCCCCAGACTTCCCGCCGCTGGGTGTCGTCTTAGGCTAACACGCCGTCGGGCTTCGCCCGCCGGCCGTCAAACCCTTCCCCCCCCCTTCAAAATTCCTGGCTACGCTACTGGCTGTGAGTGCCTTTAAATATTAATCAAGGGATGGGTATTGGCCTATTGTCACTGTCACTATTGTCGCAAATCACTCGGCCGACATTTCTGAATTAGCCCCCCCCAAACTTTTTTTCTGGGTGCGCTACTGATTCTTGTTGTAGGCTATGTAGCGTAGTAATGTGTAGGCCTACATACAGTAGGCTATCAAGCTATGGTAATTTTTACTTGACAATTTATACATTCTGTTGCGTAAGTATGTAATTACATATGTTTTGTAACTTGATGAGCAGTTTAGCAAAACATGCATCCAGGGGCCAATTGTGAGAGGCTTTTGAGTAGCCTACTGCTAATAACACTAGTAATGCTAACTATCCCTGAATGCTAATAACAAGGAGTTGTGCAGTTCAGAATCTAAACTTGCTTGTGTCTGGCAGTTTTGTCTTCCATTAACCCACTTTTTAAAAATCTTATCAGAAAAAAAGCATAGAGATTAGAGCTTACTGAGAGAATTATGGCATTAAAAGCAACATTAGTCTTATTCAAACGGAATCATTTTAAAAATAGTGTTTTTTATAATGGATTTTTAGGGAGCGACAGTTAGTATATTACTAGGAGCGACAGTTAGTATAATACTAGAATTTTCTTGATAGGCATATGCTACAGTTTCTTATACTACACTATTGTATTCAAGAAATAACTTACGGTAATACTAATCTCCAAGTGAAATGGAGCATGATAATACAAATCCATGGCCCTACATGGAAAGTATTTTAAGCTCTATTCTTCGAAAGGCAAAAACTTATATTTTTAATGCCAGATGTGCCTTCCGGCCAAAAAGATAATTTCTTGTAACGAGAAATTGCAAAGTGGCTTGAAAAGTGTGTTGTTTCGAGTGGTTTATACCGTGTGAATGTTTGGCACCTAGCAAACAATGAGTTTGCGCTAACGCTGACGTCGCCAACTTTTTTTACAAGTTGCGTTGACGCATGCGGCGTATAGTTTTTCGAACGTTTGCGTTTGCGCTGACGGTGTCAATATTTTTTGTATGCGCGTACATCACTGTATATAGCATTATGACAAAACAAACTTCAAATTGTTAACATTACAAAAACGAAATAAATACAAACAATTTTCACATTAACAATAGCACATCTACAGTGGAACCGATAGGGGCCCCGGAAGCGAGAGGGCGGATGCCCTTTTAAGGTCATGTAGCCTAAACCTACTGCAAATGTTGCAATATAACAATTTCTGCTATTCGCGTTTAGCCTAAATTGTCTAAGATAACAAAATTGTCTACGATATGCGAGGTTCTAAACAAGCAACAAAGACTGTCTTTCGGAAATACACAAACTTTTGTGCATTTATCAAAAATCGCGTTCGTCACGGTCAATGCTTAACGCAGTTTTAGCGCCATGAGTCGAGTAAAAACGTGGCTTTGCACCACAATGACAGACAACAGGTTAAACAATCGAATGTTTGCGACTATTCACAAACAGGTGATGGAAGTCATTGACTGAGAAGCTGTTGCAAATGAGTTCATTCGAGCAACCGCCGCGCGTAAAATGTACTTTGGATTGATATGATATTTGTTTATCTCGTAGACACATTTTATACTTTGCAGCAGATTGTGACGCTATGAACGTGAAATTTAACTTATCTTTTGTTTCTTCTTGTTCAAACTATTTCAATATATTTCATTCATTTAGTCTCACATTTTGATTTATAGCCTACTGTATGGCTAATAAGGGGAAAACGAGTAGCCTATCGAATTGCCCAGCATTGAACAACCTGACAACTTGAAGCGGCTTAAATTATCATCTATGGTGTCCTCTATCATACAACCAAAAATAAGTATTGAGTCAATTCAGCTTTTAATAAAAATTTAAAATAAACAAACATACAATTGATTTTCCAACTAACCCCATGCCTGGGGTTAGTTGAAAAACGCCAGTTTAATGCCCACTAATGAACTGGATACTATTTTTTCAACCAACAAACATTTACATGGGGTTGTAAGCAAATATGTTTACTTGCTTTAAAATCAAAATACAATGAATGGTACATTAAATCATCGTAAAAACATTTTTTAATAAACGCATTGTTAAAACTTGTGATGCCGTATATATAGCACTTTCCAAGTTATTCAAATTAAAATTTTACCATGTATGTCTGCTTAAAACAAGTACATTGGAACTTATACTACTTATTATCATACCACGACGATATACTTGTATCATACTACATCGTCATACCGTTATCAAAACATTTTCCAACTAACCCCACCCACTATTTTCCAACTAGCCCTACCCACTATTTTCCAACTAGCCCCATTAGCATATGACAAACTATTATCCTAAAATATTCAAGCATGGTGCATTGGACTAAAATTTGTTTATTCATTAGTGTTGTAGAACACTTACGGCTGACACACACCAAAAAACTTCTGCCTATCTTCAACGATATCGACGCATAAGATGTTTTTCAATACGCCAAAAATTTTACTTCGAAAGTAAGAAAATACAAAATTGTCAACCAAACAGGTATACCTTGACTCAACAAATCGAAACAAACATGGATTATGTGTTTTTATAAACTACTTCACATGTTGGCAATAAATATTTAAAATAGTTATCGAGAGTTAAAAAAATGATCATTTTTCAACTAACCCCGCCTTCCAACTATCCCCACTCTCCTCTATCTTATCTTAAAACTTAAAAAAGGCCTTTTGGCAACAAAAGTTCCCTTTTTTCATAATCTTTCCCCCAGTAATAAAATCTTTCCGGCGTCCTTGGGAACCTATGTGGTCATCAACAAAGATTCCACGTATTCAAAAGAGTACTTAATAAAACATCACAAGCAGGCAGCAGCTATGATAAAAGAATGTTGCCCAATTCTATTTTCCTCGGGAATTGCTGTGAAAACAGTTTTATGACTTCATTTACAGTAGGTCGATGTTTCGGTTGTAGTGAATATGAAGCAGGACAAGCCAGGTCAAGCGTTCTTCTTTCATGGTAGATCTGTTGAAGGCATGAAGCCGCCGAAGAACGCTTGTGGCCCTCTCGCATTCACATGAAGTGACTGGAGTTGCTGATATCCTTAGTAATTTGTCAATATTTGGATACTGAGCACTGTACTTGAGTGCTTCTGCACAAGTAGGCTACTAGGGCGGCGGGTTTCTTTTCTCCAGTTATATTGTCAGCGAAAAACCTCTTGCTGCATCATCTCAAGTGCTGGAAGATCATCATACAATTCACTCAGAACAAAATTTCACAACAATAGCGCCTAACCACACAGAAACTCAGCAGCCTCAAGTCAAAAAAAAGAGCCGCATTAAAGAACCACTCACTGACTTCACCATTCATAGCACAGTCATAACAGCTTCATCATTCATATAGCAGCTTCATCAGACATAGCACATGACTAGGGAACTGTGTTCCGAAAGCTAGTGCAATTCGATATTACCATAGCAAACTCGCAGCATCAGGCTAAAACAGGTCGTTAAAATCTACATTGTGAAGAAAGTTTAAGATTTTACTAATTATTGTACAATCTTCCATTTATCTTCCAGAAACCTCTTATTCAGAACTATTTAGAAGGTTTCAGCTGATCCTGTGATTGTATGTACACTACACCTTCGCCAAAAAATGTGGACCTTTTCGGCTCAAAGGGGTTCCCGACATGGGCGCCGATCGCTCTGTAAAATTGGTGGGGACATTTACTAGGAAAGGTAGGAAGGGGCGACGAGCGAAGCGAGTTAGAAAGATTGGGGGATCTGTTCTGACAAACAAACAAATAGTAGGTACAAGTCTAATGCGATGTAGGCTATACTGTATAATGTGTATTTGGTTGGTTGGTTTTAAATCTTTATCCTCAAATTGACAAAGCCTTGATTGGTTATTCCTGGTAGTTTTGCATACTTGTAGAGGCTTTTGGCACAGGGCCAGTTACCGAGATTAACAGAGTGAAGTTTTCCGATTGTTGAAGTGTTGTTGCCGGGAAATTATTTCTATCACTAGGTGCCGCGGAATGGAGAGCAGTCATGAAAATGCGTTGCTCAAGAGCACACTCCGAGAGTCGAACTTGAGACGGGCGCGTAACAACTGAGCTCGCCGGCCGGACAAATATATTTTAATTGCCAGTGTCAGCATTGGACAGCAGATGTCCAAACATTCGGCAACGAGTCTCTGGCAAATTAAAAACGAAGTCCTCGGAGAGGCCATGGATGTTGATCGAATTCAAAATTGTGCTGTGCACATGGCAGGCCATTGCATGATTTAGCCGTGTCTGTATGATGGTAGATCGTAATCAAGTTTTGACACGTCGCAAAGTTGAAAATGACCGTTCAGCTGAACACGAGCTGGCTGGTGAAATGAGCAAAAGTCGCACAAAAAGTTCCACTTGCGGAAACATTTTCCGAACGGCGAATGGCATCTTCTTGAATATCATTCGAAAATCTTCCACCGACTTTCCATTGTACTGCTTTCGAAAGAAGCATAGCTCTTGTGCAAGGGACTCTGTATCAAAGAACTCAGGATAATCGTCTACCACATGTGATCGTAGCTTTACACTAAACGGAGAGTTTTGTAGAATGCAGAAATATTGTAGTGCTCAAAATTGGTTGACTTGAAATAGTCAGTAAAATTTTGCTGCGCGCTGTGAATGACTGCAAGATACTCTGACCGATATTTCGTCTCAGGTGTTTGAAGTTGAGGAGGTTGACCATGGCCATGTCCATGCTGGAGACAATTTGGAATCTTTTTGGGACGTGACAGATTCAATAACTCAAGCCTTTCAGCATTTACAAGGACACGATGAAATTCTTCTTCACTGCGTAGATGGCGGAATTTAGCACTACAAAGTTCAGCACCTTTAAGCATGCCAGCCACAGTCACCGTGCAACCTTGCAAGGCTTTTGTTAAAACGTTCCAGACACTGAATGCAGACATTGCCGCTAATAACCTAATCACACTCGACCCACGAGAAAAAGATTTCAAAAGCCAACTAGTAGGCCTAGCTGTTGCTACATTTGAATGAAATTGACTCACGGCTACTTCCAAGACTTCCAATACTGACTTATAATTATCAAGCATTGCTTTTACAGCAGCTGCACGTGTGAGCCATCTTGTTGGGATTAATTGGTTCCAGTTTTGATGCCGCCTGAGGCAAAGACTCTTCAGAATAAAGATTCAGGTAGGCTACAGATGCTTGAATTTCCAAGAAACCATTACCGGTACGTTATACAAAATAATTTAAAAAGATGGTGGGACATGTCCCCACTGACCTATAGGGATCGGCGCCTATGGTTCCCAGAAACCCCCCCTGGCTACGGGCCTGCTCACACAAGACTGTGAATTTTTGAATTTATGTTATCACTTGATTGTGGTTGCAGTTTGTAGTTATAATATCTAATTGTCCAATGATATTAATGTGCATTATTTTTGTTTTGTGTACATGCTAGCCAAGCTAATGCACAATACGGCAATAGTCGTTGTTTTTCTTATTTTGTCCGTTCTTCATGTAACTTTATTATGTTACAGGCAATAAACTTAAGAAATATTAATATTATTGTCAAAAACACAACAAATATCACTTTAATGAAACGATCAAGTGAAAACAGTCAGTGCAAAACAAATATTTTCATGCAGTAACACGGAATTGTGCAATACAATATAGCCTAAACAGCATGGTTAGCCCTCCAGTTGGACGGGCAGATTTTGAGTTTACCCGTAGTGTCAAGATATTCCTGTCAAATGGTTCTCAGCAATGAAAAGTAAGCTAAAATTCTGAGGTATATAGTGAATTATTACTATAGTTGTTGAAGTATTCAATCAATGTCCTAAACCATTTAATTGAATTGTAATATAGCTTAAAACCAATTACACGATAATTATGTTTATTGCAGGAGTTCTCAATCGTTGGTGCACGCAAACTAAGGGATACAAGACCTGTTCCCAGAAGTGTGGAGATGCTGAATCGTCTGGGTTGGTTATAAAATGACGAAGCAAGCCACTCTTGTTTACCGGGCTTCAAAAATACTTTGAATTTGGTTTGGTTGGTTGATCTACTACAGCAGGGGTGGGCACAGTTGTTCAAAGAAAGAGCCGCTTGCGCATAAACCATAAACACCAGCGAGCCGCGAAATCATTTGACACAAAATAACATATCAGCAAGAAAAACACAATGATTGCTTATCCAATATCCATATCAGTTTTGTACTTGACTCACTCATCTCTGAAAATTTGGACAATAAGTTGTTAATACTGTGCGAATTAATTCTTCCAAGTGTTCATTTGTCAAGGTTGCATGTTTTGATTTTACAAAGTTCATTGCAGAGAATAAAGATTCACAACAAAAAGTCGTAGATAAAACAGAAATGAGTCGTACACTGGTCTTTTTGAGTTCTCGATATTTATTCTCTGGAATCTGTGGTAGAACTCAATGGTAGAGTGGCAATGACTGAAATTTTTTAGAACCACATCTTCTTGCATGTCAGTCAGTTCCATTTCTACATTCTACAGCGGACATGTTAATGGCGAAAGGTTGGCGAATTGGACAGCCATCCCTGACTACATTAACGTTGAATGGATTGTTGAGAAGGAGCGATCTTCCTGGCGTCAGCACTACCTGACCATACTCACTATAAAACAGCGAGCATTGTGTTTCGCTAACCATACCGGTGTAGCCTCCACACTAGCCATCAAGACTTTTCCCAAAAACATGTACCGGTAGATTAGCCCAGCCTCATGGGCGAAACATGTGTCTATCCAGAGTTCCTGCTACACTCGACTGCCGAGAGACACATGTTTTGGGGAAAAGTGTTGCATTTTTTCGCTATTTGTTTTTTTGGGTTTTGTGGCCGTGCTAACTACTGACATATAGCCTACTAAGTTACATGATTTTCCATTCAAGCACGTTTTAAACCTTTCAAGGTTTTGCCACCTTTTCCCATTCACGTGCTGGCGTTGAAAATTCAACGAAATACATCACTCGAAATACGTTGGTTGATCACAACTATCAAAAAAAGGCAAAATGACATTTATCGGGCATGTCTACAGCAAACGCGGAATTGAACACTCGGCCATAATGGGGCAACTTCCTGGGCAGAGGCACCGGGGGTGTCCACGTTTGGAAATCTTTAAAAATCTTTCAACATGGACAAACCACAATTTTGAAAACTTACTAAGAACTATGGACAATCGATCGTTGTGGAGACTCATGGTAGCCGACGCCTTATTATTTACCAAAATGATTTTTATTTTGAATTTCTGTTGCCCCGACATGGCACAAACCAGATATAATATATGACCACTTTGCCTCGAAGTTTACTTGGTTAATTAATTTTCAAGATCAAGCGATTTTTTTGTAAACTTGTTGGAACGAATAGGCCTATCCATGAAAAAACAATCAGGTTTGGTGACCACTAGCCTAAAGCTATTTTTAAAAAAGCTTTCGCCGCCATAAAGCCAACTTTTTCAGTAACCTTATTTAAATAAAATAAAACTTAGGCCTATTGAGCAGACCATTTACTTATTACGATTGAATTATAGTATCTTCCTTCCATGAAATGGAGCAAAAGATTTGCCTGTCATAAACAATCAGGCTGAAGACTGAATGCTTTCTAGTAACCTCTCGATGTAGTCCAGGAAGACAATACCAAATCAGCCCTTAAATCAGTGGTGCCCAAAATGTGGTACGCTTGCTAATAGTGGTACGCCGAAGTCTTCCTGGTGATTCGCGAGAAACTCACTTCAGTTGACAAGAGTTAAAATAAAATACTAATATTTGCTTGAAGTTTCAGATAACATAATATAGCCTACATTATTGTGCCATGATTAATTTTATTTTAAAGGGGTATAAGCATTTATTATGGAACACTTTGGCCAGTGATTTTCAAACTTTTTTTGTTGTGACGGTTTTGAAATAGTTACTCGACTTGTGAGCATCCACCGATAAGAATTTCAGTAATTTTTATTTACTGATTAGTGTTTCCAGCTTTCATTTGTTTTCAAGGTGAAATAATTTAAAATTGTGCTCTGTGATTGTTAGATCATAATCAATGTCAGGGGATAATAATATCTGTAACCGTTTATTATTGCAATTGAGTTTAGATCGGAAGCAGAAACGTTGTGCGACGTCCTGGGAAAATTGAAACGACGTGCACCAGGGCGTCGCGACGCACCGTATGAGTACCTTTCAATGTTGCTACTGATGATATTAGTAGTGCAGCATAGTTAATGGTCTTCCACATATGCAACAGCTAAACAACTTAAACATATTTGGTCTATAACAATCCATATTAACAGTCTTTTTGTCTTGGAGCCCTGTGCTGATAAGTGATAAACGTTAAACTTTTTTGTCTTTTACTCTATATTTAAAAAAAAAAGATTGGATATAGGTGGTATACGAACACAATATGAAACTTCTAAATGGTATGCGAATAGAAAAAGTTTGGGAATCACTGCCTTCAATGCCATGAAGTGTCCCTAAATTTCCTATCAGACTGAAAATGTCCTTGGTCCTTAAAAATATGTCATTGTTTTCTTTTAACACTAAGTTTTCGTGCATTTTAACTTTCGCATATGGTTATACGCAATGTCTAGTGTAAGAATATCTTCACAATCTTTTTAGAGACTTTGTTTGTTGACCTACCGTACTACCACTGTAGACAACCATGAGCTCCGGTGCACCCTCAATTTATTATACAATAACAAAATTGTTCTAGTCATTTTGGGGTTATTAAGGTTAATCAATTTTTTTAATTGCGCTATTTTTTCATCAAAAAGCAGTAAAAATCTGAATTTTTAGGCGCTTTGCTTGTTGATTTATTCAAAAGCAAAATAGCACCCCAAACAGAAGGCTACTCAAAGTGTGTATGAACAAATTCAATGATCTATATAGCCTAGCATACACCAAAATTTTAGAGAACGTTTACAAACGATCCGGCAAATCTAGTTCCAAGGTTCAAAACACGACTAGGCTATAACTTTCAATACTTAGGCTATGCATCGCCACTATGCTTTCACAAAATCAACAAATAAAAAATGATTATTTCAATAATGCTCATCATCATCATCAAGTTTCTTCCTCTTGTCGAGGGTTAAAAGCATTGAAACCCCAAGTAGGAAGTAGCCTATCTTTTTTTATGAGATACTTTTATTGCAGTTTTGATTGTATATTTAAGTCCTGTCCAGTCTTTGATGTGATTAATCCAAATTCCTGGTGGTCTGCCAATATTTTGTTTTCCATTCATTTTCCCTTCTAGTAATTGTCTTTGAATAGAATAGTTGCGAATCATGTGAGCATTGAGCAAAATATTTCAATTTTCTTGCTTTGAAATCACCTAATACGAAAATTAAGCTTCAAAAATGCAAAATCGAAAATCATGGCTCAGCTTCATTTTATTCAACTTGAATGCAAAACAATGGGAGGCTCCACTCTTTGCGCTTGCTTAGGATAGAGCTACCAGGGCTTGTCGACAGTTCAATAAACAGATCGTTATGATATGCAGAAAAACCGCATCAAGGCAGCGGTTTGTTCAGGTACAGTAAAATGGCATTTGCGTAAGATTAGCCGTACACAAACGTTTTACTCTTTTTTTGCCATGACAGACTAAGTGGGACATTTTGTTGTCTGGTATTCATAAATTGAATTTTATCATAATTTGAATTCGATCTGGTCCCCATAGCAGCGGGGTGGCAGCTTTTGTCTACGCAGCTGTTGTATCCACCATTCTCTCCATTAAATCACTTCATTTCTTTGTTTTTATGAAATCATTAAAAGTTACCATTTTTCACTAGATCGCCCTTTGCTCTGATATATTTTCATCAATGTTAGCTCAACTCGTGGTTAATCTTTATCACAAAGCTAACAAAACAACCAGGCAGGCTATTACCAAACAATCCAAGCACAATGGGTTTACTTTTCTACGTCATGTTTGCTTTGAGTTATATAAGTCGTATGGAATACAGAGATCAACGTTGTAGCCTATTGTATAGTAAAACTTACCAATGGTACAGGCAGAAGTATTGTTTTTATACTTACATACTGTCTAATAGCATTTCTCTAGTATGTCTTATTTCTTTAACTTTTCTCATAAAACGTCAGTGACGTCGTCAGAATCCAGTTTAAGTAGCCTATACTATAACATTTTCATTTACCATACCAGCTCATATATTCTAAGAAGTAATAAATTGTCTGCACCATAATTTTGCAAAGGTAGGTTTGATTTGAGGTAGATCACAACAAAAAGTTTAAAATGGCAGGGAAGTATGAGAATATTGTACTTAATAACAGATATAGAAAAAACTTGGGCACCATAATTCCTACGAAGCAAAATTGATAAGAGCAAATAGCCAATGCAAGAATAAAGTTCCAAAGAGGTGAGTCCATAATAATATTTTTAGGTAAAAAGGTTTGGGTGCTTAGCATGGAAAATTTTGCTTTGTTTTATAGCCTTGTAGCTCTCACAATGCTTCACATTGTTTACACTGGTACGGGCATAATACATTTCACCATGACTGTCATATCAAAAAAAATTGTAGCCGTTTGATGTAAAAGCTTTTATTAAAAGTTGAAGTTAAGTTTAAAACCAAAGCCTTCACCTTTGGCTGTGGTAACTTTTGCTTTCTTATTATCAATTCCAGACCGGCCATCGGGTAGGCTAGTAGTCTACAAAAAACTTTAAAATCGGTAAGCTACTACAAGAAGATCAACCCTTTGGCTACCAATTTTGTGCTTTTGTAGTTATTTTATGCTATAGTAGGCCTCATCTATATGAAAGATATATTTTTCCGTTGTGCTGAAAAACGGGAATGTTTGCAGCAGTGTTTTGATAGTTGGGAAGATACAGGAACATTGGAAAAGCTTCTTAAAAGAAAAAGTTTTCAGTTATTTAAAGAAATTTGTTTATAGAAATTAGTAGCTAAAAAAAGTGTATAAAACTTATTCCAAAAACGTTGAGGCGTTGCAAAGCCAGGCTACATGTTGTGTGCAAAGCATTAAGATTGCTGACACTTTCATTTAACCGTGAGACAGCGCTGATATGAAAAAAATAACACTGGCGTAATATGCATTGTAGATACTTATTGGCGGATTTTTTTTATTGCTTTCTATAGTGGCCAATCACGGAAGGTCGCCAGATCAAAAGTGTATGTCGGCTAGCTCTACTTTCCTCTGGAAAGACTAGCATAGACAATTATAGTGTCATAATCTCAATTCACGAAAATGAGGAGGGACCATATTTGCTTGAGTTGATGAGTTTTAGATGCAAGCTGAAAATTTGTATGAGATGTGCTGTTTTGATCATGACGAAACTATTTGACCAATTTATTTTCAAAACCGGATTCGTCTTGTGTTATTCATGATATGAATATTTAAAAAGAAACTGAAACTCAGCGAAACCAAAACTGTGGCGGCAGCTTTCCACCTACACAATCGGGAAGCTGATCGTGAGCTACATGTCCACAACAACGGAAAACCTCTGTCCTTCTGCCCCGAGCCAAGGTATCTTGGGGTGACACTAGACAGATCGCTCACATACCGCCACCATTTGGTGTCACTGCGCAAGAAACTCACATCCCGCGCTGCACTACTGAAGCGCCTGGCAGGCTCTAGCGGGAGGCGAGGGCTGACACTTTGCGAATAGCAGCCTTAGGCCTTGTCTACTCTTCTGCAGAGTACTGTGCACCTGTCTGGTGCCGCAGTGCTCACTGCCACAACATCGACACTGCCATAAACAGCGCCCTGCGCACAGTGACCGGATGCCTGCGTCCAACACCATTGGACAATCTCCCCATTCTCGCTGGCATCCAACTTGCTGAGCTTCGTCGCGAAGAAGCCACTCTGTCCCTCGGTCGACGGGCACTGGAGCCTAACCATCTTCTCCACCACAAGATCTCTGCCTTCCCAAACGGGCACCCCGCCGACTGAAATCAGGAGACGGTTGAAGCGCACCCATGCCTGTCTCTGTAGTGTCAGGCCGATGGGGCGTGTGTCGGCATCGGGGATGAATGAATGGAGTCTGGTGGTGCTTGACCTCCATTCAGAATTCCATTTATGGTCCGCCCAAGTAACCGCAGAGATGTCTTGTTCATCAGCTTCGTTGATCAGAAGCCGAGCGGCTGGCACGAATGGGTCCCCATTCATCCCCATTCGTGCCAGCCGCTCGGCTTCTGATCAACGAAGCTGATGAACAAGACATCTCTGCGGTTACTTGGGCGGACCATAAATGGAATTCTGAATGGAGGTCAAGCACCACCAGACTCCATTCATTCATCCCCGATGCCGACACACGCCCCATCGGCCTGACACTACAGAGACAGGCATGGGTGCGCTTCAACCGTCTCCGTACGGGCGTCGGGCTTTTCCGCTCAACCATGCACCAATGGGGAATGGCTTCTTCCTCCCTCTGTGAATGTGGTGCCGAGGAACAGACCGCAGACCACATCATCAATGACTGTACCATCTTCAAGCCACCTAACGGAGTGGAAGGTCTGCGCGTCATGGATGATGAAACTAAAGACTGGCTGCTCTCTAGCAGCCTTCCAGTGTAGTCCGGGAACATCGTGAATCTGGGGTGGTAAAAGGATAGACCCTTGGCCCCAGAAGCTCAGACGACGACGACGATTCATGATACGACACTTTTCACTTCTTATCTTCTTTTTTTACCAAGATATGTCCGTTAATTAATCAAACTGTGTGATGTATTTTTACCTAGAAAAATGGATAAGTCACCAAATTCTTTCCGTCTCCTTAAATTTGCAGCAGCCCTTTGACACATTTGTACAATAGGTAATTACGCATGATAGGTTAAACTAATTTAACGAGAGAAGAGAGCAAGACTTATTTTTTTTTGAGACAAAACAATCGCATTTTTTTCAGTTTTTGGCCAGACCAAAGAAAATTGCTTAATCTTGCGTTTGTATCTTAATGGTGTACGCTGTACACTTTACAGACATCGCCAACAATGTTGGTTTTCAGTATTTAGTCATATAGATTGGTGTCAATTACCGTCATAAGCACTGGACACTTGCTGAATGCTGATCAAGACTCAACAAAACGTAAATGATAACCATTCCAGAATTTAATTCCACAAGTCAAACTACAAAGGGATACTGGGTAGAAAATCAAAACAAAGAGAAAATATATGTTGCTCCAAAACGCCTAACGTATTTTTGTTACTTTTTCAAAAACAGCCTGAGTAGCTATCTCTATTCTATCGCATCTTAGAAAAAGGCATGAGTGCATCGCGCTTCAGTGGTGATGCTACTGGAAGTTAATTCAGTCAGGTTGCCTACTGGCACTTTAAATCGTGGTGAAGACATAAGATGACATTTAAAACTGACGATGCTCTGATTTCAGAGCAAAATGTATGTTTTTGAAGAAATTTGAAAGAACGCTATCTGACACTGCGTGGATTAGCAAATTAGCCTACAATTCAAACCAATGGGCTATTTTAATTCCACATAGTATAGGCTACAATAGCGTAGTAACGTAGGGTTAATAGGCCTACGTGGGGCTAAACAAAAAATGTAATATTTAGTTTCATTTCCACGACAAACTTTTTTGCCTTAGCTACTTCGTATTGGAGAAAACAATTTTGTTTACATTGAAGTTTTATAAAGAACTTTGTTTTGTTTCAACTAAAAATTCGTTATGTAAGCCTAACAGTCTTATCAATAAATAAAATCAAACCAAAACGTAAATGTGATTATTTCTTTTATCTTGAACGTAAAGGCAATACTTTTGGGTCCCGGTCCCGAGAAGATTTTACGGTCTCGTATTCTTTCCAAGGGGTCCGGGGACTTAAAGAGACAACCGCATATTCTTTGAATATAGTTTGTTTTTTTTGAAAAGTTTTAATTTTGGGCCGGGATCTCATTGGTACAGGGCCCAATTTATCCTATCAACGGCCTTGTGTACCAGGTAGTCGACAGGCGACACCACTTTTAACATTAATGTCTACAAAGTGTCAGTTGCTGGTGTGCCTCTCAATAAATCTTAAAATTCTAATCCTGAGGTCAAACCCATTCAAATGCAAATTTTAGACACGGTTTTGAACAGTTACAAACAGTAAAAACATTTTTTGCGTGGCATTGTATAACGTAGGATTATCAAGCATGAACTTAAGTTGAATGAGCGATTCTGGGAGCTTAAGGATATCCACAAAATGTATTTCACTTTCCTTCATACAGTAAGTCTTGAAACAGAGTTCCAGGATTGAAATTTACTTGTCTAATAAGTTTTCAAAATATTTATGATAAGTTTTACTACGCAGGAGAGTAGGCCTACCATTATAAACTTGTCTTTATAAGTAAAATGGAAATTGATTCAAAATCCCTTGAAGCCGTGGAGCAGAACGGGAAAGAATTGACTTTACAGCAAAGTGTGAAGAACGGTAAGCGAGCTACAACTCTATTGCAGAGTTATGAATATGATATGCTATTATAGAGTGAATGGTATTGTTTGATCCAATTGATTAAAAATTATGAAAGCCAGTTAAAAAATAATGGTCCTGATTTACTTTGCCCAGATTTCCTTGCAGTGTATAGTTTATAAACCTGCTAAATGGTTTAGTATAGCAGAGAGGTGTTATTAAACTGAATAATTTGGAAAAGACCCAACATTAAAAGTTTTCATACGTTGAAAAATGTGTATCGAAAAATTGCGATAGACTTCATTCACAACACAGTCCAAAGTGGCTAGACTTTGATCCAAGATAAAGAACAAAAATCTGCTTTGGGTGACTTTTGGGACGAACCAAAGAGCGGCATGTCATCTTCAGGGATTAGGTTGGGAACAGTGCTAGAATGGAGGCACTGATCAGAGGAAGACCAGAGAATGGTCAGTGATAAAACTCCTTAAACTTCATCGAATATCCTTGGAAGTGCAGTAAACATTGTGAGAATTAAGATTAGACACGAAAAAGAATGTGTCAGATAAATTTCAAAATAATTCACAGACGACTTAAGCGTCACAAACACTATAATATTTTTATCAAACGTCGGCCTCTATAATCGTTGTGATGAGATAGGGTATATCATAAAAGCTGTATCAAAGAGCATCCATGGAATGGCGATGAATTAGGCTTTAAAAGACAAAAAAAATTAATAAGTCAGCGTTCAGCTTGCAAGTTATGATGACGGGCGCTTTAGGATGTGGGAGGAGTAAGTGATGTGCGGGTAAGTTGATACGGATGGTCAGTTGATACATCTCCCTTCTATGGAAAAATAAAACTTTTCGGAAAAAGTATTGCCAGCTAGCGATATTTCAGGGTAAAAACCACAGTGAAAATATAATGAAAGGAATTTTCCCGAAAGACTATGGTGTAATTTGAAAATACAAAATGTTTAGTTTGTAAGTAAATTTTTTTAATACTTTTTATTGTCGTCTTGCAAAAATCAGCAAATTTTTCAGGAAAGATGGATGTGTTTTAACTTAATCAAAAATAAAGATTTTAAGATAAGATATTTTTTATTTACTTACCTGCATAAGTAAACTTCAAAAATGGACATTTTATTGTTATTTATAAATAGGAATCAGTTGATACACGTGTATCAACTGACCTGCGTTATGTACTGTATTGGTAAAGGTATAACCAAATACAATTTTTAAGTGATATGTTTTTTATAGTGCCTATTCAATAAGTTTTATTATTTTATGTCAAGTTTTTTCTACTTTTATACAGTGTTGTACACGTTTTTATTCATCGATAAAATTTACATTAATCCTTAATGCATCAGTAGGCTACTAATAAGCCAGTGTAGAATTATTTTTTCATTGTCCTATGATGATTTGTTTTTGCTTGTGTGCATGATGTTAGGCCTACCATATTTTCATCACCCAAAAAGAGGACATGTTTAGTAAGCAAGCAAAATGCCAGTGGATTTTTACGTTTAAACAGTTTTTACATCGTCTTAGATCAGGGGTTCTTAACCTGGGGTCCATAAATCACTAAGGGGTCCTTGAGGCTTTTCAGGGGGCCCGCGAAAGTTTCCGAATTTGCAGCATGATTGATAAATTACGACATTAAAAAATTAGTTCTGTTTTATTTGTGTATTTACAATGATTTTCAAACTGTACCACGCAAAGCTGTGTCGTTTGCAATTTCAAAGGGAGTCGCACAAAGGTTCGGTTCCTAACTGAAAAAATTTCATACAAACGACTAAAATCTTTTCATAAGCCTGTGTATGTTCAACTTAATTCTTTTGAGACAGCAGGTCGTTGATCAATGCTTAATTTAGAAATGGAAACGTTAGTCTGTAGCCCATGAGCATTCACTGTTTTTCCATGGCTGTGATTACAACGAAATATTGGTTACAAATGAAAAAAGAGAGAAATTCTTTGTAAAGGTCGCAAAAACTTTATTCATTTGCGATAAAATTTGCAGAAAAGCATTAAATCAGCATATAGATTTTATAATACCGATTTTTGATCCGGTGTGCCAAGATATAGCTCATAACATATTGATGTGTTATAAAGATGCTTGTAACGTTGTATTTTAAAAGTTATCTTTTAGCACATTATGCAGTTTAAGTAGTGTATCAATTGACCTGCTGTGTATCAACTTACCTGCGGTGGCTGGAGAGTTGATACACTTTTGTACACCTTTTAAATTGCGTTCTATAACTAAAATGTAAAAGATGCAAATCTGAAAGATCATTCTTTATTACAAAAATACATGGAAAATCAGCAGAGCCCTATTGGCATATGCATTTCACTCTAACTGTAGAGCATCATTAGTGCCTTATTCAAATAGAATCTGACTTTATTCAAATAAATTATTCAAATAGAATCTCCTGACTTCTTAGTCAGGAAATCCCCCAGACTATCCTTAATGGAAATCAAATCTGAAAGATTACTAATGAATAGATGAGATAATGTAGCTAAATTACAACTACAACTACCACTAAACTTGACAATTTCAAGTTTTTGTCATGTTTAGGCTACTTTTTGCGCAAAGTGAACAAATGTAAAAAGTGTGTCAACTGACCAGCTCTTCTCCTATTACTGTTGGTCTTTGCTGCTTATGTTTAAGAAAACAACCAGCAACTCAGAAGTTTAGATAAACACTTCACAAAAATTAAAACCAAGCTCTAAAAATGGTGGATTTGACTTGAATATTGGCAGAGTCTTGCTGCGTCAGAACTATGTCAGGACTCACATTCTCAGACCAAATACTGAAAAGTTCGTAAAGTTATCTGCAATTTTGGTTGAAAAACCATTATCCAACTAACAATCATCCGTCACCATTTGACAATAATCGATTAGGACCTTGAATGGAACGGACTAAACAACATTTTTAACGGGAAAAATTAAATTTTGTCTCACAATTACCGACCTTATACAAAATGACATGTTGTAGCCTAAATATCCTGATCTTACGAGAGTAAGTTATAAACCATGCCTTGAAGTTGAACAAACTTGCGAAAGAAATGCGAAGATTGAGAGTTATGCAATATGCATGTGTTATAAACTTGCATATGATATGAAAAGTTTTTTACTAGGAATATATAAAAACAAATTTCTAATGAAAAATTACGCCAAGCAATATGGAACATAGGACGTTTATATTCACAAGATTAAAATTCGTCCCGCACGGCTGCTGATTGAGCAGCAGCCTTTTATACAATAGTAACCTACTTTAAAAATTTGGAAAATTTTTTTTTATTTTAGATCTGAGTTTAGTAAGATCAGTGACTTCAAAATATTCACATTTTTCATCACAAAGATTCTTATAACAGTATGCAAATCACATACAATTAATAATTTAGTTGTAACTAGCCTGCACCGCATTTTACAGTAGGCTACTACGCACAACAACAAAAACTGTCAAGCAATGTGTTATACACATCATATCCAAAAGTTTTTTACTACAATTATAATATACAAGACAAACTCTCTACTGGAAAAATCACGCCAAGTAATATGGAGCATCGAAATGTTATATTCCTAAGATTGAAATGCGTCCTGCAAGACTGCTGATTAAGTAGTAGCCTAAGGTAGCCTATTTGCGTTTTAAATATTTGGAAAAAATCATTTGATTTCAGATCTGAGTCCAAAATATTTATATTTTTGATCACAAAAAACTTTCTTAAAGTAGGCTACTGTGCTATTTAAATCTTCCACAATAATTTAGTTATAGCCTAACAACCTTCACGCATTTTACTGCGCAGAGTAACGAGGAACTGTTGGCTTTGAAATGGTTTATCAATTCAACTTTTTTTTTATCTTTTCAGGATCAATATTGTCCCGTCATGACGTTCTTGCTTGGTTCGGGTCAATTTTATTCATCATAGCTTTGCTGGGAGCGATGTGGGGATGGGGTAAGTATTTGTAAAACAATCATTATGTTGAACATTGTTGAACTCAGAGCTATAGCCTATCTATGAACTATTAAAAACATATTTGTGTTTTTACGATTTCAAATATTTGGAAAATATGCATTACAAATATAAGTTTAACTAAGAAAACTAAGAAACTTGTAATCCTCTCTTAAAAACGTTTTATTTGAGGCTGGTTTAAATGAAACGATTCATCGTAATCCAACTCCAGCTTTAAGTTAGACTAAGCAGGCCGCTCTGCAATTGGTCACGTTATTCAAAACGTGATCATGTCAAACTTTTACTCTTTTTATCTTTACACAGTATCGATTTTTCAGCCAAACACGCACCCGCCATGAAAGCCTAAAACGATACACAAAAGTTCATAATTGTGATTCAATGTATCCAATATAAGTTAAGCTATACAATATCTAAAGTTATCCGTTTTGTTCGTAAATCTTCCTCTTGTTTGGAGTTATTATCTTCAGCTGAATTACCTTTTGCTACCCACATGGCTATATCTGGAGATACGTCCTGATTGGTTAAATTCCGCAGACGTTTTCAGATTTTGCCAACTCTTGGTAACTGGCTGAATAGAATTGAGCAAAAATAATAATTTACTATCTTCTTAGGTAACAAATTGCGTTTGAACATCACCAAGCGTTAAAAAAACAGGCAATTTGATTTCGGCAGTCAGAGTGTGAGCTCCTTGCTAACAGTCTGATTGAACGTTTTTAACTTACTTTTTCTCAATTTTTACTCCTTCCCCAATGCAAATTCTGGCAACAAAAAGCCTTTATATCATTACGAGTCAGCAAAAGGTTAAAAATCAAATAAAATTTCAGTCAGATAATGGCAGTAGCATTATTCAAAATCTGCAAAATGTTACAAATTAGGCCGTACCTCCAGGTATCCATTGCTTTGCAATGCTCAACTTTTTCACTTTATTTCGTATCTATAAAGCCATTTTTATGATTTTGTGGTATTTTTTTTAACTGAAAACCTCCGACAAACTCATAAACCAAATAGAAACTAAGAAAAATAAAACCTAAATTGTGTTTTATTGATTTATCCTGAGATGAAGAGTAACAATACAATATTTTTTAGATGGGTAGTGTATATGGGCTGCAGTTGACGATATTCATTTAAATGAAACGAAATTAATTTCCTTTGCAGAGAATCTTCATTCAAAACGACACAAAACAAAGTAATTTTTTCACAGCACAAAATTAAACAGTGTTTTGTTCAAAAACTTATTATACAATTTGGGTAGAGAGGTAACTCTTTTAAACCATAAACAGACGTAACTCAGCAACAACACTACATTTAACATTATAAAAACAAAAAACAAAAAGCGAACGTTTTCGGCTAGTCATATAGCCCTTTTCAAGCCTATAAGAAAAATACATTTTTAATAGAAATGCTAAAGAATCATATAGTATCACAGCAAAAATATGGTCAAATCTAAACATTTGAGGAACTGTCTCGCTCACACAAAATGATAACTGAAAATTACACAGCACAACGGGTCAAGTATTTCAGAGGTAAAATTAATTGATTGTTCAGACAAGGACTCAGGCAGATTACGCAAAAAGGACAGAAGCACAAGAGATAGTGGCACAAAACAAAGTAAATGCGAGAAGCACAAGCCGTGATAATTCAATCAAAAAACTGCTAAAAGGTAAGAAGCTCCGCAAGCAAATAATTGCCTGTTGAGCCCTGGGTTTAAAGATTTGATGATCAATGCCTAGTGAATCTTGGTGTCGAATTCGGACAAACACTTACGAACAATTTTGAAAGACTGTAATGACGGTATATTGTTTGAGCACGATTGGCAGTTCCTAATATGGTCTTTAATTGCACTGTTTTTATTAAAATTAGCTAAATTCAAATGCTCTCCCACTCTCGTCACCAAATGTCGTGTGGTCATACCAATGTATGACGATCTCGCATCATGCGAGCAAGTGAACTTATACACGACGTTAGAAAATCTTTAAATCCAGGGGCTCAACAGGCAATTATTTGCTTGCGGAGCTTCTTACCTTTTAGCAGTTTTTTGATTGAATTATCACGGCTTATGCTTCTCGCATTTACTTTGTTTTGTGCCACTATCTCTTGTGCTTCTGTCCTTTTTGCGTAATCTGCCTGAGTCCTTGTCTGAACAATCAATTAATTTTACCTCTGAAATACTTGACCCGTTGTACTGTGTAATTTTCAGTTATCATTTTGTGAGAGCGAGACAGTTCCTCAAATGTTTAGATTTGACCATATTTTTGCTGTGATACTATATGATTCTTTAGCATTTATTTTAAAAATGTATTTTTCTTATAGGCTTGAAAAGGGCTATATGACTAGCCGAAAACGTTCGCTTTTTGTATTTTGTTTTTATAATGTTAAATGTAGTGTTGTTGCTGAGTTACGTCAGTTTATGGTTTAAAACTTATTATGTTCAGTATCAGCAGTAAACTGTAATAACTGCTATATCTTCGAACATGGCTACGTAGTGTAGTCTTCAGTGCAGTAGCCTACCTAGAATTTTAGGACGTCTTTTTGCAGGCTTGGATATTTGTTAGTTTGGTTTTGTTTTTGTTTCAATTGATGACATCCAATCAACTATATGTTTCTCGGTATACGATTGTAGAAAGAATTGTCAGCGATAGACACCGTGTTTCGCCCATGAGGCTGGGCTTGTCAGTATCGCACCACTAATTCATGCCACAACGGTAATAATAGCATTAATATACCTTGTGACATGAATGAGTGGTGCGATACTGAAGAGCCCAGTCTCATGAGCGAAACACGGTGTCTATCGCTATCAATTCTTGCTACAATCGACTGTCGAAAAACAAAAATTTGCTTTCTTGTTTTATGATTAAATGAAATCCTAAAAAAGGAAATTTTGCGTTGAAACCACACAATACTTTAATTACCTTATACTTTTTGAAATACCATCACTGTATTTTGAAAAGTCTTGAAAGATGCGTTATCTCACGTTGAGCACGCTATCCATCAGTCACCACCCTCCACTTGAGTAGAGCAGGTGTAATATTTCATACGTAGGCGTGATAGGCTTACGCCTAATCTGACTACTTAACTGTTTCATCATTCTCACTTTTAAAAAAACTTATGTTTGAGTAGGAAAAATTTTTAAACTGAAATAATCCAAGCTGAACTTTTTCGACGAGACGTTGAAAGCACAGCCATTTGAAAAATTACATACATAATTGAGAAAGCTTTACATAAAGCATAAAAGGCATAATCTGGGAATTCTTATTATTAATACAATGATAACTTTTCAGATAGGAATCATCAGCTTTTGGATTACAAGAAAAGAAATTATTTTGAAACGTTCAGATTCCGTTTCGTTTGCCTACGTTTATTATTATTACAATTACAATTACTTACCTACATTATTATAACTTTATTCAAAATTGTGTTGCATGTGAAATTTCGTTCTCTCTATTTCGCTCTGTACACGATGAATCAGGTTCGATAAGTTTATATTTCAGCTTATCATAAAAATCTTGAAAAGTAATTGAATTATAGGTCTAAATCAGAGGTGACGAACCTGCGGCCCGCGGGCCGCATGCGGCCCGTCAAAGAATTTTGTGCGGCCCGCAAAACAATTTGACAATCGCTCATGCATTATGGACAAAAGACATCCCAAAGCTGTTTTATGCCTTCACTAGTACACCTTTCCTTTGCTACAGGTCGTTACAGGTCGAGGCTGACAGATGAAAATCTTAGTATGCAGTTGAGAGTTGCCTCATCGTCTGTTCGACCTAATATTGAATGCTTAGTCAAGCAAAAAACTTTCCAAAAATCCCACTAAGCAAAAAAATTCAATGCTTCAATGTTATTTTTTAATATTTTATGCTTCAATGCTGCATTAGATAGCTTCAGCTGTATGATTCGCATGGGCTTTTGTTTGTTGTTTGAAAAAGAAATTTCATTAACTGATTTGTTGTTTCGGAGCAAAATGGTCGAAACATTTAGCCAACTTGAGCAAAAAGGATTTGAGCCAGAAAAAAAGAAGAAATCACACTTATATGAAAGCAAACGCCTCGAAAATTAGACTGTCTTCATTATCAGTGCAAGTACTGTTGCTCTATCCTTTTTTCTCAAGTTGAATTGTTTTTATTTTTTACTGTTGTATGTTTCGATTCTGCGTAAGATAATTTCAACTGTGTGGGTTTTATTACTTTCATCTGCCGTTTGTCACTTTTCATGAACAATATCTTGAGTCGCTTTTAAAATATTTCATAGTAGGTTATAGCCTACGATTAAAAAGTTGTGTGGCCCGATAACTCATGTGTATTTGACAAAGTGGCCCGCGACCGCAAAAAGGTTCGTCACCCCTGGTCTAAATAATAGACTTTAGGTTGTTTAATCGACAACTGAAACATCATGAGTCTTACAGGAATATCTCAAGGTTGGAACGCGCAGTCTGGCTATCAGTATTATGACGTTAACAACACGATGGAGCGACTCCTTCCAGAACCGATGTATTGCAACGATACAACCATACCAGGTTAGCAACATACTGTACATAAAAGACAGTTGTATTATTTTGCCTAACAATTACGCTGAAACTGAAAAATTCTTATATTTTTTTACCAATCATCTCTGATCTCTGCTGTTTCATAAGTCAAGAAAAATTATTTTAGTTATGTCCGTCCTGCCAGCATTTTTTTTTTCAGAAATATTTAGCATATTGCGGTAACTACAGCACCGCGGTTAGGCTACCTCTTGGTATTAATACCAGGGAAGGGATGACCAACTCGGCTGGATCTGTAGCGCACCCAGCATGGGGCTAAGGGGGCTCAAGCCCCCTCCAAACCCGCCACTAAAAATGAAGCTTTTTTATGTTCCTCATTTAGCCTATACATTTTGCTTACAGGTTAGGTATGAATAAGACACAACAATACAACAGGGCTGAGCATTATAACAATATATTTTACATATTTAACTTAAAAATAGTTTTAACAGTTGAATATTTTCGGTTTAACTTAAGCCCTCATCAAGAATCTGAAAATATTTATAAAAATGCAATAAATTTCAACTTCTTGAAGGTAAAATACATTAGGAAAATGCAACTAAATAAATAACTACCTACGAAAAAACTTGCTCCACGGGGAAGATGATACATCAAGTAGGCTAAATGTTGAAGAGAATGGACTCGACCAGCAAATAATTGTTTGTTTAAATTTGAGTTATAGCGTTTGATTAACAGTGCTTCCTAAATTTTGGTGTCAAATTGGGATTTGTCTTTGCGTAAAATTTTAAATGAGTCGGCAGAGAATTTTCGATCAGAGCAAAAAGAACATTCCATGATATGGTCTTTGATGGCACTTTTCTTTAACTCCCTATAAACTTCAGATGCTCCTGTACTCTCGTGGTCAACTGTCTGGTGGACATACGTACCGATGTACCGTACGGTACGTCAATGCCGAATCACACGGACATGTAAAACTGTTGACGACGTTTGAGCAGAGAGACGAAGGCGTCTGGGACTTTAGTTGAAAATAGTGGCCGTGGCCGAGTGGTTAGCGCGTTGGGCTTGCAGTCGAGAGCTTGCATGTTCGACTCCAGCCACCCGCACTTGCTGTTGTTTCTCTGGGCAAGAAACTTTACGATAATTGCCTCTACCCAGTGATCGATTTCGAGTAATGGGTAGTACCAAATTTAAGTCATAAGTAAAGTAGACAACCGGAAACAGACATTGCTGTCGGCTGCAGCGTGGGTCAGGTGTACGTCGGAAGGCGTACACCGATGCATAGCGCTCAAGTCCGCTTTCCCGCAATGCAGGATAAAGATAAACAAAACAAAACAAACAAACGAACTAAATTTGAATGTTTTGTAATGTTTTGTTTTGTTTGTTTTTTAGAGAAAACGTCCACATCAAATTTATTGTTTACAAATTTAGTGTTTTGTTTCAAAGTGTTTTTGTGCTAATTGTTGTTTTCGCACTTATTTGTGTTGGCAAACGAAAATCTAATTCTATTTTGTCATACATGACGAAAACGTCGAGATCTATAGAAGATTGCAAGAGTGGACATAGGGACGAGGAAGCTGATGGTGCTAGTAGCATGGGGTTCACTAGGCCAACTTCTAATCTGATTGAGAGAACGAATCCTGATGTATCGGCAACCGGTGGGTTGTGGGCTATGAGCAGTGGCGTAGCCAAGGGGGGGGGGATTTCAACACCCTCCCTTCGGCACGCGTGTTACGTCACGATATTGAAAATGATGCTTTCAGTTTCTTTATGTCTTTAAAACAAAGTTTGCCTAATTTTAAGCGAAACTGCATTAAAAGAGCGAGTTTTGCCAATACCAAACATTCAAATATCTCAGCCAGGAATTAGCAACAAGAAAACATAGAGACCTAGTTTTATTTCGAAAAAATGCCGAAGAAAACATGATTTTATCCTTTTGCTATGCCACCAGACAGCACCATTTTACAGGAATGTTCATACCCACATTGTTGTTGAAAATGTTCTCAGAATGCACCAATTCAAAGTAATTTTTCAAAATTTTTTGCGGGAGGCCCCCCAGACTTCCCGCCGCTGGGTGTCGTCTTAGGCTAACACGCCGTCGGGCTTCGCCCGCCGGCCGTCAAACCCTTCCCCCCCCCTTCAAAATTCCTGGCTACGCTACTGGCTGTGAGTGCCTTTAAATATTAATCAAGGGATGGGTATTGGCCTATTGTCACTGTCACTATTGTCGCAAATCACTCGGCCGACATTTCTGAATTAGCCCCCCCCAAACTTTTTTTCTGGGTGCGCTACTGGGCTGGATATCTGACAAGCGGAGTGTAAAAGTGTTGCCAAATATTTTTTACATTTTTAGAAAAACAATTTTTTTGGCATTTTTAAAGAGTGGTGCTCGCCCAAAGCTTGTCCGTTTATTTACGGGAAAGTTTTGGGCAACTACTACTTTACAAATGCCAAAATGAGACTTTTTTTTTAATTTAAAAAATGTCTGGCAACATTTTTACACTCCGCTTGTCAGATATCCAGCCGAGATATCCCTGGTTTATACCCACAAGTTAAAAAAAGGTAAACGGTGCTTTAAAAATTTAATTGAGCACTAACCAAAACACAATTATCGAAAACTGCATACATTCTTCCAAGAAAGTATTAAAATCTTGAGCGATGTTAAGCTACGTAGCCTACTGGAGCATTCTAGGAGTAGGCACAAATTTGGGGCTGATGAGTGATTTTATTTAAGTTAACTTGTTTCACGTCCGCGTTTATGGTGCAATGAAAAAAACGTCTCCAGAACGCAAAGCTCATAAACATGTTGATTTGATACTGCTCAAGAACACTGTTTTTTTTTTTTTTTTGCAAAATACCGACGTTTCAAAATTGGCATGTCAAACTTGTAGTTTATGGAAATTCTCCATACCAACAATTCACGTTATTTGTATTTGGCTCCAATTTTGGAGTGGAGTTAATCTTATTTCTGCATAACAAACCATCAAGAAATGAAACTAGGCTACATGCAAGCTACGTAATCTATATTTTTTTTAAATCAAACATAGGTTTTAATGTCACATCAAACAGAAGGAATATTTAGGCTATTGCTTTACGATGAAATCTTTCAGATAGTTATGTTCCATTTAATGCTCAGTTACGGTAGCTTACATTATTTCTGAAGCGCAATTACAATATTATAACTTGACATGTGATTTGGAAGGCAGATCAGGTGCTGGATGTAGTTCGACTTGGTACTTTTGGAAGCTTCCTCCAGACCAGATCACTGTGCTCACTCGCGCCATGGTGTGGCTGTTTTACTGTTTGCATCAAGTTTTTGTTTGGGGTCTTATATATGCAGCCCAGCTTTTTAAGTCAATGGAAAAAGGGAATGGTCAACGTAAATATGGGTGAGTGCGCACGCGCAAATACTGACTTATTGTCACGTTTTACTACTTATATTCAGGCCTTTAAAAGTTGCAAGTGTAAAAAGTAGGCCACTTAATTATTTTGTATTTTATGACACCAACGTTTGATATGGACAGAAGTGGTAGTGACCAGATTTATTTAGCAAAATAGGCTACCTTGGTACAACGTTTCCTGAAAATGTCGATTTTGCAAACTTTTATCGTTTAATCAGTAGTTGAAGACTGTGATCTTTATTGAGTTAAGTTTGTTATGGTTAATGATGGATGTGCGATTCAGGTCGAGATTGAGCGTATACAACTGGCTGTTGTTGTTTGTGAACGCAATCTTTCATATCCTCCATTTGGTCCAAACACATTGGACATACGATGCCACAGCCCAAGACGTCGCTATTTCCTCATCCCAGGTAAGTTTATGCTTTATGGCTTGATATTTGCCAAAAAAAAGCGGCCAGGCCTTTGGTCACAGCGGTAAACCATAATCTCTTCGTGGGAAAATTGTAACGTAAGATTCCCAAATCCGTTCGTCTGCATGCAATGACCCAAAAATAAACACACTTTCGAAACGTCTATTCAAAAGTGTATTCCAGTAAAATTAGCCCGAGGCTATCGAAATGACTGGTGCAACGCCGTACACCTAAAAACTGTCACTACACAACAGATTACTTGGATAAAAGACGGAACCTTTGTCCAGCTAGCAAGCACTAAGCCAACAGTTAAATGTGCGGCCAACTTTCAAACAATCATTTTACGAATGACCAGAATAGATATCAATATCTCAAATTCACGTAGAAAGTAACTGTGACGCAATAAATGAAAGACAATTATGAAGTCATTCCAACAGGTGTTTAAGCTGATGTAATATTTCCTGTTTAAACAGGCCCAAACAGGTCCAAACAGGTCTTATGAACGATGGTGCAATTTTGGCACATGCTTTAGGAATTTCCATGACGTAATATTCAGTAGACTTGAACGGTTTTTATATGACGTTTGATTTGGTGAAAATTGTCGGGAACATAGCGGCCCCTAGTTATGACAGTCTGACATGGCATAACTAAAAAGAAATGACGACAATTGTGAGCCAATGAATAAAAACACATGATACACAAATTGTTTGAATCACTCACGTTTAAGTTAATACGCAAATACAAAGGGCATGCAAAGAATGAACAGCAATAAGAATAAACACGACGATACATGAAATTGGTACCATAGGTACACGCTAAATGACGCTATATACAATGGTTGCGCTAATAACCGACTGTTCCGGGCTCAGACAAGGGTCGGCCACCGCAGACAAAACCAGGCTCAAACCCTAACACTTAGGTGTTCTTTACGGGGGCGAGGCACGAAATATCCCTCAACACGTAGTCTACTTTCACTTTCCCCGTACTCTCATCATAGTTGCAGACGGCAACTTTGGCTCTACGAACCACAGGCTTCCCTTTCCTAATTTGTGGAACTACCTCATGCACCCTCCCAAGTTGATACTTCCCACGTTTACCAATGTCTTGGAGAGAACCTACCACTACAAGTTGACCAGGCTCCAAATTCTCGGCCATTTTTAGCCATTTTTTCCGGCCCTGAAGACCTGGCAAGTAAAAATCGATCCATTTACTCCAAAACTGCTGAGAAAGTGACAAATTAAACCGATAATCCCTTCTTAATTGGTCACGATCATGTGGTTGCCCAACAGCACAGTATGGGTCTAAGTATGGGGTCAAAAGTGAGGCAGGGGTGATGACAGTAAAATCCCTAGGGTCGTCACTCAAAGGTACCAAAGGGCGTTCGTTCACGATCCGAACGGCACTGCCTGTGTACGTAAGCAGTTCAATAAAATTGGGCTTACGAATTGAAGAGTCCAAAATGTGAAAAAAGTATTTGGTCACATCAGCCATGAAACCAAATCTTTCAAGCCGAAATCTAGCCAAGACATCTGCCAGAGGGTTTAACAAGGCAGACAAGTCAGGACAAGAAGACATTACATCATTTACACAAGTTCCTCGGAATTCAGATTGTTTTAAAGCCTTCTTCTTTAAATCAGCAGCTCTATCTGACGCAAACACAAAATTGTTAGGTAAATCAATATCTTCCTTCAACGGTACAGGTATCTCAAATCGACCATCTTTCAACTCAATATTCGGTTCGACAAGTTCTCTAGCCAAAATATCATTGCGAGACAATTCACAGGTTTCATTTTGCAAAGTCAAATCCTGAATGACTTTATTCAGGTCTGCTATTTCCATATCACGAGACTCAATTTTACGCTGAAAGCCAGAGATGACATCCGACTCTGAAGACGTCTGCACTCTGCACACTTTAGCAACGCTTTCAACTAAGGGTGACTTACCACCACAAGCCAACCAACCGAGAGGAGTGAGTAAAGCATGCGGTTCACTGCGATTTTCACCAACACGTTCTTCTTTTGCCCACATCAAATAAGCGTTGTCATTGCCAATCAGTACATCTACAGTACTACAATCATTCAAATGAAACATATTCACGTCATGAAAATGACGGAAACCACTTAAATCTTGTTTATGAGGTAAAGTTTTAACATCGTCAGCCCAAGCTGGGTTAACCACCGAGGTTATATCACAAAACAGTTCATCAGTCTCTAACGACTGGATGTTGAGTTTAACAAGGTCAGCACAAGTAGGTTTCTGACCAGCCAGAGTATCCATTTTAAACGACGCTTTATCATACGGTTTAAGACCAAGTTCGCACACCAAGTCACTCGAAACAAAGGTCAACTGCGAACCAGGATCATGCTGACAATACACCAACTTCGATTTGCCGGTCATTGGATTCAAAACACGAGCAGCAGTAACGCGGTTAAAGGCTGCTTTAACATTTCCAATCTTAACATTACGCACAGGAACTCTGGCACCAGCATCATCTTTACCGACCGAATCCAGAGAATCACGTGACGTCACATAAAAATCATGCAGAAGAAAATAGTGTTTCCTATCGTTGGTAGGTCCACACTTACGACAGTTATTTGCATGATTACAGTCTCTAACCATATGCTGGCGCAAACAATTCAAGCATTTGCCAGCTTTCACAATGACTTCTCTCCGATCTTTAGGTGTCAAGCGCAAAAATTCTTTACAATTAGACAAAAAATGATATTCAACTTGACCACGTGACGAACAACAAAAACATGCCGGTATGTCACTACGTCTGGCCACACCGCCGCGCGGTGCGCCAACAGCAGTCGAGTACTGCGAACTCCCTGAAATCACATTATCATGGGGTTTTACCGACGTCTGCCTAACCGGACATGAAGGCAATTTTCCTTTGCCAAACTTTTTAAAATGCTGCGACTCACCAGAATCGCCCATTAGCATAATGCTAAAATCAGTCGACTTGCGCGTTTCCTCCCGTACTACAAAATCAAACAAACTCTGAAAGGTAGGTTCCTCAGTGCTACCATACTGATCACCTAAAAAGTCAAGATAACGCTGCTTAGCGTCAAACGGGAGTCGCTTAGCCAAATCCAAAACAAAACGTCCTTCTAATTTATCACGCTGACCATAAGCTTTCGCGTAAAGCAAACACTGCGACAATTCATCTTTAAACTCTTTCAAATCACTGGAAGAGATAGAAGTCAATTTGCTACCATAGCGATACTTTCTAATTTCTGGTTCTGCGAAAAGACCTCCACGAACCCCAAAACGTTGGGACAAGCGAGCTAACGACATTTCTATCCTGTCTTCCTCTGACAAGCCAGGAGTGTCAGAAACCAAATTAGCAATCGTTTGTGCAGCTGTTCTAACACAAGCTGCTTGCAACAAAGTCAAACGAGTTCCCTTAAAGGGCGAAGCTGCCATCAAGGCCATAACACGATTTTTAAAGAAGACAAATGGCATATTATTACCATCGTAACCAATCAAGGCCGCCTTATCGAAGAACGTCCTACTATTTTGGTATTCAAAAAAGCAATCCTGCTGTTGAGAACTCGATTTAGCGGGAGAAGACAAGCTATATCCCTTAATGGGCTGAGTGGGCTCAGTCACATGCACAGCCCGATCACGATCCTCACATACGTTAAAATCAGGAGACACGATACGCCTCTCACAACCACCCAAATTACGTGTAGCTGGGCGATCAAAAACTAGCGGCGCTGAAAACTGTGAAGGGGGCAAAGCATTACTGCTAATGGCGGCCCCGTGACCTGTACGCTCTGGGGGAGGAGTTCGGTTGTAATTTGCAGACCTTGGCTCTACAGCCTTCGGAAGACCCTTAGCCGCGGCCCCGAGACCTCCTGAAACAGCTGGAAAACATGTGGATTGTACAGGTCCACTTACGGATTGAACAGGCGTGTGGAAAAGGTTAGGTAAATTAAACTGTGATTGATGTTCACTTCTGGAATGCCTAGAAGAGCCCTTCCTAGAGCTACGCCGGGAGCCCAACTCAGAACGATATTCAGCTAAAACTACCTCTTTACGTTGTTCGGCCCTCAACTGAGCGTCTTTGAGTGCGAACTCAGCAGCTCTAGCTTCGGCTCTCGCGGCGGCCTCAGCAGCTCTCGCTTCGGCCTCAGCAGCTCTCGCGTCGGCCTCAGCTCTCGCGGCAGCCTCAGCTCGTATGGCCTCAGCTCGTATGGCCTCAGCTCTTGCGGCAGCCTCTGCTCGTGCGGCAGCCTCAGCTCGTATGGCTTCAGCTCTTGCGATGGCCTCAGCAGCTCTTGCTTCGGCCTCAGCTTGGATCTGGAGCTCCTCTCGTCTTAACTGTAGGTTAATTTGTGCAACTATCCGTGACGAGCTCTCAGACATCCTAGTGCTTACATTTGAGGCGCTATCCTCAGGATGTATGTCAGCATCCAACCTATCTGACAACTCACTTTCTTTTTGTTCGAAGTTATTTTTTAACGAGTTAAATTCGGGATCTACCCTATCACGAAGTTCTGCCAAGATTGCAGAGTTAACAATTTTACTCAAAAGAGCATGGAAATGCCGTAATTCCTCTTCTAAAGTAGATAACTTAGATCTAAAAATTAACAGTTCCTGCTTATCACTCAAAGAACCTAGGGCTACAGAAAGTTTCCCAATTTGAGTCAAAATATCCCGTCTAAGATGCCGGGCCTCTCGAACTGACTTAGCCTCATCGTTAATGGGTCCCTCCCCAGAATGGCCTGCCCGACCGCAAAGAACATCATCAGGCTTAAACTCAGTCGAGTCGACGGCGGTCGAGTCCCTGTCGCCACCGAGTGTAGACATATTAAATGTTAGGGCTAAATTTAACAATTAAAAAATTAAGTTACACAAACACACAAAATTACAGTAGTTATAAAAAACTTAACTGCAAAGACCGTAAAAATACAAAAAAGAATTTAAATGCACGATACCGTAGCTGTACGAGTATGTGAAGTCCAAACGTCGACAAAACTTGCTTGGATTCTTCCACTTGAATCTTCAAGCACAGATGGATTGCCTTTAATCTTCTTTCTTGCCAATAAATGTCAAAGTTATTTTTCTTCTGTACCAAACTGAGAAGAAATGTCTTTACTTTTTAGCTTAAAGTTCTTCAGTTGCCTACCGAGAAGAAATGTCTTTAATTTTCTTTGCTTCTTTAGACTACCAACCAATAAGATCTTCTTTTATTATTTCTTTGCTTCTAAGTGCTTCTGTGCCAAACACTAGACAGAGAATCGTCTTTTATTTTTTTTATGCTTCTAAGTGCTTCTTGGCCTACCAGCTAACAAAAACGTCTTTTATTTTTTTGCTTCTAAGTGCTTCTGTGCCAAACACTAGACAGAGAATCGTCTTTTATTTTTTATGGTCACAGCGGTAAACCATAATCTCTTCGTGGGAAAATTGTAACGTAAGATTCCCAAATCCGTTCGTCTGCATGCAATGACCCAAAAATAAACACACTTTCGAAACGTCTATTCAAAAGTGTATTCCAGTAAAATTAGCCCGAGGCTATCGAAATGACTGGTGCAACGCCGTACACCTAAAAACTGTCACTACACAACAGATTACTTGGATCAAAGACGGAACCTTTGTCCAGCTAGCAAGCACTAAGCCAACAGTTAAATGTGCGGCCAACTTTCAAACAATCATTTTACGAATGACCAGAATAGATATCAATATCTCAAATTCACGTAGAAAGTAACTGTGACGCAATAAATGAAAGACAATTATGAAGTCATTCCAACAGGTGTTTAAGCTGATGTAATATTTCCTGTTTAAACAGGCCCAAACAGGTCCAAACAGGTCTTATGAACGATGGTGCAATTTTGGCACATGCTTTAGGAATTTCCATGACGTAATATTCAGTAGACTTGAACGGTTTTTATATGACGTTTGATTTGGTGAAAATTGTCGGGAACAGCCTTTTAAATATAGTATATGATGGCATGCACAAGCACGCTAATCCACAAACATTAAATAAGAATATAATTGAAAAAAAAAATAACTTATAAATAAAATTTAAATCTTAAATGAAGTGCGAGTTGCGTTGGTCAAACGTTTTAGTTGTCGTTGTTGCTTTCACCTTTTTGTAGACCTCTGCTATGTTTGATATATAGGTTTTTTGTTATGGTCAGAAATAAAAACAAACTGATTAGAGGTACGCTGTGTGCAATCTATAACCTAATAGAGACGTCAAGACAGAATTGTACTTCCGACATTGAAAAGACTCTTTAAAAATACTTTTTAGATTTTTTAAAATAGTATATTGTCTACAAGAGAGTGGTTCTTAACCTACTAGGCTACCCATAACCTACCGTTAAAATTAAAATCATGATACTTTTCACTTTTACACTACATTATAATAATTTCAACTCTCAGTTTTTAAGTGACAAATATGTAGGCCTATCATTGGTTCAATAAATTTGGACAAACTTTCATAACCATGGTAGCCTATACTCAACGCTATTCCAATCAAAATATTTGTTACTGTTGCATTTGTTGTTTTCTTCACAAACATATTTATATTTTGAATCAAATAATTAATGTAACTTTAATTACAGGCTTCTGTTATTATGATGCTCTGTTTCATTCTTTTAATGGAATACCGTGACAGAGGCTTTATGCTCATGTGGCCAAATCCACGGTCTGACGACAAGGTTGCCAAATATCTTCGACTAAGTCCTGGTCCGATAACTCTCATCAGAAAGTAAATCACTAACAGTTTGTCACGGTGATATAAAATTTAAAGGCAAAGTCTTGCACAGAAATTGTCACTTCCTAAGCACTTTTACAGCAATGGATCACCAGACCACTTATAGTATGTTGCCTGTTGTCAACCGACAATGTGTGATTGATGTCATATTGTCATACGTTTCTAAATAAACAAAATGGAAAGTTATCCAACGTTAGCGTATGAATAAATTTTTTTTATTTTTTTATTATTGATTGACATCAAACTTGAACATACAAGCAAAAAAATGGGATTTGAACACTTTGTTTGCATACCACTACTTGGTCGTAGCCTGTGTGAAAGTCTGACAACATAAAAATACAAGGTCATTCAGCTATTGGGAATTACATGAAAATAGTACTAGCCTACGGCGAAAGCATTTGCAGCTATTGCACCTGGATAAGACTTTGTTAAAAACTTTCACAAAGAAAACAATCAGCAAACATGAATTTACTTGACATCAGTTGGATTTGGAGCATGTTGTCAGCACAATAAAATGTAAAATGTTATTACAGATATCATGGATTTGCCTTTGCCTGGGCAAGCATCTACACATTTTGGTATCACCCTATGGAAAACACTTGGGGGCACACATTGGGTTTTTTTCACACAGCCATCGTTCTTCTTCAAGGAAGCCTCATTTTTACTGACATGCACTTAAATAGGTTTTCATTTTTGTTTCCTTTTTTAAGTTTTTAATTTAGTTTGTTCAATAAATACAAATAGCTATCATTTTCAAAGTCAACGTGGCGAATTAACGTCAATGGGTTACCACGTCGTTTGTGCTAACAAATCACGTGGGTACGAGATAATTAGTCACAACTGCAACAGTCGACATTCCATGCCAAGAAAGGGGAGAAGAGATCACATGAAATGGAGGAGAGATTTCATGTTATGGCTCGTATTTCCGATTGTACGCTGCTGACTGTCTACTTGTAACCTACTGTCCACTTGCGTACACCGATTACTTGTAGTCCATTTACTTTGCTTATAACAACACACCTAATTTTCAATTGAGGCCCTAAATAATATTTTAGGAAAACACTTTTATCATGTACGGTAGCCTACGTAAAAATTTATAATGAGAACCAACTTCAACGTATTCCAATTTTTCTTGAAATATTCCACAGATATTGGCGTTTTTTGAATGAAATTTGGGTTTTGATTCACGCAACAGCTGTGGCCGTACAAACTGGGAACCCTGAGAAGTCTGGTGGTTCCAGTACTTGGCCAATATTTGGTTTTGGATTTGGATTCATTTTTGCCTTCACCCAGGTCGGATTTTTGAATCACTGAAGTTTTGCTTGTATAATTTTTGCATTAACCATTACAATATTATTTACACCTAGACTACTTAGCTTACTTCATGACACAGGAGCAGTAGTCTTGACATGGGGTTCAGAAGAGAGTGCATTTTGACACTGTAACCAGGGATGATTGTAGGGGCCCGTAACCTTTTCAAGGGGCTGGGAAACTTGAAGAAACCACCTCGTATTCTATGAATAAAGTGCGTTTTTTTAAGAAGTTCCTTGATTTGGGACCCGAGCATCTAATTGGTTACAGGCCTGAATTATTCTCTCAACGAGCCTGCTGCCCAAGGATCACTAATATGACCACCGTGTCGTCTTTAAGCGTCACGTGAGTCGCCAGCAAGACTGAACTAGCCTACTGTAAAATAGCCCACTCGGTACTAAGTGCGTCTAAACTACTTTATTTTACTGTTTATTACTATTAACTATTATTATTATTATTAAGCGTTTATTTTAGACCTTGCAACCCGTATACCCTGAAGCAGTGGTTTTCAACCTTTTGCACCGCGACCCCTTAGGACTTAGAGCCATCAATGTAGTTTCGTGACCCTCTATAAAAACATTAAATTAAAGTATATTTAACTTAAAATTCAACCACAGTTGATTCATGCCGACGCACAGTCTATATCACGATTAGCTGTTCTATAATGTAAATCGTAAGAAAAAGAAAAATTTGAAAAAACATTATTTTGAAAAAGTGCTGATTTCTTCTTTTTATTTACTGTAGTAGAAGAAATAGTTATTCTTTAGCAGATGAAGGTTCTTCGTCGCTCGCGTTGTCATGGTCACTTACTCGGACTATTAGCCGACAATCTGTTTAATTTTAAAATCACTGCATGTACAAAAGTCGGTATAGCCAATTACGAATAATAAAGAAGACAGTTAACTAATATCTGCAAAGCTCATGCTTTTTCCATTGTAACAAGTAGCCACAAGTTCTTGCACTCGTAGATATATTCATCTTTGTCAGCTGTTTCGTTGCCAAGATGCAAAAAGGGTAACTTTGTGGTGGAAAATAAGGCTTTCCGCCAACAACACTTCAACAATCGGAAACTTCACTTTGCCAATCTCGGTACCGGCCCTGCGTCAACAGCCTCTACGAGTATGCGAAACTACCAGAAATAACCTATCAAGGCTTTGTCAGTCCGAGGATAAAGATTCAAAACTAAATTAAGGCTTTCTTCATACCCACACCACATATCATTGGAATGGGCTACACACTGTCACAACCGGTCATTGCATGCATGGACATGATCCGGGGGATGATATCTATATGCTTTCAAACAGACTCTTTGATAAAGATCAGATTCTTTTCTTGTTTAAATTCTTCCATAAATACGTCAGCTATCTATTACTTAATTTGATTCGAGTGGCACAGAAGAACGCAAACATCTGTGTCTTCATAACAAACTTTGATTGGTGATTTTCTATCACTGATTGCTATAAAAACCTTTACGAAAAATGATAACATCAGTTTCTTCTTGTGTCGTCAGCAAATCGTGTTTTTCTGATTGTCCACGAAAGTCAAGTTCCTCTAAGATGTCATCTTTTGAGGTGACGATAAGTTTGTTCGAAACTGCTTAGAGGCTTTCCATAAAATCTGCTTTAACCATATTCAATAAGTTTGACTTTGGTGTTGGTGGACACGCAAGCTGATTTCTTTGGAAGGCAATGAGTTTGACGTGTTTATTGTATTTAAACATCGACAGTGATCCACCTCTCTTGCCTGGTGTAATATTAAATGCTGAATTTTTTTGTATCGATCAAAGATCAGATAGAAATCTTACTTTGCCATCTTTTTTTTACAATGTAACATCGAACACCTTCAAGAAAATTGTTCACCTATTCTCTCATAAGCCAATGAATTGCACTGTGAAGCATTGCACAACGATCAATTATTATCGCATCACGGACAATTTTCCTTGTAAAGACTTCGATTTCCAAAGCATTTTTCAAAACAGCTTTCGATGCAGAAAGTCTGCTTTCTCCTGTGCTTTTGAATAGTGCTGTTGGAATAAGTGCAAGTTTATAGGCCTACTTGAAAAGATCTTTCATCTGGATACGACCAGCAAGCAACAAATACATCACTCTTGCGAAAATGATATCTGTGTTGCATAGCCTAGCCTACCTCTTTTGTTTTGTTCCTTGTGCTCTAGACTTGCCTGTTTTTTTTTTTATTGTACCAACTTACTTCTTTACTGTCGATTAAAAACCATCAAACAATGATTATCTGGAATGGAGGCTTTTGTTTTTTATCCATTTCGACCGATTTGTTAACTTTTACTTGCGCTGTCCAGCATAATGTTGCAAAGAGCACTTTCTGGATGGCTTGAATAATCGAGAGGGTGGAGGCATGTTTCAAGAAAGTTTTGGAGCTTCACCTTGTCTGTAAGATCTTCTTTTATCATTCCTTTTGTTTATTCTTTGTGGGTTGCCGTTGTATATTCTTAATTCTCCCTGATAGCATTCAAAAATTAGAGTACTTCATTGCAGGAGTGTTGATTTTTGGCCCAGCTTTGCAAAGGTTCTTGACTTTGTTATCTTTTTGATGATTCCATTAGGTTAGGATCTTTGCCAAACTTCATTCAGGACGTCTATCATGTAGGACGCTTATGTAGGCTGTAGACGCCTATTATCATGTCCGTTCAGGATTGTTGGTGGCTACCTTGACATTGTCAGAAGATAACATAACCCAAACCTTGCGTAATTGATACGTTCAGCAGCAAAAAAGTAAGGAATCATTTTGTGACATGCATAAAAAATGTAGAGAAAATTCTTCTTCTAGTTCTGCTGGTATGCAGTATTAGATTGTTAATTTAGTGGCCGTATTAGATTGTTAATTGAGTGCTCACTGCTCAGCAATAATCATACTCTTCTCTGCTTAGAACTCCATTTCTTTCTCAAAATCTTCAAAAGAATTACACATCATCTATATCCTATGAAATTCTTAAGCAACTCCTTGACTGCAATACGCAGTGCGCGCATATTTAAAGAAAACTCTTGTCAGTCATTATTTTTGGTACACTTGCAAAAGCAGATTATATCACAGGGGGAAAGATCACTGTTTCACATCCTATATGAAACTCATTAACCAGTACATACCATCAAGTCTTGGAATCATATGGTTCCATCGTAAAGCATAAGACCACATAATATCTAAAAATACAATGTAAAGTTGCTGATCCAATGTAAAAACTATAAATTCTTGCTCTGATTGAACAGCGATTCATTCAGCCTCATGCATCACAGTTATAATTGTGGAGGGATCAGATGGTGTTTTATCGATGAGTGGTAAGAAAGCTACCTTGGATTTTGGTTTCAACGAGATTCCAGATAACTTTGAGCCAGGAGATAACTCTGATGCATGATGCTTCTTAATAAATGAAAGATTGTCGCATCTGCTTTTATTCAAACTCAAAGCTTGATGACTTCATTATCGTTGTTATCAATTGATGCTGCTGCCGATATTTTTAATTTTCGAAATACTTGATAGCTCATGTAGATATGATCCCGTACTCATGCAAGTGTTCAATCAGTTTCCTGTCATTTGCTAGAAGTGAAGCTGCCAATGGTAATTTTGTAAAACGTTTTGTCACCACAGCGGCCAATATATTTTCAATCATAGCAGCTGGTAAACTTCTTTTGAAAGTGAAAGATATATTTGACAAGAAAATTATCAGAGTTTTATTGCATTCATCCATGAAATTTTTGGGTTTAATAGCATTATATTCATTCTTGGAATGTGGCAGGTTACAAATCTTCCTTTATTTTCTTTGAAAGGGCTCTCTCTCTGTAGGTATCATGGCTGATACAGCCCTCGAGGTACAATGATGTTCCAATTTGATCGATCTCGTGCGTCTTGCCAAATTTTAGTAGGGTTTTTGATTTGTGGTTGAAAATTGTGCAAAAATGTGAATCTTTGAGCTCCTCTTGACCGTTTTCCTAGTATTTTTCCACTTAAAGATAAATCTTCAAGTTCGCCTTTCCTTATGCTGTGACCCAAGAACTTCAGTTGCCGCATTTCTATAGATCTCATTATCTGCTGCTCCTGGCCCATCTGTTGGAGAACTGCTCTGTTGGTTCGAAAAGCTGTCCATGGAATTTTAAGAATTCTTCGGTGAAACCACATTTCTGCAGCTTCAAGCTTTTTTCGGGTTTTTGCCGTTAGCGTCCAGGTTTCACATCCGTACATCAAAATTGAAGCATTTTAACAAACGAATTTTTAAGGTTTTGGAGAGCTTTCGATCTTTAAAGATTTTATTCATAGTGTTGAAACTCGACTTTGATAATGCAATGCGTAGTATGATTTCTTCTTCACATCGGGTGCTTGGATTCAGTATTAAGCCCAAATAATTGAATTTTTGAACCTGTTCAATTTTGTTATCATTGCAGTACACGCAAATTGTTGGTTCAGGAAGACGTTTCGAGACTGCCAGAGTTTTAGATTTTTTAATGTTTGTTTTTAGTCCATATTTTTCCCTAGATGTTTGAACTGCATCTAGTAAAATTTGCAAACCACATTGTGACATTGCAAGCAAGACTGCTGTGTCATCTGCGTATCGAATGTTACTTATAAGTTTTTCGTTTATATTAATTCCTTCATCAAAATCTTTCAGTTCTCTAAGAATGAGTTCACTGTACAAATTGAAGAGATCTGGGTTCATGACACAGCCCTGTCGAACACCTCTTGATATTTCCATCCATTCAGTGATTGACAGCGGCTTGCTGCTTGTAGTATAGATTGTGTATCATACGGAAATCTTTATCATCAATCCCAATTCGTTTTAGTGATGAAAGAAGCTGGAAATGGCGTACTTTATCGAAAGCTTTCTGATAATCTATGAAACACAGAAAAAAATCTTGTTGGTGTTGAGTTGAACGTTCACACAGCATGCGAACTACGAAAATTGCATTCCTCGTTCCTTTGTCAGGCATGAATCCGTATTGGCAAGCAGATATTTCCGGTAAAATCTTGCTTCGCATTCTTTGGAAGACAATTTTCAAGAGCAGTTTTAATGTATGTGATCGACATTAGACTTATTGTTGTGTGATTTCCACACTCAAGTGTGTTTGTTTTTTTCGGAAGGGCAATAAAAAGAGATTTTAGCATATCCCTAGGTAATTCACCACTTTCATAAATGGTATTAATGAGATTCCACAACAAGTTTATTTCATCTTCTTTCAAGGCAATCAACATTTTCACCACAATTTCATCTCGGCCTGCTGCCTTGCCGGTTTTTGAATTATCTAAAGCTCACTGTACTTCTTCCTTTAATGTTGGTGGTCCAGTTTCACAATTAATCATATTATTATCAATATCTTCTCTGTCATCTTGAAAAAGGTTAGTAGGCCTAATGTAGGGAAAGTGTGGGACCTATGGAACACCAGATTTGCTCCCAAACCAAAAGTGGATTTTAAAAAATATTTATATTTGGAAACACCGTTTTGACATGTAAGCAGAAATCAACTTCGAAAATTCTGGAAAAGGCTGTTTTGAAAGACGCAAACGCTTTTTTATGTTTTTGAGCTTGAAAATGTACCTTTGAGGTCTAACTTTGTAAGAATTCTTCAGGAGTTTAGGGCAAGCAGGACTCTTAGCGCAGAATCTCCGATGAAACCATTTATTTAAACAGTATATACTGTAGACAAAAATGCAGCACAGTGAAGTGCATCATTTCAAACTTACAACCAGTTATCTAAACACCATGGCTATGTGGGACCTATGGAACACTGTTTCACATAGGTTTTGTTATGTGTGATCTCTAAGGGGGGGGCTATCATTATTCTGGCTGGATTTGTCATTTAAATGGTAAAAAACCAAGAAAGAGACACTGCGGTTTTAAATAAGCTCTGCATGCAGTCGTTGCAGAAATGTTACTGTTCAATGTGAATCCTATTACCCAAAATTTGTTAGTGGCAACACTGTTCAATATATAATGTTCGTTGCATAGTGTTTCTACTGAATTTTTTTGTTATTTTTCTGTGTATTTGTTTTTTTCGATTGGTGTTGAATGTTTTCCGTGGTGCTTTGTTAAAAATCTAGATTTTGCTTGACAATGAGCAGTGCTTTTAGCTTTAATGAAATAGCGTTCCATAGGTCCCATCGGGTGTCCCATTGGTCCCATAGGGGTATGACCAATGGAACATTTCGCAAAATTTTTGTTTTTTCTCGTAACAAGCTAACCAATCAACATATTTTTATTTCGCCTTATCATAAGTTAAAACCACCCACCAGCATAATATAATCCAAAATTTAGGTTGTTTGAAGTTAAAATACAAAAGTTATGACCATTTCAAAAAAAGAGTTCCATAGGTCCCACACTTCCCCTACTCTTCCCGTTTCTTCACATCTTTCGGTTCATAGAAAATTTTGCCATCAGAAGATCGAAAGCACTTCGAGGTTAATATAGGACCGGTTTTGGATATTAAGCGTATTTCCTTGAACAGTTCCTTCGGGCTGATGTCTTTGAGCCTTTCAAGTTTTTCACACTTTTCTTCTAACCATTGTTCTTTTGCAGATTTGCACTTTTCTTGAATATAATGATGAATTTTGTTATATTTTTCTCAGTTTGTTTTTGACTGTCTTCTTTCTGACATAAGATTTTTTATTTCTTCTGCCATCCAGTGAGGTTGTTTAGTTCGTCTGGTTTCTTTTGGTATAACTTTATCTGCTGCTGTTAGAATACTTGTTTTGAGATTGCCCCACTGATTCTACTGTTTCTTTCTTTTGGTTATAGCTGGGAGATTATCCAGGACAGCATGACAAAAATCTGTTCTTGTTACAGGGTCTTTCAGAGCAGTTAACAAATCTTTCGGTTTGCATTTCGGTTGTTTTAAAGTATTTAAACGAATTTTAATTGTTGCAATTACAAAGGGCACTCATCGACAAATCAGCATCATCGTCGTCCGTTTTAGAAACAATTAAACAAACTCATTATAGATAAAACGTTGTAAGTGTGTGTAAATCAAATCACTCTACACAAATGGTCTAGTATAGCAGTTCTAAACCGGGGGTCCGTGAAAGTTTTCGAGTTGCAGCATGATTGATAAATTACAGAGGTGGGCAGTAACTAGTTACAAAAGTAACTAGTTACTGTAACTAGTTACTTTTTGAGTAACTGTAACGGTAACTTCGTTACTATTTTCCAAAAGTAACGAAACGCGGTAACTAGTTCCTATTTTAACACTTTTTCAACAGTTACAGTTACAAGTTACTTTTGTATTGAAATTTTAGTTTTTAATTGCCGTTTATTTCTCTGCACGTGTTTGTGTCTTGCTTAGTGCGTGTTTGCTGCGTTTTGCGCAATAATGCATTTTTTTCGCAGATGTATCGGCGCAGCACTGCGCATGCGCGGTTCTACTTTTGTTTTGTGGTCTGGTGGAGAAGGGTTGCCATATTGGCGAATTGATCGCCAAAGTCCAGAAATCTGGCGATTTTTTAAGACGTTTAGCTTCATATTTATGATTTAGCTCTTTTTTGGCGATTTTTTATAACTGATTTGGCTAAATTAGTTGTTTTTGGCGATTAATCAATATGTACCAAAGACAGGCAAGACACAACAATGCAACAGGGTTGAGCATTATAATAATAAATTTTACATATTTACAAATGAATTTAACAGTCAAACGTTTTCGGTTTAACTTAAGCCCTCATCAGGAACCTGAAAATATTTATAAAAATGCAGTTAATTTCAACTTCTTGAAGGTAACTAACTAACTGACTTTAAGCATCAAGAAACACGCAGCGATTAAAAGAAATTTGTTGATGCTTATAGTCAGTTAGTTATAGTTACCTTGAAGAAGTTGAAACTTATTGCATTTAGTGTAACGCTTGCAATGCCTCTAAAAAGATTGTCTGACATTAACACTTTGCTCCTCAAAGGGAGGCCAGATTTGGCCCCCCCCTCAAATTTCCTTTAATTATTTGAAGCACAGTAACGCCATGCACTTGGTTTTTCTTGACTTTTCCTAAAATTGCCAGGCGGATCTGATGATATTAAATTTGATGCTAAAAGTAGTGTAGTTTTCTTGTAAATTCAAGATTTTAGTGAATTTTTGCTATTTCTAGCTAACTTCCAGCAAAGCGTGAAATGGATTACATTGCGATAACAAGCCATAAGCTCATAATTGCTTCGTTCGCTCATAATTGCTTCGTGCATCGTGCATTTGTAATATGCGCGAGCAGAGAGAAGCATCCTCTTGCTTTCCTTTGTTTGGTTTGACCTCAATAACACAAAGCGCGTTATTTCTAATGCTACAAAGAAAAGCCAGTGATCGCAAAGCTGTTAATTAGAAACAATAATAGCAAACGTTTTTTGCGTTATCAGCTCTACAAAGAAGAATAGCAATCCACGATCAAAATAGTAGGCTATGGAGGCCACAAACTATTCAAAACAGTTGTTTCAAGCAGATAATATTCATTGACGAATAAAAAACGTTACAATAAGAAATCTTCTCTTGGGTAAAGACACGAAAACCTGGTTTCGAAATAAACGTTCTATGGAAATGCCCTCATTGACAAAACTTGCAATTGAGGAAATGTATCACTGCAAATGCTTTTGGGAGAAGCCGGAGAGATAGCGTTTTTGCAAACAGTAATTGTGAGATACACTCAAAATTGTGAGATAGCTGCTACGTGTAAATGGAGCCTAACTCGATGGCGTCCCTTCCCTGCTTTATGTCGCCTACTTGTTGTTATGTCCTGTATTTTTGTATCACAGTGCACTGTGTTTTGTTCCAAAGAGCGCAAAATAAAGATGATAATGCCTCATCTACATTACAAAATATTTTGTAATGTACAAACAAAATGTACAATGTACACAATGTACATTACAAAATACTTTGTAATGTAGACGAGGCATAAAGTTAGGCGTCACATAAGACAAACAACAAATCAGCTTTCTTCTTCATTGATTCAACATCTGAATACGTTGCCCCAATGTATAAGAGGCCGGCTATTGTGAAGACCCGCCATTTATAAACGATCCGATTATACCAAAAGTGGGACAAACTAGTGGATCAAAGAATGAATAAACAATGCTGAGAAAACTAAATCTAAGTGACGAACAATACCGATGTCTTCATTTATCTTGGAAAAATGCTGCCTAAACTTATCAACAAAAAATACCGTAAATAACGGCAAGGATCCCGAAAGCAGAATTTGCTCGACTTTGGCATGAATTTAGTCAGACATCTACAGTAATAATTCCACACATACAATATCGGGCTCTCAACGGCTGTAAGATACATAATAATCAACCTGGTTCTGGACGATTTGTGTAACAGTTTAGGGGAAGACACTACTTGAAATGATGCACCACACAAAAGATTTTCAATGAAGACTGAGTCTAAAAACCGATGTGGATTGTGCTGCACAATAACTTCAAGTTTAAGACAGAAGAGGCAGAAAATATCACGATAAAAATAAAGATCTTGTGGGAAATTTTCGAGAATCATAACACGATGCAATTACCATAAACGCTTAGTTTGCATGCTGCTCTAAGCTGGCCGGCAACCACAAAGGTAGACAACACAGGCAGTTTATAATTCGGTAACAGCGCAATAAACATTATAAATACGTAAACCGACAATTTTCTTTTACAAACGTTTTACGTCTAATAGTAAATTTTCCCCCAACAATTTTTTGTGAAGCGCTTGCAAACCACGGTTTTGTAAAATAATTCATCATTATTATTTTTTACTTCTCGGATATTGTAAAACGTCATCAGCAAAATCACAAAAAATTTTTTCATTACTTCAATGTAGTAGGCCTAAGAATTTTTTATAGAATTGTAGCCACGTTGTTTCAACAAAGAAGCCATTTTTTGGCAATATAAAGTTATAGAAAATAATTTGCAATCATGCAAATGGTTGGAAAGAATCTGGGAAGTCTTCTCACAATCTGGCACAAAGTGATTATGTTTATTGTATATCTGCAAAATGTTTTACGACAAACTTTGAAGCTTCGTTAAAATCATTTTTATCTTTGAAGTCAAAAGTTAATTTTCTTTTGGCCAGAAACATAATCACTGCCTTGCTGATGTTGTCGCCTTTACGCGTATTTTTTGTGCTTCAAACAATAAGGACCCAGTCAGCAATCCAGTCTGTTTACATTGATTCAACATTTGTAAACGTTAAATTTATGTAGATTTGCTGACTGTGGGTTATTTCACATTTCCTTTGTTTACGCATGTTCCTCAATTCGCTGTTGCATTGTTTCGACGCTGGCGGACTAAAATTGTATTTTCAAATTGATTGACGCAATCTTCAATAAAAAGTGGGCTTCGAACTTAGCTTTGTTGATGTAAATGCTGTATTTTTTGTGGATGTAATTTATGAGTCATGTTTATAAACACCCGTAAGCGAAATGACTTATGATGGAGCCTGCATGATATTTGTGATGCGACTTGACACAAATCCACAATTTCAAAAGCACCTAATTTGAACTTAGAAATTTCAGATAATTTCAACAACTTGTTCAATTGTCTTCTCTCTACTAAAAATATTCATACTACAAACTCAATTGTAGACCTAAAATACACAAACGAAGATGTAAACAGCTATTCAAGCAGGCTAAGGTGTTACTTATGAGAAATTTGGTTCCATAAAACTAGAAGCTAGCCATGAGTTTCGGAATGCATTAGTTTAGGACAAAAATGTAAGACAACAAACGCAGTTTTGTTTTTTCAAATTCGTGTAACAATATTACTCTAATTGTAACTATTTTAGAATCAGCGAGTAGCTTACAATAAGATTTGCTCGCAAATCTTTATCAATGCAATGATTCGGCACACCGCACACACACTTCGTGCGTTCGATTGAGCTCTTTGTTATTCAGAACTTTGCATGAAATCGGATTAGCATGGTAATTAAATAGCGGCAAGATAAATCAAAATTGTCGTTTTTGGGTACCTTTGCAAAAATTGAAATATCAAGTTTAACATATAAAATTTCAAAATAATGATTTTTCAAATTTATAGACAAATGATTTGTTTTCACACCAGTGCAACTTCTGTTGAAATAGCACCAGCGGATAACACGTAACAGCTGATTGAATTTGATCCAAAAACGGCTCCCCCTTGAGCAGTTAACTTCCAAAAAAACGTTGAAAAGCAAAGGGTTAAAACCAGCAACAGCATTGCTGTTTGCTTGCCGTTGGTGGACGTTCTTGTGGAAGCAATACAAACCAGATTTGGTCATTGGTTCGAGGACAGCGACTGCATTCCACCTACAATTTAGACTTATCTGTGTTTAATGCCTGATCATTAAGCGACACTGCTGAATTGAAGACAAAAATAAAACAGAACATGCTTCAAGCAATTGAAGAAGCAAACTGGTCTGCTGAAGAGGGGAGCAGCAGCGACGCTGAAGTGGATGGTGGTAGGTAGAGCCACGAAGGACTTTTGCACCACTTTACGCAAATACCTAGAAAAGAAAGCAATGCGCGTTGAATCTGTTACAGGAGTATTTGGAAGCGGACCCTGAGGACAAGTTAAGCGGATCCAGATTCACAATTGGACCGATGAAAAAACTGTTTTAAAAACATAACACTCCCATTCCGTCAAGTGCTGCAGTAGAAATGTTGTTTTCATTGCAGCACTTGTTCATCACCAGACTATTCGTTCATCCCCGACGCCGACACACGCTCCATCGACCTGACACTACCAAGACAGGCATGGGTGCGCCTCAACCGTCTCCGTACGGGCGTCGGGCTTTTCCGCTCAACCATGCACCAATGGGAAATGGCCTCTTCCTCCTGTGAATGTGGTGCCGAGGAACAGACCGCAGACCACATCATTGATTGATTGATTAAATCTTTATCCTCGGACTGGGAAAGCTTCTTGCAGAACTTAATCCTGGCAGTTTCGAATACTTGTAGAGGCTTTAAATCACTGACGCAGGCCCGGTCACCGAGATTGACAGAGTGAAGTTTCCGATTGTTGAAGTCTTGTTGCCGGGAAATTATTCCATCTATTAGATGCCGCTAAATAGAGAGGAGTCCTTAACGTGCGTTGCTCAAGCGCATGCCCTGAGAGTCGAACCAGTGCCGCTTGATCTTGAAGCTTTTTCGTTCCAGAAGTGACGCGCTAACCAATTGAACTATCGGGGCGGACATCATCGATGACTGTAACATCTTTAAGCCACCTAACGGAGTGGAAGGTCTGCGTCATGGATGATGAAACTAAAGACTGGCTGCTCTCTAGTAGCCTTCTAGTGTAGTCCGGGAACATCGTGAATCTGGGGCGGTAAAAGGATAGACTTTCGGCCCCAGGGACTCACACAACGACGACGATTGGGCAAGGATGGACATTTTAAAGCCCAAAAGGGCAGGCCTGAGTGACGAGCACTTTGAAATGCTCGTATTTCTCAAAGGAAATAAACATATAAGCCACTGAGTATTTTTTTTTAAATAAAACCTTGTTGGTTTTGTACTTGTGCTGTTATGTTAGCATGGATGGCTCTAACACTATATATCAAACATTGCGGTTAAACTGGGCTTGCATGCAGAGCTGGCCAGGTGCAGAATTTTATGTTCAGATTTGTGAGTAACTGAAAGTAACTAGTAACTGTAACTAGTAACGGTAACTAGTTACTTTTTAAAATTGGTAACTGTAACGGTAACTCAGTTACTATTTTGGCCAAGTAACTGTAACTGTAACTCAGTTACTTTTGAAAGTAACTTTGCCCACCTCTGATAAATTACAACATTTAAAAAACGGTTACGTTTTGTTTGTGTATTACAGTGATTCTCAGTCTGTGCGTTGCTACGCCCTGGTACGTTGATAGAAATTTCAAAGGGCGTCACACAAAGGTTCAAAATCCTTTTTAAACACTTAATTTTTTTTATTAGGCTATGTAATAATATATGTTGAACTTCATTCTCTTCAGACAGCAGATTGCTGAATAATGCTTAATTTAGAAATGCAAATGTTATTCAACATATTATTAGCACTTACAGTTTTGCAATTACTGTGATTTCAACGAAATATTGATTACAAATGAAAAATGGTAGAAATTCTTTGTAAAAGTCTCAAAAATTTATTAACTTTCAATAAAATTAAAAAAAAGCATTAAATCAGCAAATTTTTCTAAATTAAATTCTTCGAAACTTAATAAAACATTTATTTCCGGTAGGAGACGCGATATAGGCAACTAAAATTTCAGATAATTTGTTGGGGTCCGCGACCGCTTCGATGGCACTAAAAGCGGTCTGCCAAGACAAAAAAGTTGAGAACCACTGATCTAATGTTACTGCGCAGTCCCCTTAGAGAGTGTACTGTTCAGTAGCCTGGCTATATTTTTAAACAAGCTATTTCAAATATTAAAATATTAACATCTGCAATATGCGTAATATAGGCTACAAAAGAAATAACAATTAGCTTAAAAGTTCAATTTTCAGTTTGACTAAGCACTATCAGTATTAAGCTTAACAACAAACTATAGTTCTGAACAGAGCAGTGTTGAATTTTTAGAAACAGAAAATTGAACTCTATTTGATTGTTAAAATATTTTGTCACCCAACAGCTGCTTTTGACTCCTAAAGCTGTTTTTTCAGCTACGTCACTGACGTTGAGTATGTAAGTAGTTCTTATTATATAAAGTTATAGGCCTACATGTAGGCTACATCAGTGCCATTATTACTTTCAGCAAACTTTTTACTAATATTTGACTAATATATTCAGGTATTCAGTTTCCCATTTTGGCGTCAAATATCTGCTTGGTTCCGTCTTATTCCAGTCATCCTATATTTCGGAGTAGTGTCCGCTCTGTGCGCTACTGTGGTAGAGGGAGAAAATGGCGAAAGCGGATTTACTCGATTCTACGAGATGTTTTTTATTCCTGCAGAAGAATACATGATGTTCTTTTTCAGCTGGCTTTTTCTTTACGTATTTATAGTAATTGAAGGTATCGTAATCGGCGACAAAAAGCCCACTGGCAATGTCGCTACATCTCCCATCAAACATATTCTTTATGTTTGCGGTATTGTCATCATATACGCCATTCTCATTGTCATATCACACTTGATGCGGTACGCCTCAGGCCAGCTCATTGCCTTGATGGTGATCTATGTGTTCATATTTACTTTTGGAGCTTGTATATCAATTATTTTTTTCAAACAACTAATGGGGCCCTCAAGAAAATTGACTCGACGAATTGCAGTTTCCACTGTTAATACGCACGAAAATAGCACTGACAAATCACCGTCGAAAGGAAAAAGCGTTGATCGGGGAAATATTAATGAAGCTTACCTAAGCGATAAATTATAATATAATAAAATACCAGTATCGCTGCTAGGTGTCGTACGCATTTTATATTCCCATTAATTTTTTCATTGGCAATTTTAACATTTGAGCATTTGCAGGTGCTATCTAACTTTATCGCAATTTAACCCTACCGATCAAGCTAATTAAGTGATTAAATCTCATAACAGATTTACGCCTTTGCAAAATAGTCTACTCTATAGCATCTCTTTTCTTAAACAAGCCTGATGTTACATTTGTTTATCAAAGCTAATCTGTGTAGCATTTCATTACATTGTTCTACAATCTACAGTATCGTTATCGTTTACAATAAATGCTATTAATACGGCACTACAAAAAAGTGTTTTATGCCAAGCAAAAAGTCAAGCAAAGCAAATTACATCAAATTCAGTTAGGCTACTACGTTAGGCTAATCATTAAATTATAAGCAAATAAAACTAAACAATCACATGGCATTTAACATAATATAATAACAGGAAAATATCCTAAAAATTACACACGTTTTCGACCACACTCATGTTAGCCCTTATCAAGTAACCAACTGATTGATGTTCTCCATAAATTAAAATTACAGAAACTAATCTACATACACAAAATCGAAAAAAGAAATGCACATTAATGAAATGACAAGGCAGAGGAGAGACAAAATCACATGACGCTTAATTGCAAAAACAAAAAAACACACATTAATGACGCAAGTGATTCCTCGTGCCCCATCCCGTGATTAACATCTGCGCCCAAGCAGATGCCGAATGAAACTTGTCAAATAAGAGCCTCCACCAGGACGGCACAGCAGCAGGGGGCAATGGACAAGTTCAGACGCCTCACCAACCTGCAGCTCAACATAGAAGGCTTCACATTCACAACAAGCAGTATCAAAGTTGTGGAGCAGTTTGCCCATGTGCTACCAACCGGGCACTCGTCATCCTCCTCCAGCAGACCCACTGCAACTCTGCAGATAGGCTAGCTATCCGGCAAAGGCAACAATACCACGTGGACACCGAACCAGCTACACACCATGCTAAGACTCTGAGTGTGAAACTCTTTACCACTCTTATCTAATAATTAATTAAACTACCATTCAACGTTTTATAGGCAGAGAAAACTTTTTCTCGAACCGTAGAAAATTTCATTATCAGATCACCGCTTCAATGCGTGATGGAAATCTACAGATAAATCTGCATCAGGCTTTGCAGAGTGCAAAAACAGTGTTGCAGAACGCGTTTTCGAATATTAAATTCTCATCAGTGCAACTACGTTTATGAACGCAATAACAACGGTTAAATTTAAACTCAATACAATACATTACAAACATTATAAGGACATATTCTCAGTGTTCAATTGAATATTAGTCTAATAAATCCAGAGACATCAGAAAATCACTTCCCGCATGCAATTCCAGACCGACATTACTCGCTTAAGGTTTTTTTTTGTTAAAACAAACTTAATGTTCAAAGCAAAAAAGCCATCACGATGAACATCTACCGAAGTATACTAATTTACAGTACTTAGATAAGCACTGAAAATTAATAGACGGTATTGTTATTAATATCAATTCAATATGATTTCAGTGATTATAATACACTTATAATTTAACTATTAATTTAACCGTTTAATTTAACCTTTTAATTTAACTATTAAATTTAACCGTTGTTATTGCGTTCATAAACGTAGTTGCACTGATGAGAATTTAATATTCGAAAATGCGTTCTGCAACACTGTTTTTTGCACTCTGCAATGCCTGATGCAGATTTATCTGTAGATTTCCATCACGTAAAGCGGTGATCTGATAATGAAATTTTCTACGGTTCGAGAAAAAGTTTTCTCTGCCTATAAAACGTTGAATGGTAGTTTAATTAATTATTTCCGAAAGTTCCTTGGTTTCATATTATCTGAACTCTTATCTAAACGCCACATCTAGTACCGTAGCCTACTGCTTCTTGCACGATCGCCACCAGATTACTTGAGCGGCTATAGATGCAAAGAAGCTTGAGCGATGGAACAAAACCGTTCAAAACATTGAATTTTCACACACAAGCCGAAAAGCATGGAGCATCACCAACAACCTAACTGGGCGCTCAGCTAACTCCCCTCGCCAGTGCCTCGTTTCTGCAAATGCCATCACTTCTCAGCTAGTGCAAAATGGGGTCTACAATTAAGACAAATGGCCGCAAATCATCCCGCCTTGTCGCTAAGGAGGTATCTGCCCAGTGACGAGTGGAAACACCACAAGAAGAAACCATCTCTGGAGACTTCACTCCAGAGAAGTTTACCATCGCCCTCCACCTAAACCACACAAGTCTCCAGGGCCGGATAAAATCTGCTTTGAGCTTATGCTCCATGCTGGCTCTGTCCTCAAGTATTTGGGAACCCAAAATATGTAAGGTACCTACATCTATGAACACCATCATTCTGGAAGAATAATAGACCTTTCTTACAGCTAACCAAATGAAGCGTGACGTGGAAAACAAACCACTTCACGAACTGAAATCGTAGTAGTGAATCACAGTTTTTGAACGTTTTGGTTGTTGTTTTCATCGAACAATCACTCATTTTAGTCGTACATTTTATACTAAAAGTACTTTTTTGACTGAATATTACAATTAAATTGTTATCTATTTTCAGAAAAAAAAGAATTTACAGCAGGGCCGTAGCCCATGAACCTAGCTAGTAGGCTAACTACCACTGGCACAGCGCTTTAACCTACTGCACGAGGCCACTGAACGAAAGGACCTAGTATTGATAAATGTTATTTTGAAATACTTCAGATAACAACAGTGGCGGATTTAGGGCAAAATTTTAGGGGGCGCCAAAGAAGTATGGATCAACCTTTCATATAATTTATGTTCTTTCATGTAATTTTTGAATTGAGGAACCTATTATTTTAAATCAGGTGATGAAAGATCATTGTTACGCACACAATAAAAGGTTACTAGCGGTTAGTAGGTCTACTTGCCGAGACTAAACATCGCGCATTGTTTTACGTTAGTAACATGGAAATTTACAAGTTAAAGTATAGCATAAAAAGGAAATTTGCATGCAGACATAAAAAAATAAGTGAATAAAAAAATAACAGTTAATCTCTCAAGTACATGTAGCTCCACACAGAGTGAAATTTACATGCCTTTTGACTCTTTTTTATTTCTTTAAAAGTATTATTGACTCAAAAAGAATGTCTAAAAAGACATTACGAAAAGTAACTACGGACAAAGGCCAGTGTTTCGATCTTCAGATCTCTTCAGCGTAGTAAAGTGAAAGTAGAAAGTTGTCTTGAAGCGTTGGTTGAGGTGATGATTTGAAACTTGAGTGATTGTTGTGAGACAATGAGACTGGATTTAAGTTTTTAATTTGGACCTCAGCGAAACGTGGTTTTACAGCCTATTAAATGGTGTGATTTTTTTAAGAGAATTTGTGCTAAGAAATGGCAGGAATTTGTTAAAAATAAAAACTAGAAAAAAAAGACAAGAATTTACAACTGAGCTAGGACAAAACAATCATCTGAGATGGATCTAAAATACAAGAAATTAGATTCTAGCGGCACATATAAGTATAAAAATTCAAAGAAAATGAAGGGGTGTACCAGCAAACATCTATAGGATTGGCCCATGATACAAGAGAAGGATCCCCAGAGGATACAAACTGATATGAATGAATCAACAAGTGAATAAAAAAATAACAGTTAACCTCTCAAGTACATGTAGCTCCACACAGAGTGAAATTTACATGCCTTTTGACTCTTTTTTATTTCTTTAAAAGTATTATTGACTCAAAAAGAATGTCTAAAAAGACATTACGAAAAGTAACTACGGACAAAGGCCAGTGTTTCGATCTTCAGATCTCTTTAGCGTAGTAAAGTGAAAGTAGAAAGTTGTCTTGAAGCGTTGGTTGAGGTTATGATTTGAAACTTGAGTAATTGTTGTGAGACAATGAGACTGGATTTAAGTTTTTAATTTGGACCTCAGCGAAACGTGGTTTTACAGCCTATTAAAAGGTGTGATTTTTTTAAGAGAATTTGTGCTAAGAAATGGCAGGAATTTGTTAAAAATAAAAACTAGAAAAAAAGACAAGAATTTGCAACTGAGCTAGGACAAAACAATCATCTGAGATGGATCTAAAATACAAGAAATTAGATTCTGAGATAAAATAAAATTAAATTAGAGATCTGAAGATCGAAACACTGGCCTTTGTCCGTAGTTACTTTTCGTAATGTCTTTTTAGACATTCTTTTTGAGTCAATAATACTTTTAAAGAAATAAAAAAGAGTCAAAAGGCATGTAAATTTCACTCTGTGTGGAGCTACTTGAGAGGTTAACTGTTATTTTTTTATTCACTTGTTGATTCATTCATATCAGTTTGTATCCTTTGAGGATCCTTCTCTTGTATCATGGGTCAATCCTATAGATGTTTGCTGGTACACCCCTTCATTTTCTTTGAATAAAAAAATAAATTGGAATTTTAGGGGGCGCCGCGGCGCTCCGGCGCCATAGGTAAATCCGCCCCTGGATAACAACTAAAGTAGGTAGCCTAACCTTGTTTTTATTTCCTTTAAAATGTACACTTATAATTTTTTTCTTGCAGCATTCTCGCTTATTTCTCGATGCTTTTGTCCTTACCTTGGCCAATAACCTATGCTTTCTGCTAATATGGTCACTCCAGGTTTCTAGCCACTTAATGTTTGTGTTCGGTTCGGCTTCTTTTGCTCTTATGGAAGTAATAGTATATTGACACAGAATCAAGCGCATTTGTATTTTTTGTAATTATTACTTTCTGTCAAAATAGGAACAATCACATTACAAATTTGCCACGCATAGCCTACGCGCTACGCTTTCATTATGAATTTGACTACAGTGCATGTGGAACCACCCAATAATTTATCATATTTTTTTGGTTAAGCCACTACTATTTTAAGTTATTAGCCTATTAACTGTTGTCTAAATTTTTAGTAAACTTTTTATCATTATAAAATTCTAATTAACTAAACTACTAGGCGAAAGTTTGCACGATGTTCGCAAAAGACGTCGGTTCGACACCTCTCCAGAGTTTGCTGCTGTAACGTTTCTGGGTTGAAGGGATGACGCTGCTGTGTTAGAGGGTATAAGACAACACTAGATTTGGGAATTCATCTTTATTGCGGCAATCGTTGCAGCGATTAGAGCGGATTCAGAAACGTCACTGACTTCCCGTGGTGAGAGCGAAGATCGAAAAGAAAAGAAGATTACCACACCAGTCTGTTTTATAGGCGAAATCAGTCACCCTTGGCGAGTGCTGCCAGACGTAATGCTAATTAATTAAAACTTGAAACAGTTGAGAGTACGGTAGGCTAAGCAATTGAATTAAGATAACTGCACTGCAGAATATAGGTTGATGACGAATGCGAGACAACAGTCGGTACATACGTTGGCCCCAGTCAAAACGACGTTGAAACGTAGATGAAACGTCGTGAATGACGAAAACAGTAAGTTATGATTGAGGGTTAGAAACTGAAATTGAATACTGGGGCGCAACTGTGAAATCAGCCATGAGAGAAAACAAAAAAATTTACAAGCGTTTATTTTAGAGAAACATTAAGCATATATACAAACAGGTAAGCGTCCATGGCTGTCCATGTCCTGCCTCCGAAGAGATAGGACCTGACACCCATGGAAGCAAACCAGAAAGGTAAACAAATGTATGTAGCCTAACGTTGCGCGCTCGGTTGTGCGAGACAGGATGTTCCAAAGTCATACTATTAGTTCGAGTATTTTGATGAGGGAGGACGAGACAGCAGTTGATGTGGAAGTTCGATGATATGTGATGAGCACGACAGCAGGTGATAAGCAGTTCAGTTAGTAGTCCATTGATGGATGACGAGCACGACAGCTGTTGAGTTGTGAGTCCGTTGATATGGGACGAATATGACACGAAGGAGGCCAGCTTGTATAATTGCAAGCTGTGTGACATGCAGTCATTGCATGTCGAAAGTGGCGCAAATAGCGGCACTGGTTTGGTTGACTTCGCGGTGTGCTTCTGACGTGGAGAAGGCTTGAAACGTCGCGGTGTGCTTCTGACGCAGAGAAGGCTTGAGTGATGAACGATGCAGCAATTGCACGTCGAAGGTGTGTCGCAGGAAGTAGCGGCAGACATGGGGTTTACCATGTTGGTTGCGTCGCCGGCTGTGGATAGCCGTATTGAAGGTCATCTCCGTGGAGGCATCTCGTGGTTGAGGTATGTAATGAGGGACTGTTCAACTCAGTGCAAGTCGTGGAGAACATGGGGTGCTGTGGTGCCATGTTGAAGTGGTCTCATCAGTGAGCTTGTCGTGACATCATTGTGGTGCTGTATTGAAATCTCTTGAAGTCTCGCATCAACCTCTCGCAGCAACCGTGTTGATGGGCGCGTCTGAAACGAAATTGATACAAAGTAACGACCGCTAAAATGTAACACATAAGCAGTATAAGGACACATTACAAAAAAAAATGACGATACATGCAGGCACACAAGTTATTAAATTGGCAAGGCATGGCAAGGCAATGCCGGCTGGATAGGTAGGAAACGAGACAAGAAACTATGAGAGTCGTAGTATAGGTAGGCTACTGAGTAGGCTCAGCACTCATTAAAAAAAAAGCGACAAACACGAGCATAAAAAAATGTTGTAATGACGTAGCATGACGTGGTCATGGCGGCAAATGCCGCCGGAGATACTGTAACATACATTAAAAAAAAGTAGCGACAAAAGTTGTTGTAATTAAGTAGCATGACAGTGTCATGGCGTAAGCTTAGATAGGCCTACTTAGGCAAAATTGAATGCAAAACAGCAACACGAGTTGCGGCAAGATGATGGTAAGTATAACACAAGGTGGCAGTAGGCTTAAGTAAAAGAGTGTACAAAGTGACGTGAGCACAGAGAGTACATGACGTTGTCATGGCGTAAGCTTAGATAGGCCTACTTAGGCAAAATTGAATGCAAAACAGCAACACGAGTTGCGGCAAGATGACGTTAAGTATAACACAAGGTGGCAGTAGGCTTAAGTAAAAGAGTGTACAAAGTGACGTGAGCGCAGAGAGACATCATGACGTGTTATAAACGTGGCAGTTGTTAGGAAATCGATGCATAATGGGGAGATTGATAATGAGGAATAAGGGCGGCAATTACCTGTAGGCTACCGTACTAGTTAGGCCTACTTGCGACAAGTTAAAAAAATTTATGCAGTGGATTCTATAGCAACTATAAGGATAAGGTACCATCTAATAAAAGTTAGTTAGGCCTATAAGTGGTTGAAAGCAATGAATGTAGGCTACAGTAAGCTACTAGGAACTAGGTGATTACAGATACTTAAAAAAAATTTGTATGCAGTGGTTTCTATAGCAACCACAAGGATAAGGTACCATGGAATAGAAATTATTTATAAGTGGTTGAAAACGATGAATGTAGGCTACAGTAAGCTACTAGGTGATTACTGTACAGATACTTAAAAAAATCTGTATGCAGTGGTTTCTATAGCAACCACAAGAATAAGGTACCATGGAATAGAAGTTATAAATGGTTAAAAATGATTAATATAGGCTGCAGTAGGCTGCTAGATGATTAGAGATATTTTAAAAAAAATTTTGCATGCAGTAGTTTTTATAGCAAGCACAAGAATAAGGTACCATGGAATAGAAGTTATAAATGGTTAAAAATGATTAATATAGGCTGCAGTAGGCTGCTAGATGATTAGAGATATTTTAAAAAAATTTTGCATGCAGTAGTTTCTATAGCAAGCACAAGAATAAGGTACCATGGAATAGAATTTGTAGCCTAAGTGGTTGAAAATAGTGAATGTATGCTCCAGTGCTAGATAATTACAAGGACGGTAGTTAATTGCAATTACTTAAAGAAATATAAAAAAACACATGGTACTACATGGTAGCATTACCAGCCGCCGTTGAAATGGACTGAGATCTTGGCCCAAAGTCGTCAGTCCTGTTGAAATGGAATGAGGTCTTGTTCCCAAGTCGTGAGTTCTGTTGATATCGAGGCACCATTGTAACGTTTTTTTGAAATGCCGGTGGCATGCTTCTGACTAAGAGTGGCTGACAACGACACTAGATTGTTGGTATCAGAAAGTACATCTTGTATTACGCCACGTGTGAAGCGATCAAGGCGGATTCAGAAACGTCACTGACTTCCGGAGGTGAGAGCGTAGATCGAAAAGAAAAGAAGATTACCACACCAGTCTGTTTTATAGGCGAAATCAGTCACCCTTGGCGAGTGCTGCCAGACGTAATGCTAATTAATTAAAACTTGAAACAGTTGAGAGTACGGTAGGCTAAGCAATTGAATTAAGATAACTGCACTGCAGAATATAGGTTGATGACGAATGCGAGACAGCAGTCGGTACACTGCTGTGTTTCGGCCGTGGTTTCGGCAAAGACACTGGCATGCTAAAATAAGGGTAGCAGCTGACTCGACGACCCGGCTATATATCTCTTCGCTGCTTCCTGTTTTGTGGCATTTGTGATCATAGTGAAGGCTACATAGCCTACTTTAGGCTATATGTAGTCGCAATGGGAGCTAAAAAACGTGATTTGGTTAGTCTATTACTGGACCGCCCGGTCAACTTTACTGGGTAGGCTAGCTTGTATGAAACTGGGTCGGCTAAACAAACAAATATTAAAATCTTTTTGTGGTCGGAAAAAAATTAAAGCGTAGGCCTATAGATTCAATTTCAAACCTAAAGTAGCCTAATCGCCAAACTTCTACGGAAATCCAGTTTTTATTTGGTAAGTTTAGGCAAATGCGAAGTGTAGGCTATGCCCATACATCTTCATCAATAGGTTGAATTGTTTGGCTAGTTAAGTTAGCCCAAAAAGCGGACAAAACAAGGTAGGCCTATAGGCCTATGGTAACAATAAATGTTTGTCAGCAGCCCATTGCAGTAAACATTGATAGCGATAGACACGGTGTTTCGTGGTCTGTAGCTCCTGCAAGCTTTACATAGCCTACGTCATTTCTTATACGTTTTATAGCCTAATGCGCACAGAAACAAACGGAGGCCCCATAATTGCATCGGGGTCTCAACTGATAAAGTTAAGCTATGGCCCTGATTGAACGGTAGTCCAGCTCAATAAAACCACGGAAAATGCTTTCTCTACAGCTGTGATAGCCAACCTCAAATATATGTTTTTAGACATTAGGTAGGGGTAGGGCTAGGCTATGTTGTTATTCCAAGTTTGTTTAATTTGGCTAAATAAACGAGCTTGGTGAATGGCATTCTTAGTTATTCCCCTTTAACAAGGTAGGGAATAACAAGGTTTATTTATGCCTATCGTAGGCCTACTCTAGTTGATTCATATTTGGTACAAGTAGGTCGTGAGTGATAGCCTACATTGTTTTTTACAAGTAGCCTACTGTAAAGAAGCGAAAAAAGGTTACAAACGGAAACCTCCTTGACCTACGCATTGTAGTAGGCCTAAATAGCCTAAGACAGTGCCTAATTCTCACTTATTACTGTATTACAAAGACACAGTAACACAGGAAGAAATTTCAAGTCTATCAAAATTGTAGATCAACAGCTTTTTCACACTGCCAACACAGTAACACATTACCATCAGTTCATTCAAGCAGTCATAGCTTAGGCCTATGCGCAGTTACGAAAGCCCATTAATAAGTGGCTTATCATTGTATCACTTCAATCAATCAATCATTTTATTTTTCGTCATTAACGCGTCCGGGACGAAAAAGATACTAACTACAAAAATCGATATAAACCTACCAGCACGTTAACGAACGGGAAAAGGTGGCAAAACCTTGAAAGGTTTAAAACGTGCCTGAATGAAAAATTATGTAGTAGGCTACAGTGTAGGTATATCAGTAGGCTAGTTAGCACGGCCACAAAACCCAAAAAAAACAAATAGCAAAAGATAAAACAGAAACAGAAAGAAGCACACATGTAGTAATGAATGACAGCCTAAAGAAAAGTGTTGTGGATTGAATTTGCCAGTTCCAATATTGATGTGGATGAGCAGTCGTAATAATAATAATAGGATGGAGAAAGAAAAGCGGACATAAAAGAAACCCATCCTCAGGCAAAAGCACGTTTCAATGTGGCCCAGGAGAGCAGGTGAGCTCTTTCTATGGTTAGACTGCACATCACACAGTAGCCTAAGACGATTGAGGTTTGATATCCAGTTTAAGTTTGTTGGTTTGTTTTTCATATCTTTATCCTGCATTGCGGGAAAGCGGACTTGAGCGCTATGCATCGGTGTGTACGCCTATCGACGTAGCCTACACCTGACCCACGCTGCAGCCGACGGCAATGTCTGTTTCCGGTTGTCTACTCTACTTATGACTTAAATTTGGTACTAGTCTAGCCTACCCATTACTCGAAATCGATTACTGGGTAGAGGCAATTATCGTAAAGTTTCTTGCCCAGAGAAACAACAGCAAGTGCGGGTGGCTGGAGTCGAACATGCAGGCTCTCGACTGCGAGCCCAACGCGCTAGCCACTCGGCCACTGCTGCCGGCCTAAGTTATTGTTTCTTGTCCTGGTGGGATGAGCTGGTAGATGATGATGTTCTGATGGTGTTGATGGAGCTCTCATCCCCTTTTGCAACGTGTCGTATTGATTATGGAGTAGGCCTATTGCGCTTGCTGTTAATATCTCCAAACATAAAAGTACAGCACAAGCAATCGATATTATTGTTAGGAAAGCCTTTTGTAAATTTTGTAAATAATTTCGGATTTCCACTAACATCTTCACAAGAATGCAAGAAAGCCTTTCTACGTTGTCTTTCTATGGCGTGTCCGTTTTGCTTAAATGTTGTTTTAGTTTGTGAATAAAAAGTGACTTTGTATCAGTCACTTGGCCTGTTTTTCTTATAAAAATAACTTAAATAAAATATAACAATCAATTCCTTGTGTTTTAACATTGATTCCACGTTTTTACGAAGATTATGCTAACTGCTAAGCATTTCTGTGCAACGAAGCGTGACGTGGAAAATAATCACCCTTGCAGCCCCAAAGTTGCCAATTTGGCATATTTTTTTGTTGTTTGGCATGTAAATTTGTGTTTGGCATATTTTTGTAAATTTGGCATATTTTGGCATATTTCGAGTAAAGGTAATGATTTGAATGAAGATAAAAAATGTTGAGCTGTTTACTCTGAATTCTCAAATGCATCACACATTACGTGAATAAATTTGTGCTCTATTTGAAGTTGATTATTACTTGCAGTTGGTGCAGTTTACACAATTCTTTGATAATTGTAAATATTTCGTGTGAATTTTCAATTCTTTTTATCTAATTTTGACCTTGAATTCTTGCTAGTTGTAGAATTCTTGATAATTATAAATATTTTGTTTGAATTTTCAGCTGTTTTTATCTAATTTTGACCCTGGGATATCTAGAGAAGGGGATATGAAGGCTCGCAGCGATTGCCTTGTTCTCATGTAGTTTGTAGCGCGTGAAACATGAGGTTCTTTTTTAAATAGCAGAAAGTTTTGTAGTGCAACTGGTAGCCTACAGTCAGCTACCAAACACAGTTAGTAAACGTTACATAGAGCATATTTAAAGAATACTTGTTTACAAAGACAGTTGAAAAGTTACCAGTAAGCTGTTTTTTTATACAAAGCCTTTGCAGTCGGCTAGATGTAAAGCAAGTATATGGGTAGTTGAATTAACAAGCAACCATGAGCATGTTGTGAATATCCAGGCCTGATGCTAATAGCGCAATGCAAGTTATCATAACAAGATTTATTAAACTATTATCGGTGCCAATTGTCATTCTACAATAAACACAGATTATTTACGATAAACAAAAGCCCTTCTATTGTCAGACGTAATAAAAGCCTTCGTGTCCCCTTCTTTAGATATCCCTGTTTTGACCTTGAATTCTTGCCTGTCTTATTTGGCATATTTTTTGGTATATGTTTCAGAAAAATTTGGCATATTTAGGGCTTTAAAATCTGGCAACTCTCTTGCAAGAGTACTCACTCAAGAACTAACCACCTATTCAATTCAATTTATTATTCAACACCTACCGGTAGGTGATCGATCGGTTCGGTGACATGTCGGGAATAACGAGTGGAGCCGGAGTTTGCCTTTTCAGAAAATGGAATGGATTTGGAGTTTTATTTTTCACAAAGTTTTTGGAGTTGATTGAATTTAGAGTTTGTTTCAGCAACCTTGAATTTCAGTTGATCAATCAACTATCTCCACTATTGTGTTTGTGGGAAAAAAAACTTTAACTGTTCCACGATTTTCGATTAAGCGGTAAAATGCTTATAAGTTTGCTCCACTGAAAAAATTTGGTGCAAGTATAGAATCCGCCACCCTGGTCAACATGACGTCACAAAACGGACGCAACTACTACATAAGGGGTGAAAAAAAGGATGCTGAAAAGCGGCGGAATGAAGGTGATAAAGCGGAATGGATATGGATTTTTTGACAATTTTACTGTGTTTTTACAATAAAAACATTAAACCAACGTCGAGTGTTGAATATAACTACCTAGAATGACATAAAATTTACCAAATTGCATCAATTCAGCTAAAAATTTACCCAATTAAACTTTAAAAATAAAAAATGAAACGTTTGCAACTAAATGTGTTGCAGCTATCTAATTTCAGCTCGCATTTTAATTTTTACAATAAAAGTACCAATCTAACGCAACTGCAAAAAGTATGTCTTGCTTTATGCACCTGGAAAGTTTCAGGTTTATATCTTATCTACAAAACGGGCAATCGTCGTTCAAACGTAGCCGCTCGGCGACACTTTTTTCCAATGCATTGTAAAGGCGAATCGATCCTTATTCAGTATTAAGCCACCCCCTGTTTGCTGTGATCGGTAAATAGTGCTTCCACTAAACTTGCTGTAGTTTTCTCGTTTCTGCTCGGATTTTAACAATTTTGCCATCGTTAGAAAGCACGATCATACATCTACACGAATCAATTAAACAGTAGCACAAAATAGGTACTAGCTTTATCTTGTGATAACTTAAACTTCACCAACTTGTAACGATTCTCAGCAATTTAATTTTTGCAATAAAATCATTAAATCTTTGCAAACTAAAAGAATATGTCTTGCTTTATGCACATGAAAACTTTCAGGTTTATATCTTATCCACAAAACTGGCAATCGTCGTTCAAACGTAGCCGCTCGGCGAAGCTTTTTTCCAATGCATTGTAAAGGCAAATCGATCCTTATTCAGTATACGCCTCTCCCTGTTTGCTGTGATCGGTAAATAGTGCTTCCACTAAACTGGCTGTAGTTTTCTTGTTTCTGCTCGGATTTGAACAATTTTGCCATCGTTGGAAAGCACAATCATACATCTACCCGAATCAATTGGCTACAAATCCAAAACAAGTACTATCTTTATCTTGTAATAACTTAAACCTTACCAACTTGTACCGATTCTCAGCAATTTAATTTTTACAATACAATCATTAATATTTTTCAAATTGAAAGAGTATGTCTTGCTTTATTCACCTAGAAAGTTTCAGGTTCATATCTCATCTACCAAACGAGCAATCGTCGTTCAAACTTAACCGCCCAGCAAAGCTTTTTTTCAATGCATTGTAAAGGCGAATCGATCCTTATTCAGTATACGCCACCCCCTGTTTGCTGTGATCGGTAAATAGTGCTTCCACTAAACTTGCTGTAGTTTTCTCGTTTCTGCTCGGATTTTAACAATTTAACACCGTTGGAAAGTGCAATTATATATCTACCCGAATCAATTAAACACAAGCACAGAGTAAGTACTAAGTTTATCTTGTAATAACTTAAACTTCACCAACTTTTACCGCTTCTCAACAATTTAATTTTTACAATAAAATCATTAATATTTTGCAAATTGAAAGAGTATCTCTTGCTTTATGCATCTGAAAAGTTTCAGATTGATATCTCATCTACCAAACGAGCAATCGTCGTTCAAACTTAACCGCCCAGCAAAGCTTTTTTCCAATGCATTGTAAAGGCGAATCGATCCTTATTCAGTATATGCGCCACTCCCTGTTTGCTGTGATCGGTAAATAGTGCTTCCACTAAACTTGCTGTAGTTTTCTCGTTTCTGCTCGGATTTGAACAATTTTGCCATCGTTGGAAAGCACGATCATACATCTACACGAATCAATTAAACAGTAGCACAAACTAAGTATTAGCTTCATCTTGTGATTACTTAAGCTTCACCAAATTGTACCGATTCTCAGTAATTTACTTCATTCAATAAAATTATTAAACTTTAGCATATTGAAAGGATATGTCTTGCTTTATGCACCTAGAAAGTTTCAAGTTTATATCTTATCTACAAAACTGGCAATCGTCGTTCAAACGTAGCCGCTCGGCGAAGCTTTTTTCCAATGCGTTGTAAAGGCGAATCGATCCTTATTCAGTATACGCCACCCCCTGTTTGCTGTGATCGGTAAATAGTGCTTCCACTAAACTTGCGGTAGTTTTCTCGTTTCTGCTCGGATTTTAACAATTTTACCATCGTTGGAAAGTACAATTATATATCCACCCGAATCAATTAAACACAAGCACAAAGTAAGTACTAACTTTATCTTGTGATAACTTAAACTTTACCAACTTGTACCGATTCTCAGCAGTTTAATTTTTACAATAAAGTCATTAATATTTTGCAAATGGAAAGAGTATGTCTAGCTTTATGCACCTGAAAAGTTTCAGATTTATATGTCATCTACCAAACGAGCAATCGTCGTTCAAACTTAACCGCCCAGCGAAGCTTTTTTTCAATGCATTGTAAAGGCGAATCGATCCTTATTCAGTATACGCCACCCCCTGTTTGCTGTGATCGGTAAATAGTGCTTCCACTAAACTTGCTGTAGTTTTCTTGTTTCTGCTTGGATTTTAACAATTTTGCCATCGTTGGAAAGCACGATCATACATCTACACGAATCAATTGGCTACAAATCCAAAACAAGTATCATCTTTTTCTTGTAATAACTTTAACTTCACCAACTTGTACCGATTCTCAGCAATTTACTTTATGCAATAAAATTATTAAATATTTGCAAATGGAAAGAGTATGTCTTACTTTATTCACATGAAAAGTTTCAGGTTTATATCTCATCTACCAAACGAGCAATCGTCGTTCAAACTTAACCGCCCAGCGAAGCGTTTTTAATGCATTGTAAAGGCGAATCGATCCTTATTCAGTATACGCCACCCCCTGTTTGCTGTGATCGGAAAATAGTGCTTCCACTGAACGTGCGGTAGTTTTCTCGTTTCTGCTCGGATTTTAACAATTTTGCCATCGTTGGAAAGCAAGAGCATACATCTACACCAACGGTGTTCAACCTGCGGCCGTCGATAAATAATTATGCGGCCGTTAACACGTAATTTAATAAGCATGTGTTGGCGGCCGTGCCCTGTTTTTGAAATAAAAAAATTATTTCATTAATAAAAATGAAATGTATTTTAAATATTATACAGGGATATCTAGAACCACTGGATACCCTTGTAGCTTGTAATTATGTATAATATTTCAAATTTTAAAACTTGAAAAACATTCTCATCATAAGTTTTTGTAGGCTAGACTATATTGTTAAAATCGTTTTGAGACAAAACTTTTTCCTCAACCTAATTTCATTGTAACGGTAGCCTACATTCAGTGCCGGTCTTTGGGGTGTGCAAATCGTGCGATCGCACAGTGCCCGAAAATTAGGGGGCCCCGCAATTTAGGCTACTCAAAAAATGCAGTAATTTTTGTCATTTCCAATGGAAAAAAATTCAATTCGATTCACAAGCAAGTACCGGTAGCCCATTCCTTGAAGTCATAGTTGCGGCTTTAGGGTGAGGCAAGTGCAGAGGGTGAGGCAAGCACCATTTTACAGTAATATTCATACCCAAATTTTTGTTGAACATGCTCTCAGAATGCACCAAATTCAAAGTAATTTTTCAAAAATTTCTGAGGCATTCCAGTCCAGACGCTGGGTGTCGCCTTCGGCGAACACGCCGTCAAAACCCCCTCCCCTTTCAAATACCTAGCTACGCTACTAAATTGGATCATTGTCATTAGGGCCCGCAAAGCATATTCCGCACAGGGCCCGAAATACCCTAAGACCGGCACTGCCTACATTGCATTATGTCCAAAGAAAAAGAACACTAGCAGAGGAGAAAAGGGTATTCAATTCCAAATGGGAGTTGGGTTATTTCATGATGGAGACGGCAGCGCATACTATGATGTGTCTAATATGCAGTCAAGTGGTTAAAACTGTTAAAGGAAATAATGCAAAACAGCATTTTTGTCGTCATATGTCACACCATTATGCAAAATTGGAAGGCGAGTCGAGGAAAATCTGTGTCGAAAATTTGAAGAAAAGTGTGAGTCTGCCTTTTCACGAATGAAGTACCTACAAAAACGAGTACCGAACAAATCAGGCTAACTGAGACTGGTGTCTTAACTGGTGCTCGTATGCAAAATCAAGGGAGTTGCAATGTCGCAGACTTTTATTGAATAAATTCATTTCAAAATGTTTGATATTTCATGGTACTATTAGGTATAGCCTAAGTATGATAAGTTTAGTAAATATTAACGAATACATTCTTCTCTTAGATAACGCAAATTGAAAAAAAAAAAATCATTTAAAACTCACTGGAGGCGTGCTTTATAGAATTAATCGGAATGCGGCCGGCAATAGCAAAAAGGTTGTGCACCCTTGATCTACACGAATCAATTGGCTACAAATCCAAAACAAGTACCATCTTTTTCTTGTGATAACTTAAACTTCACCAACTTGTACCGATTCTCAGCAATTTACTTTATACAATAAAATTATTAAATATTTGCAAATTGAAAGAGTATGTCTTACTTTATTCACATGAAAAGTTTCAAGTTTATATCTTATCTACAAAACTGGCAATCGTCGTTCAAACGTAACATTTTTTGGTAATAGAGCTAAGTCGCTATGTTTTCTTGTTGCGTATTCCTGGTTGAGATATTTGAATGTTAGGTATTGGCAAAACTCGCTCTTTTAATGCAGTTTCGTTTAAAATTAGGCAAACTTTGTTTTAGAGACGTAAAGACTGAAAGCATCATTTTCAATATCGTGACGTCACACGCGTGCTAATCGTGACGTCACACGCAACCCCCCCTCCCTTGGCTACACAACTGGTAGGAAGGCTATGAGCTACCCTCCAAACAATCCCAATTCAAAGGGTTTAAATTGTGTTGCGTGTTCTTTGAACTGGACGAATGACAAAAACGGCTAGCATCTTGCTCTTTTCCTAGATGTAAGATGTATCAGTGTTGTCCAAATACGAAGGACGATTGCTCGCTTTATAGATAAGACATAAACCTGAACTTTTCAGTTGCATGAAGCAAGACATACCCTTTCAATTTGCTAAGGTTTAATGATTTTATTGTAAAAATTAAATTGCTGAGAATCGGTACAAATTGGTGAAGTTTAAGTTATTACAAGATAAAGTTAGTACTTGTTCTGGATTCGTAGCCAATTGATTCGTTTAGATGTATGATCTTCCTTTCCAACGATGGCAAAATTGTTAAAATCCGAGCAGAAACGAGAAAACTACGGCAAGTTTAGTGGAAGCACTATTTACCGATCACAGCAAACAGGGGGTGGCGTATACTGAATAAGGATCGATTCGCCTTTACAATGCATTGAAAAAAAGCTTCGCTGGGCGGTTAAGTTTGAACGACGATTGCTCGTTTGGTAGATGAGATATAAATCTGAAACTTTCTAGGTGCATAAAGCAAGACATACTCTTTCCATTTGCAGAATATTAATGACTTTATTGTAAAAATTAAACTGCTGAGAATTGGTACAAGTTGGTGAAGTTTAAGTTATCACGGGATAAAGCTAGTACGTACTTTGTGCTTGTGTTTAATTGATTCAAGTAGATATATAATTGCACTTTCCAACGATGGCAAAATTGTTAAAATCCGAGCAGAAATGAGAAAACTACAGCAAGTTTAGTGGAAGCACTATTTACCGATCACAGCAAACAGGGGGTGGCGCATATACTGAATAAGGATCGATTCGCCTTTACAACGCATTGGAAAAAAGCTTCGCCGAGCGGCTACGTTTGAACGACGATTGCCAGTTTTGCAGATAAGATGTAAACTTGAAACTTTCTAGGTGCATAAAGCAAGACATATCCTTTCAATATGCTAAAGTTTAATAATTTTATTGAATAAAGTAAATTACTGAGAATCGGTACAAGTTGGTGAAGTTTAAGTTATCACAAGATAAAGCTAATACTTAGTTTGTGCTACTGTTTAATTGATTCGTGTAGATGTATGATCGTGTTTTCCAACGATGGCAAAATTGTTAAAATCCGAGCAGAAACGAGAAAACTACCGCAAGTTTAGTGGAAGCACTATTTACCGATCACAGCAAACAGGGGGTGGCGTATACTGACTAAGGATCGATTCGCCTTTACAATGCATTGGAAAAAAGCTTTGCTGGGCGGTTAAGTTTGAACGACGATTGCTCGTTTGGTAGATGAGATATCAATCTGAAACTTTTCAGATGCATAAAGCAAGACATACTCTTTCAATTTGCAAAACAATAATGATTTTGTTGTAAAAATTAAATTGCTGAGAATTGGTACAAGTTGGTGAAGTTTAAGTTATTACAAGATAAAGTTAGTACTTACTTTGTGCTTGTGTTTAATTGATTCGGGTAGATATATAATTGTACTTTCCAACGATGGTAAAATTGTTAAAATCCGAGCAGAAACGAGAAAACTACAGCAAGTTTAGTGGAAGCACTATTTACCGATCACTGCAAACAGGGGGTGGCGTATACTGAATAAGGATCGATTCGCCTTTACAATGCATTGAAAAAAAGCTTTGCTGGGCGGTTAAGTTTGAACGACGATTGCTCGTTTGGTAGATGAGATATAAACCTGAAACTTTTCAGGTGCATAAAGCAAGACATACTCTTTTAATTTGTAAAAGATTAATGATTTTATTGTAAAAATTAAATTGTTGAGAATCGATACAAATTTGTGAAGTTTAAGTTATTACAAGATAAAGATAGTACTTGTTCTGGATTTGTAGCCAATTGATTCGTGTAGATGTATGATTGTGCTTTCCAACGATGGCAAAATTGTTAAAATCCGAGCAGAAACGAGAAAACTACAGCAAGTTTAGTGGAAGCACTATTTACCGATCACAGCAAACAGGGGGTGGCGTATACTGACTAAGGATCGATTCGCCTTTACAATGCATTGGAAAAAAGCTTCGCTGGGCGGTTAAGTTTGAACAACGATTGCTCGTTTGGTAGATGAGATATCAATCTGAAACTTTTCAGATGCATAAAGCAAGACATACTCTTTCAATTTGCAAATATTAATGATTTTGTTGTAAAAATCAAATTGCTGAGAATTGGTACAAGTTGGTGAAGTTTAAGTTATTACAAGATAAAGTTAGTACTTACTTTGTGCTTGTGTTTAATTGATTCGGGTAGATATATAATTGTACTTTCCAACGGTGGTAAAATTGTTAAAATTCGAGCAGAAACGAGAAAACTACAGTAAGTTTAGTGGAAGCACTATTTACCGATCACAGCAAACAGGGGGTGGCGTATACTGAATAAGGATCGATTCGCCTTTACAATGCATTGAAAAAAAGCTTTGCTGGGCGGTTAAGTTTGAACGACGATTGCTCGTTTGGTAGATGAGATATGAACCTGAAACTTTTCAGGTGAATAAAGCAAGACATACTCTTTCAATTTGTGAAAGATTAATGATTTTATTGTAAAAATTAAATTGTTGAGAATCGGTACAAATTGGTGAAGTTTAAGTTATTACAAGATAAAGATAGTACTTGTTTTGGATTTGTAGCCAATTGATTCGGGTAGATGTATGATTGTGCTTTCCAACGATGGAAAGATTGTTCAAATCTGAGCAGAAACAAGAAAACTACAGCAAGTTTAGTGGAAGCACTATTTACCGATCACTGCAAACAGGGGGTGGCGTATACTGAATAAGGATCGATTTGCCTTTACAATGCATTGGAAAAAAGTGTTGCCGAGCGGCTACGTTTGAACGACGATTGCCAGTTTTGTGGATAAGATATCAACCTGAAAGTTTTCATGTGCATAAAGCAAGACATATTCTTTTAGTTTGCAAAGATTTAATGATTTATTGCAAAAATTAAATTGCTGAGAATCGTTACAAGTTGGTGAAGTTTAAGTTATCACAAGATAAAGCTAGTACCTATTTTGTGCTACTGTTTAATTGATTCGTGTAGATGTATGATCGTGCTTTCCAACGATGGCAAAATTGTTAAAATCCGAGCAGAAACGAGAAAACTACAGCAGATATAAACCTGAAACTTTCCAGGTGCATAAAGCAAGACATACTTTTTGCAGTTGCGTTAGATTGGTACTTTTATTGTAAAAATTAAAATGCGAGCTGAAATTAGATAGCTACAACACATTTAGTTGCAAACGTTTCATATTTTTATTTTTAAAGTTTAATTGGGTAAATTTTTAGCTGAATTGATGCAATTTGGTAAATTTTATGTCATTCTAGGTAGTTATATTCAACACTCGACGTTGGTTTAATGTTTTTATTGTAAAAACACAGTAAAATTGTCAAAAAATCCATATCCATTCCGCTTTATCACCTTCATTCCGCCGCTTTTCAGCATCCTTTTTTTCACCCCTTATGTAGTAGTTGCGTCCGTTTTGTGACGTCATGTTGACTAGGGTGGCGGATTCTATACTTGCACCAAAAATTTTACATGTCACTAAAGTTGACAAAGTGTTTCGCACCTTTCAGCTATTTTGTACGGTATTATACGCCAGTCGCCATACGCATATGTTTGCTCAGAATTAGATTGTGCCTGTGAAGTGAATTTGGAGTGTAAATTGATAAAATGTTTTGGAGCTGGATTGGAGTGTGGTTTCATGGAGTTGAAGTAAAGTCGGGGTCTTTAAAGTCACATTCGCTCAACACTGGCACAGGACAACTTGTGTTGTGGAATTAGAAAAAGAGCATCACGAAGGAGGGTTCTAAAACTTGTCTCGTTGTCATATGCCAGACAATCATCAGGTCTTTGTAGCTCCTTTATTTCAGCCATATATATCGTTGTAGGTTTCACAGTGACCTGCATGTGATTAGTTGCTATGTCTGAAAAATTGTTGTATGATATTGTGCAATTACTAGAATGGCCACCAGAAGAAGAAAAGGTAAACAAGTTTTTAGTTTCATAATACCTTATATTTTTCTTGTGAGTTTTGTTTTTGCATGGGAACAGTTTACTGTGAAAGGAATGAAGCAGCAAGGAGCTACTTTGACCTTTAAACTCTTTCTGCATAGTGCATTATGGTTGGTTAGTTTTGAATATCTATCCTCGGATGGACAAAGCCTTGAAACGTTATTCCTGGTAGTTTCACGTACTTGTAGACTGCACAGGCTCTTGACGCAGGGCCAGTCACCGAGATTGGCAGAGTGAATTTTTCTGATTGTTGAACTGTTGTTGCCGGGAATTATTTCATTCACTAGGTGCCGCTGAATGTAAAGCAGTCCTGAAATGCGTTGCTCAAGCGCACAACCGGAGAGTCGAACCAGCTTCGTATGATCTTGAGCCGGGCATGTATCATATTTACTAAAAGCTGCTGGCATTCTTTTGTATTAAAATTTTAATTTAAATGCTCATCAGTTTCTAAAGGATGCACCTTAACTTAACTAGTCAATCTAACTTAACTAATCCTGTCAATCATTAGGGTGGGATTACCGTATATGGCTAGAGCGATTTCATGTTCTCTAGTCTAAGTATATTTAAAGCATATCATTAACTAAAATGCATTCTATCTTATATATTGACAGTTTTGAATATACAACATACATTGACCATGGCTGAGGCTATAATGGGTTCATCTTTAGTCAACTCATAGAGATTGTATATATACCGTAATATCCATTGTTTTCTCTTTCCGTGTAGGATTTTAAATGCAATAATACAGAGCCGGTTGGGAAATGTGCAGACATTAAATAGTATAATGAATTGTATTTTTCAAAAATATGTATATACCCTTTTTTAAAATCATATTCACAATATAATACAAATCTTTAACCACTTTCCATCGGCATTCGCGCGCCGTGATCGTGACGCGGTAAACGGCATTTTTTTTTTTTTTCGCGTTTCTGCATTTTGACTGTCTTGTACAAAAAGTAGTGTCTTGTATAAAAGCAAACCTTGTCAGTGATTGACATTTAATTATACATCAAAATAAAAAAAAAACTTTGTAAAATGAATGCAGCAGTGGTGTCTTGTATAAAAGCTAACATTTTTAGTGATTGACATTTCATTTTACATCGAAATAAACGAACACTTTCAAAAATAAAAACAGCAGTGTTGTCTTGTATAAAGGCGAACATTGCCAGTGATTGACATTTGATTTTACATCGAAGTAAACAAACACTTGGAAAAATAAAAGACAAAAATGTCCATCTTCAGCTCTGAGACGGTCAGGGGTGGGAAAAGATCTTTTTCGGCCAGGGTTTAGATCAGTGGTTCCCAACCTTTTAGATCTTGCGGCACCCTATCAAAGAGATAAATAGTTTGCGGCACCCTGGCACAACTGGATCAATTTTATGAGGTTTCTGTATTTCAAATAACTGTATGAAATAACACAGAAGTGATTACCGGTACAGTATTTGCTATGTCGGCAAACCCGGGGGCAAACATATCACAAATTCTTCTACAAATGGTATTATTTGACAAGGGAATCTTTTTTATTTCTTCCTCGGCCTTATTTCCGAGCATTGTTTTCACAATTGCACTGCATGCAGGAAGGATAATGCTCTCCGCTTTGGTGTGAGGCTTTGAGTTTTTAGCAATAATTTCTGCTACTAAACAACTGGCCTCTTGAGCTTTGGTAGATACTTTGAAAATTTGTGTAAATGCCTGGCTTTGCTGTTTTCTCTCAGCTAAAACTCTCTCAAAATGTATTCGAGGTTTATACGAGAGATGTCCATGTTTTTTTTAGTGAAGTGTCTGTTTAATTTTCTTGGTACCGTGGCTTCGTTTGACAATTTTTGTTTGCATAATAGACACTCTGGTAGAGGTTGTGCTTGGTCACCACACCAACTAAAGCCTATATACTCAAACAACTGTCACAGTAAAGACCAGTCTTTTTTGCTTTCTTTTTACTTGTACTTCCTACTTCTGCTTCTTCTGCATCATGATCAACATTGTCATACGCGCCGACTTCCGGGGGGCGGTGCCCTTGTAAATTTATGGTTGAAGGGCAACAAAAATGTCTATTACAAGTGGTGTTTCAAAGATAAAATACTTCGCGAAAAAGATTTAAATCATTTAAACGGATGTAAAGAATGCCGAAAGCGAAAAACAGCCTAACGTTGCTCTTGACTGCAAAACAGCAGCTGATCGCATGGCTTTCTCTGGAACGTGAATTACTGAGAATCTGGGTTTATTTTTTCGCTGAGACTTTTCGGTCATTTGTCCGAAATGACTTGAAAAATTTGGTCATTTTTTATTTTTTTCGGTCATTTTTAGTCATTTTTGGTCATATCTAGTCAATTGACTATTATATGTTTTCGGATATTTTGACCGAATTGACAATATTTTTTTCGGTCATTTTGCTAAAAAATCGGTCAATGACCGATAAATGACCGAAAAAAAAACCTAGACTGAGATGCGCACGTTCACAGTCACACACTGCTTATCTTCCCGTGCGTGAGGAGCAACTTCAAAGTCAAAACGCGTGGTAGCAAAAAAGCGAATGCGAGGTTGAATGTTTATTCTCATTTCACGAGTTATCCAAGCGTCCATTAGATTTTTTTGTGACTTCAAACATGAAATCGATTTTAGCAAACTTTATCGAGTTGAAACTACGACACAACGAACAATTACGTAAATACAGCTTAAAGAAAAAATGCATTTTTCAAAACTGTCATCCGTGTTTTGCTTCAATAAGCACTATATTGATGTAAATATTGTGAAAATATATACATCTCATACACTCATCAATATACACTCATCTATATGAAATATGACACTCCTGCACTACCGTGTAGCCTATACTCGAGTATAGGTCAATCTCGTATACGTCGAACCCCTACTTTTGAGCCGAAAATTGGTATTATTTTCTTCACCCGTGTATAAGTCGAATAGCTTATTCCGACACTACCATTCGATGGTTCATCTAAGAATTGGGATTGACATGAGGTATGGAAATTTCAAAGTAGATCGTGGTGTAACTTACGCTGTTGGAATAGTCACGTAACTATTCACGGCAATATTAAGTAAACCAACTATATTAGACGCGCTATTTTCAACGAGGTCTTCCAGCTGTAAGATCAATTGTGATTGAACAGAACGCATTGTTTTGTTCGCAATGTGTGATTAGAATTAAATCGAAAACCGATAAAAGAAAAGGTGTTTAATGAGCTTGGTCGCAGGTAGGGATGGGCAAAATAGAAGAATAAGCTATTCTAGAATTATTCTAGAATAATTTTTCGAATTTAGAATTTCGAATACCTATTCTAGAATAATTTCTTTTAATGTCAGAAATTGTCAAAAAGCTTTGTTTTTATTCTGATTTTATTGAAGACACATATTGAAAAAGTGGCAACGAAACGAAAAACAGCAGTAACTGCCGAGGAGAGCAAGTCTTTGTGGCAGTGAAGAATGTTTAAAGCTTCTAAATGCTCTCCAGCGAGCTGCAATCGCAGTTTTTATGCTGTTAATCCAGCACTCGAGAAGGATCTTTCTGAGGATGCAGAAGTGGCTAAATACTTCCCCGCAAGATCAAACAACCGCGGGAACTTTTCTTGATTTTTGTTCCACCATTCAATTGCATCGCTGTATGGCACTTTTGCCTTAAGGTAGGATCGGTTTTCTTCGGTAACTCAAAGCTGTTCGTTGTCGTCGTTAGTTGATGCTGAAGTATTCGTCGCTCAATAGATCATCCATTTCATTGGATTGCTGCATTGTTGTGGAACTTACGACACTAGGTGTAGCAGTAGCCTCACCCAGAGTTGAATTGTGTTCCATTCGTACGATGCAAATCCACAGCACAACGGTCTTCCGACGTTTACAAACCGCACTGGTAAAGAGCTGGCTAGCCGTTTTCGCTAGAGCGACTAGCCAATCTATCGCTGAGCCGAATGTAATATTGATCGGCGAAAAATCGATGAAAAATTTGGTAGTCTGAAAAGTGGATATTTTAATTTCGGTTTGGAAAATTCGATTCGAAATGTCATTTCAATTCGAATAATTAGATATTCGGATTGCAACTATTCGAAATTCTATATTGCCCATCCCTAGTCGCAGGTATTGCCTGCATTAACGACGTCTTTTACCGCTATTATCACCTAGCCAACCTGACATCATCGTTTTATGCGGCCGCTAAGGTTTGACATCGACTTCAACGATCATGGAATGTTACGTAATAAGAACGATTATATCTTACACGCAAAAATAAAAAAATCGATCTCTTAAAACAGCTCTTTCCGCTGTTTTGTCTTGTGAGCTTTGCATATTGATTATTGCTCAACAAGTGCATAAAGTTTAGAATTGACAAGAAATCATTAAAATTGAAAATTAAGGTTGAATCACTGTGAAATAAACGTATTCAAAACTTTGCTTCCGCCGACGCCAATTCAACTTCCGTAATCTACGTCAGCAATTTCCCGCAGCAAAAATGCGTTCATTTTGTAAACTGCCTGGAAAAAACAGCTTGTTTCGTGTATAAGTTCAACTGTCTTTTTGAGGTGAACATCACTTGCGAACATCTCGACCTATACTCGACAGTATTCGACTATAAAGACTTTTGATAAAAAACAAGAGAAAACACTTCGCCGTTGTTAACGCTTTGAAGGTAAGTAATTAGCAAAACGAGGTTAATAAAACTGATAGCTGATCATGATTTTTTGCGTTTTATTTCGATAACTTCACTGTCTTGATCGTTGTTATGCCCTCGCAGGAAAGGAAATTAATCGGCTTTGTTTTCTAACTGTTCCAATTATGACTTAACAATATCAATTTTTTTACGTCTAGGCGTCCTGCATGTGTAAAACTAATCGTTTCAAGCAGCGGTTTTAATAAATTCGGTTTGCGACCTAGGTGTCAGTATAAACAAGACAGTAAGCTTAATCAAAGACTATTTTAATTGAGTAAAATAGCGTTACGGTTATGACGTCATCACCTTTCTCGCCCCCCAAAGTTTTTTGAAAAGTCGGCGCCTATGAACATTGTTCCACATTTTTTTCTGTGTAATAAATTTCTCCATCATAAGTAAGTTATAAAGAACAAATTAATTATAACTTAGCCTTTTCTCGATTAGCTATGTATCATGCTTGTATTTGCATGTATCCCCATGTAAAAGTTTCCGATTTTATAATGGTTTGCAAACAATCTTGCTATTTTATAATCCTGCTGGGTCACACAATCCGATAATCCATCACTGCAATTTGACTTTGTGCGCCTTGAAACGCAAAATAAAATCATGAAACCTGGCAATAATGATGCGTTTCAAACGTTTTTATGGAAAGAACAGCAACGAGTCAAAATCTCTTTCAAGTTGTTTTTTGTGGGTGAGAAAACAAAGGCATACCGCGGATTAGAGTTAAAATAAATAAATAAATCGCGCATTTAACGGGTTAAAGTTAAAATAAAGAATGGGCCGCAGTATTGCAATATCTCGCGGCATCGTTGAGCATTGCAATTGGCACCCCGGTTGGGAACCACTGGTTTAGATACTCTGGAATTTCTGCTGATTCCAACATCTCAAGGGCTAGCATGACTTTGAAGTTTGGCAAAGTCAATCGTCCGTGCTCTTGATGGAGCATTTTGAATAGCAGAAATGAATTCACCAATGTTATGTCCACTATATAAAAAAACAACTTTTTGCACTACTTTGTGTGCTTTCTTACAGAGCAGCAGGTTGCTGAAAGCTGATCTGAACGATCAACTCCCCCATCCCCTGATTGTACGAAATCACACAAGTGGGTTTTATGATGGGATTTCCATTGAGGTTGGTTTTACCTGTTGGACATAGTTCTGATGAATGCCATGTAGAGCAGCTTTACGTCCTTCCACACCCAGGGCCGGATTTAGCTGGTGGGGGCCCGTGGCACTTTTAGATCAGGGAGCCTCGTACAAAAATTTTTTTTGCACCAACGACGCGAAAAACCATTTCTACCTCTGCAGTAGCATTAATCTAGCACTGTACAGCATTTTGCAGAAACTGCAAAGGCTGAAAGGAAAACAAAAATAACACAAAATCACATTTTTTCCACGTCGAAGGGCCCTTTAAAAGGGAAGCCCGGGGCACCTGCACCCTCTGCCCCCCCTAAATCCGCACCTGTCCACACTATTGCCATCACACCATTTGCTGTTTTGAACACGTGCTCTCCTCTTTTTAATTTTTTTTCCCGAAAGATTGCTTGGCATGTGCTTCCGCTTCAGCCTAACTGTACCAACTGTGTGGGTTTTGTTTTGCAGCAATGTGCAAAATAACTGTGGACTGCTGTACCAGTTATCGATAAAAAGATAATAACCTTTTCTAAGTACTGTAAATCATGGCATAAATTTATGACCACTTTTGTACTTGCTGGTACAGCACTGTCTCGATCCTGGCCACTGTATAGTTTGGAGTTCCAGGTGTATCCACACATACTCCCACTTGATTCGTAGAGCTTTAGTCCAAACCGTGCCCTCTTGGAAAGATTGTATTGCTTGAACTTTAGCTTGAAGTTTCTGCAACATGCTGTGTAGTGCAGTGCAGTGCTGGATTAATGCTACTGTAGACGTAGAGATAGTTTTTAATATTTTTTGCAAGGGGGGCCCCTGATCTAAAAGTGCCCCGGGCCCTCCATCAGACTAAACCCGCCCCTGTGGAAAAATACTTCGGTTTACAACAAAAGATTCGTGTTGCCACTTCCACAGCTAAGCAAACCACTGGAATACCTTCAAGTCGCTCATGCGAACAGCAAATCTGCTGAAACAACAGGTTACAGTAGCTCAGAAAGCTTACATCACAGGCAAATTTCTCACAAACAAAATTCTGCAATAACACTGATTTATTACAGCTGAATCACTGCCTCAAGATAACAGAACCATTAGGTGATTCCCCTTTCAACTGCTAGCAAAGGACGGCAAAAACAGACTACCCCACTCAAACCAAGAAAAATCTGTCGGCAGTTGCCGACGTCCGACGATTTGGCACGGAAAAAAACTGTCGGCTATAGCCGACCGCCGAGCGGAAGTGGTTAATATTAAATGATAAATCAAATCGTTAAAAAACCCACATATATATACTGTATAATACTAGATTTTGACTCAATTATTTTTTATAAAGTTCAATATCTCTATGAAGTAAACATTGGTAATATAAATTTAACTTATTTTGTAAAAATATAAATCAGAAGGAATATATTTGAAAAAAACATTTTTTTGCGGGGTTTGGAGTTAGGGTACAAAGTATGAAAAGAATGACAAACTCCATGCAATTCTACAAAACGGTTTTGTACAAGTAGATCAGCTTTCAAAAGCAAAGTAGATCCCTGTGGAATATGTGGCAAGAGAGTGATGAGAAATGCAATGCAAGGAATGTGGAAAGTGGGTACATGCAAGATGTGCTAATGTCAAGAGAGCCGCAACAAGATTGGCGAAGTGTTTTGTTTGTGGGAAATGCAGTAAAGGAAGGAATGAAGTGGAAGGCCATGATGATGAGTTCTGCCATGGCATCGAAACAGTGACAGACTTCTGTTATCTGGGTGATCGGATAGATGGAAGTGGTGGATGTGAAGCAGCGGTGACAACAAGGGCAAGATTGGGCTGGGCAAAGTTCAGGGAATGTGGGGAAATGTTGTATGGCAGAAAATTTTCACTAAGGATGAAAGGAAAAGTATATCGGAGCTGTGTGCGGCCTGCAATGCTATATGGTAGCGAGACATGGGTATTGAGAGAGAGTGAACTGGCAATCCTGAGAAGAACGGAAAGGTCAATGCTGAGAGCAATGTGTAGGGTGAAAACGAGAAGGGAAAAAAGGACTGAAGAATTGTTGGATATGCTAGAGATGAGAGAGACCATAGACCAAATGGCAAGGGCAAATGGAGTAAGATGGTATGGACATGGGATAAGGAGGGAGGAAAGAAGTTTTCTTAGAAAGGCACTAGATTTAAAGGTGGATGGGAAGAGGAAACGCGGTCGTCCAAGAAGAACGTGGAAACAACAAGTGAAGGATGAATTTAAAAAAATTGGACTGAAGGAGGAAGATGCAAGGGACAGGGTGAAATGGAGAAAAGGGATAAAAACAATTGCTGCGCGGAAACAATCGGCCACCCCCACTAGTGGGGAACAAACCGACGATGGATTATGATGATGACAAGCCGACCAATATGGGCCCAATTTAATTGGCAAAGCACGCATCTATCGCTGTCAACTTTTGCTACAATTGACTGCCAAAACATGCATTCTATAAACTTACTTTTTAGTTATGAAAAAATGTGTTTTTTCTGGAAATGTTTTTTACCTTCTTGTTATGTTATCTTTGTCTTTGCAGCTGATATGGTTACGGCTGATGATATGCTGAAGCTCAAGTTGACAATCTGCATGGTGGCATCATTTGGCAAATTGTTGATAAAATTCTTTTTTTTTTCTTTTTCAGATTCAAGAAACAAACAGAGAAACAAGCCTTTTGAAAGCTGGTTATGAATTAGTTTCTTTGTCTTCCAAGAAAGCATTGAGTTATTTATCAACTGTAAGTTGATTGTAATGTAGAAGGGGTGATCTACTCGGCAGTCAGCACAACACTGAGCACTCACTAGAGCACAAGCAATTGCCTTTCGCTAACCATGGCTATGTAACCTCCATGTTATGTTAGCCATTAAAACTATGACTTGCTAGAACTGGCTGCTGAGAAGCATATAATCTGTTTCATTAAAAAAATTTTTTTTTATAGTATGGTATATCAGTTTCACACTTTGTTGCACTTAGGTTCTATTTCATTTATCTTTTGATTATTAAGGCTTCCATTACTTGATATTGTTTCACAGTCAAACCAATATCATGCTGTTCAATAAACTTCCTGAAGCTTTACATTGATTTTCTATCTGACGTTTCCACCGTTAAGCTTTAGCGTTTTATTTATACTTGTAAATGTAATTGAAAAAGTTTTTTACAGCTGAGCATTCCACACAAAAAAGCTAACCAACGTCAAGTTCTTGATGCTCTGACCGGTCTAACACAGCGACAAAAGTGGAGATTTTTTGTTAGTCCAGATCACAAATATGTTGTTACTTTGCAAAAATGTCTGTTGGAAGTCAGGTAATGTGTGCTTGATGCAGGGGTTGTGTTGATTGGACACTTTGTTAATGCAAAATAAATCCTTACCAGACCTTTAAGCTCCTGGTGGCCTTGGCTGCCGACAAGTCATTTAATGGCCTCTGAAACTACGCCGGTAGGGTCTGCTACTATTGGGAGAATCCAATTCGAAGAAACCCCTATATTTGGAGACAGCCTTTTTCGAAGAATTGTAAAATCACAGCGGCATATGTATTGTATATTCAAAGGAATTAGCTTACAATAGAGAAATAAATAAAATGAATGATCACCCAATTTAAAAGTTAGTTTTAGCAATCTTGCCTTTTGTTGCTTAACATTAAGATTAACGTTGAAAAAAAATTAATTCGCTTTTTATTTTTCGCAATTTCAATTCAATTGATTTTTCTTTGTCGGAATGCAAAAGAAACATTATTGTGGAATAAAATAAAAAATTTTCTAAATAAACAGAAGGCGTCGTTAAATTTTCAAAAAATCTCAGAAAAAGGCTTTCTCCGAAAAAGGCTGTCTCCAAATCGGGATTTCTCCGAAACAGGCCATTCCGACTCCGGTAAGCCATGTTTGGTCGCCAGCTTTCACAAGCCAAATTAATCTCACTTTGTTGTTATTTGAAACTTTTTATCTTCAATCATGCTCTTATTTCAAACTTTTTTTCCACTTGTATTCATACGTGAAACTTATTTTTTTCACTTGTATTTGCACATTTTTTCACAAACTAGGCAAGATCTCTCACATGCCGGCAAGAAATATTGCTGATACAAGTTTCGCAAAAAGGCTGAGGGCCTGTTTGCGTTGTTCTTACCTGAGTGAACGCAAAACCACGATATCAATTAACGAGTTTTTAACAAACTTATTTTGGCTGCCGGACAGCAAAATTTTTTCGCCACAAACTTTCTGTTACTTTGGATAGAGTTTGTATTAATTCCATGTGAATGCAAACAATTTTCGTTAGCAAGTTTAGTTCAGTGGTTTCATCTTGTGCCTTATGTTCGTGAGGACAACGGTTCGACGCCCATCGAAGTTAGTATTTTTTTCTTTAAATTGATTTTTGCGGTGCACAAAAGCTTTTCAAAAAATAGTAGGGTTAATGGGTTAGGGTTGTTTCTTACTATTAGGGTTAATTTTTAATCAATTCGGAAAGTCTTACTTTTAGAGTGACCAGAATCAATTTCTTTTCTCAACTGTTTAAACTTGGCTAGACTAGGTGTGTCCAGGGCTGCGATTTTTGCCTTTTTCGGTGACGAGGTCACTCGACACGCGCCATCACTATTCGACAAACGCCGTGACTTACGGAAAAAAAAAAAAAAAAACGAAAAAAAAAAATGAAAATAAAAAGGAAAAAAAAATGAGAGGACTAAACATCGTCAGGTCGAGAACAATCGGGGGGGGGAGCATCACGTGATGCAAGCGTAAGAGTGCTGACTTACGTAAACTTTCCTTCGCCAGGTACTTCAAAGCAAGGTCTAAAAGCGACGCTTCACACGAGAAACTCCCAAGGCGTCAGCGCCGCCATTTTGAACACTGCGGTAGAATGCTTTGATCGAAGTTCCAACGCCTGGCATCAAACATTTCGCAACACACGTTTCGTGCTATTCGACACAACGGGTTTCTTTTATAGATGAAATAACCTAGGCTACGTTGAGTTGTCAACATCTATGCCAGTTTGTATTTCGCCGTTTGAGGTAATTAACAATATTGCTCTGGTAAAATGACTGTTGGATACTTGCAATGAATTTTTTTCACATGTAGAAAACAGCCTAGTTTCCGACCAGACGTTCAGAAATACAGATGAAAAAAGCCGCTATTTTTATGGAAAGAAACATTTTGAACACTGCGGGAAAATGCTTTGATCGAAGTTCTAACGCCTGGCATCAAATATTTCGCCACACACGTTTCGTGCTATTCGACACAACGGGTTTCTAACTTTCTTCGAAGTAGGCTACTTTTACTTGTCAACGTCTATGCAAGTTTGTATTTATGCCTGACTTATGCACTTGTTGTTCCAAGAATGGAGAATTTTTTTGCAATGTGAATAAAGAATAGTAGACAGATAAACACGGTTGCAACTCGACTTCCTTCCACTAAAAGGGTTTCTGTGATTACGTAATGAGCGATTTTGCACTTGCATTCACAAAAGCACACAACCTAGCTAGCAAAACCCGTCGTTTTTACATTGATTCAACGTCTGTAGACGTTGAATCGAAAAAACGAGAAGCGAAAAATATACTAGAGTAGTCTATCACGACCGCACTGTTTGATTTGTTGTGATGTAATAATACCAAAAGTAGCGATACGCACGCTGTTACGTTAATTCACCTTAAATAACTCAGGGAGGAAAAGTAAGTTAATCTTGGGTTACCTTTAAAGTAAGTTAACAGCACAAATCGATTTAAATTTCCTGGAGGGTTATATTGCGTAGGCTACCCAGACAGCAAAAATCATCATTTTACATTGATTCAACGTCTACAGACGTGAAGTCAATGCAAAAATAACGAATTTTGATGCCTGCGTATCAATGCCCAAGAAGAGATTTACGTTTGTTTTACATTAATTCGACATCTAGCAACGTTGAATTGAATTATCATAAAATAACTTTAATTGTTCAACCAGGTACCGGTAACAAATTAATAGCTCACTGCGAGATGATTGCCTCGATTTACGTTTACACTAACATAATTTCGGCACAATTGGGATACTGCGAGCAAACACGAGTCTGTTTGATAAAGAACTAGCTGTCAGAATCGGAATTATCAGATGCTGTATCGGAGGATGAGGTTGTCGCGTCGTCACTAGAATACTTGAAGACGCAAAACTGCCCGTTCATGAACGCGCGATGCCATATGATCGGAAGCATTACTTTACTGCCCAAGAACCATTTATCGAATTTCGTATTACTTTTTTAACTTGACCCCGTAGCTTTTCTAATTCCAATTTGTTTCCGTCATAAAGTTCTTTACAAATATTGCAAAATACCCGCTAACTTTTCCTTCTGTTTGATAAAATCTATGGCAGGTAAATTCTACTTTTTAACTGTATCTTCTTTCACCATAATTTATATTCGCAACGACATCGGTAAACAATAAGCATTCGATGAAAAAATAATTTTGCGTAACAATAAGCCGGTATTTATAAGGTTGCAAACTTTTTACAGTTCACAAGAGCATTGTCAGCGCATAAAATAGCTTGCGTGATGCTCTGGGCTACCGCCGTGTGACACGCGATGAAGAAGCGCATAAAATTTCGTTTGATTAAACATTAAAGCATACGGCAATTGCCGCCGTAATCCAAGGTTTGTTGATTTAGCGACGGCAATGTTTTTGCCGTTGTAGATACAAGCTAATTTCGAGGGCTGTATAGTGTATACATGTCCGGTAGGTATATAACTTAGCGCTTGATACTCCTTTGCAATCACTCAACCAGCGTGCGATTAAAAGCTTAAGTGACTCTGATACCACACAACTTGTGCGGTAACTCGCGGCCAAACGCTTATAATCTGACTCTTGTGACGTCATATTACTATTCGACAAACAAACGCAGAAATTTTGGTCGTTCGACAAGAAAGAAAAAATCGCAGCCCTGGGTGTGTCTCCAGGCTACGTTTTTTTTTTCAAGTTCAATGTTTAGATTTGGACCTGGGGTGCGAAAATTGGCTGTTGACTTTAAAAACCGTGCGAAAAAAATGAATGCTCTTGAAACAAATCAGCATGAACTTCAACACCCCTGGTCTAAAACCTGTTTGTTGCATTTTGCTTGATTACTTTTATGAGTGGAAAGCAAGAGTTAACAGAAATTTTCCAGCTACATTTAATTTGTTATACACGCTATAGATATCTGGATGAAGAACTTACAGTTACTGGGAAGTATTCACCCACACCGGCTGATTTTTGTACAAAGCAAGTGGTAGCTTGGGATGAGGAGAGTACAGTGTTTGCTGCCTCGCTTTATTATGGAAGAGTACATTTGTTTGACACAACATGTACTCTTTTATCAACAATAAAGGTTAGATTAATGTCTTGCATTCACTTTGTCCTGCTGAGTAATCACAAAGTTTAGAGACTGTGCTGTATGGTGATCGTACTTTGATCATATTATACTTGTCATAGTTATTTTGCCCTTTGTGCAAAATTTTGCTGATCCCTCCTCAAGAGACTGTAGAGATATCTCATATGTTTTGGAATTCCTCCACTACAGTACACAATTCACATATGTGAGGTCTTTTTTTTTACTTTTAGTGTACACATTTTTGTTAGTGTTTACTCAATTTTGATTTCAACTTTGTGTTGCTTCTCAGTTGACACCAGATACTGAAAGCGAACAGAAAACTTCTGGCAACATGCTTTGTTCTATGGTCTTCATTAAATCAAGAAGCAAAAAGCAAACTGACGAATGGGAATTGTTAATATTGACACAATCTGGTGCATTGGCTAGTTACTTTGTAAACTCAAAAGAATGCCAATTGAGTCACACTTTTAACTTTGGGAATGTCTATTCTCATGGCATCAGCTGTGCTTTTTTGGATAACTCAAACAGGTACTGTAGCAAGATTACTTATGTAAGTACAATCAGGCTAGATGGGCTGATGTTTGATTACTTTTTCTAGCAATGCAGTGATTGCAAAAAGCACATTGTAAAATCTAATATTTGTAAATAGAAGCAGCAAGGGTTGGTTCTGTAACACAGATCGTATGTGTCGCATAGGCATATAGTTTATGTTACTTTGTAGATTTGTACTGGGCTCATTCCATGTCAAGTGGCCCAGAGCTGCATGTCACCTCATAGAAGCTTGGATTGAAATTGTGCAGGTCCCTAGCTCACCAACCTGTAGATGTTTGAAATGAGGCAAGCACCGGCGAACATGGCTTTAAATTTGTCAACATTTTGGCTAAGTTTCTCCCCGAAATTTCGCAATTACTTAAAATTTCAATAACTTTATCATTTTAAACGTTATAATATTGACTGTATTTTTGTTTATAAAAATAAACACCATACGGTACGCAAAACTGTGTACAAGCTTTTCCGACAATGATTATTGAAGTTTGTAAAAATAAGCTTACAGTTTTCCTAGTTTTTGGGTGCATTCATTCGGACCAAGCTTTTCAAAATTCAACGCCAATTTTTTTCAAAAGGGGCGATAAATATTAGCATAATTTTACTAAAATGAACTGCTTGCTCACAAGGAGAGTCCGATAGGGAAAAGAGTATTTTGAGGATTTATGGCACAAATTTTTGATGTGCACATAAGCTACGGTAATATTGTTTGAAATTCCCAAATGGCTGCATCTTTTGCCTAATTTATCATGCATTAACTTCAAACTTAAAATGTCGGTCCATGTCTTCATGTGAACGTAATAAACGTTGTAAACCTGTGTTTTATTTTGTAGGCTTTTGGTTGTTGGCGGAAATACTAACTGTGAAGTTGATTGCGGCCAAGAAATCACTGGAAACCAGTTTGGGATCACCAAATGGAGAGTTTTGTCAGACTTTCCTTACTATACAAAAGACTTGAGCGAATCAATAAATTCTATGGTTAGTAGCCTAAATGTCTATGTATGTATATATTGTATATATATTTCATTTCCATGTGTGGTATATTGTATATTCCATGTTTAGTATAGTGTAGTGTCCAACTGAGCTAATTTGTCTATTAACCCTTTCTAAAATCAAACATCTAATTTCAGGAAAGGTTTAAAAAAGGAATATTAAAACGGGCTTACACTTACTCAAAAGACGCGTGGCAAAGGCTGTACACATCTTCAATGGTAAGCTAAGGTTTCTAGTTCCGTGTATTCTAATCTGAATCTATTGTTGTACTTTTTTCTATAGGATAACTTATATAATTTGCTAACATCAGCCCGGATTTTAACAGGTTACTAGAATGTGGGAAAGATTACCTCACTGGCAAAAGTTCATATTCGAAAGGGAACTAAATATTAATTCTACATACACAAATGCTCATATTATTTCCGAGGTTTGAGCTGTGCTATTAGTATTTATGACTCAAAATTTTAAGCACGTGCACAATTCTTCGTCTTTACTCGAAAAAAATACGATATTTTTCTATAATTTATGTCAAGAAAAAAGACAAAAACGAATTGAATAAAGAACACTGTGAAAGAGAGTGTACAACGTTTTTGTCGGCTAACTTAGCATAGTCTAAAACTAGAAGCGAAACTTAATCTATTGCTTGCAACTTAACTATTGCAATGCCCAAGGTTGACGAGAAAATTGAACATATCTTCTGCTATTGCTATATTCGTATATTGCTTAGAATGGTGTCTACACCATGGCGCTTTCGCCTGATCAAAAGAAAGTTATTGCCATCCATTATAACGGTGATCTCTCTTACTGGGATTTTCCGTCATTGAGAATGAAAGCGAAGTGGAGTCTTCAAGAGCAACCTCATCATTCGGATGTTAATCCAAGCCTGGTCTCAAGATTTGGTCGCAAGCGTCGTCATGACGACAGTATGTTCATGAAATTTATGCTATGCTTATCTAATCCATTTTCAATCGGATGAGGTGACACTGAATACTGAAAGGTTTGGGTGTTCATCAGGACAAATATCGTTTCTAGCACTAGTTTCTAGTACGACGTTCATGTGATGAAAGTAAAAGCAAAGACAAACATGTTGATTTATTGCTTCGCTGACATTTCGCGCACCATGACAATGCGCATCATCAGACCGAAACGTTAGTTAAGCAATAAACCAATCTGTTTGTTACTTTTACTTTCACTTATCATATGAACGTTGCAACTAGTGCTAGAAAGGAGATAACACTGTTCAACAAAACAAAATATGTTTCTTGGTACCTCAAAATATTGTTAAAACTTTAATCCTAATTTGAATCATATTTGAGCTCATTTTTAGAATAGCATCATTTTTCGCATCAACTGTAAGCCTTCAGTTTCTGGCATACCTTTAAATTTTTGAATGTTGTATCTTGCATATGGATCATAAACAACAAAGCATTTGTTAAAAGTCGCTTAAATGTATGAAAAATAAACTTTTTCACCTAATGATATATGATATACGCAGGAAATGTTAAAATAACCTTCAAATGTTAAAATAGCCTAAATCTTTAAATTAGTTTATAAAATCCTGAATGACACTCTTGTCCTCCTTGTAGTCTATAACCAAATATATCTAGGACTTGAGCAGTAACATTGAAGGTACTGCTGCTTTATCCTTTTTTGTAGCTGGCAAGCATTCCAATTGCATATCAACAACGAAACGCGACCATTAACTTTTGTTGATATTTCTCCAGATGGACCAATAAGTTTCTATCCGTTCGACGTATCGTGGTGGGATTGCGAATCCGTGGTCGTGTCAAGATGTTCCGGATGTCTGACCATCCTCTCCGTCGCACAACCGGACTTGGTTAATCTCTTTGGAGAGCAGTGTGAATGGATTACTCCATTTTGCCAAGTATCATCAACAGTTAATGAAAGGTTTTACATGCTGGAGGTTGGTGCAGTGCAAAATTCTCTGTGTAGATAAAAAAAATACCGTACTTACAACGTATGTACCGTACTTGCTGTAAAGTTTATTGTTACTTTCAGCTTGGTGACCATTTGGCCTATTGTGACAATTTAGGATGCTTTCAAAATATAGGACTTTTGTACGAACTGTTTATTAGGTGTTACTTTTGCGGAGTCTTTCATTTCTTACGAAAATACCTTGTGTACAATATGCTTGAAACATGTTGATGTTTTGAAGTCCTCTCACTCCTAAACTTTTTCAACGCAAAACTGCAAACTGAAAATGTCTGTAGGTTGAAGTCAGGGAAGTAAGGATTGGGTTCTGGAATTTTAACAATTTTTTTTCTATTCTTGTCCTGAAATTATTTGTCTTCAAATGCCAAAAAAATTACAAGAATAGGGAAGAAATGTTTTAAAAGTTAACCGCAAAGCAAGCCTACAGTATATCAATTGAAGTTGAACATACTTGCCCAGGCATTGGATATTTTGCTATTAAAAGTAAATTAGAAGTCGCTTCAAGACAGGTTGCATACAAGCTTATACACTCCAGCTTAGTTTGACAACTTCAGTTTATGCAGACATACGTTTTTTCCGCCAAAACACCCGGAAAGTAAAAATTGTTCACAAAAAAACTCGCATTTTCTATAGTATCTATCTCACATAATTCGGCCAGAGTTGCTGAGCCCCAATTATTAGCTGTTAACAATTTGAGGCTTATTTCGTTTGGTTTGATGCAAAATGCAGTCAAGTAGTGAGAGATTGTGGTGCAGTATTGAAGATTTGCCTAAAGCCTAAACTTGAAAATGAATCCAAAACCCTTACAATTTCAAGCTTGTTATCATTGCAACACCCTGTTCATCCTTGTGACAAGGAAAGTGCATTAAATGATTAGCAAAAAGTTCAAATTACAAAAATGAAATGTCAACTTTCCATATCATAACGCTACGATTAGAATTATCATATTGGCCGTAATTTGATTCCTATTAAGCTGTTCTGCCTCGTCATGTCAAAAACCTCATAATCATGAAGCGGACAAATCGATTTTCTGGTGATTTTAGACATCACAATTTTATTTATCCGAAGTTGAACGCAATCAAAAGTACTTGTATAGGATCTAGGAGCTAGGTGGTTAGTTTGAAGTTTATTATTTCATCAAGATCAGACATTATATTACCCTCACACGTGCAAACAATAAAAAATGATTAATTAATATATGGCATCGAAGTAGTGTGTGGATGTATCTATATTGTCACCGTATAATGCATTTGTGTAGATAAATTCCGTTTTTATGTAACTTTATTTGCTTAGTTATCGAAAAGTCAAGGTACGACAGAAAGCATTTAATCATTCTCTTCCTACTTCTTCAGTGCAACACAGAAACTGTGTCTAACAAGAAGAAATTGAAGACGAACGCAAGTGCTGTTGATGATGATGATGATGACGAAAGATCTCTAATGCAGAGAGCAATTCATATTGCCAAGCACTATACTGGCATGGCTACACCAAAGATCAAAGAAAAGTACGCTCCTATGCTTTTAGTAGAAACAACCCACATATTGAAGTTGATTTAAAAGTATGATTAATAGAACTGAATGGCGTTGACAAAATGATTTCTTCATTGTTTTGAAACAATTAGTTATGAATGCAACTTAACTATCACATCACTTCAATCGTTTTGATTCAATATTTTGTCTACTCGTTTTTAAGACTAATAGCAAAATGGTTGAAATGCTTCATCAGTCAGAGAAAAAGATGCGGAATCCAAAACGGAGAAACTAAACTCGTGATAGCAAACGTTTTGAAATTGAAACTATTTTTTATCCTCAGCCACAAAAATAATAGAAACATTGGCATTTTTTTACGAAGCATTGGCAAACATGAGTTTACTTTCTAGAGCTCTGTATATTTAGAAAGACTCACTCAGAAATATGACGAGGCATTTTCCCAGTGATATTTCTGTTCTTTTTTTTCACACAGACATTACATTCACAAGTATTTTTTGGCCACTCTGACAAAAACGACGCCGCAAGAACTCTACCAGAGGAAGATTGATGATCAGGAGTTTGGTGAAGCACTGTCCATAGCTCAGGTCTACAATTTAGACTGCGACAAAGTATTCCAAAGACAGTGGAGAAACTCTCCTGTCTCGAAAGCAACGATACAAGACTATCTGGTAAGATCAGCAAGATGTCGAAAAGTCGTTTTTATTGCATGCGTCCTTGACTCCTTGTCCCTGCTATATATTTAAATTGTTTGATGAAGACTCTCATTGCAAGCCGAATACTTTTTTTTGGAGTATTTTTCTTTATGCCTTTTTGTTGGAATTAAATAATTTCAAACCCCTTAGTGTTACTTGGCATTGTATGTTTGTTGCACAGCAAAATAAACTCTTTTCCAAAGCTCTGAACTAGCTTTTTGGTTAAAACTAGATTAGTTTTTAGATCGAAATCGCCAAGATCTGTGACAAACCTAATAAACCTACAAACCTGACAAACCAACAAAACCTAATAGGCAGATGAAATTGAACTAATGTAAACATTTCAAATGCTATGGACTATGGTATGCCATCTTAATCTTTATGTTCAATTTTAAAATGCTATTTGTTTTGCAAATGATGAACAACATTGCAGTCACTGTTTTTGAATTTTCTGAAATTCACCTGATATTTTAGGCTCTGTTCGTGTAATTCCAATTTACCATTCTGCGTTTTAAGCTAGTTGAATTCCCTTTCAGTCAAAGGTTGGCAATCGTCATTGGGTGTTCCGTGAATGCTTAGACAGGGTACCAGAGAGGATGGATGACGTCAAGGAATTGTTGGACTTCGCTCTTCAAGTCACTGACATCGATAAAATGGCGTCACTGGCGAAGAGGTGCTTTAAACTGTTTGGTTTCGTTTTCTAATTCATTATAAAATATTTGTTTGAGTTTGTGAGAATGTAGGCTACACCAGATGTGAAACCAGGTGATAGAAGCGACACTGGTGATTTTCCATGGAAATGAAACGGCCAAAGTGAAATTGATTTAGACTAAAAACAAGCTGGTTTGACTAAGTCTTACTTCCCGAGACACAAACTGCGTACCCGGTAGAAAGAAATCTGTACAAACCATTGAAACCAATAGCTTGATGAAGCTGCTTTCAACCTCCAATGTCCATCATCTGTTAATAATTATTGAAATTCTACACTGACCAGTTTAAACCGGATACGTCTTTTAATACATAATTGCAGTTCTTTATCAGTGTTGGAGGTTGATACGCAGAAGCAATTCAAGTGAGTACCTAGAACGTTGAACAAAACAAACAATTTATATCGCAGCGATCTTGTTACCGATGACGATGAAGACGGAGAGATCGACGATTATGATGGATTTGACTACGAAGTTCAAAAACAAAGAGAAGCAGAAAAGCGTCAACAATTTGAAAATAAGTGGATGAGACACGTTGATTTGGAAAAGTGAGTTTTTTTGCTAATCAAAAGAGTGAAAGTTTCATACCAAAATAACGCCCAGAACGAACACGGACGTTTTGATAGTTATATTTCCGATGGAGGTCAACTTTTTGAGCTACTACGCGTATGGAATCTACTGCAAGAGAAAAATCACACTCAGTTACTAAGCCTCAGGAAATGAAAGATGAAGCCCTCGTTATACTAAGGCTCTGGAACTAATGAGAGTAGGGTGGTCATTTCCTTTCTATAAGCAATCTTTCCTTCCGCAATTACGTCCACTCAATTTACTACACACTAGGTAGAGGTGAGCGGTATTTTTCAATAACCAGGTCAAACCGGGTCTCGAAGTAGGTTGCAAAGCCAGCGTCTTATCCGTTGCGCTATCTCCCCGCTTGAGAACATTTTTGTGTATACTGTAGATTGTAGGTAGAAATACTAAAACTTCAGAACTATACGTCTGACACAAGATTGTACATTTTGAAATAATAGTTTTTGCATCAAATTTACAGACATTTACTACTACAGGCATGTATAACAAAGTGTGATAATGTTGGCACACAGTGACTTCATATGAAATGTGGTTTTGTCATAGTTGTCTTCTCCCTTGGCCTTCTATTAAGACTTTGGTTTGTTGGCTGATTGCATTGAAATGATTTTGTTTCTCTCAATTTGTACCTTTCGAATTTTGCTTATTTCGTTTAATGTTTATGACCTGATTATTTTTCTATTGCATGTATTCTGCTCATCCTGTAACGATGGAGAAATGGTTGATAACATTGTGCAATGGTTTTATCTATTTATATGTTTTCTTGCTTTCTCAATCTGTATTTAGCATGACTTTGATTACACTTATGGTACTTGTACAAATGGCTTAGGTTTAACTGGGATTTATAATTTCAGCTTATCATTGGAGCAAAACGAGATGCTGGCTTGTCGTCAGAAAATCCTCAAGTTTAAAGATCGGCTTTCCACTTACATATTGCTAATGGGCGGCTATGACGCTGCAAATGAAAGGTAATTTTCTGCACATTATGACGTATGTTATGTGAAGAAAAAATGGAGATTTTGTTTGAGTAAGACTTTTTGGTGTACAGTAGATTTTTGCTTTTGAATTTAAAGTTGGCCAGAACTGACGTTTTAAATTGATCCAGTTTTGATCAGTGGACTGGTCATAGATAGAAAGGCGCACTGATTTTTCCACTTTAGCTCTATTCGATAACTAACTAACTAACTACTTATGGCAACTTCAACTATTGGGTGGTAACTTTCTTAATTTTCTTTTTTAATCTTTCAGATACACAGCGAATGACTTTGCTACTTTTCGAAAACGGGATTTGTTTGACCTTGCCTTGGATTATGTCAGATCGTCAAAGTGGGAACACCTGGATGTCCTATTGCAATACCATGCCGATCATCTGAGACCTCATTGGTAGGTTCACGCGGCCGTTGCTTCTGTATCACATAAAATCATTGAAATGCAAAAGTTGTCATGGTTTTGCAGTGTGTCTAGCTGAACTGACACTTTTCCGGAATATACATGCCACAATTTTATGGCTTTTATCTAGACTTTCTCTGGAAATAAAATGTATACAAACATTTCTCTGTTGTATTAAACAATAAATACTATTAATGCTACAAAAAGTGCTCAATGCCAAGCAAAAGCCAAGCAGAGCGAATTACATCAAAATAATTACTACTTTCTAAAACCTCTTCTACGGCCTGTTGCACCAACCAACGATTTGTTGTATTATGTACAACATTGCTCTATTCTTTATCACTCAAATTCTTTTGTAGAACCCTACCTTCCCAGTTCTTTCAACTCTATCTTTCAACTTAACTTTCAGCTCGTGTTTTTGCATTATTTTATCATCTCACCCATTGTATTGTGCATGCAAGTGACACCCACGTGTGCCTGCTGGTTTGGATTTAAATAATTATAAACAAATTACATGACAGTTGCTTTTGCATGCTGTTTAGGCTGCCTCTTCTTTCAAACTTTTCTGAAACCGTCTTCCCGGCCACCTACGAATGCCTGCTACCTGAGGTGAAGGATGGTCAGGTCGTTTCATTGCTACGTCATCAACATCGTCCCTGTGCAGACTGGTCAGAGACTACAGTCATGGACACTCGGCAGTGTGACGTGGAAGATTTTTATGAAAACAACAGTTTTCTAAAAAACTTTAGGTATTTTACAAGGTTTGATGGCTAGTGGAGGCGAAGCGCCACATTCATTCTTTATACGTAGGTTAAGTTTCTGACGACTTACAATGTTAGAGTTGTTGCTTATCCACTGAGGTTTGTTGTTGACTGCAATATTACAGCAATCCTATGACCGCATGCTTGCATAGGCTTTGAACCACCGACGCTTGTGATCGCAGGTGACAAGTTGAAGCATCATCATAATCATAATCCATCGTCGGTTTGTTCCCCACTAGTGGGGGTGGCCGATTGTTTCCGTGCAGCAATTGTTTTAATCCCTCTTTTGCTGCATTTAAATAATATTTTGGAGCATAGATTTTCCAGCCGGATGCCCTTCCTGACGCTAACCACAGTTATTGGCGGTGGGCCTAGCCTTTACTTAAAAAGTATTTCCTGCAAGGCAGCAGGATTTCTAACAAGTTTTAGCCAACCAGTCGAGGTTGTTGCCCATGAGGTGGGACGTGGACCCACTTGTTAGTTTGGTGTGTGATCAAGACCAGTGTTCCCCGAGACCCATGGTGTAACAATCCATGGCGACTGCCCAGGGTTCAAAGGTGCTACCTGTACCACACACATACCTTTTTGCCGTTTTGTCATTGCGCTGTTCCGTTTACTTGAATGACTGCATTGCAAGTTGTTGCTGACGAGCTCTGCCCAAACTTCCTTTGTTTGACTGAGTTTCCAGCGAACTACTCTGCTTTACTAATGTTTGAACACCGTAAATTCATTCTGGTATTAGCGTGAAAGATGTTACCCCCCAACTGGCCAGCGAGTGGTACCAACAGAGAGCTCGACAGATGGAGAAACTAACACAACAGACAGAAGAAGCTTTGCAACTGATAGAAATCGGCGTCGAGAAAGGAATATCGGGTTTGTCTCAACTGCAGTTTGATCTGACGGCGCTGGACAATCTCGTGTTTGAATGCGGTTGTGAATTCGGTTTAAGTTTGGACGATCTTGTTCAGAAGTCGCCGTTGGAGCGAATCCGTCTCATGATGGCCCAGGTAAAGTGAAAGGCAAATATCTTTGTGTTATAATGATATTTTTTTGAATATATTAATTGTCTGCACAATGAAAGAAGCGCACAATCGGTTGTAAAAGCACAGATTGTAACCCATTATTTGAAAACTTTAAATATTCCATTGTTTTGTTTCAAACTTTCTGAGACGACATTGACATTTTTACAGTAAAATTGTGGTTTTATACCAGATAACACTTCAGTTTGGCTTGCAAAGAGTTGTAGATTGAATAAGATTGTGTTTTTGTATTGTATTAACGTTTAGAATTTTTGCGTCATTACAAAAACAAAATCATTATAATTCCAGTCTGTCCCGACCACTTTTGTACGAGATATTCAACAGTTGGTTCTGCCATTTGTCAAGTTCTGCGGCCAAGAAAAATTATTAGAAACATATTTGATAGAAAGTGCTCAACAAAACCTGGTGCTGCCCTTTCTTGTTTTCAAGTACATGTTTACCCATGTAAGTGAGTCAACTATTGTTGTTTGCATGAGAATTGTGTTTTCCTCACATGGCATCTTTATTTTAACAGTTCAAATGGTTTGTGATTTGAAAAAAATTAGTTGTGCTGATCGACGAAATCTTAGAAATTGTTTATAATTATTTTACTCATCATCATCATTAAGGTCCTTCCTCTCGTCGAGGGTTGGAGGCAATGAGGCGCCAAGTTTCTCTATTGTGAGATTTTTCTACTGCAGTTGTGTAATTAAGTCCTGACCAGTCTTCAATATCATTAGTCCAAATTCTTGGTTGTCTGCCCCTATTTTACTACCTATTTTTGCCTGAAATATATTCTGATTGTTCACATTTCATTAGCGTTTTTTATGCTGTCAGCTTTTTTAAGCATTGTTCAACTGTTCAGAATGTTCAGATAAAGAGGTAACACTCCACTTTTTTTTTGAAAATTTTTGCAGAAGCCGATCGATTGCAACTTTCACAGCAACAAGGACGTGGTTGCCACGGCGGTGGATTGCATATTCGCCATGGAGATTCCAGAACAGCTGGACATTGCTTATCGCATCGTTGCGTGCTTACCGAAGTGTGACGGCCCTGATAAAACGGAGATGAAAGAAAAGGTATTTGAGTGTGTACCTGCTGATTGTTGCGCTGAGCGGTGGAATAACTGAATGGATATGTCACTTGGCTTCAAACCATACTATTTTGGTTTGACACCGCTCGATTCCATGGAAGTTGAAAGAAACTTAATAGCAGTGGTTGATGAAAATGAAGTGCATGAGACGTGGCCTGGGTTTGAGACAAAATATTCTCTGTAGGCTCATTTAAAGTGAGCCGTCATTCTGGTCATGTAATATCTTTCAAGTCCATGTTGAAAGATCACAATGTTCAACGATTTGTTTTCAATAGGTTGGAGGTTTGGAGAGGAACTTGGATGTTTGTGGCATCTTTGCCAAGCACAAGGTGCCGATGACGCCTAGCAAATTGCGAGAAATAGCGGAAGATCGAAATCAAGTCTTGCTCTTGTTTAAAAGACTGACTCGGACTTTAGGTGAGTGACTAACTGACTATTCTTTGTTTTGTGAAGATTGCCAATAGCAACGGCTATCAGTCACGCAAACTTGTTCTTGAAATCCGTTTTTGTTGGAGCTATTTTTTTTTATGTCACCTGCTGAAGTTTGTTGAAGAAGATCTACTAAAGTTAGGACTTTGGCAATAGTTTTCTTTTTTGTCGTGTGTACTTTGTGAAGAACTAGAGAGGCGTATTTTTGTTCCAACGAGGAACTGGAAGGTATGAACTGGTAGTTTGTTCAGTGGAAATTCCTCTTACAGATGTTATCAATCAAAGGTTTTTCAATATTGCTATGTATTTGCTGGGGTTAGCGGAAAAAGATTTAAAAAAAATACTAACTTTTTATCTTTATAGCTCTTCAAGATATTCTATCCGCCAGCCAAGTAAGTAATGTCTTGGATGACATGCTCTCCATCTCTTCTGGGATGTTCACCTCCATGATCGATCAGACCACTTGCATCCATGTGCTCATTGAGAGTCTCCTCACTTCCGGGATCACGGAGAACATCCGTCTAGCTGGTGAGTTCCCAGTGGTTCTTGGTTCTTTATTTAATAAAACCTCACTCGTGATTGAGTCAAGTAAGGTGATATTGTACGTTTCTCCTTGAATCTGGAAGGAGTAGTTTGCATTTCCCTGTTGTCTTTTTGGAAAACAATCGTGTAATATGACGTTTTATTGTTGGTACAAACCGAAATGTTTTTATTGAAAAAAAAAAAATGTTTTTTTTCTCTGCTCAAGGCAACGTCATGACTCGTTCTGCTGACGAAACACGTTCCAGTAGCCGCAATTTCCAACTTCCTTATAAGGTAAGAGCTGGGTGAGTTGCGCTGCTGCTTACGCTCTGACAAAGCGACTGATTTTTACAAAGTTGAAGGCATTGAAGCAACGGGTTTTCAGAAGGCAATATATCTTGAAATTTAACTTGGCCCTCTTGCTAACTTGGTTTCTCGTAAAAATACAACATCTTCATATGGATTGTAGAAACAGTCATTTGCGAATTCCATTTGTCTCATAATGGAACCATTTATCTGCGATGTATGATGCACCACCAAAAACATTTTCCTAAAAAGAAAGCGATAACCCAACAGCTGTTAAAAGATGTCACTGATTCCGCCACATCTTACGCTTAAAATATATTTAGTCGATACTCCAATTGCGAACAACGCTAAGTTCGCATCTGAGCAAACATCTTTGCAATGAAATAGTTTTTTTTGTGACTTTTAGATCAAACTAGACAATATTTGCGATTTTTAGCAAAAGATTGGAATACACTTAAATCACCTATAATAAGTTTCCGCCATTTTCGATACAAAACTTCCACAGGATTCCGTGGATCTCGTCCTGCGATCCGCGAGAGAATATTTTGATGCTGCCTCCATCCCGCTACAAAACAACAAGCTGCTGCAGACGTCGCGTCTCTGCCTGCAGTTGATCATCGATCGGCCGTCAGAGATACGAGAACAACTGGACCTGATAGAGGCTGTGTCGCTACTGTCAGCGTTTGGACTTGAAATGTTGCCTTTAGAAGGTATGGCCTTGGTCGATTTTAAGTATTGCTGATCAAATGTTAGGAGAATTAGATGAAACTAGATTTCAATAGACAGGTTTAAAAATCATGGACATTCTTGGTAAACATCAAAGCTAATTTTGATTAATTTGATCTTTGGGGTGATAGATTCCTTTTCAAGTGTTATTCCAACAGCTTTATGTACTTCAGTGGTTTTAAATAACTATCCCAAGATTGGTAACTTGAAGTTTTCACCAGGGGCCGTCCAGGTTGATTAAAATGTAAAAAACATTGGTGGTAGATTGAAGTTGAAGTTTTTGACATCGCAAATAGATGCGTCCACCTCCACTCCATACCCAGTCTTTGCGACAGCCCAAAACGTTTGAAACAGTTTAAGATGGTTTCCACAAGATTGGCATACTTGCGGTTTACTCAGTAAAATGTCTTCAACCACCAGACATAGCCCTGGACGCCGTACGGGAAACAGATTTTTGTGTCTAACCAAGTTTTTTTTCAGTGAGGTTGTGCAAAGATCGTTTGGAGATAGTGCAGAAGATCCTTGATCTTTCACCAACCAATTACTTGAAAGAAGAGCCGATCTTGCGTCTCTCTTCTTTGATGAACATCAGCGGACATGACAAGAAGGAGCAGATCGGGCGAACAAAGTGTGCGATCGTTGAAAAGGCTGTGAAGGTTCAAGACTATTTTTTCTTCTTTTTTTGTAACGTCTTTTTCTATACTGAGTCAGTTTTATGTTTATTCGACCATCATGTATTGTCACTCTATGATGAAAAAAGAATGTGAAATTAAAATAATGTTGCATAGAAATGTAGACAATCTGCTTTGACATTTTACAACTTAGGTAGACATCGACCTTTCAATATAAATGGTTAAATTCTTGAAGTCTCAAAATTGTCATTTTTTTGCTTTGATGCGTTTGTTTGGAAAACTCAATTATATCCAAACAGATTTTAGGTGAAGTCTTTTAGTGCACATCTTTAAGGTGCACACAGTTGGGTGTTTACCAAATAGGTGCGGTTCACTGTGGCGCCCGGTCATTTAGGTGCTATTCTCAGTAAAGTCCATTTCATTAGGTGCTTGATGGTAGTACTGCAGATTGTATCAGCTTGGCAGTTAGGGCAATGCTTTTCACACAAAATGTTATATTTTTTTGAAAAGCATATGCTACGATACTTAATAATAATTAAACAAAGCCGTTCAAAGTCTTGTCGATGATGCAATTTTCTCGCTAGAAATTAATTTTTAAACTGAAGTTGATCCGCATCAACAAAGATATTTTATTCTAAGCAATATTACTGAATAATTATGAATGTAATTTGACACCTCGAATAGCACTTAAATGACCGGGCGCCGCACCTAAATATCCTGAAGCCACAGTGCGCGCACCTATTCGGAGGCACCTGACTGTCTGCACGTAAAAGACGTGGACCCGTTTTGCCGCTGATCTCAACTGTGGCGCTATTTTTAGCCATACGTAATCTATTGTGACTAAAATTGTGTGGATAAAAGGTACGTTTGAATTCGTTTTGTGCGGTGTTACCGATTTTGGGTTCCCTTTAAATCAAGCAAAGGGATAAAGATATTTTAATTTGGTTATTGGTGGGTTGGAAATTGGTAGAAATTTGGCAACACTGTCTCGTTGCTTACCATACACTAGATTGCACATTCTATGCTTTGAAAATCTCTGACATTCTTTTAATTGAAGTAATTGCTAAAAGCGAGCAGCTGATTTGGCTTAGCGAATGCGACATTTTAGTTAGCCCGTTTCAGAAAGGAATTATTTTCCCACCTTATCAGTGCACACCGATCAAAATTTTACCGTTTTTTGTTAAAATTATCATAAGCCAGCAAGTTTTTTGAACAAATCAAATTCAGTTTAACGTTTCACCACAGAGCAACGATCTGAAAGCGGCCGTTCGATTGGTCAAGGATCTCATTGCCATGAACTACTCGCATGCTTGGAGGTTATGCGCTCAACTAGGAACTTGTAATGGAGTTTCAGATCTACAATTCAGGTAACGACGTTTGTTGCGCAGTATTAGTGCAACACTTTGTAAGAATGCCGTAACGTTGCTTGTAGGATAACGGCAGTTAATGTTTCAATTATCAAGAATGTTCAGAACATTGTTGACCATGTGGCTACTGACTGCAATGTCACATTGTTTTATGGCGCAGGTTGAAGATGCAGTTTTGGTGGAAACGTTAGGATTCAGTTCAAACAAATGATAGTGTTTCATAAACTTTATAATAAATTAAAATTGCTTTCACTACGGCAAATAATAATTCGATAGTGACCAGACTCTAAAGACTTAAAAGTTAAAGCAATAATCTCTGCCCCTTTTATACTTTTTACACTAGCCACCGATACGCGTAAAGTCGAGAAAATTCTTTTTGCATTGGCCCTGAAAAGATTTTCATGTTTCTTAGTTTGAGATTGTTTCTGTGTGTTTTTTCTTTGTCTTCTTTCAAAAGGTTTCATTTTAAAAAATGATTTGAAATGTTTTCTTTCTCCTCTAGGTTCAGCTGCATCTCTTTTGCATCCTGCTACTGCGATGAGGAGAAGCTAGCGATGATGACTGACGAGTTGTGTAAGATAACGGCTCTTCTTTTGGAGCAATCTCTTGAAGAACAAATGGTTCAGTCGGAAGAACAACGTCACAATGACGAGGTGAAAACAAGTTGCTGTGTGTTCTTGTCCTTGATACTGCAAAGCCCAGTCAACGGAAACAAGTTATTAACATCATATAGTTTCATTGTTTCGTTTTTGCATTCATCAACTTCTTTGCTGAAAGATGCATTTGGTAGATGTGCATCGTATTTATGGAATGTTTGAGGGAGGAATCTATTCTATCAATTTTTTAATTCCTTTTTGTGTTCTCCCACTAATAAATGATTGTTTTTCTTAGATGTCTGAAGACAACACAGTGAAGATACCAGACTTGCCTGGTAAGCTGTCTGTTTTTTTTTACCTAAGTCTTAGATTACCTTTTTACAACGCATATCACAGTACGAAATTTAGTTCAGTTTTTCTTTGTTAAAGCAATCATCTCTACGTCCTCCTCTCATTAATGACAACCCTTTAAATGAAAGGCTACCACTAAAGCAGGTATGTCCAACCTAAATGCGTCCTTCGGCGAAAATTTATGGTATTTTAGAAAAGACTGAAACTACACTACGTTAAGAAAATCCAGCGTTAAAATGTAAGTGGAACACCACGCAAATACTAAAACTCCATTGGATTTCTTCATTAAACAAACTCAATGTGATGTTTGTCATCCACGAGTATCAAGGTTGTGTGGGGATAGCACTGGAAGAAGTTATTCACCCGGACTTCGGTTTTCACCGTTTCATCTAAGCTTTGAAAGATCTCTGCGTGGCATTTGAGTTTGAAAGAATTAATAAAAACTGAAATACAATTTACTTTTACTTTGATGTGAAACAAATACAAGACATAATGACAGGGCAAGTCTCAACTGGGCCGCGTGTGGTATAAAGCTGCTCTGGAGAATAGTGTAGATAATAGAATCATTAATTAACAGGCACTGTAGGGCATTATGTAAGAATAAAAGGTATCATGTTAACTACGATTTATCTTAAAGACACCGTTTCACGATATTGTAAGGAATCAAGAAATTTTCCGTTTCAATCTTTTCCTGGTAAGGTGATGATTTAGCGTAGCCTGACACCAAACGAGGTTGAAATTCAGTTTTCCTGATTATGACGAAAGAACCTTCAGGTGGCTGTTGCTGTTCCAACCAACAACAGGTTTTAACTTTTGAAAAGGTTTCCACCCACCAAAATTCTTTAAGTGAATAAATTACTAACAAGAAAACCGAAACGCTTTAAAAATTTGTTTCAGTATCAAGAACGTTGAAGGCATCAGCTGATCTGCTTGCTGGGACTGTCACCGCCACTACAGGGGTAACTGCTGCTTTCAATTATTTTTATTTCGATTGCTGATGTCGTGATACTTCACCTCAACTTATTATTTACAGTTTAGCTTAATTTTTAATCACAATTTCAGGATAAAAAGTTTTTGTAAGAATTGAAGACTCGAAATTTTTGACTTTCAGTAGACTTCAGAGATGATTGAATAAGAGAAGTGAAAGTCAGATCAAGATTGAGTTTGATGTAATGCTTTTAGATAACTTCTGATGTGCACAGTTTCACACATTCCTTCAATTATGGAGAGTAGCTTTAGGGCTGGTTAGTTTTGATGTCAGTACTTGTGCCATTTGCGACACAACTTATTTATAGAATAGTTTCACAACCCTGCAAACATCAAGACTAAGCAGGGTTGGTTGATTTAAATCAAATGTTGATTGAAATCAAACAATAAAAATCAAAAAAATCAATTAAAAAAATCAAATGATTTTTTATTTGCTAAAATAAAAATAAATACATCAACAAACGTTTCACTGCTTCTCTGTAATACAAAAGTTATATTTATAATATACTTAAGGCTATAGGCTATGCATGTTTTGAAAGGCAACTTAGTTTACTTGGCAGTTCACAAACAGTGTTGTTCACTAAACATAGTTTTTGAGCAAGTTTTTTACACTTTTGGTCTGGTTCAATCAGAAGTTCGAAATTGATTGGGCATTGCAAAAGCTGGCGAGCTTGTATTTATGTGCAAACTTCTCAATGCAAAATAAACTGCAATTTTGTGTCATCTGAACTTTTATTGTTTTGGTATGGTACGTCGGTAACATAATTATATTACACAGTTAAACTTTCTTTGCAAAAAGTCTGGTTGTAGGCTATGCATCAGTTGAGCAAAAAAGCAAAGTGATGTGTGCTCAAACATAAGGAAAGATCTTAGTGTAGTGAGATGACAGTCTGAGACGTACCTCAATCTCGATATGCACGTTATGATTTAGTATAAAGCAACATATCACACCTACTTAAAAATATGTGCAATAGACAGGCTAGCCTACAATATGATAATAAAAATGATTAAACACTTGCAAAGCAAAGCCTTTCAATCAATCAAGGGGTTAAAAATAATTCTGCTATCTTGCTAACATGATCTCTTCCCCCAAGTAGACTCGACGCTTTTTTATATAAAAAAATCATGATTTTTTTCAACCCTGAGACTAAGGCTTCAAAAATGAACGCTGTAAATTGTAATAAATATGTAGTTGCCTCTGTCACCTCTGTGTACTTTGTAAGTGGGTTTGAACTTTGTAGAACCGCTGCATGTTATATGTATTGGGTGCATTGTAACTATTTTATCACTACAATTGCATCATGTTTCCATGTTTAATCGTTGAAATAAGTTTTGATTTTCTTAAGGTTTTCCTGAGTGGTTTATCACTGTTGAAGAAGGAGTCAATGTCTTCCCTATCTTCTCCAACCACCGTGGACATTGATATGCAGGACCACGGAGATCATAGTTTTGAAACACAAACGTGTCCAGCTTTCTACAAAAGCATTCTGCCAGGAGCTGATAAAGATATAGTAGGTTCATTGGAATGTCCACACAAGCAGTTTTAGTTAATCAATAAATTAATTCTTCGTATGATGTACTACCCTTGAGTGTCTCTCTAGATTTATCTAGTTCAGGGGTGGGCAAAGTTGTTCAAAGAAAGAGCCGCTCGCGGATAAACCATAAACACCAGCGAGCCGCGAAATCAGTTGACACAAAATAACATAACAGCAATAAAAACACAATGATTGCTTATCCATATGAGTTTTGTACTTGGCTCACTAATCTCTGAAAATTGGACGATAAGTTGTTAATGCTGTGCGAATTAATTCTTCCAATTGTTCATTTGTCAAGATTGCACGATGTTTTGATTTTACAAAGTTATAAATTCTTGTAAAAATGAATAAGTAAATTCTGGTACTACTTCTCAGCTTCAACTAATCGCTGCTTATAGCGACTTTACTAAACTTCCAATTGTTGCTGACTGAACTCAAAATGAGCCCGGAGAAGCACAATGTTGCTTTTGCAAAGTCACAATTCCATTGTTTAACAATGGCTACAGTAAAAGAGAGACTCTTTTTTGATCTTTGTGTTGTATTGGCCGCAAATTAGATTTTGAAGGCAGTGTAGGCTGAGTCACAATTTTAATTTATAGCCTACCAACCGATTTTTGCGCCTCTATCAATGTGGCGCCCATGGCTTGAGCCATACCTGCTATACCCTAGGTACGCCACTGCTTGGTTGACAGTCCGAGATAATATATTTATAAAGTATAATCTTAATTTTTTGTAATATTACGATTCAATACAAGAGCCACAAAATTTATGCTGAAGAGCCGCATGCGGCTCGCGAGCCGCAGTTTGCCCACCGTTGATCTAGTTTATGCAAAGAGGCTGGCTCTTGATTATTTGTTTTGTAAGTAACCTTTTAACCGGGAGTATGTTAAAATAGATTATGTTGCAATTGGATTTCAAATTTTGTACAACTGCTGGCCAATAATGCGACAAGAAACTAACAGAATAATGTGCCAATGAATGCAAATGCCACTTTTCTTCATTTGTGCAAGTTGCTATTCTGCAACATTCCAACTCCACCAATCAGTAGACCTAAATTTTCATGACGAAATAAAGTAAAAGTTCAACACAAACATAATCAAGTGAATTTTGTTTGGGTCGTATTGATAGAAAATTAAGTCTAAAAGCAATGAGGCTGTAAGGCCGAAACCGTGTGCCAATGTCTGCAGTTATGGACGCTCTTGGTTGACGCCGATTAAGCCCTTTGCTGGAGACACCCCGCTGTTGCATTGCGCATAGCTCTTTGGCAAAGTTGGCGAAAGTAGAAATTATATGATGTGTGGTTTGGTAATGGTCTTGAACTTAATAATTAAGTAGTAATTGAACCAGTGAGCCTTCTGCAGTGTTGGAAAACTTCTTCCATTATACAAAACTGTGAAATTTTGTAATAATAATTCCCTCAACTAGTTATTTGTGTTTGGCCGGATTGATTTTTGAAAATTATTTCAAATTCTAAACTTTGATCGCTACATTTTAGTACAACATGGAAGGATACTCCTCAATGAACCAAGTGTCTCTTCTGCAACATCAGACCATGCTCCGCATCAACAAGCTGGCCAGTATGGAAGACAGGGTTCTGGATAACCTAAAGACCTTGTCCAGCCTTTCTTTAACAAAAGACCTTCCTCTCGCGTTGTCGTATCTTTTGGCCATTGCAGATGTAGGTATTTTTGTTAGACTGCTGAACTGATGACAGTAAAATCAAAGTTATTTATTGTGATTTTATAAAGCAAGCTACTTATCCTGACAAACATTTAACATAGCAAACGTTGTAATGAACTGATTTTGTTATTGTTTTTTTGTACCAACCAAGTACGCTGTTGCATGTAACAGCAGAGACACACTTGTATCTAAATTATAACAATGCTCAGGCAAACGATGTTGAAGAATGCTTTCAGACTCTTCCACTTACCTCACTGTCTCTTCAATTGCGTGTGTATTATCATTGCCTGAAGGTAAGAAGATTTACGTTTTAGACAGATGTTTTTTAGGTTGGTGTTTAACTGCTTTTATAATTTTTATATTAAAATTGATGCGTGGACTAATTACTTCCAATTCAATCAAAAGTTACGTATCAAAATCACTAGAGTTGCCAGATCTTTTTTTCGAAGTTTTCGGTAAGGGAACGTTCAAATATTACGTAACGCCTTCGAGGGGGGGGGGTTATGCAAAGCGTTACGTTAGCGTCACATCGGGGGGGAGGGGGTTCAAGCAAAATGTTACGTAACGCTTTCGAGTACGGAATGGTAGTTTTTTGTGCTGAATTCGTAGTGAAAAAGCGTTACATGGGGGAGGGGGGGATTGAAAAAAGCGTTACGTTGGCGTTACATGGGGAAGGGGGGGGGTCAAAAATTCGGAAAAAAAGCGTTACGTAATATTTGAACGTTCCCTAACATAATAGCCTTTATGTACAAGTTTGTGATTCCATCTGCAAACTCCTCCGTTTAATGTCAGTGATATATCTATCAACATGTCCGTCAACTTTCCGCTCACAGTAAGACGTTTGTACATTGATATATTACGATACTGCATTGTGGTTTATGTCAAGTGGTAATGGCATGGTTCAAGTCAATCAAAAGGCTAATATAAAAAATGACTCTCTTTGTTCATGTGATTTGAGTTAAAAATATAGCCAGTGTACCTATTCTGGCTATGCTTGACATTTCCCTTAAATTTCTCCTCAAGGGATGCAAATTTGTCTATTGGGAAACATAAACGTTTAGTAAACGCGCTTTTCTGTTTGTGCTTAACGTCGTTTCAATATTACCACAAGTTTCCCCAAAGTTCTGGTATACTAATTTACTGATGATCTAATGCTTCTTTTATTATTTAGCACCTTTCCGATGCCTTTTCTGTGACCACCGAGTGCTTGCCGATCTATAGAACATCTCCTTTAGTTTTTCTCAACTACGTCATTAAGCACGTCAGCATTCGAAGGAGCTCTTCCACACTTTCTCCCCTCCAACAAGCTGTTGGAAGTCTTGTAGATTTTATTCAGGTGCATTTTTCTTGGCTCGTTTTTAATTTTTAAAAGGTTTTGGTGCGTTAGATAGATCGTTGCATTTTTGTCTCTTGACTTGTCTCGGCTAACGTCCGGTTGTTAAATGATAAGTGGATGTGAAGGTAATAAAGCTAATCTTCGTACCTACCTTCAAACATGTCATTTCACGTCGATCTTATGTTTTTTCAAGCGCCAATCAAGCTCTCTTGGTCACTCAGCTGACATTACGTGTAATAATATGGTCAATTTTGTTTAGATTTTCTTTCTAGTTACATTTTGGTGTCAGTTTATTGCTTTACCATTATACGTCGTTTAGTTGCTAGACTGGTGCAAAAGGTATGAAAGTGATCAAAATCATTCGCTTTATGTCATAGGGAGAAAAACTCTCCGAGCTTGGGCAAGACGTCGACATAGCTCGTTGCATGACGGATAATGACTACATGGATGACATCATACATGGCCTGGCATTGTAAGTGTGAAGAAACTGATGACCACGCTCAAAATCTCTTGCGCACGAATGTGACGTTGATCTGCAAGCGCGTAGCGTGAAAACGCCTGTGCGTCAACGAGTAGTGTTAAAACCACGCGTTTTTCCTCTTTTCTACACTATTTGCCATCATTGTATACAACTGTGAAGCAACAATGGTTCCCAATATTCATTGTGAAGTGAAATGAAACTGTAGAGTTATGGCTGCTGATGACCAAGCTAAGCTGTAGATTTGATTTGTTCCACCAGAACCACGAGCGAAGATCAATTCCTTATCGCAGTGTTGCTGGCCGATCAAGGGCAGTGTGACGTATGGGAGGTGCTGGTTGCTCACGTCGAGTTTTTGTTCACCGAAACTGGAACCACGATCAAGCAGAATGAATTCTTTGACAAACTAAATCGTTTACAAATGGTTTCTGTCCTTTTGTCGCGAGAGCAGGATTTATTTAAAAGGTAAACCTTGTGGTTATGTTATCGTGGGGTAATCATTGATCTCTTTTTACTATGAGTCGTGGATCAGTTTTTTGATGCTTTTTAACGATGCTTCTACCAAAACCACCTAATCTTTTGATTATCTTGTCACCATATTTGGTTGACGTAAGACAATCTTGTTCCATCTGGTTTGGACCGGATTGTGAATCTCTTTTTGTTGACAACAGGCTCGATGCAAAAGTTTTTCCTTTAATTGACGGACGAGACCATTCAACTTTGCTTTGCTATTTCAACTTATTGAACGAATGTGACTGGAATCAACTTAAAGAATTGGTTTGTGTTACCAGTTACTTATTCTTACATAACACAATCGCATATACTTATTTACTGACTTACGTTCATCTCATTTCTTAAACTTAGCATATTATACTATGTCTAATGTTTTCTTATTACTTCACAAATGTAGATACCTCTGTGTGTGTATCTACATTTGTGAAGTATACAACGATCATGCTGCTAAAAGCGAAACTCAATCTGTTGTTTTCTTATTATTTCTTATTTCCGTTTATCTTGTCACAATGAGTTGTTATGTTAAGCCCGAATTAATTTTACGGTTTTAGATTTTTTTGTCATTAAGTGTCGGCTGTTGTATGTTGACAAGGAAGAGAATAATTTTTATTTCTAGGAGAGTGTCAACGAAATTTGCAAGATGTCGCCGCAAACTCATGTGAAATGTCTTCAAAAGATATCGAACTGTTCACTTGACCTGGATTATAAGAAGCTGATACAAAGAAACGCATCTCCACAAATCTTGCAATTGCTCAAGGAAGGCCTGAATGGAAATAATGTCACAATGCTCTCAAAACTAATTCCAAAAATACCATACCAGGTAACCACTGTTATTTATTTTAAAGTGACTGATGCTGTTGTATTGCATTTGCTTCATGACGCAGATATCTAATTCAATGTCCAATTTAGAATGTGTTTAAATTTCCTTTGCTTTACTCAAGCTTTGCGTTCCTGCGTTGAATTTCGGAATGATCTGTTGAATAAAAAATTATAATAGCAGAGCTTCGATCTTTACTTCAAACATACGAGGCGTGCAAGCCGTGCATACAAAGACTTAATGTCCAATTGAGGCTCTTTAGTCTGAGGATGAACAGATAACTTTTAATTGATTCTAGGTGAACTGCAACACGCAAACGTGAAAAGAATGTGAGGGTGTTAAAGAAACGATTTCAAGTTAAGAAATCCATCATTTCGACTTCAACGTCACGTCCTAAAATATTGAATTAATGCAAAAAACAATGTTTTCCTTTTCATGGAAAAAGGTTTGCTATTATTTACGCAGAACCACAGCATCACAGCGAGCTCCATAATACTGTGTTGGGTGGAAAAGCGGTTTTGGCAAATTGATTGTGGGCAAGCAAGTGGAGAAAACTGGATGAAAAAGTGCTTGTTTATGCGTTATTATGCTTTTGACTACTTCGGACATGTTTTTGTTTTTAAAGTGTCGGTGTGCTACATTTATTGGACGTTTTTGCATGCATTGCGCACGTTCCTATCACACGTGTTTACAAGCCAACCGGATAAAGTGATGTGTATAATAACTTATAATATTTACATGTTCTTGCCAATATACGCATCGTAATCCAAGACAATTTTCGCGTTATATTTTATATATTTTTCAGACTGGAACAGATGAACAAGTGGATGATCCAACTGGATGTTGTGGACTTGGATTTGTTCTTTGAGGGATTACTCTTTTCTCAGGTAACTGGCCAAGTGCCGTCAGGTGCATGAAGTCGCATTCTGTTCTCATACTCATCGTTGCAATGGCCACTTTGACTACTGTTGCAATGGCCACTGTTTCTTTATCTCCACAAGAAGTTTAGTTGGTAACACAGCGTTGCGTATTACATTCTTCATTGTTGCCGCAAACTTGATGTGGCTGACAGACTGCTTCAATTCTGTTCAGAACAAAGTTGAAATACGCACAGCCTTGTAGTCGATATTTTGTTGATTTTAAGTGAACCGTGAATTGAATTTGATTGTAAGAGAAAAGTAAATTTAAGCAAAAATTACGTAATGCAATAAAGACGTGGTATTGCACAATAACTTGTACTTGCCATTGCTTCAACAGTAATTGTGAATGCTCCTTTCCATGCACGGAAAATCCTAATAACTAAAATGTTCTTTGCTCCGCAGGAATCACTGAATATCTTCACTTACGAGTTGCGTTTTCAGTTGTTGAAGTTTGGGTTGAAATTCATTAAAACGCAGATCGAAGCTAACAAAGCCAGGTAAAATTCAACATTACACACAGTACTTGCATTGTATAATTGGGAGATGTTGCCTGAATTGCTGTTTTTCATGCATCTAAGCAATTTTTATTTTATCTAAGCAACTGGTTGGTGTGGGTTTTGTATTAAAGACAGAGGATATCAAACCATTAAGTGACCTATGTAGAGTTTCTATGTGGAGTTAGCTTGATCAAGGTACTTAGTTATCAGCTTTTGATTGAATGGTTCCTCAGAGGAAACACCGACAACATCATTTCAGCAACAACTTATATATGTCTGTGACCTGAACTGTGCTTGTGACATCTTCGGGCTTTAAAAACTTTCAAAATTTTGTTGCTAACTGTTTCGATCCAAGGAGCGGTTTTACGGTTAATAAACTTTATGTCGTGCCATTGCCTTTTAGATCAGTTACAAACTGTAAACTTTTTCAGTAATTTGCAAGATTTCACAAACTTGAAAAAGAAATTGGACAAACTGACAAGCCATTTTTCAATATTTTCCACAAAGTTTATGAAAGAAGTTATTGCTCTGGCAGCAACAGACCCGAAAAAGAGGGAATTTCTTGTCGCCTACGACCTTTCCAGATCCGAGGTAACTTTTTACATGTTGAGGTTCATGCCATGCAACCATCGTCCTGGTAGTTTTCTTGTAATTAACTACAATGGAATTCTTTACAGAAGTTTTGGTGTCAAATGCAGTCGTGTTTAATCTGTTCTTGCAGTCTGACAAGCTTCTCGCCATAGCAGTCCAATTAATGTTGGAGTCAGCCACTTTCACGAAGCGATTCCTTGCTATCCTTTCAGACGTTAAATGGACTATTGAATTCATTCTGAAAACTTGCACCGTCCAACTCACCAATCAGCTGAGGTAATAGATGTTGTGGGTCTGTTTAGATTTCTATCGTACCAATTTCCACATTATTGTACGTTGTCATTTTTCTGGAAAAATTTCACACCGTCAACCTAACAGCCTCGTAAAGCGCATCTAGAGCAATACATAGCCGTGATGGAAATAGCGCTATATTTTGCCACACACACTCTCATTATTACCTTTGCAGTACCACATGCAATCAAAATGAAATTTTTCCATTGCTTTAGTTTCTTGTTTTTGTGACGGCGTTTTAATACAACAGCAGCAATGCAGCATGTATCATGGAGGTGCAACAGAAACACAATTTAAGACCAGTCCTATAATAACGTCTTATGGAGGCTCGCAGTGGCCAAGTTGGTTGCGTTACGTCTGAATTCGCATTTATATTATTCCTCTATTTCGTTACAGCGAAACAAGCGATGATTCAGCAATAAGAAATGCACTGTCATCACTGGAAAATCTTCTTTCGTCCATAGAAGAATGCAAAGGAAAAGAAAAATCAAAGTTGTTAGATCTCGTCGTATCGATAGTTCAAGACTTTTGCAACGATAAAGATGTTGACATAAAACTTAAAATAGACGTTCTACAGCTGTTGAGAAAGGTGATTATAATATAAAAGAATAATTTACGTAATTATTTCTGTGCCGCCCCCATGAAACGACTGAAAGTTCTTCTGAGATTTTACCACCGTTCTTGTTTCTAATAAATTGATTTTGGCTTGATGGAGTTTTGTAACAAACTTTTAATTGAATGAATTTAGCACAAAATTTTTTGTCTTTGGCTTGTTTCAATATATGGTAAACATATAATTCATATTTGTTTGGTTTGCTTTCTGATTTATTCTAAAATGTAGCGTACGGTAGTACTTCATACGTAACAAATACATTCGCTTGCAGTCTGCGTCTTTGAGTCCTAGCCAGGTGGACTTCCTGCTTTTTCACAGAACATCTGAGTTGATACGGACAGGCTGGGGAGAGGCGGTCGCTGATCAAGCACTTAAAGGTACAACAAATCATTTTGTATTTCATTTGTTAAAAGATGTAACACTGTTTGAAGTGTATGGTGTCAGTTTGAGCGACGTATTTTGCAATGCCCAAATTGGATCTGATGAGTGGAGACGTCATTGGAAAGTTGTCTGGCCTGGTGAGGTTTCATGCTTGCGCTATAGCAGTATGGAGAGTTGGGATCCAGGCTGGGCTGTTAAATCGGGTACTGGTTGGTTGCGGGGTTAAGGTGTAAAATCATCTGAATCTTACCCTGATTCTGCCACATTTGCATGGTGATTTTAGTTTTTTCACTTGAGTGCGCATTGCATATTTGTGCACTTTTTTATTTTTTGTGTTCATCGCGGTTGGTAGCGCTTTGATCTGTATTTGATCTCTGTTCTTAAATCAAATGCCCAAATGTATATTCTTATCATGTTGATATTTTTAGACGAAAGTGTGAAAATAGTTTTGTCATGAAACACGAGGTTCGTTCATAACGGAAATTTAAAATCGTTTTGGTTGTTTTTACTGGGTTGTCGCTCCGAAACGCGCTATTAGAAAAAATAACGAGTTGATTTTTTCTTGATCAGATTGCTCAGATCTACTTACCCCGTTAAATGTGTTTGTTCTTGTTTCAATATCCACACATGAGTGTAATTCTACTAGATTGGATTGTCTGAAGGCTAGTTTCATTGTTGCTCTGAAGCTTTACACTTTCTTTGTTTCGTCATGCAGACATTAGCAGCTTATCAAGTGACGTCATTCACATCAACATCGTCGACTTCTTGCTACAGGATAGCTGCTCGCTTCACCAGATTAATAATTTATCGAAAATTGTCGAAATCTTGCGCCAAGGCAGCAGGTATCTCTTTGCTATGAAGAAGTTTGTTTTTTATGCATGAAATGTGTATTTTTTAGCGTTACTTCAGTCATTGGGTTTTAGTCGCAATAAACGATAGCTTCAAAAGGCACTGCATTGGCTGATCATTCTTGCCATGTTTTTTAAAATTCATATCTGTCTTTCATTGTTGAAACTTTCTTAGCGCTCCATCAGCTGTAGCAGTTTAAGTTGCGTTTTGAAGTGTTTCGTTGTGTTCTTTGGCTTCTGTTTCTGCATGCTTAAAGTTTGAGCACGTATACTAAATCAATGTGATAACGCAACTTCAATTTCAGCTCTGTGTCGCCCACCAGTAACGAACTTTGGCTCAAAGTTCTTCTTGCTTACACTCAACATGGCGTCGAAGGGGGTGAGGAAATTATCTCCAAAGCTAAACAACTGAACGTTTCTGAAAAGGTGAGAACTTGTCGCATAGTCGATCGGTGACAGCCCTAGTTCGATGTTCCAAAAGGCACTGGTTCAACACCGCTAAAGAGCACCGCTAAACTGCCTATCGTGTTGAGACATAGATCCAGTATATATTCCTTCTGTACAAAAACATGAAAAACTTGCTGACATTCAATCTTTGTAGATTGCCTTGCCAGTATTTGAGAAGCTTCTATCGAATTCCATGGTGCTTGCTGCGGCAAAGTTAGCCTTGATCGCAAACTTGTCCGCTGTGGATGAAAAACTCCGAACCTTGTTGCAAGAAGTGGATGAGGTGACGTTTTAACGAGTAGATCTTAACCAGATCGTCTTCATATAGACTACATGTGTCGTACGCGATAAATGCCATAGCAGTCGTGCCTTATCAGAGCAGAATGATTTGCTGCAAGTAAAATGGAATCTTCGATCCACGGACAGTTGTCGAATCTTTGGTCATGCTCAGCGACCATGCATCAAGCTTCTTGTGCTCTGCAATCGCTTGACTGGAAACTGTTGACATTTTTCATTAAAGCAAGTTTTTGTTTACTCCAGGTGAACGACACCAACTGCGACGACGAAATGTTGATGCTGCTCATCAATTCCAACAAGGCATTGCTGACGTTATCGACTCTCTACTATCACCGTGTGGTTGAATACTTAATCTCGGATAGTTGTGAAAACGCGAAAGAGGTGAACAGGTGAGGATGGTGTGGCGCAGACAACCTTGATAGTGTCTGCTAGTAGTTTCGAGGATTATTAGCTTTAGCTTGATGCTTTGCTTTGTGGTATTCTCATGTTACAATTGCCGCGTTCTGGAAGGTATCTTTTAATGTCTTTGATTATTGTGTCCCTACGAAGGAAAGGAATGACGTTTAAAGTCTGTTGTTCCTCAACCGAACCAAGACACTGTGACGTTTCATCGATGTGTGACGACTGGATAGTTAGATGATGTCTGGCATGGGACACACGGCCCTGTTGCTTCGAACGCTTTCAACAAGAAACTAAAAATCCCAAATTTAAAACGAGTTGTTTTGTGCAAAATTGAAAATAAACTAGGGGCACTGGGCAGCAATTGAATCGATCATGCCAGAAGAGACTTGAATGAGAGCGGACAAAGGAAAAGGTTAAAGACGCCAATCATGAGAGAGTGCAGACTCGACGACCTCCTACCCCATTTAGGGCTACGGTCTTTCGCATTCTCCCATTGGATGCCCAGTGCCCACTGTAGGTTATTGTTTTTCTTATGTACGTTTTGTTTCGCATCCAAACAAAAATAAATGACTATCCATGAAAACTAAATTCTTCGCACAGTTTACGGTTTAGAGTGAAACGATTAAAATTGGATAGCTGGGAGTTTGAATCTTTTAAGTAAAATAAAATGCTATCGTTCCTGTTCATTACAAAAACATAAAGCTTACTTTTTGTAAAAAAACAAAACAAAAAAATCAACCATAGCAGCTAAATCAACACAGCAGGAGGTGGAAATCTGCCAGCCTCAGCGCAAAGCTATGTACTATTGTACTTGCTACCACAGCGAGTATGAAAACGAGAATCGATTGGTGGTGGTCAGCTCGGCGCTGATGATGCCTGCAGACCGATGCTGATTACTGGTCAACTGCTTACCGCACTTGACTGGCAGTCTATACAGCAGAGAATGTGAGAGAATTTTTGACAATGTCACCGTAATAAGTTAATCAAGTTCAATGAAATTTTCCACAAACTTCCCTTTACGAAATATCGATTGTGTGGTGTATTTGATAGCTTGGTCATATAACAAGCAAAATATATTTAATTCAAAAGAACACGTCACAAATGCAACATGATATCGCACCAAGAGCAGTCATTTCAGCTTCCAGATAGGCCACGTATTCTCGATACGCAACGTTCTTGCTAATCTACAAAAAGAATTAAACTTTTCTGCAAAGAATAGCAAAACAACTACACACAGAACACTTTGAGAAACATACTCATACGGAAAAGAAATAATCAACTACATCTGAAGAAAACAGTAACAAATATGAATAAATGCAAAAAATATCTTCAAATACATTTCAATTGAATACAACAATACAACATGGTCGAGCAATGAGCATATTATAACAATATATTTTACATATTTACAAATAGTTTAATAGTCAAACGTTTTCGGCTTAACTTAAAACCTCATCAGGAATCTGAAAAGAAAGGGCAACTAATAACTACAAAAGAATTTGCACTTGAAATATATTGCATTTTTGTAAATATTTTCAGATTTCTGATGAGGGCTTAAGCCGAAAACGTTCGATTGTTAAAACTATTTGTAAATATGTAAAATATATTGTTGTAATGCTCAACCCTGTTGTATTGTTGTATCTGGCCTGTTTTTGGTATAAGAAAGCAAACTCTCTCCCGAAACTATATTTCAATATTGAACTTTTGCATTCTGAGTGAATACTAGAACTCTGTGCTAGCGAGTTGTAACAAGTTGTGAGCAAGCATTCTCTCGTGGTTACAGGTTGGTCCGGCAATTGCAAGACAACGGCCACATATCGGAGGCCGCCACATTACTGCTCAGATACCGCGGGAGCCACACTGTGTTCACCACGTTCGGTTCATCGATATCTTTAATATCAGATTGGTTGACAAAGTTTTAATTTTTTTAGTTGTACAGAAATATTCTAAAAGAAAAAGTGCGTCTCTTGAACTTTTAGCGTTAGATTGCAATTTATCGTTGTTGATTGTGGTGCAATGGTGTTAGTATTGTTTGAATATTTTTTCTCAACTCATGATTTATATTAAGTTCAAGCGATGAGCATATGATGTTTAGTTTAGTGGCAACTTGTTTCCAAGTTGGATGCATCATCTGCCATGAAGTTTCCTACTGTCTTTCCACGTGCAAACTTGTTTTCTGTCAATTTATCTGCAGGTGAAATGTTAGTACATTGTCGTCTCTAGTTTCCGGCGCAACGTTTTGAATGACGTCTTTCGCGATGAAAAATAAATCGAACTTTATTTATGCTTCACTGATGAAGCTTTAATGGTAATGAAGAAAATGATAATAATGATATAATATGAGCCAAGCGTCAGAACAGAGCGCCATACAGGTATGCAATGATGTCTGTCGGTGTGCAGTGCACATCACAGGTACAGTAACAAGTTAACAAATGCTACTTGTCTTGCAGTTTCAAGAAGTGTCTTAACCAAGGTTGTAGTGGGTAGGCTAACTACCCGGGTGGGCTGTTTTTATTCTTTTTTTAAAAGACGTAGCTAGATCTACAAAATCAGTGTTGCTAGATAAGGAATTCTGCTCCAATTCTTCAGAAAAAACTTCAAATTTGTTGAAGAAAAAAAACTTGTGGCAACACCTGTGACGGAACAAAGCTTTTTTTCAAAACTTTCAAATGGTTTATTTCAACAACTAATAATATAAATACTGCAAAGTTTGGGTGTTCATTGAGATTGTTATGGCAGACTTATTCTTAAACCAGTCACTGTGCGACCGAGCTATCAGGGCGGACACAACGAGAACAAACACTGGCTGTCGGACATATTAACAACCTGGGACAATAAAAAAGGTGTGGACTTAAGATTTGATGCGCAACATTAGGCTACTGAGAAACGCTCAAATCACAAACTCTAAGCGAGATCTAGGCTACAACTAAAAATGTAATGTACGGTAGTACCGTATAATGCTAGGTCCCATCTACTGTAGGCAACAAGCATGTGGCATTAGCCTAGCTACTGTCATTTTGTTTCAATCAATTTTGTAGTGAGCTAGTGCAGCTCGATGATATGGAAGAATGTGGATTTCACAGAATTAACCTATTATCCTATGTCTTATCTGCTTAGCCACTAAGTAGAAGGCCAGTAGCCTAGTTAGTTTCATCGGTCATGTGTTGTAGGCAGGGCCATTAAAGATAATTTAGGCCGGTACCAGTGAGACTCTTAGCCCCCAAATTCAGACACATCTATAAAAATATCTAACGAATACGAGGTGGTTTCATCAAATTCCTGGGTCCAAAAGTAGCCTACCCACTGGACCGCCCTGTCAATGCTACTGTAACCTATATAGGACAATTTGGTGTCTTTTTTAACAATGTTACGTTTGATAGTAGGGCTAGGTTAGCTTATGAACAATTTCGTAGCGCTGCTTTGAATGAGATTTTGGAGTCTTGCTAAGACATGTTTCACAGGAGGAGAGTTGAGCCACAATCGGAAACTTCACCATGCCAATCTCAGTAACCGGCCTGCGACAGTGGTTCAAAAGCATGCAAAAAAAATACCAGGAATAACCTAAAGATTGGTTTGGTTGTGGTTTTGAATCTTTATCCTCAGACTGACGAACTCTTTGATAAATTATTCCTGGTAGTTTCGCATACTTGTAAGGCTTTTGACGCAGGGCCGGTCACCGAGCTTGACAAAGTAAAGTTTCCGATTGTTAAAATGTTGTTATCGGGAATTATTCCATCCACTAGGTGACCCATGAGTTGCTCAAGGACACACCCCGAGAGCTGAACCAGCGCCGCGTGATTTTGAGTCGGGCGCTTAACCACTGAGGTAACGGGGCGAACTGATTCTAAACCAACTAATTAATTTTGACTACGTTACATGGCATGGGCTACAAGTGGGTGTGTGCAATCGTTCATTCTGAAACAACAAAATCAACTGATTTTAAAATGGCTATAGCCTAATCGATTTCTCTATAGCTTAGACATTAGGGTGGAGTGAAAAAAGTTTTTTGTTTAAATTGAAAAAAAACGGGGTTCTTAAATCCCAACAAATGATCTAAAACTTTATTAAAAATTGATTTTAGGGGGTTGCCCCCATTTTCCAGCCGGCAACCCCCCAATTTCTGTTCGCGAGGGGGTAAAATTGCCCATCTCGGCAACCACTGGTCGTAGAGTCTCTTGATATATAGCTCAAAAGCTGCCAAAACATCATGTTTCTATCTGTCCTAAGAAGAAAGTTTGCTCTATTTTACAATACAAAACGAGTTATAGCCAAAAAAACAAAATATACACACATTTTTGTTAAAATTCAGCATTTTTTCTGACAAATTGTGTTTTTTGAAAAAAAAAACTGATTGGTCACAGCGGTAAACCATAATCTCTTCGTGGGAAAATTGTAACATAAAGTTCCCGGATCCGTTTGTCTGCATGTAGTGACCGAAAAAGAAACACTCCTTGAAACGTCTATTCAATAAGTGTATTCCTGTAAAATTAGATTACTTGGATAAAAGACGGAGAATTTGTCCAGCTAGCAAGCACCAAATAAACCAGTTAAATGTGCGACCGACTTCCAACAAACAACTTCAAGAATGAATCAGAAAAATTTGTGATAACTCAAAGGCACGTCAGCAGTAGTGTGACGCAATATTTCATGTTTAAACAGGTTTCAACAGGTTTGACACAAGTCTTACGAACGATGGTGCAATTTTGGCTCATGTTTTAGGAATTTCCATGACGTAAGATTCAGTAGACTTGAACGGTTTTTATATGACGTTTGATTAGGTGAACAATTGTCTGGAACATAGCCGCCCCTAGTTATGACAGTCTGACATGGCATAACTAAAAAAGAATTGACGACAATTGTGAGCCAATGAATAAAAACACATGATACACAAATTGTTTGAATCACTCACGTTCAAGTTAATACGCAAATACAAAGAGCATGCAAAGAATGAACAGCAATAAGAATAAACACGACGATACATGAAATTGGTACCATAGGTAGTAGGTACACCCAAAAAATGACGCTATATACAATGGTTGCGATAATAACCGACTGTTCTGGGCTCAGACAAGTGTCGGCCACCGCAGACAAAACCAGGCTCAAACCCTAACACTTAGGTGTTCTTTACGGGGGCGAGGCACGAAATATCCCTCAACACATAGTCTACTTTCACTTTCCCGTACTCTCATCATAGTTGCAGACGGCAACTTTAGCTCTACGAACCACAGGCTTCCCTTTCCTAATTTGTGGAACTACCTCATGCACCTTCCCAAGTTGATACTTTCCACGTTTACCAATGTCCTGGAGAGAACCTACCACTACAAGTTGACCAGGCTCCAAATTCTCGGCCATTTTTAGCCATTTTTTCCGGCCCTGAAGACCTGGCAAGTAAAAATCGATCCATTTACTCCAAAACTGCTGAGAAAGTGACAAATTGAACCGATAATCCCTTCTTAATTGGTCACGATCATGTGGTTGCCCAACAGCACAGTATGGGTCTAAGTATGGGGTCAAAAGTGAGGCAGGGGTGATGACAGTAAAATCCCTAGGGTCGTCACTCAAAGATACCAAAGGGCGTTCGTTCACGATCCGAACGGCACTGCCTGTGTACGTAAGCAGTTCAATAAAATTGGGCTTTCGAATTGAAGAGTCCAAAATGTGAAAAAATGCAATTTTAAATTGTTTAACCATTGCCTCCCAGGCGCCACCTTGCGCCAGAGCATACGGAGGTATAAATTCCCAGTTTATCTCTCTCTGTCTCAGGGCGTTGTGAAATTCAGCTGATTCTATCAACTCGGGTAACTTTATTTGAAAGAAGCATTTAGTCATATCAGCCATGAGACCAAATCTACCAAGCCGAAATCTAGCCAAGACATCTACCAGAGGGTTTAACAAGTCAGGACCCGAAAACATTACATCATTAACACAAGTTCCTCGAAATTCAGACTTGCCATCGTAAACAATGCGCTTTTTTAATTGTGACGTAACAAAGTATGGTAAATACCATTCAAATCCCTTGACATTTCCTGCTTCACCAGTACGCTCAATATAGCCATTTGATTTAAGATCTTTCATGGTGTCAGTAAGGAAATCACGAAGTTCAGGTTGTTTTAAAGCCTTCTTCCTTAAAGCAGCAACTCTATCTGACGCCAACACAAAATTGTTAGGTAGATCAATATCTTCCTTCAACGGAACAGGTATCTCAAATCGACCATCTTTCAACTCAATATTCGGTTCAACAAGTTCTCTAGCCAAAATGTCATTGCGAGACAATTCACAGGTTTCATTTTGCAAGGTCAAATCCTGAATGACTTTATTCAGGTCTGCTATTTCCATATCGCGAGACTCAATTTTACGCTGAAAGCCAGAGATGACATCCGACTCTGAAGACGTCTGCACTCTGCACACTTTAGCAACGCTTTCATCTAAGGGTGACTTACCACCACAAGCCAACCAACCGAGAGGAGTGAGCAAAGCATGTGTTTCACTACGATTTTCACCAACACGCTCTTTTTTTGCACACATCAAATAAGCGTTGTCGTTGCCAATCAGTACATCTACAGTACTACAATCATTCAAATGAAACATATTCACGTCATGAAAATGACGGAAACCATTTAAATCTTGTTTATGCGGTAAAGTTTTAACATCGTCAGCCCAAGCTGGGTTAACCACCGAAGTTATATCACAAAACAGTTCATCTGTCTCTAACGACTGGATGTTGAGTTTGACAAGGTCAGCACAAGTAGCTTTCTGACCAGCCAGGGTATCCATTTTAAACGACGCTTTATCGTACGGTTTAATATCAAGTTCACACACCAAATCACTCGAAACAAACGTCAACTGCGAACCAGGATCATGCTGACAATACACCAACTTCGATTTGCCAGTCATTGGATTCAAAACACGAGCAGCAGTAACGCGGTTAAAAGCTGCTTTAACATTTCCAATCTTAACATTACGCACAGGAACTCTGGCACGAGCACCATCTTTCCCAACAGAATCCAGAGAATCACGTGACGTCACATAAAAATCATGCAGAAGAAAATAGTGTTTCCTATCGTTGTTAGGCCCACACTTACGACAGTTATTTGCATGAACGCAATCCCTAACCATATGCTGGCGCAAACAATTCAAGCATTTGCCAGCTTTCACAATGACATCTCTCCGATCTTTAGATGTCAAGCGCAAAAATTCTTTACAATTAGACAAAAAATGATATTCAACTTGACCACGTGACGAACAACAAATGCATGCCGGCAGGTCTTTACGTCTAGCCTCACCACCGCGCGGTGCGCCAACAACAGTCGAGTACTGCGAACTCCCTGACATCACATCATCATGGGGTTTTACGGACGTCTGCCTAACCGGACATGAAGGCAATTTTCCTTTGCCAAACTTTTTAAATTGCTGCGACTCACCAGAATCGCCCATTAGCATAATGCTAAAATCAGTCGACTTACGCGTTTCCTCCCGTACTACAAATTCAAACAAACTCTGAAAAGTAGGCTCATCAGTGCCACCATACTGATCACCTAAAAAGTCAAGATAACGCTGCTTAGCGTCAAACGGGAGTCGCTTAGCCAAATCCAAAACAAAACGTCCTTCCAATTTGTCACGCTGACCATAAGCTTGCGCGTAAAGCAAACACTGCGATAATTCATCTTTAAACTCTTTCAGATCACTGGAAGAGGTCGAAGTCAATATGCTACCATAGCGATACTTTCTAATTTCTGGTTCTGCGAAAAGACCTCCACGAACCCCAAAACGCTGGGACAAGCGAGCTAACGACATTTCTATCCTGTCTTCCTCTGACAAGCCAGGGGTGTCAGAAACCAAATTAGCAATCGTTTGCGCAGCTGTTTTAACACAAGCTGCTTGTAACAAAGTCAAACAAGTCCCCTTAAAGGGCGAAGCTGCCATTAAGGCCGTAACACGATTTTTAAAGAAGATAAATGGCATATTATTACCATCGTAACCAATCAAGGCCGCCTTATCGAAAAACGTCCTACTATTTTGGTATTCAAAAAAGCAATCCTGCTGTTGAGAACTCGATTTAGCGGGAGAAGACAAGCTATATCCCTTAAGGGGCTGAGTGGGCTCAGTCACATGCACAGCCCGATCAGACGCGATACGCCTCTCACAACCACCCAAATTACGTGTAGCTGGGCGATCAAAACCTAGCGGCGCAGAGAACTGTGAAGGGGGCAAAGCATTACTACTAATGGCGGCCCCGTGACCTGTACGCTCTGGGGGAGGAGTTCGGTTGTAATTTGCAGACCTTGGCTCTACAGCATTCGGAAGACCCTTAGCCGCGGCCCCGAGACCTCCTGAAACAGCTGGAAAACGTGTGGATTGCCCTGGTCCACTCACAGGTTGAACGGGCGTTTGGAAAAGGTTATGTAAATTAAACTGCGATTGATGTTCATTTCTGGAATGTCTAGAAGAGCCCTTCTTAGAGCTACGCCGAGAGCCCACCTCTGATCGATATTCAGCTAAAACTACCTCTTTATACGTTGTTCAGCCCTCAACTGAGCGTCTTTGAGTGCGAACTCAGCAGCTCTCGCGGCGGCCTCAGCTGCTTTCGCTTCGGCCTCAGCTCTCGCGGCAGCCTCAGCTCGAATAGCCTCAGCTCTCGCGGCAGCCTCAGTTCGTATGGCCTCAGCTCTCGCGGCAGCCTCAGCAGCTCTCGCTTCGGCCTCAGCTCTCGCGGCAGCCTCAGCAGCTCTCGCTTCGGCCTCAGCTTGTATCTGGAGCTCCTCTCGTCTTAGCTGCAGGTTAATTTGTGCCACTATCCGAGACGAAGTCATAGACATCCTAGTGCTTACATTTGAGGCGCTATCCTCAGGATGTATGTCAGCATCCAACATATCTGAGAACTCACTTTCTTTTTGTTCAAAGTTATTTTTTAACGAGTTAAATTCGGGATCTACCCTATCACGAAGTTCTGCCAAGATTGCAGAGTTAAAGATTTTAGTCAAAAGAGCATGGAAATGCCGTAATTCCTCTTCTAAAGTAGATAACTTAGATCTAAAAATTAACAGTTCCTGCTTATCACTCAAAGAACCTAGGGCTACAGAAGTTCCCCAATTTCAGTCAAAATATCCCTTCTAAGATGCCGGGCCTCTCGAACTGACTTAGCCTCATCGTTACTGGGTCCCTCCCCAGAATGGCCTGCCCGACCGCAAAGAACATCATCAGGCTTAAACTCAGTCGAGTCTACGGCGGTCGAGTCCCTGTCGCCACCGAGTGTAGACATATTAAATGTTGGGGCTAAATTTAACAATTAAAAAAAAATTAAGTTACACAAACACACAAAATTATTAGGCTACAGTAGTTATAAAAAACTTAACTGCAAAGACCGTAAAAATACAAAAAAGAATTTAAATGCACGATACCGTAGCTGTACGAGTATGAAGTCCTAAAGTCCACAAACTTGCTTGGATTCTTCCACTTGAATCTACAAGCACAGATGGATTGTCTTTAATCTTCTTTCTTGCCAATGAATGTCAAAGTTATTTTTTTCAGTACCAAACTGAGAAGAAATGTCTTTACTTTTCTTTGCTTCCGTAAGAGTGTAGACTACCAACCAACAAATCTTCTTTTATTATTTCTTGTACTTCTAAGTAGTTCTTCTGCACTAGCTGACAACAAACACGTCGTTTATTTTTATGCCTTCAAGTGCTTCTTGGCCTACCAGCTAACAAAAATCGTCTTTTATTTTTTGTGTGCTTCTAGTGCTTCTTGGCCTACCAGCTAACAAGAACTCGTCTTTCATTTTTTATGTGCTTCTAGTGCTTCTTGGCCTACCAGCTAACAAGAACTCGTCTTTTATTTTTTTATGGTCACAGCGGTAAACCATAATCTCTTCGTGGGAAAATTGTAACATAAAGTTCCCGGATCCGTTTGTCTGCATGTAGTGACCGAAAAAGAAACACTCCTTGAAACGTCTATTCAATAAGTGTATTCCTGTAAAATTAGCCCGCGGCTATCGAAATCGAGATGCAACGCCTTACACCTCTAAAAACTGTCACTACGATACAGATTACTTGGATAAAAGACGGAGAATTTGTCCAGCTAGCAAGTACCAAATAAACCAGTTAAATGTGCGACCGACTTCCAACAAACAACTTCAAGAATGAATCAGAAAAATTTGTGATAACTCAAAGGCACGTCAGCAGTAGTGTGACGCAATATTTCATGTTTAAACAGGTTTCAACAGGTTTGACACAAGTCTTACGAACGATGGTGCAATTTTGGCTCATGTTTTAGGAATTTCCATGACGTAAGATTCAGTAGACTTGAACGGTTTTTATATGATGTTTGATTAGGTGAACAATTGTCTGGAACACTGATATATAGGCTATGTTGCACAAGATATAGTAACACACTGATAATACCGAAGATTGGACCAATAATCCAAAATATTCACAACACAGTCCTTTTAACATCAATTGCAGCAGTGCAAAAATATCACAAGTGTTTGGTGATGAACTTCAAAGAACTCATGTTCATTTTGCAAAAACAAGTTGCTTTGTCTGGTGTGACATGTTAGCGACATGGCCGAGCGGAACTGCTCGTGGTTTTCAATACTGCAGCGGCAAAGCACGAGTTTGATTACGGCTGGAGGCAGATTGTGTTTGACATATATTTTGGTGGCTGGAGACTCGAAGAGTGGTAAACTCATTTCCGTCGCCCCCAAACTTACGTTTTTTCATAATTTTGTTGATTTGTAATTCCTCAGTTGAAATATTTCAAGTGTAAGCTTTGTTAATCCTAAAAGGCTCTGTTTTTTAAATGACAATTCAGGCCTTCTGATGGCACGATAATCACAAAAAAATTGAATAGGTATGTCAATTGAATTAAAACGACTTATTTAAAATGCATTTTTGTGTCAAATTTTTTCATCAGTTTACGAGACTTAACTTTTTGACGAATGAATCCATCTCGTCTTTCAAATCCTTAAACTTGTGCTGATGCTTCTGTTGCGAGCTTTACATGTCGTTCCACTGTTTGATAGTGGCATGGATAAAACAAAATCAGAGTCTTCTCGCGGCATTCTTCCAACTCTGCATCGGTTAAGTGCTCAATTGCTGGAGAAAGTTGTTGATAAGGTTCAATATCAACTAACTAGTGGTATGCCTTTGCTTCCAAGTTCAACTTTGGAACACAGAACAAACGAATTGGACTGCAGTTCAATGGGTTGGAACTGCTATGACTTTCAATGTCCATAAGTGAATTTTTTTAAGCGGCATGTTTGCGAATTGCAAGCACCTTGGTCACACCCATGGATCAACGTTTCCTTCAATAATTGCCCAGCACATTTTATAAGCATAGAAATGGTCCGTACTTAAGTCATTCACAACTTCGGATGGGAGCTTTGGAAAGGCCAAAAGTGGTGGCGAGAGCTCTTTGAATTGAGTAACTGGCCAACAGAATGTAGTTTTTTCCAATTGGACCTGCAAATGTGTCTGGGCCACTTGTAGCACCATCGAGACCTGCAAATACATGTCGCAAAGGCAATTCATCCATTGAAGTGGCTTATTCAGCAACTCTTCCAGGCCTCGAATGCATACGTTGTGTTTTCCTGTCATTGATACAGTGCCATCAGTACCAACAACTGCCAGTTTATTTTGCAAATCTGTACCTTGTAATGAATTGAATAGATGTTGAGCTATGGTTCTGCCCTTGCCATCTTCAGGAGAAAAATTGGGTGAGGTAATAACTCCCCGGCTCGCCAACTGCAGTATAGTGTTCTTCCAATTGAACAGATCTGTAGTGCTTTTCGTTTGGACCTTGCACAACCGTTTGTGTTGCATATTTACGTCCATCAAACTATAGACCATTCACTATACTGAAATTTTGTTGCTCTTCTTGCCGTAGTTCCTCCCTGCATCTTTCACATTCGGTATTATCAGTGTGTTACTATATCTTGTGCAACATATCAGATTTTTTTTTTTAAAACTTATGACAGATCACAATTTGTCAGAAAAAATGCTGAATTTTAACAAAAATGTGTGTAGGCTATATTTTTCTTTTTTGGCTATAACTCGTTTTATATTGTAAATAGAGCAAACTTTCTTCGTATAGGACAGATAGAAACATGATGTTTTGACAGCTTTTGAACTAGGCCTATATATCAAGAGACTCTACGACCAGTGGTTGCCGAGATGGGCAATTTTACCCCCTCGCAAGCAGAAATTGGGGGGCTGCCGGCTGGAAAATGGGGGCAACCCCCTAAAGTCAATTTTTAATGAAGTTTTAGATCATTTGTCGGGATTTAAGAACCCCGTTTTTTTTTCGATTTAAACAAAAAACTTTTTTCACTCCACCCTATTGAACATTGTAGCATGATGATGCACGATTTGCTTTTTAGGTTAGCATTGATTCTTAGCGTCGGTTGCTTGATGGTAGGAGACAGCTGCAAGCCCTGTTAAAGCGTCAGTCAATGTGTTGTGACCGCAGTCGGATATCAAAATAGATATTGCGGCGTTCACTCGCTGGGGAAAAAAGATATTGGGCCACCGAATAAAAAGAGGGAAGCACACAGTGCTATTTGACTTTGAGTTCAGCCATTGCCAGATAAACTAAGTTATTCCAGAAACAGTTTACTTTCCTTTACCGCCGCCAACACAAAAACTAAAAAGATGGAGGCCATCAAGAAGAAGATGACTATGCTCAAACTGGACAAAGATTGTGCAGTTGATAGAGCAGACCAAGCAGAAGCTGATAAAAAGCACGCGGAAGAGAAAGTAGTCAGTGTAAGTGAACTTTAACTGTGTCGTCTATGGCGATGGCTTTTTGAGGTCGCTAGTTTGAGAAGACTGAGGTAGCGTTTATGCTTCAGTCTTCTCAAAATAGTGATCACGAATAGGAACATGTCCGTAGCAAAAGCTTGGAATTTGTTCGTGCTTTTGTTCAATGTCTCAGATATGGCATATGCTACTCCAGGCCGCAACCAGCAAATATTTTCGCGGGGGGGGCATTTAATTTTTTATCAAAAAACAAACATTAAAATAATGCATTGTGACATTTTTATGTTAATGTCCACACCCATTGATAGAGTGTGTGGCACTACCATGTTACGGTTCAGTGATCATAACTTATGTCAATCACGTTTTTGTTTAGTACAGCATTAAAGGAAACTAGCCTTTGTAACCTTTTCTCATTTAGCTATGACTACCCAAGGAAGAAAATTACGATAATACAGTAATGTGTTCAGTCGTAATGTGTCCAGCCTAATTTATCGAACAAAATCGTTAGCATGGCTTCCAACCAGCGTAGCCTACTTTCGGTTTCGATAGTCTACAGTATGGCTGTACGCATACTGCATAGAACGCTTAAAAAAATTTCAAAAAATTTCGTGGGGGCAAATGCCCCCAATGCCCCCCCTGGTTGCGGGCTTGTGCTACTATCACTGAATTGTATGAAATGAAAAAATAAAGTTCAAATTATCTCAAGTGGTAGAGATTTTAAATTAAAGATACGGTTGGGCAATCTTCGTGCTGGCAAAAACAGAATCTTGTGACCTCACTGGATGTCAAATAGTGTATTTTAGAACGTCAGTTAGACGTAGTGCCAACTCGGCATTGCAGCTAACTGAATACGAAAAAAGAAGACATGGTTAAAAGCTGCCATGATTAATTCAGTACCAAAATGCAGTAGATTTAAATTAGCCAAATCTAGGCTAAAAAAAACAACTGAACTATTATCATAGCGTTCTGCATCTTCTCATTATTGCAGATTAATTATTCTGCTGTTAAGTTAGTTCTATTTTGCACTAAATGTAGTTTTTCCCCTGTACGTGTATTTTTCCTCTCTTTCTCTCTCATGTAACTCCATACGGATGTGTAACATGTGTGCATACCCGAAGCAAATAAATAACATAAAGTAATAAATCATCAGCACTCAGCAGGCTATGTTTTGCTTGTGACTTCATGAAAGTAGCCTACTATTCAAATTATACTCTTTGCGTTTCAAAACTAGACTATACCGTAGCCTACACGTTAGTAAGGTTTCCTAAGATCACCCAATCCCGGTCACAAAATGTTGGATTTCCACCATAAAATGTATAACTTGTAGGCTACTGCTATTGCTGCAATACATTTATGTCGAAAAGGGGCAGTGAAAAAAATCTGGCTTTATCAATGATATTTCAATGCGGATGACTGAAATTGACATTTCAGGTAACTTTAATACTTTTGTCTTCATTAGTTCGAGGAGGAATTGCAAGTTCTTCAAAAGCGATTGAAAGCTACAGAAGATGAATTGGATACCTCCCAAGAAAAACTACGCGACGCGAACGAAGAACTTGAAAGTGCAGAAAAGAAAGCAACTGATGTGAGTCTATTTTATACAGACATGAATGAATTCATCAGTAACATCGTTTAACATCAATCTAACATTTAAAAGTAGTATAGCTTTGTGATAACAACACTTGGTCGTTTGTGTCTTATGACGTAATACGCCAGTTGCTTCTAGTACATCACTTGTGGCAGCTGTTGGTACTCTCTTGCGACATAATGTGGTGAGGAGTCGTGTTGCGTAACTTTCTTATTTGGTACGAAACTGCATTTCACTGAGTTAATTTCATATCTTAGATGCGTTAATGTTCAATTCTTTTGGTCATTGCTGTTGCATGTCGTTTATTGCAATTTTTTTCCAAAAGAACCTTGATGCTATTCAATTTTCTAGCCTGTTATGTGATTTAAACTTTAATCGATAAACGTCAAGTGACGTTGAACCAACGTAAACATGAAAGGTTTGCTGATGGGATGATGAGTAAGTCCAAACTAATTTCAAAGTCTCGTGAGACATCAAAGTTGTGCAGCTTCTGTCTTTTCCACTCGCCAGCGGTGATTTGTTTTCGTGAAGTGATTTGCATCAAAGTTAAAACAAAATGAAACATTTCAAAATTTATGATGATAGTTTTAATACCGTGACGTCAAATTAGAAGCACCAGAGAGTTGCAAGTGCTGCAAAGATATTGTGGGCAGTTTATTCTAATTATCTTTTAATTTCACAGTACAATTGTTGAAAATGGCATATTTTGATTATTTGTTAAAGATTAACAGTTAAAGTTTCAAGAAAGCATTACAAATAAAAACCAGTTACATGGGTGGAACATAGTTACTAAAACTTTTGGCACTTTTCTTTCACTAATCAAAAGTGGAATCTAGCTAATTTGGATTGGAACTTATACTCCTCGACTCTGGTTGTCCAAATAGGGAATCTAACATTATTTTTTTCAGACGCCATCACTGACCCTGGCTTCTGTTCTTATTCAGAAAACTGCGTTGTAGTATAGGAACTGCTTCAGTTTTTTTTTATAAACCCATTTATCTCTTTTAAATCATTCTTATGTTTTTCAGGCTGAGCAGGAGGTTGCTTCGTTAAACAGGAGGATAACTCTTGTTGAGGAGGAGCTTGACAGAGCACAGGAGAGGTTGACGATTTCTCTTTCAAAATTGGAAGAAGCTGAAAAATGTGCAGATGAAAGCGAAAGGTTGATACAAATCAAATAAAATATTTCGAAACGCAAAATTACTTATTTGGTAACTGCAATGTAACGTCCACCAATGATACCCAGAGTTCACTTTTGACTGTTTCGTGATTGATGTGTTTTACACTTCCCGAAAACAAGTGTTTTCTTCAAAGTGACCAAATTGTACAATGTAGGCTACATGGATCGTGTTTTTATTGAAAAGAATAAATGTTTACAAGTTTCTTTTTACAAATGGGATTTTGTGAAAGCAATTTCAGTCAGCGCCAATTTGAGATTAAAAATCTAGCGGTGTTGTATCATCAAAAATCCAAAACATTTACAATGATTAAGTATAAAACTAAATTTTGCGCAATGCATTAAATCACACGCATGTGATCACTTGTTTAAAATACAACTTCAAGATTGAACTACTTAGGCTACGGACCTAACCTAGTAAAGAAACTTTTTTGTCAAACTGGAATGTCTTTTAAAAATTGGAATATTCTGTTTTGTTTTAATCTAAAGTTGCTGAAAAGGTTTAAGCCTAAAATGTTTACTGATGACTTTTCCCAAATAAGGAGATGTTTTACTCTTTCAGAGGACGAAAGGTAATCGAAAACCGTTCTTTAAAAGATGAGGAGAAATTAGAGATGCAAGAAATCCAACTGAATGAAGCAAAGAACATTGCTGAAGATGCAGATCGCAAATACGAGGAAGTTGCAAGGAAACTGGTGATGGTGGAAGCTGATCTTGAACGCGTCGAAGAACGAGCAGAGCTTTCTGAAAAGTAAATAATTTGTTTCATTTCGCTGCCCTACCCATCACTTCATTGCATCCTCAGAGAATAAGCTGCTGACATATAGAGCACGAATCGCCAATGTTTTCACCAACCCCAAGAGCTCGGTGTAAGGCACACGACTTTGTGCACTAAGAAATTGTAAGATCAAGAGGCACTGGTTTGGCTTTCGAGGTGTGCGTTTGAGCAAGGAATTTCAAGGACTTTTTCCATTGAGTGGCACCTACTGGATGGAATAATTAGCATAAAACACTTTCATAGCAAGTTGAAAATTTACTCTGTTAATCTCAGTGACTGAATCTGGGTGCCTGGTTTGAAGCCTCTACAAGTATGCGAAACTGCGGGATTAAGCACTCAAAGAAGCATTCTCAATCCGAAGATAGAGATTTCTACAATCGAATCAATAAAAATCCATGTGTCAACTCATTTTTAAAACTTTTTCGAAGAATAATAAGAAAAAACAGCTAAAACAAATTGTGTTTAATGTTGATAGTTATCATTAACCCATAAAAACTACTCGACAGCACTTTGTACTATTTAACATAACGTAAAGAAATAAATGAAAATTTTTGATAATATTTAAAACCAATGCTACGCCCACACTTAGTTTGACCCTCTTGCAGTGCAATCAAAGGAAATTCTGTTAGAAAAGCTTCCCAAGTTCACCATGCACATGATCTTGCAATTCAACCTCAAGTTACTTTTAGTTGAATCTTTTTGAAAAGCCACAAATCCTTCAGAAATTTCCTTTAATCGCCGTAACTTACATTTGGTTTGACCAAATTGTTGTGCAGCAAAACTATTTTTTCAAAATATTATCAGGACAGATCATCATCTTTTATTTCGTGCATACCTCTCCATTCGTATTGGAAAATCGCTAGATTGCACCGTACAACTCACTTTATTTTCGCGCTGTAATGTGGCTACTCAATGTGCATAACCAACTCTCTTACTGCAGTAAAGCCACTGAATTGGAAGAGGAATTGAAAGGAGTAGCAAACAACCTCAAATCGCTTGAAGCAGCTTCCGACAAGGTAAGTCTTGCCGAAATTTGACGCGAAAGCAAAGGTGTATCTTATAAAACAAAATTATTCAAAATTAAGTCCAGTCAGCCAAAAATGAAATTTAAAAATGTAACGGTTGTCTTTTCGTTGTAAAGGTACCTAATGTGGGTACCTAATCCCATTTGTTAATCTAATTGACTGGAAATCACACGTGGTAACTGTCAAATGTTGCTTTTCTTTTTATACAGTAAGTGTATAAGCCTTTTTTCCTTGCAAGTGCTAGGCTTCCACCTATTGCTTGCTAGATTCCAAGTTTGAGGGATGGGTTTGTTTCACGTAGTGTGAACATACATTTGAATAATAATTTTTTTAAATGCTTGGCCCATGGAGGCAAAAAGTTTATATTTGCAGATATCAGTTTGCTGCTACCGAAATGTAATAACAGTGGCAAAGCACAACCGCTATTAATTCAGTTTTGTCGTCTCACTTTGTGTTAAAAGGGATTTTTACATTATGAAACTTGCCCAAACGTTGTCAGATTGCTTTGGAACCAGGATTACCAATATGTTTGTATTCACTTGTAACATTATTTTCTAGTATGCCGAAAAAGAGCGTTCCTACGACGAAGAAATTAAAACTCTCTCCAACAAATTGAAGGATGTAAGTTCTATTTTTATTTACGTTAGTTTTTATCTGAAATTTTTCCATTTTGATTCTTGAATGTCGACTCGCTAAAGATATTGGTAGGCCTACATATACAGTAGACAGTCTCAAACACAAGGATAAGGATGCTTTCATAATATGTAGGTATCATAGAAGCTAAAAGTCTTTGAAGACTTGATAATCCGCATGAATTGGCACTATCAAAAAAGCAAAACTGAAAATTCAGTTTGTGCTTTTTTTCAAGGCAAGAGTTTAAAAAGCCATTTTTTATCACATTAGGTAATGACTCGGTGCGTTTTTAAATGAAAAATGAATTGTGTATTTTGCTTACCAGTTTTATATTTTTCAGTCTGAAACACGAGCTGAATTCGCCGAAAAAACAGTTATCAAACTAGAGAAGAATATTGATGAACTAGAGGGTAAGCTTAAGACAGATTTTTTCTCTCATCCATAAACTTATCACGGTTCTACGTTTAACTTGCTTCAATGTACAACAGTGGCATATTTATAGACACTGTTCAATTTCATATTAAAAACTTCATCTGACGTAGACAACGTTTAAAATAGACAAATTCAAATATTCTAGAAAAATAATTTGGAAACACTGATACTATTTCACATTCTTGGATTTATTTGTTCTACAGTATTTCATCTTGGTAAGACATTGGAGAATCATTTGGAAAATTCGTCATATTTGTGTTTCGTTGCTCATTTAGACCATCTCGTTGCTCGCATGCTGACCATCTTTGCATTATCTGCTCATGATGAAAAATTATGAACTGATGCAACTTTTGTATGAAATCATTATCAAGATTTAACTGTTGGCTTATTCTTACTTTGACTGATGATGATAAATGACACCATGAAAAGTTGGAGCTTATTATAATCAATAAGACTTAATCGCGTTTTTTGAAATTACTGCTAGCTACCATGTCACGTCCATAGTTCTATTGTGGTTTTATCTAATAAACTTGGCAAACAAGAATGTCGAATCGATAGAACACAAACTGTGCTTGCTAGAAAAGCACATCGTCATTTCCTTTTATACTTTTTCTTTCACTTGGCAGATGAACTCTACCGATATAAAACGCTAAAGGGAAACTTTAACGAAGAGTTATCCATTTACTAATGCAACGTCACCATTCTTGACTTCTGACACGCATGACATCACCACCATGTCATCATCATCATTTTGACATCATGAACATCACTGTGACTTTGACTATTTCGTCTTCAGTTATGCAAGGTAATGTAAGCCTCATACTTGATACAAAGCATCAAGAAATGAGAAGAAAGGTTTTAATGATATTAGGCCATCTGACGAGAGTAGTATGGCCAACTCCTTTCTTTTAGCCACCTCTTCTTAACCAATTATGTCCACCCAATTTATTACATCCTAGGTAGAGCTAGGCTATGTGAATCCGCAAGATTTGAGCTAAATAAAACGCATTCCTCGTCTGAAGATAATATTTCTAAAATCAATTGCTTAGCAACTTTTCGCAACCGCCATTAAATTAAAGAGGCCTACTTACCTTGGCTACGTGGTGAAGAAAAATTTATTAAATTGCATTTGCGTTTGTTTTATCTCATAGGGATATTTTCAAAAATCACTGAAACGATAGCAGGCCGATTGAAAATATTTAAACTCCATTAAAGCATCTCAAACACCTTCTGCTTGACACGTTAAATGATTCTGATGTGGATTACCTATATTTATTCTTGAGTTTGCGCTAGAATGCTGCTGCACCCCCTACCGTTTACAAACTTGCGCCGCTCTGTCGCAGAATGTAGACATTCTGCATGTATAAGTACTTAAGTAGGCTATATGAGTTCTTTAACAAGTTCAATGGATACTCTGCATTGGTTGATTTCATGCTGTAACAATTGTTCAACCACTCACAGATGCTTTGTACACTGAAAAATGCAAGATCAAGTCCATTTCGGAAGATATGGATGTCACTCTCCAAGGCATAGGAGATCTTTGAATCTTTCTACTTCCCGTTCAATTTCCTGCCGAATCTAGTTTGTTGTGACGTAATGAATCTTCAAATATAATTTATCGCATAAAAGTTCTTGGGTTCTTTTTGCACTTGCATGAAAATTGAGTCTAAGCTTTTCGTACTTTTGGTTAGCTGAACTGTAATCAATGAATGTTGGCGTGCTTTCATCAACCGTATGTTGCATTTACATCGATACAGCATTCTCGACAGTTGCATGGATGTAAAAATGCTAAACTTATTCATCAAGAATGAAGTTTGAATTCAGAGAAATTGATTATTTGGTGAAGTTGCTGATTCAGTAGTTTTAAATAAACCATTATATCACGAGTTCTGTGGCAAAGTAGTTTGTGGAGCAAATGGAAATTTAGACGAGCACAGCGTGAGCCTAATATTCAACATGCATGAAATGAAAACCATTTCGTGAAGTATTGTTGGAGTTCGATTCTTGATCAATATCTTGAGTGAATTTCCAATGCAAGACAGTTGGCAGCCAATCGAAAATATCAATCACTTTTTGCAAAGTTTGCAATTACAGTATACGTGTAAGTAAGTAAAGTTGACTCGTTTCACTGTTTTGTGAAGAAGCAAGCGTGAACGCTATTTGGAACCCACCAACCCAGATGTAGCCTATCTCAGATAACAAACATAATCGCCATGACGTAGCCAAGTTTCCGGAGATTTTCTATTATTTATTGAAGGTTCTGGTCGTAATTAATGTACAAATTAAAGTCATTATTTTTGTCGCTTAGGTTACTTAAGCACGACAAACTATTTTTTTAATTTACAAAAAGTTTCTTTAAAAATTATGGTCATTGTCCCTGTAACACTAAAAGCCAAACGAAATCTTTGTAGCTAAAGAAACCCTTCCACTGGTCCGCCCCGATAGCTCAGTTGGATAGCTCGTGACTTCTGGAACGAAGAAGCTTCAAGATCAAGCGGCGCTGGTTCGACTCTTGGGTGTGTGCGCTTGAACAACGCACGTTAAGGACCGCTCTCCATTCAGCGGCATTTAATGGATGGAATAATTTCCGGCAACAAAACTTCAACAATCGGAAACTTTACTTTGTCAATTCTCTTCACTCAGTCTGCCTCTACAAGTATGTGAAACTGACGTGGAAGTTTCATTGGATTAAATTTTGTATTTTATACTCTCGACAGCCTTAGTACACTTATCATCTAATATGCATACATAATTTGACCAAAATAAGTAAGTTTCTAGTCCATGACAAAAACCGACTACTCTGGATGACCTCAAATACGATCTCGCGATATTGGTGGATATAGAAAGGAGTAGGCTAAAGACCAATTTTGATACATGGGTTTTTCTGGGTTACCACCAATGTGATAACATGTTTTGAAAAATTTCTGATATGGTTAGAAAGTTCCAAATCTACGCATTAGGTTGATGACCTCAAAACTGTCCAGTCGTAAACACTCGACTTTTCCTTAACTGACTTAACAACATATCAAACATTTGTAGCGCTATGCTGCTCGTCTGTTGGTTGCATATTCAACTGCTACGGATTTTTCTGCTTGAGATAAACTACAGAAGAATTGTTGTTTTTAAAAGTTTAATAACTGAAAGACAACAAAACGAGGAAATCCGTACATTTGCATTAATACATGACTGCAGGTAACCCGTCTCAACTTTTGCATTCATTCATCGTCAATTCAACGTCTACTAAACGCAAAAGTAGCAAAGTTTTCCCTGATGCCATGATAAGCGCATTTACTTTTGAGGCAAACATCAAAAATGAATAACGCTTTTGCGTTCTACATTTTTGATTAAAAAATAAAGATATCTCAAGTCCAAGACAACCCGATCCCTCCACGTTCAGTGGCTGCTTCTTCACAATCGCAATACAACACTATTCTTACGTCATTTAACCGCCTAAAAACGGCGAAAGGCATTGCACAGAATACTTTGTTTTGGTTTGGCAGCCACTTCCTGCATCGCACATAAAGTCTGGGTTTGGGTTCTTCAGGACGAGTAACAAAACTTAGCAAACTATTTTACCTTTAAGTTAACCGAACATTTTAAACGTCGGATTAACGTAAAAGTAATGGACAATTTGAACAAAAGAAAAACTGAAATTAAAGTTTCGATTTGGAAAAAATAATTTATTTGCTTAAACGTTTAAAAATTAATTGAATTAAAAATAACTTTAAAAAATAAAGCGACATGCTTGACGTAAATATGAAATTTTATAATCAAGATTCAGTTTCACTTTTTTTGTAAAGCGATTAACCCAAAACATTGCCGCCAAACGGATTATTACTGTTGAGTGAGGTGAACAAGATAAGGAGAAGAAGTGTGTTGTCTGAGCCGGAGTCTTGGAGAAGAAGGAGTGGAAGAATTGATTCCAAACCTGAAAAGAACATATGATTAGCCTGGCGTTGTAAAAGCACTATTTTACAAGAAGTTCGTGGTTGAAATTGCTGAGATAGCGAGCAATTGGTTGCGGTTAATGATGCTGAAAGTTTTCTTTTACATTTTCACAACTGTAATGCACGATCACTTGCTATCTTTGTATATTTTTAGAACACGTTTTAGGCACAACAATAGTTTTGGCATTTTTTGTAATTAAATTTCTTAGCCAAAAGTGGTAATATTATCTGCAAATAGTAAAAAAAAGGAAAACAAAAATTTTTAAAAAATTCAACTATTCTTGGATCAAAATCTCTCATGAAGTTAACAGACTTACCACCACCGCCGCCGTATCCGCCACCTAATCCGCCTTGACCACCTCCTCCGCCGAGGCCTCCAGACAATGCCAAAAGAAGAAGTAAATTATTATCACCCCCCAAACTACTACCACTACCCGAACCTGTCAGAAGAAGTAGGGGAAGAATACTATCAAGACCGCCACCCGCACCTCCTCCATAAGGGTCGCCACCACCCAAACCACCTCCTCCCAAAAGCAAAAGAAGAGTAAGAGGATCGTCAGTCAAACTAGAACTACCACTACCAGTAAGATTTAACAGAAGAAGTGGAAGAATGGAGCTTAAACCGCCACCTCCACCGTAACCACCTGAACCACCACCAAGACCTCCAGAAAGTGCCAAGATTAAGAGCAAATCATTGTTGCCTCCGCTGCCACTTAATATAGAACTGTTGGTGAGAAGAAGCAAGGGAAGGATTCCTCCCAAACCACCACCACCACCACTACTTCCACCATAAGGATCAAGCCCACCAACTGGACAGCCATCTGGGCCTACCGGACCACCACCACCACCGCCAAGTCCACCTGAAAGAAGAAGAAGTGGCAGAAGATTATCTCCACCCAGGGAAGAAGAATTAGTAAGTAAAAGAAGAGGAAGAATCCCGCCAATGCCGCAGCCACCTCCGCCCAAACCACCTCCAGTAAGAAGAAGAAGTGGAAGAATGTCGTTAAGACCGCCAGTTCCACTATCGCCAAGAAGAACATAAAGAAGGAGAGGACTTGAAAGAAAGGAGTTTTGTTGCTGATAGACTGGTTGCTGACCATATCCTTGAGGTACCTGACGACGCTTTCGAACTGGAGCTACGCCGCCTCCGAAAGGACTATTCCCCTGAGAAAGCAAGAGAAGTAGGAGAATGTTGTTATTGTCTCCTCCACCACCGTCACCCAAAAGTGTGTACAATAAAAATGGGTTGGCTAAAAGGTTGTTGTCAACACTTCCTCCTTGAGAGCTCAAGAGCGTAAGAAGAAGAATAAGATTATTATCCATTCCATCGCCACTGTTACGGGAAAGAAGATAGAACAAAAGAAAAGATTGATCACCAAATCCACCCCCGGTGTTGTCACCAAGCCCTGAAACAATAAAGAGTGTGTTAACAACATTTAATTGAGAAACTTGATTTGTAAAAGATTCTTTTCTGACTTAACGGATGTTATATTTATTGTAAGTTTAAATTGTTTTGCAACCTAGAGTGGATGGTCTCGCGACCCAAATTTCGGTTGCGACCCACTATTTGCAGACCCTTGTGTTAGATAATACCAAAAACCTCATAGCAATACAACTATACTTTATTTGTGTACACCATGTGATATGTATATCTACGTATCATATCGTTTATGTGTTCCGATTAACTCCAACAGTAGAGACCAAGACTTAAGGTTGCTAAAGTTAGTTTTAACTAAAGATATGTTTTATTATTACCGAGAAAGTTTTGTCGGTTCATGATTTCCGGAAAAGTAACCAAATTTTAAAACGATCAAAACAAAACGAACAAGTGAACATAAACAGCTAATATATGAGAAACATGGAGCATCTAACTTGGTAACACTGAAAAAACTTTACATAATGTGCCAATACAATGACAATAAATGAGTGATTTACTAACCAACTATTCTCAGCATAGGGGCTTCGATGGTAGCGTAATCCAAATCTTGAATTTCGATTTCTAGTGTTCCCATGAGATCCTGGTATTTGCCAGCATCTCTTCCAAAGATTTCCTTCATTTCCTCCATAGCTTCCAGAAGTCGTTCGACCATCTGTTTTCTAGAGTAACGGCCGAGCTTCTCGTCCAGTGGCTCAACGCATTCTTTACCGGTGATTCGAGCCATAACCTCCAACCGATGAGTTTCATGTTGGTGTCCAGTAGTGTTGACAAAGTCGTAAAGAGCATCTTTAATATTTTCACATGTCCAAGTACCTCCACAGTCGTTGTTGAGTACGCATTCTAGAAGAAAATAACAAGAGGGCTGCAAAAATTTTATTCTTAAATCACACATTTTCCATTTACAAAATATGCATAAAATAGTTCTTTTGATAACATGAAATCAACGCTTGAAATTAATCATCGACGAAAAGCGAAACATTGGCTGCACTGCCATTCTATTGCAAGGAGTGATTTCATCCTGACCTGACAAACATAAATGGCATTGGGAAACTGGAAACCATTTTTCTCACTACCAAATTTTCAAACTGTAAATGTTAAATTGTGAATGTTTCAAGTTTGAATAATATCTTTAACTGTTCAAGTTTAGTGTAGGTTATAGGCTGGACTTGCAGTATATATACTGTAGGCCCTACCAGTTTAAATATTGTACAATATCACCTACTGTAGCCTACTATCCAGTATTTAAACAACTCACTTTGACCAACATAAAGATCGGTTGGAACAGAATAGCTTTCAATGTATTGTTCACTTAAAACACCAGAGAATTCCAACAATTCTTGGATGTCCTCATCCGTGTAGTGTTGCTTCATGGATGCAGCCAAGCCGACAAATAGTAATGCAACAATAAGCGACTTCATCTTGAGTGATTCGCTGTAAAACAAAATTGAATAACAATGACATTGATGGATTTAACATGATTGTCTTTGAATGCTTTGTTTTCAGCTTCTTTTGTCACATGTGCAAATCAATTCGAAAACAATTCTGCTTAACGAACAAAAGTTAACGACTTTTCTACAACGTTTTTAACGCTATGATTTACTCAGAAAAACAAATTCATTGACTCATTCGCTATTATCAAGGTTAACTTTTCATGTTCAAAGTAAACTATTTGAGTTTATAACGTAGTCGTTTTCCACTCCGAAAGCATCATATGCTATTGCAGTATTACCTTATTTTATTTGTGTTTCCTTTGTGGCTTCTCTTCTAATCTTAGCGACTGATTGCACAAAAGTGAAATGAATGGTTTTTCAGCAATGAGAACCACTTATATGCTGCCAAACGCTATTGCTCGACCTGGCCTGGGGCAACTTGGCGTTTAGAGGGTTCTGTGCCGAGGTCTCCCGCCCGCACCCAGGCTTGATTGTCTTTGTAACTACGTGACAGGGCACCGATTACGGCTGTAACTCAAACTCTTTTCCGAAAATCACTTTTCGTTCTTTTCATTTTGTTCACCGCCATTAGAAGGTAACGGCTCTTGTTTTAGCGCATTTTTGTCGAACCACAGAATAAGTTCAAGACTAATGTGACATTGCCGCTGCTGCAACGTCGATAAACGATTACTTGACGGAGAATGATTTTTGTACAAACAAAAAAAAATTTTTTTTTTGGCTTTGCACTGTCAATGCAAACGGTTATGATTGAACCCTCCATTATTCTTAACGTTCAACTAATTAATGTAGCTGTGTTTAAGACAGGAAATTTAGAAGTTTCTTGTCAGTGTTTTGCAAACAAAGGTTATACGCACAACTGCTCATGCTAAAGTTTAACATATGTTCAAATTCGCTCTGATTAAATTTTAAGTGAAGATAAAATTAAAAACAAAATTTATTTTAAATGAAATTGTTTTATTTAAAAGTTTTTATAAGCTTTTAAAAAATTGAATTTGTTTTGAAAACAAAAAAAATATCGTCAAAGGGACCAGTTATGGTTATTCGACGTTGCTAGAAGTTCATGGATTTAAGAAACTCCGATAGTTTTTTAAACTGAAAATAGTCTTCAGCCAATCAAAATCGAGTTCATGGAAGTGTCATCTGACGTTAGTACCTACAGATCGTGTTAGTATCATTTGCATTAGCTTTCATTGAGATGTAAAAATGTGTTCAAAGATATAAGAAATCTTGCCATTACATTTCCTGATACATGTATTGTAGAGTAATAATTACTCTGTCAGAATTCATAATAATTATGAATCGGAATAAAGTGTAAGGCTTTATGTTTTGAACTTGAAGTGCCTTTAGGGAGATTTTTGCCTAACGCTCACCAGAATTGGATAAAAATTTGATTGAGTTTGTATACACTAACTGCATAGCAACAGAAAAGTAAACAAGAAGATTTTGACCCGGGGAATACTCCACTTTTTATGGCCACCTCGGCACCAGATCATCTTGAACACGCCAATCGCAGCTGCTGCTTACCGGGATGGATAAAGCAACGAAACGTTACAGGAAAAGACAAATTTTATTATTTTGGCTGCAGCGCTTGATCAGCTTTGGATGAGAAAACACTTCAAGTGACTTTGTGGCCAAACAATCGTCTACGCGCGCATTAACTTTCATAATGTCTGCCATTTTTTCTGTTATGGGAGTGATGGTAAGCTATGTCGTACCTTTGGCAACTCGTGGTATTCTGTGGTGAAGTGAAGTGGGTCGACTATCAGTGTTGCTTTTCATTTCATGTCCTGCAACTGTTACCTATTCTATATTTTGTCATCATGCCAGGGGCGACGAAGAAAGTAATCGGAATCGATGGAACCTTATCATGAGCAAAGTAATAAAAAAAAAAATGAACGAAAAGCTCCAATTTAAAACTTAAAAAAAGCTGAGGTCGTTGCTAGTTTAATGTTTGCTTGTCTCCAATTTTTTCTATCTGCTCACAGTGATTAAACAATTCTTAACGTTGAGTCATTACAGAGAAATATGGATTTACTGGTTTCTGAACAATACGATTCTTTACTCATCATCTGCGTTTGTCAATCACATTGGGCGGCAATTTTGTGCGTTTTAAACTTTGTATCCTTCAAAATTCTTCAATTCGTTTAATATGCTTCTGTATTATGTCATTTGCTGCTAAACAGGTAGTTTTACCTGCTTCAGTCCCATTGATAAAGTCAATTTTGGGGGATGCCTCCCCAAAAAATTTGTGAAGCATGGTTAAAATTGTATGCTTACGCAACAAATGGATTGATATGCTTCTAAACAGCTGATATTAGTCCCACGGCGGACTTAACTTATCCCGGGGGTGGGTTAATTTTTTGTTATTATTATGGTTGAAATTATCCATCAATCAGACTCCGTTATTTTCTTTCATACAACTTCAAATACATTTTAATAGTAACATTTGTTGGAGCTGACTTAGCTGAAACCAACGCTGAACCAAATGACGTCAGTTGAAACAATGAAACAATCTGAAACCTTGAATGGCTGTTTTATAGTTTTTAGTCTTCATTATAATTTCAATCAATTACCGTACATGCCTGCAAACATATAAATATCAAATTGTTCATGGACACTGCACACAGGGTTTTAAGCCAGATTTCAAGATTACTTTGCATGCTTAGCAATTTTTATTCAAGCAAAATTTATTTTTTAAACATTCACAATTAATGAAAATAGCTGTTTTAATGGCTATTTTATAGCATATCGTATATGTCGTAGCATGGCCACCTGGAGATGCGGCCTGATTTGTCACATTTTGCAGATTTTGATTACAGCTACTGGTAGTGCTTGACTGACATTTTTTGAGATGTTTTTACTTTTTGCAGTGTCCTAATTACATAAAACTTTTTTGTTGCCTTGGGGAAGCAGTAGCAAATGAGAAAAAGTAAGTTGAAAAACGCAAAATCAGACTGTTATTGAAAATTAACAGTTTGACTAAAATCTTCGAAATCAAATTTTCTTTGTTTTTCAACATGTGAGGATGTTAAAACCTATTGTGTCATCTGAGGAAAAGAATAAAGAAAGCGTAAATATCTAATTTTTAGAAAAAATTATTTAAACGTTCGCCCAAAGTTAGAAAAACCTGGAAATTTCTGCAAAATGTGACAAATCAGGCCATATCTTTAGGTGGCCATGGTCGTAGTATCATTGTTCATATCTGTTTTATTTTTTTCTTTCTTTTTAATTGATTTTCAAATTTTCTGCCCCCTCCAGTCTACAGTCACCGGAAGAACACAAGAAATTAATTCATAGAATGCCTGGTGAACAATCTAATTTTGTATTCAATTATAGCAAACTTGCTGCACACGAATGATTTCTTACATAGAAGGTTAAGACTTCACCTTACTGCATTGCAAAGTCTTGTTTAATATTTTTCGTGTAATTCTAGTAGGCTATTAGCTCGTATGCATGCTTATGCTGTGTTAAAATTTGGCAGCAGCCTAAATCAAATCGGATCACACTGACCTACAAAGCTCAAATCGTCGTAAACTCAAAAGGCTTAAAACAAGTTGATCTAACGAATTACTTCACCAAAAAAATTAAATCGTAACGAGAACAAAGCAAAGCGTTATTGCAAGGAAACGAAATTTCGTTTCTTCTCGAAATATTTTTAACAGGCTTCGTAGTGAAATTTTGGAGCAAAGTCACAGATTATATTTTCTCCGCTCATTAAAAACGAAAGAGCTGGAAATTTTAAACGATAGACAAAAAGGAGAATAAAGTCGTTTTGAAGAGATTTTGAAAGATGAGCAACATCTCTAGCTTATATTCCATCGTCGCCAATCCAAACTTGTGAGATTAAAGTTCAAGCGAGCTGTCTCGATAAGCTGTGATTAGATTGTGCTCCAGTCAAAAACGGTTTAATTAAGCGGATGGTTCGATTAAAACAACTGCGACTCTGAACAAGATCAACTGTACATTTGTTTACAACTCTTGAACAAGTTAAGAGTTGGCTGTAATCTGTAAAAATTGTATGAACTTCAGTACTAGATGGCATTTCCTTTGTCCAGTTTTATTGTATCACTCGATTAAATCAAAATTTAATTTAAATTAAGTTAGCCTACTGCGACGTAGAAAAATAGAAAATAACTTACAAAAGGAGCCATCACAAACAAAATATGTAATTGGAATTAAAGTAGCCCATTGTGCTCAATGTAGAGTTTAACACCCAACACCAAGGGAAAACTTTACATGTAAATTCCAACCCAACCACCAGAAGATTTTAACTAAAAAACTCAATAGAAGGGAAGCCACTGTACAAAGCTGTCAAGCTGCTAGGGATGTGCAACTGATGGAAATAAGTTCTATTTTTTACTTCTTTTCCGTATTTCCTATTAAAAGTTTACCTTATGTTAATTCAACTTTGGTTACTTGGCTCACCAAAAGAAAAGGGCTACACACCTTCTTTACGCCACGTTCATGTATTTTCTATTAGCTACTTCGTTTGTGCAGTGACGATGCAATTGCTCTTGTAAGGAATGCGTTTGTTTATCATCAGCCAAAAAGAGAAGACATCTATTTAAATCGATGCAATAGCAGCACACAAATAATCCAAGTAAACAAACGACGCCGTACGTGTAAAGCAGATTTGGTTAAAAATACACGTGTAATATCCTATTTTGTCTTTTTTTTTTGTAAGGTTTAACATGTAGAACCTTCTTGCAAAGAGTTTTGTTAACCTATTATGAACATTCTTGAGTAGGCAACTACTGCACATAATTTTATAAATGCAGTATTTTGTGTGTGATGTAGCTCATAAATGGGTTGTTCACTTTAGGCCAAAATAGCTGTTTGACAAAACTATTTTACTTTCAAACCACACCATCAGTGGATTGATGTTCAAAGCATCAAAGCGCAAGATCCCACACAGACAATCAATATGTAACAATGGAAGTTTATAGCATCGACAAATAAAATAGCATCCTATTTTAGACCTACTTATAAGCAACAATGGGCTGACTTCTAAAAGAATTACACGTGTCAGTTCAGTGGAGTTCAATGTGTTGATGGCAGCGAAATCCAACTAAATGTATAACTCATTTAAGTCTATTTACGTGCTGCTCTTGCCCAACACCTCAGATGACACGATTTTTCTCTGCCCTAATTTTTAATTGCTTTTTTTTGCATATTTGAAGTTGTTGTTTGACTACGTCCACATTTTACAAGGTCAACCAGTTGGTGACTTTGTATAACTTCCAGCATATAATTTCACGATGTTTGTGAACACTGTGACATAAAGCACAATAAACAAACGGTGAATTATGCCTAGAAACATTAACGTTGCTGGAATAGTGTTGTATTCAGGCAATTATCTCATCTAGTCGAGACCAAATCATAAATCACACAAAATTGGTGAAAGGCGTAGGCTAATTTCACATGCAGGGAGGATCACTTCTGTTTATGACGTTGTGCATATTATTTCACTCTACTTGAAGTATCACAAGATCGAAACTGCATTGAAATATTTTTCCAGCAGCCTATCAACGCAAGTGGTTGTTCACGTTAACTGGAAAATGCATCAAAATAGTCAAATAATAAATTTGCATCTACAACACTTTGTAACATTTTCAAAGAATATATTTCAATGTGATCAGTGTAATATCAAACATCATGAGATATTAACTATTGTTCATGGTTACAAATGCAGTAGTATTGCAAAAACAATTTCGATAAAACAGATCTGATCAATTTATTTAAATTAAAGAATCAATGGGGTAGCCGATTTGCCTTGTTACGTTATGAAATTCTGATGTTAGTTTTTCATAATATGCTCAATATACAGATTGAAATTAATATATAATAGCCATGATAATGCAGTATGAAGAGTGAATGAAGCTTTTGTTGCTGCCTATCAGATACAGTGTATAAGAGTGCACTGACATCACGCCATCTAGCGGACATCGGACCTAATGTGCAGTCGTAGAAAGTCACCTTGGTTGGGGAGTTTGATGTGTTTGTTCGGCTACAATGATAACGATTCGATACAACGAGATAAAAAATAAAAAATACGTAATGTACACAGAAGAATGTACGCTACATCTTCATTCTACAGTAAAACGTCAAAAGGAAGTTCTTGACCTTTCATTTGATTTATTTTATTCAAACCAAGTTTGAGTAGTGTAACAACAAAGGAAATGTTGACCTATTTATTGTAGAAAAACGATGCTTGATCACGGGTTACCAATAGAAAACAAATATTCCATCACTGATCGGCTACGCAATTTCAAGATTTTGTTACATAGTACTGTGTCTTTATACAGAGTATTTCTGTAATATAATCACATTTTAAGATCACAGACTGAGATTTGTTCTACAAACCATCATATTTATTTTTCATCAATATCATGATCGGATTTTTTCGATCAATAATAAAAGTAAATGACAGTGCAGTGTTTGAAAGTACGAAAGGTCAGCATCTAATTTTCTAACATAATTCGATGTCAAACCGATCACAATTGTCTATCTCGGCTTATCTTAAGCAATCACTTACTAGTACAAATTATATAGTTGCCAATATTTTTACAAATTTATTTAACCCCAATTTATAAAAAGCAAAAATGAAATATTGTATTAAATTTTAAAAAATAACAACTTTTCTTAGCGTATGGTAGACACATTCACATACACTCCAAATTTCTTAAAGCTTTCTTTTTTTAATTATAAATCAGTGCAACAACTTAATCGACGGACACCTGGCTCTGTTGGCCAAGCAACGGTGTTTCCTTTTCGATGTGTGCAGTGGATGCAAGGGACACACACGGACATGTCTTCATTCAGCGCCGCTCATAGAATGCTGTAGTGCATAGGACTTAAGACCTAGATTATTATCCAACGTCAACAGAAAAAGTAATTCATTGTTCTTAACTTTGATGTATGTGATATTTAAAAGTTGAGAAAAAATTCTATTAAGTAAAACAATGTCTGTAGAGCATTCTTTGTCTTGCCTTACCCAATGCGGTAGAATATTTCAAACAGATTTTATATCAGAAAAGGACGTTGGTTCAAAAACGCGAAAATAAACTAGTAACTTTTTTCACTTAATGAAGGAAGGCAGGCAGGCAGCAATTACGCGGAATGCGGTTAGAACTAGTTTTTTTTTTGTTCATAGTATTGAACTGAAACAATCACCACCCAGTTGTCCAGTGTCCACATCTTCATAACATCGAAAGTTCCCCACTATTGAGCATAAAGTACAAGGGCACATTCTCACATTGATGTTGTACTCTGCAAGTGATAAGCATTTCAGCATCAAAACCCCTTTTCCCTGCATCTTGACATTCCAGTTATGAAAGTACTTTATGTCTACTCCACACCATCGCCCATAACAGTTGTTAGCTTGCACAATAGGTTACTGTGTTTAGGCATAAACGTTATGTTGTTTTGACGTATTGTGCAGAATGGGACAATAGTTTATAAATTGTCTGTTGGTGTCAAGCGACGTGGAAAAGCTTTTTTTTTCTTTTCTTGTGAATCTCACACTTTTTCTTGTTTAAAACTGGGTGCAAATGATTACATCGCTGTCACAGCAATCCACTGTAAACGTATTGTCATTTAATACATTCCGATCATGGAGAAATTGTCCTCGGCCATTATTGGTTCTAGCTGGGTCAAGTGGAGCATGATCCCAACCTAGCAGAAACATAGGCGTTGCCTGGTATCCGACGCACCGGATGTGCACTGTTCATGGCCCTAAGCTAAATGCTGGTTCATGACACCGGTAGACGAGGTAGACAGGCGAGACTGGTACCAGTTCCTTAACTTTAATACATTCTCGTGCTCTAGCTGTTGGCACAAAGGTTTCTTAAAACTGCCTTTTTGAAGAAAATGAAGAATAAGTTTGAAAATACTAAATGTTCAATTGTGACCTCATGAAAACTCTGTTTGGATTTTGTTGACGTTTTGTTCGCGGAGAATCATTATTCAAAGGACATTTAATTTGCAAACTTTTCCGAGGGTGGTTTGTAAAACGTTTCTCTTGATAGGACTCTGCCGACAACAAGAAAGATGCAAATGGAAGCAAGAGTGTACCCACCTGGTAATGTTAGGAGAGGGGAGCTGAGTTTTATTTTTGACAGTAAAATTACTAAAATGAGTTTAATAAATGGTAGAAGTAATAGCATTTGCAATACAGCAACAAAACGATATCGCCTGTCGTGCTGAGCACGGCTATTGTACCCGACAAAAAAAGCAACATTTAGCAAAAATATGAGCTCAAATGAAAAGGTAACAGATGCAACTAATCAGAAACATTTCTAAGGTCATAGCACAAAAATAAAAACGTCACTTTACAGTGTAATAAAAACGTCACTTTGCAGTTACTGTGTATTACAAATAGACGTTACGTAGTTGATGACACTACGTCACAAAGTTAAGCTTGCGGTTTCCATTCTTGATAAACTAATTTATCACGGAGTTATAGATCAGTGATGATACATTAGCGCCAATGTGCTAAGTTCTTGCCAATGTTTCGGCCATGTTTTAAACGGTTAAAATGACGATAACCTCTATCGGCTGGCACGACCTGAATTTTGCAGTGACAAATTTTCAATGCACTTGTAACAACGGACTGCAATACTCTTATAAAGGTAAAGGTCCCATCTACTGTAAAAGAGAAATAGAGTATTTATTATAACCTTGCTGTTATAAAGCGAAGAATAATTAAATTACATTTATATTTTTAAGAAGGAAATGGGGGTGAATGCCCTAATTGCTTTTAACTTGGACCAGAAAACATTATTGCTCTCTCGTTTTCTTATTGTTAAATATAAGCTACGATTGGATTAAAGTAGAATTGTATTATCCCTGACCAACCTTGTTCAGCAAACACGCAACACGCAAAAGAGATCCATCGCAATGGTCATCATTGCTCAACACTTTACAACCGAAACATTCCATATCGGTGATTCCAAGGAATCGATAAGTATATTTAAGCCAATTGCGCTACTATGAAGTTGCTTCTGAAGCCCGTACTTTTTATAATAAAGTTAAATGATCGCTGATCTGACTTACAAACAACCTGAAAGGATTTTTATGAACACATTGCGATGATGGTTGCAGATTCTTCAAAGCTAAATTATCTTACACCGTGTGTTGCCGGATCTTCGAAAAACTATTTGACTTTAGCGAAAATGAATAATTTAAATTAAAATTAGCGACATTACAGTAGAAATGACGCTAATTTACCTGTCAAAGCAGATAAATAGAAATTTTTTGTGTACTTTTCGAATTTAATCATAGAAGACGAATGAAGAAAACTTCTCAGAGTTAGTCGGATATTAAAAGTTATTAGTTTAACCTTTGTTTGTTGAGATTTAAGATAAGATAAGCATTTATAGTCTAATATTCGACGGTGACATGCTCAGTTGCTGATGCTTTTCGCTATAGCAAATTGCTTTTTTCGACCACGCAGTCAAATTAGAGCAAAATGACGGTAATAATGTTTTAATCAAACATTTTTTCTAACATGACATTCTCTGGTTGTCAAATGCATAAAGTTGTGATATTTTCTAATTTTCAAATGATTAAATGTTTTGTTATGATATTAACTTTGCTTGCCGTAAAACTGCTGTTAATTTTATGAAATGTGCCTATTTGATGAAAAGGCCTTTTAAAACTTTTTTTTCTTTTTTACCACACGACTTTAGTAGCGCACATCATGGATCCGTCAATGATTACTTTGAGTGACCTGACCTTGCCCTTATAAATACAAAAACGTCAACCGTTTTTATCAACAAATCTTGTTGACAAATTAAAATCCAATTTTACTTTCTTTTTCAATTGAAACAAAACTTTTCCAAGCGGTTTAATTTAAACTCTACTTGCTGCTAATGAGGGTTTAAGTTGCCTATTACAAGGACAAATTGAGTGACGACTTTTAGAAGTCTTTCATTGTTGTTTGTTTTTGGACTAATGAGCATTTCTCTCGTTTTTTCACATTAAAGTTTGTAATATTGTACTTTTACTCTTGCCTATGACAAAAAGAGAACTATTCTGAATGATTTTTGTCTTATCTTTATCCACTCTTGATGCCTGGTCCGATTCCGATTGTTGAAAAATACTGCTCACCTCTACTTAGGATGTAATAAATTGGGTGGGCATAATTGCTGAAGAAAAGGTGGCCGAGAGAAAGAAACTGGCCACCCTACTTTTCCGAGTGCTCAAGGTTTAGTACAATGAGAACCTTGTCTCATCATTCCCGATACTTGGAATCAAGTATGGGACCACCTTTACCTTTTTTTAGTAATATTTTCAGCTTGTATGTTTTATAACTCAAATGAAATAGCAATTAAAATACAAAAAGATTTGCATAACCATCGAAAATCAAGTGCCAAGTAACAACGTTCTATAAAACCCTTTATAAAATGCTAATGCCAATTGTGTCTACATCCAGAGGTAGTTCAGATCGATGAGGCAAATCCAAGGAGTAACTTGGACAGAAACGCAAATTTCTTGGTTTGGAAAACAATTCTTGCTCACTCAAAAACTTAACATTTAATTTAATTTACGATGTCGGTAAACGTGTTTTTACAATAACATATTCAAGTTAAAGGCGGAAGAAAAATGGTTACGCGCCTCTCCAAAACTTCAAAAAATGCAACATAACTCTAGGTTTAAGAAATATGAGATCATAGACTATGCGCTGCGCAAATGCATTCCAGGTGGCAAAATAGAGCATCACAAATAATTATGTAAATTTTAATTACCTTTAACAAGCCCTTGATTGCTTTGCTAAGGACACTACCGTCTGGTCTAGCCGGACGTCATTTTTAAACGTGGTACTAGCATTTTATCACTCGGCCACCGTGAACAACACAAGCATGAATAAACATAGAAAAATGAAGCTGTAGGCTATGTCGTGTCATTGCAGGCTAACTGAATTGTAAATAGCAACAAATTGTAAATATTAAAAAAAATGTAGATAGCAACATTTTTTAAAACTTTGATTCTTTTATGTTACACAAACATTGAATAATGCTGTAGGTTTGAAATGGCACGTTCTTTATCAAAACTACTTCTATACATTCTACAGTACTTACTTTGGACACAACTGTTGAATTTTTAAGTTTGTTTTTAATTCACAAGACGAAGATCACAATCTTTCAAATTGCTGAAGATGTCCATTCAGGAGATTGAAAGCATCCATGATTACATAAAATTAAATTAGCTCAATTATTTTTCTACATGACAACATTTATTTTTTGCGTAAATATTTGTTATTATGCGAGAGGTATAAACTTGAACTAAAAAAGGGTGAAAGTAGAAAAAGAAGCTTAATGATTTTTAAACCTTTCAACTTGGAGTACGAGCAGTCACTGAGAATAGCAGCTTAAAGTTTCTTCGAGTAGCTTAAGTTCTTGCAAACAAAGTTATGAAAAGTATGAAGGCCTTTCTTTGAATTGGGTTACCGCACAACGCAAAGTATGAATCCCATTGCGTCATTGGATGATTTCTTGATTTACTTGGATCCCTGAGCAAAACAATTTACAACTTTTAAATAAACTTGCTTCAGGCAATACTCTTTTCATGCAGCAAATAATGTACACTTTTAACGAACGAAATGCAATCACAGTCAGCAGTAAGCTACATTGGTTCAACGTCTGTAGACATTGTTTCGAGATGAAAATATATTTTGTGGACGGTAAAAGAAATAAGCTTCAGACGTGTCGTGCTTTGTGTTAGAGGGAAGGGAGGGTGGAGGGGGAACAATTATCTGATATCGGTTTTACAATGGAGCCGGGGTAGCTTTTAATGCTGAAATGAAACTATAAACGTTACAGCAAATACAATCGCATGCGTTGTAATAGTTTTCGTAAAACAGGAATCCCTCGATGATGTCCCGCAAAGAATTTGCTACCGGGCAGCACAACAGTTACTAGTGTAGATATCTTCGACAAAATTCTACCCAATTTACGTGTAATGATGGTCATCCTGTCATTTATTGCTTTAGCCTATTATTATACCACCCTTTGAAGGTCACACAAAAACAACATTTATTTTGAACCAGTTGGTAGTGAAACAAATTTTCTACGCCTGCAATAGAATTAGACTACGATATTTCATCGATCACGATCATTTCAATAGACCACGATCATTCATCTTTTTATTAAAGCAAATAGAATACTATTCAGAATGGCTTGTATAGTGGTCAATATCAACACAATGCACACGCGGCATGATAGATGTTTTTTCGCTCTTGACTTGGCGCTGTCATCTACAAGATTGAATTTTCTTGACATCATCACATACCTCCTAAGTGAGAGATTATGACCCCAATTCCCTGGGTTTAATTCTTTAGTGTGTTTCGGTTTCCCACGCTAGTCACTAGAAAGTAATTTTCGACGTGGTTTAAGCGGTAATTGCAAGCAATATTTCATGTATTATCATTACATTTCAACTACCAACTGTCTCGTTTCCTAAACGAATATGCAAGCAATGAAAAACCAGCTCCAACAACGAAAGTTCAATCAGACACAACAAATCAACAAGATTTTTTTGTTTTTGCTACCATTGTTTTATCAACAACATTTTTTTATTTATCAAAGCAACAAACTTGGCAACGCAGAAAGCAAACAACATGACGAGGGTGTAACTTTTGAATGGAACTGTATGCTGAATTACTTACCATCGATATTATCACAGAGCTTTACGGCAGCTTACTGTATTCTCTTGAGTATTCCCACTTTGTATAAATATCAGCCAACAAGCTATTACACACGAAGAGATGACCCTACTACGAGATATCCGCTATTCTGTGTCTTTCCTGTCGATTCGTTTATGATGTACATTTTCCTCAATAACACCAAGCCACTGTTGATATGCAACTTGTACCAGCGTGCCTATTGAATTGCATGCTACTGCCAAGAAGCAACAAAACTCCATAAGTTACTGATGTCTTTTCAACAAAGTTTTAAATTTGGACAAGCATTTTAATTGCAAAACATAAGACAATTAAACCAAATACAAAGGCGCCGCGATTTCAACACGTCAGTAAAATAAATAGTTATAAAACGTAATTTGTTTTGTAGCCACGTGTCTTGTTTCTTCTTTATTTGTGATAATAATTTTAACCTGACTGGATACCTTTAGGGAAACTTGGGTTAGTGAAACAGAAGGAAAGAAACTTCATGCTGTGTTCATTGTTATCAAGCGTCTCATTATCAGTATGCAACCTTCCACCATAGGTCAACGGCGACTGACAACCAATTAAACAGTTTTGATAATCCTCTTTCAATAAAGATATCAGATAGGCCAATGTTTTACTTCGTGTAGGCTGATCCCTCAGATTACTGATCCGAGGTGATAAAAGAATTGCTTCTCTTCTACAGAGGGTTAAGTAAAGAACAATAATTCTCCGACAACTTCTACATTGTAACTTTGTAAGAGAAAAGGCTTAGGCCAAAGTTAGGGATTGTAGATCATAGGGATGCGAAACTTCACCCGCTTTTGGCTTATCCGCAACACTAGAAGGGTTACGTTTTTTTGTAATTTACAAAATATTTTACTTTTTATGGGTTATATAAGAAGAGTGAAGTTGGTTTTAAAGTAATTGAAGGTTTTTAGTTGAAAACAAGCCAGCAGTAAAGCGTAAAAAAATGTCAAATTGGCAAATGACCCTTCTAATGTTGAAGAAACAACGGAGTTGCGCGTCCCTTAATGTACCGTCCCCAGACCAAAGGAAGAAAATAAAGAATATCACGTCGATGAAGGATCAACTAGCTTTGGTGAGCAGGCCTGTGTCAGTTTGTGAGCAGTTATTCAGGAATAGTAGCGTTACATTGTTGCCAAGTGCAGTTACGGTTGTCCAGCTGCGAGCAGACTGCTTACATGACAAACTGACCTTGGAAAAACAATAGCTCTGTAGCGCCGTCTAACTGGTGTAAGTCTGTGTTGAAGGAGCACTATAGAATAGCGAGCATTGCGTTTCGCTAACCTTAGCTTTCATGCTAGTCATTTATATAAGTTTTTAAAATCATAGGTTGCTCGGCAGTCAATTGTAGCAAGAATTGACCGCGATAAACTCGTGCTCATCAGTATCGCACCACTAATTCATTCCACAGAGTTCTCGACCACGGCTTTTGCCAGAAAATTGAACTCCTGCTCTCGAATTTCCAGATTTAATTTTGAGATAATGGTACAAAGTGGCTGTTTTGTCCAACTTACAGTCATAAAAATTGAATGAGACTGTTCACCATGTATTTAGTTAAATAAGTTGATACGTTCCACTGGTGGAAACTAACGTGCACGCCCTTTGAAGAAGTCAGTTGTGTCTGATTGAGAAAACGTCGGAATAAAAGCAGATTATTACCTTATACAAATTGTGATAATTCAGCTTAGTTTGCATTAGTAAAACGTATCAAGTTATTTATAACTAATTCTTAAGACGAGCTGATATTTTATTTCAAGTAAAAGCTTCCTAACACACCAGCCACTAATCTCAACAAAAAAAGAAAGAAGGCATAAGGAATGGAAACAACTTATTCGAAAATGACCTATCCTACGCGGAAAAGAAGGTTCTACTTTCAGAGTCCCTTCCCAGGAAAAAACGCCCGCTGGGCAAAGTGGAAAACCTTGAATCGACTCTGAACCGGTGTCGGCCGTACTAAATCTCCAATGGTAAGGTGGGGCTACAACACGAGCCCAGTTACATGTATCTGAGGTAACAAGTATAACAGCGGACCGTCTTGTGTGCCCCCTCAGCTTACCACCCAGTGTTGCAAGTGAGACTTTTCAATAATACAACTTCGTCGCAAAAGAATGTGTCTATCTGTAGTGTATCAACCAAATTTAGAAAACTCGATAAAACAATACACTTCTTGAGATACGATATATTTCGAACTTTTTTTTATTTTTGAACCTTTACTGAATGTTAGGACATCAATATTATCACTAATACAAGTTATTTTAATTTCAACAACACTGAATAAATAATATTTATTTAATTTTAGAGTTTGTTTGCTTCCAAGTGACAACCGGCTATTGGAGAAAGCTCACATGAGTAGATAACAAACCCGATTGTATTTATTTAGACTAATGGTTTTATTCGTTTGGCTGCAAACTTTATTAGTTATTCGATCTTTGGAATAAACTCAGTCAACTAAGCAAAGTAAGCCACGTGACTCTTTAGGTTATTGCATTGCCAGAAGTATGTAATTGCCTTGTAGTCTAAACATGTTGGAGTTTTTCCAAAATATGAAAAACTGTGAAACTTAAATAAGCTTTCCTGCTTTGGACGTATGTTCAAGGTCTATGGTTATCATTTTGCTTATTTTTGCAATTCTCGCAAAAAGCCATGAAAAAAAACTGAGTGGATCTAACTTTCTACCTCTTAAAGATGACGATCTTCCTCGGACTGGACTGACATGTTACGGGAGAGCAGTTAAAGGATTGCGGCACTGCTCTCCAATAAGCGACACTTAGTGGATTTGTAGACTGGTGTAACCATGACAGCGACATCCCGAGCACAGTGGTGGTGGGGATGACCTGAGAACAAGGTCTATATTCTTGAATATCAGTTTATTGCAGTAGAAAGGAACGAATCGTCATCATCAAAACGTGGTTTCAGCACACAAAAGTTTGTAAAGAATGGCTTATGCTCTACCATTACTCAAAACCGATTGAGCACATGAGCAGCCTATGCATGTTATGCATCAAATCAGACTTTGCAAAATCTTTATTACAGTATGTATTTGATGCTGTGATCTGTAACTTTGCATAGCAAAAGATTAGGAGTTGATTGAATGCTTTGTTGATCTGTTTTCATTGCACGTAGGTTGTGTGTTTACAACTTTTTCTCTGTTTATACTAAAATTACCAGATACAATAATTTCGATTCGCGTCATAAAAGGAATCAATACTGGCAAGTAAATTAGTCAAAGGGAAGAGACGCTATCACCGACCCAACAGCGGCTCTTCCAGGATTCCACACAACAACAAACAGACAAGAATGGGTAACCACTCACAAAATTATCAGAAAACACGACACACAGCCTAAACATTACATTAAGTAGTTGGGATGCTTTCAGTAGTTATATTATGTGCATGTGATACTACTGTATTTTTAAACCCTGGTTGAAGCGCCAAAGGTACCACATATGAGATGTGCACACCCAGTGTTGGGCGCGATAACTCATTTTTCAGTTAAGCGATAACGATAATCGATAAACGAAAAATGCCTAAAGCAATAACGATAAACGATAAATCAAAAAAAAGTTAAGCGATAACGATAAACGATAAATTATCGCCGATAATGTCCGATAACGATAGTTTTTTTTTTATTGATTAGCGCTGCCCCATCCCATGCAGCACGAACTGTTTTCATCAACATGACGAAAAATCGAACATAATATACTGTAAAGGGACAAAACTTTTTGTAAGTTATGCATGAATAGAATCGCAACAGCGGCAGTAGGTATCGAATCTTCAACCTCTTGATCCAGAATCAAACCACTGAGGTAACCGCCGTGCTTATAATTATACCTTCAGATACCAGTTGGATGCTTTTATCAATTGAGTTACACTGCCGCTTACGTGCAGTAGGCAAAATAAGTAAATCAAATGAAAATACCATAAAAAATTCCAAACTTTGTATTTTGCTTTCTGCAGGGCTGTTTACAGCAAGGTCAGCAATAATTGAAAAAATTCCAAAAAACGCCAAATGCTTGAAAATTTATCAGTAATCTTAAACGTTATTGGTAGTAAAAATGTGCTTACACTGTGAAATCCATCAAGCTTGTGAAATTTGATAACGGATTTGCCTAGCGTCTTCTATATAGGACGGCTTTTTTCTCAAAAAGTACAAACACAATTAGGAAAAAAATAATTGTGATATGTTTTTTAGGTCATAATTATGCAATTATTAAATTTTCTGAATTTTTTTTAAGTAGCCTACTTTCACTTTCGGCACAAATGGGTTAACTTTTTAAGTTAAATGGCACTTACGCATTTGGTTATTATTTTTGGATTAACGTTATATCGCCAAGCTAGAAAAAAATCGATCTTACAGTCTATAACCGATCTTGTGTTGTTATTGTGTGTGAATTTCGTCTTTTAAACTGAGTTTGTGACGTAACCGCACGTCTCAAGGCAAGTTCTTACAATTTTAGTTAATCTACTCATCTAAAGATTTAATGCACTTAAAACAGTAAGTTTCATGTTTTGACGAGAGAGATTTTATTTTTTTACGACAATTACTAAAAACTAACACTTCCAACGAAAAAAGAAAACACAAGAATAAAATAGTTGATCGTGAGGTGGCGCGAAAGACCATGTTTCCGATGTAAAAGCGGCCTCGTATTGCGACACTTTCACAAACCACTAGCCAATTTCTGTCGCTTCGCTTCAAAGGAATCTGTACCGCCTGTGCGCTTACATTTTAATTGTAAAATTCACTCGCGATTGCCGATTGCAGCAAAACAACAAGAGACTTGTTGCATGCATTTCATTGCATTGCAAGTTGCAACTCTAAAAATTATTGTGTTGTCAGGGCCGTCGCTGCAGGCGGGCGTGCCCTCTCCCCTGACAACGACTTGTGCATACACACTTCAGGCACTGAAGAAGAGCTGGTTTTAATTTTAGTTTCATTAACTAGGTGGCTAGTAAAAATATTACTTTTCATGGTCTTTCCACTTGTGCGTTGATCCGAAATAAAATTTATCGGCGATTAATTATCGGCGATAATCAAATTTTGCCTTTGGCGATAACGATAAACGATAACTGAAAAAATAATTGAGCGATAACGATAAGCGATAAAAATTTATCGCCGATAAATTATCGCCGATAATGCCCATCACTGTGCACACCATACTACTTTTCTACAGTTTTTTCTAGACAAAATGGTAAGCAATAATGGCAATTTTGCTGCAAGTGTCGTCGAGTGATTTCTTTTGATTTTCAAATTGAAAGAAGCTTTTTTCATATCGATGCGTTGTTAAAATCTAAATATTCAATGTTACGCTGAGGAAAGTTCAGCTTGACACATAATGCAACGCATCATACAAATTAGTTGCTTTTATTTTTGCTGAAAATTATTTTCTGAAGGCCCATTTTTTGTGTTATTTCCCGACCAGTTCTGGTTTCTCTCGAAGGCCCTGTTTGTGGTTCGTTCAATTAGCTGTTTTGTCCGGCAGCTTCGTTGAGTAGAAGAGCGGCTGAAATCAATGGGTGTTTCGATTTCAGTCGACTGGGTGCGCGTTTCAAGGAGCAGCTATCATAGAAGTGAAACAGGTGGATTTGGCTCCAACGCTCGTTGACGGAGAAACGAATAAGGTAAATTACATGTTCTCACAATAACATGTATGAGTGAAAATATAAAATTATCTCGGTCTACACAGAATTTCCATATATTTTAATTAGACATTTGGTGTACATGAACAACAATTGAGTTTTTAGAATTAGATATTGCTAAAGTTTTAAACCACGATACTTCTTTGAAATTCTATTGTTTATGATAACCTAGTAAACTACATTATTTTTGTTTTAATTATTTGAAATTATTCAAGCCATTTAAACAAAATAATTTAAACCTGTCAAATATGACAGATTTGTACTTAAGCTGTTTATTTTTAGGTATACAATAATTTAGAAAAGGTATAGGTCTAAGACTCTAAGGGCACGAACATTTTAAATGCATGGATTATGAACAAACCTTTTATTTCTTTTCTTAGTTTGAGTCTATGAAGGAACGTAACAAATGTAAGCAATATCAATGAAGGAACGTAACCTAAACGTTACTTATATCAGCCACGTGTCAATACCATTCTAGTAGTTGTATCACCACCACAACAGTATCATCGCAATATAAATACCATCTCAGCATCGTTGCCATCACATCACCAATATCAACACATGATTGAAATAATCAGTTCACTTATATCAAAACTGACGGACTAATATCAAAATCGACTGAAAAATATCAAAATCGACTGACTAATATCAAAATCGACTGACTAATATTAAAATCGACTGAATAATATCAAAACCGACTGACTAATATCAAAATCGACTGCCTAATATCAAAATCAACTGACTAATACCAAAATCGACTGAATAATATCAAAACCGACTGAATAATATCAAAACCGACTGCTTAATATCAAAACCGACTAACTAATACCAAAACCGACTGAATAATATCAAAATCGACTGAATAATATCAAAATCGACTGCATAATATCAAAATCGACTGCATAATATCAAAATCAAATTAGAAGATATAATTAACATTCGTTTGTTCTCTCCCACCTGGTGGTCCGAAAAAGACAAGAGCATCCGAATCTTCAAATGTAACTGAGTAGCCTATGCTTGATACTCTTAGCTTGATGATGAGAGATGCCAGCAGTCAGACCAAGGCGAAGGTTTTTTCTTTGAAATCTGCTCTAGAGAAGTTTGGCGTGACTTGTGCTTTATGTTTGTTTGGCCGATATTTGATTGGCCATAGAACCATTAGCACCCAAGCTTAAGACTGTCGGAGTCAGTATGCCATCTGTGAAAAACCTCATTTCTACTTTTCAAAGCGTAAATAAGAAGGCATCGACTACAACATTGCGTCAAACATTCATCAAGAATCTTGTGAAATACCTGGTGTAGCCTAAGACCTGAAAATGCCCAGAATATTGGAGGTGCAGTTTATCGTGAAAACGTTTGTGCTGAATCGGCCTCACAGTATTTCCAGCGTTCCGTATGTCTTCCATACATCGACGGTTTGATTTACTCTATTCGAGAACGATTCACTGACTACCCTTCATTTATGCTCTGTTAAATCCTTCCTCCAAACAAACCAATCAAGATAGATGACATTGCGCGCTTGTATTCTTTGGATAACCTCAACAGCGGAGTAAGCTTGTGGAGATCTTTGTTGAGCGCTGAAGCCAACAGAAAATGTTTACAGGAGCTTCTTTTAAGCGCTCAGGATTACCCAAGCGTGCGTAACGCAATCAAAATCATCATGGCGTCACCCGCAACAACTGTTGAGGCTGAGAGGTCTTTTTTGTGTATGAAACAAGTGAAGACATAGTTAATGCTAAGCGATGATTTCCGATCGCCTCTTCGACTTGTATGTGCTTCATTATTGCCATCGTGAAAGGATCAATGAGGAGATGATCAATCGAGTTGTCACGAGCTTTGTTGGCGGAAAGCGACGAATGGAGGTTTGATCATAGTGCTATTTGCTTATGGCGTCATAAACATTTGTCATGTTTCAGACTAAAAATTTTTTTTGGAAAAGTGGATTTTATGTTGATGAAATGTATAGCGACTTAGCTTAATTATTACGGTAACTTAATTTGCCAACTAAGCATTTTTTGTCATGATGTGCTTGGATGGGCGGTACCTTAAACAAAGTATTGTTAATCGCTTAAAGTCAAAACATTTGGCCCTCCCAAAAATTTTGGGCTGGCTACGCCATTGGATTGGGGGGATGTCAATTCAACATTTTTGTATCAACAGTTGTATCTTTAAAATCACTGAAGCTACGACTACGAGATTTCTTGACTTTTCCTAAATATTATTCAGCTACAGCGTATTAAAATAATTTCAATATTTTTGATCAAATACATTATCTATTAATATAATTCGGCATTTTCAGCACCTACCTCAACATTAAATAATAATCACAGCTGGACTAGTTTTCCAAAGTTGGAACGAAAACAAACAATAGGGAGAAAGTGGATTAAGTCTATTATTATCAGACAGTTTTCTAGGAATACTGTAGGCCTACTAATCCGCTATACAAGTGCAGTTCTTCCATTGTATGCAGGGGGGAGCAAGGGATAATTGCTTTATCGCATTAGCCTAACGCGAGCAAAACCTTGGCTTGGACTTTCTATTGTGCACCAATTGGGACTTCGATCTTTTAAGCAACTAGTCGATTTTGATATTAATCAGTCGGTTTTGATATTAATCCGTCGGTTTTGATATCAAGCAATCGATTTTGATATTAAGCAGTCGGTTTTGATATTATGCAGTGATTTTGATATTATGCAGTCGGTTTTGATATTAGTCAGTCGATTTTGATATTAGTCGATTTTGATATTAGTCGATTTTGATATTAGTCCGTCGATTTTGATATTAGGCAGTCGATTTTGATATTATGCAGTCGATTTTGAAATAATTCAGTCGATTTTGATATTGGTCAGTCGGTTTTGATATTAGGCAGTCGATTTTGATATTAGGCAGTCGATTTTGATATTAGTCAGTCGATTTTGATATTAGTCAGTCGATTTTGATACTAAACAGTCGATTTTGATACTGTTCAGTTAATGATGTAATTGTATTAGATAAGGTCTTGTGCAGTTAATGTGTAGTTTCTGTTGCTGTGATAATAAGTTGTGTGTTCTTAAAGTATTTGATGATTATGTCATTGTGCGATGTACTGTAGATGCGTTGTTGGTACTATTGCGGGTGATGATCTTATGATACTGGTTTTGTTCTTAAGCCGTTGTTGAGTTCCTTCCAGTGGCGATATTGCTACGATTGTGTGATCGTCCCAACAATGAAGTAAATCTCTTGTTGATTTTCTGGCGCGTCCCCCCTGGAACGCTTAGGAGCTAGCATTGGCAGATCGGCCTTTCTTTTGTTTGCATAAATAGGCATACGAAGAAAAAAAATATTATTAATTTCCGGGCCAGAGTCAAATAAAACTGATGCAAGTGAAATTCGTTGGTTGAAAGAAACTTGTTAAAGCGTCACTTTCTTTCGATCAATTCGTCTTTTGTGAATTTGCGATTTGCATTGAAGAGCCAATCGCGGAAGCAAATCCAAAGTGACGTCATCATGTTTGTTTATTGCAAACATTACCACAGAATAATCGTTTGTTGCAAAAGCTAACAGCCAAGTTGACAAAACAGTCATGCAAGTCAGGTCAAGACTAATAGTTTGCACAACAAGCTGCGTCTCGGTATAGCTATGGTAAGAAGAATAATCGGTTGTCATATCAACAAAACAAAATAATTTTTAAATAAAAAAATGTCAACAGTAGAATTTGGTTTTGTCATTGGATATCGCTTTCAAATACTCTTCAGAGCAATGTCAAGGTTTACAAAACAAAGCTGATATTAGTAATGAAGTAGACGCTGATGTCCCTCAACCTCTATTCTCTGAACCTGATTGATTTGTTTTTTTTATATAGCAGATATAGGTGTTAACTTTCCTGCTTAGCTCGTGTCGTATCAACTGAGAAAACTTACATTTTATATTATAGCAACGAACTTGACCTTTGCGTGATACAGAAAGCGATCACAAACAATACAACAGTGATTTACATGATTTCAAATTGGTTTGCTTGTTTAGTTTAAAGTTTTTGAGTGGTCTACGCACACAAATATACGCACACCAATATATAGCGAAAAAGGCTCTTCAGTGTAAGAAGTTTGTTCATAAGTGCAACAGCTATTACATCAAACACTTGTCACTCGGAGTTGTTTGTTATTGGTATGCATAAGCTAATCGTGTTCAAATGTAAACATCTAAAACTGTGGTTTAAGTGTGCATAATCAATTAATCATTGGACTTTCCAAAAACTTGTTTTCAAAATAAAGTGCAGTAGTTTTGCTCAGTTATTGTCGTAGGAGATGATGATTCATTGCTGGATTTAACAGTTCGAGCCTCACCACGCTGATAACTTTCATATGCCTATATACTGTGTCTGTAACCACTGTAGCGTAGGGTTACCATGCGTGCTCTTTTCATCTTTTTAGTCATCAAACAATTCAGTATCCTGTGTCGGGACGATATTCAACAAGTTGATTTGTTTCCTACATTTATAAACCTACTGACAAGATGAATGCTCAGGAACGACAACATTATAAAAATGCTAACTTGATATTTCTTCAATCTTTGTGACTATTCAGTACGAACTGTAATTTCAATAATTACTTTTTTTTAATTCACTTATTGAATGACGCAAATCGATGTGAATATTTACTGCATATTTAGTTTTGCTGCAGACAGGTTCTTATCAAAATGCGTTTGATAGATTTAATAAATAAAAATTTGAATTTTACTGACTAGAAAACTAAGCCAGATAGCCTACAACTCGACTTAAACCATCCTCGGCATTGGTATTTATGGCTGACTTTGTTCTGGGATAATTGTTGCGCAATGGAACATGTCGCATTTCACAAGATCCATCGTCATCGTCAGAGCTGAGGCAATTTAGATTTACAGTATTTGATAGGCTAAGACGTCATTTTGATGAACAACACGGCATCCGTCGCATAATAATGACATTGCATAAAAATGGTAAAATGTATAATCACAACTGCGGCAATGAATGGCTAAGTCGCAGTGCGGCATTAAACCAAATGTTGACTTTGAGAAAGTGTTAGTCTTTAATTTTGCAACGAATATTTTATACGCAGGTAATTCAAAGAGTGAGTACTTAAAAAATATTTTACTTGTTTTAGTGTGCTTTTTGTTCATCTATTCACTTACATTTTGCACGACGGTGGCAGGCGACTTTCTTGACACTGAGGTCTTTGGTATATTGTATAAAAATAACTTAAGATCTCTTTGTTGAGGCGAAATAAAATTGACTAAAAAACGCATTAGCATAAAATTTGGATGCTGTGTTGTTCAATATAATTTGTTCGTTCTCAGCGCTTCACAACCGACTGTTTTAGACTTGGTTTCATTGCAGCCACATGGAGGCGCCACCAAGCACGTTATTTCTCTTAATCGATTCTCCAACAGAATGCTGAGTGAAAAGCAGGAAAGAGATTCATGGTCGTTGCCACAAGGTCTTCGGAGTGACCAGACGTGATATCGAGAACATATATGAGATATCGAGAACACATACTAATATGTGAGAGATATGCAAGCAAGTTTTTGAGGTTTTTATTTATTGATCACAAATTAAATCAAAGCTTTGGCTGAATAGCCGAGTGATGAGAACGTCTGCGCGACGTTCGAAAATACGTGGGTTCGACACCACTCCAGAGCACGCGGCTGTGTCTCGGCAAAGACACTTAATGGCAAGGCAAAATAAGGGGAGCAGCTGACTCGAAGACTATATATCACTTCGCTTGTTAGTCAAATTTATCTTATAATTTTCGTTTTATGTGCATTGCAGATTTAAGTAATTCCTGATGAGGATACACGTAAGTGTTGAAAAGGTTTGAGTTGGTTGTAATTATGTTATGTCCCTTTGTAATAAAACATGTTAAACCCGCTAAAGATACTTTGTTTTGTTTGTCTAAATTAAAGCAAAGCGTAGAAATGGTAATTTGCAACAACTATGTAATATTGTCAAATAGTAGTCTACCGTATGTTTATTTATATTAACACAATGTTTTTAGCAACTTTATTAATGTCATCAATTAGGTTATTGTTTGCTTTTGATGATGATGATCTCATACGTGCATTTTGGCTTTGAAATCTACGTTGCTAAAATCACGTATGTGTCGTAATGGAAACTTTTCTCAAAACTTTAGTACAAGTAGTAGGTCAACATGTGGTCTATTGTATGCTATATAAACTGTGATGTTCCGTGTTACTACGTTTGATGAATCCAAGCCATGTTCTAATTTAGATAGGCCTAATCCTCACCCGTAGTTGCAAAGCTACTCTTTTGTCGAAAAAACAAGCTGGTGACCTGAAATTATAAGCTGAGACTAAGTGCAAGAAAATGTGAAGTCTCTGGAAAACGTGCACAATAATTTTCAAACTCACTGGTTTGGATTATATTTGGTAAGTAGGTCCAATGTGGTGCTTCTCGGCTCTTCTGTGGTTGCGACCAGTTTGATTATACTGTACTCGATATAAAGGCCGAAAGTAAGATGATCTAAATATCTGTACCTCTATAATGTTTGATAATATTTTGATTCACTTTGAAGATATTAAAATTCTATTTCCGTTGAAGATTAGGCTACAGTGCCCAATTACTTTCCAATAATGCTTATGATTTTTAGCAATTAAGTTTTATTATTTATTCAAACAATTGTAGTGAGTTAGGCTAGCCTATATAAGCATTCAGGAACGAGAAACACGACCTCACTTATGGCAAACAAACCTGTTTGTAATAGCTTCGTTAAGGCTCTGCAAATATGCAAATTATGTTTTATGTAAAAATCAAGTAATTTTTTTTAGCAAATTAGTCTATATTTGCAGTACACAAGAGATTTTCGTAATCCAAGAACAAATGACGTCAAAATACAAGCTCTGCTTTTAGCAACAACCAAAGTACATGTGAAGAAAGGCGTTCTTCCCGGCTATCAGCACAAGGCTGATTACTCACTAGCACAGCGAGCTGCAGTGACGCTTCGCTAACCAGAACGGTGTAGCTTCCACGCCAGCCATTGAGACCTCCAATTAAACGTTTAAGTTATTTTGGCAGCCGATTGTAGCATTGGCTCTTTCTTTCCACAAAGATAAGAGTTAAACTGACTGGTAAAGCGGCGGTCGATTACTCAAGTGGCAAGAATACGGTGCGATACTGATGAGCCCAGCCTCATGGGCGAAACACGTGTCTATCGCTGTCTATTCGATGCTACAATCGGCTGCCAAAATAACTTAAATCAAAGTACATTTCGTAAACTGTCAATGCACATTAATCAACCATATAGCACAAAAAAATACTTTAGCGCCTCTTAAAAAATTTTTTTTGTAAAATGTTATGGAATGCCAAGCGGTCAATAACTTAAAGACTCCATTCAAAGCTATAAATGACGCCTTACATATTATTACTGGATGCATGCCACCAAATCCATCGGAAATATTCCTGTCCGTGCAGGCATACATCCAAGTGGGCTTTACTGAAAAGAATTCTCGAAACCCGTCCTGGTAGCTCAGTTGGTTGAGAGACCGTCTTTGTGCATGAATGAATCTCATGATAAAACGGTGCAGTTTCGGCTCTTAAGTGACGCATTTCAAAGATTGTTCTCCATTCTGCGGCAACTAGTGAATAGAACAATTCACAGACAACAAATTTTCGACAAACGAAAACTTCACTCTTCCAGTTTCGGTGACCGAGCCTGCGTGAGTGGTTCAAAGCCTCTACAAGTATGCAAAACTGCCAGAAATGACCTTTAAGAGGCTTTATCACTTCGAGGATAAAAATTCAAAGCAACCAACTACTCCAGGCTTTGTTAGTCCCCAAGCTAGCACCCCCGACAATTGATATTGTTTTAGTGTCAGATTACTGGAAGTTCGGACTGATTGTTTTATACCTTGGGGCTAACCAACGGGAAAAGTTTGAGAACTGTTGGTTTATGTGAATGAAGAAGAAGACGGCGAAGAAGTAGAAGCCATTTTGAGAGTAGGCTATGCCACTTGCCTTGTTACCTTTGTCCATGACCTGATCGAACCACTTCCGGAATTAAAGCCCATTCATAAGATATCTAGGTTCAGCTCTTACAGCAGATAAAGCTAGAATGGCTTGGAAATATAGCCTAACACACAGGCCTAACAACAAAAAAATTGGCATAAATGGTGAGAGTCAGTTTCAAGTATTTCAAGATCCCTGATTCCGAAAATGCACTTGGTTCTTTGAATTGGCTCTAGTTTTTGAGATATTCGACAATGAAAGTATTTTTGAAATCGATTGATTGATTGATTGAATCTTTATCCTCGGACTAGGAAAGCTTCTTGCAGACTGCAGAGCTTAATCCTGGCAGTTTCGCATACTTGTAGAGCAGTGGTTCCCAACCTTTTTGTTGTCACGGACCCCTTTAGACAAATTATTAATTCTGCCGACCCCTACCTAAATTTTGCCTGAAACTCAATTAACATACTATTGACTATTGTAATTATGCTACTCAACTACTGTACTGTGTCATATTGCATTGCCGTTATGACTCCTGCGGCAAATATCAGGTTAAACAGTTGCTCACATAAAAAAATGAATGAATTGTTCAAGAAATGTTAGCAGTATTTGAATATTAAGGTGACCCAAAGTGCCATGCCGAAACTTTTTCAACGTAAGCAAATTTAATGAGAGGGCTGTTTCTGCCTTTCCTTAACTAAACGACTGAACTGTGGTTGAGTTTTTGACAATGCAACACGCATTTCATCTTCAACGTCCAGGCGATAATACACGAGCTATAACGTAATAGACGAGCCAATCCTGATTTGACTGTAATCGACATGCGTTGTGGTAGATGTAGTTTAAGGTCAATGTACACACACTGTAAGCAGCAGCTAGATTTATTTGAATGCATGCCGGTAGCCTACAATTCATTCTCGCGGGCTTGAGCTTGACACATTTGCATTTAAAAAGAGAAATGAAAGTAAAAAGATCGCTTTTCGTTTTTTTTTTTCCAAAATTCATCAAGGTAATCACGGACCCCCAAATGCTTTCTCACGGACCCCCAAGGGGTCCGCGAACCCCAGGTTGGGAACCACTGTTGTAGAGGCTTTGAATCACTGACGCAGGTCCGGTCACCGAGATTGACAAAGTGAAGTTTCCGATTGTTGAAGTCTTGTTGCAGGGGAATTATTCTGTTCATTAGATGCCGCTGAATGGAGAGCTGTCCTTAACGTGCGTTGCTCAAGCGCACACACCCAAGAGTCGAACCAGCGCCGCTTGATCTTGAAGCTTCTTCGTTCCAGAAGTCACGCTCTAACCAACTGAGCTAATCGTTGCTAAAATCCTTCAATCATCACATTATTTATTTTTAGCCTTGTTTACCATTATGATGTCATAGTTTTAGTGTCTAGTCTAGTAAGTCCAATTGTTTGATATTGTAGAAAAGTTTCAAACACAAGCAAGGGTTGAAATGAACTGTGATATTAAAGGGAGGCATGAAAATGGTTGTGAATCAGTACATGAAAAGAAAAATAGCCTGAAAATTATGTGTTTATTAATGCAGCTTTGAATTGAAAGGGTAGACATATTGAAATTGATACTTTTACATATGAAATTTTATACTAAGACTTTGCTAATATCCATGGACTGCATCTAAGGGGGGGTGATCACCCACCCCGCTTATTGGAGTGGTTTGGAATGACTAAGACAATTTTAGCCCACTGTCTAAAAATCACCCCCCCCCCCCCCCGAATTCTAAAAGTAGATAGAGCCCCTGCTAATATATACTTTTTGCTGCAGGGAAATTTTTTTCTGATCAGAGGCCTTGAAATACTCTATACCCTAAGAGTAAAATGACTCTCACATGCCGCGTCTTTTGAAAAAAAACATTTTTTATTGGCCTTTATAATTAAAGCAATATTCATTTGCAGACTTCCTCTGTATGAAACCAAGTTTGCTGCGCAATGGTGGAATGGCGATTTTTTTGGCAACTACAGGATCATGATAGTAACTTCACAACTGGGCTATTCACATTGACATTTTTACACCCATATTTGTGTTAACTTTTGGCAGAAAAAAAGTCTCAAAGATTAAACTCAATAAAGCAACGTATGTAATTTTCAGACTCAGAAGCCCAAATACTGTATATTCATTAGGCCTACGTAATATGCAATATCTTTGGCGCTCGATCACAATCCAGTTACCAATGAATTTAATTTTTAGTACCATAGTAGTTTTGTAATCTGTTTCAGTAAACTATCCTTTAAAAGTAACCACGAGCTGCCACTGGTGACTATTTTTCAAGGATATTGCGTTATCAAGTTTTTAGAAATCACTTGGCCAGAACGAGGGCGCTTACACAGCAAAGTGTTGAAACTAAGCAAAAAAATAAATCACTGAATACTACTGACGGTCCACAACAGCTCCGGACGACTATGTACAAACAGAGACCTACAGACAGGAAAGGATCTCGAAGCTCCCAGAAATCCCAAAACTCCCAAAGGGTCTCGAAGCTTCGAGAAATCGGCGTTAATCTGTCAAAAAATCTACATTTTATTGATTTGGGTTATCTTCTTGTGGCTGCCAATGGACCTGACAAGCAAAAGCTGACAAGTGAACAAAGAAGCAAGAAATTGATAAATAGAGACAGAGAAAGCAGTTAGCTTCTGAAAATGGTTACTGATAGACAGCAATCTATATCCTTGCGTGACAAGGCTTATAAAATATTTGTTTAGTAACAATAAATAAAAGTCGTGATTTCTCAAACTGTTTGAATGGTCACCAAAAACAAACCTTACAAGACAGCGCACATATCAATCAGATCTTACAAATGATTGGATAATCCTAAATGTTTCTCCTGGCAGTCTTGTCAGTTTTAAATTTTATCGCAACAAAGGTATATTTATTTGCATTGACATTTGGTGAAAGAGAATGGTTCTGTTTAGTTTACATTCGCGACTAAGCTGGTAAACCGCCTTGGCTTATTCAACATATATTTGCAGCTTCACACCAAAATTAGTCACTAGTTCACTAAAAACCTAACAGCCTGTTTTACCTCAATGGGATCATCAAAAGAATCTTATTCAATTAGAATCTAGAACTAGTAACTAATTTTGATGTGATTCTCTCTGCTTAGCTTTTTGCTTGGCATTGAGCACTTTTTGTAGTATTAATAGCATTTATTGTTTATTTTATGTTTTATGTATTTTTGGTCACTCTTTTAATACCTTTTTTTGACCACCATCGAACATTCATCGAAAAGTGCTGGATGATGTAAAACAATCTACTGTACTAAGATTAAAACATGTTTTCCGCCTTACCAGTTGAAAAACAATCCGTTTGTTTCCAAATGGATTGAAATATTTCGTTGTACCACTTCTTGCTTTAACAAAGGAATCTTTTTTTGTGGTTGCCATATGGCGTTGGAGCTATCTTTCTGTAAAAAACTTTTACTAATTACATTACATAATCTACTCAAAAAAACTTAATAGATTAAATGTATATAGTATGCTACTCTTTCGTTAGGCTAATGCCATATCTACATGCGTGCATTGTGTAATTTGTGTCCATTTACTCGAAAATATTGGGTGAAAACACCTTGATTTTATCACTCTGATTCAATTCCAATAGGAAGGTAAACCTTTTCGCCCATCTGAGAGCAGAAATGAACATTTGTAAGCTGTTTAAACTTACATTTAAAAAGCTCATTGACTAATTCAGTGGTGATCTTCAAAATATTATACAAATAGAGCATTTTTAAAGTTGCATTTGAAATTAGACCCTGCAGTTGCTGTCTAAAAGTAGATTGTATATTTTTAAGTTATTTTTACATACAAATAGTCTTTGATTGAATTTAACTTTAGACTTTGACGAAAATTTACCATGAAGGAAAAAATGTAACCTGTTGTAATTTGGCTTGTTCTAAATATAGCAAGCGATTTAAAAAAAATAGTTAAAGTGTTGATAGGTTTCACGGTACATTTAAAAAAATGAAGAAAATTCTTATCTGTTACAAATATCATTTTGTATGTTATTTGGAATGAATTGATGAAGGCTTTTCATCTTTTTTTCTACATTAGGACAACTACATTATGGCAGTAGCTTGTTCTCTTGCGTTTATACTTTCAAGATTGCTTTTTTATTAGCTTGTGGAAGGAAAAATCAAACTTTACAATTTTAAATTTTAAACTTTTCATGAACAACAACAACAACCTCGATTAAAATAGTTTTAGGTCGAAACCAATTGGAATGATCACGACTGCAGAATTGCTATTTCATTAGCAAAGTCACTTACAAGAAATTAGTATTTTTGAAGTGAAACCACAATGCATTGAAACTTTAGAAAAAGTTTGTGAAAAACAAACCTTATTCATTTGTTCCCATATCTAGGTCGAAGGGCTTAGTAAACACGAAATGTGGACTAAATAAATTTTACCGGTTAACTAAACCAAAATTAAACGTTTTCTCGTTCATTCTTTTAAGAATATGCAATGGATTGAGTTTCGCTTTTAGCAGATCACTATTGCTTACTTCACAAAGTAGATACTTACGACCTGTTTCAGTCTTCTTCTTGCGTTTGAGATGCTGCCAGTTTGCTGTAGTAGTAGCGGTTTGCACTAGATTTCGGAACACAGTGCCCTCGTCATATTGGCTATACATTCGTCATAGCAAATGACTAGGAAGCTGTGTTCTGAAAGCTAGTGCAGACCGCTACTTTTAAGAATACTTCAACAAGAATATTTCAACTGTCCGCCCCGATAGCTCAGTTGGTTAGCGTGTGACTTCGTAAACAAAGAAGCTTCAAGATCAAACGGCGAAACTTCGACACTTGGGGTGTGCTCTTGAGCAACGCATTTTATGGATTGCTCTCTATTCAGCGGCACCAAATGGATGAAAAAATTTTCCGGCAACAACACTTCAACCATCGGAAAACTGCACTCTGTCAATTTCGGTTACCGGCCCTGCCCTCTACAAGTATGCGAAACTACCAGAAATAACCAATCAAGGCGTTGTCAGTCCGAGGATAAAGGATCAAGACCAAACCAAAACAGTGAAAAATAATAACTTTTGTGTTTACACATTGTGTGGACACAGTCGGCATTGTGTGGACACAGTCGGCATTGGGCCCAATACGCCCTTGGAGTTATTTCCATGCAAAACATTTTAACTCATACTGCAAAACTACTGTTCAAAAACGTAGCACTTTCTGGCTTGCTGTAAGCCAGTCAACAATTTTTAGAATCATTTGGCGACAAGGCGAACGCGACGCGACTCGGTGAAACTGAGATAGTCTCACAAAAAAGAAAGAAAACTGAAAATGATTCTTTCATTTCCTATCAGCCTCTGTCCTACCTCAAGCGACACTACTTCCCAAAGTGTAAAGATCGACAGCTGTTAAAAATAGAGAAAACTGTTCTGATGGAGAAAACACGTAAAAAGACTTTGAAAAGGTGGATAAAGCAGTAAAATGTTGGCCGAAATATTTGATGAACTGACGAACAGAAGCTTCTAACAGATAAACAATTAATCACATCAACCTCTAGACAACAACTAACTTATTCGAAGCCTTTAAAACTATTGCACTTTACAACTTTTCGACTCTTGTTCACAACATAGGGGTAATTTTTGGTCCCGGTCGGGCTGATTTTAGGAGCCCGCAACATTTCCAAGAGGCCCGAGAACTTGAAGAAACCAACTCATATTATTTGGTCGTCGTCGTCGTGTGAGCCACTGTGGCCGAAGGTCTATCCTTTACCACCCCAGATTCACGATGTTCTCGGACTACACTGGAAGGCTACTAGAGAGCAGCCAGTCTTTGGTTTCATCATCCATGACATGCAGACCTTCCACTCCGTTAGGTGGCTTGAAGATGGAGCAGTCATTGATGATGTGGTCTGCGGTCTGTTCCTCGGTGCTATAACCAACAATTATTTATTATTTATTAACAATTATTTATTGCTATAACGCGCTATAACCAGCAATTATTTGGTTATAGCGTGTTTTCTGAGAAATGCCTTAATTTGAGGCTCAAGAATCTCATTGGTACCGGGCCCAAATTATCCTCTCAACTGCCCTGTTGACATCAAGAGCACGGGCTTGTGTCTTCGGCAAGACAGCTAATGGCACGCCTGCAGATGAACACAAAGATTGTCTTGACGCCCACTTAATCTACAGACCACCGGCCTGAACAGATTTCCGCCTGAATACTACAATAGAAATTGAACGACACCGGTGTTGTTGCAAATTTATGACAAAATCAAACAATTTGCTGCAATAATACACAAAAAGTTTAAAAACAGCTTTTAAAATTTCTGCTTCGGTATCTTGTTTGATTGAAAGCAGGCTTGTGGAACGCTTTTACTAAGAATTTGTTTGCAATAAATAAGCATATCTTACCACTCCGAGTTATGTTGTCATATGTTTGTTTTATGAAAATAGCTTACTGTAAGTCAAAATTTACATTGCATTTTCAAATCTTTGAAATCACCTTGAGGTGAAAAGAATGAACTAACTTCGTGACGCAGATAAGAGATTCTTGCCATTATCAGATGTGCAGTTTATACAATATGTTTTGAAATGTATGATTTAAATATTATTGGTTGAAATAACAATAGATTTATTTATAAGATATTAAAATAATAAGCTTGATGTAAAGGTCCCATACTCAGATACTGAGCTTTGGGGTATGAGAAAATAAGGTTCTCATTATAGCCTACTAAGCCTTCGGCACTAAGGAGAGTAAGGTGGACAGTTCCTTTCTCTGGGCCGCCTTTACTTCAGCAACTACGCCCACCCAATTTATTACACCCTGGGTAGAGGTGAGCGGTGTTTTTCAACAACCAGCTGAAGCCGGGAGTCGAACCAGGTTTGCATAGTTGGAAATCCAACGCCTTATCCGTTGCGCCATCCCACCAGTGATGTAAAGTGCATGTTGGAGTCTAGCGAGTATAAAATGTTTGACACTCGGAATTGGCAGCCTTCAACTTAGGGTTCTCATTAAAAAAACACAAATCTTAGGTTTTTCAAACGATTCGTTGTGGAGCTAGACCCCCTTGAAAAGACTTAAAAGAAAATTAAATTTGTTCAAAAATCTCAGCGGAATGGAAGACATCAGTTATTTCAGTAACCTTCAGTAGTCGTGACCGGGATAGTTTCACAACTCTTCGGCAATAACCGGAGACTTTATTTTGTCAAACTAAGTGACCGGTCTGACGTCATGGCTATAGCAATTCAGAGCCTATGCAACTATGAAATATTGGCAGAAGGTCTATTGCAGAAATCGGCAATCTTTTTCACACTACTGACCGGTTTAAGACAGGCATTATTTTGCTGCCCGGCCATAAAACACATATGTTTGGTGCATGCATATTGCGCATGTATCACAACTCATTTAGTCACCTATAAAGCAGCGCTTGAAATCAAGACGCCCATTTGTGCCTGCCGCACAACAACTCCTTAAGAACGCAGAAGAACTTAGTTTAAGTGCGGCACACTGGACGAACCACATGTGGAACACGGAGTGGCAAAATCACACCTCCACGCTCCGTGACTTCATACCCAACGCCGATCCCCGTCCACCAGGGATGTCCCTCGCAAGGCTTGCGTGGGTCAGGCTTAACCGCCTGCGAACTGGCGTCGGCCGCTTTCGTTCGGACATGCACAAGTGGGGCCTGGCTCCTTCATCAGAATGCGAGTGTGGTGCCACGGAACAGACCGCAGACCATGTCATCCACCACTGCCTAACCCACCGGCCTCCACACGGTGCGCATGGTCTGAGAATCCTGGACGACGAGACTGCCGAGTGGCTGAAGATTTCCTGCCCTCCAATCTAGCCTGGAAAGATCGCTCATACGCCATCATCATCACCATAACGTTGAAAGCTTTGGGCTTGTTTTGTATCAATGAGCTGCTGTTATCTAGGGATTATGGTAGTCAATTGTCCGCCCCGATAGCTCTGTTGGTTAGGGCGTGACTTCGTGAACGAAGAAGCTTCAAGATCAAGCGGCGCTAGTTCGACTCTCGGAGAGTGCGCTTGAGCAAAGCATTCCAAGGACTGCTCTCCATTCAGCGGCACCTAATGAATGGAATAATTCCCCGGCAACAAGACTTCAACAACGGGAAACTTCACTCTGCCTATCTCGGCAACCGGCCCGGCGTCGAAAGCCTCCACAAGTATGCGAAACTACCAGGAATAACCTATCAAGGCTTTGTCAGTCCGAGTCCGAGGATAAAGATTCAAAAATCAACCAACCAACCAATGACACCTACAGTTTGTTCGTTATGTCCAGACTATATCGTAATGGTTGCCTTGTTTGCTGTCACCACAGAACAACCAACCTGGCATAGATAGGTTGTTGGAAATGGTAACAAGAGTTTTAGTACTGTTATTGCGAGGTCAAGGTATTCCGGCATGATTTTCATCCAGAACAATGGTAGGATCCTTACATCAAATGTAGCCTAGATTTATCGTTCCCATCATTTGCAACTTCCAGCAGCTGATCCTCTTGTTGCACAGACATGGTGAATTGGGCCTTTTTCGTTTGCCCAAAGTTTTTTAGCCACTGGCCACATTTTGCTATTCGTGAGTCTTAGCGGGCCGCATGACATAGTTCACTCATCTTTTGTTCACTCATGTTCCTCAAAATTCTGCCTTAGCTTCAAGACTGTATATTGTAGGGAAAGCAATCACGAAACGTTTTCATTTATACAATCAGCCCCGCTTAATTGGCCCACGCTTAATCGGACTTCCCGTTTAATCGAACCATTTTTTGTTGGTCCCGAATCGAAATTGATTTTTTTTGTGCAATTTTCCTCACTTAATCGGACCATTAGGCTACTTTGCTCAAACGGACCACTCTCCCACTAAAAATAGGCCTTGCAGTTAACGTTTCTTCCACATGTGAAATTTTTTCACTCACTTTCTAATTTTTGTTTTTTGGGTGCTGCCATTTCTGGTGACTTGCGGTAAAAGTTTTTCTTTGCCTAATTTTGTTTAGTAGCGGTAACAGCTGCAAAGCGCTATTTCCATGGTTGGCTCTATCTAGTGTTGAAACTGAGAAGTGCAGCAGAGTTGAGTTCAAACTTCTTGTGCGGGCCATGTTCAATTATTTTCAAAAACTGCTCGCTGTAGGCTACTAGTGAGTGACCAGCCTTGTGCTTATAGCCAGGAAGAACGCTCCTTTCTTCACAATCTTCCTTGATCTTGATAGCTTGCAACCGTGATAGCGGTTGCCATTATGCAAGTTACTTTATTCGCGATCGTGTTAAGATTTTTGAACACCTGCAGGTGAACCTTTTTTCATGCCATGTAATCGTTCGCGTGCGAGAACTACTGTAGTCTACCTTTTTTACGAGCTTCATTCATGTTACTTTTAGCATGTGTATATATATGCACAAGAAAACCTACTTGAAACAATTTTTGTACAACGCTTTCGTGTAAACGTATGTCTTGAGCAGTGGGAAGTAGCAGTGATTATGTGAAGTTAGTACAGCAAGTGCAAGACAAGCAATGAATTCGCAACAATAAAACTGGCATAAGGTATTGAAAAAATCAGATAATATAGCTTTGGGAGAGAGTTTGCTTTCTTGTACCAAAGACAGGCAAGACACAACAATACAACGGGGTTGAGCTTTATAATAATGTATTTTACATACTTACAAATAGTTTTAACAGTCGAACGTTTAACTTAAGCCCTCATCAGGAATCTGAAAATATTTGTAATATTTGTAATGAAATAAAATAATAGCTTCACCATAAAAATATCAACATTTTTCTGAACGTTCTGCCTATATCAGGATTTTAAAATATTCGAAAGAACTCAGCATTAATGAGAGCTATTTTTCGTTAAAAAATAAGGGCCATAGCCTACTACTATTTTCAAATAGGAATGGTGTGTTCCTGTTAGCTGATTCGAATTAATGAACAGCTGTAACCTATTGCAGAAGCAGTGAGGTTCAGGTCAAACGAAAGGATAACGTTTTTTTACAGGTTCATAAAGCAACATGTTATGCAAAAGATATGTTATTTTATGTGTACAAACTGGTCATTTGAGGAAAAGTGAAAGTTGGATTGTTCCCGCTATTCCATTCTTCACCGGCCATGAGAGGATATGCACCAATGTCTATAGGAAAATGTGTGTTCAACAACCAGCCTGTGATTGCACCAGAACCACTTCATCTTTTTCAAGTATTTTCAATGGCAAAGTGAAACCAAGCAATGTCAGGTTGTTGCACAACGTGGCAATAAAACCTTCGGACCAAACATCTGAAAAATTAAAAGGGATAATACAACGATTAGCTCAACGAGCGAGACACGTTCAAAAGTTATTATTTTCCGACAATCAAAATTTTACACAAAGACAAGCAGCCAAGTCAACATCTAAACCTTACTCGAGCATTCCAGGACCCAGAGGTATCCCTTTTTTTGGTTCTGCTTTAGAATATACCTTTTTGGGACGATTTTCTCCTAAAGAGTACCACAAGGCCTTGCGTCATCGACACAACAGGTGATTTCAATCGTGAAGTGACTTTGTTGTTCAAACTAGTTTTCAAAGTTTAACCATCATTAAATCACTTTTACGCAGATACGGAAAAATTTTCCGTGAACGGCTTTTGAAAGAAGAATTTATTTACGTCTCCGATCCGAAAGACATCAGATTACTTGTCCAAAACGAAGGAGCTTCTCCTTGTCGTCCTCATCTGGATGCGATTGTCGAGAGTCGAAACCAGGAGGGACTTCCCATTGGAATTACTGCGATGCAAGGTTTGTAATGTTTCAAGAAACTTTATTCAGAGAATACAAATTCGAACAACTGCCGAGCACCCGTCATGATGTTCGTTGAACAACATGAATAGCCTAAGCCGTTGATAAAGTATATTTACCCTTTTCTAGTAAAATCGGTTTCTTGACATTGGGACGAAGAGAATTCTGTTTAATCGAAACGAAGTAAGCCGAAATTGTATTCTTTGAATGGTGACCTGAAACAAAATATAATCGATATAGAAAAATTTGACGAAAAATTCAAAAAGCTTTTGTTTCGAGCACAACTAAGACATAATTTTGGAAAATTTCGGAAAAAGAAAATTACTCGACCACTTTAATTGTTGCTATACATTTCGTGCTTTGAAGATCTTGTGGATTCCACTTCGTTTTGAAACAATACAAAACTAATAATTCGTTACAATGCCAAAGAAACGAAAGCTACGATATTTGAAGTTAAACCAAAATAAATTTTTGTTAGGTTCGAAAATAAATTGAAACCTTTTTGTTTCGAACATCCCTATCCACTACTCAATGCTTTGGAGTATCTCCATTTGTTTACATCACAAAAGTTTTGACCATACACGCAGCATTAATTAATGTTAATTTTTAATTTTGTTGCTAAAAATAGAACGTAAAAACTCAACGAACACATTGTAAAATAACAATTGTGCTGTTACGAGGACTGTGCAACTAACTTTTGCGCTTAAAACAACTTTACCATAAAGATTACTTTAAGCCCTGGGGGTCTTGTTTTAGTTGCCTAAGCTAGTCATATTAAATTCTCATGGACAGCATATTAATGATTTGGTATGTCGCATTTTCATTAATTCTTTCTTAACGTTATTTGAAAAAATAACTTTATTAAAGATTGTGCATCTCATATTAAGGTTATTTGAAAAAATAACGTTGATATAAGATGCACAATCTTTTAGCGATCTAAAATATTCCCAGCAGTTGTCAAACCTGCCCAGCCATGTAAAAGACCATTTTTGAAATAAAGATTTTCAATTTTTGTGGTTAGCTTAGCATCGGATTCAATGACTCCGCATGTTTTGATAATCACAGCTAGAGTCCAAATCTACGTGCGATCGAATAGTCTAACGTTAATTTATGTGAATTAATTGTTATGCTGCCTAGCAATAATGACGTCACTAAGTATGTTTTTCCGACTTAGGAAAAGAATGGCAGCGTAGCAGAAATGCCATAAATCCAGCCATTTCCATACCGAACGTGGTCAAAAAGTATAGATTTGCTCAGAAAAAAATAGCTCAAGATCTTATTGCTCATATCAAAGAAAAACGAGATGGAAACACTGGTGAGGTCGAGGAATTTGATCAAACTTTGAACCGATGGGCGCTGGAGTCTATTGCTGTTGCTTTGTTGGATACAAGGTAATGTGATCCAATAGTAGGCATTCAAGTGCGATATTTTAAATATTTAACATTAATTTATTGCGTTTAATTTAAACGATTGTAAAAACCATTTTTGCGTGCTTGAAACAAAAGTCGCAGTGATCGTTTTTTCATACCTGAAGCAGTATTTTCCAGTCTGCAAATCAATCGTTTTTTACATTAATCTAACGTTTGCAGACGTTAAATTAACGTAAAAAACGGTTTATTTGCTATCTGGGTTTGAGTTTCTCGTATGGCTTGTGAGTATAATTATTCAGACACAAAGCACAGAACAACATGTTTGGGTAAATTTTTAATCAACAGAAAAGAGTGCCAACTGAAAAACACTTGTGTTTCGATAGAAAATGGAAACTATTTGTAATTGTTGGCCTCCACTTTTTTTTGTGTAAACGCATGAAAACTGACGTCTGCATGACAAAACTTTTTTGAAAATTTCCTGATAGAAACTGATTACGCAATTTGATGCTCTATCTACCTTATGAGCCTTCACAACCAGTTTAACAAGAAAGCTGATACCTAAACTGCTGCAGCTTCACAAAAAGCCATAGCTAACTTTTTCAGTAACAGCTTAAAATTTATACAAAGCTACACATCCCTGTTGCAGTACTTTCTGAGTTACTAATTACATTACCTTACTCAATGTCAACCTAGATTTCTCTGCACTAATACAGATAACAAAGTAGTCTCATTACTTATACAGTAGTTATTAGTAGGCATAATTCAAAAACATGGTAAACATTTTTGTTACTGCCGGTTAAATTTAAACTGTTGTCAATGTCTAGCCTACTATTGATAACATTTCTTCATTACGCCACTATAAGCTAGCAGTGCCAATTTAAACTACAATAACTAATTGGCCTATAGCATATGAATAGCTTAAAAAATACAACTGAAACATAAGCTTATGGTTTGCAGGCTTGGTCTTTTGGGACCAGGAACAGTAAAAGTCAATCCTGCTGCAGAACATCTTCGTGAATGTATGGACGTGTTTTTTGACTACGGAGCGCGGCTTACCTTCGGAATGCCAACGTGGAAATTATGGAATACCAAGGATTGGAAAATCTTTCGAAATTCGCAAAGAGATGAATTTAAATATGCCGGTTACTTTGTTGAAAAGTAAGCTTTTACTGCTATAGAGTTTCATTTCAGATTTATCACAAAAATAGTTAACCTTTGGACTTGCGCTTCTATTGTTTACATAATAATAATGAAGATGTTCCGGAACGTTCGTGAGAAAGAAGTGACAGCTACAAGGAAGACTTTAAAATGCTGTAGTCTACAATTTGTTGAGTGTTGCTTCCTGTCAATCTCCGATATCATACAGAAACCGTGAGCTTGAACTGATAAACATTTACGTGTCGTTAATAAGTTGGTTTTGATTGTGCATTAGAATGCCTTATAGCTATGTAATTCCACTTGTTTTTCATTGCAGAAAACTAAAGGAATTAGGTGCCAGGAACTGCCCTATGAAATCAACCCAAACCAAATCGACCGGTTGTCCTGTTCACCACCATAACAATAACAAAAACACTGATAACGAATCTTTTTCCTGCTTACTTGACCATGTTATAAACAACAGCGAGTTGCGAAAGGACGAAGCGGTTACAGTTTGCCTTGAACTGTTAGCTGGCGGCATTGACACCACAGCAACTGCAGCAGTGTTTACACTTTACCATCTTGCGGTTAATACAACACATCAACGGCATCTTAGAAAGCTTTTGAAGTTTGATGAAGCTGAAAACAGCAATTTAAAAGAATACAACCGGGACAGGTCAGATTTTTCCAAGTATCTGAAAGCTTTTGTTTGGGAATCAATGCGACTGAATCCTTTGACGTACGCAAACGTGAGATCGACAGAAAAAGATCTTGTCTTGTCTGGCTATTTTGTACCAGCCGGTACAACTGTCCGGTACGATTCCCATCTCATGAATCTGAAAAGCGAAAAATATTTTTTAGAGCCTGATAAGTTTATTCCAGAGCGTTGGTTGGACCGAAATTCACTTTACAGGTAAGAGGGCATTTTTCTTGTTGTCAGTATGATGCAGTCAAGACAGGGATTTCGCTACTTTTGACAACAAAGAGGACCCTGATTTCGCTGTTCCGGTTTCTTAATATCACTAAGCATTAAAAGTTGCACCAAGAAACAAACGATTGAACATAACGAGTTTATAAAATCAGCCACGCTCAAAAACTTGTACAATTTATTGATACAGCTCTCGCCTCCATAAATAGGGTTTCTTCAGCAGCTTATTCAAATGTTTAATTTGCATCACATTTTAGCTTACAAGTTACAACCTAAAGATTCGTTGCTTGAAATTCTTAACGTAATAATCACTTTGTTATTTTAGATGCAAAGAACAATTTACGTTCACTCCTTTCGGACATGGAGCGAGGCAGTGTCCGGGACGACGAGTCGCTGAACAGGAACTTGATCTTTTGTTTCGTGAAATTTTGAAAAACTTTGAAATCGGTTACAAGCACGAAAAGATGGGAAATAAAGTCCGCTTGTTTAACAGAGCAGACAAACCGGCAAGGTTTGATTTTACGCCCTTGAATTAGAAGAACTTTGGAAAGCAATTGAGTCACGCCTTCTAAAACAAATTGGTTTCGGATATGGCTGACCACTTGAAGCAAAGCGACATGTTGTAGAATGTTTTTAATGTCTGAGATAAATGGATGTCGGGTGCATGCATGCTCCCGTCTGGGTTTCACTATTTATTGCTTAAAAGATTGTTATATCAACGCAGAGGTTAATTTCAAAATGTTCAAGCGCATTACTTTCAAAGAGCTAGTGAATTACTTACCAGACAAAACTTTAACCAAGGGTTTTGTAATCAAAAATAAAATTACATCGCAGCCATGGCTGTTTGGCTTACAAAAACTTACAAGTTCAATGTTATCTTGTCCTCCAACTAATCACCAGTGCAGTGCGTGAGGGAAATCTTTTAAACATTTTTTCTAGATAGATATTAACAAAAAAACTTTATTTCATTATTTGTTGCAAGGAATTGGGCATTGCTGATTTGTTGGTGATAATTTGTTTCGAAGTTTTTACCTTCCTATGGTAATTAGCTTTACGTTGTTGGCAAGACAAAACAATCTACAATAGAAATTTATTTAAAAAATCTTGTCTTTGAGAAAATATTTTGATTTATGCTGGAGGAGTTGTGATCTTTAACATATTTTATGGCGTGTCTGACTGCATTCTCAAAATGACAAATATGTCAAGCATGAAAACCTTCTAGCACTGTGATTTGTTTCGACTGAGCAATCCTCGCAGGCTTATACCTGCCCAATGACTGGAAATCCATGTTGCCTGAAAAAGACAATTTTTAAATTTATGATGTAGATTGTAGACATTTCAATTTGCTTCGCATCAATCGACCACGAGCACCTCAACTTCTTCATTAATTTAACGAGCTTTCGTGGAAGTTGCTTTCTTTCCAAGCAAACCTGGATTAATTTTAAATCGGATTTGCCAATCTATGTATCACCTTCTTGTGTGGAAGGTGCTTTTTCCAATTGTTGTGAAATGGTTTTAAAAAATAAATAAGTTTTATCTTATTATTTTATACAGTATATCACTATACGTTAAAATGGTGTAATACACCGCATTTTTGGCAACTAAAACATCAAACGATAACCGCTAACAATCGGAGGAAAAAAAGTATTAATTATATTTGGCCTTTTTACCTGAGTACTTTATTGCATTTAGAGGATTTCACTCACTGCGCTCCATGTTGTAGTCTCGCGATCCCGAAAAAACTGCAGCCTTTGTTCTCGAAACAAGTAAATAACTGAAGCAATCTGTGATGCTTCATTGTTCTCGGCTGGCATTCTGGGAAAACACAAACCGATGCTGCGTAAGAAGAATATAGCTCACGGTTTCAGCATGTTGTGATATTATTGTCTTAAAGAAAGCTGTTTTAAGGTTATTATGATTTGCTAAACCGCATCAAAATTATTTCTATATTCGATATTTTGTCCAATGTGTTTGTTATATTTTTGTTTGTCATTTGACAAATCAATTGCTTCATTTTTATTAAACTAACATCATTTATAAACTGTTACCAAGGATGTAAAAATCTGTTGCATTTACGTTTAGAATACGTTTTTTTTTTGTGTAGTAAACAACTTTGTACAAACTTTGACAAGAAGTAGCTTTTACGTTTTTAAAATTTAACTTATTCATTTTTTATATCATGCTTGCAAGTTTACTTTATATATTTTTGAAATAATTTCTTACCTTGTATTTGAATTATTTTTACCCTTTACGGCACAAGTATCCTGTGGACTGTGCGTACAACGGCACAATACATCAATGCAACTCTGATAGATCCCGCAACGTTTTTTTCTTTCTCAACTTCTTTGCCTGTATAAAATAATCTTGTTTGATTACATTTTTGTCAGCGACTTATCTTCGAGCAGAAGGAAAGCAAAAACAAAGTTTATCTTTCAAAACAAGACTTTCTCGTCCCTGTAGCAAGCTTTAAATTTACAAGGTTTACCAGCTTTGGATATAATAGACTAAAAAACGTAATCGAATGATTTTAATAGACTGAATAAACTGAAGATTTTAATCGCGATGAGAAACTCTGCTACTTGATGCATTTAGACAGGAAGCGAATTCAATCAACCAATTATTTGAATGCCAAGGTGGTGTACACTTAAAACATAGCGACAAAAGATATCCCTCTGGTCAGTCTAGCGTGGTGTTTTCTGCGGTGAGTGTTAACGCTGCCTGGCGATGCTTGGAAAGACTTTAGTGGGTGTTATAAATTGCTAAATACATGGCAGTGAGTTCATAAATGACATTTTTGTAATGAATCAATTTCATTAAAACGTCATACATGCTTGCAGTAGGCCTAACATATTAACGATGGTTGTGGGAGATCAACTGTCTAGGCTTGTTAGGAATGATAATAAGACAAGTTTGAGGACCAATGGCTTAGTTTAGCCGATTAGATTTCAACTGCAAGTTCAAAGTTTAAACGACAAGATCTAATGAACAAGTAGATTTGAGGACATGGCACGAAACAATTACCCATAAGATTTATCAATGGAATAAAGCACAAGGGCACCAAGGAATGACAAGCTCTGCGTCTACTTAACTTCTCTTCATCCTTTTTGCAGATTGTTAAAATAAACCGTTAACGCTTTAAGAATGTTCTAATTTTCCGTCGTCCAAAAACAAATGTATAAAAGCGCTGTAGCCTGTATCTTTGCTTGCAAAGATAAATTTGACTTCGGCTATGCATAAATGCCTTCAAAATTACTCCGCTACTTCACAATGCAGCAAGTTTTGCATAAACATCGGTTATAAACAAAAATAGTTGAAATGCTTCTCAAGTAGGCTAACTCTTGCTTTGACATTCAAAACGCATCCGTTCCGATGGATAGTTCACTTCTAATCTCATGATAGAATTCCCAAATAGTTTCATAATTGAAGCGTCTTTGTATTTTTAGTTTGGTTGATCCGAAAATAAAGTTGGATTAAATCATTGAACTGAACAAAAGAAATGAGAAAACTACTGTTGAAAAAATATTGACTGAGCTCAAACAAGATTAAGCAGCTTTTCTTCCCGAGCAAAATTTTCTTTTTATAATTCTTTGAACTGTTTAGCAACTTAAACCGCAGCTTTAGTAAAGCTTCAATCATCTAGTCACTAATTTACCGTGAATTTACTATTCTTAGATCGCAAAATCCTAATATGCAGTTTTGGAATCCAGCTAATTACACCGATTACACTGGTCAACGCATAATTTGGTGTAGGCTATGGTATGTACGATGTAGCCTTATGTCGGAGAATATTTGGAGAAAGGGGATGCAGCCAGCCTTTTGGAGATCACGGCTAATATTAATTTTTATGTTCCGGCATAAGTCAATCCTTCCAAGCCTCTTTATTAATAGGCTGCTACTCAAAGCTACAAGAAATGTTCTGCGAGTAAACAGACTTAAATTCGTTGCGCAAATGTAGCCTAATTTACGTTAGTTTGACGCAAAATTAGTTGCTGTTCCTTGTGGACTCTTCCTGTTGTGATACAGATATCAAAAAATAATATAAGAAAATAATCGCAGCACAAAACGCATCGTTAAATTTGTTTCCAATCGCTTATGAAAATTGGCGAAGCATAAAAATGTTTAGAGAAAATGTACAAAATAGGCTACTTGCAAACTATTAGCAGAGTCAAAGTTTTGGTAAGAATGTTTGCAAAAGGCATTCCACCACAATTATGTTTTTCTTTCATACCTAAATTTTCATCTTAACTAATCATGCATGCATAAGTTTTCGTGGTATGATTAACTTTTGAAAGTTTTTTGTTGATGCTTCGATGTACGCATGTAAATTCATTGCTTTAATTTTTTCCTAAAAGCAGATTCTGTTTTGCATTTTGCAACCCAACTACAACTGTACTTACGAAGCAAACGCTTCCGATTATACGACGCAATTCGCGCAGAGCATTGCTTCCCTAACTTTGAAGATTTTGGAAAAAAACTCAATACTTTTATTCTTTGACAAATAGATCACACACTCTCATCTTTTCTCAAAAAAGAAGGCCTTACAGTACAACGTACATCGGCGCAATGTAGTACGGTAGCTTTACATTTGCTATGGTATAACATAAATATCGACAGGGTAGCCTATATTATGAGATGAAATGGAAGAAGTTTTTTCCATCTTTGATCCTGAGATTTTCTTTCATTCCATCTCCATTTTATCGTAAAAATCTTCCATTCCATCTCAAAACTTTTTTCTATTTGCAATTTTTGCAGCTAAATTTCAATTAAAAATTTTACAGCAATATTTTTCTGAGAATTACGTACCGTTTGGTCTTAGAAGTTAGCTTACAACTACAAGAAGAATCCAGGGCTGTGAAGTCGGGCAAAAATAGCATAATAGCATACGACGCCGACTTCTCCGTTTATAACTGGCTGACTCCAATTCTGGACACGCCAAAATCCCGTCGACTTCACGCCCCCGACTGGACAGCCCTGGAAGAATCTGTGCTCTTGTTTCAGTGCAACTTCAACACTTGTTGTGCATGGAGCACAGAGAGGTGGAATGCGTTGAGTGGCTTGTAATTCGTGTTCCGTTAATTTATGTGAAACTTTAGGGATTATAGGCATCACGTAGAGAATTGTTTGTTTTTTCGATGCTTTCAGGTGTAGGCTACTGTTAACAAGCTTTGCAGGTTGAAGTAGCGTAGGAGTGGCTGCTTTTATGTTTTGTTTTTGCGGTGATTACTGTTCGGTGTGTGTTATGCTATCTTACTCACTCTTCAATTGCTTAAGTTTTATTTTAAGTTGGGTAACACTTTGACTTAGAAAACCTTATGGTTACTTTGGTGACTCCACGGTGTAGCTTCCACATGGATAAATGTTAATGTGTGTGATGTGTAATTTTTCTACCATGTACCGTACCGGTATGTGAAGCTATAGGCCTACTGAAATAAACTTGATTAATTGATCACAGTTTGTGTTTTAGTTTTCAAAGCGCTTAGCATGCTGCCACATAATGTCATTGTTTCTCACTCTTTGATTGTTATTGTTCAAGTGTTCTCGCAGAAATAGAATCATGCAAGGCGAGGTTCTTCAAAGTAGTGCATTCAAATGTCTCCACTTACAGTATATGCAGTGGCGCCGCCAGACCTTCAACATTGGGGGGGCAAAATATTGACAGTGCAAGACAGTAGCATAGTGAAAAATTTTGAGACAGCCTGCGGGCGAAGCCCGATGGCGTGTTCGCCGAAGGCGACACTTAGCGGCGGGGGGTCTGGGGGGTCTCCCCCAGAAAATTTTGAAAAATTACTTTCAGTTTGGTGCATTCTGAGAGCATTTTCAACAAAATTGTGGGTATGAATATTTCTGTAAAATGGTGCTGTCCGGTGGCATAGCAAAAGGATAAGATCATGTTTTCTTCGGCATTTTTCGAAAATAAATCTAAGTCTCTATGTTTTCTTGTTGCTAATTCCAGACAGAGATATTTGAATGTTTGGTACTGGCAAAACTCGCTCTTTTAATGCAGTTTCGTTTAAAATTAGTCAAACTTTGTTTTAGAGACATAGGTTGATTGCTTTTTTTTGCGAGATTGCTTTTTTTTGCGATTTTATTAGGTCAATTTTCTCCTTGGTTGATTCAAAAAACGATCTTATTCCGGTAAGTCACTAACTTTTATGCTCTGAAGTCAACCCAAAGTTTAGAAAATGTAACGTCACAGAGGTCATACATCTTGATGAGTGTCAAACAAAAAGCTTTGAGACAATGAAGTTACTTCAGGCTATTTCTGATATATTCAAGTTTTGTATAACGAATAGTTGCTTAGATGTTAATCTAGATCGAACAAGCGATTTCAGCAGTTGCAGATGGCTTGCATCCTTGCACAGTTTGACGAGAAACTACATCATAGACTTTTCTTGTATTAACATCCGTAAATTCAATTTGAAAGGTTGAAACCCCCGAACTCCCTTCCCTTGGCTACGCAACTTGTGCAAGACATCCAAGACAGTGGCATATTATTTAATTTCTCTTGTTTTCTACCAGGGCTGGAAAAAATGTTTAACTTCCCGGGAATCTGTTTTTTAGAGAAAAAATTTCCCGCGGCTTACAATCACGATAATGAGAACCTTATATTTTACTGATCTCCGGAGCTGACGTAAACCTTAAAAGTCATGTCGACATATTCTTGATGCCCCCCCCTTATCGAAAATTGTTCTTTGTAATACCGCTTTGAAGGTGAATTACGACTATGAACAAAAGAATAAATTTTAAACTTCATTTTGAATTGAAAAGACATGACGTAATGTTTTCCAACGTTAGTTATATATTTTTTCATTACGTAACGTCTTGTAGGAATAAATTGAAAATCAGTATGATCACTCAAAATGAAAGCAATGGGACTACGAATCCTCACTAAACCAATCAATCAATGGTCTTGTCGCACTGACGATGACAACCTTATATTTCACTAATCCCCGGAGCTGACGTAAACCAGGCATAGATCTGTTGACTCAATGCAAACCTTTTGAAGGTTGGGGGGGGGGGGGGGCTGTCAATACAACTTTTTTGTATCAACAGTTGTATCTCTAAAACCACTGAGGCTGTGACTACGAGATTTCTTGACTTTTCCTAACTTTTATTCACCTCTATTGAACTGAAATTTTGAGCGAATAAAGGTTATAAATTGAAAGATATAAAGCATTTCTCAGCACATCCTCTGAAATATTTCATATTCTATTGTGAAACATTTTCCCACCAGCTGGATGAAAGTAGCCTAATTAATTTGGCCCATATCTCGTTAATCCTAACTGTTTCACAGCGTGAAGGGCATTGGCTGTATGTAAAATAATGTAAAAAAAATTAATCACAACATTACTATGCACGTTCTTCATTACTCTACCAAGAAATAATGTGTAAACCCACGCTACAAATTACACTCATAAGTGACCTCAACATTTCAACGTATATGAGCAGTTCAAAATTCACATAGTTTTAATTTTCGGATATGCTCAGCGTGAATAATTTTACAAAGTGAATCCCAAATTTTGAAACCGTGCCAAAATAACAGAGATATCACTCCTAAAGCATAAGAAGAATTGACAGCCCCCCCCCCCAAACTGAGCAAGACTTCAGGAGCCCAACCTTCTAAGGGTTAAAAGTCATGTCGACTTATTCTTGATGCCCCCCTTATCGAAAATTGTTCTTTGTAGTACCGCTTCGAAGGTGGATTACGACTATGAACAAAAGAATAAATTTTAAACTTCATATTTGTATTAAAAATACATGACGTAATGTCTTCCAACCTTATCACATTTTTTTCATTACGTAATATTTACCACCACCAAACCACTATTGACGATCGAATTTGTTAATTTATTATTCGGTAAAATGTTTAGATGATGTCACGTCATTACGCTGATTTGAGATATAATTTCATTCATGACGTCGTATGGATGAAAAACTTTTACAAGTTTTATACTCTGCTGAGATTAAAGAAGAAACATAAATGATAAATATTGGAGAAATTGAGTCTCCTTTACAACTTAAGAATCGAACAACGCAAAACTGCTGAAACGAAACGTTTTGTTTAAGTGAAAGAATCACTGCAAGCAACCAATGCCAAAATGCGCGCGGAAGAAGTCATGGGAGTGTGAGGGATCAAAATTTTAACAGGTTGTTATTTTTCTACATCAATGTGAAGTTAGTTAAAACTTTAAAAAGTCTATATCTTTGCTTCTGTAGAAAATCTTTTAATCTACTGTACAATTTAGTCATCAAGGTTTTGCATACTTTTTTTAAAGAGAGAGCTTTACCCCCCCCCCCCCCCCCCCCCCTTGCAACTTGAGTTGACTTACTTGAGGTTGGGATCCAAATATTAAAAAAAATATTAATATGTATTAATAAAAAAAAAAATTAAAAAGATGATGCCCAAAACATTGGGGGGGCAGCTGCCCCGCCTGCCCCCCCCCTGCCGGCGCCACTGAGTATATGAAAGTATGCCATTGTCATACTCACAAAGTGTGAATATTGTCGACTTCACTTCTTTGAACAATCGTCTCCTACAGCCGCGTGGTTCAATACGAAAAAATCTACATATTTTTGTTTAAAAAAAACGTAATCAAACGGAAACGTTTACTCAATTTATTTTACAACTTTTGTATGTCTTGATAAATGAGGGTTCAAACTTAATGATGGAATTCAGATGGAATGATGGAAGATTGTCTTCTATCATCCAAATCTTCAATACATTTCCATCTTTGACATTTGCCATTTCAAAATCTGCCTTCCCTCCCTTCCCATTTCCTGAATATCGGAAATGTTTTCATAATAGGCTTATTGGTAGAAATTGAAACGCCTTTTATTAAAGCCTATTGTGTTTCCTGAAATTTTCATGCGTATATTATTTTTGTAAAGTTATACTTTTGTTTTGATTATCAATTGTCATTCACTCAATCATTGGTAATTTACATCTGTTATTGTGTAGTAGCTTATAGCAGTGGTTTTCAACCCGGGTTCTGCGGAACCTTAAGGTTCCGCAAGTTTACATTCAAATCCGAGAGTTTATTTTATTATTATATGCATAGTGTTTAAATATAATCAAATATTGATTAGGTTTGCCACTATTAATAAATTTGCTACACTTTAACACGTTCGCTGCGATTCCGAATTTTGTGTGACTGTCTTAGAAGCCCATTTGTCGAATTTAAGCCATCTGAAGGACAGTTTACATTAACAGAAGAAGAAAAACTTGCCAGTGTTTCAAGTGATAGATAGATAGAACATTAAAGTTGAAGCATTCTGAAATAAGCCTGGATGCATTCTGGTTGTTGGTTGAAAAGGAATATCCTGCAATTGCTCAGAAAGCCCTGCGACTTCTTATGCTGTTTTCAACCTCCTGCTTGTGTGAGTTTGGATTTTCAGCTCTGACAACCATCAAGCGAGCACAATTGCTGTCTGCGGAAGATGAACTTCGTGTGTGTCTGTCAAACACACGACCCAATATTAAAGACTTGTGCAAATGTGCAAGAAACACCAGGCTGAAGTTTCTCATTGAATTTTTTATGAAAATAAATGTAATTTTTTTACAGTTTTTTTTTTTTTATTGTACATAAATGAATCTGAACATGAGTACTTTAATTTATTTTTATTAATCAAACGTTGTTTTTTGCATCAGGCAATTAAATTGTTGAACAGGGGTTCCTCGAACTTTTGGAATGTTTCATTGGGTTCCGTTCCACCAAAAAGGTTGAAAACCACTGGTTTATAGTAAGGTAAAGGTGGTTCCATACTTGATTCAACTGTTGGGGATGAAAAGATAAGGTTCATTAGATAAGATGAGGCTCTCATTGTACTAAGCCTTCAGCACTAAACAGAGTAGGGTGGCCAGTTCCTTTCTCTCGGCCGCCTTTCCTGCAGCAAATATGCCCACCCAATTTATTACACCCTAGGTAGAGGTGAGCGGTGTTTTCAACAACCAGCTGAAGCCAGTAGTCGAACTAGGTTTGCATAATTGAAAAGTCAACGCCTTATCCGTTGCGCCATCCCACCGCAGCTTATAGTAGCTTTCATAAATTCCAGAATTAGCGAATTTTTGTAAAGTTCAGAAAATTTTAATTTTGCAAGTATGATTTTTTCAAATAATGTGGTTTTCGAGTCATATTTGCAATTCTGCCTGACTTGTAGAATTTGTGGTAGGACGATAAATGCCATCAACTGGCCTTTTGCTTCCCTGTTATTGTAATGGAAGGCTGCTGCTCTTGCAGTTTTGATTTCACAGAGCTCCTGTTTCTATTAATGGAGGTCTCCTGTCAAAGTGGTTATGTCTTGATTAAGCATAAACTTACTGTTTTCAGCTTTTGTTTGTTGTGGCAGTCCAGTGGTTCTTGCTTTCCGTTATATTTAGCCTATTCATCAATTTTAGAGAAAAGGTAATTGAACGGACCAGGAAAAAGTTTTTTTTTAAAGGTTTTATTAACGTAGGGCTAAGCCTATTTCAAGATAGGCTATTGCACTAAATAGACCTATATCTGAAATTGATTTTTATTACATAATTGCAATATAGCGTATGCTTTATTTTCATTAATTGATTTTAAAACGTCTTGTTAAAAAGAATACAAAGCAATGCCATAAAATCTGTGTTAACATCAAAACAAATAACTTAACGGTATTTTCCTATTGAGGCTGAACGAAGATGGTTATGACATAGGCTACCCATGTCTGCCTCGGCATGAAGACAGGCCGATGATATGGGTGTCGGCATCGGGGAAATGAAAGAAGGGAGCTTGGTGATATTATTTCCATTCAAATGAATGCCTTAACTTCAGTCGGCTGTGGCGCTTGTTTTAAAGAAGAATCGATCTTATAAGGAGGAATGTGGTATGTCTCCAATTAAAGCGCGTCGACCATGACACAGAGTGGTACTTTAGTCGTAGGCTATTTGTAATCCGCAGGACGGTGGAGCAGATGGGGTGTTTTGACTAGTATCCAAGACACTTTGACATAGGACACTTTTTCTTCTGAACCAGCTGACTACAGTGTTGTGATCCTTCTTCGCTCTAGCACTCAGCCAGAGAGTTGATTCTTGCTTTGAACTCTGTTTGGTAGCCTAATTGCAGAAGAAAAAAAAAGTAATGGCAGGGGTGGGAATCAAACTCGTCATCGAAATAACTATTATCCTAACCCTAACACTGTTAGACCACACTGTCAATGACAAAATGTTCACTTACAGTACTTTACATTCAATTCAATGTACTTTTTCTTTGTTGGAAAATAACAGCAATAATAAAGTTACAAATAATTAACGGGAACAAAACCAACAAAAGGAAAAGGTGCAAAAACCACAGAAGTTTAAAACGTGCATGCGATGCAAATTTATAGGTTACGTTGATGAAAGTAAAATAAGCACCACCACCAAATCTAACAGTTTAAAATCGATGAAGTAGTTGAAAAAAACAGTTGGCTCGACATATCTAACGCAAATTGAGGTGTGCCAGTTGATGAAGCCATGCGGGGACGACTGAACCTTACAACCAATACAAAAAAAAATAAAATTACGAGCATTTAAGAATAAACGTACTGAGCTTATGATACAAAAAACTGTGTAGGCTATAGAGTTTCGCTTTCAAATAAAATAAAGTGTTCGCAGCGATGACAGTGGTATCGTTTTAAAATAGGAACTGGTAACTGATGGTTCAGGAATTTATGTTAATTATTATTTGAGCATGATATTAAAGTGATGATCGTGAATGATCAAAAATGTAGTGAAGAAGATATGAGAACAGTCTTGATGATATGCGGGTGACTTCTGTGTCGGAGGAGGATGAAGTTTTTCAAACAGATTTCCAACCATCCTTCCTAACGTGCATTAGCCATGCCGGCAATCAGCTGATCTAAGTCTTGCCATCTGACTGGTTAATAAGCCTCATCTGATGCAGATTATAAATACGCGTAGGCCTAGGGTAGGGTGGATCGAAATTTTGAACTAAATGTATCTGAGCTCTTAAAATAGCTATCCTGTTATACAATTAATTAAAGTTAAATTTGACATGTTTTGTTTAAAAAGCCTCCTGATCCTAGGCTGAATCACTGTACTATAGCTAAGTGTGGAATAAAACGACGAGCTTTAGTTCTTTTAACATTAATGGGTGTTATAAGTCTTCAGGGACGTAATAGTCAGGGGGGACAATCGTTCCCTCCCCGAAATACTTTAAATTAACACTTCACACTCTGTTACAGCATCCTTTGACAAAGTTTTTACTGTGGATTTAGGCTGAAAGTATCCTTAGAATCAGCAATTTTAAGGTATTTTTTTTCCAAATTTTCTGAGAAAGGCTCCCTTTGGGTGCGTCGCTTTCGGGTACTCCTAGCCCGTGCTCACTCACATGTGTAAAGATAGTTATTTGCCTCCCTCCTCGAATGTTTGTGCTGGCTACGCCCCTGTATGTTCTGTACTCCCAGATAGCTTGACCTTTAGAAACGATTTTCTCAGTAATTGAAATTAACACTAAATAGCTTTTTTATTAACAAGATAGGTAAAATATGTCAAAAATATATACATACCATAGGTGCAACACAAGAGTAGGTCTAGATCACAGTAAAAAGTGAGAAGATAAGAACATTCTATTAGAAATATAAATAGAGTACGTTAGTTAAAATTTTCATATTTCGATGTCTGTCCTACGAAAACATTGTAAACGTAAATAAACAAACGATTTTCTGTGCCAATCACAAATTTGGATTTGATAACTTCAGCGACCAAGGTTGACGTCGGGGATGTCGAAAGTCCTTGCGCAATGGTCGCAAGTGAATTGAAACATACTTGAACACCACATTTGACAAGAGAAACTTGATCAACTCATAACTATCATTTTAGAACAATGCATGTTGCTTTAAATTTGTTTCAGTGTCCAAACATCTAATGTGAAACATCTAATGTAAGAAGAAACCTTGAAGAAAAAAGGTTACAAATGTATAGAAATAAAACTACAACAAATCGAGGTTGAAATCTCTTTTAAACTTTATGAAAAGAAGTCTGAAAAATCACGTATCAAGTGGTAAGTCTGAACGCCAAAGCAGTGGGATATGGGCAAGTAGGATGAATGCACATTTCACGGTGCGCTTAGGTAAAGGTCAAGCAAAGAAGGAAATCATGAAACGAAGTCGTCAAGCACGGGTGAGCGTTCGTGCAGATCACGCAACAGCTGCTAAGCTTGGATGCTATCCTCAGTGGTGGCACGAGAGAAGGGCCTGTTCTTGGCTCTATCACTCGCTCCTGACAAGCTGTTGGTGCTGTGAGGTCCGGGCGAGTCTGCGACAGAAAGTTCAATAAGTAAGTTGGTTATTTACACGAGTGTTGAATAAACGTTGAAACGACATAATGAATTCATCGAACATATTTCAGTCTGTGAATGATGGACGTTGATATCTAGTCAGTGCCATCCTTCAAACTTACAAAGCGGTCTGACTCCGAACCAAACATAATCTGTCAGACAGAGTTTTATCTTGAAAGTCCAAAATTCGTATTAGCATTTTTGAATAAATAAAAAAGAGTTGTTTTAAACATATCATAAAACTGTAAGAACGCTACCTGGAGCATTAGAGTCCACTTCATTACCACTTTCAGTGTTTTTTGGCATCAGATTGTCAGGATTGAATAAATCCAAAGGTTCACCAATGATGCCAATTCTAGTAAAATCATTTATTCAGGAATGTATTTGGACTACTTAATTTTACAAACTAGAAGAAAAGCTTCAGAGGGCAGACCATGGAAGTTAGTGATGAGTTTATTACCTTCTAAATATTTCCAAATTTTGCGATGCCTTCGGCAGTCATACTTAGCTTCTTGGGAATCGCAGCCACCAATACAGAAGATAGACAATTCTACGACATTATAAAATCGCACAAAACCACCTACGTACTGCACAACCAGTCGCTTACTTCTCTAAGCCAAAAATATCTAAGTTGTGGAGACTTGGCATAGGTTCGGATTTCTTTTGATTTTTGACAAATTGCTGTCGAAGCTCCACGTTCGTTTTAAACAAATAGTTGGAGCTTTCTTGGGGCAGCGGTAGAAGAGAGATTAAAGCTTCAGATCGCTGGCTGTAACATAATATGCATCACATTGTTGCCAATGAATTGTTTTATACGTCATTAAAACTAAAGCTGTGAAATAATATTATCCAATTATAACGAAGCGAAGTAAACGTCATTTGATTCAATTGCTGCATTGCAACACTGCTTCTCCATAAAAGGTTTTAATGCGAGTTTTCTGTCTTTTCTCAGCGCTGATTTGAAAATAAAAGCAAATGTGGAGCACAAAACCAAAGGAAACAAACTGAAGATAAATAACAGACGCTCTCATACTGGATAGCCTTCGTAATCGCGGGTCTCTTCCCATGCTGACGGCGATGTTCCGCAGGTGTTAGTTTGCTGATAGGAGGCAGCTTGACAGCCAGCAGCTCCTTCACTCGTTTACTGATTGGCTTTGCATTGTCCTTCACATCTATAAGTAACATACCGCCATGACATAACAATAGAACCACCTTTATTGATCGTTGGCAACTAACAGTTTTATTTCCTACATGGCTAAATGTATCAAGGTGCAAGAATACGTAATAGTGTCTGTCTATCGCATGAACTGACACAGGACATCATACCATAGAAACATAGTGGAGCCAAATAATCATCATCATCATTATGATCCTTCCTTGTGATGAGGGTTAAACAAAATGCGCCATCATTCACAGTCACGAGCACTTCTTGCATCATTTTTATGATTTATTTTTCGATTTTTTAAACTAAGCTTCCGAGAAATCAATTTGGTAAAGAGTTTTATTGAGTAAGTATTTCCTAAAAATGACGCAAAGACTTTGGATAAAACTACCGCTCGAATATGAATGCCAAGAACTCACAGGGCTTATGAAAGTGTAAAGGCTTTTCTGAGGCTGTATGTCTACTCTTTCGTGCAGCTGGGTTATACGTTGATGATCGAAGCATATCGCCAACTTCAAAACGGATCTTTTCCAGCTCTTTCCTACGAAATGTGACGTGTACCAGTGACGTACAAAACAGATAAAGATCTTCGTACATTTTCATATCCCTGCAAACGACAAGAAAGGATAGCAATGTAGTTTTTATGTTTTGCAACCTGTGTAGTGTGTATTTTATTTTTAAGAATTCACCACTTTAAGATCTACGAAGCGACACACAAAGTAAAAAATAAAGTACTGAGCATTGTTAGCGCAGCAAAAACGAAATGAAACTTCCAGTTGCGATGAAGAAATCAAGAAACACGACACGCAGTAAGTTCATACATAAACACAAACAAATCTTATCAGCGTTTGTCTTGCATGCGAAAGGCTACATGGGTTCATTGACGAAGTCGCCCATTTGCGTCTTAAGCTATCCCGCGTGTGTGCGCAGCTCTAGCAATATTTTCTTGCCGACAAACTGACTGACTTTCGTTACCGGTTTATTGATAGGCAGCGCACAGTCAACCAATAAAGAGTTCTATTATAATTTACTGGCAGTTAGCCACTGTAAAACAGAACCACCTGAAATAATTTAGTGTTTTAGACCTCGAAATATGCAAGCTTTTTGTTTAATGCACATAGTTCTTCAAAAAACATTACATGCAATGTAGATTAGCTGCTACTATAGTACAAGTAATACTATATTCATAGCATAGTACAGGAATTCTTAACCGGGGGTTCCCCCACTCCTTAGGGGTGCGAGAACCCCCGGTTAAGAAAATTATCACAACAATATGCCAGTCTTCCAAACCATTACCCACCTATGAGTTGACGAGACCCTTTGCTTTCCGCATCCCATGTGATGTTGCTTTTCCATTCCCGTCCCCAGCAGCAGAGTGCAATAAGCTTGTCCCAGATGGCGCTTTGCAACAACCATTTTTTTCTTTGTTTCTTCTATGGCCTTGATCTCCGCTCTGTTATAAGTTGTTTTTTAGTAAGTTCTATTTTTCAATAAATATTTCAAGTTTGATTTGGATTAAGCTTCAACAATGAAAAAAGTCAAAACAAAACTATACAAATATCCATACAGTGTTCTTGCCTATGAGAGAAACTTTTTGAGGGGACTTTACCTTAACAAATCGTTTCTAAAGTCAAAACAAAGTATATAATAGTTTTATATTACTTTTTAAAAATTGTCTACAACCATACAACAGCTTTGCTCGATCTGTGTAAATGATTCATGAACTGCATCGTAACGGGAGTTGTGGTGGATAAACATTTTATTTTTAATCACATAAACATTCTTTCTATTATTTTAAGATCAAGTGTTTTCTTTAACCTAGCGAAGAGTAGGCGATAATGTATGCCACACACGTTGGCTAAGCGGCTCTGACCTGGTAAACCTACCACAAAATTCTGCTCTGCCGAAATACGGTATAATGACATAACGAAAACGTGAAGACAAAGTGGTACCATAAGTTGGAACCTCCAGTAGTCTGTACCAATTTTGAGCAAATGTCTCAAGATTTTTACATAAGTTGGTCAAAAGTCGTAGGGCTCATCATCCACAAAAATGACAAAAAAAGTTAAATCGCTTGTTGTTTGACACCTCCTGTAGAAGCGTTTCCATGGAAACGACCTAAAAAGTAGAAAATTATTGTATCTTGGAAACCAATAAAGCTACTGTATATATAACTATTTTTTTAAATGAATCAGAACAACGACATTTTTATATGTTTATTTTTTTAGTTTCTAAAAATTCTGAGTTTTTTAGCAATGTTTGCACCATTTTATGTTGAGATGAGTTAAATGAAATACAAAAAAACTGTCCCCACTGAAAAATAAGAAAAAAAAGTACCTTTGACCCATAGTTAGCCCACTCCTTATAGGAATGTCATAGTTATGGTTCAATTAATTTTTGTTTTAGCTCTATCAATTTTTAAGGTATATACAATATATTTTTAAATCAAATGTAGTTATTACTATCTGAAGCCTTTACAAATTGTTTCACCTAACGGATCATCAGAAGGTCTTATTCAAATAGAAATTCTATTTGAATAAGACCTTCTGATGATCCGTTAGGTGAAACAATTTGTAAAGGCTTCAGATAGTAATAACTACATTTGATTTAATTCGCTCTGCTTTGCCTTTTTGTAGTATTAATAGTTTTCATTGTTACAATATATTTTTATATATTGGGTCGTTTCCATAGAAATGCTTCTACAGGAGGCATCAAACGACAACTGATTCCACTTTTTGTCATTTTTGTGGATGATGAGCCCAATTATAACTTTTGATCAACTTTGTAAAAATCTGAGACATTTGCTCAAAATTGGTGCAGAATAACCTCCAGGCTAAAAGGTACCAAAAAGTTATTGGTGGAATGAATTACCATAGCAGAACAGAGAAAGAAAGCCGGAAAGAAAGAAAGCAAATGTCATCAAAACAAAATTCAAAAACCTGAACGCTGAATTCCAACGACAAGGTTGAAAAAATAAAAACAGATATATATTGTGGAGAACAATGTAGAAAGATGAAAGTGGCAATTTCAAATCCAAAACCACGATTAAGTGTAGACAATGGAAAAGATCTTCACGACACACAAGAAGTTTGAATCAGTGGAAAATATATTGAAAAAATATATCAGGATGTCCAACTGCAACCACAGACAAAAGACTACAAAAGTCAACAACTTGTACCCGATATACTGGAGAACAAAAGTATCAGGAGTCGATGGAATGTCCAGCAGAACTATTAAAACATTTGCCAATTCGGGTGCCATTAGCTTTATTCCAAAACATTTGGAAATCTCAAGAACGGTCAAGTAGATTGGAAGTGAGACTTCATAACTCTAAATCCTTTCAAACTATTCAAAAACCTAAAGGCATTGTTCGGTTTGCTCATGATTAATTAGCCCATTTTCGGAAGAGTATTTTAATTAGGTCTCAAAGCTTTGATAAACATTAAACAAGCTTGTTTGAAGGGAGAAGCTGTTACAATTAGGTTGACCTGGCGTTAAGCACAAGCATCATCTACGATTTACGTGTTGAAATTGGTTATTGCAAGTCTATTTCAAACGACACTTACAAAACAGTTAAGTAAGTTTATTCTATAGGAGGTGCGCTTTGACTTTGGCGGCCGGGCTATCAAGCCGTAAACAAGAAAACACAACACAGATTTTCAATCAAAGCACTCTTAGCAACACACTTGCTCGGCTCAAGGTAGCTGGTCTTGTGTGGCCGCTTTTGCTGTTCCAAACTCTCAAAGAAGCATTGGAAGTATCGCACTAAAGTGACTAGAAAGTTGTTGAATTGATCTTTGTAGAGTAAATTTCTGTAAAAAATGTAGAGATATGATACATAATGATATTATTTCAAGTTACGCGTATTGTTTATACAGATGCCCAATACAGGCAATATCACTGCAGTTGATCATACCACTGAACGTGATGTTTCCATATGTGCCAATCAGTCAATCCATTTTCACAGTTTGCCACGGAACCGTTGAGTCCTTAATTGTACTCACATTCTGAAGACAATGCTGCGCTATTGCCTGATATTGTCTACCAATCATGTTTACCTTCTTCTAGCAAAGAGGTGACCTCAATGGTAAATTTTAATGTCCAGTGTCCATTAGTGTGACCAGATATGGTACAGAAGTAAAATTACCCAAGTAAGATGAGAGCTCCGTCTCAATTAACCAAAGAGTCACGCAGTTATAATATGATTCTAATTTCAAAGGATAACACAAATATCATTTCATGTTTAATAGCTGTACAATCAAGTTTGTTTACCAAATACTTCAATAGTTTAGGGTACAAACGTTTTTGGAAAGTATGCAAAATTGCCCAACTCAAGTAAAACTCTCACAATCAACATCAAAACAGACCTACGTTACTGTGAGCAATTAAGAAAAAAACATAAACTTGCTTAAAAGAACGAGACACAAGAGCACCATCTTCCATCCTCTCTCTGTTAGCGTCTGATAACGCAACATTTTTAACATCATTTAGGGTCACAGTTGACTTTTGCCCACGAAGAAGCCCCAATCTTGGTGAAATTCTTGCTGCTTGGCCAGCCAGTCGATTTGTGACACCAGGGTTGCCAGAGGTTGACAATATTCCATGAGTTGTTTTGCCAGAGGTTATTCTAAATGCAGAAAATAATCATGAAAACCTTTTTCAAACTTCAAGCTCAGGGAAGCTACATACAAAATTCTTCTTCTTGCATTTGAGGCCGCCACACTGCCACAGGTCATGTTGTTAATTCCAGGCGCAGCAGCCAATGGATTGTGAGTCATCGAGAGTTGTTAGGTTCACGTATCTATTCTGGGGTCCATATACATGACATTGCTAGATAAAGTGGTATGCGGTCTGAAAATCTGAGTTACATGCATGAGATGATGAGTTGGCGAGGCCCAATTGAAACATTTTACTATTGAAACGGCCCACCTCAGTCCACAAGATTAAGCTTCACCCATTCCTTCCGAGGTAGTTCTGCTCTAGGTGGTGTATTGGTATTGGGAACGAACAATGCTTATGATATACAATAAAGCCATATAACAAATGGACTGAAAATATTTAATGTTCACTTATCCTAATAGCTCAGTGGATAGACACCTCGATTTGCAAAGAACAGATCAAAAAATAATAATCCAACTCTGAGTGTGTACACCTGAGCAATGCACTTAAATGACAACTCTACAAATTCGAGAGAAGTACCAAAGCACCAAATGAGCTCTGGAACGTAGTAAGTGCCAGTGGTTCAAAGCTTATTAAGTTTTCAAAACTGCCAAGATCAAGCTTCCAAACAAGTTTCCTATGCCTGAGGAAAACGTTTTTCACAACCGATCACACTTTATGTCAGATGGCAAGACTATATAAATTTTAGTACAACTACAATGGTTGATAAAAATGGAAAAAAAAAACATCAAACCTATCTTTCATATAATTTGGAAACTGCAGCACACGACCATTGTAACCAAGTCGACTTTTTCTTCGTCTGTCATTGTAATTGTCACCGCTAGTATCCCTGTCACTGTAAAAACACGAAGTTTGATGGCAATAATCGAAGAGTCACCAACATATCAAAACAAACTGTAACTTAAAGTGTCTGTCAACCACATAAGGTAGGCTAGGTAAGATAATGTGAAGGACACACATGTTTTGATGCTGTATAAAGGAATAAGTTTTGTTTGACATATATGATATCATAACTTGACAACTTAGTAATTGCTTTTTGCTTTTCAAAAACTATTACCGGCACCTGAATAATTCCAATTCATTGGTTTGTGAGTTCCATTCGAAGTGGCCTTTGACACATTGTATGTTGAGCTATAAAAGTGTATGCAATTTTTATTAGGCTATTAAAACAGTCTAAGAATGTAAATGTTCGGACAGCACACTTTAATGGGCACACAACATTTTGTCGCGACCGACCTGCAGCAAGAACGTCTTACCACAGGGTATATCTCACTATGAGACTACTTAGTGCGAAGTCTACATTAATCTTGCCTTGTACACTACAGATATTCCATGCAGTGCCTAGACTTTTTGTCGATCTTACTAATCTGATTATTGCTTCCATATTACAGCGTGACTTGCTTGACTGGAAACTTGGACCTCTGCTTTCATATCAACTAAGATCTTATTAAATAATTTCATTGTGTTCCTTTTACTTCCAAGCTGGAAAATAGTTGGCAATGTTTGCTGCGGTAATATCAATGCTATGTAAAAATGCGAACGTGATTCATTAGATTTGATCCGAGTGAGTCATTCTCGTAAGAATAGGCAGCTCAGATGACTTTGGATTTACAAAAATGTTGTTTTCTTAAAGTCTTTTGTACAAAAAATGACTTTCTAGAAGTGTTCAAAAATATCTGTAAGTAATATCAAAAACAATGAAAACTATTAATACCGTACTACAAAAGTGCTCAATGCTAAGCAAAAAAGCAAAGCAGAGCAAATTAAATCAAATATAGTTATTACTATCTGAATTCTTAACAGCCTGTTTCACCTCAAACGGATCATCAGAAGAGTCTTATTCAAATAGAATGTTTTAATAATAATAATAATAGGATTCTATATGAATAAGACTCTTCTGATGATCCGTTTGAGGTGAAACAGGCTGTTAAAAATTCAGATAGTACTAACTATATTTGATGTAAGTAATATCATATTCATGCCAAACAGCCTCTAGGTGAGATGTCCCTGAGACAGGTCAGCGCAATCAGTTGTGTTGTGACAGGTCAGCCATGTTAAAATGTCCTAAACCCCACTTTAATAAGTTACATGCATGTCATAACAAGTGCATTTGCACAAAACTACCAACTGTACATAAAACATGAAATTTTCATCATCTGTTGAAGTTTACTCCAGAAAGCATTGTATGGCTTTGAAACACTGAGTAGTGCCTTACAGAAATAGACAATCCTACCAGAATTGGTAAAAAATTTTCAGTCAAGCAATTAGCACTTGTTTCTGAACCACACAGAGAAACAATTGTTCTTTTAAAAGTGAAATTTAACATGGATGTAGTGAAACAATAAAACAAAAAATCAACTTTCTGGTCCAAATAGTAGAAGAAATGCCACTGATTTTGAAAATTAAACCTGGGTAAAACCTACACACAAGGCCGATGAAAGGATATTTTGGGCCCGGTACTAATGAGATCCTTGCACCCCAAATCAAGATTTATACAGGGTCATCAGTAATTAACGTTACAACTTCAAACAAATATATTTAACAAATGGTAGACAATTTTTGAGTAATAAACATATATTATTGTCAAATAAATAAATACTTAGGAACAAGTTTTACTCATTGTGTCTGCCATTTGCATCGATAACAAGTCGGAGACACTTTGAAAAAGACCAGGTGCCAAAGTCTAGGGGCTTCAGGTCTGGGGATGAAGGAGACCATTCTTCCTTGGAAGCCAGTTTTGTGTTCTCTTAGCTCCATATGAAGGAGCAGAATCTTGTTGGAATGACCAATTACGTTTTTTGAAGTGTTTCTTTGCCCAAGGCAACATTGAACCCTCAAGGATATCATTTTGGTAATTTTCTTGGTTAAAGTTTACTCCTTGGTCCATAAAGTCAATGGACTCCTTCCCGATTCGTTGACTGCGGCCCACACCATCACTGATACTGCCCCTTGTCTCCGAGTGACTACCTGGGGTTCCATGTCAAAATCTCTTGACCAAACACAATCATTCTGACTGTTAAAATGATGCTGAACATCAAATTTCTTCTCATCGCTGAACACAAGGTTTGACATAGTACCTCCTCCTTCAATGCGTGAGAGCGGAATTCTGGCTCTGGAGAGATGTTTCTCAATGGTATTGGCATTTAGTAACTGTTTCTTCATGTGTTTGAATGGGCTTATCTTCAAATCCTTCTTGAGGACTGTGAAAATGGTTCCATAGGCCACGTTTGCCACCTTTGAATTGGATCTCTTGTAGCGTTAGTTATTGATGAACATTTATAAAAAAAACGCATTGTATCCAAAAAATACTTTGTGGTGTTTTTATATTTCCAGGCCCCTAAAACTATCCTGACCCCGGGTTCAAAAGTACCTGTGAACCCCCTGTCAATGCTACTGCCTACAACACTAAATGTTATTTTTCTGACCAGTCTAATATCAAGGTCCACAATCAATTAGAAAACAAATTAATGCAGAAAAAAAAATTTCAAATATAAATTTTGCCTTCTTTAACCCATTTGTGCCGAAAGTGAAAGTACTTAAAAATTTTTTTTGAAAAATTAAGTATTGCATAATCATGACCTAAAAAATATTTTACAATTAATTTTTTCTTAATTATGTTAGTACTGGTCGAGAAAAAGACCGTCCTACATATAGGACGCTAGGCAAATCCGCTAGGCTATCAAATTTCGCAAGTTTCTTGTGCGTAATGCGTAGGCCTAATCGTTATCGCTCAAAGTGATAAATGGGAAATCTCTTGTCATCGAGCATTTTATTGAAGCAAAAGTTCACAAAATACGAAGATGAAAATTAGCAAAGCAACACATCACTGAAATAAGTCATTTAGCGGATCGAAATCGCTTTAAGGCCGAATTCGCCTACGTCAAGATGCTCTCCATGTAAAAACACCAAGAGAGAACTAAAAAATTATCAAAAATTTCAGTAAATTACGATAATTATGTTATTGTTCTAAAAACAAACACAACTACTTTGTTATACAGCGTAGAAATCATAGGGAATCGCTGTTTGATACCACTTGATGCGTGGGAATTGATTGTCGCTTTTGCTTCATTTTGCGAACACGTGTGCCTGGCGACCTATATATAGGACACCAATCTTTTGAATCAATTTTTTCGAAAATTTTGCTGCCAATTAAATTTAAACATTTGCTGTAAAATATGTTGATACATAACGAATAAAGACAATGACAAATATTTTTGGAAGCTTATTTGCATATGCGGATTTATTGATATAATTCGACATGCATCTTCAAAATTTCAGAATTAGCAAAATCGGGAAAATTGAAAATGATGTCAAGTCTCAACAAAACAAGCAATTTTTAAAAAAAGTTGTGATATATGCTGCAAAAACACTCATAAACGTATTTGACTTCATCTAAATCTAAAAACTGAACGTGCGAAGAAAAAATTTAATTTGAGTAGGTGTCCTACATATAGGACGCTAGGCATAAATGGGTTAAGAATTATATCTTGTTGTACAACATGCGTTTAATGAGTCTCCCTACAATCAGCAGTTGTGAACTGAGCATGTGGCACTGTGGCAGTTGAGCAAGCCACTAAACCAACAATATTTCAGCAAGTGGCTGAAGTTAATAAATGATAAAACTGATGAAGTGACAGCTGAACATTGAACAAGCTGAAGCTTAGCATGTCACAAGTCAGCTATATCAATGAGTTTAACAAGCGACGACCAAGCAAGTCAAAATTGAGCAAATAAATCTCATTTGTTGACTTGGCAGTAGCTGAAATATACTTGCTGAGTTGAAGCACTTGGTCAGTTGTCGCATGCCGAGTGGTATGACAACTACATATAATGTCAATTTTCCAATGTTTCTCAATGTCACAAGCTGTTAAACCTTATAATATAAAATAAGGTGCGGTACTATTGTTCTGTCAAAACTAAAAATACTTAGACAAGTAAAACAATTTGTTGAAAAACATGTTTTGCTTTATCTTTCAGGTTTCAAAAACAACAATTTAAAGAAATACAAAATACAATTATACAAAACTTGATGCAAATAAAACTATGTCTGACAAGTAACAAAATATTACCATGTTTTAACAGCAAAAAAGTCAAGTTTTTATGTCATGAAGTTCTTCAATAAATCATCAGATATATACAAATTGTGAAACAAGGTCTTGCAAGTCAACACTGGTGATGCATTCCACAAGAAAATCAAAACAACTGATTCTACTCAATATATGATACAAGTTGTGGGGTAAGTAAGAACAACATTTTAGAGTTTTTACAACAATCAGCCAAGTAGGCTACCGTAGTTAAATATGCTAACAAGTAAAACTGGTATAGTTGTACAAATGCAACTGAAACAATGCTGATAAGTCTTTGTTTATAATAATAATTGAATGTATTAAACTAATAAAAAAATTACAGACAATATCCATGTCAACAACAAGTGACAACTTCATTCTTCAATTTTGATAATCAGGCCTGCGTCAGTAGATCAAAGCCTCTAGAAGTATGTAAAACTGCCAGGATGCAACCTAGTTTGTACCCGGGGGGGGGGCTGCGTCAGTAGATCAAAGCCTGTAGAAGTATGTAAAACTGCCAAGTTTAGGCTCTGAAAGAAGCTGTCTCAATCTGAGGATAAAGATTTCCACAATTAATCACTTATATCTTCTATGGAACCAACCAGCCCTTCTGCAACATGTCAATAGCGATTATGTATAAAGAAAAGCCGCTTTCTTTTGCATAATACAATAGTATTTTTGAACAAAGCCTGAGGATAACATGGGTGCCTTTAAATGTTGCAAAACTTGGGTACAGTTGAAATGCTAGCTATGAGGTTTTCCCAGCCTACATAGAAAAATTATATTAAGTAGTAAAAGTATGCTGCATTGGAGATTGTAAAAGGCTCCTATTGGGGCAGATAAAATATTATATAATATAGCCTAGATTAAAAGTTATAGAGCTAGGGTTATGTTTGAGACCTCAGTTTTAAAAAAGTTTATAGCTATCATGGTTGGTTTTGAATCTTTATCTTCGGACTGACAAAGCCTTGATAGGTTAATTATTATCCTTGGTAGTTTTGCATACTTGTAGAGGCTCTATACTTACATTGTAGAGGCTCTATATGTACTATGCTTGTAGAGGCTCTATATTATATTGTAGAGGCGTCGCATACTTGTAGAGTCGCAGGACCGGTTACCGAGATAGACAGAGTGAAATTTTTTGCTGCCGGGGAATTATTCTATTCACTAGGTGCCGGAGAGCAGTCCTGAAATGCGTTGCTCAAGCGCACACCCCGAGAGTCGAACCAGAGATCTTGAGCCCAGAGCATAACCACTAAGCTAACGGGGCAATTCAACTGCAGAAGGTTTGAGACATTTAAAAATGTCCGATACTAGGACGCCTTTACCAGATGTACTGGATGTAATATTACTTTTTTGATTATATAACTGTACTGAAGTCTTTAGATGCCAGACAAAAAACAGGTTTTTTATTCTCATTGTGAATTTGATTCATAACCAATAGCCTATATCGATTGGCAGTCGAGTGAGCCTGACCATGGGTAGGCATCACGCCCCTACTCAATCTACAAATCTGTCTATAAGAAACCTCAAAGTCGTAGTTATTAATGATTTGAACCAAAAAAAAGGTAATGTAAGAAAAATATCGTTAGTAATCTCCGGTGCAGCATTAGCAACTTGGCAACCAGCAAGGATAAAATTTTTCCATAAGAAGTAGTGAAAAAGTTTTTTTTTTTAATGAAAGGGCGTGTAATTGTTGAGAAGGAGTGATCTTCCTGGAGTCAGCACTACCTGACTACTCATTATAGAACAGCAAGCAATGTGTTCGCTAACCATACTGGTGTAGCTACAACTCTTGCTACAATCGACTGCCGAGAAACACGGGAGTATTATCAGCAACAACATAGTTCATTTGGTTGCAACAACATTCAAAGTGATTTTAATAAATATTTGAATAGCATTAGTTATGTTATCAAGATATTAGTTCTAATAGTAAAAAAAGCTTGTGTTGAACAATGATGTAAAAAATCTTTAAGATCAAGCGAAGCTGGTTCGACTCTCGTAACATAGGGCTACCATACGACCATTTTTAAGAAGATTTGTCCTCTTTTTTCAAGAAAAATGAATTGTCCTCCGAGGACACTGAAAAATGCTTAAATGTCCTTTTTTTGACAGTTTGGGTTTTTATGCCTATATTTTCAACGGGATTATATTGCTTGGTGACGTTTCAGCGACGGCTTATAGGGCTATTTGTTTTCTAAACATTTTGTTTAGCCTACCAATGTAACATGCTGATTTGTAAATTCTACAAAAAACTGGCGCATTGTATGGAACTGTTGTTGAACGTTCATTGCCTGTTTCACTGTAAGATATTAAATGGCATTTCAAAGGCCATGCTCATAGGCCTACTTTCACAAAAAATTATTCTTCTACCTTTATACGTTTTATATTGATACAACGCTTGTAGACGTTATTGATGACAAACTCAGTTTGGTTCGTTTGTTACCGGAAACAAATGTCTAAAAGTGCAATGTGTTGTGTAGCCTATAGCCTACCACCTAACCTACAGCAAAAGAAATCGTGGCATGGATAGGCCTATACAGCTCTCCCGTGATTATAACCTAATATCCGCCATTTTCAAGTTTTCGAGATAAACGACTTTTTGTGATTATAGCTGTAAAATTAACAAGGTAAAACACTCGAAGTTGACATTTGGAAGGCTGGAGCGGACAACCAAACAAAATTTTTAAGAATGAAATTTGAGCCAGGTTTTTGTTTGTTTATTAAAATATGGCTTATATTTGGTTTTGCCAGATAACTAGTGGTAAAAAAAGTATTAGGTTTGTATGATAAAACCTAATATTTACTCTCGATGTTGACCTTAACCACCTTATTGGCTTATTTAATGTTATGTTTTTGTATGATAAAGCCTCATATAAGCTAAATGTTGACTTTGACCACACTATGTTGGCTTTGTCAGCCTAAATCAAACCTAAAGTACCGGTAAGCCTCTGGATTTCTCCCAGAACTGTGTATCATTTCATCACTGTAATCTCTAGATGACGTTGCTGATATCACAAAAGCCTGCTAGGTTAAAGGCTATTGGTCACAGCGGTAAACCATAATCTCTTCGTGGGAAAATTGTAACATAAAGTTCCCGGATCCGTTTGTCTGCATGTAGTGACCGAAAAAGAAACACTCCTTAAAACGTCTATTCAATAAGTGTATTCCTGTAAAATTAGCCCGCGGCTATCGAAATCGAGATGCAACGCCTTACACCTCTAAAAACTGTCACTACGATACAGATTACTTGGATAAAAGACGGAGAATTTGTCCAGCTAGCAAGCACTAAATAAACCAGTTAAATGTGCGACCGACTTCCAACACACAACTTCAAGAATGAATCAGAAAAATTTGTGATAACTCAAAGGCACGTCAGCAGTTCGTGACGCAATATTTCATGTTTAAACAGGTTTAAACCGGTTTGACACAAGTCTTACGAACGATGGTGCAATTTTGGCTCATGTTTTAGGAATTTCCATGACGTAATATTCAGTAGACTTGAACGGTTTTTTATATGACGTTTGATTAGGTGAACAATTGTCTGGAACATAGCCGCCCCTAGTTATGACAGTCTGACATGGCATAACTAAAAAAGAATTGACGACAATTGTGAGCCAATGAATAAAAACACATGATACACAAATTGTTTGAATCACTCACGTTTAAGTTAATACGCAAATACAAAGGGCATGCAAAGAATGAACAGCAATAAGAATAAACACGACGATACATGAAATTGGTACCATAGGTAGTAGGTACACGCAAAAAATGACGCTATATACAATGGTTGCGATAATAACCGACTGTTCTGGGCTCAGACAAGTGTCGGCCACCGCAGACAAAACCAGGCTCAAACCCTAACACTTAGGTGTTCTTTACGGGGGCGAGGCACGAAATATCCCTCAACACATAGTCTACTTTCACTTTCCCCGTACTCTCATCATAGTTGCAGACGGCAACTTTAGCTCTACGAACCACAGGCTTCCCTTTCCTAATTTGTGGAACTACCTCATGCACCCTCCCAAGTTGATACTTCCCACGTTTACCAATGTCCTGGAGAGAACCTACCACTACAAGTTGACCAGGCTCCAAATTCTCGGCCATTTTTAGCCATTTTTTCCGGCCTTGAAGACCTGGCAAGTAAAAATCGATCCATTTACTCCAAAACTGCTGAGAAAGTGACAAATTGAACCGATAATCCCTTCTTAATTGGTCACGATCATGTGGTTGCCCAACAGCACAGTATGGGTCTAAGTATGGGGTCAAAAGTGAGGCAGGGGTGATGACAGTAAAATCCCTAGGGTCGTCACTCAAAGGTACCAAAGGGCGTTCGTTCACGATCCGAACGGCACTGCCTGTGTACGTAAGCAGTTCAATAAAATTGGGCTTACGAATTGGTGAGTCCAAAATGTGAAAAAATGCAATTTTAAATTGTTTAACCATTGCCTCCCAAGGGCCACCTTGCGCCGGAGCATACGGAGGTATAAATTCCCAGTTTATCTCTCTCTGTCTCAGGGCGTTGTGAAATTCAGCTGATTCTATCAACTCGGGTAACTTCTTAGATGCTGCCTGAAAGGTACTTCCATTGTCGGAATAGATAGCATTAACCTGCCCACGTAAATCTGTAAACCTTGTAAAGGCAAGTAAAAGATCACTCAGCGACAATGACGTAACCAGCTCAACATGAATAGCGCGAGATGCCATACATGTGAACAAGAGTCCCCAAGCTTTTTTGTGACTTCTACCTTCAACAAAGGTTAAAGGTCCAAGATAGTCTAAGCCGCAATCAAAAAAGGGTTTCCTATGCGCAGTTTGTTCAAACCATTTGATGTGGAAACATACAATTTCAACAATTCCTCACAAAATTTCGGGGGGCCCGGGCCACCTCCCCATAAATCCGCGCCTCCCTGCATTGTCATGCTATTAGCATCAGGTTTGGATATATTCACTGTATGCTCAATTGCTCATATAGTTAGGCTACTTGGTAACTCAACTGCCCATATATTTGCTTTACACCTTTGATGTTTGGTTATTTCAATGCATAAAGTGTTTTGTTGTTCGTAAAAGGTTGAATTTCGCTATAGCGAAATTGATCTGTGATTAAGAGATGAGGCTGGTAGGCTACAGTGGCACACTGTTTGTTGCATTGAGTAACAAGTCTTATAACATCAAAAGTGTGTATTCTTTGACTATAGTTCTTGTTTGAAAGCGATTCAGCATTAAATTATCTTTCTAATGTGGTATAAAAGATCAATTTTAGACGATTTCGAATTTTTGGCCGATGGGAGCTGCTGCCATTGTGGAAAAATGGCCAAAACTCACTATTTCTAAAAAAGAATCATGGGGCTTTTTTTATACTCTACACATCATCAATAGAACCATCTGGCAAAGTTTTAGCTTAATATTATTTTTTTTCCGGGTTTGACCATATTTTTTAAGTTCAGCGACTGGACTAAATTGGTTCTTTCAACTAATTCATCTATTTTAAACTGTTAGGTTTGGCGACCGAGCTTAATTTGCTTTCATCTACGTAACCTTTAAATCTGCATCGTAGGCCTACGCACGTTTTAAACTTCTATGAATATGCCACCTTTTTCTTTTGTTCCCCTATCATTGTTGTTTTCCGACAAAGAAAAGATTGAGTTCAGTTGTTTTTATTTTCGACCATTGCAGCAAAAACAATGCATGTCCAGGGTCTGATTAAGGCTCACGAGGGCCCGAGGCACAGCTAAGTTTAGGGGCCCCTGTTGGTAATCGCTTTCAAAGCAATGCCATGTAGTCTCTGCGAATGATGAAATATGGGCTAAAATATAGTTCAAGCAAAACTATAACTTCATAAATATTAATTTAGCCAATTTACCTACAACTTTCTAACAGTATGAACACTTTTATACTTATTACAAAAATTATTGGATGAAAAGTCTCTCTAACAGATTGGCAATTGAGCTCATTTCAATTTCATACAGGAAACACTTAGCAAAATATAGGCTACATTTGAATTTGCACTAGCAGATTTTATTAATGGTTCCTTGAAACTAGTGCTGTGTTAAACCCTTTGTGGGCCCCGGGGCCAGAATAATTTTGGGCCCTCTATCGTCAAGCAGACCTATAATATTGTGTATATTTTCACTGCATCGACATGGAAATGTGGTTCATTTCAATAGACTTTCTCACCAGTTTAGAAAACAACACAAGTGTAAGTAACCGCAGACACAGGTCTATCATTTGTTAGCTACATCTTTGCTCGGAATGAAAGCCAAAAGTGTTAACAATTTGTAATAAAAAAAATACTAGGGAGCTGGTATACAAGTCCCCTCCCCCACCCTTGGCAACTCATGATAAAGAGGAATTGACCAAAACATGTGGATTGAAGTGTGTGGACAGTAAAGCAAAGGCAAGGGTAAAGTAGTTTCACCCTATATGTTTGGTTGAGTCCTGTCTTTGTCATGAGTTGCCAAGAGGGGTGGGGGGGACTTGTATACCCACTAAGGCGATGTGAAAATCAAAAAATTTAAAAAAATCAAAAATCGAATTATCACACAGGGTGACTATTGCTATGTAGAGTATTTCTGTAAAATTTCACGCAAAAATATTCAGTAACCTTAAACATGTAGTCGATTTTGTCTTTGACATTTGTTGCCAGTGGAGAGTTGCCAGGTACAATTTTTTTGAAGAAAAAACTTTGTTTATCTTTTTTAAATTGTAAAAATTTCCAACTTTAACAACCACAACAACAATTACATATGATGCGACTGCTAGTTGCCCTTTTAGGTAAAGTCTGGCGGTGTACAGTAAGATATTAAACAATCACCTGGCAACCCTATTTTTGCTTGGTCAGCAAAAACTGATGATATTAAAGCCTTTTTCACTTCCATGGCAAGAGTAGGAATGCACTGTGCATAAGATGACACTTTGGTTTTGTTGTAGTAATATGTATTACATAATCACACAACGCACTGTATTAATATTCGATTGTTTTCGCCGATTTACATTTGTTTTTTGACAGATATAGTAACTGTAACCATAGTTAATTAACTATGCTGTAACTCAACCAATGGTAGCTTACACATTAACCAACCAACTTTATATGTGCTTGTAAAACGTGCACAAACGAATGAAGAATAAAGAAAATGAACAAGAAACAGTGGTGAATATCAAAACATTATACTGCGGCCAATGAAAGAAAGTCAGATTTCGTGTCTGCTTTCGGCAAGACCCTACGCGAAGCAATTCTCGCCCGAATGAAACCATCCCGTCGTTGATGGCCAGCAATACTTCCACAGTCGTTAGTGACTTCCCAAATGAGACGCTGCACAGCCTGAGTATGGGCAGGAAAATGAGGGTATTCAAACTTTGTGTTTATCAAACCCTTTAGTTCATCCATGGTCAAGTGTGAAGTAAGGATAGACTCAGTAAGCGTGGCATGGTCCCAATCAAAGAGAACAGTGAGTTGGCATCCAAATTTAATTTTGGTTGGGTAAAAGTGCGGACAGAAACATCACAAGAGTTACTGCTTTTGCGAATATTTTCTAACATGTTCACAGAAAAAGATCGCAGAGCAGGATCATCACTGAATACCGGGACATTGTCACATTCAGATGTACCAAGTGCAGCTGGTTCGAAAAGAGAGTCAATTTCTTCATCAATTGCTGCAGAAAACTGCTGTTTTTTCCAGTTCTCTTCCTCTATCACTTGTGACTTCTTTTGCTGCAGCGAAATCATCTCCTCGCTGTTGTTTGAGGCTCTTGAAAAACAAGTTTTTTGTGTGATTGATGATGGCGTATGAGCGATCTTTCCAGGCTAGATTGGAGGGCAGGAAATCTTCAGCCACTCGGCAGTCTCGTCGTCCAGGATTCTCAGACCATGCGCACCGTGTGGAGGCCGGTGGGTTAGGCAGTGGTGGATGACATGGTCTGCGGTCTGTTCCGTGGCACCACACTCGCATTCTGATGAAGGAGCCAGGCCCCACTTGTGCATGTCCGAACGAAAGCGGCCGACGCCAGTTCGCAGGCGGTTAAGCCTGACCCACGCAAGCCTTGCGAGGGACATCCCTGGTGGACGGGGATCGGCGTTGGGTATGAAGTCACGGAGCGTGGAGGTGTGATTTTGCCACTCCGTGTTCCACATGTGGTTCGTCCAGTGTGCCGCACTTAAACTAAGTTCTTCTGCGTTCTTAAGGAGTTGTTGTGCGGCAGGCACAAAGGGGCGTCTTGATTTCAAGCGCTGCTTTATAGGTGGTGGTCTCTTGAGTGTTGCATGGAGGAGATGGTCGGGGTCCAAAGCGCGACGAGCGAGAGAAATCGTGGCTCCTTTACGGCGTAGCTCAGCGGGTTGGATGCCTGCTAGGATGGGTAGGCAGTCCGTTGGAGTGGGACGCAGGCATCCAGTCACGGTACGCAGTGCGTCGTTAATGGCGGTATCAATCTGGTGGATGTGAGAACTACGACACCAGACCGGCGCGCAGTACTCAGCGGTGGAATGAACAAGGGCTAGGGTAGCTGTACGAAGAGTTTTAGCACCAGCTCCCCAGCCGGAACCCGCCAATCGCCTCAAAAGTGCGACGCGTGTAGATAGTTTTTTGCGCAGTGACTTCAAGTGCCGGCGGTACGTGAGTGACCTGTCCAGGGTTATGCCGAGGTATGTAGGTTCGGCACAGTAGGGCAGGCGTTCCCCATCAATCTTGATGTTTATCTCACGCTGTGCCTCCCGGTTGTTAAGGTGGAAGGCCGCCGACACTGTCTTTGACTTGCTGAGCTGTAGCTTCCATTTCTGGAGGTATGCTGATAGTGTTTGCATGTCTTGGCTGAGGTTCCTCTCCACTGACTGCCAGTTTCCTGCTGAGTGCAGGAGTGCCAGGTCGTCTGCGTAAGCATATTTCCTGGAGGTGGTGGGGGGCAAGTCGTAGGTGTATATGTTGAACAGGAGAGGAGCCAAGACTGAGCCCTGTGGGACGCCGTTTTTAAGTCGGCGTAGTCTGCTTCGACGACCGCTACCGGTTGTGAGGGTAAAACTGCGGTTTTGCACAAGTTCCATCATCATATGGACCATGTGTCTGTCAGGGAGCAGACGGAGTAACTTGCAGGTAAGGCCGCTATGCCATACGGTGTCATAGGCAGCCGTGAGATCAACAAACACGGCGCCAGCCTTCTTCTTAGCCGAGAAGCTGTCCTCAATGTCTTGGGTCATAAGTGTGACCTGATCTACGGTTGATCGTCCGTGTCGGAAACCAGCTTGTTCACGGGGGAGCTGCGGATCTATTATTGGTTCGACACGGGCGTAGATGAGTCTCTCGAGGATCTTGAAGGGGATGCAGAGCAGTGAGATTGGACGGTAACTCTTCGGGTCCCCTGGGGGCTTCTTCGGCTTAGGGACTGCAACCACAAGGGCTCTTCTCCAGATTCTGGGAATTCTCAGGTGGCGCAAACAGCAGGAAAGGAAGTCTTTTAACCAGGACTTTAAGGAGGCAGCAGCATGGAGTATCAACTCCGGGCATAGGTGGTCAGGGCCCGGGGCTTTACCTGGCTTTATGTGCTGGAGGGCGGCGGAAAATTCTTCCAGGGTGAACTCACCCGAGATGTTGTCCCCGTCTGGGGTTGTTACCCTCCAGAGGTCCGTCATTTCTTGCAAGACGGATCTATCAGATTCACGGTCTCTCGATTTGTATTTCCCGTTCTCCACAAGTTGTGAGGCGATGGAGTTTGCTGAAACGGGACATTGTTGGCGAGAGGCACGTGATCTGCCAGTTAGGTTGTTCAGTGTACTCCATGCTATGCGGCTGGAGTGCGTGAAGTCGATTGATTCAACGGCTTCTGTCCAGCGCTCCTTCCTCTTTAAGTCCAGCCTTGCCAGCAGAGCTGTGGCTGAGCTGTTGGTGTCATTGCCCTGAGGGGCGTGGAGGAAGTCGGAGTAGAGGCTTTCGCACTCCTTATCCCAGCACGGTATGTAGGTCTTTCGTCGGCCGCGGGGGATGGATTGTTTTGCCGCTGATGTTATTGCATCACAAAAGTCCTGGTAGGCTTCTTCCACGTTGTTGGTGTGAGGGGATGGGAGATACTGTGTGGCTTCATTGGTGAGGAGGCTATAGTACTCCCAGTTAGCCATTCTGAAGTTCCATCGATTAACAGGCTTGCTCGGGACAGGCATTATGAGCGTTGGAGCCGTGATAATCGAGGGTCGATGTTGGGACCTGGGGAACTTCTCTAGCACACGTCTGTCCGGTTGGCAATTATCGGGGTTATCACTTGCGAAAGCCAGATCGGGGTTTGTACCAGTGTTCCAGCGTCCGGAGAAGAAGCTCGCTGCACCCTTGGGATCGTGCAGTAGGGTGAGGTTGTTATTGGCTGACCATGAGGCCAGGCTTTCTCCGTCGGTGTTGGTGGTGTTGTAGCCCCAATCAACGTGGTGGCAATTAAAATCGCCAGCATAGAGGCTGGGTTGGGGGAACACTGGGATGGCTGTTGGTGTTAAGCGTGAGGGTGGTGGCTTATAGACATTGATGATGTGATAGCCTGATATGTCTATGCATAACCACTCTATCTCCGACTGGGCACTGGACTGGTCTGTTGGCGTCCAGCTCAGTTGCTCATGGACAAACGTGGCGAGGCCGTGTTTCCTGCTGATGGTTGCGCCTGCGAGTGTGAAGTTGGGTAATACCAACTTATCCACAGATGTGCAGTGGGTCTCCTGGAGGAGAATAACGAGGGCCTGATGTTTTGTGGCCAGATACTCGATGATGCTGAGCTTGCTGGCCGTGATGCCCTCGGTGTTCAGCTGCAGTACGGTGGGTCGTCGGTACTTTTCGACAGAGGAGCTGCCGCGCCCTGACAAGGGCGTTTCCCTATCCACCCTGGGCTGAACCTGGGCCTGGTTTGCTCGAGTGTGACAAGCTTCGTTTCGCATATCTTTTCTCAAAGATATGGTACTGACGGGAGGGACCACGAGAAGGTGCTTGTTCTTCCCCCCCTTTGTGTGATTGATAAATGTAAAGAACACAAAATAATCCATGTAAATCAGTTCAGTTTGTTTTTATTTCTGACTGTCACAACGAAAAACAATATATGCCAAACATAACAATTAATACTCTTTCGGACAAATGGCAGTAAAAATCAGTGATAGTCAAGAAAAATCTTCTCGCCATAGCACGACTAGCTTTAGTGAAAGCACAAGCCTGCCTTTACAGACATAGAAATCAGAACATCTGAATCACTTTCCCACGAGGAAATGCTTTAGGAAATCGAAAAATCCTTAAACCACCTACTATCTAGAGTTGGTTGAACTACATCTGCAATGGTGAAGTGGGGTTGTAGAATTGGCAGTAACCCATTCTCCTTCCCATATGGCTTCATTCAACAAATATAACAACAGACCAACCCCAGTACACAACATGGGACATGTCTATGCATGACCCTGTTATCAAAGAATATACTTATAAAAGCCTTACATTTCATAGAAAATTACTAGACAAAAAAGTTTGAAAAGATACCGTATGTAAGAACTTACCTTTTTGTTAACTCTCTTTTGAAGCGTTTTCGTTGTCCTTTTGTCAAGAGGCCCAATTTGGTATAACGGTGCTTCTACTCTACGATAACGTTGGGAGAGGAGAAACCTCAATTGTTTTAGGAATGCGATCTTCATTTGAAAAGAGAATAGTTAGCTTTTTTCCAGCTTCCTGAAAAATTAATTCCTTATGAGTGCTCTGTCTCTGTAAACGTGCAATTAATTATTTCAACACATTAAGGTTTTGAAAAGTGTCTTCTAGTTGGTTATTGTAGCCTACGTGTACTGTTCATTCATGCAAGCTATAGGCCTATGTTAGTATTTTTAACAACTACCCTTCATCCATACAAAGATATACGAGTTGGTCTATGTTTTATGTCACTACCAAGCTTAATTAAAACCAGTCAGAGAAAAACTTGCAGTAATAAAGTACTTGAGTAATGAGTATCACCTTTAACAAAGTACAGAATGCAAGAACATATCGTAGTGTTGGTACATCAGCAGTGGTAAGCTCCTTGGAGGGTCCAATGACAGAAGAGCTTTCCATGCTTCTTACTCTCTTTTTAGAACTTTTAGGCATGATTTAACAGTTAACAATGCTACCCACAACAAGGTCAGCTTTATGAACTAAAGATAATATGTGAAGAGATTAATGTATTTTTTGAAGAAAAAAAACATAGCCCACTTACAGTACGGTACACAGAACTAAGAATTTAAGTGCTGAAAACTTAGTTGTCTGAGCCTTCCGTAATACTATGAACTTTATTAGTGTCATTCTCAAAGCTACATATAAAAAATGCAGAACCACAAACAGCAACTTCACCTGAATAAGCAGTTCTTATTCCAGAAGACCTGATAATTACAGACACTGCCTCTTAGGCCTACTTTACACAATTTGGAAAACCTAGCCTAAACTAACTTTGAACCGAAGCCTGAATGATTATTTAACAACCAAGCATAAAATCATAGCAAACATTTCGGCTGAACACAACTTCTTATCTGAATTTTGCAGCCTTATCTTCAATAATAATCAGCAATTCAGCATCTCAAGGTATAAATCTCTCAGCAGCAGACACCAATCGCTCGCGCGCGCGTGTGTGCGGCACACAACGCGTTTTCCCTAACTAGCCATTCAGAGCGCGCTATCTGGATCACGTGGATTGATGCGTTGTGATAGTATTTTTTGTGGAATCACCTTGCAAGAATTAGAAAATACTAACCTTAAAACGCTTACATGTTTACGGATACTGGATTTTATTGCATAAAACTTCACAAAAATACTCTACACAACAGTAGTCACCCTGTGTGATAATTCGATTTTGTCCATTCAAGTTTCACATCGCCTTAATACCCACTCCAATACTGGCAATGGAACATTATCGGTCACGACGCGGTCATACCATCGTACCACACAAAATTTTGACTGTTTTAACTTTGCCCTGGTTTGCCGCCCGGTACCGCGCAGATAAAATCTGAGGATAAAACCAAAACTGTAGAAATTATTAATTTCCATTCAGATTTGGCCATCTGGTAACATTATTGTTTTTCACTATTTTTATGTTTTATCTGGCAACATTACTTGTTCTGTCAACCAAGGTGAAAACATTGTGATTGTACGGAATTTGTAAACAAAAGCAGTGTGAAGCGTTTTGAGGATCAGGTGTTCAATTTGATGTTGGTTTTGTTACTGTATTTCTTTTTTACAATATCATTTCTTTTTGCGTTCTGACAAAGAAAAATAAATTGAATTGAATTATTTACCACCGTCATTCTGGCAGAATAATTTTTCCGCTTTCCGCCTAAAAAAGTTATCCGTGAATAAGTGCGAGGAACAAAATGCGACATGACATACCTTCGAAAGATCTGCGAATAAAAACTATAATCCGCAACACGTGCCACTTAAATTTTACATGCATCGGATTCAGTATTAAATTACCTTTCCAGGGATGTGCATCAATAGGTCGGAATTTGGAAGGAACTCCCAGCAGAACGCTTCAAAGATGCAGGAAGATATATTTGCGATAAACATTAAAATAATACGATTTTTGTATAATAGACACTACTCCAAACATCTTCAAATAAAATTATAATCCGCAACACGTGCCACTTAAATTTTACATGCATCGGATTCAGTATTAAATTACCTTTCCAGGGATGTGCATCAATAGGTCGGCATTTGAAAGGAACTCCCAGCAGAACGCTTCAAAGATGCAGGAGGATATATTTACGATAAACATTAAAATAATACGATTTTTGTATAATAGACACTACTCCAAACATCTTCGAATAAAACTATAATCCGCAACACGTGCCACTTAAATTTTACATACATCGGATTCAGTATTAAATTACCTTTCCAGGGATGTGCACCAATAGGTCGGCATTTGGAAGGAACTCCCAGCAGAACGCTTCAAAGATGCAGGAGGATATATTTACGATAAACATTAAAATAATACGATTTTTGTATAATAGACACTACTCCAAACATCTTCGAATAAAACTATAATCCGCAACACGTGCCACTTAAATTTTACATGCATCGGATTCAGTATTAAATTACCTTTCCAGGGATGTGCATCAATAGGTCGGCATTTAAAAGGAACTCCCAGCAGAACGCTTCAAAGATGGAGCATATATTTACGATAAACATTAAAATAATACGATTTTGCATAATAGACACTACTCCAAACATCTTCAAATAAAGTTATAATCCGCAACACGTGCCACTTAAATTTTACATGTATCGGATTTAGTATTAAATTACCTTTCCAGGGATGTGCACCAATAGGTCGGCATTTGGAAGGAACTCCCAGCAGAACGCTTCAAAGATGCAGGAGGATATATTTACGATAAACATTAAAATAATACGATTTTTGCATAATAGACACCACTCCAAACATCTTCGAATAAAATTATAATCCGCAACACGTGCTACTTAAATTTTACATGCATCGGATTTAGTATTAAATTACCTTTCCAGGGATGTGCACCAATAGGTCGGCATTTGGAAGAAACTCCCAGCAGAACGCTTCAAAGATGCAAGAGGATATATTTACGATAAACATTAAAATAATACGATTTTTGTATAATAGACACTACTCCAAACATCTTCAAATAAAACTATAATCCGCAACACGTGCCACTTAAATTTTACATGCATCGGATTCAGTATTAAATTAACTTTCCAGGGATGTGCATCAATAGGTCGGCATTTGAAAGGAACTCCCAGCAGAACGCTTCAAAGATGCAGGAGCATATATTTACGATAAACATTAAAATAATACGATTTTGCATAATAGACACCACTCCAAACATCTTCGAATAAAATTATATTCCGCAACACGTGCCACTTAAATTTTACATGCATCGGATTCAGTATTAAATTACCTTTCCAGGGATGTGCATCAATAGGTCGGCATTTGGAAGGAACTCCCAGCAGAACGCTTCAAAGAGGTCGGGGTCCAGTGCGCGACGAGCAAGGGAAATCATGGCTCCTTTACGGCGAAGCTCAGCAGGTTGGATGCCTGCAAGGATGGGAAGGCAGTCCGTTGGAGTGGGACGCAGGCATCCAGTCACAGTGCGTAGTGCGTCATTGATGGACTGTTTATGAATGAACAGTTACAATAACTGATTGGAGACATGAAGCAAATGGCATTAAACAAAAATTTACTACATTGGGTTTATTGGGTTATTTATTGTAGCAGCTGGAAAATGTTCATTACTGCCTGAATTAACGTTCCAAATGATTTATTTCGAAACGTTTTGATTTGGATAGTCAGTTGTTCGATTAAGTCCACATTTAGTGGTCGTATCAAGATCTTGGATCAATTTTCTGGCTACTGTAGCCTATATGTTTCTTATGTACTTTCTGTTTTTGGTGTTACGAAGCCATGTATTGTCATGTCCTGTTGCCTTTTTTCGATTGACTGAATATGATTTATACAAAAACTTTTTGTAAAGTAGGCTATAGTTCCATTTCATGCATCATGGGACAGCTTGTGAATGTATTTCACCAAAACCTATATAAAAATATTTTTAGATTTAATCCATTCGTACTGTCCTGGCATAGCACTTTCGTTACACCAAGGTTGGTTCGAGTAAGGGATGAAGTAAATTAAACTATAGGAGTAGATTCACTTTTGGGTAGGTCTTTTATCACCTTCCCAATTGAGAGTATTGTTAGATTTGATACTTTGTGATGTCCTATAAGACTTCGTTTTGACCACGTTTGGTCCATGTACTCTATGGTGAAATAAACCCTCTGGGGGTTACTTTGATGACATCTTACATCACCTTTCCACCCGAAAATATTGTTAGATTTGATATTTTTGTTATGCCGTGAAATAAGACTTCGATTTAATCTACTTTAGTCCATGTAGCGTACCTTATGGGGTGCAATTAATCCTTCTGGGGGTCACTTTGGGGCAGTCTTACATCATCTTTCCTCCCAAAACTATTGTTAGATTTGATATTTTTGTGATGTCCTGACATAAGACTTCGTTTTGACCAAGTTTGGTCCATGTACTTTATGGGGTGAAATACACCTTCTGAGGGGGTCACATTAAGGGAAGTCACTTTGAAGTCATCTTACATCACCTTTCCACCCGAAAATATTGTTAGATTTGATATTTTTGTGATGTCGTGACATAAGACTTCATTTTGACCAACTTTGGTCCATGTACTTTATGGGGTGGAATAAACCTTCTGAGGGGGTCACATTAAGGGAAGTCACTTTGAAGGCATCTTACATCACCTTTCCACCCGAAAATATTGTTAGATTTGATATTTTTGTGATGTCCTGACATAAGACTTCATTTTGACCAACTTTGGTCCATGTACTTTATGGGGTGGAATAAACCTTCTGAGGGGGTCACATTAAGGGAAGTCACTTTGAAGGCATCTTACATCACCTTTCCACTCGAAAATATTGTTAGATTTGATATTTTTGTGATGTCCTGACATAAGACTTCGTTTTGACCAACTTTGGTCCATGTACCTTATGGGGTGAAATTAACCCCCTGGGGGGCCACTTTAGGGGGGTGTCTTACATCACCTTTCCACTCGAAAATATTGTTAAATTTGATATTTTTGTGATGTCCTGACATAGAACTTCGTTTTCACCAAGTTTGGTCCATGTACTTTATGGGGTGAAATTAACCTCCATTTTGGTCTTTTTAGGGGGCTCTAGGGTCCAGATCCACCCGGTGCGGTCAATCTTCCATACTTTTTGTGAGTGACATGGTTGACCCCAGTAACTTCAAGGGGTCAAACCTTTTGTACCTTATGGGGTGAAATCTTCTGTCGTAGGCTCCCAGACTGGTATCCGACGTTTTCTTCGTAAACAGTTCTTTGTAAAGCAATTCTTCGTAAGCAATTTTTCGTAAAACAATTCTTCGTAAACTTAATTCTTTGTAAAACAATTCTTCCCAAAGCATTTATTCGTGCATGCAATGGAGATTTGATGTATACGAAGAAATGCTTTACGAAAAATTCTTTTACGGATTTCATTTCACCAACAACTGTTTACGAACAATTGTTTTACGAAGAATTGCTTACGAAGAATTGCTTTACGAAGAATTGTTTACGAAGAATTCGCCTATAACCTCCCAGACTATAGGTAGAAGGACTCAAATGAGTGAAGACGTGTTGAATACACGAAGTATTGCACGCCATCGCATTCATGTAGAGAGGGCTATTAAAAAAATTAGTCAATTTCACATTTTCGATGGGAAAATACCAGTGACTATGCTTGGTATCATCACTCAAGTGTGGTTGCAAGTTTCAACAACCTATTTTGTTTGAACAAACTGAAGGAAACTGAAGAAAATATGCCTCAGTTTTAACACCAGTTTTAACACCTTTCAACACCATCAATTTTAATTTATTGACAGAGAAAATGCGATGCAGAATCAAAAAATAATCTTACAAGACAAGGTAGGCTACCATTGACGTGGTCCATAATACCCGGTCAAAATGCAGACGTTCCACAATCATCGACTTGGATGAGCGCAACGAAGTCACACCACTGTAGTCCACTTAAACCTAGTTGTTCTTGGATCTGAAAATAATATTCACGTGTTGTTTTAAGGTATAGGCCTATGTCGCCATCCATTCATAGGAGTCCTTGTTTGTAGCCATTTCTTCTAAAGTGCTATTCTTCCACTTTAACGGACATTTTATTTCTAACAAACCACAATTACTTTCAGTTCTATACTTGATATACAATCCACTTTGGTATATCCAGTGGCGTAGGCTACCTATGCAAAATGGCGCCCATGGCAAAGTTTAAATTTGCGCCCTTTTTAACAATTGACAAGCAAAACAAAGTAACTTTAGCGGATTTAACATAATGTATTAGGCTACACACAAAGCAAAATATATAACATAATGACTCTAACGTTTTCGACACGTACGTGTGTCCTCATCAGGAATTAAATCTGCAATATACATAAAATAAAAAATTGTAAGATAAATTTGACTTTGCACTACACCTGTAACGACACTCTGGACTGAAAAGCACAAACTGAACAAATAATACAAGAATGATTACGAATAAATTATACGGTGGGAAATAGATCACATGAGGTGTAAACTTGGACAAACAATCAGAACACACACAAAAGGAACGATGAGCCACAGGCGAATAACTGCCGGTTGAGAGATGGATTGTTACGTTTGATTCTTAAGGATTCCATAATCTTAGTCTGAAAATCAGATCTGCCTCGAAAAATGATTTTAAATTGGTCGATTGAGACATTGTCAGTGCAAGTTTCACAAGAGGCGATGTGCTCTTTAATTGCACTTTTGGTTGTTAGGTTTGGATGTTTTAACAATTGAAGTTAAATATTGCATACAAGTCTTTTATGAACAAATTACAAACAAAATAAATGTATTATTGCCGTTTTATAATTTTCAAAGGCAGTCACGTGAGATTGTTTCGTGGTGCAAGTTTTGTTCTTTCTGCGGACCCAATCAATTTGATAAAATGCTGCGCTTTGTGCCTTCTTTCCAAGTTATTTCCCACCTAAAAACTAGCTAACGCGGCTTCCCCTTTCTTTTTCATCTGACGCTGTGTATACTGTAGTAGGCTATAGCCTACTACCAAGTGAATTATTGGACATAAGTTTGTTATGACCTTCTAGTTACTAGCCTACTGTTTGCTAATATCGTTGGTTTGTCGTATGTATCGTTAATGTCAATACAGATTAGACCCTACCGCTACAAACCAACTAAAGTGCGTCAATCTACTTGTCCCCAAACGAAGGGTCGAAGTCTGTTGTGGTTCAACCCTCGATTGACCGTGGCCGCAATAAAATGTATTCCGCCTAAACAACAAAATAAGGAAAACTTCTCAGCAAATAATATCATTGTATGAAATATTCATACGGACCATAACATTTACAAAGCACATTATCATACGGTAGTAATGGCAAACCAAATTGAAAATCTTACAAAAAAATTATATACAACATATTAAAACTGCAATTTCTTTGTAAATGAAACACATTTAGTTTGGAAGGTATGTTACATTACGGATTATAGTTTTATTCGAAGATGTTTGGAGTGGTGTCTATTATGCAAAATCGTATTATTTTAATGTTTATCGTAAATATATCCTCCTGCATCTTTGAAGCGTTCTGCTGGGAGTTCCTTCCAAATGCCGACCTATTGGTGCACACCCCTGGAAAGGTAATTTAATACTGAATCCGATGCATGTAAAATTTAAGTGGCACGTGTTGCGGATTATAGTTTTATTCGAAGATGTTTGGAGTGGTGTCTATTATGCAAAATCGTATTATTTTAATGTTTATCGTAAATATATCCTCCTGCATCTTTGAAGCGTTCTGCTGGGAGTTCCTTCCAAATGCCGACCTATTGATGCACATCCCTGGAAAGGTAATTTAATACTGAATCCGATGCATGTAAAATTTAAGTGGCACGTGTTGCGGATTATAGTTTTATTCGAAGATGTTTGGAGTAGTGTCTATTATGCAAATCGTATTATTTTAATGTTTATCGTAAATATATCCTTCTGCATCTTTGAAGCGTTCTGCTGGGAGTTCCTTCCAAATGCCGACCTATTAGTGCACATCCCTGGAAAGGTAATTTAATACTGAATCCGATGCATGTAAAATTTAATTGGCACGTGTTGCGGATTATAATTTTATTCGAAGATGTTTGGAGTAGTGTCTATTATACAAAAATCGTATTATTTTAATGTTTATCGCAAATATATGCTCCTGCATCTTTGAAGCGTTCTGCTGAGAGTTCCTTCCAAATGCCGACCTATTGATGCACATCCCTGGAAAGGTAATTTAATACTGAATCCGATGCATGTAAAATTTAAGTGGCACGTGTTGCGGATTATAATTTTATTTGAAGATGTTTGGAGTAGTGTCTATTATGCAAAAATCGTATTATTTTAATGTTTATCGTAAATACATCCTCCTGCATCTTTGAAGCGTTCTGCTGGGAGTTCCTTCCAAATGCCGACTTATTGATGCACATCCCTGGAAAAGTAATTTAATACTGAATCCGATGCATGTAAAATTTAAGTGGCACGTGTTGCGGATTATAGTTTTATTCGAAGATGTTTGGAGTAGTGTCGATTATACAAAAATCGTATTATTTTAATGTTTATCGCAAATATATGCTCCTGCATCTTTGAAGCGTTCTGCTGGGAGTTCCTTCCAAATGCCGACCTATTGATGCACATCCCTGGAAAGGTAATTTAATACTGAATCCGATGCATGTAAAATTTAAGTGGCACGTGTTGCGGATTATAATTTTATTCGAAGATGTTTGGAGTAGTGTCTATTATACAAAAATCGTATTATTTTAATGTTTATCGCAAATATATGCTCCTGCATCTTTGAAGCGTTCTGCTGAGAGTTTCTTCCAAATGCCGACCTATTGATGCACATCCCTGGAAAGGTAATTTAATACTGAATCCGATGCATGTAAAATTTAAGTGGCACGTGTTGCGGATTATAATTTTATTCGAAGATGTTTGGAGTGGTGTCTATTATGCAAAATCGTATTATTTTAATGTTTATCGTAAATATATCCTCCTGCATTTTGAAGCGTTCTGCTGAGAGTTCCTTCCAAATGCCGACCTATTGATGCACATCCCTGGAAAGGTAATTTAATACTGAATCCGATGCATGTAAAATTTAAGTGGCACGTGTTGCGGATTATAATTTTATTCGAAGATGTTTGGAGTAGTGTCTATTATGCAAAAATCGTATTATTTTAATGTTTATCGTAAATATATGCTCCTGCATCTTTAAAGCGTTCTGCTGGGAGTTCCTTTTAAATGCCGACCTATTGATGCACATCCCTTGAAAGGTAATTTAATACTAAATCCGATGCATGTAAAATTTAAGTGGCACGTGTTGCGGATTATAGTTTTATTTGAAGATGTTTGGAGTGGTGTCTATTATGCAAAAATCGTATTATTTTAATGTTTATCGCAAATATATCCTCTTGCATCTTTGAAGCGTTCTGCTGGGAGTTCCTTCCAAATGCCGACCTATTGGTGCACATCCCTGGAAAGGTAATTTAATACTGAATCCGATGCATGTAAAAATTAAGTGGCACGTGTTGCGGATTATAGTTTTATTCGAAGATGTTTGGAGTAGTGTCTATTATGCAAAAATCGTATTACGGTACTTTAATGTTTATCGCAAATATATCCTCCTGCATCTTTGAAGCGTTCTTCTGGGAGTTCCTTCCAAATGCCGACCTATTGATGCACATCCCTGGAAAGGTAATTTAATACTGAATCCGATGCATGTAAAATTTAAGTGGCACGTGTTGCGGATTATAGTTTTATTCGAAGATGTTTGGAGTGGTGTCTATTATGCAAAATCGTATTATTTTAATGTTTATCGTAAATATATCCTCCTGCATCTTTGAAGCGTTCTGCTGGGAGTTCCTTCCAAATGCCGACCTATTGATGCACATCCCTGGAAAGGTAATTTAATACTGAATCCGATGCATGTAAAATTTAAGTGGCACGTGTTGTGGATTATAATTTTATTCGAAGAAGTTTGGAGTAGTGTCTATTATACAAAAATCGTTTTATTTTAATGTTTATCGCAAATATATGCTCCTGCATCTTTGAAGCGTTCTGCTGGGAGTTCCTTCCAAATACCGACCTATTGATGCACATCCCTGGAAAGGTAATTTAATACTGAATCCGATGCATGTAAAATTTAAGTGGCACGTGTTGCGGATTATAGTTTTATTCGAAGATGTTTGGAGTAGTGTCTATTATGCAAAAATCGTATTATTTTAATGTTTATCGTTACTATATGCTCCATCTTTGAAGCGTTCTTCTGGGAGTTCCTTCCAAATGCCGACCTATTGGTGCACATCCCTGGAAAGGTAATTTAATACTGAATCCGATGCATGTAAAATTTAAGTAGCACGTGTTGCGGATTATAGTTTTATTCGAAGATGTTTGGAGTGGTGTCTATTATGCAAAATCGTATTATTTTAATGTTTATCGTAAACATATCCTCCTGCATCTTTGAAGCGTTCTGCTGGGAGTTCCTTCCAAATGCCGACCTATTGGTGCACATCCCTGAATACTGAATCCGATGCATGTAAAATTTAAGTGGCACGTGTTGCGTATTATAGTTTTATTTGAAGATGTTTGGAGTAGTGTCTATTATACAAAAATCGTATTATTTTAATGTTTATCGTAAATATATCCTCCTGCATCTTTGAAGCTTTCTGCTGGGAGTTCCTTTCAAATGCCGACCTATTGATGCACATCCCTGGAAAGGTAATTTATTACTGAATCCGATGCATGTAAAATTTAAGTGGCACGTGTTGCGGATTATAGTTTTATTCGAAGATGTTTGGAGTGGTGTCTATTATACAAAAATCGTATTATTTTAATGTTTATCGCAAATATATGCTCCTGCATCTTTGAAGCGTTCTGCTGGGAGTTCCTTTTAAATGCCGACCTATTGATGCACATCCCTGGAAAGGTAATTTAATATTAAATCCGATGCATGTAAAATTTAAGTGGCACGTGTTGCGGATTATAGTTTTATTCGAAGATGTTTGGAGTAGTGTCTATTATGCAAAATCGTATTATTTTAATGTTTATCGTAAATATATGCTCCATATTTGAAGCGTTCTGCTGGGAGTTCCTTCCAAATTCCGACCTATTGATGCACATCCCTGGAAAGGTAATTTAATACTGAATCCGATGCATGTAAAATGTAAGTGGCACGTGTTGCGGATTATAGTTTTATTCGAAGATGTTTGGAGTGGTGTCTATTATGCAAAAATCTTATTATTTTAATGTTTATCGTAAATATATCCTCCTGCATCTTTGAAGCGTTCTGCTGGGAGTTCCTTCCAAATGCCGACTTATTGGTGCACATCCTTGGAAAGGTAATTTAATACTAAATCCGATGCATGTAAAATTTAAGTGGCACGTGTTGCGGATTATAGTTTTATTCGAAGATGTTTGGAGTAGTGTCTATTATACAAAAATCGTATTATTTTAATGTTTATCGCAAATATATGCTCCTGCATCTTTGAAGCGTTCTGCTGAGAGTTCCTTCCAAATGCCGACCTATTGATGCACATCCCTGGAAAGGTAATTTAATACTGAATCCGATGCATGTAAAATTTAAGTGACACGTGTTGTGGATTATAGTTTTATTCGAAGATGTTTGGAGTGGTGTCTATTATGCAAAAATCGTATTATTTTAATGTTTATCGTAAATACATCCTCCTGCTGTTTTGAAGCGTTCTGCTGGGAGTTCCTTCCAAATGCCGACTTATTGATGCACATCCCTGGAAAGGTCATTTAATACTGAATCCGATGCATGTAAAATTTAAGTGGCACGTGTTGCGGATTATAGTTTTATTCGAAGATGTTTGGAGTAGTGTCTATTATACAAAAATCGTATTATTTTAATGTTTATCGCAAATATATCCTCCTGCATCTTTGAAGCGTTCTGCTGGGAGTTCCTTTTAAATGCCGACCTATTGATGCACATCCCTGGAAAGGTAATTTAATACTAAATCCGATGCATGTAAAATTTAAGTGGCACGTGTTGCGGATTATAGTTTTATTCGAAGATGTTTGGAGTAGTGTCTATTATGCAAAATCGTATTATTTTAATGTTTATCGTAAATATATGCTCCATCTTTGAAGCGTTCTGCTGGGAGTTCCTTCCAAATTCCGACCTATTGATGCACATCCCTGGAAAGGTAATTTAATACTGAATCCGATGCATGTAAAATGTAAGTGGCACGTGTTGCGGATTATAGTTTTATTCGAAGATGTTTGGAGTGGTGTCTATTATGCAAAAATCGTATTATTTTAATGTTTATCGTAAATATATGCTCCTGCATCTTTGAAGCGTTCTGCTGGGAGTTCCTTCCAAATGTCGACCTATTGATGCACATCCCTGGAAAGGTAATTTAATACTGAATCCGATGCATGTAAAATTTAAGTGACACGTGTTGTGGATTATAGTTTTATTCGAAGATGTTTGGAGTGGTGTCTATTATGCAAAATCGTATTATTTTAATGTTTATCGTAAATACATCCTCCTGCATCTTTGAAGCGTTCTGCTGGGAGTTCCTTCCAAATGCCGACCTATTGATGCACATCCCTGGAAAGGTAATTTAATACTGAATCCGATGCATGTAAAATTTAAGTGGCACGTGTTGCGGATTATAGTTTTATTCGCAGATCTTTCGAAGGTATGTCATGTCGCATTTTATTCCTCGCACTTATTCACGGATAACTTTTTTAGGCGGAAAGCGGAAAAATTATTCTGCCAGAATGACGGTGGTCAATTATTTTTATTCAACATTATTTCATTCCAAGGCAAAGCTTTCATAATTTTATGTAGGTATTCAAGTTAATTAAAGTTTTTAGGGTATGGTAGCTTAGGTTAGGGGTATGAATAAACAGGTCCCTTGTGTTAAGAATGATTTCTGTTTTGTACCGTACAGCATGTGATATGCCAGGCTTATAAGGTATTTGAAGATAAGAGCAATTTCATGTGCATATATTCAGAAAAAGTAAATACAAAAGAACGTTTCTGCTAAAAGTACAGGACAGGTTTTTCCTGCTCGCAACATCACTAGTCAAGGATATTTATAATTATAGTATTGTAAATGTTAAAATTGAAATGATAATTAAACTATCTGAAATGCTATTTTGCTTACAGCTAACAATTTTTTAAAACAAAACACTTTTATTGATGAAAATAAATTGAATATGTAAATTCACAAAGGGCCCAACCCCATTTTTTTATTTTACTTTTTGTGCTTTCCGATTTCTTTCAATGAAAAGAAATTGAATATGTGAATTCAAAAAGGGCCCTCCAGTTGTTTTTCTTTTATTTCACTATTTGTGCTTTCCAATTTCTTTCTATGTCTTCTAAATGATACTTAATAAAACAGCCAGATTTTTCAAACATATTGGTAAACACATAAAAAATACCCTATCAATTTTTTCATTGATTTTGAAATGGGCCCAACTACAGCAATTGCACTTCAACTTCTCTATAGTTTCTCCACAGAATCCTCACTGAGTGAACTTTGTAGGTATGATGCTTACCAGTATTTTTAAGCATATAATCATTACCGAAGTTCACCACAAAAGTAAATGACCAAAATAATTAAAACAGTTGTGCCAAAAACACTTTGTGGCAATTGGGCCCTTTTTGAATTCATATATTCACATCCAACCTGTTATATGTTAAATACATTTCTGCAGATCATGTTACTAACGTTATCGCATTTTAACTTTGTTTTTAGATAGTAATGGTGTTTTTATAGATGTTTCAGTGTAGTTAGGGCCCAAATTTGTATAATAGGCCCCAAATTTGAGATGTTTTAGTATAATAAAGGCCTAAATCATCTTCTTAATGGACAAGTACATGCAGTGAACTTTAGCAACTCAAAAAACACTTTTCTGAAATGCAAAAATGTATTATTTGTGGGCCCCTTGAGATGGAGGGCCTGGGATCCGGGCCCCCCTTGACACGGCACTGCTTGAAACCTATAAAAGTATTGACGCCTACGGTACTAATGTAAAAAAAATTGGGGGCCCCTAAAACCAGGGGGCCTGAGGCCTGTGCCTCGTGTGCCTCATGGTTAATTGGGCCCTGTGCATGTCATGATAGCAAAGATACAGTAGGGGAAGACGGGGCAAAGCGGGACATCGCGATTTCTCACGTTTTGTATTCTTTGGCTCCCTCTAACCGGAAGCACTAGTTAGGCAACTATAAACTGTATTTGCTGGGAAAAAATGGCGACTGGCAGAGCACAACACGTGTCGTGAGGAAGCAAAATGTAATTTGGCATGGTTTGTTATAAGAAAGAGATGGAAAAGTAGCTACCACATTCGTTAGCATAAGCGAATTTGTTGATAGCTTTGTTTTTATCTTAGACATTGAGACAGTATTTGTTGATAACAAAAGCAACTTTTACCTAAAACTTTAGCCTACAGGTTTCAGCAGAGATGTTATTTTCTAAAGGCTATACTTTGGGACAAAGTGGGACAGCTGTATTAGGGCAAAGTGGGACAGTGCATTAGGGCAATATGAGACTTTAAAAGTCTAGATTGTAGGTATCTGTGGTTCTTCTGTTGATTGAATTTTTGTTTATAACTTTTTTAGCCTTCACGATTGTAAAATATTTATCAGCATTCATTTATATTGTACCGGTAGGCCAACACAATTTAATTCTGACAATGGTTCGTCGCTATAAGAGAACAACTGAAAGAGGTAGCCTACATGGACGGATAGACTATCAATATTAAGAATGGAATAGAAGATGTGAAAAGCAAGAAGTTGACTTTGCGAGAAGAGGCTAAACCATGGCCACCTGAAGATACGGCCTGATTTGTCACATTTTGCAAAAATTTCCAGGTTTTTCTAACTTTGGGCAAACGTTTAAACAAATTTTTCTAAAAATTAGATTTTTACGCTTTCTTTATTCTTTTCCCCAGATGACACAATAGGTTTTAACATCCTCACATGTTGAAAAACAAAGAAAATTTGATTTTGTAGATTTTAGTCAGACTGTTTATTTTCGATAACAGTCTGATTTTGCGTTTTTCAACTTACTTTTTCTCATTTGTTACTGCTTCCCCAAGGCAACAAAAAAGTTTTTTGTCATTAGGAAACCGCAAAAAGTAAAAACATCTCAAAAAATGTCAGTCAAGCACTAGCAGTAGCTGTAATCAAAATCTGCAAAATGTGACAAATCAGGCCGCATCTCCAGGTGGCCATGGCTAAACCTACCAAATCATGCAAAAATGAAGCGTCCCGCTTTGCCCCACGGCTGGGGCAAAGCAGGACATTTAAAAAAAAAAATTTTTTGATTTGTACAGTATTATAACAGTAGAAAGATTTCGCTTGATCTTCGAACCAAATATATTGACCAACTAAGGCTTTCGATTAAAAAAAAAATTATCTAAATCCAACCATCACTGTTGCCCCGTCTTTCCCTACGGTAGCCTACAAGCGACAATATGCAGACTGGAGCTCATTATTAGTTTGCAAGTTTTAAACCTTAGCCTAGCCCATCAGGGATGTCCAACCTGCGGCCCGCTAATCATTTTAACTCCAAGTAGTCTATTTTGAACTTGGGATCTTAGCCTAATTAAAATGTACCAGTCAGTTTTTGGGGCGTCGTAATAAGTTAGTAGTATGGGTCATGAGAGCAACAGGATTATATAGCCTATAACAGGCCTCGAAATTTGTTTTTGTTGACGGCGGACGAACGTGTCCGGTCTGAGCAGCTATCTCGGCGGACACACCAGTTTTAGCGTCGATCGTCATGCTTAATCACTTTATCTTGAAAATTCTTCACCATTTAAGAACTATAGATACGGTTTAGAAGGCTTTTTAAAATTCGAGCGAAGTCACTCTGAAAGGCTTTCATCAAACCAACGACGTGCGCTTGAAAAGTCAAAGCGCCGTGTAGCTGCTCAATACGCCGCATAACTGATTAACTTCCACCGAACGAGGTCGTGTGGTATTTTGCGTCACAATGCTCTGGGCAAGAGTCAGAAAAACTTCTACTCTACACTAACGCTACTATTTTCTGCTGTGCAAAGTTTCACTCGGCTTTTTTCTTTAACTTTACTAAATTATTTTTGCATGTCATGTGAGCGAAAGTGAATTTTCCCTGGGCCTTTTCTTCCTTACTGTAGCCTACCGTAATACCAAAACTTAACAGATTTTGATGCATCTTTCTGTAATAGCCTACTGAACTCGTATACGGTAATCTAATTTTGTAACCAACGTTGCCTTATCAATATTAGTCGATCAAAGCCAGGCATTGTAAAACTTGAACAAAGTTGCGCTGAGTAGTGTGGAGGTACCATAGCCTACTCCCATCGATTCTTAGCGAAGAATTCACCTTTGTTACGCTGATTCAATGTCATCAATTGTTGAAGCAAGGTCAGCGCTTCCACTTTTGTGGTAATTACCACAATTGTGGAATTTTCATCATGCTTGTGGTAAAAATGTGGTAATGAAAAATTTGTGGTAAAAATGTGGTAATATGGAAATTTTGTGTGGAAATGTTGCCAAAATGTGGAAATTATAAATTTTGAAAATTTGACATAAAATACTATCAATAAATAAGCGCATTTAAACTGTTGTCCTCCAAAATCGAACAGATATGCAAAAAAATACTTATAATAGCATGTGACTAGCATGTTCCACTGTTTTCGGTTTGATTTTGGAATGCGTCCTGACTTTTGACTTTGAAGGTAGGGTGACCATGTGATCATATTCATAGTCAATATATCTTTCAGATTCTAGCTGCGGTGTCAAGTACAGTACTTTGCAGTGGTGTAGCCAGGGGGGGGGGGGGTTACAACCCCCATTTGGCACGCGTGTGACGTCACGATATTGAGAATGATGCTTTCAGTCTCTATGTCTCTAAAACCAAGTTTGCCTAATTTTAAACGAAACTGCATTAATAGAGCGAGTTTTTCGAATGCTAAACATTCAAATATCTCAGCCAGGAATTAGCAACAAGAAAAATGCCCAAGAAAACATGATTTTATTCTTTTGCTATGCTACCAGACAGCACTATTTTACAGGAATATTTATACCCACATTTTGTTGAAAATGGCCTCAGAATGCACCAAATTTAAAGTAATTTTTCAAAATTTTCTGGGGAGGCCCCCCAGACCCCCCGTCGCTGGGTGTCACCTTTGGCAAAGAGGCCGGCGGGCATCAAAACCCCCCTTTCAAAATTCCTGGTTTAGCTACTGGTACTTTGCTTTCTTAATACGGATGTTCTGTTTAATAAACTGAGTAGGGTAGTTGTTTTAGGCCTTATTTTACACTATATAGTGTAAATATGACCAAATAATAGCGTTGCCGGATAAGGAATTCTGTCGTAATTTGAGAAAAATTTAAAGCTGTTGAAAATAAAAACTTGCATTTTAGAAAAATTTTTAGTTCTGGGTAAAGATCAAAACCCTAACCTTATTCCTAAGTCTTACCTTAACCCTTACTAACTTTAATCCTAACTTTGACAACACCTGATAGTAACTATGGCAACAAGTGGGTAAAAATAGCCACTGTGTTAATGTAAAAGTAAGTCGAAATACGGTTAAGATCGGGTAAAAAATCACAGTAAAAAATGTGGTAATCTGAGGACAAAAATGTAGTAATACAAGTGGTAATCTAGCTTTGTAAAAGTGGAAGCACTGAGCAAGGTAAAAATCGAACGTTTTCCTGCTTGAATGGAAGCTACCCAGACAACAAAATCTATCATTTTTACATTGATTTAACGTCTGCGCCTACATTGAATTAATATAAGAATGATAGATTTTCTTGTTTGGGTGAGAGATAGGCCTACAGTATTTATATTTTCTAGGTGCGCGCTAGAATGCGTGGGAAATTATATTCTCGCAACAATTGTTAGTAGCCTACTATGCAATGACGATTTGTAGCCTATCGCTAGTTTGGACAAATATGACCAATCTAGATCAGGGGTTCTTAACCGGGGGTAAATTTACCCCCTGAGGGTAAATTTCACCTACCGAGGGGGTAAATTTAATAAATCATAAATTAAAGCAAACTTCATTTTTTCAGTTATTAAAAAAATGGTAGTGTTGCACTCGAAACTATAGAGACGACTACCAAAGCGGTTAGTGTTCTGGAAAAAATGGATAATTTCTTTCAACAAAATAATATAGGTATTCTGGAATCATTTGGATTCATTTTGCACAGACGGTGCCCCTTCTATGCTAAGTCTGGCTTTGCAACTCTGGTGAAAAAACGCGCACCTAACATCATTTTTACTCACTGTGCCCTTCATCGACATGCACTGGCAAGTAAAACCCTTCTAGAATATTTGAAAGCAGTATTGAAGCATGTGGTTGAATGTATGAATTTTATCAGGTCACGTTCTCTTAATCATCGTCTTTTCAAAGTGGTTTGTGATCAGATGAGATCAGAACACTCTGTTCTCCTATATCACGCCGAAACTGGGTGGCTTTCTAGGGTCTTGTTTTGTCTCGAGTTTTCGAACGACATGGTGAAATCAAGATTTTTCTTCAAGAACGCAAATCCCCGTTGAGTAGGCTAAGCACTTTGGCAACAACAAATTTATTGGTGCATTGGCTCACTTGACAGACATTTTTTCAAGTTTGAACCAGCTCAATATGCAAATGCAAGGAAAAATTAAGGGTTACCAATATAGGTGTACATGATAAAATTCAGGGCTTTCAAACAAAATTAGATTTGTGGAGTAGCCTAGAAGAGTTCAAAAAGGAATTTAAGCAAATTTTCCAACATTTGATAACACTGGTCTACACAAAATTTCAGGTTTGGGTTTTGACAACTGATTTTAGCTAATTTTGGGGCGCTGAATTCGAAAATGAACTCAGATTTTCTCTATCACATCACGTTTTTGAGATATGAAATATCCCTAATTTTTGAAAAAAATCAATTTTTGCCCCCCCTCTGTTGTCAAAACAAGGAATTCTGATGCAATAAACACTGTATTACCTGCAATAATCTAGCTTTGATTAACAAACAAGCATTCTATATTATATTCACACAAATTTGCGTTGTCTTTATTAAAATTTCATGCCTTGGAATAAAAAATAGGCATGCAAAAGAGCAACCATAATAACATCAAGCGCTACATTATGCTGACGAACATGTCGATAGGACAGTGACAAGGTATTTTCTGAATTATAGCCTACAGTTCACACAATATGCACATAGACATTCCAATGGAGTGCAGAAATTCTGAAGACACACACAGAAATAGCAAAGTGCCAAAATAAAGATTGACTCAAAGGGACTTGGGCAGGGCGAGTTCAGAAACAGTCAAAAAAAGAGCTTTCATAAATATGAACTCTTCACTTATAAGCTTAAAAAGGCTCTTTTGAGGGACTTTCTTTTATGAGCAGCATCTGGAATTTCTCTTTTAAAACTACAACAATAGTCGGCCATCATGACAATCCCACCGACCTTGATAACGTTCCTGCATAATTTTAATATCCTGGTGAAAACGTTCACCCTGTTCTTCACTAACTTTCTCAAGGTTTTCTGGAAACTCATCTGCATGGCTTTTCAAATAGTGAACTTTGATGCTCATCCTGCATCCCAAATCTTCAAAACTAAGCAGTAGCTCCCTTAAAAGATCTTTATAATTTTCTGCTTTTCTGTTTCCCAAAAAATTTCTCACAACAGCACCGAAAGCATTCCAAGCTCTAGCCTCGAATGGCAACATTGATTTTACAAAATTTTCATCCTTTAACAATTGCCTGATTTGTGGTCCATTGAAAATCCCAGCTCTTTTTTTCTCTTCACTGAGACCAGGAAAAGCATAACATATATACTTAAAACACTCTCCTTCATGATCCAAAGCTTTTACATATTGTTTCATGAGACCAAATTTGATGTGAAGAGGAGGCAAGAAGATCTTTTTGATATCAACTAACTGATCGCGTATGATATTTTTGTCTCCAGGTGTCAAGGTGAGCCTTGGAGGCCACTCTTCTTTGTTCCAGTGCTGATCCTTGGCCCTGCTGTCCCAGTAGCATAGGAAACATGGGTATTTGGTGTAGCCACTTTGTTGCCCCAGCAAAAAGTTCACCATTTTTAAATCTACACAGATGAGCCAACCATGCTCATGGTACTTTAACTTTTCAAGAACGGTTTTGATGTTCTGATACTCTTCTTTCATTGTCACCGAATGTCCTATCGGAATAGAACCGTACACGTTACCATTGTGAAGTAAAACACACTTCAAACTTCGTTTGGAGCTATCAATGAAAAGTCTCCATTCGTCTGCATCATACTGTGGTAATCCCATTTCTAGAAGAAGCCCTTCTATAGTGTTGCAATAAACGAAATTGGCCCCTTGTTTAAAAAGTTGGCTCTTTTTTGGCCCTTTTTGAACGTGCAGTTGGCTCCTTGCCAAATTTACATCTAGTAACCCTGCTGCACAGAGATAGCAGCTGACCCACAGATAACGCCTGAGAAGCCAAGACAGGGAGTTCAAGCCAGCATGGAAAAACTCAACGCTACCAATCTCCACTATGTCCTATTACGATTATTATCATAACAGGAATTTTTTTTATTTTAAAGGAAATCTGAACCAATTTATGAATTTAGTGTAAAAATATCTCTATGTTTGAAAGTTTATAGCTGTCAGAAAATAATTATATTTGACATTTTACTGCACTAAAAAGGGTTAAAATTGGTCAATTTCATTAATAATGGCAACGATAGAAAGAAAACTTGATGTGATAGAGAAAATCTGAGTTCATTTTCGAATTCAGCGCCCCAAAGTTAGCCAAAATCAGTTGTCAAAACCCAAACCTGAAAAAAAAAGTTGAAATTTGTAGACCAGTGTAATTGGAAAGTCAGTAGAAGTCGCAACGACATTTCTGATTTCGAAGTAAAAATATGCCAGCACCTTTCCGCCTTAAAAAAGAATTTTGACGGTTAGACTACTTCGAAGGTGAAAGTTTTAACAGTAGCCTACTGCTCTTTGGACAACTCATCCCTTCGACACCAAGTTAGAAAGTATTGCTGACGATGATCTTTGCAAAGATGAATTGATTGATCTTCAATGTTCAACAACGCTTTGTTCCAGTCTTATCGTGCAATGGTGACTATTTCAAGTTTTGGTGTGGATTAGTCGAAGAGTTTCCTACGCTGACCATGGCCACCTGGAGATGCGGCCTGATTTGTCACATTTTGATTACAGCTACTGCTAGTGCTTGACTGACATTTTCTGAGATGTTTTTACTTTTTACGGTTTCCTAATGACATAAAACTTTTTTGTTGCCTTGGGGAAGCAGTAGCAAATGAGAAAAAGTAAGTTGAAAAACGCAAAATCAGACTGTTTTTGAAAATTAACAGTCTGACTAAAACCTTCGAAATCAAATTCTCTTTGTTTTTCAACATGTGAGAATGTTAAAACCTATTGTGTCATCTGGGGAAAAGAATAAAGAAAGCGTAAAAATCTAATTTTTAGAAAAATTTATTTAAACGTTCGCCCAAAGTTAGAAAAACCTGAAAATTTCTGCAAAATGTAACAAATCAGGCCGTATCTTTAGGTGGCCATGCGCTGACTAAGCATGCATTTGAAGTTATTAGGCTATAGGCTACCTTTTCCAACTAGGCTACTTATCTGTGTAAAGCGTGGTTGACTGGATACGATGATATCACAAGGGGTCACCAAAACGGTGGGGGTAAATTTTATTTTTTTCATTCGGCAAGGGGTAAACGAGACTAAAAAGGTTAAGAACCCCTGATCTAGATGGTACTTTCCGCGGACATCACATGCTGTCACGGCGGACATGACCGCCGTGAATTTCGAGGCCTGCTATAAGTCCGATTAGCCTACACTATATCTAAAGTCCGATGGCTTAGTAGAGCAGCTATCTTAAAAATATTTCAAATATTATTAGCCTAGCCTACCCGAAATAGAACAGTTCGAGAAAAAGAAACAAAATGTGAACTTGATAGCAAATGAAGAATGGTTGAATGATTTGACTTTCTTGGTTGACATTACAGAAATGCTAGCTGAGCTCAAATTGCATTTAGCCTACAAGGAAAAGGCCAGTCTTGTAGTTCATTCAATGTTCAAGCGAATAAGTAGCATTACTTACTAGGAAATAACACTTTTCATAGCACAACTGAAAGCTGGCGCAACTGCATATTTTTGTAGTCTATCTGAAAGAGCTCAAGATTGTTCTATAAACTATGAAAAGTATGCTATTGTATGAATTACTGGTTTGCTTGAAGAATTTACAGTGGGATTTTCTGACTTCAAATAGATTAAAATTGAATTAAAATTATTCAGTGACCCAGTTTTATTTCCGTGTGATACTGTGATAAAGCGCCACCAGAATTCCAACTTGAACTGCAAAGTCGAGAAAGTTAGAAAACTTTCCAGAGAACACATTCTTCCTTTATTTTGTAAAGAATTACATTTACAGTAGGCTATGTAATGAATTTTATAAATTAGTTAGTTTGTCCAGAAAATTATTGTGCATATGTGGCAGCACATATTGTTGCGAGCAGTTATTTTTATCCATGAAAAAGTGCAGAAAGAAACAGACTGACCGACAAACACCCTAAGAATCGATACAATGTCCTTTAACGCAAATGCCCGATAACTCAATTGGTGAGCGCGTCACTTTTGAAACGAAGAAGCTTCAAGATCAAGCGGCGATGGCTCGACTCTCGGGGTGTGCGCTTGAGCAAGCGCACACTTTTTTTTTTTTTTTTTCAACAAGACTTCAACAATCGGAAACTTCACTCTGTCGACCGGCCTGCGTCAGTGATTCAAAGCCTCTACAAATATGCGAAACTGCCAGGATTAAGCTCTGCAAGAATCTTTCCCAGTCCGAGGATAAAGATTCAATCAATCTTAGCTGGAAAACAATGTCAAAAACATTGTAGAAATAAATTTTTGTTTCTTTCTATGTGTGTGTTATTTGTTCCTATTTTCAAAGAAATTAATGTTTTTTAATTGTTACTTTAGGCTACGTACCCGCTTTTCTTGAAATTTAATAGGTTCTGCGCCCATTGAATTATTTCAAGTGACAATGCGGCCCACCATAATAAAAGGTTGGACAATCCCTGGCGTAGACAATGGTTTGTGAAACCGGCCGCCTGTATGAAATAGGCCATGCATCAATGTTTTAGAGGACTTTACGTCGAACCGCTCCGTCGAACTTTGGTTAAGAACTAGCCTACTGTCTTAAATGGTGGGTGAAAAATTTAACATTGAAGATTTTTACAAAACGGTTTTATTTAAAAAGCAATATGCGATACGTAGGTAGGGTAGTTCGGGGCAAAACAAGTCGTCGGGTAAAACCGGTTAGTTTGATTTTAATCAAGCATAACTTTTTTTTCTGGAACTAATTAATACACTCAAAAAATGCTTTAGCGCACTTAGTGGTTCCTTTGTGATGTGACAACAGCAACTGCTGTGCAGTTATTGCTTGCTGTCTTGGTCTAGGCTGCGAAACGTAAGTTGGTGTAACATTTTACCTCTATATTTTGGACTAACTTTTTTTTTGTGGTTTAGACTAAACAGAGCATTACACTATGAAAATTGTTAATTAAACCAAGACTTTCTAGTTTAAACGAACTTACAATTATTATACTTTGTCTCAAAACTACTCATCTTGTAGTTCTTCCTTGGAAATTAGTTTTATTGGGTATTTATTTTTGTTCAGTCATGGCTATTTTGGTTGGGGCAACACAAGTCAGTCATGAAGTGCTGTGCCAAACTTTTGCCTCAATTGGTGAAAATACTAAATTCTTTAACCAAACATATAGGCTTAGGGAGCGTTCAAATATTACGTAACGCTGTTTTTCCAAATTTTTGACCCCCCCTCCACCATGTGACGCCAACGTAACGTTTTTGTCAATTCCCCCCCACGTGACGCTTTTCCATTACAAAGCCCGTTTTGCCAGTTTGTATCAAAATTATGACGTGGAAACACGTGCTGATAAAATATGTTGGTGTGTATGCACCTAAAGCTTACGTTTGAGACATGAAATTTTAGCTATATTCTTTTTTTGGATTAAAACGTTATGTAGCCTACCTACTGAAAACGTTTAGTAGCCTAGCCCACCGTCCAAAATGTTTCGATCCAAACCTTTCATTGTTTGGTTATGTATTGAAAGAAACATCACAAAAGCGCAAAAGAAACGGCAAGGAAAGCTAAACATCTTCGAATGGGGTCAGTAGCGTAGCCCGGAATTTTGAAAGGGGGGGGGTTAAGAACCCAGCGGCGGGGGGTGGGGCCTCTCCCAGAAAATTTTAAAAAATTACTTTGAATTTGGTGCATTCTGAGAGCATTTTCAACAAAAATGTGGGTATGAATATTCCTGTAAAATGGTGCTGTCCGGTAGCATAGCAAAAGGATAAGATCATGTTTTCTTCGGCATTTTCCAGAAATAAAGCTAAGTCTCTATGTTTTCTTGTTGCTAATTCCTGGCTGAGATGTTTGATATTTTGTTCAAAATTAGAAAATTTTTTTTTTACTGAAAGCATCATTCTGAAGCATAAAGAGACTGAAAGCATCATTCTCAATATCGTGACCAAAGGGGAGGTTGTAACCCCCAACCCCCTTGGCTACGCCACTGAATGGGGTCATCAATGCTTCAAAAATGTATCTATATATTGGAGCAGTACTCTCGCTTGTGTGGTTCGAACTTGATGCATAATTGTAGCCTATTCTTCAGACTGGAACGTAAGTTATGAATGTCTTCAACCTGTTGAGAGGTTTGTGTCAAACTCGTTTGGTTCTTAAATGAACGTGATTGTGTAGGCCTAGGCTATGTAACAGTCATAGGTACACCTACATACCTGTTCATGTATCACCATGTGTCGCTTTTTTGCTGCTTGACTCGGAAAGTATGCACAAACAAACTAGAAAACTAGGCTACCGTACTCGTAAGCGTTACGTAACGTTTTGCTTGAACCCCCTCCCCCCCGATGTGACGCTAACGTAACGCTTTTCATAACCTCCCCTCCCCCTCGATAGCGTTACGTAATATTTGAACGGTCCCTTACCTGGTTCATAGAGTATTATTTGCCTATTACATCAAAAATCAGCTTATTCTAGTGTGAGAGTGAGCTAAGATTTACAAAATTACGGCAAGTTAAAAAATTCAACCTCTCCGATTTCTTTAAATTTTACACACCTTTTCACTATCCTAAATGATGAAGACCTGCAAAATTTGAGTGAAATATATTGAGAAACACCAGAGTTATGAAGCATTTAGTTTGGGGGGTCAGCCAAGGGGGCACGATTTTTTTGATTTTTGGCCATGTTTGAGGCCCTATTACTACTAAACTAAATTAGGTAACAACCCAAATTTTTTACAGGAGATGGTAGGCTACTTCTGCCAAATATTGAAAAAACAACATCTTTCACATTGTCACTATAAAAGTTTAAAGGTCATAGACATCTAAAGTTTGCTGTTTCCAGCTCTTGGCTAAGATTTTCCAAAATTTTAAAACCTTTCCAAGACCCCATTTTTGATTGGTTTTGGCTGAAAATTTGTAGAAATGTTGTTTACAAATTTTTCTATGAACTGAGAAAATATCAGTGGAAAATATTAAAGGGTTTGGGAGGTACGTAATGTAAAACGTGAGTCGAAATTAACAAAAGGAAAAAGTGGTTACCCATGATTCCAGTGAAAATTTGCACTGAAATTTTGTCCACTTATTAACTAAGATATAGTAAGTCTACCATGCAAAATTGATCAATGGTTCTTCATGTTTTTTTTATAAAAAGTGTGCGTCAAATTTGGACATAAACGCAAAAAAATTACAAATGAAAGATTTAAAAAAAAAATAACAATATTGAACTATACTAGAAAACATTTAAAGTGTATTTTTGATTGTGTTTCTATCTATTGTTCACAAAAGCAATTGTTCTAACATTTGACAACTGTAATGTACCATGTAGACCTCATTGTCAGAGAACAAAATGGCAAATTTTGTCATAATCTTCCTTGCTCAGTTTGTTTTGTCGTCCAGAAGAACCATGGATACTCGGCACAGCAATTGAACAAATAATGTCATAAAATGGAATCCAGCATGTTTGCCGATGTCTGTTCTGAACAAATGTGCTGCAGTAGTATACTTTGTATGTGTAAATATAATCTTTCTTTCATCAAAAAAAGACTGACCTGTTTTCCCTTACTTAGGGGTAAAACCAGTCATTTGATTCTGTCGTAAAAATGATGTTGTATTAACATAACTTAAAAATAAATTTCACTTTTTTTTGCTATCTTGTTTAAGGAAGCATTAATATACCTGTTTAACACTAAAAATTGATACATTTTTAACTTTATGTGAAGATATACACAATAATACCAAAATGTGACTAGTCTTGCCCCGAACTACCCTAGCCTACGAGTAACATTTTTACTCTAATTTCTTAAAATATGGTTTAAGCTGCAGAAACAAAGTTTCAGCAGTTGTGAACTGAGCAAATAGTTGCGGCAGTTGAGCAACTGAGCTGGCAATATATTGTAGCCTAGATTGCCAAATGATGAACCTCAGCAAGCCGAAACTTGGCACGTCACAAGTCAGCAAAATCAGTTTTAACTTAATCAAGAGCCTCTAGTCTACAAGTATGCGAAACTACCAGGAATGGAATAACCTATCAAGGCATTGTCAGTCCGAGGATAAAGATTCAAAACCAACTAAGTCCGAACTGAGCAGGCAAATTTCATTTGCTGACTTGGCAGTGGCTGAAATGTAGCCTACTTGCTGAATTGTCGTCTGCCGGGTGGCCTGACGACAGGGGTAGTAGACCTCCACTACCCCTAAATGGATAAGCGCAAAAACTGGTCATCTAAATCAACCAAACAATGAGTACGGTACCTAAAACTATCTACTTTACCAACTTGTGTAAGGCCAAACTTTGTCAGAAACTATATAGAAGAGGCAACATCAAATGGCCTTGGAATGTTTCAATAGACTGCAGGGTAAAGTTCGGCTACGTGAAAGGACTAAAAGGAGTGACCGTAAATCCCAAGTGGTCGATCTTAAAGCCAAGTATGGTTGACGTAGCCTCAGCAAATGAGTTGAAAACTGTGATGTCGGTTTAGTCAGTGAGGAAAGTCGACTCCTAGAAGAAGTTGTCCATAAAAAACGTCCGCAGTCAGGGAGAGGATGCAAATTACAAACTTTTCATTGACGCAATGCGGACAAGTGGGGACCATTCTTTAGAATTTTACGAGAATGTCTACAATGGGCAGCACCTAAGGGAACGTTCAAATATTACGTAACGCCTTCGAGGGAAAGGGGGGGTTTATGCAAAGCGTTACGTAAGCGTCACATCGGGGGGGGGAGGGGGTTCAAGCAAAACGTTACGTAACGCTTTCGAGTACGGAATGGTAGTTTTTTGTGCTGAATTTGTAGTGAAAAAGCGTTACATGGGGAAGGGGGGGGGGTCAAAAATTCGGAAAAAAGCGTTACGTAATATTTAAACGTTCCCTAATCAGAAACAAAGCAGTGGTGGTACAATAATCCGAAAAAACCGATACTCATTGCTTGGTGTCATAAAACTGCTCGTAATCCGAAGACATTTATGAGCAAGCTTCTTCTCTACGGTAGAGTTGTGCAACCTTGAAATTAGATGTTTTGGAGGCTTATTTGTTGTTAGGCTACAATATTTTATTACACTACTAGAAATTTTGTTAATTACAGATCTAACTCCCTTTTTAATTTAGTTGTCTTTGTTTAAAAGCAGCTAATTTTACGTAGGATTGTTAATGAAGTATATTTGGCTAGCTAGTGAAAGTTCAGTTATTTAACTAATAGGCCTATCGATGTTTTTTTACTTGCTCTAAGTGAAAGCCAGGGGTCACCAAACTGGGCTGCGGCCCGTAACGTCAGTAGATCATGATGGCCGAGAGTCCGTCTTGTATTTGCGTGACAAACCATGACATCTCACAAAGTACAATTTTTTATTCTGCATATCTGGCAAAATATGCGAAAAAAAGATAACTCTCCAGTCAAGGTGTTTATCGAGATTACTTCTGTGCAGCAGTGATTAACATACGGGTAACCATGGATATGTTGATTTTAAGCTGCATAAGACTGACTTACAATACATCGATCTTCCAGTTATCCGGACTGCTATGAAAATAGCTTGGTAACCCCCGCTGTAGGCCGATATACTCACAATATTCCTTTGAGAGGCACCCCGCGACATCAGATTCCGCGGATGTTGTCAGTACAGAATGAATGCTGGCAACAAAAAATCTTATTTGACAGCATCCGTTTACGGGGAAACAAATTCATGGAATGTTTGCTAGTAAGAACATTTCTGAGATTACAATACTCTCTATATTTAGCATCAACAAAGCTAGGAGCTAGGACAAACGCGAATCTAAGGCCGCTAAATGATGGCTTCAACAACCAATTTAAATAGATTTTAACATTTAACTATTCCACGAATCTGTTTCCAAATGTTTAGTGCTTGGTCACAGTATGACAAAACAACGTTTAACGAATTTTCTCTGGAGGACATTAGTAACATAAGCTACTCACTACTCTGAACAGTTCCCGTGCCTCTGAAGCTGCGTTAATAGTGAAAAAATATATATATTAAACATCTATAAACACAAGACTACTGAAAAGCCAAAGGCACGATTGATCAGTTGCCAGGTACTTTATTGAAACTTCAGAAAAGTCTTTTCAAACATTGTATTTACAAAAATACAAAACAATGCCACTCTCGCTTGAAAGCGAGGCGATGTAATTTACGATGCACGAGAGTTTGTTTGAACGCTTTCTTGGTAATGATGTTGAAAGTTACATTATGAGTCTTTGAAAATTGAAACGGTGAGTAATGAGGAAAAATACAAGTAATAACTTACAGATTTTCCATCTTCGAACTCAGATGTCCAGCAATTTTGAAAAGGGCGTATCCGGTCACTTTGAAAAATCTATTGCGGCGTCAACGTATAGAACTTGTTTAAGTAAAGCTACCTGATGAGAGCCGAGTGTAGAAGAAATGAAAGTTTAACGACCGATGGAGAGTTTATAAAAAGTTATTTAAACATAACAGTTACAACGTCGTCAAACAGATTAATTTTTTTCATATTGAATTGCCCATGCAAAACGTTAAATAGGCTACACTTCGCTCTCAAATTACTACAGCATTATAATAGAACATGATACTATGCCAGGTTCGCCTGCACATAGCACAAGCTATACATGTAGTCAACTTACGTAATACGACCTTCAGGAGAATTGGTGTGAAGTCATACTCACATTTTTCTATGTTATCCGCGAAATAAGGTTATATATAGAAGAGAATGAGACTTTACTGCAAAGAACATAACATGGAAGTGTGAATGTAAATTGCAGCACTTATGTAATTCAACGTTGTCTGATTTTGTTACAAGCAAAAGTACTGCTAATCTATAACGTGCTTGTTCGTTTATTGTAAAACTGACAAGAAATACATGCACAAAAAAAAAAAAAAAAACTTCAACTAAACTCAAAAAATTATTTACATCGTTTGCTTTTTGTGTTAATCTTTTTCGTGAAATTCACAGTTTATTTCACAATTGAGCAGTAACAAGTTACTCACAAAATGAAGTTGATGAAAATTTCAGTTTGGATCTTCGTGAAATGTAGACTGCCTTATTGTTCAGGATATTTCTAAAGTCCCGCTGTTCCTGATTAAAAGCTAATAAATGCAAAAAATGTGTTGAAATTGATGGAATTGACCAGTTATGGTTAAAACAAACATTAAGGATTCACCATCAGCATAAACTCACGAACGGCTGCGAGATCGTCGACGCCTTGATGAAGAAGAAGACCTCGAAGATCTATGGCTGCTCCTGTACGAACGATCACGATCCCTTGACCTGCTCCTATCTCTTCTTCTATAATCACGTTCTCGAGATCTACTACGACTTCTTCGACGGTAAGTACGAATTCTTGGAGAAGGCTGGCGATCGCGACTCCTGTACTCCGCGTTTTTTCTTCGTCGCTCATCGATCTCACTCGTTTTCTCCATTCTGCGTTTCAGCATCGCGGCATCGTAAAGAGATTGGCGAGAGGCAACTTGTTTTTTAAGTCGTTCTTCTTCTTCCCTTATCAAAATGAACCCAGCATGAAGCTTCCCTCCAAAATGATCAGCCAGTCTGCAATCATTGTCATGCAATCCCAAGTAGGCAGAGCAAACTTCACACACACGTAATTTTTGTTGCTGATAAGTTGACGCGGGCATTGAATTTCGATAAGCTTCTTCAGCTTCATTCTTTAATTCCTTTACCTTTTCAACTTCTTCCAGCACCGTTTTTGATTCATCAATTTCCCCCTTCATTCCTAATTCTTCAGCTTTTACCAACAGTTTGCCAATTTGCTCATTGAGATCATGAACTGCATTAGCTTTACTTTGTACCTCAGCGCTGATTTCTGCTTGTTGCTCAGCAAGCCGCTTCTTTGATACCTCAATTTTTTGATCAGTATCATTGACAAACGCTTTTAAATGTTCAAAGGCATCAAAGTCATAAAAATAATCTTTTGACTTCTGAGCCATTTCGTAATCTGCTTTTAAGGCAAGGTCATGAATTTTTCGACATTCCCCGATATCAGCTCGCGTACCAGTCAATATATCATTCGGGCAACAACCCATCAAAAATGTTTTGCATACATTGTCTTCATCAAAACGTAAACTTTTCTCTTTGACACCATCTCTTTGAGTGCCCATCAGTTGATCAAGCATAGCTCTCATTTGTGATTGAGCAGACATTTTTGTGTTTAATAAATTTTTGACAGTTAATAAAGGTAACTAGGGCATCCCTAAACACATCAACAACTTGATCACGATGGTTACACGTACATTCCAAACAATCAAAACAGCACACAACTCACTCATTAAGTAAGCTCCTTCATTATACAACATGTATAATATTACTAGAATCTTCATTTTACTAGAATCTTCACTTACTTGTCTATTATTGATCTATGTTTTTAACACTTCAACATCAATTGATACTTTAGTTTCAGATCATGACTAAATATCACATATTTTACATAAATAAATATTTCAAGCCATCAAAACAAGACCAAATTTTTTTTTATGTGGCTTTTTTACAATTGTGGATTTCAACCAAATATAGATGTAGATGAATACAACATGTACGGAAGTCCTCTCTTGTCAAACTCCACTAATAAAAGATGACAAAAAGTTATCTTGTTTTATGTTAGTAGTTAAGTGCAATAAAGATTTACAGCACTAGATAAGTATTTTCGTTTTTGGCAAATATAGTTTCATTAATGTAAAATAAACTGTTATAATTCAAATTAAACTGTTGGTACAAGGTACTTTGAACGCAGAGTACAATGGAGATCAGCAGTTTTCAAAACTGACATTAGACTGGATTTAATACCGTTGATTGTATTTTCAGAGACACAAAAGTCAAATAATTTAACATCAAGCTTGCAATTTGCTTCAACGCATGGTTTTCTACAAAACTGCACTTTTGAATATAATCCAAATGTTTGGCATGAAAAAACTGCACAGATATGTAAACTACAAAATAGGCAAAAATGGTCAATGGTTATGATACCTCAAAACGTACAGGGTACAATGCATGTCCCTTGCCGATAATATTGAATTTAAATCATGGCAACCCATACAAACAACACAATCCCTTCGCTTCCAATGAGCAAGCCTCAAGTTTGACTGGAGGCTGATCTGTTACCTTTAATAGCAGTCAAAATCACAAGTACTGGTACCAGTACCTGGTAAGTTGATATTGAGTTACGTTAGTAGTTGATGAATATAGTCTTAAATATCTATATTTTGAGCAACTTTTGTGTTATTGTTACCATAGGCTACTAATAATGGACTAGGTTTCGGAACTTGTATATACTAAAAATCTGAAGAGCATCTGTAAACAATGGTGACAAGAAATTTTTTTTTAACGTGATACTACAAGTTTTGTGGTGGATTTGAGATTTGGCAAACACAGTTTTGCAATCTAAACTCCTAAAACTATCATTTTAACGAGATATATACAAATAGATATATAGCCTAGAGTTCAAAATCAAAACTACATAAGCCTCCAGTCATTTTTACAAATTTGTACGTTGGAAAGGCCTGTGCATATGGATCGCCATGATTAAACACATGAATGCATATCATGCATAATATAACACAGAATTACATTCATCTGATATTATACACGTTCAAAGGAATTTTAAATCTTACTAGTTTAACTTGATGTTGTTTGTTATTGTATCAATCTTTTTTTGGACTTAGTTCATGCTAATTTTCGACACTGCTGTCAATCACAGACAAGTGGTTTGTTATTAAACTACAGTTTACAATCAACTTATGGCATCAACAAACCATACAAACTGAAAATATTACACTTAGGAGCACCATGAGAATTATCTTAAGTATATACTGTGATAAGACGTTAAACTACATCACAAATACAATCCAACAGTAATACTAAAAAAAACAAGCAACTCTCATGATAGTAAAATAGTCCCAAATAGAGTATGGACTATAGAGGTCTATTCAAATTAGGCAGTGGCTATTTGACCGGCTCCAGTCTTTTAATCTGAAACACTATTTGACCGGTTCTGACGTCACTATATAGGCACTTTTTTCTTTTTCTCAATGTTCAAAGCACGAGAAGAGAAGAAAAAAGTGCCTATATATATAAGTTTTAAATTGGACAATCATATTCAACTGGATCAGTGGTGCGTGCGATACTTCTCGGCTGGTGTTCCAGAGGGAATGAGCTTGATATTACCCGGAAGTGTTCTTTTTTTTTAAACTAAACTTTGACCTGAAGTGACTCAATCGTTAGGCTGCTGCATTTTTGTGGTCAATTTTTAATTTGTGTAGCTACAGCACAATTTTTTATGTCTTTTCAAATATGAATAATAGTTAGAGTTGTTTTAATTTGCTGGAATTTGAGAATTTCTCTGGGTAATTTTTTTGTTTCTCATAAGATGTGACTGTGTTTGTCTTTACAATAAGATGTGACTGTGTTTGTCGAACAACGCATTACGTTTTTGCTCTCAACAAGTTAGTTTGGTGGCTGTAAAAAGTTATAATACAATACTTCTTTTAAAAAAATGGTTTCATCAATGTCAAGTTTACTTTTAGGCAGTGTTTTTTAGCAGGCAATTCAGTTTGAGGTAAAATGCTTCTGGGTAGTATGATATCTAACTCATACCCTTGAGGATACCGGCCCGAGAAATATCGTACGCGCCGCTGATTCAGTTGAATAAAACTATTGAATTTCTAACTTGTTGAGAGCAAAAACTAAAATTGACCACAAAAATGCAGCAGCCTAACCATTGAGTCACTTTGGGGTCAAAGTTTAGTTATAAAAAGAGCGCTTTCGGATAATGTCAAACCCATTCCCTCTGGAACACCAGACCGAGAAATCTCGTACGCGCCACAGACCCAGTTGAATATAATTGTCGAATTTAGAACTTATATAGGCACTTTTTCCTATCTTCTCGTCTATTGCTTTGAAAGAGAAAAAAAAGTGCCTATATATAGTGACATCATGACTGGTCAAATAGTGTATTAGATTAAAAGAGCGGAGCCGGTCAAATTGCCACTGCCTTCAAATTATGAAGAAACATTTTAAAAGAAACTTTAGGCATATGCAATGTTGACATAAATAGCCTAGTCAGTTTAACCTTTGAAACAAATCACAAAGTAACTTTTTAAGTGATGCAAATCATAGTTTATTAATATGGGCACAAGCCTGGGTAATGTAAAAAAGGCTGTGGCTATATTTGTACTATATAGTGTAATAATAGCCTTAATAGTGTTGCCAGATAAGGAATTCTGCCCTACTTTGGGAAAAGTTTAAAGCTGTTGAAGACAAAAACTTGTATTTGAGGCATTCCATTATAATTCAACAAATCCAAATAACCACTAAGTCTTCAATTTTGATGACTAAAGCATATGTCATAGTATGCGAAAAATGCATCTCGGCAAAAAAAAAATTTTGAAAATCGGACAAGCGGTTTTCGAGATATCGCGTTCTGAAGTTTTGTGGCTGTCACTAGGTGGCGCTGTTGATGTTCCCAATGTTTTTTGATTTTAGGGTTATATTTGAGGTAGAAAGTCGGTTGAAGTGTCTATTCCACCATTTTTTATGAGGCAGAATTCAAAAATGATGTCAATTTTAGTCTACAAGAATTAGCTAAGGAGTTATGTGGCATTTAAAAAAAATTGGGGGACCAAATGCCAACCCCCAAATTGTCATGTGGGTAACAAGATATCCCAAAATTTTTTTTTATTTTTTAAAGTTTCTTGCGTATACTTCATGATAATATACTGTTTATTTATGAGACTTTTGTCCTTTTTGCACAATGCAACTTTTTATCAAAGACTTGCATGAGCAATTATATGATCTATTAATGCAATATTTGAATAATGCATGCTTATGATGTCACAATAACAAATTACAAATTTTCCCAAAAACCTTTTTTCATAGTGAAAATTGCTCAGGAAAACCAGCCCTTGTTTCAAAATTGCAGTCAAATTTTGTTTTCCCGGGCAATTTTCACAATGAAAAAAGTTTTTTGGGGAAATCTGTAATTTGTTATTGTGACGTCATAAGCAAGCATCATTCAAATATTGCATTAATAGATCTTTGATATAAGGTTGCATTGTGCAAAAAGGACAAAAGTCTCATAAAAAAATATTATACTTTTATGAAGTATATGCAAGAAACTTTCAACAGAATTTTTTTTCGGGATATCTCGTTACCCACATGACAATTTAAGGGTTGGCATTTGGTCCCCCAAATTTTTTTAAATACCCCATAACTCCTTAGCTAATGCTTTTAGACTAAAATTGAGACCATTTTTGAATTCTGCATTATGAAAAATGGTGGAATAGACACTTCAACCAACTTTCTACCCCAAATATAACCCTAAAATCAAAAAACATTGGGAACATCAACAGCGCCACCTAGTGACAGCAACAAAATTTCAAAACGCGATATCTCAAAAACCACTTGTCCGATTTTCAAAATTTTTTTTTTGCCCAAGTTCAAATTTTGAACACAACAAAATATATCAAAACCAACACCTTTTGAAACCTAGTGGTTACATTTCTTTCTAAAATTTGTTGAATGATAATGGAATGCCTCATTTTGGAAATTTTTTTTAGTCCTAGGAAGATCAAAACCCTAATCTTATTCCAAACTCTAACCCTTACCTTAACCCTCCCTAACTTTAATCCTAACTCTGGCAACACCTGATTGTGGAAAAATAGCCACTTCCTATAAAAAAAGCAAATCTAACTTCATTTAACAGCAACAGTGCATCTAAGAGTATCCGTCTAACAAAGTTTTATCACTGAATTGCATTTCTTATTTAACATTAACAATATACAGTAGAACTCGGTTAATCCGGATTCGATTTGACCGGCGATTCCATCCGGATTAGGCAAAGATCCGGATTAACCGATGACGGTTCTATCAAGACTTGTTCATTTGTACTTCCAGTTTTATCCGGATTAGTCAAAGATCCGGATTAACCGAATCCGGATTAACCGAGTTCTACTGTAGTATATAACTTACAACATCAAAATAATGATGTCTAAGATTACAACAGGCTACAAAACAAACTAAAATAACCAATTTCCAAATATGATAGTTAGTACTTTATCAACACAAACAAAAGATAATGTAGCGTAATCAAATATTATAGGCAGTGGCTATATTTACACTTTATAATATAATAATAGCCTCAATAGTGTTGCCAGATAAGAAATTCTGCCCTAATTTGAGAAAAGTTTACAGCTGTTGGCAACACTTGATTGTAACCATGGCAATAAGTGTGGAAAAATAGCCACTTCCAATATTATATGTCAAATTCTCATTATACTAGTATGATACGGTATTAAATATTTTTTGCGACTGTGTCAAAATGTACTGTGATAACTAGGCCATACACAGCAAGAAACGCAATAGCCTATTAGTTTCTTTTAAATTAAAGCAAATGCACACAAAGGCAATAGTGATAAAGCATTAGCCCATCATACAAACATTTAACTTTAAGCTACAACATTGTAACAACAGTACAACACACAAATTTAAACAATAGTACAACAAAATGTCTTTAACAATATGCTTGTAAAGTACACTGCACAGAGTGCGCAACTCAAAATAGTTGTGAACAAAAGCTAAGTTCAGAAAATGTCGAAAAAATTACGGATCGTAGTAATTATCCACCATTAAGTTGTTGGCAGCCAAATTATAAAAACATGCAAGAACTTTTAGGCTTGAAAGGATTATCTGGAGGCTTTACAAGCAAAAAATCCCGTGGTTGATTTTCCAAAACAAATTGGAGAAGTTGTGTTGCTGCTGTTGATACGGAAAGTCGTTGAATGCTGGTGTGGTATTTCAACTCATCCACGAGTTTGAGAGCACTTTGCACTTGAACTGATGGTGGTGAAGAATTCATCTTTGTAAACAATTCAAATAAATTCTTACCAAATAAAACTTTATTTCAATAAAAACACTCTTTCGGTGTAAGAAAACTTTACAACACTGAATCTGAAATTGTGCTTGGTAAGATCACAACACATTCAGAAAAAAAACAGAATAAACCCTGCCCAATTTTATAATGTAATGACGTATTCAAACTATCAGTGATTCCACAATTTTTTATTTTATAATTTTGGGGGTGAATGTAAAAAAATGACATCAATCTTGAATAAAGAGAGAGAGAGTATTTTCGTAAGCATAAAAAAAACGCTTACAGATGCTGTTTGCGATTTTGGAAACAAAAAAGACATTTTTTTAATCTTTTTGTGGTTGAAAGGCTAAAAAGATCAGTAGTCGTTCTATATTGATGCTCTATTTAGAAAAAAATGCTATGCATTTGCAGAAAGCTGCAAAAGATCTATTAATCCACTTTCGCGCAATGATATATCTTCTGATCACTGTTTCAATTCTACATTTTATATTCACGGCAACAGTATTTTGTATGTTGTTTGATGTAGCCTGCATGGTGTTGTGTTATTCTGAGATTTTGTGTAATGATTGTTAAAAATTTGAATTCTGTAGACTTTATGTCTGATCAAATTAAATAATAATAAAGTATAAATGGTATAAATAAAGGAAATATTGTTCCTGATTCTTCTTGTAATCTATCCTACCTGAACTAATGGTTCAATTTTTTTATCAACTCTTTTCCTTTAATAATATGAAATGTTCTACTGGTACAAATTAAGCTAAACTATCACAAGATGTATAGAGTGACAATCTGCTTTTATTCCGACGTTTCGTCAATCAGACACGATTGACTTCTTCAGGGGGTTAAACCAGGTAGTGACTACCTGTCTAGCATGGCAAAACACAGGACATATTGGCTATTGCTGAAAACAACTAAACATGCAAAATGAAAATTCAACTTCTGGACAAAAATTTATCGCGCGCAAAGTTTGAAATAAGTTCGAAAAAAAAAGAGGAGACTTAATTGTTAACGATCAACAAGAAACTTAAATAACAACAAGATAGGAGAGTGAACGGCATGAGTCATGAATCGAGTTTTGTACGCACTACTGCACAGTTTTACAATCAGCATGAAACCAATGTAAAACAGCCGTGGCCGAGTGGTTAGCGCGTTGGGCTCGCAGTCGAGAGCCTGCATGTTCGACACCAGCCACCCGCACTTGCTGTTGTTTCTCTGGGCAAGAAACTTAACGATAATTGCCTCTACCTAGTGATCGATTTCGAGTAATGGGTAGTACCAAATTTAAGTCATAAGTAAAAGAAAAAAAAAAGGAAACAGACATTGCCGTCGGCTGCAGCGTGGGTCAGGTGTATGTTGGAAGGCGTACACCGATGCATAGCGCTCAAGTCCGCTTTCCCGCAACGCAGGATAAAGATAAACAAACAAACAAACGTCAAATAAGCACTTACAATAGTTTTTTGTAGATAGCAGGAAAGGAGAACTCTTTTCCTGTTTCAATGGAACTAGAATAACAGGGTGAAACTTCAACATACGGTACTGTAGGTTACTACCCAGACAACAAATCAACCGCTTTTTCATTGATTCAACGTCTGCAGACGCTGAATGTATCAGTAAGTTATGTCTAACAAATAAAACCAACCATGGACGAGCTGAAAAATGACCCACCAAGTGTCGTTGTCTATCTGGACGACCGTTTAGGCTAAGTAGTGTTCAGAGGTGAGCAGTTTTTGTAGAGCTATAACCTATGTGAGCTATTTTTTTGTAGCAATATCGGTGCAAAATTTTCTATTTGAGTAGCGACGCTACTTTTTTCAAAGGTGGTGGAGAGGAGACATTTGTTTCTGTCAAACTTCCAGTGCTTTCAAAGTAGAAAAAAAGAAGTCACTTCAGATGTTTTTCTATGTCTCAAGTTTCCTTGCGAATGTTCTTAGCACGATGCACATTAGGGTGGATTGAAAAAACGTTTTTATAAAATTTTTATTAGCTTGGGGTTGGAAAACTTGCCAATTACTTCTAAAACGAATTGTGCAAAATTAGAATGTAATCTGACGAGAGCTTGATCTGCCACCAGCCACTTGAAAATTTAACATTGGGCCATTTTGTGTCAATTCACACAGTTAAGAAATTCAACCTCTTTGATTTTACTTAAGTTTTACACACCTTTTCACTATCCTATATGATGAATACCTGCAAAATTTGAGTAAAGTTTATTGAGAAACACGAGAGTTATAAAGCATTTAGTTTGGGGGGGGGGGTAATTGTTGAGGGGGCACAGTTTTTTTTGGCCATGTTTGAGGCCCTATTAGGTAGACATCCTTCCATCTTTTCAGATGATGGTAGCACTCTGGGTACGACAGCTTCTCATGTGGCTCTGAAGTCCAATCCTGGCGTGGCAGTCTTGTCCACAGTTCGGACATATGAAATCAGAGGAGTTCTGAGGCTGCTGTCTCTCTTTTCTTCTTTGTCTTCTTTGCTCTAGTTGCTTCCTCCGCCTCGACTGACCCTTTGCTAGACCCGCACTGACTTCGTTGCGAGCCATCTGTTGCGATTTGCTGCGATCAGCTCCCAGCTGGCAGGGTCTATGTCAGTTAGTTTCAGGTCGCGTTTGCAAACGTCTCTGTAACGCAGTGCAGGTCGTCCTATTGGGCGTTTCCCTGTGGCAAGTTCACTGTACAGAATGTCCTTTGGAATGCGCCCATCTGTCATTCTGGATACATGCCCCAACCAGCGTAGACGTCGCTGGCAGAGGAGAAGGTGCATGCTCAGGGAGCAAGAATGTTCCAGAACAGTGGTGTTGGGTATTCTGTCCTTCCAGGAAATACCAAGAATGAGCCTCAAGCAACGAAGATGAAAGCTTTCAAGGCGGTTTTCTTGTCTGGCATAAGTGGTCCAGGACTCACTACCGTACAGCAGAGTACTAAAAACACACGCACGGTACACTTTGAGTTTTGTGTTAAGTGTCAAAAGATTATTGTCCCACACTCTCGCCCCGAGTTGTGTCATCACTCCTACAGCCCTGGCTATCCGTCTGTCGATTTCCTTATCTAAGGACAGGTTGCTGGTGACCGTTGAACCAAGGTAGGTGAAGTGGTCTGCCACTTCGAGCACTTCTGGTCCTATGGTGATAACAGGTGGCTTGGTGACATCTTGGCCCATGACTACTGCTTTCTTGATACTGATGGTCAGTGCGAATTCCCTACAATCGTGTGCAAACTGGTTGAGCAACTGCTGCAGCTCGTGCTCGACGTGTGCTGACAGTGCTGCGTCGTCGGCAAACAACAGTTCTCTGATCAGCACTGTACGAACCTTTGTCTTGGCTCTCAGTCGGGTCAGGTTGAACAGTTTCCATCACTGCGGGTGTGTAGGTGGACTCCTTGTGTGGAGTGACCGAATGCAAAGTTAAAATCCCAAACAAAGTCGGCGCAAGGACACATCCTTGTTTCACACCAGATCGAATTGCAAAGGGCTCAGAGGTCTCCCCGTCGTAGCTGACCACACCCTGCATGTCCTTGTGGAAGGAGATGATGATGCTAAGCAGCTGTGGAGAACAGCCAATCTTCTGCAGTAGCTGAAACAAGCCTCTCCTTCTGACAAGGTCAAAAGCTTTAGTCAGGTCAATAAAGGCGATGTATAACGGCCTCTGCTGCTCACGGCACTTCTCTTGAAGCTGTCGTACGGAGAAAATCATGTCTGTTGTGGACCTCTGGGCGCGGAACCCGCACTGAGATTCAGGGTAGACCCTGTCGGCCTATACCTGAAGGCGCCTAAGGATAACTTTGGCAAAGACTTTTCCCACGATGCTAAGCAAAGGGATGCCTCTGTAGCTGTTGCAATCAGTGCGATCCCCCTTGTTTCTTGTTCAGATCCAGAACAACTCCAACAAGCGATGAAGAGCCCTCCAAAAGCTTCTTCAAAGCAGAAGAAAAAAATTGCAAAAGCAGCTCTATCACTGAGATACACGACACAAACAACGCAACTCTCACAAAAAAAAAATCTTGCATGTGAGTTGACCAACGGGTGTGAGGACTAGCGACCCTCCCCTGCACTGGTGACCCCCTAATTCAGTGTACAATTATGCTTTTCCTGGTTATAATATGTTGCATAAAAACTCTTTTCCAGTAAAGCCGGTGGTGTAGTATATAAAAAACACTATGACATTTATAACACGTAATGATTTTGAAATTGATGCGCCTGAATGTAAGAATTTGTGGATTGAAGTTAAGCAAAAAAAGTCTCCTTGTAGGTGTTGTATATAATGTATACCGCCATTCAGAGATGTAGGCCTACGTATACGCCGTAAGTAGACTTTTTGCTTGCGCTAACGCTTTCGGCCACATTTTTTTGGATAGTTGTCGCTTAATTGAGGCTACGCCGTAAAGTTTTCGCGGTTTTTTAGCGCATAGCGTCAACGCATACTTTTTAATGTCTTAGTTGTTGCTTGCATTTTTTTTATCAAAATTTCCAAATTTTAAATAAGTTGAAAGAATGTTTTCAATAGGCGAAGACATATTGAAACCAAAACGCAGCAAACTGTCAGATGAACACTTTCAGATGCTTGTGTTTCTTTGTGGAAATTTAAAATAAACTTGTTTGTTTCGAGTGGTTTATATCTTGTGAATGTTTGGCACCTAGCAAACAAAATGAGTTTACGCTAGTGTATGCGCTGGCGCTGACGCCGCCAACTTTTTTTACAAGTTACGTTGACGCATACGCGTATGGTTTTTCAAACGTTTGCGTTTACGCCGACGGCGTCAATAATTTTTGTATGCGCGTACATCACTGCCGCCATCTCACCAAATGTTTTTCTCTGTTTCATAACAAGTTAATTGCTTTACTACATGATTTTGAGAATGGCAAACACAAATATCTGCTTTGTGGAGATGTCAACATTGTGGTCACAACGGTAAACCACAATCTCTTCGTGGGAAAATTGTAACATAAGATTCTCGGATCCGTTCGTCTGTATGTAATGACCGAAAGAAACACTCTTCTGAAAACGTCTATTCAAGAATTGTATTTCTGTAAAAATAGCCTCAAGGCTGTCGAAATTGGGACGCAACACGATACGCCACTAAAACTTGTCACTACAATACAAATTACTGAGATAAAGACGGAAATTTTGTCCAGCTGGCAAGCACTAAGCAAAACAGTTAAATATGCGACCAACCTTTCAAACAACAATTTTAAAATGACGAGAATAGATTGCAATCTTCCAAATGCACGTAACCATCTTATGTGACGTAATAATGATAAGCATTATGAAGCTATTCCATTTCCAGCACCTGTTAAGTTTGGCTTACACCATATCTCGTAATTCAAGATTTAACGATGATGTAATGTTTCAACAGGTGTGACAAAGGTGATGCAATCTTTGCTTATTTCTAGCAATAGTCCATATGACGTAAGACGTCAGGTTCAGTAGACAACGGTTCTATGTGATGTTTGATTTGAAAATTGTCCGTACATATCAACACTGATTTATTGAAAAAAACTGAATCCTAATATTTGACTATGTAGAATCACTTGAGTTTTCTTCTTCTTCGTTTGAACATAGTTAATAAATATACCTAGTTCGCCAGCTTTCGTTGTTTTAAACTCGGCACGTACGCCCTCTGTCGGTGGTTAATACGTTTTGCTGACTCAGCATAAACCACTAGAGAAAACCTTTAGAAAATTGGCGAATTGAATGGTTGCAGTGTTTGTTAGGTGAGTTTGGGTTGCTGAATGGGGTTTAATAACGCTAGAAAGAAGAAAATGTGTTACAGAAGTGCTAAACGTTCCTTTTAGGCCTTCACTGTGTAATTTCAATTAAAATATAATACTCCATATGCACGTTTTCCTCAGAACATACCGTAGCTCAGAATGCTTGCAGCACCAAGTTGATCCATATAGACAAAAAGCATGCAGAAAGGCACTGGTAGCATGACTAGGCCAACAAGTAGCATGACTAGCATGGTAGCATGACTAGGCCACCTACAGTATGTTTTGGTCTTCTGCTGAAGAAGCCAAAATTCAATTCCTTAGTAATTTGAAAACTCACATCATCTTTTAACTACTTGTTGGCCTAGTCATGCTACCAGTGCCTTTCTGCGTGCTTTCTGTCTATATGGATCAACTTGGTGCTGCAAGCATTCTGAGCTACGGTATGTTCTGAGGAAAACGTGCAGATGGAGTATTATATTTTAATTGAAATTACACAGTGAAGGCCTAAAAGGAACGTTTAGCACTTCTGTAACACATTTTCTTCTTTCTAGCGTTATTCCCCCCCATTCAGCAGCCCAAACTCACCTAACAAACACCGCAACCATTCAATTCGTCAATTTTCTAAAGGTTTTCTCTGGTGGTTTAGGCTGAGTCAGCAAAACGTATTAACCACCGACAGAGGGCGTAGCCTACGTGCCGAGTTTAAACGGCAAGATTCGTATTCAGTTGGCGAACTAGGTATATTTATTAACTATGGTTTGAACCTTGTTCTTCGCCACTTCAAGGGTCGAGGGGCTCTGCCTTTTACTACCCTTGGGCAGTGGCGGCGACGCGGTCTAGATGTTTGGGCAGGTGTAGAGCAGCCATTGAATTGATTCACTTGAGTCAATTGGCTGCAACTCTTTAATAACCAAGGCAACAAGATTCTGTGGAAATTCTAAACCTTCTTTATTAGACCATATGTATACCAACACCAATGTTAATGAACAGCCGCATGGGATATGTTTGTATCAGTGACGTTGGGTGGTTTAAACCGTTGGGAAAGCAACTTGGAAATATGCTGCAGCAAGGTAGTAGGCACGAAGGGCGTAACCGTCGGGCGAAGCCCGAAGGCGTTTTGCCGAAGGCAACACTTCCAGCGGGGGGTCTGGGGGGTCCCCCAAGAAATTTTGAAAAACACTTCCAATTTGGTGCGCTCTGAGAGCATTTCCAAAACAAATCAAAAATAAAAATCTGTCAAATTGTGCTTCGCCTATGTCGTGATCATACATCCATTTAATGTTTAGAAGTCATGAACAATCTTAATTTTAACGTTGCAGGACTAAAATCCAGTGTTAGACATGGAATAATAGTTGTCTAAATATTTAATTCGTCATGAATGTTCATTCTCAGATATTCAGTAAGGCCTACACTACAAAAACTAACAGTTAGGCTTAAACATTACAACCGCAAGCAACTTGTACAAAAAGCTGGATAAGTTTGCCTCCTGCGTATAGAAGCTTAACGAACTAAATATTGCATCCGCACCTGAGCGTTCATTGGCGAAGTAACGTTATATCAACGTTGTAAAAAGGGCAAAGGTATGACTATGAAAACTAGTAGGCTAAAGTACATGGCGAGGAGACATAAAAAAACAGCAACAATCTTTTCGCCTTTATGATGCTGTGCTGTGTACCGTGACGAGAGACCATTCTGTGCGTATGACGAGATAGTCTAGCGATTGTACGCACTGACGTCACTGGGAAAGCAACTCTAACCATAACACATCTGATTGGCTAAGCAGCTGGTGACGTTTTGCAAAACGAGTGAGGATTAGATAAAACGAAGGCGTTTTTTGACGTTGTTGAACGTTGGGAAAGCAACTTTGATAGTTGATTTCCCTGGAGCCTCAGTGATTGTTTCTGACAGGAGCGTTTGTGTTAATTTGCATTTATAGGCAAGACATGCGGTTTGGTGAGGACTTCGATTAGACTACTCACCAGCAGCGTTACGAGTAGGCTAATTCTAGTCAACAGTAATTTTCAAGTTAAAATAAACGTGATAAAAATAATAAGAAGTTGAACCTAGAATTCAGTCATTATATTTTGCATAGTTTTCGCTCAGGTAAGCACTGCTTTCCTTGCTTTCCCTCACCGATCGTCACTGGTTTGCATGAGATATCTGATCACCTTCCCATACTTTTATGTGTACAATAAAACAAAAATCTAACTTATTACAACAGAACCGCCGATTAAATTGACTCGAAATTTAAAGAATTTCAATCTGGAAGAATTTTTAATTGATTTGGCTGCTAACCTAAACACTACAAATCTTGAAAATAGCAATGCAAATGATGTATCAAAAAACAAATTATATCAAGTTTTGATGACGGTAAATTTACATACTCGATTTTTTTAGACCTCTGCAAGGCTTTTGACACAGTTGATCATAACATACTTTTGAAAAAGCTTTATCACTACGGCTTTAGAGGAAAAATTCATAACATTCTAACTTCGTATTTAACAAACAGGTTTAACCCTTTATCCTGTGACGTATTTTGGCCAGTTGACTTGCGGACGGGGGGGTCGGTTCGACACTATCATTTTGAGCTCGTGTAACTCAAAAACTACGCAAGATAGATCAATCAAATTTTCACATGGTGTAGATAATTTATCTGACAACATAACATCGAAACTCTTTTGCAATTTGTTCAACAGCGCAACTTGAAAAATCAGATAATTTGATGGTTGGTCATATTTTTTTATTTGACTTGAGAAATTGCTTCTTAATTAACTTATAATTGAGTGTGACGGATTAATTCTATTGTGTAGATTTTAATCTCTTACGCGGAGACGTCGTCCACGCTTCAATGAAATCGTAATTGGCGTCCGACTCGCGTTTGCTTGTTGTTTTGCCGGAAGCATTGCAAAAAAAATTTGCTTTGTTTCAACATTTGCAGAGAATGAGACATAATCACAGCAAAAAACTATTTCAAGTTCTTTTTGAGCCACATGTTTATAGTCTACACTTTTTCAAACGTACTGTCATTACTTGATATTGGAACTAAATCAAGCAAATTTTTTTTCACATTCACACTGTCGAATTTGGTTATGTATGATCAAGAAACACTTTGCATTTCACAGCACATCTCAGGAAGCTATTTATTCGTTTTTAACATTATTTCAACGTCTAAAGAGGTTGAATCGATGTAAAAAGTGTCTGATTTGCTGTCTGGGTAGCGATTGAATACAGAAAAGTAAGGTAGCCTAATGGTGTCACGTGGTATTTGAACAACAACCTATCCAAAGGTAGTGACTTCCTTCGATAGGAGCTTGTTCCATTTTAGGCCATCATGCACTCCAAAAACAAAGAGCGTCTAAAACTCCTGACTGATAAACTATGTCACGATGCATTCCAAAGTGATATGTTTCAATACTTACCAACAATGATCACTTTGAATGAAACAATTTTGCAAACAGCTGTGACAAAATGTAGTGATAATAATCGTTTAGTCAAATCGTGTTGGTAGGTTATAGAAGAGGTCGTTTGCCAAATGGAACTCCCGTTCTGCGTAACAAACTCAAAGTCGTGACATAACGATACAAAAAATAGAAAAAAAATCTTTTTCAGGCCGAGTGCTATTGTCGTAAAAAAACAAAAAATCACTAAAGTGTTGACTTTTTCCTTGGGCAAAATTGAAGGTTGTTGATATTTTAAAAATGCACGTTTGTGTCAAAATGATTGAAGTGTTTTTTTTCATGTTGTTAACTAGATTTGCAAAATAACGTTTTCTACATTTTTTGTCTATTTTGTTGGACATGCATTTTGTGTCAAGTTATTTATTACGCATGAGAAGATTTCTTTCTGTTCAAATTTTGAAATAGCATTTTAGATGCAGTTTGCGGTTGATGGCGTTACTGCAAAAGCCATCTTTTGTAATTGACACACATCCAAAAACAAAAGACGCATAAGCTACTGCTGGCTGATAGACCACGTCACAATACATCGTAATGATGTTTTTCCGAACTGAAGACCCAGAAAACCAATTTCGTCGTATATTAGTTTAGACGTCTGCAGACGTTGAACCAATGACAAAAAGTGATTTGCTGATTTGAAACAAAGTGATTGCTGTTTCCAATGAGCAAACATTTTGATAAAAAGTAATCAAGTTTTGGCTACAGCTTTCTGGTCCATTTAGGCTACTCTGGTCAATCGACTCACGTTGCAAATAACTTGTTTTGTGTAAGGTCTTGCTTGTGAAAAAATCGAAGTAAAAACACAAAAATGAAGTAAGCTATATTTACAAAGTGTTATATTCTTGAATGAATCATAGTTTTTAAAAAAAATAGTCTGAACAGGTTTCATCTGATAAAAACTATAATTGATATCATCGCGAAGGATCAAATAGCTGCGAAAATCACTTCAAGCAATTCTTTGGGGTGATTTTCATTATGCAAACCAAGGTGAACTTCAATACACATATTTTTATGCCAAACGATAAAAATCGTTCTTTCTTTTTTTCAAGGATAAGGAAAACGATCCGTATAAAATATAATTCAATTCAACATATTTTCCTTATTTTGTCAGATATGCATTTTGTGTAACAATGCTTTAGAAAAATTGCTGAGTATGGTATAGCGTTTGAGATGCAGTCAGAGAATACAACTGTATGGTTGATGGCGTTATTACAAAAGCCAATCTTTTGTCACGGAAATGTATTCGAAAACAAAAAGGCACAAAAGCGCTGACTGATAGATTACGTTACGATACGTTACTAAAACGAGGCATTGATTTCATATTCTTTCAACCCAACAAACAACTTTGCTCCAAATGACACAAACGTCCAAATTTATGGAGAAAAAGATATAGGCCGACACCGTTTTGTGAAAATAAGTTTTTGTAGACCAACATTTGAATGAAAAGTTTGAAATTATTGAGTTGGTCCTAATAGTGTTTCTGCTGAAATATATCAAAACTTTTCAATCCTCGTATAAAAAAATAATTTTGTAATCTCTCAAGCAACTGCAAAATTACCATTTAGGTAAAGATTCAGTGATGATACAATATGCACAATGCTTGTCAAAGCACAATAATTTAGCTGCGTGTGTTTTTCCACAAAAGCCAAGCAGTTTAGATAGTCTGTGTCAAGTTCTTTTCAGTATCCTTCAATCTCTCGTTTTCATAAAACATTTTCACAACATCCATAAATATTCATGTGAATATAAGTGTACACTGTACAGGTACATGCAAAAGTTTATTGGCGGGTCAAGAACGCACTCCTTGCTTTCCGACAAGAAATCAAGAAACTTACCACATCAGTATGTTTGTTTTATAAACAGAGTTTTGTCAAGAACTTTCCTACTGCTTTTTGTTAGAAGTTAGAAACAAAAATGTATTCGCCATAGAAAACAACGTAAAATTACATTTTTTTCAGCATAGCTTATCGGATGCTCTCTGATAATTTCAAAGCAACTCAGATGTAATTAAAAGATTAATCAAAGCAACTCAAAACTCGAGTTTGCAAACAAAAGGCGGAATCATTACGGTTGAATGCTTTACAACAAAACCAAATCATGAGATATCTGCGTCGCAGTTCCACGCACGTCGGCGCTCAGTAATCCTATTAATCCGTATAATTTGAAAACAAAAGGGCTAGCTAAAATATCAGAGTATGTTATGAAAATCATGCCATATCTCTAAAACTATAGACAATAGCAACGTCATTTGAAGCGGAATAAATACTTGAATAATTTTTAGGAAAAGTCAAGAAATTTCAAAGCTGTGGATCGCGTAGTTCTTTAATGATATTGCTTTGAAAAGTACCAAGTCCCAACCGACCCCCCCCCCACAGGAAATAGGGTTCAATGTATAAAAATAGGTGGGCCTAGTACAAAATCAAATTTTCTGGAAGTCAAGAGTGGTGTACCACAAGGTTCAATCCTTGGACCATTGTTATTTTTGATTTATGTAAATGATTTTCCAAATGCGTCTTCCTTTACAACTCTTTTTGCCGATAACACAAACTTTCAAATGAATGACTACTGCTTGACATCTCTTCAAAGTAGAGCCAGTTGTGAATTAGACAAAATTGATGCTTGGATGAAGTCTAATAAATTATCTATAAATTATTCTAAAGCTTGTTATATGTTGATCGGCTATATCCAAAAGAACACACAAAATTTTAGTTTACACATTCAAGGAAATGAACTGGAAAGGAAAAATTGTATAAAATATTTAGGAGTAGGCCTACTACTAGATAAAAAACTAAATTGGAGGGAACATGTAAATAATTTACGTAAAACGCTAGCTAGGGGTTGTGCAATTGCATAGAGGCTTCGATACTGTGCTCCATTAACTGTATTAAAAATTGTGTACTGTGTAGGCCTACTTCGCTTGTTTTCAATCTAAAGTTCAATATTCCATTCTGAACTGGGGGAGGTCTAAACCAAACACTTATTTCTTCAATTCAAGTAGGCTACCTTTCTTCAAAATAAATTTATTTGTTGATGCTGATTTGTACCAAAACCAACCCATACAACTGAGCTCTACCGTGTTTTTAGCCTACCTTTTAAAGATTGAAGACTTAATTAAACTAGAATGTGGAAAATTTATGTTTAAAATTGTGCATGATATGTTGCCAAAATTGTATTATGCTTAATTCACCAATTTAGATACTATCCATAGTTACAACACTCGCCATCACAATAAATGTAGCCTACGTTGTTTTTACCGCCTGTTAAATCAAATAATCGGAAAAAAAATGTTACGTTTTACTGGTGTGAAGTTATGGAGTGACATTTCTAATGAGCTGAAAAATAATACATAGGTCTATAATGTCTTTATAACTAAGTAGGCTACAAATGTTTTCTTCTTGGTCAATATGGTGATTAATTCACATTTGTTTTAATGTTGATATTTCTTTGTTTTTTTTCTGCATTGGTGTTCATATTTCCGCTTTTTGTTATTAATTTTTTAGTTTTTTTTTTAGTGTGATTAGGCCTATTTGTTTTTTATTACTGTGTTAGACTGCAACAGGCTAAGATGGCAGCTGACTTTACAGGTCTTTCGTTGCCATCCTGTTGTGCTGATAGACACCCAATTTGTATGTACTTTTTGTTTGTTTATCGCCAGCAAAACAATAAACTGAACTGAAAGCACCCGAACGACTAATAACTCCACCACCAAAACGTAGTTCAGCATACTGTCGTTCTACAATCTAGCCCACATTATTAACTTAATTCTCAAAGAATAGAATTTTCCATCCGAGTGTGCACACTTAACTTCGGAATTTTAGAACTGCATTTGCGTTAGGAATCATGGTTTAAGTTTCTTAAAAAGAACTCTGGTTTTGATTGGGAAGGCGCAGCCACAAGCATTGCAAGGTCTACTCGCGACCATATAACGTAACACAACCAACGGTAGATCTACGTGTCGATGAAGTATACAGTAGGAATGCGTTTAGGCATCATACAAAATTGATTGCTAGATGGAATTCAGAGCAGCAGCAGCTGGCGGTATTTGTTAAATGAAAAGAATATTCCAGAATCCGACGCCAGTGAAGCGAAGCGTGTTACGTCAGAGAGAAAGCTCTCGAGCGCTACACCACCAGGCATGAATTGTGGACCGCAATGATATGACGTCATCAACATCAGAGATTTTCAAAGTAGCGAGAGTGCGCTACTTTTAAAGTAGCGGATGGCCACGTACCTCTGCTGGTGGTGCTGCAGCAGAAAAACGTTATCGAAATCTCGGACGATCGACTCTTTAATGTAGACCTACTTAGGCTATACCGCCATGTATCGGGTGCCAATGGATATTCTCCGCATCAACTGCTTGGTCACCATCAACGACACACAAGCTTGACATCCTTCTCCCCGCAGCAACCACAATAGCAGAAAAGCTGCCAAAGAGTTAGATCCCAAAGTAATGCCGGAAAGTTGTTGACCTCGATTTCGCAGGACTCTAATAGCCTAATTAGTCCCATATCACAACCATAGCTCTTGTTAAGCCCAACCATAGTAGTTTTAAGCGACACGAAAGTCGTAGCCTATAAGTTCGAGTGGTTCCTCGAGCGCGTGACTTCTGGAACGAAGAAGCTTCACGATCAAGCGGCGTTGGTTCTACTCTCGGAGTGTGCGCTTGAGCAACGCATTCTAAGGACTGCGTTCTATTCAGCGGCACCTAATAGATAAAAAAATTCCTCGGCAACAACACTTCAACAATCGAAAACTTCACTTTGTCAATCTCGGTAACCTGCCCTGCGTCAAAAGCCTCTACAAGTAGGCTATGCGAAACTGCCAAGAATAACCTATCAAGGCTTTGTCAGTCCGAGGATAAAGATTCAAAATCAACCAAACCAGATCCCATTGGGAGACGCCATATTAACCAGCTGCGTGATTCACAAACGTCATACTTGCAAAAAGTGATGATCTGGGTTAGCTTGCATTCCCTTCATTGTCGACCGCAAACGACGTTCTTCCAACGCCGACGTCACATCATTTCTTACGAACCCTCACCCATCGCGGCTGAAAGCCCTTCAACTGATTCTATGCCAGTCTACCTTAGCCTATTGAGGCGATAAAGGATAAGACAACCATCCAAGCGTTATAGACTCAGGTGACGTTAATTTTACAGTAGACTATAAGTGATAGGCTACTAAATCATTCACATAAACGGAATTCCGACTCACTTTCACCTACAACGGTAAAGTTTGCCTTTCCTGAACCGGAATTTTTCACGCTGTCATAAAGACATTGATTCCGTTCGACTGGTGCAAAATCAACATTTTTAGTGAAGCAGAATACTTTAATAACAATACCCTGTTTCCAAAGCAACATACAAGTGATACAACCCAAATCAGGGATGGCGAGTCAATGGCCTACGTTTCAAAGTTACTTGTCACTGGCATTGCAATGGTGGCCGTCAAACACAAGAGAAAACTGTCAAATATTTGTTAGAAGGCTTGATCTTTCAATCTAGCAGTAACTTGAGTAAAACATGTAGCAACTTCTGTTTCAGTCGGAATTACCACCTCAACTTCTAAGTTGAAAAGGCTCACCATCCCTGGTCTAAACGATGGCACCAACTGTAGAAAGAATCGACGATGGCCTGATGGATACAAATAGCCTACAGCTGGAATGTGAAGCAAGCCGAAAGCTTGCATGATGCCAGGAGAATTTCTTTGAAGAGTTTGGTGATCAGATAAAACAATTACAGCAAGACGTTGATAATGTGTTGCATTTTTACCGATACTGCTTTTGAGTAGCTTTTGGGCTGTAATTCTCAATCAAGCCTTGGTCCCTCTACATTCTACAAGGTTTAGATTTCTTAAAAAGGACCATTAGCCAACTGTTGAAAATAAACAATCCAAAACCACCTTGAAGGTCACGACATCTATCATGACATATTTTAACACAATTTTTTCTAAAAGTTGCTCAGATTCATGCAAATAAACCGTTTTTTACAATTATGCATTCTTCATACGAAAACCCCACAATTTTATCTTCAGATTTAGGCTGTAACCAGTGGTTGAGGATTTAGATTTAGTGGACGGGAAAACAAGGAAGCATATCTTTGTGTTTTCTTTCAGTCTCGCGATTACTTGTTCTGCCAAGACAGCGGCATGCTCTCGGTAGGTTTCGAACCGACAACCGGCGGAGCGTGACATTTCCGGTTCAATGTTCGTTGAAACAAGAAGATTATTTTCAAACACTGTCACCATACACGAATGATTGCTTGGTTTCCAAGGAACTCAAAAGTTGTGCAGCCAGAGATAACAACTTTAAACAGTTCCATTATATGCTACTGAATTTTTAGAGTCGTAAAGCCGGTGCCTCAGAACGGAAATCATTTATCAAACTTAAACTATGATTTACAAAAATACATCTAAAAATAGGGCGTGACGTAACCATAATTATCAACTGATGAGAGATGACGAACAGGACATCCGTTAAAATCCTTAAAATCCCAAAATCATAGAATTATGAAATTACGTATTTTATCACAACTTGTCTGCAGAAGAAACTAATTGTGAATTTGAAGGCAACGTCCAAAAACCGTATGGAATCAACACGCTACACAATAGCTTGTAAGTTAGCCAAAAATTAAAAAAAAAAGTTGTTTGGTGTTTTTGATGTAATGCAATTTGGCTTCAAACAGACTAAATAAATTATGTTACAATAAAAATAATATTTTAATAAAGGATAACAGGTTATTACCAGTAAAATTGGTAATTTATAGAACAATTTATTCCATTGTGATCAAACTAAGTGTAGACAAATATTTGTTGAAATAACAGCAGGCTACATCCAAACAGGAAATAATTTACACATAACCTATAAAGAAAATTACAAAGAAGAGTATAAATAAACAAAATGTAGGCCTTCTCTTATTTTTCAATGTATCCTCCCTTTGCCTTCACCAAACGCCTTAGTCTGTTGTGCACTTGACTGCATGAGGCACGCAGCCAACAGTCCTTTGGACAGACGAAAAGTCAGTCACTGCCCAGGCTGTGCATAATAATCAGAATGACCGTATTTATGCAGAAAAAAAGAAGATATCCCACTGAATCAAAGGCTGATGTTCCGAAAACAGCCTCTGTGATGGTTTTGGGTGGAGTAACTTCAACTGATGAAAAACTTCCCTCTTCTTCATCGAAAAGGGAGTAAGAATTAATCAACATGTTTATTTGAAAATGTTGAAGGAAAAATTGATTCCCTGGATCAATGCAACATTTAGAGAAGACGGAATAACTCTTCAACAAGACGGGACTACGTCCTATACAGCGAATCATGTCCAGGACTGGTGTAAGGAGAATATGGCAGGGTTTTGGCCAAAGGATATGGCCTCCTTCCTCTCCTGATTTAAACCCAATGGACTTCGCAATATGGAGTACCTTGGAGAGTGAAGCCTGTTTTTCATATCATTCGAGCGTTACAGCTCTGAAGGCAAAAGTTCGCACTTGTTGGCAAGAAAATATCATCAGACACCATACGTGCCTCATGCAGTCAAGTGCACAACAGACTAAGGCGTTTGGTGAAGGCAAAGGGGGGATATATTGAAAAATAAGAGTGCATTTTGTTAATTTACACTTTTCTTTGTAATTTGCTTTATATATGTAATTTTTTCCTGTTTGGATGTACTGTTATTTCAATAAATATTTGTCTACACTTGGTTTGACCACCCTGTATAATGGAAAAGTAGAAAAGAGAGGCATTTCTTTTATTAACATGCAAGCTGAATAGCTAATAGAACAATAAGTTATTGTATAGCGACCATGAATAGACTTTAACGAAACAATGTAACAGATTTTTCCACAGGCCTTATAAAATACTTGCATGGAACTAAAACACATGTAACGCCTGTATTGCAACGAAACATTGAGCTGCTCATCTGGATATGCTTGAGATGATTTGAAACTAGAACCAAGCAGCTCGATACTAATAACAATCATATCTTCGTTTACCTTTGACGATCATTTACACTACCGGTACTACGTCAAGTATGGCAAAAGAACATCTTTAACTAATACAAGTGTACAAGAATGCAGGTGCACCTACGTGATAATCATGTATAAACATTACAATTCTTTAAAAAGCAAATAATAGCTCGCCCGGCCTCAGTAAATTGCACATGAAAAAGGCAACTACACTAATTTAATAATTCTATTTGGTGAGAATCGATCTGTTGATACCATGCGGCAGTATGTTTCCACAAAATCAAATCGATTCATTGATTCATTTGTCGATTGATTCAACGTCAAAACACATTGAATAAACATTTGGCAGCTAAAATAAATAGTTTCTATTAAGTTTCGTTCTCTAAATGAAGTCCGTTTTCTTTCTCACTGGCAACAGAGTCCTCTTCTTCCAGTTTCGATTCATCATCGTTGTCTTCGTCAGAAGAGACCTGAGAGGGAAATCAAGATGCTGACGATTAAAAAATAGAAATAACTTTAACTGCATTTTTTAATCTTGATAATGACTTTAATAAACAATAAGTGTAATGACCCATTTGATTAAATTCATACAGGCGCAGCCGACAAGATGCCAGCCATGTTTTTCGGATTGTCGACCTGATTCTATAATAATGTCAAGTTTTAAACAAAACTTCTTGTATTGAGCAAACTTTGATCACGTGGCGTTTTACTCGGAAAGACCTGCCGCATGGATGATTGGCTTACCACAGATGTTTTTGTTGGACTATTGATGAACTCTAAATGTAATCTATTTGTTGGCAAGGCACGACGGAGTGTATCATCCATCACGTGTGAAAGCGACTTCTTCTTACTAAGGCTTTTAGGAAGTTGTTTTGAGTGAACTTTGATTTTTCGTAGTTAAACTTTTCGTAGTAATCAACATTTTCAGAAAGTTACGAGCCATAAGGTCACAACATGATACTGCTGCTCTTCAATATGATAAAAACAAAACAAGTTTGCAATTTGCGCGTGTTTGAAAAAAAGTATCGGTAAATTCGAGGAAACCTCAAATACTGTGTTACTTCACCTCTGCACCAAAAACACGTAGCTGAGTTTTATAATTTGCAAGTTTTTCTTCTTGGTCTGTCAATAAAACCAGGAGGTCATCCTGTTCCGTCTTCATGGCATCAGAATTGGACTTGCTCTTTTCCAGTTGCTTGGACAACGAGGTTTGAGTTTCTTCGAGCTCTTTTACTTTCTTCTCGGAATTTGAGCAGCGTTCATTTAGGAAAGTATTTTGTTCCTGAAAAAGGAAATTCAAATTTTGGAATACCCTAGAACTAGTAAATTGATATACTTCAATAATTTAGCAGCTGCATTAAACCACGAAGTTTGGTTACTCTCAAACTGAAGATCACAATCCATTGAGAAGAAATTTTGGTAAACTGCAAAGCAGCTGCAATCTTCAGAAAAGCTATTGAATAAATTAACAAATAAATCAACGGTAATCGCCCTCTTTCGTTGTGAATTGACGCCCTCAAAAGTTTCAACGTTGCACTAACAGAATTGCACATAACATACGTTACTGCAGACAGTGGCGCATTGTAGCACTAAAACGTGAGCAACGAATGACACAAACTGAAATAAACCAAATAACAAAGACTTCGTATAGCCGATCTGCAGAAATCTTTGACACCTACATGTACTTAAGCTATACTGACTTAAATTACTAAAGAGGGAATTCACCCACAAGTTGAATATCACTCCTGGCCCAAAAAAGACGTGATTGAATTATTTTTGCACGATAACAAAATATGTCAGATCGCGCTGACTCGTAACATAATTTTTTTGTTATCATTACCACCTTACCTTTAGTTTCACCTTACCTTAACCTTTAGTTTCAATATCTTTGCCCCCTTACCTTTAGTTTCAATATCTCTTCCTCAGCCATCTTTAATTTGTCTAGCGTTTCGTTCATTTCCGATCTCATGGCTGCTTTTTCCGCTACCAGCGCATCACTCTGATATTAGACAATGATGAGAACTGGAGGTAAATCGGTAGTTGCAGACGCTAATTAAATATTACATCAACACGATCAATTCTGGTCAACTTGATTGATTTGTACAGGTTACTGCTTTATGTAATGTACTAGTAGAATATTGAATAAGCCTAATAGAATTTTCCACAATGGACACAATGGAGGGTCACCATGACATGAAAACCTACATGGTGTACTGGTGCTTTAAGACTTCTCTCCTTTGCCAATTCCGCGTCTTTTTCATTCACAGATATTGTTAGTCTTTCAATCTGTAGGAAAAACAATTTTTGTAGTCGACACATTCTAATCATTTGAGGTAAATTAAGAAAACAACCAAATACACGAAGGATACATATAACCCAGTGTCTAAATCACATATCTTTTTATCACGCCAATAATTGTTTTTCACAAAACGCAATTAAATATTCTGGCATGAAAACGAAAAGCAGCATCTAGGATCATTCACAGTACAAGTATGTAAACATGCGTGAGTGCAAAAATCAGTAAAAATTATTAACAGTTCGTCGTTGTCGCGAATCAAGCCGATGCGGCTTTGATGAACTAGTTGCTGAGCTCGTAAATCTATCAGCGTTCCCAATGTCTAAAAGTATTCTTGCTAGCCTAATTGATTTATCTTGTTGGAAATTTCATTAAAATGTTGTTTGCCGCTGTCATGGGCACGCCTCCAAAAGAAGCGATCACCTACGCAGAGATCTTCATATTCTTTTGTCGTAATGAAATATCAAAAGAATTGAAGTTGTCTTGAGGCTGTCCATAACTTCCGGGTCTTGTTAAACGGAATTTTAAACTTGCATATTTGTCATATCTGTGTATGGAATCCGGAGCCCAGTTTTTGTGTGAAGATAGCATCTCACAACCATTCTGGAGAACACACCACGCCAACACTTCGAGAAGTCGAAACTTGAAAGGAATCAAAAATTCCCGATCAAGTAGTTATTCTTGCATGTCCACTTTTAGATCGAGTGTCTTTCAGAGAAAACCCCGTTACGGATTGGACAAATTCTGGTCTACGTACAAATGGTAAGCCCAATGCCTCGGATTCAGAAGTTCAAATGAAGACAACGACGAAAGTCTTCGTTGTCGGTCTTTCGTTGAACTGTCTTTCCATAGCGTTCACTTAATCCTCACCTTAAATGCCATTGGGTAGCCTGAAGGCAGTTTGTGATGATTGCTTGCCTGTAGTTCACCTTGCAAATACGAAATCGACGTACTTGGCTACAGGGTTTCTCACGGAGTAATCAAACCAGATCCCTCAAGATTGCAACCACTACTGGATTTACCCGTTCCAAAGTGTAAAACTGAACTTCAAAGAGTCGTTGGGATGTTCGCTTACTACGCTCGTTGGATACCCCAATTCTCACAAAAAGTACGTCCACTGAACCTTGCAATTACTGGAAATACCTTCCCCTTATCTCAACTGGCGTTACAAGCTTTTGAATCATTAAGACAAGGACTTATGAATACTTGTCTATCGTTTATTCGTGATGACTTGCCCTTTCAGGTTGATTGTGATGCATCTGAACATACAATAGCTGCAACTTTAAACCAAGGGGGGAGACCGGTAGCCTTTTTCTCAAAAACACTTTCAAAATGTGAAAGAGCGTACCCTGTTGTAGAAAAAGAGGCTTTAGCTATAATCGAAGCTGTTAGACGTTGGTGTCACTATCTTCATGGTAAAAAGTTTAAATTAATTACTGATCAACGAGCTCTTTCATTTATGCTTGACCCAACTAGCAAAGGTAAAGTCAAAAATGCCAAAATTCAACTTTGGAGAGCAGAATTGGGTTGCTTCGACTACAGTGTAGAGCATCGGCCAGGAGTCGATAACGTTGCTCCTGACACTCTATCTCGTTCCAAAGTGATCGCCAGCTACTCTCAACAACCCAATCTAAAAGACATTCATCGCCAACTTGGGCACCCGGGAGTTACTCGTCTTTGGCAATTCACTCGTTCAAAAAACTTGCCGTTTTCTTTAGATGATGTGAAAAATGTTTGCAAAAGCTGTCGTTCGTGTTGTGAAGTGAAGCCTCGCTATCACAGCTTGGATAAAAACCAACATTTAATACGTGCCACGAGTCCCTGGGAAAGAATAAGTATCGATTTCAAGGGTCCAGTAAAAGGTATCAAACCGTACATTTTAATGGTTATTGACGAGTATTCTCGTTATCCATTTGCTTTCGCATGCAAAGACCAATCCTCATCAACGGTGTTAAAGTGTTTATCAGAACTTTTTGTACTATTTGGCGTTCCTGGATACGTACATAGTGATAGAGGTTCGGCCTTTATGTCCAATGATGTAAAAACCTACCTTACAAGTAAAGGTGTGGCTACCAGTAGGAGCACACCATATCATCCCACTGGTAATTCACAAGTAGAAAGAACGAATCAAACTATTTGGCAAACCGTACAGTTAATGTTACATGATCGTCATCTTCCGCAGGAGAGATGGGAAGAAGTCCTACCTGACGCTCTACATGCAGCGCGATCATTATTATGTACCAGCACAAATGCTACGCCGCACGAACGTTTTCTTAGGTTTGAACGACGTTCAATGCTCGGGAAGAGTTTACCTGGTTGGTTGCTCCAACCAGGATCTGTCTTGCTTCGCCGGTTTGTCAGGAACAAGGACGAGCCATTAGTAGATGAAGTTGAATTGCTCGATGCGAACCCTAGCTTTGCACATGTTCGATATCCAAATGGCCGAGAATCAACTGTATCGACTACAGACCTTGCTCCTTGTCCGCAAAAAGAAAAACCAGCAGAAGACAACAACGTTACCGCTTCACCTGAACTACTGGATTTAAATTCACAACCTGCACCAGAATCACCAAAGTCCGGACTTGAATCTCCAAAGTCTACACCTGAAAATCCGGTTGTTGAACACTCGCAGAAACCGGCCGTAATCGATGTTGAGGTTCCTGCCCTTCGCAGATCCTCTCGGGTACGAAAAGAACCTGACCGATATGGAGCTTATGTGAAACATTGATGTATCTATTTTCTTGAGACAACAAGTATCGAAATTTTAAACATGTTCATAAATCAGCGGGGAGGAATGTGATGATTGCTTGCCTGTAGTTCACCTTGTTTACTCGCTTACGTAATCTTGTGTGCCCTAGGTAATTGTACGCTTTCTAGTTCTGTACTCTAGCCTTGCCACTGATTCATCTTGCAGTTGTACTGGCAGAACGAGGAAAATAGAATTGTGCAGAACTATGTCTACCGTAGATATATTTAGTTAACCTTATATTTGTTTTGTTTGTTTAGCACCAACTTAAGTTGATTAAAGCCAAGTTATGTTTCTAGTTTGGTTTATTTCGTAACACAGTTTATAGAAACAATTTAGCAATGTAGCTGAGAAAAGGTAGCAACGTGATATATGCTTACGATAACTTAAACTTGAAAAAGAAATACCTGCTCCTGTAAGTCTTTCACGTCTGATTGTGCCACATTGCGTTGAGTAGCGTCCCCAGTTGATTTAGTGTCCAGCTGAGCTTTCTTCAAATATAACGCAAACAGAATGTTATTTCATTGAAAACAATGATTATACGAATTCTTGGTCATGACGGATATGTCACAATTTTCAGACAATGTTGCTTCCTTTTCATAATTTTACCGAGTAGTGGCATCTATATAGCAGCACGATATAAAAATAAGAAAAATTACGATTGTCCATTCAGCTATTTCACAACTCTTCCCATCCACTCGGTAACTGCCATACCACATAAAACTTAATTTTACTTTTTCAGCCATTAAATACGACTATGCCTTTTTTTATATCAATTTGACAATGAGAATACTACGTAGAGGGCATTACCAGATCAAGAATAGTTTGTTGTTGTGAAGAAAGCTCTGTTTCCTTTTGCGCCAACTGTTGGTTCAAGGCCTCCATACGTTCAGTCATCATAGAAAGAGCCTCGTCATTAGTTGAGCCTAGAATGAAATACAATACAATTAACAGCAGCACTTACATTTAACAACGATTCTTAAGAAACATTATCTAGCCAGTTACTAAAGATTGTTTTTATACATTGCAGAATGCAGATGTTAAAATGCGAAATCGTACGGTTTTCTGGATATGTGCCAATACATACTTGTTGTCGAAACGTCGGTGTAACTTGGTAAGCAAAAACTACGAGACCAAAATGAAAAAAAGCTTTCAGAATTAACTTCGAATATGACGTTGAACACTAGTCACGGCATGCAGCTTGCACGGTAACCACTAACTTAGATTTAGCATTGCCACATGTAAGATGACAACATAAGCAAGTTTTAGAGAATTAAAAATTCACATTCGCAAATATTGAGTTTTTTTTTCGGAAATAGCGTTGGGTGAAAGTCCAAAAATTCACATTCGCAAATATTGAGTTTTTTTTCGGAAATAGCGTTGGGTGAAAGTCCAAAACACTTGCAGTCTACAAGTGCAGTTGTACCTGCAGTCTTGCACTCTTTTAAAATATTACATTTTACAGAGTGAAAATAGTGCAATACATCAGCCCTTACACACCTTGGGTTAACTTCAGTACGTTATATTGGTCTTTCAACTGTTGGACTTGTGAGTTCCTTTCGGTCAAAAGATTCGATGATGTAGTAAACTCTGCTTCCAGTTTTGAACACTTCTCTTTTAGCTGCACAAGTTGGGCATCCTAGAGAAATACATGAGTGGATGCAGAAGATTGATGCTGACAATAAATGTCACCATGCAGTAGAAGGATGGCAGGGCGCACGATTTCCTCAACATACATGAAACTCTCTGTTTTGAAGCCTGGCTTTTTTGTATTTACGCAATTTCCAGGGAACTATTTATTGGAAAGTTATTTGTTGATCAGACTAAGTTTAGCCCAGAAAGTCAATGGCTCTCAATAGTTTTATAACCGCAGAACATTAAACTTCTAAAACAATCCCTCAATAAAAAGTTGACAAACTGCTCCTAAGTATATGTCCTTAAATGTAAAATTCCGATTTTTTCCCCTAAAATTAATTATTCAGTCTCCCTTAACATTTTCTCGGACCCTCAAAGATCCAAGAATCCCAATAGTGAGAGCCAAGTAGTCATCTAATGCGGTCGACCATTCAATGAATGTAACGCCTCCAACTTTCCTGTTGATGATTATCTTACTCGTCAACATGGAATAAAAAGTGTCACCTACTTCTGTCAAGCTTACGGCAGGGGCTCAAGCCTTTACACTTACAATACAAGAAACTGCCATGGACATGTTCAAAGGTTTCCATATTCGAGAAGAGTATTTAAACAATCAACCTGGCATAATACACAGTTAGAGCGGACACACTTATTCTTCAGCATTCAGCAATACTATGACATAGACTTGAAGTTATTTTTTTTTAATAATATTCTTTCCACCTGCTCTCTGATTAACTCCTTGTATTGCTTGACAATCGAATCATGAGCTTTCATGGCAGCTTTTTGCTCCTCTTCCTTTTTAACATCCTCCAAGTTAGAAACTGTTTTGATGATGGAGTCTGCAACGTCGATAATATAGATGAGAAATTTTGTTTTACTTTTGTAAATAATAGATCGGTCACTCACCAAGACTGGTTACATAGTTTGGTCCAGCTGGGTTTAAATCTACAACCATTAGACTAAACTTCACCAAAACGTTTTCGCCTCTACAGCTGCTAGATTCATTTCTTTGGTTTTATGTTAAATTACAGCAGAGGTGCAAGGATTTTATTAAAAATTCCCGAGTTTGTGAAAGTTTTTTTGAAGCACTTGCATGGTAGCAATCTGTCATTTTTTAAATATATATTACTTTTCCAAACAGACGGATTGACAAAGCTGGGCCACTATATTTCTTCAAAAAATTACCTTAATTTGCTTTTTCTGGGTAATGCCATAAGATAAGCGCACTGTACAGTAGAATGCAAATAATGTACACACGCTTAGACTACAAATCACTCAAGCAATTGTGACGCTGCAGTTGCGTTGAGATATGAGGTGAAAAATTGGTTATGCTGAAAAAACATAAACCTCAAAGGGCTTGACAAGAGAAGACGCGTGAGACAGATCGATGTGGAGGCAGGGTGTGAACTTCACACACTGTGAAGGTGATTGCGGCATTTGGAGGTGAATCCGGCCACCCTCGGTAACGGGGACATCACCGGAGCAAAACTGGACTACTACTACTCAAGAGTTACTTAACTTCTTATATAACTACACAAAGAAAGCGACACGCTTTTCAGACCTCTCCTTCCAACATATGCTGATCAAACACAAAAGAATGCAATATTCAACTCCATAACAAAAACACAAACCTTCTTGACTTTTGAACAATTTAGCGAATGCATGATTGAATAACAAGTAATCTGGTTTTTCAGCTGTCGGCTGTGGGCGCTGAAGGGCTTTGGTGTACAAGTCATGTTGATTGACGCACGACAAAGCGTCACAGAATCTGTCCACTCCAACTCTAGCGGCGATCAACTCAATGAGAGATTCTCTACAAGAACAAATCAAATCACGACAATCTCTGACTAAACGACGATAAAACGTTAACTCGACGTTATTTGCAATCCACGAAGCTGTGTATCAGGTTCAACTATAATCAATTTAACATAATTTAAGTTAATAATTTTAAACAATAAAGTATTGCTTTATTAAAACAGACCGAGCCTATAATAAAAGGTCTCAAACAACCATTAAAAAGCTGTTCTTTTCTTGAAGTGGATTGATCCACTGTATTCATCCACCACGAGTACTTGGATCTGGCCACTTTCGGATCAGCGAAATTCGCGTGCGTAGAATTCAGACTTCATTGGTGGAGTTGTTTCGGTGAGCATATTTAGAAGTAGAGACCAAAACAAGCTAATATTTTAAATAGAGAACAACATCATCTTTCATAGGAAAACTATGGCAACACGCTACACCTGATAAAATTTCGAAAATGAATACTTCTCACTTGGTATACTGAGGAACAGAGTCATCGTTGTCGATGATGCAGATGCCCAACAACAGGGCGCACACTCCGTGCAAGACAAACTCCAACTCCGTTCCATCTTCTCCGACTTGGCTAAGTAACTAATTGCAGCAAAAGTTAAGAAAAATACTAAAATCTATACAAGCAATACTGGCAACAACTGCTCAAAACGGGACTTGAAGCAAGTTATGAACAACCATAGAGGAAAAGTCGAGAATCATAAAACACCCTGCCACAAAAGGATACAAATGTAACAGCTGATTTGTTTTCAAGAAAGCAGGCAACCACTGCAGGGCAGTCGGTAAGCCAGCCGCATAGCAAGCTCAGCAATCCAACTCTTGTTTGCAAGGATGCAGTCTGAAAAGGAATTGATATTTTTTAAGTTGAATACGGAAGTTCGTTAGGTCTTCAATTGATTCTTAGTCGCGGCTCTAGCAATTTTCATTGAAATATGTAGCCTGCGGGAAATTTGAAAAAAGAACTTCAACAAAGAAACTAAACAAGACTCTTAATCACCTGTTGTACGATGTTGGTGATTTGACGAAGAAACGAAATTGGAGCATTTCCAGCAGCAGTGGCAAGTTGAACTTTCAATAATTTAAGCTTGGCGTCTTCGTTCAGCTTGAGGGCGTGGGATAAAGCTGTCGCAGCCAACCAGTTAGAAAGCGGATCAGAAGCAGCAAATAGGCCACCGCACAGTAACTGGCCGGTGGATATGTCTTGTGCTGCAACTGAAACAGTCAAGTCGATGAAACGTTCAACAGCAAACAAACTCGACCCATGATTAGCAGTGGGGGAAGAAACGTGAACACAAAAACAATCACGTGATCCATCAACTACGTCATATATACTTTCTGAGCAAATAAATTTTACACAATCTTGCAGAACGAACTATCGCGATCGCAGTTTTCTGTTACTAAGCTTCGGTTATTTGTAGTGTAACAGCAACGAGGGTAACTTCATCACCGGACCAGGGTGGGTTACATCACAATTGAGATATCGCCATATTTGATCGAATATGATGATGTCACTTAGCCTCCAACAACTTGACGTCATTGAGTAATCGATCGTCATCAGAAAGTAAAATCCAGCGGCACGGGTTCGACACTTAGTGGTGACAACAAACAATACTACAATTACAAACTAAATCAGCCAATCGACAGTCTCGTCATCCAGGGCCTTCAGTCCAAGCGTTCAACCACCACATGGAACGCTTGGACTGAAGGCCCTGGATGATGAGACTGTCGATTGGCTGATGACCTCATGCCCTAACATATAGTCCGGAAGAAAGCTCATACGACGAAGAAGAATCAGAAAAACAATAGTAGCGGCGTGACGAAGTTGTCTAATACCTTAAAAGGAGTAATTAAACAGAGAGACTCACCCTCCAACGAGGAAGGTAGGAGAGTGTTGATTATTTCGGTTTGTCCAGTGGGGTTTCTGTAAGTTATAACAAAAGAGATTTGAAAAAATATGAGACAAAATCGGCTTATAAAACTGAGTATTGAAACTTCGATCTTCAACCACAAAGCAAAGTTTTATGAAAATTCACCAACTTGTGTAAGAAACACTGGAAGCAATAAAGGACAGCGCATCGTAAGTCGAAGGGTTGTTGGCCGTTGACCATGGACATGAGCAAGACAACCAGGGCTGGCCGAGGTGGGTCCCATGGGGCCATGACGGAAGCGAAGTAACGTTGGTTGTCATTGCAGCCGCGGACAAGTTCTGACACAGTGTTGATTGTCTGAAATGAATGGAATAAAGCAAAGCATAAAATCATTCACTCTTTCTTATTCCGTTATTATTAGATCTGGAGGAAAATGATTCATAGAGTGAACGAGAGTCGAAATTGATGGAACGGGTGATGATGATTATTACCAAATTCTGCTATTCTTCTGCTAACATTTACCCATCTCCAACGAGTGAATGATCTTACCACCAAATGAAAAGTGACCAAACAAGATTAGCAGTCCCAACTTCTTGCGTATCTCAAATTAAATCCCAGAACATTAGTAGCTCATACAGCGTTAAAAAGAGGTGCGTTTGGCTTGCGCTTTTCATAGCTCCATTTACACCACAAGAAAAGTAAAGTACGTGATTTCAAAGTCGACGTGCTGAGCCACACACGCAAGCTTAAGCTATCGGTAAGTACATAAAGCAACATTACCTCGGTCAACACGTCTGTTGGTACACCGGTAGCCATTAACGAGTCGGAAAGCTTTTGAAGCAACTGGCAATGCTGCATGGCCAACTGACAGGGTGATGTCACATTAGAAGGATTAGATGGAGACACCAAAGTCCGAACAACCTGACAGACAATACGTTAGCGGCTACTCGCATACAACCATAATTCTATGTGACCAGCGTAATAATAAAAAAACAAAAAAAATTACAAATAATTTTTAACTTCTTACCTTCAACATAAGATGAATGTTGGCGCACTTTTGAGCAGTCCAAGCTGCTTCATGGTCGATTTCAAAGAAAGGTGTGATCCGCTGAATGAGAGATCCTTCCTAAAATGTTTTATTTGTCACGTTAAATAAAAAGAACAAACACCAGTAGTACGTACTAGTTTCAACAGCTCTGCTATTAACGCTTTTTGATCTGTAACCTTAAAATATACAGTCTCTTAAATCAAATATGACAAATCATCATTAATATCAATTATCTAGACAGCAAGTGAGGCGTTTTTTTACATTGCAGCTCTGATTTCAACAAGTAGATGCTTGTCTGAGAGGAAAGAAATAAGATATGTAAACTTTTTTCAGGCTGATTGGCACCGAGTTATGGCTGCAAGCTCATACCCCCACCGAAAGACGCATCATGGTATTTCAGAGAAAGCAGCAGCCAGCTACCTCGCCAAGTGTATCCCTTTCAACTCCAAGCTCTCTAAATGGCGTGTCGTAAATTGGTCTTTCCTATGCCCTTACAGCGTGAGCATGAGAATTGTGATTCGGTTTGAGTGGACTTTCTATTCCACTGTGGTTCAGGTAGGCTCAACAGAAGCAATTGGTGCTAAAGATAGAATTGTTTCCTGTTTTTTCTTTTTCTCAGGAAGAGTAGAACAAAATCCAATTGAACGAAGTGAGTGCAACGTAGCTAAGGTCATTAAAAAATAGGTGAACAAAATTAAACGACACAGAGCATTTAAAGTACAAAGATTTAGCCATCGAAAAGCTACAGAGCAACAAAATAACTAGTATGATACAGTACCTTAAAAAACTGTTGGTTAGATGTGTTGTTTTTCAAAAGGTGCAGCAAGAGCATTAAGCAGTCCTCCACTACAACACCACCATCAGCCAAGTCCTCTCCTTCAATGATGTTGAAAATTGATTCGAAGCCATTTTCAAAGGCGACGATTTTTTGAATATTAGGATTTCCTTTGGTGACCTCAATAAGCGCTAACAAAGCCTGGACATTATGACAAACAAATGTGACTCGAAAGTTGATTGAAAGATACAGACAGAGCAGGTTTTAGTGATGATTCGGTATGATATTGGTGCGGTAATCATACTAAAACAAAGATAACAACATCACGTTTAAACATTTACAGCAGTTGATTCTCACTGGTATGAACGACTAAACGTGGTAAGTTGGTACATACGTTTATTGAGTGCGATATTAGGTATCATTATCAATGCATTTAAATCCACTAGCTAACTTACACCGGTACATAATGCTGCAGTTTATTGAATCCAGAATCAGTTGTTTGTTTCGAAGATAGATATAAACGCGTGTACATCACTTTATCAGCAAACACGATTTTGAGTGAATGCCGAGTTGTTTGGTTTATGTTGAAAGGTGGTTATCAGCTATGTCGATTGCTTGCACATCAGCAAAAACCACTTTAGTTTTATTAAGTTTTTGACTTGATGCTAGAAAGAAGATACAGTAAAACAACAGCGATAGTTAAACCAAATGCCACCTGACGTTTTGTAAATCATCTAAAATGTTCTGTTGTAGGCAAAACACTGAAAAAATTACATTTTTGATGCAGTTGTGGGCAGAATTTAAGACCAAAGATAAAGTTGGTATTTTCTGCAATACCCTAATCACACACAGACGCGCGCTGTTTTGATGCAAGATGTAGTAAAACTAACATCACTACAGCCTCTTACATCATTTCGTATGACTTCCCTGTTGTCGGCAAGTAAGTCCATAATTCTTGATATACCTGCAACAAAAAGTCCAAAGGTCGGCTGGATGTAGCCAGGTAAGTTATAACATTTGAAAACGTTTAATAAACTTTATAGTAACTAGAAAGTTAAGACATAACTAACAGATTTGACGGACTGATAATATCGAATCTTTTTTTTCATCAAGCCCAATCCTCGGCCCCAGAGGCTCACACGACGACCCGACGAAGGTAGAAACAATAAACATATTAAACATCAACACCGCACAATCTAACTGAAGTTAATCAACAACAAAATAGTACTAGCTCGACTCAGCTGGATAAGCGTATGGACTAAAAAAAGGCCAAATCAAGACCCTAGTTCAAATCAACCCACTTCAAGAACAGTTCTTGATTTAGCGGCGTCTAATGTACAGAATAATTTAGAGGCAGCGAAACTACAATCGAAAACTTCACTCTGTCAATCTCGGTGACCGGGTTGCGTCGGTGGCTTGAAGGCTCAACAAGTATGCGAGGCTGCCAGGATTAAGCTTAAGAAGCTTTCTCAGTGCGAGGATAAAGATAATTATCAGTAGTTCAAAATTCTAAGAGTTTTTCATTAGTTTTCGAAGAGTTTTTAGTTGAAATATAACTCACCCATGGGCATTACTAACACTATCTGCTGAACTTCGTTTGATTTTCCCCTAAGCAAAGCTGCCAATAAGCGAATAGCTGCCAATCGAACTGAAAATTCATATCTTTCAATCATTCCAACCGCAATAAAAACATTTTCCTGCAAAAAGAAGCAAAATTACACTTAACAAAATTGATAGCAAAGTGCAACACAATATGAATAAGCGACTTTTAGATACGGCACTTCATCAAAACCTAAGGCAATTTGTAATAAAATGCTGAAGTAAAACAATTGTTCTGCTTTAATGTTTTGTTTGGCATTGAGCACACTTTTTGCAGTATTGATAATATTTTTGTATAAATGCTGTATTACGCGTATCGCAATGATGTGTGACGAAACCATGAAACGCACGGCTTTCCACTTCACCAAGGATGATTTCACTACAACTTATCTTATGGCGAACATCTTTCTCTCTCTGCTTTTTTGTTTGTATATAATAATGCATTATATGATATCGTTTCAAAGGGACTGCTTTGTAATCAAATATAATTGTCATCTCATACAATTTTTGAGGTAAAGCCCATATACAATTATACAAGCTTCAATGAAAAGAATGTAAGTTGTGATCTCTTACCTAAAATATACCAGACAAACAACTGTGTAGCCTACTACTTTTAAAGGAACAAAATTTATATATGTGCCGGTCTTAATACAGAAAAAAAAACTTGAAATAATTAATAATGGAATGACAATGGTAAAAGTTAATAGTCTAACAACTAATGACAATAATATCAATTGTACGTGATCATGAGAATACATTATAAAAATATTTTTCTGTGATATAAAGCAAATTTGAGTGCTGAAATATATATTACTTGTACTTTATGAAAAAATAATAATTTAATATTTTAATAACGTAACTAACCGTCACTTCAAGAAACCTTTCAATAAAGGCAGCTGCAATCTCTGGTTGTACCACAACATCTGCAATTGAACATGAAATATTACTAAAAGGGAAACTTTAAAATGAGCTTTCTTTGCATTATCATAAAATACTGATTATTTCTTAGCACTGTAAATACTGAAAGGCAACACAATAATGTTGGTATCAAAGTTACTGATATTTCAAAGTGATTAAAACTAAGTATATTATATATAATTTAAATTACCAGTACAAATGATTTGAATTGTGGTAAAATTCTATCCAATGTGTTTTTTAAATGTTGAATACATCAGTGGTACAACCAAGAAGCAGATTACTAAAAACATCAAAAAACAAAGAAAACATTCTAGTTGCATAGTTGTGCAAAAAGAGTGGCAGGGCCTACAGTATATTATGTAGAGATGAGATTCGTGTTTGTTGAAATGTCATTGTTTGAACAATGTATGAAACCACAAAACACAAAAACAATGACTAAAAAAAACGTTTTTGTTAAGATCTTTGAGTACGTGCCTTCATCATCACTGTCCATAGTACAAAGATTAAACAGAGTTTCCAGCGCATAAGCAGTAATCTCTTCATCTGTTGAATCGGATTTTAAAACCTCCATTAGATGTGGCAATGCTTGTGTTCCAACATCCAAGGGATATTTCTATCAGAAAACATTTATGTACATTACTAACCATAGGCGCCGAGTTTTCAAAATAGCTGGGCGGGCGAACACATACTGTCACGTCATAAAGGTTATTTTGTGCGTTTTTCAAAAGGGCGGTTTTGCTAGGTTGTTGGGCTAGCCTAGTTTTACATTTAAGTCTATGTCCCCACTAACACGATTTGGAAACAAGTAATAAATATAATTGCTACACAACAACGTCTGGTCCGAGTAATTCAGTTCCGCATATTTTTTGTGATTCGTATGTGCGGCTTGCGGGACGAAAACTGCAATACTGTACTAGTTAAAACTGTACGCGTGTGCACAGTTTAATATCAGTAACGTAACAGACGCAACTGTAATGATTGAGACGACAAATAGAGCACTTTGGCAGCAGAGTTAATTGATAACGTCGTTTGAGGGAAAATTACTCCTTTGAAGAACAATGCTACAGTTTTTACACCAATTTAACATCTTCTTCTTTTATTGTCGCACTTGATTCCAAGCATTGACTGCCTCGTGTATGAAAAGTTTCCAGAATTTAACATCTAGTGATGTTAAAACGATGTAAAAGCAATGGAAATTGCGGTCAGACTTTTGCCGCAAATGAAGTTCCTCACAGGTTTGCGGCAATTTACTTGATTTATAGCACTGGGCTAGAGTGGCAGAGTGGAGACAAACGGCGCGGCTGGACACTTTTGCTCGTTTAACGGCGAATCAACGTTGTTTAACGTTGCATGAATGTAACAATGGCAAAAACTGACGAAAACTAATCGCTTAATTAGTAGGTCTAGTAGGGCCTATCATATGGCGACAAAACCCTGCGAATAAGGTATCAGAAGGTGGCAGATGGTTACAGAAATTTTGGGACTTAAAATTGCATTAAATTTTTTTTTTTAATTCCTGAAATGTCCGGCGGGCGAGACCCGCCCGCCCGGGACTCGGCGCCGGTGTTACTAACATAATGAGCTTCAGAGATGCAGTCATTTGTCAGTCTTTCAGTTATATACCAATATACCATTACTTAGTAAGTATTGGAATTAAATATATATATACCAAGGAAAAAATGACTATTTTTGCTGAATATATATTATAATATAGATGCTAATGATACATCAACCTTTCATCTTTGGGATTGATAGTTGTAATTGCACAAGTGAAACATTTCATGATTTCTCAAAAAAGAAACAACCCAAAAATGCAAGTGTTTTTCTAGTCCAAATTAAATACTGTATATACCAGTACACTTTGGCAATTTGAATGAAGACTAGCAGCAAATAAACACTAGGACTAGGTTACTTCAAATGGGAGCAAGTCTTTTAGGCGCAGACAGTTAGGCGCCGGTCAAATAGGCGTGCACACTGTGGCGTCTGGATATTTAGGTGCGGAGCACTGTGGCGCCTGTTCATGTAGGTGCTATTCCTAGTAAAGTCTGCAGATTGTATCAGCTTGGCAGGTAGGGCAATGCTTTTCACACAAAATGTTGTATTAAACAGAAAAATATGTCATGGCTTCCATGAGTGAAGCTGCTTAAACCGGCAATGCTTTTCACACAAAATGTTATATTGAACAAAAAACTATGTCATGGCTTCCGTGAGTGAAGCTGCTTAAACCGGCAACGCTATTCACACAAAATGTTACATTGAACAGAAAAATATATTGTATTTGAATGCGCGTGTTCGTCATTTATTTGTTGTTAGTCCAGGTTTGCGTCAGCGAAAGCTTTATCAATAAATTATTCAAGTTTCCGAACATGACTGAGTTCACTTTTAGTGAGTCAAATAATAACTACACTAAACATCGGTCAAAAATATACCGTAGCCTATATTCAAGCGGGTGGTAGGCTTGAGTGAAGAGTAACTTAGTTTTCCGTCGAAACCCCGATTAGGTTTAATAACGAGCAAAGTCGCACCATTATGCTTGCAACTTGTAGCTAGGGTTCATATGCCTTATAGAAATGTATTCATGTAGTAGAGCGTTGTCTCATACGTACTCGCCACACGACCAAAGATAACAAATTGCGAAAGATAACAGATTAAGTAAGGTTCCATCTGGCTGCAACCTGTGTTTAGGATGCATAGCAAATGTCCTGTGGACTGTGGAGATGTGCTAATATCAAGAGTAGTAGCGCGTTGTCTCGCACCTCATCTCCACACGCGCATTAACAAAACAACATATTTTTTCTGTTCAATATAACATTTTGTGTGAAAAGCATTGCCCTACCTGCCAAGCTGATACAGTCTGCAGACTTTACTAGGAATAGCACCTAAATGAACGGGCACCACAGTGCTACGCACCTAAATATCCAGACGCCACAGTGTGCGCGCCTATTTGACCGGCGCCTAAAAGACGTGGACCCCTTCAAATGGTTCAAATTTGATTTTTGTAGTGGGAAAAGACCTGGAGTTTGTCAAGACTGTGAGCTGCATCCGAAATACATTAGGTCATATACCATATATACTAAATATGATGCAATTTCCAATGAGCATAAGATGAATACACCGTACTCTCATGTATCATCAAGTGGTTTTTAATTAGGTTTCAATAAAATGTCTGGGGATAGATGGAATCATTTTAAGGTTCAAACAAAGTTGCAATGTAATAAAACTTTGGTTGATGCACTAGCAAAATGACTCACATATCAGAATTTCGATATTAGACATCACAATCAGTTTACTTATACATCTTATAAATAAAGATAGCTAAAAACCTAGAATGAAATAATATTTTTAAAGTTTTCAAAAAAAGTCATTTTTAAACAAGACTTAACATACTGGTATGGTATCGAAACATTATAACCAGCAGCATTTACCAGAGAAGAATACGTGAGAAATGAGAATTGACTGAAGTAAAGAACCAATAGCCTACCGGTACTGAAAACAATTGTACTTTTTTAAGAAAAAAGGTAATTCTGCATGTTGTTACCTTTGAAAAAGCTTTAAGCGCACGGACAGCATCACGTCGGTCATCCAGTAAAGTGGAGGATGATACTCTATCACATAACCGAGAAACCTAAACAAATGTATTGCTAATGCTTTGTTCAATGAGTTTTGAATAGCTGAGCTGATACCAGATTTAAATTATTCTGCCTGGTTAGTTTAGTGGTTACATGCCCTAGCCTACTCAAAATCAAGCGATGCTGGTTCGGCTCTCGGAGTATGAGCTTTAGCAACGCACTTCAGCACTGCTCTTCATTCAGCGGTATCTAGTGGATGGTATAATTCCCATACAACAACACTGTCTTCAACTATCAAAAACTCCACTTTGTCAATCTCGGTGACTAGGTCTGCATCAGTGGTTTAAAGCCTCTGCAAATATGTGAAACTGCCAGAATTAAGCTCTCAAAGAAGCTTTCCCAGTCTAAGGATAAATATCAAATCAATCAAACCAAAATATCTTCATCAGATGTTGTAATCAATTTAATTAACTACTCCGTTCTATTCATTAGAAAACTGTGTTGTAACATCATGGCAAATTACATCTCTCAACAAATATATATACATATATTGCACAACATTACTGAAGTACTCCATTATGAAGTGCATCGCACTTTACAAATGTGATGCACTTGGTACACTTATAATACATATTAGGTAAAAGTACTAAATTTAGACTTTCAAAGAACATAACAGTTATGATTTCAAATTTGGTACATATCATAAAAATCATCTTTGAAATAAGTAGAAAATAAACATCGTTATTTTTGAAAATAACTAACATGGAATGGCGAAAAATAAAATGCTGAATTCCATTTAGGTTGTCAACAATAGAGGTTGCCAATCCCTAGATAAAAAATAAAACAGTCACATGCCATTTCAGCTCCAGTTGGGGCAGCATCTTCATTCCCTTTCACAAATGATTTCAAATAATTCATCTTGAAATTACTCTTAACACTATCCTATATCTGTAAACAGAAAAATTCACATTTTAAAACTATTTTCACAGTTCATTAATAGTACTTTTACACAAACTGGTTCATGACAACGATTTTGAAAATTTGTAATTGTCAAGTGTCTCAAAGAAAATTTTGTAAAACTGTACATGACCAAACACAAATCCAAATTCACTGACATATCTTGACAAAAAACAGAAAAATTCAACATGTCACCTCTATTTTTGCATGTCTTTTCCAGCAGTATCAATCTAATCGCAGTGATGGTAAACCTAAGACACACATGTCAGAGGTGGTAACCTATTCATGACTCTTTAGCTCGGTGCATTCTTGTTGACTCAACTGCAAAGTTAGTGTGGAATGTGGATAATTCTTGCTGCTGATGCTGTCCCTCATACATGTCATACTTAAAGGACATGAAGACTTGAAGATGCCTGATTATTAATACAATCACAAATGAATGACAGATTATTGGCTTTCAAGAGTATTATTTCCGATTCCCAATCTCATGCTGTACCTGTATACTATGATCTATAGATCTAGCTTGATGTGAGCAGTCTTTTCTTTTCATAATGAGAAATAAACATTTCAAGATTTTGGGAAACTTAGCGGAAAGCAGATTTTGTGATGAAAGATGGGAAAGGTCAAGGATGGAAAAAGATGAAAGACAGTATTCCATCATGAAGTTTCTAACATCGCATCATGACATACAAAATTTGCAAATAAGTTGAGTTCCGTAAACAAACAAAACCTCTAAGAATCATTACCAAAATCTTTTAAATGTTTGTGGAAACTCCGATCAACCCTAACCCTTTTTAAATGTTTGCGGAAACTGCGATCAGCGACTTCGGCAAATTCTTAGGATCATTATCAGAAATTTTAAAATGATTGCGGAAAAACGGAAACTGTGATCAGCGATCTTTCTCTCCAATTTTTCAGTTTGTTTGTTAGCGAATACCGATACCCTAACCTTGCGAAAACTGCGATCAGCGACTTCGGCCTTTTTTAATTTTTTTCTCTAGATCTTTTCATGGTATGAACTGACGGTACGAATTGTTCATGGTACGAATTAGGGGAGCAAGTCTTTTAGGCGCAGACAGTTAGGCGCCGGTCAAATAGGCGCGCACACTGTGGCGTCTGGATATTTAGGTGCGGAGCACTGCTCTGCCACAGTGCTCCCGGAGCACTGTGGCACCCGTTCATTTAGGTGCTATTCAATATTCATAGTAAAGTCTGCAGATTGTATTATACAAGCTTGGCAGGTAGGGCAATGCTTTTCACAAAATGTTATATTGAACAGAAAAATATGTTGTTTTGTTAATGCGCGTGCATTTATTTGTTGTTAGTCATGACTTCAGTGAGTGAAGCTGCTTAAACCGGCAATGCTTTTCACACAAAATCTTATATTAAACAGAAAAATATATTGTTTTTTTAATGAGTGTGTTCGGCAATTATTTGTTAATGTTAGTCCAGGTTTGCGTTGGCGAAAGCTTTATCAATAAATTATTATTCAAGTTTCCGAACTTGACTGAGTTCACTTTTAGTTATATAAGTCAAACATAGGCGTCGATTTTTTCTTAGAAGAGAGGAATTCTGGGTGGGCGAGAGTTTTCAAACAGATTTCATTGAATGTATATATATCTTTGCAAATTTGCAATAGTTTAGTCTTCGAAATTAGCATATTTTTACTTCGACAAAAACGTTGCCGAGGCCAAACGGCAAAAGTTGAAATCGCCTCGGCAATTGCTGTGAACATTTAGCCTAATAGGAAAAGATTGTACTAACACATGTAAAAGGAGAAGCAAAAAATATACTGGAGTAGTCTATCACAAACGCATTGTTTGATTTGTTGTGATGTAATAATACCAGAAGTAGTGATAAAGCGAGCAACGCGATACGCACGCTGTTACAGTAATTCACCTTAAAAAACTCACGGGTAGGGGAAAGTAAGTTAATTTTGGGTTGATTCAACGTTTGAGTCAGCACAAGTCGATTTAATTTTCCCGGCGGGTTATATTGCGTAACAACAATGCCCAATAAGAAATTTACGTTTGTTTTACATTAATTCGACATCTAGCGACGTTGAATTATCATAAAATAACGTTAATTGCTCAACCAGGTACAGGTAACATATCAAGAGCTCCCTGCGAGACGATTGCCTCGATTTACGTACGGTAAGCTTATAAGCCAACATAGTTTCGGCACAATAGGGACACTGCGAGCAACACAAAGTCTGTTTGATGAAGAACAAGTCAGAATCGGTATCATCAGATGCTGTATCAGCTGGACGAGATAATGGAAAGCGAGGCACAACAAGGAGTAGATGCTTACAGTAATTTGACGTCTATTGGAGTTAAATCAATGCAAATAGGGTGACATTTCTATAAAAGATTCTCCCAGCTGGGCACGTGTCTATACTGTCTAAGCGCCGGCAAAGTAGGAAGTAACCCAAATAAAACATCCAGCAATAGTAAGATTGAATCAACATCCTAGTCTGGTGTAGTCTAAGAAAATTACGTTTTTCTTGTAATCTTGTGGTCCTTACAATCACCTCGGCAATTGCCGACGGTAATTTCGAAGAGTGTGGTTAGTCTTTCTCACAAAGACTGCGTTTAGCGTCGCTGCAGCAATTAAGCTTTAATAGGTTGGATGTTTTCTTTCTTGCACCTTGCGATCTTATGAGTGCTGCTAAACTAAACAAACTTCTTTTATGTTTTCCTTTGCAACCTAAAAAGCGCGTGACTCGTGACCTGTTATGTTTAAAGTGGCGCTTTCGGATTTGCCGCATTTTGATTTGTAAAAGTGATTGTTTCAGTACCGTACGTCTTTAGTTTGTATCGGTTATTTTATTGTCATGTTCATTATGATATCATATTCACATTCCCTTATGCTGACCGGGAACTGCAGTTTGATTGTGACGTAACGAAAGTGAGACCATTCGGAGAAAAGATCAAACACGGCTTTCTCTCACCAGGAATTGCCAGCTGTGGCAGTTGCCGTAGCAACAACAATGCAGTGAGTAACGCCTTTTTTTCCACGCAACGTTATTGCGGAATTGCTTTGTTCTGTCGGATACCTAGCGAGAGACATAGTGTAAAACAAGAAGTTGCGCTGCAGTTGGTTGGATAATCCAGCGTTTAAGAAAAACGGAAATAATTGTAACGAACACTTCATAAGTGTCATGAAAACAGGGTGGGCGAAACATATTTTGCCCACCCTCGTTTCACGCAGGGTGGGCGTCGCCCACCCTATTTCAACGCCTATGAAGTCAAATAATAACTACATTAAACATCAGTAAAAAAATATACCGTAGCCTATATTCAAGCGGGTGGTATGCTTGAGTGAAGAGTAACTTAGTTTTCCGTCAAAACCCTGACTAGGTTTTGCCAAAGCTGAGCTGATACAATCTGCAGACTTTACTAGGAAATGGCACCTAAATGAACGGGCGCCACAGTGCTTCGCACATAAATATCCTTACGCCACAGTGTGCGCGCCTATTTGACCGGCGCCTAACTGTCTGCGCCTAATAGACGTGGACCCCAAATTAGGTTGCACCCAGTTCAGTTCAGTTTATTTTTTGTTTTGTTGGCGAAAAAGAAAGACACAAAAAGCAAAAAGACAATAAACACAAATAATTTGCACAACAAGGATGGCAGTGAAAGACCAAAAGGTCACCAAAGTCAGCTGCCACCCAAACATTTAAACAAAAGACCCAAAATTAAGAACATTAACACATACGGTATATAATATATAGCCCATTGGACACTAGTGTTGGTACAATAATAACAGTAGGCTACACAATCACAACAATAAATAGTACACGACAGTATTACTATATCGGCAACAACAGTATAAATAGAAAGTAACGTTAAAATATTTGGAAACAAAACTTACTGTGGTAAGCTTACACAAAACACAACATAAAAATTAGAAACATTATGGGGTGTACACAATATCCCGGTTTTGGAAAAATTTAGGCAGTGGCTATTTGACCGGCGCCGATCTTTGAATCTGAAACACTAGCCTATTTGACCGGTCATGAAGTCACTATATAGGCATTTTTTTCTTTTCTCTTTGAAAGCAAAACAGAAGAGTGCCTATATAAGTTCTAAATTCAACACCAATATTCAACTGATTCTGTGGCACCTAGGATACGTATCGGGCTGGTGCTCCAGATGGAATGAGTTCGATACTACGCAAAAGCATTTTTTTTTTTAATTTTTAACTAAATTTTGACCCGAAGTGACTCAATCGTTAGGCTTCTGCATTTTTGTGGTCAATTTTTAATTTGAGTAGCCTACAGCCCAATTTTTTATGTTATTTACCGGTATTTAATGAGTAATAAAGTTAAAGTTTTTTAATTTTCTTGAATTTGAGAATTTCTCTGGATAATTTTCCGTTCGTCATAAGAGGATGTGACCGTGTTTGCCGAACGACGCAAAAATATAATGACGAACGGAAAATTATGACAAACGGAAAATTACCCAGAGAAATTCTCAAATTCCAAAAAATTAAACACTCTTAACTTTATTAGGCTACTTAATTTTATTTTTTAATTTTCTTAAATTTAAGAATTTCTCTGGATAATTTTCCGTTTTACATTTTTGCGTTACATTTTTGCGTTACATACATTCTCAAATTCCAGAAAATTAAAAACTCTAACTTTATTACTCATAGTTGAAAAGACATAAAAAATTGGGCTGTAGGCTACTCAAATTAAAAATTATATAACCACAAAAATGCAGCAGCCTAACGATTGAGTCAATTTGCAGGTCAAAATTTAGTTAAAAATAAAAGAACGCTTCCGCGTAGTATCGAACTCATTCCCTCTGGAGCACCAGCCGGAGACTTATCCTACGCGCCACCGAATCAGTTGAACATAACTGCCGAATTTAGAACTTATATAGGCACTTTTCTCGTCTTTTGCTTTGAAAGAGAAAAATAAGAAAATGCCTATATAGTGACGTCATGACCGGTCAAATAGTGTTTCAGATTCAAAGACCGGCGCCGGTCAAATAGCTACTGCCAAAAATTTATCTAATGAAGCTTTAAACGAATTTACACTTGGCAAAGCAGCCACATGCTCAGGGAGACTGTTCAACTCATTGATCACATGGCAAGTAAAAAAGTTACCAAAATTTCTGGTCTTGGGCCTTGGCTTTTCCAGCTTAAGGCTGTGTCCTCTTGTAGCAATGTTTTTCAGGTTCAGTGTGAATAGATTACAAGATTTGATGGGGCAACTCTTTATTTAAAATTTAGTGATTGTCTTCACAGTGTCATTGAGGGTAACATCATCATTGTAGTAACATTGTTGGCCTGAAGTACCTACAGGTAGCATACACAGCAGTGGGAACTGGCATACAAGTCTTTGCCCAAGTAAAAATACCATGATGTCATAAACAGGAATCGACCAAGCATATGGAGTGAAACTACTTTACTTTTGCTTTACTGTTCACACACTTCAACCCATGTGTTCAGTTCAGTTCAGTTGTTTTTATTTCTGACCATCATATCAAAACAATACACGTCAACATAGCAAAGGTCGAGAAAAGGGTAGAAGCGACAAGTGTCTTGGTCGATTCCTGTCTATGATATCATGGTATTTTTTTTTACCAGAGCAGAGATATTATATGTAGTCATGTACACTACCGTAACTCCCAGCAGTGTTAGCCTATATCCTAGCATATGGAAAAGCAACTTGTGCAAAATTTAGTCTACAGTACTGCTTGTCACTGTCTACTCACTTGTTATTGTCTACTCACTTGTTACGTACTGTTTGCTTGCACCTTGTGCAAGCAGACCACAAAAATCCAGCCAAGCATTTTGGGCTGATAATAATGCAACACATCCAGCATACATGCTAGAACGTGTTTGGATTTAATAGTGAATACCTGAACTAAACTACTGTATCTAACAAGTTGCAAGAGCAGCAAAGGTGGCTATCTATTGCAGTCACTAACCTACCACCTCAGTCATATCAAAGTTCATTTTTTACTTTTCTTTGGCATTGCAACTGCAGTTCGCTAGTAAGCTACCGGACAGCTTTACTATATATCCTATTGTAAGGTGCAAATCCTGATCTTGAACAATTCTTTCCACCTCGCTTTGACTGCATTTTGCAACTTTGTAGAATGTACGGTAGTTTATTCAGTTGTTGTGAAAATGCGCATCTAGCGACAGAAATCGACAACTTTTGATGATGTGTACTTTTCATTGACATGCCAGTTGTAGATTATGAAAAGGTTCACGCAAAGCAACGAAGAACTTCAAAACTTAAAAAAATATATGTTTGTGATGCAGTTACCAATTTGTAAAATTTCTCTCACTGAAAAACGATGTACGGCCCGTTAGACATAATTGGACCCGACAAAATATAAATAGGTGGAACATCGGTCATTTGAGAGTTGCCAGACGCTTATGTGTGAAAAATGTTTTGTGTTGACCGAATCGACTTCGGGTCACAAAGCCGCAAGAGTTTATGTCAGTCGCAGTCATACGTATGGCAAACAACCGTGCAGATACAAGTTTTGGCCACATATTTTTTATTGTATCCAGGCTTACGCCCGGTGGTTAAACATTAGATTAAGTGAACGGGAAGGCAAGTTCAGCTCCGATAGCACATTTGATTAGCGCGTGACTTCGTGAACGAAGAAGCTTCAAGATCAAGCGGCGCTGGTTCGACTTTTGGGATGTGCGCTTGAGTAACACATATTCTGAGGACTTCTCTCTATTCAACGGCATCTAATGAACGGAATAATTCCCCGGCATTAAGACTTCAACAATCGGAAATTTTACTCTGTCAATCTCGTTAACCGGCCTGCGTCAAAAGCCTCTTGGCTACCATCAGTAGCCTATGCGAAACTACCAGGAATAACCCAAAGCTTTGTCAGTGCAAGGAAAAAAATTTGAAACCAACCGACCAAGCTCAGTTGTATTTATTTTTGATCATAACAGTAGCCACATCAACATAGCAAAGGTCTGGAAAAAGGTGGAAGCGACAAAACGCAAACGTAAAAAGCCAAGGAAGCCAATCTTCGTGTCCACCTTCAGGCATGCCTTTAAGTGTCCTGCCAAGGCACAACCACATGTTCTAGAGCGGTGTCGAACAGGCACCTTTTCGAGTAGGCTATACAAATGGCACAAATACATAGGCTACAAGTAGCCTACAGTACGGTACCGGTACAACGACCTACATATAATTATGAAATGTTTACAGAAAAATGAAGAACTGGCTGATAGATGAGAATGAGAACCAATAAATTCGATAAACCAAATGTTAAAATTCATTTTCTGACCATTTGTAGAAATCCTTTTGCTGCTAAATGTTTTTGCTCAACATAAAAAGCCAAAATATAGGCCTACCGTATACAAAAATGATTATAGCCTTCGATACGGCCTATCTTTGTGTAACGATGGACCACAAACTGAACTGGAACCAGTGGCAGATTTGGAGGAGAAAAGATTTGAGCAATCATCCCCCTCCTTCCCTAAAACTTGCTGGAGCGGATGTAATTATTTTTGCTAGCTGTTTTCAAAAAGCTATAGCTACGCAGTTACGAATGTTGGTGTTTAAGAGTCTTGCCGGTAGCCTACGTGGTAAAGGTGATCCCCACGCCAGGCCTTCGGTACTAACGAGAGCAGTCAGTCAGAGCATGTCAGTTTTCTTCTCTCCTCAGCATTTCCTTCAGCAATCACGCCCAACCAACTTAATAGCCTACATCTTAGGTAGGGAAGGTCGGGTTAATTGAGCCACTTTTTGCATTTTTGCAATTTTTTTTATATGAGTTGCTTTTATTTCTTCATTCTCAGTGCTCTACTTTCTGGGTTTATTAAACAATATTTGTAGGAAGTACAAGCCTTATCGAACGACGACAACCGGGTTCACAGGTGTTTAAAAACTAGTAGTCAAATGGCTCAAATAACACCACGGTAAGGGTTAGTTGTGTAGTAATATTATTTATTATTATATTTAAGTATAAGTTTAAGTATGAGAATGGTTTGTTTATAAATTGAATTAAGATGAAGGCTGTCTAACTACCTGATGAAATTTCTATCTATCTAATTTATCTAGTTTGGCTATCTGACTCCATTATCTAATTTCCACACAATTGTTATTCGAATTATAATTTCAAGTTATCAGAAGGTGTTCGTATAATGTTGTAGGTCTATAACACAATTTGAATTTAAACAGTACAGAATAATGAAATTACAGGATCGTGAAACATTATCACGAGTTATTACATTTTAATTAAACAACCAATTTAATGTTTTTCTGAGAGCTGAACTGGTCTAACTGAGCTGGTTTGATGTGAGCTAGTCCGATTTGATAGAGCTCTCGTCAAAGGACGAACAAACCATTTTATAATCATCAGTTCCCTTTTTCTTATTGACTTCGGGAGCAGATTAAATGAAAAATTACAATTCTTTAGGAAATTACGCATGGTTTGAAATGGTTCATTTTAGTTAAAGAAAGGGAATTTATATGACGAAATAATGGATCGCTACAGAGGCCCCCCCAAATTTGGGCTAAATTGGAACCATGGGTAGGCTACCAAGTTTAGCTCAAATTTAAGGAGTTAAAACGTTAATACAATTGTAACAGACATAGTGTGAAATGGGTATGTTTAGTGTTTATGATATAGTGTTTATGTTGTGTTTGTGGTATCGTGTCGCGACGTGATTCTGCGTTGTTCTACTGCCTTCCGAAATGGAATGTCTGGGTTTTGTGCTGTATAAGAAGAGTCCACCGCATAAAAGAATTGGTTGTTTTGTTTGTGAGCGCCGTTGCAAACCGTAGCGGCATTCATTGTTTGTCTGACTTTTTCTGTTGAAAAGCAGACCATGCCGATTGACTTGATACAAATAAAGCCTTGTCTTGCTTTTTGCTTGCTAGAGATCATCGCAGTTGGAGATCATTGACGTAGTCGTAGCATTTAATTGTTGGCATTTGGCTTTTTGTATTCCTTGAGAGGCGCTAGAGAGTTGAGTGCAGGTGGCTCTGGAGCATTTTTTCGTTTCAGGCGGCAGTACGCATAATCACGTCCTTCTGGTGTTCATGAATGTGGTGTAAGATTTCTGAAAAAGGCAAAGCAAATTGATTACAAGTTCAACTTTAAAATATTGAGCGACTTGGTTTATAAGTCGACCTGTACAACATGTAAAGATCCGATTTGAAAGGCGAACAAAACTAATTAAAACAAAAGAACATAGGCATCGACAGGTCTAAATACCATTCACAAAATCGTAAATGTTCATAAGTTTGAACAGTCGTTCAGCAACTGCAAACAAAACACAGAAATAAAAAAGATGCAACACATGATTCAAAACCATGCGGTTGTTTCATACAGTAGGTAAACTAATGTTTCGTGGGCATATGCATGCTTGCCCAACATAGGTTAATTAGGTTAGTAACATGCCATGCCAACTGTTAGATATGCGCATTTGCATGCCACACGCTCAGTTACAGTCATATTCAACCATACACAATAAAACAAAACGTTAAACAGACAACCTATAAAGAGAGAAAGGTTGAAATAGACAACCACTGGTTCTGCATTGGAAAGAATGCAGACAGTTGGAGAAAAAGAGAACGATTACGTATTAATGCAATATTTGCATTTTTCTTGCGATGAAGCTATATAACCCACAGTGTATAGGCAAGAGCTTTTGAAAAGCAGGTTGGCCAGCTTGTATGGCCAGACATCCAAGAATTGCCGCAGTGGCTGAGGTGCACCTCATTTCAAAGTAGGCGTACTTGAGATGGCTATACTGGAAGAAGCTGTAACTGTCCTGCAAAGAACTGCATGGTTTAAACAACATGTATTTAGAACAAACAAAAATAACCTAAATTGCTGCGAGTCTGCAGACTTCAAAATAAACAAATGGACGAATGCTGGAGTGGACAATCCTTAAGACCATTCGTCTCAGCACAACAGCTTGGCGCTGTTAAAAATACACAAACACTACAGTAAAAAGTTACGTAATTACAATATTAAAATACAACGTAAACGCAAGGTTTTGCAGTTTTTAATCACATGAGCTGCCCATCGACTGTTCGCCGGATGACGTCACTGATTGATGAGGTTGTTGTTTAGCAACATTTCCGGGGTTCGAAGGTCCATCACTGTTGTTCACAGCGTGTGACATCATTTGTGGGGATAATAGCACTGTTAAGAAAAAACGTTATACAGCAGCATAACTAAAACATCGAAAACTGTTCATGCAACGTGAACACTGAACACTAAGATTTGCAGTCAACCCTACGGGTTGTCGAGAAGATTTTCAGGGATTTGCTACAAAACGGTTATCCAACGTTGATCAGCCATATTTCGATACACAATTACAAATGAAAGAAATTATATAGTGTCAGTTGAGTCGAGGCGAGTGATGTCATCAATGGATTGTTTTGCTGAGTGAAAGTTTAAGTGTGATGGATAGTGCTGTTTTGTCGATCTCAGCACCAGAACACGTGACAGCGATTCTGCCTTCTCAAGAGACAAAAGAAAATATATGTCCAAATGCCAAGCAAGCTTACACAAAAGTTCCATTACAGGGTAAAAAAAAATCTGTGCATACACATTAGTGCAATGCAAACAAAAAACAGAAACAACGTTTCTTAAATCATGTTAGCTCCTAGTAATATTAAAAAAAAAATTGGGGCACACGAAAAGTACAACCTCTTTGGGTGGCTTCGCATAATTTCCCCTGTCTTTGCGCCACAGAGTTATACAAACTGATGCTTCAGCTGAGAACATAAGGGTGGCAAAGTTGTGAAGCAAACTCTTCACAATGATTTCTCCTATTCGGAGATCTCCTTGTCGGAGTAAAAAGACGCACAAACTCACGGATGGTTGCTTGGAAGCGACACCATAACGCTTTGCAGAGCTGTGCCTGCACGTGTACGTCTGTATAAAAAGTGAGATTGAGGCTCGAACCTCGTCATCTCGCACGCTAGTTGCATGTTTAGGTTAAGGCAAAAATAAAAAAATATATATTAAAATGAGCTAAGGATTTAAGTAACATTTGACACTGCGATAAATCTACAAAAAATTACATGATTATATTTCCCTGCAACGGCAACTTGTTGGCAATTAGTAGGCTTTATCTAAGCAACGTTTAAAAACATTAAAAATTGGCAATTGGCGCTAAATTGTCCACATCGGCTGCTGAAATGAGTAGTCTGCCGTTGAACAATTCGCTTTATTGAGCGAACAACAACAAAATCAGTTACGTTTAACAAGCAATAAATTGCTGGCATGGTGCTTTAAAAGTAGGCTACAATACGCTACAGAAAAATTGTTAGAAAATCGACGCGTGAAATCATAAAAGGTGACATCTTTTTACAAAATAATTGTGAGCTCGTGTTTTTTTTTTTTTTATTGACGTTTTGAAAACACAAATTTAACCACGTTTCTTTTCCAAATTCTTAGTTTATATTTAAAGTAATAATATCAATATATGAAAACAGGTTAACAATTGTTCCAAGAGTCGCTCGTAACTCAATGTACACATCAAATAATGAAGGTAGCCTATTGCTACGCCATCCAAATAACACCATTTCATTAAAGCTTGACCAAGTTTATGTGCAGCTTTTTATTCAGAACGTAGCTTGTTTGGTAAGCTACCAAACAAATTAAACGAAACTGTCTCAGTAACCAAGTATAAAAAAATGTTATTGGACATAGGCCTACCTCTATTTTCAAAATCTACTTTCCAAGGTCAAAACACAACTTTTTAACGTCAGCACCACATAACTTATAATATCAATCGTCAACTCAAACCAGAGGGGAGACCACGCGATGAGAAACTTTAAGATCACGTGATGATAGAATGTGGTTACCTCACTACATTTAAGAATTAAAAGGGGTGGATCAACTAACCCAGTGGCTCAACTAACCCGACCTTCCCCTAGGCCTAGAGCAGTAGCCTATCGGTCTTAGGGTATTTCGGGCACTGTGGGAAATATGCTTTGCGGGCCCCAATGACAATGATCCAATTCAGTAGCGTAGCTAGGTATTTTGAAAGGGGGGGGGGGGGGTTTGACGGCCAGCGGGCGAACGACACCCTGCGGCGGGGGGTCTGCGGGATCTTCCAGAAAATTTTGAAAAATTGCTTTGAATCTGGTGCATTCTGAGAGCATGTTCAACAAAAATTTGGGTATGAATATTATTGTAAAATGGTGCTGTCCGGTGGAAAAGGTGGCTCGACTCAATAATCTCAGCACTTGCCTCACTCTAAAGCCGCAACTGACTTCAATGATACCGGTACTTGCTTGTGAATCGAATTTTTTCCATTAGAAATGACAAAAATGACTGCATTTTCTGAGTAAATTACGAAGATTTTACGGTTTGCACACCCCAAAGACCGGCACTGCCTAGAGGCAAGCGGTGCTCATCAATAAGCCTAGTGTCGAACCAGGATTGCATTATTGCAAAGTCAATATCTTATCCACTGCGCCATCATGGTACAGCACACGGCTCGCGGTTTTCAGGTTGGGCGTTCCAGACCGTTATGTAGGCTACAGTAGGCCCAGTGACGTGCGGTGAGGTTCCTAGATAGTGAGGCACTAATTTTTTCAAGTCACGTTTACAATAATTCTTCTTTGACAACAACAAAAACGATATCATACTAATCAAGAAAATAATAATTAGCAGCATAATTTCACATTTATTTAAAAATAAAATCCATGCGCCTATCTTTTTGGACAAAAACATCTGTGACACTGTTTTAGAAATTCTCTTTATTTTGCCACAATTTCTGAAGCCTCTTCATCTCAATTGCAATTATTGGTAGTGATGAAAGACGTGATGAAAAATGAAATTGAAAGACCTTTCCCAGCCAGCAAGCCCATATGGGCCCCACATGGGGACCCATGTGGGCTGATGTACGGGCCCCATGTGAGCTGCCTATATGGGGCCTATACATATTGTGTCCGCGGGCATTACATTGCCCCCATATAGGCTGCCCATATTCATTTATGGGTTTCATGTGGGTTGCTCACACTCAACCCACAAATCTAATATGGGCTGCCCATATGTAACCCATAAATCTAATACAGGTTGCCCATATGTATATCAGGTATATATATAACTGCAGACAGATGTTAAAGCGCTCAAACTGCAAGCAGTGAACTTTGCGCAATGCATAGCAAGGTGCCCCAGTAAAGTGCTCAATCGGCGTAAGCCAAGAGCGATTTTTATTGGCGTAATAAACGCACGATTAGATTTCAATACTGGCAAAAATAAAGAATAAACGAGTCGCTAATGCAAAAAAGTATGTACATAATGGTGACATTGCTTGACAAGTTTAAGGGTTTATATCGAGGTTTAATGCAGTTTGCAAGAATCTACTGAAGTCTGAAGGTTCTTACTTTTATGGACAGTCAAGTTTAATGTAAAAGACGTAGAAATAATACATGATGCATATATGATTCTTATTCACGTGATAACGCACAATTTAATTTCTTTGCTGGCATGAGAAATTAAACGAGTAGCTGATACAAGAGAAATACTGTAGTATACTGAAGTACATAGAGAAGTACTATATGCAAGGTGGTAACATTGCTTGGGTATTACTTTTATGAGCAGTCAAGTCTAATGTAAAAGACGTAGGAACAATACATGATTCGCATTTATATTGCGTAATGTTGATTGTAATTGTCATTTTAGGTCATGGTAAACGACTGATAAGCTTACATGCTAAAAATAATACTTTATGATAATTGAAGAATACACTTTGTTGGAGGTGGTGTTACATAGTGTGATTGTAGTGCGATATGATGTTTTTAATTGAGTTGATTGTGTCTGTGTGTATGTCTGTGTTATTGGCCAGTGATAGTGTGTGACGTGCATGTGTAACAGAAGTGGCTAAACTAGATGTGGCTAAGCTAACATTCTGTATACGTGGACAAAGCACTACTGTTGCTTCTCAAAAGGGTTTCTTTATTGATTACCCAGCGTGCAAGAGGATGTCATCAGATAGCCGAGACAACGACGTGCTACACCAAGTTGTGTCAATTTTAAAAAAAGGACGAATATTGCCAAGCTAGATGTTTTTATGCAAGAATCGAGTGCTGCCAGGCGCATTGGAAATGAATTAATAAAACTTGAAACAGTTGAATTATGCTAATAATATTAAAACTTGAAAGTAGACTAAACAGTAGAATTATGATAACTGTACTGCAGATATGGCTGATGACGAATACGAGACAGCAGTCGGTACATACGTTGGCCCCAGTCAAAACGACGTTGAAACGTAGATGAAACGTCGTGAATGACGAAAACAAATTAAGTTATGATTGAGGGTTAGAAACTGAAATTGAATACTGGGGCGCAACTGTAGAATCAGCCATGAGAAAAATATTTACAAGCGTTTTTAGAGAAAAAAGGTAAGCATGTATGCAAACAGGTAAGCGTCCATGGCTGTCCATGTCCTGACTCCGAAGAGATAGGACCTGACACCCATGGAAGCAAACCAGAATAGTAAAAAAATGTATGTAGCCTAACGGTGTGCGCGCGCGGTTGTGCGAGACAGAATGTTCTAAAGTCATACTATTAGTTCGAGTATTTCGATGAGGGAGGGCGAGACGACAGCAGTTGATTTGGAAGTTCGGTGAATGATGAGCACGACAGCAGTTGATAAGCAGTTCAGTTAGTAGTCCATTGATGGATGACGAGCACGACAGCTGTTGAGTTGTGAGTCAGTCGATATGGGACGAATATGACAGAAAAGAGGCCAGCTTGTATAGTTGCAAGCTGTGTGACATGCAGCCATTGCATGTCGAAAGTGGCGCAAAATAGCGGCACTGGTTGGGTTGACGGCGCGGTGTGCTTCTGACGCAGAGAAGGCTTGAATGATGAACGATGCAGCAATTGCACGTCGAAGGTGTGTCGCAGGGAGTAGCGACAGATATGGGGTTAACCATATTGGTTGCGTCGGTGGCTGTGGATAGCCGTATTGAGGGTCATCTCCGTGGAGGCATCTCGTGTTGAGGTATATGATGAGGGACTGTTCAACTCAGTGCAAGTCGTGAAGAACATGGGGTGCTGTGGTGCCATGTTGAAGTGGTCTCATCAGTGAGCTTGTCGTGTCATCATCGTGGTGTTGAATTGAAGTTCCTTGAAGTCTCGCATCAACCTCTCGCAGCAACCGTGTTGATAGGCAGGTCTGAAACGAAATTGATACAAAGTAGCGACCGCTAGAAAGTTACACATAAGCAGTTCAGACACATTAAAAAAAGCGATACATGCGGGGATACAAGTAGTTACAATATGGCAGTGCCATAGGCGGCAGACGCCGGCTGATGATGGGACACATAGGCTAATGAAAAAAGAATAGCAATACATGCAGGGATACAAGTTATTAAATTGGTAAGGCATGGCAAGGCAATGCCGGCTGGATAGGTAGGAAACGAGACAAGAAACTATGAGAGTCGTAGTATAAGTACGGAGTAGGCTCAGCCTCATTAAAAAAAAAGCGACAAACACGAGCATAAAAAGTAGTTACAACGTCACATGACTGTAGTTAAGCGAGTGATTATAAAATGAATGAATGGATGCAGTTTTCACGTCTTGCTCAGGACGGTAAGCTACAGAATGGATGCAGTTTTGACGTCTTGCTCAGGACGGTAGCTACAGAATGGATGCAGTTTTGACGTCTTGCTCAGGACGGTAAATTGCTGTAGAATAAATTGGTTGAGTGGAGGTTAGTCTGTAAACCTGGAAGGTTGTACGATGATGCGTCCACTACGAGTCGCTTTGGGCTGAAAGTGAATGAATGAAGGTTCGCGCACGATGGATACTGATTGGGGGAAAGGTAATTGAGACAAGGTAGAACAGTTGTCTTTAATATTAGATACGGACGGTGGACGAGGTGTGTTTGTGGGTGAAAGGGTGACGTCAGGTGGTGCAAGCGGGTAGAATGGTTTAAGTCTATCTATGGAAACGTTGGAAATGCGCGAACCGAGGTCTAAAGTGAAAAATTTGTCAGAACGTGATTGAACACGAAAAGGCCCTTGATACGGACGCTGAAGTGGAGATCTAACTGCGTCGTCGCGAATGAAGACATGGGAGCACGAGAATAAGGCATCATCAATGTGAGTTTGGTGGTTGCGCGTTACGCGGGTAGGAGCATAACGCAACGCGGCCATAAACTTGATGAAGTCATTGACGAATGGAGTGTGAGATGAAGGTGTGTCATCGGAAGGAGTAAAAAAATGGCCAGGCAGACGGAGTTGTGTGCCAAGGGTCAATTCTGCGGCAGAACAGTCGATTTGTTCTTTCAAAGCAGAGCGCAAACCTAATAAAACCCATGGAAGGTTGGAGACCCAGTCTGTAGAGGTAGTTTGTGCTTTTAAAGCCCATTTAATCACGCGGTTATATTCTTCAACGGCGCCCTGGCATTGAGGATGATAGCTAGTGGAATGTGAGAGCTTAGATCCAAGAAATTGGGCAATATCTTTCCATAGAGTGGAAGTGAATTGAGCGCCCCGGTCAGTGGTAATTCGGGCAGGCACGCCGAATCGGCTGACCCAGTGCATGAGAAAAGCGTCTGCGCATGATTTTGCAGTTATATCACGTAAAGGAATGGCCTCGACCCAACGAGTGAACCGATCCACAATGGTGAGAATGGAGGAGAAGCCCTGGGAAGATGGCAGCGGGCCAATGAGATCCAGGTGAATGTGAGCGAAACGACCAGCTGGCGGTTGAAACTGCTGTAAGGGTGAGATATTGTGACGAAAGATTTTAGTTTGCTGACAGTGTAAGCAGGTGCGGCACCAGTCGCGAACATCTATTTTAAGCTTAGGCCAAAAAAAACGGTCAGATAGTAAACGCTGTGTTTGTTTGATGCCTGGATGAGCCAGAGAGTGGGTAATGTCGAATACCTGTCTGCGCATGAGCGGAGGAACATAAGGGCGAAAACGGCCGGTGGATGTCTCGCCTAACAAGGAGAGGCCATTCGGGGCAGGTCGAGTGGTCAGATTCAGCGATGAATTGTCATGGAGAGGCTGAAGCGTAGTGTCTTGATTCTGCAGGATAGCCATACGATTATAATCCAGGGACGGAACGTCCTCAAAAATAGCGGCTATGGGAGGTCGGGAGAGACAATCAGCGGTTACGTTGTCTTCACCGGCGAGATGCTGAAGATTCTTAGTGAATTGAGCTATGTACGACATGTGGCGAATCTGTCGCGGCGAATGTGATGCGGTAGGACGGTGGAGAGCGCTGATTAGCGGCTTGTGGTCTGTGAGGACGGTGAAGGTACGACCTTCTAAAAAATAACGAAAATGTTGTATACCGAGGTAAACGGCTAAAAGTTCACGGTCGAACGTTGAGTAATTGCGTTGTGCAGGAGTTAGACATTTTGAGAAGAACGCTATGGGCCGGGATTGGCCGTGTACGGTTTGTTGCAGTGCGCAACCTATGTGAGTGGCGGATGCATCTACCGCAAGAAAGGTGGGAGCTTCGTGCGCGGGAAATGCGAGAAGACACTCCTTGGATAAGGACGATTTTGCTTGAGCAAACGCTGCTTCGGCTTCAGGAGTCCACGTGAGACGTTTGCGACTGGCTTTGTTATGTGTGAGCAAAGCATGTAGCGGTCGCAGAGTGTCAGCACAGTTGGGAATGAATTTGGAATAAAAAGCGATCATACCTACAAAACTGCGTAGTTGTTTCATCGTAATTGGTTGAGGAAACGATTGAATTGCGTCTACCTTTTCAGGATTGGGTTAAATACCTTGCGATGAGAGAAAGTGACCTAAAAAGGTGATTTGGGGTACTGCGAATGTGCATTTGTTTTTGTTAAGGGTTAGGCCAAAGTTGGCAAGTCGTGAAAAGACTTCTTGCAGGTGAAATAAATGCTCTTCCTGGGATTTTGAAAAAATGAGTATATCGTCAATGTAGCAAAAAATGAAGGGTAAGTCGCGTAAAACTTCATCCATGAGGCGCTGAAAGGTTTGACTAGAGTTCGATAGGCCCATGGGCATGAAACGAAATTGAATGGAGCCAAGCGGCGAGATGGCAGCAGTTTTGGGAATGTCTTCAGGTGCTACAGGAATTTGATGAAAGCTTTTGAGTAAGTCTAAACTAGAAAAAACGTTGCAGCCATTAATGCGGTTAGCAAAATCGTGAAGGAAGGGAAGTGAGTAGCGGTCCGGTTGAGTTTGGAGGTTAAGTTTGCGATAATCAACCGTGATGCGATGGGACATTCCGTCCTTTTTTTTAACCATGTGTATGGGTGAAGCGTAAGGCGAATTAGAATACTCAATTACACCCAGATCAAAAAGAGTATTCAGTTCCTTGGACAATGTGTCGAGCATTTCTGGGGACATGCGCCGTTTGGGTGAGCGGACTGGTGGCCCTGAGGTGATAATGTGATGTTGTACGTGGTGAGAAATAGATTTAGTGAAGGACGATTGATCAAAAACGTCAGCGAATGAGTCGAGGAGAGAATCAATGGAAGATGGCGCAGGAAGTATACTAGAGATGTTATGAGAGGCAGGTTTATGTAGTGACGCCGTAGAACTGTGATTAGTATCGCGACTTGCATGAATGGACTTTGCTGAAGGCAATTTACTGGGACACATATTAACATTAGTGGAAGAGCGAGCGTCGTTTGAACATGTAGGATGCTTATCAGGTGGTAGAATTAATTTACGCTTGGGGATGTCAAGTGAAATTTTGAAATGTTCAAGAAAATCCATTCCTAGAATGGGATGAAGAACATCCGCGATGAGGAAACGCCATGAAAATGATTTGTCAAACCCTAGAGAGAGATGCAGTTTAGTGTAGCCAAAGGTGGGGACTTTGGTATTGTTGATAGCATATAGATGGGATGTACTACGTTGAGAAGGTGCATGTTGTACGGGAAAAATGGAATAAGGACTACCTGTGTCGATAAGCCATTTAAGCTGAGTAATAGAATCGTAAATGTAAAAAGGTTGAGGCGATGAAGGATATAACTGTGTGGATAGCCCCGCTGTAAGTCCTATTGACGAGGCAGCGGGGCGGCGCCGTTTTTTGGTGGACCGGAGAATGCGCAAGGAGGGGAGCAGTTGCGTGCCTGGGGTCCAAACCTGTGATGGTAATAACAGATAGGTGGGGGGGTGAAGCGTGTGCTGTTATTGGTGCGACGATGAGGGTTGAAGGGCGGCATGGCTTGAGGATAAGAACGTGGGCGCGAGGGTGATTGTGGACCATGACTTCGCGTTGGAAGAGGTGCAGATTGCTGATCGGACATGAAGGTTTCGAGAGAATGCGTAAGTGAAGAGATTTTTTGTTCTAAGAGCTGATTGATTAGAGACTGAGAAGAATGATCGTGGGATGTGAGAGGGTCATGTTGTGAAGTGGAGGCGTCTAAAATGTTGTTGGCCTGAAGGGCCAGGGTGTCAAGATCTAGATGCGTGGAGGCAGCTAAAATGGGTCGTATTTGTGACGGCATGCGCTCCAGGAATAAATTTTTTAGAATGGCATTAGCCGTGGGATTGTGAGCATTGTCATGGCCCAGCAGCTTACGCATCTCATTTAGGAGGACGGTAGGTCTTTTGTCACCTAGAGTGCATTTGTGGAAGAGGGTGGATAGACGCGCGGAAAAGCTCTGCTGATTGGCTGAGATGAGAGCCTGTTTGAGTGTAGAATAAGGCTGATGGGTGTGTTGACCGGTGAGGATGGCGTGGTCAACATCACGCAATTGAGCATAGGATAAAGTATTTAGAACAAGATCGAACTGGATCCGTTCATTGTTGAGGTTGTGCGACCTAAATAGAGATTCGCACATGCTGAACCAGAGGGGCACATTCTCCGTCCAGAATTCAGGAAGTTTAATATTGACAGGGGAATAGTAGGTAGGCGTAGAAGTGGAGCCTATTGTAGTGATATCGTGTGGCGCAGTTGCGGAGGAGCGCATGGGTGTGGTGAAGGTTGCGTCTGCGTGGGACGTCATAATGGGGGTGGTGGAGGCTGTACTATCTAAAGTGTAAAAGGAATTGTTGGAATGCATTGGTATTTGAGAGTTTGAAAAAAGATTGGTGGAATGTGTGGCCGCAGCGCAAGCGGGAGTGGAATGTTGAGTTACCGGTATGTCAGTAAGAACTGAAACGAATCGAGGCATAGTGGGGAGATTGGTAAAAAGTATGGCTGGCAACTGCCTGTAGGGTACAGTGGGTAATGGTTGATTACAAAAAGTGTTAAAAAAAAATTGTTTATGCAGTGGTTTCTATAGCAACAGTAAGGATAAGGTACCGTAGAAAAAAGTGGAAGTTATAAACGATGCATAAAGACTACCGTAGATAATTACATAAGGTTAAAAATTTTAGCATGCAGTGGTTTGTATGGCAACCACAAGGTTAAGGTACCGTAGAAATAGAAGTTAGAAACTATGCATGTAGACTACAGGAGATAATTTCAGAAAATTAAAAAATTTTTAGCATGCAGTGGTTTCTATGGCAACCACAAGATTAAGGTACCGTAGAAATAGAAGTTAGAAACTATGCATGTAGACTACAGGAGATAATTTCAGAAAATTAAAAAAATTTTATGCGGTGGTTTGTATGGCAACCACAAGGATAAGGTATCTAGGAATAGAAGTTAGAAACTATGCATGTAGACTACAGTTAGAGATAATTTCAGAAGGTTAAAAAAATTTTATGCGGTGGTTTGTATGGCAACCACAAGGATAAGGTATCTAGGAATAGAAGTTAGAAACTATGCATGTAGACTACAGTTAGAGATAATTTCAGAAAGTTAAAAAAATATTTGAAAAAACGTGGTACATTACCAGGTGGCGTGGATGCCTTTGTTGCAGGTCGTGAGTTCTGAAGATGTACTCGGGGTCACCATTGTAACAGAAGTGGCTAAACTAGATGTTGCTAAGCTAACATTCTGTATACGTGGACAAAGCACTACTGTTGCTTCTCAAAAGGGTTTCTTTATTGATTACCCAGCGTGCAAGAGGATGTCATCAGATAGCCGAGACAACGACGTGCTACACCAAGTTGTGTCAATTTTAAAAAAAGGACGAATATTGCCAAGCTAGATGTTTTTATGCAAGAATCGAGTGCTGCCAGGCGCATTGGAAATGAATTAATAAAACTTGAAACAGTTGAATTATGCTAATAATATTAAAACTTGAAAGTAGACTACCCAGCCAGCAAGCCCATATGGGCCCCATATACTATTTTAATGGGCTTGTGGGCATGTGGGTTGTATGTGAGTTTTTGTGTTTTTGCCATATGTGCCCAATATGGGCTTTCTTGCAGAATGTGTTGCTAAATGACAAGGTGGAATATAAAACTTCCAATCTTCAAATGCGTGATCATATAAATGCATTTTATTAAATTTAGCCACATAAAATTATTGATTATGGGCTAAGCATGAAATATTGATGAGCTTCCCACTTTGTTTATGGGCAGACCATGGGCTGCCCACATTTTTTATGGGCAAAACATGGGCTGCCCACATTTTTTATGGGCAGACCATGGGCTGCCCACATTTTTTATGGGCAGACCATGGGCTACCCACATTTTTCATGGGCAGGCCATGGGCTGCCCACATTATTTATGGGCAGACCATGGGCTGCCCACATTTTTTATGGGTGGACTATGGGCTACCCATATTTTTCAAGGGCAGGCCATGGGCTGCCCACATTTTTTATGGGCAGACCATGGACTGCCCACATTTTTTATGGGCAGACCATGGGCTGCCCACATTTTTTATGGGCAGACCATGGGCTACCCACACAGTGATTCAAAGGTTTGTGGGCAACCCATACTAATATGATATACACCTCGATCAGCATTTCTCTAGACTTTGAGATTTTTTAGTTGTCTTAAACGACTTTTATTGATCTTTTAAACAAACACAAAATGAAATTGAACAAGCAAAATTACTGGGGGCACCTTGCTATGCATTGCGCAAAGCTCACTGCTTGCAGTTGGAGCACTTTGGCAAGGTTTGCAGTAGTACTATTTTTGGTGCTTACGTACCACAAATAGGAAAATATCACATGGAGCTATATACCTTCATGGCCATTCCAGTGTATATATTAAACGGTGTGCACTGTCTGCAGTAAGTGGCGCTCTTGGCTTACGCCGATTGAGCACTTCACTGGGGGCACCTTGCTATGCATTGCGCAAAGTTCACTGCTTGCAGTTTGAGCACTTTGGCATCTGTCTGCAGTTATATACCTGATATACATATGGGCAGCCTGTATTAGATTTATGGGTTACATATGGGCAGCCCATATTAGATTTGTGGGTTGAGTGTGAGCAACCCACATGAAACCCATAAATGAATATGGGCAGCCTATATGGGGGCAATGTGATGCCCGCGGACACAATGTGTATGGGCCCCATATAGGCAGCCCACATGGGGCCCGTACATCAGCCCATATGGGTCCCCATGTGGGGCCCATATGGGCTTGCTGGCTGGGTAAACAGTAGAATTATGATAACTGTACTGCAGATATGGCTGATGACGAATACGAGACAGCAGTCGGTACACATGTATGGATGACTTAATAGACTTTAGGATGCTGTTGCTGGTGAATGTGTGATTTTCATATATTATTTTATTGCGTGCTTTCCATATGTGGTAGGCTATTTTGTGATGGTGATGAGGTAGGCTATACTATTTGATCGAGTTGTGTGGGGTTGAAAATGTCTTGACTGACATTGTAGTTGATTGGGGTCAAATTTGCGATGATGTCTAGGTCTAGTGTGGTTAGGTTTTGTATAACCCTTTGTGTGTAGCTCCATATGGGGAGAAGCTTTTGGCATCCGACCAGGGAGTGCATGGCCGAGTCTGGGTTGTTGAAGCAGAAAACGCACTTTGTGGAGCTGTCATCATATTGATATGTTTTGTATTTTGTGCGGAATGGTAGGGTGTCTTGGATTGTTCTGTAGTTGAAAGTTTTCAAGTAGTTAGGGAGAATTGGGTTGTGGATGTTTTTCCATTTGTTTGGCCGGTTTATTGGTCTTTGGGGTGTTTGTGATGTAATGATTCTTTGGTATATTGGTTTTAATTTGCCTAGTGTGATTTCTTTCAGTGTGATTTTGTATCTCTTCAAAAGTGTTAAGGAATATGCGTAAAAGGGTGATGGGGTGGCGGTGTGAGGTATGTGATTTTCTTGAGGTAGCTTGTATAAGTTAGATAATTGGTGTCCTATGTAGTATTCTATGATTTGTGTGGTAGTTCTTGTGGGGTGGTGATATACTCTGTGATGAAAATACTTAGTTAGGCTATGTTTTTTAAGTATGTGAGATCAGCATAGATTGCTAAGTTTGCAATGTTGTATCCTCCATCTAGGCGGTCTCTTTGGAGGACGGAAATCGGTATTTTTAGACCGCTTTTCCCTGCTATGAAAGCTTCTGTTGCATTGTTGAGGGTGTTTACTTGTTGTTTTGGGAGGGGGTGAGAGTTTGCTGTGTAAAGAACAAGTGGAAGGATCTTGAATTTAACAAGGATAGATTTGGCGTCAAGTGTTAATGGGGCTGTATTTAGTCGTTTTGCTTCAAGCTTCAGGTTTGGGATGAGTTGGTTCCAGATTGTGTCTTCGTTTGCATGACCAATAGTTGTGCCGAGAAGAGGAAGCGAATTTTGTGTCCATTCTATAAGAGGCAGTGGAATGGTAGAGTGTTTGCCGTTTATGATTACGCCCTTAGATTTGGAGCAGTTCAGTTGTAATCCGTTGGCGAAGGTAAACTGTTTTAACGTGTCAAAAGCTTTTAAGATAGAGTATCTTCCATTGAGAGTGAGTGTAATATCATCAGCATAGCTTGGGCATTTAATATTTTGTCTGCCATGTGTTCCAAGTCCTTCAATTTGAGGATTTTTGTTGATGGTGTTTGCTAAAGGTTCTGCTGCTAGCAAGAATAGATAAAGACTGAGGGGAGCTCCCTGCCTGACTCCCTTTTTAATTTCTATACCTTTTGTTACAAATCCGTTAATGAGGATTTTTGACTCACAGATGGTGTTTATGTCTTGGATTAGTTCCACAAAGTCGTCTGGAAAGGCCATTCTGCGTAGGACTTTGTAAAGCCATGTGTGATTTATTGAATCGAAGGCTTTTTGAAAGTCCAAGGAAATAAAGTATGCGTCGGTTTTTTTGTGCTGGGCTGTCCAGTGTAAGTCTCTTAATAAAGTTATTATGTCAAAGATTTGATTGCCAGGTTTAGCGTATTGGTGTGGGTGAGTGACTTGATGTATTGAGTTTTTAAGCCTTGTTGTTAGGATTCTTGTAAAGATTTTGTAATCCGCATTTAAGAGAGATATTGGTCTGTAGTTTTTTAATGTGTCTCTGTTTCCTTTTTTGTGTATGAGTGTGATGGTATCTTGCTTCATGAGTTTAGGGATTTTTTTGGTTCGCTGGAGGTGTTGCATTAAAAGTGTTATTTCTTTGCCTATGATGTGCCAGCATTTAGAGTAGAATTCGATGCTGAGTCCGTCAGGGCCGGGACATTTCCCGCGTGCTGTTTTTTGTATTGCTTTTTCAATTTCTGCCTTTGTGATGGGCTTTTGTATTTCGTGTTGGTCGTCTTCATGTAATTTGTTTGTGATATGTTGTAAGAAATCTTGTTGTGCCTGCTCTTGTGTGTTCTGGTCAGCATATAGGGGAAGGTTTGGTTAGTTGAGCCGGGTAACGGTTGATCCATCAGGTTTTATCGCAACGTCGAGCATGATTAATCAACCGTTTCATAACGAAAATATGGAAAAGCTTGAAGTCCATCAGCACATGTAGTTTTAGGGATTTTGTACAAGCAAAAGAATTGTGAAGCAGTTAAATGTAAAATGGTAGGTAAAAGTAGTTTTGAGAAAAATAAGAAATGTGTTATTTTTTCCTACGATGTTTCATCGTTGTCTTAATGGAAATACTGGGATAGGTGAGGGTAACTTACTCTTTGTTTTAGTAGTTCTCGTTGCTTGATTAGCCAGTTGGTTCTTGGCAATTTTTCAGGAATTTTGAAAATGGCGGCGATGTTAACAGTTGAGCCATTTGCAATGTTCACGGTTGAGCCATGCCTTTATCATAAGGAATGTAGTTTATGAGCCGATGGTCCTTACGTACTGCCCTAATTTTGTTGTACCGTATTGTAATTGATGCGTAGAACTGGTGTCCTAGCCGGGGGCGGTCTACTGCCCCCCTTAAACTTCCATAAGAGTATTTTTTCTGTAATGCGCCAGTTTGAGGGTAATTATTTTAGCACTCTCCCCCTTATATTTTTCTCGATAGCAACGCCACTGGTAGCTAATGTTCGTTTTCTTCACAAACCTCGCGAAATCGTTTCAGAAAGGTAAAAGCACCTTCGTGCAAAGTTTCCTATTCAATGATTCTCAGTGTTTTCAGAAATATAAGTTTCTGTTCGTTCAGTGTTCACTGTTCTTTCATTTTAAGACACTAGACACAATACACAGTTTAAACTTTTTTTGATTGTTTATTTGCAAGATGTTCAAGAGAAGAGTTTATTGTGTTTGATGCAGATTGAGCTCTGTTTTGGGATATCTTTTGGAAGTGAAATAATGGTGGATCAACCGTGAACAACGGGTGGCTCAACCGTGAAATTTAGGGTATCATTTGAGCCGGCTAAATTTTAATTTTAAAATGCCGATAAATGATATAAATCGGGGTCAGTCGCAAACACAAACATGTTCACAAGAACCGCATAAGACTGAAATTTATCATGATGGATTCGGATTTTTGGTAAAGTTTGTCGTTAAATTTTTATTGCAGAAAAATCGATTTCTGGCTCAACTAACTAGACCTTCCCCTAGGTCCGAGTAAAATTCTTCTGCTGTTTTCATCATGTCTTCTGGCGTTTCCGTGGTCGTGCCTGATTTGTTCAACAAGCTGGAGATCGTGGTTTGTTCCTTTCGCTTAGCAAATTTTTGAAAGAAACTTTTAGTTGATAAGTTGGAGTTGTATTTATCTTCGATAAGGTTTTTGACAAGCTTTTTGCGGGCATCTGTTTTCATCATTGTGGCTAATTTGTTTTTGATTGTTTAATATGTTTTGTAAATGCTCGTGTTGGTTGGCAGTTGTGATTTAAGGGTCTGAAATTGATTTTTTAAGTTAGTGTATTGTTGTCGGCTTTTCTGTGATTGTATTTTTGAATGTTTGATTATAAGAGACTTAATTTTCTTTTTAATGTTGATCCACCAAGTGCCAAAGTCGAGATAGAGAGTTGGGTATAGAGTGGTCCACAGTGTCCAATGTTGCTCGAAGTTATCTAGAAATTCATCATTTGTGAAGATTTCGGTGTTGTTTTTCCATGTTCCTCTTCCTCCAGGGGGCGTGACTTCCGTGTTAAGCGTGAGTGTTACTTAGTCATGAGTTTGCGCAATGCATAGCAAGGTGCCCCCAGTAATTTTGCTTGTTCAATTTCATTTTGTGTTTGTTTAAAAGATCTCAAAGTTTAGACAAATGCTGATCGAGGTGTATATCATATTAGTATGGGTTGCCCACAAACCTTTGAATCACTGTGTGGGTAGCCCATGGTCTGCCCATAAAAAATATGGGCAGCCCATGGTCTGCCCATAAAACATGTGGGCAGTCCATGGTCTGCCCATGAAAAATGTGGGTAGCCCATGGTCTGCCCATAAAAAATGTAAAAAATGTGGGCAGCCCATGTTCTGCACATAAAAAATGTGGGCAGCCCATGTTTTGCCCATAAAAAATGTGGGCAGCCCATGGTCTGCCCATAAACAAAGTTGAAAGCCCATCAATATTTCATGCTTAGCCCATGATCAATAATTTTATGTGGCTAAATTTATTAAAATGCATTTATATGATCACGCATTTGAAGACTGGAAGTTTTATATTCCACCTTGTCATTTAGCAACACATTCTGCAAGAAAGCCCATATTGGGCACATATGGCAAAAACACAAAAACCCACATAGAACCCACATGCCCACAAGCCCATTAAAATATTATATGGGGCCCATATGGGCTTGCTGGCTGGGTTATGTATGACTTCAACTTTAGATTGGAAGTTTAGTTTTGAAAAATCTCTCAGCTTAGATACTAAGTCCTCCTCCATTTTAGTTAAATTTTGTATGAAACTATCCTTTACACTGCAAGAAGTCACATAGGCTACGCGTAGGCTACTATGCGGGACTGCGGGCATTCCAGCTTAACGAAAAAGGTTTCATAGCTGTGACGTCACATTTGAGGCATGCCTCAAATCAGAACTAAATCGTTCATGAAGATTTCTGGGCGACTTTGCCAAAGAAAAAGGCACGCATTATGCAGTGTATGGAAGTTTTCTGATGTAAAGTGAGGCACAGCTTGGCTTTGCCTCTCCTCGCGTATTTCAACGATTTTGACCACGTGAACGCTCGATATGAATATCGCCACAAAAACAGAAAAAATTAAAGCACAGTTTGGGTGTAGAAACGTAAAATTTGCTGGAAAGGGGGCACGACTAAAGCAATTCACACAAATTAAAGCACCTAAAAATGTGTAGTATTTACTACTTTTTAACAAATAATGTTTATTCTGTGATAACCATTTCTTTAATGTAACTTTTGCTTTGCCAGATGTTGGCAGGTGAGGCACTGCGCCTCACCTGCCTCCCCTGACTGCACGTCCCTGAGTAGGCCTATAGCTCTATTACTCTTTTGTTGTGGCTCACTCACACAAAAATACGTAGGCCTAGGCTATATTTAAAGAAAGCTTTAGCAAATTCGACTCACTTAGAAGAAAACATGAAGCTTTCTTTCAACAATGCAGATACCGCATAGTGATTGAGTTTCATATTTAATTGTTCAGAATATTTTTTTCATTTCTTCAGTGGATGTAGCTACCATGCGGCGCATCGTCAATCGTCATACTCATAAAACAAAGGTAGCCTTCGTTATCTTCTTCGTACAGAACACGCCAGGGAAATCTGGCACGAATGGACCATGTTTAATCTTAGTTACAAATGAGACACATCAATCTTCTCTTGTTTTCCAACAGCGTTTCGCATGCTTCGAAACGAAATGTATGCTGACATCTTCAAGTCCTTTTGCAAACTCAAAGGCTTGAAACACGCTTGGCAAAACAGTTCCTATAAAAACATTTGTCTTCATCTGAAAACCCAAAAGGAAAAGAAGATCCACAAGATTGACCAACATGAAAAAAGATTCCTTGGAACGAAATTCTTCTGAGAAACAAGGAAATCAAATTCCTCCTTTCACTTTACCTGTCCTCTACATCCTATCGGATAGCTTATGAAGGATACAAATGTGGAGAGTTGGAAAGATCATTACAATCCGATAAAATCACAAATTTCAAATTCTGCAGAAAACCTTATGACAACGTGGCCCACGTCCTTTTACCTTTTACACCTGAGTGCCCTTTTACACTAGGGATATGGGAGCGCCTAACACAACAATTGTCTGATTTAACCAACAAAGACATCGAAATAACAAAGAACGTAATCCTCTACAAGCAATTCCCCTGCGGATAAAAGAAGAACCCAATACTTTTGATCATGATGAATGTCGCCAAGCATATCATCATCCAAAAGAAGACATCTCTGGATATTGGCAACATGTAGGCTACATATGGAGCACAAAACGGTTCACTATCCAAGCCCTGTGGGTGACCATGACTAAAACAAAAGACATAACACGAAAACATAACATTCCTAACAATTCTCTACCAAAACACGCTAGTTCTTGAGCTTGACCCGCCATCTCCTAGTCTGCTCCAACATCAGCAAGAGAAAAGTTGAGACAGGTAAATAAGCTTAAGGCATCCAATAACCATCATTTTATATACCTACAGATTACCATCTACTGCGGTGGGTATTTTTGGTCAAAGTAAGTCCCTCGCCTCCCTGGTAGGCATTTAGGGCGAGTGTTTGGGTGTGTGGACGGCTACCGGAGCGGACGCGTTAATGATGAGTTAGGTGACAAATCCATTTTATATGGAAAATTGTAAACCTGCAAGGTGTAGTGGTATTTAGCTTGAACTCTGATCGTTGCACGAAAAAAATAGTCACAATCTGAACTGCTTTCAACCAAACTAAAACTTACTGTTAGTTTGAAATATTTATTTTTAGTCCATATTTCCCATAACTCTTGCAGTATATAACGTTGGGAAAGAATTGTTAGTAGGCCTGGTAATTGATGTCATAGCAAGTCTAACAAGCTACGAAACGTGAACTTATGCAACATTGTCAACCAGGTTAATGATCAAATTATATAACCTAAGTGTAAAATGTTACATTGCTAAAACAGCGACATCACACAGTGAACATTCTAGGCCTACATTTCTTTGAGCTCATCGTGACGAAATTGCCTCGAAAACACTCAATAAACCCAATGTTGAGCTGAGCAGTAAATCAAGACATTGAAACGTTTTAGCTTGTTTCGAAAACCCAATTTTCAAGCAAATTGATAGATTGTAGCCTATAGACTACATTCGTATATGGTTAACAAGCACATATATTTTTTCAAAGGCGTATATTGTCACAAAATTGGTGAAACTGCGACTAATAAATATATCAAAAATCTAATGATAATGATTGCTATCATGATTTAAGGTAAACTATCAAAACTTTCGATAAAATTTCTCAATGAAACTAAAGTCGTGATTTCTTTTCTGGCATTTTAAACAAAACTGTTATGGGTGAACACTGAACATTTATGATTAAAGTTGAAAAGGAGCAATAATTCAGTAGGCCTAGGCTATTAAAGGCAACTTAACGAGTAAATATCAATATACTGGAGTTTATATCATTTTGTGATTTTCCAGTTCGTGAGGGTGTTGCTTGTTTCCCAGGATCACCGTGTATTCCTGACCAACCTAAAGGAGTCAAGAAATCGAAAAGTTACATGTGGTTATTGCTATATCAAGTCAGTTAAGTTACATAACGCCTAAACAGCTGGAGTCACGTCGTGTTACGTTTTGGAATCTCAGTGCAAGGTTTTTGAATATGAAATAAAATGTGGCCTCAGTAATTGCTTTTGTTTAGAACATAAGCTATCCTTCAACTGACACATCAAGCTACACACGAAACAGATGTTTTTTGCACCAGACTAAAATAGAACTCAATACAAAATCACTTATTAAAAGTCAGCTTTAATGCTATGTCTATCGAAGTAAATTTAGGCTACATCAATCTTTCTTGTAATGTAGGCTATTCTTTTTATTTTAGCTTACATCCGCTTTTTGCACTCTAGGCTACGTGCTGTTTACAAGTTTTTGTCACAAGCAGTGGCGGATGGTGAGTTGTGAAAGTGGGAGTGCGCACTACGCAGCTACTTTTTCGCTGAAAGGTAATAAAACACGGGAGGTCTGGGGGGCTTCCCCCAGAAAGTTTTGAAAAATCATTTTTAATTTAGTGCATTTTAATCGTGTTTTCAGCTCTAAGTTGTGATGAAAAGTTAAATTAAAACTTCCGCGTCTTGAAATTTAATATGCAGAGGCAACAGTAAAAAATTAAGTTTTTACAGTTCGCTATAACTAAATCATCTAAATGCATAACCTATCTATAACTGGCTAAATCACTGCTATGCTATTAAGATTTATCGCCTCGATTTATAACTCAGTTGGTTAGCGACTTCGTGAATGAAGAAGCTTCAAGATCAAGCGGCGCTGGTTCGACTCTCGGAGTGTGCGCTTAATTGAGCAACGCCTTATAAGAATTGCTTTCCATTCTGCTGCTAAAGGATAAAATAATTCTCCGCAAACAACACTTCAACAATGGGAAGCTTTAATCTTTCAATTTCAGCAACCGGGCCTGCGTCAGTGGTTCAAAACCTCTACTAGACTATTAGTTGGCTCTGCGTAACTGCCAGGATTAAGCTCCCAAAGAAGCTTTTCCAGTCCGTGGATAAAGATTCAATCACTCAATCAATGGAGCTCTAAAAAGTTGAAGACAGAAATTTTTATCAACATGTTTCTAAGGTTAATTGACGTTCTTAGCCTATAGGCTACTGTTTTTAGCCACCTGTAGCTACTGTAGCCTGTTACTGTTTTCCGATGTGCGTAAAAAAAACAAAAAAAAGAAATTAATCAGTAGTCTATGGCAAAAAAGAAAAATCAAAACATACAAAAAAACAGAAACTGGCAAAGTTTTTTTAAAGATTTTTTAATTGTGACAGCACTCATTTTACAGTGAAATAGTCGCCATAGGCCTACATAGAAAAATAAAGTAGCCTACTATGTTTCTGTATTTAGTTAGCCACCAAAGTTATATGAACACGGGCATATATTTTAATTTGTATAAAGTTTATAAAATTGTCTGTGCTTTTAGTAATGTTTTTTTTAAATAACATTTCTCTCACCAGCAAAATCTCCACATTGTTCAACATCACGATAAGCTGTGCTTGTACCTCCAATACACATTTGTTCAGGATTGTCAGAGTTGACTCTGAAACATTTTTAAAACAACGTAATAAATATTTCAAACCACGAGAAAATTAACTGCCAATTACTATTCAATACAACATTCAAACAATGCGAAGAATCGAAGATTCCATATGTAGGCTGCAGTCAAGCCAGGAAATCCTTATTGTCCTACAAACTAGACGATCGCGATCAACCTTCTTTTCTCTTTTGTGCCGGAATCTTTTAAAGCTTTAAGATTTTTAACCTTTATGGCTATCTTTCATGAGCTTGAAAAACGTTACAGATGTCTCATTTTTCTCAAAGATTAATTTAAAATGACGAATGGTATAGTCTATGTGGAGTGTTCCGGGAGGAGGAAATAACCTACGCTACATAACCAAGTCAACGCACAATAGGCTACATGCTTGCTAGCTGCGATGTAGGTGATTACGATCTGTAGTGATCGTCACAAGAATTGTTTTTTGGTGATACCGACAGTACCGTATGTGTTTATTGGCAACATGATTATTTCCCTGTGATGACACCAAATATTTTGATGTCAAATTGATTAGTCATAAAGCTTTGACCAGATTTTATCACACGCCCTTGCTTTTTCCAAGAGCCTTAAGAAAACTGCAGCAATAAAGTTATAGATAACCTACAATACGAGTGGTTCTTAACCCTTTTCTTTGTTGGCATCACTTTGGAATAACCGACCAGTAGCCTACTCGTATCCCCTTTTGGAATGACTCAAAACTAATGTTGTTTAAATGTACAAATAACAAAACCATGGTGTCTCTTTAATCTTTATTCATACAACTCACAGTGAAATAACACAATATGATGCTTTTCTTATACGAGGGATCTGAGAATTGCTGTTTTTATGTTTTATGTTTCTATCCATCTCTACGATTTAGCGTCTCTTGTTCCCGTATTGCGAGGGTTGGTGGCCAGCAATCTTCTATTCTATGATGGCATTTCTCTATTCCACCGGTCCCGAGGGTCAACCGAGCTGCGGGTTTGCCAACTGCAGATCTTCTCCAACGTAGTCCAGTCAACTCTTCTAATAACGTTCTCGAGGGTTATTTCCACGGACGCGAATAAACTGTGGTTTCTCTTTGGCCAAGCGACTTCTTCCATGCGTTGTACGTATCCGCACCAACGTAACTTTTTGCATCTATAATGACATCTTCAAACTGATGAATACCAAGCCTGGATCTCACTCCTGGTTAGAAAGGCACTTGGAATGGATCTATTCTTCCATAGCATCATCATTGCCACATGGCCGATTTCACTTTAAAGAGTAACGGGCCAGGTTTCACTTGCATGCAGTAGAACACTTTTTACACACATATTAGGCTATGCATGCATGTGACCACAATTAGCGAAAGAAATATTTTTGTCCATAAGAATAGAGATGAGCTCACGGAAACTCTTCCAGGCCAATTGCACCCTCACTGCCATGGCATACATACAGCCTGCCAATTGTCCAATCATGTCACCAAGACAGCAAAAGGCAGGAACGATGTCAAATTCTGCTGTATCAATTGTTAGCAGTTAGTTTCGAAACTTTCGTTAGTTATGTGAAAAATGCAAAATAGTTCATCCATGGTGGTGGTTAAGCAACATGCTCAGAGACGCTTTTTGCTGTTGTTTCCTGTTGACGGTGGCATGAAATCGTATTGTGTTGATGCTGAATGCTACTTGTATGTCAAGAATCCAATCAATGTTTCTTTTTTTTTATAGGAAGCAGACAGGAATACCTTAATTTACTAATTATTCCTTTATAACTAACCTTTATCATTTAGCATTCCAGCACCCCCTAGTAACGGCTCACGCACCCTTAAGGGGTACGAACTCCCCCGGTTAAGAACTCATAGCTTACTACAATAAAAATGATTGCAACTACAAAAAAATAGCCTATAAAGTCATATCTGATTTCGAAACGTTTTACAAACCTAATTCCCGGACATAATGCGTTGGGTAAGCCGACCGAGTTGAAAGCTCGAAACTGAATGTATCCAGGGACAACGTTGTTTTTGTGCATCATCGGTATGCCACTCATGATTGTTGCGTTGTCTCCTTGTATGTAACTGATTGGAGCTACAATGTGGGGAACTTCTACTTTGAAACTGAAGGTGCCTGAGATTCAAATAAATGTGTTGGCAAGAAAGCTAAAACGCGACATCAGTTACAAAATACGAAATTACAAATTTGCTGACAAAAATAAATAAGCCGTCAATTCACAATCCTTTCACTATTATTAGATTCGTTGTTTCAATCCTCTCTATTCATTAATACGACCAATGACGACCACATTTGTGCCTGGTTTAACATTAATAATTTATTTCACACCAGTTGGGTGCAAAATAACCTCAATTAAAAGTCTCCATAACTGGCCAACCAATTTTAGTCAATTGTTGCCGTTTTCGTTTTTTCAGGCTGTGATCTGTGGTTTAATGATTCTTCCGGGCTGTGGTTTAATGAGGACGCAAATCGATATGTAAAAACAAGCTGAGAATCTAACACTACTCTATTCTGGCAAGTACTGGCATGTGATAAAGCAGGGGTGCATAATTTGGGGTACACGCACCACTAAAGGATGGGAGACCTGTTTCCAGGGAGTGCATGGTTGCTGAACTATCAAGGTTAGTTAGAAAATAATGCTTAGCAGACTTTTACCCAATATTCTAAATTGTAAGCGACTATTCATTTTCAGCGTTCTACAACGGAAAGATTCGGACTTAGTTTTAGGGGCCCGTAAGCTATCCAGGGGTTAAGATTAGCAAGTTTGAAGAAACCACCTCGTATTCTTTGGATGTGGTGCGTTTTTCTTAAAATCTCAATTTTACAAGCCCATAATTTTCTCTCAGCGGCTCTAGACAGAGGAAGCATTTACAGACGACATGACCCAAATCGCAAAATATCTAAGGTTGTGGAGGCTAAAACTGAAACTGGCCAGACCACTATCACAATTTTCTACCTTGATCTCTGATCTTTCCCATCCCTATATTGCTTGTTTTGATACTAATAAGCCACCCCATGCAACGAAATTGCACAAGCAACTTCTTGCAAGTTCTAATGTTATTTGTTAGCACCGAGTGATCACCGAAAACGTTTGAATTGTGTTCTGTTTACGTGGTTGAGTTATTACTTAAATAGATGCTATTCAATCCAATTAATTTACTTGACAAAATAAAGCAATTCTCAGGTTGATACAAAATAATCAAAAAATGTACTGAACGAACTTGCAGACATATCTACAAGTCCAGAAATCACATGCAAAGAGCCGCATTTAGTTTGCAAGCTGCGACCATGCCATATTGGCTGCACAATGCAAGGCTTTTGTCTGAATTGTTTTATTTCAGCTTGTATCACTTACCTGCAATAATCATGTATTTTCTAAGAACCATTTCCACTTCTGCCACAGAAACAGGAACCCCGCGTACTCTAATAAAAAATAATGGTGCTGTCAAGTGGATAAAGTTAAGATTTTCAATAGACTCCTCTCAATAATGTATCGGACTGAAATAGTGCATATTCGAGTAGCTGCTTCTTTACTTTTGAGATGCCAGTGCAAAATACAATTGAAACATAGGCCTACTTGGGACATCAGGCTATAAGTAAAATAAAAGAATAGAATCGACTTAACTTTTGAACGGAAATTGAAAGTGGAGAGCTGCTATTCAAACCACCAAGATTCAGGCCGATAATTTGATTGATAGATTTATTATTTATTGTTATACTGAGATGATTTGTTTAAAAAGTTATTTCTGGCGGTTTTGCATTCTTGTCTGTCGCCGAGGTTGACAGAGAAAAGTTTCCACATGAAGAAATGGATTGCCTTATGTTAATACGACATGGTTGTTTGTGTTAAGCTCAAAGCTTATGGTTGAAACATGACTTTGTACCCTAAACTTATTGAAATACGGCTTTTTGCTTGTTGTTTTTGGAAGTCTTATCTTTTTTTTAATAAAACAATAAAATGTCAGTGGCAATCTATTATGTAATACAAGCTACCCACGAGCATGTTCGACAAACTTGTGCATGTAGTCTAGGTCTAAGTTGAAATCTGCATGAAACGTTTTTCCTTAGGCCTAGCTGCAAAAGGTCAAAAAATAAATATTTTATTAAAATTTATTCAAAGAAAGACTTTCACTACGAGCAGACAAAAATCGATAGCGGTGTTTGGCTAAAAAATTAATTTGATTAATTAAGCAAGTCGCAAAAATAAATTGTATTTAATCTTGGCCCCATTCTTTATTGCACAATTTTGGTAGAGAGGTTGCTTTTTTCAACTATTATTTATTTTTCAATAAAAACTTACTTGGAAAGTAGCGTGTAGCCTATCAACAGGTTTGATGGAGCTCCACTGAATCGAACAATGTTTACAGCATCCCGTGTAGTGTTTCCCCAAGAAACTTTCTTCATTGACGGTAAAATCGATTTCCAGAGCTGTAAGCAATTTTGACTCATCGAAAATGCGGCTATAGCTTTGTTAGAATTATTATTAGTTTGTACACAGTTTAGATCATAATATAATATGTTTGGTAATTTTGGGACTGAATTAGCCTATAAACATGACGTTTATTAGCCCACCTCGCCTTCAACTGTGCGCGTTGTCACATACAATAACAACATTTGGTATTCTTGCTACATTTTTCAACACTTCTCTGGCTTTCGCTTCATCTATCTTAGCTATTTAGCGTCTTCAAAAACGGAAATTGAGGACAATTGCTTGTGCAAGCAGGCAGACAAGTCAGTCAGGCCTACTTGCCACTTGTGTCACCGGCGCCGTGTTAAATTGTAATACCATAAAATGATAGCCTATATTGGGTTACTTGTTTCGTTTCTGCGGTTGCGTGGCCGAGTCGTGTGAACGTCTGCGCTACGTTCGAAAGGTTGTGAGTTTGACACCGCTCCAGAGCACGCAGCTGTGTCTTAGCAATGACACTTAATCGCATACCAAAATAAGGGGAGCAAGTCACTCTAAGACCAAAATGTTACTTCACTGCTTTCAGTTGTCTATTCTATTGCAGTGTAGCCTACTATATGTTGTCGCAATGTGAGCAAATAGAACATGATTATTATCGATTATTTCTTTTTATTTTATAGATTATTACATTTAGAAACAGATTTGCATAAGATGCGAAGTGACCTGACTTACTTTTCTACTCGCTATGTAAAAGAAGACTTCACATACTGAAGGATCCGTGGCGTTTACAACATTAAATGCTGTAAACATTCCAGTCATTGCACCCTGAGTTATAAATTGGTTCTTATATGTTGAGTATGCTCCTTGACCATCGGCTCCATAATTGGATTGAACCTATCATAAAAAGAACTTTAGAATACATGCAAAGAAAACTCACTGTTCTAGCAAATTCTTTATACTGTATGTAAATGGTGCAAATCTAGTGTTTGGTGGTAGGAAAAAGTCCATTTAATAACACAGCCATTTAAAAAAAAAACAGAAATCTAAAGCGTGACAATGTCGTGAGGTCCAGTGCCGCATAAGTGTGCAGTAGATTCACAGACCAGCGGCCTGCATAGTAAATGGAAAGTGTCGATGAAAGCAGTGGCTAAACGCACAAATCATGATATAAAATGTCACGATGCAATGATTGATTTATTCTACTTTTTGAAAAAGCAGGTCTTCTATCAAGTTTTCTAAATTTGGTTGATACACTACAGATCGACACATTCGTGAGCGATGGAGTTGTATATTGAAAGGTCCCAATTGCTACACTGGAAGCACACAAAAAGATAGTCCGCTGTTTGGGGCTTGGTGCTACAAATATATGTAGCCTAACTGGACCCGTGTCGAAGCCCCACTTTACCATTGCAGATTTAGCCTAATACGCCAAAACCGGTTCGGAGTCGATTCAAGGTTTCTACTTTGCCTAGGGTGCGTTTGCTCCTGAGGGAAGGTACTCTGATGGGGCAGAACCTTCATTTCCTCGTATGATGAGTCATTTTTGAATTATTGTTTCCATTGTATAGCCTAAGCCTTGTTTCTTATTTGTGGAGGTTAATGGCTATAAACGTGTGTTAGGAAGCTTTTTTTAGTTTAACCGGGTCTGTGCAGAAGTTTGTCCATAGAAAGGGTGTCTTTCATCACATCTTTACAGAAAGCAGATGGTCTACATATAATTATACAGTTTTCTGACAACTTTTAGATTCTAAATGTGAGTTTAACGCATGACTTTGATCGCTTTGTTTTTCTGAGGCATCCAGCCATATTACCGTCTCTAACAGAAAATGTGTTTGTTTAACAGCGGAGTCCAAGGGGTACTTTTAGGCCTTAGCCCAAGATGATTTCAGGAACCTTGGAAATTAAAGAGACAACTGCATATTTTTTGGATATAGTGAGACTTCCTTAGAAATATATTGATTTGGGGTTAGAGGATCTAATTGGTACCGGGCACAAATTGTCCTCTCAGCGGCCCTGCATCGATTGGCACCGGGCACAAATTATTCTCTCGGAGGCCCTGTCTCAGAATATTCATTAATTTGTCGATGCGTGGCTAAGTTGTAGAATGTTCAACATAAGTCGTGGTTGTTGAGATATGCCTTTAATTGTGCTTGAAATTAGATATGAGATATAAATATGGATATGAAATTAGAGATATGCCTGAAATTGTGCGGTTGGTTGTCATTGGCAACCCATACATGATCAATGTAAGCGTTAGTGGCAAAATGTATGATAGGCCGAAGAATAAAGATATATTTTAACCCAGTAGGACATTGCAATAGTTATGTAAATACAATTTTTAAAAACAACATGACCTCTTTTTTATTAACCTAAATTTAAATCATTAGCAGACTTCATAGTTGTTTTAGCAAAAAAAAAGCAACAACATAATAAAAACAACTTTGTTTATGTAAGCACGATAAGGTATTAAGAAACGAGGTTCAATACACAAGTTCTTTTAGCAGAAATAAAAGTTATTTTTTTCCCATCTATCTTCAGCTTGATGCAAATTTCTAGTGAGTTTATTGATCCAATTTATTCACCAAACATGGCACAGATTACAACCTAATCTAAACAATTAAACATACAAATATTGTTCGTCTGTTGACTTACATCTGCTGATAATGACTTCAGGCCAGGGCCTGATTAAAGCTCACGGGGGCCCGAGGCACAGCTAAGTTTAGGGGCCCCTATTGGCAATCGCTTTCGATGCCATGTACTTTCTGCAAATGATGAAATATGGGCTAACAAATAGTTCAAGCAAAACTATAACTTCATAAATATTAATTTAGGATGAGTGGATTAGGATGAATCTGTTGCTATTATTCACGACATTAAGAAATACCAACTTCATATTAGAAACACCAACTTCATATAAGAAATACCAACTTCAAAATATAAAAACATTTTATGCAAAATTGACCTCAACATGCAAATTTAAACATTTTATCAGGCCCCCTGAACTTAAAAAATTGAAAATTTTGTTGTTCTAAAAAAGGGCATACCCATGAGGGGGGCCAATCAAAATACAAAACTAATATAAAAAACAATATTTGATGCAAAATTGACTTGAGCACCCAAATTTGAACATTTTTTGGGCCACCCTAAACTCAAAAAATTAAAATTTTTGTGATTTTAAAAAAGGGCATAACCTAGGCTACCCATGACGGGACCCATTCGACATACAGAACTAATATAAAAACAATATTTTATGCAAAATCGTTGAAATCAATCTTTTTATCGCGTGAATTTAGACATTTTGTTGGGCCCCTTGAACTCACGGCCCGTGCAATGCATCGGTTGTCTCCCCTCTTGTGGGCCCTGCCTACGGTACTAATGTAAAAAAATTGGAGGCCCCCAAAACTAGGGGGCTTGAGGCCTGTGCCTCATGTGCCTCATGGTTAATCGGGATCTGCTTCAGGCTTGCCTACTACAAGACATTTGTAATGAAAAACCCTATATCCTAAATATCACGCTGCATGTCTGACTACATTCTTTTGTTTACAACGTTCCAGAGCTCAAATTTAAAATTTTCCAGTTTTGGTTTGTACGTGCAGGGTGCAGGTATAGGTTATGCCTTGTTATAACCTATGCGTACCTTCAAGTCAAAATATTTGATAGGGTTTGGAATATCTTGAACCAAGCCACTACCTATCCATGCCAATGCAATGAACGGATATCCTGCCCCACTCTTCAATTCAAGTCCACTACCATAGAGGCTGAATAAAAATACTGTTAACAGTTTGGAAGGCACAAAGTAGTTTTTCAAACTTGTTTCTTAACTTACAATGAAAAGTCAATTAATAAAAGCGGATCGTGACGAACAAGAAATTGTTGTGAAATCTACTATATTGGTTTGCAGGAACAGAAAAGTAAAGTTAAAGTGTTCAAAGTGAGAAAGTGTAAACGCAATTATCTTGTTTTAAAACTCATTCGGGAAATGAGGAGTAGGCCTACAGCGAAATAGTGTTTTAAATCTGGGCATAACTTTGGTTTTCACTTAATATCTAAAACATAATAGAAAGGCTTTGGAAGAAGTAAAATTCTGCAATAGGCTATCATAGACATATGACAGATACTTTAATTGGATTGAATAAGATTACTCCAAATAAATACAACATACCAATAAAGTAGGCTACCATAACATTTTAAATTCGAAAATTTCGTCAAAACTCTCTGCTCTCGTCAAAAAACAGCCTAATGTGGCCTATCTCCACAAAAACAAACCATTGTGAACTGAATAATAATTAATGATTGAGAAATACATTTCAAAATTCAAGACAAAACTGAAGAAACAGTCACCAAAGGGGCTAATATTCTTTTTATAAAACATATTAGAGCGCATTCACAAGACAAATGGCGAGATAGCGAGTGGTAACAATATTTAGAAAATCCAGGAAAACGACCATAAAATACGAAAAAAATCCAATTTAATATTGAATTGCCTCGTACATTTTGGCTTCAAAATTCTGACTGACAACTTTAAACTACAGTATTTTCAATGAATCTTTTATAAAATTGGCATTATAGCAAATACTGCAGTTATAAATATAATTTTAATTACACTGTGTTTGTTGATATCTATTATATCGGGCACAAGCTTCAAGGAGAATACCCAATAGCCCACCAATGCAACAACGTCCTCATGGGTTGGCTAAATGAAAACTGCTTGGACTTATAGCGTCATACGAAACAACAACAACCAAAAACAGACACCAACGAACACAATGCAATTAAAAACTATATGTAATAGATTTTTGGTATTGGACTCCGTTAAGCGAAACAGGACATTTTCTACAAAAGTCAGTGCATTAATAAAACACACATTTTGCTTTTGTCTGATTTAATGTGTAGGGTACACTGATTCAAATACATAAACTAAGCTATAGCAATAAATTATCATCGCTAAAAAGCCACATGTTATATTTAACTTGAAGGCAAATATTTTGCATTAAAAAAAGTATGTCAATTATTTAAAACTTACAAGTAGGGTGTGTTGTAAACTATCTGAGTAAAATTTTCTCTGTCCGTTGCAAAGGAAACCTGTCAGTATAATACAAAAAAGCATTTAGCTAATAAACCCTTAAAAATTGCGGCAAAATTTCTCGTATTTAATGCAAAGGTTTGTCTTTTTTCTTGCTCCAAGAAAATAATTTCTGGAGTAGAAACAAGTAAAATCTCCATTCAAATTATTAAAAAAAATTGCAACATTTTCCATTTTTCTATCTTGATTAATAAACGAAATTACGTGCTTCTCTTTGTTCTTGTTTCATGTCGTTTGCATTTCGTCATTTTAGGTTGTTTGCTTTTGGATTTGACAAAGCAGGACCGAGTAAGAAATAAAATTTACAGAAGGTGAATGAAAATCGGAGAGCTGAAAGATAAGCTGAGAGAGACACGTCTTAAATGGTTGGGTCGCGTAGTAAAGAGAGGAAGACTATGTCGGAAGAAAAATGAGACAATTGGAAGTTGGGAAACAAAAGCGAGAACAGCGGAAAAAGATGGAGAGACTATGTAGCAGAAGAGCTGAAAACAATGGGAATGAAAGAAGAAAATGCTGCTGACAGTGATGTGGAAGATTGCAATCTGCACCGGCCACCCCACTTGAAATGAGAATAAAGACAGAAGAAGAAGAAGATAAAAGCAGATCATGACAAACCGCTAAGTTCTTAATTAGCCTACACATCAACGCTACACAGCTAAGGACAATGAAACGCAGGCGGCGCAGGCTTACTGCTCAATTTTGACACTGGCTTCGTTGGCAATAGTGTGAGGTAGTTTCATTTTTACAATTTTACTTTATTTCCTCCGTCGTACATATCTCCTCCGCCATCTCGGATGTTGTTTGCTGCTCGTCCGCCGTCGTAGCGGTAATTGTACCAGTTCCGCATCCGAGATGTGATTGCAGTGGTGCTGTCGTTGATTCTTTTGATGAGTGGGTGTAGGCCACCAACTAAAGGACAAAGTATGATTTTATGGCCAATAATCCAGCAGAAAATTAAGAAGAACACGTAGTGCATTTCGTGTTTCGTTGAATGAGTATGCTATTGTCGCGTTTAAACCATCGCAGCGTTGCCTAAACTTCATCTTATCATTGGATCGTATAATATCTGGGAGGAAGTAGCAATGCTGCACCTGACAATGTCAAACCATGCATGTCACTGGTTGTGCTTCGTAATTATACAAATTTTATCTAAAATACCTGCTGTAGTCACTGGAATCTTTGTTTTATACAGCCATTGTAAGGTTTTGTTTTTTAAAACACTATTTGTTGTGTAATACTTCAGAAAAGCCTTTTCCTTGATCTGATAGATTTTGACTTCATTTGGAACATGCCACAACATAATGTTTTCCGCCTGAAAGTTCACGGGAAAAACGTTTTATCTCATTCGGCTTCAGAATTCTGTGATAGGATGATGCCTTGTCTACGATTTCTTAACATGAACTGATTTTATTTTCTAAAGCAAATTACAGTATTATCATTACTTGTAGAAAGAAACAAATAAGTTTCTGTGATATTCTATTTGAATAAAAATACGAATAAATAAAAAAGGTACGACAAATTTACAAAATGACACGGAAAATGAGATATTGAGATTGAAGTTTTGCGAATGAAGGATTTGCAGTATAGGGTCAGAGCTTAAATGTTAAAATTTTGGGAGGTTTTGTGATTAGAGGTATTGAAATGCAAAGGATTTAGGAAAGGTTTGGAATTTTTCGTGAGGAACAGTGGTATTCATTAGTAAACTTACAGGCACATCGTAATATGCTGGATTTTTATAGTCTTGGTTGGTTATGGTTTCTAGCTGTCCAAATGCATTTCTGTTTTCCCAGTTTTTCGATCCTACCAAATAATAAGAAATTTCTAAGTGCTGAAATAAATTTGTATGAAGTAGCAATAAATACAGTTTCCAACCAAACAAGTGTTGCAATGAACTGTCATTATTAGTTAATAGAGTAGAAATGGAAATATAGGCTACTCATGCTAAAAAATACCATAGCCTACTTTGTCGTGGCTTGTATTGATAGTTTTGGTGCAATACATTGTAAAGCAAAACATCAATTACACTAAAGAAATAAAAAATGTAATTTTACTGAAATAGCCTACAGTAAGCTTTTGATTGTAGTTATTCAACAACATGTACAAAAGCTATCCTTGCGTACAGAATCATCAGAGTTCTTGCCTCTTGGATTCGCTGTTCCCTGTTCACTGGACCATTTGTCTCCTGCCGTGCACTTTCCGTAAATGTTGTTTTCGTGCACCGAAGCGACCAGAGTCCAACCTCCTCCCACTGATTCCATGTCACAATAAGCCTACCGTAAGGACGATGTATGTGGTGAACATTAAAACGTAAACTTTATACAAAATCGTGTTGTAGGCTGAGAGGATATTTCAACAAGAAGCCTATTGAATTTTATTTTTATTTTTTTAGAACATTTTATTTTAGAGCATTGGAGTTCTTATCAGTTAGTGTGTTTAGCTTATTATAATGGTGTAGTGTCTGCGCTACCTGTAAGACATCAAATCGAACAATGTATCGGTAGTCGATTGCAGTAAATGTTGGGCAGGTAAATAAACAAAAGTACACCTTTGGCCCACATTATCTCTTCATATTTACATGCTGCAATTTACTCATGAGTATTTGTATATTTTCTCCTTTGAATGATCCTAAAAGAGTGAGCCAAAACTACTGTCTACCACTTACCACTGTCACGTACGGAATACACTGATATAACTAAGTGATATGCAAAACTTAAGCTACATCCTATAAAGTAGCCTAGGCTAGGGGTAACCAAAATTACATTTTTAAAGTTTCATGAAATGTAGGCTGATAAGTAGACCACAACCATTTCTTGACTTTTTCGAGCATAATTAGATAAATCAAATTGTAACAAGCTTGAAGCACTACCAAGGTACAGTAGCAGGCTAATTGTAATAGACTAACCAGTTGTCTAATAGCTTACAAGTTTATAAATAAGTTGGTCGTTTTACAAAAAATCTTGAAAATAACGTTATCTTGGGTAACCAATTATTTGACCTAAAAACTTGAAATTTTGACTTTATAATTTACAAATTTTAATCTAATTTTGACCAATAACTTTCTCCGTTTGCAACTCAAATCTGAAATACAAAGCACATTAGAAATCAAACCGTTAAGTAAGGATATCTTGTTTTTCTAATGAAATACTGTATGAGAAAAATGTGGAAGAATCAACGACACCAAACAGCCAGTGCCGGATTAAGGGTCTGCTGGCCTGTAGGCACATTTTATAAGCGGCCCGAAAATCAGGGTTGGCAACTAAAAAATTAGAATTATCAGTGTTGCTAAATCATTGTCACAAAGATCGTTGTTGCAACTATAACACAGTGTACCGTGCAAAAACTTAGTCATATGCCTAACCAAATAACACCTTTGCGCGTTTTTGCGATTGAAAACGCTTTAACTAGTTTTTGGAGGTCGATCTTACGGAGTAGATCGCTTTCAATACACAAAAGTGCCAGTGTACCAAGACGTTGTTGACACATTGTTGATCGTTTAACGTCTTTAATTCGTTTCAGTTGTGAAAACGAGCGTTCCCCCGAGCAATACGTATTACGTATAGCCATTAAAGACAAGTACATTCTAAGTGCTACTTCAGTGTTCGGAAATGCATTATAAACACCAGTTAGTGTGCAGCATTTTAAACATCTTTTGCGCACTTCCTGTTTGCCGTTGTTTCATCGCGTCTTTGCTCTTTATAGTCTTTATACCAGCACATAAAACTAACGACATTCTGATGGGTAGTCAGAAGACAGGTCCTTTGAATACACACCAACCAGACCTGCAACAGCAACATCGATGTCTTTAACAGACATGGAGTGGTACTCAGTCAAAACCCCAAATCTCTGCAGGCTGCAGCACCATGGAATATGCATCGATAGGTTTCTGTAGTGCACTCTTCAGTTGGTCGATGATCACATAAAACGTGTTGATTTTAAATTTTTGCTGGCCCGACATTCCTTCCACATCATCTGTAGCAGTTCCATCACTGACATGCTTCTGCCGCTTTGGTCCTCGCCGACTTTCAGATGTAGATATAATGTTGCTGCCACAACGTCACATTTGTTTCGTTGCGTCACCCAACGAAAATGCAAATTTTTAAAAACATCAAAAAGGAAGTAGCAACATCTTTCAATTCGTCTTTTTTTAACGATTTTTGTAGCCTTTAATTCATCTGGAAAAACAGCTATTAAGATAAATACTTATTAGTTTAGAAAATAATTATTTTGAAAACTTGACTAAATTTTTACTGATTTTAAAGTGGCCTGGATTTTTGACTGGCCTATAGGCACGTGCCTACTTTTCCTGATGTTTAATCCGGCACTGACCACAGTTAACGAACAGGTAATGAAAGTCACTCGAAAAACTGCAAAAGATAAATATGGAGTGTCTTTAAATATCCCGAAATTACTGAGAGGGTTCTGCAGTAATATACTTCAACATCAAGTAATGTTTCACATTATCGCCTTTGAAGTTCCTTTCTCTCGCCAAAATTTTTCCTAAAATAGAGAAACTTCTCTCTACTCTACTGATACGGAAGTTGCTTGGGAGTTCCTCACCAGGCTATATAAATGTGGTGAAATATCATCTCATTCCATTTTCACAATGCACTTGATGTCATTTCTTGAGATTCTTGCTTGAATATATTTTCCAATTTGGCAGCCATCAACACCAAAGTTAAGGGACCTCATTTTCTGGTAAGCTTCTTTAATGGTGTAACGGCTGTCTTCCATGTCACCATCATAGAAGCCTTCCACAATATTTCTTACTTCTGGTAGACTTCTTGAATAATAGAAAGCAGCTTTCAACCAAGTGCCTCATCTAGTTACATTTGGCTGTGGAGGTTGGCCAATGGAAGTAAAACCAGCTCTTATTAACCTGTTTTTAATGGTCACTGCTTTAACCCTGGCAACCAACTCGTCAACAGCACGGTAGTTGGCTAATATTCAATCGTCAGTAGTGGGCGAAACAAGATTATTACCTCAGAAATTGCAACAAATCGATTATTACGTCAGAATAGCAACATAAATTACAACAAAAAATCAGTATATTTCTGTAGCTTTAATAAAATATCAATAGAGAGAAGAAAAACTACGTTAAAAGAAAATTTTGACCTAACCATAAAATTTGATTTTTTTTTACCTGATAACTTTGAAACCTCTTTTTGTGTCAGCCTGAAATTTAGTTTATGGACGTTTTATAAACTTTGAACAAAGCAGAAAAATTTTGACTTTATTGACTTTTAGTTGCCCTGGTTATAACTATATATATTATAATTAGAAAGTTTAACTCAAACATAATTTGGGAGTTTGATCTCGACAAATTTCAAATAAAATTGCAACCCCCTTTAATCTTTTTTTACCTTGAACTCGAGAGAGCCATCTAGTGGTTGAATGGTATATACTCCTGATGGTCCATTAACGTCTTTGCATGAAGCAGGAACATGTGTTTCTTCTGTGTCAAAGTAAAGTATAAGAGTTAAAAGAGTTAAAATAACAAAAATATTATTTTTGTTCTATTGCAGCTATTTTATGTTATTTTTATCACCACATCTGGTGTATTTCATGTTGTTAAATTTTTTGTACCTTGTTGTATGCAAAAATTAACTCCAAAGCATGTCAGTGAATAATAATTTGTCAAATGCATTTCTGCTTCTTGTCTATCACTTCGCATTACTATTATTATTTTTTCTGTCAATTCTGATGGCAAATAGTCTAAATATTGGGAAGCAGTTGTTTTTCAAGAAACGTTCAATAACAACGTTTCAGAGCAGCCTGTGTTTTCATTTTATCTCTAAATTTATAAGCAAACTTCCTGCACATAGTTTCCTCATGGCCATTTATAAAACTGGGAGAAATCAAAAATCAAAACCGATTGAAGTTAATGCTTGTGCCTGGCGTTTAAGATTAAATTTGACATAGTAAACAAAGCAGACTTATTTTTGTAATTTGAGAGCTTAAAATCTTGTCCCTAAATAACGATTTAATGCATGTTCTTTCTGGATCTCCTCGTAATAATTGCAACCTTTTGTTGACATAAAATCAATGATGATAGATGTAGACCAGTGCTTACCAACTTTTATTTTGCAACCAAAAAGTTAAATAGCCTACCTTTCTCTTGAAATCAATGCATTCACAGACTCCTTTACAATAAATAAATTCCATTACTTTGTAAACAATTAATTTTTTCTGGTTTTGTTTTATTTTTCTGTCCAAACCGAATAAACCCAATTTAGGAAATTTATGTATTGCTAATGTTCCATCTAACTTTTCTTTGTCCATGCAAAAATGATAAAACCCTAAAAGATTTCTACCAACAAACGAAAATCATAGCAACATCATATTGACACGCTTCCACTTAACAAACGATCTGATTTAGCGACAACTACAATTTTACTGATCAGAAATTCTGTCAATTTCAGTGGCCGCGTAATCGCTTGAAACGCATTACAAATGTGCGAATAGTAGAAACAACAAAGGCAGCAACGAAAATATGCAAAGTGACCACTCAAAGTTTTCAAGTAAAGCAGGAATACTCAGACATCAAAGAAGAAAATTTATAAAACATATATTATGTAGTTACAAACATATTTACGTTTAAGGTAAAGGTAAAAGTGCTGTGTCCCATACTTGATTCAAGTGTTGGGTATGAGAAGATAAGGTTCTCATTGTACTAAGCCTTCGGCACTAAGGAGAGTAGGGTGGCCAGTTCCTTTCTCTTGGCCGCCTTTACTTCAGCAACTACGCCTACTCAATTTATTACACTCTGGGTAGAGGTGAGCGGTGTTTTCAACAACCAGCTTAGCCGGGAGTCGAACCAGGTTTGCATAATTGGAAACAAGCCAACGCCTTATAAGTTGCGCCATCCCACCGCCATCCCATTTACGTTTAAGATATAGAAAAAAAACACCCAGAGTGTTTTAGTCTTATAATTTCAACAAATTATCATTCAAAGATACATTTTTAAATAATATTTTTAATTTGAAAACTTACTTTTTTGAATTGGAATTACACTTTTGGATTGACTCTGCAAGTACATATGTCAACAAACACGTTGAGTGACAAACGTTGCTTGGTTTGATGATAAAAATCAATGGCTAGCAAACAATGCTTACACTCTACAGTCAAGTTTAAATATACAATATTTTAAATGCACTTATATAAGCACATGATGTAACTTTTGGGTGATTTTTTTACAATTTTATCCAGAGTTATTTTTTTCCGTTGCTAAGTTAACGGAATATTTTCAGCAATATTTTAGTTGATGGAAAGTTAGGGAAATATTACCGTACATTTTATTCACCAAAATCATAGGCCAGCACTGCTTATAGAATTCTATAATAAAATTTTTATTTGAAAAACAACCTTTTGGTAGTTCCAATAAAGGTGAGACAGCTTAATGGTTGTTAGCGAATATAACTGCATTTAATGCAATTCGCTCTGCTTGAGTTTTTTGCTTAGCACTGAGTACTGTTTTGTAGTATTAATAGTATTTGTTGTTTAATTTGATAATGAAATATATTATCTTTCAAAAGTAAAATGTAAAACTCTGAGCTAGGGAACACGAAAAGCGTGCGAAACTTCTTGATCACCAAATCCTCCAACCATCGAACGAAAAAGTCCAGAAATACAAGAATAGTTACAAACTGCAGCTTCAAGTGGCCTATATGAATATGGATAACATTGAGCTCTAAATTTAACGTTTATGAAAAGAGGATAGGCATAAGGATAAATTGCTAACAAACGTCATTATCACCTATGAAACCTGGAACGTTGATAAAATGATCTCATGGAGTATTTTAGTGTTTACAGACTCTTTCACAAATGCAAATCTTGGGGTTGATTTTGTAAAAGCTAAAGGGCGGAATTACGGTATAATGTTTTTGCTGAGCGCTCTGTCCACTACAGAGATATATGTTGCTCACAACGCTTTACAAAGCAGACAGTGTCAGCGCAGCCGAATAGAGGCGTAGTCGAGTCAGCAACCTGCTGACTCGGTAAACAGCAGTCTACACGTCAATATTTTCATACTTACCACGGCTGTTATTCCAATGACCAAAGCGATGAAGGCTATTATGAGTGACGTCATTGTGACAAGCTTCCATAAAATTGTCTCCATTTTGCAACAGTTTTTCGTTAAACTGCTGTCAAACGCCAAATGCTCTGAATAAAAACATTAAGTGTGTTCTAAAGATTTTTATTGTAAATCGCACCAAATTGATAAACGTGTAAAGTTTACGTGCATTTGTCTTTAGTTGCAGCCTACAGCCTCATTTTCGTGTCTGCTGCGTTGGAGGTGACCGTGAGCGACATCGTGTTTTCATCGATTAGTTTTGCAACGTTGGTTTTCTAAACCATGTTCTTACTTTGTTTTTATTCAGAGAAAAAATGACTAATTTTGATGACACATTGAGGCTGAATGATTATGTAATTTTTTCAGTCTTGCGCATTGAAACATTCGCTTTTTGTTTCCATCTTTTCAATGATCAACACATGTATTTTCCCAAACAGCCACTTTATCTGGACCAGATCTGGTCAGATATCCAATCTGGTAAAGATTTCAAACAGATAAACTGGCTATTTGGGTTCTTTCTTGTTTCAACGAAACGTTGACTTGCAGGATGCGAGTTTTTCTCGAATTGTGAACTGTATGTTTAGAAGTAGGCCTATACCATAATTTTGGAGGTGAGCAAGTAATATTTTCTTGTAACTTTTGCCAGATATTGTGAAAGTTATGTTCTCTCACCAGTCACCTTCAAAAGATTTCATTGATTTAAAATTTCAAATGGAATTTAAAAATCTCGGCTATACATCATGCAGCTTACTTTGCCAAAACAATTTAAATGCAAAAAGATTGTCTTGAATTTCATTTCTTCAGCCACAGATGAAATGGTTTCGTTGATTTAAACAGTCATCCCAAATACTAACTGACAATACAAACTTCATTGATGTGAGCTATTAAATGTCTAGAGTTTGTAGCCTGGTATGTACGTCTAGCAGTATTTTTACATTTTTTATTTCAATTATTCGAAAAATTAAATAATTACGGGTCGGGCCTTTAGATGGAGGTGAGCTCCCAACCCGGTGTGTGGAAAGTTGTAAATACCGCCTTGCGTGATATAAACTAATAAATATCGAGCTTCTGCAGCAGTATTTTCTTTTTCAAAAGGAAAATAAGTGAGCTCCTAAATATCAGTGTGCCCTCTAGCCGGGGATAAAAGGGGAAAGGCAACTACCACGACCCTGATGGTGTGTTAATTTAAGATTAATTCTGCCGATATAAATGACTTAAACATTTTCTAAAACATTTAAATTTGAAACTAAAGTTGCTTGTTTTGGTTCATCAATGAGGCTAATGAATAGAAATAAATTTTGCCTTGGCTTTATTGATTGTTAATGCTCAATCAATAATTACTATCAACTTGTAACCGAATAATGATACAAAATCAGTTGATTTTATATCAATAAAAACAAATTAAAAGGTTTGAGGCAGGAACTCACCTGTGCTGGACGATCTGAACACCATAGTTTGCAGTTTCTTGTGAATAAAGCCGAATGCTTATCGTGTGCAATCACAAATGCTTATCGTGTGCAATCACAAATGGCTAATTTTGTTTGTTAAACTCTTAAATGCAAAAAAATCTATACAAAAAAACAAAAAAACGAGGCAAGGATAGGTTAAGTGAAATAAGTTTTAATGGTCTATTGTTGTTTTCTCAGAAATAAACACTTTTAATTTAAAATTGAATCAAATCATCGTTGTCTAAATTCTCGATGTATGCTATTGCCGGTCGTTTTTGTAAATTCAAGACTTTTTTTAACATTATACAACCTTTTCCATATCTAGTCAAATGTTGTCTGCCTCAGGGATATAGAGTTGTCTACTTCAGTGTAAGCCACTATTTTCAAACAATACAGATAGACTAATTTTTTTATGGTAGGCTATTCAGTTTAAAATGTTGATCACAGCTTACTTTATACCCTTAGAATAAAATTGTCACTTCGTGCATCCTTTGTTACGTGTGACACCACAATGTGAATACTTTCAACCAAGTAAAAATTGAATAAAAAAATACCTACGGTACTTCCAACAGTTTATAGCCTATTAGCCTACCGCCTATGACCACTGACCATAGCATTATGAACTCAATTAACAATTTGTCTGTGTTTAAGTATGTTCTCTTGCATGCTATATTCAAGGAAAACACAGGCTGAACGCTTTGGTATTTTTTCTTCCAACAGTGAATAAGAATGCAGATGTTTACACATAATTGAAAATTCTGAAATTCTTTTTTTCTTTTTATTGCCTTGTCACTGGTATCATTCACAGATTTCTTTCTGAACTGTAATTGCTTTTGCCATCCGAAATCATCGAAAGAATGCAAAGTAACTATTTGCCTGTAGATTCCATTTCAAAAAGCACGACTAGTCAGCACTGTGACTGCAGAACCCTCCCATAATTTATCGGTTTTTCGAAGAAAACAAATACACAAATAAATTAACTTTGCCGGTAGGCCTATAGATTTTTTTCTTGTTAGCAAATCTTGTGAACTTGAAATGAATATAAACATTTTAAAGAGAAGACATTACAGATGAACTAAAAATATTCAACATGGCCTGTTGGGAAATTAGAAAACTGTATTTTCTAATTTGGAAAGGAATTAGCTTAAAATACTTGTATCAACTACTGCAAAGCTTTTCCAACAATCAAAGCTACTGCAGCTCATCTGCATAGGCCTTCTGAACAAATCTCGTTGCAAAAGCTTTAACACGAGTAGATTGTAATTCTGTAAGTTAAATAACTCGACTACTTTTATTTGCTTTATAATGTAATCGTTACTTTGTATCTTACAATGTACGTACATATGATAGCCTACATATTATTTTTTAGCAAAACCAGAAAAAAGTCGAAATGACATCAGCTTCACACACATTTTTGTTATTTACATAAAAATAAAGGACAGAAAAAATTCTATAAAGTTTTATTTAATATAATATGCAAATAAATATTCAATTATTGTCCATAACTATCCGGCTGTGTAAGCAAAGAATGCAAGACAAAACGTAACCTTGGTTGGAATTTAGGTATGCGCAGCTGAGTTCTGATTTTCAGGAAGCTGAGTTTCTAATTCAATAACGTTCTTAACCTCGGTTAGATGGAGCCTGATTTACAGCGTTTGACACAGATTCTCTGAATTGTAAAACTCATTTGATCAAGCTCAACACTAAATTGTTTAACAGCTTGTCAGGTATGCATAGGTAAAAAGTCATTTTAGTACGGTTATAATTATTCAAATGTACCAACATTTTGATTTGGAGCTGGCAAGCCCAGACAGCAAATCGTTTATTACGTTGATTTAAAGTTTGCAGACGGTGAAAATGTAAATTCGATGTGAAAAAGCACTGATTTGTAGACTGAGATGCTTTTTAGATTTTGTAGATTTGTTTGCCTTTAAAATCGTAAGGTGAATTCTATTGAATCAATCATTTCTGTGTTACAACAATGAGCAACCTCAATGCAATCTGATAATCGTCACTGCACAAGACCCAAGTGCAAGACGATGTGAAGCGTAGAATGCAATGCTGTGCAATGGCCGTAGCCCAAATGAATGCCCTTGTGCTGAGCCAGGCATTGGTTTCTGTTTGTTTTACTGAGCCTTTCAGTGGCAGTTACAGCAACTAGCCTTAAGGGGGGGGGGGGGGGGGGGGGAGGGACAATTTCAACAAATCACAATGCCGTGTAGGTCTACATTAATCCGACCTTGAAAATACACCATGAATAAAGTTACTTTTCTGTGTTTTAGGGGGGGGGGGGGGGGGCGATTGTCCCATCACCCATCGTTGCGTGTATCTGTAACGGAACGCGTGTGTGTATGAAAATGACTTTTGTGGTCTTTTCTAAAACAAAACCCCGATTCTCAGACTGTCGCAAAAAAGTCAAGAACATACGTCACATTGACACGACATGCCATTATTACATTCAAACTGTATTTGTGGTGGTTAGTTGATTTTTCCGATTTTTGCTCGAATTTCTCTTTTTTTCTGCTTCAGTGTGGCAACTTTTTTGTGTGAATTGTGAATTTTTGTTTCGACAAAACATTAGAAAATATCATATGGGTTTGGCATATTTATACAAAGTTAAGAACCATTGAGTTAAAGCTTCTACAAAAATGTAAAACAACTAAGATTTAACTTTAAAAGAGGCTTTCCCAGTCTAAGAAAGAACATTTTTTTAATCAAAGCAAAAATGAATTAATTTAAAATCTTCTTCTTCTTGCGTTTGAGGCCGCCACAGATCACGTTGTTACATCCAGTATCTAACATGTATCTAACATTCCTAAAATGGTTGAACTTTTGCCTGAAACTGAATAATAACAGAAACAAAAATACAATCAAAAAGATAATCTGATACATCTTTGTTTCAACTGACCTCAAAATATAACGAAGAGTGCCACCCATATACAGGTAGTAATCTACAAAGCCAAGAAAAGGCAGTGTATTGATAACTCGGCTGTTCCATTCTACTGTACATAATTGTAATTTCATCTTAATTTTGAAACCAAAAAAAAAACAGCTTTATGTGTTTGCTAACGAACCAAACACAGCAACGAATATGTAGGTTAACTGGTATGCCATCTCTTGAAAGCTTGGTTGGTTTAGGTTTGAATCGTCAATTTAGTTATAACTTAATCATAATGTTTGAGCTGCAATTTAAACTTGAAAATTTCAAGTTTGCATCATATTTTCATCAATTTACCAAATTTTGCAAACTTCTACCATGTTAGTATAAGCTATCTTTCGACATTGTAACGATGTAAAAACGGCGATTTCTGGCTCAAACGTGAAAACAATAGTCTGAAACCATGACACTATTTGAGATTTCTAACTTGCCGTATTGTTCTCTGTCTTTTGCTTTGCATCTATCCTCAACCTGCTGGTTTCCTTTCACAGTTTTAATTCAAGCGGCAAATGATTAGTTTACTTCAAGTTCGTAGTTACTCATTATTTTAAGTTTCTGTTTGGATTTGAAATGCATCGTAAATGATCGGTCTATGAAAGAATTTGTCGCTGATAATTTCTCCTGGCAGTCTACATAAACTCCGTCAACTTCTCTCGGTGGTGGAGTTCAAACTGCAGTACTTTTAATTTACTCATAACGATTTATTTTCATTTCCATTTTCATTGGCCATCATCAACGAATGTTGTTTAAATTACCAGCAAATCGATTTTTTACAATTAAAGCCTCTTTTTTCATGACTGCTTTTTGTTTACTACCGTCGCAGGCAAACATCCACGTGTTTATACTTTGCTGTGTGATTCAGGCTGACCTACAAAATAATGAAACTTTTACACTGAAAATGATGTTGGTTGTTTACAGTTAAAACGATTGAATCATTGCCAACGTCAATACGAAGTAACAGCGATGCACATAGGCTACAATAAACTAATGTCAGGGCAGTGTTAACCACCTCCAGTAGTACCCCCAACCGAGAGATGCGGTCGTTTAGGGCACCACCCGAGTTTGATTTGATCAGCAGCATTTTTGTATATTCAATCTTTTTTTAAGTATATTTGAAAAAAGAATGACACATTGCTGCAAAAGCTTAATAATACATTTGATTAGGAGCTGACTTCCGTTCCCTCACTTATTTTTAGTTTTTCTGTCGTTTTTTGGCTATTTAAAATAACAAAAGTAAAAAATCTACCATGGAAATTTGTTGCTTAATAGCCTATCACATCATAAAATTTTGTATTGTCGGTCATCATTTGGAATAACCTATGACTATTTCAATTCAACAAAATCAGCAAATTTATTCTATTTTGTCTGAGTTTGTAGAGAAAATAATACTGTACTCTCGCTTTCTCGGAAAATTCATTTCAATTCTTAGTAGAAAAGGCTTTCTCTGGCATTAAACGCTCCTTAGAGAAAGTGAGGGAAAGAGATTGAAGCGTTTAGAACGAAAAGTGACTAAGTCACAAAATACTACTAAGGAGATAGGCTACTGACATGTATAGTTTTCAATTGCATTGTAAAATCAAGATTTAAAAGATGTTTTTGTTTTTACCATATGTCAGTGTCTACAACCCCAACCTAGTTCTGATTGCACTATTAATTGATTTTTTAGTTAAACTTGTCAAAAAATATTGATAATATTCTTTTTTGGACTTATGCACTTTTCTTCAAAATTGCTGGACTTAGGCACTTTTAGACACAAATGATGGACTTAAGCACTTTTATTGCAAAGAGCGACTATACAAAATTTAGCGAATAAGCAAATAGCACTGCCCTTGAATAATATCGTTGTTTAAGTCAGTCGCTCCTAAAATGCATTAAAGGCAGTCTTACTAAACACCGCAAGGAAAATACTACAAACAAAGACTGCGAAGAACTACAAGGAAAGGTTAGGGCATGGCCACCTGGAGATGAGGCCTGATTTGTCACATTTTGCAGATTTTGATTACAGCTACTGCTAGTGCTTCACTGAAATTTTTTGAGATGTTTTTACTTTTTGCGGTTTCCTAATGACATAAAACTTTTTTGTTGCTTTGGGGAAGCAGTAGCAAATGAGAAAAAGTAAGTTGAAAAATGCAAAATCAGACTGTCATTGAAAAATTAACAGTCTGACTAAAATCTTCGAAATCAAATTTTCTTTGTTTTTCAACATGTGAGGATGTTAAAACCTATTGTGTCATCTGGGGAAAAGAGTAAAGAAAGCGTAAAAATCTAATTTTTAGAAAAAATTATTTAAACGTTCGCCCAAAGTTAGAAAAACCTGGAAATTTCTACAAAATGTGACAAATCAGGCCGTATCTTTAGGTGGCCATGGTTAGGGTAAGGGTTAGGTTTTGGTATAGATCCTTGTGCTTCCTTGCGATGTTTAGTAGGATCCCATTAAAGGTAATTAAAATAATTAAACTTCGAAAAATAACTACAAAACTTGTTGCTGTAAAATTTGGAATTCTTTGAATTTGACTTAGCTACTTTTATACAAAAACAAAGTGACTTAGTTACTTTTAGAAGAAAAAATTACCTTTCCGCTCAAAACCTGTATTCGAAAATGATGGCTTAGCAACCTTTATACCAAAATATTTTTGTGTCTGGTGACAAAGGACAATGAAAGCAATACGTTTTTGTACTTAACTCAACTCGAGTGAAAATGTGACTTAGTCGCTTTTCGTTCTAAACGCTTCGATTGTTCATTTGCCTGTCAGTAATTTGCCTAATCGAAATTAAACATTAAGTCCATATAAAACTCATACTACATGTTACAATATTACAACAAGTTTTGTGTGAAAAGTTAAAATTTGCCTCGTTGAGAATTGCCACGTTGAGAATCAATGGTTTACACGATAAACCCACTCATGCGCAGTTCAAAACTCAAAATCTGTCTAATTCACAAGCAGCTCTAAAATGACCCTTGCGTTGAAAGCTTTTAATAAGCTGACCTGGTTAGCCTACTTTATTACTTTTTGCTCACGACCTACTGTAGTGCTCCGGCCATGAGTATTTGAGGTAGCCTATTGTTCATCAAACCCCCTGAAACCCAAGATATGTTTCAACTTTGAAACGTTTTGATTTGTTTCTTTGAATTTCGTATGAATATTTTTTCAATATACTGGGCAAAATGAAGATTAACTGTATTTGGATCAGCAAACACTCCGTTTTGCCTTGTCTCAACTGACTGATACATAACGTCTGATTTGATTGGATTTTTAAAAAGTAGAGCTTCGGTAGAGAGTTTAAAAAGTAATTTTTAATATGCTCTTTTAATCAAAAAACGAAGAACCTTCTTAATCTTTTTTTGTCACCAACTAAATATGTCAAATGTTTACCACACAAACAGGTCTCGATTTTTAGACATTCGTCAGCTCTCAATAAATAAGCCGTTAGATTATTCGGTTAGTAGCCTACGTTAGGATAACTTGCAGCGAACGCAGGCAAGGTACCTTGACAGCGCTCCATTCAGTGGTACCTATATAGTAAATGAAATAACAACAAATCAACCCAGTTGTGGCTTGGTCTGAATCAGTGGAACGAAGCTCCTACAAAAACAAAACTTCACACATGAAACCTAGATAAGAATTTTGAAAACCTTAATTCTTAATATTAAGGGTACACTTTGAAAAAGTGTATTGGAAGCTTTGTAGTTGTAGTAATTTTAAGCTACCGTACCTGTATTATGGCATCCTATTTCTATATAGCCTACAAATAGACTACTTCTACAATAACCTTGTGGTGATACTAAACCTGATTGTAATGATTTTGGCTTCGAAGCAACGCAACTAGTGTTGCTCTTTACTCAAGACCGATGAAAATCCTTATGCTAGAGCAAGATCTTAAAAGTTGTGACATATATCCAAAACCATGTAGGCTCAAATGTGCAGTGAAAATTACTGTATTATGTGATAATAAAACCTAAATTTTAACAGATGTTATTAGAGACAACAGACACGTTTTACAACAATCTCTTTCTAGCCAAATGCAGCACTTGTAGCCAACATGCACAATGCACATCCCAGTCAAAATACACGTTGATCCTACGTGAGTACAACGCTGAAACCGCGGTGTTTCCATGTGGATGTTGCTGTGGATGTCTATATGTGGTTTGATTTCAAAAGTATATTACAGAAATTACAAATAAAAGTTCGTATTGCACGTCTAAATTTTACAGCAGAAACAGATGCAGAATAATTGATTGTTTAAGTCTGTCCACAGAAGCCTACAGCAATCCCCTGCATGACTCACAGCAAAGTAATCTTTACATAACCTGGATTTCCATTTCAGGTAATAGCTTTACTCTGCTTTAGTATGCAACTGATCGATGAGAAAGCTGGCTTGTTCGCATTGACTGTGATATTACGTGATGAATTTTATTTTATATGTTTACAAGATTAAAATTAAAATTTTTTTGAAAAACCGCGAACAAAAATCGCTTTGTTGTCATTACTACTAGTACTCGTGTCTTCCTTGTTCAATTTTCGCATGCATTATAATGACAAATGATTTGATATTTGTAACTATGCAACAACAATAATTTGTGATGGTAGACTGCACAAGTGTTAAATAGTTTTATAAAATCATTATAAGTTAGCTTTTCCATTCTATTTCAAGTCTGCATCCTAATACTGCAATGCATGTGTTCTTTGTTGAGACTTATCGCAGAAACAAAAGGATAGATGAATCGATATCACTCATTGACTTTCCTGTCTTAGATGGTTTGTTTGGCTTTCCTGGGTCTCCAAAAGCTCCACCCCAGCCTACAATGAAACATCTTTTATGTAAAATAAAGTGCAGGTAAATTGCAAGTAAACGGATAGGTCAATGGAAGTTACATAACCATCTTGTACAAAGGAAATCAATGCCAATACCAGTGTCAGTTCTAAATTATCACGGAGCCCAGGAAGAAATAAAACTAGTTTTTGCTAATTATTTTTATTTTGAAATTACGGCATGCGCTATAAGCTATGAAGGATGGAGAATTTGACAAAGTGTAGAAGCAAATTGTATCTGACATGAGGTTAATGAGCAGATAGAGTAAAGTTTTTATGGAATTGGATGCAAGCGGAGGGAGAAGAAATAGGCTCCCTTTAAAAACTTGAAGAAATAAAACATGGATACAACCCGTTTGTTACATCTACAGTGAAGGGAGTAAAGTGGTCTTTTTAGAGGGCATAGAAAAAACGAACGATTGTGCTTGCATCATACTTTTTTTAACGAAAGAAATGAGACAGAAAAACAAAAGCAACGATTGCGTCTTTTCCATATTGCAACAATTTTTTTTTTGCAATTGTAATAATACTATAATAATAATCAAGATATATTTAAAAAAAAACATTTGAAATATACTTTTCTAAGATTAATTTGTGCTTACCTGCAAAATCTCCGCATACGCTTCGTTCACGTCGTGCAGTGCTAGTTCCCCCAATGCACATGTGCTCCGGGTTATTTGATCTTATTCTGCATCAAATCAAGTAAATGATGAAAGAAATTATTTACAAATTTACTACAAATAGTGGTGCGAGCACCTCTCTGGCGAGCACCTACAGTATTGTTAACGTGGTGCCAGTCTGGTCAAGCAATTTTATGTTTCCTGCGCTTTGTGACTGTGAGTAGGTTTATGGCAGAATTATATCATTGCTTACTTGACTCCAGGACACAAAGCGTTAGGAAGGCCAACAGAGTTGTAAGCTCGAAACTGTATAAAGCCAGGATCTACATTATCTCTGTGATTCATTGGAATTCCATCCAACACACTTTGATCATTGCCAATGGCGTATGTAACCGGTGTAACGATATGAGGGATAGTGACCTTGAACTGAAAGTCCACTGAAAAAGTTACAAATAAGAAATTACTATACGGCTTGTTTGTAATGTCTATTCTTTCACTCCATAGACTTCCAATGATTCTCACCGGAATATTTTTGACTATGGTTGAATGCACAAATTGAGCACAGTTAGGCTAGTCTGGATACAAGGTAGTTGAATTTATCGTTAAGAAGATAAATTTAAAAAAATATTCTTGAAAACAGACAAACGAACTGTCAGACTGAATGAACTTTGAAAGATCGACAAGTTATTTTGAAATAGTCGCTACTGTTTTCGAAACTTCGGGCAGCTCCTCAATGTTTGGATGTTTAAAAAGTTGCAATATAAAATTCTGGAATACAGTTCAAAATATTGTCTTAAAGAAGTTTCGAAATATCTAGAAACTGTCAATTTTCTGGTATGGTAGTTTTAGGTTTTGGGGTTACTGCTCTTCAACGGTTTCATGAACAAATCGATATAGAGTGCGTCCATGATTGTACAGTGTATTTTCATAGACTTGTAACTAGTCTAAGCATATTTTGCAAGTTGAAAATGAAATGTAGAAAACTTGTAACTTAAAGTTGTGCTCTTGTTTGGCTACGTTTTAGCAGTTGAGCTTAAATACCGGCCAGATCTGAACCATTCATCAGGTGAAACACGAAGTACAATTTTAAATTAAAATGGCATGTAAGTTAGTTCTTTCTATAATTTGAAAATGTAGCTCTTCAGAAAAAAATGTGTCCATAAAAATTTACTTGAAGAACGTGTTTCTACAGAAAATGTTAGGTGTGAAAGTCGAGCTATTCAAATGTTTTTGCTGTTTTCTGTGGTTTTAAATTTTTCGCACTCACTGACCGCATTGATGTCATATAATCTATAAACACCAGGTTGGTAACCATTGAACTACACTTTACAGTTTGATAAATTGTTCAATTTTGAACATTTTCGTACATTTTTTTATTTCATTTCGTTCATAAATTGCAAGTTCGACAACTTGACAAGATACACTCATTATCGAAAAGTGACTTCTTCCGGTTGAAGCTTCAGATAAAATGTTTCTTAATGCTGTGGGGTGGATATCGGTGAAAGCATCAGTTCACATCAATGACAAATATGTATCATCAAAACAAAAACATGAACTTCAGCACTGTACAGACCGAAAATACACATGCCGCTAGCCCGATCGTCATTTTTTATTTATTTATTTTTGTTTTGTGTCATTAGGCTATCTTTAAAAACGATGAGGTATCAAAATATTATTTATTTTATGTTTCGCTTACTTGACGCTCGCATGTATCTCCTCAGTACAGTGTCTATTTCATCTTTTGTCACAATTACACCACCTTGTCTGTAAAATTTAAGAGTGTCAGATAGGTAAATCGTATAAGCCAGAAGTACAGAAACGGCTGCTGCAGTTTGGTACAGCCCTGAAATATGATAATGAGTCCAAGATAGCCTATTGTTTAAAAAACTGAGATTACAAGGTAGATGCTTCAATTTGTGGGGTAGGCTAATATAACATTTCAAACATGTTTTAAGCCTGGTTATCTAATCAAAAAATAAAGAGCCCAAAATGTAGATTGTACAATGTACATACTAAACTTATGTTCAGCAAACGTTTCGAAAACTGTACTGTCTTCGTCTTCAGTGCTATAAATGTTCATCTTCAAATTATAAATGTATGTAGCCTTTAGTACATTTATAGCACTGAAGATGAAAACGATAGCCTATAGAGTTTTTGAAACGTTTTTTGAACAGGCGTTTAGTACCATATCTACATTTTGGGCTGTGCTTATTCATTGATTAGGTTTTATAATTGACGCTGTCATGAAATGTAAGAACCTACTATACGTGACCTGAAACAACAACCTCATGTTTTGATTCTACAACGGAATTGGTACTTTTAGTGACAGTGGCGTACGCGGAAATTTTTCATGGAGAGAGTTTGAAAAAAAATTGCATGATACCATTTTTACCAACGCTTACTTCACGGCAAAAACGAATGTATAGGCGTATGAAATGCAATGTAAATCATGAATGCATGAAATCAAACCTGCAATATTAGTCATGAATGCAATCCACTGTCCATCCAGAATTTGGCCGGTTTTAACGTTGGAGTACGACATTTTTCATTTGAGTTACGTTAAAATTGTATTTTGTAGCAAAAAGGAATTTTAAATACTCTTTGTAGTGCTTTGCTTTTACTTTGCAACAGAAAAAAGTAGGTCAAAGATAATAAAACTCTCTACAAACTCTGTGATTATTTGTTATTTGTTTATGAAACGAAACCAAACTTTTAAATGCATTGTGTCTTGTTCGAAATACCTCCAAGTAAAAGCAGTCATTAGAATAAACACTTTTTACACAATCCCACGCATTTTTTGCCGCTTTGTACCTTGTAGGCTACGTTGCGTATGCATTAGCACTTTGTTCTTCTTTTAGCGCATAAAGAAACCAAATCGCTATGATCTCAAAATCAAAGAAGATAAAAGAATTTTCCTTCAAAAACAAAATTTCGTTTAAAAACGTTTCAATGTAACATTAAAGTTGCTCATGCTAAAAGCTGTCCCATCAAACGGCGGAAAAAAAACTGTTGCCTTCTAAAAATTAAGCTAGCTACCAGCAAAAAAGAGACCGGTTGTTCAAGCAAGTATAGTTACAAACTGAATCCACACTGGCCTAGTTTCATCTTTCAAGCAGCCTCACTAAACTTATAAACAACAAAAGAAAGCGACAAATTTATAAATTTTGCCACCAGCTACACAATTTTTCATTTTTTGTTTCGTTGCAGATAAATTTTTGGCTATAATTGCTGTATCATGACAAAAAATACGTGTTCACTAAACTTAGTTTACATAGAAACTAGTAATACGACGTTGCGCTGGTGAACAAAAATAGAAGATGGAGCATTTTAATAAATCCATAATAAGCAATAAAACAATACAAAAATTTCAAATATCTAGCTTAATAGAGGTTTTTAACCTCCGCGCCACTGCTTATTGTGTTGAGTGATTTAACAAACTGTTTTTCGCAAACCCGTGCAAACCAACAAGAACTAGCTTAATCTCATAATTGGCTTCAGCGTTTCAGATGACATTAACTATTTCAACGGATTTGATTTGCGCAAATTTCATGTAAAAAAAGGATTTTCCAGCTGGGAACTGGACTTGTTGCATCTAGATGATAACTTGGATTTGCTTAACTACACGTTAGTCTGAGTAGAAGCAAAAATGACAGAAAAATCTTGTAAGCCTACTGTATTTGTCCAGCACTGAAGTCGTTCCGCGATTTGCGGGCTATTCAAAAATCAAAAACAATTCATCTCTGGCAAAAGAGTTTTATTTGATGCCAGTACAACAGTGATGTCGACACTACAAAAAATGGATTTAAATGAGTATAGGTATCATGGAGTTGCTTAAGTGTATAACTGTTTCATTTACAAGTAAATTACTTGTCAATAATTATAATAACCCTAAATTTTGTTTAAATTTCTCACTCAACTCTGCGGCATGTATTTTTTCGTAAAAATGCGTCCAGAAAACTTGACTACAATTTTGAGGTTGTAATGAAGCTGTGTAAATAATAATAAAACGTAATGCACAACGTGATGATTATAAGAGTTAACTTAGACGAAGAAAGTTAAATATGACTTACTTTGAAAGAAGCGTGTATCCAACAATAAGATTTTTTGGGCTCCCTGAAAATCTTGCAATGTTGCTAGCGTATCGAGTTGTGTTTGACCAGTTGATCTCTTGTATCTCAGAAGGAAACTCAGAATTCCACAACTGTGATAGTAACATGAACAACTAAAGTGACAAAAAGCCTAAATTTTTCATGTTTAATTTAGCAAAATTAAATAAACAAAATATTCAAGAAAAGTATTCTTCGTAATGTTTACAACGTTCAAAAATAAAACAAAACTTGCTTTAAGAGGGAATTTGTAAAAAGCATTTTGCTTATTTTTGTATATGAATATTGGTATATAATTCTGTAATACTTTTTCATATAGCCCTGCACTCCTGCAGGCTTATCCATTACAGAATACATTGCTCCCAGCACGGTGGTGATATAGCTGTGTAGATGAGCAGGGGATTAGTAGCTATATTATTCCTTACATTATTAGCCTATTATCATACATATATTACCTTCAACACATTCCTTTTCTAAGTGACAAGCAGGAATAAGTTTCAGTATATTTTTACATGATCTTTGGTATAACCACACAGAGAATCGAACCCACGCGTACTGATACAGAGTCGTAAACTCAAACCATTTAACAAAATATTGTACAAAAGTCTACCACCAACAACTATGCATATCTATTATTGAGTAGATATCTTGTGTTTATGGTTAAATAGTTTTGTTTACAAGCGGTTCTTCGTGTCACGTGTTAGCTTATGGATGACATGACTTTTAAAAATGAGAAGCAAAACTGTCTCACACACTTACAGATTTACTTCCATAGTAGAAATAGACTTCACAAACAGATGGGTCCCCGGCGCGGTAAATGTTAAAAGCAGAATACATTCCTTTCATTTGGCCTTCAGTGACTGTCACGTCCAAATAACGAGTTATGTTGCCCCTACCATCAGCGCCGTAGTTGGAGACAACCTGGTTAAAACATTGATAACTTTGTGGAAAAAGAATAAAACAGTATGGAAGGTGCTGTCTCATAACTGTAATTCTGGTATACTGGATATTAATCGTAGCTTCGGAAACGTTTAAAAGGTTAAATAAAGAAGGAAACAAAATTGAAAGATGAAACGGAACACAACAAGTCAAACAAATGTAATAAAATTGATGAACTCAGTCTTCGACTTTGTAATCCTTTATTTTAACTTTCAGCATCATCAATATATAGTTGTGAGTTGACGTAGCCTATACTGGTATGCACAACGTGAAAACGTGAATAAAACGAGTTGTTGTACTGTGCTGTCGGTATAGCTTTCGTAAACACAAAATGTACAAATGTACAGTAGACCTATGAAGTATTTTTGAAATTAATCAAAATGCGATGTCGCTTAAATAATCTCTGTGTTAATCTGCAGATGTATAAGTGTAGAGAAAATACAAGATTTCTTAGAAGCATAGGCAAACTGTAATTGAGAATAGCCTGCATTAAATGGAAGGGTTGCTTTCAGCGCAAATGTTAGTCTACCCTAAATCTACACTCTTAAAAAGGTAGATAAATATGTAGAAAGTGCACAAAACTGTAGTTCTGTTAATCACGAAACCTTTGTTCTGTCTTACCCGATATTCAAAGTATTCAGCGTTAGCTTGCACACCATCTAAACCCGATCCTATCCAAGCCAAAGCAATAAACGGATATATTTTAGCTGTTTTTACTTCCACTCCATTTGCATATAAGCTGAAAACATAAAAAATACATCAACAAATTTAATCTTAACAATGTATGATATGATGGTGGTGGTGGGTTAACACGAATTTTACTGAAACTGGCTACATTTACATGTGCTTGAAATGCCGACATAAACAGTAGAGCTCTCCATAAAATAAATTTTAATACTGAAATCAATCGTCATGCATTGTTTAAACAATTTGTTTCATCTAACACTTCTACTTACTCTTTAACAGACACTTATAAATTAATATCTCATAGCAAATTTGTTTTCATAGGTTAAGTTAAATTAAATTTTCTAATTAGTTGTACTTACAAATAAGGTGTATCGTAAGTCATGTGAGTAAAATTTTGTCCATTTATTCTATAGGATACCTGACCACAAAAAAAATAACTAATTTAATTTTTCTTCAAATAAGCAGTTTATTAAAAAAAAATGGTAAAGTAAGATACTTGAATAGGAGAATAACAAGAAGGCAACATGAATGAATCCTACATGCTAATCGGAGTGGAGATTACTTCAAGGTAAACGCAAGATCAAGCAACGCAGGTTCTCACCTGACGAGGTGTGCGTTTGAGCAACTCATTTTAAGGACTGCTCTACACTCAGCGTCACCTAGTAGATAGAATACTTAGCAGACAACAACAAGCGATAACTTCACTCGGTCAATCTCGGTAACCGACCCTGCGTCAGTGGCTCAAAATCTCTATAACAGTGGTTCTCAATCTTTTTGTCGTGGCGGAACCCTCTTGGTACCCTCGAAGCGATTGCGGACCCCTAAAAACATTTTTATCTAAAATTTTAGTATATCGCGTCCTCCAAAAAAAAAATGTTTTATAAGTTTCGAAGCGACACACTTTTAAAAGAATTTGTTGAACTCGCGACGAAATTATGACGATTGATCACATTGACGAAGTTATGTTGACGAACTGCATCAAAATTCAGCAATCTATATACTGATTTGATGTTTTTCTATAAATTTCATCGAAAATTAATAGAATTTTTGCCGTTTTTGCAAAAAAACTTCTCCCTTGTTTCATTTGTAATCAATATTTCGTTGTAAATACAATCATAGCAAAACTGTAAGTTCTAATAGGCTGCTGACTAAAGTTTGCTTTTCTAAATTAAGCATTGATCAACAATCTGCTTTCGTAAACGACTTCAGCAGAACATACAATTCATTGTTTTATATAAGATTCAACTTTTTTATATGAATTTTTTTAGTTTGGAAACAGAACCTTTGTACGACGTCCTTTGAAATTTCGAACGCAGCAACAAGGTATCGCGGTGCACAGTTTGAAAATCACTACAATACACATATAAAAGATAACCAATTTTTAAATGTAATCCATGACTCATGCTGGAAATTTGGAAACATTTAGGGATCCCCTGAAAACGCTCCCTTTGGGTGTCTATATGAACTCCCGATTGAGAACCGCTGCTATATAAGTATGCAAAAACTGCCAGGATTAAGCTCTTCAAGAAACTTTCTTTGTGAATATAGATTCAATTACAATCATCTAACTGTTCGATTGTGTTATGAAACGGAATAATTAAAGTGAAATAAAGAGAAGAACAATGAAACATGAGGAGAACAGAAGAGCAGAAATATATAATGTAACTTTTGTTACCCATGGCCACCTAAAGATACGGCCTGATTTGTCACATATTGCACAAATTTTCGGGTTTTTCTAACTTTGGGCGAACGTTTAAATAAATTTTTCTAAAAATTAGATTTTTACGCTTCCTTTATTCTTTTCCCCAGATGACACAATTGGTTTTAACATCCTCACATGTTGAAAAACAAAGAAAATTTGATTTTGTAGATTTTAGTCAGACTGTTAATTTTCAATAACAGTCTGATTTTGCGTTTTTCAACTTACTTTTTCTCATTTGCTACTGCTTCCCCAAGGCAACAAAAAAGTTTTTTGTCATTAGGAAACCACAAAAAGTAAAAACATCTCAAAAAATGTCAGTCAAGCACTAGCAGGAGCTGTAATCAAAATTTGCAAAATGTGACAAATCAAGCCGCATCTCAAGGTGGCCATGTGTTACCGTATATTAAACTATGGTTGTTACAAATGTTATTTTAACACAATAGCTCGGAAAGTAACCTACTGCTAGGTTTTGAAGTGTAGCACTTCAATAAGATAATGTAGGTATCATGGTGCAGTATCACAAGTTTAATAGAAGTGTGCAAGTTTACAAGGAAGCGTAACAACGGCTAATGTGGAAGTAACACAAAGGGAAGCTAGCGTTTGTAGGTCATGTAATACCGGTAGCCTATGTGGCGTGCTGTTTAATTGTTAAGAACAAATATTAAAAGGAATAATGATTATTTTAAACGCTCCATTAATCACCATTGTCCATCTATTATAACTGAGGAAAGAAGGAGGCCGTGAAAGATATTACAAATTATATAATTGATAAAAAATAAATAACTTAAACAGACATATGATATATCTGAACAGTGAATAAATGAGCTTGATTGTCCTAAAAATATCTGCGTAAGCTACATTTTGAGAAAGTTTTATCTGCCATACCGTACTTATGTGTATTTTATATTCTTACTGTGTGAAGGTTCAACTTTTCTTTAAACTTCAACCCACTCGTTGGGCTACGCAAGTTAAGAAATATTAAAAAACCTAAAAAATTGATAAACGTACTCTTTAAAACGAAAAGAAATAACACACGAATTTCATTTCTGAAATGGCTTTAGAACAGTACCTTGTTTCCTTCATCATAAATATCATTTCCACCATCAGATATCGCGTTATTGGTTCTTATGTTGTCGTAGTTGTAATTATACCAAGATTCCACATCTCTACTAATGGCTTCTGAAGTTGAATTAATTGATAAGACAAGAGGATCGAGGCCTCCAGCTGAAAATATTTAAAAATTTTGTCAGAAGTTTTCATCGTTTCTTTAGCAAATAAAACAACTTCAAAACTGTAATCTAGTCAACAGCACTTACCTTCTTTCGAAAGAGGCAATTCTTTCTGATATAAACTTTGCAAATGGCCGCCATATTTGTCTAAGAAGTTGTTTGTTGTGTAGTACTTTAAGAAAGCTGATTTAGAAATTTCACTCAGACTTCTCCCATTTGGCACGTGCCAAAGCATGATGTTTGAAGCCTAAAATACAATAAGTTGATAAATTCTTCTTGAAAAAAAAAACTTTAATCCCTTTCATACCAGATGCTGTGCAGTGGCAAAGAAACTTACTGCCGTTCCAGACTTGACACTTTTCGCACTGCCATCATCATCAAGCAATCAATCAATCATTTTATTTTTCGTCATTAACGCGTCCGGGACGAAAAAGATACTAACTACAAAAATCGATATAAACCTAACAGCACGTTAACGAACGGGAAAAGGTGGCAAAACCTTGAAAGGTTTAAAACGTGCCTGAATGAAAAATTATGTAGTAGGCTATATATCAGTAGTTAGCACGGCCACAAAACCCAAAAAAACAAATAGCAAAAAATAAAATAAAAACACTTGTATACGCTACTGTCAAATACTGTGCAACAGTTTGCACCGTTGTATTCACTGCATACTGCTAACAAATTGTTAGCATAGCCTGCTATAAGCAAGACCTTGAATAGGCTACTTTGCATGAACGTCTGTGGCCAACGTCATTGAACAACCTTTCAGATCTTGGTTTGGTCGGTTTATGAATCTTAATCCTTGGACTGACAAAGCCTTGATATGTTATTACTGGTAGTTTTGCATACTTGTAGAGGCTGTTAACGGAGGGCCGGTTATCGAGATTGACAGAGTGAAGGTTTCGATTTTGAAGTGTTGTTGCCGTGTAATTATGCCATCCATTAGGTGCCGTTGAATGGAGAGCAGTCCTAAAAATGCGTTGCACAAGTGTACATCCCTAGAGTCGAACCAGCGCCGCTTGATCTTGAAGCTTCTTCGTTCACGAAGTCTAGCACTAACCACCTGAGCTATCGGTGTAGACAATTCAACACTTGTAGATATTCAACCAGCGAAATTTCTTGGTGAGGAAACATACTATCTCTTCTTATCAATCCATGGATCCTTGGCTTTGAGTTTGCAGTTTTAATATTCGTAATGCAATAGCCGCAAATATATTGATACGATTTCCAATTCCAATCTGTGCGACTTTTCTTGAGAGGTTGCAACTCCAGACAGTCAAGTAATTTAACCTGCAGATCAATCAACCGCAGTGTAGGTTTAGATTTATGTATACTAAATGTTTCAAAAAAAAAAAGAATTATTGAAATCAGCACTTGTAGATTACGGTCAAAGTAAAAAAATGTCACTAACATTTAAAGAAAAGTACGCTGGACACTTGTAATCGTCGTTCGTTATGCTGTGTAGTTCCCCAAATACGTTCATATTTTCCCAGTTTTGTGAACCTGTTAGATGAAATCTGTAATCAAACCAGTGTTTGAACAAATTACTCGAACAAATTGTTACATTTTTTTAGCTTTTATTTAACTAATGTTTGCAGAAACGGATTCTGGGGAACAATGGTCACGTGCCACCCTAAAACCGAGAAATTGAAATGTTTCAAAGTTTTTGTAAAAGTTGCTCTCTCACTTTGTTCGCTCAACTCCATAGTTCTAACCTAATTCCAACCAATGACATTTGGCATAAGGGTAATCAAATTCTAAATCAGTAGCGGATAGGGGATGGAAAGAAGTTTGTTTACAGCAAGCTTTTCAAAAGCTCGATAATGAAATGTTGTAAAGATTAGTTTCTTTTCATTTCACCGTGTTTCCCATCTGCAGATGTTCCTTGCTCGCTGGACCATTTGTCGCCAGCCGTACATTTTCCTCGAATGTTGTTCTCATGGACTGAGGCCGACAGTGTCCAACCTCCTCCACCAGTCTCCATGTCACAGTATACCTAAAATATGAGTTGGGAAAAGAGTAAAAATCCATATGAATCATGACATCAGATGATTGCATTAAATTGAGCCCGCAATCTACAGTTGCAATATTCTTGGGCTATATACTGTAACTATATACGTTGTCTTTTGTAACATTGCTACCTTCCTCCCATTAATACTGAAAACATTTTTAAATAAACTCATTTTCATTTTTAAACTTCAAAATTACAGTTGGCCAACAGTGGTAAAGTAAAGTAGACTTCTCTTTATATTATCGTGACGTGCTTCTATTACGTAGGCTATAGGCCAAAGGAAGGCTGTTAAAATAGATTTTTTTAGGCTAGGTTTAGCTCACTGCGCTACCTTCATTTGCCTACAGAACAAGCTAAATTCCAACAAATTGTACCACAAAGCAGTTCTAGCATGTTTGTAAATGTGGACTAGGGTGGTCCTTATTTGTCAACTTTTGAATTTTCAAGCGGGCGCCCTCTCAAGCTGTTCCAATTTGGTTAAAACGGAAAACTTCAAATTAAAAAAAAAAAATTCATCGACGTCTAAGGTGTGCTCAAAGAGCTTAAACTTTCTACGCATAACGGCTTAAGTCGGTAATAGCATTGAGGCATGGGTGCATATGTGTTACTGCAATTTCATTCTACTGGGGGCTCGCATATATCAAATGAGAAGTTAATAACGATAGTTATTATAGTAGGAGGATCCTTATTTCAAATCTTTCAAACTATAAAAAATGTTGGCATTTCTTTTCCACGCCGTGATCACGAGATAGACACGCCGAACACATGTGCAGCCAGATCGTACTGAGTGATGTCACAATGCTATGTCTGCACTCTGCGCCGTGTTTTGCCTGCTGAGTAGGCTACTGAATATTGTAGCAGCCTGATTAATAATAAATAATAATATAATAGTCTTGTTTTTTGTCAGGTACTGTAAGCGTTAATGACAGAATCTACAAGAAAACAGTCTGAGATATACTTAGTTGGGCCAGTAAAGGATGAGTTTACTGGCTCAAAATTGTCATCTGTGCATGATGCTCTCGCCGTGTACTTTTACCGGCTAAAGATCATGAAGGAAACAAAAAGGAAGGCAGCCAAGCATACTATTCAGAAACTTTTCGCATACTGGAGCCAAGCAAAGATTCCAGTACGGGATGAAAGAAGAGCAATTAAGAAGTTGGATGGTCTTATCACAGCATGGGAGATCCTAAAAAAGAATAAGAATAGAAAGACCGACACGCAGAAAATGAATGAAGAAATCTTCACTGCAGAATATCCAAATTTATTTGATGTTTCTCAATTCTCATAGCAATGCTGTCGAAATGATTGACATTCAAGAGGACATAGAGTTTTTGGTTGCTCAACGGGAACCTGGCAGGAGAGGGTATATGGCAAGATTGGACAAGAAGCTGAAGAAAAGAGAGAATGAAAAGGCAACAAGAGTGAAACAAATGAAGAAACGGAAAATTGCTAGTGACGAAGCCAGGAAGGAACTGTTTGATAAAGTTGTTCTAGAGAGCAGCTCTTCTTCAAGTGAAGAGGATTCACAAGGAGACGAAGATTTCATACGACCTTCATCATCTGACTTCAGACCTTTACCTCTTTAAAAACGTGGCAGAAAGAAAATTTTTAAACCAGATGTCCTTGCTTCTCTTGACAGAGGTAGGATCAGCGATAGGCATGCAGTTCACACTGTAGCATCTGTGCTATCTGCAACAGGTTTGAATCTTTCAGAATTTGCTATTAACCGCTCTTCTCTTCGACGATATTGCAGAAAGTATCGTGAAGATAGGTCAAGGGACTTGAAAGCAGCGTTTCAAAGTTATGGAAAACCACTAACGATTCACTGGGATGGAAAGCTGATGCTTGATTTGACAGGAGATGAGAAAGTTGATAGACTGCCCATTATAGTTTCTTCTGATGGAGTTGATCAGCTTCTAGCAGTACCTAAACTTCCATTTGGAACAGGACAGGCCATATGTGATGCCATAATCCAGACTGTTGATGAGTGGAATATCAGGGAAGACATTAAGGTCTTCAGCTTTGACACCACAGCAGCCAACACTGGGCGACTTAAAGGAGCTTGTGCACTTCTTGAGGCAAAGCTTGAACAATTGAACATGATGCTCTGTATCTGGCATGCTGCCACCATATTCATGAGATTATACTTGAGGAGGTGTTTTCGTCTTGCTTTGGCTCTTCATCTGCCCCAGAAATACAGCTATTCAAGAGGTTTAAGCAGTTCTGGCCTAAGGATAAGCATCATGACTACACTCCTGGAATTCAGGATGAAGTTGTACTGGCTGAATTGGATACTGAAACTCAGCAGAGGGTGCTGTCTTATATGCCAAGGAGCAGCTAGACAGCAAACATCCCAGAGATGATTACAGAGAACTTCTCGAAATCACGATTATCTTCTTAGGGAGATTTCCACCTAGGGATAAGATTCATGAAGCCTGGAGCCATGCACCGAGCAAGATTTATGTCTCGTCTCATTTACACCATGAAGATATTCATCTTCCGAAACAGTGGATTTTGCCTGACTAAGCGTGAGCTAAAGGGTCTCAAAGACCTATGTATCTTTGCAGTGACATTCTATATTAAAAGCTGGTTTTCTTCTCCTCTTGGAAATTCAGCTCCAAAGAATGACCTCCAACTATCTAAAGAATTGTTGGCATCTGGTGACCAAGTATCACTCGCTGCCTTAAAGAAACTGAAACGACACTTTTGGTACCTGTCTGAAGAAACTATTGGATTTTCATTCTTTGATGCCTCCATTTTCTTAGAAAACTAGAGAAAGATGGTTCAGGCATTGGTTGAACAAGGAGCAGAACATCCAGCCAAGCAAGTCAGTTTGTCAGACCAAGACATACGAACGAAGGAGATCCCTGACTTCGTCACAAAAAACACGAAGAATTCTTTGAGACTTTGAGTATTTCAACTTCATTTCTAGAAGAAGATCCTAATTTATGGTCCAGTTTGCCAGCATTCATTGAGGCCCAGAAAACTGTTGGGACACTTTGTGTTACAAACGACACAGCAGAGAGGGGTGTAGCCCTTATTCAGGAATATAATGGGTTGCGGACAAAATCAGAGGAACAAACACAATTTATCCTCCGAGTAGTGGCTGAGCACCGAAAGAAACTGCCCCACATAACTAAAGCTGCTCTTGTTGAGAATCAGAAAGACAGACTATTGTAGAAGAGTAAAGAGACATTCGTCATATTGTTTTTTTGTAAAACATTTGATAACCGCTAACATTTTGTGTTATTATATTAATTGGATTCAGCCACGTGAAATTTCGTTTGCATTGAGCATACCTTAATTTTCGTTTAGAATAGAAAATATTTTACAGTAGCCTAAGTGTTTTTACATCAAGTGGAATCAATGTAAGGGGCGCCCATACAATTTTCTCCAACTTAAATTTTTGACTACATATAAGGACCACCCTAATGTGGACGAAAGTGTTTTACAAAGATCGCACGTTTTAGCTTACTTCATTCTTAGCTGATAGTGGGCCTAGTTAAAATTCAGTCAATCAGCTGAAAAGCAATATAAAACCAGCTACAAAGTTATGGTATGAAGATATTTGGTAAAATAGATAATAAACTTCTGCATTTCTGCTTTAGCGATAGTAGGCTATGCCTATAACCAAGCTAGTGTGTCTCGTTTCGTTACAAGGTGAGTTGTAGGCTAACCATTTCATATTTAAAACTCAAGAAGTGCTAATCTTGTGACTTTAGCTGTAGTTTCATGGCAACAGTTAACACTAAAGTAAACTTACTTGAAACGGGAGTGTAACACCTTTCGGACGAATAGTGTATACTCCTGACGATTTCCCGGTTCCAATATGACCACAAGAGGTAGGGTATATTTCAGTGACTACAAAACATTAATAAAACAAACATACAGTAATATTTAGGTGCAATATAATTTCTCATGGTTTCTTACCGAATAGGCCACACACTTTGTGCCTACTGAGTAAGGAGTACGAGAACTAGGCTATTGTCAAATATATATCAAATTTGTCGAAACCAACAGTGTTTAAATCGGTTTTTGTGCTTGCGTTGCTTAGCTACCTTATGAGTTGAAAGTCAGCATACAATATGTAGTCACAATGTAACCTACCTACGCCGACCCTTTACATAAACATCTCAACTTCAAAAGAATTCGAAAGAATTACCAAGCATTCGAAATTGTTGACATTTAGTCTAACTCTAAACAATTACAATTTTGGTAAAGAGGTGATTTTCTTGAACCACAGACAAACACATCTAAGCAACCCACGGCATTTAACACAACAATGCAATAAAGTGAAAATAAATAATCAAATAGGAACGTTTCTGGCCATACACATGTTAGCCCTTATCAATTACGGTAACAAAATGACTGATCCTATACATAAATTGAAAATACATAACTGATCCACAGTAGCCTACATATAGTAGCCTAAATCGAAAAAAAAATGCACAAGAATGAACCGGCAAAACAGAGGAGAGGCATAACACATGACTATTTAAACAATTTTAAAGCTATGTTGCTATTGTTAGGTTAAGTCATTTTGTTTCTAGGTATGGGCTGATATGTGTATTGTCGAAATTGTTTGTAATTTATAGTTTATCTTCCCTTTATTGCATTATTATGTTCAATGTCGTTTAGTTGTTAAGATGTATTTGTTTATGATTTAAATAAATATTCAAGAATTTGATATTACCAACATAAGTTATAAAAAAATTTACGTAGCCTAGATGTAAAAACCAACAGCTTAAAGACAACAACTCTTAATACAAGCGATAACATTTTTCCCATCCTCTGGTGTAGCATAGCCTACTAGAGCTTTAATTCATGCCAATTTCATTTTCTTTTGATGTTTGTGTAAGTCCTTCTTTATCATCGGATTGTGGCTTTGATAGTGAAAAACCATCGCATGGCTTAAGCTTTAACCCCTCAAGTAAATAATTTTAAGAATCAAACATTGACGAGTTGATTTGGGCAAGCTTTGTGATACATTACCTTCTGCATCTCATTTTGCAAGTTAAAAATAGTGTTGTCTGAGAGTTGAATAATAGCCTGCTTATTGTTACTAATACGCAGAAAATTAACTTGCTGGATTTGAGTAAGTGCAAATAGAATTTATTTTAGGTTGTCCTTTTTTCATGATCGAAGGCAGGAACTGTCTATAGCAGTCAGACTAGTTTTTTGCTTTAAAAGTTTTTTTCGAGTTGTTGGCTATGTTGTGTAAACCTGTTTAAAAATTAATATATGCGTATATCATTTTTGTAACAAAGTTCTGAATAAAGCGTGCTGCTGCAGCATATTGTAGACATTTAAACATCTAATATATAACAAAACAAGGCAGTTTGTTGTGCAACCTAAGCCATACATTTCCTTTCAGTTGAATGTCCTGTTTGGAACTAACAAACTGCAACGTAGTTACTGAGCAGTTACATGTACTTCATATTTATTTTTAAATAAATAATATGATAAAGTAAATTTATATATTACTAGCACAACCATTGGCACCATACTTACAAGGAGAAGCATATGTTAAAGTGGCATTTTGTACTGTGACGGCTTTATCCTGTTGAATAAAACAGAGTTAATAAGCAAGCCCACAACATTTTCGATACATATAATCATTCGCTATCTCCGCTTGCAGCAGATTGCGCATCAACAACGGTTACTTGACAGGGTTCCATGCGATTTTATAAGCCGTACTGCTTCCATGCTGGCTCAAGGCAGATTGGAAGAGGGTGATACGTCACCAGATTAATTCGATACATAGTGAAGGATAAATAATAACACAAACTACATTTAAAGATTGTAGCATTTTGCTTTTGGGAAGGAACCCCATGACCATCAAGTATTTCGAGACGAAAAATTAATGTGCAAAAATAAAGTAGGCAATTTAACGTAATAGAGAACAACTACACGCCCAGCCTAGCTGGTACAAGAGAGAAGCCGAATTACAAATCCAAAGGTACAATGACTGGAAATTAAATGTTAAAGGTAAATCTATGACGAAGTCCAAGTAACAAATTATCGTGTTGCATATCGAGATTTAGAGTTTAGGTTTACTTGAAAAGGATTTAATACCCGAAATCTCGATATGTAACACGATAATTTGTTACTTGGACTTCGTCATACATTTACCTTGAACATTGAAAAATTAATAGTCTAAAAAGTAACTATAGGTGTTATTTTTGCGACAGTTGTTATTAAAATAAATTGTCAAGCGTGTGATGATTCAAATACTACATTTAAGATTAAACGAAGAATAGCAAGAAAAGTTAAATATGCTTCTAATTGCTGAAAGTACAGTAATGCTATAAATTTGAATCGTTTTTTTTTTTACTTTTACCAAATCTGCAATGTGGAACTGATGGTGTAAAATTTAAAACTACAAATTGTGTAATGCAGTTTGTAATTGTGTAAATTGTGTAATGCAAAAAATTTGGTGCTTTTGGTCAACTTCTAACAAGACCGTAATATATATATTTCATGTCGCTTACAAGCACACTGTGACCCGGTGCATCATAATGCGGCATGCCAAACAAAAGCCCTATCTTTGTATTATGTAAGCTACTAGAAATATTCTTTTAAACTCATAAGCACTCCCATTATTGCACAGCGCTTTGCATGGAATTACATTAACAGTTTACTTTGAAGAGTGGCTAGACAAATCAAACGTTGGTGTTTTAAAAGTATGAATGAGATACCAACGCACTAGATCAAAAAAACATACGGTATTATTTTATTTAAGTTTCCGGCCTCTTTATGTCCCGATCCCCTAACTTCATTTCGGCCCAGGTTTAAACTACCCTCTGGACTCCCAGATAACGCTACTGCTCAGCACGACAGAAATTGCTTGCAAACTCCCACCGGTCAGCGACCGGAAGAGAGTATTTTTACACATTGAAATATCATGCATGAGAAGAACGAACAATTGGTATTATTTTTTATATTATTTTTGAACAACCACCACCGTAATCAAAAGACAAAAAATGGGTTTTATGTTTAACTTTAATTTGAAACCAGAGTTTTCAACTCAAATTCCATAGAATTTTGCTTTTATTTATCATTACAGTCAAATAATTATTTGGCTAAAATATATCTTAAGAGTATTCAAAGAAAGCATTATTACTACATTCCAAATGAAGACAAGGAAAATTCTTTTGGAATTCCTTGTTTGATATATTCCCCAGATTTCATTCATTTTGTGTTTGCACTTTGGCCTCATTCTTTGTTTCTTCCATTTTTTGGGGCGGTTAGGAATAGAAACAGGATAATAAAAATGGTGAAACACTTATCTTTGATGAAAAAATCACTGTAATCTTCTACAGGCCTGACGCAACGCTTACTCACACAAAGTTGTGGTACTTCATACGTTTTCTTAGATGTTTAGATCAACGACTGGTCACACAGGCTAACAAGTTTTTAAGCTATAATAGGCATATTTACTATAAACTTACAATGGCAACGATTCCAATTATTAATGCAATAAAAGCAGCAACTAACGACAGCAAAGCAAGACCTTTCCAGGCGAGTGACTGCATAATTACTTGTGTTTATTGTATGGAATTCAAAAGCAATTAAAGCAGCTCAATCCAAATAATCTTTCTTGTCTACTTTTCAAAGTAATCAAAACCTGAATAATCAAAAAATAATCTTGTTTACTTTATATCGAAAGAAGCTATGATTATATCTTAGGATTCCTGTGTACCAGCATAACAGCATAACTAAAAAGAAAGTTTTATGATGAAGTCCTGTATGCTCAATGCTCATGCAGGCAACAGAAACTTTTCGACGTGTCAGTTTTGCTTTTGTGCAATTACACTAGTTAAGAAACGGAAATGGAATAATGAACAAATCGTGATGTAAGATTCTGAACATGTCTTATTTGCAGCTCTCTGAACCCAATCCATATCTTGCAGTAGCCTACACGTGACGTTATATGGCACTAGTAATTTTGTTAATAAAAATTCAGTCGATCGTATCAATTTATATTTTTGAAATAAACTGTACACTCAAAACATGGTGGAATGAAACATCGACTACTTGTCTTCTTTCGTGATGTCGCTAAATATTAGAGCACCTGTGGATTAGCCACTGCATATTGTCGGCATCGATCAAGACTAGACCATCCAAACCACGGGGTAGTTCGTACAGCGGACAGTCCTTGACTATATGGCCTGACGTCTGCACCTCAACGCACCCACAAGCAACTGCACTTCACCGCACTCTGCCAGCCTTCAACGCAACATTTTTGCACTGAAGCGCCTATCGCCAGTGAACAGATAATAAAGTCTAGACCAAACTGGTTCACACACGGAGGTCCGATTAGTTGACGCAAAGAAGACGTGCTTCATGCTACGCGACATGGCAGCGCTACTTACTGGAGCAGGGCTTCTTAACAGGTGTGTAGGCCTACATACCACCAAGGGGTGCGAGACCTGTTTTTCGTGGTGTACGCGGGTGCTGATAAATTATGGTTAATTATAAAATGACGTTAGGAGCCATGCTGTTTTACGGGGCTTCGATCCTACATTCTGAATTGTAGTTGATTGCCTAATTACTTTTCAGCTTTTTTGCATGAACTGATCGGTGATGTCAAGGTGGTGCCATGCAGGAAAAAGGTTAAGAACCACTGCACTAAAGCATTCACTGCCAGTGCGTTGAAGCTTTCAAACACCAATTTAAAGCATTATTACATTACAATGGCCTCTTTTGTTCATATATACCACTGTAACTTATGCAGTATAAAACAAACGAATAAATTTAATGGAAGCAGAATGGGTAAAATTGTTTTAGGCAAATTTTTTAAAATCAATGAAATTTAAATTAATGTCACACTCTGCTTACGGTAAGCACAATGTGCAAAATGATTATTATTTGATAAATAAAGTAAAGGTCAACCCTATTAACCCTGATAACAAGGAAAACTGCAACAATCTATTGAAATCCTATTATGGAGATCAGCACGTGTATAAATATTCTTGCTTTAACAATGAATTCTTTGACTCAATTTTATCACCTTTTAATAAAATTTACATATAGGCCTACTTCCTTTAGCGTATTGTAAAGTTGTAATCGAATTTCTTAGTAATATTTCCTTTCTCTCAGGTTAAGTGTAGCCTACGTTCGTTGCGAAAAGATAGGCTCATAGCTATGGTAGATGGCAATTGACCAATAACGATATTGCTCGATAAGTTAAAGATGTAATTAAAGCATAGCAAACCACAATCGAACTAAGTGGGAGCAAAAGTATCGATGATATTTGAAAGGTTTATGCTTTCTCTCATTTTAAGCCACTTTCCGCCATTTAAGCATTTATCGTTAGCGATTTGTTGCGAAGACGATTAACCTCGAAGACGAAGAATAACCATCATCAGCATATTTGCTGGTAATTTGTTACAATGGCAGAAAACACGCGTTTTTTTCCTAGCCTATATAAATGTAGAAAGATGTGTCATTTATCGCAAAACAAAATTACTTAAAAGCGAAGGAGTCTGGAAAATTAAGTTACAACTGAATAGTTTTGCTGTCACGACCCAAGAGGAACTTGCGCCACTACTGTAGTAGCCTATATAGGCCCACCAAGGGAAAACAACCAACGAAAGACTATCAGCTTAAAATAAACTTAATTGTTTGGCAAAGAACTTTTCTAAAAGTTTCACCAGTTTCTTCGAACTAAGTATACTTCCTACTGTGTGAATGAAAACGCAATTCAACTTTCTGTCATAACGATATTTTCAAATCAATCAAATCAGAATTCATGTCACACTCGGCGTATTATCGTGCAAACTGAACAGAAGTTTTGAAGCTGCTCTGAAAAAGTGATAGTTCCATTGACTAGCTGTCAATGCAGTAGTCCAAACCTTTCGGTTTTACACAATATCAGTCACTAGTTTCAAGATGATTGCGCTTTGAATATGCTCGGCCAGGATTTGAATCCAGCCAAACGTTCTTGTAAGAAACTGTAATTTGCTTAAATATGCTATTTTGTAAGGATAATTATTTTCAATACTTTTTCAATAATTTGATTAATTTCCATGATTGTAACGAGCAGGATCAACTGTCCCATTTTTAACTCTCCACAGCCACACTTTGTCTATGCGTATTAAGTTGGATTTTCTTATTTTGTGAAAAACATGACAAAAAAAAACGAAAAAATATTTCGTGTTAGATGTTTACAAGAGTGAAGATTTGAAGCATTTTTAAGCTTAATTGAGCAACAATAGAATTTTAAGTCCAACAAAATGAATTAATTTCATTGTGTGCAAGCGCCACAGATCAAAGTGACGAAAAACGTTTTTTATGAAAACGTGTGGTAGGCCAACTGTACAATTTTTGCCAAAAAAAAAACGATTTGAAATGATTTAAAATTAACTTTATTTTATCGTCATGTGCTATATTATATTTGAAAGATTTACATATTAGAACTTTTTGTTAGGCCTATGTGAAACAACAAATCCAAACGAAGAAATGTTTGTCAAAATCCAAAATAGCAAAGTCTCAGAATTAATGATTTTTTTTGTGTAGGCTATTGCAACAACTTTTACACTTTCATCTAATAAATATGAAAATGCTTGAGTTGATATCTTTTAATGATCTTCCAGATCGAGATGGATCATCTTTTCTACTTTTTTCATTTCCAGTTCCTTTCCAACCTAAATAAAATGTCCAACAACTCAGTTTCACGATCCCACTCTATTGGATATTTATTGATTGTTCTGAAACTGAATCACTAAAAATAATTTCAAAACACAGATGAGATCTCTTATATTGACATATTGCGTTGCGATTTTTGTTTGAGCTACAAGTTAAAATGTTGGTTAAATTTGTGTAAGAAGTTTAATCAATACTGATGCTATTTGGAAGCTTATTGTAATTTGAAAGATGCCACTAATTTTATCAAAGCAGAAGTGTATCCATTTAGAAACCTGTGTAATCTCCACAGTTGTTTCTTGCTCTTGAAAGAGCTGCTTCTCTCTTTGCATGGATTGGCGCGCCTCCTCCTCCGAGGCACACAGAAGCTGAATTCCCTTTCGTCATTCTGGATTCGAAGGCACATTGTTAAGCTAAATAAATCTGTAATTTTTGTTTTTAGAATTCTGTTGTTTCTATATGGAAGTCAAGGACAATGAAAGTCAATGTAGGCTACTTTTGATAGATTGTAGAATAAGAGTGTGTAATAGGCATCTTAATTATTTATCGTTTTCTGTTAACAAAAACGTTAGGCTACTTTTTAAAGCCCACATAGACTACAAAAAAATTTCATCATTTTTTGTATTTCCTGTTCATCACATTACCAATTTTTACTTTTTCACCAAAGCTAATTATTCAAAACTCATATCTTTACACACAGATAGACTTAAAGTGCCCCTGACAGGTTGGATCCAAGTATAGTAACTTTTTTAAGCATTTCCTAGCGCAGAATTATGCTTAGCAAACGTTTTAATCTTAACCTAGTAGCTCGACTGGTTAGGGCGAAATTTATGTCATACGACTGCTCCGCTGAAACTCCATATTTCACTGCTCTGGGACGACTTCGGTGGTGTTACGTCATCCTAAGTGAGCGTCGTTAGCGACGGATGAAACAAATGCTTTCTAGATGTAATTGGTAGATCACAGTTTGGTCGGAGTTGGTACAACAAGTGGTTGCTTTTTTCAAAGATTTATTGTTTTTGCAGTTTAATAGAACTGTACTGGATACGTTCCTATAAAACCTAAAATATACTTGAAGTGAAAAATGAAAAAATCGTACGAATCATCATTCATATTCACTATTTATAAATAAATAAAAGTTCGCTCTCTCTCATAATGTTTCTTCAGTTGGCCATTGAAATCCGGTGTAACGGCCATCTGGACTTGGAAAATTGTTTCGGATTCGCCAAACAATTCATGACGGCAGCACAATCCGGTTGTTGCTTCCGAGAGCATCACCTTGTAGTATCCACTCCAATAGCATACATGCCTGTAGGCAACTAACCGATAGCCTACTGCCTGCAAGGAAATGAAATCACTTCTTTTAGTGTGCATTCTTTAGCGTTTAGGGTATTTTTAGCCTAATGTAGCATCCTTGTTCGTTTGATAGGTTTCCGTTTCTTCCTTTCGGTTTATTGATTTTTCTCCAGTTCCTCTTGCTCCTCATAAAAAAAAAGTCCTCAGAACTGCATGGTGTAAGTGTGCCTCAAAATCGGTCAAATTTGTAACACAACTAGATGCGTCTTTCTTCAAAAGTTCTTTCGTCTGTGGTACTTCATGGCAACATACACATTCATTGGGCTGGGGCATAGACTCGCACTTGTGGCAAACGCACTACCTAGGGTGCTAGTTGTGGCGAACGTAGGCCTACCACCATAACAAAATCATTTTCAGTGAAGTGAAGAGAATATATACGACTAGTTTTGTATGGCCCCTCCCACTTTCGAACACTTGAAGAAAACTTTGACCATTTTCTTCTCAGCATCTTGTTTTGTGGGAAAGTGTGAAAAGATAGCACATGGTCTTTGTCACTGACAGTGACACTGTCACATAAACAGCAATTAGTAGGCATTGTCTCAACCATAAATTAAGGGTAACTTACTATTTGTGAGATACTGTTGTTACACTGCAAATGGCTACAGCCAGATGAGGACAAATAAAAAATTATCAAAATTGTAGCCCTACGAATCTACAGTTTCAATTGAATTGAGATGCTGTTTGATAAAAATAAACTCGACCAATTTGATCTAAACCTGATAGTAATAATAAGTTTACTTTTTCATTTCGGTAATTCTTATTTTGCACATGCTTTTGACCAACAGAGCCCCAGCACACATTCACGTTTTGCAGTAGTCGTACTATACCTTCCCAAGTCAATACAGAGAAAGAATGTATCCTTCCCACTTATGGTGATGTCACAGCGGAGTTGCCGTTTTTATTTTCGCAATTGAATGAGTGCCAGATTCGCCGAAAGTCAACGAAAGTTTGCAAGCGTGTAACTTAGTAGTTTGTTGGTATTTTTAACGATTTGCTGGTCAGGGAAGTTTGTTAGTGTCATCTTTTTGGTATCTTAGATAAATTTAGCGAATTTATTTACCTGTCAGAGGCACTTTAAAATCGACCTGTTTCTTTTGAAACTTGAATCAATAAATATGTTTGTGGTTTAGCTAAATTTATCATGGTATCACAATCAATATGAGTAGCTCTGGAAACAAGCAAGACTTTTTGTTCTAGAATGGGTAAACTATTTGTTGCGTAATTCTGTTGTGGTGTTTCGACGCTTACTGACTGATAGTAACCTTTTGTTACTCAATCTGTTATTGTGAAATCTGCATATCTACAAATTTTGTGACATTCTGGGGGCTCGTGTGAGATTTGAACCCGGGACCTTTTGCACCCCAAGCGAGAATCCTACACCTAGACTAGAATGTGACAATTCCTTCTAGTTCTTACACGTAAAGAGACTTTGAAAAGATTGATTACTAGTTTATTGGGATATCAAACGTTAAACAGTCATATAAATGGTTGAATAGGTTTACTTATGAGATGATAAATGAAATACTTGAACTGACGAATAGTTTACCACTTTCAACACATAAAGAAATCAAATTATGAACAGCAAACGTCTTCGTCGATTTCAAAATAAAGATAGGCTATACTATTACTTGCAACAGCTACTTTACAACTGGCAATCCCTTTGCCTTTTAAAATCTATTCAATATCAGTTGGAACTCTATAATCGTTTTCAATATACTTTTCATTACAACTTCTGATTCGCATAATACACAACTCTAGTAATAAAATAATCAAATTACTCGGCTATTTATAGCAGGTTTGCTTAGACCAGAAGCTTCCAGAGACTAGGGTAAATATTACATAACAACAACACATTCTTCTGGTCAACAAGTCTTTTGGTCAACAACAAGAAGTTTCCAGAATGTCACAAAATTTCTAGATGCAGATTTCACAATAACAGATTGCGTAACAAAAAATAACTATCGGTCAGTAATCGTCGAAACACCACAACAAAATTACGCTGTAAAGAGTTCACCTATTCTAGAAAAAAAATGTAGTTTGCCACCAGAGCTACTCATATTGATTGTGACCCATGGTTTTCTTTCTAGTGATTAAATGTATGGAATTAATTGCTACATGATTGATTGTGGAAATCTAATCTTGGGACTGAGAACGCTTCTGTGCGAGCTTAATATTCGCAGTTTCGCATACGTGTAGAGGCTTTAGACTGCTGACGCAGCCCGTTCACCGAGAGTGACAGAGTGAAGTTTCTGATTGTTAAAGTGTTGTTATCTGTGTATTATTCCATCCACGGGATGCCGGTGAATGGAGAACAAGTCATCGATATGCATTGCTCAAGCGCACACTGCGAGAGTCGAACCAGCATCGCTTGCTCTTGCAGCTTTTCGCTAGTAAAGTCACATGCTCAACCAACTGAGCTATCCTGGCGGACACTAAAGATAGCAGTACTGCTGAAATTGTCAAAGGTAAATCAACCAAATTAACTTCTGATTATTGCCATACTTTACTCCAGGACAGAGAGCGTTGGGATAACCATCTTCATCAAAGGCACGGAACTGCAAAAATCCTGGCTCAACAAAATCTTTTTGTTGGTCAGGAATTCCTGCCATGATGGTGGTGTTGTTTCCTTTTAAATATGAGATCGGAGGCGCTACAAGCGTAAAGAAACGGGAAGAACCTAAATGGCCAATTGGTTAGCTTACAATGATTGTTAGGAGTTTTTAATTGTCAAAAAATAGTTTCGCTACCGTACTTTAAAAAAAAATCTGAGTGCCTACAATCCACATTTTATAACTACTTTAGGTACATTAAACAATTGCATTCTCTAACGGGAGCCTATAGCCTACTTCTGCAAAAACACTTGTAGTCTTTCTATTTAAACAGACACCTTACCTGCATGGATAAGTGGTACATGGTTAGAGTAAAGAGATTGCAATGTCTTCCCGTAGTTTGCAAGAAAGCCATTAGTGGTGTAATACTTTAAAAATGCTTGAGATGAAACAGATGGAAGGGGAGTGTTGTTGGGAACATGCCACACCATCACATTATCTCCCTTAAAAATTGAACAATTTTGTATGAAGTTAGAATAAGTTTGTTGGCCCAAACTAACTTTCGTGATTCAAAGCCAAAACTTATTGATTGATTCTAGAAAATAAAAACAGCCAAGTTTAGCAGGTTAACTACATTTCGACACCATAAAGGTGGTCTTAAATAAGACTATTTTGAAAAAGGAACAATGATTAAGAAGGCCAACACACTGAATTAAAAATAGGGAGAAAATCGCGGAGTACTGTAATCATGCCGTCCATATCAAATAAGTTCTGTCAAGAACAATCAACTGGGCAATTTTTTCTCAAGATAAGAAAGCCCTACTGTTTAATAAGGATGCAATCACAATGATGTGGCCGTTATTACGAAAAGACCAATATAAGAAAGAAATACAATTTTCATCCTGTGTTTTTAGTCGAATAATAAATTTAAAGATATTTTAGTCTACAGTAGAAAATAATAGTTGATGATCTTGACCACTGGTCAAAATTCTTGTTTGTGGTTTAATGTGAATGATTGAAGAAAACACTTAATTCATACAATACATAATTTGTGATGAAGTAGCATCATACAAGTTGGCAGGAGTTTGACAGTGGCCTGTCTTAGGCTACGTACGTTTAACAAGAGTACAGATTACATCAGTAGGTATATTCTTCCCTTTTCTAGAAAGAAGGTCTTGGCACTCAGGATGTTAAAGCATTTTAAACACGGGGAAGACGGGGCAAAGCGGGACACTTTTCGTAAAAACGTAATTTCAGCAACAGTGATGGTTGGAATTAGTTAATTTCTTTTTTAATTAAAAGCCTTAGTTGGTCAGCATATCTGGTTCGAAGATCAAGCGGAATCTTTCTACTCTAGAGTCACATGTTGCCCTAATGCACTGTCCCACTTTGCCCTAATACAGCTGTCCCACTTTGCCCCAAAGCATAGCCTTTAGAAAACAACTCTCTGCTGAAACCTGTAACCTAGTTTTAGGTAAAAGTTGCTTTTGTTACCAACAAAATATATTGTCTCAATGTCTAAGATAAAAACAAAGCTACCAACAAATTCGCTTATGCTAACGAATGTGGTAGCTACTTTTCCATCTCTTTCTTATAGCAAACCATGTCAAAACACATTTTATTTCCTCACGACACGCGTTGTGCTCTGCCAGTCGCCATTCTTCCACAGCAATTACTGTACAGTTTATAGTTGCCTAACTAGTGCTTCCGGTTAGAAGGAGCCAAAGAATACAAAACATGAGAAATCGCAATGTCCCACTTTGCCCTGCGTCCGCTTTGCCCCGTCTTCCCTAGTACAAGTAGCCTATTTTACTTAGAACACAGATATAATCTCATATTTAAGTTATAAGACCTACCTTTGCTGCATAGTAAGCGATATTTTTGTAATCTCCATCGGTCAGTGACAACAACGAACCGAATACATTGATGTTTTCCCAATTTCGTGATCCTAAAATTGAATGTTTTATGAAATTTGCAGCCAACGGATTTAATATTTTTTGCATCAAAATTTGTTTGATTTCCTCTGTACTTTTGATCTTACGCGTTACAAATTTATCTAGAAATATAAATGTTTTGCAACAGAAGTGAAGCTATTTGCATTAATAGACTATGAAACTACCATTGTAGTTGCTTCTCATGGAAAACCCCTGATCACTCGACCAATTGTCTCCTATAGTACATTTTCCATCAATGTTGTTTTCATGAACCGCAGCTACCAAGGTCCATCCACCACCTGCAGACTCCATATCACAATAAACCTAAATTCAATAACGTAGGCTTAGAAAAAGAAAACTAAGAGTTTATTATCAAAGAGCAGCCCATTTTAACCTTGTTTTTTGACCTGTTAACCAGAATGAGCAGACCTTCTGTTTCATTTCAAAAGCAGTAGAGTTGTGCAGTTGTTAATAATATGGTCTATGATTTGCTCTTCTGTGACACAAGTGTAAGAAGTTCCCAAAATTGTGAATGTTGCATGACTTAGTAAAACAGTCTGACGCCCATGCCTGTATTCGATCAAGTCGTATTCTCACACCAATCCAGACAAAGAGATGCAAGCGTGGCCGTTCCATATAACTAAGATATGCTTTGACTCAATAATAAGCAATTTAACTTTATCAGCACATGCGTTGACATTTTGTCAACATCGATTTTTTATGTGAGATTGCTCTCGCCACGTACGCACTAGCTCAGCAATATTTAGTGACGAAAGAGGGATTGTGAGTTGTTTGCTACTATAGAGAATTCAAAAAGTTAAATTGTTTCCACAATGAAGTATTTGCGTATTACCTTAATCGGCACATATGTTGACAAAATGTCAACAGTCAGAAGCAATAGGATAGTCTTGAAAATAGAGAGTTTAGTATTTTAAATCACTACACAATAGCTAGCTATTATCGCATATGGATACTGGATAGCCGGCTATATTTAAGAAAGTTGCACTTGCATTTAGTGAAGAGCTTTCCGACTGAAGAAGTTTGAATGCTAGCTCTCTTACTCCACTTCAAAAGAATAATAGTGTTATGGATTCCTCTTCAATTCCAATCGTTTATTTTCCTCTCATGGTCTGGTTTGCAATCGTTAACTTCAAAACCTTACAAGGTAGGAACAGTAATGGCAAATCAACGTAAAGTACCATCGCAACTGACTCACATCAGCAGGGGGGAAGAGAGGTGAAAAATACTGGAGCATTGTATGACCATTTAAACAACATGTTGCTATTGTCATTTGTACCTAAACAAACCAGAAATGTCCTCATGATGTCTCCTTCACACTCATCTGTTTCGATAACTGTCAAGACTGTCGCAAAAAAACTTTTTTTATTATGGATTATAACAAGCATAAAGGCAGAGTTGGCATTTTTGATGAAAACTGTGAGGAATTTAAGTGCTTGAGGAAAACAAATCGTGGGCAAATAGTTATTATTTAAAATTTGATAAATGTTGCCAGTCACAATGCATTTATCATAATGAAACACACAGATTTTGTCAAAAAACACCATTCAAGTTGCTCAACAGTATGTCAACAGAAAGAAATTGGCAGCAGAAACTAAGTAGGCTACTTGTCGAAAAATTGCGGTTCGTCGATGTTGGTACTTCAAACACTTCGAATCACACAGTTCAAGGCATCAAACGGAAAAGATGCTACAGATGTGGCAAGCATACTCGATCACTTGCAGCCGACGGGTTTGCTTAAGACACAGAAAACTTCAGAAGAACCCATATAATAATAATAATAATAATGTTAGTTTTTATATAGCGCTGTATCCATCGCAGAATGCGTTGCTCCTCAGCGCTTTACAAAGCAGACAGTGTCAATGCAGCCGTATAGAGGCGCAACTGAGTACATTATTACCCGAATCCACTCCATTACTCAGTGCCAAGCAGAAATTAGATTCAGTACCATTTTTAAAAAGTCTTTGGTATGACCCGACAAGGTATCGAACCCATGCCTACCGATTCAGAGGCGGGCGCACTAACCACTAAGCCACCGAGTTTGCTTGGAATGCTAAACAATTATTTTTTGTTGTGCTTCATAAAACTCCAAAACGGTTTATTTCAAAGTTTAACGACATGATCCTTTCCCTGATTAATATCATTGTTTCTTCTTCAAATTTAATTAAATTGCTTGGTGAAACATTAAAGCAACATTTTTGTTTGGAAAACTTTAGTGACAATGTTAAATCTTGCTGTTTTCATCTTAGAAATATTGGTTCCATCAGACAATTCATAAATGTTGAAGCTTGTAAAAATTCAACCCATGCACTTGTAACATCCAGGCTTGATTATTCAAATTCATTGTTAAATAACATTCCACATTTGTACTATTTTGAGTCTTCAAAGAGTTCAGAATGCTGCCGCTTGGCTAATTACTTTAACACGTATACATGAGCATATTACTCCTATACTAAAATCCCTGCATTGACTTCCAGTATTGTATCGTATTCGCTTCAAAATATGCTTATTAATTAATAAAGTTTTTCATGGTTTTGCTCCAACTATCTGGACACTTTGCTTGTTCATTATAAACCTGCCAGAGCTTTGCGTTCTCAGCATCATTTGCTCTTATGTAACCCTTCGTGTAAGATTGAAAGTACCGTAGCCTATTATTTATCACCATTCTCATGTACCTACAACGCCCAAGAGCATCGTTTGCACTGTGGATGTGACGCTATATAAATGTCGTTGTAATTATTATTATTAATATCACTATTATTATTACATGATTCTGCCTGTTTGTTAAGCTTTCTGTGTGCTTCGTCTGAGAGCTAGTAAGTTATAACTAAGCCCTGAGTAGGAACCAGACCTCCCGATTGAGATTTATGATTGTATTGATAAGGTTTTATCAACGTCAAAATCATCTAAATTCTAAAAGAATAACTTCACCGAGAACAAGGCATTTGTATCGAAAATATAATTAAATGCCATGTTGGATGTTGACAATTTATCATCATCTGTGCCGATTAAGTTACCTAAAATTCCTGTTCTAATAAGGTTTAAACAAAGCATTGACATGAACATTAATCAGAAAAAGTAACCTATTGGTTCATATTTGAACTAAGCTGTGTGTAAAAATCATAGAACGTAACTTTTTGTTTAAGTTAAATTTTGCCATAATTATTATTTTAAAACGCATTTATTGTACAAGAAAACGTATGTTTACTAGAATGATTAAAACAATAGTAAAGGTAAAGGTAGTCACATACTCAGTTACTGAGCTTCTGGAAATGAGAAGATAAAGTTCTCATCACCTTATGCTTTCGGCATTGAAGACCAATTCATCCCTATGGCTACCTGGGTGGACCATCAATTAAACTTGAAGTGGAAGAATAACTGCACAAGACACCACAGCTTCATCTCCGACACGGCCCTTATCCAACTCGAATGCACCTGGCAAGAAAGGTCTGAGTGCGACTCAACCTCTTGAACACTGGCATCAGACTATTCCGTTTCACATGCATAAATGAAACAAGGCACCATTCACGATCTGTGAATGCTCGGAGGAAAAATACAACGCAGACTTCACCATTTACAACTGCGCCAAATGATGTGCGTGATCTGTGAGAATTGGATGATGAATCAATGCCGTGGCTGCTCAATACCTTTCCAAATATTTAGCCCGAGTCATCGTCAATCAGAGATGTACGTATACGCCGCAAATTCTACGCCGCATACCTGCGGCGTAAACTTTTTGTTTACGCGAACGCTTGCGGCCACATTTTTTTGTATAGTTTGCGCTTGAGGCTACGCCGTAACGTTTTCGCGGTTTTTTAGCGCATAGCGTCAACGCATACTTTTTAATGTATTTTTTCGCTACAACACGCCAATACCTTCCAGGTTCCAGCACTGCAGTTGAAAGAATGTTTTCAATGGGCAAAGACATATTGGAACCAAAACACAGCAAAATGTCAGATGAACACTTTCAGATGCTTGTGTTTCTTCGTGGAAATTCAAAATAAAACTTGTTTGTTTCTAGTGGTTTATACCGTGTGAATGTTTGGCACCTAGCAAACAAAATTAGTTTACGCTAGTGTATGCGCTAACGCTGACGCCGCCAACTTTTTTTACAAGTTGCGTTGACGCATACAGCGTATGGTTTTTCGAACGTTTGCGTTAACGCTGACGGCGTCAATATTTTTTGTATGCGCGTACATCAGTGTCGTCACTGTGCAAGGGTGCTAAAAGGCAGAGATATCAACTGAGCGAAGAAGTAAGGTTGAAACGGAGAAGCCTTTGCTGCCAACGAGGGTGGGATGGCCAGTTCCTTTCTTTCGACCGCCATTCTTTCAGAAACTATGCCTACCCAGTTTATTACACCCTGGGTAGAGGTAGGCAGTGTTTATCAACAACCAGCTTGAGCCGGGAGTCAAACCAGGTTTGCAGTATTGGAAAGTCAACACCTAATCTACTGCGTCTTCTTACAGTACATATGCTGCGCCATCCCAAAAACAATAGTGCGTTTAATTAAATGCATGCTTTCAGCACTGAAGGATACAGTAACGTGCTCATCATAATAATTTTACTCAAGACATGGTGGGTAAATACAGTAAAAAGTTACTCTTTTCAAACACATTGCATTACATTTCATCTCTGTTACTTACCGGAAATTTATCAACTTTAGTATCTGGTTGAATGTAATATACTCCAGTTTTCCCGTTGAGGAATTTACACGATTCCATATTTGCTGTATAGCAATACTTCGTTATTTCCAACGTTGGTTGGTTGATTTTAAATCTTTATCCTTGGACTGGCAAAGCCTTGGTAGATTATTCCTAGTAGCTTCGCATACTTGTAGAGCAGTGATTCCCAATCTTTTTGTTGTCACGGACCCCTTTAAACAAATTATTAATTCTGCGGACCCCTACCTAAATTTTGCCTGAAACTCAATTAACATAACTTACTATTGACCATTGTAATAATTATGCTACTCAACTACTGTACTGAGTCATATTGCATTGCTGCTATGACTCCTGCGGCAAATATCAGGTTAAACAGTTGCTCAAATAAAAAAAATGAGTGAATTGTTCAAGAAATGTCAGCAGTATTTGAATATTAAGGTGACCCAAAGTGCCATGCCGAAACTTATGTAGGGCCCGCAAAAGTCAATAAAGTCAAAAAACTTCAGGACCTCGTCTATCCACGAATCAAACAATAAAGTTATTTTCAGCACCTAGGGGACTGTTTCTAAGAAGTTTAACCATGGTTTAACTAGGTCAAAGTAAAGTCAAAATTGACAAAGAAGACAAAATTTGCATTAAAGTCAAAATTTGTCAAATTATGGTTTTTGACAAACTTTTTGTGTTTCTTGAGATTAAGTTTTGTCAAAATCCTTGTAGAAGCATTGTAAATCAGGAACTGCGACACAATTAAACCATATTAACACATAAAAGCAAGAGATATGTCACAATGCCCACGAATCAGCAGTAATTTTTATCGCAAACTGTCCATATTCATTGTTACGTATTTAAATAATTTTTATACAACACTCCCTCTTCACAAACGTGGTCTTTTCGAAGATCAACAGTTTGGATTTTAGGAATAGCTTACTGACATTCTGTAATACAAAAATACCAAAGCAAGCTTGATCGTCTTCAGAAAAAGTGAGACAGATTTGCGGAGATTTTCCTATCGTCAAAAGCACTACGCACTTTTTATAATCCATAAAATTTCTTGACTTTTCGACAAAATATTACGTTTGGGTCTGAAATCGACAGAATATTATGTTTGGGTAACTGGTATCAATTCAAGGAAGAACTGTGCCGTGTGCCCTCTACAAATAAGCAATTTCGTTACGTCAAAATAAAGTAAAAAAAAAAATTTTTTTTAGGTCAAAATAAAAATGGCCCATGGCCACCTGAAGATGCGGCCTGATTTGTCACATTTTGCAGATTTTGATTACAGCTACTGCTAGTGCTTGACTGATATTTTTTGAGATGTGTTTACTTTTTGCGGTTTCCTAATGACATAAAACTTTTTTGTTGCCTTGGGGAAGCAATAGCAAATGAGAAAAAGTAAGTTGAAAAACGCAAAATCAGACTGTTATTGAAAATTAACAGTCTGACTAAAATCTTCGAAATCAAATTTTCTTTGTTTTTCAACATGTGAGGATGTTAAAACCAATTGTGTCATTTGAGGAAAAGAATAAAGAAAGCGTAAAAATCTAATTTTTAGAAAAATTTATTTAAACGTTCGCCCAAAGTTAGAAAAACCTGGAAATTTCTGCAAAATGTGACAAATCAGGCCATATCTTTAGGTGGCCATGAAATGGCCCTATATGAGGTAAACTTTGGTTGCACCGCATGCTTTCTATTACGTAATAGACGAGCCAATCCTGATTTGACTGTAATCGACATGCGTTGTGGTAGATGTAGTTTAAGGTCAATGTACACACTGTAGGCAGTAGGCAGCAGCATAGATTTATTTCAATGCATACCGGTAGGCCTACAGTTTATTCTCGCGGGCTTGAGCTTAACACATTTGCATTTAACGAGAGAAATGAAAGTAAAAAGATCGCTTTTCATATTTTTTTCCAAAATTCATTAATGTAATCACGGACCCCCAAATGCTTTTTCACGGACCCCCAAGGGGTCCGTGGACCCCAGGTTGGGAACCACTGTTGTAGAGGCTTTTGACGCAGGGCCGATTACTGCAGTTTTCGTGATTACGTGCAGTTTTCCGATTATTGAAAAGTTGTTGCCAGGGAATTATTTCGTCCATTATGTGCCGCTGAATGGAGAGCAGTCCTTAAAATGCGTTGCTCAAGCGCACACCCCGAGAGTCGAACTAGCACCGCTTAATCTTGAAACTTCTTCGTCACGAAGTCACGCGTTAACCAGCTGAGCTATCGGGGCAAACACCAACTGAGCTAACGTATTGCTGGTCACTTCCACTGGAATGGCCAGGATTACTTTAGACCTAGAATGCCCACACTACTAATTTTGTTTACCAATGTGTTAGGGCTGAAATTTATTGCATAGCCAAACCTTTTCATTAGCTTGGTATTAACCAAAAACACACATATTATATAGGCTAAAACACATTTTAGAAATAAATTGTAACCTCTTTTCTTCTGTGTAAAATTTTTTCTATATTTCCTTAATTGGCCTCACGTTGTAGATCTTCCTAGAAAGATCTGAAGTGATTTATTTTGTGTTTATTTCCGAACAATACTTGCAATGCTCCCAACAAAACACACCCAAGCAATACAAATGAAATATAGTAAAATTGGCTTCAGTGGTGAGGGAGCTACCTGGACAGAGGGTCTTGCATTTTGCTTTGCCACGTGCAAGACAAAATCCGAAGCAGATCAAGGCATGAATAATATTCTGCTTATGATGCAGCCCAGAAGTTTGCTTGGGGCCCACCAACAAAAATTGTTTTATGAAGGTTGAAGAAATGAAAAAACATTCAAAATTTATCTTTAAGTCAACAATGTTCCTACCAGTTTTTTCCTTTTTGATATTGCAAAAACTATTGTTTAAGGCAGCGGTTCCCAACACATGGGTCGCGACCCAAAGTTGGGTTGCCTGATTATTTTTTGGGGTCGCTTGTTTTTCAGGCATATTGTATCTTGGGCGAAAAATAACAATAAAAAATTTTTAAAACGTGAAGAGATCGATCACAAAACTGGAAAATATAAACACAAGTCATGAAGCGTTTCATGTCGAGACATCGGAAAGCTTTGTAGCATGATCGTAGTGCAAGAAGTTTTAACAGTTTTCGTTTTTATTGTTGTTATTATTATTATTAAATGTAAACCCAACAAAACTTTCAGTCTCAAACATAAATTAACTTGCCAAAATTACGGGATATACATTGTAACATGCACTATATGTAACGAACACTATGTAGGACAAAACCATGACAAATTTTTTCACACGTTGGACCACACATGGTCTGATGTGGTAAAACGCATCAAAGACAAAGCCCCAAGTGCTGTATGGACTCATTGCTTTCTTCACAGAGAGGCCTTTGCTGCAAAAAAGCTGTCTCAAGAGCGGCACGAAGCGTTGAATGATGTTGTGAAGTGTGTAAACTTCATCAAAGCAAGTCCACTTAATCGGCTTTTGTTTTCGTCTTTGTGCACTGACATGGATTCTGATTATTAGCCTACCAAGCATTGCTGCTGCACACAGAAGTGCGATGGTTATTGTCACGAGGTCGTGTCCTGAAGCGAGTTTGTAATTTGCGGGAGGAGATTGCTATCTTTCTGAGGCAACAGAACTTGTGAGATTAGCCGAGAAGTTTTTGCAAGAAGATTTCAACGCAAAAGTTACCTTGCCGATATATTTGACTCTCTGAATTCTTTAAATTTATCTACGCGAGGCAACGGCTTTACGGTGATTGATCGCGCCGCAAAAGTTTCTGCATACTACAAAAAAACTCATATTCTGGAAAAGTTATGCCACCAGAGATGAGTACGATATATTTCCTCAGCCATAGCGGTACGAGAGCAAACCATTTTGGGGGGGCAGAAAGTAAATTTGCCCAAATGTGCACGCTCTTATAGAAATTGCCCAACTATAATGTATGCGGTGCATGATAACAGTGAAAAAGTAACATAACAAGATCACCAGTAGTGGCGTAGCCAGTAATTTTGAAAGGGCGGGTTTTGAGGGCGTGTTTCGCTTATGAGGACACCCAGCAGTGGGGGGGTCTGGGGGGCCTCCCCCAGAAAATTTTGAAAAATTACTTTGAATTTGGTGCATTCTGAGAGCATTTTCAACAAAAATGTGGTTATGAATATTCCTGTAAAATGGTGCTGTCCGGTGGCATAGCAAAAGGATAAGATCATGTCTTCTTCGGTATTTTTCAGAAATAAAACTACAATTCTCTATGTTTTCTTGTTGCTAATTCCTGGCTGAGATATTTGAATGCTTGGTAATGGCAAAACTCGCTCTTTGCAATAGGCTCAGGGTGACCATGCGGATTCAGAAAAAAGTACATAATTATAGAGAAATTATAATTAAATGTAATAAAACACAGACATACTACTTCTGTTCAAATAAACTTTGTTCAATCAATTAAAGTATACTGTAGTTTTGATGATACTAATTTTAGTACAAAAATAAAAAGGTCTGGCAGCACTACTTCTAAAAATATAGTTAGGCTAGGTAATTTGATGACAAAAATAACTAAGTTTAATATATTCTAAGTTTGCATACAGACGGTGACGTAGGATTCAAAGAACCCAATTAGCCTAACAGTTCGTATTTACATTGATTCAATGTCTGAATATTGAATAATATTCAGGCCACCCAGATCGGCCACCCCCACTAGTGGGGAACAAATCGACGATGGATTATGATGATGATGATGATTCAATCATCGGATTTGCAGAAGGCGTCGTTGGATTTTAAAAAAATCTCCGAATAGGAAACTCGCCGAAAAAGGCTCTGGCCGAATAGGGAACTCGCCGAATAGTAGCAGAACCTTTTTATAAAAGTAACCAAACAAAGCTAAGCAACACCTTAACATTACAGTACTTTTAACAGGTATAACATGTTTTTGTTAAATGTTGTGGTGGTGTTGCTTAGCTATGTCCATTAGGGTGGCCCTTAAAAATCATTTTTCTGAAATTTACTGCTCCAAACCCTTAAAAAGTTTCGTCCTTACAAAAAATGAGGTCTTGCAAAAAAATTTTAAATTTGAAGATAATTTAGAGGGTGCACAAGACCCCTCAAGTTCCGCATCCCCCCAAAAATGCAAAATTTGGATATCTCGAAAACCGCTTGAGTTAGAGATGTGCTTTTGGTGTCTAAACATGCAGAAGACAAGTTTTTCTATATGCTTTCTGAACATTGAATATGCCTATCTTGAGTAGAAAAGCAGTAATTTTGAAAAAACTACTTTTTAGGGGTTTTGCGTGTAAGATTCATAGTTAAACAATAGTGCAAACCAAAAACCACAATTTTACAATTTACCTTTCTAACCTGTTAAATTGTGATGTTACAAGTAAACAAATAGCACTGTTTAAAGTGACTAGAAGTCCAGCGACCTGGGCATTAGATACACAATGTTCATAACCTTTAACAACCTGTAAGTACTGTTTTCATGTCCCTAAGTCTAGCTGAGTTCCGAGCTAATGTAAAACTTCATAAAATTCATGTAAAACTTAAAGCTGAGTTCCGAGCTAATGTTCCTGCGGTTGTCAACTGGGATGGAAAGCTTCTCAGAGACTTAACAACCAAACAGCATGTCGACCGCTTGCCGATTATTGTAACTGGTAATGGGGTTTCTCAGCTGTTGCAAGTAGCAAAATAGCCAAACGGAACAGGATCAAAACAAGCAAAAACTGCTGTAGAAGCTCTCAATGAATGGGGCCTAATAGAACAAGTGATTGCATTATCATTTGACACTACTGCTTCCAACACAGGACGAAAGCTTGGCTCACGTGTCCTCATTGAACAAGACCTGCAAAAAGATCTATTGTATCTAGCATGCTGCCATCATATTCATGAGCTGCTAGTACAAACAGCTTTTACCACAATCATGAGAAGCACTGCTTCACCAGATGTTCTGGTATTTAAAAGATTTCAAACACGCTGGGAGTTTATAGGCAAGACGAGGTTCACCACAAAAGCTGAAAACAAAGAAATAGCTGATACAGTCATCGATGTGGATCTATAATAGCTTGGGCTGAAAAATGTTTGAAGGAAAGAAAAGATTTACGTGATGATGATGATAACAGAGAATTTATAGAGCTTTCATTAATTTTTATGGGAGCTATTCCTCCGAGAGGTGTTCATTTTATAATTCCTGGCCCAATGCATCATGCTAGATGGATGTCGAAGATTTTGTACTCATTAAAAGTTTGGATGTTTTATGACCAGTTTAAACTTGCAGAAAGAGAAAGGAGTGAGCTCTTGCAGATGTGTATTTTTGCTACAAAATTGTACCTTAAGGCATAGATAGAATCTCCTGCTGCAGCCCCGAATAACGATCTCAATCTTTTGAAGTCTTTTAAAACATATTCCAGCATTAACACTGCAGTGTCGAATGCTGTATTATCCACGTTTTCCTCCCACCTGTGGTATCTGTCTGAAGAACTAGCTGCCCTTGCCTTTTTTGATCGTTCTGTATCGGCCCAAACCTAAAGACTCATGGTCAAAGCAGGGATTCATAGTATAGGGATCGCCAACTCGGCTGAAAATCCGACAATCGGAGTGTAAAAGTGTTGCCAGATCTTTTATATTTTTAGAACAAAATATTATTTTGGCAATTTTAAAGAGTAGTGGTCGCCCAAAGCTTGTCCGTTTAAAACTAACCTGAAGTTTAAAGTTGCACAAGATTGAGTTAAAGTAGCTTGCAGTTGTGTAACCTTGCAATAAGAATGTTCTAAATTTATGTACCAAACTTAAATAAAACTTGCAGGTGTAAAAAAAAATTAATAGAAACCAGTTAAGAACAAAAAAATTTGAGAAAATTAAAATACACCTCAGGAATAAAGAGCTTCATGTTTTAAGTGTTGAAGCCGGTAATTATTTTTCAAGTAGGCTTAATATGTTTTATGTACAAGAGAGGGTAAATTTGACAAAAATATGATAGTTTGATAAGTGAACAATAAAATTGCTTTAAATTAGTTTTAAAATATTTATTTACGGGCAAGTTTTGAGCAACTACTACTTCAAAATGCCAAAATAATATTTTTTCTAAAAATATAAAAACTATCTGGCAACACTTTTACACTCCGGTTGTCGGATATTCAACCGAGTTGGCGATCCCTATAGTATGTATCCCTGGGTCAAAGCAATACAAGAGCGGGAAGAAACTGAGGATGCCCCTTAACGACGGACAATCAATTCTGCAATGACTGATCGACTGAAGTTTTCTGACCAGGTCATTAAGGGGTCATTGTCACTGTTCAAAAAACTGGACATATCAACTGAGTTTTTGGAACAGGATCCAGAAGCCTGGGCGATCTGTGATGGTTACTGTGAGGCATCAAACATAGTAGACACTCTAACTGTCACAGATGACCACGCTGAGCGAGGTGTAGCTCTCATAGAGGAATAATAACCGCATCCTCACTCACAATTAAGAACAGGTTCAGTATCTGATGCAGGTGGTTGCAGACCTTTGGAAACGATTTCCAAACTGCAATAAAGCCACTTTAGCTGACAAACATGTGTTGGCAAACAATTAACAATGCGGACAGAAAAACTATGTGATTTTCATGCCAAGGCAATGCGAAAAGCTAGTTAATTTTGCCGTCAGTGATTGATATTCCGATAAAGCCCAATAATTTGTCATAATGCTAAGCTTATGCTTTGTATCATATAGTTTATTACGCATTGTTTTCCTATTTTTGATTACAAGAAGTGCTTTTGTAGCCTTTTTCAAAAACAAATTACCGAATCTCAAAATTTACATGTATTTTCTCGTAAGGACCACCTTACCCGACCTTGTTATTTGTGTGAGGACCACCCTACTACCCTAAAACACATGTTTGCAATGTTCTATTTGTTTACTTGTAACATCACAATTTAACAGGTTAGAAAGGTAAATTGTAAAATTGTGGTTTTTGGTCTGCACTATTGTTTAACTATGAATCTTACACGCAAAACCCTTAAAAAGTAGTTTTTTCAAAATTACTGCTTTTCTACTCAAGATAGGCATATTCAATGTTCAGAATACATATAGACAACCTTGTCTTCTGCATCTTTAGACACCAAAAGCACATCTCTAGCTCAAGCGGTTTTCGAGATATCCAAATTTTGCATTTTTGGGGGGATGCTGAACTTGAGGGGTCTTGTGCACCCTCTAAATTATCTTCAAATTTAAAATGTTTTTGCAAGACCTCATTTTTTGTAAGGACGAAACTTTTTAAGGGTTTGGAGCAGTAAATTTCAGAAAAATGATTTTTAAGGGCCACCCTAATGTCCATTTATGGTTGAAAAAGTACTGTAGCCTCCCCACCCGAATTGTTTTGTAAAAGTACCGGTAGGCTATTCACCAGATTTATATAAATTCATATTTTGTAGTTGCCCAAATCAAGATGATGCATTTATAGATATTATGAAAAAAATTAAAGACTTTGTAAATTTTGATGCGAGGCAACTGCATCATGCCAATTTGGGCAGTTTTATAAATAGACTATGATCAGATAATTTCACATTTTTTGTTGCCTAAATCTAAACTTTACAGTTATGTAAATGGGAAAAATTAATGAATTTGTTCATTTTGGGGAAACTGCCTCACACTAATTTGGGCAGTTGCATAAACAGACAGACTAATCAGTTTCATCAAATAATTTCATGTTTTTAGCTGCCCAAATCAACACGATGCATTTGTGAAAATTAATAAAATTAGCTATATAGCAAATTTTGTGTTTTGATTTGGGCAGTTTTACAAAAGTATTAGAGACATATTTTGGTGGCTGCCCAAATTGGCATGATGCAGTTGGTTAAATGCATTTCATACTATAGTTTGATCACCATGCAATACAATACATCAGTACGGATGTGCCAAATGAAAATTTAGCGGCACATTTCTTGTGCAAATAAGAGGCTGTACTTAGTTTGATAGGTAAAAGATATTAATTTATAGTTTTTCTTAATTCATGCAAATTTGTAGCTTTTTTTATAGCAATTTTTGCCCTAATAATTTTAAGATTTTGCCCGGATTCGCGACGTTTTGAAACAACAGGGGGGGCGGCTGCCCCCCCTGCCCCCCTGGCTCGTACGGCTATGTCCTCAGCTAACGCAATATATTTGTGGCAAGGAAGTTGATATTAAGCAAACCATAATTGGACACCTGGAACAGTTTGCAAAAAAGTTTGTGCACTACCATGGAGAATCTCTGACACCTAATAGCCAAAATGATTAGATAATTGATCCATTTGTTGGAAAAGATCTGCCTCGACTTCCCACCTATGTTGCAGAACAGTTTATATGGACATAACGACAGAAGCAGCAAATCGTATTTCTTTTGCGTCCTTCAAAGACAAACACTCCAAAGATTCTGCAAACATCCACTTTTGAGCTTCCATGTACAAAGTGTATCCCACAATTTCAAATTTAGTGATTCAAAAACAGATTCTATTTGCAACAACTTGGCTTTGTGAGACTGGATTTAGCGCCATGTGTGCATTGAAAACTAAACAGCGAAACCGGTTGGAAGTTAAAACCGACATGCGGCTATGCCTAAGCAAAATAACGCCTCGATTTCAAAAACTCACTAACAGCAAGCCAGCACAGCTATCTCATTAGTGATTTAATAAACATATTATTTTTGGAAAAAGTTACTGCTTTTGTAGTGCTGTTTGTTTGCAACGCAATCTTGTATGGCTTGTAAAATACTACGACAATTTGCTTGGGTCACAAGATTTTACCGAACTCAATTTTTTGAAAAATGGATCGCCTTAAAAACGAGTTGGGAACCACTGGTTTAAGGTATATCTTGTTCTTTCTTGTTTAAGTGAAAAATAATTGAGTGCTTAGTAACTTTGGATCGGCGGCGAATACTTTTTCTTGATAATTTCCCAATAAACTGTTGGTGACATGAGCATTGAAGAATTTCACCTGAAGCTATAAACTATTGATTTCCATATACAGTAATGTTTTCGTTTTCAATTAGCTACTTTTCAATGTTAATAAATCATTTATATAAAAACACAATTACAGTATCTTGTTTATTTATTATTAGTCTTACTCCAAGCTTACCGTCATTTTGCTTGACAATTCTAGCTTGCAGATAACTGAAGACAGAAAGTGCCAGGCCAAAAACAGCAACGATGAAAGATAAAAAAGCGATAATTTTCCAAACTTTGTTGTCCGACTTGAAAGTAGACAACCCACTAGCCTTGTCTTCTGATAGATTTTCTACAGTCATAAAAAATGTTAAAAAATTCATTATCATGCAATGAATTTAAAATAGAAAAACATTTCATAATCTTTTAAACAACATGTTGGCTGACTCTGGAGCGGACCCTATAGAGGGGGCATTTGGTCATGTGCCTTTCCAAAACCAAAAAAAATTGCAGTTTTTTCTAATTTAAAAAATAAATTCGCTTGATAAATCACATTGCATTAATCTAACCAACAGGATGTGCCATGTCGTCAGTAACGAATCCAACGAGGGACACTTGGTTACGTGCTTCTCCAAAACGAAGAAAATACACGTAATTCCCCTCCCCCCATATTTCTAGGGTTAACGTAGCATCTGATGCTTTATCTCGTGCGTATTGTGTCAGTACAACTGGTAACACACTAAAAGAAATTCATGAAAATTTGTGTCATCCGGGAGTTGTGAGAATGCAACATTTTGTAAGAACAATGAATTCGCAATACATGATAGATGATGTGAAAAGATTGTCACAAATTGCAAAGTTTGTTGTGAAGTGAAGCCAAGGTTTCACAAACCTCTGAAAGCCACATTGATTAAGGCAACGCAACCATTTGAACGATTGAGTATCGACTTTAAAAGATCATTGCCGACAAATACTAAAAATCATTTCTCTTCAACTGTTGTTGATGAATTTTCGCGTTTTCCTTGTAGTAGGTCTAACACTACTTGTCACACCATAATTGCTTGTTTGAAATCTTTGTTCAACATGCTTGGTATATGCTAGCAGTAGTGCATAGTGATAATGCAAAATGCTTTATATCCAAAGAAATAAAACAGTTCCTAAGTGAGAGAGTTATATCCACAACATATTTCTCAGTGTATAATCCGCGTGGCAATTCACAGTGTGTACGTTATAATGGTAGCCTATTGTTTGGAATGCCATTAAACTAGCACTTTGCACTAAAAATTTAGAATTTTCACAATGGGAATTGGTTTATCCCTGAAGTATTGAATTAACTTTGATCGTCATTATGCACAGTCACAAATGAAACGCCTCACGAAAGACTTTTTAATTTTCCACGACGCTCAACTTTTGGGTTATGTGTACCTTTGTGGATTACTGAAGAAGACAATATGGTACTTGTAAAACGTTTTGTACGTAGCAAGGACGAGGACCAGTGGACTTGCCAATGAAAATCCAAACTATGCTGTGGTGAAGTTCCCAAATAGAAGGGAAGCAACTGTACATGCCAGAGACTTGGCAGCGCCCTGACGAGACTTTGCCGAGCCCATCAATCCTGCTGAAGTGGAGAAATCGAATGATGTGAACTCCAGAATAATAAATGTTTCTGATAACGTTGAACGTGAAATTACTTGTGAGAGCAGCTCTGCAGACGATAGTGCGATTATCACGCAACCCATTGGACGTAATGTTGAATTGCAAACACAGAAAAACTGGCGTTCTGTTCGTATAAAAATCCGCCAAAATAGCTTAACTATAGTTGAACGTACGGGTATTTATTCTACTGCAATTCATTTGTTTATATTATTTTATTTAGATGTTCCATTTAGTTTGTTAAAGCTAATATAAGCTTGCGTAATGAAGTATGTACTACTATTAGTTCAAGACACATAGCAAGTTGATACGGTGTTTTGTTGTCATTCACTGCGAAAAATTTATTGCTTACATTATTACAATTTCAACTGTTTTAGTTTGACTAAACTTTAAAAAGTCCCAGTTCTTCAAATAGTATATATATATAATAATTAATTACCCAGTACCGGTACGTGAAGTAGGCTACCAATGGCTAACCCTGAAGGGTTTGGAGTCGAGTGATTTACATTGAGCATTGTTGTGGGTTTTAACTGCTGTCAGAAGATAATTTTTCCTTTTTTTTATCCATTCAGAGTAGAAACAGATTTTTATATGCAATGTTTTGCCTCTTATGCGTTGTAGCCTACAAGGCGTTGTAGCCTACAAGGCCACAACCAAAAAAAAAATCAAGAAGTCTTCATATCCTGAAATTTTCTCTAGTACTATTTAAATAGCCTAATAGTCTTATACTTAGTCTTAGGCTATGCAAAACATGTAAAAACTTTTGGAAAATTGCTTTATTTTGCCTCATGCAAAAGATTAACAAAGCAGACAAGTAGAGCATATAGGCTGACCTGTGGAGACATGACCAAATGAAGATTGAGGATTGACAGTGAAGCTTGCCATGGGGACAACAGAATTTAAAAGGGTCTATGAAGAAAGTATCAATGAAGCGCAGTCCTATTTCAGACAGAAAATAAAATTTCACAATTTTTCTTAACCAGATAGCTTACAAGTATTTGACTCAGCATCATTTTCATAGCCAGACAAAGGTTAGCTGATTTTCCACAATTGCTTTCTATAAGATATATTCCGACTAACTACCGTAATCTGAAGATTTACATTTTTGCTAGAAAAAAGGGTTTACCTGCTTTTGTCACAAAGACATGAGAAAATAGCAAAAACGTTTTCACGATAAAAAATGACCACAAAACTACGTTGTGAAAGAACTAAATGAATACAAGCAGTGAAAGAGTATCAGACAAACTTTGTAAAAGTAACAGTCATTTTGAAACATGCCCACCTTGTTTTAACGCTTAACTTCACCTGCAGACTTCACTGGATCTCTTGCATTCAATAGTTTTCTGTCTATTATTCTCTTTAGTTTTACAGTAGACATGTTGCAGTAATCAAATTTACAAGAATTTGTCGTTTTTTTACAACTCGCTTTTTGGTTTAGCTAAATAGAATATTATTAACTGATGCCAACTGATTTAACGTCAGCTTCATAAATCAAACCTAGTCGCGAATAAAACAACTTGATTTATGACAAATAACTGTCCACTACTTGAAAGTGCGAATGTTTTTAACTGTTCTTTGCTTTTTCACTACGGCACTGGAATAAATCACTTCGCTTTGGTGCAAAACTCATTCTCTAAATTAAACGACATGATGAAGTGGTTTGCGATAAACAGTGTTACTCTGGTAGGCCTAATGTTTTACTTCAATGAAAAGTTGATATCAGTTTCTTCTGCCTATTCAAATCGCTATTGAAATAAATATCTTCATAATTAGCCTATATTTTCAATTATATTTTCAAAATTTGCATTTCTGTCTACAACTTAGACTAAGAATTATTAAACTCAAAATTTTTGGTGTTTAAATTTGTAGCCTATTTTGATTGGTCAGGTGTTTTTTTGTATTAATTGGTTCATTTTAAACTTTTACATTGCCCTCTTACGCCACATGACGGAATGAATCGTTTAAAGTTTAAACACTCCAAGAGCAATCTGATGCTGGTGGAAAATAAAACAGATTAATCTCGTATATTGTTATAATATACGAGATTACGTGAATTAAGAGGTTACATGTTTACGTGGCTACCGTAGGAAGCTAGGTTAAACTTTTGTTACTCTGATTTTTGTGAAAAAGTCAGTTATCACAATATCGCGAGCGCCACAAACACAATGATTTCCTGTCGAGTGAACGTTAAGCATGGAACTTGAATTTGTGAACTCAAGTGCGCCTTTCCTCTTAATATTTCAAAACTATGAGCTCGTAAATGGATCTACAAAAATATGACCTATTCTAGGTAGATAACAGGACTGTAAACAACTTTGGTCTCGTTAATGCCAGGCTATCGATTAGGCTACTATATACAAGAACAAAGAAAATGATAAAGTAAACAGCGGCATAAAGTATTACCTCAGGGCAATTTTGTTTTTCATTTTCTCACAGTGATATGTCACAGCAAAGTGCTCTAGAGATCGTGATACTTCATAGGCAGCGTGTGCATAATTGTGGTGTTTGATTGTCACATATCGGAGCCCTTCTTCCACTATTGAATTTTACAGTTCTGTCATGCTTCTGTTTTCACAAAAAAAAAAAATATATTAGCAACGTCCATCAATTGAAATACTGCTATAAATACATCTGATTCTATAGCGTCCATTAAAATATTATTTATAAGCATTGAGCACTTTTTGTAGTATTAATAGTATCTATTGTTTATTTATAAGTTTCAATGCGTTCGTAAAAAATTATCAAGAAAGAAAATAGTCCCGACTATGTTTGAAGTCTATGATATGATGAGACTTGATGTCCAATCAAGATGTATCTCAACCTTATCCGAAAACTACAGTATGGTTAAATCCAAGGTCAACGTTAAACCCAAAGTGCTGCAAAATTTTTCTTTAATATGATGATTGTGCTCAAGTATAAACTAGCCTTAACTTAAAAAAAAATAGGACTTTGGGAAACTAAATGCATAATAAGATATCAAGACATGACCTTCTGAATTGCATCTCCCAAACGCCAGCTTCCCCACCTACAATCTTCTATTTGGGTTGATAGTTTGTTTCAAAAATTATTACCTACAATATTTCCTTTAATAAAATTATGATGAAGTCACAATTCTTTTGTAGATTGGCTACGGCATTCATGTATTTTGTATATGGATTGGTTTTGGTGTAAATCTTCTCAGGTGAAACGTTAGACGTAAACCTTTTTTCAGCAAATATTTTGATGTGAAAAGCTTCGTGGATCCATCCTAACACACCAAACTTGACAAAATGAGAAATGTTACAAATCAATTGATGGAGAAAATGTTATCTCTTGAAAGTATTTCATTAGTAAAATTTTTTAACACTTTTACGATCAACGCTGTGTTAGTGCAGTCGTGTTTCTATACTTCTTTGCAAATTTAGTTACTTAGTTAGCCTACTGACTATGTGCAATGCCGCAAAGCAGTTGTTATTTAACAAGCTTGGTCATTAGTTTTCAATGAAAAAATTAACGTGAAAGAATTAAATCGAACGTTGTAAGCCAATAATGACAATGAACAGTGAACACAAACATTTGAAAGACCTGGTCAAGACATGGTGCAATCTTTTAGCTTCATTGTTAGCTGTCCAGGCAAATGATAAGGTTTTATCAAAGTTGACAGATTAGATAATCGTGCCATACCACTCGTATGCATGATTAGCACTCCGGAATACCAATTAGCTCAGTTTTTTTTACATTTATTATAATACCTTGCATACCAAGCACTTACATGCTTCACTCAACTAATCACTTCATGAAAAATTTAGAACATTTTAAATGTCTTCTGAATAAGGTTATTGTCAGTTGAACGTTCCGTAGAAACGATTGCTTGTATTGCTCATCACATTTTTATTATAAATTAATGAAATCGACCAAATAGTCCAAGACCGCCCACTATATTGATAAAAAATATTTTTTATCCAGGATATATTTAGCTATTTGGACACATTGAAGCAAACATCTTTCAACGATCTACTCATTAAACTAAAAATGCTTTTGTGTCTGGATTGGTGCTTTCTAGAAATCTAAATTAAAAATATTCCGCTAACTCACCATCCCCACCTATCGGTCACATTTTCTAACAAAGAAATAGAATCGTTTGCTTGTTTTTTCTGCTTGCATAAACCTATCTATACATTATTGACCGGTGGAAAAGAACTCTATGTTATGTAGCCTATCACAACATCATCCCAATAAACAAAAAGTATTTTAGTGTAGATTTCTAGTGTTGTCCCAATTTGAAACAACGCTTCAGTAAATCGATTAATTGGTGGATATTGGGAATCTTTATACTCGGAAAGAGAAAACTTTTTGGAGAGCTTAATCCCGTTTGACGATGACGGTGTTTGGCTTGAAAAACAGTCATTTGGTTCACTCTCAGTAAAAATTCCAATTGTTTTCTTGATTGTTTTTAGTTTCAGCAATATTTTTCCAACCCGTTCTCCGTAGACTCCTGCATAACGCAAAATAAGGTGCTTAACTGTCGTGCCAGCTGTGTCGACCAAACTTCCTTTTCCTTGTTTGGATGCATTTCGCGATCACTGCTGACACAGTTGGCTACCCATATGTTCCTAGGCCTGTAGGCCATCTTTGTCGTTTACATGCCAGTAGCCTACTTTTAGCTTGTCTAGTAAATATGATCTGTAGTTTCTAAAATTCGTTTGGTTGCATTCTAAATAAAGGATCCTTGTTTAATTATTCTTTCTTAATAACTTCGATCATCGAGAAACTGGAACAAAGATTGAAAGACCGTCCACTTTATCAATTACTTAGGTATAGCTTGTATTGATATCATCTTCGGTGGCGGTGCCTAGTTACAGTATATTCATCATTACAAATATTACCATAAAATTAGATCTTGTGCATGCACGATTGCACGTGTTAAACCATGATGGTTTTGCTACCTTTTCCTTTTGTTCATTTTGTTACTGTATTTTATTTCCATAGTATCGTTTCTTTTGCGTTTCTTTTGCGTTGCAAAAAAAAGAAAAATAAATTGAGTTGAATGTTTCACTACTTCATGGGATACTTGAAAGTGTCTCTCTCTGATTATATGAAACCTGGGGATTTCCGCCAACCATCGTAACATTTTTACTCCCTTTCCTTTCGTCCAATGTCCAAACGCCCAAAAGCACCGCTTTCGTCAAATGTACGCTCCTGTGTCCGGGATAGATGAATAACAGCCTTTGGTGATTTTTTCAGCCAGTCCAACTGCTTTTAATAATATGAGTTACTTCTGTTAGAAAATCGTCTGTGCTCACTGAAGTCTCCAGGAACTGAAATTCATCTTTCTTGACATGGTATACGTTGGAGACTGGAGTTTAATGTTGTTCTCGGTAGTCGATCCCGTCTAAACTGTCATTGTCTTGATGGTTTTCTGCTGAACAAGCGGAATAATTTCGTTTTTTCCTGGTGTATCTGGAATTTGTGGCTTGAGTGAGCATTGAACACACGATCATCAGCATAAACAGAAAACATTCGATAAATCATCGTTCCCAGATTTATAAATATGGATCCTTTCAAAAAAGAGATTTATCATAAGCATCAGAATGACCTCATAGATCACAGAGAGGATTGGAGAAGTAAATTAATCTTTTGTAACGGCTTTGCTTCGATACCGTTCTGGTTTCTTTTTTGTTTGTTTTTTGTTCTCTGCTTTGTGTTCGGTAGATGATTGTGAGTGAGGAGCTTTGGTCTTTGCTGATTGGCGTTTGAGAAAATAAATGATAAGATAACGACGCTAACTCCGGGTAAATTTTCAGGTCAACCGTTAATCTTCTTCAATAAAAGTCAAAAACTTCAGATCAACATTTACAAAAGCAAGCTTTAACATAACTTCCAGCTTACAAAAAAATATTTTTTAAAGTTTTGAACTCAAAGTTTATTTTATTCAACACCAATCCACCCCTGCTGACGCAAGACATCCACTTTATCAGTAACATTTGGTAGTGAAGATATCTAAATACATGCTTGGATATAAGAAATAAAATGCGCATACAATGATTATAATCGAAATAACACAGTAAACTCTGTTGAGACAGAGCGATCTTCCTGGCATCAGCACTACCTGACTACTCACGACAGAACAGCGAGCATCGCTTTCGCTAACCATACCGGTGTAGCCTCCACATTAGCCATCGAGACTTTTCTAAAAACATCTGTTTCTCGGCAGTCAAGTGCAGCAGGAATTCACAGCGACAGCGATAAACTCTAGTACCTTAGCTTCTATTATCATTACGTCACACAAGCCTCAGTGGGGCTTGTGACCTAATCCTAGCCCTGTCTGCGTTTTTAATAATCCTTAAACGTTCATAAACTTTAGCGGTTAGTCTACTTACTTTAAAATAGTAATTAATAAGTTAATTACAGTAACAAACAATTACTTTAAAACAGATAGTTTGGGTAGTAGTAAACATACAACTACATACTACGTATGCTACATTTAAGACAAGATAAGAGCCGCAAATGGACCAAATAAATCGAAACATATTTGATGTTACTAATTGTTACAATTATCCTTCGAAGTCGTAATTAACGGCATGCAAACGTAGCAACGTACTATCATCATTCTGTCTGCTTGCGTGACGTGCTGGTAGATTTAGCTTGGTGTTGCTTTGATAAGATTATGACGTCAGTATTTATTTACAGTATTTATTGTGATGATGGTCTACAGCATGTAGATTGTGTAAACGTTTAAATAAACAGTAACAAGTGCCAAGTTAAGTCATTTACTTTAACAACATCATCTGTTCTACAGCAAACGGCAAAAAAACGATTGCAATATCGCTGTCTTAGTTCTTGATTCAAGTCCATTGTCGCGCTTTGTGCTCAGAATCGGCGCAGTAAGCTGCTAGTGGCAATATTATAAGCCCGACAAAGCTGTTTATTTTTGTCAATTGTTTTCACGGTCCAGACCAGATATAGGCTACATGCTACATGAGTGTTTTAATGATGAAGAACTCAGATTAATTTGTAGTTATTGAGAAGGGTAATCCTTTAGAAAACTCTGTTTCTTAACCAGAGTAGACGTTGTTCAAGCATGTTTGGCAAATGGAGCAGGGAATTATAGATACCGTACTTCAATTCAATTTATTTTATCGTTGTCAGAAAATATCAGTAATGATAAAGTTACAAATAATTAACGGGAACAAGACCAACAAAAGGAAAAGGTGGCAAAAGCACAGAAGTCTAAATCGTGCATATGATGCAGATTTAAATGTTACGTAGATAAAAGTAAATTAAGCACCGCCACCAAACCTAACAGTTTAAAATAGATATAGTAGTTGAAAGAACCAGTTGGCACCACATGCCTAAAGCAACTGGAGGTGTGCCAGTTGATGAAGCCATGCGGGGACGACTGAACCTTACAACCAACACAAAAAAGAAATATGAAAAACACGAGCATTTAAAATGGACGTACGGTCATCATCATCATCATCATTTTCAGCCTGTGAGAGCCCACTGCAGTGCGTAAGCCTTCCCCTTTTTATGCCAATTTACATGATTATGTGCTAGTTGGTATCAATTGGTTGTATTGCATTGTTTGTCAATGTTGTCCCTCCATCTCACTTTTGGTTTTCCTTCCTTTCTTTTGGTTTCTCGTGGTGTCCATGTTGTTAATTTTTTAGTCCATCTGTTGTCCTGATATCTTGCTATATGACCTGCCCAGGACTTCTGACCATCATATCAAAAACAATACACGTCAACATAGCAAAGGTCGAGAAAAAGGTAGAAGCGACGAAACGCGAACGTTAATTTGATTTGATTAAACGTTAATTTCGTTTGATTTCTGATCCATTCGGCACTCTTTTTATCTCGCCATGTTAAACCCATCATGATTCGTTCATGTGCTCTCTGCATAGTTCTTGATTTAAGTGTTAATTTCTTTGTAAGGTTCCAAGTTTCTGCACCATATGTGGCAGTTGGAAGGATGCATTGATCGTAGACTTGTTTCTTGAGAGAAAGAGGCAGTTTTGACTTAAATATCGAACTTGCTCTTCCGAAGGCTTGCCATCCAAGTGATATTCTTCTTTTGGTTTCATCTTCTTTATTATAGTTGGTTGTAATTTTTTGGCCAAGATATATATAGTAAGGTGGGCCGTCGGAAACAGATCGCTTAGCAACTCGAGTTTCTTAGGAGGTTTGTCGAGTAAATGGCGAAATCGAAAACCATTTTTTAATTGAACGCCAGGAAGACGGCGCACAACTGGGACCTAATCGGTAAATCACCCCATTCCAGGGATATTGACAGGGTTGCCATAACGTCCTTATTTCTAAGATTTGTCCTTATTTTGAAGAACTCTATCTTAGAAAATATTACTGTCCTTATTGCTAGGAAATGTCCTTCTTTTTGACTTGAGTCCTTATTTTGTCTTATTTTCAACAATTAGTGAATAAACTTAGTGGAATGACAGCCAAATCCCTACTACAGTAAAAGTAAACCTAGACCTGAGTTGTCTTGAGATGCACAAAGTATTTTTTTACGAACAATGAGTTGCTGGAACACATTGTTTCTGGCAAACAATATGGCATGTGATATATAATGGCTCGTATAAATGCTGAGGTTTGTTCAAAAACGTTTGTTTTACTTTGTATGAAAATTTAATTTTTCTGTTGTCCTTATTTTGGGGTTCATGTCGATGGCAACCCTAGATATTGCAGTGGCGTATATTCAGAGTTTGTGTGCCGCACACCCATCAAACATGGTTGATTCATCAATCATCATACAGTTAAACATGCAAGTAGGCTACTTGGTAGTCTATATAAATGGTGAAGGCAGGGTATACAAGTAGCCTAAGTACTTGGTAGCCTATATAAAAGGTGATGGCAGGGTATACAAGTAAGTAGGCTTCTTGGTAGCCTATATAAAAGGTGAAGGTTTGGTATGCAAGTAAGTAGGCTACTTGGTGATGATGAAGGCGTATACAAGTACGATAGCCTAAGATGATGAAGGCGTATACAAGTACGGTAGCCTAAGTACTTGGTAGCCTACATAAAAGGTGATGGCAGGGTATGCAAGTAAGTAGGCTACTTGGTAGCCTATATAAAAGGTGAAGGCATGGTATGAGCATTGCAGGTAAGGTAGATATAAAAGTGAAGGCAAGGTAATATGGACTACTCACAGTATTCAGGTATCAGGTATATATTAGTGCTCAGAGAAGGCAAACAGGTAGGGTATTGGCCTACTGACTGAAGCAAGTATAATTGGGTTCTGTTTCAGTGAAAAGTTTATTCACAATAGTGGAGGGAAATTTAAAACAAAATTCGCAATTTATTACAGGTATTCAGTACAGTAATTCGTAGTGGTGGCGGTAGCCTACGTCGAATTTTACATTGATTGATTGAATACAAGTAATCAGTAGGCTACCGGTGGCAGTTTACCAATTAATTGCAGTTAATTGGTCTGCAATAGTTATAACATGGCCGCATATACTCGATCTGCTGATCCGGTGTTCGGCTTTGCCAAAGAAATGAATGAACTGGTTCTTCCCACCAGTGGTGACGTTCTCCGATATTGCGCCCAAGTGAAAGAACAATACAAAATCATGAAGAAGAAGGACACCGGAGATTGCAAGAAGGAAATGGGGCTGCGCGAAATGGCGGAAGCAGTGGCGACTAAGATAACAAGCATCTACAATTTCGCCACAGTGGCGATCATTACGCGTGAGGGAGTGATCAAGAAGATTCTGAAGCAATGGGCCATGGTTAAGATGAAGAATAAAATCCCCACGGCGAGAAAGACGGCTGAATGGAAAGCTTCAATGAAGGCCAGGCTTTGCCTCGACACTCTTTTCGACGTCGTTGACGACAAATCGCTGCATTCACGCGAGGTTGATTTTGTTAAAGACCAACGCGGAGCACGCATTGGTTTCATTGGAAACGTCGATTGGAAGGCGGAAAAATCTGAGAAGAAGAGGGACGAGCGGAAGGAGCAATTGCTTTTGAGAGAGAAGCGAGAAAAAGAGCGGGAAGAACGCGAAGAATGTACTCAAGACTCGGATGACGACAATACAGAAGAAACTCCTAGAAGGCGCTTCCCTTCAGAGTGCTCGATCGGCAGAGAAGAAATCCAAGAAGAGCAGGAGCGATGTACTTTCGATCTTCGTACAGTTGCGCGTGAGGCGGAAAGGTATGGAACTTCGAGTAGAGCAGCAGCTGCCCTCGCCACCGCAACATTACTGGACACAAAAGATGATTTCAATCGGATGATGGTAGTGGATAAAAACAAGCTCGTTCGTGCACGAAAACGGCTTCGTTTAGAGATGAATCACTTTGCTTCAATTTCGCTCGGCACAATAGTTGAAGGCCTTTACTTTGACGGCAGAAAGGATAAAGCCCTTACATTGAATGGCATAACTGGCTATCGTCAAAAATCAATCGAAGACCACTACGTGATGCTGAAATACCCAGGAGGTGAATATATCGACCACGTTTCCATTCAAGGGCGTTCAACTGGAAACAACATTGCCAAAACGATGTTGGCTGCTCTTGAAGTCAAGGGAATTGACGTGAAAGGCATTCAGGTCGTTGGCTGCGACGGAACTGCCGTCAATACAGGTAAGCACACAGGAGCCATCACCAGCATTGAGCAACATATCGGGAGTGCGGTACAATGGTCGATTTGCCAGTTTCACCTCAACGAACTCCCGCTTCGGCATCTCTTCGGCGAGTTGGACGGAAAATCATCAGGACCGCAAACCTTCAAAGGATTTATCGGCCGTGTCGTCGCTAATGATAAGTACAAAATGGGAGAATTTGCAGTCGTCGAGTTCGAGAAGATAAAATCCAACCTGACAGAAGTCGATGAGGTGATGGATATTAGCGGCGATCAAAAGTATCTGCTCGATATCGTGTTGGTCATCGAGGGAAGTCTGCCTCCAGAAAGCATTCGATTCCGTGATCCAGGAAAACAGGGTCATGCACGATGGCTTACTCTCGCTTCAAGGATATGCCGACTTTATATCTCGGAGCCAGAAACAACAGAGGCGCTGATAGAAATGACGAAGTACATCGTTAAAGTTTACGCTCCCATGTGGTTTACTATCAAGCGAAACAATAAGATTCACTTCGCTGCTCAGTCTTTCCTTCGGTTGGTTAAGCTGACTCGCTATCTGACAGGCCAATTAAAAAAAGTCGTCGACAGTTGCCTACAGACAAACGCCTTCGCTGCGCATCCGGAGAATGTAGTGTTGGCTCTTCTGCATGACGAGTCTAAGCCAATGCGTAAGCTCGCAGTTCATCGGATCCAGAAAGCAAGGGACGATTACACGGGTGGGATACGTCGTTTCGAAATTCCCAAAATAAACTTTGAGTACACAGACTTGACAACAAAGTCGTTGCTCCGGTGGAGCGAGCAGAAGCTCACTGAGCCACCAATTTTACGCGATTTCAGCATCCAACAGCTCACAGAGCTTTTCGTCGAGACCGATTTTCCTACATCGATTGACAGTTTTCCGTGCTGCACACAAGCAGTTGAGCGCGCAATCAAACTCGTCACCGAAGTGAGCGATGAAGTCATCGGCCATGACCGCAGACATGAACTCATTCTGACGCGAACTGCTGCTCGCTCACAGCGTTCACGTTTTGAGTCAAAGAAAGATTACGTTCTGTGATTGTTTTTGACTGTGTTTACGTCGTTTTGTGTATTTTTTACTTTTTTAATTACCGCACTTTTTATTTTTTTTTGGAAAAAAAAAAACGTTTTTTATTGTATTTAGGTGATATTGATTTTTTTTGTGCGGCGTCTTCCCGCCGCCCAATCTAAAAAAAATTTTTAGATTAATTGTTTGTGACCTAAGCCTCCTATCTGAGCCGAGTTGCTAAGTGATTTGACAAAAAAAGTGCATTGACGGCCCACCCTAATATATAGTGATCAACTTTTTCGATAGTCGCTCCGTCCAAAAGAATATTGCTGCCGATGTCTGCCAGTTTGTTAAGCATAACTAACTTTCGTTTTGTTAAAGACGTACGGTAGTGACGGTAATACAGAAAAACGTACAGTAGTGAGCTTATAATACAAAAAACTATGTACAGTGTTTTATTTTAAATAAAGTAAAGTGGAGTGTTCGCAGCAACAACAGTGGTATGGTTTTAAAATAGGAATCGATAACTGATGGGTTCAGGAATTTACATTAATTATCATTTTAGAATGATATTGCACGAAAACAACTATGGTATGGTCAATTATTAGTTTAGTACTTTAGTTGATATTTGAATCACAATGGTCCTATTTAGATTGGTTTTGAAACTTTCAAGCTTAAGGTTCTCATTCAGTAAATCAATCTTGTATTCTAAGTAGCTTTTTAGATTAACGTAACAATTAACGAAGGCAACATTTTATTTTCTTATTTATTTAAATGTATCATACAAGAATGCCCATATTCGAATCAGAAAAGAAACAGCACAAAGAAAGTATAAAAATAAGAGGCATACAAACAGCAGCAACGTAAAAGCATTCAAAATAAAATTACGAGCTCATTTTGATCAGACAACCAACCAGTAAAAGTTAACGTTATCAAACGATGAATACCCGGTATTGATATCTTTCAGTCATGGCAGCCATCAAGACTAGGTAACAGCATACCGGTACATAGTATTATATATTGTAATGAAGATGATAATTTGATTTACGATGGCAGTCGGACCTCGTCAGGGAGGCAACAATAGAGTTTGAAGATAAATCGCATCTTTCAACAAAAGAAAAAACATATTTCCGAAGTAATGCATCAAATGTTATAATGTTCACAAGACTTGATGTTCACGTACGCTATAATGTTTAGGCAAATTGTGTTTAATTCTAAATGTGTTATTGAAGGCAACACGCAGGCGATTAATGTCACGTTGATGATAATTTTCCGACAGATGACATGCATACATTGGAGTACATATGAACGGAATAGAACATTTTTAATATCACTGGAGCACTTGCAAAATTTTGATTTTGATTTGTTGGCAGAACAGTAGATTGATCGCACTTGTCGCTTTATATCCTTGTCGTCACACATTGCCCTGTCAAGAAAAACACCCAAATATTTTACACTATCTACGAATTTCATCGCACTTCCATTGAGCCGTACAATTGGATGCAAATTTAACTTTAAGTGATTGGTTTGGAAATAACAATCTAAACAATATATCAACTATAACAACTATACTGTAAATCAACAAAAAGGATCTATTCAATTATGCGATATATTGTGATATAAAGGTATAAAAGTCTTAGGTTTTTTGTGTTGAAAGAACTTACTCGTTTTACTTAACGACGCGATCGCGGATTGGATAAACGTAAACAAGTTGGTAAATTGCGCTCAGTATAGCGTACCTAGGGTATGGCAGGCATGGCTCGAGCCATGGGCGCCACATTGCTAGGGGCGCAAATATAGAAGCTTCAAGCTTCAATTTCGGTAGAAAATTTGTTTTGTACCTACCACAGACACACAAAGACAAGTAAAAGAGCCTGATTTAACATATATAACATACTAACATTAACGTTTATTTTTTACACTTATAGAATAAAAATACAATAAAACAAATTTTGACACCATACAGAAGCCACACTTAGCACACGTAGACACAAGCACACGTACAGTATATAGACACCACTTGGTCTGTAAGGATCTACTGTTTGCAAAAATTATAGCTGTGCCATGAAAAAAAAACATACTGTAAAATCTAGATTACATGGAAGTTTGAAAAGGAACAGTGGCTTACATTCGCCTAAGCTAAAATAGATATACAAAGGTCAATAATATAGTTTCGGGAGAGAGTTTGTTACCACAGACAAGGCACAGCAACTAAACAAAGTTGAGCATCATAAAAATATATTTCTTATTAGTTTGAACAGTATAAAAATAATTTAAACAATATTGTTGCCATGTCTTCATCTGGACTGTTTCTACTGCGCATGAACTGCATGATCGGCGCGTCCATTGGACGAACTAGGCATCCGCCTAGAGAGTAACCTTTAAGAGGCCGCAGAGCTTTATTACAGAGTAACTTATTTGAATATCATAAACAGATGACTGACAATAACTCAAGTGGTTGGTTCACGTCGTAAGGAGAGACGAAGATTATGACGGAAAAAGAATGAAACAATTGAGAGTCGGTAAAAGAAAGTGAGGAAGACCGAAAATAATATGGAGAGATTTTGTGACAAAAATATGGAAACAGTGCGAGTGAAGAAGGAAGATGCTGCTGACAGAGTGATGTAGATGACTGCAATCTGCACCGACAACCCCACTTGAAGTGGGAATAAAGCCAGAAAAAAAAGAAATTGTTCCCTTAGCTAGCGCAATACATAAAAATGTTGAGTAAAGGAGCGCAGTAGTGGAAGCTTGCCTAGGGTGCAAAATGGTATAAATGGCTGCTCTAACTATAGGCTAACAAAAACATTGATAACTGGATTTACATTTACCACTTAGAAAAATTAAATCTTTTTTTTATCCATTCGCTCGCCGTTTAAATCCATTCGCTCGTGGTTTCGTATTCATAAGTCACAAATTTCTAAGAGTCATCGAGGAAAATTCTCTGATTCAATATTTTAAATAAATATTTGTTATTATTCTACTTGAGACCTGCCAAGATGAAGTATTTCAGAAGGGCTTCTTAAAATAGAAGCATACTTTCTTATTACTGTTCACTCAAGCTATGTCTACTGTAAAAGTTAAACAATCTTTTATTTCAAAACAAAGCACACAGCCTTTCTCATTCTCTCAGCCGGCGCCAGATTAATCAACAGATGGATTTTTCTGAAATTTAGTGAATGTTTTATCGCTTAGACAATTTATCACTTTAAAATTATAGCGAAATGATTTCAAGTTGCATTCTCAGTAGAATTATTATAAAGGAGAAACAAGCACATATTTGAAAAGTTGTTCTTGTATCAAGTGATTGATTTATTGCTTAAACACTGATTAGTGATTACGTGGCTAAAATCGTGTTTACAAGTATCTTTAATGATATATAAGAGTCTTATTTTTGTGAAGCATTGAGGATTATATAAAAGCATGTGTTACTGGAGATCATTATCAGAGGTTATTTATATCACACATTGCAACGTATGGTAGTTTATCTAAATTCTTCCGAGATACAATGTGATTAGATTGAAATTTACTTCATTAGATTAAACAGTGTACATATCCTTGAATAGTGAGATTATAAAAAGTTATAAAATAGTTTAAATCAATCCAACCTACTCGAATTTTTTTTAGACTGAAATTACTTTAGATCCAGTCAAATACTTTGTGTCAGAATCAAAAGTGAAAATCGTGTTACTAGGATCTAAAAATGACAGACTTCGTCCATCCCTTAGTCACAATTTTGTTAAAGATAATATAAAGTGGAAAGCTACAACTTCACCGTGGTAGACGTAGTCTGAAAAAGTGGCACGATTTCACAAATTTCAAAAAAGGTTCATGAAAACGTCATTTTATAACGTCATTCAGTTATTTAAATATTGAAAATATAGAAGTTAGCTCTTTATTCTATTGAAACGAAAAGATTGCCACAGAAGTGTACTGATTCCTGCTTTTATAGAATGAATTAAGGCCAATGATAAAATTGATAGAAGTCTACAATAAGAAGTTTTGAATCAAGAAGTGTGATTTTTAAACTTAAGATTGCAGCCTAATATAGTTTAAAACATTTACAGCTTAAAAAACGATAACTTTAGAAATTTTGTTGCAGCGACCTATTCAGAAACTGATATTATTTATTTATTTATTGCTACTTTCAATCATGAAAACTGAGCTATTTCTGGTCTGGTTTTGCATTTTTGTTGCCAGATGCTCCTCACAAAACAGTAAAGGTACGTACAGCATTTGCAGTAATGCTATTGGAATACTTTGCAAGTGTTACTGTATACTTTTACGCTTTACATTGCAATTTAAGTAGGCTGTAGTTGGTAAATTTAAACGTAATGTAGGCAACTTTAACTGCTTAGTGTAGTTAAGTGTGACAAGTGTCTATCATTAAATCTGAATAACTTTCACTGCATACAAGTACGCTACATCGTTTTTATACATATGGTTCAACCAGCCTTATCGTACAATCAAATAGTTTTTTACTATATGATTCCAGTGTTTTATATGTGTTAGTGGCCTTAATAGTAAGCATAGCAGCGTTAAATTTTTGTCGTAAATGTAAGCGTTAATAATTATTTGAAGCGTTAAAACCTATCTACTTACGCATTGAGTAACTATGGCAGCCGCAATTGTGTATCTACGTACTGTGAATATAATTTCAACTGCTCATTGCAAACATAGATCTTGCACAGGTCTCTGTTTTGAAAGTTAATCTAGAATTCAATGTCGCTTCAGGTTGTGCTTGTGATGTTCCTTGGTTTAGGAGGACAGGATGCAAACAGGGACGTTACTTAGAGCGTGATGCCTGCATCCAAAGTGGATGCTGTCATCGGCAAGATACATACATTTTTAACGTTCCACCATGTTTTGAAAAAACTGGTAAGTTAATGATGAAGAGTAGAAAGCTTTCAATACAAAATTAGACAATTAAATTTAAATGCAATGAAGTAGATGATGACCAACCGTAAAAATTGTTGCTACTGTTATTTAAACTTCTAATGTACGAAAGCTAAACAATCATAATGAAATCGAAGTTATAAATTCGGTAGAAAGCAAAATTGTGTTTGTTTGTTGTTTCGAAGTCTAATCTCATTGTTGGATGGAAAGTGCAAAATAATGACATAGTTAATTGTAGGGCAGATAAACAATACCAAAGCGAACATTATATTTACTAGGTTATTATTGTCATCATTGACAGTTAATAATAACAATAATATCTTGATTGTCACGTTCTGGTGTAGCCTGTAACTCTTAATTTGTAGAACCAGTTAAAATCTGTCCTTTTGATTCAATAAGAAGTTTAAAAGTCTCAGATCAATTTCCCTTCTAAAGTTTGATTGAAACGCGTCTTCTAAAATCTAAAAGTTGAAATTAAAAATTAATTTGTTTGTTTGTACTACATTTTAGAAACCGATGATAATCTCAAATAATTCTTCACTTCAAGTTGTCTGTCATCACTTATGTGACCATGATTGGTCATAAAAATAACTCTTGTTACTAAAAATGGTGTAACACTTTGCTTAGTCAGAAGCGTGTCACAACGTGAGAGCCTAAGCTTCACAGGTTTTTTTGTTTTTGTTGTGATGGTCAGATATAAAAATAAGTTGAACTGATTTGGCCTCCCTAAAAATAGCTTGAAGTAAATACAATCGCCACAAAAACTGAAACCGAAATAGCTAAAAATATACTCGACCTACTAGCCTACTGTTTTACGGTACGTGACAAAATTGGCTTACGTTTAGTTAAAATAAAACTCTTAGCTGTTCTTTGAAAACATGTTCCTTCAGTACAAAACAAAAATACATATTTATTAATCAAAAACAATGAAAACTATTAATACTACAAAAAGTGCTCAATGCTAAGCAAAAAGGCAAAGCAGAGCGAATTTAATCAAATATAGTTATTACTATCTGAAGTAATAACTATATTTGATTTATTTATTAATCAGAGATATAATTTTATTTGTTGAAGCGTAATACAAAATTATATTTTTTTCGGACACAAAAATAATTATAAATTCAAGACAAATGTACGACTAGTCCAATTGATGTCAAGTTATCTTGTTGTGTATCGCGATTTCGAATAATAAATTCTCTTCAGCACAACTTTATAACAGGCATAGTAAAATCTTCAGTAGGTCAGTTTAAGAATGCAGCAGTTAAGTTTAGAAAGAAATCAACAATAGTGTTTTTCGGTTGCTAAGAAACAAATGAATTTAGTCTGCGAGCAGTAGTGACAATATTATGTAAATTATGAAGTAAATCTATATAAATAATAATAAGTAAATCAATATTATGTAAATCACTTTTGTGCGAGGATGGCTTGCCTCCCCAGAATCCCTCCCTGGCGTTGTCACTCCGTTTTACTAATGTATGACTTAATTCCCTTCATAATTTACATAATATTGTCACTACTGCTCGCAGACTAAATTCATTTGTTTCTTAGCAACCGAAAAACACTATTGTTGATTTCTTTCTAAACTTAACTGCTGCATTCTTAAACTGACCTACTGAAGATTTTACTATGCCTGTTATAAAGTTGTGCTGAAGAGAATTTATTATTCGAAATCGCGATACACAACAAGATAACTTGACATCAATTGGACTAGTCGTACATTTGTCTTGAATTTATAATTATTTGGCAGTGCATCCTATGGATCCGTAATTGGGCCTCTCTCTTGCATCAGCTTGCTGGGCGTGCAGTTGTTCTCTTGCGTTATATTGCCTTTTTCATTATTTTTACAAAAATAATTGTTTGATAATAACATAAATTTCTAAATTTTAAAAGCGACATTTGATAAAAACGATGTGATAAAAGGGAATAACACGCATGTAAACATATTTGCTGAACTACAAGGAAAAACATAAAAACTTAAAATTAGTCAATTTTCTTTTTTTATCTAGGCGTGTGCCCGAAGAGTGAATGCCAACTTCAACAGCCTGTCGAGGTCTGTTTCCCTGGAGTGCACAACCGTTTCATCTCAAGAAGAATGTGTGAAAATCAAGGATGTTGTTTCAACAGAAAGTGGAAAAACATCTGCTTGAAATCAGCTGATGGTAAAATTTTATCTGAAAACATTCTGCAAGTAATATTCATCACAAAATATTTATGTTTTGCACTTTAGAATAACATGGTTGTTTATAACCACGGCACGTGATTTTGCTGCCAGCAAATATATGATATCACGCAAAACACATATAGTTGACTCAAAACATTGAAGATAAAAATATCACAAAGTTAATATTGTTATAATTGCAGTGGAAGAAAAAAAGCCAAATTCGGAAATGCCACAAGACTTACCAAAGACCACTCAGATGACAGAGCCTGCTGATAAGCCATTCCAAAACTGTTTGTCCGAACAGCCGTGCAGAGATGGTCGCATTTCCGAGTATGAATTGCTATTGACTATGATCATTTTTAAACTAATCTTACCCTGCCAATTGTAAACAGATTTGTGAAAATGTCAAATTTGGATGAGAATAGAAATCCGGAAAAGATTTAGGCCAGCTTACTGCACCTGTTTTAGATTTAATCATAAATATTTCACGCTAAATGTCGCCTTTTCTTATAGCTATTTTACATAAGTAGCTGGTTAGTTTTATATGTATTTTGTACATAAATTTAGTTGAAATTTTCATCCGTCTTATGATACAATTGTTAACTAGGCTAACCTTTTTTTGCTTATTTAGCTATTTACATGTATGATAAATATGCAAAGACCGAATGAATGTTACTGTTTTTGCAGAAAGCAATGCCTAAGATTGGAGTGCTGCTGGGATGACGATTACACCAAAAACAAAACTCAAAGATGTTTCAAAGCAAACAACAAAAACACGGGCAACCCAGGTAACAAGGATACCTCTTTCGAGCATGCTTGAACAAATATTTTTAATAGCTTTCTTCCAAGAGTATGTCGCACGTTATTGGGTGGGATGACGTGTGATTTCTTCATTTCTATTTGAGTGTCAAGCATTTTCCTTTTCGCTCACAATTTTTCTCACAGGTTTATTTCCAGAAAATTGTCAATTTATCAACTAGGTCTTTCTACAATTGAAGAAGATAAATAATAATTACAATGCGTGTTGAGTCAGCAAACAATCTTAACAACTATGGAAATGACATTTACAAATGATTTAGGAACCCTTCAAAACAAAATTGAATACTGCAGCGTAGTGAAATGCAGTATTATGTTGTTACAACTGTAGTTGTTAGCTTCGCAGAAAAAACAACCACTGATACTCGGTAAATTGCAGACTTCGCCATCAAAGGAGAAAGTGCTATTCAATCACGTCAAAAAAATTATTGGCAATTAACTTTTAATGAATAAATAAACAAACCTTGGAATTATGTTTCGTGTTGTAAAACAAAATAAGCATATAAATCATTTTGTCACGATTTTGAGATGATGACTTTTAAGAACCATTTTCAAGGTCGCAAAACTTAAAAATATTGGTCTTGAAGGATCTGACATATCTTCGCTCCTATAGTTTACTTAATTTCTAAACACAAATGATTTACTATAATGACGTAAATGAAATCGATTATCTGTTTAAAGATGATTTAAACGAAATGTTTACTAACTTCTCTGAATTCACGATCATCAGTTCACTTGTAAAAACTTGAAACAAAATGAAGGAATATAAAAACTTTGTTTTAAAATCTCACACAGGGTCTCCGAACATGAATTACTTGCATGTTTCCAAATTAATGGAAATTTTTTGAGTTGATAATACTTGAACCTTAATAACTTCACTACATCTTTGTAGTGATAAAACTTTCAAGTTGGTCAAGGTGGACTCCTTGGACAAGGTGTGAAGGGAGGCCTTGCCTAACTGGCACCCAATTTCGAACAAGAACGTGCCGCTATGAGGAAGGAAAAAAGTAAGTTCTTATTACATAAAGCAACACACGTCTGGCTACAATTTCAGCTGCTACTTTGCAGCTTTAAAAAAATTTTCACCATATAATATACCTTTCGTTATATTTCCAATTTAACACTTCCTTCTTTACAAAAAATCATACTGTGGAGAATAAAGTATTTTTCGATATGTATAGCCTGCCTTCAGCTGTGACAAGATATTGTACGAAATAATCTGTCTTTATTTTAACGTTTTACTTGTTTGGAAAATGAACAAGCACAAAATAATTATACTTACAATAAATTATAATTTGTTTCTTGTTTAAAGATGCGGAGGAGCTGAAGCTCAACGGCGATTATGTCAGACGCCGTGTGGTCGTGATTATTCCTGGACATCTTGGGCTTCTGTAAGCGCTTGCGTGAGTTCAGAACCTCGATGCAAAGTCGGCACGAGAAGACAGCAGAGAAAATGCGTTGATAGAAATTTTAGAATTGTTCAAAGTGGCCGATGTGAAGATGGAAAGAGTAAAAGAGTAAGTAAATTTTTTTTAATAACAGCAAAACAATTAATTGCAAGTGCTCATTCGGTGTAATGAAAGACAATTAAGAATTCAGCTGAAACATACTTGCTATTCAATATTAAAAAAGACTTTTGTTTCGACCTTGCAATCACATGTACAAAATTTGTATTTGGATCACGTGTTCTCACTAAAACATTGTTTGTTCTGAAAAAGTTTACAACTTTCCATTTCAACATTGGTTTGACCTCATAAGGCTCATAGCGTGGTAGAACGACGAGAATGTGCTTCATTACAAACAATAATACAAAATTTACAGACTGCAAACTTTATTAATCTTAGTGGTTACTGTATAACAAAAAAATAATAATATGGTGAATTTTGAGTGTAGTCGTCTGTTTCAGACTGTGAGATGCAACACTCATCTTTGCTCGTCTTTTTCTGCTTTTACATTTCAACCATGCTCCTCTTCATGTGGCAAAGGAATAAAAATCGGATCAAGAGTCTGCAACAGCGTGGCCAGAAATTTGCCCTCAAAATGTTTACGCACAATTCAACAATGCGAAATCAATAAACATTGCGGTAAGTTTTTCTTTGCTACTAAATCAAAAAGAACTTGTGGGTTGTTGACTTTATAAGCCATATTTTACTTATTGAATTGAACTGCTCTACAGAAGCAGATTTCAGGAAGCATATAAGCTACTTTTATCAAGATTCTTATTTGGCATATTTTATGCGTGCATTTCACTTGTGTAGCAAATTATACGTATTTATGCAGCGATTAAAAAGAGAAGCTAATTTATTTTTTACGCCATAGATATGCTGTTTTACAATTTTAATGACTGACGCAATTACATGTAGGCTACAGTAGGCATAAAAAAACTTTACTAAATAGCTTTCAGTTACTAAATAGTAAAACGTTTTCACTAAATTCTGCATTAAAAGTTACAATGCAAAATACTATAAATGTTTCTGTGGTGTGCCATTTTTGCTTCTTACCTGCTTCACCACTCTTGATAAAGTCAGTCGAGCTGACTGACGAAACGTCAAAAATAAAGCTGGTTATCATTTCTAGCATCTTGGTAGCCTGGTTTGCGATTACCAGAAGAACGTAAAAATCATTTTCTAATTTTTTTGACATTTAAAAGCTTTTTCTTCAATAGAACAAAAAGCATCTTGGAGCGAGTGGTCCACAGATGGTGAATGCAGCAGTCCTGAACCTGACTGCCTTGCGGGAACTAGGACTGAAGTTAGGTCTTGCCAGGACGCTGATGGCCATCTTATTGATTTTGACCAATGTCCAGGTGGAAAAAATGAATCAAAAAGGGTATGTGGTATTGCTTAATTTGCATGGTAGTAAAACTTTCTATTTATAAATTAACAGTCACAGGCAAAAACTATGGTCGAAGATTAAACTTGTTATTGCACAAACTGCTACTTCAATTGTTAAATCAAGTATTAGATTTCTGACAGGGCTCTTATTTGTAACAAAAATGTTTATTTATCTAAAATTAAAACTTTTTGAAATTTAGTTTTGTTAGGCCTAACAAAAATTACAATAAAAGACTTAGCCTATCATAAAAATTATACATGCGCGAAGCCTTGAAGTATGCGAAACTGGCGGGATCAAGCTTCCAAAAAAGTTATCTCTTATTCCGTGGATAAAGATTCTCACCATCAATAAAACAATAAATCAACGATAAAACAACTTGCCCTTGTCCTGTAGCCAAAGACATGTTTTAATGTTTTAACCAACAATGGTTTACAAATGCTTGGCATCAAATACAAACTTAAAACGTGCAAAAAGTAATTTAAAGGGCAGAGTTTTTATGTTGCCCCTAAAATTTTGGATCGCATTTAGATTTCTAAAACATTGTTGCAAGTATGTATGTACGTGATGTTATGCGTTCATGCAATGCCTGATCATGCAGTCTCGGTTAAACATGTGCTCGATGATTGAAACTTTCCTTTCGGTTATCTTGAGGAAGTTATGTTACATTTGCCATGTTTTACAGACAACAATCTGCAACGAGCACTTGTGTAAAGACTTTACACCGTTCATATTCAACTCGTGCTCAACAACGTGTGGTGATGGGATGCGGATTGGGAAACGTCAATGTATCAACGGAAATCATGGGAATCTGCCTTTAAAGTGTATGCAAGTGACAGAGCGGTGCGCACAAGACTCGTGTCGTAAGTGGTTTTGTTTGTGCATTAAAACCGCCCAACGTTGTGATTAGCTAACAAAGCGAGCAAAAAAAGCATTAGACACTTGTACTCGAGAAAGGCTTTATCTCATATCGTGAAAAAGTTTACATTTTTTTCTGATATTGAAACCTCAGCAGTTTCACCACAGAAACAAGAAAAATAAAGTTTTTTCTTTACTTTCTTCAGTTGTAGGCTATAATGCATATTTCTTTGTTTTATGTAAAATTAATTTACAGCTATTTTTAACAACTTTATCCAAAAATTCCAACACAACCTAAGAGTATCAATGTAAATGCTATTCAGTTAAGTTGACAATCAAAATCACTTTACTTATCAGGTGATTAATCAACGGCCACTTTCTCAGCTGATTTTAAACTATGTTTTCTAGAGTTTAATTAACGCAAACTTTTTGTAGATCACTTTTGTAAACAATAATTTATTTTCTAGCTGAGACAAATCCATTGGATATCATTTTTGTTGTGGACGCATCAGCTTCACTTGGAGAAAGAAATTTTAAACTAATCACTAACTGGTTAGCTTCGTTGTCACTTCTTCTTGATATCCATGATAAAAATGAACAAGTCGGCCTGGTGAGACGCACGACTATTACTTTACTTTTAACGATACAAAGATAGGCGAATTAGTTCTCATCTTTTTCTGGCAGCAGTTTAATTATTATGTTTCAAACCCATTGGTGTTCTTAAGTGCTGTAGATTAGTTTTTTTTAATTTGTACAAAGTCTACCACATGAAATGTTCTCGGCTCTCGTTTGGTTAACTTGCATGGAACGATACTCCAAGAAAGAACTTTAGTAGACTATCGTTTATATGTAAATTGTTTCATTTAAAAGCCTGATTGGCGTGCTACTATCCATTGAATATGCATATTGCCGAGTTAGTTTGATTCAGTACGTTTTTTCAGCAATATTGCATCATTAGTTTCTATTTTGGTGAATGGTTTTTGACAAGTATTTAATCATATACAACTGCATTTCCAGGTGCGGTATGGTACTTCAACTAATACAATATTTCCTTTGGGAGCCCATCAGGATAGTAATGAGTTAGCAACTTCTATCAAATCAACAAAAGTAAGAAGTTATATTTTTTGTAAAGGAACTTTCAAACACATTTCAGAATGAGATGAAATATTAACTTGCAAAAATGCACTTAAACATTAAAAACAAGTTAATCTTAAATTTTCTGTTGTAGATGTCACATAATGTATTATAAATTAGAGAGGATTAGTTGTCGACCTGTCATGATTTGTTGGGAAATATTTCATTGACCAGAGTACAAAAAAGGTGTTGACCAGGATTTGTTATATCAACTTCTTGCCATTAAGCCTTAACGGTTGAGCTAATAGCCAAGCAATACTACGACAAGCCACAGTTGCGTTATTCAATCATGTACCTGATAATATGCAATTTTTCTTTTTTTAACAATTTTTATTTTTCCCATCAGTTTGAAGGTGGTGGAAGTGGAATATCACAAGCAGTTTTGATGACAACTTTCAGAGACTTTCAAGTTTCAGCAAGCAAATATCCTGACTCTAAAAGACGGATGGTCCTTATACACGAAGGAGATGTATCCAATGAAACGTAAGTCTTCTCTGCAGTGTCAAAAGAAAAGCAAAAGAAATTTGCATAATAATTTTTGAGTATAGCCTACAGTGAATGCAGGTCTCTTGATCAATCTGCACAATAGTATTTCTATACTTACTTTACGCAGATTCTTATTCGGAAAACACGTTTGTTTCAGATTATTGAGAAAAGCTGTCAAAGAAGCAGACGCAAGAGATATCGATATAATCTTTGTGAGCTTGTTCCCTGAAGGAAATGTTGTAGATCTATTCCTTTCTCTCGGTAAAGTCTTACTAATCGATGCCATGAACGACTTATCTACCTATACTCTGCCTTTATTGGAACTTGTTCGATCATGTAAGTTTGTATTTTGGAATTTGCAAATGAAGCACACATCGTGTTGCATTTTTGTTATTATTATTAATTTTATATTTGTCCTTGAAAAAAATACATTTGATGTTTTATATGCTAGCCGCTAGACTGCTTTTGACAAAGATAAAAATTTGCAAACATCTTATGTAATTATCATTAAGGCTACCGTACAGATTTTTGTGCTCAAATGCGACAAGATTTCAAATTAAAATGATATTTTTCATTGGATTTGCAGAATGTGGTTTGAAAGATTTTCCTCGTGTGGAATCGTGGACAGCTACTTGTGCAGACTTTCACTGTGATGCAGATTCATTGCTGCTTTGTACTATCGTGTGAAAAATATGACTATTGAGTCCTTTAAAAGTTGTTAACTTTCTTCAATAAATTTACACAGAGCGTTGTTCAACTATTTCTATAATGTATAATTATTTTTAACTGGTGACACAGTATTATTATTACTTTTTTTTTTTTTTTTTTTGTGTGACACAATATTAATGACACAGTATTAATTTTTGTGTTGATGGAAAGTGACTTTTTGCTTTAGCAGGGCCTGAGTTTTTAAATAACCGGCAGAATATTTATTGCTTTTCTTTTTTGTGCAAAGCTAATGATGCAGCTTCACAATATTGCACAAATGCGTGTTTAAAGAATCACTACTCAAGATTTCACTAATATTTATTTATATCCTGTGAATCTATACCTTTGTCTGTGATGATGTTTCTGTTCGTATTATATTTATGCGTCACTACCAAACTATTTAAAGTAAAGTAATTTAGAATAATTTAATATAATTTATTTAAGATCCAGCAGTCTGTTTGTTTTGTGCTGTGTACAAAAGAAGTCTCATCAGTTTCAAAGCGATAGTCTATGCCTTGGATAGCGTACAATTCGTCTTGTAGTTGTTGCAACTTTGCAGCAAAGTGTGGCTATTCATACAGCGTATGCCAAAATTGAAAACTAAACTCGATCTAAGTTCAATAGACTCACTAATTCAAACCATACAAATATAAAGACATAAACTGCATGTGTAGAGACAATCTGTGAACACTTATAGCACAAAAAGCTAACAAGGCTACAGTTAAGAAGCATGACGCATGGCCTGAAGAAGTCATTCATATCAGACTAATACGAAAAATTGCAGATAACCACACGAGTCGTATATCCAGCGACAGTTTAATTCTTTTCATAATAAGTAAGTTGCGTTCTTTAAAAAAAAAAGTAGGCTAATTCATTGTTGCGTTCAACAAATTTAAGATCGAAGAATCTTATTATCTTAAATTTCTTACAAGACATGCTTCATCATTGAATGGTGGTTGCATACTTCATTCTTCAATTAACTACCTTTAGACCAGTGGTTCTTAAACTGGGGGGGCGCGCCCCCTTTGGGGGGCGTGTGAGGCTCACAAGAGAGGCGCAAGAAATTGAAAAACTGTGCATGAGTTATGACTAAACATGTCTTCACAACTACGCTGGACAGTCGATTGTTGAAGATGAAACTTTGTGTTAGCCTACATTGGCACAGTGTTTGTAGAGCGTGTTGTTGTCACTTCTCACGTTCTTTGTGATGTTTTAGACGTTGCTAAATGTTTGCGCGACACCTTAATTCTCGTAACACAACGGCTTTCTGACACAGCAGCCTCGAGCTTTAGTTGTAATAATAATGGCAACGACTGATCAACAAGTAACAGAGGCTAGAAGTACAACAGTATCCCCAACTCTACAATAATAGGCTACCTTGCGTAAACTATTTTTTTAATTTTAGCATTGATTTAATTAGGTTTATTTTTAATTAATCAGTTCTATTGACATAAAATGAGTGAGGAAATAGAGAAAGTATGACAAAAATTATTTGAAGTTTGGCTTTATGGATGCCATCGTAAATGGCCAAGTTGTACCACAATGCGTCATATGTTTTTAAAACCTGAGCAACGACGGTTTGAGACCAATTCGATCGCAGCGTCATCTTGAAAAAAAAACACCTTGACCACCAAAGTAAACCTTTAGCTTTTTTCCAATGCAAGAAAGACTATTTAAAAAAAATTGGCATCGTCGCGTTGGCCTATACCTCGTGGACATTTTCGAAGCCCTTAATAGTTTAAATCTGCTCCAGCAGGGCAGGAATACTAATTGCATCAAAGACTATGAGACCATCCATGCTTTTATAACAAAACTGGGGCTGTGGCATCGTCGAGTTCAAAAAGGAAACGCAGCTTCATTTTCCAACCTTGATACTGTCCTTGAGAAAAAACAAATTGAACTGAAGGGCGAGCTTAAGTTCGAAGTGGAGTGCCACGTTTAACTTTGGAAGCAAGAATTTGAACGCTATTTTCCAGACTTTGGTGACACCGAACTTTTAGAATGGCAGATGAAAAAGAATCCCTTTTGTCCAAATGAGAAAATTCTTCCCGACAATTTACAAGAGGAGTTCTTGAAACTAAAATGACATTCTACTGCAAGGGACAACCTTGAAGCAATGCCACTAACAGATTTCTGGGAAAAATGTGAAGCTGATCTGAGATGTGCATTATCTGCTACTAATCCCCAAATTAAACATTTGGTATCCAAAAAAAGTTACATCCTTCGCATTAAATGCAACTTACCTGGAAATGAATTGGTGTTCTGCTTAATGTTTTTTGATTTTGAAACAAGGTGGGGCGCGAATTTTGTTAGAATTGTAAAAGGGAAGCGTGTCTCAAAAAGTTTAACAACCACTGCTTTGGACGGCTGTTGAGGTTTTATAACACTCGCCTCAGTTTAGAACAAATACCCAAGCGGTGGAGAAAAAGCAAAGAAAGCCGACGTTATTTAAACCAGGGAAAGGCGCAGCTAATCCTAAGCGTTTTCGGTACTTGTCCGTACTATTTTATGAAGTTGTTAGATAGGTTATTGCTAAATCGACTGCAGCTGTTTATTGAAGACTAATATAGTTTGGTTATAATTGTAAATTAGAACAAACAGAAAAATGGTATGCCACAAGGAAGAGTTCTTGCTCCCATATCGGCCCAAGGGACAATGAACTACAAATGTCCTAACTGTCTGAAAGCATATTGCAGAAGAACCATCAGTGCGTGCTAGCTTCAAAAAAATCAAATACGGTAGCCTACCTGTTTCACTATAGATTCTGCTGCTTTGTCATCCGATGAAAAAGTTCCTTCCCAGTGTTGGAATGCTCAGTACAGGCCAAGAAAATCAATTTTTACTGAATCAAAGCTTCTACTTTACCAAGGGATGTCTCAAATTAACAAATACCAACTCAAAGCGTGTGCGTTGTGAAATCCGCCACATATCACATATCAGTCTCAGAAAAAATGATCGTGTTGTTTCGATTCACTGCGTGCACGTACCTAACTGACGGACGGCAGCAGTGTTAGGGTTAATCCTTTGGCCGCTCTATTTTTTAAAAGAATTGTTCCACGTGTTGTCTAATTTAGGGTGAAAGAGCTGATTAAAAAATTAATTCCAATAGAAATCAGATGTGCGATGGTTAAGAATGAACAAGAAAAGTTTAAGAGTCATACCACGATGACTTCAGTTTGTCCAGCTTTAGTCCAGATTTCTTTCGGTTTTCAAAAGCATTTTTAATACTGTTTTTCTACTTACTCTAATTGACAAGTAAGTCGATGATATACTGTATGAAGAAAACCAATTTTTCTCTTGCATAGCTTATATTTTATGGTTTTGAATCCTGAGATAAGCAGACATTCTCTTAGAAATAAATTATGAAATATAGTATTAATATTTTTAATTGATTAGTTAAATAACATGTTGTGCAAACAAGTCACCGATTTTGACAGAGTATACACTACATTAAAAAAGTAGCTTTAGCCTACGGATAGTTTTTGAGTTCATTTTCTATTGTTTTACAGTTTATTATAACAGTTTGCCAGGTTTTGCTATCGATGATTTCACACAAACAGTAGGTAAATATTTTTTTCTTTTTTACTCTGTAGGCTATTTGATTGATTAGATCTTTATTCTCGAACTGGAAATACTTCTATGAGAGCTTAATCCTGGCAGGCTTGCATGCTTGCAGAGGCTTTGAACTACTGACGAAAGCCCGGTCACTGAAAATGGCAGAGCGAACTTTCCAATTGTTGTTGAAGTGTTGTCTGTGAATTATTTCATCCACTTGGTGCTGCTGAATGGAGAGCAGTCCTTGAAATGCCTTACTCAAACGCACACTCATGGCGGCGAACCACTGCCACTTGATCTTGAAGCTTCTTCGTCCATGAAGGTAATTTGATGAGGGGCACAACAAATAAATAAAACAATAACATTTTATTTTTGAATAATAATATGATCATTCAATCTTTTTTTTCGACATCATCCTTTTATTAAAACTCTTTGGAAATCAAGCATTTCTCAATAGCTGAAACATTTCTCGCTATCTATTACAATACTGTAACTAGCATCATAGTTCTGTTCACACAGAAAAGGGCAGAACTTAATTTCATCCAAATCAAGTGTATTAAAGCCTGAGATTAAGTCAGACACTATAGTTTTGAAATTTGAGTTCAGTTGTTGAATTCATCAGCCAATAATATACAAGTTGTTACAAAAATTATATTATTGACAACAAATATGCTACTAGAAACTATGAAGATTGAAGAAAAAGGACCAATTGTTACTCTTTGCAGTACGATCGTTCACAATTTTCATGCTCCTTGTCGTTAAGGTCATTGATTTTTTTTTTGAATTGCAGTAGACTAATTCTAAAAAATTAAAAAAACTCATTTCTTCTGTTCAGATATACGATGACCATTTTCGATTCTGCAAAACAGTGTAAAAGTATTGTCAGTGTGATCCAATAGTTGCACATATTTCCTATAATTATATAAAACAACAAGGTTGCCTGTCGTGTGATATACTGATAGTTCAGTTCACCTGGCTCATTTCAATGCTTGGCCGTGCAGTATGATATAGTGATATGAAAGTATTCTCTATAATTTAATTCTATTAAAAGCCTACGTATCGGTACAAGCATTAAATATATGTTTCAGTTAGTTTTGCAGGCCTACATGAAAATCAATGAAACATTATAATTAAAGTGTGTTCAAGTAATACTCTAATGAAACCTCTAGAGTTCACGACTGAAATTCCGAGTTAAAGCAAATGACAGGAGCTGGATTCGAACCCACGCCTCCCCTCCATAGGAGACTGCAACCTGAACATAGCTCCTTAGACCACTCGGTCACCCTGCCTGCTGATTTTATTGTACATTGACTTTCAATTGAAAAAATATCTTCTTCCTGAATAACCAGTCTTTCATTTTCCAGTGCGATTTTGCATTTGTCTTTCTTGTCTTTTAGACGTCATGTCATTAATGTACTTCCTTTCCCAATGCTGCAACAGCGGTTATTCCTGTTGTCTGGATTTTGTTCTTTCTTCGCAACATTTGAATGCATGATTTTCATAAATATGACGTTTATTACAAATACTATATCATCTATAAAGCAAAGCCATGCCTTTAGGCTACACACAGAAAGAAAACGTTTTTCAGATTGGTGGTAGTTTTTGGTAAAATAAAGCAAATAATAAAAAAAAGTTGGAAATAATTGATTTCACTTTCTCTATCTGTTCATTATATTATTGCTATCCATTAAATATTGGTCGATTTTATGTTTTCTCTCAATAAATAATTTTTAGCTCTTTTTATGCGCTTTTACGCAGGATTATTATAAATCTCAAGTTTTTACTGAAAAACATGTTTAAAGTTTTAGCTTCTTGTACAAAGTTTTTTACCTTTCTTCGTAAGCCAATGCTCTATTTCGTCTTTTTACAGCTCTTTGCTTCACGTACATGTCCACCAGTATCAATATCATGGTAGTCAGAAAGATAACAACAAAGGCTGTGATCTGGTCAGAGTTTTTATAAGTTAAATCGAGCTCAATGGAACCACAACATGCACTGTTTAAATATTTTATGCTTTCTTTCATTGAGTAAAGCATGGCTTTTGCCACTGAAAACCACTGTATCGTTTTGAGTACGGTGATACCGACAAGAGATTTTAACTTTTACAGTCGATTAAACAGCAGTGCAAAGTACAAGCTTATTGGAGAAATACAGTGCAATAAACTACTAACTTTAGCTATGCTGCTGGTCTGATACCACATCAATATGATCTTAGTCCGAAGCAAGGCTAGATAGCATGGGAGTGATGTCTCGGAAAACTCTACACTCGTGCACCTGTTCAAAAAGGGTGTCAATTTATCAATACTAAAATGCTAACATCCTTCATTTAAGATGACATTCGGTGATCACTGGTCATAAACATTTTTAAACTTTAACCTTTTGCGCATTGGGCATCTATTGCTCATTTGCAGTTTAGTTTATTACAAGAGGTATTGACTCAGATGTGGTTTTGCTTAATTTGCCCAACGGATCCGGCTGATTTATTTTAAATAGAGTCATTGGCTATAGCAAAATTGTTTTCTTGTTTTGACAAAAAAATCAATGTCTAATATCTGCAATGCAATATGCCCATCATCATAATGTTTATCAATTTTGGTTTAAACAACAATAAAAATACTAGCCTATAGCCTACATGTCACTTACTTTTCATACAGTCGATGTATTATCTCCTTTTGACTTCGAAAAACATTTTTTTGCAATCCTAGACCTTCCAAATCTTCCTCATTCAGGACACTCCATTGTACTTCCAATATGTTAGCCAAGTTGAACAAAGCCTAGAAATTTGAAAGTGTGAATTTTCCTGTATTTTAAACTAAAGCAAATCAATTGCAGTAAATCGTTTCATGAAAACGTGCAACATGTTAAATAAAGCAAATCAAATCATTCAAATCAACATGACTTTACTTGAGGATCATTAAGCTCTGCTGCATGTTTATAGTAAGTGAGCGACTTTCGGAAATCTTTTTTTCCACCATGTCCGTAGTAGTAAAAATCTCCCATTTTGTTCAAAGCTGAATAACATAAGTAACCCTTTAACCAAATCAGCTTTAAACAATTATAGTCAAATTAGTTATGGATTGCAGGAATCTTCGTTTTCATACCAAGAGATAGGCTACTTTCGGAAACTTGGCCTTGACCGTTTCACATGCTCAGAAAGGCTCAGGACCATTAGATAGGCCCGGGGACAGCGATTAATGCGAGGGCTGTTTGAAAACAACTATTTGTAGTCGAAACAAAACAAAATATCACAAAATCAAATTTAATTCGAAATGAATCGAAAGCGATTCAAGACACAGAATTTTATTTCGAAACGAGCAAATATAAATTTTTCTCAATACAGTACGCTATTTTACTTCAAAAATATTGTAAATTTTCAATTTGTCGTGTATATGGTGTAAACGTAGCCTATAACAAATTCGATCGATTGAGCTCAGAGCTCAGAGAGTTGTGATCAACACGGAATGTGCTCACAAACAATTTAGAATAGTTTAAGGAAGGTTTGTGGGTCATATTCCCAATTTGGAGGGATGATGCATCAACGTGGGCATCAATTGCTCACCCATAAAAAATGGGAAAGTCAAATAAGTTTTCGTATTTTCGGATTTTATGTGAAGTAGTTTATAATGAGGATTACAACGAAATGTAGGTCGTTATTGTTACCAAGTTAGGCTATATTATCTTTAACGGATCAGCTAAGACAGCAATAGGCTTCAGCCTGTTTTCTGTCAGATACACAACAATGAAAATTAGCAATTTCTTGATCGATGTAGATTGGGCAATCGTTTGTTTATTGACCACATTTCTTTAGCCTGTTAACGACAACAATGTAAGCTTTAACAAAATGTAGTTTGTTATGTAAGATATCCTAGTTTACATTTGGTAGATATATACTAACCGTATGGGTGAGGATCTCTCACTCTAGAGCTAATGTTCCAGTTTTTCCAAATGCATTCTTCTTTAATAAAATGAAGCAAATGGTTCTAAATATGCAAAACATACAAAGTTGATTCAAGCATTTTTAAACAATCTAATTTCGCTGTTCTAAAAAAAGAATAGACAAAGCAAGTGTTTTCTCAAAATTTAAATCAAAGATATCTTGAAGTGTTACTTTGTAAAACAAGAGAAATATAAAAAAGACCCTAATAATTAATTCTTGTGCATGGAAATGGGTGGCGCATCTTAATAAAGCCGAAAGAATAAAACATTCGGCATTATGTAAACGAAGATGACTATACCGCAGCAACGATATTTCGTGTTAGTCTATTTGCTGATTTTCATACTTCCAAAAGAAGAAAAGGTTAAAGCAGTTAAGCTGCAAAATATAGTGCAAGTTTGACAATATTACGACAAGAAATTTCTAGGAGCACTGTAGGAACCCTGCATGGGCACTGGGCAGTGTGTGACACCCGTGTCCGACAGCGCCTACATTTTGAAAGCATTTTTGTATTGCCATTACAAAAATACTGCTTATCGCACAACGTAAAGTAAACTATCAATAAATAGCACAAAAACAGTACTAACAAATTTCGTAAAAAAAAACATTATTATTGACAAGATTCTGAAAAAAAAAATCCAAAAATTCAGAAAAGCTGGGCAGTGTTGGGCTACCTCTCCTTCATAGGCTACTGCACTGATGAGTCCATTTAGGCTAAAACGGTGTATCACTTTCTGCAGTTATGTATAACCTGCATATGTAGGCTATTATATTTTCAAAGCGAATGAATTAACTTGATATATTTCACAACTAATAATCAAAGTTTGAACATTACAAGGCATTTTACGCTACAATGCCAACGTGGCTTTCCATGGTGATTCAAAAACCATAAACAAGTAAACCTGTATCCCCCTCCTCATGAAAATGAACAATAATTATAAAAAAAGGTATTGAGCTTACTGCTTCTCCCTCACACAGGAATGCGGTGTTGTATTGTGCTACTTCAAACCCAGTATCACCAATTGACATGTACATAAAAAGAGCTTTGAACCTGCGAAGACAACTTAATTCATGCCAAATATATTTGAACAATATCACTGCTTTTCATACTTGATTGTGAAAAGGTTAGATTTATTTCTATTGCTTCTTTTTTAACGGATTTAAGTTTGACTAGTCATTAAAATGTGATCAAGCAGCATTTCATTTGCAAAAAGCTAACATCAAGAAAATGCACCTTATTTTTAGTTGAAAGGTTTCTTACAAACAATTTCACTATTTAGACAAATTGCAAAATATTGGAAGTTGATGTGGCTTTTGAAAGAAATTGTAATGACGCTTACCATTGTTTTTTCCTATATGCTTGTAGTCCTTCCCGTACCAGTTCTCCCATGGCTGGATTTTTCTCTGATAGATATTGCGCCCACCTTCACAAAACTTTATTTTGTAATATGGACTCGTATTAATGTAATAGTATTTACATTTTCCGCACCGGTTTATCTTTAGAAAGCAAGAATATAGTAGGCTAATTTAAAGTTTGATAAATTGGACATCCAGCCTTAAGACTAGCACCATTATGACTACCGATCAGCTGCAAATATTGAGAGCCCTTATTTGATAGCTTCCTTGGTTGGTTGGTTTTTGAATCTTTATCCTCGGACTGACAAAGCCTTGATAAGTTATTCCTGGTAGTTTTGCATACTTGTAGAGGCTCTTGACGCAAGGCCAGTTACCGAGATTGGCAGAGTGAAGTTTTCCGATTGTTGAAGTCTTCTTGCCATAGAATTATTCCCTTCACTAGGTGCCGCTGAATGGAGAGCAGTCCTGAAATGCGTTGCAAGCGCACACCTCGAGAGCCAAACTAGCGCCACGTGATCTTGATCCGGGCACGTAAAAATTCTTATTTGATATTGTTAACTATTAAAACATTTTTGGTATTTTTGTTTTCGTTTTTAAGAAGATTCATACAGTAATATTTGGTAACTTCCAGTTGCATATTCTATTTTCAAAGTTAAATTAATAGCAGAAGACGACTTTATCTTTTACTTCTTTTTTTACTAATCTGTTACAAATTGCAAAATATAACTACGTTTATGTATCTCTGTAATCTTACTGAACAGCATCAAACGCGTTTCTTTGAAGATACTTGTGAATTCCAGTTGCCGTCAAGTAAGCAATGTTCAAACCAGCTGCGAGTTGTCCGGCAACCGCGGCTTGAAAATACTTGGAGAATGCCATTTTCTAAAATTATTTCAACACCATTGCATTCAAGTCCTGATAAATTCTTTTGCATAACCTAACGCATTGTAAAATAACGCAATACCAGCAGCCTACATTAGCTAGCGAGGAAATGATTAAACTATAAACAAAATTATAATATTGCTGTAGGATAATTTTTTATTTCTGTTTATAGCTTCCAGTAACTTATAACTTTAACATCTTGATCAACGGTTTATCCAGTGACGCCGGCAGAGGGGGGGCAGGCGGGGCAGCTGCCCCCCAATGTTTTGGGCATCATCTTTTTAATTTTTTTATATTAATGCATATTGTTGTTACTTTTTTAATATTTGGATCCCAACCTGAAGTCAAATCAACTTGCAAGGGGGGGGGGAGGGGGTAAAAACTTTCTCTTTTATTTTAAACTTGCTCTTCTCGCTGCTGTTATTATTACGATTTTGTGATTCTTTTCACGTACTTCGCCTGCTTTCTGTCATGTAACAATTTCTACCGGCTGTTCAGCAGATTGGCTCTTGCTTGGTTCTTGAGTGGTGGCAGTGCATACAGCAGTGGGTCATTCAATGTTTCAAGGATATAATGTAGATGTAACTCAACGAAGTCTACTAAAGTAATATAGTAAGTAACCAGTGATTTGATGACTATCTCTGGCTGGAGTAGGCCTATTCAGAAACTAAGGATGCCACATTTTGCTTTCCCTGTCGAGTTTTCAACAGCTTGGTATATGTTATAGTCCTGTTAATAGTAGTTGAAGTTTATTCTGTTAAACTGCAATTATGCTCCACCGGTGTTAAATGATTTTTTATTCCTAATATTTCTTTATCCTATCCACGAAGATTTCATGCGCAATATAAGGACGATAAAGTTTAAAACACAAAATGAACGAACAATTATATTAGCCTATATACCTATATTAGGATGCAAAAAATGGAGTTTCGTCAGTATGACGAAATAATGCAACTAAAGTCAACATGTTCCTACGTTTATTGGACGCTAAAATACGTTTTACTTGCGTGACCCAAAGTGCCATGACGAAACTTTTTCAACGTAAGCAAATTTAATGAGAGAAATGAAAGTAAAAAGATGGCTTTTTGTTTTTTTTTCCCCAAAATTCATCAAGGTAATCACGGACCCCCAAATGCTTTCTCACGGACCCCAAGGGGTCCGCGGACCCCAGGTTGGGAACCATTGATCTAGATTAACGTCTAAACAGCTATTCGTTATGCAAAACTTGAATATATCAGAAATAAAGTAACTTCATTGTCTCAAAGCTTTTTGTTTGACACTCATCAAGATGTATGACGTCTATGACGTTACATTTTCTAAACTTTGGGTTGACTTTAAAGCATAAAAGTTGGTGACTTACAGCAGTGACATCGCTTTTTGGATCAACCATAAGGAGAAAATTGATAAATAATAAAACTGTAATAATCTCGCAAAAAAAGCAATCAACCTATGTCTCTAAAACAAAGTTTGCCTGATTTTAAACGAAACTGCATTAAAAGAGCAAGTTTTGCCAATACCAAACATTCAAATATCTCAGCCTGGAATTAGCAACAAAAAAACATAGAGACTTGGCTTTATTTCCGAAAAATACCGAAAAAAACATGATCTTATCCTTTTGCTTTGCCACCGAACAGCACCATTTTACAGGCATATTCATACCCATAATTTTGTTGAAAATGCTCTCAGAATGAACCAAACTGAAAGTAATTTTTCAAATTTTTTTCAGTTTGGTGTCAACACCCCGTCAACATCCCTCTTTCAAAGTTTCTGACTACGCTACTGTCTTGCACTGTCAATACCTTGCCCCCCCCCCCTCCCCCATTGTTGAAGGTCTGGCGGCGCCACTGGGTTTATCATGTGCCATTTTACTGCTCAAACATTTAGATTGTTTTATTCACTAAAATAAAATAACAAACTGTTGAGTTGAGTGATTTTTAGAAAGACAGTAAAGAAAAAGTAGCCTAATAACAAAGCTTGTTGTTGGTTCTTACCAAATCGCGTTCTTTATCGGGAAATTTACCGGCATGGTGTAAATGCCCAAGGTTATAAACAGAATCTATGCTACCCAACTTCTCAGCTCTTTCAAAGTAATCTTTTGCCTTAACATAATTTGGTTCTTCTGAGAGGTAATACCTATTGAATAAAAAAAAAACTTTTGGTTTACAATTACTCTAAATTCTCTTCGAATTCGTACCCTCTACAATTTCAAACAGACAGTTTTCCATAAACTTACCAAGAAGTTAGTTCTTGGTATGCTACGTTGTAGACGAAACTGCACAATGTAGACTAGTGTAAAGTAGTAGAATAGTGCGTGTGCCATAATTTATTTTTGCAGTCACACAACATTTACAACAAATTAACAGATCTCTCTGCAATATAATAAACAAGGAACAAAACCAAAACTTTTCAGCAAATATAAACAGAGCTTATTTTCACTCGCTCAAAACTTTCTTAATAAACATGTTGTTCTCACCACCCAAGAGAGTTGAAAGCGGCTGGGTTTTCCGCTTCGGCAGCTTGATGCAATATTGCGAGTGCTTTTTTGGTATCTGCTTCAGTGCCTTGCCCCTATGCACAAAATAAACACGTCACAGAAAAGATTTGTAACATTTTTGACAACAACCTAAATTCTGTCCAAAATTAACTAAAGGTCCTTTGCAAACATTATGTTTTGTTTGAATTTTAAAATCTTGGCATTTTTCACAAATGATGACAAAAACTAAAATGAAAGCTATGATTTTTAACACTGAAAATGATAGTAATATTCTAGCAGAAAAGCAAAAGTTATTCATATAATATGTTACTTAGCATGCAGCACTAGGCCTATTACTCAGTGAGATCCTTGATAGCCTTTTGGAGTGTTCTTTTTTTTTAAAGGTTTTTCCCCGTGCTCTGCAGTGGGCACAAATAAACCTACATTTAAGACTAAGGGACGTTCCGTTGATGCGAATGCACAGGACTGTCCTGAACTGCCTTGCTTATGGTTCCATCTCTTTTAAAATTACAAAGATCTAATCTCATATAAAAGAATTGTTTCAATGCCTAATACTGCTGAGGAATGATTAAGAGGGATGGCAAGAAGAATACTTTACCTCACGAACAAAATAAACACATTACAGAGTGAAGTGTAATGAATGCACATGATTGTATAGGCTACTTACAACAGATGATCACATTTTCTACACACATGTGGCTTATACTTGAATTTACAATTGACAGCATACATTTTTGTTTAGGAAATACCCTTCAGGACCTAGCAACATATTCCTTTTGATAAAATAAAAATACTAAAAATTGATACCTCAAACATTAGAACCACATCAAAACAGTAATGACTTTCGGACAGGCCCTAAGTAATATTGAAACTTCAATTGTTCTTGGCATTTCAAAGAAAAAAGAGCCGTAATATGCAATCACCTGATGGGCTACAGTGATATGGCTTGTAGTAACAGTTTACTAAAGCTGTTAAAAGATTGAGCAGTCAAACTGAATAATGATTTACAAACAGAAACAGATTACCTTCAACAGCACAACTCCGTAATCATGCAAAGCCTGGGGATCACCATCTTTTGCTGCTTCCTCAAAGTATTTGAAGGCTGCATTTAAATTTCTTTGCAAACCCTGTTGTCCCCAATATAATAGGCTCGCCATGTTTTTCTACAGCAACAAAGCATTTAAAGATTTAGTCAAATTAGTCTGAGTACAACTGAAGAAACGTAACGGTTAAAAATACGAACATTTGTCATTATTCAAAAATACAAAAATATCTCTTTTTTGGTGCTCAAGGATCAGCAAACAATAATTTCGGCTACCATTTGTTTCATCGCTCCTTTATCGGCTATGCCTAAAACAATGACACGCAGCATTAGGCTATTAACTGTCTTTTTGTTTGGTGATTGCTTTATATTCCATTGTATAATGATAACACTATAAATAAAAATAGCTTGCTTTTTATTGTGTTTGCACTTATTGATCTAATTGCGCAACTTGACATGGTGTTCAGAATGAACAACACCTCCTGATTGGAACACAACATTGGACTGCAGACTAACAATCAACCGGTCTCACATAGACAGCAGACCGAAGTCTTACCTGATAGGCTATTTTTGTATTATTATAAGTTATAGGCCTAGTTGTTCTGCTGTATCTCAAAATTTGCCTTTTACCTTCGTTCAGAATTAGGCCAATGATAGGTGACCGACTTATTTAATTGTGGATCCTTTTTCGAAGATGTATGTGTAGGCCACTACAGATTTCTAAACTTCTTATAGTTGTCTGAGTTATAAGCTTGGGAAATTGCACCCACGTTCATACATAGGCTACTCGTATTTAAACGCTAAATAGTTACCGAATTAAACAAAAGAAATTGCTTGAACTTAAAATGATAGGCTACATGAAAATTGGTTTTTGAAAAATCAAGATTTGCCGAGAGTAGGCTACAGCTACATTATAACACAAATAATAACAATCACGGTACGGTATACGCAAACGTGAACAAATTCAATAATTAGGCTGCTGTTGCCTTTCAAGTGCACCAAACACAGAAGTGTGGCCTGGTTTCCAATAAATTGTTAACATATCACACCCGGCCTACAGTTGCCTAGATTGGCTATTGATAAACACTTTCAAGTTGTTCTTTCTGTAATGTGCAAAACAAAAAGTTGCATGTTATTGGTGCTGAAAAATCAGCAGTTCCAATGTTATATTTTCAAGTCATAAACTCATATAAACTCTACTTGTGCTGAATGGACGCCTCTGGTCGCTTGATGTTTCATCCAATGAAAAACATTGTCTCCTTCAGATAGTTGTTGTTTCATTAGATTTTCATCGGTTAATCTAACAGAATTAACTGAAGCCTATAAACATAAAAACTACGTTTGCAAGCAGATAAGCACTGCAACTATATAAGATAACCATGTTCTTCTTGACATTGTAACCTACACATGCATGTAAGGACGCTTTACACACAGAGGCGTGCAACATACGGCCCGCGGCCAAAGCACGGCCCGCGGTACCCATTTACGTGCCCCGCACATTCTTCATCAAGTAGCCCATTATTTTTAAATACTTTTCACTGTTAGATCGGAGGATGTTGTTATTTGTTAACATATTTCCTCATTTCAAGCAAAACTACAACTCTTTGATCTCAGTTGAGCAAAGCATCCCTGACTCACTTTCCTTGTCTGGAAAGTATAGAAGCGTTCAAATTCAAGACTGTGAAAAATATGTTGGAATGGTTGAAAAGTTAACTTCGGCATTTGAAACTCGCTTTGAAGGTTTTCGAAAACACAATGCCGACTTTCAACTTTTTGCTCATCCATTTGACCTGGTTGTGGAGAATATTCCATCCAGCTATCAAATAGAAATACTAGAATTGCAAGCAAACGTCGATCTCAAACGAGCCTACAATGAAAATGATTTGCTTACTTTTTACACAAGCTTCGTGTATGGAAATTACACAAATCTAGAAAATCACGCGAGAAAAATTATCTCTCTTTGCGGAAGCACATACTGCTTTGAACAGTTCTTTTCAAAAATGAAGCTGTTCAAGACAAAATGCAGGAATCAGCTTACAGATGAGCACTTGTCAAATCAACTTCGAGTTGCCACTTCTTCCGTCAAAGCTGACATTGGCAAGATCTCTGGACAGAGAAGATATCAGACATCTCATACTCACTTAATGTGTAACTTGATTGTGTGTAGCCTACTTTTCCATTAAATAAATTGTTCATATAAATTCATGTGTTATTCGATAGACTGGCCCTCAGCATCACTATAATTGTACGTTGTGGCCCATTGCGATAAACAGTTGCACGCCCCTACACAGCAAAATCAGACAACTATGTGTTTCTAGGCAACCGATTGTAGCAAAAATTGACAGCGATAGACACCGTGTTTCGCCCATGAGGCTGGGCTCGTTAGTATTGCACCACTAAGTTATGACACAAGGGTATTCGACCTGCGCCTTTACCAGTCAGTTTAACTCTTATCCTTGTACTAAATGTAATTGAAGAGCAGGAAACGATCAATCAAAAGTTTACAAACAGGTAACATTGATAAAAGTTACTTTAAAGTTAATTTTCAGTTTCCTCAACTTAAATTTCCAATATATTTTTAAGTTTCAAACAAAACGTGGCCACAATATGTTAAAGTTATGTTAAATGAATTAATTGTCGGTAAGCGTAGTTATCATACCATTTCTTCGTGATGTTCCACAAGAGCTTGCTGTGTCTTGTGAGCCACATTGTAGTAATAATCTATAAATAGATATTGCGTGGCGTTACTACAAAGTTAACTTCATTCTTCTAAAGCAATGAAACCCTATTTATTGCCTAATTTTGAAGCTATTTTGCAAACTTATGATGAGCAGCACAATCTAATCAGCCATCGACTTTTCGTATAGAGGGTCAACACCATCAAAAACTTTTTTGTTTATAGCTTACAGCCTAGATATCATATAAACTAATCATCACAACCGGATTAACATTATTTTATCAAATAAAAACAACAATAAATCGAACATTTTAACGTTGAACATTGCTTTCCTTAGAAATAAATAGTTTAATTAGTATAATTACGTTTGAAGAAGAAATAACAATTAGAACTCACACACAGTGAAAGTTTAAAGCTCTGTTCATGAGTTGAAAAAAAGTCTAAAAAAGCGTTATCAATTGAAGAGTTCAATTGTTTCGATCTTAAGGATTTTATTGATCAAGAACTGCATTTTTTCAAATAAACTACACAAAAAGTGATCTTGATCTTCAAAATCATGATCTTAATTTTCAAGATTGTATTGTTTTATTAACCTGATCTAGATCTTCAAGATCATATATTCTTGGTGATTTTGATCTTCAAGACCACGATCTTAATTTTCAAGATTATATTGTTTTAGTGACCTGATCTTGATCTTCAAGATCACCAAAACTGGTGACGTGGCATATGCTGTATGTCGTTGTTTAAAAAACGATGTGATCTTCGATGTAACTCACATAAAGATAACTCAATATCCACGGGAAATCCAGCAATACCGTGGAGATGATTGTAAGCGATTGCTTTAAGACAAGTCATGTCTCCCTGGTGTGCGCCTGTCAGAAGGTAGAATCGAGCCTGAAATATCAAGCTCTCTATATTTTCAACTGGAAATTCTTTAGTAGATTGTCTTTCATGAAATTTTTGAATTATTTTTCATGAATATGTCCATTATGAAGAATACCGTATTCTAAAAACTCCACAAGAAGTGAATGAAGCTATCAAGATACTCAAATTCTTATACTGATATTATTCTTCCAAAACCACAGAAAAACTTTAATAATTTGAAGGTTTGTTTTGTGTTCTATGGTCTTTCAGTAAAATATCAAACAACTCGTGTAGCGGCCTCACATTCCTCTGTAGGCTAATGCTGAAAACACATTTTCTTGACTACTCACTCACTAAAATAGTTCAATTTAATTATTAGCCATTGTAGGTGAGTAAGGTTTGTGTTTACTTCGAACTATTGCATTATTTTTGTACACATTGTACGCCTTAAATCCGCTACTAAAACCCCGCGTGTCCAATACCCCCGACGAACAATAAATTGAGATTGAGCGGCGAAGCGAGCAAGAAAAGTTTGCAAAAATATAGAAAAATAACTTTCAAGTAGGTTACCCAATCTGGGATTCGCTACAGAGTAATAGTTAGAGAAATCTTGTTCAATATTAATATTGTATGGTAGGCTGTAGGCTGCCTACATTTTCCTTCTATATGCACGAATGTCCTCCAAAACTACAACCCAATCGTGAAACCAGCTGTGTAGGTTATCGGTTAAACTTTTGAATACTCGATAATCCCATACGCGGTTATTCATTGCAACATAGTGTTTGATGAAATCATTAAATGTTAGACAGTCCATACACCATTTCAAGCCAAATACTTAGAAAATACTATTATGCAGCAACACAGAAAATTAACCACGTTCATACGCTTACCTTTATTAAATTTGTTTCGATGCCAATGCCATTTTTGAATATCGAATAAAGAAAGAAATAAGACAAGGGATAGCCAAGATATGCGGATGTTTCGAGAAGTTTTATTGTGGTGGTCAGGTTAGTTCGAGGTCCAGATGCTTCCTGAAATCAAACTGAGGTTTGAATGTTTTGAAACATTTTGAATCATCCCAATAAGGATATCAACGTGATCTCCATCTGGTTTATAAGAAAACAATTGAAATTTCAAGTGTTTTCTTATATCCTTTTAAAACTTGTAAGAAAGTTATGTGACAACGGAATATTGCTTTTCATCAATGTTTAAACACTTCACAAACAGACAACATGCCCATGGACAAGTCGTGAATTTGTGTGAGATAGGCCTACAAACTAACTAGCAACCACCGAAAACATGCTTTTTTAAATCTTTGTTATTGTACAATGTTCATGTTATATTGTTAAGTGTAACCAATTAAAAATCTTGCCAGAAGCAAACATTTGTAAGATCTATATCGGCTATCAGAATTTGATACAGATTAAGCAAACTACCAGATAAACATATTGCATTTGGAGACTTACAAGATTTTTTAGAACTTTTTTATACGTTGCTTCACCAGCTACAAAAGCAATGTCTTTTGATTTCACCAGAGCAGATAAGTCTTTCAATATTGTTTCAATGTTTTGCAGTCTGTAAAAAATTCACAGTTTGATCCGAAATTAGAAGTTACTGTCACAACAAACGCGACAAAAGAAGAACGAACATCTTTGTATTAAATTTTGTAATCATAGATATACTATTAATAACTGAAGATGGGAAGTGTGAACATGAAATTCTAAAACGGATAGAAATTGCAAGAACTATATTTGGAAAAATGAAAAATGTTTTAATCAATCAAAGTTTAAATTTATCAATTCGTCAACGAATATTAAAATGCTATGTCTGGTCAACCCTTTTATACAACTCTGAAACTTGGACAGTGTCACAAAAAATGGAAAAATGGATCGATGCCTTCGAGCTCTGGTCATACAAGCAAATGTTAAAAATTTCATGGAAACAAAAGATCACTAACGATGAAGTATTATCCAAATTTAATTCAAGCAAAATTCTATTACAAATAGTCAAAAGAAGAAAATTAAAGTATTTTGAACACACAATAAGGCAAAACTCGTTACAAAGATCATTAATAGAAGGGAAGATAAACGGTAAAAGAAACAAAGGTAGACCAAGAATGATTTGGACATCAAACATCACTAAATGGACAAAATTAAGTTATGAAAATGCAGTACAAACAGCTCATGGTCGAGAACAATGGCTCATTGTATCCAACCGTCAATACGAGGAAGGAACGTACTGATGATGAGATATAATACGGTAGCCTATGTGCTCATAACTGCTCAATGGAGACTGCACAAATGAATTGCCAAATGTAGGCTATACAACAAAGAAACAAGCCACATCTGAAACTGCTGGTATAGTCGGCTTTAAATGACAACGATCGCACTGATGAACACTTACTTTTGTCCCTCAAACGGTGATGAACTGTTTTATTTTGATCAAAAAGAACGAGCAGGGCCTCTGAGAGAAATTTTCATTAGAGCTACGAAGAGTCATTCCGGGCCCCCCTCTCACTCTGGGCCCCTTTGTCTTGGGCAAAAAGTGGGATGTTTGCTTAGACGTATTGCACACCACACAACATTTCACTGCAGAATTGGACATCTGTGCGCAATAATAGTTTGAGGCTGCAATAAAACTGTTATTTTGTATTGTGTAATCATGTGATCTGACCCTCGCTAATTTGTGTATCCTGCATTGAATTCGTGTGTCAGTTGTTGATGGTGCTGTACTGCTGTTGAGAGGTGTCGCTTATTGTACATCTTTAATGTAAAATTTGTAAATTCAATTTTTTATTTCTCTTAGATGTAGCTTATAAATATTCCTGAAGAGGACACTATGTGATGTCGAAAACGTTGGATTTAATAGTTTTTTTCATGTTTTTTTGTGTGTTTAATGTTAAATCCGTTAAAGTTACTGAGTGTTATATGTATCTGGAACAAGCCAAGCTCTCTACCAAGACTCAAACATAACATCTTGTTAAAACATAATCAAGTTAATTATCTGACCAATCCTAACCTTTCTTCATTAACTTTTGCATTCACCACATGCCCAGCACTAGCAGAGGTGAACAAGAGAAGTCACTTTTTTTGACTCCGGCTCCGGTCCTGCTCCGAAAGTATTCTCCGGCTTCTGCTCCAACTCCGAAATTCATTTTGAAGTGAAATAAGCGTGAAACTACCTTTGTCAAATAGTTTTAAAAAAACAAAAAACACCCGGGTTTTTTGTCTGGGTTTTTCTCAAACCTGCTTTTGCTACACTATGCCACTTCCCCCCCCCCCCAGGACAGGAGAATAACTAACTTTTATGATTCAAGTTAGGGTGCTTTTAACAGAACATTTTTGCATATAAAGCATTAAATTACCACTTTGGGCCCCTAATTTGCTCGCAAAGCACTCGATGACCTTTCTGGGCCCTTTTTCTAGATTACGGGCCCCCTAAGACTAAATAATAACAACTTTTATGCTTGAAATCAGTCGTTTAGGATGGTTTTAACCAAACATTTTTGCGTGTAAACTATAAAACCACAATTTTGGGCCCCAAACAAACACAGGCCTGGGCCCTCAAGGGTACGCCGTACCCTCCGTACCCCCCTCTCATAGGCCCTGCGAACGAGTACAAAATAATTGACATGGCGAGAACACAAGAAACATAGCCAGGTCAGACACTTTAACACTAGAATGCCCGGAAGTTCGATTTACCTACAATGCCCGAAGGAGTGATTTTGACTCCATGTAATTTTTTGCCTAACAGATATTGCGAATTTGGGTCTTGATAGCATTTTTGACTGTAGTTTATTTACATTGTGGTTATTTATGGTTGTTGTATTTAGGGGAGTAGTCAGGGGGGCAATTACTCCTCCCGAAATATTTTAAGCAAACATTTTACCTTCTGTTACAGTATCATTTGATAAAATTTCACCATGGATTTAGGCTGAAAGTAAGCTACTCTCAGAAAGCGCAGTTTTTAATGCATTTTAATAAAGAAATTCTGAGTGCAGTTTCCCAAACCTCCCTAAGTGCTCTGTTTTTTTTTTCAACTCGTAGCCGGGTTCATTGACATTTGCATTAATACTTATTTGCCCTCCCTCCCTCGAAGGTTTGTGCTGGCTACGCCCCTGATCACATCCAAGGAATGAAATGGCTTGAAATAAAAACCAAAGCGAAATGACAAATACTGTATAACGAAAATACTAAAAAGTCCCAAATGGACAATGGACATCTACATCTACATTTGCTTGCAAAGAGCTGTTCATCTAAACTAATGGAAGCCCAGGGTTTGTAACATGAATGTTGTTCTCTACAAGCCTATTCCATACCACTGAAAAGAAAGCAAATTTGTTTGTTTGCTGCCTTTGTGACCGATCAGCCTTGTTCAAGCGGAGGAAACGTAGTATTTCACCAAAACAGTTTCTTGATATAGCTTGCTTGCACAGCGGCAGACCCCATTTTTCCTTCCAAACAGTGTGCATGTCGTTTGCTCCTGCTACCCTCCTTGCATACATAACCGCAATGAATGCGAGCAACTCAAATTTGTAGAGAACTTAGAATTTCAGAAATTTCCCGCTCAGTATAAGCTGATCAATTTAAATATTATTTAAACTCAAACAGAATAACTAAGCAGGAGCACTTTCTACCTAGGTTGCCTTGTGACACATCGCCACTAGAAGAGCTAGATTCATCATGTGGTGGAATTAAATCAACTTCCAAACCAAGACCATTCATTTCTTTTTCATCCCTGTATTCAGACACATCCTCGTGAATATCATTTAGCAAAAATAAAACCTCTCGTGCTGTGTGACAATGTTTTGCGCTCATAGCGGACTTGGAAGGTGACTATACACTACAATGCACGCAAGAAGTTTAGAAGTATTTCAAATTTCAGGAGTTTTATTCGATAACTCAATTCTGTGACGAAATATTAGATCTACACAGTGCTATTATTCTAACATGCAGGTACGGCATGTTAGCCTTACCTGCTCTTTTTGATACTCACTATCTTTGCCTGACGTTTATTGCAATTTTACAAACAAATTCCTATAAGAAGTCAAAATGACTCCCTCGTGCATCCGAGGTACAGTAAATGTAGAAATAACTTTGTTTATGTTTTACGTACGCGCTTGTCATTCACACACAGTAATAAGCCTTAAAAATGATTAAAAGTTATGGAAGGGATAACCCTTGAAACAAGCAGGTGAGAAGATATGGGTAAGTAAAGCACCCAGAGGAGTCATTTGGACTCCATTGGGCATTCTAGTGTTAAAGAACCAGCCTGTCACACCCCGCGGCTGTGGGGAGCGGCTTGATTTTGGGGTGGCAATACACCCGGAATGGAAGTCCATCAGCTTAGGTTGCAGGTTTTTGGTATGAACTTGCAAAAGGTTGATTCTGCATAGTTTTGTTATATTCTTAAAGTTATACTTCTATCATTATCTGTAATTCTTATCATTAGGACTTGAACTACAGATAGTCGATAGAAGTATAAATTTAAGGATATATCTGTGTCATAAATGTTTAAAGTTGTTAAAATCTTTCACATTTCCTATGTTTATTCTGCCTCTGTAAATAAGATATCTCAATTCAATAAATTTTAAAAGTCTTTGGCAGAGAGTTTGCTTTGTTGAACTATGGAGAAATAAAACAGAGTAACCTTAGCGGGTTTAACATAGCCTACGTTTTTACACACAAAAAATATAGCATATTTAAAATAAACTCAAACGTTTTCGGCACTTACGTGTGTCCTCATCACGAATTGAATCTGCAATATACATAAAATGAAAAATCGTAAGATACATTTGACTTTGCACTACAACTGTAACGTCACTCTGGACTGAAACGCACAAACTGGACAAATGACATGGAAGCCTTAGGAATCAAACGTAACAATCCATCTCTCAACCGGCAGTTATTTGCCTGTGGCTAATCGTTCCTTTTGTGTGTGTTCTAATTGTTTGTCCAATGCCTGTAGTTTACACCTCATGTGATCTGTTTCCCACCGCATTTACTCGTAATTCCTGTATCATTTGTTCAGTTTCTGCTTTTCAGTCCAGAATGTCGTTACAGTTGTAGTGCAAAGTCAAATTTATCTTACGATTTTTCATTGTATGTATATTGCAGATCAAATTCCTGATGAGGACACACGTAGGCCTAAGTGTCGAAAAAGTTTGAGTTTATTTTAATGATGTTATATTTTTTGTGTATAAAAAGTATGTTAGATATTATAAAATTTTATAATTTTCAACACAAATATGTCAAAACTGAAATTAACAAGTCCACGAAACCTACTTTGTAGGGAGTTCAGTATTTTCCAATGAACATTGAGCTGTTAAATCTTTAGCTGTTCTTCGTTTATCTTTTATAATCTCCAAAAAATGTGCTTCACAAACACCTTAAGAAAATTAGATTGCAAGTTTAAAAGAGAACAACGATCACATTTTGACGAAATGACATCCAATGGCAACACAGATGTGGAGTTGTGGACTATATAGAGTTTTCAAAGTCCTTCATCTTTCTATTCATTCCAATTGCTACTTCCTAATAAAATTCGCCTTCGAATGTTCGAAATTGCCGAAAAAAATGGAAAAAATGCATAAAAAAGTTGAACTATGATATGGTCGTTCAACCTAGAATTATATAATTTTGAATCCAGCCCAAAAACAGATAACTAATGTCAAACTCAACTTTTCAAAAATTCCGAAAGATTAAAGATATAATGCAAATTCGGTAAAAATCTTTGCATTTTTGGCGTCACTTCTATCTTTTTATTTGATAAATTGCCACTCCTCAGACAACAATGCTTCTGACTACATTTCGACTTCATTTTCCTTAAAAAGTCAAAATCTAGAATTCCTCTTCTTTTATATTCTTTGTCGGCGCGTTGTAGTTTCTGAAATTAATCTTCCATGTCCTTTAATTTCACGAAAATGAGAACTTTTGTCCGATTTTTCCAACTTATAGTATAAGTTGGGAAAATCGGACAATACTACTCCTCCAAGCTTTAACACAACTTAAAGTAAGCTTAGCAGTGGCTGTGCGGCAAAGTAACCTATATTGAGAAAGTATGAAGTAAAACAAAAAATAAGCATTCTCGTGACACAAAGCTATTGTTAGGAACTGCAACTCAACTGCAAACGGAAATTTTGTCTCAAAAAGTGTTTGTTACTAAATGTTACCATTTCTTTACCAGGAATGCAGGTATAGCAGATTTTGTACCGATAGCTCAATTGGTTAGCGCGTCACTTCTGGAACGAAGAAACTTCAAGATCAATAGCGGCGCTGGTTCGACTCTCGGGGTGTGCGCTTGAGCAACGCACGTTAAGGGCTGCTCTCCATTCAGCGGCATCTAATGGATGGAATAATTCCCCGACAACAAGCCTTCAACAATCGGAAACTTCACTTTGTCAATCTCGGTGACCGGCCCTGCGTCAGTGATTCAAAGCCTCTACAAGTATGCAAAACTGCCAGGATTAAGCTCTCCAAGAAGCTTTCCCAGTCCGAGGACAAAAATTCAATCAATCAATCAATTAGCCTTACAAACTGTTATACCAAAGCTGTAAAAAGCGTGAGTTCGATTTTGATACATCAATTTTGATTTGTGGCTAACGTAGGGCTATGCTTTCTTACAAACTGGTAACACAAACAGGCAGGTGGAGGCCAGCCTGTCATGCTTTGTTACATTCTTAATAAAAGTTAATGTAATAAAGGAAAACAGAAGTTGCTTAACTCATCGCAAGCAAGGCGGGGAGACTGTGTAATTTCCACAAAAGCTCCATTATTCCTAAAACTTCTTGATCTCATTAAACTTAAATCCGATCCTAATGCTGATCTTAAGAGCTTGTTGAAATGAAGATTGTAAACCAGACATTGAAGGCATTGATATCAAATATTTTTGATTTCTACGCATATATTTACTTTCTTGTTTTGCCGCAGAGTGTTTGTAGAATTTCCAGCGTTTCTTTACTGAATTTTTTAAACTTCTTTGACGTCCTTTGAAAAATTTGAGAAACTTGTTGGTCATCATCGGCAGCTGCTCTTCTGGAAACTTAATCTAAAACAAACAATTAGCCTACAAGTGGTTTTGTCAAAAAGATGAAAATAAGTTAGCCTACAACAAAATGTCTGTAAACATCTTAAAACGTACTCTTTCCATGTATACTGCTTTATTTCTGCAGAACTTTGCAAATGATATTATCGCATTGAAACTTGGAAAGTTATGGATTCCGCCAATCGCAAAATGACCATCAGTCTCTTTGTATTGAACCGGTTTGTGAAACCTGTAATCAATATTGTGGCTTTTAGTGCTTTGTTGTATTGTTGAAATCGTTTTATGAAAACGTATACAACAAAAATAACAAAAAATATTTGCGTAAAGATGAGCAGTAGCTTGAAATGTTCCTCTTAGAATCAGAAATTTCGAACATTCGAAGAATACAGAAAATAAATATTTCTTTTACAGACCATAAGTGGTTGTCTATATCTACAAGCAGACAAAATGGTGTAATTATGATTAACGTAGGTCTGCTATTGCATACTGATGATACTACACTCATAGTACACGACCAAAACAACCCAAAGGGCTACAGCTCTAGTGAGCGTCGTTCCTCATAATCGTAAATTGAGTGTAAGTGTAAGTTAATACCACAAGCCTAGTAGGCCATGCATTTTTTGATGAATGAAACTGTCACAATCAATGTGCAAGGCCTCGCGATGGACTGCTTTGTGTCTTCAACGAGCGTGCTGTTTTGATTGTAAAATTCTTATGCTATAGGTTATCATCGGTTATTGACCTGAAGTAACCCTCGATTGCGAGATCTCTATTATGTAATGTGTTTCCAGAGCATTCGGGGCATTCATTCAGAACAAATCTGGATTGTTCTGTTGTTTTTCACAATTGCCGAGTGACGTTTGTCATGACGTCATAAGGATGTTTATCAGTAGATCTGTGATTGCGAAATCTTTATTATGTAACGTATTTTCTAGAACCTTTTACTCCTACGTGACTATCTAGAAGCTTCTTTAAACCTGCTATAAATAGTGGTGTGAATTGATTATTATTATGATGAGTTGATTATTATGATGAGTTGGTGATGAGAGATCATTGTTGTAGTAGTAGCAGTTGTTAATAGACGCAAAGATTATTGTTGATCGAGAGTTGAAGTATTGAATACGAGTAAAGCAAAGTTGATGCTAATATAATTTCTGATTGAAATTAGAATCGTATGAGAAGCTGTGAGTGGATCACGTTAGACTCGATCAAAAGCCGCAAGCGTTGGAATCTATTGCTGTTTACTGTTACTTTGATTAATTGCTGGGAGTGGTGAACCATTCGTTGGAGTCCTTCAAGCGTTTTCATATATATCATTTCACTAATAGAACTATCTGTGAATTTAATTGACTGCTTTTCGGTTTAACCCATTAAACTACGTCATTGAACTTTTCCAAGTCTTTTTTCTGGTAAGAGATAGAAAGAAATCGTTACAGAAACAAAATTAAACTTATCTGAACTTTGACAATAAAAGTTACTTTTCCTAAATCCAAATTTATTTTACTTACTCAGCTGTAAAGTACAGTGTTTCTGAATAATCCTTTCCATACATCAGAGTCAAATTTGTCTGAAACAATAAAACACTGATACTGATAGCAATCCTTTTTGTTGGAGGCTGCAAAACAATTTCATTTGAAGGTCAGTTTACTTTTAAAAGGTCATCTAACGCAACAGCGATAAGATTATTTTTTTGCATCATTATTTGCTTCAATTATTCTGCAGTAGTCGTCTAGTAGTAAATCAAAAATCTCAATAATTTTTGAACTGTTTTACAATAATTGACTTATTTGCTTTTAAAATGTATGATCAATGTTTTTAGTTATTATTAGGCTGCTTGCAAAGCAAGTGTTCTATACTTTACTCTCTTAGTTTAACGTTGCATTCCAAGTTACTAATGATGGCTATCCCTTGTCTTCGAAGATGTTGGTTATTGCAATAAAAATATTTTTCGAAGACGCCTGTGCGTAGATTGATTAACTTGGACTTGATGGCGCACGCTCAACAAGCACACATAAACTTGACAAGGCCATCTTTGTCCAAATCAGCTTTGTCCAATGGCCAGGCAAGCCAAGACGATTGGAGCTGGTGACATGTTGCAGCCTTCATTCGACTTCACAGTCGTTGAGCTTGATTGACTTCATCTGCCTGTTTCGCCATTGAGGACTTGGATACTTTGGACTACGTTTTGTCTGGCCTCTATCTTTCAACCAACCTGGCACGGTGACCCTTCTGGGAGCAGTTAGCTCCCGCCAGTAGGCTACAGCTCTAGAGGTCACCGAAGAAAGGATACTCTCTCACCACGTTAAGGTAGTAAATTACTAATACGACCAACGTCATAGTGACAAAGATTGATAATAAATTGCCACAAACCAAAAAAAATTCTGAGGCATTGGCATTGGTAGGCTAATGATCTGAGGCGTTGGGGCAAAGCATTTTGTTAGACCATTGTAGCTACCAACTTTAACCTTGAATTTTTGCAAATCATTGCATATGTCTTGACCAGCGTTTTAGTTTCACGTAGCTTATTATATATTTTCGATCCATTTCACTTCCGACGAAGGCTGTGTCAATTTTGCTCTATCTGCTTTTGACGACACACGTCAGCACAGAAATGAATAAACCTGATTTCAACTACGCTCTTCTGGCAACCATTCTACAAGTAGTTTAGTTTAGCCAGCCAAACCTATGATTGCACAGTTGTCTTGTGAATGCACCACTTTTGACTTTTTCTTCTGAAGTTTTTGGTAACACTGCAGGTACATGTTTAGCTGTTTAGATTAAAAGCTTCACTGTCCAATTTAACCATCTTTCTAAACTGTTACAAGCGTCATTCGGAAACAGTGTGATCCAACTTGTTATTAGCACCAGCACAACAAATGAACAGGGATTTATCTACACTTGCTGCATTAAACAAAAGTAGTCGCTGAAATAATACTGTTAATGCATCCAATCTTAAAAGATCCCAAGACAAAACGAATATTGTGGCTGATATTTTTTAAATCAATAAAATCTATTAATCTTGACTGGTGAGAGAACACAACTTTCACAAGACTCGTCTAACGTTACAAGAAAATATCACGAGCTTTCAGTCTGATTGGTGTATAGTATACTGTATGGTACTTCCTCATCTCCAAAATTTGAGTTCATAATTCGAGAAAAACTCGCCTCCTTCAAGTAAACGTTTCGTCGAAACAAGAAAGAAAATACAGAAGTTTGCAACATGTATTGATTATTGACATAATGGAAATGAAACTTAACAACTGTGCAGGTTGATTCTTCTGTTGCCGACGTGCAGTTGTTGAGTGGGACATATTTTGCAGTGTTCACAGTAAAAGAAGGTCTTTTAACTTTTTTAGTAAAACTTTACAACCCTTTGATTTGTTATTTTGCATTTTTTGTTATATTTTATTATTTGTTACCTTTGCATTGTTATAAAGTCAAATACGCATCCATCGACTCCGAAACGATTTAGAAGTCAAAGTCGCATATTTACGATATAAATTTACAACTCCTGTGTAGGCTAAGCCCAACATAGCCTACTGTAAATAATTTAAAGCTGAGTTGAAGCATGAGCGATAATGCAAAACAGCATAGACTATCGTTGACAAACTATTGCAAATTACTGCAACATTTGCATAGGCCTAGGCTTATTAATTTATTCCTGGAGAAAGTTGGAGAGTTTATTCTTTGCTCAAATGATGGAAAGAAAAAAATAGTTAATTTGATGCTTTCACGTCCAACTTTTGAACATGTCCAAACTTTTGTATGCACTGTATGCATAGTTATTAAAAAATAAGGCTCCACCAGCTGACTTTGGGACAAGGCCCAAAATAGTGCTCACACGGCACTGTTCACATATCACAAATCCATGCCAATGTAAAATAATTCAACTCAACATCTACATTCTAACCCAAGCACAAGTTTTTTTTATCGACAAGCATTCCCTCAAATGGTTTTGCATTTGCATTCAACAGCGGGTGATTATTTTGACATACCTGTGGCTCTTCTTTTCGGGGAATTCGTAAAACAAAACTTTCCTGTTATAAACCGAAACTTAACACAGGCATGCTCAGTGTAACTGTATCTGTTCTTTTCGACACTTTATCAAATTCTGTAGACTTGCGTTTTCACAAATAATGTTAAATCTGTCGCGCTACTAATACTTTAAATTTAGCATAAGCTCCCCATGTTAAAAAATATGGCACATTTTTACATTTGTTTGTGTCCCACCCCAACGTAAGATCATTGTAATAACATTTATCATTAACTCCACTTTTTAATTTTCTTAACACGACTTAGCCTATGAAATTATTGTGCTGCCACTGAAGGTTTATGAAACTCGCAAAAGTGATGTTTTTTTATAAACGAATACACATTTAACCAAACTAAATCTACAGAAACCTCTTCACGTTAGAGTCACTGAGTCACAGACCTTCGATATCAACAGCTCATTCAATCTAAGACCTTCACTTTTTTCTAGCATACAAAACCTAATAAATCAAAGAAAAGCATAATTATTGAAGAAAATGTTATATTATACAATAGCCTACGTTGCTCTGCTTTTCCCTAAATCGGTATATCATCATTTGTGATCATCATTATTTTGGCTTTCTTGCACTTTCTCCTTACCTATCGATGTCATGTGATAGGCCTACTTAAATGGCTTTTGCTTGCATTGTGTGATCTTCTAGCAAGTTCACACTATCGAATTCCTTTATTTTTTTCTAAATGCGGCGGCCTACTATCTTACTGATTAATTATTTGAAAATCCGTTGCCGTCAAGACAACTTAGAAAATTGACCAATGAAGCAAACAAGCGAATATCTTTTCTGTTGCATGATTGTAGCCGATTTTCTTACAGCTTTTTGTGAGTGGACATGGACAAATTAATTATCAAAAGGCTATCCTATCTAGATCTGCTACTGCTGCAAGCAAAAAATACAAACAACTTTTCTTTTTGGATAGTTTGTGCAGTAATGGTTAGTACATACCAATGTATTAGTTTGTACAAGATGAAGATGGACCCACTGTTTGAGAGGAACTGTCCATGGTGTCATATGAACATAAGACATCTGGTCGTTCAAGCGCACTTGGATGAAAACATTTCCTACATTGATTGTATACATTTCTACATAAGAGGAGCTCCAAGTAATCGAATTGTGTTAAGATAGTTTTATATAGTAGTAAGTACGGTCTAAGAGTACTTTTATTCATTTTAAATCAAATTAAATTAGCCCAGTTTGATCTGAGTTCCCCATCTTTTTACACAAACCTAAAAAACACCATGGATAATGCTATACAGATATGGAATACCTTTGTTATACGATTAACCAAGCCATATTTACTTTTTATCTGCAGGCTATAAGAAATGTGAAATCTTTGAAGCTACAACGAAACAAACAGTCAAACTCTTGATGAGCTCTGCTTAGTACCGAACTCACTTAAGTGAAAGCAGTAAGAATTGAAAGTAGTAGCCTACCAAGTTTTCATGCCAGCGCATGTGTAGCCTATACGTTTGCAATAAACGGATGTTAAACTGAGATGGTTTTACAAAAGCCTCGCTGCATAAACTTTGGAAAAAAACGTTTGTCTGATTTTTTAAGCTGAAGATTTTAAAAGTGGATAGATAAGATATAAATTTCACATAAGGACTTAAAAATTTTAAAAATGGCATCCACAAATCAACTTTATGCAACGAAGACTAAAATGCCTGATCAAGTAGGCTATATAAAGTTTCTGGAACGTTCTTAAACTGGTAAGCTACGGATGGGAATGTCGACAACAGTTAATTTTTATAAATGGTATTTTAAGGATTGCATTTGCATTTTTTCTAAAGAAATGATTTTTTCTTGCCTCATGTGATCAAACGTCATTGAAGAAACAAACCTTGCGCGTTGATGCCGACCATTGGTGTTTCAAATACATCAGTATCATCAATGTGAAAGAAAAATGTACAGAAATTTGACTTTTTGCAATTGGAAAAAATATACGCTTCCATAGACAATGAAAACCTTTGAAAAATACATTTACATATTACATTTCATTCATTCCAAATAAATACTCAAAATGAGAATACAAAATTGCATAGGCTACTATACTACTATTGCATAAAAACTAAATACTAGGCTATATCGCAAGAGCTTATTTTCGCTACCGGTCTTGATTCTAAACTGTAGCAAACCGGAACTTAAACCTGGTTGATCGCACATTACCTCAGTTTGTTTGTTTTTTTCTGCCTTTTTAACTCTGCGTTGTAGAAAGGTCGGTAGCCGTGAATGACTCCGTATGGTTCTTCGGACATCACAATGGGAAATCCAACGATTGTGGAGCATTCTAAAAACGTCCCAATTTTAAATAACTACTTTCATTTCAGCCACAATAACCGAAAATTTAATTAAAAAGGAGTTATTTACTTTGGAACTTTTGGCTAATTGTTGGATTTGGCACTTCTTCTGTGTGTGAACCTTTCTATGCCAGAGCACGAGTAAAAGCCTCTGCTTATTATCACATATTTCGTCAATGCACATTTTGTAATTAATTTGCTACTTTTCAACAAATGATATCTATCTCATTTTTATGCAAAACTATTGTGAATACGACACTTAACCTTAAGTAAGATACCCAAGTTGACAACTGGCCAAAAATTTGCAAGTTAAAGTAAGCACTAGCAAAATGGCTTGTGCGAAATATCTTTGCTTATATCATACAGTAAACACAATGAGTCGATGATACTTTTAACGGTGTTTAAAGTAGGCCTAACCTCAACTTTTCTGACCCCTCTCCCTTACTTTCTAAAAAGTGAACTAAAGAAAATCAACTAGTAAACGCAATTGAAAAAATCTTTGCAATCACAGATGCTTGTGCTATTTCTAGCAACTGAACCAAAAACCATGGACAAACACACGGCAAGTCCTGAAAAACATATGAAAGTGTGCATGGGCACTTTGCTTCAGCAAGTCCTTTTTCTTAAAAAAGAGTTTTCTGCTACAAGCACTGAACCGCGCAAGCAATCTCGGACAAAACTTTGGACTTTTTTAGGATAAAATTTTGGGTGTCTATTAGTGGCCAGCACTTTTTTAGAATTTTTTTCCAAAATTGATGTAAAAGATAAAAAATGTACCAGTTGATCAAAGTTTTCAAAAGCGTTCAAAGCAACCCCAGTTTACAGTATAAAAATATATTAGAGTTATCAACTCAAACTAAAAGTCCAAAAACTTTTTGTTTTTTTAACCTTAAAAAATAAAATTTAATCCAATACAAGTTAGCTGCCGTATGTTATTTGTTTACAATAACGTTTACCAAACAGGTTTTCTGTGTAACATAACAAAAAAAGAATCCTGCTTGCTTTTAGTCTCCCTGCCGCTTTTATGTAGGGTCCTCCCTTACTTGCATTGCTAAAATAATTTTAGAAACTTGCACAAATAGCCGCCTTAGTTTCAAGTGAAGGAAATGGTAATTTAGAAAAGCATAGACTTACAATGGAGCAAGTATTTTAGCCAAGCTTGCTTGTCTTTTGTGCATTGGAACACTGAGAAACCAAATAGGTGTACACTGTACAGTCTTTAACACCAAACTTGAGTGCTTGACCGTGACAAAAATAACAAAAAACAAATCACTAAGAGTAAAAAGCTCGATTTTGGTCTTGAAAATATATAAAAAGTGTGTGACACTGTGATTGTGGTACACATAGCTATGAAAATTAGCGTATAATATTACATAAACAGATGACTGACAATAACTTAATAGGATTGAATAGAATTCTACAAAACAAATACAATGCACTAACAGACTATCAACATCATACATACAAACGTTTTCAGCTAGAACTCTTTTTCCTCATCAAGAAATAATTAATACATCTAAACAAAGAAACTAAAATCATAAATGTCATTGCTAATTACATTTTTTCGGACTCCTAACCTACAGTAATTATCTTCCAATCAAAAAAGAATTATTTATCAAACTCCTTATCTTTGGCCACACAAGGTATATTTTTATATAAAAATAAATTACGCAAACAAATCGATTGCCTAACTATGGAGTCTCCACTAAGTCCTACCATTGCGAATATTTTCTTGGCACATATTGATAGGGGGGTGTGTTATTTGACGAATTTCACGATGGCAACGTGGTACGGTGCTTAAAATATGTGGAGTAGTATCCAAATCCGAAATATGAAAACAATTATTATATTGGACCACCCTAACCCCCATGTACATGCCCCCTAAAAAGGGGGTATCCATAAATTCACCAAAATATGAGTTTTTAAGCCTTTTCACCAAACGACGTGTATTTTAAGAAAAATGTGAACACTATAATATAAACGACGACTTTTTAGAGTACATGTAACATGTACTCTAAAAGGTCGTCGTTTATATTATAGTGTTCACATTTTTCTTAAATTTTTGATGCTTTTGTATCTGCTTTACGCGGATCCCCGATTGACTTTACGTTGATACGGGTTTAAAGTAATCGCCCCTTTTTTTAAATAAATAGACGTGTATTTTGACGGTATTTATGGTGCTCCCACAGGGGTTTTTGGAGTCTGTGAGTTCAAATATGGCATTAGAAATTACCTCCAAAAATCCAATATAATGGTAATCCAATATGGCGGCCAAAATGGCGCTTAGAATGGGAACTTTCGTAAAGTTCAACCAAACATAGTCATGTAATATGTCGAATTATAGGTTTTCGGGGGCGTAGAATACGAATTCATGATTATTTCAAACGAGAAATAAGCTGATAACAACATATTTTCAAACTTATGACGTATATGTAATTTAGTATAAAACACAGTATTTAGCTCTTTGTTAGATTCATGCCGTCAAGAACAGAATTTAAATCAGTCGTGGTAACATCCGCTTTGCAACTCAAATTACTCAGGTAAGCTTTCAGATTGGCTCCATAAACAGAAGATGGCAACTTTTTATTGCCTTTCAATAAACGAAAAATGTCACTTTGTTTTGGAACTGAAAGTGCAGTGTCACGGGCGTATCTGACCTCGAGGTATAACGCTTCTGTTTCTCAATCTCTGTTATATTACTATTTAGAATCTCATCCACATCAGAGTCCTTCGTAAAAGGACCGCCTTGTTTTTTCAGTTCGTTTGAATCATTATTTCGTCTTTTATCAAGTGCTACATTAGCTATTTCTTTGTCGGCGAGGCCCTGTTGTTGCAAATGCTTCTGTTGCTCATCCCAGGCTTTCATTATGACGGGAATCGTAAACTTTGCAATGTTGCCATATTCTCGGAATGAACCATAAGATTTTAATTCTATCAAGTCCTGTAATTTGGCCTTTACTTGAACAGTCGACGCACACTTTAAGTTCTTGGCGCCTCGTTGTTTGAGTTCATAATTTATGAATCCTACCGCCCGTTCTGAATCCAGATTGTGTATAGGGGCACTTTCTAGTTTTTCCGAATCCATTCTTGTCAGAGCAATCTCCGATACCTCATCTGAAAGTCCAAATCCAAATATGTCTCCTTTCTGGCGTTGGAAACCATCCGCTAGTTTTGGTAATAACATGGTAAGAACCTCACTTCAGGACGTGTGTCTTCAATTGCTTTACTAAGTAACGTTTGGATATATTGGCTGTATGTTGTCTGGTTGAAGCGTTCCAGGGAAATGAAGTTGCATGCAGGCTGTTCGAGATTGAGCAAAGCCTGAGCATCGGTTTCACGAAGGTTTTTATTCAGTGTTTGGAAAGCTTCTATTAGCTTTGAATACTTAGTAGTTTTTGCCGTAGTGAGGGATAGAAAAGGTTCTACCAGATGCAATTCAATCAGTGCTCCTACAACGTACATTACTCTCATGAAATCTACTTCTAGAAAACATCTTACAATACAAGCGAGCTGGTTTGTTACTTGCTCAAATTTTTGTAGAAATCTATTCACGTCTTGAAGATGGTGAACAACTACAGCGCAAGTGAGTGTCAACCGATTAAATCTTTCATCTTTTAAACATACGGAAAGATTCTTTTTCGGCGCTATGAAGATATCAAAATCCACTGCTCTGTTTCAAGGCTTAGGCTATGATTGAAGTCGTGGTTTAGTGGTTTACGAGCCTTGTTATGCAATCGAGTGCTTGCTCGGTCACACTTGAATGTGTATTACTTGCTTCAACGAGGAATTTTGAATAGATTTTGTCCTTTCCAAGAGCGTTCTCTATCTCTGCCCATAACCTCGCGATTATTCTATTGAACATCAATGTTGGATGCACATTACAAACGAGGTGATCAGGGATGTGCCCAGTCTCAAGTCTTTCAGCTACAAGTTTCTCTACCTCTAGATTGTGCGAAGTCTGATCAGTAAGAATGAAGTCAAGTTTTTCAAACAGAAGTTTGGTGCTGACTCCACTAGCAGCTGATAACACATTTAACACAGCAATTTTCAGTTCTGCTAGGTTTTCACGAGTCTCGGATGCAATTGGCAGTGTTGGTAGTGGTCGAAACATGCCATTTACCGTTACAACCTGAACTGACAAGGACCCAGCTCCTTGCTTTTTTGATCAGTCATCTGCGTACGTAACTGCAGATTTTTCATCGCTGTCCATCATCAGTTTTACGATTTTATCTAACGCCAAAGCTTCTAAAGTTTGCCCCACCTGTTTCACGTTGCGATTATCAGGCAACGTATCTCTGTCTATTTCATCGGGAGACTCATCATGAAGTTTCCATTTTCGACCAAAAACCTTATTGCCGATGGTCACAACGGCCGCTGCCACCTGTGTTTCTGACATGTGGTTGACGCTTTTTAATTTGTCCATTGCCTCGTAAGTCTCTGGACGCACTTTTTGTTCACCTAAACGGATGTGACGATACTGCGCTGGCATGTCATCATGTTCATCAGATATACTGAGACCAAAATTGAGCTTTCGTTTCTTTCTCTGTCCTCTTGAAACTTCCTCGGAATCACTTACTTCATACTCGCTTCGGTTTTCTTCAGCTGATTGTTCGGAGGAGCCACTTATCTCTGCTTTCTCTTCCAAGTATGATTTTTCTAAAGCAGCCGTCTGGCGCGATCTGTCGATACTCTGCATTTCCTGAGGATATTGAAAAACACAATGCAAAATAACAAGCATAACTCATCAGTATGAACATATATAAATACTCAGGTATATTCATTGCGCATGCCAGGAAAGAATAAGCCTACTTTTGGGATCAAATTCGTATTCTACGCCCTCGAAAACTTATAATTTGACATATCACACAACTATGTTTGGTCAAAATTTACAAAAGTACCCATTCCAAGCCCCATTTTGACCGCCATATTGAAATACCGCCATATTGAAAATTCTTAGGAATTTTCTAATGTCATATTTGAACACACAGATCCCGAAAAGCCACATATGAGTAAGATAAATACCAACAAAACGCAAGTATAGTGGGTGAAAAGGCCAACAATCTCATATTTTTCTGAAAATAGGAGTACCTTATATTCAGGGGGCATGTACATGGGGGTTAGGGGGATCGTATGTCGAAGTTTGATAAATATTCTAGATTTTGATACTGCTCCACAAATTTTTAGCAGCGTACGGTATGAATCGACAATTAACCGTATCTGTCACTGCTTCCTTTTGGCGTCAAGAGGTACTGGCCGAGACCATCAGGTCTACATCTCTCTTATTGCTAATTACTCCGTCGGCTTATATCAAATAACAACGGGAAAAAGTATGCCGTTGGTCAAAAACCTTATCTATCACTTCAATCAATTTATTTCGCAAAATATATTCGTGATTGTGTATTTTAGGTAGAAAAGGTGATAAAGACTCGGTTTTTGACCTATTTTCGCCATTTCTTGGTCAAATTTCTCAGTTGACATTTTATTTTGAAAGTCCTCTTGCATAGAACACAGAATTTCATCAATTTTGTTTTTCCGTTTTTGTGCAAACAGTATTCCATGCACTTTTTGCACTACAAAGCAATTTACGTAAATAATAAATTACCTTCCTAATTGATGTCTGCCAGCAAAGAATGACTCATATCGCGTCAAAGACCAACTCTCACCCAGACAGCAAAATCGACGTTGAATCAATGTAAAAATGACGGATTTTGCTGCCTGGGTAGTGAATGGAATTTTAGCTCCGTCGTGTTATGACTGACAGACACAAAATGAAACCGCACGCTAATAGTAAACTGTCAATCAAGCTATTGAATATCAGGAAATTTCTTGCATCTTATAACTGGCTGTGACAAAAGGTTTATTGTGAACTTCGCAATTATCCGATACCAACATAATCGGGATTAAAAGTTGGGGCAAGAAAAAAAAAGTAAAAGTCAAGAAGTCTCAGGTTTCTAGCGTCACTGCTTCTATGTGAAATTACTGAATTAGCAGAGGGCGAGACCATAAGGTCTACGCCAGTAACAAATACGGTTAACACACCCCCCTAATATTGAAACAAAAATTATTGAACAGTCAAAAGATTTCTATTAGAAACTTTACCTCAGTTATGTGGATGATATTTTTAATGATGATAAAATTAGTGTTCAATTTTTTTATTGTTTTAAATACTCAGCATAAAAATATAAAATTCACCCTGGAAAAAGCTAGGGAAATTATACCATTTCTAGACGTAGACCTACATAAAATGAAAATTCGTTCGATACCTAGGTTTGGCGAAAATCAAACACTGAATTTTATTAAATTTCAACATTGTTTGTCCTATTAAATGAAAACTTGGCTTAATTTTAGGTTTACTTAACCGCGAGCGTTATATTTTCTCAAACAAATATCACTACTACATGAATGAAATCACCAAAATTAAATCTATGCTGTGTGCCAATGGATGTCTCCGGCATTTCTTTGATAAGGTTTTACATTTTAATTCAAAATCATCAAATATTGACGTCGGAGATTTCCATAACTCTGTATCCATACTTTTTCTAGGTGAAGAATTAATTGTACATGCTAAAAAAAATTATCAAAACTCTTTGAATGTAAATGCAACATCGACATTGTCCCTCTATTCCAGTGCTTCCCAACCGGTGGGTCGCGACCCATTGGTGGGTTGCGAAGTTATTTCAGGTGGGTCACAAAGCATTTCTAAATGTTACTGAATGTTAAAATTTTCTAAAAATACCGACGTTACTATGGATCTCACAAGCCGCAGTTTGGTCTTGAACAGTAGCCTACTGTGCCTTCGCTATCGCTACTCTTATCTTCACTTCATTTGTCAATGCTTATCTCCAGAACTGGCGACTGAAACTCAGCGAAACCAAAACAGTGGCAGCAGCTTTCCACCTCCACAATCGGGAACCTGATCGTGAGCTACACGTCCAGAACAACAGAAAATCTCTGTCCTTCTGCCCCGAACCAAGATATCTTGGTTCGGGCAGAAGACAGATCGATCACATACTGTGATTGCTGACACTGGACAGATTGCTCACATGCCGCCAACATTTGGTGTCACTGCGCAAGAAACTAACATCCCGCGCTGCGCTAATCAAGCGCCTGGCAGGCTCTAGCTGGGGGGCGAAGACTGACACTTTGCATATAGCAGTGTTTACTGCCACAACATCGACACTGCTATAAACAGCGCCCTGCGCACAGTGACCGGATGCCTGCGTCCCACGTCATTGGACACTCTCCCCATTCTCGCTGGCATCCAACCCGCTGAGCTTCGTCGCGAAGAAGCCACCCTGTCCCTCGGTCGACGGGCACTGGAACCTAACCACCTTCTCCACCACAAGATCTATGCTCTCCCAAACGAGCTGCCCGTCGACTGAAATCAACACCCATTCGTGCCAGCCGCTCAACTTCTGCCAACCACGCTGAGATATCCACCAAAGCAGCGGCTAAAATCAAGAAAGCCATTTGTACGCGCTGCACAAGACCTTCTAGCAGCCTCTGGTGGAAGCCTTAGCAAACAGTGGTGCCACGCGGCATGGTGTAAACAATGGTCAAGCAGCACATCCCGACTTCGCCAAGTATTTACATCCCCGCCCGAGAACCAGCTGGGCCATGGCCTCTCTAGACTTGCCTCATCAAGGCGTAACCGTTTACTCACTAGTGTTGGACGCTATGGTGCAGACATGTTGCGCTGGGGCTTAGCAGAGAGTGCTGCTTGTGAGTGTGGTGAAATGCAGACGGCAGCCCACATTATCAAGGATTGCCGGCTATACAATCCACCTCATGGTAGGGAAGGCCTAGTTTCTATCGATGACACCAGGCAGTGACTAACCAACGGATGCCCTGACATATAGCGACACACGAGAGAAGAACTTCTGATCAACGAAGCTGATGTACAAGACATCTCTGCGGCTACTTGGGCGGACCATAAATGGAATTCTGAATGGAAGTCAAGCGCCACCAGACTCTATTCGTTCATCCCCATCGACCTTAAACTACCAAGACAGGCATGGGTGCGCCCCAACCGTCTCCGTACGGGCGTCGGGCTTTTCCGCTCAACCATGCACAATGGGGAATGGCCTCTTCCTCCTCATGTGAATGTGGTGCCGAGGAACAGACCGCAGACCACATCGTCAATGACTGTTCCATCTTCAAGCCACCTAACGGAGTGGACGGTCTGCGTGTCATGGATGATGAAACCAAAGACTGGCTGCTCTCTAGTAGCTTTCCAGTGTAATAGTAGTAGTAGTAGTAGGCATCCTTCCATCTTTTTAGATGATGGTAGCACTCTGGGTACGGCAGCTTCTCATGTGGCTCTGAAGTCCAATCCTGGCGTGGCAGTCTCGTCCACAGTTTGGACATATGAAATCAAAGGAGTTCTGAGGCTGCTGTCTCTCTTTTCTTCTTTGTCTCCTTTGCTCTAGTTGCTTCCTTCGCCTCGACTGACCCTTTGCTAGACCCACACTGACTTCGTAGCGCCATCTGTTGCCGTTTGCTGCGATCAGTTCCCAGCTGGCAGGGTCTATGTCAGTTAGCTTCAGGTCGCGTTTGCAAACGTCTCTGTAACGCAATGCAGGTCGTCCTACTGGGCGTTTCCCTGTGGCAAGTTCACTGTACAGAATGTCCTTTAGAATGCGCCCATCCTTCATTCTGGAAACATGCCCCAACCAGCGTAGACGTCGCTGGCAGAGGAGAAGGTGCATGCTCAGAGAGCAAGAACGTTCCAAAACAGTGGTGTTGGGTATTCTGACCTTCCAGGAAATACCAAGAATGCGCCTCAAGCAACGAAGGTGAAAGCTTTCAAGGCGGTTTTCTTGTCTGGCATAAGTGGTCCAGGACTCACTACCGTACAGCAGAGTACTAAGAACACATGCACGGTACACTTTGAGTTTTGTGTTAAGTGTCAAAAGATTATTGTCCCACACTCTCGCCCCGAGTTGAGTCATCACTTCTGCAGCCTTGGCTATCCGTCTGTCGATTTCCTTATCTAAGGACAGGTTGCTGTTGACCGTTGAACCAAGGTAGGTGAAGTGGTCTGTCACTTCGAGCACTTCTGGTCCTATGGTGATGACAGGTGGCTTGGGGACATCTTGGCCCATGACTACTGTTTTCTTGATACTGATGGTCAGTGCGAATTCCCTACAGGCGTGTGCAAACTGGTTGAGCAACTGCTGCAGCTCGTGCTCGACGTGTGCTGACAGTGCTGCGTCGTCGGCAAATAACAGTTCTCTGATCAGCACTGTACGAACCTTTGTCTTGGCTCTCAGTCGGGCCAGGTTGAACAGTTTCCATCACTGCGGGTGTGTAGGTGGACTCCTTGTGTGGAGTGACCGAATGCAAAGTTCAGCAACAGAGAGAAGAAAATCCCAAACAAAGTCGGCGCAAGGACACATCCTTGTTTCACACCAGATCGAATTGCGAAGGGTTCAGTGGTCTCCCCGTCGTAGCTGACCACACCCTGCATGTCCTTGTGGAAGGAGATGATGATGCTAAGCAGCTGTGGGGGACAGCCAATCTTCTGCAGTAGCTGAAACAAGTCTCTCCTGCTGACAAGGTCAAAAGCCTTCGTCGGGTCAATAAAGGCGATGTATAACGGCCTCTGCTGCTCACGGCACTTCTCTTGAAGCTGTCGTACGGAGAAAATCATGTCTGTTGTGGACCTCTGGGCGCGGAACCCGCACTGAGATTCAGGGTAGACCCTGTCGGCCAATACCTGAAGGCGCCCAAGGACCACTTTGGCAAAGACTTTTCCCACGATGCTAAGCAGAGAGATGCCTCTGTAGCTGTTGCAATCAGTGCGATCCCCCTTGTTCTTGTACAGAGTAATGATCTTGGAGTTGCGCATGGACTGCGGTACTTGGCCCTCTTTCCAACAAAGACGCAGTAACTCGTGCAGTGATTTTAGCAGGACAGGTTTCCCACACTTTATGACCTCAGCTGGAATGTTATCCTCTCCCGGTGCTTTCCCACTTTGCATAGAGTCAATGGCTTTACTCAGTTCTTCTAAAGTAGGTTCTGCATCAAGCTCTGCGATAACAGGTAGATCTTCAATGTTGTCTAGCACGTCTTGAGAGACTGAGTTTTCTGTTAAATATAGTCCCAGGTAATGTTCCACCCAGCGTGCCATCTGCTTGTCCTTGTCTGTAAGGATCTCGCCAGTCGATGCTTTAAGGGGGGCACACTTTTTGATTGGTTTTCCTGTTGCTTGTTTGATGCCCTCATACATTTTTCTTATGTTGCCACTGTCTGATGCAAACTGAATACGTTCTGACAGCAGATTCCAATGGTTGTTTGCACAGAATGTAGTCTGGGAACATTGTGAATCTTGGGTGGTGAAAGGATAGACCCTCGGCCCCAGAGGCTCACACGACGACGACTTCATTTGTTGACTTTCCATTTTCATGAACTGTGCACCCTGTTTTTTATTAGGTCGGTAAATTATTGCATTATCTTTACGTAACAATTATGCAACAATGTAACAAATATGTAACAATTAGATGTGTTGTGTCGCGTTAACTATTTTAGTACATACGCCAGTAGTAAAGATGCCATAATAAAGATGTCTTATCTCATTGTGGGTCGCACAATAAAACTTGCATTAAAAGTGGGTCGCGAACTGAAAAAGGTTGGGAAGCACTGCAGTCTATTCTATACAAAACCTTTAAAAATTAGTAGATATTTTTTGCTGAAATCTCCCATTCTTCAATCTCTTCGTTTCAACATTGTTTATAAATTCACTTGTTCGTGTGACACAAATCCGACATACATAGGTATGTCCACAAGACATTTGTCTACAAGAGCAAAAGAACACCTTAATTTGGTAGATATCAACAAACACAGTGCAATTAAAGACTACAAATGTGACTGCAGTATCTGTTGTGACGTCAATTTTACAGCAAAGTCATTTGAAATAATTCAAAACTGTCAATCAGAATGTGAAACCAAAATTCAAGAAGCACTTCAAATAAAACAGCGCAAACTTCAACAAGCAGTCATTCGCTGGAGAGGCATCTTTCTTATTGAAATAATATTAAATTACCTTTGCTTCCTTGAGCCAGGACATGCAAACCATCTCAGCTTATCTCCAGAACTGGCGACTGAAACTCAGCGAAACCAAAACTGTGGCGGCAGCTTTCCACCTACACAATCGGGAAGCTGATCGTGAGCTACATGTCCACAACAACGGAAAACCTCTGTCCTTCTGCCCCGAGCCAAGGTATCTTGGGGTGACACTAGACAGATCGCTCACATACCGCCACCATTTGGTGTCACTGCGCAAGAAACTGACAGCCCGCGCTGCACTACTGAAGCGCCTGGCAAGCTCTAGCTGGGGGGCGAGGGCTGACACTTTGCGAATAGCAGCCTTAGCCCTTGTCTACTATTCTGCAGAGTACTGTGCACCTGTCTGGTGCCGCAGTGCTCACTGCCACAACATCGACACTGCCATAAACAGCGCCCTGCGCACAGTGACCGGATGCCTGCGTCCCACACCATTGGACAATCTCCCCATTCTCGCTGGCATCCAACCTGCTGAGCTTCGTCGCGAAGAAGCCACTCTGTCCCTCAGTCGACGGGCACTGGAGCCTAACCATCTTCTCCACCATAAGATCTCTGCCTTCCCAAACGGGCACCCCCGCCGACTGAAATCAAGACACCCATTCGTGCCAGCCGCTCGGCTTCTGATCAACGAAGCTGATGAACAAGACATCTCTGCGGCTACTTGGGCGGACCATAAATGGAATTCTGAATGGAGGTCAAGCACCACCAGACTCCATTCATTCATCCCCGACGCCGACACACGCCCCATCGGCCTGACACTACCAAGGCAGGCATGGGTGCGCCCCAACCGTCTCCGTACGGGCGTCGGGCTTTTCCGCTCAACCATGCACCAATGGGGAATGGCTTCTTCCTCCTCATGTGAATGTGGTGCCGAGGAACAGACCGCAGACCACATCATCAATGACTGTACCACCTTCAAGCCACCTAACGGAGTGGAAGGTCTGCACGTCATGGATGATGAAACTAAAAACTGGCTGCTCTATAGCAGTCTTCCAGTGTAGTCCGGGAACATCGTGAATCTGGGGTGGTAAAAGGATAGACCCTCGGCCCCAGAAGCTCAGCTCAGACGACGACGACGACCTTTGCTTCATGTCATAACTGCTTCCCCGGACTGTCTTTAGTTGCCGCTCGCTAGCCTTGCAGTCTTGTTTTGTGATTACACTTCGATCAGTATAGCCTACGTTACAACAAAATGTTAACACATTTGGTAGGCTATCATTCTGTTCTTAAGTTGTGTGTGTGCTTAGCTCAGTGCGTATTGTAGTTATTTGTTCAGTCACTTATCATTACGCCTACCAATATTTACAGTTATTTGTTTAGATGTAGTAGGTAGTCTATTTCCTGATGAGAGCATAGAGTTTTTTTCCGAAAAAGTTTGAATTCATTACGTTGTTAGTCTGATAGTGCATTGTATTTGTTTTAAATAATGCTATTCAGTCGTATTAAGTTATTGTCAGTCATCTGTATAATGGTATAGTAAAATAACTTCTCTCCCAAAGGTATAATATTACATAAAGAACAAACCATCTTCGACAGAACACTTCAGCTCTTCTCCTTTTGCAAGTGTAGATAATAATTCCTTTTTCCACGTCTGGCACTCCTCCTTTACAATTGCGGGACGTTGAGAAATAGGGAGCAGTTTTAACGGAAGGATCAACTTGAGATCTGTCCTATTGGTAAAAGATTTAGCAAAGCCAAACATGATCACAGATCAATTAAATCTTTGTTTTAAAAAAAAATGTAACTCTAAGATAGTGGAGATGCTTGATAGGTCTGCTTTGAAAACAGTTTTGAATTGAACTGAATAGAAATCAAACCGCATGCAATTTTATTAAACATCATTGGCTCTTATTTGTGCGGCACATGGTAGCCTGTATCAGCACTCAGAGATTATAGTGGGCTGGGTGATCTGTCTAACTGCAAAAAAAACTACGTAGGCTACGGCACAAGAAAGAACACCAAACAATATTTAGTAAGTGACAGTTTTTACAGTAAGGCTAACACAAATTAATAAAAAAGTTAAATTTATTGCTAAAAGACATGTTTCCATTTCTTGGAGTTTTTTAATTCTATTGCTGTTTCAAAGGATTCACTGTAATCTCATCGCGGTAATTTCATCGCAGTAATTTCATCGCAGTAATTTCATCACATAGTAGCCTAATTACATCGGTTACATTGTCATCGCATTGTAATTACATCGCAAGACACCACATCGTCAGTAATTTAATCGTCTTCGTCAACGTCCACCCTAACCCTAACGTCCACCCACCCTAACCCTAACTTCGGAGGGAACCAGCTACTAGACGGTTTGATTAATCTTTCGCCCCTACGCCCAGGTCGGACGATCGATTTGCACGTCAGAATCGCTACGGCCCTCCATCAGAGTTTCCTCCGGCTTCGGCCTGCCCAGGCGTAGTTCACAATCTTTCGGGTCCCGACGACCGTGCTCTTGCCGGAGCCGGCCCTTTCAGGGCGCGGCCCTGCCGGCGGTGCTCCCGTCGCCCCGCAGCTGGTAGCCTACGCAGCTCTCATACTGCGATGTAATTACCTGACGATGTGATATACTGCGATGTAATTACCATGCGATGAATTTACCACGATGATATTACCACGATGAAATTACTGCGATGAAATTACTGGACACCGTTTCAAGGCAACGCCTGTCTGGAATTGGTATATGCGCGTAAAGCAAATTTAAAGCATGCTTTGCCTTCAAAATAAATTAGCCGAATACTGTTTTTTTTAGTACTTTCACGTTTTACCTTTCGTATAAAATATGCAATCTACTTCTTGTGATATTCTTCAATGACTTTACCATCCTCCAATCGGTTGGAGAAACCATGAGGGCCTGTCAAAGCAAAGCAAATTAATTTCTAAAAACACAAGAGATCAGCTTAACAACTAACTATCCACAAAGCGAGTCACGCAGTAGATTCACTATCAATGCACAAGTAAGCGTTAGCCTACACGTAAAAACAATAAGTACATTAGGTTTACCTTGAGGAGAATATCGTTTAAAGTTGATACTTTTTTAATCATTCCGCTTTGACGGTGCAAGAATCTCCTTGGGAGTGTTAGATTAATTGTTTTGAAAACAATGTCTGGAGTGTAAAAACACTTCCAATATCTTGTGAACTTAATTTGAGGATCATTTATTAACAAAGGGTTTAATGAATTTCTAAACACTCGGTCGTCATCTTCGTAGCCATCAATCATGATTGTTATAATCAGAGGGCGATTGCACTGATATTTTACCTGCAATAGAAACCTTTGACTGAGTATACTTTTGTGGTATTTTTTTTTATTTTATTAAAACAAATAGTTTTTGCACGGAGTGAAGTCGGGGGCGTTTTTTGTTTCCTTTGTCATATCAATTCGTGCTATCAGATTATTTGCTAATTTTCGTCACATAATCCCAGATCTACATCAACAACTTGAAAACAACATCACTCTTCGAAGGCAACTGCTTAGTGCAGGGGTTCCCAAACTGGGGTACATGTACCCCCAGAGGTACATTTTGACTTTTCAAGGGGTACATTAGATTATTTAAGTATGAGAATATTCTTTCCATAACTTCTAATCTGCCTTAAAATATTTTTTATCACCTGATGATGTTAATAATTTGAAGACCTGAGATTAAGAACTCCTTAGTAAGTCACACTTTCACCCGTGCAGTAGAAGCTTTAACTACAACTACAGTGACTACCAAGTTTACCTGACTTATTGTGTCCAATCACAGCACACAAGACAAAACAGCTGATTGATTGCTATGAGAAGCATACTGTAATTACAAAGGCTAGCCTGCACTGCAGGCTGGGACAAGGATGCAAGAGGAACTGATTGAACTCCAACATGATGGCTTTGCATGCGATGTGTACTCTGAGAGAAATTTAAGTGATTTTTGGTTTACGATGTGCAAGTCGTACAAAAAGATTGCGGAACCTGCTATTCATGCATTGTTGTTGTTTCCATCAACATGGTTGTGTGAGTCAACATTTTCAGTGCTGCTTGGAATCAAATCAAAGAACAGTTTACAGCTCAAAACACCTGAACATAATCTTCGTTGTGCTGTTGCTAATGTGTCACCTCGTATTATTGAGCTTGTTGCTAAAAAGCAGGCTCATCCATCACATTAGTTAGGATTGCTGGGCTTATTCAGCCGATATATATATTGTTTGTTTGATTGATTGTAGTGTTTGTTTAACCTTGGATTACATTGTTATGAATAACTTTGTGTGCTTTGATTGGTACAAAATATCATGTATGCAGTCTTCTAATGCAGCTCTACTATTAATTTGTTGCAATGCCGTATCTAAACTTTCTTAAGCCAAAAATATGACAAAATTTTGGGGGTACACGAGCGAATCTATAAATTGACCAAAGGGTACCGATGAACAGAAAGTTTGGGAACCCCTGGCTTAGTGCTTAACCCAGGCAAACTCTAAAGAGGCAATTAAAATATTGACGAATGTAAACAGTAGGCCTATAGCCTATTGCGTAAGCCTAGCTACCTTCAATACTGTGCCTGCAGTAAGTGTTAGTTCAGGGTTTTCGACTGTTAAAAAGTTGCGTACGGGCTCCGATGGAGATGTGCTGCCAGAAGCCAAAGTCTAAAAAATATAACAAAAATTGCGGTTACATTATATTGCTGTTAGAGTAGCCTTTATCAAACTCATGTTAGTGTTTGTTAGACAAAGTGAGGCTACTGCTTCATGTGTTGTTCAAGTTGGCGAAAGCATTCGCGTGACACTGGTTGCCTAATGTTCAGATTTCCATTGAACAAAATCGTGATCGTAAAATAAAACAAACAATAAACATGTCCGTTGTTGATTTCTATGGTGACGTGTCCCAATCCTATACAACGTCACTCCCGGATGTAACACAAAATACAGTTTTTAAATTTTATGCCTTTAAGCTGCAGGAAGCTTAACAGTGTCACCTTATGTAATGTCTGTTTTATTTATGTTTACGATGGCTGTGTCCATTTTTAACTTCGTGTCATTGTTCAACCCACATCTCGTGTACAAAGTGCATTGTTTTTACCGCAATTTATCCTTTGCGCAAGGCTTCTAAAAAGCAGTGGTGGAGACATAAAATAATTAGTACTTGACAACAGAGCCATTGCACTTGTAGAGAGGATGTTGTAGAGAGAGTCAAAAACGCATTCTCAAGAACCGATTAAACCAGTTTCCATTAAAATAGTGGCCACTCGAAACCTCGAAGTATTCATATGAACCACCAATAGGTTGCATTATTATATGATCCAACAGACAAATATAGTTTCCAATTTTAAATACACCATTGGACTTCATTTTCAAATTGATAGTTGATTGCTTGTTGCACCACCTGACCAATAGGAACCAGCATTTTGACTAAAAACTTTAGTTTGTAGTCTGTAGTTGTGACTGAATCATAACATTTTATTTCCAACCAAGACCTAATATGGTTTCAAGCTGTGACTGGTTTGTAGCCTACTAATAGGCTACCAACTAGCACAAGTTAGGCTACGAACCTTCATGCAAATGGTCTTTTTATAAACTGAGGTTTTGTATATCGATAAATTTGAAACAGATAAAATCATACAAGGATACGGTATTGATCGTACTACAGTAATATAAAGAAATGAATTAGCTGTTGCAAACGTTTTTGGCTATGCAACATGTTAGCCAATGTCAAGCATCAGAACAACTGATTTGCACATATACGAAACGTTAGTAATAATTACTAACGTTTCGTAGGCCTATATGTGCAAATCAGTCGTTTTAAGGACGATAAAAGAAGTAAACTAGAAATTAGTTTATTTCTTTTATCGTCCTTAAAACGACGTGTCTTGGTTGGATTATCTGCTTACGGCTCAACAAAGTTGCCTCTTTCCAAAGTAGGGGAGAGTGGGGCTAGTCGGAAAGATTTTTTTTTAAAGTGAAATTTAAAACAATTGGTGCATAACCTGACAACTTGAAGCGGCTTAAATTATCACCTATTGTGTCCTCTATCATACAACCAAAAATAAGTATTGAGTCAATTAAGCTTTTAATTAAAAATTTAAAATAAACAAACATACAATTGATTTTTCAACTAACCCCATGCCTGGGGTTAGTTGAAAAACGTCAGTTTGATGCCCACCAATGAACTGGATACTATTTTTTCAACCAACAAACATTTACATGGGGTTGTAAGCAAATATGTTAACTTGCTTTAAAATCAAAATGCAATGAATTCTACATCAAATCATCGTAAAAACATTTTTTAATAAACGCATTGTTAAAACTTGTGATGCCGCATATATAGCACTTTCCAAGTTATTCAAATTAAAATTTTACAATGTATGTCTGCTTAAAACAAGTACATTGGAGCTTATACTACTTATTATCATACCACGACGATATACTCGTATCATACTACATAGTCATACCGTTATCAAAACGTTTTCCAACTAACCCCACCCACTATTTTCCAACTAGCCCCATTAACATATGACAAACTATTTTCTTAAAATATTGAAACATGGTGCGTTGGACTAAAGTTTGTTTATTCCTTAGTGTTGTAGAACACCTACAGGTGACACACACCAAAAAACTTCTGCCTATCTTTAACAATATCGACGCATAAGATGTTTTTCAATACGCCAAAAATTTTACTTTGAAACTAAGAAAATACAAAATTGTCAGCCAAACAAGTATAACTTGACTTAACAAATCGAAACTAACATGGATTATGTGTTTTTATAAACTACTTCACATGTTGGCAGTAAATATTTAAAAAAGTTATCGAGAGTTAAAAAAATGACCATTTTTCAACTAACCCCGCCTTCCAACTAACCCCACTCTCCCCTACTTGATTTTGATCAGACCTCAACTGGAATTGCTACAAATGAACCACAGTGTTTTTTAAAGTTTGTCAGAACATTACAAAACTAAACATCGAAAAAGAAACTAAACAAACTAACAGACAGCAGATACGCAAAAATTGAATATCCTATGTGTTAGGGGTCTTTATTATCAACTCAGTGCACCGTATCTCTGCCACATCATTGTAATTTGTATTCATTCGGTTGTTTGAGAAGATCTTGCATCATGAACACAAATCTTGTTTCGCGGTTTCGAAATTACGGTAATTATATTCCAACATGAAGTTGCAGTCCTTCTGGAATTTTTAAACAGATTACAAATGTCCCACAAAGGTTTGCAAGCTATAGGGGAAGGGAAGGTAATTTGATACGGAAGGTAATTTGATACACCCCCCCTACAGAAATGTACAAAAAATATTAGACAAAAATATTGTCATTAGGTGGAAGATCTGTGAAAATAATGCCTACAAAACTTGCACCATGCAGCTAACTCGTGCTTTTATGGCATAAAATTGTAAAAGCCTGTTTTTTGAGTATTTTCGTAAAATTTTTAACTCATGATTATTTTCGTCTGGAAAATTAAAGAAAAGCTCCTGAAAGATGAAACCAAACTCATTTGACAGTTCATTGATAAGGCTTCAAGGGCTTGTCACGTTTTTTCTGCAATGTGCATCCAAGCATACAAAAATCAGAACTTTATAACTTTTTTTGAAAAAGGTAAATTGATACATGTGGAGAAGGTAAATTGATACAGTATATTAAACTCTTTTTTGTGACTGTAATAAATGTTGTCATTGATCTAGTTGATTTAAATAAGTTATTCTTTATTAACAAGACCTGCTACTTTGGAAAACAACAATTATATGGGCTTTCGTAGGCTTACACGCTATCTGCTTTCAAAAAATGAGAAAAGCGCAAAGCACCCCCCTTGAATAAGAACTCCAGCCAATGATCTTTTCCATGTCCATCCCGCTGCAGAAGCTTCGCCGCACACATGGTCCTCAACAGTCATCCTTGCACCCAAGCACGCCAACCACATATTAAATTTTCATTTATTGCTTTGTTGTCTAAAGGGATTTCTGTATTAGTTTTACTGTATCAAATTACCTTCCGGGTGTATCAATTTACCTTCCGTGGAAGGTAAATTGATACATTTGAGTGACGTTTTTAAAATTTCAATTAAAAAAAAAGTAACAAAAATAGAAAAGTGAAAATGTTTTTAAAAAGTGTGTAAGGGATCAGACTTTCATTTCAGCTTAAAATCAATAGTTTGTGTCACGTAATTTTCAGTTAACAGGCAAAAATGTTAAAAGTGTATCAAATTACCTTCCCTTCCCTAACAACTTGGCTCGATTAGCATGCTAAGTGTATAAGAAGTTATTTCTGAGGAATTAGTCTAGCTTAGTAAGCACAGGCTGTCCAGAAATGTTAATTTTAACGTAGATCTATTGTTTTACCATCATTATGTTTCCTACTAGCAACCTTATAGCCTACAATAGTGTAGACTAATTTTGTCAGCAAACTCATTGTAGAATCAATATTTTCTATTTTTACCTGATGATTTAAAATGGATTTCCAAACGAGAAAGAGAAGCATTGACCAAATATCAAGAAAACGTCGAAAAGTTTTCATTTCCTGAGTTTCTTGTTTAACTCAGACCTGTTCACATCAAACACCTTTTCCAAAGTTTATTAAACTTTAGCTTTTGCTCTGTAACAAACTTGATAACCTTTTTTACAGCTTTACGACAGCATGCTGTGACAATATTTTTACAGTAGCCTATCTCTCTTTTGTCTCTGTTAATCAAGTGATGAGGAAACACTGACGTGGAATACCGTTGCCTTTCCTAGAATGGAAGTCCCAGTTAAGAAACAAAGCTACAGCCTAGGCTACAGTATTGGAGGCTATGCTCGTTAGCAACTGGGGCATTTTTCACTCGATTTTAGTTTTGAATCGGAAAACATTACATTGTTTACATTGGGCTTTTTCTTTTCTCTTGGGACATTTTCATAACAACAATGTAATTCCAAATTGAAGAACTATGGAGGAATGGCACTCATTATGTCTCTGCCTCTAAAAAATAGATAGCTAGCTTTGCTTGCTCCAGTGTAGCTTACCTAAAATTTGTTCATCTAACATTATATTTTAAATGCTTTTTTTTAATTCTGATTCTGGAATTCATTTTATTGAAATTTTAGAATATCAACTCGACTGATCTACAAAGAAAAACGCTTTTTTGAGTTGCTTTCACTAAACGGCCTTGGGGAAATTCAAAGGCGCTGAATCCAAAAATGAATCCGGTTTTTCTCTATCACATCAAGTTTCCTTGCAATTTTTGAATTTAATTTTCCATAAGCTTTTTTACACCGATGACGTCATCAAATTATTTGCACTTAACCTTCTCGTAAAAAAAGCTTAATTTTAATCTGTCATTGCATCTTTTTTGTGACTGATATACTTTAGAAAAATCATTAGTCAAAAAGAAATTGGTTCCATCGATGCAAATTTGTTTAGTTTTGGATCCATATTTTTAATTTTTTTCTGCATTTTCGCTAAATGGCAAAATAAACGTATTTGTTAGAAAGATTACTTCATGTTGATTCAGTGTTGCTAAATGTTATTCAGCAAAAAAACTTTTAAATTAATCAGAATTTGGGTTTTATTAGCTTGAAAATTGTAGAAATACCATCGAAAATGTCATTGTTATTTCAAATATTTGCTCTTCAAAGATGCATGGGCGTGTGGATTTTTTTTAAAATAATTGTGCGAAACTGTGTATAGGCTACCGTTAGCAGGGGCTTCGAGAGGGGGAGAAGTCGGGCAACTTTCTCCCTTAGCATAACACTGTAAAGGAAAAACGAGCAGTTTTTCATTTTGTCACTTTAGAGGAGCCCATATTTACTAGCCTACTAGGCCTACAATAAAAATGTACCAACTTAAAAATAAACAAATTTTTTAATGAAATGCGTAGTTCCAAGTATTTTTCGATTAATGTAGGTGCTACTTCAATTCAAGAATAAATCATTCTCGTATTAATTAAGGTGCGGTAGGCCTAGGTAATGTTAAACTGCTTCAAGACATAAAATCTGATTAAGCTTAATGACTTCTGTATCACTGAACCGTTTCTGTTGTTTTAACTTGAAAACTGGTGCTGCTTTGGCTAAGCGTGTAGCCTGCTATTTTTGCTTGACCAACTTAACCTTGACTTCAAAAACTGCGTTGGCCGAGTAGCCTATATGATAATGGAACCAACATGTCTGGAAGGGGAAAGATGTTCATGCAAGATTAAAGGAAGGAAAACCTTTCGGCCTATTTTCTGCTTATGGGTGTCACTACGAAAATCTAGTTGGAGTTGATGGTGTGCAGTTGGGATTTGTAGAACAAGTTTAGACAAGTTGTAGCCAATAATAATGCCATTTTGGATGAGTTTGGTTTTGAATCTTTATCCTCGGACTGACAAAGCCTTGATAGGTTATTCCTGGTATTCGCATATTTGCAGAGGCTCTTGACGCAGGGTCGGTTACCGAGATTGGCAGAGTGAAGTTTTCCTATTGTTGAAGTGTTGTTGCCAGGGAATTATTCCATTCACTAGGTCAGCGTTTCTTTCTAACTCTAGACTCTAGCATCCGCTTCTGACTCTAGCACCCCTGTAAACAGGCCTGACCAGTCTAGCACCCCCTAACTATTGTTGACATACGACTACTACAGTGCCGACCAAAAGTTTAGTAGAGGTCGAAATTTTGACATGCCTTCAGATCGCTGGGGATATATTTTGTAATGAAGTCTCTTGTTGTTTAACAAATTGTGCAGTTGTTTTAACGAAGTTGATTCAGGATTTGGTATTTGACTTTCATTCACCAACAGAAATTCAATTATAATTATATGTAAGTGAATCAACTCTCTTAAAACAACAGCACAGTTTGTTAGGCGACAATAAAAAAACAAAATATACCGCCAGCGATCAAAAAGCATGTCAAAATTTCGGCCCCGCCATTAAACTTTGGCCTGCACTATTGAAAGGAAAGCGATGTACAAATTGATCAGTTTGTTTATGCTTTAAAACTACTGTCGTCATTGGTGATAAAAGAAATAGGAAAACCCGACAATAGTGAAAAAACATGGACAAACTTAAGCATACTTAAAGGGGTATTAAAGGAAAAACCTGACTTGGCGATTTTCCACGTTCTTTGTGTTTAACATGCTACCATAAAACGATTTTCAATAAAATTTTGCCCCATTGCGGTCTGACCACCATTGTGGGCGTGCTTTTGTCAGAGCTTTCAAAACGAGATTGGCCTGAGCAACGAAGCGTGCGACTGTAAAGAACGTCATAAAGTCTACGTCATAAAGTCTAGCAATCAACCGATCACGCAATAATTGTTACTGCGGGCGATTTGACTGTAGGCTATGTATGTATTTACATCAAAACAGCACATTTTAACATCAAAACAGCAGACAGTTTGCTCAAAACATCAGATGTGGTAACGTGGCTTTTGTTATTGCTGGACTTTATGACGTATTCTTGAGCTGTGTTTGCACGTTTTGGTCATTTTGAAAAAAATGAAAATAAATGAAACACTGGACTTTGGGCCTTGCCAGCGCCATTGAAAACAAATTTTTTTGGGTAATTGTTTTTGAAATGTATTCTTGAATGTTCAGTTTACTCATTTTAATGCTTAATTCCGGTTTGAAATTTTCCTTTAGTATGCCTTTAAGTTTCCCAGCTGGGTAACTAGTTACACATGTATCAATGGGATTTTTGTTGTTGCTTAAGTGTGACCAATTTCGCTATTCCAGGCTTCGTGTTGGTCAAAGCCACTCTCATATCGTGGAGCAACCCATGTTGAAGGCGATTCCTTTGTTTTTATTTGGAGCATGGTGGAAAACGCATTTTCACACGGGTAGGTTGTCGGAAATGGAATGATCAATTCCAGTGTTGCTCGTGCCAATGCAGAATATGCTGTCAACTGTTCACACCAGAAATCAGCAAGCGGAAGGACGAGATTTTGTCCAACAACTCTGATCAGGGATTCATAGTATAGGGATCGCCACTCGGCTGAAAATCCGACAATCGGAGTGTAAAAGTGTTGCCAGATAATTTATATATTTTTAGAACAAAATATTATTTTGGCATTTTAAAGAGTAGTGATCGCCCAAAACTTGTCCGTTTAAAACTAACCTGAAGTTTAAAGTTGCACAAGATTGAGTTAAAGTAATTTGTAGTTGTGTAACTTTGCAATAAGAATGTTCTAAATTTATGTACCAAACTTAAATAAAACTTGCAGGTGTAAAAAAATTATTAGAAACCAATTAAGAACAAAAAAATTGAGAAAATTAAAATACACCTCAGGAATAAAGAGCTTCATGTTTTAAGTGTTGAGGCCGGTAATTATTTTTCAAGTAGGCTTAATATGTTTTATGTACAAGAGAGGGTAAATTTGCCAAAAATATGATAGTTTGATAAGTGAACAAAAAAAATTGCTTTAGATTAGTTTTAGAATATTTATTTACGGGCAAGTTTTGGGCAACTACTACTTTAAAAATGCCAAAATAATATTTTTTTTTTAAATATAAAAACTGTCTGGCAACACTTTTACACTCCGGTTGTCGGATATTCAACCGAGTTGGCGATCCCTATAGTATGAATCCCTGACTCTGATGCACCTGCATGTCGATCAGCTCCTCTTTTAGTCTATTATCATCACTCACGTCTGCCAAGAAGGGCTGCTGTATCCACTCTGGATACGAGTGATTTGTGGGCATGTATTATGCCATGGTTAGCGCGTTGGGCTCGCAGTCGAGAGCCTGTATGTTCGACTCCAGCCACCCGAAGTTGCTGTTGTTTCTCTGGGCAAGAAACTTTACGATAATTGCCTCTACCCAGTGATCGATTTCGAGTAATGGGTAGTACCAAATTTAAGTCATAAGTAGATTAGACAACCGGAAACAGACATTGCCGTCGGCTGCAGCGTGGGTCAGGTGTACGTCGGAAGGCGTACACCGATGCATAGCGCTCAAGTCCGCTTTCCCGCAATGCAGGATAAAGATGAACAAACAAACAAACAAATGGTGGTTTCTAGAAGCGAGAGGTGAGCAACAATATTACAACAAAGCACCCACTAGGTACGTTCGCACAATCTACTACTCAGGATCAATTTGCGTACTTGGCTGGGAGATGATTACAATAACAGCAAATCATGTTGACTACTTCGAAACAGCAATCATTGATATGACAACTGCTGATACTGACAGAAAGATGAAAAAATGCAGAAAAGTAAAATGGCATTTTTTTGGTATTAAACTGCATTGTATTTAGCACCCCGGTTAAGAAACGCTGCACTTATAGTCCAGTCAAATTAGGTTTTGACCCAGAAAAAAATAGTAGGCCTACAAAGCTGAAATTTTGCCACAAGCATCAACACATAGTCTGAAACAAAATATCAAAAATCCGCATAATTCCACCTTGGGCAAAAAAAATTATGGCAATTTCGAAAAAACAAGGAAATTTATAAAAAAAATTATCAATAATGACCGAATGGCAACATAGGCATGTGACATATCCATTATTTTTTACTGCTAATTCTGTTTTATTGATTCTAAGTTTCTCTTTCAATAAGATTGTTTTGAATAAGAGTAAGTTGAGTAGGCTAATATTCTATTTGAGGTTTGATCTGTTAAATGTATACTGGAACTGCCAAGATTACGTCGCTAGAAACTACAGGATCATCGTCTTGTCTTAGAATCACTGCAGTTACTGCTTCACTTGTCGCAACAATGTACATCTTTAGACCAAAGCCACTTCACCTACAGTATAAAAAAATTATTGTAAAGCACACTTGTCTTGAAATTGTGCTTGTGCTTTTAAACCAGTTAAAACTTGTAAGTAGGCCTATACCGTAATTTATAGAGAGTGCTAAAAAAAAATGTTATTATAGGCTATAGGCCTAACTACACTACTCGAAATCTATTCCTTTTTGCAGGCTGTGATATGGCAGGCGCAATAAAGCAGAATGAGAAATGCATCATCTGTTTTCAAGGATTTGAGGAAGAGTGCCAAGAATATGGAAAACGGCAGCAAGTTCGAGATAAGGGTAAAAGGACCATGTTACATTTCGCTCATCTCCGCTGTGATGACAGAATGGTCGAAGAATTAGAGACAGAAACCGGTGTTTTTGTGCATGATAAATGCCGTCGAAACTACACTGACAGGAAAAGGATTAGAAGAATCACTGCATCCGATGAAGGAGGAACTTCCAAGAAATGGAGACGATCGCATACGTCTGGTTTTGACTGGAAGCGTGAATGCTTCTTTTGTGGAAAAAGTGCTAACTACGATCGGAAGCATCCAGATCGTAACACTCAAGTTCATGAGGTAACAACTATTCCTTTTCGAAAGAGAATCCTTGAAGCATGTGAAAAGCGATCTGACCCATGGGCGGCAGACGTTCAAATTCACCTAGATGATTGTTTAGATTTGGTTGCAGTAGAAGCCATTTACCATAATAATTGTCAGTTGAAGTTTTCTTGTGGAAAATCACCAGATGCAGCTTTTCTGTCACCTTCAGGCCGTCCAACTGATGTTGTAATGGTTGACCACTTCAACGCTTTGTGTAACTGGCTTGAAAATTATGGGGATTCAGAACTATACACATTGGCAGAAATACGTGACAAAATGATTGAACTGGCGGGAAGCTCCAATGTGTATTCGGTTAAAAGACTAAAACAAAAACTTGAAGTACATTTCGGTAATCACATTTATTTTGCTGAGCTGGATGGAAAGGAAAATGTTGTTTGTTTTCGCAACATGGCCAATTACATCTTGCACCGTTCCTGGTATTCTGAGCAAAAGGAGAATATTGAAGATGATGCAAGAAGAATTGTTAAAGCAGCTGCCAAGTTAATTCGTGCACAACTTCAGAATACCACAAATTATGCAGACATGTATCCAAGTGATGATGACATTCAGAACACTGATAAGGGCTTGAAGCTATACTACCACCTCTGCTATTACTTATGCTGCAGGCCCTGGTTCCTAATGTCAAACAACAGATCAGTATAGGTCAGTGTATCATAAAAGCTGCAAAACTACGGTCATTTTTACCTCCTGTACTGTTTGGATTTGGTGTGGAGGCGGATCATATGTTTGGCTCCAGGTGGCTCATTGACGAACTCTTCAGACTGGGATTCTCCGTATTGTACAGTGAAGTTAACCGTTTCAGGCAAGTTTTACTACACAAATGATAAATCTGTTTGCAGCGACAGGCCAAAACAATTGTGCCAAATCTAGTCGACTGTATCTACAGCTAATGCACGATCTTCCTAAAAGTCATCAATGGCTGTACAATCAATTTATAGCTCATGGACATCATACTGTTAGAAGGTCTGACAAATTTTGGTGTGGCATCTCCACAGACCTTGCGATAGAACAGATCTTGATGAGAACCCTAAAAAGCCGAGGTGGACTGACACGGGGACGTGGATTTACAGAAGCAGTTAGGATTTTATGGATCTATTGTATGCACCGGTGTGCTGGAATCCATCATTCCATGAGTGATTTTATTGAACTGCACGTGGCCACCAGTGAACAACACGCTGAAATGGGAGTCAGCAGAATTAAACGTGATTCTGAAGACATTAGCAAAATGATCACGTGGTTACAGAATCACAACCCATTCGATGACACTGACCCGGCTCTACGATCCTTGTCATCTGCACAAGCATCAGATGAGAAAGACGGCATTAATTGCGACATTGTGGAAGACAGTGGAATCATGATGCAAAAGAAAATGGGCAACAAGTCTTACACGGAAATGTCCTTTAAGCGAGCTGACCAAGTAAGGACTCTGGAGAATCTTCGAAAAGGAACAAAAATTGCAGATGACACCATACACATAGATCCGATGCTGCTGTTTTCCAGATTGTTGATTCAAGTTGAAAGGAGTGACAATATTAAGTCCCTTTTTGCTTATGAATTAGCTCCTATACCAACTTCTCTATTCAAGGATGACATGATGAGAAAAGGAATGAAATCATCACTTGCCTCCGTTCTAAAAGAGGATGTGCCACCAGTAGAGCTTTCCGAGTTAACAGATGCCAAATTTGTTATAGATGGAGACGCATTATTACATCGTGTCTATTGGAAAGCAGCTTCTTCATACAAGGAAGTTGTAAGTCAGTATGTGAGATATATGAAAAATAATTATGGAGGGGGTTCTACTGTTGTCTTTGATGGATACGCAGCTTCAACGAAGGATCACGAGCACAGCCGTAGAGAAGGTGGACGAACAGCTGCTTACACAAAGATTGCAGAACATCTCATCGTTCCAGATAACCAGCAGGCTTTTCTAAAAAATGACTCAAACAAGACTCAGTTCATAGCACTGTTGATGAAAGGTCTGGAACAAGATGATCATGATGTGTACCAAAGTGACAATAATGCAGACACCATGATAGCGAAACAAGCATTAACACTCTCTACTGCCGGACATCACACAGTGGTTGTTTCAGATGACACTGACATTCTTGTATTGCTCAGTCACCACTGGGATGGGCGGGATACACTACATGATATTTTTTTTTTTCGCACGCAACAAAAAAGTCGAAGGTTGGTTTGCAGATGTTCCGAATTCGTGACATTGCGGAAAGCATAGGTCAACAAATAGTAAAAAACATCTTATGTCTGCATGCATGGAGTGGTTGTGACACCACCTCGGCTACATTTGGACATGGCAAAGTGGCACTCCTGAAACATCTAAAAAGTAAAGAGGAGATCAGATCAATAAGCCAGATTTTCTATTCAACAAACGCTAACGTAGAAGAAATTTCAACTGCAGGTCAGAAGTTGTTTGTTTTAATGTATGGTGGTAAGGACGAGAAACTCTGTGAGCTACGATACAATCGCTACATGTCTGCAGTAGCATCTTTAACTGTTGGTGTTCGTCCAGAGAAGTTACCGCCAACAGAATGTGCTGCCAAGTATCATGCACAGCGGGTGCATCTACAGGTCTTGCAAGGGAAGCATCCTATTCCTGCTACGGTCATCAATCCTGAAAACTGGGGATGGAAGATTGTATGTGGAAAATACTTTCCTATCATGACGGACATGGAACCAGCACCTCCAGAGTTGTTGAACATTATTAGGTGTAAATGCAAGAAAGGGTGCAATGCAGCATGTTCCTGCAAGAGGAATGGACTGAAATGTGTTTCAGCCTGTACCTTTTGCACAGGAATATGTAAAAATATTGAGCCTCTTTCACTTGAATCAGAAGAATGCGAAAACACTACTACTCCTGTTGAAATACACAGAAATATATTTGATATCTTTAATGTGTAAGACGAAAATATTTGCTGTCCTATTAGTTTAATGTATTGGCTTTTTATGTTGAAAGGACTATACCTCGTTGAAATAACTTCATTTTGACCTAAATTTATCCTTATTGTATTTGCCTCATCATTAGCTTTAATTTCATATATCACTTGCCTATATTGCCATTCAGTCATTTTTGATAACTTTTTTATAAATTTTGTTTTTTTCAAAAATCCCATAATTTTTTTTGCCCAAGGTGGATTTTTGCGGATTTTTGATATTTTGTTTCAGACCATGCACTGATGCTTGTGCCAAAATTTTAGCTTTGTACTATTTTTTCCGGGTTTTCCAGGTTTTTTGGTTAATTTGATTGGACAATAAGTGCCGCTGAATGGAGAGCAGTCCTGAAATGCGTTGCTCAAGCACACACCCCGAAAATCGAACCAGCGCCGCGTGATCTTGAGCCGGGCGCGTAACCACTGAGCTAACGAGACGGAGAGTTGGTACTTTTAAAAAAAAAGCTAGACTGCAAACTTGAGCTGTAAACCAGAACGCACCATAAATCATTGATTGCCACTTTCGAAACAATTTTCTAAAATATTTTGTTGCTTTGAGAATTGTTTACGTGAACCGGTAGGCCTATCTCGAACGGCTGCGAGTTGAAGACGTGCTTTTAGCACATAGAGTCGGCTGCATAGCCGAGTGGTGAGAACACTGGAACGGCAATCGAAAGAGCGCCGATTCGACACCGCTCAAGAGCATGCGGCTGTGTTTGTGGCAGGACACTTAAAGGCATGCCTGAAGGTGGACACGAAGATTGGCTTCCTTGCCTTACAGTCCACTTAATCTAAATCTTCAACTACCGGGTGTAAGCCTGGATAAGACAAACAAACAAACAGCACATAGAAATTTGTAAAGAATATTGTTATTTACGCTCCACCATGACTCAACACCTATCGAACAGCGCATGCATAACTTATTGTGCATCAACTCAGACTATGCAAAACCTTTATTATTTGATGATGTGATCCGTAACTTTGCATTGCAAAAGGTCCGGAATGGATTAAAGGCTTTGTTGAGCTATTTTCATTGCCTGTAGGCGTATTGTGTGCAAAAAGTTACCAGCTATAACGATTTTGATTCGCATTTGAATGGAACCATTAGCCTACTGGCACCCAGGTTTGTTATGGGAAGGAGACCATTATCATCGACTTAAAAACGGCTCTTCCAGGACACAACAATAGGTAGCATAGCAGCTAACAGGATCATCAGCAAGCACGCTCGCACTTCCCAAACACTACATAGGTGTACAACTGTAGGGGGAGTGCCCAACAGTGCCCCGGGTGCCTACAGTGCCCCTCCCTTCGTTTTTCGCAATCCGTGACAAATTATTCACTCAACTGTACATTACCATGGTTACGTGGTCCGTAGAAGCTGCTGAAACTAAGTTAGGCAGAAATAAGTCATTGCTTGTTGTTGGCAGAAATGAAAGTTTGTTTTAGGGGGTAAAAAGTAAATTTTCAGAACTTTATAACTTTTTTTGTTGCAGTTTTTACGATGGCTTCAGGGATGCTTCACAAGTTTTTCATGCTTGGTCAGTCACTAGACTAGGTTTCAGTAATAACGTTTCAGATCGTAGGCCTCGTTAAAAAAAAAATGACGCCATCTTATCTTGTAGGCCCGTGATTCCAACAGTGCCCCACCCTGAGGTCTCCTACAGTGCCCCGGTGGAGCACTGTTGGAAGCCATAAAATTTTATTAATCAATATGCAGTGCCAAAATGATTATCAACATTTTATGTTATATCAACAATATTATAGGTGTTGCAGAGTTTTTGGTAGCCTGTGTTTCTAAGTTTCGGCTGTGGAAGAAGCTTCGTGCCTGAACTATATGTAGGCTAGGCCTATTGTTTAGTAATTTTGTCTGTCAAATTTGGTTATTTTGCTCCATAAACCAAGCCATTTCTTGTGAACCACATGCCAATATAGGCCTACCAAAATGTGTTGTGTCTGTATCTTGTGTTAATCATACCTTCCATATAGCCAAATCAATGATGTCTTTAATCTCCTGCATTGATTGATTGAATTTTTATCCTCGGACTGGGAAAGCTTCTTGCAGAGCTTAATCCTGGCAGTTTCGCATACTTGTAGACCGTAGAGGCTTTGCATCACTGACGCAGGCCCGGTCGCGAAATTTGTTTTCCCACGAGATTTCTGTTTCATTGATTTTAGTCACTCTAAAAGTAAGATTTTCCGAAAGTGTTTTGAGAGATTGGTTGATTCAGATTGCGAAATAACTATTTGCTAATGAAATTCTGCAATGATAATAAAATATAAGCTTTCCCTAACCCTACTTTTTTTGAAAAGCTCTTGTGCACCGCAAAACTTAATGTAAAGAAAAAAAAAGTTTAACTTCGACGGGCGTCGAACCCTCGTTCTCACGATCACTAGGCAGGGTATGAAGCCACTGAGCCAACCGTGCCAACGAGAAAATGTTGCATTCACACGGTTTTAATACAAACTTTTACCAAAATATGTAAATGAGACAGAAATCTCGTGGGAAAAAATTTTTCGCGGCCCGGTCACCGAGATTGACAGAGTGAAGTTTCCGATTGTTGAAGTCTTGTTGCCGGTGAACTATTCCATCCATTAGATGCCGCTGAATGGAGAGCAGTCCTTAACGTGCGTTGCTCAAGCGCACACCCCGAGAGTCGAACCAGCGCCGCTTGATCTTGAAGCTTCTTCGTTCCAGAAGTGACGCGCTAACCAATTGAGCTATCGGGGCTATTATTGCATGTTCTTTCACTGATTGACTGTTGAATAAACACCTTCCTTATTGCAATTGGTAGTTAGGGTTAGGTCATAACATCAAAGCTTTTAAAAAAGTAATTAGGCTACAGCAATTTGGGCTGTTCTAGTGTTCTATAAACTACAGCTCAGTGTGTTCGCATGGTTCCTTGGAACCTATTCGCATTATTTCGTTTAAGCGCAGTCACCACGACGGGCAGATAGCGTGTTCTACATGTTATGATAATTGTTGCTGTTATATTTTTGGTCTGTGATAATTGTGTAGCATATGTAGCCTACCACTTTTAAAAGGTTTTGTCTTGACCTGACCAGCTCAGTGACATCCATCATGTAAAACAATACCGGTACTAACACAAGTTTCATACATAGGGTAATCATTGCAAAAAAAGTGGCTCAACATTGCAACTAAAGACACCAATTACTTTGATAGGGGCACTGTTGGATCCTACCCGGGGCATTGTTGGATACCATATCCAACAATGCCCCACTTTGACAGGTGATTTTTAACGCCTGATTATGAAGTTTGTGTAAAACTTTTAAACTTTTTTTTATGTTGAAATACTAAAGAAAAGGAGGAATTTTCATAATAGAAAAAAAAAATTTGAAAAAAATCTTTTTTTTGATGTCTAAACCTCAATTTTCCAAAAAGCGGGGCACTGTTGGACACTCTCCCCTACATAGGTGGGGTAGCCTACTCTCAATAGCTCTGGATGCCAACACTGCGAATTCAACATTCAGGACGTCGATCACCTGATCAAGGATCGCTCAACCACCAAAATCAGTGGCGGATATGGAGCAGAAGGCTACATGCATGTGGCAACTTTTTTAAACACTGGTTGAAGCGCGCAAGCGCCAACGGCCCCGCATATGAGATGTGCACACACACCATACGACTCTAGACCTACAAGTTTTTTTAGTTAAAATAGTAAGCAACAATGGCAATTTTGTCGCATGTGTGGGCTACTCAAGTGATCTTTGTTGATTTCATATAGCTAAAACAGTGTTTCTCAACCTTTTTTGGCCCACACCCCCTCCATGAACTGGCAAAATTTTACCGCCCCCAACAAAAACGATTAATTACGAAAAGCGAAAAAAAAATACTATTAATACTACAAAAAGTGCTCAATGCCAAGCAAAAAGCCAAGCAGAGGGAATTAGCCTACATCAAATATAGTTATTATTCCATAAAAACCTCTACAGCTTGTTTCACCCTAAAAAGGAGATCATCAGAAGGTCCTTATTCAAATAGACTTCCATTTCTATTTGAATAAGGACCTTTTGATGATCACCCTTTAATCAAAACGCCCCCCTTTAAGCCGAGGTAATCATACTGCCCCCTTGCCAAATCAAAACGCTCCCCGGGGGGCGGTACCGCCCCCGTTGAGAACCACTGAGCTAGAAAGATGTTTTTTCATATCGAAATGTTTATTAAAATCTAAACTTTGAAACAGTGGTTCCCAACCTTTTTTTGGCTGTTACCCTAATCTCCACCCTGAAGTGAGCCAATTACCCCCACGATCAATTTTCAAAAACAAAAATTTTTATTGCTATGTATTTCAAAGGGCTAACTATGACAATCAAAATGCAATACAATACTGAATACAAGATAACAATGCGTGGTAAACATTAAATGCGAAGGTCAGGCCTGGACTTCAGGCGCCAGCTTTGTGATCCTGGGCTTTGTGGTAGGCTACTGAGGACAATTCTTGGGTCGCTTTCGACATCCTGGCGATTGCGCTTCTTTGTCTTCCTTCCCAAGACAGTTAAAAATCCTTGTTCACAGCGAGACGTTGTTGAAAAAAATGTCAGGATATTTAATGCCCGTGTCGCTAATGTTGGTGCGTCCTGGAGTCTGCTAAACCAGAAGGTTTCTAAGCCTTTCCCATTGAAATCAAGGTTCAACGCTTGGTTCATTCGGAGAGTGATAAATTCTTCTTTGGCCGAAAAGTCGTCATCATCCACCTGGCTGTCATCACATGTGTAGGGCTCAGTGCACCATTGAAAACTAGCCGTGTTCAAATTCGGAAAGTAGTTGTCCATCTTCTTGGCTAGCTGGCCTAAGTGGTCAGCTATGTCCTTCTTCAACGCCGCTGTCAACTCAAGTCCATTGCCTCCGAGATACATGTCAAACGTCTAAAACTGTGCTTCTTCCAGCTCGCTTGTTCCACAATTTAACCTTTGCGATAAATGCTGCTCCGGCTACTTTGGTGTCGATCACAGTTACATTCTTGCCTTGAATTAAAAGATTGCCTTTGTTCGATTCACCAAAGATATCAGTCAGGTAGCACAGCTGGGAAATCCACTGTTGGTTAGAGAAGTATTCAGTCAAGTCAGACTTCTTTTCTATCAGAAAAACATGGACAGCCTCACGAAGTTCGACCAGGCGGGTTATCCTTTGCCATGAGACAGCCATCGTACTTCTGTGTGGTACAGTAATACTTCGTATATTTCTCCCATCTTCTTGCACAATTCCTTGTAAAGACGACTGTTCCATTCCTTCGCTTTTATAAAGTTTACAACCTCCGGTCTCGTTACCCGCCGAAAACAGGCAAATTACCCCCCGGGGGTAATTTACCCCCAGGTTGGGAAACACTGCTTTAAAAGAATTCAATTTCACGCTGAGGAAAGTAAGCCAAGTTCAGCTGAAGACACATAATGCAAGGCATGATAAAAATTCGTTGCTTTTATTTTTTCTGAAAATTGTTTTTTTTGGGCCCATTTTTCTATTGTTTCCCGACCAGTCCTGATTTCTCTCGGAGGCCCTGACCGTTAGTTGCGTTATATGTTCTGCAACTCAGTTTTACAATCCAATATTTTTTTTGTGCATCAGCTTCGTCTCTACTATAATCAGTAGACGTGCAACTTTGTTTTTTGCAAAAGTTCACAACAAGTAAGCTGCATAGCCTACTTCTAAACTTAGGCTAATGTGCCCTGTCCCATTGTAGATTATTGTCGAACAAAACAAAGTCGAAAACTGGTTTATCGCAATTTTTAAAAGTTAACCCTTACGAGGTTGGGCTCCCTGGAGTCTTGCTCAGTTTGGGGGGGGCTGTCGATTCTTCTTATGCTTTAGGAGTGATATCTCTGTTATTTTTTAAGGTACGGCTTCAAACTTTGGGATTCACTTTGTAAAATTATTCACGCTGAGCATATCCGAAAATTAAACCTATGTGAATTTTAGAACTGCTCATAGACGTTGAAATGTTGAGGTGACTTATGACTTTTGGATTATTTTGCGATTAAAGCAATTGTAGCGTGAGTTTACACATTATTTTTTGGTAGAGTAATCAAGAACATGCATTGCCATGTTGTGATTAAATTTTTTTTACATAATCTCAATTTGAATCTATATTTTTCATGCAAAATAATAACTTTTCCCACGCTCAAAATAAAGCTCGCTTCTTGACTAAAAGAACAATGCTTCATCAATTACATGCAGTAATGAGATTTCTGAACGCGTGTCACACCAATTTGGATTATGATCTTGTGACCTCGGTTCCAAGAACAGCAACTCCTACGCTTTATTAACAAATTTAGACCAGCTGAAGAAGCAGGGTGGCGTTTATCAAATACTATTATGTAATCCACGAAACGAATGGAAGATCATGCAACAAAAAAAGCGGTTTAAATGCAATGTATTCATATGTATTCATATGTTTAAATGCAATGTATTCATAAGCTCTCTAAGATTCATATGCCACACACTAAAATCCAAACAATATTTAGATTTATTCAAAGTAGTATTTATTATGCGTCAAATCATTGTGAACCTGGAGAAATACTTTACAAAGAATTAGCTGCCTTTTTTCTTTTTGCCTAATGGGCGTTTATGCGATAAAAATGTCAGTTTGGCAGCAAAATATTGATAAGTATTTTGATTTGGTTACAGCAATACCGGACTGCAGCAATTGGCACAAGGCTCTTGCAGCAACGTTTTTCAACTTGATTCAATGGTAAAGCAACCTGTGTTCTGTCAGGTTATGTACACACAAATTCAGAAATATTTAAGAATATGCAATGAGGCACATTGAAATTACAAGTGGCTGCACATTTACAGTTCGATAATACGAGAAATTGAATACAACGCTAATACAATCATTTCGACGTGGATTCAACATTGCAAGACGATGTAAACATGCGCGGGTTTGCAATTAGATTACTTCTCTTCTGTCCTTGTTTGTATAAAAGTCATAAAATCAGTCGTTGTATCCGTGCTAAAATTCAGTTATGCTCAAACCGCATTATATTGATATTTTCTAAATAGAAAATGGATTTATAAAATATGAATACAATACTGTTTCAGCATATAGAAATGCTGAATTTTACATCGAGTATTACGATTAGTTTTATGACCCACTTTTTATACAAAAAAGGATAGATGATTTTGATAAGCAATCTAATTGCAAAACCGCACATGTTTACAAGTATTCAACGTCTTGATATGTTGAATCAACGTAAAAATAGCTATCTGTCTAATAAAAGGAAAAAAGGAAAATCTCTCATTGAGCTCCGCGTTTTATTTAGGCTGTGGTTGAAGCCAAAGTTTATAAAACCGCAATCATTCAAATAGTTTATTCTGCGCAAAAGCAAACTTGACATACTCGTATGGAATGTGCAGGGCATAAAGGCTTTTCACAGCATTGACATTGGCCACGGTTTTTTGGTAGTTTACTTTTTTGTGGCTTTGGCACCTTCTCAATAAGCAAACGCAGTAGTTGTCCACCGTGGGGACTTCGCTTTGCACGTGAATGAACCAACCCATCCTTTGGTCGATGATATCGGTGCCACCCTTTGTGAAGTCGTAAAGCTTATACAAGCCTGGCTTCTTTTTGCCGTCATCCTTGGTAATCCCCAATAGAGGTTGCATGGTCGTCAACATCAACACATTCCGCATGCCAGAATTCTTCGTTTTTACTACATAAGAATGTAGGCTGAGATCAGCCTCACTCGTCTGCCAATAAATTTCGTACGAAGATTTCTCCCTACCACTCACTTGCTTCACTTCCAGGGGTATTCCTCTACGTATAGCGTTGAGGGTTCCAGCTGACGTTATACCCCTGTCAAGCAACCACTGCGCGAGTGGTATGGAAGTGTAAAAGCGGTCATACAAAATATTCCGACCTTGAAGGTCACCGTGTTGTTCCAGGCTCATCACCATTCCTTTTACCAGTTCTTCTGTTCCACGAACGTAAAAATTAAATGGCTCTTCCTTCGGTTTACCTGAATAGACCGATGCCGCAAATGTGTATGGGAATCTGCTGGCGTTTACCGACTTGAACAGAAGGCCATATTTCGCAGGCTTGTTTGGATTATATTGCTTGAAGGCAATTTGTGTCCTCATGGGGTATAGCGTTTTGTCCAACGACAAGTAGTCACCTGGAATGACATGTTTTCCGCAGTTTTCGTTAAACATTTCGAAAACGACTCGAAATGCGGCCAACCGGTCATTCTTCCAACGTTGCGGCCTAGTATTTTGGTCGTCGAACGAAATGTTCGAAAATAAAAATTTAAAGCGGTTCTTGCTCATTGTTGCACTAAACACGGGATGTCCTTGGAGTTGATTGAACAATACATCCGTGGAATGACCAGCCTGTCCTAAAAGCCCCCGAAAATACTCCAATTCAACAAAGGCCAGCATCTCCTCGTTGTTGGTTGGGCCAAAATAGCAGTACCTGCTGTCATCTAAAATTCTCTCTGGCAATTGAGAAATGAGTGTGGCAATTTTTCTATTTGTTTCTTGAACAATAATGTTCAAAATTTTTAAAGAAAAAAAAAATAGTTCCCATGCTTGCCGAGGGGTCTTGGCTTCTTTGGCTTCTCCTCTAACACCAATCGGGCCAGATATAATGTTAGCCCGGCCCCTTCTCCCATTGTGCACCGGTCTCGCATTAGACCAAGTAATGCTGACGCCGCCCTCTTGTCTGTTCTTTGGCTTTTCTACAAAAGTTGTATAAGACTTCAGTGTGTCAGGAAAACTCAACAGCATCGTAGTTGTTCATGTCGAGATAGGAATCTATGCTGTTCACCAGTCTTTTCGATGTTATAATCCGTCCTGATGGCGCAAACTCCGGTTGAACATCGCCCATGGAAGGTAACTGGTCGTCAATCTCGATCGGAATCGCTGTTGCGGAAGTTGACGGAGAAGAATCCGCTTCTTCATCTGAATCGGAGTGCCATAAATCCTCCAAATCATCCGCCAGGCTTTCGTCGTCAGAATCCAGTAAAACATGTTGCAATATTTCTTCAGCACTGAATCCTTGCCTTGCCATGTTTTATTTAAAAGTGAAAAGGACGTAATTTTTTTAATAATGGCGTTGAAATACTAAAGAAAATGTATAATGAAACAAATTGTTAGTCCCATAGAAACTAGTTAGAAAAAAACTGTTACACAGAATTATAAAAATCGAGAATAAATCAAAACTTTGCAATATAATAAATTGTCAGACCGTTGTTAAAAATTGTGAAGTGCACTTTACATATTTACTGATGATGAAACTATATGAATGCTATGGTTATCTATGGTGATTCAGATTATCTTTTTGAGCAATGCTTCACGTTTATGATAAACTACACGTAGAAGGGAAATCCAACAGGCGTTTGCACAATATCGTCGTTTAGCGACGTAGATTCGACGAAAGCGGCGTAATAATTAGTAGGCCTACCTGGTATCAATATTGGCTGTTTCTGCAATGTTGCGTTATGACCATGAACGCCACGTGGCTTGAAAAACAACATTATAACGCTGAATGAAACCATGCGCATGAAACTGATATAATCTATCTAATAAAATTATCTCTGATGTAAATTCAACGATTGGGCAATGGTATGTCTCAACAAAATTACCAAATATTCCATCATTTTGACGGCTAGAATGCATTGTTGAACCTAAACCGAAAAATATAGATGCGCTGTTCATTCATAATTTTTGATATTTGTTTATATGTTTAGTGAAAATAAGCTGTCATTCTTGTTATTATATTGAAAACGAAAAGAGCAGTTTGCAAAACGTCTATATTACCATGAATGCGGTTTCATCTATTTTGATTGTCCCTTGCTGTAGGCCTACTCAGGCAAGTTGTAATTATCACAATCTAACTTTTCCAAACTGTAAGCACTATATCTCGATGCGCATTTGTGTATTGTGAGAAAATTTTGATGGTGTCCAAAAATCAAATACTATTTACAAAATAACTCGGTCTCTTACAATATCCTCATATGTCACATCAACAAATACTTTCCTGACTTACCAATAGGCCTAACTAAGGTAATAAAGAAACATTCTACTAATAGTCCAGTCGTTGAAGCGAAAAAAAGGGCCGAACCTTGACTTAATTGGTGTAAAGCTGAAACTTTGCACATTGTTTCAGTTGATTATGCACATTGACCAAAAAAAAATCCCCGTGAAAATCTTTTGGTGAAAAAAAGTTATCCGCCTTTTTTGAAAATCCGCCATTTTTTTCTCAAATTGGCGGAAAAACAAAATTTGAATATTTTTTCGAAGTATCGTCATACTATGGCTTCTTTAAAATATGATATTATCATTGTCACAATTAATAAGCAAGTAGGTACTCAACAACAGCTATATTTGACTTTAAACGAAGTGACATTAACAAAATATTATATAATAGCCTGCCGGTACGATAATGTATAATAGTTTCAAAAACGATAATTTTGTTCACTTACAGTCAGGTAAATATATGGTTTGACCCTAAAAAATTGCTACAAAAGGTTTTCTAAAGTTTTTTTTCTAGTATATTTCATCAAGAATAATATATTAAAAATATAGGAGCATCAGAGCACTGGAAAGTTGTCATTTTCAAGATGGCCGCCAAAACAGTATAATGACAATAATTCACTTAATATTCATGCTAGACCTCTAATTCTGGCGTCTATCCCTAGGTTTAAGGTGGTAAGGAATTCAATAAGACAATTCAAAATGAAATTAACTAATTAGTTTAATGGAAAGACTTATATGAAAAAAAAACAATAGTGAAACACTGGCAGTACAAGAATCGCACACCACTTATTAAGTTATTTACATTCAGTTGCTTAATAAGTCCTGGTCATCATTTTCATCCAGTATAATGACTGATTGTACGTATTGTCACAGGCATCAAGTAGCACTGTCCACATGCTGAGGTACAGAGTAGATTATTCTGCCTACAGCTACACCTGGCAGTGCTACAGGCAGTTGTGCAGTTGCAGTGGATAATCTATAAGAGGGAATCTGGGGCCGCATTCATGTCCGACTCTGTTGTCACAAACTGACTGCATTTCAGTTTCCAACCCCACCCGTAAGTTTCCATATCACTCTTCTGTCCTAGCCAGACCATTATTTGGTAGTAAACCCTTAGACGATGAAATTTTGTCGATGACTCAGTAGGTGGTAGGCGTTCTGGTGTCACAAATGATTGGGAAGAGACTACTTGTTTTCTTAGTACTCTGTAGTGCAATGACGAGAGGGAATCCGTCCGCGTGCCCCCAAAATCACAGCCATCGCTTGACAATCTTTGTTCACAATGGATGCTGCTGTCTGCTTTGGAAGAAGGAGGTAATTGGCACAGTCTTTCAGAATAGCATCACCCTTTACCAGCTTGTGAAAGACAGATTTCTTACCCACACCAAGGTCTTGATGTTGTGTCATATCCGGTGTAGGCATGTAGAAAAAGTAACTGGGAACATAATTCTTCACCCATCACCGTTTTCAGTTCGTTTATATGATACACTTTGTCAGCATTTTCCTTGTCGGAACGGAAATATAGATCTCTGTTTACTTGTTGCGCATAATGAAGAAGCAGGACCAACAGAGCTGTGTCTTCTCTAATCAACGTTGTCGAGTGTGACACTGCATTAAGAACAGTAGCCTTCACAATCGGAACATCAGCATCCCCTGGGGCATTGATCACTTCGCAGCCTTTAGACTACCCCGAAATGTTTTACTAATCAAGTCGATCATTTTTTCGTTTGTTTATGTTCATGTACATTAACGTTATCCTCGGCCACACCATTCACAATATTGCTCAGGGTTTGATCTTGAGAAAAAGGTAGGCTACATAACCAGACGGTGATGTCTTCTGCGCTTCATTGGCAAAGCGGAGTTTCATGATTTCAATCCTAGTCTTCTTTGTGATGTTGAGTTGTGATATGTTGTGCCTTGGAATTACACGGTTTGCTTTCTGACCCAGTGTCAAGGCAGCAATCATTCCCATCCCGTGGAAAGTCCCCTTCCTATCCAGGGTGAAAATATTATGATCAACATAATCAGCTGCAAATAACATTGTACTTTCGAGTAGGTCTATGTTCTCTAGAACAATGGATTCTGACGCTACACAATCAGCTGCATTCTTTTCAAACCTCAGGACTTCTGCGTAAGAAGAACGATATCCCATACTGTGTAAACTGTAAAGTATTAACAAGAAATCTCGACCTGTACAAATGATGTCCTTGAACAGCAAGACCAATTTGCAATGGTGCAATCACCGCTCGTGGTCTGACAACTTGGCCAATAGGCCTACTTGCAACCTTTTGCTTGGTGTCTTTTCCTACTAATAAGGAACTCAACAAAGTTTCAGGCAAGTGGGCTACATTAGAGCAGGACCGAGATTGAGTCTCGGTTGCGTAGCCGAGTGGTGAAAACGTCTGCGCGACGTTCGAAAGGACGTGGGTTCGACACCGCTCCAAAGCACGCGGCTGTGTCTCGGCAAAGACACTTAATGGCAAGCCAAAATAAGGGGAGCAGCTGACTCGAAGACTATGTGTCACTTCGCTGCTTCCTGTCGTCTGTTGTATCGCATCTGTGATCGCAGTGTTACTGTATGTTATGTATCGCAATGGGGGCAAATAAAACACGATTATTATTATTGAGTGCGTCTGTGCTTGGATACTTGGATAGTGATCATTAACAGATGGAACACCATTTTTGATGAGCTTTGCCGCAGTTTTAATTATTTCTCTCCTTTGTGACTCTTCATTATCCTCATGCCTTGTTTTTAGGAAATGAGATCGCAGGATTTCGGATGTCTTCTCTCTCATAGTGACAATGCAATGAAGGCCCTGACCTTCATTTACATAAATAGACTCACCGCACTATTTCTATAATTGGGTCTTCAGATATTTTGATCCATAAGGAAGGCAATCATCATTTGCTAAAAACTCCTTCATTTTAGATCTGAGGTCTGATATCGTTAACTGTTCTTCATCATTCTGTTCAACATGGGAACACATTTTTAGAGATGCCTGGTCCTGTTCCTCATCCTTCGGTCGCCCAAATTTTCGACGTTTTGCCTCAGGTACTCCGCTGCATTGCAAGGGTACGATCCATATATAAAAGTAACACTACAAGAATGATGGTATAAACAGTCTGCAGAATGCTAATCGCTACCGTAGTATTCAATACGACCTTTCACGGCGCATGACCAATCGTCAGAACGTCTCTCACAACACTCTAATATAGCCCTTGCAAAAACATCTGTTTTAACAAAACTAAAGCCAGGTCTAGTATCCGTGAGAACTCGAGTCCCACAAAACAAACAATGAGTCTTACTGTGGAAATTGCCATCAAGAATTCGAACACTTCGTTTCCTCGTGACACAGGACCCACTTTCCTCTCTGTTCTTCTTAAGCTGTACATCGATTGGCTTAGTAGGCCTATAACGTTTACGACAGTCTATGTGTACTTTTCGACCAGCTGTCGCAACAGTGTTGTCCCCTCTATTAGTATTGGCAGCATTAATTCCATCAGCACCCTTTTGACGCAGTATACTGGAGGCTTCGGAAGCTTGAATTTCCTTGTCACAGATCGTAATTTCTTTGCAGGCATTTTCCCTGAACTCTTTTTCCGTGTATCCGTAAACTTCCTCCGGCAATCACGGCGGACCAATGCTTTACCAATGTGAAATACTTGCAGTATGAAATTTACTTTTAAATGAGCACCAACACTAACAATAATTTCACAAAAATTGAATAATTCAGTATTTGTACATCCGCCATTTTGAAAAAAATGGCGGAATTTCGAAAAAAGCGGATAACTTTTTTTCACCAAAAAATTTTCACTGGGATTTTTTTTTGGTCATTGTACACAATGAAAAGAACCAATGTACAAAATTTCAGCTTTACACCAATTAAGTCAAGGTAAAACCCTTCAACGACTGGACTATAACGGACAGTTCAGTGATAAAAAAAATCCAAAAGTTTGATATTTCTTGCAAATGCAAACAATATAAGTTTTTCATAAAAAGATGAAGTTCAATAGCATTACAAGAATTCCATCACCATAATTCAAAAAGAACCTTTCCATTACTTGGGTTGACCCTTGCGATTACCCCGCATATGGGTTATGTTATGTACCACTATAGTTCACCGTACTGCCGATTGCCTAAAGCATGAAAAAAGTTGCATCTGTCTGCGGTTATAAGTTATATTTTTTTCTAAATTCAACTAAAACAGCTATTCGCATTATGAAACAGTTGGATAAGTGCCATAAATCAAACTATGGAATAAGTTTGTTTCTCTATAAAAACGCCTGCCTGCAAAATGATACCATGTTCATAAAAATTACTAGATGTACATAACGCAATATACTTTATGATATTATATTTTCTGATTATACATTTCCAGTCCTTGTCACAGACTGCATAATGCTTACTCATTCACTTTCAATGTAACTGAAAGTAGTTGTTAGATAAAACCTATATATCACACGCGCTATCAAGTAAAAGCGTTCTATTTTACATTGATTGGATTGGCTCAATATGAGATGGCTACTTCTAAACTACACTTATGAAGGCAGAGTCTGCAATTACTTGAATTTTTGCAGGTGTTACCTACAATAAATAATGCGATTAATCGAATACAATTCTCACACAACTCGTGAATATGTCTAGTCAATCAGCGCTGACATAATGCTGGATGATGCATTATTGTTTATTGAATAAATTAGTAAATATGCGTAACTTCATTTGTTTGTTATTGTGAGACGAAACTAGGAAGAATGGAAATAGAAATGGATAAAATAAAGGTATTTTTATTCAATGTAAACGCGCTGCCGCGTGTCATTATCTAACTAAAATATCTCTCGCCGCTAGCCTATGTCGATTCATCGTTTTCTGACGTCACGTCCATTCGATAATAAACGATTTCTTTCATGCATTCTCAGTTCAGTTTGGCAGTTACCCGCCTTTCCGTCGATTCAACGTTGCAAGACGTCGCATAAGTTCATTTCTTTAGTTTGGTAAACGGAGATAAGATTTCATTGTGACATTGCTATGCAAACTTATATTTCACATGAGACAACTTGACAAGTAAATACACAAGTTTTCACAATTTATGACGAGTTATAGCACATGGAAATGTTACGCTACAATTGCTTTGCGAGGTACTGCATCGCGGTTTAGTTTATCAGTGACAGTGAACCTGGTACAAGAAGCCTCGAATATATTGATTCAACTAAGCTGCATCACGTATAAACGTGGTGGAACGATCGTCCTTTTCACAAAAGCGTGATGTTCTGGTTTATCCTACACAAATGAGAAGCGTATTGCATTTCAAATCTTTACATGTCGACTTGGAAATAAATGTTTACAAGTATATGTGAGAAGCTTTGGGAACATCGACGCCTTTTCTGCTTTTGATAGTGTGTCGGACAAAAGGAAAGATTTGAAACCAAAATCATAATATGTTACAGAGCAGCTTCTATAGTAGGCAATAACGTTGTAGCCTATGCTTTGTTTGATTGAAAGGACATAATTGTCTGCGAAAAACTATTCTCGCTCTAGATGCATTGGCACCAAGTCTTATGTTTAATTTTACGCAATTTCAACCGCAAGCGACGGTAACTCATCGTATCAAAGTTGAAGCTTTTCTTGTATCGACGTCGCTTATAAGCCTTGGTGAGAACAAAAGGTCCACGCATACTGTCAATTTCCTTCACGCTGTGAAGCAGTTAGGATTAACGAGACATGGGCCAAATTAATTACTTTCATCCAGCTGGTGGGAAAATTTTGAACAATAGAATATGAAATATTTCAGAGGATGTGCTGAGAAATGCCTTATATCTCTCAATTTATAACCTTTATTCGCTCAAAATTTCAGCTCAATAGAGGTGAATGAAAGTTAGGAAAAGTCAAGAAATCTCATAGTCGCAGCCTCAGTGGTTTTAGAGATACAACTGTTGATGCAAAAAAGTTGAATTGACAGCCCCCCCCCAACCTTCAAACAGTTAAAGCTTTGGTAGAGAGTTTGCTTTGTTGAACCATAGAGAAATAAAACATAGTAACTTTAGCGGGTTTAACATACTTTATTTTACACAAAATATAACATATAATTAAATAAAATGAACTCAAACGTTTTCGACACGTACGTGTGTCCTCATCAGAAATTAAATCTGCAATACATAAAATAAAAAATCGTAAGATAAATTTGACTATATGCACTGTAACTGTAACGACACTCTGGACTGAAAGTTTTTAAAAGTTGTAGCCTATGTTGAGTAGTAGGCTAGGCAGAGATGTACGTATACGCCGCAAATTCAACTTTGTTTGTGCTATACGCTTTCGGCCACATTTTTTTGGATAGTTGTTGCTTGAGGCTACGCCGTAAATTTTTTGCAGTTTTTTTAGCGCATAGCGTCAACGCATACTTTTTAATGTTTTTTCTTCGCTACAACACGCCAATACCTTCCAGCGCTGCAGTTGAAGAATGTTTTCAATGGGCAAAGACAGTCTATGGACATATTGAAACCATAACGCAGCAAAATGTCAGATGAACACTTTCAGATGCTTGTGTTTCCTCGTGGAATTTCAAAACAAAACTTGTTTGTTTCGAGTGGTTTATAGCCTGTAAATGTTTGGCACCTAGCAAACAAAAGGAGTTTACGCTAGTGTATGCGCTGACGCCGCCAACTTTTTTTACAAGTTACGTTGACGCATACGGCGTATGGTTTTTCGAACGTTTGCGTTTACGCTGACGGAGTCAATATTTTTTGTATGCGCGTACATCACTGCTAAAATGTGCAGAGCATAGCCTACTTGAAGACTAGTCAAAAAATGACAAGTTTAACAAGACATAAAAGTCTTCTTTTTGACCTCCGTAAAGCCATAAAAAATAAATTTAAAATATGCAGTAAAATTATGGTTATATTTAATCTCTGTATTTATTTATTATATCAACGCTATATTTTTTACATTTTTGTATTATTTATCAGCCATTTTATGTATCAAAACTTAGTTTCGTAGCCTAATTTTTGACATAGCGAAATTGTTGCTAGAAGCCGATTACAAAATTGTGACAAAGTTGAGTTCTAAACTTCTTTCACTTTTGTTAGCGAAAACACAATTCCCACGAGATTAACTGCATAATTGCCAGTCCACTTGTTATGGTTCAATAATTTTTCTGAACAATAGCCTACATTGCAACACATCTGATCAAGCAGAGCGAATATTTGACGTCGTCACCTATTTTCTTCCAACTGCTGACGCAAAATCCAGTGGTGGGGTTAATCCCTCTTCTATTTCACGCTGATTAATTTTTTACTAGTTTTGCAGAGAATTTTGCGAGTAGGGTGTCAAAAAACTGCTGAAAATTAAAAAACTATGACGTAATACACAAAAATATCATTATATTACTAAACCAAAGATAAATAACCTTTAGGAAAAGTCACAAAAATTCAGTTAATTTGAGCCAATAGCTTTTATGTAATCAATGGAAGTTTTAGGTATGGACGGAACTCATTTACCCGTCAGTCCGAATAGGGATAATGCAACCAACATGTAGTGCCAGGTGACGAGTTGTAAAGTGGGGCCATGTGTTTAAGCTACTGAAGATTAGAAAAACGGCGGGGGCACGGCCTACTACAACACGGCCAAATATGTTGCTATTTGGGAAAAATTCTAAGAGTCTTAATTGTTACAATCAAAGCCATGACAAACCGGTCATTTTCCCACTTACAGAAGTATGTAAAATAAGTAGGCTAATATTTGAATCTAGACATGTTTTTGGCTTGTTTTGCCGGAGATTAGATATGTAGGCTATGTTAAGCAAAATTTATAAGATACAATAATAATGCAGAATATGTAAGACTTTCCAACTGCCCTGGAAGTAGTCTCATCATACAGTCGTTAGGTTTTTTGTGTAGCAGGATCTTTCACCAATTTTGCTTGCAAAAGTAAACTTGGCAAAAAATGAAACAAACTAAAATTTAAATTGGCACATCAAATGAACAGCTTTCAACATAGAATCCACAAAAAAATCCTTGATATTTTAAATGCAACATTCAATTGCACTAAACGCAACACACCAAACGATACTACCTCCTGGGTGCAGTTGGAAAGTCTTACATATTACATTATTATTGCGTAAACCATGCTCAACATACACGCCTAATCTCTAGTTAAACAAGCCAAACATATGTCTAGGTGCAAATGTTAGGCTACTTGTTTTGCTTACTTCTGGAAATGGGAAGATGACAGGTTTGTCATAGCTATGATTGTAAAAATTCAGACTCTTAGAAATTTCCTCATATAGCAACATATTTGGCCGTGTTCTAGTAGGTCATGGCGGGGGGCCTGGCGAACTTTCTCAGAAAATTTTTAAAAAAATGCATTTAATTTGGTGCATTCTAAGCGTATTTTCATCTTTAAATTGTAGCCTAATGAAAAGTTAAGATAAAATTTTGTGTGAGCCAGATATCATCACGAAGAGGCGAGCCGTTTAAGGCTCACGAGCCATGGATTCTCGACTCCTGGTCTGATAACTCCACTCATCAACTTAGAAGTGTACCGTACCAAAATACAGGCAACAAAACGTTCAACTTAGGTAAACAATTAAAGGCTGACTTGACTTTAATCTAGATTCATAGATCGGTCTGTCTCCCAATTACCGTAAATAAACCATCAAATTGAATCTTTCTTGCATCTTTCAAAAAAACTACTTTCAGTAAGCTATTTGATGTAGGCTACCGGTAGCCTAATATTACGATGAAATTATAGTCAATGTTTTTCCAGTAGGCCTACCATCATCACGATAACAACTGGACATTTTCTCCCAAATAAATGCATTAGTAAGATAGAAGGTTTCCGATGCTAAAACAGAAACCTCATATAGCCTACGCTTACCAGTAGGCTAGTCTATCCAGCAGGATTTCAAAATTTTATCCATGAAGAAATGTAGGCTATCCTAATGAATATCTGAAATAAGCTTTCTTATAATTCGTCCGCCCGGTTAGATCAGTGGTTTCGCGTCCGGCTCAAGATCACCCGGCGCTGGTTCGACTCTCGGGGTGTGCGCTTGGGCAACGCATTCAGAACTGCTCTCCAATCAGCGGCACTTAGTGAATGGAATAATTCCCTGGCAACAACACTTCAACAATTGGAAAACTTCCCTCTGCCAATCTCGGTGACCGGCCCTGCGTCAAGAGCCTCTATACCTGCAAGTATGCGAAACTACCAGGCTTTGTCAGTCTGAGAATAAAGATTCAAAAACCAACCTAAGCTTACATCTGCTTACAAATTGCATTTTCTGCAGATACTGAATCAGGAGCGCCGGGACGATTTTTGACTAGAGGGGCAGGATTATAATAAAAGGGCACTTTTGTTGCCGAAAGGACAATTTTTTTTCAAGTTTAAAGATAAGATATAGGCTAGCGTCCCAGCGATAATGCTCATCCATCAGCTCATTATTGAGTAGGGGAAGGTTTGGTTAGTTGAGCCGGGTAACGGTTGATCCATCCGGTTTTATCGCAACGTCGTGGATGATTAGTCAACCGTTTCATAACGAAAATATGGAAAAACGTGAAGTCCATCAGCACATGTAGTTTTAGGGATTTTCTACAAGCAGAAAAATTGTGAAGCAGTTAAATGTAAAATGGTAGGTAAAAGTAGTTTTGAGAAAAATAAGAAATGTGTTATTTTTTTCTACGATGTTTCATCGTTGTCTTAATGGAAATACTGGGATAGGTGAGGGTAACTTACCCAGCAAACATTGATTGCTGGGCCAGCATCGGCTATATGCTGGGTATGTTGGCACAAGGTCGGCAATTTCGTCCAACATTTTGCCAACAATACGCCAACAATTTCAATACATCTTATTAAGCGTTGAAAAAGGTCTCAAAGATTTTATTTCAGGTTTATTTGTTTTAAACTTGAAAAATACTAACACAAACCTCTTTTCATGTGGTATTGCTTCTAAACACAGTTGTGTGATTGGTTAACATCGGTCAGAAGCATTGCCAACGTTGTGCCAATTCAAAACAATTTTGGTGTTTTCTTTCAAATTATGCAAATGTATGCCATCATTTTGCTACAATTTAAAATTTTAATAATAGGCTATCAATGCTGTTATTATTTTCTGATACCGTACAAGTATATTATGAATATTTAAGACCAGCATTGGTCAGAAGAGTAGCCAATGCTTTGCCAACAAAGTACTTTCATTTCAGTTTGTTTATGCCAAACTGAGCAGAGGTCTAGAAAAAGGTAGGAGTAACAAAACGCGAACGCGATAACGTGCTTGATACCGAAACAGTTTAAAGTTTCCATTAGCCTACACGTTTCCACAAAATAAACAATTGCAACGTTGGCTATATGCTGGATGTGAGGGCACAAGGTCGGCAATTTCGTCCAACATTGCCAACAATTTCAATACTTCTTATTAAGCGTTCAAAAAGGTCTCAAAGATTTTAGTTCAGGTTTATTTGTTTCAAACTTGAAAAATACTAACACAAACATCTTTTCATGTGGTATTGCTTCAAAACACAGTTGTGTGATTGGTTAACATCGGTCAGAAGCATTGCCAACGTTGTGCCAATTCATAGCAATTTCGGTGTTTTCTTTCAAATTATGCAAATGTATGCCATCATTTTGCTACAATTTTAATAATATGCTATCAATGCTGTTATTATTTTCTGATACCGTACAAGTATATTATGAATATTTAAGACCAGCGTTGGTCAGAAGAGTAGCCAATGCTTTGCCAACAAAGTACTTTCATTTCAGTTTGTTTATGCCAAACTGAGCAGAGGTCTAGAAAAAGGTAGGAGCAACAAAACGCGAACGCGATAACGTGCTTGATACCGAAACAGTTTAAAGTTTCCATTAGCCTACACGTTTCCACAAAATAAACAATTGCAACGTTGGCTATATGCTGGATGTGAGGGCACAAGGTCGGCAATTTCGTCCAACATTGCCAACAAGTTCAATACTTCTTATTAAGCGTTGAAAAAGGTTTCAAAGATTTTATTTCAGGTTTAAGCTTATTTGTTTTAAACTTGAAAAATACTAACACAAACCTCTTTTTATGTGGTATTGCTTCTAAACACAGTTGTGTGATTGGTTAACATCGGTCAGAAGCATTGCCAACGTTGTGCCAATTCAAAACAATTTTGGTGTTTTCTTTCAAATTAAGCAAATGTATGCCATCATTTTGCTACAATTTAAAATTTTAATAATAGGCTATCAATGCTGTCATTATTTTCTGATACCGTACAAGTATATTATGAATATTTAAGACCAGCGTTGGTCAGAAGTGTAGCCAATGCTTTTATTACTTATTTCCATTTTTAAAAATATCAATAGCCTACAAACCTTTTTTATGCGGTTTTGTTTAAAAATATGTTTCTGTGAGCAAGCATCGGTTAGAAATGTTGCCAACGTTGTGCCAGTTGAACAACTATTCTAAAGTTTTCTTTCAATTTATGCAAATGTACACCATCATTTGCTACAGACCAGGCCAGTGAGAAGATAATTTGGGCCCGGTACCAATGAGATCTTTGGTCCTCTAAACAGTTTTAAAAATAACGCACTACATCTAAATATACGCGGTAGTTTGTTTGTTTTTCCGGACACCTTGAAGAAGTTACGGGCTCCTAACATTATCCAGGGCCCGAGTTCAAAAGTACTCCCTGAACTCCCCTGACACCGCTACTGGTGGGCAATTCCCAGCTTCAGGAGCAGTCATGTTGCGTCGAAATCTCTCCTCAATTTCTTGAAGCGAGATTTCACAAAACGATTGCTACTTTTACTTTCAACGATCCGGCAAATCGTTTTTCTCCTCCCGCGGTGCATAGAAAAACACTGCAGGCACAATAATTGTTGTGAAAACTTCATTATGACGTCACTACTTAAACTTTGACTGGGCAATATGACGTGTTGAAGTGAAATAGGCAACAAAGCTTTAGAATGCGGCGATGTGTTATATCAACGTGAGGAGATGCAATTTAGCAGAAGAACTTGGTTTGTTTTGATGAAGGAAGACAAAGGCCATGACTTAATCCTTTGCTAAAGGGATTATGACGTCACTCGATTCACTTCGACTGTTCAAGCATGGCGGTTGTGCGCAATACACAATTACGTGTAGAGCCGGAGAGGCGAAAGCACAATGCTTATGTGAACAGCGCTAAGAGGAATTTTCGCTTCTTGCATCGAAAATATAAAAAATCGAATTCAATTGAGATATTAGTTTTAGAAATGATCAATTAGAAATGAGCCAAAAGAAGTTTTAGAAATGATCAAAATGAAACTATAGGAATGACTTACGACAATGTTTATGAAAACCTGGTAAGTGAATGTCTTTTATTCATTGAACCTGAAATAATTGTGTAAAGTCGTGTTTGTCACTAGGCTACGTTTACACAATTTAAAGAAAGTTATAAAACTCAATTTAGAGAAAGTTATAAAACTCAATGACCAATGGAAAACTTTCATATGAAATATTCTCGTGACAAATTTAGTGCCAGTGCTCCTAGATGAGTGCTAAGAAGATATCAGCAAAGTAGCAGAGCTTGTGATGTCCCACAACATGTGTAGGGTTTTGCTCAATCTTTGATTTTGCTGCTCTGGCAGTGTTTGCCTGACTGCTTGAATGTGTTTGTATTTTTATGTCGTGTGGATAGGTCTGTGATGGTTGTAGAGTATTTGCAAATGTAGCTTTCATTGCCGTCAACTGAATAATAATAATAATAACATGTTTTATTTTGCGCCCATTGCGACAACATAGCCTACGCCCTACAGTAGCCTACACTGCGACCTACATACGCAACACACAACTGGAATCCCAAATAAAACTTTAAACGTTGGCTGTCATTTGTAACAGTCGAAAATTTCTGTAACAAGTGCTGAAGCTTTCTAATATGATGGATGAAACCCCTGTCATTACATTCGATTTACATTTTGCAGGTGGCAAATTTAAGTTAAGTTGTTGGCAAAAATGCAAGCGATTGTATCAGTGGACTTATTCCAACTATTATTATCGAACACAACACAGTTCAAGTCATGTAGAGAACAAAGAAAGAAAAAAAAAAACATTGTGAAGTCTAAGCACTCGTTCGATTGTTTAAAGAAGAATCTGAAAAAGGTTGTTCTTGGTGAGTACGGATAAATGTTTCTACTACGACTAAATGATTATGTCATAACTATGCCATTTTGCTCTTTTGATTAATGTATGATGTAATTGTGAAGAGTATTGAGTAATGTACGAAAATGTTTTAGTGGTGTACTCGCATTGATGTGAACAACGAACATGGTGGTTAGTAGGCTATGTCGGCATTATATGCTGATTTAACACTTCTTTTTTTACTTTCATGATTAGACATGGTGATGGCGCACGACAAAGCTGCTGCCGTGCAGCAAATTGATAAAGAGTTTCAGAGTGATTTCGAAATTAGAAGGACAGGCAAGGTGGCCGAAAACGGCAAAAACTAACTTTTGGTGAGCTTGTTGTATGTTTGAAAGACAACTGCGAATGTGTTGCTTTAGTTGTTGAATAACTATCTGTACACGCAATTAGAATGTATTGGAACTTGATTATCGCTCTGCGTGGCGCAGAATCGAATGATAAGTTTTTTGTCACGCACGTTGGAGAGAGGGATATTACCATGGATATTACATTGATATTGCAGATTGTCAATTAACTTCGTATTATCCTGGACAACAACTGATCAAAATCCTACACTGTTGCCAAACAGCCCTCTTAAATTAAATATTTTTGTTTCATTCACAGGAATTCAGAATGATAAAGATACGCAAGAAAAAGCTGCTGATGTGCAATGAATATCCATCTGTCAATACGATTTGATGTAGCTTGTTTCTAATAAATGTGAAAATATAAGAAGCTCGGCTGTTACTTTGCTTTGTCACAAAGGGAGTAGTGTTGCTTATAAATCCGTGTTGCTGCTGTTCTTTCGCCCAAGGATTAGCTAGGTTCAACAATAAACTTTTGGTGATGAGCGAGGTTTAGGTACAGAGACGTTTGGCAAATGTAAATGCCAATGCTGTTCAGATGTTTTATGCACCAGCTTGCTTCGCATGGCCAACCTTGGTCAAAGCGCGGCATCACAATAGTCAATAGGTCAGATGAAGCAGCGTCATGGTGCATAAAAGTCAACCAGAATTTAGGCGCCAGATGAAGCAAAATGGTGCACAAGCCATCTTGCCAACGCTGGCCAAATACAGATGCCAACGTTGGCAAGATGAAGCAAAATGGTGCATAAAACATTTTGCCAATGTTGGCAAGATACAGAAGCCAACGTTGGCTAGATGCAGAAGTCGACGTTGGCTAGATGCAGACGCCAACGGTGGCAAGATGCAGACGCCAACGCTGGCCAGATGCATCCAAATGGTGCATAAAACATTTTGCCAATGTTGGCAAGATGCAGAAGCCAATGTTGGCTAGATGCAGAAGCCAAGGTTGGCAAGATGCAGAAGCCAGCGTTGGCAAGATGCAGACGCCAACGCTGGCCAGATGCATCCAAATGGTGCATAAAACATTTTGCCAATGTTGGCAAGATGCAGAAGCCAACGTTGGCCAGATGCAGTAGCCAGCGTTGGCAAGATGCATAATCCAACGTTGGCAAGATGCAGAAGCCAACGTTGGCAAGATGCAGTAGCCAGCGTTGGCAAGATGCATAATCCAATGTTGGCAAGATGCAGAAGCCAACGGTGGCAAGATGCAGACGCCAACGCTGGCCAGATGCATCCAAATGGTGCATAAAACATCTTGCCAACGTTGGCGTCTGCATCTTGCCAATGTTGCGGCCAACTTCTTGCCAATGTTGCCCCAACAATCAATGTTTACTGGGTACTCTTTGTTTTAGTAGTTCTCGTTGCTTGATTAGCCAGTTGGTTCTTGGCAATTTTTCATGAATTTTGAAAATGGCGGCGATGTTAACAGTTGAGCCACTTGCAATGTTCACGGTTGAGCCATGCCTTTATCATAAGGATTGTAGTTTATGAGCCGATGGTCCTTACGTACTGCCCTAATTTTGTTGTACCGTAGGCTACTGTAATTGATGCGTAGAACTGGTGTCCTAGCTGGGGGCGGTCCACTGCCCCCCTTAAACTTCCATAAGAGTAGTTTTTTCTGTAATGCGCCAGTTTGAGGGTAATTTTTTTAGCACTCCCCCCCTTATATTTTTCTCGATAGCAACGCCACTGGTTGCTTATGTTCGTTTTCTTCACAAATCTCGCGAAATCGTTTCAGAAAGGTAAAAGCACCTTCGTGCAAAGTTTCCTATTCAATGATTCTCAGTGTTTTCAGAAATATAAATTTCTGTTCGTTCAGTGTTCACTGTTCTTTCATTTTAAGACACTAGACACAATACACAGTTTAAACTTTTTTTGATTGTTTATTTGCAAGATGTTCAAGAGAAGAGTTTATTGTGTTTGATGCAGATTGAGCTCTGTTTTGGGATATCTTTTGGAAGTGAAATAATGGTGGATCAACCGTGAACAACGGGTGGCTCAACCGTGAAATTTAGGGTATCACTTGAGCCGGCTAAATTTCAATTTTAAAAAGCCGATAAATGATATAAATCGGGGTCAGTCGCAAACACAAACATGTTCACAAGAACCGCATAAGACTGAAATTTATCATGATGGATTCGGATTTTTGGTAAAGTTTGTCGTTAAATTCTTATTGCAGAAAAATCGATTTCTGGCTCAACTAACTAGACCTTCCCCTAATAGCCTAATACAAGTGTCCGGTATATAAAGAACAATGGCACGGAAGGGCATCATGCTAGCCTATATGTTATAATGATGTAACCTTCTGTGATGAACTTACAGAATTTAGTGTCGTGAATAAGTTATTATTTTGAGGCAAAAATGTAACAGTATACAGTAGAACTCGGTTAATCCGGATTCGATTTGACCGGCGATTCCATCCGGATTAGGCGAAGATCCGGATTAACCGATGACGGTTTTTATCAAGCCTGACGTTACCTAGATAGAAGGGTATCGGTAAAAATCACCAAAATTGAACGCATTAGTGTGGTCATCTGTCAATTCCGAGACGCGCGATCACCATATTAGCGATAGAATTCTTTTGAAATGCAGTAGCCTATGCATGTAAAACAATTGTATTTGTAGACTCTGCATCTAACGCAAGAACACACTGGCAAAAGTTATATCTTCAGACATGCGGGTCAGAATAATCTGTAGTCACTCAAAACTTTTGAAAACAGTTACAGAAGACGAGTTTCTTCGGAAAACTTACAAAAAATCAAACAAAGTCTTCTATTGGAAAAACATCACCGACATCCTGCCGAAAATTCCACCGACATCTTTTCAAGTTTAACAGTACGAGTTTGGGCATTTGCGCACGAATTTTGCGTTAGGAGGGATTACTGTTCATGAAAAGAAAAAATCCGCAATAATTTATTGCGGCACATTAACGGAACAATAGATAAGAAATTTCTCGCAATAAGCCACGTTACTTTTTAGCATAAAATGGCAAAACTGTCGGGCAAATCCGGATTAAGCGATAGAGAAAGCGCAACTTTTGTCCGGAATAGGCGAAGATCCGGATTAAATAATCCGGATAATCCGAAGCTGTTTCTTAAGAAAAAGATGACAAATCATTTGTACTTCCAGTTTCATCCGGATTAACCGAGTTCTACTGTAATTATTAATGAAGCTAAAAGCGAATTGCAGAAATTGTTACTCCTTCCACAGGTGCCTAGACTCGCTAGCCTGGTCCCCGCGACCTAAGCTGGTGGACCTCCTTCCCGGGGCATCCCTATCCCAAAATCACGCCGCTACCCGGGGGGTATGGCAGACCGGTTCTTTGACCTGGCTTGAGTTCTTCTCGCCGTGTCAATTATTGTGAACTCGTGCGTTGTCAATCCAATAAAAGTTCATCACCGCAAGCTTCTAGAGAAGCCGACAGCAACATCTTTCTCTCGTGCGTTTCTACCGAATAAAAAAAATCCAAAATGCGAAAATTTGCAAAGAAAATGTTGAGTTTGTTTGGGCATATTTGTGTGAGCGGACGTTCTCAATACGGTATAAACTCAAACAAGAACCGCTTAAGATCAAACCCGAACAACTGCCAACTACTGTACTTGATAATTTGCTTGTCTACCACTAACCAGACCCCGCGTATTGAAATCAAGAGGTCAACTTCACCCTTCACATTGACACAACTGTGTTTTACAAAACTTCTGAATGTTTTAATTTATGATGGAGAAGCAGACATCTTATATAGACTAACTTGCGAAGACATGCGATGAGTTTGTTTCCAATCTACAACACAATCGCGAACCTTACATTACACCATAAACAGAGATATTATTTATTTGGTTAAATTGTAGCTTTAAGTGGAAAGTCAAATCTCAAGAATTTTTATCAGAATTAGCCAAGTCAAAAATCAAGAGAAAGTAACTGGCACCATGAACTCGTGTGCTCGAGCGCTTACCATTTGATTGTCAAGAAACTGCACTTGTAAATGTTTTGTAAAGGCATCACTTTCAGGACTTTCTACTGATTTTAGCTTCAAACTAGTTTTTTGTGGAACCATATTTAAGTTGGGAACAGCACGAGACAAAGATGACATACAACCAATGGTGGTAAGCATTGATTCAGCTGCATTGCGTTTAGCTTCCTTCTTATTTCTACCATTACCAGTGACTGATTTACTGTTTAAAGTACATTCAAAAACAAACTTAGTTTCAGGAATAGTCTTTCCTACTTCTTGTTCTACAAGAATATATTTGGGCTCGTCAATCTTTTGCGCCTGTGCTATTTGCAACAAGCGGCTCACCGGATGGAGATTAGGTGGTGTAGTAACAACAGTTTGTGAGATGTTAATTGACTGGTTATCTCGTCGCTTCTTTCCTTTTACACGAGGGGGTAAGTCTTTCATGTTTTCTAAGACACGAGCAGCTACGTTTTGCTTTGCAGCTTTTTTGGAAGAAGCAGAGTCAACTGCTTGAAAATAAGGACGCTCCTTGTCCAGTTCACCGTCCTTGTAAAATCCAACAGTGACTTCCAATGTATAATGTTTCAAATGTGGTGGACCTGATTCTTCTGCCAATTTAAACACCACGTTCATGTCTCTTGGTAAGGATTCTTCATACAATATGCTCACGTAAGACTTGCGAAATTCAGTCTCACTGTTATTTTGGACAGCAGCAGGTTTCGGTACAACAGGCTGACTTTCAAGAAAGGTGATGGCATGTCGGGCGGCATCATGACGTGCTGCTTGCTGAGTGGGGCCTTCCCCATAGAATTTGTCCTCTCCCACAGTAGCGCAAACAGTGAATCGACATGGACTTTCATAATACTTATGATGCATAGAATGCCGAGAGCTCTTAATTATGTTGTCGTGACTTCCAAGATGCCAAGAATGCTGTACTGAATGCATGGTATGTAGTGAATTAAGATTAAACTGTTGTCTGACGTCTTGTGAAATGTATCTTGATCCAAGAAACTGTTGCTGCTGAGCATTCCAGTGAGTATTGCGAGTAGGAACGTATTTCTTTGCAACAACAGTGTACATCACTTTCTTTCCACGAACCATCGCCATGCCATTCAGTTTTACTGTTGCTGTAAGAGCATTTTGGTTGACAACGGGTATCTTTTTTGACCTATTTTCAGGTGGTGGTGGCAATGCGGTACCTTTTAAAGCCCCTTCTGCTGCATTGCGTTTAGCTTCTTTTTTTGTGGTTCCAGACCCAATCCAAACTTCACCTCCTATATGCAACGACATTGTGAATCGTTTAGTCTTGTAATGGCCCTCTTCTTTATCTAGCCGGTATTCATGTTTCAGTTTATTGTGATTAGCAAGCTGGTTGATACACCACATTGGCGTCTTAAAGTTATCTTCGGTGCTCTTTTCTGAATCTTTGACATGCATCTCATTATCAGAAATCATTTTGTGTACAAAGCAAGTCCTTTACAGTGCCTAAAAAGCGGAGCACTTCTTTTAGGTGCAGACAGTTAGGTGCCTGCCAAATAGGTGTGCACATTGTGGCGTCAGGATATTTAGGTAAGGCGCATGGTCATTTAGGTGCTATTCCCAGTAAAATCTATTTCACTACACTACGTGCTTGATGATAATACTGCAGTAGTGGCGTCTGGCGTATGCAAGATTTTTATTTAAAAACTGCCCATTTGCTAATTATAACCAGCAGGGTTGGCCAAGGAGGTTTCCCCCACTTTAGTTTTACCCGGGTAAAACCCTGGGGGAAACTGGGAAAAACCTTTTGGGGGAAACTGGAAAAAACTGGGGGAAACCGGGAAAAATTTGAGTTGTTAAAATTTGCAAATGTGAATGAAATAATGATTACTCCTCATAGTTAATGTTTATTACCATCATATTTTGAATGAACCTATAAAATTTCCTGTGCTCATCCTCACAAAAAAAGAAAAATACTGTGATTTACAAATAGATAGGTCCAATCATTTGCTTACATAGATGAACAATTGAACATAGCAGTATGCAGTGTTGTACGTTGACGCCGTCAATTTGACGGCGTCATTTGACGGAGTCAACTTTGTGTTGACGCTGAGGCTAGCGCCGTCAATTTATTTTTCAGTTGACGGAAGTGATAGCGCCGTCAACTATTTTGCCGATTTTAAGCGTCAAGCGCTATGCGTCATTTTTTATTTTTATGGAAAAAAAATGAAAAATCTTGTTTCACAATTAGAGTTTCACCTATGGTTTCACAATGTATTCTGGCCAGCGCAACTCATCCGAATTACCGGCTTTTGCGTTGGTTGGAATGGCTCCCTGGAATACACGCGGAAGAAGTTCGCCAAATGGTGATCAGTCTAGGGCCATTTTTATTTTAACCTAAAAAAAAATTTTTTTGACTTTATTTTTATCAAATTTTGACTTTATTTTGACCTAACGAAATTGCTTATTTGTAAAGGTCACATTTCTTCCTTGAATTGATACTAGTTATCCAAACATAATGTTTTGTCGATTTCAGACCCAAACGTAATATTTTGTCGAAAAGTCAAGGTTTTTATGGATTATAAAAAGTGCGTCGTGTTTTTCGGCGATAGGAAAATCTCCACAAATCTGTCTAACTTTTGCTGAAGACGATTTAGCTTGGCTATTCCTAAAATCCAAACTGTTGATTTTCGAAAAGACTACGTTTGTGAAGATGGAGCTTTTTATAAAAAATATTTAAATACGTAACAATGAATAAACAATGGGCAATTTGCGATAAAAGGTACTGCTGATCCGTCAGCATTGTGACATATTTCCTGCTTTTATGGGTTAATATGGTTTAATTGTGTCGCAGTTCCTGATTTACAATGTTTCCACGAGGATTTTGACAAAAATTACTTTCAAGAAACACAAAAAGTTTGTCAAAAGCCATAATTTGACAAATTTTGACTTTATTGTCAATTTTGACTTTATTTTGACCTATAAACTTCTTAGAAACAGTCCCCTAGGTGCTAAAAATAACTTTATTCTTGGATTCGTGGATAGACGAGGTCCTTAAAAATTTTTGACTTTATTGAGTTTTGCGGGCCCTAGTGATCACCCATGTATTGAGAACGAGAGATCAGAGACAGAAAGCGAAAAATCTATGATCGGCTTCGCGGAACGTTGAAGATACTTTATTTCAAGAGCTTTATGCCTCTGAAAAGAGCGATGTTGGTGCAGTGAACCTGGTTAAAAGATTTATACATGCTAAACTATCACAGCACGTTAGGAACAATGATACCTTTCCGAGTAAACGTTTTCAATTTATTTTTGAAATACAACACACCAATACCAACCAGCGTTGCTGTGGAACGCATGTTTTCACTTGGAAAGGACAATAGCCTAGGCTATGCGTCCCAAACGCAGCAAATTGTCAGACAAACGTTTTGAAATGCTTGCTTTTTCTGTAAGGAAATAACTAATAGGCTAAGCAGCTAATTACAATACAGTCTCAAAACATAATATCTGCTCTTTATTTTTAGCTATTGTTAGCCTAAACTTGGTTGAAATATTTCCGTTTTATGAGACGCTGGCAAAAAATAGCGCTAGAAATTAGCGCTGACGCTGACGCCGTCAATTTCTTTAAGAGCTTACGCAGTACTTTACGCCGTAAAGTTTTTAGGCAATTCGCGCTGACGCCGTCAACTTATTTCAATGACGCGTACAACACTGGCAGTATGTTATCAAGTCAGATGCTCCCCTGTGACTAACATGCAGTCAGCGAACAAAATTGTAAACATTGAACAACAAAAGCCAAAAAAAGAAAAGATTAAGAGCCGGTATAATCTCAGTCATTGATAACATGTCAACAGTCTTCATTGTCCACATTGAACAGCTCTTCATCTGGGGTTTCAGATTCTTTCCATCCAAAGTGTCTATAAACAATTTAGCATGGCCAAAAAAAATGGAAATTTTTTATTTTTATTTGCACACCCTCTCATTTGAGGAGGATTCATGAAAAAATGACACTGTGAAAATTTGAAGTGAATCCGACAAGAGGAAGTGCTCTCCCACCGACATCTAAATTTGCTTTCTTTGGCATAATTCATCAAAATTCTTTGAATATGTGACGTAATTCTTTTTTGACTTATCTACATTGCAGTTGCATTTTTGTGTTAACCATTGTTTTACTCTGAATTTATGATATAATAAGTGTTTCCACGTGCAGAAAAACAGAAATAATGCACAAAATAGATCACATTAACAAGCGTTTGGTATGAAATTAAATGCACTGAACTTTAGCTAAAACCGCATAAAAGTACGTTCACCAGTCACGATCGCAACGCTTCAGGTGACAACACATTGCCCAGAAAAAGCAAAAGAAATGTTTGTAAAGAGTCAAGCCATTGATTTTATTTAATGGAGCTGTTGGCATGTTGGCTTTTACTTGCACTTGTTGGAAGCAGCTTTCTGTGGTGCTCGATCACCTGATAGAGGAGCTGGCGCTGTTGTTCATTTTCCGTAAGGACTTCATTGAAGTCAGTAGCTAATTTAACTGCCCAGTGCGGCAGTGCCCGCTCTGCACAATCATTGACGACTTTGAGATCATGGCATGCAAGAAATAGCAGCCTTCGATTACATGCCTGCTGCATGACAGTGATAGCTTCAGTGTGGATTCCCGTATTGCTTGATGTCGTGTCAAAACAAAGTGCAGCTAAGTGCTCTGCTACAACTCGTGTATGAATTCCACTACTTTTTGGCCCATTGGTGATCCCGTTCCAACAGGCAGCTTCGGAATGCCAAGCAGTATCTCAACATGCATACCAGAAACTACAATGGCCAAAGATTCGCACTTTGTGTCATTGGCATTAGTCAAATGTTTACCATGAAAATGAACAACAAGTGGAACTGTAACTGTTGGTTTAAATTTTTGCAGCACCGCAGCTGCCAGGTTTTCACGTGAGTTGTTTCGAGCATTCATGACAGAGGAATGTGACATTGTCAATTCATTTATATCAATTCCAGCTGCAGCAAGAGCAGGAGTGACGATCATCATTGCTTGACGACTTGATGTTATAGTTCTGTTCAGTGCTGCATTAAACAGTGGATTATCGATAATGCAGCGTTTTGGTAATGGCTGCTCCTACTGGGTTTTCTTTTGTTTTGGTGAAATTTGGATTTACGGTGCAAACAGTGGGTCACTGGAAGAATCTTCATCATCTGCTAATCATTTTCAGATGAGAAAGCAGCAGCACTTGATGGTACTGGATCAATGCGATTTCTATTGCGTCTCTGTTCATCATCTTTGCGCTTTTTATACTTTGCAGCAGCTTGCCGATGCATTGGGTCCTCTGTTGTCATCAGTATCTGTCATGCACCACCTTGGTCTATCAAAAACTGGCAGTCTTTTGGTATTGTTATGCGGCATTCCCAGTTAGCATGTGCAATATCAAATAATGCACTTAAGCTCTGGGTGAAGTCAGCTTCTGAGGTCAGCTGGGAAGCTGAATTTCGCCTCCCTTTGTGCTTTGATTCTCCTATATGCTCTTGATGGATGCGTTTTAGTTTGGTAACAACGTGAGTCTTTGCAGTGGTAGCGATATTAGCTTTCACTCACAAGAACTGTACTGCAAGCAAGTGGCAGTGTAACCTTATTGATCTTCATCTCGTAGAACCACACCCCATTCAGGCAGCTGACATAGCCCCTCAAGGGAGTCAACACTAGAGAGTGGGTGTACATTTGTTGACTCTCTTGAGGGCCATGTCAGCTGCCTGTATGGGGTGTGGTTCTTCGCTGTCTACTACGAGATGAAGGTCAATAAGATTACACTGCCACTTGCATGCAGTACAGTTGTAGATGAAGTAATATTAACTACTACCATCTATGCCACTTTTTGGTTTGCAGCACCATCAATATCTGCCCCTACAAATGACCTAGCAATGTTACAGCTCACAGAGGATTATAAAGAGGTTGACAATGCAATTTCTCAAGTGGCAGAAAAAAGTTGAGGTTCCGCTTGTGGTACATCAGTGAGGATCTTGCTGCACTGCCTTTATTCAGTGATAATAACACAGATGATGAAAAGAAGGCAATCGTTAAAGCTCTTAAGAAAGGGGTCTGCTACTATTCGGTGAGTCCGATTCGGTGAGAGCCTTTTTCAGTGAGAGCCTTTTTCGGTGAGAGCCCTATTCGGTGAGTTTTTTTTTTAAATTATTGCGCGCCGTAGCCTAATTATCATTGCCGTTAGAGGATAGGGGTTGGGGGATAGGGGTTAGGGGTTTTTTTTTTTAATTTTTGTTTGCTAAACCCTAATTAAAACCCCTAACCCCCAAACCCCTAACCCAAACCCCCAAACTCCTAACCCAAACCCCCCTAAACCCCCAACCCAAACCCCCAAACCCCAAAAACCCCCAACCCCCTAACCTCTATCCCCTAACCCCTAATCCCCCAACCCCTAACCCTATAACGGCAATGATAATTAGGCTACGGCGCGCAATAATTTAAAAAAAAAAACTCACCGAATAGGGCTCTCACCGAAAAAGGCTCTCACCGAAAAAGGCTCTCACCGAATCGGACTCACCGAATCGGGCCATTCCGTAAGAAAGACCCATTTCCCGAAGATGTTCGTCGTGATGCCCAAACAAAATTGTCAAGTTTAAACGTCTCTCTTTGGCACAGTTTGTAACACAGCGTTCACTTAACCTTTTCGAGTCACTGCTTCTGTTGACACATGGCGAGATCGTGATGATTATTAAGAAGCATGCAAAGTTTGGCGTCATCTCAAAGCCGTCAATGATTGTGCAGAGCGGGCAGTCAAATTAGCTACTGATTTCAATGAAGTCCATACAAAAAATGAACAACAGCGCCAGCTCCTCTATCAAGTGGTCAAGCACCACAGAAAGCTGCTTCCAACAAGTGCAATAAAGTCAACCAATGGCTTGACTCTTTACAAACATTTCTCTTGCAATTTCTGGGCAACGTGTTGTCACCTGAAGCGTTGCGATCGTGACTGGTGAACGTACTTTTATGCGGTTTTAGCTAAAGCTCAGTGCATTTAATTTCATTCCAAACGCTTGTTAATGTGATCTATTTTGTGTATTATTTCTGTTTTTTCTGCATGTGGAAACACTTATTGTATCATAAATTCAGAGTAAAACAATGGTTTACACAAAAATGCAACTGCAATGTAGATAAGTCAAAAAAGAATTACGCCACATATTCAAGGAATTTTGACGAATTATGCCAAGGAAAGCAAACTTTGAGGTCGGTGGGAGAGCACTTCCTCTTGTCGGATTCACTTCAAATTTTCACAGTGTCATTTTTTCATGAATCCTCCTCAAATGAGAGGGTGTGCAAACAAAAATAAAAAATTTCTATTTTTTTTGGCCACCCTAATAAACATGCACTAATTTGGCAACCCTCTCATTGCCCAGTCTATTTTGCATTGTATTTTGCTATATTGCTTTGTGTGGATTAAAGCCATGCTACTGAATAAGGATTCTATTCCAGCACTGGATGGTGGGCATGATGATATTGCCATCATCAATGAACAAAACTTCTTTACTGGCTCATTGTTTGCAACTTTTCTTATGTATTGCAAATATTTAAGTGATAAAGCTTTGGTAGAGAGTTTGCTTTGTTGAACCATAGAGAAATAAAAAATAGTAACTTTAGCAGGTTTAGCATACTTTATTTCACACAAAATATAACATAATTAAATAAAAATAAACTCAAACGTTTTCGACACGTACGTGTGTCCTCATCAGTGTATCTTCATCAGTCCTGATGTCTCATCAGTCCTCTGATGTTTGAGTTTATTTTTATCGAAAACGTTTGAGTTTATTTTTATTTAATTATGTTATATTTTGTGTGAAATAAAGTATGCTAAACCCGCTAAAGTTACTATGTTTTATTTCTCAATATTTAAGTGGTGACAATTTTTTCATTGATTTGATAAAAAAGATGTTTGGAAAAATAGATGTATCTTTAGTTTCATATCCTGCCAGTACGAGAATGAAATTGTCATCTTTTTCAAAAACAAAGTTGCGTGGAGTTTCTTGCTCATCTGCAGACAAAGTCATATATTTTTGAAACTGATCAACATTTTCTCCTTCATTTTTCTTCCCACTTTTCTCCTTCCATGAGAGTAGCACACTAGACATCGTTTTTGAGGCTTGTCTTTTTTTTCTGTGGGAGGAAGCCTTTTAGGAAAGTGCTTACCACTGAGGGACTCGGAAGGCTATGTGGACGACATCTACTGCTTTCCTACAAGTGCTGGAAGATATCAGTTGGTTTGCAAGCTGCAATTTAAACTGAAGCAATTAGTCACAACAGCACAACACTGACTGGCGTGGTGTTTGAGCTGGAGGTAGACAATCTGAATTCAATAAGAAATTACTATTGGTAGCTTGGTACTGCCAGCAGGCAGCAGACAGTGAGTCAGTACGCATTGAGAGAGTGTCAAAAGAAAAACCTGAAATATCACTCTGTGATGATCCGGAGCTTTATCTATTTTATCTAAGTATTGATGCAATTCACATGGAAAATGTCAACAGATAAACAGCTGGCTAGTCATTATATTGCCTAAGAAACTCCACAAACAACACATTTAGAAGTTTTGAGGGTTTCCCCAGTTTTCCCTTGTTTTACCCGGGGGAAACTGGGAAATACCTCCCAGAGGTTTTACCCAACCAACCCTGATAACCAGCAACTTATTGTATGAGATTAGCCTACCATACTCATTACTCAGCTTGTATTGACGATATTTTGTTACTTTGTAACAGCTAGGTTACTCAATACTCATTTGAATAGATTTTGTATCTAATTAAGTACCGTACATAATTCGACACACCTAGTAGCACCTAAATATCCTGATGCCACAGTGCGCACACCTATTTGGCAAGTGTACCTAACTGTCTACACCCAAAAGACATGGACCCTTAAAAAGTTAAGCCATAACAAATTAACATTTTAAGCCACTAATTAAGAGAGCAGCAGCAGTCTCAATTTTCCAATAAAAAAAAATTATGAAAACAAAACCTTATAATGTATACAGGCCACAGGGTTATCAATAATTAACGTTATAACTTCAAACAACTGTATTTAACATCAATACTTAGCGTTACAGTGTTAATAAATTGAATATTTCTCGATTTCATATTTTTTAGACCTAAATCTTATAGGCCATGAATGAAAATTTGAATAAAAGAATAGCTATTGTTAGGGTTGTAAAGGGGTGGAAAGTTTCCTGGAATTTTGAAGGACCCGAAAATATTGGGAAATTTTTATTTGGCATTTATTATGTTTAAAAAATTTGTTAAATATTTCATCAATTAGAAAAAAATATCAAAAACCTATCTTAAGCATTTCTTATTTTCTTTAATTATTCTTAACACTAATTTGGTGTTAATTAAGAATGAGGCTTATTATGCATACTTTTTCAATATTTAAAAAAATACTGATCATATTTGGGAACACTCACACCAAGGTCCGCAATAGGCTCGCAAATGAAAGGGTGGAAAAACTAGTATCAGTCCGGTCAAACTTGGCATTGTTTGAGCCCTGTGAAGACAAGTCAACTCAAATTGAAGTTGACTCTGAAGTCGATGATGCTGCCAGAACAGTCATTAGTACGGTCAGAGATAGGTGTGATCTTGATCTTCAAGATCACTTTTTTTTGGTGATCTTGATCTAAGATCACTTTTTTTTGTGTGATCTTGATCTTGAAAAATAATAAGATCAAGATCATTTTAAAATTGAAGTTTACTTACTAAATAGAGGCATTTTTTTAGAACTCGTACTGTACAAAGTAGTTAGTGGCAACTACTAACATTAAGCAACTGTTAATATGATATGTGTCCAACAAAAGACGATTTAAATTCTCCATCTAATCTGGTCAGTGTTGCCATTTCAAAATAGAAAAACTTTTCTGTGTTGGTCATAATAAAGAAGTCAACTTGCGTGTACTTTATGTTGACGTATAATAAAAAAGATTTAACTTTGTTCACAATTTCCATGTGTGAATTTTAAAAAAATGTTTGCTTTCTTTGGCCCAATTTTAGATGTTTTAAAAGGGTAGAATGGCGGTGTTAAAAAATCTGGACTCCAGCCGACTTTGGTCATGTAAAGTGGCTTATTGCAGCAAATCAACCAGACCAAGACTTGTTTAGGGTCTGAGTATGGAGCGGTTTGTCTGACCGCAAACCTCTGAACTTTTTTAAAGTATCAAGGTTGCCAGATGGATAAATGGTGCAATAAACATTGACATAATACAGTGAAAGTTAACACTACTTAGTAACACGTATAAAAACTTCCACATGAACCAGACAAAAATTTGGTAAAAATGATGCAGTTCAAAAATTTATTTATTATAAATAAAAAGTATAAAACTAATTGCAAATTTTGCGACTTTTTCAGTACTACTGTAATTAACCTTGGCCTTGGGTGTGACGTTGCGCAAACTACGTCAACAATTGATAGGCCTAATAGCAACAGTCACTAACTTATTACAATTCTTAGGCCAGCGATCAAGTAGTTAAAAGTATAGTAATTATTTTTTGCAACATCATTGATCAAAAACTTCATTTTTTTTTCAAGTACACAAAAAGTGATCTTGAAAGTGATCTTGATCTTCAAGATCACGATCTTGATCTTCAAGATCACGATCTTGATCTTCAAGATCACGATCTTGATCTTCAAGATCACGTAGTTTGGTGATCTTGAACTTCAAGATCACCTATACCAGGTGATCTTGACCTTCAAGATCACCAATACTGGTGATCTTGTAAATCTCTGAGTACGGTACATCATCTGAAGAAGCCGAGCAAGAGGAGATGCTAACCAGCTGCAACTAGAACAACGACTTTGTAACTGACTCAGTATTGTTTTTCTTTGTAAAAAACAGATTGGTGATGATTCATTTTTGGAGTTATTAAACTAAACCATGTGTTTGTATGTTCTTAAGTATTTTAGTTATACATAGTACTTTTATTAAGCCATTATTTTCCTGTTTCAACATCAAATTAAGATTGGTTTGAATGTTTCCGAAAATTCCCCAAAATTCCCGTTAATTCCCAAAATTTCCATGGAAAGTTTCAGCTCTGAAAATTCCCGGGAATTTTGCAACCCTAGCTATTGTAGAGCTCTTCAAATCGTGCAAGTCAAGGAGTGATATTTGCATTTTGCAAGGACTTAAAAATTAACAGAAAGTTGGTCTGGAGAAATCTCAAAAGGCACAAAGAAACTGGAAACGTCAAAAATCTACCTGGCCAAGGTCGCCCTCGAAGCGCCAGAATTTCAAAATTGATTAAAGCAACCAGAAAAAAGGTGCAAAGAAATCCCAAGAGATTCATTCAAAAACTGGCAAAGGAGGCGAATGTGAACTATGGAACCATGTTCACAGTTTTCAAGAAGGATTTGAAGATGAGCCCATTCAAAAACATAAAGAAACAGTTGCTAAATGCCAATACCATTGGGAAACGTCTCTTCAGAGCCAGAATTCTGCTCTCACACATTGAAGGAGGCATGCTGCCAATCCTTATGATCAGCGATGAAAAGAAATTTGATGTCTAGCATCATTTTAACAGTCAGAATGATTGTGTTTGGTCAAGAGATGGTGACGTGGAACCTCGGGTAGTCACTCGGAGACAAGGGGCGGCATCAGTGATGGTGTGGACCACAGTCAACGAATCAGGAAGGAATTCATTGACTTTTGTGGACCAAGCAGGCCTGGAAACAACTTTTTTTTCCGGTAGCCAAACGTGTCCGAATGAAGCAAGCTGTTCGGCGGCCAATCACAAGCACATGGCGGCCATCGGAACTTCGACACGCATCAACATACAGTCTTTAAAATTAGCACATTTTTATTTCGGCAGAAACGTTGCCGAGGTCAAACGACAAAAGTTGAAATTGCCTCGGCGATTGCTGTGAACGTTTATTACAAAACAATTGTATCAAAACATGTAAAACGAGAAGCGAAAAATATACTAGAGTAGTCTATCACGACCGCACTGTTTGATTTTTTATGATTGTGATGTAATACCAAAAGTAGCGATAAAGCGAGCAACAAGATACGCACGTCGCACGCTGTTACGGTAATTCACGTTAAATAACTCACGGGCGGAAAAGTAAGTTAATTTTGGGTTGTTTCAACGTTCGAGTCAGCACAAATCGATTTAATTTTCCGGGGGGTTATATTGCATAACAAGTTAACAACAATGCCAATTAAAAAATTTACGTTTGTTTTACATTAATTCCACATCTAACATCGTTGAATTATCATAAAATAACGTTAATTGCTCAACCAGGTACCGATAACAAATTAATAGCTCCCTGCGAGAAGATTGCCTCGATTTACGTACGGTATATATACACTAACATAATTTCGGCACAATTGGGATACTGCAAACAACAAAAAGTATGTTTGATAAAGAACTAGCTTCCAGAATCGGAATCATCAGGTGCTGTATCAGAGCACGAGGTTGTCGCGTCATCACTGAAATCGGACACATCAAGAGGCTCATCGCTTGGCTGTAAATCCACATCGTCTTCGCCGTTTGCAATGAAGCGTCCACGTTTTATGGCTTTGATACCAATCCACACGCTTTTTCGTAGAGCTCCATCAGGGTGTTGACTAAGGAACAAATCTATGGCTGTGCCATACCGACTGGGAAGAATGTCTAACCCTAACTTGCAAGCGCTCGTGTGGCCTCGGCATTTTTATTGCCGGCGCTAATGCGATATGTGTATATAATATACACTCTTCAAAAAAGTTTGTATAAGCTTTAACCTCACAAAAATAAATTCGATTGTCAAGATATTTACACAGTCAATAAAGGTGTCTGACGTTTTTTTCGTAAACAGTTGTTCGTAAAGCAATTGTTCGTAAGCAATTGTTCGTAAAACAATTATTCGTAAAATTAATTCTTCGTAAAACAATTCTTCCTAAAGCATTTTTTCGTGCATGCAGTTGAAATTTGATGTATACGAAGAAATGCTTTACGAAGAATTGTTTTACGAATTTCATTTTACGAAAAACAGTTTACGAACAATTGTTTTACGAACAATTGCTTACGAACAATTGCTTTACGAACAATTGCTTACGAACAATTTGCCTATAACCGTCAATAAACATTGACCTTGGCCATATTCTCTGAAAATGTTGTCTTATTTTGATATAAACTGAAGAAATGAGAGCAAAAAAGAAAAAAATGTCTAATAGGTCCTGCATCTCCCCTACTACAAAAAAATAGTAAAATTCAGTTTTTTGCTTATAACTATTTTTCAAGCAGTCCTAGAATAAAAAGTGTTCTTAGAGCAGATATAAACATGCCACTTCTGCAGCTTCTGATATATCATAACGTTCTTTTTTTTTTATCTTCAGTGGTTTTTGAAATATGACAATTTTTATGAAAATGGGCCATAGAAACGCCCAGCGCGACCGTGTGACGTCATTATTTTCAATTTTTTTTCACGTTTGTGTTTGTAAAAGTCCACTACAAAATTTCAGAAAGTTAAGGAAAAATCCCTGAACCTTGCCATTTTTTGGCACAGCCTAATGTACACACTGTGTGCAGCAGCATAGATTTAGTTTAATGCATACCGGTACAGTTTATTCTCGCGGGCTTGAGCTTGACACATTTGCATTAAAAGAGAGAAGTGAAAGTAAAAAGATCGCTTTTCGTTTTTTTTCTCCAAAATTCATCAAGGTAATCACGGACCCCTAAATGCTTTATAATCACGGACCCCTAAATGCCCCCCAACCCCAGGTTGTAAACCACTGCTCTAACCGGAAGCACTAGTTAGGCAACCATAAACTGTATTTGCTGTGAAAAAATGGCGACTGGCAGAGCACAACGCGTGTCGTGAGGAAGTAAAATGTGTTTTGGCATGGTTTGTTATAAGAGATGGAAAAGTAGCTACCACATTCGTTAGCATATGCGAATTTGTTGGTAGCTTTGTTTCTATCTTAGACATTGAGACAGTATTTGTTGGTAACAAAAGCAACTTTTACCTAAAACTTGACAGGTTTCAGCAAAGATGTTATTTTTTAAAGGCTATACTTTGGGGCAAAGAGGGACAGCTGTATTAGGGCAAAGTGGGAAAGTGCATTAGGGCAGCATGAGACTCTAGAAGTCTTGACTGTATCTGTGGTTCTTCTGTTGATTGAATTTTTGTTTATAACTCTTTTAGCCTTCAAGATTGTAAAATATTTATCAGCATTCATTTATATTGTACCGGTAAGCCTACACAATTTAATTCTGACAATGGTTCGTCGCTATGACAGAAAAAATGAAATAGGTAAATGGACGGATAGGCTATCAATATTAAGAATGCAATAAAAGATGTGAAAATCAAGAAGTTGTCTTTGAGAGAAGCGGCTAAACAGTACCAAATCATGCAAAAATGAAATATCAGCAAAAATGAAAATGACAATAAAAAAAAAATCTTTTTTGATTTGTACTATAACAGTAGAAAGATTCCGCTTGATCTTCGAACCAAATATGCTGACCAACTAAGGCTTTCGTTTAAAAAAGAAATTAACTAAATCCAACCATCACTGTTGCTGAAATTACGTTTTTACGAAAAGTCTCCTGCTTTGCCCCGTCTTCCCCTAATGTTAACAATTCAGGCATAGACAGTGTGTATTGTGATTTATGGGGTGCTTTGACTGCTTTCTAATCCTTGGTGATTATAAGTGGCAAAGTACTTTATTCACAAGGCCGCTTGCGTAAAATTTTCTTGGAACTTCATGGCGGACAAATGCGGCCGACGGAAGGACGAGACCCGGTGGACAAAATGTCGGTTTTTGTAGGTTAATTTTTAAGTAATAAACATATAGTATTATACAGTAAACACGATGATTATAGTAATCGCGATGGCCGCCTTCAGTTTCGAGGCCTGCCAAGGAGTAAAATTGAACCAAGAAAACTACTGAAATGATATTCTTGAGGGTTCATTGTTGCCTTGGGCATCATTTCCAAGGAAGAATGGCTTCCTTCATCCCCAGACCTGAACCCTTTAGACTTTGGCATCTGGTCTTACCTGGAGAGCAAGGTTTTGACTAAACACCACCAAAGTTTGGAAGTGCTGAAGGCTAATCTGAGAAAAGAATGGACATAAATACCTCAAAGAGTTATTCATGACTCTTGCAGGTCCTCATTGAAGCGTCTCCGACTTGTCATCGATGCAAATGGCAGACACTTTGAGTAAAACTTGTTTTTCTTAAATATATATATATTTATTTATTGGGTCTGCTACTATTTGGTGAGTCCGATTCGGTGAGAGCCTTTTTCGGAGAGTTCCCTATTTGGTGATTTTTTGAATTTGTTTTTGAAAATTATCGGGTACCGTAGCCTAATTATCATTGCCGCTTTTATATCGTTTTAACGTTGCTAAACGTTGAAATAAGACCCTAACCCTACCCCCTAACCCAAAAACAGTACATAATGATAATTAGGCTACGGTACCTGATAATTTAAAAAAAAAATCACCGAATAGGGCTCTCACCGAAAAAGGCTCTTACCGAATTGGACTCACCGAAACGGGCTATTCCGTTATTTATTAGACAATATAGTATGTTTATTACTCAAAAATTGTCTACCATTTGTTAAATACAGTTGTTTGAAGTTGTAACGTTAATTATTGATGACCCTGTAGGCCTGTATACTGTATAGCCATTTAAGATATCATAGATATTTCACAACATTGACTTGAGTCTTAACGCTGTGCAGCTTTAATAACTATACAGTATTATATATATCACATTTCAACAGTTATCAGATTTGCAATAAAATTCGCTGTTCTGTGACATAGTTGAGCATTAAGTGGGACAAACATTATTTCTTGCAATCTAGCCAATTACTGGAGCATGGTTGCTTTTGGTGGAACAATATTTTACAATGCATTTAAAGAAGGATTCAATTGAACTTCCATGTTTTGCAAAACTATTGCATTATCTGTATATTATATGTTATAGGAGTGGTTTAATCAACAATGTTAATAAACAGAGAGCAAATTATAAAAAAAAACATAGCCTATATATGAGACTGCTTTGAGTAAAGGTAAAGGTGAGTCCCATACTTGAATCCAAGCATTGTAGTCGGGTCAATATATGGTCAAAAATTCCTACAAAAGGTTAATATATGGTCAAAAATTCCTACAAAAGGTTTTCCAACGGTTTTTTGTAGTATTTATCATCAAGAATAATATATTAAAAATCTAGGAGAATCAGAGCACCAAAAAGTTGTCATTTTCAAGATGGCCGCCAAAACAGTATAATCACAATAATTCACATAATATTAGGATTATTAGCAGTGGGCTATAAATGGGCAATTTTTTGTTTTGCTTTAGGAACAGATTTTTGTATTCCATTTAGCCTATCTCAACATAAAATGACAAAATTTTTGGTCGGAGTTCCAAGAAAAAAGTGTGCAGAGCAAAAATTCAAAATGGCCGCCATTTTCCGCAAAAAAATCACGTTTTTAGCCATAACTTGGTCATTTTGGGGTATTTTTACTTGGTTGTGGTGTCTTACCCTATGTTTGTGAGATCAGGCAATCTGTTTAAGCAATAATAAGTAGGCTTTAGTATTTACATGTATAGTTATAATATAGTTTGACAAAATTACCCACTTTTTTAAACTTATTTTGTGGTTTTAATTTCGATAAAAACCACGAAATAAGTAATTAATTCTCTAATTCTGGCGTCTATATTTAGGTTTTAGGTGGTAAGGAATTCATTAAAACAATTCAAAATGAAATTTACTCATTAGTTTAATGGAAAGACTTATATGAAACAAAACCAATAGTGAAACACTGGCAGCATAAGAGTCACACACCACTTATTAAGTTCTTTACATTCAGTTGCTTAATAAGTCCTGATCATCATCTTCATCCAGTAATGACTGATTGTAGGTTTTGTCACAGGCATCAAGTTGCCACTGTCTAAATGCTGAGGTACAGGGTAGATTATTCCGCCCACAGCTACACCTGGCAGTGCTACAGGCAGTTGTGCAGTTGCAGTGGATAATCTTCAAGAGGGCATCTGGGGCCGCATTCATGTCCGACTCTGTTGGCACAAACTGACTGCCTTCCAGTTTCCAACCCCACCCGCAAGTTTCCATATCACTCTCCTGTCCTAACCACACCATTATTTGGTAGTAAACCCTTAGACAGTGCAATTTTGTTGATGGCTCAGTAGGTGGTAGGCGTTCTGGTGTCACAAATGATTGGGAAGAGACTACTTTTTTTCTTAGTACTCTGTAGCGCAATGACGAGAGGGAATCCTATGACGTAGTGTTGAGTTTTTGGTGGAGTGTCTCCTATGGATTCACGAATTTCCCGAACTGCCTTGGTTGCATAGTCTGTGATAGCATTCGCAAGTTGAGGCTTATCAGGCTTCCGAAATCCGAAGCACTTTCCTTGTTTCAAACAGTGCTGGAGGGAACGGGCTCAGTTCATACTTCAAGATATCTTCGAGAGCTAAAACCCCTAGTTGTGAAACAACTAGGAAACGTTGAAAAAGCAAACCTTGGTCAATCGTTCTTTCAGGTGTCACCTTCACTAATGAGATGTTTCCAAATGTCTTGGCTTTATCCTTCCGCTTAAAAGATATTGAGAAAACAAACTGTCCAATCATTTTGTCCATAATGTTCCTTCCGACTGATTCGAATTCATGTACATTAACGTCATCCTCGGCCACAACACCATTCACAATATTCCTTAGGGTTTGATCCTGAGAAAAAGGTACATAACCAGCCAGTGATGTCTTGAGCATTTCAAGATCAGAACTGTCTCTCTGAACCCTAGCCTGTGTTGCTTCCTTGTGTTGTTCGCTTGTTGTGTAGAAGAGTTTATTGAATTCCTGCATGGCATAGTTGTACTCAGACGTGACTGGAGTCGACATTGTCCACTAGCATCGCTGTTCTTCTGTCATGCCGGTTCCACGCGTTAAACCTCCCGACGTCTTCAGTGACCTCATCAAGCTCCGTTCAATAACTAGGTCTGAGCTGAGACCAGCCCAAAACTGATTCGAGCGATGGATAACATGGTACCTTTGTTGAAACCTTTGAGATAACTCTGGGTGTCGGTTCGAGAGTTGGTCCATTTCTTGGATGTAATAGAGAGCAGGTTTCAGATAATTGAAGTGCCCTGCAGCCGCGAATACTGGTAGACAGTCAGAAACTGCACGAAGGTGCATCTGCCATTTGCCTGTCCTGTCCGCTTCGATTAGTGCTCGCGCTACCCCAACCATAGACTGATAGCACAACTACAGTTGACTGCTCTTAGATCTTCCACGCAACTCAGCTTTCTCTTTTGTGACTCTTCATCATCCTCCTGCCTTGTTTTTAGGTAATGAAATCGGAGGATTTCAGATGGTTTCTCTCTCATGGTGACAATGCCAAGAAGACCCTGACCTTCAGCTATATGAATTGATTCACCGTATTGTTTCTGTAATTGGGTTTTCAGATATTGTGATCCATAAGGAAGACAATCATCATTTGCTAAAAACTCCTTCATTTTAGATCTGAGGTCTGATATCGTTAACTGTTCTTCATCATTCTGTTCAAGATGTGAACACATCTTTAGATATGCCTAGTCCTGTTCCTCATCCTTCGGTCGCCCAGATTTTCGACGTTTTGCCACAATACTCTGCCGCATTACAAAGTTACGTTAAATCCATATATAAAATTAACACTACAAGAATGATGGTATAAACAGTCTGCAGCATGCAAATCGCCACCGTAATATTCAACACGACCTTTCACGGCGAATGACCAATTGTCGGAACGTCTCTCACAACACTCTAATGTACAGTAGTTTGTGCCAACAGAGTCGGACATGAATGCGGTCCCAGATGCCCTCTTGAAGATTATCCACTGCAACTGCACAACTGCCTGTAGCACTGCCAGGTGTAGCTGTAGGCGGAATAATCTACCCTGTACCTCAACATGTGGACAGTGCCAACTTGATGCCTGTGACAATACCTACAATCAGTCATTACTGGATGAAGATGATGATCAGGACTTATTAAGCAACTAAATGTAAAGAACTTAATAAGTGGTGTGTGACTCTTATGCTGACAGTGTTTCACTATTGGTTTTGTTTCATATAAGACTTTCCATTAAACTAATGAGTTAATTTCATTTTGAATTGTTTTGATGAATTCCTCACCACCTAAAACCAAAAGATAGACGCCAGAATTAGAGAATTAACTACTTATTTCGTGGTTTTATATCGAAATACAAACCACGAAATAAGTTTAAAAATGTGGTAATTTTGTCAAACTATATTATAACTCTACACATAAAAGCTATAGCCTACTTATTATTGCTTAAACAGATTACGTGATCTCACAAACATAGGGTAAGACACCACAACCAAGTAAAAATACCCCAAAATGACCAAGTTATGGCTAAAAACGTGATTTTTTTGCGGAAAATGGCGGCCATTTTGAATTTTTGCTCTGCACACTTTTTTCTTGGAACTCAGACCAAAAATTTTGTCATTTTATGTTGAGATAGGCTAAATGAAATACAAAAATCTGTTTCTAAAGCAAAACAAAAAATTGCCCATTTATAGCCCACTGCTAATAATTCTAATATTATGTGAATTATTGTGATTATACTGTTTTGGCGGCCATCTTGAAAATGACAACTTTCCGGTGCTCTGATTCTCCTAGATTTTTAATATATTATTCTTGATGATAAATACTACAAAAAACCATTGAAAAACCTTTTGTAGGAATTTTTTTGAAGTTCAAACCATATATTTCATATATTGAGCCGACTATTGGGGGATGAGAAGATAAGGTTCTCATTATACTAAGCTATCGGCACTAATGAGAGTGGGGTGGCCAGTTCCTTTCTCTCGGCCGCCTTTACTTCAGCAATTACGCACACCCAATTTATTACATGGGTAAAGGTGAGCGGTGTTTGTCAACAACCCGCATAAGCCGGGAGTCGAACCAGGATTGCATGATTGGAAAGCGAGCGCCTTATCCACTGCGCTATCCCACCGCTACTGCTTTGAGTACATGGACCAAATTGTGGCAGAAAAATCTTGTAGTGAACCCACATTAACTAACCGTACCTCAGCTTGTAATAAAATTGTCCTGCATGAGACTTGGCAAAGTCTAACAACAAAACAATTGCTTGTGAGATAATGAGCTTTAGCTGTCTGACAGCTGATGAAGCATGAACAAAATATGCACAAAAATACTAAGTTCACCTTACTAAACTTGGTAACAAACATAGTCTCAACAAATGCTTGTAAATGGTCATTATTTACAGGGTGGCCCTGCAAAGTGTGGACTGAATTTCATATTAAATTTAAACACATTTCCCGACTACTAGTTTATTTGTATTTATTACAGATTTATAGTATAATCATGTCCTTGAAGACTAACTCCACTTCCTCGTAGTAAGGATTGGGAAACGCTGGGGCAAAGCTCTAGGCCAACGGAGCTCTGGCACTAACAATGGCCTGTGCTAGTCAATTTAAAACAATGTAAAAGCAGTGGAAATTGCGGTCAGACTTTTGCCGCGAATGAAGTTCCTCGCATGTTTGCGCAATTTACTTGATTTATAGCACTGGGCTACGAGTGGCAGAGTGGAGACAAACGGCGCGGCTGGACACTTTTGCTCGTTTAACGGCGAATCAACGTTGTTTAACGTTGCATAAATGTAACAATGGCAATAACTGACGAAAACTAATCGCTTAATTAGTAGGTCTAGTAGGGCCTATCATATGGCGACAAAACCTTGCGAATAAGGCAAGTAGGCTAGTATCAGAAGATGGCAGATGGTTACAGAAATTTTGGGACTTAAAATTACATTAAATTTTTTTTTAAATTCCTGAAATGGCCCGCCCGCCCGGGACTCGGCGCCGGTGGTTGTGTGCCATAAAAAGTATACTGCACTTAAGGATAACATGTTTGCTGTACAGTATAACCAATGTCATATTGCAGTGTTGCAGCCCATGTTGAGAAGATTGTTGCGTGCATAATACATCCTAAAATATATAAGACAACTAAGTCCTCTTTGAGACAGACAGGACTACACTTTTCAGATTGGAAAAGCTTGTTGACTCTGTTTAGCTCTTCTTCAACATTTATGGTTCCATACAACTCTTTCTACTTTTGCTGTCAGACAACACTATGTGAAAACCAGTTATAGGTTTCTGAAACCATAAATTCAACATTGCGTGGTAAGGTTTTCAGAGCGTTCTCTTCACTACATTCTCTCCTTTTAACAAGCTTTAACAATCTCATGTTGCTTTGAGACACATTACCGTACTCAAACCAGCCCAAAAACTGCAACCTTCGAAAAAATCCCTCAACTCAAGACGAAAACCAGCCCAACTAGAGTTGCCAGAGGTTAATATAAAAAAGAGCCCAAGCTTATGCAAAAAGTAGCCCAAAAGGAGCCCAGTTTTTGGGGGGGTTCTAAAATAGAGCCCAAAATGGAGCTCAAGCAAAGAGAGGCTATTATACAAAATTCTTCAAGAGCGCTTGAACATCAGTCCCAAAATATAAGTGTTTTTCCAGTTCTTCACATCTTTCAGACATATTGGCAACCATGCATTCACTCAACTGTTTGTTAAAATAACTACAAACAATTACCGGTACCTAAACACAAAAAGTGGTTTTATTGCTTTTTGTGATGAGCTAACGCATCAAGAGTGTTCCCCTCAAAACTATCAACAGTTTGATAACCCACCAAGGTCGATCAACGTAGAAACTATCTTTATGTCTTGTTTTTTTTTTTACTCATATAAAATGTTAAAAAATAATTCACTAGCCTTTTTTCTCATTTTTCTACATTTGTAAAAAATTTATTAAGGTGTTGCGACTATGCCATAACTGATTGTGCTGCTTTGGCATCATTCATTCATTCAATTTATTTTTCTTTGTCGGAAAAAAAAACAGCAATGATAAAGTTACTAATAGTTCACGGGAACAAACCAACAAAAGGAAACGGCGGCAAAACCACAGAAGTTTAAAACGTGCATGCGATGTAATATTAAAGCATACGTCGATGAAAGTAAAGTTAAGCACGGCCACCAAACCAAACAGTTTAAAATAGATAAATTAGTTGAAAGAATCAGTTGGCTCCACATACCTAAAGCAACTGGAGGTGTGACGGTTGATGTAGCCATGCGGGGACGACTGAATCTTACAACCAATACAAAAAAAAAAAAAAAAACACACGAGCATTTAATAAATGTATGTTATAGCGTCCGTGTTTTGTCGCTTTTACCTTTTTTTAGACCCCGGCTATGTTTGACATTTATTCTTTTTCGTTGTGATGGTCAGAAATAAAAACAAATTGAACTGATGTCCACTGCATTTTTATGAAAACCTCGATCACTTAAGTTGCCAAGATTGCCAGATATAAAAGCCTAAACATGCACATTTTTGAAAATTGGCATCTTTATACCAAATTGGTAACCCTGCCTGACTGAGGCCTCCAAAAACGTTGCTCCTCAATGAAATAACTACGAATTAGGTAAAAATCTTAAACATGATATACAATTTTTACATAAAAATTTATATTATATTTTTAAAAAAAGTAGCCCAATTGTGCACCATCCAAAAAAGCGCGCCCAACGCGAATTTTTGGCGCCTGGAGAAATCAAAAGTAGCCCTAAAAACCGTAAGGTTGGCAACCTTGCTGATTAGAGTTTTCGCAAACATTTTAAAATTTTACACTTGAATTAATCATTGCATACGCAAACACGAAAAAAAACAAGCCCAAACTGTTAGGATTATTATTTATTTGCGTCAGACAAAGCTGTCCATATCCAAAACAAAATAATGAGTCACTGGTATAGTTTTTCTGAACTGTGTTGCCGCTACTACGATCACAAATGCAACACAATAGGAAGGAGCGAAGATATATTTAGCCTAGTGTTCTAGTCAGCTGCTACCCTTATTTTAGCATGCCATTAAGTATCTTTGCCGAGATACAGCCGCAAACTCTAGAGCGGTATCGAACAGACGTCCTTAACGAAAGAATCGTTCTCACCACTCATGTTTGATATTGTTTAATACCTTTTATTTGTGAAAACTGAGGGAAAAGAACTACACGTGTGCTCTCTACCAGTGCATAAGTTGAACTGATCAAACTTAACATAAACACGTTGCAGTCAGCGCAAGAATGTAGCTTCGGGAAAATCGGACATTCCTCGCGCTGATTGCAACAAGCAGTGCTTCCAGCATATTATTGAAAATACTACAACACCTCCCCCTTAAGTTCAATGACACTACAAAATACAACACCAAAATTAATACATTCCATCAGGCAGGTTAAGGCCAACTCGGATCCTCAATGAGTCGATTCGGTCTCTTAACCTGTCTGCGTGATCGAGCAGGTAGGGGAGACCGGGGAGGGTTGTTACAATTTTCAGTAAATCTAAGATTTCTCTTTCAATATTTGTACAAAGTTGCTGAAAATTTTATGTAATCTTGCCACATCACCAGTTGTTATAAATACAACTTCAAAATTTAACAAAGTTATGTTTACAGGAAAATATTTGCATTAATATATCAATGAGTCAGTTGTAACAAGTCACCCCAGTATCGAGGTGACTTGTTACACAGATGGGGTAAAATGTTACAATTTCAAATAGGCTGTTCTATTAACTAATTTTTCTTACTAAAATACCTAAAACTGATGGAATACGTTGACACAACATTCTTGAATTTATTGAACATCCAAATTTAATAGAAAAAAATCATGAACAAACAAATAACATCATTATTGACAATGCATTGTCACCAGGATTGCAAACACATGGTCTCCATTCAACCATTCATGGTATTTGGCCTCAATAAGGCACCCTTTATTAGTTTTTGGCATGTTTAGGCACAGATACAGCAACAACAGATATTAGTAGAAGTTAAAAATGTAATCAACTATTCTAAATAATACAAAATTTGTTATTTAAGTACCACATTAAGTACTTTTTCCAGTTGGGATGAGCAAGCATTACACTGTGTAACAACTCACCCCAATAGTACTTGGCTGAATAAGATCAACATATGTCAAACATGTGACACTCAGCTTTAAAATATTTATAATGAATCAAAGGTATTGCACTTCAAGTCTGATTTAACTTTGAAGCCAGTTAAATATCACTCATAATTTTGTAGCAATAACATTTTCTTTGACAAAGCAAAAATTTACTTTTCATACCCTAAAACAGTTTTTCATCAATAATTTTCTACTGCAGCCTTCAAAATGGCTGAAGCTTCGTTTGCACATGGAAACTAAAAACCTGAATAAAACAACTTAATTCCAGCGGTTGATGTGAACTAATTTAAAAGTTAAAAGGACTGTAACAACCCTCCCTTGTAACAGATCTCCCCGGTCTCCCCTAAGTCCACGTTGACACTAGCGGAAGGTCTGACATTGTCCGGCGGCTCGATGGGCCAGGGGATAGACGCAGATATTCTCCGTCGAATGAATCTGCGGTTTCTAATTAACAATCAGCCGCTAGCAGTTTTAACAGTGTATTTCCGGTAGTCGTCCACAGCGACTATTTTCCCATAAATGTCCCACAGTCCGGTGTTCGAATTTTGTACTGCGACGTGAGTTCCGATCGGGAATTCAGGAAGACGATGAGCACGATTGTCGTAGTAGGCTTTGGTGTCTTCAATGGACATCTCTTTTCGCGTTTCAGCTTGTTGCATCTCGCTCTTCCATTTATGAGAGAAGGCCCGATGATGTATTGGAAGGGTGTCTTGAGTCGGTCGTCCGTACAGTTTCTGAGCAGGTGACAATCCGTCCTTCCTGCATGGCGTATTTCGATACTGCATCAAAGCTTTTGCTAGTTGATCTTCGTCGAGGTAGCGATGCGTCCATGAACGACGAATTAACCTTTTCATGCTCTTTACGGTTGCTTCAACATTTTCATTAGATTGCGGATATGTTGGAGTAGAAGTACGATGCCGCACTCTCCATTCATGAAGAAATTTGAAGAATTTCTCAGACTTGAATTGGGGTCCGTTGTCAGACCAAATAACATCTGGTATTGCAGTGCGAGTAAAATAATCACGTAAAGCTTTGATGATCACAATAGACGTAGTGTTATGCCTCATGAAATAAATTGACGGCCAGTCTGTAAAACAATCTACCATAATTAGATAGTGTTGTACATTAAATTTAGCTAAGTCAATCGCTAGGTCCTGAAAAGGGCGAATGGGTTGATTTCTCAACACCATTGGCTCTTTGCACAACGAGGGGAGGTCATCTTGACATTTTTGATACGATAAAATTACGGTTTCAATGTCATGGTCTATGCCAGGCCAATAAACGGCCAAACGAGCGCGTTCCCTGGTACGGGTAACGCCTTGGTGAGATTCGTGTAAATTAGCAAGTATCTCACTTCTAAGTTTTTTCGGAATGAATAATCGACCACCATACACAATAAAGTCATTGTCAACTGATAATTCATGTCGTATCTTCCAAAAGGGTTTTAACGTATTAGATTAGACAATTGAGATTTATAATTGGGAAATCCATCGACGATGATCTCCTTTAGTTGGCGATAACATTGGTCGTTTGATGCGACTTCTTTGAGATTGACAAGCCTTAAATTTAAATCTATGCAATCGTTGAGTTCTGCAAACCTGTGCGTAGATTGGATACCGTTTTCTGCTATTTCATCATCTGGTGTAGGGTTCGACACGGGGCTTCGAGACAGGGCGTCAGCGGCTTGATTCGATGCACCTTTTTGCCAGTGAGCAGTGAAGTTGTATTCCATGACCTTCATCCTCATGCGCTGTAACCGTGGATTCTCGATTTCGTCTAAACGCTTGTTAGTCTGAGCGTAAAACGTATTGACCTGGAATAAATTGCGACCTTAACAAATTAGGTATCGTTGGAAAGCTTAACTCCTCTAGATTAAGATTTTCACTCTCCTCCAATCAGAGACCCTTGGCAAAAAAAGTTATGGCCGTTTTTGAAGCAGCACCTTGCGCTACTAGTGGCGAAACTGTATTTTTCCTTTTGCACAAGTTTTTAGGCTCATTTTTAACTTTTTTCCCTATGTGTATAAGAAAGAGACAACTCACATTTGATAAAATATTATTTATATTTAAAAGACGTCACTCTGACGTCATCAAATTAAAATTGCTTACCTATTACTCTCACCCCATTGATAATTGCAGATCTAATACATTTGTTCTAAAAAATCGTTTTTAGACATAACGGAGCTTCATATAATGATTCAAGGGGGCATTTTGACCCCAGGTCCGGTTTAATGACGAAACTAAACGCTACAAGTGGCTAGAGTATATTATGGGCATTATACAAAAAATGCGAAAATTTTTAAAACTTTACTTCAATAATTATGCCGTGGAGTGTTTTTGTTTTATTATGTTTATCCTGCATTGCGGGAAAGCGGACTTGAGCGCTATGCATCGGTGTACGCCTTCCGACGTACACCTGACCCACGCTGCAGCCGACTGCAAGGTCTGTTTCCGGTTGTCTACTCTACTTATGACTTAAATTTGGTACTACTCGAAATCGATCACTGGGTAGAGGCAATTATCGTAAAGTTTCTTGCCCAGAGAAACAACAGCAAGTGCGGGTGGCTGGAGTCGAACATGCAGGCTCTCGACTGCGAGCCCAACGCGCTAACCACTCGGCCACTGCCCAAGGCGTGTAACTATTCTTCTTGTCGACGGTGAAAATTCGACTCACACTGCTAGTGGATATGCCATGTCTGAGGAGTACAGCTAAACTATCCAGTGGAATCTTTCGGGTAGCCCAAATTTGGGCAATAGGCTACACAAAAATAATATTTATTTGCATCAGACAAAGCTGTCAATATACAAAACAAAGAAAGAATACACAAACTGCAAATGCACAAAATCTCACTAAATAGGCTATCTAATGTTACAAGTTTACAGACAATGGTACGGTAGTGTTGCAAGTTAGAAGAACTGAAAGTATTCAGAACGATAAAAACAATCAGATGACATGGCAGCCATCAAAACTAGATATCAGCATACATAGAAAAATTATTATAATGAAAACGATAATTTGATATACGATGGCAATCGGACCTCATCAGGGAGGCAACAATAGAGTTAGACGATACTTCGCATCTTCCAACAAAAGAAAAAACATATTTCCGAAGTAATGCATCAAATGTTATAATGTTGCACAAGACTTGATGTTCACGTACGCTATAATGTTTAGGCAAATTGTGTATAATTCTAAATGCATTATTGAAGGCAACACGCAGGCGATTAATGTTACGTTGATGATAATTTTCCCACAGATGACATGCATACATTGGAGTACAATATGAACGGAATAGAACATTTTTAATATCACTGAAGCACTTGTAAAATTTTGATTTTAATTTGTTGGCAAAACAGATCATTTATTGAAACATGATCAAAATGTCGCAATCCTCAGGGCAGTCTTCTTGTACACAACTGAGATTGCAACAAGTTTCCTCACGACACTCTCCACATGCTGTTACGCACTTTAAGCCATGTTTTCTGCAGCTGCAAGACATTGTACCACATTGATTTTTTGTTCCTTCTTTGCATTTGCATCGTACAACGTTCAATAGCCATTCTGGTGGCGGATCTAAATTGGCCTTTATTGGCATAACTGCACCTGCTGCGTCAGCTTTCCATCCCCATTGTGCGAGATCCAAGATTTCAGTGTCAAGATGCTTCCACTGACATACCTGAAGCAACAGTTTTATATCAACTTAGATAAATCAAATCTTGCTGCCATAAAATTTTTGATTTGTAGTACACCACATGTTTATGCTAGTCATATTATAACGCAAGTTGTTTTGCTATAACTTGCATCTTTTCCTTACAGCAGTTTAATAGCGCAATTTGCTGTAATATTTTGAAGTTACCGACAATAAACAATTCTTGAAAAATATCTTCAAGTGGTATAATCTATAGAGCAAAGACGCTTTTATACTAAATGATTGTGTTACAATGTGTTACAATTATGTAATATTGTGTTACAATACCATTAGGCTACGCACTATTATTTCACCTGCAAATGTACTCTGAAGGAATGAAAACGAATTGCAGCTTCGGTGGGTGGCAATCTATCAGGATGAACAGTGGAAGCTGTTGCAACCATCTGCATGTACTAATTGTACTTGACGTACCGTAGTTGGCCAAGTGAATCGGCAGGTTTTGCACTAAAGCTTGATGGATCAACAAAATATAGTATTACTATCGGTGAATCTCATTCAGACTGGTAGGCTACTCAGCAACATTTTCATTTCTTCTTATTTAATTAACTGTGCAGTGTGCACCAATACAGTCCCAGTAACTAACCTTTTCAATAACAAATCTCTTCCAGCATCAGCTATTTGCTCACGTGTAGAATCTAATCTCCCAAATACATCAGCAGATTGTTGAAATTCTTCCTTCTTCAGGTAATTGAAAATCTTTAGCTTTCCTAAGCAACAAGACAGATGACATAATTAATCATTGTCACCAAATAATGTGTGCATACACTCCATACATTGGCATTCCAAATAAAAGTATTACAATATTAGAATAATATTGAGTGGATTTGGTAATGACTGCCATCTGAATTCTTGCATATCTTTTAAAAGCTGATCAGAAAATGGTAAAAATGTACTTTCAGACAAGCATGGTAAGCAGTTCAGGAATATATAAAACACTGTAACAAATACTATATATAAAACACTGAAAGCAAGATTAAAATGTACTGCTACCAAAGCTGATTAATTATATTGGTACCTTGTTGATATATTGCAGAAGTTGTATCACATCCACTCCAAGCATGAGCAAACAGCAAGTAATTTTTGACACACCTCATGCACCTTACAACTACTTTCGCTCTCTTCTTTTTCTGTTAGATATTGATAAAGATGACTGTCACCAATGTTTTGTGCATAGCTGATTAATGTCTTCAGTCCACCTCGTTTCACTTCTTGTAGCTTCGATAAATTATGAGATTGGCATTTGATGCATAAACTTTTATTATAAAAAGCTTGATTCTTCTTCTTCTCTCGTATTGTCGCTATATGTCAGGGCATCCGTTGGTTAGCCACTGCCTGGTGTCGTCATCGATGGAAATTAGGCCTTCCATACCATGGGGTGGTCTATATAGCCGGCAATCCTTGATAATGTGGGCTGCCGTCTGCATTTCGCCACACTCACAAGCAGCACTCTCTGCCAAGCCCCAGCGCAACATGTCTGCACCATAGCGTCCAACACCAGTGAGAAAACGGTTATGCCTTGATGAGGCAAGTCTAGAGAGGCCATGTCCCAGCTGGTTTTCGGACGGGGATCTGAATACTTGGCGAAGTGGGTACGTGCTGCTTAACCATTGTTCACACCATGCCGCATGGCACCACTGTTTGCTAGGGCTTCCACCAGAGGCTGCCAGAAGGTCTTGTGCAGCGCGTACAAAAGCTTGATTGTTGTTGATTCTGATTTTCCATTATTCAATGATTCTGATTTTCCATTATTCAATTATCTCCATAACATCTGAAAACTAGTCTATCAATTCTAACTGTTTAATAAACTAAGCTATACAACTTAGAAATCATTACCGGTATTTCATAAAAATCTTTAAAGCTGTAAAGAGAGAAAACTAACATCAGACCTGGGAAAAAAATGGCCACACAGAACATTTGCTCTTTCAAACTTAATCTATATCTGAATATGTTATTGCATGGATATCACTAGAAGCTACCAGGTCTCAATAAACACCCTTCCTTTGTCAGTTTGTGCACCAGTGCACTGGTAACAGTGACCTACTACTACTACCATACTGCATTCATTGGTACAAATACTTCACACCTGCATGCAATGCCATTTAAAATCCAAGATGTTAAATGAAAGAGAACTCAACTAAAAGAACAACAGGAAACTCAAAAATTTAACATAAGCTAGAGATGATAAGACATGCTGCATGTAAAAAACATTTAGACCTGTTTCCTTTAACTTTCATCATAGCCCGGCATACCGTACTGTACACAATTATAGGCCTAGTGTACCTGTGTATCGCCTGCTGCCCGGTACCGTATCTAACGTTTTGACTTCTGTTGCAAACCAAATTAAATGAATAACCTGACACAACTTACGGTACCGATGATGATGTTCTTGCAAATAGTTCCCAAAACAAATTAAACTACTGTAGGCTTGCCTGGTACGGTACTCAGTTCTGTGATATTTAGGCTAGTACTGCAGCCAGTGCAGAGTGGTAGATCAAGAATCTTTGCTGTACCAAACCTACTCAGTACTGCCTAGTTACTTACAAACCTCATGGCTATTTTTTTTTTCTTTTTGCGCAACGCTCAGAGTTCAAGATGGATACCACTACATGGCTAATAAGCTGGTCAGTGGTCACCGGAGCAACTTCGACTTTTTGTAAAATACGGTACTGCCGCCGGGGTGGAAGCTGACTTGGTGACCTCATAAGGTCTTTCGCTTCCTTCCTCTCTCACTTTTATGTAATGTACCAATGTATTTGTCGTGATAATTTGAGAAAAAAAATAAACTGCAAGAAATTTGTGGCATTTTTTTATCGCCCAGGTGACACCCAGCATTTCTTTTTCGACTGTGGCATACCTAGTTTCTGTATCCGTCAGAAAGCGCGATCCGGCTTGAACCGTACGCCAGGTGCTGTCACTGCATTGTTGAAGTAAAAGGCCCAGACCGCTGTTCGAGCTGTCAGTCTGTAATCGCGTTGGTTTGTTAATGTCGTAAAAAGCAAGAAGAGGGATTTTAGACAACGCTTTTCTCGCTTGTTTAAAACTTTCAGTAAATTCCGGAGTCCAGATAAATTCATTTTTACTGCTAAGCAGGGGTCTTAAAGGGAATAAGTACTTGCTTACAGTTTTGCTGTTGCTAGACAACTGGTTAGCGAGACCAAAAAACGAACGTAAGTCAGTGACGTTAGCAGGTATTGGGAAGTCACTAAGTGCATTACACAAGGAGCTATCAATTTTATAGCCTTCCTGGGATAGTTCGAATCCAGCAAACTTAATGCGTTGTTAACAAAATTTAAACTTTTCCTTATGAAGAGAGATCCCTCGTTCTGCACATCTTTGAAAATATTTTCTTACTTTATTGATGTGATCGGTTACGTTAGAGTCAAATATAATAACATCATCTACTATCTTTCGACAGTTGTCTAATCCAGAGAAAGCTTCAACCATTCTTCGATTATAATGTTCAGAGATTGAGCAAATACCAAATGGGGCACGTAGAAATTTGTACCGGCCAAATGGAGTGATGAAGGTCGTTGGCAGTTGGCTATTGTTTTCTAAAGGACACTGGTAGTAACCCTTTAAAGCATCAAATGTTGTCAAAAAACGTGCTTGTTCTGCATCAATGTCGGCTACAGCCGGCGAGGAAGATGTATAACGTTCACGTCGCACAATTTATTTAACTTGGAGAAATCAACGCACAATCTAATATTATCCGAATTCTTTTTTGGTGCGACCACGATAGGTGCACACCATTCTGTAGGTTCCGTCACGGCCTTTATTATTATTATTGTTGTGTGCGACGCGAACACAACAGGTGCGGTAGTTAATTGCGCCGGTGACGTCACGATTTTCCTAATCCACCCGGCAGGACTGAGCACTGTTAAAGCACGCCAACTTGAAGAAATCACTCGGTTTCCAATGACTGCTTCGCAGCAATGAAGTTTATACGGTTTTTCTGTCAAGAAATAACACAACATAAAACACTAGTCACAATTCAGCAAGCACAACAGTCGAACTGATAAACGTACCAAATTTGTTGACAAACAGTTCTCAATCCACTGTACGGTACACAAGTTCCACAGGTTGGCCAATGACGCACTGAATAAATAAATTCGCGATGTTACCTTACACAATTAGTACGTACCGTACAACCATTACGCTAGACCAACATTAAAAACAAAAAAACGTGGCAGTTCACATGGCCTAGTTAAGATCGGTTTACGAGAATTAATTTCCATTAGGCTGACAAATTATTGGTCAATAATTCAGTAGTAAACATGAATCCACAATTCACGACACAAATCAATTGATCATACAATTCAGAATAACAAACATACCGGTAGTATGACCGGATCAGTAATGCCAAATGATGCACTTGTACGCGAAGGATTCTATAGTGATTGACTCTGCAATATTTAAGTTTGAAGTATTAGCCTAACAACAATTTACGCACATCAGAGATACGTTACGTTTGTTTACGGTAGACAGTCAACATTCAGTTATACAAAACATTATTACATCACAAGTACGCTCACCAGTAAGTTGAACTTTGAGAGATAGCAAGCTGCAAATATGGAATTCAGCCTACACGCAAATAAGTATTACTGTACCATAGCAGTTGTCAAACTTAAGTCCTGTAGAAATACATAACAGAGAAGCAGCTAACAAAGCATAAACATCAATCAATCAACTTTCAGTCACAAACTACAGTAACTAACAAGTTCGGCTGGCTGGCAAACTAGCAGCAAAAACGAAAACGTCTCGAAAGTTCCATAGACAATCTCGTGGTGAGTGTTGCCATTTGCAAACAGCGATAACAATGAAGGGGAAACGACGCTAGGTGGCGAATACACAAATCAACGGGAGTAATGCAGTAAAACGAAAGGCAGGCTTTTCTAAGACCTGTTGAAAATCTAACAATTATTATTATTATTTATTTGCGTCAAACAAAGTTGTCCATATCCAAAACAAAAACAACGAAATAATACACAAACTGAAAATGCACAAAGATCACAGAGAGCCACCTTGGATGCCGTCGGTTTAAAAGCTCACTAAATGGGCTATCTACTGTTACAAATTTATATACAATGAGCGTTGGAAGAATTGAAAGTATTCAGAGCGATAAAAACAATCAGATGACATCAGGTCTGATATAAAGCGATTGGAGGAGTGAATGCAACGGTTGATAAACGAAAAGCCTTGAGATTCCAAAAGCTCTAACTCTTCTTTTAATTTATCTCTATAAGCATAAGGCACCACCCTAGGGGTACTCACACAAAATGGTTGCGCTTGGTCCATTAAGTCGATGTGAAATTCTTCTCCTTTCATTACACGGATCTTTCCATCGAAGACGGTTGGAAATTCTTCGACCAAGTCGTCCAGTGTAGTGCTTGTCGTTGCTTTCCGTGATACACTATTAATCTGCTTAAGATAAAACGATGGGAGAATTCGTAAAGTTTTAGCTGTTCTCCACGAGATTAACATGCCGCCTGGAATAGAAGGAAAAATGTGTAAAATGTCTTCAGTAGTTACCTCACCCAGCGTCAGCTGTACTTTGAGCTGGCCAATCTCCTTCAGTGTTGATCCATCGACTGTGTATATAGTTCTTGGTGATGTTCCGTGCATGCCATGTCAGTTGGACCAGGGCACCAAACCCACCATCTCACATTTTGATGAAACTTGGTTATCTGGTAGAACTTTTGGCACTGATCACGAAAAACTAAATTTTTTGATAATCGGACAAGTATCGACGAAGTTATGACCTTTCAAAGTTGGCCATTTTGGTGGTCACTCAAGCGGAACAAAATCAAGTCAAATTGAGGGGGTTATTTCCATGCAGCATAACTCTTGTGTTAAACCCTTACAAACTAGGCGAGATGCAGCAAATGTCATCAGCAAACATAATATGGTTATCAAACATCAGCAAACATAATATTAAAGAAAATTTTATTAATATTTCCATTCAAAAGTTCTCAAAACGACTAAAATAACGATGATCAGCTGGTTCCGTCGCCATCCGAAACCTCCTCTCACTCTTTTTCCTATTCTCGCCTTTCCGTCACTTGATTTTTATTCTTGCCATTTTGGTAATTGGACGTGAGTGAGTTAGTTTTCAGGGTACGAAATGAGGGTACCAAAACCAAGTGTACGAATTACAGGTTGCACCCATAATAGGGCTAGCTAGGCTGTGTATACGACACGTATAATTGTACCGTATGGTGTACAGTGTACACAGTCAGACTGAGTCAGTATCATAAATAGGCCTAGTATCTTAAAGTTTTTCATCAGTCTCAGATGATTGTGAAGACGTTACTGACAAGGAGAAAAAAGAGATAGCCTCGCCTTATAGAGTTGAACAAGTTAGCGCATCAAGGAAAACCGAACTAAACACAAAATTAAATTTGTTAATCGATGGATAATAATTCGTTACTGCACATTTACCACCTGTATATTTTCGGTGTTAGGGATAAGTTAAAGAGTCCGTGTGGGAAAGATGAGAGTGGTAATTCGTAAATGATGTCCAGGACTCCAGGTGATAAATATCCCAGAACCGACTAACTGACAAGCGGTTTTTTGGCTAGACAGTGAACAAAGGAAGTAAACCATGTTATTGTAAAATATGTGCTGCTTTTGTGTAGCCTACTGTTCTAATTAAACAACGTTGCTTCGACATACCGTTGCTACTGAAAAAAATCAAGCTAATCTTTGTAATTTATTCAGCAACTTTATCTTATCAGATTGGGTTTGTCAACTAAATCAGCCATGCTAGGTACTGCCTGCAAGGTTTTGTTTTTTTGTAGCGATTTAAATACTGTACCACTTCTTCAATTTACTGATTTTCTGTTCTTTCAGGTTAAAACATAACTTAGGTGAGATTAAAATAACTTTAAAGTTGTATTGGCACTTTTTTTACGGTAGGTAACTATAACGTCAAAAATAACCTCGCCTATAAAGGAAATTTTGAAGGATTTCCGACTGAGAAAAAAGGGATTTTTCAGGATAAAAAAGGAAACTGAAGAGGATTTATCAATTGTCAAAAGTGGAAGCACTGCAGGAGTCTCAAAATTTCTACACTAACGCAACTGTTTTCTGCTGTGGGAAGTTTCACAGGCGTTTTTCTTTAAGTTTATTTTTGCGTGTCATGTGAGCGACAGTGAATTTTCCTTGGGTCTTTTCTTTCTTACTGTGATACCAAAATTTAACAAATTTTGTTGCATCTTGCTGTAATAGCCTACTCGTATAATATAATTTAGTAACCAACCTTGCCGTATCATTATTACTCGGAGATCAAAGCCAGACATTGTGACGTAAAACTTGAACTAAATTGCGTGTGATTAGTGTGGAGTCTGTAGACCAGGGGTTCCCAACCTTTTTATGTTCTCGTACCACTTAGCCACCACGGATTGTCAACACGTACCACTATTTTCAAAACAACTAATTTGATCCAATGTTAAATTATTTGCAAGATGATGAATCTGGATGTAAAGTCAGCGAAAGTAGCAAAATTACCAACAAAATATCACAAAGTCCATTACACCACACAGCACAGAACGCATCAGAATAACAAAGAAAAAGACACAACTAAACACAAACACAATACAACTAAATTTAATGAGATTTTTGTTATTGTTTATCTTTCACCAGTTGATCGATGCGTGGCATAACTTTGCTAATAGCACATCTGAAGTCATGTCCAGGGGCACTTAGTCGGTTTCGATTTTTTAATTTGATGTTCTGAGAATAGAAAATCCCTGCTGTTCGCATTCCCTAGTAGTTGTGGAACAGCGTGGGAAGCTAGCGTTGGGTATGAAGAAGCCATACTAAGCCAGAAGTTTATTGCAGAACATTCTTTGCGTTGTTTTTTTGCTGTCTGGTCCTCCTGGATGTCTATCAGTTCTTCTTGTTCCCCTGTACCGACAGGTAGGTCGGCTGGGTCCACTGAGAAAGGATCTGTGATGTATGGGCAGCTTGTGGTATCTGGAAAGTAATGCTGCAATTCAGCAGTTAGCAGCGAGAGGTGCTGGGTAATTTCTCTGGAAAAGTCATCACTGATTTCCATTTCAAGGGCTGACAAAAATTTAAACATACCATAGCGCTTTTTTTCCACCTTTTTCCTCCATAATTCCATCTTTCGGATAAAAGCTCCCAGTTTTAAAACAAAGTCTACGACCGTGCAGTTTTGCCCTTGAAATGACAGATTTAAATGATTGAAAGCTTCAAATATATCTGACAAATAAGCCAATCTTGCAATGAATTCCTCGTCCTCCTGATCGTTTTGAAATTCATGGTCTTTCTGTTGGAAAAATAAAAGTAATTCATTCCTCATTTCAAAAAGACGCTTAATTGTATTTTTTCGAGAGAGCCAGCGCACTTCTGTGTGATAGAGGAGATAAGTGTGGTCTGAGCCGAGATCTTCACAAAGAACCTTAAACAATCGAGTATTTAAAGCTGATGTTTTAACAAAATTACGATTTTGACTACCCTGTTCAGTGTTCAAGCACATCAACAACTTTGCAGGAAGAACCTTCATTCCTCATTTCAAAAAGACGCTTAATTGTATTTTTTCGAGAGAGCCAGCGCACTTCTGTGTGATAGAGGAGATAAGTGTGGTCTGAGCCGAGATCTTCACAAAGAACCTTAAACAATCGAGTATTTAAAGCTGATGTTTTAACAAAATTACGATTTTGACTACCCTGTTCAGTGTTCAAGCACATCAACAACTTTGCAGGAAGAACCTTTGTGCAAAGAGCAAACCTGTGTATGAAACAGTGAACACTTATGACGCGAGGTGACACAGCTTTGACATGGGCTTGAAATCCAGACTTTCTACCGAGCATAGAGGGAGCCCCATCTGTCGTATATCCGACAAGATTTCCCCAATCCAGGTCATTTTCCTTGAAAAAATTATCCAAAGAGTTGAAAATATCTTTTCCTTTTGATGTAGTTGACACCTCATGATTCAACAATAATTCCGTTTTTACAGCATCGTTCTGTGCAAAACGGACGTAGACAAGCAGTTGGCAGCAGTTTGTGACATCTGTGGATTCATTAAGTTGTAAGGCAAATCCAAACTTCGAATCTCCTACTCCTGCAATCACTTGGTCAGTGATATCAATTGACATTTCCTCGATGCGTCGTTTCACAGTATTGTTAGAAAGCGATACACTATCTAACTTTGCCACTGAATCTTCTCCAATCAAATTTCTGACTAATATCTTTGCTGCTGACAAAACAAGTGACTCCGCAATGACATGAGATTTTTTGTTTTGGGCCACCAGAAGAGATACTTCATAGGATGCCTTCACAATTCCGGCATTATTTCGGTAAAACTGGCCTGTGTGATCCATGCACTGTCGCTTCACGTTCTCCCCAAGTCGCTCAAAATAACTCTTATTTCGATTCATCTTATCTGCATGATTGGACTCAAGATGCCGCAAACTTAGTTTCAAAGCTTCATTTGAAAGGGTTTTCATACAAATCACGCACTGAGGTGAGCTATCTCCACGATGTTGAATAGCAATAAAGCCATACTTAATATAATCTGCGCTATACTTTCGCTTCGACATTTTCAAATATTTAGACAAAAATGTAATGCTGTTCAGAATTCAGCCACTACACGTCGAAAAACCAACATCAGAATAAACGCAATTCTGCAATTGCACAGACCACATTGCACACGTAATAGTTTCGTCACAGACACCATTCACTTTATTTGACAATACTACTAGCCTACATATCGCATGCAACGGAGAGCTGCTCGCGTACCACCTGAAAAGCTCCCGCGTACCACTAGTGGTACGCGTACCATCGGTTGGGAACCCCTGCAGACTGTAGCGAAGCACCTGTACTCCTATCGATTCTTAGCGAAAAATTCACCTTTGTTACGCTGATTCAATGTCATCAATCGTTGAAGCAATGTAATGTTAAGGGGAAAAATGGCGTTTCGCTCCCAGACTATATTGCGAATGAAATGAAAATGCAACGAATCAAATGTAAACTCTTTTAGAAAATCATAAATCAAGCATCGTTTGAGCAATCTGCATTGGCCTTGCATGTGTAATATTGGAAATGTGCCTTCAAACTTGTAATTCTTTTGAGAACTTGCCTTTTTAAGTTTGTACCTTGTGTTTCGCATTTTTCCCTACGCGTTTTCTATGACCTCTTGATTGGCGGCTGTTAACCCTTTAAGGGACAATGGTACATATGTGTAGTGTGTACCATAATAATTTTGGACTTATGCAACCAAAATAAACATTTTTTTTTTAATTTTACGTTTTGATGGTATTCTGCTACATTGATTGTTCAATATAAAATTAGAATTTTGAAACTCTGGATCATTTTTCAAACATTTCATAGGTTGGTTTTTGAGCAGTTAGCGCAGTACCACGGTGACATCTATTCACTGTATGTTTGTGGAAACTACAAGCAGCAGTTTGCTCTATTTCATTCCGAAACATAACGGATAGTTGTTGTATTGTAATATATAAACGTTTTTACCATAGTTGAAAATATTTTAGTATTGAAAAAAATCATATAAATTTTATGGTACATATGTGTACCATTGTCTCTTAGGGGAAATATCAGATAACTGTTCAGATCTTATTGAGGTGCCTGTAGGCAGTGTGTTTTCGTGTTGTTGCTGATTTGAAGCTCTATACTATTATCAACTGTTAATAGCCTATAATGTACATATATGCAAACATTGCACCAGAAAAACACTCAAACAGAACAAACAATATACGTGTCGAGTGTAATGTCCACCTGTGCTATGTAAATGGTAGAAATTGCTTCTCATTGTACCATGAGTGTGGCTAACTTTCAGGGTTGGTTGGGTAAAACCTCTGGAAGGTTTTTCCCAGTTTCCCCCGGGTAAAACTGGGGGAAACCGGGTAAAACTGGGGGAAACTGGGTAAAACTGGGGGAAACAGGGAAAAACCCTCAAAACTTCTAAATGTGTTGTTTGTGGAGTTTCTTATGCAATATAATGACTAGCCAGCTGTTTATCTGTTTCAGAACGATAACGTGAATCTCATGACATTTTCCATCTGAATTGCATCATACTTGTCTAAAATAGATGAAGCTCCGGATCATCACAGAGTGATATTTCAGGTTTTTCTTTTGACACTCTCTCAATGTGTACTGATTCAGTGTCTGCTGGCAGTACCAAGCTACCAATTGTAATTTCTTATTGAATTCAGATGGTCTACCTCCAGCACAAAGACCACACCAGTCAGTGTAGTGCTGTTGTGACTAATTGCTTCAGTTTAAATTGTAGCTTGCAAACCAACTGATATCTTCCAGCACTTGTCGGAAAGCAGTAGATGTCGTCCACATAGCCTTCCCAGTCCGAGTCCCTCAGTGGCAAGCACTTTCCTAAAAGGCTTCCTCCCACAGAAAAAAAGCCTCAAAAACGATGTCTAGTGTGCCAATCTCATGGAAGGAGAAAAGTGAAAAGAAAAATGAAGGAGAAAATGTTGATCAGTTTCAAAAATATATGACTGTCTACAGATGAGCAAGAAACTGCACGCAACTTTGTTTTTGAAAAAGATGACAATTTCATTCTTGTACTGGCAGGATATGAAACTAAGGAATTAAGGATACATCTATTTTTCCAAACATCTCTTTTATCAAATCAATGAAAAAATTGTCACCACTTAAATATTGGCAATACATAAGAAAAGTTGCAAACAATGAGCCAGTAAAGAAGTTTTGTTCATTGATGATGGCAATATCATCATGTCCACCATCCAGTGCTGGCATAGAACCCTTGTTCAGTAGCATGGCTTTAATCCACACAAAGCAAAGAAATAGACTGGGCAATGAGAGGGTTGCCAAATTAGTGCATGTTTATAGACACTTTGGATGGAAAGAATCTGAAACCCCAGATGAAGAGCTGTTCAATGTGGACAATGAAGACTGTTGACATGTTATCAATGACTGAGATTATACCGGCTCTTAATCTTTTCTTTCTTTGGCTTTTGTTGTTCAACGTTTACAATTTTGGTCGCTGACTGCATGTTAGGCACAGGGGAGCATCTGACCTGATAACATACTGGTTCACCTATGTAAACTAATGATTGGACCTATCTATTATTAGATATTAGTAAATCACAGTACTTTTCTTTTTTTTAGGATGAGCACAGGAAATCTTATAGGTTCATTCAAAATATGATCTTCAAAAATTTCTTATTTTTATTTATTTATGTTTTCTTATCAATTGTTATTTGCGAGTACGGTATGCAGGGTTCGATCTTAGCACTGGTCCTCTGGCCAATGTCTAGTGCAAGTTCCCCACGGACCAGTACGGATCGTTTCGCACTGGTCCGACTGTCCAGTGCGAAACTATCATCGTATTATGTCGTTTGATCGTTTAAAGTGCATGGTTCTCGTTTGCGCTTCTCTTCAAACAACAAAACACGTGATCCGTGCATGTTAAACCGTAAGAAAAATGCAATCGCAACATCAGGTGTTAAATCGTAAGAAAAAAACAATCGCAACATCACGTGACGGTGTTAAATCGTAAGAAACAGGGTAATTGCAACAACACGTGAGCTCCGGTAACCTAGTAGCTACAGTACTCAAGAGATTTGATGGATAAAAATGTTAAGATTGTGCTAGAGAGCATGTGAGTGATGAGACATCAAATTAACTTAATGCAAGGCCAAACAAACACACATCGGATTCCGATTATGACCCCGTGATCGTCCCGTCATCAGATTCCGATTATGACCCATCATCGGATTCAGAAATTGAAGAAGAGCCCCAAGTAGATTTGAAGACTCAACGTAGATTGAATGTCTTGCCTAGATAATCTTTTGTTACTGTTATTGCCATTGTATATTTCCATGTTATTGCCACCATTCATTATTGTCGTTTTAAGGTGGTTTTCCCTGGGTTGGCCTCGTGCTTCCCACGACAATCTTGTTTTTATCAGTAAACGGGACGGACTAGTGCGATCTCGTGCGGACCAGTGTAAATGGTTAGCCACTGGTCCGATTGGCCAGTGCGAAAAAAAGTTAAGGTCGAACCCTGGTATGTTAATGTTTTTCTCTGTAGTACCATGTGTAGTTGTGTACTGGACCAGAATACAATATTATTATTATTATTATGATGGTAATAAACATTAACTATGAGGAGTAAGCATTATTTCATTCACATTTGCAAATTTTAACAACTGAAGTTTTTCCCAGTTTCCCCCAAAAGGTTTTTCCCAGTTTCCCCCGGGGTTTTACCCGGGTAAAACTAAAGTGGGGGAAACCTCCTTGGCCAACCCTGGTTGTGACTAAGTGCTTCAGTTTAAATTGCAGCTTGCAAACCAACTGATATCTTCGAGCACTTGTCGGAAAGCAGTAGATGTCGTCCACATAGCCTTCCCAGTCCGAGTCCCTCAGTGGTAAGCACTTTCCTAAAAGGCTTCCTACCACAGAAAAAAAAAAGAAAAGCCTCAAAAACCATGTCTAGTGTGCTACTCTCATGGAAGGAGAAAAGTGAGAAGAAAAATGAAGGAGAAAATGTTGATCAGTTTCAAAAATATATGACTTTGTCTGCAGATGAACAAGAAACTGCACGCAACTATGTTTTTGAAAAAGATGACAATTTCATTCTCGTACTGGCAGGATATGAAACTAAGGATACTGGTACATCTATTTTTCCAAACATCTCTTTTATCAAATCAATGAAAAAATTGTCACCCCTTAAATATTGGCAATACATAAGAAAAGTTACAAACAATCAAGCCAGTAAAGAAGTTTTGTTCATTGATGATGGCAATATCATCATGTCCACCATCCAATGCTGGAATAGAACCCTTGTTTAGTAGTATGGCTTTAATCCACACAAAGCAAAGAAATAGACTGGGCAATGAGAGGGTTGCCAAATTAGTGCATGTTTATAAACACTTTGGATGGAAAGAATCTGAAACCCCAGATAAAGAGCTGTTCAATGTGGACAATGAAGACTGTTGACATGTTATCAATGACTGAGATTATACCGGCTCTTAATCTTTTCTTTCTTTGGCTTTTGTTGTTCAATGTTTACAATTTTGGTCGCTGACTGCATGTTAGGCACAGGGGAGCATCTGACTTGATAACATACTGGTATAACATACTGGTCATCCATGTAAACTAATGATTGGACCTATCTATTATTAGATATTAGTAAATCACAGTATTTTTCTTTTTTTTTTTTTAGGATGAGCACAGGAAATCTTATAGGTTCATTTAAAATATGATGGTAATAAACATTAACTATGAGAAGTAATCATTATTTCATTCACATTTGCAAATTTTAACAACTCAAGTTTTTCCCAGTTTCCCCCAGTTTTTCCCAGTTTCCCCCAAAAGGTTTTTCCCAGTTTCCCCCAGGGTTTTACCCGGGTAAAACTAAAGTGGGGGAAACCTCCTTGGCCAACCCTGCTAACTTTACTGAACTGTCACCATTAAACTTGGAAGTTGTTTCTGTATGAATGTGGTAATTTCTGATTTCCATCATCAAGTTATTTTGCATGGAAACAACATTTTCATAGAAAAAGGGGTGAATATGGGGCTGAGTTGACCCCAATATGTGTTGAATGCAATGTCCACCTGTGCTATGTAAATGGTAGAAATTGCTTCTCATTGTACCATGGGTCCATGAGTGTGGCTAACTTTACTGAACTGTCACCATCATACTTGGAAGATGTTTCTGTATGATTGTGGTAATTTATGATTTCCATCATCAGGTTATTTTGCATGGAAACAACATTTTCATAATAAAAGAGGTAAATATGGGGCTGGGTTGACCCCCAACATACCTAACATTGAATCGTTGTGTGGGTAAAATCTTTAAAATCACAAGATTGTAAAGCGATAGTGCTTATGAAAAACAATAAGCCTCCTAATATGGAACAACTATAATCAAAAGACTTATATATCAATAAAATTTCCCCTAAGTGACAATGGTACACATATGTACACTGTACAGTACCATACCGTTTTATAATAAACAAACAAACAAATTTAAAAAAAAAATCTTAAATTCAATTTAAGTTGCCATTTTAAACTACAAAACATATTTATTTGGAAAAAAACTGTCTTAGAAATATTATATCCCTTAAAGGGTTAAATACGCTTTCCTGACAGCGTTGTGTCTTTTTCGAATTCGAGTTCCAATATTAAGTCGAGCTATGTGGGCGTTTACGTTGCTAGTTTGTGTTGAAGTCTGAGTACATGTTGATGATGATAATTATGATGCAACAGTTGGCTTGCAAGCTAGAAGTTCAACAACCCCAGCCAAGCACGACAGTGCCCGAACTAAATTAGAAGTGGAAGTATGACTTGGCTTTTGGCCAAGCCCACACAAAAGGAAACAGGTTGTGTCTAGTCTTTCGCGGTAAAAAAATGGTAAAAAGATAAATAAAATTTTAGTGCAACAAAAACTTGCCCTACTAATGAGTAATACACATTGACTGGAAGTTGGCTGAGTTATGCTGTTTTTTTTTTTCTTTAAGTGGTTCAAAGTGCACATGTTTTCACTGTTGTGTTTTGAATTGACCATGGCTTACAGTGTAAGCCTTACACAAAAGGTGGGTAGAGAATGATATTAAGTTTATTGTATCTCTGCAATTTTTTTACAGTACTTCCAAAAAGCGCACAAAATTGATGACCCCCAAAAGAGGCTAAGCCTGTCTGCCACGTCTCGCTTGGTGACAAGGAAGTTTGAAGTGAACATCTCGGAGTGTTTGTTTCATCTTGCCCATCTCAGTACTGGAGCCCGCCATGAATGCCCAATATACTGGCAGAAGTAAGTGTACTGTAGCGTAATACCATAAGAAGAGGTGTTTCGTTGTGAAAAAAAGCTGTGAAATGCAAACTCTATTGGGTATGAAATGAAAATGTAACGAATCAAATGTTAACTCTTTTAGAAAATCGAAAATCAAGCATCGTTTGAGCAATCTGCATTGGCCTTTCAATCGTTTTAGTGCCGCAGCTATGTGGGCGTTTACGTTGCTAGTTTATGTTGAAGTGAGTACATGTTGAGATTCAAATAAAGTTATTTGTTTGTTTTGCATGAAACAGGAGACGAAAAAGTTTACTAAAAGGTATACTGTAAATGGAATGACAATGTTTTGAAAATGGAATGCAAATACTAACTTAATCAATAATCATACACTTGAAAATATACCTGTTGAAAGTGAAATCATTTATGTTTTTTAATAAATTTAAAAGTTGCTGACATCCGTAAACAGCCCTTGAAAAATAGTTACGGAGAGACGTTTGATTTAAGTTTTTGACTTGGACATTGCTCTCTTTTCACTACAATATCGCGACTTATCACCTGCTTTCAATTCGCTGTAAAACGCCGGTTTTCGTGTTGCAGATAAAACAAAAGAAGCGCATATTCCCCGCCTTTGATCGGGTTTCTATGGCAACGGTCGTGTGTGCGCCATGCAGTTTGCGCGAGTCCATTGCTGCGTTGATGATGCCGCGTGTGCGCAGCGCGGTTTAATAAATCTAAACGCACGCTCCGTTCTACGTAATTGTTTTTGGGTGCATTCAACATGTGATGACACTGAATCGACTATGTCCCAGGCAGCAAAATCAGTCATTTTTGCATTGATTCAATGTCTGCAGACGTTAAATCGATGTAAAAATGACAGATTTTGTTGCCTGTTGTGGGATTGTAGCATCCTACCCGTTCTAGTGATTATTTATTGCGAAGCTGTTGAGGTTTGAATTCAAAAAATGTTGTCCTGCTGCCGATCGCTAGTATTCAATCTATTCTTTTATGTATCAATACAGCATAAAGTTGCCCCACGGCTTAGGCGCCTATGTTTCGAACGCATGTTGGATAACTTCATGATAATTGTGTCACAGCAAGCACTTATTGATAAATTTGAGTTGCGAATCTGGACAGGCCGATCACGATCAGTATCTCGCGTCAACTTGGCATTGACAGATGGTCCTGGTGCCTATTGTGACTTACTCTTTTTCCAACCAAGATTGAGGATCCCACAAAATATTTTGAAATAAAAAGGGACCGCAGACCTAACAGTTTAGGAATGCCTGGCTTTAGGATGCATTGCCATACTTACCAGCTCTACACATACTCTAGTCAAGTCTACCTACATGCATCCAATAGGTTGTACTCAGACTACAATTTGTTGTTGCAGATGAAAGATACAAGGCCAAAGAATGGAGCGAAACGCTTTTCAATTGCCTGACGTCATGCAGAACTTAAATGCAGTGACTGCAGTGCTGACGTATGTAATCTTCATTTCAATGTTAATAGATTATACAGACTACGTTTACCGTATGCAGAATTGTTTACAGAAAGACGCACAAAAAAATTACTTCAGGATTGTCAACCTGCATTTCGTTGAAATCTCCGCCACGACTAAGCCCTTAATGTTGTCACATGCCTTCAAGAAGGATGATTTCAAATTAATTAGTCATAACATTGGTAGCAGTACAATCGGTACGACTACTTTCAGTACAACCTGTACAATCACCGAATAAAATTACACTCAAACCACTCATCTTTCAACAGGTGCAACAAAAACGAATGAGCATGAAGTTACTGTGACATCAACAACAGCAGGAATATCACAAACCGGTGACCAAGATGAACACGAAATGAAGCAAGGATTATTAAACAAAAAACTTACCATTGACTCGATTGGCGGACTGATCTTGTTGAACCAGCAGTACTCAAAACTAATCTAAACAAAATCCCCGACACGGAGAAAGTAGATGTGAAACAAAATGATGTATGTCAGGCTATCATTATGCTATGTGCATACAGTCTTTTGCCTTTCAGAAACATCGAAAAAGTGTTCGCTTTCTTTTACAACGAGACGTTCTTTATGTAGCTGCAGTGATTATCTTGTATTGATTGCAGGTTGTTTGTATGAGCTTTTAAAATTTGTGAGCCACACGTTAAAGTCTGCATCGCGATTTCACTTACGTCATTGTGGCGTTACAACAACAATTACAACAACGATTGACTGCTGTTTTTATTCGCGCCAGTTTGGCACACGAATTGCTAAACTGCATGCCTTTACAAATCGACCAGCTACGCCATAAAGACATATGTGTGCATGACATAATAAATTGTCCAAATTCTAGAAGTATTGCGAATCATGTGGCCAAAATATTTCAATATTCTTGTTTAAATTGTTTGTGAACATGATTTTATTTTTCCATGAAATTTTAAGCATTTTTCTATAACCTTTTACCATTACTGATGACAACGTCCATGTTTCTTCATTGGTACGTAACTAGTCCAGATAATTCGTTTTCGAGTTTTAATGTTAATTTCGCGTGTTAATGTATTTTTAGTTTTACGAAGTCATTTCTCGCAATTTTTGTTCGTTTCAATACAGTCGTAGCGCATCTGCCATTTTCATAGTACCCAGATATCGTTAGATATTAAAAGAGCAGCTTTAGGTTTTTTTTGCAGGTTCTTTTCCATCCAGATATCGAAAGCGACTAACATAGAAAATTAGCTTGGTAGAAAAAAACCCTGTTTCCGAACTCCGGTTCTTGTTTTACTCTTAAGGGAGTGTTCAAATATTACGTAACGCCTTCGAGTGGGAAGGGGGTTATGCAAAGCGTTACGTTAGCGTCACATCGGGGGGGAGGGGGTTCAAGCAAAACGTTACGTAACGCTTTCGAGTACGGAATGGTAGTTTTTTGTGCTGAATTTGTAGTGAAAAAGCGTTACATGGGGGAGGGCGAGATTAAAAAAAGCGTTACGTTGGCGTTACATATAGGGGAGGGGGTCAAAAATTCGGAAAAAAAGCGTTACGTAATATTTGAACGTTCCCTAAAGAGAAATGCCTATGGCCCTTCTGAGGGCTATGGCCTACTGAAGTTTGTTGATTTTCAAGTTATACTCCTTTCCAGTTTTGTTCACGTTTTTTATTATTGTTTGAAGAGCTTCAGCTGATTCAGCCAACAAAACAGTATCATTTGCAAACCGCAGGTTGGATAGTTCTTATGTCCATATTTTATTGTAGGTTGTGTATGTTTTGTAAATTCATCAGTAACATTGGAGAAGCGTATATTCAAAATTCAACAAAGGTCACTTTGACCAAATTACAGCTCATTAATTTTTAAATTTTCATATATTGTACGTGCATCAATGTGCTTATCATCGCTATCATTCTGTTTTTTTCACATTATACGAATTTCATGATGCTCTATGAATTGTGTACGCTTTATACTGTTTGATCCGAAATAAACCAGATTCAGAAAAATAACTGTGCTATGTTATTTATTTTCCAATGTCACACCCCTACCCTTTTCACCACCCCTGATACACATAAAACATCCACATTACATGTATTTAGCTTCCAATGTCACACTCCCAGTTGCCCTTTTCACCACCCCTGATACACATGAAACATCCACATTACATGCCCTTTTCCCACCTCTGATACACATGAAACATCCACATTACATGTATTTAGCTTCCAATGTCACACCCCTGGTTGCCCTTTTCACCACCCCTGATACACATGAAACATACACATTAAATGTATTTAGCTTCCAATGTCACACCCCTGGTTTCCCTTTTCACCACCCCTGATACACATTGGCACACGAATTGCTAAACTGCATGCCTTTACAAATTGACCAGCTACGCCATAAAGACATATGTGTGCATGACATAATAAATTGTCCAAATTCTAGAAGTATTGCGAACCATGTGGCCAAAATATTTGAATATTCTTGTTTAAATTGGTTGTGAACATGATTTTATTTTTCCATGAAATTTTAAGCAATTTTCTATAACCTTTTACCATTACTGATGACAACGTCCATGTTTCTTCATTGGTACGTAACTAGGCCAGATAATTCGTTTTCGAGTTTTAATGTTAATTTCGCGTGTTAATGTATTTTTAGTTTTACGAAGTCATTTCTCGCAATTTTTGTTCGTTTCAATACAGTCGTAGCGCATCTGCCATTTTCATAGTACCTTTGTTTTCAGAGTGAAAATTCAAGCGTGTTTGCATTCAGGTAATTTTTAATGTCATGGTTTCTTTGAACTATTAGCATGGTTATTGGTTAGTCACCAATAGGCCTATAGGTAATAGCCTACTCTATCTCAGCTGTTCTCAACCAGGGGTCTGCAGACCCATTAAGCAGTAGCCTATGTGAAGCGTTTTCTGAGGATCCGTGAAATTTTTCGGCTTTAGCCTAATTTCACAATTTTTTTTTCCTTTTTGTAAAATTTTCTTGCTTGCTTGGTTCGCTCAACCACATTTTTTTCATCTCGGCGGTAGTCAATTAGGCATGCATAGTTTGTGATTACTGGAGTGAAAAGTTTTTGCGTCCCAAAAACACTAACAAATGAAATAATGCAATATTCCGAAGTAAACCATGCGCGCTTATATAAGTTAGTCTAGTTAATTAATACAGTAGAATTCGCCTATAGTGACTTTGGCTATAGTGACACCTGTTGCAAAGTCCCGTTTGCATACGCAACAGTTGAGTAGAATTCGTCTATAGTGACACTTCGGTTATGGTGACACTTTTTTCCGCGGTCCCTTCAGGTGTCACTATAGGCAAATTCTACTGTAATATAATTGATCAATTCCAATGTGAATCAAGATAAGTTATAAAGTGATAATGCTATCGGTGAAGGTGGGGACACCTTAGATAAATCTTTGAAGTTCTAGCCTGCTGTAAGGCTGCACTACACTAGCTATGCTATAGGCTACAAACTTTCAAGAAATAAATTTTTGAAATCCTTCTGTGATCGTCAATAAAAAAATAAAAATAAAATGGTAGGCTAACTTAAATTTTAAACCAAAACTTCTAACCCAATCCAATTTAAATTTGATGAATTTGGTTACATAGGCCTACAAAGTGTGCATCTTCATAAAAAAGCATTAGGCTATTAGGCTACTCCTAAAAATGCCTAAAAAGGGACCAAAACAAGAATACATTTGTCAAAAATTTGTGAGGGGCAAGCTTCTCACACTTCCTTTCTGTTGTAGCCTACTTTTTCGGACATTAAGTTTTGCATTGTTCATTTAGGCTACGGTAGCCTATGTTATAACTTAAATTTTACTTTGTTAAACCTCTGGGCCTTTCCCAACTTTTTCTATAGGCTATCCGCTACTGCGTTGTTGGCAGTGACGATCGGTGAGGGAAAGCAAGGAAAGCAGTGCTTACCTGAGCGAAAACTAGGCTATGCAAAATACATGTAGCCTATAATGACTGAATTCTAGGTTTAACTTCTTATTATTTTTATCACGTCTATTTTAACTTGAAAATTACTGTGTTCGTGACTAGAATTACTCGTAACGCTTGTGAGTAGTCTAAGTCCTCACCAAACCACATGTCTTGCCTATAAATGCCAATTAACGCAAACGCTCCTGTCAGAAACAACCACTGAGGCTCCAGGAAAGCAACTTTCAAAGTTGCTTTCCCCATGTTCAAAAACGTCAAAAAACGCTTTCGTTTTATCCAATCCTCACTCGTTTTGCAAAACATCACCAGCTGCTTAGCCAATCAGATGTGTTATGGTTAGAATTGCTTTCCCAGTGACGTCAATGCGTAGCCCACAATCGCTAGACTATCTCATCATAAGCACAGAATGGTCTCTCGTCACGATACACAGCACAGCATCATAAAGGCGAAAAGATTGTTGCTGTTTTTTGATGTCTCCTCGCCATGTAGCCTACTTTAGCCTAATAACTTTCATAGTCATGCCTTTGCCCTTTTTACAGCGTTGATATAACGTTACTTCGCCAATGAACGTTCAGGTGCGGATGCAATATTTAGTTTGTTAAGCTTCTATACGCAGAAGGCAAACTTATCCAGCTTTTTGTACAAATTGCTTGCGGTTGCAATGTTTAGGCCTAAGTGTTAGTTTTTGTAGTGTAGGCCTAACTGAATATCTGAGAATGAACATTCATGACGAATTAAATATTTAGACAACTATTATTCCATGTCTAACACTGGATTTTGGTCCTGCAACGTTAAAATTAAGATTGTTCATGACTTCTAAACATTAAATGGATGTATGATCACGACATAGGCGAAGCACAATTTGACAGATTTTTATTTTTGATTTGATTTGGAAATGCTCTCAGAGCGCACCAAATTGGAAGTGTTTTTCAAAAATTTAAAATGTATCTTCAACTTAATTCTTTTGAGACATCAGATTATTGTGGTCAATGTAAAGTTTGGAAATAGCCTACAAACGTTTGTCAACAGCCTATTAAAGCACGCACCGTTTTACCATGAGTGTAATTAGGCTACAAAAAAATACGGTATCGATTACAAATAAAAACAATAAAAAATTCTTTCTAGAGATAGCAAAAGTTAAGCAAAACTTTTATTAATTTCCGAAAAAACTATAGATAGGCTAAACACTAAATCAAACTAGGCCTATGCTATAGATCAGGGGTGGGCAAAGTTGTTTAAAGAAAAAGCCACTTGCGGATAAACCATAAACACCAGCGAGCCGCAAAATCAGTTGACACGGCCAAAATAACACAGGCCTAACAGCAATAAAAACACAAACACAATGATTGTTTATCCATATGAGTTTTGTACTTGACTCACTAATCTTCATTCAGCGGCACCTAATGGGTGGAATAATTTCCCGGCAACAAGACTTTAACAATCGGAAACTTCACTCTGTCAATCTCGGTGAACCGGCCTGGGTCAGTGATTCAAAGCCTCTACAAGTAGGCTATGCAAAACTGCCAAGATTAAGCTCTGCAAAAAGCTTTCCCAGTCCGAGGATAAAGATTCAATCAATCAATCAATCTCTGAAAATTTGAAAATGCTACCAAAATATTGGGGAAATATCCTCCCCATCCCCCCTACTTCGGCTCCACTGGTGGCTGTGCTTAAATTTACTTTCATAGACGTAGCCTATCCTTTAAATTTACATCGCATGCACGTTTTAAACTTCTGTGGTTTTGCCGCCGTTTCCTTTTTTTGGTTTTGTTCCCGTAAACTATTAGTAAGTTTATCATTGCTGTTGTTTTCCGAAAAATAAAAATAAATTGAATTGAGTTTTTATTTTTTCTGGATTCGTAGGACTGGACAAGGATGATGATTACTATCTTTACTCTTCCATGAATAAGCTACTATACCATACTGCATAATTTGATATTTGCCAGATAAGAATATATCACTAAGTTACTACCAGCTTGCATCTAACTACTCCCTGATTATTATAAGCTATTATGTTCGTTCAGAGGATCGCTTGACTTTTCGTAAGATTATTGTTTAGATTGGTTTGGAAAAGATGCTTGAAACAACTCAGACACTACATCCTTCATCGGCACTACCAAAGAATCTCCACCTCTCATTAGCCATACCAAAAACACTCCATCCCTCACTGACGCTATAAAAGATGATTCAACTCTTATTAGAAATACCAAAAACACGCTGCTATATCATCATGCTTCTTATGCTCTTACATGCGCAGGAAATTAATTTAAAAAAACAAAGCTTTTTTAACTATTTTATCTTGATAATGAGCTGCCATATTATGTATTTGTTCTGCAATATATAGGCTACTTAATATCGTTGCTGCGAACACTTTATTTCTGTATAAAATCTGTAAATAGTCCCTGTTTTGATAGTCCGTTACGTAATTTCAATATGTGTGTGTAACTGTGTATATTAGTTTGTTTTTGTGATGTTGTTGGGTTCAGTCGTGTTCTCATTGCTTTAAGAATTGGTGCTCCAGTTGTTCCGGGAACGAGGAGGCGACTGATTCTCAACTAATTCATCAACTTATTTTAAAGTATCAGGTTTGGTGGCCGTGCTTAACTATATTTATCGATGCATATACCGCAATATTAGATTCTTTCATACACGTCTTAAACCATTAAGGTTTTGCCACCTTTTCCTTTTGTTGGTTTTGTTACTGTATTTCTTTTTCACAATATCATTTCTTTTGCATTCTGACAAAGAAAAATAAATTGAATTGAATGTGTATGGTCACCCTGAGCCAGTTTCTTAATTTTTTCATCTTGCTGAGTCTTCTATGACATCACAATTTATTTTATCATTTCCTTTTAATACTCTCCAAACAAAAAATTCGAAAAACTTGTCATTTTTTAAATATTTTCTAGCGCAGGGTTACCAGATTGGCCTTTTTAAGGCCAAATTTCTCGAATTTGGCTTTTTTTAAAGCCGTTTGGCCTTAGAAATTATACGTTTGGCGTTTTTCTAGATTTGGCCTTAAATTTGGCCTTTTTTAAATTTAATCTTCAAAATGCATAATAGTCAATATTTCTCATATATCGTAACTTTACCAGATGTAAACCGTATTCACCATTGTTCAATACATGTTCTATACTTGTTAAATACATACTTGTAATGTGACGCCGAGTCAGACTGCGCTCCCCTCTAAGCCAGCCAGTGGTGCTAGATGTCACCACTGTAGCGGATTAAAACTCATCTGCTACAATATACTTGCTACTTTTAGAATTATTTTTGCTATAATTTATTAAAATCCGCTACAAGTCATAAGATATCGATAAATATGAATGTTATAGACATTATTTTGGAATTACAATGTTAACGCTCAAAAGTAGGTAGCCTATACAGAAATGTAACGACTAACGTGTTCACTTTTCAGTTCAATTTATTTTTGTTTTGTTGGCGAAAAAGAAAGAAAAAAACAAAAATATACAAAAACACAATAAACACAAATAAATGGCACAACAAGGATGGCAGCGAAATACCAAAAGGTCACTAAAGTCAGCTGCATTTTCGATCGATCGGTAGTCCAACACAACCGCTGGCTTGCCAGCAGAGCATGCTTTCAGAAATTCAGTTGTTGAGCAATACAAGTGATTCGTGGTTGTGCAATTGAGTGCGTTTCAAATTACCATTATTGTGATGCTTTGTGATGTTATAAATAAATTTGTGATGAGCAAATAAATTATTGATCATAGACTTGTTACAAAAGAATCTCTTTTTAATAATTACTGTAGTAATGTTCACTTAAATGATACATACATCATTCATTCATTTATTTTTAGTCATTAACGCGTCCGGGACGAAAAAGATATTAACTAAGTATAGTAACTACAATAGTCGATATAGGCCTACCAGGACGTTAATGAACGGAAAATGGTGGCAAAACCTTGAAAGGTTTAAAACGTGCCTGAATAGTAAATCATGTAGTAGCCTGTATGTCTGTAGTTAGCACTGCCACAAAACCCAAAAAACAAACAGAAGCACACATGTAGCAATAAATGATAGCCTAATGAAAAGTGTTGTGGTTCGCATTTGCCTGTTCCAATATTGATGTGGATGAGCAGTCATCATAATAAAAATAGGATGGAGAAAGAAAACCGGACATAAAAGAAACCCATCCTTAGGCAAAAGCCCGTTTTGATGCGGCCCAGGAGAGCAAAGTGTTGAGCTCTTCCCATGGTCAGACTGCACATCACGCAGTAGCCTACGACGATTGAGGAATTTAGACGACATGAATTTGACGACATGAACATAAATTATTCAATTATGACGATATGAATTTAGCTTTATTCACTGACGACATTTTAATATTGATTGCCTTCATATTTGACCTTCTTATGAAAAGTGTTCAGCTCTGTTCGACACTACAGTAAGACTCTTTCCTGTTGGACCATTCCTTTCAGACCTTGCTAAGGTATTTCCTTTGTAGCGGACGTCGAGTGGTCTGAACATCCGCCCATACCTAGCTGTAGCTGCTACAGCAACATCCCGGGTACTAGCGTGTAGTGGGGATGATCTTGAGAACAATACCTTGCTTCTTTTGCGAGTAGGAGTTTATTACAAAGAAATGAATGAACTTCCACGTCGGAACGTTGTAGCCAAATAATGCCTTGAATTCAAATAGAACGCGCTAAACTAATTCAGAACATAAAAAACTACACTACAACCCAGTAGCGCACCCAGAAAAAAGTTTAGGGGGGGGCTAATTCAGAAATGTCGGCTGAGTGATTTGCGACAATAGTGACAGCAGTGGCGTATCCTGGTGGGTTGAGCAAGGGAAGCAATAAAAGTCGTGGGGGTAAAAGCGTGCCGAAGGCACGCGTATTTTAGGGGGTCCGGGGGCATGCCCCCCCGGAAAATTTTTGCAAAATTACACTCAAATAATGGATTATAATGCTTTCTGGAAACATTTTTAGGGTAATATTTGTATGAAATTTATTAGCAGATAAACAGCTATTAACTTAAAATGAAAGATAGCTCTCACACGAACGGGCAAAAACTGCGGCTCAAATTAGAGAACACCAAAAATTCAGCTTAACTGCTCAGTTACAGCTACCTACTGCTGTAGTAGCCAGGAGAACAGTGTAAATCTAACATTAGGCTCAAACTTTTCCTTGCGAGGCAGATATAACCCCAAAGCCTTAGATTTTCTCATTACGTACCGGAATAATACCCAATAGGAAGCAACTCTGAGATTGCTTTCACAGATTAGTTAAAAGAAACGTAAATCGCGTAAACTTTGCTCTGCTGTTTTCCTTTGTTTCTCACCTTGTTTCTTCGTAGGCTATAGCAAAAACGAGAGCAATGGATGCGGTACGAATCTCTGCTTCCGTAAGCTTCCAACTTTTTAAAAATTAAAACCTAGACGGGGACATGAGTTAGAAACTGCTCTAATTCGTACCGGTATTCAGGTAAAGAAATTATAAAATCGTTTTACTGAAAAATATTATATTTTTTTTCAATTTTGGTAGGGGAAGCAATGCTTCCCTTGAGGATACGCCCCTGAGTGACAGTGACAATAGGCTACCCATCCCTTTGATTAATATTTAAGGCACTCACGGCCCACAACCCACCGGTTGCCGATACATCAGGATTTGTTCTCTCAATCAGATTACAAGTTGGCCTAGTGAACCCCATGCTACTAGCATCAGCATCCTCATTCCTACGTCTACTCTCGCAATCTTCTGTAGATCTTGACTTTTTTCTCATGTAGGCTATGACAAAATAGAATTAGCTTTCTGTTTGCCAATACAAATAAGTGTGAAAACAACAACTAGCACGAAAACAGTTTCAAACAAAACACTAATTTTGTAAACATGAAATTTGATGTGAACGTTTTTCCTACTTACAAAACATTCAAAATTAGTTCGTATTTTCAACTGAAGTCCTAGACGCCTTCGTCTTTCTGCTCAAATTCCGTATACAGTTTTACATGTCCGTGTGCTTCAGCATTGACGTACGGTACATCAGTATTTCCACCAGACATTTGACGACGAGAGCATCTGAACTTGAAAAGTGCCATCAAAGACCATATCATGGTATCATGGAGTGTTCTTTTTGTACCGATCGAAAATTCTCTGCTGACTCATTTAAAATTTTACACAAAGCGGCAAAGGAAAATTCCAATTTGACATCAAAATTCAGGAAGCAGTGTTAATCAGAAGCTACAACCCAAATTTAAACAAACAATTAACTTATTTGCTGGAGGCGCGTCTATTTTCCTCAACATTTATTTGATGTAGGTATCACGTCTCCTGTGGTGCAAATTTTTTTGTATTTATTTATGTAGTTGCCTTTTCCTAATAGTCGACATTTATTGTATTTTTACAAATATTTTCAGGTTTCTGATGAAGGCTTAAGTTAAGCCGAAAACGTTCGGTTATGCGTCTATTCAAAGCCGATAATTCAAAGTGGTAAATTCAAAGCCGATGATTCAAAGATAACAATTCAAAGCGGTCGATTGAAAGCCGATAATTCAAAGACGACAATTCCAAGCGGTCAATAGACCTTTTGCATAACAAACCAACAGAGCGTGACGTTGGAGTCGTGAACGACTAGCCGCTGTTTGCAATGCTGTGCAATAGAGTTAGTGGCGTAGTTTGCAGGCGAATAAATTGTTTAACGTTTGCTTAAGCTGTTGTTTTGTGGTCTTTACAGGCGTGTATTAGTGTTTCAGTATAATTTTCCAGAAAATAAAACTCCTTTAAGTTGTAAACTTAGGCTACAGAAGTGTTGACCTTCGACCCGTTCTTTACTGTATTGGAAGCGATCTTGCCCGGCAAAGATAGGAAGAATTTCCTGTATTACACAGCTTCAAAAGCTAAGCATGCAAATCAAAATGTTGATGCAGAACTTGATGACGATGCTACTTTCGAAATACCTCAAAATGATACAGGAGCACTGCATCTAGGCTACATAGACTAGCGGTGGAAGATGAATTTTTCTTGGTGTTGATGAAGCTTCGCCTGGGTTTGTTTTATACAGACTTAAGCACAAGGTTTGGTAGCCTATTACTTCTGCATTCGTACTGTACACCGTATTTTTTATTCATGAATGCATCTCAACTCATGTATTCAAGGTTGATTAGTTTGAACATATTCCGTCATCGTGATGTTATCATAGCAGCCATGAAGCTAGACTTCAAAAAGGACTAGCCTACTCAAGCACCATGATCACCATCGACTGCACTGAAGTACGTCTCGAAACACCATCCTCACTTCATCGTCAGTCGCAAACGTACTCGAAAAGTACGAACACTGCAAAGGCATTAGATTAGTGGGAGTTGATCTAAGAAATGGGGCTATTATGTTTGTATCTCAGTTGTAGGCTACACTGGTAATGTGAGTGACAAAGAAATACAGTATGTCAGAGGAGTGGATGTTTCACCTTTTGAAGCAGAAAATAGCTGCTAATGCACTGCACTTCAATGATGCTGTTATGGCCGAAAAAGGGTTTCTTATAGAAAAAGATTTAGCCTACATGGTATTGGTCTACATTTGAATATCTCTCCTTTCCTAGGTAGGCCTCAAATGAGTGAAGACAATGTGCTGAATACACGAAGTATTGCACGCCATCGCATTGATGTAGACTGTAGAGAGTGGGCCATAAAAAAAAATCGTCAATTTCACATCTTCGACAGGAAAATACCAGTGACTATGCTTGGCATCACCAATGAAGTGTGGTTGGTTTGTTGCATATGTTATGCAGAATGAAAAGAAAATGTTGCAAGACAAGGTAGGCTACCACTAACGTGATCCATAATTCCCGGTCAAAATGCACACGCTCCACAATGGCCGTCCTAAATTGCCTTTCCTAGTCTGTTAGCCAACATTATGATTAAAACGAACAAGAACTGAAGTGTACCGATAACCTACAACAATTCATAAACACAAAAAATTTACTTTCACCTGCTAGCGACCTCACGATTGCTTGCAATAACAAGAAACGCCTTCATAAACCGTAGAAAACAAGCGATTCTTAACCCTCAGACTCCGCGTAACTCAAACGTCACGCTCTGGTGATTTTGAATGTGCAAAAGGTCCATTGAAAGCCGATAATTGAAAGCCGGCAGTTCAAAGTTGACGATAATTAATCCTCTTGATTGGAAAAGTCAATAATTGAAATTAATTAATCTTATTGTGATGTGATAAGAGTGCGAGCTCGTACTGTACTCAAAAGTCCATCGTTTTGCAATGCTGAAGTTAGTCAGAAGTCGAACAAGGAGTAGTATGGACGTTTCTTTCACGAAAACGGAAAGAGGAAGGAATATAGCATGCCATGGCGGCTACTGCTATAATCACGACAGGGATAGTAAGCTTGGTGAGGGGTTAAGCTTCTGGTTGTGTGAAGAGTATTGGAAGGAAAACAAGTGCAAAGCTAGAATGCATGTCTGCAATGAAAAGGCAGTGAAATTTGTTGGAGAACATAACCACGCTCCAAATGGTCAGCGTAAGCAGGTTTTGGACGTTTGTGCCCAGGTTAAGTTGCAAGCAGCAACGTCTTACGCTACAACTCAGCAAATCATTACGGCGGCAACAGCGGATTTTCATTCAAATGCAGCAGCTCAAATTCCTGAGGAACGTGTTTTGAAACGCAGCATTCAGCGAGCCAGTAGGCAAGTACAAAATATTTTTGTGGAGCTGTCAAATGTTGAAGAACTGGTAATTCCATTAGAATTCAAGAAATTGGATGATGGTACTGTGTTTCTGCTTTATGATTCCGGGCCTGGAAATGATCGCATATGTATCTTCAGTACCCAGCGTAACCTTGAACTTCTCTCTCAGAGTCAAAGCTATTTCTCTGATGGAACGTTTATCACAGCTCCAAGCCATCTCTTTCAACAGCTATATACCATCCATGCTATTGGATTAGGCGCAATTGTACCTCTTGTCTATGCTCTTCCTCCGAACAAAGCTGCTCAAACGAATTGTCGACTTTTGCAGGTTATAAAAAACCTTCGACCTCAAATAAATCCAATGTCCTGGATGACAGACTTTGAAAAGGCTGCAATCAATGCCATTCAAGACAATTTTCCCGCAACTTCACTGACGGGCTGCTTTTTCCATTTACAGCAATGTGTTTGGCGTAAAATGCAGCAATTTGGATTGGTAGCAGCTTATAAAGAAGATGATGGAAAGTTTGCAATGAGTGCGTTAATATCAGCTTTGAATTATCGGCTTTTAATTGACGGCTTTGGATTTTCGCTTTTGAATCGTCGTCTTTGAATCAACGGCTTTGAATTTTCGTCTTTGAATCATCAGCTTTGAATAAACGGCTTTGAATTTTCGGCTTTGAATTTTCTGCTTTAAATTGTCGTGCTACCAAAACGTTCTAGTGTTAAAATTATTTGTAAATATGTAAAATATATTGTTATAATGATCAGCCCTGTTGTATTGTTGTGTCTTATTCATATCTAACCTGTAAGCAAAAGGTATAAATGGGAAACATACAAAAACTTGATTTTTGGTGGCGGGTTTGGGGGGGGGCTTGAGCCCCTTTAGCCCCATGCTGGGTGCGCTACAGCTACAACCATAATTAAACTAACACCGTGACTTCCAAGAAAGGCATCCGTGACAAACTGACTGAGAAAATAAGGCACCACACAACTGGCCGACAGAAACCATACTGGAAACTCACAAACTGACTGTGTTTAACGCTGAACGATTGATTTAGAGGGGCTTATTGCTTCAAGCAATGCAGCATGCAGGGCCGTAGCCAGACCGCAGAGCAAGGGGGTCCAACTGTTTTTAGGGAGGGCCGAAAAAATTTAAATGGGCAAAATCATTGTAATTGTGGCTGTTGCTCGAGAAAGTTGGGATTTTGCCAGGGGGGGGGGGCGAAATTTTTTTCAGGGGGGCGAGGCCTCCCTGGCCCCCGGCTGGCTACGGGCCTGGCAGCATGTGTCAAATGCGCAACACCTACAACAACGTAAAACTACGTATGTAAAATCAAACCCTGATAAGTGGTGAAAATTCCGAGGAAACGCCCTAATTTTCAGCCAGCGTTTCAAATTCCTACCAAGCACAAATTTCACAACGGCAATTAGACTGTCTAAACTCTAAAGCAAACATGAAAAAAAAACCGCAGGCGCTAGGCCTACACCTCCTAAGAAAATTTTCCACCGGATTTTTCTTGTATTATTTTGGCATTAAGACCTTTTCACAGTCTGACAACCCTGATTACAATGCTTATTTTATCTTGTTTAAGTTTGGCTTATTTTTGGCCTTTTTTTTACCTATTTGGCCTCAATTTGGCCTTTTTTCTTGTTAAGTTTGGCCTTTTTTTCAAATTTCAGTCTGGCAACCCTGGCCTAGCGAAGTTGAATCGCCCTTGTTACAAGCGTTAACTACATTGTTGTAAGTTACCGTCGGCTTTCATTTTGTAGTTTTGCAGCTTCCTCGATGACTGATCCAGTCTTTCGCTGCTTCCTGTCTGTTGTGGAATCTAGATTGTAATGGTGCTATTTAATTCGTAGGCTATTGTTTATAATTGTACTTGTACAGTACAGTAGCCTACTACTCTCGCAACAGACAAAATAAAAGTTTTTTTCGTTCTCTAAGTAGGCTATTGTTTTCTTTTTGGCTGCGGGGGCGTTGACAGGGGGTCTAGGTGGCACTTTTGGACCCGGAATATTTAAGGGGTCCGGATTTAAAAAATTCCCCGCGATTTTAAACATTATCAAGATCTTAATATAATCAGATCTAAAGGAATTGCCATTAGAGGTTAAAACAGCCACTTCAGCCGTCAGATGGTAAAGTGCCAGACCCCTTCTGGGTACAGGGCCCACTTCAGCTCTCGGTGGTAAAATAGCCACTTAGCCACCAAACAGTAAAATAAGAATTTAGTCTAGTAAAGTGATTTCCCTAACCACGAAAAGTGAAATAACCCGAAACACGAATTTCAAAATAAACAGGCTAACATTTGTTTAAACTGAAATAGCACACGTAAGAAGATTGCTATCCCTATTTCTGCTCTAAAAATTAGACCAAAATCGCTTTTCAGATTGCAGCAATCAGCAAATGTTTGACGTAGGCCCAAAAACTTTTCCCAAATCAAATTGAAAACTTTCTGACCGTCTGCACTAATTTTGAATTGAATTTTGCCAATAAATTAGGGCTACCATACGTAGGCTTACCATACGTCCCGTTTTAGGCGGGACAGTCCCGCTTTTTATCGTCTTGTCCCGGCGTCCTGACCGGTCAGCCAAACGTCCCGCTTGGGCGTTCAGCCAGCCAGCATAATACACGAACATTACCAACTAGCATGTTCTCGTTACTGTTGTTGCTGTGTAGCGTACGGTACCGGTAAAGAATACTTTGCAAAGAATACTTGAAATGTTTGAGGGATTGAAAAGTTACTTCAACTCCCAAGAAGGTTGTCCTACTCTCATCAAAAAATGCTTCGAAGAACCAGCACAAGAGCTCTATTTGAAATTTGTTCATGGGCAGTTGAAATACTTCAACGAGACTATTCTGGATTCGTATCTGGATCTTTATGATGGTTCTTATAAAGATGTGCTTCCTCATCTTTGGATCGACCTAAACAAAGAAATATCCTGGGTGCAAGTGTGTGCGTCTGCGTAAAAGATCAACATGATGTTTGGGAAGCAGGTGATCAACAGCGACTCTCTTTTCGACGAACAAGTACCAGTGAAACGGCACATGTCTGAACATTGTAACAAAGAGAACTGGCAAAATGCGTCTTTGGAACAAAAGTGGGTCGAGATGTTCAAAGAATTTGAAAAAAATGTATACGCGTTTCAAACTTTCAAAAGCTGGTAGAGTTTATATTTTGTTTACTCGGAACATCCGCACCCGTTGAAAGAATTTTTTCCATCATGAAGAGCATGTGATCTGAGAGCAGAAGCAGGATGCTGGAGCAGAACGTGAAAGCCCTTATCACATGTAAAATCATTACTGATTGGTCCTGCTCTGACTTTTACGAGAATGTAAAATTGAACAATGTCTTTTTGAAGAAGGTGTTATCTATGATTGGGCAAATAAGTAAATTTGCAAATGCTTGTACGCAGTGTAGGGTAAATTCAGTGTAATTGGGAGTTACTTATCGACTTAAAAACTGCAGGCTATTTTATTATTCTTTCTTCCTTTTGCTTTACAGAAAAAATCTAAATTCGAATTATTTTGTATCGTTAATGTCAACTTCTTTCTATTTTTTGAACTGAAACCGATATTTAGACAGAGAATATGCGCATGAACTCTCGATGCCAATACGGTCAATGAAAACAGCCGGGATGGCTACGTAACCTAGGCCAATGTAATAATATCGGAAAAGGTAAAGTTAAAAAATCACAGCTAAGTGGTCTTGGTCTTTGGAGGCGTCCCGTTTTGAAGTCTCAAAAATATGGTAAGTCTAACATACGTTCTCTTTTAAGAGGATTTGTCCTCTTTTTTCAAGAAAAATGAATTGTCCTCCGAAGACACTAAAAAATGCTCAAATGTCCTCTTTTTTGACAGTTTGGGTTTTCATGCTTATATTTTCAACGGGATTATATTGCTTGATGACGTTTCAGCGACGGCTTGTAGGCTATTTGCTTTCTAAACATCTTGTATAGGCCTATCTATGTAGGCTACCAATGGTACCAATGTAACATGCTGATTTATAAATTGTACAAGAAATTGGCGCATTTTATGGAAGTGTTGTTGAACGTTCATTGCTTGGTTCACTAAGATATTAAACGACATTTTAAAGGCCATGCTTACACTTTCACAAAAAAATATTCTATTTCCTTCATACGTTTTATGTTGATACAACACTTGTAGACGTTGTTGATTACCAACTCAGTTTGGTTCGTTTATTACTTGAAACAAATCGAAACGAATGTCTAAAAGTGCAATGTGTATAACACCTAACATGCAGCAAAAGAAATCGTGGCATGGATAGGCCTGTATCTAGGCATAGGCTACACACAGCTTTGCAAGGAAAGGAACAGCCTTTTAGTTCACGCCGTTCTTAGCATCCTAATGGTAATGTGCAGCCTACTGTTTTAGACATGTTTCTTGCAAATAATTCAAAAATTTCGTTAAGGCTGACCATTCCTTGTTAAAAAAAGTTAAGGCTTGACTACCTGGAGGTCGTGCCTGACTTGTCACATTTTGCAGATTTTTGCGATCATTGCTGCTGACTGAAACTGTCTAAAAGTTAGGTCTTTTTTTCACTAGCCTATTTGCTGACTCTTAAAAATATAAAATCATTTGTTGTCTTAAGGAAGCACTAGAAATGAAAAAAAAATAAGTTAAACGTTCAGTCAATCTTTTTTCTTGTTTGTTTTCTTTTGCTGCGTACTACTCAACAGTGGCGTACCGTGACCACTTTAACAGGGTGTTCAGTGACGGCTAAGCAACAGCGGGGGGTCTGGGGAGCCTCCCCCAGAAAATTTTTAAAATTAACATTGAATTTGGTGCGTTCAGAGAGCATTTTCAGCACAAATTGTGAACATGAACAGAACTGACAAAAATAATGTTGTCGGAATGGAGAAGAATACAAAATAGATATTTATTTGACAGCGCATTGAATGAAAGACTTAATAATATCAAACATTAAGTTGCATTTCTAAAGTCACATACTTCAGTTCACTTTTTATTTCCGACCATCAAAACGAACAATATTGCTTGCCATAACACAGCAGGAGTCTGAAAAAACGCGAAAGTTAAAGCGTGCTCGAGATGGAAATGATTTACTTCATGTAAGGATTAGGCACGGTCGCAACACCTTGAGAAATGTACAAGCGAATTAAAAACAAACAGGTGAAAGTTAAAACAAAAAACAATAGCAAAGCAACTCGATAATAAACAAGAAAAGAAAGTCGATTGCTATGTTGGTCGGCTGTACTTTTATCCGCCGTACTACTTAGTAAAAACGAAAATGTTTAACACCTCGACTACAGAAGGAAAATTCATCTATAGCATAATTCGATTCTTCTTGTTTGTGCAATAAATTTTTGAATTACATCGTCGTAGAAAGCTTGCTTTTGCTTCAGTTCTAGCAAAAGTTGTTTCCAGCGCTGATCACCTCAAACTCTAATCCAACAAGCTAAAACTTGCTATTGCCTGGGATTCCCCCAATGACGCGCCAAGGTGTGCAGATCAGCGAGTGCACACTGCACAGCCTGGCTGACCTAAAACCATTGCTGTTTTCGCTGCCTTGTGACGTCACTTTTCTTAATTGTTTATTTTAAATAGCACTCGCCAAGCTGTCAGTGCACACCCAGCTTAAAGGTAATGACCGAAAAAAATTAAAGGCAATGACCTCAAACGTTGGAGTATTAAAATTAGAAGGGGACGAGTTTTGCAATTGAAAAGAAAGCAATCAGCATGCAGCAAGATGTTAGAATATCATGAAAGTAAAGAACATCGACAACCGATGGAAGTTTTCTTTTTTTCTGGATTTCTTGGGGTGTGCAGTGCACACCTTGAACACCCTGAATATACGCCACTGCTACTCAATGATCTAAAAACATGTAAAAGATTCTTCAAGCGTAAAATTCGACTTGCCGGCGAAACGTGTCCTCTTTTTAGGTGATGAAAATATGGTAGGCCTACAATAAATTAACTTACAATTATTTTGGTTGACTAACGTTTCCTACTTTGCAGTGATATTTCACAAAAAGTTTACAATGTAATAACAAACTTGGTTTTCTTCAAATGGTTAATTTCAATACTTGCGTGCTTGATTCTACAAGACTAATTCACTGTGGTATCGGTGGTTGTTTGAAATACTCGTCTCTCTGACCGTTAGGGGACTCAAAAGGGAATAGCCTAGGGCCTTACTTTCTCTAAATCCGCCCCTGAATTAGCTATTGTATTAAGTAAAGTAAGTAAAGGTACCATACTCAGGTAGCCTACTGAGCTTTGGGGAATGAGAAGATAAGATTCTCATTATACTAAGGGAGGAGAGTAGGGTGGCCAGTTCCTTTCTCTCGGCCGCCTTTATTTCAGCAACTACCCCTACCCAATTTATTACACCCTGGGTAGAGGTGAGCAGTGTTTTTCAACAACCAGCTGAAGCCGGGAGTCGAGCCAGGTTTGCATAATTGGAAAGCCAACGCCTTATCCGTTGCGCCATCCCACCGCTATAAGTAAGAGTGTGAAAAAATTACTGTGAAGTTTCCGCTTGTTGTCTGCGAGTCATTCCATCCACTAGGTGTCGCTAAATAGGGAGCAGTCCTGAAGCGCAGAGCCGAAAGCTGAACCAGCGTTGATTGATCTTGCAGCTTCTTTGTGCAGTCGGGAGGCCTACTGCGTTTGTATCTATTTCTAAATTCATTTTCTTAAAAAACTCCCTATTATCATTTGTGTGGCTCTTATTGGTGCCTGACTCAAATTTTCCTCTTAGGGAACGTTCAAATATTACGTAACGCCTTCGAGGGGGAGGGGGGGGGGGGTATGCAAAGCGTTACGTTAGCGTCACATCGGGGGGGAGGGGGTTCAAGCAAAACGTTACGTAACGCTTTCGAGTACGGAATGGTAGTTTTTTGTGCTGAATTCGTAGTGAAAAAGCGTTACATGGGGGAGGGGGGGATTGAAAAAAGGCGTTACGTAATATTTGAACGTTCCCTTAAAGCAGGGGTTCTTAACCTGTGGGTAATTACCCACTAGTGGGGAATTTGAGGATTTCAAGTGGGTAATTTGAAGTTGGGTTTGTTGTTCTATGTGTACTCCAGTGGTTCTTAAACGGTGGGAAATTTCCCACCAGTGGGAAATTACTGAATATCCATGCAGTGGGAAATTCTTTCTGGTCTGGAAGTGGGAAATTGTTTTAAGTTTTACTCGAATATCCAAGGAAGTAAATCTGATTAGTTAGTCACAAAAGTAATATTTTTTAACAAACACCGAGTCCTAGTGCATTGTTTTACAATTCATCTGGAATCAGATTTGCGTTGTGCAATCTCAAAAATAGAGCCTGACATTGACTCGATCGTCGCTGAAAAGCAAGAACAAAAATCGCATTGACATTAATGGACAATCTTTAATGTTATTTTTCTCATTGAACTTGTTCTTTTTGTTAAATACCATTGTGCTTTGGGATATGTCACACAGGTTACTAGGATTCATTTTGATTTTTCAGTCAGTTTTAAAAGTATGTGGGGAATATAGGTTTATTAAGTAGCGGAAGTGGGTAATGAAAGAAAAAAGGTTAAGAACCCCTGCCTTAAAGGCATACTAAATGAAAATTTCAAACGGGAATTAAGCATTAAAATGAGTAAACTGAACATTCAAGAATACATTTCAAAAACAATTACCGAAAAAAATTTGTTTTCAATGGCGCTGGTAAGGCCCAAAGTCCAATGTTTCATTTATTTTCATTTTTTTCAAAATGACCAATAAGTGCAAACACTGCTCGAGAATACGTCACTAAAGACAGCAATAACAACAGCCACGTTACCACATCTGATGTTTTGAGCAAACTGTCTGATGTTTTGATGTGGAAATGTGTTGTTTTGATGTGCATACATACATAGTAGGGTGGGTCGAAATTTGGACTTTTTCTCCGATTTCATTGCTACAAACTTTTTTTTCTTTCGAATAGTCATAAAACGACATTCCTGAAAGTTTGAGCTTGATCGGACATCGTCTTCATTTCTAAAAATCGCGATTTATAAAGGTACCTGAAGCGATTTTATCGAGGCTTGAAAATGCATTGTTTTTAATAGGAAGTTGTTTTCACTAGATTTGAAAACGTCATGACTTACTTAATTCTTATTGTAAAAAGATGATTTATGCGTCAACAGATTCAATATAATTAGGAGAATCCAATTCATTGTGTACTGACTCCAGAAAATGATGACGTCATCAATGACGTCATTAAACAGTAATTTGCAAATAGCGATAAAACTGATATTCCTACATGCTTCATCTCTAAGTTACTTGATAATGAATTGATGTACTTTCCAAACATAAACATCATGCTGGTACTTGATGACGTAATCGATGACGTCACCTACATTATTAAGATGAAACTGTTAAAATAGCATCAAGAACAGGTGGCAAGGTTTTTGTTCGCGTAGAACACTACAGTATTGTTCAGAAACCTGGAAATCAGTATTTATACTGCTGTCAGTCCAATGTCAGGAACAGCTGAAGATATTACAAATGCTCTCATGGACTGTATCAAAAAATATAGTATGGTGCATTGTGTCAAAGTATTTGGGTGTGATTCCGTGAATGCAAACACTGGATTTAAATCAGGTGTGATAACTGGACTGAAACAACGCCTTGGTCGTCGTGTGAGTTGGTTTATATGCATGTTGCAGCCAATGAGTTACCCCTTCGACACGTCTTTGCTACATTAGATGGACCTACCAGTGGTGACACACCATTTAAAGGGCAAATAGGGAAGCTTCTAAGTAGAGTTGAATTTGAAGAAGTCAACCCTTTATTTGTGCCTGTGAAGATGGGGCCAGGAAATCGTTTGCTACCGAAGCACATAGTAAAAGACCTATCGACTGATCAAAGGTGTCTGTACGAGATTACCAATGCCATTAGGAATGGCTAGGTTTCATCTAAACTGATGTACGCAAATATTGGTCCGTTAAATCATTCGTGGTGGCTAAGTTTCGCTTCACGTTGCTACAAACTATACATCAGTGATCACCAATTGCCAAGTGACATTGCAGAAAACTTGAAAATAATTGTTGCGCATATAGTCATTCAATATGCCCCATGTTGGTTCAATATACTGTAAAATGTGAACCATTGTACAAAGACGGACCAAAGGATATCCTTAAATCATTGCAGTGCTGTTCACTTTTGCCTGATAAAATTCGAGACATTGCTTTAAAATATGTTAAAAAGAATGCCTATTTTGCACACCCAGAAAGGCAGTGTGGAACAAATCTTTGAAGAGCAATATTGTTATTTAAAATCAAGCGAATCATAACTAATTGATAACGATCCATTATCTATCACAAACACGCAATATTTTCCAGAAGCCATCACACTGAAATGTAATTTAATAATGTATATGACGCCATCAATTACGTCATCAAGTACCAGCATGATGTTTATGTTTAGAAAGTACATCAATTCATTATCAAATAACTTAGAGATGAAGCATGTAGGAATATCAGTTTTATCGCTATTTGCAAATTACTGTTTAATGACGTCATCACTTTCCGGAGTCAGTACACAATGAATTGGATTCTCCTAATTGTATTGAATCTGTTGACGCATAAATCATCTTTTTACAATAAGAATTAGGTAAGTTATGACGTTTTCAAATCTAGTGAAAACAACTTCCTATTAAAAACAATGCATTTTCAAGCCTCGAAAAAATCGCTTCAGGTACCTTTATAAATCGCGATTTTTAGAAATGAAGACGATGTCCGATCAAGCTCAAACTTTCAGGAATGTCGTTTTATGACTATTTGCAAGAAAAAAAGTTTGTAGCAATGAAATCGGAGAAAAAGTCCAAATTTCGACCCACCCTAATACATAGCCTACAGTCAAATCGCCCGCAGTAACAATTATTGCGCGATTAGCTGATTGCTACAGTCTTTAGTGACGTAACTGTACAGTCGCACGCTTTGCTGCTCAGGCCAATTTCGTTTTGAAATCTCTGACAAAAGCTCGCGCGCAATGGTGGTCAGACGGCAACGGGGCAAAATTTTATTGAAAATCGTTTTATGATAGCATGTTAAACACAAAGAACGTGGAAAATCGCCAAGTCAGGTTTTTCCTTTAGTATCCCTTTAACAAAACTGTAGAACGAGGTAGGCTACCGTAACCCAGTTTTCAAATTAATTGCTCATAAACTAAAAAAAACTAGCTTGCTTATTCTTAGGCCCACATGGGAGCAGAAAAATAATATTTCAAAAGTGATAAAGGGAGACAAAGGAAAGAATTATTTTGGAAACCACTGATTCAGCAATTGATGGAAACTTTTGTTATCTGACCAAAATGTTCCTTTTTGTCAGACCATGGAAAGTGATATAGGCTTAACCTAGCCTAGGTGATTCTTGTGTCGATTAATAGTCTATCTGTTTACTGTCGCATTGCAAACAAAAGCGCTCACAGAACAGGATAAGATTGCAAGATGCTGGTCGCAGAACACAAACTGCCTTGCCTGACAGCAAACAAACTGGATCATTCAAGGTTTTGTTGGTGGTGATTCACTTTATAGGCCTACGAGCTGAAGTATAAAAGAATAGTTGTGACGGTACTTTCCACTTCACAGTTTGTTGAAATGCAAATTTAATTTAATTTTTATTGCCGCAAATGCAAACATGATCTAACCTGGTAACAAAGCACACAAACGGATGTTTCACATACGGAAATAGTCGTTTAATGACGCAGTCAGCCAAGCATGGCGCATAAACTTCTATTGATTATATTATGGACGGAATTTGAACATAAAAGCAAAGGCGTAGTGTGCATTTGAACGTGTCCAACTAAAACGACGCAACGGTGGATAATGAAAACCTAAATCAATGTCGACAAATTTTGTGTGAAGTAGCCAACCAAAAAGAAATAGTTTTTAACCATACGGATATTCTATTAATAAAGCCGGAAAGGTGAAAAAGGGGTTCAATTGCTTGCGCAATAAAAACAGTCAATTTTTGAGGTGCTACAGTTGAAAACGTTCATTTCAATCGTTCCCGTAGAAAAGAATATAAAGAAAGGCAAACGGTTGCAATTGAGGCTTGAACAGCACAACTCACAATTTAAAGTAAGTTTCTATTTTAGTCAAATGGTAAAAACGACACCGTCGAATCATAGCTAAAACTGTCAATCGAGTTGGAGCAGAAAAAAGAGGTAGGCATAAGTGTGATATTTCACAATAAACAAAAACCAACGTTCACCTCGTACTGAGAACTATAAATAAACCACTGATTAAAAACATATCACGTGATCTCGGCATAATAGCATTGAAAAAAGGTTGACATTAACATATCACTTCCCTCTGGTACGTTCTGAAGTTGAGTGTTGTTTGATGTACAGAAAATAATCTAATTCAATTACAATAAACTGATTTCAAATAAACACAATCAAAACGTTACGTCAACAATATCGCTACATAGCCATCCTGGCACATTCCGGAGAAGAAAACACACTCTCAATTTCACACTTTATGAGAACATCAAAACATAAAAAGTTTAACCGTTAAACCTTTAACCGTTTCCCAATGCAAATAAAAATGAGGAATGGAAATTAAATGCTTGTTGATGGAATTTGATCTTGAATTTGAAAAATTTAGCAATTTTCTGTTTTATGGTATTGGAAAAAAGAATAAGTAGCCTATTAAGTAATGTCAAAACCACAAAAATGAAGCTTTGTACGCAAGAAAGCATCAAAAGCAAGTGCAATTGTCTCAATAAAACAGTCACAACTTCTCGAAATTCTTCACTCGACACAGTGTATACGAGAGAACAAGAAGCCGTCAATTTTAGATATAAACCCAAAACTAACCATACACGTATACTGGATACAGATTACAGATGTTAGTCGAAATGCTATTCACACGTGCGGCAAGCAATCTTTGTGAAACTACATCACCAAGTTTACATCTTTAAAGTAAAAAACAAAACATAAGAAAGGAAATGTCTATCGATGAGCGACAAACAAAGACACATGCCCTTGAATGCTTGAAACTGTTACAAAAACTATACAAGCCAGAGTAACTAAGGGACCCGCTGGAATCCCTCTTTCAGGCGGGGAAGCGTAAATGCGCTTCCTTCACCACTCATTTGTTATAAACAAAAGCAAAATTTCTAACTACGGAACTACTTGATCAATATTACAACAAGCGCTTCAAACAATCAACAGTAATAAAAGAGAATTGAAAAGAACTCTGCTAATGGAACAAAGCGATGTGACACTAATGATTTTGAAAAAAAAAATACCGACACATGGTGCTTCACAAATTTACGGCAGAAAGAGCATTTGCGAACAAAAGCGATCTTCTTTTACTACAGGTTGAATATACAGTATGGTGCTTACGTGAATATAACTTCCCACTATTCGCGCACTTTTAGCGACTGTATCATATCGTCAAAGTAATTAGCACATACACTTTACATACCGTTTATACACATCATTTAACTGTCACAACAATGTTCACTCTGTTTGTACGTAAGAAAGTTATGCACTTGAAATTGATAGAGGTGCGCACTGCGCACGAATGGATATGTCCCTGAACGTTCTCACAAACCACGACGGACACCGGTTCCAAACAAGTGCAGTCGTGGGAGGTTTTTTGTGGGAAAATTTTTTTATCAAGCTGATACTTTTCTCAGACCTTCCCCATACTATGCAAATGGCTCAGAAAAAAATCCAAATCAATCGGATGATGGGAAACCCCCTTTTGGGCCCTTTTTCCAAATGACGTCACAATATCTTTATGAAAATTTCAAGTTTTTCAAAATAGAACATATTACACATCATTTTTTAGCTTTTTTCAAGGGGAATAACTTTTTCTATTAACAAGAACCCTGAAAATGTACAAAAAAAGAGTTATTACCGATTAAGCAAAAGGATAAATCTATGAATTCCAGGCAAATTTGAAATTATTCGTCACTGTTGGACTTATTCTTCTACATTCGTCAACAAGAATTAAACAAAGTAAGCGAAACAAAAATTGAAGCTATCATTATCATCAAAAACGTCAAAGATATTGCTTTCCTCCTCGTCTTGTCCTGTTTCATCTTCATTGTAAGAGCACTCCTATTCGGTACCAACATCGACGTTATGCAAAAGTGAAAAAAAAACTTCATTCTTAGGTTTTTCGTCTAGTCTCTAGAGTAGGCTATGTCGTTCATATTAATTATACTTAGATACAAAAAAGATGTGAAACTATCTTTGTATTTCAAGCATACTTAGGCTACTATACTATTACATTCAACACCATGACTCCAGATATTGCTGATAATTGCAGAATTCTCTTTTCATCTATGGTTGTAGGCCTACGATCAACTCCTAACCGAGCAGCACACAGTAAAGAGGACAACAAAAAGCTTCACCGGAATTTGGAAAGATCTTGCGATCGAGCAAGCTCTTATGCGCTCAATTAAGTCGCGTGGAGGATTGACGGAAGAAAAAATATGCAGAAAGTGTTCGACAGCTTTGGGTTTTTAGTGTGAGTCACTCGGCAAGTATTCATGAAGCAATGACGCAACTAAACAAGGCTCAGTTTCTATGAAGTAGGCTAACCAGCATGAAAAGTTGGGTGCTTCAAGAAAAAAGAGGGATTACGAAGATTGTAAAAGTTTCTGGCCTGGTTAACAACGAAAAACCCATTCTTGGTACCAGATGTAAACCTATCTTCTCTTTCAAACGGTCCAGTGTCCATCGCTGGAAAAGATGACGTCAATTGTGAACAAGCGAAGCAAATTGGTCAAAATATCCAAAAAGGTTTAGATGGGGTAGCAATTACTATCGCATCAATCAATTGATCAAACCATTAGAATCCTTAATGGAAGTAAACAAAACAAAAAGTAGTGCAAGTGGTATTGGTTCGAAAGTCATGTTCAATAGGATGTTTGCTGTTGCTGAAAGCGAGGAAATCCTTGAGCAATTTTTCGAATTCGAGTTGACTTCAGAGCCAATGTCGATGTTCAAGGAAGGCATGATGAGAAAGCCTGACAAACCCTCTCTTCGAAAAATTTATTTGCCTGGTTCTTCGTCGCATGCCAGACTCTTAGAGGAAATCAACAAGCAACTTCTATTATCGACGGTGGTGCATTAGGCCTACTACATAAAGTTCGCTGGAAAAAAGGAATGAAGTTTTCGGAAGTTTGAAATTCGTATGTGAAACATATACAAAACCATTATACCCATGCTGTTGTTGTGTTTGATTACTATCATGACGAAAGTACTAAAAGTCACGAGCACTTGCGCCGAAAATTCCGTTCCACAGAGCACGTTTGTGAAAATTGATCCGAGCAATTCACTTCCTTTTACTCAAGATCGCTACCTCAGCTGCATCGAAACCAAGGCTGAATTCATCAAGTTTGTTTCTACCCTTCTGAGACAATCCATAGTTGAAGTTCACAACTGCTCTGATGATTTTACAATAACATCTACTGTACATTGAAAATAACTGATCTACACAATGAATATTGAAAAACGAAATGCACAAGAATGAAACTGCAACGCAAAGGAGAAAGGCACATCGCATGGCGGTTAATTACGCGAGGCAAAATGCTCTGATGATGCTGACGGTTCCATTGTAGCAAAATCCCTTGATTATGCTTCTCTTCGAAAAGGTCCAGTAAATGTCATTGCTGATGATATTGATGTAGTTACTATGTTACTGCATCATTGGAAGACTGACACTCATGATGATATTTATTTCGACCAAGGAGCGCTTCAACAAAGCCTGGAGAATCAAAGAAGCCCACCCAAGTATTAAAGATATTAAAGAAGATCTTCTTTTCCTCCATGCATGGTCAGGATGCGACACAACGTCATCGATATTTGGAAAAGGGAAAAGAAGTTTGCGAAAATCAGAAACGCTGAAAGAGAATTCTGCAATGTCTGGAGTTCCCAAAACGAGGTCGGAGAAGCCTCTATAACTGCATTCAAGATCTGGTATTGTGGCAATGAAGATTCAACGCTTACTAAACTCAGGTATGTATTGTTACATAGGGGTTATATAATAATGTTTACACTTTTAAGATATTGTCCAATTCTAGATACCCTGTATGTAATATTTATCTTTGTTTACTTATAGACATGGCAATTACAGTACATGTATATGGCATGCGAAGGAATAATTGCACCGGAAAAGCTACCACCGAGCCAAAGAGCAGCCTACTTCCATGGGTTACGTCTTTAGAATTTAAATTCAATGTTTGTGAATGGGGATGGAGAAACAATAGCAACAACGAACTTGTCCCAATAATGACGGATATGCCTATAGCACAAGAAGCATTGACCAAAGTAATTAGATGCAGATGTAAGAAATCAACGAAAAATCCATGTGCACCGAAAACTTGCACCTGTCGCAATTATGGAATGGCATGTGTTTCTTCGTGTGGTGAATGTCATGGTGTTGAATTTAATAGTATAGTAGCCTAAGTATGCTTGAAATACAAAGATAGTTTCACATCTTGTTCGTATCTAAGTAATAATTTGTATGAACGACATATTCCAGAGACTAGACGAAAAACTTAAAAATGAAGACTTTTTTTCACTTCTGCATAACGTCGATGTTGGTACCGAAGAAAAGGAATTCTCGTACAATGAAGATATGAAACGGGACAAGACGAGGAGGAAAGCAACATCCTTGTCGTTTTTGATGATAGCTTCAATTTACGTTTCGCTTACTTTGTTTAATTTTTGTTATAGAATATACAAGAATAAGTTCAACAGTGACGAATAATTTCAAATTTGCCTGAAATTCACAGATTTATCCTTTTGCTTAATCGGTAATAACTCTTTTTCTGTACATTTTCAGGGTTCTTGTTAATAGAAAAAGCTGTTCCCCTTGAAAAAAGCTAAAAAATGATGTATAATATGTTCTATGTTGAAAAACTTGAAATTTTCATAAAGGGATTGTGACGTCATTTGGAAAAAGGGCCCAAAAGGGGGTTTCCCATCATCCGATTGATGGGGATTTTTTTCTGAGCCATCTGCATAATATGGGGAAGGTCTGAGAAAAGTATCAGCTTGATAAAAAAATTTTCCCACAAACACCACTTTTTAAGTTCCCACGACTGCACTAAACAGGAACATAAGAACAATTAAATTACAATACTGTATAATCCACAGGTTTAGAAAACACAATCTATTTCATAAATGTGGCATTTCCAGTAATGGTGAAGAGCATCGGGTTAACGGAAATTGGCATACCGATCGTACGCTTATTGATCAATCAACTATACAAATCGCTCTTTACACAGATGGTTTATGACGAGAATCTTAGAATGGTCCATGAAACAAAGTTTTGGTACAAGGCAAATTTATATCAAAAAGAGATGAAATCGTGCATGGCGTGGAATGAAATGCAGCTATGCGTTGCTCCCACGTCTATGCGAGCAGACAGTCAGCGCATCCGCATAAAAGCGGAATTGAAAGCGAATGCAGAACACATGCAAATATTTCAGCTTCAAAATCTCAATATACTTATTTTAATCTCTTCTCGAGTTCCAAAATTAGTTTGTTCAAACGACGATGGTAAAGGTTGCAGTCTGGCGAACACTGACAAAAAAGTAGCGAAACGGCTTCAATCTGTAGATGTTTAAGATGGGAAGAAGATAATACTTTGTTGAACCGACGCTTAGTGAACAATCTTGGTTTGTCGTATCCAGTCTTGGTTTGTCGTAGCCAACTACACCTGGTGGTTGAAGATTTAGATTAAGTGGACGGGAAGGCAAGGAAGCCAATCTTCGTGTCTACCTTCAGGCATGCCTTTAAGTGTCCTGCCAAAGACACAGCCGTATGCTGAGCGGTGTCGAACCGGCGCCCTTTCGATCGCCGTTCCAGCGCTCTCACCACTCGGCTATGCAGTCGACAGTCTTGGTGAAAACTAAAAAGCTCTATCAAAAATCAGTTCACATAATAGTTCATTATTTACATGACCTCGCCAATGATATAGGCGTGGCCAGTGGGTTACTACGTCAATTTAGCGTAGATAGACAACAAATCAATAAAAATGCAGTAACATTGTACGTGAAAAATAATGATCGGAGAATGATATAGCGAACAAATCAAACAAAGACAACGATAAAAATTGAAAGCTATTAACATTAGTGCTACATATTAGCTACATTGTAAACCTTAGTCGGTGGATTTGGAACCAAGATTGTGGCTGGAGCGATGGGTAATGAAGCATGTCTCGTTTAAAGTAAGACACCGCGTTGCCCCACCGTTCCTCTGATACTGACATCGTTTGCATTCGACAAAGTGCCCGAAGCATTCGTTAAAACACGCAAGTCGGTTTCGCCGTGGGCGGGTGCAGAGCAAGCGTCTTTGGTTTCCCGAATCGCTAACCGGCGACGCATTTGCTCCGTTGACAAATTCGACACGCTAAGGTTCTTGGGATGAGTGCTTGATAAGCCACCGCGCGAGGGAGTTCGTATCCCAAGAAGAGCCAAAGTCGCCTCAACAGGGGTCGGGCTATGACCAGCCGAAGGAACCGATGTCCGTGCTATATCAACGTCACTGGATGACGCCATCGAGCCTCCAATTACTGAATGACCGATTGCAGTGCTTCGCGGCGACGGGTGAGTTGTCATCTCGATGGCATGCGCTATTTTTATACTTCCATCCGAATCCACCATCTGTATGGCCCTGGATCCAGGTAAAGTACCAGTTGGAGTAGAGGGATGAAGGAAGAGCGGAGGTTTCCCATCATTGAGAAGAGGAGGATAAGAAAGAGATTGATGGATGCGCATTGCAGGGTGTTGAACAAAAGGTCCACTGGTCGGGTGCGAACTCGTGGCAACAGGTTGGATGAGAAACGCTTCAGAACGATCTCTAGCGGTGACTCGCTTTCGAAGAGGTTCTGAAATAAATTATTTTTTACAGATGATATCATAAACGTAAAACAAACGACAACCTCTTGAAACTCATTATTATGTTTCCGAAAAGTTCAACAAACACGGTTTGCATGAGTAGCAATCTTCAATGAAAAGTCTTTTAAATATGCAAAGAAATATATCATGAGTGTTAACACAAACGTTTTAACATCATAGAGTGTGAAATATACGAGAAGACTGATTAGGTAAAAAATGTCCAGTGCGACGACAAGCAACCGGTTTGCAACATTGAATAAACATCACAAGTAAAAATTTTAAAGTAACATATTCGGTTTACCTTGACAGTCTGAGGTAGTTTTCCTCTTATTGATTATATTTTGCTTGATCGTTTGAGAGTCTGGCGTTCCTTCAAAAACATTGTCACTTGTTCGAAGCTCTTCCAGTTGTTCCCGAACGGTTTTTTTTACTCTCGCTCCGGTATAGCATCTTCGTAATTGCGAAACTGCATGAAAACACGAGCGTGAGGAATAAATGTACTTCGCGGCCTATGAAGGACGCGACATATTTGCATGGTGGTCTCACGACTGATGCTGATGTGGTATCGGTGGTGGACAAACTGACAAATCTGGGCATTCATCGTCATAAAACAGTTTCAAATAAAAGATTTCCTTACTACAAAAATAGCTGGGGATCGAACTCACAAACAGATGTTTATCAACGTTAGTCAGACGCTTGATTTTTCAATGCACTGCGTGATGTGGCGTGAAAAGATGCGTTGCTTTCCCGAATAAAGAAGCACAACACAGTTCACTGCATTACAATAATGAAGAAGATCTTGTTGCCAGATCACTTTTTGCCATGCTGCCACCGTCACATGTCTCCAGTAAACAAAAATGTTTTCCTTTTTTTTTAGTTTAACGCATTTTAGTGGAGCTCAGCCAAACGTGAAAGTTCCAGTCGTTTGACAATTGTCTTTAACGGGTGGCAGATAAGGTATGCTGACATGTACTAGCTGAGAGTTTAGCATCTACATAAATGATTGCACTAATATAACTGATGGCAACAAATCATCAACCACCAAAACAGTGGTAACTGGTAAGATTGAAATTGAATGCAATGACAATGAAGCTACAAAGCCAAAAAAGACCTGCATCATCATGCAAATCCTGTTGCTTTCTCTTACCTAATTATTTGTCAACGTAAGTGAAGAAGGTTTTTGCAACGAAATGAAAAGGGATTCGTGGCCTGTGCCAGGTGGATTTGCCAAAGCAGTTTTATAAACAAGGAAGTAAAGAAATCCTTTCTGTAAAAGGTTTTAGGTCTTTTATCAAATCATCAACTGTCGAAATAAACAAGTGACAAGCCTTTTACAAATGGATTAAACTCAACCTTTGTAATACTAACAGTCGTTCAATGAAAGCAGCAGGAACGCGTGAAATGTAATCATAAAACTAGTATGCAAATGATTGGGTCACAATCGGAGCGTGTGCGATAACTGGCGTTTCTTTTTTACATTTCTTTCTCTCGTTTTCTCATTGTTTGAAAAGCTGGGCACGGCCTCAGTCCATGAATGCAGTTCCTTGAACCGCTTTTCACAGCCTAGGCAGTGACCAATGCATGAAGTAAATTTTGAAGGGTGAAGTAAATTTTTATTGTTAGATTTTGAGTTTTAGTAAGGGCTTCGCCTCGTAGCAAGTTTGCAATAGACCTACGTTAACAACGATAGACGTAGCCTACATTGAATTGAGAAACAAGGATGCTCGCTTGGAAGAGTAAGTGCATCGAATCATGAAATACTGCAAAGGAGCAAGCAAAAACGTAGATTCAAACAAAAAGGAAGCAAACGCTAGCAAGATAGGTAAATCAAAACCAGCCCTAGTTTCAAGTATAGTGACAGGTCGGCGTGTTCAAGACGTACCAGATTAAGTATTTTCGACTATTTCAAAGCAATTAATGCAGCAAAGACGTAAGTCTAACCATATCACGGCGTGATGACACAATGTCTATAAATTGCGAGCTGTAGCCTATCACCACACCAACAAAGCTGCATGACATACGCTAGTCCAACGTCCATGCCTAACTTTGTTCAAAGGGGCTTGGCCCACGATGCTTGCTTGTTTTATCCCCAAAGTGTGTGTGTAATTCTTAATTTAGAAAAGTCAAACTCGAGAAAAATGAAACAGAAAGTGTAGACAACTCTAAAAAGTCAGTTGAGGTAAAAGACACTTGGCGTTTGTAAGCTGAAATGCATATAAACGGTAAAGCTCGAAAATGTTTCATATATGGTACAACAGTTTTTTTTTTTAATTTTGAACTACCCCCTTTGTAAGTGTGGAGGTAAAGATATTTGATTTTCTATCTAAATATATTGCAGACTTTGCAAAATTTGACGGGTCGCCATAGATCACAAGATCGAAAAGTATCAAAATGGCGGTGCTGTCGGTTATTGAACAAACTGAGTTTGTGATAAAAAAAAAAAACAGCGATTGAGATGAGGAACCGTTTCAAAAATGTACATTAATGCTTTCTATACAAAATATCGCCAAATATATAAAAAAAAATTTAGTTGGGTAAAATGTAAATTCTGCTTCGTCAATCGAAACATCAAAGCATCGCCCACCCCAACCAACTTTTAAATAAAAAATCAAGAAGCGAAACTCCAACAAGTTTTGAAGACAAACTGAGAGACAATCAATAACTGACATTGCTGTGTAAGCTTGTGTTTGCAGGAAGCAACTTGTAATAGGTTATTTCACTGACTAAAAGGCTGGCAGCCGTTGACCACTAAATTGTAGACGCAACTGTACAGCGTACAGGCGTCAGACAACATGTTAAACATTGAGTAAAAATTTCAATTTCTCTTCAGGAGTGATCTTGTTATTAGGTCGATTTAAGAAATAATTATATTATTTAGCGTAAAAAATCAAAACTGTAAAAAATAGTTCTATGATAATGTACTGAAAATGTAATACCGAGGCAAGCCATGACAGTCAGTTAGCCTACCTTGATGTGCTGTGTACAAGAAAGATATCAGTAGGCTATAATTAGCCTTTGTTTCTTAGTAATAGCTGTTGCAGAGTTTTTAACTGGTGTAAACTATTTGTTCTGTATTTAACAAATGTTTCGCTCAAAACTGTGACATTTTTTTTAAAGTTTAGGCAAACTAGCAGGTTGATGACACGAGAGGTCAAGTGCAGTGGCAAGATCAAAGGAAAAAACTTCTAGAATTAAAAACAGCTATAAAAACAATATAATCATTAATCTACCTTTTTGAATGCGGCTAGAGTGAAAATTTGCAATTAGGTTAATACGTTATCAAGACAACACGTGGCTTGCTGAAGAAGCGTCTTATTTGTAGCGGCCATTTTGTTTTATGTCAAGCTATAAAACCGGTCTGGCCCGGACAGCAAATCAATCGTTTTTACATTGATTTAACATCTGCAGACGTTAAATTAATGTAAAAAACAATTGATTTGCAGTTTAGGGTATTACCTCTTGAGTAATTGGAAGTGTATGGTTGGAATAAAGACGTAAGAATAGCATCCTAAAAATGGAGATATCTATGCAACAAGAACAGTTTAACTTCATAATAATTATGTTCGATACAGTACAAAACTAAGATCGGGTAACTGCTTTAAACAATTTATTTTATTGTGGCAGCTGTCCTGCATGAGCATTGGGCTACTAAATTAACATTTGAAAACCAAATACACTAACAACTGCTTTTCTATCGCACGCGTAAAAATTACCAACTGTGATTTCAGAAATAAGTTTAGCTGGCAAAGTTTAAATTTATTGCAAAGGAATCGAAATGTGAATACCTAACCGATTTCAAGACAATAGCATCAATTTGAAATAGGTGAGTTGCTTCTTTTGGAGTGTGAAATACAAAGTATTGTGAAAAGTCATGCTTTTTAACTTATTTGTTATGTTTTTAAACTTAATGCTACAAATAATATCTCCAGTAAGCTATTGCAAACATCATGTTAGAACGGCAAGCCAGTTTTTGTCCAAAATTGAAAATAATAAAACAAATTTATCTAGTCATAGACTGCTTTCCCAATGGTTTGAAGTAGCAGCAACGGCCTATTGTTCAAATGTTTTTTTTTTGTTTTTTTTTTAAGTTATAGTTGTCACATCCATTCTGCTATAAAAGCTTTTCCAAAGGAATATCAAGCTCAGCGTTCCCTATAAGGTGCGCAACTGCGCAGTAACACTAGTGAAATTGTATTCTTGCGCATTTGCAACGCTATGATTTAAAATTAAAAAAAAACACTCGCCACTATGCAAACGCAGCCTTAAAAGCATAATGCGCACAAAAAATTATTGTGCGCAGTTTAAAATTTTCTTAAAACAACACTGATCATGCTCTTTACATCGCAATGTGTTGAAGCAGGTGAAAGGTTTTCATTTGTTTTGATACTAATGATTTCCACTGAGCCTGCTCAAAGCAATAATCCTTCGTTTCGTTTCAAAAAAAAATTTCTTGCCTTGGTTTCGAAATGTTTCTAAAGGAACTTGTTTCTTTCGCTTCCAAATTCAAGCAATATTTTTGCGTATGCGCTTAAAATAAAATGTTCTAAAATTTAGGTATCCTTCAATGTGATCATGTAGCTTACTATGCATTTTTAAAACATTAATACTGTAATTATCACACAGTGGAAGAAAATACACTTATCCATTGCTATTTTTTTACTAATGCTACTCAAGCCGGTTTCACTTTACATGATAATTTAGCACAAAAATATTTGGAAATTTACAATAAAAGTATTTTTCTTACAGCCTACATTTTGTTTCGAATTAAAATTATGTATTTTTTTTTTTATTTCAGCTGAGAAATTGATTCAAACAACCCTAACTCATAAGTGAGTGCATTTCCCAAGGCTTGGTCAAATTTAAAACAATATTGTGTTAAAAACCATGTGATATAAATTGATGGCACACTATTGAGCAGTTTCACAATAGCGTAATGCACTCGATTCAAATATTTAATTCCTGCTTGCAAGTTTATTTTCATTGAAAATCATTTATTGGGGGTCAGTTGTGGCAAGCACTCCTAAGCAGTCCATAAATGAAGTTTGCGGCCATTTTACTTTAGAGGATTTGTTGATTCTGTAGTAGGCTACATCACGTTTGTTTTTGCAACTTTAATCTGCGTAACATGATAGTGCAGCTGTTAAGACTTAAGAAACACTAAAATACTTTTTCAATAAAAAATAACGAGTGTTAACTTCATTGAAGTAAATGTTATTGCACTACATTACGGTGTAACTACTTAATAATTTTATATTATTATTTCTCAACGTTTTCTTTCTGGTTAATCAGTAAATAAAGTTGCAACAGAAATGTCTAGAGCACATTAACTGCGAATTTATTCAAACTCTAATAATTTTCTAAGTGTGGTGATTTGATATCAGTTTGCGATTGATGTTTAGCGGTTTACATTACTCTGCTCATCTGCTCATGCTAAAACCTTCAGACACACACAGGACATAACTGTAGAGCAGTGGTTCCCAACCTGGGGTCCGTGAGAAAGCATTTGGGGGTCCGTGATTACCTTGATGAATTTTTGAAAAAAACGAAAAGCGATCTTTTTACTTTCATTTCTCTCTTTAAATGCAAATGTGTCAAGCTCACGCCCGCGAGAATAAACTGTACCGGTATGCATCAAAATAAATCTATGCTGCTGCCTACATTATGTGCATTGACCTTAAACTACACCTACCACGACGCATGTCGATTACAGTCAAATCAGGATTGGCTCGTCAATTACGTAATAGAAAGCATGCAGTGCAATCAAAGTTTACCTCATAAGTTTCGGCATGGCACTTTGGGTCACCTTAATATTAAAATACTGCTGACATTTCTTGAACAATTCATTCATTTTCATATTTGAGCAACTGTTTAACCTGATATTTGCCGCAGGAGTCATAGCGGCAATGCAATATGACACAGTACAGTAGTTGAGTAGCATAATTATTACAATAGTCAATAGTATGTTAATTGAGTTTCAGGCAAAATTTAAGTAGGGGTCCGCAGAATTAATAATTTGTCTAAAGGGGTCCGTGACAAAAAAAAGGTTGGGAACCACTGCTGTAAAGAGTACTAGGTCAAGTTAAGAAGCGGGGCATGTTTGTATTTTTGCAATACCAAAAGAGTGCTAAGCAAAAAATATTTAGGCTAGTTTATAAAACATTTGCCCAAGAAGTTCTTTGAAACCAGAAAATTTTAGTTTCATGTTTTTCATGCGTATAAAAGAATTAGTGATTTATGCAATCAGGAGTATTTTTTTGTATGTTTTAGAATTTGTTTGTATGAAGTAAAACAACGCCAAGTCAGACAGTTTGGCTGGTTTAGGGTCTCAGGACCAGAAAGGTTTATTAGATAGTGTGGTATTTGACAGGATAGTTCAAATCTATTTTTTGCAGGTGGTAGCTTACGGCATCCTTCATTGTTAAACAAATAATTCCTGTAAGTAGCCAATGTATTTTAGACGGTAGCGACTAATTTTTAGCCAATGTGCAGCTGATGTAAGAAGGGGAGTACAAGTAAGCAGATCATTGTCGTTTATAGCAACTACCAAATATACCTCCCGCTATACATCGTTTTCTCTTACAATCTTCTACACTTGGTAAGAATGTTCTACAAAATAACTTTGCCAAATATTAGCGCGAGGAAAAAAATTACCACAGTACTTTTAGCCACTTTGATGTCAGACTCTGTATATTGAGATTCAGTTCGTTTATTGTTAAATAGATTTCTGTAGAGTGTAGACTGTAGATCTATGACATGTGATACCCGCTGAAAAACAATTTAAGTGTTTGGTCTTGTTATGTATGAGGTGGGTGGCAGTCACGTTAGACAGTTTCATTGAGTTTAGCATTTCCACCTTGAGGTCGGTAGGCCTACATAGGACAGTGGAGTCTGATTCACGTGCACTAGATGTCAATTCGGTAAAACGCCATTAAGTGTTTGATGTAAAGTATAACTGGGTGAAACTGCGGGCCGCACGTTTATTTAACATATGATTTTTAGTAGTTGCAGGCACAAAAAAGTAGTTTTTTTTGTTATTCATGTTATTCTTATGGCATTATTAGGGATTATGTCGGCTGCATAGCCGAGTGGTGAGAGCCATGGGACGGCAATCGAAAGGGCGCAGGTTCGACATCGCTCAAGAGCATGCGGCTGTGTCTCTGGCAGGACACTTAAAGGCATGCCTGAAGGTGGTCACGAAGATTGGCTTCCTCGCCTTCCCGTCCATTTAATCTAAATCTTCAACCACCAGGTGTAAACCTGGATACGACAAACAAACAAAGGGATTATTTCCTTGCAGAAATGATAAGTTAAGACGCATAAATTTCTGAAGAAAATTGCTATTGGAATTTATTGTCACACCGCGTCTTTAAGCGAGTTCTGTGAGAAGTTTGCAGCTGGCTCCTTTTCCCGACGGCTTTTTCCAAATTTACTTTAATGGAAGTACTCGCAATTCAAGTTCATTTCCCAAGTGTTTGTCTGCCAGAACCGATCGATAGGGAGATTTTATGACGCCCATTTTAGAAAACAATTGTTCGCACAAATACGTTGAGCCAAACAGAGCCATTTTCGAAACCATGGATTTTTTCAAATGTAGAAAGTCATCTTAGTTGAGATGCTTTCAGTAAAAATCGTCAAGGTTCATTTCTAAATACTTTGCTTTCAAATCCGTTTTCTCTTGAAGATCAATCAGTTCAAGTTATATTTGCTGAAATAACTGGTGCTTTGTCAATGTCTGTGTTGAATGGCGAAGCGAATATACCAAACAAATGTTCATGAGATTTGAAGTTTTTGAAACGAGCCAAAAATTCATACAACAAATTTTCAAGTTGGTCTGCAAATTCAGTTTTCTTCTCAGGATGTATTCCGTAGTCTCTCAAAGTTGGAAAGTGGAAAGGATTTCTTGTCTGTACGTGAGCTTTCCAAAGTCGTAATTTGTTCATAATGCCTTTTATGTGACCATACATTTTTACATTCCAAATTACTTAAATACAATGTATTAGCGGTGGCCGGTGGGAGATTTCTAAAATGGTTAACAGAAGGTGCAAAAGCTGCAATAACCCACTCCACAATGAATTGTTCACACGTACCAGACTAAACTAAAATATAAACACGTTTCGCGGGCCGCACACAATTCAAAATTGGCACATCTTCGCGGGCCGCACAATTTTTCTTCGCGGGCCGCACGTTGCACACCCCCCGATGTAAACAGTTGATGTGATATTGCAAGACTATGCCCCAGTTGCCACATACTGGTACTAACTGATCCAAAAATATTGGGTTGATGCAAGTTGCACATTAACTATCGTGTATAAACAATATGACTTCAAGTAACTTAAATGTAGAATTATATTACTCATAAATAAATATTAAATGATCTTTGCGCTATTGCCTGCTTTGTTCTTTATCTTCTTGCTATATATTGGTGCATCGGTGGCAACTTTCAATCAGTAACTCAAATTTCGTTTTTGTCCAACTTAAAATCCAGCACATAACAAACACATCTATTGAAAGTAATGTTTAACTCTACCATAAAACAATACTTTGCCAATACAGGCATATCCTATGTGCAATTGAAATTAGCTTTGCCCTCTTAGAACAGCTCCCAAAATTTTTACAGCACACATGAAAACTAATTCTTCAAAAAAAAAATTCAAATGTATAGACGTGAGGCGAAGACAATCTTTCATGAAAATCTGCTAAAAAATGTTTCTTCTAAAGTGAACTTGGTTCTTATAGCTTATTTTTGTTTTTCATTTTGAAATGAAAATCACGTAGTAACAATCATTTTACTAAATGGAATTCCCGATACGTGTTGCACAACATAACAGTGAGGAGAGAAACCACACGTACACGATTACACAGAAAGAGCGAGGTTCTTTCTTACTTATATGCAAATTTTTTTTAACTTTGACGTTTAAGCCGAAGTTGGGCATGACATCAAACCGATGTAAAATCCCATAACCACGCGGATGTACGTTACGAGCGAGGTAATTTGTCACATGACAAATAACCGCTTAGCGCATCTCTTCTCATGCTGTACTGCAGGAAAAATGCAACGTGATCAAAAAAGCAATAATTTGAAACTTAGTTAAAACGCAATTTGGAAGTTACCGCGATCGCCTATTTTATGCAATTTTTTCCACTTCTGTTGTTGTTCACCAAAACATTTCAGCAAACATTGCATTGTGGTCAAATGTTTATTTAAATTGCTCCCAGCAATTTATGCGGTTTCCAGCGTTGCGTCTTGATGTGTTGACTGAAATCACTGGCCGGGGCATGACAAGTAATATTTAAATGAGCTACCCAATTATAGTGCTGAAATGCTTGATATTGGTGATCGACTTTAAAGAACTGCATATTGCCTCAATACGCGTCATGCACTGACAAGTGGATGCAAAACTAAACAGATTGTAGAATAAATGTGACCAATATTGCCACAATAGAGCAAAATGGCGCAGTGTAATATTTTAGCAGCTCTCCTCAAAATATGTGCATGTAAATCTAGTACAGCAGGCCACAATGTCCATGGTCACACTGCAATTTGAAGTTTATGTAATATTTAAACCAGTGGTTTTCAACATTTTCCTTTTGGCGGACCCCTTTTGGTGCCTTCGAAGCCGACCCGGACGCCAAAAAATTTTCATCTGAAACTTTGATATATCGCGTCTCCTAATGGAATTAAATGTTTCATAAGTTTCGAAGCGACACACTTAAAAGAATTTGCTAAACTCGCGACGCACTTATGACCATTGATGACATTGACGAAGTTATGTTATGATCCAAATGTTGACACAAAGAATAAAAAAATCGGTAATCTATATGCTGATGTAATGTTTTTCTATAAATTTTATCAAAAATTAATAGAATTTTGCGACTGTTACGAACAATTGCTCCCTTTTTTTGTAATCAATATTAATTCGCTATAATCACAGTCATGGTAAAACTGTGAGTCATGATAGACCGCTGACTTACGTATGCGTTTCTAAGTTAAGCATTGATCAACAATCTGATATCTCAAGAGAAAGAATAAGTTGAACATAGCCAACACAACCTTAAAGATATTACTTTTTTTAGTTAGGAAACCGAACCTTTGTGCGATGTCCATTGAAATTTCAAACGACGCACCAGGGCGTTGCAACGTAACCTACAGCTCGAGAATCACTGCAATACACAACTCAAGCGCAATCAAATTTTTCTTTTCGTAATTTATCAATTATGCTGCCAATTCTGATACTTTCACGGACCCTTTGGAAACGCAGACACCTGGTTGAGAACAGCTTTATATAAACTATCTTCGTTAGAGACAAATTTTATCAAAATTGTCTTCATTTGTAACATGTTTTGATCATGCATGCTGTTGTTTTCTTTTTTTGTATGAGATTTTTCAAAGTTTAGTGCAGCTGGTGTAAAGCCATGTCAGTGTAATTTCACAAAATGAGTTACACAAGTATGACAAAGTAAGTAGTTGGTTCCTATGCGACACATTAACAGACTGCTGAGAGCTAAACCCCACTACGCATACTGGAATGAAAGTGTGAGAATTACTATGACTGTTGCGCTATAATGGATTGCACTCAGATAACCCACAACAAAATTTTCAGTACAAACTTTAAAAATAGTAAAACAAAGGAGGCAGAGGAGTCAGCAGAGGAGTCAGCAGAGGAGTCAGCAGAGGTGCAATGCTGTTGTGCAATGGTGCGTTGCATCTCCAACAATACTTCCGTGAAGAGCACGTAGCAGCACATCGGGCAAACGAGTGTAACTCAAAGAAAATATTGAATCTGGGCCTTTCCAACAAGTAACAACAATAAGGCCGAGTACAAAAATACCAATGCCTTTTATAAAAGTTTCCAAGCGCATGAAACGGTGAAATGCTATGGATTTCCTGCTCACAATTATACTGTATCCCGAGCTTTATTCCACACGTATTCAAAAAAACACAGGCAACTGAGGCAGAAAACTTCCACTTTAGTTTTTGTTTTATTTAACAGTGAGGAAACAGCCCCTTGAAAAGAACAATAATTCTCATTCTTGATAAAAGCTTGATGAAAAAATTCCCCATAGATATATTATAAACCAGAATTGTAAGTCCTCAAAATTGTGGAGTTAAACTACAGATTACACTGCAGTTGGAATACAACACTGAAGAGAGCACAGACAACAGAGCGCAAAAAATGCTTATGGTCAATTTCTTACAAAAATGCTGACGCAATACTAAGCAGAAACGTACGGTGGAAAAAACAGGCTGCTTTTTCATGGAGATGGGGTTGAACGATGAAGATCAGCGTTCAGTGGACCCGTAAGCTAGGAAACTAATCTCTGTGTCCACATTCAAGCAAAGATACAAAGAAATTTTGATCGGCCACAGAGAAATCAGTTCAACTGTTTAAAAATATGAATGTCGCTGACTGGAGTTGTTGTACAAGAAAAAAAACACAAGACTTTAGTTAAACAATGTATATATCTAATTTCTGCAACACTGATGTTGCTGTTTACGTTTCATGTCGTAAAAGAACGCTAATGCACAATCTGGTGCTTTTCTTTGTATTTGTGGTTTATTTTCTTTACAGCCCCGGAAGATGGCTTGATCACTGGTCTACAAACATTTTTTTTTGCTGTTTGGACTCTGAAAACTGATTTAATGTCATTTTGGGGTGCTGAATCCGAATCTGAACTCAAATTTTTACTATCACGGTATGATAACAAAAATACTTTATTTTTGCCAAAAGTGGAAGATTTGGCGTTGCGTTTACCACCAACATAATATGCAGTGCCATAGCGAAAGATTAGTGTTAAACAAGCCAAAACAGCTTAAATAAGGTTACTCAACAAGTATTGCCATAAGCTTGCTTAAATCTTTGTTATGTCATGCAAAACATTGACAGGGGGGTCAATTACACTCTTAGCTTCACTTTTAGCTTGATATTATTGCTTTGTTAATAATGCTGCTTCCAAAACAAATCAGTATCAAGAATCAAGATAGCAGTTTGAAGATGTATTTCAGCTATTTCTGCAGCCCATGGCCTGGATTTCTGGATGTACCACAATGTGTATGTGTAATAAACGCAACGTCAAACCTTCCCGTTTTGGTAAAAATAACAATTTGCTGTTATTATATCTCACAACCTGACGTGATAGGATAAATCTGAGGTCAGATTCGGATTCAGCACCCCAAAATTACTCTAAATCAGTCTACAAAGTTCATAGAGCAACAATTCTGTAGACCAGTGAAGCTTGATCTTTGTTGAGTTACCAGGGCTTACCAAGAGTTTGATAACTGAACATGACTTTATATTCAACAAAACACCTTGGCACATGAAGAGTTATGACATCTTGATATATCGTTTTCAGCCTACAAAAGCATCACAAGCGTACAAGCACCTTCACTTACTTCAAAATGTAAATACTGCATATAACCCACTACCAAGGTACATATGACCTAAAAGACTTTTTGTGTACACTGTTGCTAATTTTACAAACATGTTTTCCGTCAAATTCTTATTTGGGTAAACATTACTGATATCCCATTGGTCCAATGTGGGCTTGTACCTTTGCAAGATGTTACAAACGATGGTGTGTGTGGGCACAGCTGGTGCACGTATTCAAATTTGGTTGTTGAGCATATTTATAGTTGAAGTTGGTTAATCACTTGTATGTCTCGGCTTAGCAGTTGTGGTAGGCCTACCTACACTCACTTGTTTTTCTGTTGTTGTTCAGCAAATTTCTTCTCCATACTCGCACAAAGTTGCGGCAATCAACACAAAGTATTAATCAAACATGAAAGTGGAAGGAAATGTGTCTGGTCGTGCCCAATGCAATATCTTTCTTTCATGAGCAAATACACTAACGAGGTAATGTAGCCTACCTGTACGTTTTTTTTTTGTATTTTTTATCAAAACTCTTTTCAAAAAATAACTGGAAACAAAATCAAGGCAAATGAAATTATAACTACGTTTTGTTCAATACATTATTACAGTATATTAGTGTTGACCACTCGAAGGTCAAAACATCAAGTCGCAAGGCCATTGACTATAAGTTGTGGTATGTTTCCTGAAGCAGTTGATTTTCGTTATTTGTTTCGAGTTAACAGCGAAACAAAAATGTCTTGTCTTAACAAAGTTTTCACTAACAAATACGATCAGAAATGAAGCGATACCAAGACAAGGGGTTTTGCACCAAAATAAATGTTGTGAACACCCCCAGTTAACAGAACATCCCTGTAAGCACACAGCGCTGCCAAAAATAAACTTACAAAGGATCTTCTTCCACTATAGATATTCTACATGACTCAATATACTGTTGCCTAGTACAGTCTACCTCACACGCTGCCTATACAGCAAGAAGCCTTGTTTACTAAAAAACACGTGTACTTCAATATCGCTGTGTGATCAGAACAAGCAGTGTTTTATTGAATCCGTGTGTAAAAACCGCACAGTACACATATGCACTAAAATTTTTTGAAACAAGGAAGTTCAATAAAACTTTTTTTGTAAATAAGTGCAACATGGAAGTCCTTCCCTAAAAGCAAACAGACTTCTATAATCTTTATGTGGTGCTATAAATTATAAATTTAGTCTACGAGTAGCTGTACGATACAGAGCGTCACCTATGGGCTTTTCTAGATTAATAAAACGCTAAAGTAAAACCAACAAAATCTTTAAATTTTAAAGAGGGAGCGCTCTTCTGAATAAAGCTAAGTTAAAATAACAAGATGCTGTAAGCCAGGGGTCACCAACTGACGGCCAGCAGAAGGTATCAGCGTACAAGTATAACCAAAAATACTTTCTTGGGGAGTTAAAGAGCATTAAGGCAAAAAATAATTTGCGGGAAGCGTATTTTCGCTTTGCATACGATTCCACCGACCGACTAATCAGATTGTAGTTCTAGGTGGGGGTCGCTTAAAGTTATTCCAATGCGATGTCCAACCATACTGTCCCAGTGGTTGATTAAAACGTCTGTTTTCGAATTTCAAAATTGTCTGTGAATATAGGGGTGCTTATTTTAAATTTGTAAATTACATGTAAACATTAGTGTGCGTGTCACCGTTATTGTGTTTCATGAGCAGTGTTCCCTTTATGCAAGTTTTTGTTGGCAAAATAGGTCGGTGTGCCAACTCAATCTATAATAAATTGGCAAAATATTATATATAAATTTAAAGACTTTTTCTGGTTGTAATACGAAAATGTTTAGCTTAGTGCTGCATAATGTTGTTAATCAACAATTCTTGCCATCTGGATAAGCTCCGCAAGTGAAAGTTGTCCAATAATCAAAGAAAGACGGTTTTAAAGACTCTCACAAAAAGGATGAAAAACCAATTCATTGCTTTTTTAGAAGGAACACTGCTCATGAGTTACGATAGAAACGTTTTTTCGGTGATTTCCACAAGCGTTTGTTTCATGGTGCCTGGTTTCTTTCTCCCTGTTATTGGAGCCTATTTTTCGCTGATGTTTGCAGCTCACTATTATAGCCTGTATTGCGATGTGTCAAACATTTCCTTGTTTACTGAAACTGTTAATTGCAAGATATCTTTTGTGAAGCGAAGTGAACTGACGACACCACTCTTTCTTGGCGATGAATATTCTCATGAAACCGCTCGCCTCGCTACAAGTGCACAAAACAAGTGGCCTCGCAGTAGCGTTGTTCGACTAATTTTGTTGCTGCGGTATTCTAAGATTAATATTAACAACATGTAACGCTGGATACTGGGTACAAAGTGCGTTCTTTTCTAGTATAAGAGTCAGCCTACCTAAAATTTTATTAGTGCGGCCCGCCACAGCTCTCCTAAGTGTTAAAGTAGCCCACATGCAAAAAAGTTTGGTGACCCCTGTTGTGAGCGATAATGTATATTTATTTTGACGTTTTGTTTAACAGACATAACTGAGTTCTTCAGAAAATGAGATTAGGTAATCACTACAAATTCCAACAAAACATAGTTAGTTCGCATAATTTGTTTTTCATGATTCAAGCCAGGCATTGTTTTCTTACCATATTAACTCTCATTCAAATTTGTTTGTTGACGGATAACAAACAATGTCTTTTTAATGGTGTGCTTTCAAGTTTCTCATTTCATATTTGGGTCGAATTTATGATTTACACTGAGCTTGTTTACTTATCTGTACTAACAGAATTCTGTGCTTGCAACTTGTTAGACAAGTAATCGTTACCTGATCTAGCCCTTTGAAACAGTCAGTCGTACGTGAAATGTTGGAATACAGATTTTTACCGGCTACACTACCTTGTGATATTTTAGTCTATATTAAACCAAAAGAAAGTTAAGTTTCTAAACAGGTCATATTGTGAATAGTTTCATTCTGTCAGCATTTAATGTCTCATTTTGAAGCAGCATCACGTGTTTATTTGTGGAATTTATATCACTCATGTGCAGTAAGCCTAACGATTAATTAAACAACAATAATATCCGAGTCTACAAAAGTGGCATCAAAAGTTAAATAGGTTTAGAGAAAACGTTGATTTGTTGAAGATTTCAAGTTGCAAAACACGAGTTGCGATGATTGTTCATGTTTATATGAAAAACTCTTTGAGCTGTCGTTTAGTTTGAGGGGTTTTAATCATGTTGCCAACGTCTGCAATGCTGCGGTTATAAACCAATGGCAATGATCTCATTGAAGTTTGTAAAGCCAGATGTTTCCAAATGAGGGACTGCAGCAACCAGTCGAGATGCTATGAAGATACAAGGCTGATGCAACATGAACATTTGTGACGAGAATTGATGACTCAACCATCGGATCCACCAAACATTTCGAGAACTTGAAAGCGATATTATGTCAAAATGTTCATCCGAGAACATTAATTCGAATGAATTTCTGTTGTTTTTCAGTGAAATACGAGGTTGCGGAAGATTCTTGATATCGATGTCAAACAAAAAATTCCATCATACTTCCTATCGGAGAAAACACTGAACTATGGAACAGTGATGAAAATATTGAAAAGGTTCTTTGAAAGCAATCATGGCAAGGATGGCAGGTTTCATTGTTATTTAGTAGCTAATTGTAAAAGTATTAATTTTCACTTTCTGAACAAAATGTACCACTGGGTGTCAGATTGTTACGTTTAGCATTTGGAAAAGGAAACCTAAGTTATTATTTGCGGATTAGACTGAGTTTTCCTAATTGAAACAAACTTTTGGTTTGTTTATGCAACCATATCCACCACATTCATTCACTGTTTGCCCCGGACTTTTAGTAATATTTTCCAACATTTTCTATGTGAGATCAGATTAGAAAATAACCTTTGCAATTTAAATTTACTATTGGATGGAGCTATAACACAGTACTTACTTTGCAAACATGCTGTTCTTCTAACGGCATAATTTAATAAAACGAGTCTAAATTGGAGAAGGGAAGCCGACATAAAACAATTTTATACTCTAACTTAGAGCAACACTGCCTCTAGTGGCCAACACATAATTTTCAATATCTTCCAGGCCTATACGTGGTGTTTAAAATGTTTAAGTTGCGTAGATGGGAAGGCAATTTTCATGTTCAACTTGAAGTCATTTAGTGCCATGACACAGGTATAGGGGCTCACGCTCAACCACGCTTTCGAGTGTCGAGTGGACGCTCTCAGTAATCAGCAGTGTAGCCGAACTATGAACTATTAAAACTATTGACCAAAAGGTCCAATCCATTTGCGTATATTACATCATATATTGAAAAAACATTCAGAGATGATTTTACAAACTTTTACTTAAATCATACAAGATTTGTGACACATTTGTCCCACGACATAGCTTACCGTTGTTCAAGGGCAGGTAGTTTCAAAAACGCTGCTCCAAAGATATGCAACCAATGGAGGCGACTAGGATGGTAGTTTAACAGACAATATGCGATTTGAGTTCGCAAAACGACGCTTCACTACTTCAGTCATTATGCCGGCATACGTTACTAGCTTACCTACGTTCTACTATCTACTGCCTACTGTATGCAATAGCGGAGAAATGAAAAGCTCAAAAGTAGCAAAGAGAAAAATGTACCTAAACAGTTGGAAACCACTGCTCTAAAATATAGTAGGCCTACATGGTTCTTTAGAATAGGCACGCCAAATATGCTTAACGGAGTTTTCTGCGGTTTCGTAACAATAAACAACACTAGAGGCAGTATGAATACAGAACCTTCCTTTGTAGAAATATTGGTCTCGCTATGTAGAACCGGAAGTTGACCGTTCAGATACTTCCAAGAGCAAGAGAATAAACGAAAATCCATAAACATATCGAATATATCCGAATACAGCAGATGATTTTAGCCCTTTTCTATCTGCTTGCATTCCCTTTACCAGCTGATCAAGTGCAAGGATTCCCAAACTGAGGTATATTTTGACTTTAAAGGGTAAATTATGTATGAGAAAAATTCTTGTGCTGTGTAACTGTTCTGTTGTGAGAGTAATCTATTAAATTTAGATGTGTTATATTTTCCTCATAATTTCTCTGTTTTCCAATGATATAACAAAATTGTGATGCATTGTCCAAATGGTCTACCGAGCGGTCTTCCAATAGAAAAAAAGTCATTTTTAATTTTTAGCAATAAGCATTATTGTGTTTTTCATCATTATGATGTAAAAAGCACAGTTAAGAGTGTAGCTGATAGTAACTTAGTGTTTTACTAATGACTTAAAATCGTTCGGACATTTTAAACAGCAAAAAGTTTAATTAAACTAATTGCTAAAAACAGTGGCGAAGCTAGGGAATGTGCCGCCCGGGGCGGATTCAGATTTTGCCGCCCCTTCAAGAAAAAGCATGTGAAAATGAAATGCGTTTTTTTATCAGATTATAATCAAAATCAAAAATCGTAGTCTGAAAGTGCCGCCCCCAGACGTGTCGCCCGGGGCGGTATTGTGCACACTGCCGCTTTCTTTTCTCTTTGTCCTGCTTCTCAAAATTTTTAGAGTTTACATTTCCTTGATCAGCGTAATTTCTATCACACCCAACTGTTTGTTTTTAAACACAATCACTTCACGAACTAGACTACTATGTGCGCACTGCCTGGTTTTCATCCAGTTTCTCGGTGTCCGACAAATTGTTCGTAAGCAATTGTTCGTAAAGCAATTGTTTGTAAGCAATTGTTCGTAAAACAATTGTTCGTAAAATTAATTCTTCGTAAAATAATTCTTCCTAAAGCATTTTTTCGTGCATGCAGTTAAAATTTGATGTATACGAAGAAATGCTTTACGAAGAATTGTTTTACGGATATCATTTTACGAAAAATAGTTTACGAACAATTGTTTTACGAACAATTGCTTTACGAACAATTGCTTACGAAAAATTAGCCTAAAACCCAGTTTCTCAACGTGGTGAATATTAAGCATGTGACTTACAAAAAATGTGAGATCATCTGGAGGCAAGGGCGAGTAATTTAGTTCCTCGCGCGAGCTGTGGTGATCGAAGCCATACGTCACAGTACCAGCATGCCTTATGGATCACAGCGTATTTAGAGTTTTCCTGCAGATATCTAGGTGACTTTAAAGCCTACCAGCAAGTAAAGAAATGTCGCTAGCAGTGGTTGGACTGAGGCATCTTGTGAACAGGCAGCAAATATCGTTTAACAGAAGGTCCTAAAACTGTAGGCTGACCATCTCCAAACAAGATAGTCGGAGAAATGTTCTGACTGCTTCAAATCATGTGATGCGACAAAGATGGAAATTTTTAATACGGTACCAACAATTTAAGATAACAGTCTCATTCCTATCAATTGTGCGTTAACTCAAGCGAGTTTCACCGAACTTTGTACGTGACATTAGGATAGCACTCTTTGATTTACAACACACGGTATCATATTTTTCTAAACTAAAACCGTCATTAAAAGTGGAACAAAGCTTTACCATGAGTTCCAAGTTCATGTCGCCTGATGTGCTCCTCAAACATGTGACGATGCCGAATGAGTTTTCCGCACCCCGGCCAAGTGCACGTCTGTCCGCCGTTTGTTCGCCGAGGTTTCCGAGAAAATGTCGCGTCAGGTCGCTTCAACGAAAGTGGCCCTTCAAATGGCTGGGAAGATCTGCTTGCAAGTAAAAGTTTAAGATTAATAAAATACAACATAGTCTGACAGTAAAAACACGAAGTACTCATAATGTATGTCGCACTATATCACTCATTTCGCAATAATATCACATGGAATAGACACGGTGAAAAAGCTCATTTTACCGTGAAAAATATACAAAAAGTTATGTTTGAACATGGAATTGTTCACTTTAAACCAAAATCAATGCAACTCATGAATTCTAGTCAATCACAATCAGCTAGTGGTAAGTATTTCGGTTTCATGCTTAACTTTTTAAATTTTTCGAGTTAAATTTGCTAGTCTTAGTACAAGTTGCAATCCAATTTTCGGAGCACTCGAGGAGTTTCTCAAACCCTTCTATGGACTCCAACAATTTCGCGGGCACCATGTAGGAAGCGACTACTAAATCACGTTTACATGCCTTTTCATTGCGTCGATAATTGTGCTTGCTTGCTTTCAGCTAGATTAGTGAGAGTCTGGATGAGTAGATGGAAATTGATTTTTAGCTAAATATAAGTTGAATGGCTTCGGTGAAAATATCTTATTTGTTTACAAGGCATGTAGCTGAGACTGCGAGCATTGTTGTAAGATTAACGTTTGTCAGAAAACACTTTCTTGTTTCTTGCTTTAAACCAGTAGTTTTAACCTTTTTTCCACCATGTCCCTTGAATAGTCGTCCTTTGGTTCAACCCCCCTCACTTCAATTAATAGGCTGCTACTACGCTGTAGGTTTCTGGACGACAGCCAGTGGTTAGGTTTGCAATTTGACATGTAGATTCCTCACCATTCGACGAAAGTACCGGTATTGTTGAATGATCTGTACTATGTTCCTCAACAGCACACTCGCAAAAAGGTAGGTAAACATGGTTATTGATTAGAAGTAGAAAAGCCTCATTTGAGATGGAAGGTTAACCTACAAAATACACCTACAGCATAGGCTATATTAGGCTACTTCACCGACATAGCACTTTTGGTAGATGATTTTAGAAATTTAAGCAGATTTTCGAAATTGCCAGTGCCGTATGTTTTCAACTCTAGAAACTCATTTTGTCAATGATGTAACTTCAGATTTATTCTCGAGGGGATAAACGTAACCCCATCAGTCGAATTGTTGATACAAAGCAAGAGAAAAGAAGTCAATTTCTAAATTTTGCTTTTAATGGAAGTGGTTTGCTCTCTACTCGTCCAATTCTCTTCAGCAAGTACATAGTAAATCAACTATAGGTTAATTTCGTGCTATCCAACATCCTTTAGTCCAACCAAATAGAAAAGTTGAGTAACAACATTTTAAAGGGTCAAGTTAAGGGTACCTAAACAATGTAAGCCCGAAAAAATTAATGTGAATTATTAGTACAGTGACTCAAGAGTTTTATTAAAAATGGTACAATAACTTTTTAACAGTTTGCCGTCCATTGAACGCAGCATAAAGCGTAGTTATACAAATCACAAAATACATCTTAAATTTCGTCATTTAGCCTACGTCCACCCTGGAAATCACTGACTCGTTTATGAGACACGCCCTCCCTGCAAGTTAAGAAATACTGCTCTAACCTAACACAAGGCTTTCTTTTTGGCAAAATCTTTACTTTTGGCATAAATATTAGAGATGTAATATCGTACATAACAAAATAAGATCATAAATTTGCAAAATTTATTACTTGATTACCGTGAGGTTAAAGTAGACGCTTGATCTTGAAGCAAAGAAGACTTAATGCTATTTTCAGAGGACAAGTCAGACCACTGTTCCGTCGGGCTTTGAGTGCATGATTGCTTGGTTGGTGATGGATTGGATTGTTTTGACATACCTAATGGGTCTGCTGCCACATGCATTCCAGAATCAGACGTGGAAGAGCGACTGGAATGATGGCTCTCGGAAAAACGCTTTTCCATTGTATCTGAATCGGAGTCTTGAATAGAAGTGTGAAGTGAATGGTCATTGGATGGAATAGAAAAACTGCATCTTGCACCATTTTGAGGCATTGATAAGTCAAGAACACCACAATTTTCCTCTTCCGTCTCTCCGGCATCAGCGTGATCCTTCAAAAATTGATGTGTCAAGTCTGTTTCCATTTCGAAAGCGTGTGAAGCTCTCAAGGGGTGGCTATGCAGGTCAATTGGAACAGGAACAACTTTCTCAAAATCATTATATGCTTCTACTTTGAGAAACTTAATGGTGTCATCAAACACGACATCTGCTGGATGGGAACGATCTGTTCGTTGCAGTTGACGAAGAGATCCATGTTTCGAACTGCAATCATTACCTGCAATGAAAACAAAATGACAACTAGTCTGTCATCATTTTGAACAACAACTAGAATATTTTTGTTATTCAATAGTATATTGCAAACAAGCTTTGATTACGAAGAAATTCAACTGTTTAACAGCTTTACGCCGAAATTAACATGTGCGTCAACAGTTTAAAATTCTTTGATTTTAGGTCATTTCAAAATCAAATTTGCATATTATCCTGCTTACTTACCTTCAGATGTGTTGAACGAAGCAGTGGTCGGAGAAGAGAAGTTGGGCGGCACAAATGTTCTCAATGCTGAGTCCACGTGTACTGGCCGATCTTCTGAACTACGGGCTCTAGGGACATTAATTAGGATCTTAGGTGTCTTAGGTGACAATGACGGCAAGCTTGAAGCTTTTGATCCAAAGGTTTTAGAGCTAATACTATTTGTTTTCAAAGACTTTTCAACGCCGTTAGAAATTAGTGAATGTGCATTTAAAAGATTGTTGTGATGTGGTGAAGGCTTGCTTTGGGTAACTACGGTCCATGGTGTGACAGACAGATCAGAGGGCGGCATGACTGATCTATCAGCACTCCATGCATTGTATTCACTATCTTCTTCACTGCTGATCTCGACCTTGTTTCCTGGCTCATCCAAAGAGTATTGCTCCAACAAGCTATCTCTCTACAGAAAGAATGTGAAAATCTCAATAAATGTTACTTTCGTATTCAAAGACAGGGAATTCTGAGACTTAATTTAACATCTTGCAACACGAACATGCCTCACATATTAATTTAGAACTTTTTGAGCATATTGTGAACTCATAACCGGATCTTACCCCACGTTGCATGAATGTTGTTGCTTCCCTCTCCTTGAAACCTGAATTGACAAAGCGAACATCAGTTAAAGTTGAAGCCAAGTCTAACCACAAGTTCAAGCTGCCGTCTCAAATCCCTTGTTATATAAATGCGATTTCAGTACAAACAGTAATTGCACCAAGCTCATTTTTAGAAAGCACTTCCCTTTAGAGAATCTTTAATTTCTCACGTCAAGCAAGTGAAAATGGTAAATCTCCCAAAACATTGCAAATTCATATATTATACTATTTCTAATAATGGAATGCTATACTGAAGGTTATCTTAATAAGAATATTCATCTCATTATTTTATATTGCTGATTACAAATTTTGATCGAAACGAGCTTTGTTTTTGAAATATCTTTGTTTTTAGCGCTTGCAAGCCTGAATAATTGCTAATTCTTCGAAAGCATAGGCTCAACGCTACCTGTTTAAAATTGTAATGTGATATCTGAGTTCGAATATTTTCGCTTGATTTGCTTTCGTTTTAATTTAACAACTAAACAAGCTTGGAAAGTTGCTTTTATATCTAAAGAAAACTAAAAATACTAGACCAGAGATAGAATTTGAAATTAAAATGATCATAACAAGAATGTTTGCGTCGAAATGAAATATTTTTTCTTCGAATAGCCCTAACACTTACAAAGCAAAAACTTGACGTTTCAAAACAAGTAGAAACTTTCTTCCAAAGAGACCATTCACCCACTCATGCATGCAACGATCTACAGATACGGCATATGTGGCACAGTATTGCAATTTGTAACGTTTGAAGAAATTTATTATTTTCATTCACTTGGTGTTGAAATTAAAGATGCTTCAAAAGCAAAGTGTAGGCTACACTACATTTCATAGCAAAATTGAGGTTAGTGCACCGATTTATGACCAGTGCACACACTGTTACGAATTTGTACCCACTACTTCAAGTTTACTCGAGTTTTCAGTAAGCCTACAAGAAAGGTTTTATTAAATTAGAGAGCAGTTACGGATTGAAATATTTCATACGGCGACATTTAATTGTCGCCGCGACAATTTACCTGAAAGCACCATTTCTGCTTGGGCAATCCCACTATTTCGTTCAGATGTGGTCGGCAAATGTACAGCTGAACTTGAAGTGGTAAGATCCTTGGCCGAACTTACCTTGCATAAGTCTATTGGCACTGGAGAAGGCAAAAAACCATTCTGCAAACATTAAAACTAATAAGTAGAGTAAAATTATATCAATAGTCAGGAAGAAATAAAATAACCTTGGTCCTATGTCATTAGGCTATATAGGAACTGATTATTTAGCAAGGCAAAAGAGAAAATATTACGCTGTTTTATCGAAACCATTAACAATTGTGAGTAAAAACTGGATTTCAACTAAAACACCAAACACATGTCAACAAACTGTGTGCACGCGGTACAACAGCGTCTCATAACCTTCTCGCTGTTAGTGTTACGACGTATTTGCGAATTTTGAATCTATCTAAGCCAGATATTTGCAATCGGTGTTATGCGGTACACACCATTGCCATTGCATTTCCCTCACTAACAAAGTTCGTTCTATTCAGATTCAATGTATTTCAGGTTCAATTCAAGTTTAATGTATTCAATTCAGGTTTAATGTATGTAGACGTTATATGAATGTAAAAAGGATAAAGTTACACTTCTCAAGAGTAAAGTTGGAAAACTGAGGAGGCTATATCACTCAATGTTGTTTCGTATGACGCTTTAAGTCTAAGCAGTTTTCATTATGTCAATCCATAAGAACGTTGTTGCTTTGGTTGGATGAATGCATAGCGCTCAAGTCCGCTTTCCCGCAATGCAGGATAGAGATAATAAAACAAAACAAACAATTCAAGTCTCAGCCACTCTAAGCCACTGCTTTGAGGCTAAAAAAAGGCGGACGCTGTCTTTCTAGATCTCACAGCTGCCCATGACACCGTATGGCATCGCGGCCTTACTTGCAAGCTGCTTCGCCTGCATCCTGACCGACATAATGGTCCGTATGATTATGGAACTTGTGAGGAATCTTCACCCTCACCACCGGCAACTCACGGCAAAGTTCTTTAAACTTTTCTGTTTTCGCTGTGAATTCTGTCCAGTGTGTGTACGGAGATCGTGGCGCAGTCAACTTACTTTCTCTTCTACCATTTAAATTTTATTTAAATTAGTGGAGACAACTTGACTTTGGCAAACCTATGAGCTTTTTTCGGTGCCTCCACGATGTAGCTTGCACATAGATAAACGTTGTGTGTTCGATAAACAGCTTTTGTACAATTTATACACCTTCAACACCACCAATCCACCATGAGAATAATTACTGGTTGCCTACTTCTAATTCCGACTGACTTTCTGCCGGTACTATCAGGCATTGCAAGTACTAGACTGCGTAGGAAAAACCACGTACGTAGTACTGTTTTACAAGCTATGTCAAGGGATGACCACCTCCTCAACCAGATTGTCCTAAGCTCTCACTTCAAGCCTTTTTTCCCACCAAGCTGCGGCTATCTGCAACTCCAACTTCCACTATTCCGAAGTTTGGAACAGTGAATGGCAAGTCACGATTCAATGCACTGTTCTTCCCAACAGGAATGCACGTCCACGTTCAATAGTAACATGCTTCAATGGGGCCTCGCCGACTCATCATCTTGTGCATGTGGCTCAGATTTTCAGACTGCATACCACATTACCTACCAATGTCCTGTATGCCAACCCCAGGATGGATATGTGGATCTAAGAATGCTCGATGAACCCACAATCCATTGGCTGCTGTGCCTGGATGTAACAACGTGACCTGCGGCGGCCTCAAAGAGGTGACCTGCGGCGGCCTCAAAGAGGTGACCTGCGGCGGCCTCAAAGAGGTATAGTAAAATGTAAACTCATGGAGCGCGTTAGAGTTAACGTTCCCACTAATTATTAAAGTAATTTGTCTATTACATTATTAACTAACCATTAAAGTAATTTGTCTTCACCTCCAAACAAATATTGAGTTCTTCAACGCAGATAACAATAATATTTTACCTGATAGAGATGATTATTCGCCGCGGGTGGTTTCATTGCAAGGCCATCGGCCAAGGAAGGAGTGGGTGTTGTCTCATGCGACGGCTGATGAAAGTGAGAATTGTTAGACCTGAAATTAACAAAATTTCACGTCATTACACGTACCTATTAAAGTACGGTATAACACTAACATGGAATTCTGCAATAATCTACACAAAATCCCGCCTATTGATTACATCCTTTGTTGATTGCGTTATAAACGCCAATACAGCAAAAGAGAAACTGATTTACATACAAGAAACGGTGCTGTGGCAGTGAATTAGTCTTTCCAACTTTGTAAAACCAAACATACGTGGTGTTAATACTGAAAATAAGGAAGCTTGCAATCACGGCAAAGTTTATTCAAAAACAAGTTTGCATCTTTATATCGGCCTGCAAACACAATAAACAAATCAAAAGTTGAAAGTAATCTGAAAAGGCAGTTGCCGATCTGACCGGACATATAACTAACCTGGGGATAATCTTAAAATATTATGTACCAAACAATGCATTTAAAAACAGAGAGAGACTGTTCACCAGGCATTTTATAATAAAAGTAATTTGCGTTCTTCTGGTGACTATTTACTAGGTTACCTCCTGATGTTAAAGATGATAACTAGCTTTTCAGGAGGTAACCTAGTAAATAGTCACCAGAAGAACGCAAATTACTTTTATTAAACAATGCATTTGTTAAGCACGAAGTCTCCCAAACTGTGCACAGTTGGACATCACAAAAATTTCTCGGAAGCATAATAATAGATGTTAGATGGCAGGCATACCTCATGCTACATTGCAGGCCCTCCAAGAATAATAAAAATCTTTCACATTAATGATATGTTTAATTGTTTATTACGGTAAAAATAAATTAACTATTATGTTTTTTCCTGTAACTACTATCAGGCGGCAATTAACTGATTCTTGCATATTGATTGACTCAACCATTAAAATTAGTCATGGCCTGCAGCAGTTTGCACGTACTTGCGGTCTAAAAACTTTTAGAGAGTATGGGCTTGCCAATTTCGATCATATTGCCAAGAAGGAAATGTAATACTAGTAAAACGCAGACAAAAAATAATCATCCCACTGCTGCAAAAAAGCGATAAAACGTTGCTTTGAATCATGTCCAATTACCGTTGCTTTAACATTTTCACATTAACAACATGATGACACTTCTTAAGTTGATGTGGTACTGCAGGCAACATCACCTACCACCATACGCGCCGACTTCCGGGGGGGCCGGGGGGCGGCGCCCCCCGTAAATTTATGGCTAAGGGGCAACAAAAATGGTTTATAACAAGTGGTGTTTCAAAGATAAAACACTTCGCGAAAGAGATTTTGATCATTTAAAGTTAAACGGACTTAAAGAATGCCGAAAGCGTAAAATAGCCTACGTTGCTCTTGCCCGCAAAACAGCAGTTGATCGCATGGCCTTCTCATACGGTATGGAAATTTCAAAGTAGATGGTAGAGTAACTTACGCTGCTGGAATAGGCACGCAACTATTCACGGCAATATTAAGTAAACCAGCTAAATTAGACGCTCTATTTTCAACAAGGTCTTCCCCGCTGTGAGATCAATTATGATTCAACAGAACGCATTGTTTTGTTCGCAATGTGTGAGAATTAAATCAAAAACCGATAAAAGAAAAGGTGTTTAATGGTCTTGGTCGCAGATATTGCCTGCATTAACGACGTCTCTTACCGCTATTATCACCTAGCTAACCTGACATCATTGTTTTATGCGGCCGTTCAGGTTTTACATCAACTTCAACGATCATGGAATGTTACGTAATGAGAACGATTATATCCTACACGCAAAAACTAAAAAAACTGATCTCTTAAAACAGCTCTTTCCGCTGTTTTGTGTCGTGAGCTTTGCATATTGTTCAACAAGTGCATAAAGTTTAGAATTGACAAGATATCATTAAATTTGAAAATTAAGTTTGAATCACCACAAATAAACGTATCCAAAACTTTTAGTTCGGCCGACGCCATTACACACTCCGTAATCTACGTCGGCAATGATTTTGCCGCAGCAAAAATGTGTTCATTTTGAAAACTGCCGAGCTTGTCCCGTGTATAAGTTGAATCTGTCTTTGTGTATAAGTTGAATTACTTGCGAACATCAACCTATACTTGAATCTTAGCTCTTGTTTGACAAGCTTCGTTTCGCATACGTATTTTGTATAATTTCGTATGTTACTGACGGGGGGGACCACGTGAAGGTGCTTGTCTTCTTCCCCTATACTTGAATATATACGGTATTCAATAAAAGACTATAAAGACTTTCGATAAAAAACAGAAGAGAAAACACTTCGCCGTTGTTAACGCTTTGAAGGTAAGTAATTAACAAAACGAGCGAAACGAAGCTAATAAAACTGATAGCGGGTTTCCACTCTGCTTGAGATCATGATTTTTTGCGTTTTATTTCGATAACTTCACTGTCTTGATCGTTGGTATTCACTCGCATGAAAAGGAAATGAATCGGCTTGTTTTCCAACTGTTCCAATTATGAGCTAACAATATCAAAATTTTTACGACTAGGCGTACTGCATGCGTAAAACTAATCGTTTCAAGCAGCGGTTCTAATAAATTCGGTTTGCGACCTAGGTGTCAATATAAGCAAGACACTAAGCTTAATCAAAGACTATTTTAATTGAGTAAAATAGCGTTATGGTTATGACGTCATCACTTTTCTCGCCCCCCAAGGTTTTTTGAAAAGTCGGCGCCTATGCCTACCACCCACAAAACACATCTTTTAAATTTCAGATCTATCTTTGAAGGACGAAAAACTAAACCCAATGCAAGACTTTTTACAAGAGCAACGTCACATACATTAATGGAACCACAAGAAACACCCCCACACCACTCTAAGACTCAGTCCATAATTGTACTTGAAATGATTACCTAGGCTACTTAACGTCATATTTTGAATACTTGTGGCGTGTTTGCAGTTGTTTAGAGGTCACATTAAAAATAGTTTCCATGTAGTAATTGGTAAAAGACACGCTTCAAGAATACGAAAAAGTCAGCTCTTCGATGTCAATTTCGTATGCACTACCATATCAAAAAGAACATGAAGTTGTTTACATCGGATGAAACTTTGCAAGATATTATTTGAGATAACCTGTATATAATCAAGATTAAAAAGGTGGTACCTGGTACGTCAGTTGGATATTTCTAGATGTTTGGTAAAAATAGAGCACAATTTTGAAGAGTGTACATCATTTCCGAATTACATTGTGCCGTTTACACTATTGCAGTTATACTCCTGGATTTGCAAGAGAAATCTACTAATTGCAATTCTAAAAAAGGAACTACTTCAAAATACATTAATAAAAAACATTGCTGGTATTCTGAATGGAAGCATAGAAAGGCACAACTGGCCGACAAATTTAATTTTTTAAAAGAGTTTTAGCTCTATCAAGTTGTCAATAATATTCTCACGCTGCTAATCAACCATTATAAATGACTATTGTCAGGGGCATAAGAAATGCAGCAAGACGTAACTTTTTTGCGGAATAGGCTATCACAAAAAACGTTTGCTTGGTGGACCCATTGTTGTACTCCTTATTTTGAAAATCTAATTTTCGAAACATTTTTCAAAACAATTGTTTCTGTAAAAAACGCTCCTTTCCCTGCAAAGCATTAATGCCAGCATTTTTTACAATTTGAAATCAGTAGATACAATGCATCGATCAGAGCTAACACATTAAGCTGGTAAAAGTTCTAACATACAGTTTATTCAGCCAGCAATTCATGTTGTAAACACTTTGTTAAGAGATAAATTTGGGTGGAATCAAACGTACATTTCAAACCTTGAACGTCCTCATATATGAGAGCGCATAAAGTACACAAAGCACGTGCTGGCGAGCCGTCATATTGCGTCGTACAAGTTGATGAAAAACGACACATTTGGCATCAAATAAAACTTCAACTGCCTGTTGATTAGTTGGAGATGAATATCATAATCTATTATATTGGACAATCACGTGTTAAAACTTGAAACTGAGAACTATACTGAAGAATGTTCAACACGGCAAACTGTAAAAAAAATACCTGTGTGTTTCGACTGCATATAAATGAGTGTTCTCACGAGCGGAATTTGACTCTAAGTAAAAGGTATATTGATTGAACCATTACACCCACTGTGTAAGGTTTCTGCGTAAACTATGCTGTAAACAAATGCCTTCATCAATTCTACCGTGGGCTGGTGCATGATATATGAGTCATAACCCAGATATTTACGCAGGTATCCAGGGCTGATTTGCAATACACTGTTCCCAACCTAAATGCGTAAAATTCCAAACACACTTCCCTACTTCACGCTTTATTATGAGGTTTAATCACGAGATCAATGGATGTTTTCGCAAAAATAAAATACAGAATGATGTTTGCTTCTTTTCATGCACCAGTATCAGTCATACGCTCATGCAAGTTGAGTTTCACCAACCGTGATTTTACCCAATGTCGGATTTTTGTATTTTAATGCACAATTGTATCACATTATCATCGAAGAAGTGTCAAATAGACCAAGTACGGTACTTCGAAAAAAGTTGGCTTGGTGGCCACAAGGCTTGTCAATTGATGGATTGGCTCAAATGAACAATTAGTTTCAGCACATGACATTTGAAGAAAAGTTATGCCACATAAGTTAGTTGTAATGAAAATACGTGTAATACACAAATTTGGCTGAAAATTTTGACATGGGTTGATTATCATCTTTTTGCTGTTACACGTTGCATGTAACGTTGTGCAATACTACTAGTGTGTAATTCAATAAACGTTTTTAACAGACCAAGAAGCATTGTCTGCTGCAGAAAATATGACTTCAAAAACATGCTTCAGCTTTGGAGAATTCTATTTTATTTTTGACAATAGGCGATTCATTTTTATCACCTTTATTTCTTTATAATAATTACACAGGTAAAAAAATAACTTTTTTTCATACTGTTTGGATTTTAAGAATTAATTTTGGGGTGCTTAATCCGACTACGAGCTCGCCTTTCTTCATCATACCCAATTACCCATGCTTGGGAGATACATCAAAATTACGCTATTTTTTCCAGAAGTTATAAAACAGTTGACATTGCGTTTACTATCAATATATTATGCAGTACCATAGCAAAAACAGTTAATGCAAAACAGGCCGAAATAGACTAAATAAGCTTACTAGCCATATGTTTGCTTCAATCTTTGTGATTCCATGCAAAACATTGGGAAAGAAGGTGCCCAGTTATGTTTTTAGCTTCCAGTTAAGGTTGCATTACTTTTTGCTAATAATTTTGTGTTAAAGTAAAATGGTATCAAAATTGTAGTTTGTTGAGTGCATTCCAGCTATTTGGACACCTCCATGACGCAGATTAATGGATACATATTATAGCACAGTATTTAGGGTAGGTGTACAAAACGTAAAATCTTTCAATTTTCGCAAAAACAACAATTTTTGATATCCTATTTCATATCTCAATTTATGGTAGAGTCGAGGCAATTTTGATAATTGACCCAATCCGTTAATGCAGAAATTCTTAACTCGATTGTATCCACTCCGGGGTTTGGCATTTGCCAAGCTGAGATAGACGCATGTCTATTGTCTAGCTTACAAACATTGTGCAAACTAAACTGTTAGTCAACCTTCCAGCTTGGATAGTGCTAGTTTTTATCTTTAACACGAAGACAGTTTTCATACGACAAAATGAGCAAAAACCACTTTTATGAACGCATAGAATGGGTGGCTGGGTGCTAATAACACTATTTTCCAGGACACTGGGCTTCGTAGTTAATTAATATTTACTGATTATAATATAATTACAATAACTGTAGGCTACCTCAAACTTCAACTAATGATTTTGCAGAATAGAACACGATAGGTGTGGCTTAGTTTAACTTGCATTGAAATCACCTGCACGGGTTTACTTGGAGAACTATGTCTGGTGTTAATGTAAAAAGTGTATAATTTTATTGAGAATAAAACGATAGCATGATGGGTTTCCAAAGATGGATTAAAAGTAGACTGAATTCTGGTTTTGAAAAACAATTTGGGGAACAGTTGACACAATATTTTTTATATTCATAAGTGACTGTTTTTCTTTATAAGAATGGGGCAGTTCTATGTTGGGTTAATCAATACCAAAACGAGCAGTAAAATTAAAAGTACATTAGTCAGTCAAAGAAAAGGTTATTTTGACTATAGCGTCATAGCGATCTATATACACACTAGACCAGTGGTTTTCAACGTTTTTGGTGGAACGGAACCCAATGAAACATTCCAAAAGCTCGAGGAACCCCTGTTCAATAATGTAATTGCCTTATGCAAAAAACATCGTTTGATTAATAAAATTAAATTAAAATACCCGAGTTCAGATTTATTTATGTACAATAAAAATACAAACTGTAAAAAATTACATTTATTCAAATAACTTAATTACATTTATTAAAATCACTTAATCAATATTTGATTATATTTAAACAATATGCATATAATAATAAAATAAACCTTCAGATTTGAATGTAAACTTGCGGAACCCCTGGACCAGGGATTCTTAAACTGGGGTCCGTGGACCCCCAAGGCCAAGGGGTCCACGGACTAGTTTTAGGGGGTCCATGAAGGCCCAATGGAAATCTTGGTGTATAATTCAAAAATGAAATAATTTTTTCAAAAGAAAAGAGATTAAGTTCAAACAACGCTGATGATTTTCCTCAGGTCATCGTTACTCATTGCTTTTTACATCGCCATGCATTTGGATCGAAAATTCTCCCAACAAATTTGAAAATTTTTTTGTCTGGTAGTGTGAAAATCGTTAATTTTATCAGAGCTCGTGCTTTGAACCATTGAATATTCAAGAGGTTATGTCAAGAAATGAGAGCGGAACATGAAGTTCTCCTCTATCATACAGAAGTTCGCTGGCTGTCAAGGGGACAAGTTTAGAAGCACTTATTTGAGCTTCGAATGGAAGTTCCTTTTTTTCTAAGAGACAAAAACATTAAACTCACAAAGCAGTTTAACAGTGAAGAGTTTATTCAAGGGTTAGCTTACTTGGCAGATGTTTTTACTCATATGAATGAGGTAAATTCTATTCAAGGCCCTGCCTTTACAACTATGGACGTTTCTGAAAAACTTAAAGCTTTTCAGGACAGGTTATGTCTGTGGAAAAGGAGATTGGAAACTAACAACTATTCTAATTTCTAAACGTTGGAAGAATTGATGCTTCAAAATGGAACTGCAGTTTGTAATGCTCTACCATCTTCTCTGCACACAGACATGTGCAGACATCTGGAAGCATTGCAAAACTCTTTCAGAAGTTACTGCTTAGCCCCAGAAGATATTAAAGATACAGCATGGATAGTGGATACGTTACCCTTTCCTCGAACTGGAATCTATCAGTGGTGACGACCTTGCAAAAGATGAGTTCATTGAACTAAGGGCAATGGAATCAATGTCCTTCAATTCGAAAAGTATTGGCGATTTTTGGAGTTCATTCACGCAAGTCTATCCTCATTTGGTAAAGAGAGCCATGGCTGCTTTAATCCCTTTTGAGACTACATATTTATGTGAGTCAGGATTTTCATCCTTGGTAACTATCAAAACAAAGAGTCGAAACCGGTTGGATGCAAAGGATGACATGCGTGTTGCCCTATCAAACACGAAGTCACAATTTCATATTCTTGTTGAAAACAAACAGCAGCATCCTTCACATTAATAAAATTAAATCGAAGATATTGAAAAACAATCTGCATTCGCTATTTCTTAAATTTAATAAAACATAAATTTTGTTACCAATTCATTTTAATTTTATTGCGTTATGTCCAATTCATGCTGATCAAAAAAGTTTCTCGGACTAGGCCACAATGGGGGTCCACGCAAACTTTTTTTTAAGGGGTGGGGTTAAAAAAGTTTAAGAACCCCTGCCCTAGACTTACTGGCGGAACCTTAGGGTTACGCGGAACCCTGGTTGAAAACCACTGCACTAGACACTATACAGGCATTGCCATCGTGCAAACTGGAGGCCTGACAGGAGGCCGATGTAATTTCGATTTTGAACTCTAAGCTAAATTTACTTTATATCCCTTTAAAATGATAGTTTTGAGAATTCAAATTGCCAGAAGATCACTGAATCAGGGTTGATCTCTAAGTGGTCAAAACTGGTTTTGACCAATAAGCGGTTTAAACCTGGTTTTAAGCGGTGAAAACTAGGCTTAAACCGGTTAAAACCCAGAAAATATTTTTATGTAGTGAATGATCGGCTACCTGGGCTATGGGCTATTTAGGAAATATAAAAGCAGTTGTGAGTTGTGACCATTTTGATATGCAGGCCTCGAAATAGCTGGCGGCTATGGCCTCCTGAACTTTCATTAATGGCCACCAATACCGACCTGTCAGGCAGCCATAGATGGCTGCCGTAGGAAAGATTATATTTATCTTGGATTTTTCTCTTGTTTCAGCGCCGCCAAAAACAAGACATCAAACAGCGTTAAGACTACTACCTTAATTACATGTCGCTACGTCTTATGTGCTACGCAACGGGAGGGCAAATGTTGCAAAAATTTTATGGCAAATGTTTTTCATAAAAAAAAAATTGTTGGAATAAATTCTTGTACTTCAGTTGGCTGTGCAAGTGGTTCATCGTTCTACCAAGCATTTCTTGGTTCATCAGAAACTTATTATTAGAATTTGAATTTTCTCAATGATTAAAATAACCAACTGATTGAAATATCAAAAATAAACAGAGAAATTGAATATTTTTTGTTCCAAATCCAGCATTTAGGTTATTGTTGACCAAAACAAAATATAGTTGAACATTATTACTAAACATGGAGGATAATATTTTAATTCAATTGAAAAGCAACTTGATTCATACACTAAAGGGGTTTTGACCAGTAATAGGTGGTCACAACTGCCCGGTTTAAACCAGGTTTTAACCGGTTTAAACCGATCAACCCTGCACTGAATCTCAAATCACTGCAAAACTCCTAGTTTTACGTTAAAAAATTAAACATCTTTCCCCATTGTCAGTGTTGCCAGACGCTTTGTTCAGCAAAAGTACCAAGTCCATTATTTGTAAGGTAACAAACAATGGCACAAAAGTAGCTCAAAATCACACAAAATATACACAAAGACTAAATGTTTTAACTACTACTTAAACTATCAACTTTAGCAATTTTGGATAGTAACAGATCGGCCAGTGGTTGAATTCTAAACTACATGAAAAAGTTTATTTTTTCTGTCGACCTGCGTATTATGTTAGGACCATAGGCGCCGACTTTTCAAAAAACCTTGGGGGGCGAGAAAAGTGATGACGTCATAACCATAACGCTATTTTACTCAATTAAAATAGTCTTTGATTAAGCTTAGTGTCTTGCTTATATTGACACCTAGGTCGCAAACCGAATTTATTAGAACCGCTGCTTGAAACGATTAGTTTTACGCATGCAGTACGCCTAGTCGTAAAAATTTTGATATTGTTAGCTCATAATTGGAACAGTTGGAAAACAAGCCGATTCATTTCCTTTTCATGCGAGTGAATACCAACGATCAAGACAGTGAAGTTATCGAAATAAAACGCAAAAAATCATGATCTCAAGCAGAGTGGAAACCCGCTATCAGTTTTATTAGCTTCGTTTCGCTCGTTTTGTTAATTACTTACCTTCAAAGCGTTAACAACGGCGAAGTGTTTTCTCTTCTGTTTTTTATCGAAAGTCTTTATAGTCTTTTATTGAATACCGTATATATTCAAGTATAGGGGAAGAAGACAAGCACCTTCACGTGGTCCCCCCCGTCAGTAACATACGAAATTATACAAAATACGTATGCGAAACGAAGCTTGTCAAACAAGAGCTAAGATTCAAGTATAGGTTGATGTTCGCAAGTAATTCAACTTATACACAAAGACAGATTCAACTTATACACGGGACAAGCTCGGCAGTTTTCAAAATGAACACATTTTTGCTGCGGCAAAATCATTGCCGACGTAGATTACGGAGTGTGTAATGGCGTCGGCCGAACTAAAAGTTTTGGATACGTTTATTTGTGGTGATTCAAACTTAATTTTCAAATTTAATGATATCTTGTCAATTCTAAACTTTATGCACTTGTTGAACAATATGCAAAGCTCACGACACAAAACAGCGGAAAGAGCTGTTTTAAGAGATCAGTTTTTTTAGTTTTTGCGTGTAGGATATAATCGTTCTCATTACGTAACATTCCATGATCGTTGAAGTTGATGTAAAACCTGAACGGCCGCATAAAACAATGATGTCAGGTTAGCTAGGTGATAATAGCGGTAAGAGACGTCGTTAATGCAGGCAATATCTGCGACCAAGACCATTAAACACCTTTTCTTTTATCGGTTTTTGATTTAATTCTCACACATTGCGAACAAAACAATGCGTTCTGTTGAATCATAATTGATCTCACAGCGGGGAAGACCTTGTTGAAAATAGAGCGTCTAATTTAGCTGGTTTACTTAATATTGCCGTGAATAGTTGCGTGCCTATTCCAGCAGCGTAAGTTACTCTACCATCTACTTTGAAATTTCCATACCGTATGAGAAGGCCATGCGATCAACTGCTGTTTTGCGGGCAAGAGCAACGTAGGCTATTTTACGCTTTCGGCATTCTTTAAGTCCGTTTAACTTTAAATGATCAAAATCTCTTTCGCGAAGTGTTTTATCTTTGAAACACCACTTGTTATAAACCATTTTTGTTGCCCCTTAGCCATAAATTTACGGGGGGCGCCGCCCCCCGGCCCCCCCGGAAGTCGGCGCGTATGGTTAGGACCACAAAAGTAAGAACCCAATAAACTGGTAACCAATATCGGATTATCGGTACGATGACAAGTTAAGACTTTAATTAAACCTGAGAGTGAGAAGTAAATATGGAGACAGCACAGATCTAAGACAAGATCTAATTCATTTCAGAATAAGAAATTTTATGGAACCTGCTCAGAGTTTGAAGTTCAAAAACCAGCTAGAGCGTCAATTAGAACACACCAGAAAAAAGTCAGCAAAAACACTAAATACGGCACTGGTTTATTCCATCACATACGCACAACTTTCATACTTATGGTAAAAGTTGGAAGAAGATGAGCTTCCAGGATTGAATGTAGACGCGCAAGAATGGGCTTCGCTGTTGGAAATGATGGACACAGGGGGCAATGAGCTACCCACACAACCATGTATCTTTTGAACTTGAACTGCAGCTTTCTGTTGACGATGGAAAGCTGAATCCAACTGGGTGTCACTTGGAAGATCGTTGGAAGCAGCTAAGTGATGTGTAGATGTTCCTGTATTTGGTATGCAATTAGCTTTTATTTTTAAGAGAGTTTGCAAACTAAAACCATACATATGGAATTGCATTGCAGCCTTGACTATTAACACTTAAACGGTTATTAACGGCCACTAAATGACCACCTTTGACATGACTTTTAACTTTTTTAGTTTACAATTTTGCAAATTTACTTTTTTGGGGTGAAACAGATAACTATATACATAGGAAAAAGTTTATTTATCAAACATTTTCAATTACCTGACTGCTTCTGATTAGATGGCCTATGAAACGCATCTATTACCATACTTTTGAATTCGGCTTCTTTAATACTCTGAGCGGAAACAATTTGAAGTTGATCCTAAACAAAGTATACACGAGAATCACAGTTATACAGAATCAAAAAGAGAATGTTTGACTTAAATTAATTATATTTTTTGTTGGCATATAATAGCTAATAATAGCAACCACAAATAACCAAGAAAACAGATACCCATGATGTGTAAAACACTTCCAAAAAAATGAATTAGTGTTTGGGAATACGGTTCGTGCGTGTGAAATAGTATTTTCGTCAATGACACACACCAAGAGCTAATAGTAATATAGGACAAAATTTTTGACACTTGCAAGATGCTTCGCCTCTTTTACATCGAACTTAAACTACTATCGGAACTTTAAAAACTTTTAAACCAAAACAATATCAAAATGCTGCGTATCAACGCTGCAGTATCAGCAAAATGCATCTTGTATTTCCTGTTGTCGTTACAAACATTTTAATATGAATAAAACTTTATCAATTTGCAAGTAAAACAGTGAAGGGAACTGAGTGGTGTTGTAAGTGAAAATTTAGCACGGCTCGTTGAGACCTTAGAGTTTGATCTGGTCTCCACAGTTGAAAAAGGTTGCCAGCCCGGATGATATTTACGACCATCTTCCAGTATTTTCTTTTACACGTGTTTGCAAACAACGACATAAAGCCTATAGGAAATTTTGTGTGCGTGAGATGAGTAGCTTCAGTTTTGAAGCATACGTTGACGAACTTGTTAGCCCGATTAGCTCAGTAGTAACGTGCCCGGCTTAAGATCACGCGGCGCATGTTCGACTTTCGGGGTGTGCGCTTGAGCAACGCATTTCAGGACTGTTCTCCATTCAGTGGCATCTAATGGATGGAATAATTCCCCGGCAACAACACTCCAACAATCGGAAAACTTCACTCTGCCAATCTCGGTAACCGGTCCTGTGTCAAAAGGCTCTACAAGTATGCGAAACTGTCAGGAATAACCAACCAATCAAGGCTTTGTCAGTCCGAGGATAAACATTCAAAACCAAACCAAACCAACTTGAACCATGCTCAACAAACCTATCGACGTCACTCCTAGTCTGTAAGAGCGTAAGTAAACGAAAGTGATCGAAAAACATGTATCAACAAGCAAAACAACCTGTATTAACGCATTCACGCAAACATCATAAATCAGTTTTAAGGTTTTCAACATTTTTTAAACAATGCATTGTAATCATTTGTGCAACATAGAGCATATTGTAACACACCTTACGATGCAATAGCTGCAGCACAAAAAAAAATACGTAACCAAATGTGTCGAGGTAAATGTGGCATAAACAATTAAACAGGAACCAAAATGTCCATACATCCTCAATACAAAATAGCACGTAGACAACATTTTGTGTTAAACTTAAAATTTCAATATTTTCATACAATATAATACACACCAAAGCGCCGGTTCGACAGCGCTCAAGACCATGTAGCTGTGTTTTTGGCAAGATACCTAAAGGCATGTCGTCGATTGCGAAGTGGCACCCTTTCGACTAAAGTCTTTGATTTTTCTCATGTTTGTGAGCAGTAAACTATTCTAGAGAGAAATGTCCACGGCCCTTCCTAGGGCTATGGCCTACTAAACAGAACAGACCGAAAACAAGGAACAAACGTGCTGTCTGCAACCAGGTTGGAATAACAAGAAATTTGTGCATAACACAAACATTTCACTGTTATTGAGATGGGGAAATTTTCCGCCAACAACGATGATTTCAGATCAAAGCAAATTAAGCCGATGAATCAAAGTTCTTGGAATTGTCTTAGCTACCTTTTCTATTATCTATTATACACTATCTAAATTCTAATACATCGCTAACCAACGATTTAAAATCTTGTACTAACACAAACCATCAACCACATTTCGAATATTCAGCAATAAGAATAATATTGGAAGTTATTTGCAGCAAAACCTGTTGACTAATAGAAATATCTTCTCGAACTTGATAAGCCATCATGGACTATCAAATAACGGTTATTTACTTATAATCTTCATATACATGCTAACTGCATGGAAAATCAAAGTTATATCACAAAGTTGTGCAATCGATAGAAACAAATTTGAGTAATGGCAAAGATTAGAGAGTTGAAACAGGTATAAAAACTGAAGAGGAAGAATTTGGAGTCATGCTCAACTATCAGGAATTGTTCAATGTGATTAAATTGTCCTTGGGAAAGTGCCATTGAAAACTATTGTTCGTATTATTGCGCATTGCATGGACACAAGTATTAGGCTGAAAATCTATTGTATTATACACAAAAGATTATAATTGAATTCACAAATTAAAAACTGGTCAGGCAATTTTTGAAAGGGAATAAAAGATATATATACAGTACACTGTAGTCTATTCATAAAACATGGCTAGATTGACAAGCAAAGCACGTACCAAAAAGAGAGACTGAAAACGACTGTCATGTATCTATCACAATCTTTGATAATGAAATAGATTGTAAAATCGAAGTTCTACGCAAAGTTAAAAAAGAAAAGTAAAATAAAAGTAATATAAAACTTACAATAAGCCCACTAAAAGAAGTTGCATAGGAGTTAAATGATTTACCTTGCTGTATAGAAATTAAAAGATTTACCTTGCTGTTTGACATTCTACATGCAGTGTTGTGAGTGGGGGAATGCTTTTCCGTGGCATGATTAGAAAGGGCTAGTCCTCTTGGAGAATCGGTAAACTGTTTGGCAACAGTAGGAAGTGGGGTGGGTTCGATGGATTTGCTGATTTGGAATGATGATCTCATAAAACTTAAACACGTTTCCACGACGTTGGTCATCTAAAACAAAATATTATCCACTGCAAAGTTATTTCTTCTAATTTGCGTGCATTTATTTATATACAGTATTTGTACAGACAAATTTTAGGAAGGTTTAGGGGAGACGGGATTTATCTCTGGTCAGAATTAGGCGATTCATTGCATAAGTCTAGCAGAGCATTTTTTAGATAAGCTTTGGAATAAATCTTGACTTCAATCTCAGTTTCAAACGCCACTTCCCAATATTTATAATCGGTAAACACCTTTTATAATCACTTGCAATGCTTTGGTTGAACTGGCTGTCAACTATTTGTACATTCTTTGGGGAGTTAGTTCTTTGATAAAAATCACAAACTACAGCAGGACTCTCCAGGCTCCCGGGGGCCATGACCGCTGAGAAATCGTAAATGGCCTCCGAAACTACCGCGTGTTTGGCCGCCGTCTTCAGCCTTTGAATTTGACGTCGGCAATTGCCGAAGTAATCGAACAAAGTGTCAATTGCGTATGCAAAAAAGTGCCGACGCAAATTTTGAACACAATATGTGGATTACAGAAACTCAGTCAGCAAATCAGTCTGTAGACGTTGAATCAATGTAACAAAACAACTGATTTGCTACTTGGGTCTCCACTCCGTTGGTATTTGAACCTTTTTTTCTCCACTCGCGTTCGTTCATTCGCTACCTCAATGTATTTTAATACAACTGCAAATATGTTTCAGGGCCTTATTTGCGGTGCTTACCTAAACGCAAAAACACACCAATTAACGGATTTTTATAATCACGCATTTCTAACGGACTTCTTATTTTGGCTGCCGGGAAGAAGCTCTGATAGGCCATGCTTGGTCGCCGGAAAAATGAAGGAGTTTAAAATCTAAAATCAAATCTAAATGTTTAACTAACGGTGTAGCCTAGTTACGACAAAAAGCAAGCACATCAAGACATTTAGACTATACCTAACGTTTTTGCTCATTTAAAAGAAACTAAAAACTGCGGGTCATTAGAGACTTATAAACATTGATTTTAAACAAAAACATGCCAAAGTTGAAATAGCAGAATCTAACCCTCGCAATTTTTAGGTCTAAATTGTCTGCAGCAAAGTTTGCAATAAATAGTTTACTCTTTTTTCCATGGGTAAAGAATTAAACTGCCGGTGCCAGTACTTTAAGAAGTGTCTCTTATAGTTTATAACTTAACTGAATAACTTAACGCATACACAGAACAGTGCGTTGCAAAAATATACTACAATGTTTTCAAGCATGAGTAGTGAGTACATTGATAGTACACCATCAAAACTCTTTTAGTACGGTAATGTGTTAGTACTTTGTAATATGAATGAAGTGTTTGAAGATGTTGTTTTTTTTCAAGATGGGCCACAAAATAACAACGCAGCAATCAAGCGCAATAAAATATTCTAGCAATGAAATGCCATTAAGAAACTTTCAGGCTTATTGAAATTTTTGAAGGCATAGATTAACATCCTCATATTGGAATGACACGTTAATGTTGCTGGCTTACAAATTAGTTTAGTAATTAGCAAATTATAAAATACATGGCACTGGCAGACTTTCGTAAACAGGAAGTAATTTCGTTCCTATTTCACTGCGGCAAACATTGCTATGCAGTCAATTGTCTTCGTTTCTATACAAATGCCTCAAAACTAGTCCAAAGTCTATCTGAAATGTTTAAGATGTTAGTCTCTAGTATCGGCAACGTTTCAGACATCAAAACAAACACTTATAAAGCAGGAGGAGGTCTACTGTATTCGTGGCCGCACTCTACTTCAAAACGCCGCAAATGCGGAGGGAAACTGTATATCAAAAATCGTTTTTTTACACACATCTAATTCACTGAACATGCTTAATACAATTATTCTCTAATACATCATATTTATTTCGGTTTAAACTTTCGAAAGTGTGTGTGTGAGTGTGGCACGAGTGTCAGCGATTTTGTAGTACAGTATCACGCACACCATTTAATACCAATAGGTTTGTTTCGTTTACCGATTTCATATGGATTTAAAATTTCATAACGCTTTCAGCCCATGTTCACATGTTGGAAAAGCAATTTTAAAATATACGATGATGAGATTATTAAAAGGTGTCGTTGGTACTTGATAAAAATATAGAAACAATTTGTCCAGTTGAAAAATTCAAAAAAGGTGTTACTTTACCATCAATACTAGACCTTTTATGGGTAGATATATAAGTCTTTATTTTGCAAATACACGATAATGTGAGTTTGGAAATAACTTACAAGTTACAATGGCATCAATAACAGGTGAAAAAGATTCAATCCAACCACAGTTCCAACTAAAATGTCTAACATTGCCAGGGCTCTAAGCTCCCGGAGTCATTAAATGGCCTCCGAAACTATTGCGCCGGTAGGCCATGTTTGGTCGCCGGCTTCCACAAGCCAAAATTTTTCCACTCCGTTGGTATTTGAAACTTTGCTTTCTTCACTCGCGTTCGTATTTCAAACTTTTTTCTCCACTTGCACTCCTAGGTAAAACTTTTTTTCTTCACTCGTATTCGCACGTTTTTTCATAAGCAAGGAAGAATCTCTCACACGCCGACGAGAAATATAGCTGATAAAAGTTTTGCAAAAATACTGAGGGCCTTGTTTACATTGTCCTTACCTGAGTGAACGCAAAAACACGATAACAATTAACGCGTTTTTAAAAACACGAATGTTTAACAGAATTTTTATTTTGGCTGCCAGGAAGAAGCTCTGGTAGGCCATTCTTGGTCGCCAGAAAAAAAAGGAGCTCAGAGGCTTGATTGCAATTTTAAATGATATCTTCACTGTTTTCACTGTTAAATGTTATCTTTACTGTTTTTTCAAACCAACTAATCACCTGTAAGCAAATTGCTGCTGAGAGAACTTCAGAGCTGTTTTCTGCAGTAATTGCCAAGCTTCCTGAATACATGTAATCAAGAAGAACTTGAAAACCGCTTGGAGTCAGGGAGGTGAGGTTCAATGCCGCAGATTCCTTTGAATCCACGTTAGCAAATAAAGCCCTGCAATTAGATCAAGATTTGTAGTAAACACAAACCACAACAATGTAAAGCAAACCGAACATTTTTATAGGCTACACTTCCGTGGCGATGATCATATGATAAATACGCACATCTGAAATGTTTTAGCCAAACTTAGTTTACCGACATTGACCAATTTCACAATATTTTTATTCGAAATACATATCTAAATACCCATCATTGACTTAAATTTTTTCGAATGATTGGAGCATTTCCTATAACTCCCGATCTAGTAAATAACCAGCCAGGGTTTTATAAAAGAAGTTGTAGATGGAGCTCAGACTGAAATTATTATATATCTCAATTAACTCGGAGCTCTACGTCACTATGTTTTAAACAGTTTTTTTTTTTAAGTCAGCATAGAAATTGTTGGGCCCACCATGCAGGCTTGAGGCAAAAAATTTAGCTTTTTTGGTTCTTATCAAACGTAGATCAAAGTTTGTTTCCGCTGCCCCATTGCTCAAGATCACAGCACAAATGGTCATAGAATTATTCATTATTGCAAAAAGGTCCGTCAACTATGTTCAATTGTTCACTGTTAAGACAATCACGGTAGATAGATTTAAATTAAATATTAATAAAAAATGTACTACCAAACAAAGTTTTCATTGTAAGAAATCAGAGCCAGCAAACATTTAAATATTAACTTGAATAGATGACTTAGTCGTTCAACAGTTTTTCAAGCTGTTACACATTGAAAGAATGAACCGATTTGCTCAGTTGTTTCTTTTAAACACAAATTAAAATCACCTGAAAGCAATATATTAAAAGTTAATGATTGATCAATGAAAATGCATGTAAATGCAAAATCACAGTTCCGCGTCGTAACAGCATCTAAATTTGACTGTCGGATCTAAGCAGGACTAGTTAAAGTTATGTTCAATCAATAAAACTGTTATTCGCATTGCTTAACTTTTCTGATTATAGCTCAGTTATGATATGATTCAAAAACAGTACCTGAAATATAAGCTACAAGCAGCAAGCAATGGCTTGTGAGCTTTGAAGGAGTGGTCTTTAACATGGATTGTTATGTCACACAAAAACCCCGCCCGTCGCTGGAGCTGCAACAACTGAAGTACATACTGTGCATGCAAAGCTTTCTGGGCATTCAGACCTCCCTCTGGGTTACTTTTATAGTTCTTCCGTGATACAAAATCACCTTGCAAGTGCACGCCATTCATTGCTTGACTTGACATAACTTCAGCGGGTATTACAAGGTTTTCAGAGTTCTAAAAATAACAAGACTTAATGTCAAATATCTTTCAAAAGCATTCAATTCAGGACAAATCGATTTTCAAGTTTTTTATTTAACACTAACAAAAAACACCATGCAAAAACAATAAAGTGATAGGCCTACTGCACATATAGACGTAACTAAAGGGGTCAACCCTTCAAATTTCTAAGGTTTAGAAAAATTAAACCATCAATAACTACTTTCTAGCATTTAAAAGCAGACGGTCAGTTATTTGGTCGGTCATCATTACAGTTACACCCGTTCCATACAATGTTCGGTCACAGACCACCTGTAGCTTAACTGACCGATTATTGGTTTTCACCACTAGTTATGCCAGCACTCTCCATCCCTCCTGGAGCAGACCTCTCAAGAAAGGCATGGGTCACATTGAACAGGATCAGATGTGACGTTGGCTGTACTGGAGCTAATTTGTTTAGGTGGGGGTTGCATAATTCGCCGATATGTGTCTGCGGAGCGGTAGAACAAACAATGCAACACATACTCCACGAATGTCCCATCTTACGACCCCCAAGTGGAATCACTGGTATTCGACAACTGGACCCAACTACCGTATCTTGGCTGCACGAGGAGGCATTGCCAATCTAAGCTACTGCAAGTCAAACGAGAGAAGAAGAACCACTAAAAACAGTTGGACGTTTTTTCGATCTCGAAGTCGAAATTGTACTCTGCATGGCACTCTCTCTGTGATTTCGAATTTCATACGTTCAAGCTATTCATCAGGAGTTTGTGAAACAGAAATTGCCAATAACATTCAGACAAGTTTTTTTGTTTCTCTTTTTTCATTTATTTTGTGATGATATTGTTGCTTGATTGACCATTGAAGTCCTGAACAAACGACATTCACTGCGTTGCATTTGATTAAGTCCCACATAAGCGATAAGCATACTAGGGTTTTCGTCATGTGTCTTCCGAATCGTTTGGTCAACGTTACGCAATTACGGTTAATTAAATGGTGCGCAAAATGATGCACGACAACCGCGACAGAGTGACATGTGAGTCTACAAACAGTGCATTTAGAACTAGAGGGAAAGTTTCGCCCCTCCCGAATGAACTCACTTAAAAAAATCGACGTCAATGGTACTGTATAAGTGTATATATTATAGTAAGTACCGTATATAATTAATTAGATATAACAGTATACTAAAACATTATTTGTTTCAGAAAACTTCGACATAAAATAGGAATGTTTTGACCCAGTAATCACAAAATGAACTCAAACACGAAGGAAGATGTGCACATCAACGTTCAGGTATAACTAAAGCATTAATTACAGGTACAACAGTAAAGCCGCCAAATAAAAGTTTCAAATTTCACAAACTGAAAGCATATTGAACACTTTAAAACATTTTTCGCTCAGCTTGAAATGTAAACTAGATGTAGCCTAAAAAGTGACACAGTATCACACAACAAAAGCAGTTGGTCTGAATAGAAGGAATTTGAATAAAGAAATAAGTGAAAGCTATGTGTACTTTAGCTTTATGTCAAAACTCTATTGTCCAAGGTATTCACTTCACAAAGCCTTTCAAAACTAAAGAAAAGGCATTTTGAAAATAAAGAAAAGCAACACAGGGCTCATTAACAAATACAAAGAGATTTGGTAACAGATAAACACTTAACAGTCAGCCCTGCTTAATCAGCGCAACCACTTATCCAGACCATTTCTCTAATGCAGGGCTTCCCAAACTTTTTTGCTCGCGACCCCTTTTTATCTCTTAAAACTTTTCGCGACCCTTCACGGTTAAAATGATAAACAGTGCGAAATATAGCCTACCGTACATTTGTGATATTGATGGAAAGGTTTTCAAATGAAAACTTAAAACAAGCTAACGGTACTTTATGACTGTTAGCCTACTTTACAGTTTACACGCAGCCAACTGGAAACAAAACAAAGAACCAAACAAATTTATTCAGATGGATATGAGTGTGATGGATGCGACCGTTTTTTGTTACAAAGCAAGTTCAGCCGTGGCTCAATTGGCTAATGCTGGTCCCAAGGCGATTTCAACGATGCTTAGTTTTGATGATGTCTGTTTATCAACGTTAAAAACGCTGACTCGCAAAAATTGTTGTCGTCGGTTCCAGCTCGTGTCCGAGCATTGGTTTTGTTTTCAAGTTGTATGTGGCTTTGGAGTTTGGAGGACTACTCTACAGTAGAAAAGACGTGGGAAAAAGTCACATTGTATGGAGAGTTGGGAACGTGGTTGTATTAGCTTTTTTTTTAATGCTTTATTTTTTCTAAAACTTTTGCATCCTGTTTTGTTTTTTTTCGAAAAATTCCGTGCCTTTTCTCGTTCTCTTCTTCCAGATTGACCTATCGCTGGCAAGTTGATCCACGATTCTAAATCAATGTTTGCTGGGTTGAGGGAGACTTTAACTGATCTTTGTACTTGCGTCATTGGTGAGACGATCCTCTCAACGAGTAGGCTACCCAGCATTTACTTCAGTTTTAATCTGCTGGAAATTTTCAAGACAAACACGTCAAAACAAACGACAGGAGTGCGGTTAGGCCTACTGCATAAAATTTATAAATTTCCACAAAATTTAAACTTTAAGTCAGAAGATAGATCAGTAATATCTTCTTGAGAGAAGTGCTCGGTAGGTTAGCTACTTTGTTTTTGCGTTGCAAATAGGTTTTGAATTCAGTAGTCTACAATTTGGTATTGTCCAATTCTGGAAGAAAATACTTCAGAAACTGTTTCAACAGATTTGACAAATGGTTAATAACCAAAGGCTTAACAACGTTTGATTTTACATCATTGTTAACCAAAACCTTTTCAGTAAATGAAAACATTTCAAATGCATCATTTTCAACTTTTTGTTTCCAGATTTCTAATGTGTTGATGAATGGTTTAATTTTAGATTTCCTTGTAAAAACATAGATGTTTTCTCTATGGAGGGACAAGTTTAGTTCGTTCAGTTTTTTAATAAGCAAATCTGATAAATAGCATAATTTTAAGAACCAGATGTCACTGTGAAAATGGTGGGCAAAGTCTGTATTTGTTTTTTGTTAGAAAAATCATTACTTTAATTTTCAACACTAATAATCTTTTTAGCTTCAAATTTTAAAAGCCACCCTACTTCACATTGCAATAAAAGGGTTTTAATTCCGATTCCGTTTTACCACAACAATTTGCGAACATACGCGTAGGCTACTAAGTGCGTGACTCTCAATACAGTTAATAACTTGCACAAAATGTTAATATGCAGTACTTTGGATAAAATTGGTACACTCTCTGCGACCCCTCAAGTCCGTTACGTGACCCATTGTGGGGTCGCAACCCCCAGTTTGGAAAGCCCTACTCTAATGGACCCAAAGCCAGATCCACTTTTCTGCACCATTTTTTCCACTTAATTCAAACAACATTCTGCTTGAAGTAGTGATGCACCAGAGAAACATTTTGGCTAGATGTTCCTGCTAGAGAATTGTAACTCTGGCCGAAGCTTCTAGCGTTGGTGGTATCTATTAAATTTCAACAGAGCGGTTGTTGGTACGCCACGCTCACCAAGCAGTGAAACGATAAACAAGCGCTCTTAAAGAAGGTGCTTTATGGCAATGCTTGGGGTCATCTACAAGGGTCCATTTAGGAGTGAACTTTTGGGTAGGTTTAATATTTGGCAATGTTTTCTATTCACCCGATGTTGGATTGTTTTTAAGATATATAAATTGAAGATTTTGGATTGACTTCCTTGATACTTGTTGTTTTTAATTCTCAGTCTGCTGCTGGGCAATTCCATGTTAAATGTACTCTGATAATAAAAAAAAATAAAAAAAAAAGAGCAACAAAAGGTTTTAATTACTACTACACATCTTGAATTTTCACAAAAACAAGTTTTCATAAGCTTCATCCATCAAAATAACAAAATATTGTTTTTTGGTGCCTTTACTGAAGTATGGTACCTTGAAGGATTTAAATTATTCTTTTTTTTAAAGTAAATTTTCAAGAAATCGAAAATAAGTCTAGATCAACATATATAATATAATTAAAATCTGATTTGTTTATTTGACAAAGCTACTATTCTTTCAAAGATTTGCAGTGTTAAATTAGTTGAGAACAGTTTTATGATTTATTTTTGAAAGTTCAAAGCAGACCCAGGAGGGGGCAATGTCCCATTAGTAGTCCAGTCAAAATGGGTCCACGTCTTTTAGGCGCTGACAATTAGGCGCTGGTCTAATAGGCGCGCACACTGTGGCGTCTGGATATTTAGGTGCAGAGCACTGTGGCGCCCGGTCATTTAGGTGCTATTCCTAGTAAAGTCTACAGATTGTATCAGCTTGGCAGGTAGGGGCGTAGGGCAATGCTTTTCACACAAAATATTGTATTGAACAGAAAAATATATTGTTTTGTTAATGCGTGTGCGTTGTTGGTCATGGCTTCAGTGAGTGAAGTTGCTTAAACCGGCAATGCTTTTTCACACAAAATATTATATTCAACAGAAAAAATATATAGGTGAAGGTGCTTAAACCGAGAATTCTTTTCACACAAAATGTTATATTGAACAGTAAAATATGTCATGGCTTCCGTGAGTGAAGCTGCTTAAACCGGCAATGATTTTCACACAACATATTATATTATTACCGTAGCCAAAAAAGGACAGACAAAGACTATGGATCTGCCATGATTTACAACGTAGAATTACTTCCAATAATGTTCGGAAGCTTAAATAATTTATTGATAAAGCTTTCACCAACGCAAACCTGGACTAACAACAAATAAAACAATAATAAATCAAACAATATATTTTTCTGTTCAATATAACATTTTGTGTGAAAAGCATTGCCGGTTTAAGCAGCTTCACTCACGGAAGCCATGATATAATTTTCTGGCAAGCTGTTACAATCTACAGACTTTACTAGGAATAGCACCTAAATGACCGGGCGCCACAGTGCTCCGCAGTCCGCACCTAAATATCCAGACGCCACAGTGTGCGCGCCTATTAGACCAGCGCCTAATTGTCAGCGCCTAAAAGACTTGTTCCCGTCAAAATAGGGTTTGACCCACCACTAATTGCAAATGTTTCGACCCATACATTTTCTGAAAGCTTACATCATACAGAATAACATACTAAAAATCTGCCACGAAAAATTTAGTGGAACCCTCTTTTTAGGGGTAAAAACAAAATGGCTGCCATGTGTCCTAAAAATCTTCATTTTTCCATATTTTTTCACCTAATTCATATAATTTAGGTCTGCAAAAGAGCTGGTTCTATACAGGAATCCAAAAACAGACATTGGAAAGTTGCAATATGAGACAAAAACGTGTCTTTTTAAAATTTACAACAATTAAAAAATAAAATGGCCTCCACAAGTCCCAAAAATCTTTAATTTAACCACCATAATCGGAAAAGTGGTTTTGAAGATTTTGCGTGTTTAGTTTTGTCCTCATATATGAGTGCTGGCGGTCAAAGGGTTAAGGTTCCACGTCCTCAATGGTCTGGCTTCATGCAACTTATCCACCAAGGAGAACATCAAGACAAAACTTCCGTCTTGTTCCTGCCCATGATTGCAATGGACTCCAGTGATCTCTCATGAAATTCATTTCGTCTCATGCAACCATACAAAGTGTGTCCTGTCATCACACTTGATCAACCATTGTGGCTAAAGACATTTAGCATGGTTGAAAGTCAGCCAGATCTTCAACCATCTGTGATAAGACTCGGAGGATTTCACACCAAGATGAGCTACCTAGGCAGCATTGGACATTTGATGAACGGAACTGGACTTCAACAACTCTTGGAAATAGTTTATGCACCTAATTCAGTGGTCCACATGCTGTCCGGAAAAGCAGTGAGTCGCGCAGTCAGAGGACATTTTTTGGTGGATGCAGCCCTTAATGCACTGTTAACCTCGTCAGCATTAGATATCAACTTGTCTCATATTCCTGAATCTGATGGATGCTTTTTAAATGACCACGAACAGGACAACCACTTGATTCTTCAGTTGAGGCATCTAATGAAACGACTACCATTAGGCGCAGTGTCTCCATCAGATTTAGATCAGAATGAAGTGCTTCAGTGCTTAGAACAGAAAGTACAGAAAACTATAGACACCCTAAAAGAATTTAGAACAGCACGACTTTGGCTACAATACATTTCGATGGTCACAATCCTGTGCAGATTCATTAAAGCAGAGCGACTAGGCTTATGGCCATTGCATCTGCAGTCCATGTATGAAATGCTTCCGTACTTGGGAGCATCAGGCCACAATCACTATGTGAAAAGTATCTACTTGTACCTAGCCAAGATGTCCAAACTTCAGAGTGAGATGCCTCTTGTCCACAAGCACTTCATGGAAGGACATCACGTTGTTTGTCGCACAGACAGATGCTGGGCTGGTCTCTGGACTGACCTGACGATCGAACAATGTCTAATGAGGAACCTGAAGTCAAGGGGTGGACTTACAAGGGGGCGTGGATTGACAGAGACACAACGACTCATCTGGGTTCTATCTGCACCAGCATGCGCTCAAGTAAATGAAACCATGCAAGAGTTCACAGGGGTGAAATTTCTCACCAGTGAGCAACACAAAGAGAGTAGCCCAGCAAGGATGAGCAGAGATATGAAAGATCTTCAAGATCTACTGTAATTCAGTATTTGACGTGAGAAATCCATTTCGAAAGGATGGCCCATTGGCCCACCAAGCCTGAGAAGCATAGTGACAGGCATTGCAGCTCATGGCAGTGTCAACTGTGACTCAGCATGGGATGTAGGTATGAAAATCCTTGCACTAATGCCTGGAGTAAAGGTGACTGAGCATTCCTTCAGAAAGAAACACCAAGCCATCACCATGGGTGCAAAAGAATCGGTCAAAGTCAAGGACAGGGAAGTGAGTGTTGATCCCATCCTCCTATTTCAACGTTTTGTCTGTGCTGGCACAACTACGAATCAGCTACCAGATGTATTCCAGTATGAACTTTGTCCATTTCCATCAGCCTTGTTTGAATCAAAGTCCATCATTAGACCAGCCAACAAGGTCTCCTTTGCTGACTTCTTGTGGTCTTCATCAATTGCGTCTGCTCCAAAACCATCTAAGCCCTTAGTCCAGCATGTACTAGATGGAGGTGCCCTGCTCTAGGCTGTACCCAATTTTGGTAACTTTGTCAGATTACTTAGCAAGTTTCCCAAAAGTTGTGGCTTAGGTACCTAATCAAAATGCCATATCTATTTTTTGAAAAAAAATTGGTCTTACGCCTCCACAATGCTTGTTTCCATGACGACGGGCCCAAAATTGACGAAACAGCTATAACTCCGGAACCACTGGAGGTAGAACCAAAATTTTTTTTCAAAAGATGCAGAACACCCAGGTTCCTATCTGTTGTCAATACATTTTGTAGGCCTATGTGCAGCACTTTTCCCAAAATTTACAAAAAACGTGTTTTAGCCTATCACAAAGCAATGAAAATGAATTAGTGTAATACTATAGCTAAAATCCTATTTAAGCAAATCAACACATCTAGTGAAAGAGTGACTAAAAAAGTATTTTCAAGACCATGAACACCAGCACTCCAGCACCTATGTTGAAGCTGCAAGGATGAGTTTTGTGATGAATTAAACAATCAATTGATTGTGGACCACAGCCTGTTGTGTTGCATTGTACTTTCTGGCATAAACTAGTTATTGCTATGAATTTTTAAAGTTTGTTGTTGAAACCTATTCTGCAATTCTATTCTATAATGGTATTATTGCACTGTGTAATGTTTTTTGCCTGGAAATATCAATATTAATTTTACAAAGCTAAACTTTTTTGGTTGCAATGTGAGATTTCAGCTTAATATTGCCAATCGATTGTTGTTTAGTTGTTGCTGACTGTTTGTATAGTATTTTATGTTTCTTTCAAGGTAGACATGCTGAAATGTGCAAGTTTAGAGAAGTGTTATTTGCTAACTGATGTGTGAAACTGTTTAACCTTTGTTGATTTGCTTAAATAGGATGTTAGCTATTATACTAATTCATTTTCATTGCTTTGTGTTTGCAGTTGTTGCTGATAAATAGGCTAAAACACGTTTTTTGTAAATTTTGGGAAAAGTGCTGCACATAGGCCTACAAAATGTATTGACAACAGATAGGAACTTGGATGTTCTGCATCTTTTGAAAAAAAAATTTTGGTTCTACCTCTAGTGGTTCCGGAGTTATAGCTGTTTCGTCAATTTTGGGCCCGTCGTCATGGAAACAAGCATTGTGGAGGCGTAAGACCAATTTTTTTTCAAAAAATAAATATGGCGTATTGATTAGGTACCTAAGCCACAACTTTTGGGAAACTTGCTAAGTAATCCGATAAAGTTACCAAAATTTGGTACAGCCTACCCTGCTCCATAAACTTCCTTGGACAAAAGGAGCTGCATGGGATGAAATCATGCAGATGTACACTGATTATGTGATGTCCAAATATGGAGCCAGTATTGTTGTGTTTGATGGTTACACAGATTCGCCTTCCACAAAAGATGGTGCTCACTTTCGAAGAACTGTTGGTAGGATTGGGGCTGAAGTAATCTTCGATCCAACAATGAAGCTCCAAACCAAAAAGGAAGACTTTCTTGCTAATCATAAAAATAAACAGCGACTAATCCATATGATGGGGGACAGACTCGAAAGAGCAGGATGTGTTGTCCACCATGCCAGAGGAGATGCAGATGTCCTGATAGTAGAAACCGCGATGTCATCTGCACAGCAACAAGACACTGTAGTTTTAGCAAGTGATACTGACATTCTGATTTTGCTCATACATTACAAGAAGAGTAATATCACACACAACATCTGGTTGCAAACAGCATCTAAAAAGGACACTAAAAAACCATCAAAGTGCTGGAACATTTCAGTCACCAGAAAACTTCTTGGAGACACTGTGTCAAATAATCTTCTCTTTGCTAATGCACTGTTTGGGATGTGATACCACTTCAAGGGTATTTGGAATAGGCAAACAGAAAGCTGTTACAAAACTAAGAACTGATGAAAACTTCAGAACAGCTGCAGTAACTTTTATGTCATTCTCTGCAAATGCAAATGATGTTGTAAAAGCAGGGAAGTCGGCTCTAATTGCCATGTACAATGGAAGGCAAGATGATAATCTTGCCGTTGAGAACAGCTAAGATATCAAATTTTCTGTGGAAAGACAGCAAGAAGTACGACTGCAGTAGACCCATGTCCTCTTCCTCCCACGTCATCAGCAGCGAGGTTTCACAGTCTCAGGGTATATCATCAAGTGCAGGTGTGGCTGGGTCATGAGACAGATGTTCCACCGGAACAGTGGGGTTGGCGTTTTAGTGAAGGCAGTCTGGTGCCTGTGATGACAGACAAACCTCCAGCTCCATCTCAGTTCCTGGAAATGATTGTCTGCAACTGCAAGACCGGCTGTTCTACACTTCGATGCACATGCCGAAAATCTGGTTTAGAATATACAGTTGCATGTGGTGAATGTCATGGGTCATGTTCAAATTCGTCATTAGGCCTAATGGAAGACATTGACTCTGATGATGATGCCTTGGTTTGAACTATTAATTGTTTGATAAAATTAGGTCTTTTACAGAACTAAATTGTGCGAATTAGGTTAAACGATAAGGAAAAACAAAGATTTTTGAGACTCATGGTGGCCATTTTATTTTTAAATTTTGTTATAAAATTTTATTAAGACAAATTTTTATCTCATTTTTCAACTTTCCAGTGTCTGTTTATAAATTTCTTGTACCAGAAATATAGAACGAGCTCTTTTACAAAACTAAATTACATGAATTAGGCGAAAAGATACGTTAAAATGAAGATTTTTGGGACACATGGCGGCCATTTTGTTTTTACCCCCAAAAAGGGGTGTTCCACTAAATTTTTTGCAGTAGATTTTTAGTATGTTATTCTGTATGATGTAAGCTTTCAGAAAATGTATGGGTCAAAACATTTGCAATTAGTGGTGGGTCAAGCCCTATTTTGAGCCGGATTGACTGGACTATAGAGGCATTCCATTATAATTCAACAAATCCAAATAACCACTAAGTCTTCAATTTTGATGACTAAAGCATATGTTATAGTATGTGAAAAATGCATCTCGGCAAAAAAAAAAATTTTGAAAATTGGACAAGCGGTTTTCAAGAGATCGCGTTCTGAAGTTTTGTGGCTGTCACCAGGTGGCACTGTTGATGTGTCCAATGTTTTTTGATTTTAGGGTTATATTTGAGGTAGATAGTCGGTTGAAGTGTCTATTCCACCATTTTTCATGATGCAGAATTCAAAAATGATGTCAATTTTAGTCTACAAGAATTAGCTAAGGAGTTGTGTGGCATTTAAAAAAAATTGGGGGACCAAATGCCAACCCTCAAATTTCCATGTGGGCAACAAGATATCCTAAAAAAATGTTTTGTTCTTTAAAGTTTCTTGCGTATACTTCATGATAATATACTGTTTATTTATGAGACTTTTGTCCTTTTTTCACAATGCAACATTTTATCAAAGACTTGCATGAGAAGTTATATGATCTATTAATGCAATATTTGAATGACGCATGCTCATGATGTCACAATAACAAATTACAGATTTCCCAAAAAAACTTTTTTCGTTGTGAAAATTGCCCGGGAAAACCAGCCCTTGTTTCAAAATTGCAGTCAAATTTTGTTTTCCCAGGCAATGTAAGCAAGCATCATACAAATATTGCATTAATAGATCTTTGATATAAGGTTGCATTGTGCAAAAAGGACAAAAGTCTCATAAAAAAATATTATACTATCATGAAGTATATGCAAGAAACTTTGAAGAACAGAAATTTTTTTTGGGATATCTTGTTGCCCACATGACAATTTGAGGGTTGGCATTTGGTCCCCCAAATTTTTTTAAATGCCCCATAACTCCTTAGCTAATGCTTTTAGACTAAAATTGAGACCATTTTTGAAATCTGCATCATGAAAAATGGTGGAATAAACACTTCAACCAACTTTCTACCCTAAATATAGCCCTAAAATCAAAAAACACTGGGAACATCAACAGCGCCACCTAGTGACAACAACAAAATTTCAAAACGCAATATCTCAAAAACCGCTTGTCCGATTTTCAAAAATTTTTTTTGCCCAAGTTCAAATTTTTAAAACAACAAAATATATCAAAACCAACATTTTCTGAAACCTAGTGGTTACATTTCTTTCTAAAATTTGTTGAATTACAGTATAATGGAATGCTTCATTAGTCATATATTTTACAAAAAAATTTTTCTTGAAAAAATCTTAAACTTCTTCTTCTTCACTCCAGATTAATTAAAGATTCCAAAAATACTTTATAGATATCTTCCACTTTTTTTGAGAAACTGGCCGTGCACTTATATTTTAGCAAAAAACATGTTGTCCAATAGTCACAATGTCTCACTAGTCACAAAATTTCTTGCTATAATACAGTAGTGTGATTTGAGCATATTAGAAAGGGACACTGTGCAAAAGCAGTGCAGTTGTGTCAAATAAGTTGACATACACCAAAGTTTCTGTCATTTAATCTTTTAATCCCAAGAAGGCAGTGATGTAAAGCAGCTACAAGTGTGGAGCGATCAATTTAAAAATAAATAGATTGCTTCTTCTCTAACCTTGTTCAGGTAAAATTCCAGTTCTTAGATGTTATTGAGAATAATGAAAAGCTATTCAAAGATGATACATTTAGGATGCAACCGAACAATTGAATATAACAAGTAAATGAAAATAGCCAGGAGCAGAAACTTGTATAATATAATTTATTGATGAAGCTTTCTCAGCTGCAAAGGAAACTTCTTCAGTATTTTATTCAAATAGAAGATACTTTGAAATTGTTACCAACAGTCACCATAACTTTTTCTTCATTGATGAACTAGCTGCTCAGTTTGTATTTTTCAACGTTCCTTATGCCGTGCAATATCCCAAAGTGTTCTTAATTGTTTAATTGATTTATTTTGTCAAAATTTAGATAAAAACGTCATTCGCTGTCTGCCACGAGCATGTCTCCCGAGAAGACGACCACTTAGAGATCTTTGAACTCTTTTTTTTTCTGATGACGTGAAATGTGAGTTGCCTTTGAGTTATGTTGTTGAATAGTTTCTTATATTGATGTACTTGGTTTAAAACTTCTGCATTTGTGATATCATCAGCATGTGAGATTTGGAGCATCATTACATTGATGCAAATAAAATTGCCAGCTTTGGTTCAGAGAATCTTGATGATGTCTAAGGCTCAAGAAGTGCCGTAGAAATCAAGAAGTGCATAAAAAATCTCACCACTTATATAGTTTTGGCTGACAGTCGACAGGCATTGGAGCCCAACCATCTTCATGAGTGCAAATCTCTGCTCCTTTAAACGAGCACCCCATCGACTGAATCATGATACTCATTCGTGCCAGCAGCCCAACTTCTGCTCAACAACGTTGATCGACAAAACTTTTCTGTGCCTGATTGGGCTGCTGATAATTGGAAGTCAAGCACCACTAGATCATCATGAATCTGGGGTGGTTAAAGGATAAACCCTGTGCCCCAGTGGCTCACATGACAAAGTTCTCATGAGGCCATACAGTATTGCAGTAACTATCAGTGGAAATGGTGAGCAAGAGCTTGCGTGATGCTCTGGGCTACGGCCGTGTGACACACAATGAAGAAGTGGAAATGGTGAAAAAAACTAATTTGCAGTTCTGATAAAAGAGTGCCATTCAAGAATGGAAACTTGGCAAAATTGTATCTGGTCTTTTTGAACGGAATGGCCCGTTTCAGTGAGTCCGATTCAGTGAGTCCGATTCAGTGAGTCCGATTCGGTGAGTCCGATTCAGTGAGTCCGATTCGGTGAGTCCGATCCCTTAACGGGAGATTTTTTCAAATTTTTTTTAAATTATCAGGTACCGTAGCCTAATTATCATTGCCGTTTTAGGGTTAGGGGTTTAGGGTTAGGAACTCACCGAATTGGACTCACCGAATCGGACTTACCGAATCGGACTTACCGAATCGGACTCACCGAATCGGACTCACCGAATCGGACTCACCAAATCGGACTCACCGAATAGTAGCAGACCCCCTTTTGAAAGGTTCTATGCAGTTGTAATCAGACCATCACATGAAAATGAAGCAGGAGTTCAATATTTTAAGAAAACCTTTGGAAAATTTGCGTTAAAAGAAAACGATTTTAATTAAAGACCCCCTAATGAACTCAAAACAAATTAGTGCAAAAATTGATCATAAAGGTCGATACACCTTTTCTTAGGAGCAAAATTAGAGATCTTAATTCCCAGTTGTTTCTCCAGAAACAAAGACAGTTTGTAATGTACACTATAATGTACTGTTGTATTTGTTTATTGATTTTGAATTTTTATTACGTTTGTACTTGCCATGATTAGATTTACCACTTTTGATTTATTTCATATCTATTGTACCCCCAAAATGTTCCTGGCACCAGTACAAATTTTATCTAGATTCACCTTTGGGATTCTTTTTAGTTTATTAAACTCTTAAAAGTTTAGTGATTAATGCAAAAAAACAGCAAAAAAATGTTGAAGTAAAAATGTTTCATTGGTCACAAATGCTATGTCCCGTTATTCACGATGACGCGCTTCATTTATGAAGCAGCCACCGACATACTACCGGAACTGATATTTCAAATCAAACAATTTTTTATAAATAAAGTAAACAATATCACACCAAATCAGAAGAATCGGTTTATCTAATTAATTTCTTCTGATTTGGTGTGATATTGTTTACTTTATTTAAAATGTTTTGTCACACCGTGCATCCCAGTGGATCATCAGTTGAATTATAGGAAAACTTGATGAAAAGTTTAGGAACGAAGTTTTGTTTTGGAATTTTTTATAAGTCTAAGTTTCTGGGCAGCCGATTTTAGCATCGAATAGACAGCGATAGACACGTGTTTCGCCCATGAGGCTGGGCTCATCAGTATCGCACCGTGTATCAGTATCGCACCGCACCATCAGTATCGTACGGTGCGATACTGATGAGCCCAGCCTCATGGGCGAAACACGTGTCTACTGTCTATCGCTGTCTATTTGATGCTACAATCGGCTGCCCAGAAACTTATCGTTTATCGGAGGTCTTTATGGCTAGCGTGGAAGCTACACCGTTATGGTTAGCGAAGCGTTACTGCTGCTCGCTGTACTAGCGAGTGATCAGCCTTGTGCTGATGGCCGGGAAGAACACCCCTTCTTCACATATATAAGTCTAGTTAAAATGTCTATTTAGTTACATTTGGAATTGCCCTGAGCCTACCAATAGTATGCCTGAAATATGTACAGTGCTTTCAGTAAAAGAAACAAAATCTGACCAACTTGCCTTGATCTGATTTAGTGGGTTTAACTGTATATTGATGTCAGCAATTAAGTCTTGAAAAGCAAAGAAACAAGTTCTCACCTCATGCTTATCACAAGCCTCATAGAAGTCTTCGTTTCAAGCAACATTTTATCAAAACAACTAAATCCCAAACAACCTAATTCGAGAAACCTAATCAGGTAGAAAATAATAAAGAGCTGTCCGATGTCCATAAAAGATGTCTGCGATTAAGGGGAAGTTGCAAATTGCGGGCTTTTGTGGACAATGGGGAAGTCGAGGTTCCTGGGACGCAGACATCCTTCTTATAATACAAACAACAAGTTATTTTACATCTCACCCCGCATTCCCATAGCCTACTAATTTCACAACCAAGCTTGATGTCTAATTGTGGAACCTGGAGTAGTTTAGACACACACAAAAATTAACAATGTAGCAGGGATGTCCATGTCAGAATAATGGATTCCTAAAGAAGCGATTACAAATTGGAATCTGATCCAAATCATGGAACCAGAATACTCGTTAACTGTTTGTCGCTGGGCTGCATTCTGACTCCAATCACTAGGGCAAGTTTTTGTTGCACTAAAATCATGAGAAAGTTGCACTTAATTTTAACAAAAGTTGCATTTTTCGCTTCTTACTTGCAAAATAACGAATGCATTTTATAAACACACAGTTTAACTAACTAGTAACTACCGTAAGCTATCTCAACAAAACTTGACCTCGAAAGACTAGACACAACCTGTTTCCGTTTGTGCCGGGCTTGGCCAAAAGCCAAGTCATACTTCAACTTCTAATTTAGTTTGGGTACTATCGTGCTTGGATGGGGTTGTTTGAACTTCTAGCTTGCAAGCCAACTGTTGCGTCATAGATAACTTTGAGATGCTGCTAATCCTTCACATAACTCTCTTTGTTATGCAAATCAAAGAGAACAGAACCATACTAGAAATAGTTTTATAGCATGTTTTTTAAATCACTCCTTTACATTTTGCGCAATACTTGACAAAAGTTGCATGAAAAACAGAAAAAAGTTGCAAAATAAAATTCCTACAAACAGCTTAAAACATCATGCTACATAAAGTCTGAGTATTTAGGAAGCTGCCGAAAGCTGTAAAAAAAGTTGCAAAAGTTGTAAAACTTTGCCCTACTAATCAGACAATCTTTTTGTGCAAAAAATTCGATGTTTGTGTGCAAAGTGAGAGGTGCGACACTTGCGGCACATCTTAATCTTTGGCAACTTGCAATAGGCTTATAAATGCCTGATCTCACTGGGACTAAAATATCTTTTAAGGATGTTTTCTATACAATGAGGAATTTTAACATTGCCCCTATTATTGATACTTTTAAATAATTGTGCATATCACATCACTTTCAAAGTGCCACTTTGTTATGTATATTGACGCTCTTGGTTTATGCCAATTGAGCACTTTACTGGAGGCACCTTGCTATGCATTGCGCAAAGCTCACTGCTTGCAGTTTGAGCACTTTGGCAAGGTTGGCCGTAGTACCATTTTTGGTTACTGATTAGGTACCACAAATGGGAAAATGTCACATGGAGGTATATACATCTCCATGGCCATTATTCCAGTGTAACTACTGCACTGATGAGACCGGGAGGTCGAAACGGTGTGCACTAGGGCAGGGCTTCTCAAACTTTTTTGCTCTGCGACCCCATTTTGAAAAATATATTTCTATGCGACCCCATTTATTTATTTATTTATTTACATCAGACTCAACATGGTCCATTTTACAATCAAACATAAAATGTAGAAACAAAGCAGATACTCAACTCCGAAGAGCTGAGTTGCATTGTACCACATACAAAGATTGATAGTAACAGTCTGTTGGCATTATTTCATAAATTCATTGATTGGAAAACAAGTTACATCGTGTTACAAACTGGTATAATTTTTACGAATGAGAGCTTGAAAAGTTGTGGAGAGCTGAGTTGCATTGTACCACATACAAAGATTGATAGTAACAGTTTGTTGGCATTATTTCATTAATTCATTGATTGGAAAACAAGTTACATCGTGTTACAAACTGGTATAATTTTTACGAATGAGAGCTTGAAAAGTTATGGTATTGTTATCAACGAATGCAGAGGTGATGCTGCGTCGTCTCCGCAGATTAAACAACATTCTGCAACAATTATTGTATCCAACACGTAAGCGATTACTATTGGATGAAAGATAGTTGCACCATAGTTGACAGGCATATAAAGGCATACAATAGGAACGAAACAACACATTTTTAACAGCAATCGAACATTTGGAAAACCTTGCTTTTAACATGTTTCCAGCACAATACAACGACCGTAATTGTCGTTTCATGTCTTCATCATCGGATAGCAAGTCGTTAATTATTACTCCTAAATATTTCACTAGGTCTCAAAGCAGATACGTTTTTCATTTAAATATATGATCGGATTAAAGTCAAGTTTCAACATCTTGGATTTAAATAAAACACCAACAGTTTTGTAGCAATTAAAGTTTTGTTGCATTATGGGGACATCCACGTTAATGACATTAAAACGGATCATTTTGATCATTATATTTTCTTTTTCTTTCTGACTTATCAATTGTTTTCTTTGTGCTTGCAATTGTTACCGCATAAATCTACGAAACCTAACCACTGATCCGTAGTCAATTAATCTTGTAACTGGTTCCTTCAGAAACTAGTTGATAAGCTACTCTGAAATCATAATGCGAGCGGTAAGGTTACTTTTGGTCAGCACGTTACAGCAATGATAGTGTAACAATGCATCAATTGTTACGATTGGTTATATTTTATCGTTCGACATTTCATACCGACGGTTGCGGTCAATTGACATCATGGCAAGACTACAACCTACCGGCACTAGAATTTCATTACGACCCCAAAATTTCATTACGCGACCCCATTTGGGGTCGCGACCCATAGTTTGAGAAGCCCTGCACTAGGGTGTTGCAGGCGCCCCTCAAAAAACTAAACTTCATCAAATTCACTTCTACTTTTTTTTATATGTGCCTTTTGGTAAAAAAACACATTGTGTACAATTTCAACACGATTGGTTGAAAATTGAACTAGCAGATTTAATTTGAATTTTTCAATGCTTAATTTCACTATTTTCAAGAAAAAATGTCAACTCACCGCCAGTAAATGAAAAAAATTGGTGTTATTTTTATATGGTTGTTTTTCAATGGTGAAAATGTTTATTAATTGACACTTGTATTTGATTGTATCATATCCATACTTTAAAAATTTTGAAAAAATTACTGCCTATGTCACTGATTTTGAGTTTTTTTGCAAATAAATTATATCTTTGAACACTCATCTTCTATAATTAAGTGTATTTTTGGATAATTATTAACTCAAAATTGATTGGTCACAACACATCCATGCCGACCAACATGCAATGACTTCCTTGTATTTCTACAACTTGAAGAATGTTCTGGTAGCGTTCTTCAAGCTAAGCAGATTGAAGGAAGTCATGTGCCAACTTGACACCCCGCTCTGCAGAATCATTAACAACATGGAAGTGATCAACTTTGTTTTTTGCTTCTGCATATGAGTGTTCATGACCCCACTCATCCACTGATTTGCTAAGAAAAAATGAATCGATCTTCATCAGTTGAAAGAAGTTCCATGAATCGGGACCTATGAAGCTGCAAAGCATTCTATCATTTGCACATTGTGTAAGATCAGGAAAAACCGGTTTACCAAATCCAACTCCAAATCTTTTCTTGAAAATACCATCACCTTTTGGCTGCTGCATTAATGCCTGAGCAATGATTGTCTTTCACTGTTGGACACAACAGAACTAAAGAGAGATAGTGGAACCATTTCTTCTGTCATGTACCCGAGTTGTTTTAAAAATGCCTTCCTTGTACTTTTTGCCACCAAAGAATCTGTGTCAGTGTATTGTGACAATGTTTTTAAAAATTTGAGATCATTTGAAGGAGCAGCTCTGCTGATAGGATATGTAAGCCACCAGGGAACATATATACACAGCAAATTGAACAAATCTTTTCAGCTTCTTCAGCTGATCTTGCCTCAAAACTACATAAGGCTTTTGCAATTTGAGTATCTTATTTTCCAGAAGAACAATAGATAAGCTTGCTCATCCAGTTGGCTCGGTGCAGTGCTCCTGGTGGTTGCAATGTAACACCAACTGAAGAAGTAGTTCCCATATACAAGTCACATAAATTTATAAGTTCTAGATAATCATTTCTTAAGAACTTAGTTGAATCCGGATATTGCTTCATCTGATTAAAGAGTAGAGATAATTCATTAATTCTTCTCGACTGTCTTTCCATAACGAATTACTTTCATGTGATTTCGATATGCAGAAACTATCTGGCGAGTTGTAACAAACACTTTCAAAGTTATTGTGAAATCGCTCAAACACAAAAATGTTAGGGCGTTTGCTGCTTTCAATTTTTAGATCACTCCAAACATGACTCAGGATTACTTCACGAACGTGATGCCTGCATGCTACCCAAAGCAAATCCTTCTTAACATCATTCTGCAATTGTATGCAGGCACCAGTTTTGTGGCCAGTATTGCTACTAGCCGTGTCAAAAACCATACCTGCAAGAGTGCAAGGCAAGCCCTGCAGTTCCAACTATCCAAGAGCTCTAGACTGGCATTTGCAACTAGCCTTCCTGCAGCTTCTGAAGAGCGTGTTGGCAAATGTGGAATACTGAGTAGTTTTGCACCACCTACACCGGACAGCAGTATAGGAAGCCGGTCAACTTCTTTATTGGAATCTTGCAATGAAGCCATTAACTTGCCATCCCAGTGGATGTTGCCAACTTCAGGGGGTGACCAAGATGCTGTAATGTCTTGAGTGATTTTGAAAATAGTCTTGATTCTACATCTGTGAGTTGCAGGGTGCAGATTTATCCGATTGGTTCTCCAGAACAACTTTGAATTAATAAATGGATGATTGTGGATAATGCGTTTGGTGTTATCTTGTTGCTTATACTAGTAGCCACTAAGCCACGTGATTGCAAAATATCATGGGGAACAAAAATTGTTGTTCCTGTTTTCATAGTACGCTTATGTCTTCGTTTAGGTTCGGCAGATGAAACTTCAATACTATCCGTTAAATCTTCTTCACTGTTATTATCAGTTGAGCTCTCAAGAATGATGGTTTTCATGTCTTCTTTCCGCTTCTTTTCATTTTCCTTTCTTTGTTTCTGAACTGCAATTCTCGATAGCTTCCTTTTTACTTTTCGTTGAAGTAGCCTACTTGATCACTTCCACCCATTGTCGCTTTCCTTGTCATTTGCATGCTCCTTAAAAATTCTCTATCTTCTATCGGAATACGTTCTATTGCATCTCGAGGCCAGAAGGGAAAGGTCAGTTGTAGCTTGTCTTTAAATGATTTGATCTTTGTAGATTGCTTGCCTTCATTCTTTTTGTAGTATTCCAGCTGAATTTTGAGAACACCATTTATTTCATCGTGAAATTTCACTATTTTCTGAGCCATTTTTACTGAGTGTAGTGTGGGAGTGTTAGCTTTTTTATAAAATATCAGAACATCATTTGTTGTCTGATTAGCTGCTTGTGTTAACAATTCTCTTTTAAATTTCTTTATTGAAGTTTCTTCTTCCATCTCTTCTAGGAAAGACAGAAAGCTAAGAATAACTTGCCGATATGTGGGAAGTTTGCTCCCCTTGATTTTTTGGTCGTCTTTAGTAGGAGATGTAGACAGAAGGAAACGCATTTTTTCTAATTTTTGTGATCCACTGGTCATAATAGTAGATTATAACACACAGTGTCTACACTCAGAATGGCCCATTTCGGCGAGTCCAATTCGGCAAGTGTCCTATTCGACAAGAGCCCTTTTCAGCAAGTTCCCTATTCGGCGATTACCGATTAATGAAATACCATAGTATAAATCAGGATCATTCAAAAATGGAGTTAGCGTATCAGGCATTGTAAAATATTTCATGACTTGTGACATAAGTTAAGATTGTTACAGTAGTGTATTACCAAAATTAGACTTACCCGAAAATTAACGCATTAGCTAATGCCCACAATGGTGGGAATATGGCAATTTTGTACTAGTAAAATTCATTTGCAATCTGCTCACTCAGTTTTTCTGCAATCTCAATAAAACTCCACAAAGTGTCCTAATATGCCAAAAGGAATACCAAAAAAAAAGTAGAGTTGTTTTTGACCACATGAGGGCGCCTGCAACACCCTAGTGTGCACTGTCTGCAGTTATGCATTGCATCTGTACTTTGATGACTATAATGAGCTTGAATGACAATATATTGTTAAAGTCTACACTCTACAATACTATACACTATACAGGCTTCGAAATTCACAGCAGACATGTCTGCCGTCACAGCATGTGATGTCCGCGGGAAGTACCATCTAGATTGGTCATATTTGTCCGCCGAAAAATATTACAGGAACAAATCGTCATTGCATAGCACGAACAATTATTGCAAGAATATAATTTCCCGCGCATCTACAAAATGTGACTACTGTATCATATCCCTTAGTTTCCATTCAAGCAGGAAAACTTTCGATTTTTACGTTGCTTTAACGATTGATGACACTGAATCAGCGTAACAAAGGTGAATTCATCGCCAAGAATCGATGGGAGTACTGGTACTTCTACAGTTCTACACTAATCACGCACAACTTAGTTCTTACGTCACACCGTCTGGCTTTGATCTCCGAGTAATATTGATATGGCAAGGTTGGTTACAAAATTTGTTAAGCTTTGGTATTACAATAAGAAAGAAAAGGCTCAGGGAAAATTCACTTTCGCTCACATGACATGCAAAAATAAACCTGAAGAAAAAAGCCTATTGAAACTTTGCACAGCAAAAAACAGTAGCGTTAGTGTAGAAGTTTTCCGACTCGTGCCCAGAGCCTTGTGACGCAAAAAGCCACACGACCTCGTTCGGTGGAAGTTAATTAGTTATGATATATGGCGTATTAAGCAGCTACACGGCATGGCGCTTTAACTCTTCAAATGCACTTCGTTGGTCTGATGAAAGCCTTTCAGAGTGACTTCACTGAAATTTTAAAAAGCCTTCTAAACCGTAGCTATAGTTCTGAAATGGTGAAAAATTATCAAGATAAAGTGATTAAAGCATGACGATCGACGCTAAAACTGGTGTGTCCGCCGTGAGACTTAATTTGTCCGCCGAGATAGCTGCTCAGGCCGGACATGTTTGTCCGCCGTCAACAAAAACAAATTTTGAGGCCTGCTATACATGTATGGAAGAAGATGGATTGAAAACACCAGTGAATAGTATCAAGCTCACATTAGAATTACAAAATATTGAGCAAAGCCCTGCAAAAAACTGAAATGATTACAGCCAACATTTAGTTGAAAATACCAGTGAATAGTATCAAGCTCACATTACAATAACAAAATATTGAGCAAAGCACTGCAAAAAACTGAAAAAATTACAGCCAACATTTAGAATACTCCACCAAATATAAATCTATCACTTATTCATGGTAACAAATGCATGAATCTAAAATATTATTTTAAACCTTTAAAAATTGCTTTTTTATTACCACTTTTGCGCTCTTTATACTACACCGGTGCTGTATTTTATGTTGCAATTACAATATCATATGAGTAAGACTTCTTAGTAGCCTACACATGATGTTGATTTCTTAAAAATCTAACTCCGGTTGAACTTGATTTGATGAGATTTAGAACACTGAGTCCTATTTTTTAATATACATCTATTCTTGGTGTGGGTTATCCAAATTAAATTGAGATGAAGAAAAATGTCAGTGGGTGGAATTCCCAAGAGATGTAAGAACACAACCATAAACAATAATTGAGCACGTGGAAAACAGCGTATCACTGTTCTCAATGATCATTAATCACTTTTACGTTAAAACCACAACTACTGTAAATTCAGCTAAATACCGGGATAAATGGAAAAAACTGTGAATGAATGCCTAAGCCTGGAACAGACATGGCACTCAAAGAAGAAGAATGTATTAAGTATGTTAATCAAAACAACGTTTCCAACTTGGAGATCAAAATAAAGGCTTTCCAGAAAACAAATTATTGTTTGCTCAATGCAATAAGATCTTCAGCTGCCAAACTATAACTTCGACCTGACCCCAATGTCAAGGATAATGGTTGCAGCACTCGAATAATGTTGTTTGTGGGTACCCAACAAACATTGTCTCTTGTGGGCCAGTGGAAAGTTGTTCTAGGGCAGTGGTTCTCAACCTTTTTTCTTTCGTGGCCCATTTTTGTTTGCATGAAAGTTCTGTGGCCCATTCAGTTTTTATGTAAGAAAAAAATACACAAAAGGTTCATAAACAAAAAGCAGCAGAACATTGCATTTGGAATATTGCTGGAATCCTCCTGTTGAATCTAAGCGCTGACGCTTCACAATATCTTCTTTTCGTTAAAAAAATTATATATATCTTCATCCTTGTAATTAGGATGAACTTTTTCCAGATGAAGTTTCAGTTTTGATGGCCCCAATGAATGATGACTAAGAACTTTACAACATAATACACATTGTCCTTTTTCTTCACTGTTATCAAAAATTGATGTAGAGTACATACATACTGAAAGTAATCTTCATCAAACTTAATGCTTCAAGTATTGTCAATTCCTCCCCAACATAATCCACAAAGCAAAATGCTGCACGTACTAAAACACGGATCTGCAGAAGTTTAACAAGGCTTAATTGTAATCACAAACTAGTCTATTACAATTACATCATAAAGTCTTGTAAAAACTGAGTTGATATAAAACTGTATGTTGCAATAATTAGAATGATGATTGCCACTTTGTAGCTAAACATAGCAGCATCATTCATTGTAACTAAACAAACACACAAGTGTAGAATTGACTATAGTGACAAAAATGAAATGAAATGTTTCGATTTTTCAAATATGTCTGTGGCCCACCTCAAAATGCTTCTATAGCCCACCTCAAAATGCTTCTATGGCCCACCAGTGAGCCATGGCCCACTGGTTGAGAACCACTGTTCTAGGGCCATGTGGAGCCATAAATTTAATTTTAACTTTACTAATTTGAGTGTTGTTGACTACCAAGCCAATTCACCAGTGGTTGTCATACATTGCAGCTATATAATCTTGAAGCTTTGGTGTCAACAACTGTGATGTTGTTTGAAAGAAGTGGTGTTCTCCACTTGCTTCGTCATCTTCAGCCGTTCTTTAGAAAGCTACTTTAGCCGTTCTTTTGAAAGTGTCACAATCAATGTGCAAGGTCTCGCAACGGGCTGATTTGTATCTTGACAGAACGTGCTGTTTTCACTATGGAATTTTTGAGCGATGTGTTATTATCGGTTACTGACCTATAGTAACCTTTGATTGTGAGATCTCTATTATGTAATGTGTTTCCAGAGCATTTGAAACATTCATTCAGAACAAATCTGGAATGTTCTGTTGTTTTTCACAATTGCCGAGTGACGTTTGTCATGACGTCATAAGAATGTTTACCAGTAGATCTGTGATTGCGAAATCTTTATTATGTAACGTGTTTTCTAGAACCTTCTACTCCTAGGTGACAATCTAGAAGCTTCTTTAAACCTGCTATAAATAGTGGTGTAAATGATTATGAGATGATTATGAGTTGATTATGAGAGTTGTATTATGAGTTGAATATGAGAGTTGTGGATTGGTAAAAGGTGCAGAAATTATTGTTGATTGAGATTTGAAGTAATTGAATACAAGTAGATGAGAATTGGTGCTGATATAAATTGTGTTCGAAATTAGAGTTATTTGAGAAGCCGTTCGTTAAAGTCCTTCAAGAATTTTCATTATCATTTCACCAGTAGAACTTATTCGACATTTAATTGACTGCTTTTCGGTTATACCCATTAAACTACGTCATTGAACCTTTCCAAGTCTTTTTCCTGGTAAGAGATAGAAAGAAATTGTGACATTCTGGGGGCTCGTCCGGGAAGGTCCCGGGTTCAATTTCTTGTTAGTGAAAAGTCAGATTGAGAAAATTTTTGTATTGGCCAGTGTTCCCGACAATTATTCACCAAATCAAACGTCATATAAAACCGTTATGGTCTACTTAACCTAGCTGGCATCTTACGTCATGGAAATTGCTAGAAAATGTCCAAATATTGCACCATCGGTCGTAAGACCTGATGAAATATTGCATCAGCCGCTTGAACACCTGTTTGAATTGCGTGACAATGTCTTTCACTATTACGTCACAGTACTGCGTCTGTGAGTTTGAGATATTGATATCTATTCTGATCATTCGTAAAATTGTTGCTTGAAGTTAGTCGCAAATTTAACTGTTTCGCTTGGTGCTTGCTAACTGGACAAATTTTCCATCTTTTATCTAAGTAATCTGTTCTGTAGTGACAAGTTTTAGTGGTGTACGGCGTTGCATCCAATTTCGACAGCCAGGTGGCTAATTTTACAGAAATATAATTTTGAATAGACGTTTCAAAGGAGTGTTTCTTTTTCGGTCATTACATGCAGACGAACGGATTCGGAAATCTTATGTTACAATTTTCCCACGAAGAGATTATGGTTTACCGCTGTGACCAGCCAGCATAGCCATCTTAAAAGTAGTGGATTTGGGTCAAACTGGAAGTAAGAGATTTAAGATGAGAAGTAAAAACACTCAGCATGTGATGAACAAATCCAGTATCATGGTTTAAGTCATTTGAGATGAAACAAAATGAAGACACCTTTAAATCTCCGGACAAATTGGTGTAGTAGCGTACGAGTGGGTAAATAGTACATTGCAGTTCAGTCCAATGCCAACCTTGAATTGCATCTTGGACAATCATGGCATAGTTTTCTGCAAAATCAGCTAAAACTACACAGCTGGTTGGACACAAGCGGATGCAAAGAAAGCCCTTTCTTTAAGAGTACTGTAGATAGATACTTGGATTGGCATTTTGCCAAAACTGAAGAAATTTGGCATACCCATTACAATGCGCACAAGTGTCATTTGGTCAGTTGATACCCACTGCTAAGATGCGATTTCTTGATCAATTTTGTCAGAAATTAATTCTTGCAAAAACAAAAAAAGATTTGAAAAACCTGGACAATGATGTACCATGCACAGTTTGCTTTGTACGTTACACACTAGCTTGGTCACCAACTCTTTGTATTCCAAATTAATTGCATTACTTACAAGCAAGAATTGCATTTTGGTGGATCACACAAACACATACATTATGACCACCAGAAGATCCAAGTGTAACACACCATTAGGTCGCAATGAGCAAAACTTGGAAAATAGGAAGGAAAGTGTAATTGGTATTGGTAAGGAAAGTGTATGTTGTTATTATAACTCCTTTACTACCAACAAAGCATGAGAGTTTGATAAATGATAAGATATAGTCATTCCCCTAAGCACGAATTTTTTTTCTGAAACACGAAATATTTTTCATCACCCACTCTTTAATTCTGAAGATATATTTTTTTAGTGGTAATCCACTTCTAGCTACTTGCGTCTACCTTACAAAACAATTTATTTCAGGCGAAAACTCTATCAACTTCGGAAATACAGAAGAAGGTCGTGAATTGGGAGCAGGATTTTCGTGGAAGGGGAAAAATCCCTAATGCGTAAATGCGCAATTGGGGAAATTCGTGGATACAACAAATCTTTCAATTGCACGTTTATTTTGGAATAAATTTGCTTCTATTTGACATGGTTAGCTCCTGCATACCTACTGATTATTTTCACATAGTTTCATCCAAAAATAAAAACAAACCTTGTCGTAATGGATCCCGAAAACGATGTTGGTCTGTAGGAAAATATGTATAAATTACAGCGGATCCGCAATTTTCCTAATTCTTATTTATTTAGTGAAAAAATATCAATCCAAACATTTTAAAGACTTGAGAACACAATAGCAGTGATGACATTCACATTACTCATTAATTCGTCGTCGTCGTCGTCTGAGCTTCTGGGGCCGAGGGTCTATCCTTTTACCACCCCAGATTCACGATGTTCCCGGACTACACTGGAAGGCTGCTAGAGAGCAGCCAGTCTTTAGTTTCATCATCCATGACGCGCAGACCTTCCACTCCGTTAGGTGGCTTGAAGATGGTACAGTCATTGATGATGTGGTCTGCGGTCTGTTCCTCGGCACCACATTCACAGGAGGAGGAAGAAGCCATTCCCCATTGGTGCATGGTTGAGCGGAAAAGGCCGACGCCCGTACGGAGACGGTTGAGGCGCACCCACGCCTGTCTCTGTAGTGTCAGGCCGATTGGGCGTGTGTCGGCGTCGGGGATGAATGAATGGAGTCTGGTGGTGCTTGACCTCCATTCAGAATTCCATTTATGGTCCGCCCAAGTAGCCGCAGAGATGTCTTGTTCATCAGCTTTGTTGATCAGAAGTTGAGCGGCTGGCACGAATGGGTGTCTTGATTTCAGTCGGCGGGGGTGCCCGTTTGGGAAGGCAGAGATCTTGTGGTGGAGAAGATGATTAGGCTCCAGTGCCCGTCGACCAAGGGACAGAGTGGCTTCTTCGCGACGAAGCTCAGCAGGTTGGATGCCAGCGAGAACTCATTAATTGATTGATTGAATCTTTATCCTCGTACTGGGAAAGCTTCTTGCAGAGCTTAATCCTTGCAGTTTCGCATATATACTTGTAGAAGCTTTGAATCACTGACGCAGGCCCGGTCACCGAGATTGACAGAGAGAAGTTTCCGATTGTTGAAGTCTTGTTTCCAGGGTATTATTCCATCCATTAGATGCCGCTGAATGGAGAGCAGTCCTTAACGTGTGTTGCTCAAGCGCACACACCGAGAGTCGAACTAGCGCCACTTGATCTTGAAGCTTCTTTGTTCCATAAGTCATGCGCTAACCAACTGAGCTATCGGGGCGGACGCCATTACACAACGCAACAGAGAAAAAAAAGAAATTTATTAAAGAAATTAAAATGAACAACACAGCACAAGAAACACGAAAACAACATGGAGGAATTAAAATGATTTAACAAAGTCTTCAAATATTTTGACTCGGTCTGCGTGACGAGTGCGCACTAGACGTAATATGGCATCATAGTTAGTGCATTGTCATTTGTTGCCTTTAAGAGGCAGCATAGATGCAACAGAAATTACGTCACATGCTGGGAAAATGGAGATGTCCGGATTTAAATCATCCGGGACATTTTGCATATTTCAAACAGGTGCTATGTTCCTGTTACTGACAAATAAACCATTGATTGATTGACATCTGTAAATTTGCTTCCGGCTCTGAACACCCCCACACTAGCCTGTATAATATACATGTTTAAATAAGTTTCTACATTCTCTAATGCGTATATCTGAATTATATCTGTATCCTAGGCAAAGACTAGGTAACTCTTCATTACACTTTCTTACCTTTTCCATGACTAGATCAAAATGGATAAAATAAAAGCATGGCTGCTCTTGCGCAATGGTAAAAGTGCTCGAATGCGCGACATTTACTACCGCCATCTAGCGGTTGCTGTTTTGAACTTTTATTTGCCACATGGCGCTAAACTATTATTTTCCGATTTTATTGATGTTTCAATGGCAATTCTAGGTTCACCAGAAGAGATTTAACAGCAAAGTTAGTGCAGACGATCAAAAAGTTTTAAATTTTATTAGGGACAGAGTTTTGGGCCTCTGAGGTGAAATATTTGCTGACTGCTGAAATCTGAAAAGCGGTTTTGGTCTAATTTTTAGTGCAGAAATAGGGATAGCAATCTTCTTACCTGTGCTATTTCAGTTTTTGAGTTTAAACAAACATTAGCCTGTTTTATTTGAAATTTGTGTTTTGGGTTATTTTATCAAAAATTCGTGTTGAGAGGAATTTCTATAAAGTTTATATATATATAGTTTTCTTATCACAATAAGGTTTGTCCTCCTTCAGGAATAGTTTTGTATCAAGTCTAGCACAAAGTTATGAATTTACCAAACTCTTTCAGAGGCTTATGTGTATGCGGTTATTAGGTACCGGTATTTATAAAATATTGAAACATGAATAATTGAATATCTAAAAAGTAGAGCCAATTCTGAAATTGAGGCAACATTCTGATTCAGCGCCCTAAAAATATGCTAAACAGTTGAAACATCTTCGGCATCAGAATTTTGTTTTTTGTTGGACTGTGTAATAGGGCAATGTTAAAAGTGAAACTCCTCATTGTTTAAAAAACATCCTTAAAAGATATTTTAGCCCTGCAGTGAGATCAGGCATTTATAAGACTATTGCAAGTTGCCAGGGAAAAAAATGTTGAATCATGAGCAAATTGGGGGCATCTGAAGTTGGGTACCCCAATTTATATTTAAGACCCCTTACACAGAAAACTAAGCATTGTTTAGTGTTTTTGACTTCATTTTTGAGATTCTTGATGCCAAAAACATACATACAATTATGATAGACATTTTGTTTAGAAAATTTGAGTCAGAAATGTAGATTTTAGGCCAATTTTGTAAAACACTGAATTGTGCAATAGCGCCACTAGTGGCAAAAATGCAAATTTTAAAAATGCGATTACTCTAAAACCAAGTAAGATAGAGAAAAACTTTAGGAGCTGGTATACAAGTCCCCCCCTCCCCCTTGGTAACTCATGACAAAGACAGGACTCAACCAAACATATAAATTATAAGGTGAAACTGCTTTACCTTTGCTTTACTGTTCACACACTTCAATCCACATGTTTTGGTCAATTCCTCTTTGTCATGAGTTGCCAAGGGGGGTGGGGGGAGACTTGTATACCAGCTCCAAAATTTAAAATACATTCTTGATCATTTCTTTGTGTCTTCAAAATATGAAAAAACAAGAAAAATCTGAGAGGTGAGGGTGTTCACCATTGGTTAAATTATAATGGAATGACTCATGTATCAAACTATCGATTGCAAGAATGCGCTCAAATTATTAGCTGGCGTTCTAAATTCCTAAGATTCCTATTGATGGAAAAAGTGGGTTATTATTCGACAAAACCTTGAAAGTATTTCGGCTAGACTACCAAACATAAAAATTCAGGTTGGCTTCAGCATGGCTTCCAGGTTAAATGACTAAACTATGAGAATGTCGATAAAACACCTACCGGTATCAAAAAAATCCAGTAAATTTTTTAAAAACTACTTTATATTTCAGTTTAATGCTGTCATTTATTTCACTAAGTACCGTATAATACCGTAGGTTATTTCTATAGGCTACCAAACAGCCACTCAGCAGTGAGATAGGCTAAATAGCAAAACATGTTTTGAAACCTCTTGTTTCAGTGCAAGATTGATCATTTTTGCTGCATTTCAAAACTGCAAAAACAAGTTTTCAATAAATTGGAAACCATTTGCAGAGTACCGTAGGTTATTTAGCACAAAACTGCTTTGCTTCAACACAAAACCTGTTTCATTTCAAATTTAATTTGTTACAAAATATTTGTTTTGACCAACCTATGAATAGCCCTATTTAGTCGATCTAAAACTCAGGCTAATAATTGATTATTAGGCCCAACAGTTCAAATCTCTCAAAACTCCAATTCTGCATTCAGCACTTAAAGAGAATAAGCTTATGGTTAACGTAAAGTTTTTCAACTTGCATAGTTAAACCAATTGCTCTTTGCTTGGTTTCCATTTATCCCTGCAGACTCTTATACCAGTCAAAATCTCAAGCACTCCAAGCTACAAATCAGTTTAAAAACTGAATTGATAGGCAGTCTTGCTTGTATTGACGAATTTGCAAAAGTCTGTTCTAATACGTTTGAGAAATGTGAAATATTTGTTTAGAACTAGGCCTACAGTAACATCGTTTTTAATCTTTTCCTCCTGACTTCCTCACAAATTTCCTTTTTCATCAACTTTGAAGTCAAACTTCCAACAAACTTTAGTTATCCACAAATGATGTTACCCTTACCCGTTGCCTTTCGCTTAGCTCTGTGCAATGATGCGTGACGTGGAAAACAATCATGCTGGCTTATTCATTGTCATTCTTCACTGAATTGCTTGTGAATACCACGGACCAATAGAGTACGCGGACGAGAAAGCTTTTTCTATCGTAAGAGAGAAGTGACATTAGTAGTCTCGTTCCATCGCTCGTCTTTATGTAGCGCGCAATCGCAAGAAAAGCAAGTCTTTCGCAAGGTTCTTTACGCAGCGTTAGCTATGTTTTTGCTTGGAATGAATATTGATTGGTTTTTGTCATTAGTTGACCTGTTTGATTTAGACAGGCTTAAGGCTCGGAAAGTGAGTTTTAAATAAGTCTTCAAAAGGCCTTTGTTTTAAATCGCTAAACAAGTAGGATAGGCTACGGTATTTTGCAACGCAAAGTTTAGATAACATTGTGAAATAAAGACAGGCAAGACACAACAATACAGCAGGGTTGAGCATTATTGCAATATAATTTACATATTTACAAATAGTTTTAACAATCAAACTGTAAAATATATTGTTATAATATAGTGATAATGCTCAACCCTGTTGTATTGTTGTGTCTTGCCTGTCTTTGGTAGGCTACAAGAACGCAAACTCTCTCCCGAAACTGTATTGTGCCATAACGTGAACAAAAGACATTCAATTCAGTTGGTTTTGCTATAGAAGCATGGCAGCTAGCATGGTCTTCGGATAGGTTTTCTGTGTCTTAATTTTTTACCTGGAGTAGCCTGGTAAGGCAGTATTTATTGTATAAAGAGTTTCAGTTATTTTTAAGGTTGACTTGTTTCAGGGGGTGCAGCAGGTGCATTCTGGTGAATTTTTTGGCTAATACGATGGTAACAATGTGATTTGAAGTAGCCCTCCTGTCTACTGAACGGAAAGTTTGACTGTGGGCCTGGCCTATAGCTAGGGTAGGCATGCCCGAGTTATAGCCTATGCCAGGAAAAATGCCACATGTTGAAGTAAAGAATTACTTTGAAACATTTTTTAAATATGCAGAGATTCTTATTAACCACTGCGCGTCGGCGTTTTCGCTAACCTACGCAGCGGCGTTTTTTTTTTGGGAAAATCTTTGCCGGCTTTTGGGCTGTACCAAGGTCTTGTAAACCGATATAAAACTACTTCAAATGGCAGATATTGTTCTTCAAACAGTAAATCAACCTCTTTTACATAGATTCAACCTATTCAGGCCTTCAATCAACGTAAAATGACTTGTGTAAAACCAGTTGTGAACAAACAAGCTTTCTTCAATTTTGAGACTCCTCAAAAGCATGTGAAACGATTTCCGCTGGGTAATCTAGCCGGCGTGGAGTAATCAGCATTTTTTACGTGGATTCAACGTGTCCAGGCCTTGAATCAATGTGAAAAGGCTCATTGAATGTGAATAGCCAGTTTGAACAGACTTTTCTCAAAACTGCCCCTTCAGGTTGCAACTAAGACATCATATATCGCGTTTTCGTTTGCAGAGGGGGCATTGGTCCCCCTGACCCCCCTCTCGGGAGCCCTGATTCTACTGAATAGCGTCATTACACCAATATATAATGGAAACATAAGCTACCGGGACGCATCTTTTGAAAATGTACCATTACATAGGTGTATAGAGGGAATGGACCAATCAGAGGGTTAGGGAAAAGGATAGTAATAATATAGTTGCTAAGATCGAGTTTTCGACCAACCAACATGGCGTAGAGAGTATGCTATTGGCCAGAAGACTGGAGGTCGTTGGTTTGAATCCTCTATTTTGGTTAAGATGTCTTTGATTTGGGAATTTGTAGACAAGTTTCCTTTTAGGAAACGTATTGTGGTACACTTTCAAAAGGTGCTACCGGGACATCCGCCACTACATGTAGTATTCATTACACACTTTGTATTTTTTTAGTGTCTGAATCAACAGTAGGCTACAGAAGATGTGGTTACAAATTGGTGGTTCACTTGATAACTTCACTGATGCAGCTCCCCAAGTAGCAAAGATTGGCGTGTAGCCAGCTCCACGCTAGCGAAGTTATTGGCGACGCGCCAGCGATAATCGCCATCTAGCCGCCACCGATCTGCTCATCGCATAGCCGGCGTAACGCTGGCGAAATTCGACAATAAAGTCGGCTGTGCGTAAGCGCCTCGATCGCGAAAGTCGCTCAAGTTAGTTAACGGCGCGCTGTCTGTACGCCAACGAATTTCGCTAAACTTACTGGCGCGTTTTTGCGGCTGCGCGCGCTGTCGCTTGGCTGACGAATGTCGCCCTGCTGAAGCCCGCTTTTTTTCGGCCACCAGCAGCAGCTGTTGTTTGCGAAATTATCAAAACAAAACACTAAAACTTCTTGAGCATTTCGTGTATTAATTGTATTTTTGTGGTTAAAGCGAGACGCAATTCAAGAATGTAAAACAACGAAAACAATGAAGATTTTTAATAGCCTACACTGTCTTACCACAGCTCCGTTTTCGTAACACAATGCTAAAAAATGTTTCAGTAATATGAATGGCGGTTTTTCTGATCATTTGTAATACAAATAGCAGAACAATTTACAAGTCCAAGCCATGGGAGAGCAAAGCTAAAGACTATAAACATGAAATTATTTGTAAAAGCCCAGCAGCTGTTAAGTGAATTTTGACAGTTTTCGCGAAACAATAATTTTTAAGCAAAAAATTCTATTAAAAAAAACTTTCTTGGTTTTCCAAACTGATTAAAATCTTTGCTTGCAAGATTTACCTTAGGCCTAGGGTAGGGGTAAGTAAAATTTACTCCCGGTTAGAAACCAATTGTGTACTACATACGACAGTGTCATAATTATATAAGCATATATGATAGGTATTGCAATACGTCAAAATCACAGCACTGGAAGAAAATACACAGCAACATCAAGAACACTACTATTGCTTGCACTGTACTCTATGATGTAATAAAGATTAATACGTAGCCAGCAGGGAAATTCAAATTAATGAGTTTTTTGTGCTACCTGGCCTTGAGGGTTGCCAGCACGGCAACCACAATTATAGGGAAGGGCCGCTTGAACGACGACCATAACGCATTTTCGTTTGCACATCTGTTGTGGCTGTCATGCTGGCAACCTTCAAAGCCAGATAGCACAAAATTCAAACCCTCATAACATACCATTGCATGAAAACAAATGTAAATCCACGTATGATACATGCAGTATACCAACAATCATAAGTGATTATTGCGTTCCGACATCCATTAGGTAAATATAAAAAAAATGGGAACAGGTTGTTTTGACGCCAAAGAGCTTTGGTTCGGGGTAATGTTAGGGATTAGGACTGGCGGCAAAACACCCCTCCGAAAACACGTTTGAATAACAACATTAAACATATTAATTAAATGATTAATAACATTAAACTCGACTTCACTACAAGAATTAATATTAGTGAATAGACGGCACAACAGTGTTTGGCAATAGCTTGTCGGGATAAGATTTTCCCAAATACAACTACTGTACGAAGGAAGCAAACCGAATAAGAGGCACAAAAATAATAATTCGCAGCAAGATGTTAAAATAGAACACTAAAAGGTCAACAAACAACCAAAAAACATATAGCGTTCATGTATCGTCCATGTATCGTCGTTTTTTTTTCATTTCTGTCACCAGCCGCCTTCAAATACCGCTTCACTGCAGATTTGTAAACTTTGTCCGTCGCCTCGGCTTGCCTTCGAATCACATCTGTAATAATACAATATGAGCTCTCTGTGAAAACAATTTCGCTCACAACAACAACTTAATTACACTACTAACTCATTATTAGGGATCGAACCGATGGCAAGTATCCTTAACCTGCATGAGGACATGAGTGGGGTTCATTACAATTAAATGTACTGTATAAACCCCCCTATGACGTAGCAAGACGGGTAGTAATATAAAAAAATTGTAATTAGGGAACGTTCAAATATTACGTAACGCCTTCGACGGGGGAGGGGGGGGGGTTATGTAAAGCGTTACGTTAGCGTCACATCGGTGGGGGAGGGGGTTTAATATAATTCATCAGTGATAATACTCAGCACTATTGAAACATCTTTTGTCATAAGGTGCTGCTGAAACCCGTGTTTTATCTTGCAACAACAACCACGCATGTGATATTTGGAAGGCATGGCTAAATAGTAGAAACTGATATAACTTATTACAGGACGTTGTCACATTTTAACGTTTATATTACAGAAAAATATTCCATTCCTTGATAAATCTTCCAATTTGTCAATCCTCAGTTGATTTGATTTATATTTAACTTCCATTCATAAAAACAAAGAAGCCTGGCATTTTCCACCATCGTACTGTAGTATGCATGGTGTTAGCAATAGCATTGCAGCACTTATTACTGACGGTAGCTCGTAAAACTACTTAAATATAGACTACAATTATATAAATACAAACTTACCAAATTACATTTTTTTATTTTCAGATCAAGAAAGGCATTTTTTTCGTTTTTTCCACTTCAATTAAACTGAGCGGCCAGATCGTAATTCATTAAAAGTCGCATAACTCTCCACACAGTTTCTGTACATTTTCATCCAACCGTTGTTATTTTCCATTGCTGTTAAATGAACATCCACACGTTACTCAATAGTCAGTTTAGAACTGAACAAGGTAACAAGCGAAGTCTAGATCGTGAACACAAACCAAACAACCACACGTTCTATATATTGGTTAATCGTTAGGTTATTCTTTAAAAATCATCATAAATTGGTTTAATAAACATGATTCTATTTTACAAACTAAATTATTTCTGCACACAAAATGTATGTGGAAGCATTTAGAGCAAAACAAACAAGTTTTAAAAATTGAAACTGAGCAGTAGAATAGTTAAAAGCCCAGACAGCAAAATCTGTCATTTTTACATTGGTTCAATGTCCGCAGACGTCACATCAATGTAAAAATGACGGGTTTTGCTGTCTGGGAGGTTCTAATCTTTTTTGAGTATGATTTACTGTAGTTACCACCTGCAAAGCGAAAACAAACATGTAACTAATATGACAACAGTTACTTTATAGGTGCAATAACAAATATTTTGTCAACACGTCATGTTAGAATTTAACTGATCGGTTGTTGCATGACATAAGACTGGTGTAGCCATGTCGGAATAGGATTGCATGTACCTATTCCGACATGGCCTACCACACATGTAGCTTGTGGCATAAAAGTGTATAACAAATGAGTACAGTGACTTACAATAGCTGCCAAAACATCCGCATCTTCTTCTAACTTTTCTTCCAGATCAAAAAGAGAGCGTTTGTTAGCTTGCTTAAATCTTCATGTAATTAAGGTTAAAACACAACAGACTAGGACACAGTTCCCTCTTTCGACACTTTCTTACATGCTGTAGGCGTAATCGGGTACAGCAAAATAAGTGCAAAGTAAGCTTTATTGTACAGCAGTCTACCACTCTACCCAATAACTGAACAAGCGCAAATGACAATTAATCAAACAAACAGGCTCTTCAAATCAAATCAACCGCGTGTTTGAAATGGCACGTGACTTCAATCAAGCGCAACTAAACGGTATGATGGCGAAATTTTTCTAATCAAGCGCGAAGCTCGGCCTTTCGTACGAAACCAACACCATCTGACGAAACTCGACGGCGCGTTGCCAGCGGAAAGCGAGCGAAAATCGGAAGCGCGTCTCTCGCTCGAAAGTCGACGGCGCGAAGCTAGCAGAAAACGCTCACATTGGCGACATCGAAAATCGTTAGCTGTAGGACAGCGCCTGACTGGCGAATATCGTCATGACTTTAAAGAAAAAAAATCATGACGATATTCGCCAGTGAGGCGCTGTCCTACAGCTAACGATTTTCGAAGTCGCCAATGTGAGCGCTCGTCGCCCTGATGACGCCAGCTGCACGCCGACTATTGCTACCTGGGTCTTCAATATTACATTCGTGCATTCGAATCCACCACAAATGGGAGCGAACTTTTTCACAAGTTTAGCTGTGATGCAATTGAAGTGATCCCAGGTTTATTTCACGGAAAACTTCAACGTATGGAAGCAGTGGAGCAAACAAGAAAATTGTTTGATGTGTTTCTGAGGTAAAAACCAAACATATAGTGGCATTTTCATTCTATACCGATGCTATAGCTTGTTTAACCAATGTAGCTTATCAACAGTGATTTAAATTTATTTCAATCATGTCTGTTACGACGAACGACAGTTCTGCCAGATTTCAGAAACTGCCTTCAATGATTAATATGCTTATCCAGTGATCTCGTGGGATTGCTGTTGACTGAGCCAATCCCAATCTCTCCGTCTTATCTTCAAATACGAAACTTGTCTTAATTCAGTCTGTATTTATTGGTCGATATCCAAAAACTTCATATAAAGTCGCCAAATAGATAACGCAATTGTCTATACCAGCCAGTAAATGAGACATACCGGTACTCAAGATGCATAAAACGGGGCAAGATGCATATTTTAACTTTGCCTACATTACCGTAAAAAATAGCACGAATTTACGATTTGTATACCATTAAATACTCTTGCCAGCATCTATGTTCAATACACAAACATTAACGTTTTGAAATTTACATTTCAGAGATGAAAATAGCAAAGTTTCACAACAACAACAAACGACTAATACGGTGCTTACAACTGATGAAATACACATAATAGAATATATTGGGGGATACTTGTTACGAAAATTGAAGCGCAGTGCCACAGATGAACAACAAGGCATTTTGTCTAAACTAGAAAGTGACACCAGTTGCACAGCGGGTTCATCTATGATTGACACACTACAAAACGACGAATACGGAACATTACTGAATCCAAGTCCTTCTCTGATAAAAATTTTGCTGAGGCTGGAAGTGGATTTTCGAAAACATTTCAGCTTTTGTAATACAATGCAGACTGTGTTTAAGGAGATTGATATAAACAGTTTGTATTTATTAACCAACGACTGGGACATTGTGTCATATATTGTAAACCACATTTGCAAGCTATATTTTAAACTTCGTACCTATCAAAAAACGAAGATTTTAAAGCTCAAAGTCATTGGTGATGTTCAGAAAAACAACATCAGTCTGCGTAAAGCGTTACAGTAAAGACACTAACGTACAGAATATTGCTCGTTGTTTTACAATAAAATGTAAATGAAAGTACTTTATGTTGTAGTGCTACGCCTTCCCATTGCTTTAGACTACGGTTTTTTTCATGGAACGTCATTTTTCATAAGGTACTTTTCATGGAGTGGCCGCTTTTAGCGAGCGCCGAATTAGTGTTGTGGGCAATACCAGTGATTTTACATCAAGGCTACTGTGCAACAAACTTTACTCAGTCGAATTTTGTTAGGGCTGCACTAGAGTTTAATTTTAGGCTTCTGACAATAACATAATGTTAAATAATAGGTTGAAAATAGCCTAACATGTGGATAGCACCTTACCCATGGTACAAAACTATATTACTAATTAGCCAAGCACCTTAGGCGGTGAGATAGCTCAGTGGTAGAGCTCAACGCACATAAAATCGAAGGAACATCCCATCTAAAACTCTTGTGATGTCCGTTTAAACTACTGCGCAAGTGTCTGTAGTGAAGCGTGACGGCCGACACGTAAAACGGAGCAAAAAGAGGAGTTTCAACTCATTGTGTTATATCTCGTTGGTCAGATACACATAAAGTGTGTGCAAAACATTTCACGAAGAGGATTTTATACAGGTTTCTTCAGATATTCGCAAGAATAGACGTCTTGCCAGAGACACGCAAAAGTTAAAGCGCTTACGCATAAAATCCACTGCTGTTTCAAAAGTATTTCCAGATACCTTTCGAAACTATCTTCTTGCTACTTTTGCTAGTACTGCGCCAGCAAGGCGATATGTGGAAAATGAAAGAATCCAGCAGCAAAATCAGCGCTTGCTTCAGCAAGACGTTTTTGATAACTTTCCATCACTTACAGCCAAACTGAAAGATGCGCATCTTCATCTACTTCTGGTACTTCCTTCTGGATTTGTAACTGTTTTTAACTCTTTCGCGCCCAGCATCATTTTAAAATGATTTGCGGTTTAATGCGAAACGCCCAGCATCATTTTAAAATGATTTGAGGTTTAATGCTAAACGCCCAGCATCATTTTAAAATGATGCTGTTTGAAGCGTGATATAAAACTTTTTCTTTGTAGCAGAATATCTATAAATTTACAGGTCCCTTTTAAAATGCTTATTTTATTGATATTCTCGTATTTAAAAAAAAAAAAAAATGCTCAAATTTGACAAAGTGTGGTTACTTTTAGCCAACAGTTAAAAGAAAAGTGTGTACTAAAGGAACAAGGCATGTTTGATTTTTCCTTGATACTTTATATCATTAGAAAGTCCACTGAAGAAAAAAAATCCTTTTAGGTTCTACAGAAAAGGTGGGAGTATTTTTTTTGTAAGATCCTTCATTTTCACAAAATTTGTAACAAAAAAAAAAGTTAAAAAACTACACATTTTGAAAATACTGCATCTTCAAATGTGTTGTATTAGGAAAGTAGGTTCTTACATTTATAGTCAGAACTTGAAATTATCTTTACAATGAGATATTCCATGTCAAAATACGCAATCGGTATCACGCGTGTCAACTCGTTAAAGTTAGAGAAAAAATAGTAAAAATGCCTGGGTTTTGCGGTCAAACCGTGCAAAATCGCTGGGCGCGAAAGAGTTAAAGAAACCACAGTTGTCTTTCATTATGTAAAATATGCTGAGGATTTTGCAAGTGCCCCCAGCTGCTTGGATCTGTTATAGTGACTGAGAGCTTGAAAGTTACTGCATTTGTTTCTTTGGCTGTAGTGCCACCACATTTGAATAGGCATTTGCTGCAGTCTCAATCATTGAAAACCACCTCTAAATTGGCGAATATTCTAGCTTTCTGCAAATATATTATGGATGAACAAGATTCTAAAAATACCAGCAATCGTATAAATTTTGTCAGCATTGCTGTATCTGCATTACAAAACTATCTATCAGCGGAGACACTGCCTGACTGCGGAGATGATGGCCATTCAGAGGCATCACTAATTCTGTTTGTATGTGAACAGCTTAACCTGCCTCTAGTTGCAAAACAAGGACGCCGTTACTCCAGCAATTTAATAACTGTGTCTTACTTGTGGCAGCTGACGAGCACTTCTTTGTACAAGATATTAAAGAAGTTTTTTATTTTGCCTTCTATAAGACGACTTCAACAGCTTTCTGTTTCAAACACACTGTGAATGGTGGACAAATTGATGTGCAGTACATAAAGCAACGCACTGCTTCCCTACGGAACGAAGAGCAAATTGTCACTTTGATGATAGATGAGGTTTATACAGCGCAAAGAATAGAGTACAGTAATGGAGCCTTTGTTGGACTTACGGAAGATGGGACTTCTGCAAAGACGGTTCTCACATTTATGGTGCAGTCAACATGTGGAAAATATAAGGATGTCATCTGCTTGATACCTGTCAACAAATTGGACACTAAGTTGCAGCGCTTCTGGTTCAACAAGATAATGGTGGCACTGCATGACATTTTGGTCGTGATAGCTGTATCTGTTGACAATCATGTTTGTAATAGGTATGTAAATCAATTAGGCCTAATGTATATATATAATAGTTAATTATATAATAGGTACATTAACTTTGTTGGTTGAACTACAATGCATGTGAATTAAGTAGACTAGACCAGTGGACAACATTAAAATATTATCAAATATCCTCTATGGTATGAACTTTTGAACGGGTAATTCCATCTTTGATTTCGATTTTTTTTTTAATTTGACATTAAATATGTGCCATAATTGTTTGATTTTTTAAACAAGGAAAAAAAATCAAAATTTCTATTGAATGGTTTTTGCGGATGCTAAATTGTTGCGGCAGTTTTATTTTTTCTACAACTTCCTCAATTGTTATGTACCGTATAGTAGGCTATATAGTACCAATATAACCGTAATAGTTGTGCTTTGCTGCTATTCTATATTATTTGTTTGAACAATTTGTCATGGGTTGTATTAGACTGTCACAATTTACTAGTGCTGTTGATAAAGTACCGTTACTAAATGGAAAATGGTAGGAGGGTGCACATTTTAAAGATACATGTAATGTAACATCTAACCATCAATGGTTGGATGCATCCGTCGTCGCATGGTGTATACCTTGACTGGTAAGAAACAGTGGTTGTGGAGCACTAATTGCAATTCATTTGTTTTAGGAAGATCTTCATGGACTTGTGTGGAGGCAAACTTCCACACAGTACTGTCCACCCAACAAAGCCGGACGAACGCCTCTTTCTACTTTTTGATTTTACCCACAATTTCAAAAACATATTCAACAATTTTGTCAACAAAAATCGCATGCATATTCCTACTGCTGGTCATGAGAACATTCTTGGAGAAATCTGCACACCACTGTTTGATCACGTGAAAAGATTGTATTCTATAGAAGAGCACAAAACTTTAAAGATTGCTCACACACTGCAAAAAGCATCTTTAAATCCAAGCAATCTTGCAAAGATGCGCCTGCCACACTGTCAAGTAACCGTAAAATTCGCAAATTGACAGGAAAAGGTTCTGTTAGAAAAGAATCTTTGTAATGCCTTTTGTTGTTTTCTGTTTTATTTTTGTATGTTGGAAGAATTTTTGGCTGTAGCGCCTGTTCTGAAAGTTATAAGCTTTCGATTTCTTGCAGTAAGTTGTCTACTGCTGGTCTACTTATGCTGTTTATTGACAAGAGGTTCAACCTCTGATGTTTCTACATACTTTGCTTTTGTCGTGTCTTACCCCTACCCGGTATTTTTTGAACATTTTTTTGTCTAAATGTTCCCCGATAAACTTCAAAAAAAAGTCAGAAGATATCAGCTTCTTGCATGAACCGTTTTTACTTGGTAAAACATTTATCGCAAAAGGAGGGCCAGTATGCGCGCCGGGTGGATATGTATTAACCTCCGATGAACCTTTTTTATGTTTTACCAATTTACAACGTCCAGGTTGCTATTATTATGCGTTTAATATACTTCTGTGTTGGTTTGTGAAGCACCATAGAGCTACCATAAATGCTGTGTTTTCCACTGTGTAGATCTGGTTGCAATACTGCATGACATCATTGACTTAGGATCTATGCTATGATATCCATTTGTTTAGTCACAGTTATTGTCCTGTACTATGCTTAGTGCTGGCATGATTTACCTATACCAGTATCAAGTTATTCATGCCTTTTGTTTTTGGTGTATAAAACGTCTTAGTTTTTGTTTACCATACTGTCACTTGTCAGGTTTGGTAGTTTATCAAGCATGAATCTTGCTTTGTTGGGTTTAATGTTGTTAAGAAACTGATCTTTTTAAGATCTTCTTACGTTGATTTAACGTTTAGTGACATTGAATTGATGGGAATTATGACGATTAGTTGTTAGGTTTGTATAGCGTACACTTCTGAAACATAGATCAAGCTTTACTGCAAGCTTTACTGTACATGGATTTCATTGTACATATTAAATTTTACGTTGAAATTACGAAAATAAACGTTTAATCAACGTTGATATAAGTCTAATTTGTATTCACCTGGTGACCATTATGCTCAAAACCAGGTGTAGAAGAAAGAATTGCTTTGGTTTTACTCAAATACGATTTTGACTAAGTAGGACTACTAATGACAGGGCAAAAAAAGCTTTCTCGTCCGCATACTCTATTGGTCCGTGGTGACTACTTGATAACTTGTTCAGCAATTAGTAAAATCTTCTTAAAAAAAGTAGAATCAACGTGAAAAATAAGGAACTGACTGTTGTATTATATTCAAGATAATTTTATAAGAACACCAGGCCAAGTGACAGTTGACATACCGTAATGATAAGCCACTTATTGATGGGCTCTCGAAACTTTGCATAAGCAATGTTCAGTTCAGTTCAGTTGTTTTTATTTCTGACCATCATATCAAAACAATACACGTCAACATAGCAAAGGTCGAGAAAAGGGTAGAAGCGACAAAACGCGAACGTTAAGACGTGCTTGAGACCGAAGTAAGTTATTGATTTGAAAGAAATTTGGCACGGTCGCAACACCTTCAGAAAAATTTAAGATATAAAGGGAAAATAAAAAAAGAAAATGTTACAAAAAAACAAAAAACAAATAAACAACATATATTTATGCTATAGCTTTATTAGCCCACATAGCTTTAGCTGATATATTTAAGATTTGTATGGACAGTTGCTATGAAGATCGGCCATGGTGCGTTATCAAGAGTGCTGATGGTCGTAAGGGGAACACGTCTTGATGCGTTTAGCTCATAGCAAAGAGGAGCAAGGCAGGCAAAGAAAACCCCACAAAAAAATCCTACCACGGGCAAAGCCATTTCAAGCGCAACGCACCATAGGCCTTGCACGACTCACAAAATAGATAGGCTATAACTTGACGACAGGAAAACAATGACAAAAACAAATAAAACAAACTAGCAAAAACAACATCATCATCTTGCGGAAATTCAATTATACCCAGAGAAGTTATATCTTGAAGATATCAAGCGTGCTTTGATAAAACTTGCGTTGATAAAGCGATAATTTTAGACCCCAGTCAGCTAAACTCGTCACCTCCACACTGATCCAACGTTAGCAAACGTTGAATTAATGCAAAAACGACAGGCATCGCCAGCTGGGATGTAGTAGTGGCATGTCACAGTAATATGATAAATTTGGGTTAGGCTACCGTATGTTTTACACGTTAAACCATAACAAAAGTGAAAAAAAAAAATCCAATTCGGCATGTTAGAAAAATAGATAAACAATCAGACAATAGCATGACGATCCAGTCCAAGATATTGATATAAAACAACTGGTTGGAGCACATGGCCACCGCTTCATCGAAAGATGGTGACTGGTCGAAGAGGATGGAAAAACTTCTGCAGACTCTGTAGAACTTCTGTGGACAAAAAAAACACAAGAACCAGAAGACCAGTAGGAGTACTTACAACCTTACTATTTTGCTAATAAATCTACACACATTGGCCTATCATTTCTGGGCAAAAAAAAAAAATATTAGTAAGTTTGGTGTATGTTATACTTAGATAGGATTATTTCAAGGAAGATTTAGCTTGTTCATTTTTGATTTAAAGCCTTTTTACAGTTTTGCATTCATTTCTGATAGTAGGGGGAAGCTTGTTCCAAACTGTTGGCCCCATGTAACTACCGTATTGATTGTTTGCAAGAGTTAATTCTGCAATATATAGGAATATAAGGAGAATTACTTCTTGTTGTTAGGCTATTTGATTGTTTACACATAATTATATCATTAAATGTTGTGGGAAGAAGGTTTTTTGAATATTTAAACATGAAAGTTGCAATCTCTGTATTTTTCATGTGGTTAATTGATTTTTAATTATTGAGTTCCATTACACCTTTTATGCTTTCTCTGCGGTCAATGTCAAATACAATACGAAGAAAGTTATTGCATGTACGTTGCAGCTTTTGCAATGAAGTTTTGTTTTCATGACACCATGTTGAGATACAATATAATATCTGACTCTCAACTAGAGAATGGTAAACGGAGAGAAGTGCTTGTTTGTTTAGGAAAGGCTTGATTTTTTTGTCACGCAGAGTGTTGATCTTATTTTTTGAAGCAAGATTTCCATATGAGATTTCCATGACAAATGCTCGTTTACAATTATTCCCAGAAACTTTATTGAGGCAACCTGTTCTATGTTGTTTTTTTGAATTGCTTCCTTGACTTGAAAATAATATATGTTTGGTTTTGGTGACATTTAGAGACAATCGATTTGTTGATAGCCATTGATCTATGCATACAAGCTCTTGATTTGCCATATCATATACAGTAGAAACGGTTTTATTTTTATATATAATGGTGGTGTCATCTGCAAACATTATTGCAGTTCCGTGTTGAAGGCAGTTAGGAAAGTCATATACATATATCAGGAATAGAAGAGGGCCTAAGATAGACCCTTGTGGGACACCCAAAGATATGTTATTAACATTAGAAGATAGTGTGCCATTGAAAACCACTCTTTGTTTTCTATTACTCAAGTAACTCATGAACCAGTCATAGGCCACGCCTCTTATTCCGAAATGATATAATTTAGCTAGCAATATTTTATGGTCAATGGTGTCAAATGCTTTAGATAAATCAAGAAAGATTCCAAATGCAAGATGGTTGTCATTGAGTATACTAGTGATACTTTCTATTAGCATTGAAGCAGCATGGCTTGTGGAATGATTTTTTCTGAAACCAAATTGATTGTTATAGAAAAATTTATGTCTAATTAAAAACGAGTATAATCTGTTGTACATGATTCTTTCTAATAGCCTATCTTTGAAAAAACAGGTAGTAGGCTGACTGGTCTGTAGTTGTTTGAATCTTTGCAGCTACCCTTTTTAAAGATAGGTATCACCTTCCCCAACTTAAATGAATTTATGAATTTTCCACTCGTTAAAAATAAGTTAAATATATGAGTTAAAGCATGCAGTATATTGTTTGGGGTTGACTTTACAACTATGGATGGTATTTCATCGATGCCACTGCTAGTTTTTGCTGGCATAGCATGAATAATATTGTTAATTTCATTCAAAGTAGTTTGATAAATATAGATTGTCTCAGAGCATGGAGAATCAAGATATGTTGAAAATATTGTATTTGATTTGGGATTTTTTTTTGTAAGGGAATGGGCAACACAGGAAAAGTGATCATTGAAGTGATTTGCAATAGTTGATCTGTCAATGACTGTAGCCTACTATCATTTATTTTGATAGGCTGCCATGGTTAGTCTTAGACTGGGATTTACCTAATAGATTGTTGATTGTTTGCCAAGTAGCTTTCATATTAAATTTTTGCTTTTCAAATTTAGATTTATAAAATTCCCTCTTTTTTGTTGAACTGTATGGAAGTATAAGTTTCTTGCAGAGGTGTAGTTCTTTTTGGAGTGAATAGTTTTATTTGCTATGTACTTTTTAAACAAACGCTCTTTTCTTCGTAATAGATGTAGTAGTTCTCTATCAAACCAAGAATTATTCTTTTTTAAAAGTGTTTTTTGTAAAGGAAAATGCTTATTAAATTGACTAGTATATTCTCCTATGAATGACTCATAAGCTTCATCAGCATCAGTTTGATTTAAGCAACATGTGATGTCCATATTTTCCAGAGCATTTGAGAACAACAATGAACCCTCAAGAATTTCGGTAGTTTACTTGGTTCAATTTCACTCTTTGGTCCACAAAAATCATGGACTCCTTCCTGATTCGTTGACTGTGGCTCACACCATTATTGATGTCACCCTTTGTCTCCGAGTGACTACCTAGGGTTTCATGTCACCATCTCTTGACCAAACACGATCATTCTGACTGTTAAAATGATGCTGGACATCAAAATATGCTTTCTACCTTAAAACACATGACGTTAAATCACCGAGGCACCAATGTCATCAAGTTGCCTCGAATGGCAACAACGAAACATGCAAGCTTGATCTGAAGATTCTTCAAGATTGCCAAAAGTCTCAATTACAGTAAATGATGCGAATGTGGCACTTTGCAGTTTATATACAAAGTAAAGAAATAAAACTGGGATCTGACTTGTTGGCCACCCTTGCTTTAGTTCAGTAGTTCTCAACGGAGGTGGTACCGCCCCCAGGGGGCGTTTTGATTTCACAAGGGGGCGGTATGATTACCTCGGATTAAGGCGAAATGGCCCGTTTCGGCGAGTCCGATTCGGCTAGTCCGATTCGGTGAGTTCCCTATTCGGTGAGTGCCCTATTCGGCGAGTTTTTGAAATTTTTTAAATAAAATTATCGGGCACCGTAGCCTAATTATAATTGCCGTTTTTACATCGTTTTAACGTCGCTAAATCTTGAAATTGTGCAAATTTAAATCATGATGCCGGCCCTTGTCTCCGAGTGACTACCCAGGGTTCCATGTCACCATCTCTTGACCAAACACAATCATTCTGACTGTTAAAATGATGCTTGACATCAAATTTCTTCTCATCGCTGAACACAAGGTTTGGCAGCGTGCCTCCTCCGTAATTAATGCGTGATAGCAGACTTCTGGCTCTGAAGAGACGTTTCTCAATGGTATTGGCATTTAGCAACTGTTTCTTCATATGTTTGAATGAGCTCATCTTCAAATTCTTCTTGTGAACTGTGAACATGGTTCCATAGGCCACGTTCGCCTCCTTTGCCAGCTTTTGAATTGGATCTCTTGTAACGTATATTATTGATGACCCTTGCCGCCTATATTTCAAGCGGGCTATCACAGCAGTAAAGGAATCATTTTTTATGGTTGTATTAAGCTAGACTGCCATTCAATCAGGGCCGTAGCCTAGCTTCGTCAGTTGAGGCTCCGATGCAATTAGGCCTATTGGTTCTCCCTATTTTTTCTGTGCATATTAGATATGCGTATAAAAAAACGTGCATATTGTGCGTTGAAATGACATATGTAAAGCTTGCATTTGCTACAGACCATGCAACACAGGTGTCTATCGCTGTTTATTCTTGCTACAATCAGTTGCCGACAAACATTTATTGTTACCATTTAGCCTAGCTTGTTTTGGCCGCTTTTTGGGCTCAATAGACGAACTGGTTAACCCATTGATGAAAACGTATGGGCATACACTTTGCATTTTTCTGAACTCATTAGATAAAATTTTTATCCCGTTTTTATTAAAAACTGGATTTCCGTAGAAGTTTGGTAATTAGGTTTGAAAACGAAGCTACGTTTTAAACATTTTTTATTCCGACCACAGAAGGATTTCAATAATTTGTTTGTTTAGCCTACCCAGTTTCATGTAAGCTATCCAGTAAAGTTCACATAGGGGTGCAGTAGCCTATTAAGCTAGCATGATCACGTTTTTTTGCTCCCATTGCGACACCATTAGAGTACCGTACGTAGTCTTCACTGCAATTATAACACAATCGGAAGGAGCAAAGAGGTAGCCTAGTTTTCGAATCAGCTGCTGCCTTTAGCATGCCATTAAGTGTCTTTGCCGAGACACAGCCTTAAATTCTGGAGCGGTGTCGAACAGACGTCCTTTGCGAACATCGCGCAAACGTTTTCACCACTCAATCATGCAGCCGCTACATTACGGTACTATAAATCTTAGCCTACATAGGCTACTTAATTACTAAACTGCAGTAGAAAAATCTCACAACAGAGAAGCGTGGCGCCTCATTGCCTCAAATCCTCGACGAGAGGAAGGAACTTGATGATGATGATGACGAGAGTTTTATAATGCTAAAAAGTCTAAACTTACGAGATCCTTTCGTTCAGTGGCCCGGTGCAAGAGGCTATAGCACTGTGTTGGCTGTAGTTAGGCCGATGATGAGCTACCACCGTGCAGTAATTTTTTTTTACATAGACAACTTAATTGTAATGTTCAGTCAAAAAAGTACTTTTATTACCAAATGTACGACTATAATGAGCAATTGTTCGATCAAAGCAACAACCAAAACGTTCAAAAACTGTGCTTCACTTGTTGCAGACAATCATTTCCCAGACAAAACATAAAACCTTTTACCGTTATAATTTACCTGGCGTCTACGCCGGGACTACAGACCGTCTACGTCATGGAATATTGCTGTAAGCGATGAGGTCTTGCAACTTTCCGAATTATAAAATATTGCATCAGCTAGATTTAACTCGTGTGACTTATAAACTATTGCATCAGCCAGATTCACCTCCTGTGAAATTGCACAACAAACCATATTAACTGTTACGTTATAGAGGCGAGTTATGTGCGTTTGAATGTGGCATCAGTGTTACGGACAATTTTCAAATCAATTTTCATTTTCAAATCAAACAATTTTCAAATCACATAGATAGAACCGTTGTCTACTGAACCTGACGTCTTACGTCATGGACTGTTGCTAGAAATAAGCAAAGATTGCATCACCTTTGTCACACCTGTGAAACATTACATAATCGTTAAATCTTGAATTATACGAGATATGGTGTAAGCCAAATTCAACAGGTGTTTGAATAGCTTCATAATGCTTATCATTATTACGTCACAGAAGATGCTTACGTGCGTTTGAAATATTGCAATCTATTCTCGTCATTTTAAAATTGTTGCTTGAAAAGTTGGTCGCATATTTAACTGTTTTGCTTATAGTGCTTGCCAGTTGGACGAATTTTCCGTCTTTATCTCAGTAATTTGTATTGTAGTGACAAGTTTTAGTGGCGTACGGTGTTGCGTCCCAATTTCGACAGCCTTGAGGTTAATTTTACAGAAATACAATTTTTGAATAGACGTTTTTAGAAGAGTGTTTCTTTTGGTCATTACATACAGACGAACGGATCCGGGAATCTTACGTTACAATTTTCCCACGAAGAGATTATGGTTTACGTTGTGACCAATCAGTTTCGTCATTTTGTAGATTGTCAATCAGAAAACTGGTCAGATACTAAACAGTTCTGCTTTAGGCTACGTAGGCTACTATCTAGACGAAATTTCCGTTTTTCATCCAGAAATCTGTTTTGTGATGACAATTTGTTTTGTGCGTTAGTGCGTATCGTGTTACGCTCTATTTTTTAACAGCCTGTGGCTATTCTTCGCTGAAATACAATTTGTGAAAAGACTTTTTCAGAAAAGTGTTTCTTTTGGTCATCGCATAGCCTACAGACGAAGGATTTGGGAATTTTATCCTATAACTTTCCCACGGAGATATATGGTTTACCGCTGTGACCATTACTATTAATTATATTAATAACAATATTTATAGGCTATAGCGCCACATCCACATTCCACAGTGCAAACTATGCTCCTGGGCGCTGTACATTAGGGTGCGGTGAAAAATTAAAATTTTAGAATTTCAACAAAAAGTATGTCTTAAATGGTGGCCCTACACCTAAAAACATGTCTGATGGTGTTTTGGAGTTGTTGCACCCCTAACTGTCCGTGCAACCTTGAAAAGTTGTATGCGGGGGGCCAAAATCATAAAAAATAGCATAACTCATGATCCATGCGTCGTAGAAAGTTAATTTTTGGCTCTGTGGAATCAGAAACACCATGTTTTTATTTGTTCCAAGAGAACTTTTAGCTCTAAGAGCAATAGAATTTAAGTTATGCTCAAATATCTAAATTTGAGACATATTGTGGGCAAAACTGTCACAAAATTGACAACAAGTTTAGACAAACCAATGACAAAATTAAAACAAGAAAAATTTTCATTTCTGTCATTTGTCAGTGCTTGACTGTTGAGCTTACACTTCAAATTTCGATAATGGAGCACTGGCTTATAGTATACTGGTACTGTAGCCTACAAAACAATGATGCAAAATTGTGTATGATGCGCTCAAATAACTTTGGGACAAGAAACTCTGTAGTTTGGGCTAATTACCGGTACTTAAGCTAAGCTCTTTAAATGTTGTCACTTGACTAATCAACGTGTGGGACATTAATCATAAGCAATACATTACACAATCATAAGCAGTGCATCAGTCAACACTATACGATGTGTTGTCAAATTTATTTTCAAAGAGAGTTTGTCGACAGTAAATTGATGCTTAGTATGAAACTTTTTCATAAGTTTTCTTGATTTGATTCGCTGGCGTATCATGCCATCTCGTTTTTCAAAACCAGCTACTGCTCCAGCAGCTTCAGTAACAAGCTTGACATGTCTCTCTACTCTTTGATTGTGACAGGGATGCTTTAAACTCAACGGTTTGTCATACAGCACGTTTAAATCAGCATCACTTAAGTCCTTGACAGCAGGTGGCTCTGTGATGCTTTCGAGTGCCAAATCAGTAAGTTCATGATATGACTTTGCCTTGACATTAAGTTTTGGTAAAACAAATTTTCGAATTGCTTGGTTGGAATTATCAACATCTTCAACAATCACATCTTTTTCTTCTCGATGCCATCCAGAAGTAGAGCCATCTCGTAATGCTCGTATTTTATTTACACCCAATCTTCGAATATCATCATCCTCCTCGTCCTCACACAACATTGCAAGCAAGGTGTTTTCGTGGTGGCCAAAATAAGCATTTCTTTGAAGAGTTTTCAAGGCCTCATCTTTTACTTGCTGATTTTAAAATTTGATAACACGCTCGTCGTCGTCAACATTCTGAAGAAATTCTTGCTGTCATCAGAAATCTTGTTATTCAGTTTGATGTCAAACCAAGAAGAAAAATATACTTTCAAACAAAATTCAGCCAAAACTTTAAGGTTCTTGGATGGTGTTGAAGTTAAAACATATCTTCGAAGAATTCTACATCCAAGAGTTAACCACCGAGAGTGCACGATAGGTTCTACTTCCATAAATCTCAAATCCTCATCCACTTCTCCTAAAATGATGCTCCAACAAATTCTATAAGCGTAGAATTGGTCTGAACTTAGATCATCAGTAACGTCATTTGGTAAAGTCGGGAAAGTGGAATATGGAAGTGGCTGAAACTCTGCAATAAGCCATTCGGAAACTGAACCGCCAATTTCTTTTCCAATTGCACCTGAAAAGCTGTCAGGACTTTTTGTGCAACCATCTAGTAAGGAAAAAATCGTAATGGCAGTTCATTGCAATGAAGTAAACAAATTACCCATTGCAATGGGCGTTGAAGGTGTCTCTCCAGGTTTACAATACAGCCATTGATATTGCCAGTGTTCACAGCAGTTCCATCAGAACCAATAATTTTCAGTTTATGCTCCAGATCAGTTCCTGACAAGACATTATACAAATTTTCAGCAAGTGTTTCTCCTTTACTATTGCTTGTTGTAAAGTGTGTCAAATAAACTAAGTCCTCTGGCTCACCCACAACAACAATGTAGTGTTCTTCCAATTGTGTAGACATTGAAGTTTTTCCTGTTTGTTCTTTTACCAAGGTTAGAGTTAAATCCTTTCTGCCATCAAAATAAATCGCATCAACCAGCTGAAAAAAGTTCTCTTCGTTTACTCTGATTTCTGTTCTGAACTTTTCTCGTTCTCTTGGGCCTGAAATTCGATTTTTACGCATAACTTAAATTCTATTGCTCTTAGAGTTAAAAGTTCTCTTGGAACAAATAAAAACATGGTGTTTCTGATTCCATAGAGCCAAAAATTAACTTTCTACGACGCATGGATAATGAGTTATGCTATTTTTTATGATTTTGGCCCCCCCGCATACAACTTTTCAAGGTTGCACGGACAGTTAGGGGTGCAACAACTCCAAAACACCATCAGACATGTTTTTAGGTGTAGGGCCACCATTTAAGACATACTTTTTGTTGAAATTCTAAAATTTTAATTTTTCACCGCACCCTACTGTACATGACAATGGTGATAAATATTAGCCTACGGTACTTTCAGTCATAATGTAGCTTATAGTGAAATAGAAACAGTGGCCGAGGCCGAGTGGTTAGCGCGTTGGGCTCGCAGTCGAGAGCCTGCATGTTCGACTCCAGCCACCCGCAGTTGCTGTTGTTTCTCTGGGCAAGAAACTTTACGATAATTGCCTCTACCCAGTGATCGATTTTGAGTAATGGGTAGTACCAAATTTAAGTCATAAGTAGAGTAGACAACCAGAAACAGACATTGCAGTCGGCTGCAGCGTGGGTCAGGTGTACGTCGGAAGGCGTAGGCCTACACCGATGCATAGCGCTTAAGTCCGCTTTCCCGCAATGCAGGATAAAGATAATAAAACAAAACAAAAACAACAAAGTTTTCAAGCGAGATTTGAATTCATTTAAATTTTCAGCTTCTTTTACACAAATAGACAACCAATTCCAGCTACTGGTAGCAACAACTGAGAAGGTGCGATTTCCATATTGTGTCTTACATGAAGGGTTGCACATTGCACAAGAGCAATAATGTTGAGAACACAAAGTTCCGGCAGGTTTATAATGAACAAGCAAAGTGTCCAGATAGTTCGGAGCAAAACCATGGAAAACTTTATAAATTAATAGACATATTTTGAAGCGAAGATGATACAATATACTGAAAACCAATGCAAGGATTTTAGTATAGGAGTAATATGCTCACGTTTACGTGTTAAAGCAATTAGCCTAGCGGCCACATTCTGAAGTCTTTAAAGACGCAAAACAGTAGCCTACAATGTTGAATGTTATTTAACCGTGAAGTGGTTTGCTTTCCACGTCACGCTTAATTGGTATGCTGCGAGAAACTTCTTTGCAATGGAGTAGATGATTGTGGAGTGAAAATCAGGATTTAAAAATGTTCAGTTTACTTGTTTTCATTTCTGACCATCACAGCGATAACAATACACGATGACACAGCAAAGGTCTAGAACAGGGGTGGGCAAAGTTGTTCAACGAAAGAGCCGCTCGCAGATAAACCATAAACACCAGCGAGCCGCAAAATCAGTTGACATAACATAACAGCAATAAAAACACAATGATTGTTTATCCATATGAGTTATGTACTTGACTCACTAATCTCTGAAAATTTGGTCGATAAGTTGTTAATGCTGTGCGAATTAATTCTTCCATTTGTCAAGGTTGCACGATGTTTTGATTTTACAAAGTTATAAATTCTTGTAAAAATGAATAAGTAAGTTCTGGTACTAGTTCTAAGCAGGGGCGCCGGAACGATTTTTGACTGGAGGGCAAGATTACGAAAAAAGGGCACTTTTGTTTACTAAATGACCAATTTTTTTTCAAGTTTTAAGATAAGATATAGCGATAATGCTAATCTATCAGCTCACTATTTATTGAGTAGGCCTTCATTTTCCTATGGAGATATTTTTTCCTCCTGGGAAAAGTGTGAACCGCTTGCTGCTTTCTGATTGGTCAATTTCGCCTTATGGTGCCGTCCAACAGTAGGTTTTACAAATATGCCTACCGTAATGATAGCCTACAAGTGTCCGGTATACAAAGAAGGGCATCATGCTATGTTATAATGATGTAACCTACTGTCAAGCCTAAAAGCAGCCTGCGGCCATGGCCGCTAAGTAGTGCTTGAATGACCGCCGGTGCTACCTCCTCAATCGGCCAAGTTTGGCCGCCGGTTTCTTCTAGCCAATTATTTAATTTCGCAATAGAATGATCGTGGATTAACTGTCGAAAATATGTAGCCTAGTATCAAAGAGTGACGCAAAATTAGGTCAGCGCGTCATAATCACCACTGTTGCATTGTGCCGAAATATTTGTTATTGATGGAATATATCCATCTGTGATCACCAGCGCTGTAAGTCTTGTTTGTAATTCCCGACGTTTATTTTAACAAAGTCTTAATCCGAAGTGCTAATTTACATTGGCTGGCAATATTGTCGTTTTTATGTCGATTCGATGTTGTCGGACATTGAATCGGTTGTTAAAAAGGAGAACTAGGTTAGTTGACATCCGGGGGAAAAACATTTTTTGATCATATTTTGCAAAAATTATGCTTCTTTTAGTACCGGTAATGTCCTTTACATCATTGATATACTTATTTTATTACCTTGCCGTCATCGTCAACACATGTCGAACGTTGTTTTTCGTTGCTAAAAAGAATTCTAGGGGAGTGGCGAACTTCTTTAAAATCAGCCACATTGGAGACACTCGTGCGCGTGTCGTTAGATGGTCCGGCAGTAGGCTACTGGATTGCAATCCCGACAAAGCAGTTATTGCGTGGTGCAACGATTCTATTGTAGAAAGTCGCTCAGGCCCAGACTTCAACAACGCTAAGTGATCATTTTAGCATTGTTGCAAGTTTAACCCTATCTTAATACGAGCTGTTTTCGTACGCGGAAAGTTCGACACGGGCTATTTTAGCCCCGTGCTAATTAACCGCTAATAACGGGAGCTATGAAAATCACAGAGCCAAAATATTTTGCAAGATACCGTACTAGCCACGTGTATTGTGCGTATAGAAATTAAAATTTTACCCCACAAAATTATTGAAATAAAGTGGTAATGAAATTGAACCGCACAGCTTTATAAGTAATATTTCGATCAATTTATAGATAGAAAAATATCCCGCTTTTGAATAAAACGATGATGACCAAATACTGTGATTAAAATATCTAACCCAATAATCAACGACAACATGATAAGAACAAATCTTATGACAGCCCGCTATTTCATTATGAAAACCACTGGTAATAGCAAATTTGAGTTTGCTGCTAATCTATGGTTTCGTCCCAAAAATATTGACATTGTATGGCGGAGTGATCCACGTAGAATAGGTACATCATCCAATCTTCTAGACATGTGTGGTTTGACTAATGACATGGCTAGCTGCCACCCCTCCACAAAACTTTCGTCTCCATTGGCTTGTGAAAAGGATAACTCGCGGTTCAAGCAACTAATGGTCATCGCATTGACCCGCGCAACGTCTAAAATGTAAGAAAATGCAGACACAGTCCATTTTGCTGACTTCGGCTTGACGCTATAATATGCCATCTTCTGGTCGACGATATCAGTCCCACCCTTGGTAAAATCGTAGAGCTTGATTATTGCAAGTTTTTTCTTTCCGTTATCTTTGGTTACTCCAAGGATTGGCTGCATGGTTGATAAGACCAGAACATTGCGTTTACCGGTAGATTTTGGTTTGACTGCGTACGACGTAACGGTAATGTGGTTTCTCGACTCCTCCCAGTAAATTTTGGTACTGAAGGCTTCCCAATCAGTGAGAGATTTTAACTCGCTAACCCCTTTTCTATTGCTTTGCCATTTTCCAACTAAAGTTATGTTTTTGTTTCAAAGCCATTCTGCCTAATCAAGTGAAGTGTAAAAGCGATCAAGGAATATGTTTCGTCCTTGAAGCGAAGAAACTCTGTCCAAATTGTGTACCAACGTTTTCACATATTCTATAGTGGAAGTCCGATAGTGTGGTTCTGGTACACCTACTGGCTTACCCGCATAAGCTATGGCGGCAGAGGTGAATGACATACGCGCACTATTTATGCTTATTAGTAACAAATCATATTTAGCAGGCCTATTTTTTGCCTGAAGCTTATTGCCTGAAGGACACACCAACGCGGAATGGAAACAAAGTCTCATCCAGTGAAAGGAAGTCTTCTGGTATTAAAATCTTTTCACAATTTCCAGTAAAATATTGGAAAAGTTCTCTGATTGCTGTAAATCGGTCACTTTGCCAGCGATTGGCCCTTGTGCTTTTATCATCAAAACAAATATTTGCAGACAGAAATTTGAATCGGTTCAACGACATTGTCGCACTAAATATAGGATGTCCATATAAATGGGAAAAGCAATGTTAATTCTGTGAAATCTTCGCTTGAGTAGTCCTCTAATATTAGGGCTACCATATGTCCTCTTTTAGGAGGATTTGTCCTCTTTTTTCATAAAAAATGAATTGTCCTCCGAGGACACTTGAAAATGCTCAAATGTCCTCTTTTTTGCATTGCTATTATTTTCAACAGGGTTTTACTTTTATGTGACGTTTGGCGAAAGCTAAATAAAGCTAAGCAAAGATACCAAATGGAAAAGTATGTTTTCTGTAAGCTGTAGGTAGCAAAAGTAGGCTTATAGGAAAAGAGTTTATTGACTTTGAAATTGAGAATACATTGCTTGCTGTGGACATGATGGATACATTTATTTCTGTGGCAAATGAAGGCAGTGTTACTTGATGACCATGTAAGATGTATTTTTCTTGTTTGATTTTTGTGTTGTCTATTTGGGTGAATAGACCACTAATTTCATTTTTCGAGTTTACATCCTTTGATTGGATGCTTATTCTGTCTTCCACCAAAGAATAGAATAACGCTTTTCAGCAGTGTGTGAAGTATCTGTCAGAGAAAAATGTTGGCATTGATGATGCTAAACTGTTTGATCCAGTGGCGTAGCTAGGGGGGGGGGGGGGGGAGCGGACGTACCGCTCCAGGCGGCACGTCTGGGGCGGCACTTTCACTCTACGATTTTTGATTTTGATTATAATCAGATAAAAAAACTCATTTCATTTTCACATGCTTTTTCTTGAAGAGGCGGCAAAATTTGAATCCGCCCCGGGCGGCACATTCCTTAGCTACGCCACTGGTTTTAGTCTATACCAAAGCTAGTGCAAATGTGTCTTAAACATGATAGCTAGCTTACATTATTATTTTCTTTTTAATGAAGGCACATTGGAAAAAGGATAGAATAGTTCAAACATTGCAGAACTTATTTAATGAATTGTTAAAAATTGAGCAATTCTTCGTCTGCAACAGTCTATGGCTCAAAATGCAAATGTAAAACTTTTTTTTTTCTGTGATGAAAATTAAATGAAAAGCAAAATGTTCATCGACTGAATCTGACAAATAAATATGTTATGTTTTAGTTGTCACTTTCGCTACATAGGCCTATAATCATCTAAGAAGATGTAAAAATTGTTTAAACGTAAAAATTCACTTCCATTTTACTTGCTTACTAAACATCGCAGGGCCGTAGCCAGACCGCAGAGCAAGGGGGGCCAACTTTTTTTTAGTGGGGCCCGAAAAAATTTAAATGATTTTAACCTCTTAAATACCGGTAGGCTATCCACAAAAATTGCAATATATCAGATTAGTGTTAAGACCAACCCTGGTCTCTTGGTATATCCGCTAGTTAGGTTAAATCACGGCAACCATATTACAATGACCAACATAACACAGCTATTGTTGACTTGTTGTATAAATAGCGGTGCTTGTTATGAGCAAAAAGTTTAACTGGCTCGAAGAAGCTAGTGCCGAGGATTTTGATATATATGATTGCATTCCGCCTATACACCCGTGAGCTAGTCTATTGCAATTGCAGTCGCGCATGTTTGGATGCAAACCGTCTCACAAACAAGTCTAAATCGATAGATTTCGATACAGAATGTTCAAAGGCCATAAGCACCAAGTTTGCCTGTCTTGGTTGTAACATGCTGCGTCTAGTGGGAGCGTCAACCCTTCTTAACACTGAAAATCCACACTCACAAACGGCAGTGCTAGATCCAAATGTAGCAATATCTGCTGCAAGGTAGAACACTTTCGGAAAGGCAACTTTTTGTTCATGTAGTTTAGCTAATACAAAACCACTTGCTTTACCACTGCACATTATGCGATTTATCACTGCACAAATTTGGTTTATCACCGCACAAATTGGTTATCACTGACCCTTAGAATTAGGTATGGTACCGAGAATAGCGACAGTTGATATCAAATAGCCTAATTTGTACCGGTTTGTAGGCCTGCTGGAAAACCATTCCCTCTTTGTTAGGTTATCATTCTTTCCCAAAACATTTTCATTTTGCACAGTTTCTGACAAGTTTTCGACCAACTTAACAGGTGTTGGCCTTGGTTGAATTGAACATGTTGAGGTTTCCAAAAAAGGGGGTAGGGTGGGGGGCGAAGTTGTTTAATCATCTTAGCTGTTAACTAAACAAACCAATTGTAGTTAATTGGGCCTAGGTTGGAGCTCTGCAACGGGAAAGATGGGCAAAATGAGTATAATTGTAGCTGTTGCTCGAGAATGTTGGGATTTTTCCAGGGGGGGGGGCAAATTTTTTTTCAAGGGGGGCGAGGCCCTCCCTGGCCCCCGGCCTGTAAACATGTCCTCTTTTTGGGTGATGAAAATATGGTAGGCCTATCTAATATACCACAATCCAATGAATGCTTCTAGTTCCGTGGCATCAGTTTGCTGAAAATGTGAAGCATGCCAAGATGTTCGTTGAGCCTCCTATATTCGCGATAGCCTCTCTCGTATACATGTGCTGGTGCTTGAAACAATGATGTAGATCATCTCTGCAGTAAATAAGAAATGCCATGCATTATACGACGTCGTTGCATATTGATAATCGCGCTTTACTCCAGGTAAACTGTGCACCACATTAGCAGAGTTTTGTCTTCCTCTTATTGATGGTTGCTTGGTACTCCAAACAACTTTCACTTTACTTCTTTGGTCAACAACCACCGACATTCGCTCCTCTTCCTGCTCAGGCAATGTATGGTAATTTTCAGGCTTGTCCATGGGAAATGTCCCATGGGATGGGATGGGACAGCACGAATTGCATTTCCCATGGGACAGTAGCTAGGCATTTTTATTTAAAAATATATTAGACAGATTGTCATAATTACCTTTATGTCACAGAAGTACAGCTTGTAAATCCATTAAAGTTAACAAAGTCAATAAATTTTGTCGTTTTGTATCTCTTTTTGTACATTTAGTCCTATCTAGTAGGCTACACATTAGACTTAAATTTCCATAAATTTAATAACATTTATTGAATTGTATTTTGATGGGAATCCCATGGGATGGGATGGGATGGGAGGGGACAGGCATGAATTGCTATGGGATGGAATGGGACAGAAAAAAATGTCCCATGGACAAGCCTGGTAATTTTCCTTATCCAAGGCGCTATCTAATGAATTGACGGCATGGCTCCTACGACGTTGGGACTGCCTATGTCTGACGGTCACGACCTCATCGTTACTCTTGTCAGATGTTAGCGGACCACCTTCACCATCAGATAAAGGCAAATCAACATCACTATCCGAAAAATTTGCATCTCTTTCATCTTCGGTTGCTAATAAATCTGCCGTTTGCCTTGCATCATAATACACATTCGAAACCATAATTTTGAACTGTGGTATAAGGTACACACGGGCCACTTGCTGAAACAAAATGACTTCATTTTGCAAGAAAAATAAATCCAACATAGGGTGTGAGAAGATTTTTTTCTTCAACTGTTCGTGTTTTGAGCAATTTAGAAGTTAAATTTAATAATACAATAATTGGAGGAAAGAGCACACATTCGTTACAATTATTATTCAGACGCTATACTATCCCTTGCTGGCAGAGTCAGCCATTTGCATTGATTCAACGCTGGCAGATGTTGAATCGTTGTTGAGTGACTGATTTTGATAGCCGAGGTGACTCAACTATTGTATCGCATTTTTCGCTCGATTTTGTCATTGTAAAAACATAGCTTCATTCTTACTTTTGACTGACGATGAAAACAGCAGTTTTCGAAACGTTTGAATAAAATATTCGCTAATATGCTAGCTTTGATATTCATAGTCCGAATTTCCTCTAAATCCTACGGTTATGCTCCGAAGTTTATTACTTTACTTCTGGCCTTTTCAATATCAAATTAATTGGGCCATAAAACATATTTTTTTCATGTAGCCTAATGATGTAACCTGACTTGTAATATCGCCATGGTATTATGTGCATTTCTACATTACTCCTGTACGCAACGTTGGTCTTTAGCATACTAACATATCGTAGATGTCGTTTTATTTGGACAGTTGCTCATATAGTACTCCCAGAGCTAAATATACTGCAAACGTGTTGCAAATAATCTATATCGCACCTTTAGAGGAATTCATCATTACGATTTTACATAATTCAAGAGTTTGCCGCAATAATCAGGAATGCTTTGTGTCTTATTCAAAGTATTCTTCATCTCATAAATAACAAAGTGCCATGAGGCATCAAAATGACGTAGCATAGCTGTAAAGTTTATAAGTTTTGCGCAAAGAAATTAAAATGAGTCAGGATACTTTGTTTTATGTCCGATATAAACTCATCTATATTTGTCTAAATAGGTTGAATGACAGTAAATTGGCATAATTTGACGGTTACAACCGATTACACAAATATGTGAAACGTATAATGATTTTTAGCAATGATGGGACCGCTTGAAGTACCTCTCATTCTTCACTGTAGGGACGCTATGAACTCATAACGAAAATCAATGACCTAGAATTCATTACACCGTGGTGCTGACAAAACACGTTAGGCTATGTATGTAGCATGCCAGGGTTATATTATATTGTATCGACGCTCTACGAGATAAATATAAGTGAATATACTTACAAGAATCTAAGGTACGATAAGACGTTGTGAAATCAATAATCGAGCAATTTTGTTATGATTATGGGAATACAACATGCATAAAAAAAAAATCAAATCAAAAATAATTAAATTTGGGCTTCAGCATCTTCTAAGAAACAAGCGTATTTATGACTTCGGCAATGTCGTCGAACAAGGGTAGAGCACATAAAAAGATAAAATCGTAATGTTTGATTTGTAGTTTGTGCGATAGGCTACAATCAAAGTAAGCAACATATTTTTACAATAATGATCAAGCATGTCACGTTGATTCAACGTAGATATGCATTGACGAAATATCAGGGACAGACTTTCTGTAACGGAATAAAACTTGTTTATTCTATCTGGAAAGCAGCGAAATGTGGAAAGCAGTCGCAATTCTAAGGGCATTGTTTGAACACACACAAGATTGTAATTAAAACCCCACAATCCTATTTTACGCTTTTGCGGCAAAGCAATGCCTCGGGGTAGGATTAGAACGAATGTCCTAAAACGATATATTGGATAATTGGATCACACAGCTGGAGAAAAACTTCCCACGACAATTAACTGCTGTAATGTAGGTAGTTTCATGAAAATGTCTAGCCACCTGGGACAAAATGCTTATTGTGAAGGGCAGGAAGGTAGAAAAAAGACCAGGGTAGGTTTAAAAAATTCGCAAAGAATAAAAACTAAAAGTCAAGAAATTTCACATTTCTAGCATATTTCCTTCTGTGTAATATTTCACTACTAGAGTGGGGCGTCCTCATTTGACCCCGTGTCGTATTAAGATAGGGTTAATTCTATTTACTTGTGCTATCGTTATTTTTATTTTGTATTCTGGCCTCCAAGCACGCAGATTTGGCCGCCGAGAAGGAACTCCCGGTAGGCTACGATGGCAGCCAAAAAAAAAACGAGTTTTAAAGTGCAACTGCACGATTGAATTAACATTGGCTAGAATCTATTGCCAACACATCCGGAACCTGTTGAAAAACTCACTTCCTTACAATTGATGCCCACAACCGAAAAACTGACCCTTTTCCCACGCTCTCTAGCGCTTCTCTCTCACGCTACCTGGAAGTAGCAAACTCGTCAACGCCACCTAGCGATACGAAGGCAGTTGGAGTCGAGCTTAGTGGAGACCAAACTAGCCGAGATATGCTTGGCTGCTAGTCAATTCGCAAATTGATCAGGCATCCATAATGCAGACGCATCTTTCAGCCAGCATCATACAAATTTAGTTGTTCATGCCTGTGTGCCAGGAGTGGTTTGCGAAGCCCATCGCCGAAGGCTAGTTTCGCAGATTACAACAGCCAAACTTGGTTATATCGAAAACATTTTGTATTGTATTGTAGGACATAGTACAGCCGAATATCATGCGATAACGCTTTAGCATTCATTGGGACTGTCTTCGGCAGTGTTGACATCTAGATTTTTTAAAAAATAATGTAGATGAAGCTAAAAAAAAATACCAGAATAAACCAAATTGAAGCAGAAATAAACTGAAAGAAAAAACCAACATACCGGTACAATACTGATGACAAATCGCATTACGACACACAAATCGAAAACAAACTAAACCAAAAAATACACCAAATCGAAAAACATAAACCAAACGGTTGCAAATAAACCAGATTTGGTTTTAAAAAGACTAAAATGGTAACACTGGTCTTCGTAACCCAGCATAGTCTCCATCGTCGCTGGGGTAGCCTACTCTCTGCGGATGAAAGAGGCAATGCAGGATGGCAGCCTGACTCTGTTCGACTTGCCTAGAACTTCTCCATCCAACAGCCACACCAGCACGTGCCTATAAGCGACCAGTCTGAATTGCCTGGGAGATATAACAGCTTCGTTTAATAAGGATAGAGCTTCGGTAGAGAGTTTGTCTTGTTGAACCATAGGCATACGAAGCCGAGCAACGTGATCAAGTTTAGCATCTTCAAGTTTATTACATTTACATAAACATAATTTGTATGTATGTTATTCCTGAAGAGGACATCTTGTGATGTCGAAAACGTTTGATACTTAATTTGTTGCGTAGTTTTATGTTTATGTAAATGTAATAAACTTGAAGATGCTAAACTTGATCACGTTGCTCGGCTTCGTATGCCTATGGTTTAATAAGGAATGGAACAATTACGCAACCAGCTCTTGAAAGGCTGTTGAACAGTAAACAAGCTCAAGTAAACTCACTCATTTGACAACTTTCCATCGTGTCCTCTGGGCTTGCCATCTTTTTCCCAATTCTTCCTATCAACCCTGAAGAAGGTTGTAGGACTGCTGGATTGACCATTGCATGGAAGTCGTCCAACACAGTGATGCAATAGGTGCTCTCCGCCATGCCGTTAAGCACCCTTACACACTGCTCGATTTCATGGTTCGAATGTCACATAACATTGGTTAAGACGTAGGCTACCGTACTACCTCGGATGGGCCTATATGACAGCTTTGGTCTGTCCCTTAACCAACAATTTCAATGGATAAGTCAACAGACATGGCTTATTTTTTTCAAAATCGAGATTGCATAGAGCCTATACTACCTGCTTTCACATAAAAAAAGCACGTGTAACAACATTGAAGGAGCGAAAAAAAACCTTCCTCTAGGACAGTGGTCGGCAACCTGCTGCTCCGGAGCCGCATGCGCTTCTTTAGCTCCTCTGAAGTGGCTCCCTCCAGATTTGACATGATTTGGTATAGCCAATGCGTTCGACTGTGATAATGAAAAAATAAAACGGCATCAAAACGTTGTTTACTAGTTGTGTAAGATGATGTAGCAATGAGCCAACTCTGATCGAATGATACTCTGTCAGAAAATAATATACTTTTTTTTTACAATTTTTGTTATTCAAGTTTTGACTTTATCAGGTCAGTTTACAGCTTTTGGCGTGAACACTGAACAGCATACCCTTTTTTATCAGTAGCAATGCACAAATAAAAAAGAAAAGTTTTAGGCGAAAATAGAGATGTTACTCAGCATAGACAATTGGACATAAACATAAACTTTGTACTCAATGTAAATGATGTTGGCATATCTGCATGCTTAATAGGCTATGTGGGAAAAAATCCCAAAATAAATGACTTCTAAAGGCACTGTCAGAACAGCCATAGAGCATTAATTTTGCTGCACGTTATCCCATTTTGGAGATTAGTTAAAGTAGACAGTATTGGAACTTATGCAAAGATCGGAGCAGAGTAAGGAAGCTTTCAAAAAAAGAATTGTTCGATAGCAAAGAAACTGTGGTCTGATCTACTTGAAACACATATATTACGTTTTGTGGCTCTCAGCTGGTCATATCTGCCAAAATATGTAACAGAATCGCTCTTTTGTTAAAAAAGGTTGCCGACCACTGCTCTAGAACAAACGCAAATGAAGGACTTGCAAAAGCGATTGTCGCTTCAGTCTGACTCCAACTGACGTCATAATCCGAGTGTTGCGCAATGCAATCCGCCATTGCAGAAACGTGGCCAAAAATACAAGCGCGTGGAAAACCAGAGTTTTGATAATTTTTATTGAGATAAATATAGCCTTAAAAAGTAAGGGCGAGGTTGGTATTTACAGATTGAAACATGCTCTTTCAGATAAAATGAAGTCAAAGTCATCGTGCAGTTGCACTTTAAGGCCTGTACTGTGTTGCAAAATTTTGTGCCGTAAATATTACTTTGAGGCAAAAATGAAAGATTATAATTAGGCTAAAAGCGAATAGCAGAAATTGTTATATTGCAAAAATGTGCAGTAGCTTACATGAATTTAAAAGGGCACCATTGCCCCCCCTCCCATCCATCTACAGGAAAATTGAGGGCAGGGGGGGCATACGCCCTCCCGCTTCCGGCGCCCCTGCTTCTAAGCTTCAACTGATCGCTGCTTATAGCGACTTCACTAAACTTCCAATTGTTGCTGACTGAACGCAAAATGAGCCAGGAGAAGCACAATGTTGCTTTTGCAAAGTCACAATTCCATTGTTTAACAATGACTACAGTAAAAGAGAGACTCTTGTTTGATCTTTGTATTGTATTCGCTGCAAATTAGATTTCGAAGACAGTATAGGCTAACTCACAAATTTTAATTTATACCAACCCATCAATGTGGCGCCCATGGCTCGAGCCATACCTGCTATACCCTAGGTACGCCACCGCTTGGTTGACAGTCCGAGATACATTTATAAATTATAATCTTAATTTTTTTTTTTTGTAAAATTGCGATTCAATACAAGAGCCACAAAATTTATGTTGAAGAGCCGCATGCGGCTCGCGAGCCGCAGTTTGCCCACCGTTGGACTCTAAAACAAGATAGAATCGCCAAAACGCAAACGTGATAACGTGCTTGAGAACGAAATAAGCAATTAATTTAAGAAAATTGAAATAAGAAAATTGGCACGGTCGAACACCTTCAGAAAACTTTAGAATAAAAAGGAAAAAAAAAAATTACTAACAAAAATCAGTGCCGGTCTTAGGGTATTTCGGGCCCTGTGCGGAATATGCTTTGCGGGCCCCAATGACAATGATCCAATTCAGTAGCGTAGCTAGGTATTTTGAAAGAGGAGGGGCGTAGTTTGGCAGTCGGCTGGGGGTTTGGGGAGCCTCCTCCAGAAAATTTTGAAACATTACTTTGAATTTGAGGCATTCTGAGAGCATGTTCAACAAAAATTTGGGTATGAATATTACTGTAAAATGGGGCTGTCCGGTGGCATAGCACAAGGATAAGATCATGCTTTCTTTGGCATTTTTCGGAAATAAAGCTATGCCTCTATAATTATGTTGAGTTTGGATGCAACCTATTTCGTCCCCTGAAAAATTTGTACCCCGATTTCGTACCTGAAATTGGAGTAACAAAATCAAATTTCGACCTATTTCGTCCTCTAAAAAGATCGAGAGAAATTTTGAAATGTTTGTGGCAACTCCGATCAGCGACTTCGGCTCTGTTGTTTTTTTTCTCGATCTTTTCAAGGTACGAAATAGTTTGCACCAGTTGAGTCTTTATGTTTTCTTGTTGCTAATTCCCTTGTTGAATTCACTTGTTGAATTTTTCCATTGGAAATGACAAAATTACTGCATTTTCTGAGTAAATTGCGGGCCCCCTAATTTGCGGGCCCTGTGCGATCGCACGGTTCGCACACCTCAAAGACCGGCACTGACAAGAATGATATCAACAATTTATATCTAGGCTATAGCTTTATCAGCCCGTATAGTTTTTAGCTGATGTTTTCAAGATTTTTGAAAATAGATAGCCTACTTGCTATGAAGATCAGCCATGGTGTTTTATCAAGAGTGCTGATGGTCGTGAGGGGAACACATCTTGATGCGTTAGGCAGAAGAGGAAGGTAGGCAAAGAAAATCCCATAAAGAAATCCAACCACGGGTGAAGCCATTTCAATCGCAACGCACCAGGTCTTGCGTGACTTACAAAATTGTTTTTGTTTACAATTTGACGATACGATAGCATTGACAAAAACAAATAAGCCAAAACAACACCATCTTTTTACAAAAATTTAATTTTACCCAAGTAAGTTACGTGTTTTGATGTGACGTTACGTGGATAGAGCGATAATTATAAGATGTAGCCTAGTAGCAGCATGTCACAGTAATATTGGGTTATGTTTTACGCGTTAGACCAAAACAGAAAAAAATAATTAAACTTCGCACATTAGGCTACGTGGAAAAAAGTATTAGACAAACAATGGCACGACGATCCAGTCCAAGATATGGATAAAACCACTGGTTGGAGCATATGGCCACAGCTATGGCGGTTGGTTCAAGAGGATGGAAGACTTCTGCAAAAACAACAAGAGCACAAGAACCAAAAAGCCAGTAGAAGTAGCTTATCTACAATGTTACTATTTTGCTAATAACTCCACACCCGTAAGCTTATCATTGCAGGGAAATGAAATATTTGTATGCTTGGTGTATGCCTAGTGCCTACAGTCTAGACTCTAGACAGTGTCTATGCTTTCGATCATGGAATCTTGGGCCAGCAATCTAGGCCTACTTAGATAGGATGCTTTCAAGAAAGATTTAGCTCGTTCATATTTTAATTTAAAATCTGCTACAGTTATATATTCATTTCTTATAGTTGCTTATTCTAAACTTCTGGCCCTGGTAGCCTGGTAGGCTACCGTATTGACTGTTGCTATTGTTAAATACGCAATACAACCAATGAAGCATGACGTGGAAAACAAACCATTTCACGAGCTGAGCTTATAGTGGCGAAGCACAGTTTTTGAACGGTTTGTTGGTTTGTTGTTGTTTTGATCAAAAAATCGCTCTTTCTAGTCGTAGGCTACATTTTGCACTAAAATTACTCTATTGACTTAGTATTACAATTAACTTATTTATTTAAAAAAAGAAAAAGAATTTACTGCAGGGCCGTAGCCATGGGCCCAATTACCGCCGGCACAGCGCTATTGCCGTCTCCACTGAACGAAAGGACCTATTGATAATTTTGATTTTAATATATTTCAGTTAACAATTAAGTAAGTAGCCTATACTTGTTATTATTTCATTTATAATCTACACTTAGCCTATAATCTTTTCGTGCAGCATTTTCGTTTATTACTTGATGTTTTTGTCCTAACTTGGCCTAAGTTTGCGGCTCAGGGTCTACGCTAGGTTTCTAGCCACTTAATGTTTGTGTTTGGTGAGGCTTCTTTTGCTCTTACGGACAGGGCCTGATTAAGGCTCACGGAGGCCCGAGGCACAGCTAAGTTTAGGGGCCCCTATTGGCAATCGCTTTCGATGCAGAGCAGGAGTGCTCAACTGTTAGCCTACTGCAAAATCGTTACACAATTTGAAATTGTTACTCAAAAATAACAAGTGTGCACATACTGGCACAACAACTTTCGCTACCTACGCCTACGGTAGAAAGTGCTATAAAGTGGACCGGCTGATAATTTGGACCACTGCTGTTTTTTCAATGACTGAAGTGAATAATTTCATGGTTTGTGAACAGCTTGAATTAACCTTTCTTACTGACTTAGTTTTTACTGTTTCAGAATTCAGATTCAAAGGATTGAGCTGGTTCTTTGTTGTTACTAGAGGTTTCTTCACGAAATATTAGATAAAGCTATGGGTTATTTCCAGGTGTAAATCGGAGGAAAATCGAAAGTTAAAAAACACGTCTGCCGCGATAGCTCAGTTGCTTAGCGCGTGACTTTGTGAACGAAGACTCTTCAAGATCAAGCGGCACTGGTTCGACTTTGGGAGTGTGCGCTTGAGCAACGCATTCTAAGGACTGCTCTTCATTCAGCAGCACCTAATGGATGGAATAAGTTAATTCTCCGGCAAACACACTTCAAGCATCGCAAAACTTCACTCTGCCAATCTCGGTAACCAGCCCTACGTCAAAAGTTTCTACATAAGCATGCGAAACTGCCAGGAGTAACCTATCAAGGCTTTGTCAGTCCGAGGATAAAGATTTAAAACTAATCATTCAACCAAACAAAACCAACAAAACAATATACTCATCTCCAATATGGCATCACAAGCTGGGGCACAGCTGACTCTTCCAATCTTAAAATTCTAAACACCTTGCAAAACAACGCACTGAGATGTATAGCCAACTGCGACTACAATACAAAACTTTCTCCCAAATATAAAAAGTTTTATATACTCAAGATAGAGGATATTCATCGACTAGAACTAGGAAAATTTATGTTTAAAATTCATCATAATATATTACCGAATCATTTTGAAAGCATGTTCACAAAATCTAAAGACATTCACAAGTATTCAACCAGAAGTGCGAAGAAAGAGTCTATATATATTCAGCAAATAAATTCCAATTCTGGGAAAAAATGCATCAAATATGCTGGAGCCAGTGGCGTAACTAGGGAATGTGCCGCCCGGGGCGGATTCAGATTTTGCCGCCCCTTCAAGAAAAAGCATGTGAAAGTGAAAGTTTTTTAATTGACTTTAAGTGGAATTATTGTATGTTTTGAACCAGTAGCGTAGCCAGGAATTTTGAAAGGGGGGGGGGTTTAAGGGCCGGCGGGCAAAGCCCGCCGGCGTCCTCGCCAAAGACAACACCCAGCGGCGGGGGGTCTGGGGGGCATCCCCCAGAAAATTTTGAAAAATTACTTTGGATTTGGTGCATTCTGAGAGCATTTTCAACAAAAATGTGGGTATAAATATTCCTGTAAAATGGTGCTGTCCGGTGGCATAGCAAAAGGATAAGATCATGTTTTCTTGGGCATTTTTCGGTAACCTAATAAAGCTAAGTCTCTATGTTTTCTTGTTGCTAATTCCTGGCTGAGATATTTGAATGTTTGGAATTGGCAAAACTCGCTCTTTTAATAGAGTTTCGTTTAAAATTAGGCAAACTTTGTTTTAGAGACATAGAGACTGAAAGCATCATTCTTAATATCGTGATGTCACACGCGTAGCCAAAGGGGGGGATTGTAACCCCCCCCCCCCCTTGGCTACGCCACTGTTTTGAACCATGCCATTCTGTTTGCTTTTATGTTTCGTGTACTTTTGCATTATCAACCAAAAAAATAAAACGTTCTGTCTGAAAGTGCCACCCCCCAGACGTGCCGCCCGGGGCGGTCCGCCCCCCCGCCCCCCTAGCTACGTACGCCACTGGCTGGAGCAACCTTGTGGAATAACATCCCAAAGCAAATCACAAGGTTGTCGTTTTCTTCTTTCAAAAACAAATATAAAAAACAACTCATTTCAAATTACTAGGCTAAAGCTGATTTTTGGCATTGTTTACATCCTAATCTGATTTAGGCTACTACTTACTGACCCATTTAAGTGCCATTCTGTGATTATATTGTTGCTTTAAGCTACTGTTCTTGATAACTTTTTTTTTTCTTTCCTTTTTTGTTGTTGTTGTTTTCCTTTGTGTTTGTGTTTTATTTTTTTTTGTACTATTAATCCAATTATATATTGTATCCAGTAAAACATCCCATGTGGGGGCACCTTGACTTAGATAACCGCATGTTTTTTTCGGTGCCTCCGTGGTGTAGTTTCCATATCAAAAAAGCGATTTGTTATATCTACTGATGTGGACATTGAAAATGAATGTGGAGCTATGCCGAAATAAACTTGATTAATTGAAATGGATTTTGGTTTGAGTTCGAAATCAAGTAGATAGGAGTGGAGCGGCAGTGACAGACTTCCAAGTCGGAGTCCAGAAAACCTGACTCAGTAGCCTGCACCTCTGGCTACTTCCTTCTCAAAACGCTCAACAACACAATTTTGATTTTTATGTGAATCTTAAAAACATAACACAAAGTTGCCAGAGTAGTTTAATTTCTCACAATAGTTGTAGTCTGGAGCTTATACTGCTATTTTGCATTCATCAAATGCTGGCATTTGCACAACAATCTAACCTCTTAGAGTAATTTATTAAGAATCGATTTCGCTAGTTTGGAGCTCTAACAAAAATAGTTAATACAATTTAGGCTTTATGTCCCCGGCTTTAAGCTTGCCAAACATAACTTTGATGGCTTGAAACGTGTTTAAAAATCAACAACCAAAATAAAAACTCCTCTGTGTTTAAGATCATATGACAAATTGAAAATTTTTTTTGCCACTTTGTAGTTTTTATTTTTGTCTTCAAATTTCAAAGGTTTGACCAATATCTTCTGTTAATTTGGCGCAAATTTAAATTGTTTCAGTTATGGTTGTCCAATTATCAGCAAAAAAAATGCTTCAAATAAAATTTTATACAGTAAAGCTTCTGTTTGTACTGGTTCATTCCAAGCTAAAATGATTTCGAACAGCCCCATTCAATTTGTCCTCGGCTCGAGAATTTAGATTTGAATCAAGAAATTTATTGGAAAAAAATGATGATCTGGCAACACCGACATGACAAAAGCGAGTGTGAGAAACTTAAAATTGAAAAGAATCAAAAGAAAAAGATTGGTATTGGTGCTTGATGTTGGAGATGGTGTGGCCGTTTCCTAAGAGAGTTTATTTTCCGTACTCCAAAGAATAAAATAAAAATCAACAAATTGTAAACAAGGGTCGCTGTGTGATGAGAATACGGTATTTCGAAAATATCTATGAAGTCCTCTGTCACATCAAGTACGGTACCGTAAATTGGGTGCAACCTACCGGTAGTTCGTACTTTGAACCATTCGTACAGTCAGTTTGTACCCTGAAAAGATCGAGAGAAAAAATTTAAAAAAGCCGAAGTCGCTGATCGGAGTTTCCCCAAACAATTTGAAACAAACTCGAGGGTTAGGATTAGCGGAAACTGCGGAAAAATATTTGCAGAAACTGCGATCAGCAAAGGTTAGGGTTAAAGCATAGATTACTCTATGGTTAGGGTAAAGGTTAGTGGAAACTGCGGAAAAATTTTTGCGGAAACTGTGATCAGTGAGGGTTAGGGTTAGAGCATAGATTACTCCATGGTTAGAATTAGGGTAAAGGTTAACGGAAACTGCGGAAAAATTTTTGCGGAAACTGTGAACAGCGAGGGTTAGGGTGAGAGCATAGATTACTCTATGGTTAGGGTTAGCCGAAAACTGCGGAAAAATGTTTGCGGAAACTGCGATGAGCGGACTTCGGTTTTGAGCTATTTTTTCTCGATCTTTTCTGGGGGAAAATTTTAAAATGGTTGCGGAAACTGCGATCTGCGACTTCCGCTTTTTTTAATTTTTTTTCTTGATCTTTTTAAAGTACGAACTGACGGTCCGAACTGTTCATGGTATGAACTACGTAGGTTGCATCCTGGTAAACTGGGGTAATGGGTGCATTTTAAAAGTTTCAGCGAAGTCACTCTGTAAGAATTTCATCAGACCAACGATGTGCGCTTGAAGAGTCAAAGTCCCCTGTAGCTGCCCAATACACCACATAACGGATTAACTTCGACCGAATGAGGTTGTGTGGCTTCTTGCGTCATAATACTCTGGGTAGGGGTCGGAAAACTTATGCACTAACGTTACTGTTTTTTGCTTTGCTACGTTTCACCAGGCTTTTTTTCTTTGGTTTATTTTTGCGTGTCATTTGAGCGAAAGTGACAAAGAGCACGCTGGTTCATCATTCTCATTTTCAGAATTTTGCCTGGGTCTTTTCTTTCTTACTGCAATATCCAAACTTAACAAATTTTGCTGCAGCTTGTGGTAATAGCCTACTCGTATAATCTATTTTTATAACCAACCTTGTCTTATCAATATTACTCCCGGGGAAATCAAAGCCAGACATTGTGACGTAAGACTTGAATTAAATTGCGCTGACATACGGTACGAAATTTATTAAATTAAAATCAACAACACAGCAGAAGAAACATGAAAACAACACTGTCAAAGTGTCAAAGTCTTCAAATATCTTGATCAGGAATATCTATAACTACGGGATTGGAAACTCTGTGGAACTGAAAGGGTGGTTTGAAAAATTTTTTTTTGCAATTTCAACATGGGGGGGTTCTGAAAACCTGGCAAACCTTTAAAAAATAACATTTACACAAATTTTTTTTGGTAGGCCTCAAAACCCAGCCACCTACCCCCCAATAAAGGTCACGAAAGGTCAAATCTAGTAAAAATCTTTTAACTTGCCAACTACTCATAGTAGAAAGTCAGTTTTGGTGTCAAAAGATGTAGAATACCTATGTTTTTATGTGTCATAACAGGAACTTTTTCTCTAAATGCATTAGTTTTTAAGATAATTCAAAAACATGCATTTTTGGGGTATATGTCACATTCCATGCCAAACGTCCTGAAAATCATTAAGTTCCCAGTTTGACCCACGTCGATTTTGCTCAAACTAGGTTAATATGTTGTTAGGCATGACATAGCTATGCATTATAATACAAATTTTAGCTCAATATCTATTATAGTTTTGGAAATATGATGTTTTAAAGTTTTAGGTCCCCCCTAAACTTTTCCGCATTTGTTTTTTTGGACTAATTTCAATTAGCCATATCTTTCACTCCAAAGGTTTTATGAAGTTTATGTTTGATAAAATGGTTCACTCTTAGTTATATTACATGATTGCATTGTCAAAATGCAATTAATTTGCAGCATAGTGGAGTACTCAAGCCTCAAAGTAGCTCTTTTCTTTACCAAACACAAATTTTGTGCCATATTTGGAAGTCTGTAACTTTTTTATGAAAAGTAGGATGGTTATTATATTTATCATGAATGTTCTTTCTCTACCAGATAACAACTTACCAAGTTTGATAAGTAACACTATATTTATTGGAAAGTTGCAATGCATCAAAATATGTACCCAAAGCAAAAAAGCCAAAATAATGCTATCTTGTGGTGTAAAAACACCCCCGTAAAAAAGTGTTGACAAAACAATCTTTTTTACCTGTTGAAGAACATTACCTAAGGATGAAGAATCAGGAAATATGAGTACACTGCAAGGATGTGTCAAATATTATTCAATTCTTCATCACAAATATGCTTAATTGCAGGGGGTTTTTCCATTTCAGCCAAGTTCATGTTACCATTTTATAGTAAACTTTTGCCCTGTGTTTGAGTTTTGGTCTGTGAAAATGACATATATTGACACATCCTTGCAGTGTACTCATATTCCCTGAGTCTTCATCCTTAGGTAATGTTCTTCAACAGGTAAAAAAGATTGTTTTGTCAACACTTTTTTGCGGGGGTGTTTTAATAACACAAGATGGTGTTATTTGGGCTTTTTTGCTTTGGGTACATATTTTGATGCATTGCAACTTTCTAATAAATGTAATGTTACTTATCAAACTTGGTGAAGTTGTTATCTGGTAGGGAAAGAATATTCATGATAATATAATAACCATCCTGCTTTTCATAAAAAAGTTACAGACTTTCAAATAAGGCAAAAAAATTGTTTTTGGTTAAGATAAGAGCTACTTTGAGGCTTGATTACTCCACTATGCTGCAAATTAATTGCATTTTGACAATGCAATCATGTAATATAGTTAAAAGTGAACCAATTTACCAAACATAAACTTTACATAACCTTTGGAGCAAAAGATATGGTTAATTGAAAATGGTCTAAAAAAACAAATGCGGAAAAGTTTAGGTGGGACCTAAAATTTTAAAGCATCATATTTCCGAAACTATAATAGATATTGAGCAGTGGCGTATATTCAGGGTGTTCAAGGTGTGCACTGCACACCCCAAGAAATCCAGAAAAAAAGAAAACTTCCATCGGTTGTCGATGTTCTTTACTTTCATGATATTCTAACATCTTGCTGCATGCTGATTGCTTTCTTTTCAATTGCAAAACTCGTCCCCTTCTAATTTTGATACTCCAACGTTTGAGGTCATTGCCTTTAATTTTTTTCGGTCATTACCTTTAAGCTGGGTGTGCACTGACAGCTTGGCGAGTGCTATTTAAAATAAACAATTAAGAAAAGTGACGTCACAAGGCAGCGAAAACAGCAATGGTTTTAGGTCAGCCAGGCTGTGCAGTGTGCACTCGCTGATCTGCACACCTTGGCGCGTCATTGGGGGAATCCCAGACAATAGCAAGTTTTCGCTTGTTGGATTAGAGTTTGAGGTGATCAGCGTTGGAAACAACTTTTGCTAGAACTGAAGCAAAAGCAAGCTTTCTATGACGATGTAATTCAAAAATTTATTGCACAAACAAGAAGAATCGAATTATGCTATAGATGAATTTTCCTTCTGTAGTCGAGGTGTTAAACATTTTCGTTTTTACTAAGTAGTACGGCGGATAAAAGTACAGCCGACCAACATAGCAATCGACTTTCTTTTCTTGTTTATTATCGAGTTGCTTTGCTATTGTTTTAACTTTCACCTGTTTGTTTTTAATTCGCTTGTACATTTCTCAAGGTGTTGCGACCGTGCCTAATCCTTGCATGAAGTAAATCATTTCCATCTCGAGCACGCTTTAACTTTCGCGTTTTTTCAGACTCCTGCTGTGTTATGGCAAGCAATATTGTTCGTTTTGATGGTCGGAAATAAAAAGTGAACTGAAGTATGTGACTTTAGAAATGCAACTTAATGTTTGATATTACTAAGGGTCGAATGCACCAACAGTGATTAACTTAAACAATGATTAAAGTTAATCATTCATTAACTAAACAGTGATTAAAGTTAATTCGTTGTTGGTATGCACCAACAAAATTTTGTGCATGATTAGCTAATCAATGATTTAATCAGACTGTTGATGGTTTTTGCTGAGTCATAACTCTAGCAATGAGTATTTGTTTGGGGTTCAGTACAGTTCAGTGGTAGAAAAAGGTACCTACATCCTACATACATTATTTGTTCATAGCAATGGCAAAAAGCGTTATATTTGCTGATAAATTATTTGGTAGAAACAAAAGCTGGACCGGTATTCACAAATTTGCTCGAAATGATATCTGCTGTAATATGTACTGAGCCAGGTAGCCTACTAAGCAGCCCTTTTGTCAGGTGCCAATGAAACACCTTTTTAAGGTGCTCCCTGGTTTTAACTACTGAAGTTGGGGTGCCGTAACTTTCACTACATTGCAGAAGCAGCCTGAAATTAGCTGAATTTAGCAGATGCAGTTAGGCTACAAGGTTGTTCATCAGAAATTTGAAAGTGAATCTTTGAGACAATTTCACTTAGAACAGTGTTTCCTAACCTGGGATGGGAGAGGTGTTATGACAGTCTAATATCAAGAAACCATTTCTCATGCTTTTTAAGAAGTTTTGAAAGGGCATTTCAAGGGTTAGCGACGGTTGTGCAAGGTCGCTTTGCTTTTCAAAGCTTTGGGGGCCTGAATTTTTGCTTGGTACCGGGCCCGAAATGTTCTCTCAATGGCCCTGATAGAAACCGTTGCATTTTGAAAGAGGTTTATCTTGTTTTTGACCATTTTGTGCTCGAAATACTCAGAATGAACTAAACTTAATGTAATTTTTTCAAAATTTTCTGAGGGAGGCCTTCACTTGTTACTGGGGTTGCCTAAGTCAACACACTGGAGGGGGTCTATCTATATGGATTGACTCCTTGCTGTTTAAACTCCTGGCAATACCACTACAAGACTACAGGGTGCTAAACTGTCCAGACCAGTTTACAGTACGGTACTGCTCAGGCTTTGTTAAAAACAACATGTTTTATTTTACACCCATTGCAACAACATACAGTACACTGCAATTACACATGCAACACAACAGACGACTGGAAGCAGCGAAGGAACCATACAGTTATTGAGCAGACGCTCTTACCAGTCAGGCGGCTAGATGTTAAGGTGGAGGTAATGGAATGCATTTCATCAAGACACAACTGCCAACTAGAAATTTATTTTCATAAACATTGGGCTAATATAAATTTTTCTGAAATGATTTGACTACGTTATTTTACTGTTTTGTATTTCAGTGTAGAACAAATATTTCAACATTTTTTCTTGACTGTTAAATTTATATAATTCATTTATAAAATGTCAAAACAACGTTCGCAAAAGTTTTCTCCACACGAAAAAGATCTGTTTCTCACTTGCATTGCAACATATCGCAATATTATTGAATGCAAGAAGACTGATGGTGTGACTACACAACAAAAATGATGACTGGCGGGAACTCACCAAAGATTTTAATGGTGCCTCAACCTTGGCAGTTAAAGAAGAGGGTACGCTTTGATGGTTGTGGACAAACATGAAGGCCCAAGCAAAAAAAAGGGTCTCTTTGGCCCGCCAAGAACGCTTCACCACTGGCGGTGGTCCACCCCAAAAGAGTAATGACACCGAAAAAGAAAATTTGAATTAGCTGAACAACTGATACAGGCACAAATCGAGCAATGTAAAAAATAACAAATTTGAGCTTTGCTACTCTGTTTAAGTATTTATGTGATAACTAGGGCGATGTTTTGTAACCAAAGTTAATTTTTTATAGTTGTATCAATTAACAAAAGAAATGTATAACCAAAATTTCATGGTTGTGGGGGGTCAATGTTTAAGATGTTATAAAGTTACCAAAAGTCACTTTTTGTGTTTTTAGATTACTTTTCATTTGTTAGGTGCTTAGGTCACTTTATTTTGCGTACTTTTTTGCCTAATTCCCCTATTTGTATATCTTTTATTGCTCCTGGAGAGATGAATTTACATTTAATGTACAGTAATGCCAAGACTTTTAATATATCTTCTACTATGGTATGGATTTTAGGTATGCACGAGCCCATGCTTGTTTGTATCACTTGTATTACCGAAAACTCGTTAATAAATTTTTGTGATCAAACAAATTGTGTTAACTATATTTAACCAGTTGTTTTCCCTGCAACAGCTAAAGTGTTTGTTTTTTCCTGCAACAGCTAACTTGTATAAAGTGTTCGATTGACAGAAACTTCTTCCCAGAGAATGTAAAACATTACATTGTGTAATTTGAATGTGTAATTCTGATTTGAGTACAAATTGAAACTAATTTAGATGCTTTTTTATGTTGAATTGTTGCCATTTCTTTCGCTTTCTTGTTTTCGTTAAATAAAGTTACTTTTTGGTGACTTTTTCGCAAAATTGAAGTCATTTTGGTTACAAAAAATCGCCCTAGTGATAACATTTTGTATATGTACAATTGAATGGTTGTAACTTTTCGCTGTTCGTAATTGTTATTCATACAGAACAATTTAGAAATAAACACACCAGGTAGCTGTAGCCATGGTTTCATAACTTCATTAAAACAGACAGAAAAAACTACTACCCTGCCAGCAAATCAACCACTATTTACATTGATTCAACGTTTACAGACGTTTAATCAATGATTTGCTGGCTGTGTATTAACTCACAGATCCCTCATCAGGTGTACAATGAAAGAAAACAGCAACCGGCTCATTTACAGCACTGGGTGAAAATCAATCAATTACGTTAAAAATATTACTTTAGTTTAAAAATATTGACAACCCATGTCCTCCTGGTGACAAGATTGGTGTATGAGTTCCAAGACCGGATTACTTTATCTAGAAGTATTGAGTGATAAGTTGCTGTCTCATTGCGTTTCCACCAACTGTGGGCATGGGTTGCTGTTGGCTCTTTATGCTGGAGTTGGCGTGAGATAAAGATTCTTCAAAATCCACCACGGCGAACAGCAAAATTATGCAAACAAGCAGTTGCGACTATAATGGGAAGGGTGTTATCCAGTTTAGTTCGTAGAGGAATTTGCAAGCACCGAAACCTTTGCTTCCAAACTTCGCTTTGTGAGGTCTTCAGCATCAAGTTCAGCAGAATCCACTACATTCACTGCATCAACCATGTTGTTATTACTATTTTGTATCTAATTGTACACACTGGTACACATGAATTCCATACATGTAATAAAAATACAAAGTGATAGGTGTGCATGGTCACTGTGATTAGGTAAACATTGATGACAAGCAAAAGGGTTAGGGATGGACAATGTAGTATGAGTACATATCAAGTATGTACGGTATGTTGTACAACAACTCCTACCATAAAAATAGTTCTATATATGTATATGTCATGAAATCCTAAAATATGAACAGTCACATATATAAATATATATATGTTCAAACAGCTTGTCAAACAATTTTTAATAGGCCTGGGACAATGTATTTTAGGACATCCCTAGAAAGGGGTCTAAAATAGTATGTATATCTATGTTATACAACAACTCCTACCATAGAAATAGTTCTATATAACATATCATTGAATGCTAAAATATGGACAGCCACATGCATATAATATATCAAATATAGTTACTATGGTATCATACATACTCCCTAAAACCTCTACAGCCTGTTTCATCCTAAAAGAAGGATCAGCAGAAGGTCCTTATTCGAAAACAGCTTGTTAAACAATTTTTTATAGGCCTGGGACAGTGTATTACAGGTATATTTAAGCCACACCAAGCCATCAGTAATAGAGCATATGCTACAATCAGGGGTGCCGGTAAGCTACTGCACATATTGCAATATAACAATTTCTGCTATTCGCTTTTAGCCTAATTATAATCTTTTATTTTTGCCTCAAAATAATATTCACGGCACAAAATTCTGCAACACAGTAGTCAGTAGTTTACACATCATTATAACAAAGCATGATGCCTTTCTTTGTATACCGGACACTTGTTCATTACTCAATAGTGAGCTGATAGATGAGCATTATCGCTATATCTTATCTTAAAACTTTTAAAAGAATTGGCCTTTCAGCAACAAAAATGCTTTTTTCATAATCCTGCACCCCCCAGTCGAAAATTGTTCCGGCACCCCTGGCTACAATAGCCAAATTTTGGTAAGCAACCCATAACCTCAGCTCAATCAGTTGCTGTCCATGAAAAGTGAAGAACCTTTACAATTACATTTTGGTCATTCTAATCCTATCACACATCACACCTTCCATACCGTAGTTCAAAAGGTGCAGCCTGATGTTGCAATTACCAAGAACTAATACAATACCAGTACTAGAAACCTTTGCTGGAAAGTTAATCAAGCTTTAAACCTACTCTAGAGCTGTATTAACTCTGTTACTTAACTTCCTAGTTAATCACAGTTTAATCATGGTTTAAATAGCCCTTGGTGTTGGTGCATACCAAAGTCTCACTTAATTGTAGTTTAATTTAAGATTAAGTTAAATACAGTTTAATCACTGTTGGTGCATTCGACCCTAAGTCTTTCATTCAATGCGATGTCAAATAAATATCTATTTTGTATTCTTCTCCATTCCGACAACATTATTTTTGTCAGTTCTGTTCATGTTCAGAATTTGTGCTGAAAATGCTCTCTGAACGCACCAAATTCAATGTTAATTTTAAAAATTTTCTGGGGGAGGCCCCCCAGACCCCCCGCTGTTGCTTAGCCGTCACTGAACACCCTGTCAAAGTGGTCACGGTACGCCACTGATATTGAGCTAAAATTTGTAATGCATGGCTATGTCATGCCTAATAACATATTGACCTAGTTTGAGCAAAATCGAAGTGGGTCAAACTGGAAACTTTATGATTTTCAGGACGTTTGGCATGGAATGACTCAAATACCCCAAAGCAATGCATTTTTTAAATTATCTCAAAAACTAATGCATTTAGAGAACAAGTTCCTTTTATGACACATAGAAACATAGATATTCTACATCTTTTGACACCAAAACCGACTTTCTACTATGAGTAGTTAGCGAGTTAGAGGATTTTTTAATAAATTTGACCTTTCGTGACCTTTGTTGGGGGGTAGGTGGCTGGGTTTTGGGGCCTACCAAAAAAAATTGTGTAAATGTTATTTTTTAAAGGTTTGCCAGGTTTTCAGAACCCCCCCATATTGAAATTGCAAAAAAAAATTTTTTCAAACCACCCTAACCAGTAGGGTCACTTTTCCTTGTGCGCTGCAGTGATAAATAATCACATAAATTGACCTCAAAGGGCAGCAAGTGGTAGGCTAAACGAACAACCAAAAGTGTAACAATCAATTCACCTGCTTTAAATTGTAAGGACTACGCTTGCCTGGTTTGTTTATTTGTTTGTATTCCATTAGTGCAGTAATGTAGTAGCCTATTTTGTTTGCTGCTTAAAAAATTTCCAGAATGACTATTGGTTTTAGTTCTGATAACATTGTAAACGTATTGGTTTCGTACTGGATTGGTCTGTGAACAAGTTGATGATACAACAGCACATTTCACTGATTGCTTAACACTCTTCATTTAATTCTGATCCGATTTGCAGTACGCAAAATGCTAAAGAACAACAGTAGGCGGTTTTTGGACTCATTGCATTGATTCATTTTTTGGATTCATTGTTTTTTTTTCTAGCAGCATAAATGTACTTTTAATCTTTTATACATCAATTAAGTTTTAATGTGAGTGTACATTTTGTATTATTATTGTAAAATCGAATTTTGTATATCTTTTAGTGGGTATTGTATTTTGTTAATCTTTTTGTAGTCGTGGTAATGTGATGACCCTACTGATGTATAGCATTGAATAGAGTTTCCAATGGATGCAACTTAGTTCGTACCATGAACAGTTCGTACCCTCAGTTCGTACAGTACCTTGAAAAGATCGAGAGAAAAAATTAAAAAAGCCAAAGTTTCTGATTGCAGTTTCTGCAATCATTTTAAAATTTTACCCCTGAAAAGATCGTGAAAAAAATTAGCTGAAAGCCGAAGTCCGCTGATCGCAGTTTCCGCAAACATTTTTCTGCAGTTTCCGCTAACCCTAACCATAGAGTAATCTATGCTCTAACCCTAACCTTCGCTGATCGCAGTTTCCGCAAACATTTTTCCGCAGTTTCTGCTAACCTTTCCCCTAACCATAGAGTAATCTATGCTCGAACCCTAACCCTCGCTGATCACAGTTTCCGGTAAACGCAGTTTCTGCTTACCCATGGATTGAACTAGGTTAGCACCCGTTTCCAATCCCGTAGTTATAGATATCCCTGATCTTGATACGCTTTGCGTGACTAAAACTCTATCAGGCTTAAACAACCTAGTTCGTACCTTGAACCATTCGTACAGTCAGTTCGTACCCTTAAAAGATCGAAAGAAAAAATTAAAAAAAGCCGAAGTCGCTGATCGGAGTTTCCCCAAACAATTTGAAACAAACTCAAGGGTTAGGGTTAGCGGAAACTGCGGAAAAATGTTTGTGGAAACTGCGATCAGCGAGGGTTAGGGTTAGAGCATAGATTACTCTATGGTTAGGGTAATCGGAAACTGCGGAAAAATGTTTGCGGAAACTGTGATCAGCGAGGGTTAGAGCATAGATTACTCTATGGTTAGGGTCGGAATGGCCCGTTTCGGTGAGTCCGATTTGGTGAGTCTGATTCGGTAAGTCCGATCTCTTAACGGGGATTTTTTCAATTTTTTTTTTTAATTACCGGGTACCGTAGCCTAATTATCATTACCGGGTTAGGGGTTAGGGTTAGAGGTTAGGAACTCACTGAATCGGACTCACCGAATAGTAGCAGACCCGGTTAGGGTAAAGGTTAGCGGAAACTGCGGAAAAATGTTTGCGGAAACTGCAAAAAAATGTTTGCGGAAACTGCGATCAGCGAGGGTTAGGGTTAGAGCATAGATTACTCTATGGTTAGAATTAGGGTAAGGGTTAACGGAAACTGCGAAAAAAATTTTGCATAAACTGCGATCAGCGAGGGTTAGGGTTAGAGCAGGGTTTCCCAAAGTGGGGTTCGCGGACCCCTGGGGGTCCGCAAAGACTGCACAGGGGGTCCCTGACGATATGACAAAATGGCGAAAACAGGCTTGACATTGTACGGTACCGTACTTCCATTGTCGCAGATGAATGCCGCCGTGATTTGTAACTAAAATGAATTATTTAATGAGTGTTAGGCCGTGTCAATCTTAAATATTTGAAATGAATTAGTACGTCTTGGTAATTGCTCTACCTTAAAAATTGCATTCGGCGTCTATGATGCAACAATTAAACGTACGGTGTATAGCAGTCGGGAATGTTTGCTATATAGCTACAAGGCTAAACTGTTTTTCGGTTAGCTACCTGTAGGTCTATGCAGTCCGAGCATTAAAATAGATAACCCCATAGGTGGTAAGGTTATGAAGTTCTGAAGTTTCAATTTTTGTTCGAATTGGCCTTAGGCCTAGCTTAATAATTCAAAATAAAATAAAAATAATAGATAAAAACATAGAAATAACTCAATGCGAAGGGGCGGTGTTTAGGTATAAGAGTAGCAGTAGCGAAAGGACGATAGAATAGTAACGAATCGAAGTTATCAGATAATTCATTTGTGTTAACTTTTAGTAGAATGGCAAAGGTGGCACTGCAGCTGACAACACTTTTTACAAATATATTTCTGCGCAGCTTTTTCTCCGGTAGTCTACAAAGTCAGTAGGCCTACAACAATTGAGGCTAAGCGATAGCCTGTTGCAAAAGTTTGTGCAGAAATAAATTTGTCAAACATGTAGGCTACCGGTAGTCAGCTGCAGTGCCACCTCTGCGATTTTTCTAATATCCTGACTGACACGGATATTTTTTTTCTGTTTTTAAATTTTAGTGTTATAGTTCAAATCTTATGGATAAATTTTTGAAGCGAAAGGATAAGTCGAATGATTCGGAATGTGAAGCCCAGCAATCTCAGGATGTTTCATCCCGGAAGACGAAGAGACAAAAAGTTCGAACATACGATGAGGAGTATCTTAAGCTCGGGTTTATTGAATGTCCTTCAGATGTTACTAAGCCTCAGTGTTTAATATGCTACAAAACATTGTCGAATGAATGTATGAAACCAGCCAAGTTAAAGCGGCATTTGATGGCTCAACATCCTGAGCTAGCTGGAAAGCCACAGGCTTTTTTTGACAGAAAGAAGAAAGAATATTTAAAGCAAAAAGAAACTTTTACACAATCTTTGGTGTCGAACGAAAAATTAATGAAAGGATCTTATTTAGTGGTGCTAAGGGTGGCTCGAGCCAAGAAAGCGCACACAATTGCGGAAAATTTAATTCTTCCAGCAGCAATTGACATGTGTGAAGTAGTTTTGGACGGCAAATGTGCAGCCAAGCTTAAAGAAATTCCATTGTCGAACAACACGATTTCAAGAAGAATCGATGAACTTTCGAATGACATAAAAGCACAGCTGCTTGAAAGACTGAATCAAACTAATTTTGCAATCCAATTGGATGAAAGTACGGACATTGCCAGTCAAGCACATCTCTTGGTTTATGTTAAATATTCATGGGGAGACAAAATGATAGAAGATTTCATGTTTTGTCATCAAATGCAATGCAGAACAACCGGTTTAGACGTTTTCAACGTACTTTGTGATTTCTTTTCACAATCAGAACCGTCGTGGGAACGATGTGTGGCTATATGTACCGATGGTGCAGCTTCAATGACCGGCAAGCACTCCGGGGCTGTAGCTCGTATCAGGGAAAAAGTACCGAACATTATACGAACGCACTGCATGATTCATCGCGAAGCGCTTGTTGCGAAACATTTAGGAAAATCTTTGTCTGAAGTCTTATCTTTATGTGTCAAAGTTATCAACTCTATCAATGCTCGCCCACTGCAGTCCCGAATGTTTTCGAAACTTTGCGATGAACTAGGCTCAGAACATTCAAGCCTTTTGCTCCATACGGAAGTTAGATGGCTGTCGCGAGGAAAGATTGTAGCCTAGAACGCCGGTTTGAACTGCGAGAGGAGGTTTTAATTTTCTTGCGAGCGCACAATGCGGACTTAGCTTCACTAGTAGCCGATGAAATTTGGCTTGGAAAACTTGCATATCTGGCAGATATTTTTAACCTTCTCAATCAACTGAACTTGTCACTTCAGGGAAGAGATGCGAACATTTTACTCAGTCAAAACAAAATAACAGCATTCACAAAGAAACTCAACATAATATGGAAAACGAGAATAAATGAAAATGTTGTGGATATGTTTCCTGTTCTGTGTGACTACATTGCCAACAAACCTTTAAATAATAAATACAGATTTGATTTTCTCTGACATTCAACAACATTTGGAATTGCTTTCTGTACATTTTACGAAGTACTTTTTAAAAGAGACATATGAGAATTTTGACTGGATTTTAAACCCTTTTGTTGTTGCAAAAACTGATCTGTCAGGACGCAAAGAAGAAGAATTGGCTGAATTGTCATCTGACCGAACTTTAATGATTAGTTTCAATCAAAAACCTCATGCATCTTTCTGGTTAAGTGTTGAGAACGAATATCCACTGCTCTCACAAAAGGCTACCCAAATGTTATTACCTTTTGCCACTACCTACATGTGTGAGACAGCATTTTCAGCTCTTACAAATATGAAGACAAAATACCGCTTGTCACAAATTGCTCCAAGAATTGAGAAGTTGTGCAGTAAGAAACAATCACATCCATCCCATTGATGTTGTCATTTCGATTAATAAACATGATTCAGTGTTACTTATTTTTATATGTATTAACATTTATCGCTGGTTAGGCGGAAAATTGATGCGACATAAGATTGGGGTCCGCGAAAAAACACTTTGACAAATAGGGGTCCATTGCCCAAAAAGTTTGGGAAACCCTGGGTTAGAGCATAGATTACTCTATGGTTAGGGTTAGCGGAAACTGCGGAAGAATGTTTGCGGAAACTGCGGAAGAATGTTTGCGGAAACTGCGATCAGCGGACTTCGGTTTTGAGCTATTTTTTTCTCTCGATCTTTTCAGGGGGAAAGCTTTAAAATGATTGCGGAAACTGCGATCAGCAACTTTGGTTTTTTTTAATTTTTTTTCTCGATCTTTTCAAGGTACGAACTGAGGGTCCGAACTGTTCATGGTATGAACTAGGTTGCATCCGATGTAAAGCCAGGTCTTCAAATTTAAAAATGCTAACCACTCGCCTACGCCCTACGGTACCTCTCTTGCTAACAAATTTACACTACTAGCCTGTATAATATACAATCATGTTTAAATAAGTTTCTGCATTCTCCAATGCATATATCTGAGTGGGTGCAACCTAATGGGTGCAACCTAATTCGTACCATGAACAATTCGTACCATCAGTTTGTACCTTGAAAAGAGCGAGAGAAAAAATTATAAAAAGCCGTAGTCACTGATCGCAGTTTTCACAAACATTTTAAAAGGGTTAGGGTATCTGAGTATCGGTATCCGCAAACAAACAAACTGAAAAGATCGAGAGAAAAAATAGAACATCGCTGATCGCAGCTTCCGTTTTTCCGCAGTTTTTGCAAACATTTTAAAATTTCCGATAATGATGCTAAGAGTTTGCCGAAGCCGCTGATCGCAGTATCCGCAAACATTTTAAAAGGGTTAGGGTTGATCGGAGTTTCCGCAAACATTTAAAAGGGTTAAGTTTTAGGGCTAGGGTGTTTCCGCAAACAAACAAACTGAAAAGATCGAGAGAACAAAATAGAACAAAGCCGAAGTTGCTGATTGCAGTTTCCGTTTTTTCCACAGTTTCCGCAAACATTTTAAAATTTCCGGTATTGATTCTAAGAGTTTGCCAAAGTTGCTGATTGCAGTTTCCGCAAACATTTTAAAAGGGTTAGGGTTGATCGGAGTTTCCGCAAACATTTTAAAAGGGTTAGGGGTTAGGGTTGATCGGAGTTTCCGCAAACATTTTAAAATTCCTTTAAATGATCCTAAGAGTTTTTGTTTGTTTGCGGAAAATTTTAAAATGTTTGCGGAAACTGCGATCAGCGACTTTGGCTTTTTTAATTTTTTCTCTTGATCTTTTCAAGGTATGAACTGACGGTACGAATTGTTCATGGTACGAAAGCCGAAGTCGCTCATCAGAGTTTTTGTAAAAATTTTAAAGTTAGGGTTAAGCGGAAACTCTGATCCGTGTGCTATTTTGGCTTTTTTTAATCTTTTTCTCAATTTTTTCAGGTATGAAATAAGGGTACGAATTGTTGAGGGTACGAATTAGGTTGCATCCTATCTGAATTATATCTACATCTTAGGCAAAGGCTACACATTACACTTCCTTACCTTTTCCATGACCAGATCAAGCCTGATATGCCAAAGGGCAATGTTAAAATTGCCCAATCTTAAAATTTCCCATTCAGTTCAGTTTATTGTTTTGCTGGTGAAAAACAAACAAAAAGTACATACAAATTGAGTGTCTATCAGCACAACAGGGTGGCAGCGAAAGACCTGTAAGGTCATCTATGTCAGCTGCCACCGTAGATGCCACTCCCGAACCGCAAAACTTACTATCTCCATCTAGCGGTTGCTTTTTTGAACTTTTATTTGTCACATGGCCTTAGAATATTACTTCCCGATTCCATTGATGCTTCACTGGTCATTCTAGGATCACCAGAAGAGAATTTACAGCAAAGTTAGTGTTGACAATCAGAAAGTTTTCAATTTTATTTGAGAAAGGTTTTTGGGCCTAGGTCAAACATTTGCTGATTGCTGCAATCTGAAAAGCGGTTTTAGTCTAATTTTTAGAGCGGAAATAGGGATAGCAATCTTCTTACCTGTGCTATTTCAGCTTTTGGGTTGAAAAAAACATTAGCCTAGGATTATTTTAAAATTCTTGTTTCGGGTTATTTCACTAAATATTTGTGGTTAGGGAAATCACTATATAGTTTAAAATGAACTAGCACGGGTGCAACCTAGTTCGTACTCTGAACAGTTCGTACCCTCAGTACGTACCCTGAAAAGATTGAGAGAAAAAATTAAAAAAGCCTAAGTCGCTGATCGCAGTTTAATAGCACAAAGCCGAAGTCGCTGATTGGAGTTTCGCAAACAACTCGAGGGTTAGGGTTAGCGGAAACTGCGGAAAAATATTTGCGGAAACTGCAATCAACGAGGGTTAAGGTTAGATCATAGATTACTCGATGGTTAGGGTAAGCGGAAACTGTGGAAAAATGTTTGCGGAAACTGCAATCAGCGAGGGTTAGAGCATAGATTACTGTATGGTTAGAGTTAGGGTAAAGGTTAGCGGAAACTGCGGAAAAATGTTTGCAGAAACTGCGATCAGCGAGGGTTAGAGCATAGATTACTCTAAGGTTAGGGTAAGGGTTAGCGGAAGCTGCGGTTAACGGAAACTACAGAAAAATGTTTGCGGAAACTGTGATCAGCGAGGGTTAGGGTTAGAGCATAGAATAGTCTGTGGTTAGGGTTAGCGGAAAGTGCAGAAAAATGTTTGCGGAAACTGCGATCAGCGAGGGTTAGGGTTAGAGCAGTGTTTCTCAACATTTTTTGGCCCAACACCCCCTTCATGAGCTGGCAAAATTTTACCGCCCCCCCAACAATAACGATTAATTATGAAAAGCAAATATAAAACAATAAATACCGTACTATTAATACTACAAAAAGTGCTCAATGTCAAGCAAAAAGTCAAGCAGAACGAATTACATTAAATATAGGCTATTACCAGTCTTTAAAACCCTTACAGCCTGTTTTACCCTAAAAGGTGGATCATCAGAACGTCCTTATTCAAATAGAATTCTATTGGAATATAGGGACCTTCTGATGATCCCCCTGTTAGGGTGAAACAGGCTGTAAGGGTTTTGGAGACTAGTAACTATATTTGATGAAAAACAAATATATATTTGCGAGCATGAAAACAGTCTAGGCCCTACTGATAGTCAATGTGAACCTTGGGCTTGGTGAGAAAGTGCCAGTTTCTTCACATCCGGTGTAAAGCCAGTGAGAAACATTCGAAGTTCACCTCTTATGTCAAGTGGGTTTCGCTGTTTGGTGTGGCAGAACAGCACAGCTGAATCCCTTTTCCACCAGCTATGAGGTAGGAAATGCTACCATGAAGATACGAGCTCTTTGACGAAATCGTTACGCTGGGCGATAGATGGGTTAAACCAGAATGGTCCCTAATAATCAAAACGCCCCCCTTTAGCCGAGGTAATCATACCGCCCCCCTGAAAAATCAAAACGCTCCCTGGGGGGCGGTACCGCCCCCGTTGAGAACCACTGGGTTAGAGCATGGATTAGTCTATGGTTAGGGTTAGCGGAAACTGCAATCAGCAACTTCGGCTTTCTTTCTCTCAATCTTTTCAGGGGGAAAATTTTAAAATGTTTGCGGAAACTGCGATCAGCGACTTCCGCTATTTTTTAATCTTTTCTCTTGATCTTTTCAGGGTACGAACTGTTCATGGTACGAACTAGGTTGCATCCAACTAGCACAGCAATGTTTAGTCTTCTAGTCACAATTACAATAGAAGCTTTTGGGCTTTGAAAATGGCTGAAATAGCTATTCACTACCCCCGCGAGTTAAAAACAAAGATAGCACACAAAATTGGCCATGTCCAAACCATCTGAGATATTGATCTAAACCTTAGGATTATTTTGTTTGGTAGCCTAAGGCATATTATGGCAACTTTTCAGTAAGTCTGAGAGGTGCCATATACATGTACAAGATATCTTCATATTGGCGGTTTTCATGTGGAATGACCCTTTCATATTTTTGTGATAATAGGCTAACAAGTTGTTTAATTTTTTAAGGACTTCTGTAGGTAAACTTTCAATCAACAAAGAGATGATAAGTGCTATTACATTATTAAGGCTATTCTTATATTTCAGATCAAGTAATTTAATTGGTTACGTGTGGTGGTGTTTAACAGGCATCGATGCAATTGCAGCAGAAAATGGCCAAATTAAATTCTCAATCAAATGAACAATATGAAGCTATTGCACAAGATCCTATAAAACATATAATGACAGTAGTTGAAAAGAGGGTACGGAATATGGATAAACGCAAGGTAAACAGTTGGTTGTGCAATCTTATCATCATCTTATGTCATCTTATGATGTTATGTATCTTATGATGTTATGTATTAAGTGACAGTACTATTGTGTATGTATTTTTCATGTACATATGATCGTATTTTTTTCATTTTCTGCTCCCACTAATATGTCTTCTAAAAGTTTGTATATGTTATCAGATGTTATTGATGGTTAGAGTTATTAGTTATGAAACTAGCTGTTAACCTAATTAACAGCAAATGCGTTATGCATATCAGAATGATGAAAAAGCACCTCGGTGCTTACAACATCAAATATTTATTATTATTATCTTTTTGATTTCCATCTTTACCATCCATTTAGTTTGTTACCTGTCTCATTGACAAACTTGAGGGCTTTTTGATCAAATGTTTTGTTGTACGGTATTCAGTCTTACGTCTGGTAGCCTACTGCTAGTTGAAGATTTAGATTATGTAAAAAGGCGGGAAAGCTAATCTTCATGTCCATCTTCAGACATGCTTTTGGTGTCTTGCCACAACCACATGCTCTTGACCGGTATTTAACCACCTCCTTTTTGAATGTTGATCCAGGGCTCTCGCTACTCATCTATGCAGCTTCCTTGTATTTGTTATCTTATATATATGAGTTGTCATGCCTATGAGTAGTTATGTTCAATTCATCACATGAAAAATTGTTGCTTTCTATATCTTCACAGCACAGAAAAAGGACATTTCTCAATATTGTTTTGGCTAACAAACTATATATAAGACAAAGTCTTACTTTGATTGCTTTATCAGTTATAACTTTTGCATTCAAAATTCATAAAAGGCTTCAAACATCCACATTCGTTCTGTGTTTAAAATCCTGCATCTTTCCGGAATGGCCCGTTTCAAAGACTTAGATTCGGAGAGATCCCAATTTGGAGATGTGGGACAAATGACCAAAAAGTCTCAGCAAAAAAAACAGTTGTTTCACAGCGTTTCATGATTCCGCTGTCTATTAAAACAGAAATGTCTACATGGAGATTGAAATTCTTTAAAATCCCACAGCAGCATCTGTTTATTTAAAGAAATTAGTTCATAATGTCTAGAGATTATTCAACTAAGGGTCTGCTACTATTCGGTGAGTCCGATTCGGTGAGTCCGATTCGGTGAGTCCGATTCGGTTAGTCCGATTCGGTGAGTTCCTAACCTGTAAACCCTAACCTCTAACCCCTAACCCTAAAACGGCAATGATAATTAGGCTACGGTACCCAATAATTAAAAAAAAAAAATTGAAAATATCACCAAATAGAGATCGGACTCACCGAAACGGGCCATTTCGTTCAACTAAAGCAATGTTTCTCAACCTTTTTTGGCCCAAGGCCCTCTTCATGAATTGGGAAATTTTTACCGCCCTTTAACCAAAACAATTGATTACGAAAAGCGAAAATAAAACAATAAACACTATTAATACTACAAAAAGTGCTCAATGCCAAGCAAAAAACCAAGCAGAGCGAATTACATCAGATATAGTTAGTTGCCAGTCTCTAAAACCCTTACAGCCTGTCTTATCCTAAAAGAGGGATCATCAGATGGTCCTTATTCAAATAGAGTTATATATATTTCTATTATATACAATAAGAACCTTTTGATGATCACCCTTTTAGGGTGATAACATGCTGTAAGGGTTTTAGAGATTAGTAACTAACTACATTTGATGAAAAGCAAATATATATTGGCGAGCATGAAAACAGTATAGGCCTACTGGTCGTCAGTGTGAACTTTGGGCTTGGTGAGAACGGAATGGCCCGTTTCAGTGAGTCCGAGTCGGTCCGATTCGGTGATTTTTTTTAAATTATCAGGTACCGTAGTCTAATTATCATTGCCGTTTTAGGGTTAGGAGTTAGGGTTAGAGGTTAGGAACTCACCGAATTGGACTCACCGAATCGGACTCACCGAATAGTAGCAGACCCTGGTGAGAAAGTGCCAGTTTCTTCACATCTGATGTAAAGCCAGTGAGAAACATTTGAAGATCACCTCTTATGTCAAGTGGGTTTCTCTGTTTGGTGTGTAGCAGAACAACACAGCTGAATCCCTTTTCCACTAGGTATGAGGTAGAAAAGGCTGGGTCTGCTACTATTCGGCGAGTGCCCGATTCGGCGAGTGCCCTATTCGGCGAGAGCCCTTTTCGGCGAGTTCCTTCATCGGCGATTTTTTGAAATTTTTTTTTTAAATTATCGGTACCGTAGCCTAATTATTATTGCCGCTTTTACATCGTTTTAACGACGTTAAACGTTAAAATAAGACCCCAACCCCCAACAACAGTCCGTTGCAGAATATAAGTTCAATATTTTAGATACAAGTTAGGCCTACTTTTTGTGGATTTTTAGGATGTCGATTGTGGATTTTGGCGAGTCAGGCATATATGGGTCTGCTACTATTCGGACCATTTCGATTTCTGACCATCATATGAAAAACAATACACGTCAACATAGCAAAGGTAGAAGCGACAAAACGCGAACGTTAAAACGTGCTTGAATTCGTCATGTCAGTTCAGTTGTTTTTCTTTCTGATCATGATATCAAAAACAATACGTCAACATAGCAAAGGTGTAGAAAAAGGTAGAAGCGACAAAACGTGAACGTTAAAACATGCTTGTGACCGAAGTAAGTTATTGAGTTGAAAGAAATTTAGCACGGTCGCAACACTTTCAGAAAAATTTAAGATATGAAGGAAAAATAAAACAAAGAAAATGTTACAAAAAAAAAATAAAATAGATCATGTTTATGTCTATAAGTTAGTACTTTTGAATAGTTAAAATGATTAGTTTGGACCAACAAATGTGTGGCCTACAGCTTGGATTGAAAGGAAATTATCGGGTACCGTAGCCTAGTTATCCCGACCAGCAAAAAATTGTTCCAAGAACACAGTTCATTTTTACATTGTAGTAACAGAATGAAAAGGCTAAACAAATGTGTGGCCTATCGTGTTAACGTCGCTAAACGTTGAAATCGTGTAGAAAAGGGAGCTTTTGCTGACTAGGATACTTTGAAACTGAGAAACATTCACAGAAGCCCTACGATTTATTCCAAGAACCCATTTAGCATAACATTTCATTTGTACATTGATTCAACGTCTGAATACATTATCTTAAAAATGCAACGTATCGTAGGGCTTCTGTGAATGTTTCTCAGTTTCAACGTATCCTAGTCAGCAAAAGCACCCTTTTCTACACGATTTCAACGTTTAGCGACGTTAAAACGATAGGCCACACATTTGGGTAGCCTTTTCATTCTGTTACTACAATGTAAAAATGAACTGTTAGGCTAACTGGGTTCTTGGAACAAATTTTTGCTGGTTGGTATAATTAGGCTACGGTAGCCTACCCGATAATTTCCTTTCAATCTAAGCTGTAGGAGTGTAGGTCACACATTTGTTGATCCAAACTAATCATTTTAACCATAGGCGCCTAAGCCGTGGGGGCCAGGCCCCCACGCATATTTTGGCGTGGGAGCAACTTTTTATGCGGCATTGATACATAAAACAATAGATGAACTAGTGATCGGCAGCAGGAAAACATTTTTAAATACAAACCGCAACAGCTTCGCAGTAAATAATCACTAGAACGAGTAGCGATGCTACAATCCCACCCCAGACAAAAAAATCTGTCATTTTTACGTTGATTTAACGTCTGCAGACGTTGAATCAATCTAAAAATGACTGATTTTGCTGCCTGTGACATAGCAAAAATCTACCATTTTGCGTCGATTCAATGTCATCAGATGTTGAATGCGCCTAAAAACAACATAATTTGCTACGTTGACGCAGCGTGCGTTTAACTTAATGCGCTTGCAAACAGCCTCCTGTCGCTTTCGAAAGTCGAAACCTCTGCAGAGAATTGTCGCGGCAGTGAATCGGTTGCTGTGAAAATGAACTTGAAGTCTCGGCCCGAGGTTACCACTAACCAACATAACAAGGGCTGGTACAAACCGCACTGCCCACAGTCGCACAAGCGGCATCATCAACACAACAACGGACTCGCGCAAGTCCGTTGCCATAGAAACCCGATCAAAGGCGGGGAATATGCGCATCTTTTGTTTCATCTGCAACACAAAAACGGGCGTATTACAGCGAATTGAAACTTGAAAGCTGGTCAGCCATAAGTTGCGATATTGTAGTGAAAAGGGAGCAATGTCAAGTCGAAAACTTAATCAAAGGTCTCTCTGTAACTATTTTTCAAGGGCTGTTTACGGATGTCAGCAACTTTTAAATTTATTAAAGGTGACGTGCTGTTGAATTGATGTAAACATGAATGATTTTGCTTTCAACAGGTATATTTTCAAGCATATGATCAAGTTAGTATTTTCATTCCATTTACAGTATACCTTTTAGTAAACCTTTTCGTCTCTTGTTTCATGCTAATAAATCTAGTTCGTTGCTAAACTTTATGTTGCGCTTAGCTTAAAGAGTTGCAGTCCATCAACCGCTAGCCAACGCAGACGCATAGCATGTGTTTTGGTCGAGCTTTGTTTATAATAATTAACGGTAGGTCGAACGTAGCGATAACTCCGAGTGTGGCAATAAAAGCAATCCTAGTGTGACGACATAATTACGTCATCCATCTGCGTGACATTTCGCTGAATTTACGTTGCTGCTGATGAAACACGCTTTCGCCCCCACGGCCAAAAAAATAGTTAGGCGCCTATGATTTTAACTATTCAAAAGTACTAACTTATAGACATAAACATTATTTTTTTTGTAACATTTTCTTTGTTTTATTTTTCCTTCATATCTTAAATTTTTTTGAAGGTGATGCAACCTTGCTAAATTTCTTTCAACTCAATAACTTACTTCGGTCACAAGCACGTTTTAACGTTCGCGTTTTGTCGCTTCTACCTTTTTCTACACCTTTGCTATGTTGACGTGAATTGTCGCTTCTACCTTTGCTATGTTGACGTGTATTGTTTTTCATATGATGGTAAGAAATAAAAACAAACTGAACTGACATGACGAATTTTAATTTAATAGTTCAAACATTTTATTTTTATTCCTTTCTGCACGATTTCAACGTTTAGCGACGTTAAAACGATGTAAAAACGGCAATTGCAATTAGGCTACGGTACCCGATAATTTCCTTTTAAAAATTTCAAAAACTCGCCGAATAGGGCACTCGCCGAAAAGGGCTCTTGCCGAATAGGGAACTCGCCGAATCGGACTAGTCGAATCGGACTCGCCGAATCGGACTCGCTGAATCGGACTCGCCGAAACGGGCCATTCCGGGCTTATATTATACTGTGCGTAAGAGCTGCATAAAATCAGGAGAAGAGCCGCAGGTTGGCCAGCCCTGAACAAACACAAAAACCGCTTACATAAATGATCCCTCCTAATTCTTTAAATATACAGCAGCCATCCTTAGATTTTCAAGAAAGCACCGAATCGGCCTTATCCGAAAAAGGCTGTCACCAAATTTAGATATCTCCGAATAATCCCAGACCAGTACTTTTCACAATAACTTTAGCCACTGCTTTATTAAAATTTGACCAAATCAAACATGATCTTTCTCATCCTTTCACTAATTTATGGTCAAAATGGTTTTTATCTGCATGGTCATTGGTCATCAATAAAATTAACGTTACAAGAGATCTAATGCAAAGGAGGCAAACGTGGCCTATGGAACCATGTTCATAGTTCTCAAGAAGGATTTGAAGATGGGCCCATTCAAACACATGAAGAAACAGTTGCTAAATGTCAATACCATTAAGAAACGTCTCTCCAAGAGCCAGAATTCTGCTCTCATGCATTGAAGGAGGAGGCACGCTGCCAAACCTTGTGTTCAGCGATTAGAAGAAATTTGATGTCCAGCATCATTTCAACAGTCAGAATGATCGTGTTTGGTCAAGAGATGGTGACATGGAAACCTGGGTAATCACTTGGAGACAAGGGGTGACATCAATGATGGTGTGAGCCACAGTCAACGAATCAGGAAGGAGTCCATTGATTTTTGTGGACCAAAGAGTGAAATTTAACCAAGTAAACTACCGAAATTCTTAAGGGTTTATTGTTGCCTTGGGTAAAGAAACACTTCAAAAAACGTAATTGGTCATTCCAACAAGATTCTGGCCCTTCACTTTCACATGGAGCAAAGAGAATGCAAAACTGGCTTTCAGCCAATGTGCTGTTTTTAATTTCCAAGGAAGAATGGCCTCCTTCATCCCCAGACCTGAACGTGAACCCCCTATACTTTGGTATTTGGTCTTACCTGGAGAGCAAGGTTTTGACTAAACACCACCAATGTTTGGAAGCACTGAAGGCTGATCTGAAAAAAGAATGGATCTATAAGTAAATACCTCAAAGAGTTAATCGTGACTTTTGCAGTTTCTTTTCGAAGCGTCTTCGACTTGTTTTCGACGCAAATGGTGGACACATTGAGTAAAACTTTTTTTCATAAATATTATTATATGTTTATTACTCAAAAAATTGTCTACCATTTGTAAAGTACAGTTGGTTGAAGTTGTAACGTTAAATATTGATTACCGTCATGTATTGCACAGTGTTATTATGTTGTTAAATTGTTAATGTTTTGTGTATTTTTATATTTCCTGGTGCTGACCTACGTATGTGAATGTGATATAGTCATATAAAGCTAACATATGGAGGTGGTGACTTGAGCAAAAGCAAGTTTTTCAACTGTTTATTTCAACACGAGGGTACGAGTTGGATGCAACCTAGTTGCAACCTGGATGCAACCAACACGAGTTGGATGCAACCTAGTTCGTACCCTAAACAGTTCGTACCCTCAGTTCGTACCCTGAAAAGACTGTTTATTTCAACTGTTTATCTAATTTCGAAGACTGAGTCACCAATTAATTGGTGACGACTTGAACTGACTTCTGATTCTGAAGTCCTAATACTAGTGCTTGATGTTTATTAGTCGCTTTCCCTTTGTGAGATTCTCAGCAGGGCACTTCACGTATTAAAATTTATAGTGTTTTATCAGTCTAACCTTTTAAATCATCTTGTTATTTTTTCTTGTGTAGGTGAAACTTGATGGATATCGAAAGATGTCTTCACAAGGTGTGACACTTGACCCTGATCAAAAAGCTGCTGTTCGAAAATATAATGAAGTTGTTGGAAGTCTGGATTTTGCTAAAGAATTGATAAAAACATTCTCTTCTTTGTCTGTTGAGGTATTAATCAGTATTAATTTGGAGTGGTCTGTAATAATCTACTGTATATGAGACAATTTTTTATGCCTGACAACATGTTTTAATGTAGTTGTTCATGTCAGGTGATTTAGAGCTTTATATGACAGTAACGACTAGAACATCACACAACTCAGGCAAAAGAGAAAGTTGAAAAAAGAAAACTAATCTGGAAAAATGATGGTTTGCGAAAATGAGAGAATTGAAAGTAGTTACTTTTAGCGCCAAAAAACTCGAGAGTGCGATGTTTTAACTATTTCCCGATTAGTTTTCTTTTTTCAATTTTCTCTTTCGTCTTAGTTGTGTGATGTTCTACTCGTTACCTTATATGACATGGTCGACCTTTGTATTAAACTTTCTCATGATATTGTGCAGACTGTGCGAAGCTGACCAAATTAATTTCAAAAGGCTAAGTTTTTAATCAAACAAGAGTTTAGGCAGCATAAGAATTCAAAGTGTTTGATGTTTTTGTAAATTTGAAAGTGATTTTTTTATAAAATTACCACAATTATGTGTTTTAAATTTTACTTCAAATTTTTCAATTTCATTTGAAATTTCAGTTCGTTTATTTTGTTGTCATTTCACTGGCCAACAACAAATTTCAGTTATTTAAGGGTTTTTTGTCTCTAAACGTATTACTGTACGTACTTCCACTGGTATCAAAAATATCTTTAGTTTTTCTAATAATCAATTTATAAATTGTATATACATACAATTTATAGAGTATCAGACATCACTATTAAAAAAAAAACAACATGAAATAAGTTTCGCTTATATCATAAATCTTACTAAAGGTTTAAAATATTATCGTACAAGTATTTTGAAAACGTTGTGTACTACAGAAAAACAAACTCAGATTTCGAATCAAGGCATAAGATTTATTTAGAAAAGTTTATGTGTATCTCTGATTAAAAAAGTTGGTTAAAATTTGTTGTCTAGTGTTATAAACTATTTTACCATTGAGCATTGAAGCAATCAAACACTTAGTTTCTGATTGTCTGAAGCTACAACTTCATTATTTTCGTGTTGTCTCGGATGATATTTCACAACTTTTTAAGGTACAAAAGGCAAAGGAGCAGATTAAACTAAAGGAGGAGAAGTTGAAAGAAGAAGAAGAGTTGAAAAGATCACAGTTTGTTGCTTCTTGTCTCCTTCTCTTGAGACTTCTGTCTTCTCAAGATAAAGTTCAAGAGGATTTTTTAAAAGGCGAAAATAATGCTGTGGTTGGTCTTTCAATTGCATTCAGAATAGCATAAACAGTTAAACACAGATAAAGCCTCGCTGATGCTACGACACAGCATTTAATGTAATATACAGATACATACAAACTAAAAAATGCAAGCGTATTTGATTATAGAACTTTTGTGTGAAGGGCTAAAGGCTCTTCACATAGTCGCCCTTAATTCCTTTGTGCATTTCTTTATTTCATTTCATGTATGTATAATTGTATAGAGTAGGCCTTAGTCAGTTGATCAGATGCTTGATAAGGGCTACCATGTGGTATATAGCCAAAAACGTTTGCAAGTTTATTTTATGTTTGTATGCATTTTTCCGTTTTGCAGTCCTGGAAAACCCCACCAAGTGGTTAAACTTCAAAACACCATAACCTTTTAGTGAAATGGAATTTTTTCAATTTTTTTTTAGTCTCATTTTTTGACCTACGATATATTTTAAACCATGGCGACCTTTAACACAGGCCGTGACAACGTGCAGTTTGCATCTTCTAATCTGACTGAAGGCTGACTTGATCTGTTGGTAGCCAAAATCGCTAGTATAAGTTGATAGTTTGAGTAATTGCCTAGTAAATATATATTGTCTATAGTTCATGTATATATACTTTGTGTGATTTTGAGTTACTTTTGTACTATTGTTACCATACAAATAATGGACTAGATTTTGGCAATTTTATTGGAAATACGAAAAGCGCCTGGCAACACTGGTAATTGGGAAGTATTTGTCATTTTTTAAACGTAAAATTAGGAATTTTGCAGTGATTTATGATAGCTATGTTTTAAACTTAGAAGATAATTGTAAATAAGAATATCGCATCTCTAAATTGTATGATACAATAAAGTACAACATGTTCCAAAGAAAATACTAAAACCGGTATACACTATACGGCGATGTTTGTTCTTGTATATTTCAGCCAAAATCAGGCAACCTATTCTTAATGATAAAATCATTTATGATTTTGTAATTTCACAGGAAGTTGAACAGAGTGACATGGATGTACTCTTGCAGTTTTATGAAAGTTGTTTAAAGCTGACGGCCGAGGCTGGGAACAAGTACGTCGATTTTTTTAGATTTTTTTCACCTAACAGATTTTTAAGTTAAAACTAAACAGTAAAATAATCTGTCTTGTGTGAAAGAAGGACCTTACCTCATTCACACGACCTCGCGGCAAAAGGGTTGGCCACAAACTAGGTTCCAACTCCCCATTTGACTATCTAATCACACCTGAACTGGAGCCGCTTCATTTGACCGGCTCTTAATAGGTGCACCTAAAAGACTGCTCCCGAAAATTTGAAGTAAATTTAAGGTGTTTTTAACAAAAATCCAAAATGGAAAAGACGAAATTGAAGAAAGTACTTTTCTGAAGAATGTGAAAGACACCAAGATTAGAAAGTTCAGTCGCTTGTAAAATCATTTACAACAATAAACTAGGCTACCTGATTCATTGAACCGAGCTGATTTAATAAAGTCAATAAATTTGTTAATAATAAAGAGAAATAAACCACGACCTGCTGCTGCAGAGAGACCATAGAAGCATTCCCATTATAAATCGTGGCGGAATTGTTGTTGAACAAGAAGAAAAACAGTTTTGAATTGAAACACTTCTGGTGTATGTGCAAAATAGTGTTTATTTGCATGAGTGCTATACATGAAGTTGTGTAAAGACTGTTTGTCTGCTTATTTTTTGTGCTGCCCGATTATTTCTTAGATTGGATTCTGGAATCTGACATGCAGAATCATCATTCATTTACAATAGGCGATTATCTGCCCTTGTCATAGTTTCCTTCTGTCACTAATCTACCGCCACACTTGTATTATTTTTGCAGCATGTTGAACGAAACGAAAGAAGCCAGTCAACATCTCAACAGACTGTATGATGCCAGTAATGCTGCAGTGTGTGGAAGCACATGTTAGTATCGGTTATTTTTTGTGTAGTTTTAAAAGATGTTTTGTAGTTTTAGCATGACTTTCATGAAGCACCAAAACGGTACACGATTTTGGCGTTGAACGCTAACGAAGTCAGAATGGTGTAGGATTTTTACTTTGTTTCGTCATTATTTCACCACGCCTTGTTTGTGTGAAGCAAGCGAAGTTGTCGTATCAGCAGTTCGCGAATCCCACAGTGAAATTACTCCTTTTTGGCAATTGCCATGGCAAACGTTGTGGCCGCTTCAAGCTGAAATGATCCGAGTAGGACTTTAAATGGTTTGCTGTTTATTGCAATGTACAGTATGCACTTTGCTGAAAAGCCATTTCTGTCTGAAACATTTCTTATTGAATATTAGTTGCAACATATTTAAATCTTGGTAGTGTGGCCTGAGAGCGTGGAAAAGAGAATCTGAACAAAGTTTCACCTTGAGGCAGCAGTGATATCACTATCCATTGCTTCGATACTCCAGTAAGTTGCTGACAGTTGAAACGATGATGTATTTTTTGCACTTTCGACTGTGTCGCATCTACCCTCATGACACTTGGACTAATCTTGTGTTTTTTCATTGGTGGCGCGCAATGTTGTGTATGAAACAATGCATGAAATATTTTTATGTTTGTTCATAGATGCTGATATCAGATCGACTTTCATCAAGATTTTGGAATGCGACTACTTCGAGAGTTTCCCTGACTACACTCAATTTGACGAACCAGGTGTGAAAGCTGTTATGACAACTTTACGAGATTTGTATATTGTCTCTGCATCTGAGTTTTCCAATTTGGATTTTTTTCAGCTAGAAAATCTGCCCTTTTGAAAGGGTAATAATTTAGGAGCAAAATGGTCGGAACGCCTGGTTAATCTAATAAAAAAATAAAGACTCCAAAATGTACTATACTAAACTCATGTTTAGCAAACTTTTCAAAAACTAAACTGTGCTATAAATGTGACATTTATAGCACTGAAGATGAAGACAATTTATTTGTTGAGCATCAGTTTAGTAGAAACAAATATCCTTTTTAAATGGGTCCACGTCTATTAGGCGCAGACAGTTAGGCGCTGGTCAAATAGGCGCGCACACTGTGGCGTCTGGATATTTAGGTGCGGAACACTGTAGCGCCTGTTCATTTAGGTGCCATTTCCTAGTAAAGTCTGCAGATTGTATCAGCTCAACTTTGGCAAAACCTAGTCGGGGTTTTGACGCAAAACTAAGTTACTCTTCACTCAAGCCTACCACTCGCTTGAATATAGGCTACGGTATATTTTTTTACTGGTTTTTAATGTAGTTATTATTTGACTTATATAACTAAAAGTGAACTCAGTCAAGTTCGGAAACTTGAATAATAATTTATTGATAAAGCTTTTGCCAACGCAAACCTGGACTAACAACAAATAACTGCCGAACACGCTTATTAAAAAAACAATATATTTTTCTGTTCAATATAAGATTTTGTGTGAAAAGCATTGCCGGTTTAAGCAGCTTCACTCACTGAAGTCATGACAACAACAAATAAATGCACGCGCATTAACAAAACAACATATTTTTCTGTTCAATATAACATTTTGTGAAAAGCATTGCCCTACCTGCCAAGCTTGTATAATACAATCTGCAGACTTTGCTACGAATAGCACCTAAACGAACGGGCGCCACAGTGCTCCGCACCTAATTATCCAGACGCCACAGTGTGCGCGCCTATTTGACCGGCGCCTAACTGTCTGCGCCTAAAAGACTTACTCCCTTTTAAATAGGGCCACTGTGGCTGAGCTGGGATTGCACGCATATTACATACACTCAATAGATTTGAGGATGCTAGATCTTGCATTGTATGGTTTCTTTTAAACAATTTCTTACACAATTTGTTTGGTTAAAACTGATGTGCAAATCACTGTGCTTCAGTGTAAAAGCTTGGTCATCACTCTTTGATCAACTTTTAATCTAATAATCTTGATTGTGATTGCTACGACCTCATACGTAAAAGAAGGGTTTGATCAGCTGCGTTTGATTTTTTTTTGCAAACCTTGATTGCTTATAGAAGCCCAACAATCAAAGCAAGTTTGGTAACTTTATAATTCTTCGGAGCTACCATTTTCATGACAGCATTTTTGCACCACCATTGTTTACAGAACAATCAGAAACTGTATTTCATTGTATTGAATCTAGAGGTGTACCGATATATAGATATCGGTGATATCAGCCATCGATACTAAAAATGTAAAAAAAGCATTTGTTGCAGATTTTTTACACTCAGAAAAGATATAGACTGTTTGAAGTAGTAACTCACGTCACACTGATGTAAAAAATGACAACTTGTTTAAATTTTTGACACCTCACACTCATGTGGTCAGTGTTCAATCTGAGGTGCGTGATTACACAAATGCGCAGCAACACCAGGGCATTTGCGCAGTGTGAGATTTGATTTCTGCGCACTTGCAACGCTTCAAATTTAAAGCAAAGCTTTTCAGTTTAATTTCTACGGAACGTATCTGTGATCTGTTAAATTATACTTAAGTACAATTAAAGTGTGTGTCTCAAACAAAAAACCATCATCAGTTAAAAAACGACCAAAATAAGTTAAGTCTTTGTCAAATTTTTGACCACAGTAAATGAATCAGTAAAAAATAAAATTGTCATGTTGAGACGCAGCCCGACCATCTAGTGATTAGTTTGGTGAGAACTTGAAGAAACCACCCCATATACTTTGGATGTAGTGCGCTTATCTTAGAAACTTGTGTCTTGATTTGGGGCCCGAGGTCTTATTGGTACCGGACCTACCGTAATTTATCTTGTCAATGACCCTGTTAATGGTCGAAATTTTTTGTAGATGGGACTTGGTTAAAATTGTATATCTTATTCTCAATTACGATCGCCTATTTAGAGAGTTTACGCAAACCAAACGTTTATTGTTTTTTTCAGAAACCCCAATTATGACATTTGTTTCTTCCCTTTATATCCAACTCCCCATCCCCAATCATGGTCGCCATTTATTATTAGACACTACTATTATTACACAACAATGCAATTGAGATTGGATTGATTGAATCTTTAAGAAGGAATAATGAATCTTTGCAAATAACTTATGTCAATTCACAACTTTTTGATAGTTTTATGCAGGGCCGCTGCGAGAATAATTTGTGCCTGGTACCAATGAGATCATCAGGCTCCAAATCAAGGCACTTCCAAGAAACATGCATTATGGCCAAAGAATACACTGTGATTTCGTCAACTTTTCGAGCCTTTTGGATAAATTACTGGCCCTTAAATTCATTCCGGCTTGGGTCCACAAATATATCTCCTGGACCTTCTGTCAATGCTACTCACTATTGTTTTTTTGCGAGTAACGTCAAACTTAGCATGCGATTCAACTACAAATACCAAAACTGTTTCGTGCAGCATAGGCAAAATATCGGTATCGGCCTAATGAAGTGAAAATATTGGTATATGTAGGTAGTTAGGTACATTTCTAATTGAATCCAAACCATTTCATTTACAAAGTGCGTTTATTGTAATGCTGAATTAGAATTACTCTTTATCGAAATTTTGACTTTATTAGAAAAACTAGACGAGACTGGTTTGGAACGTGAAAATGTTGGAAGTTCAGCGGATTTAGAACACGGAAGTGACGACTACCTCAATCAGGTTCAAACCGGCGTGGAATTTACATCACAAACCGCCACTCAAATGGAAGCCGTCGAAGTTGAAGGTAGTTTGCTTGTAGTTAAGCTATATCACTGGAATTATCTTTGTTGTTGAACTTTTGGGCACAAAGAATGACATATCTATTATACGACACATATTGTACCAGGGTTGAGAAAAACCCGGGTTTTTTTGGGTTTTATTGAGTTTTTTTTAAAAAAGATGCAAAAAAAAGGTAGATTCATGCTTATTTCACCTCAAAACTACTTTTTACGAGTGAAGTGCTTTTCACTCACAGTACATGCTTGCATAACTCAATAAAATAATGCACTAGGGCTGTTGTTGCTTGAATGTTGCATCATCCATTAGTTTCAAGATCAAGTTGGATGTTGCATCATCCACTGATTTCTATACCAAGTTGATGCTACCGTGGAGTAGTAGAAATCACATTATTGCATCATTTGTTTAGATTTGAAGGCAAGGAGCATTTATGCCATCATGTTTAAAGATTTTTTATCATTTATATATATATTATATATAGTAATGGATGAGCAATTGAACGATTGCGTGGCCAATTAGGCAAATGCTCTGAAACAGCCATGCGTTAGAATCCAGAATCTGTAATTGGTAAATAGCCTCCTAAATTGCATTTCACATCATATATACAGACTACAGTAGAGTAGTACTTTCACCAATTTAACTATAAGGCCTTCTTGCATAAATGAGTTTTAGTGTAGTATACACAAAGTGACATTACTTGATTTTTGTGTACTGTGCAATATCCACTGCGTTTTCAGTTTATTCTTGGAAATTACTTCACAATCACATCCTTAAGTCCTAATTTAAAGTTTGTTGTAAGTACCTTGTAGTGTTTTTGTAAATTTTTTTAATTTTCCAATAAAAACTGGACAAATATGATGTTCTGGGTTTTTTTATGGGTTTTTTTGTTTTTTTTTAAGTGGGTTTTATTAAAAAAACCCACCCGGGTTTTTTTGGGTCGGGTAAAATACCAACAACCCTGTATTGTACACTTTGGATGTTTCATTTTTTCACTATTTTCGATATTCATAATACACGGGGCTTGATGTAACGTTTTGGGTTGGGCTAACAAACATAGTTCACACTTACGTACTCAAATACAGTGGGCCCATATGCAAGGGCAAAGTGGAATCGTTATTGATGCTCGTGAAAAAGTTCAAAGCTTTTCTTTAATACTATTTTAAGAATAAAACAACATCCTGGAAGCTTTTCAAAGATATCCATTATCCAAGCTTGTGAAGAGCAGTCACAAAGCAATTATTTGATTGAATTTTTTGAGCTTTTTATATAGCTTATGCATTTCAATCCCATTCTTTACGTTTCTAGCAGTTTTTCAAAATTATATACTGTACATTAAAAAAATGGAGGTAAAGGAGTAGTAAGTTTTATCTTCAAAAACTTTCAAGTTCTAAATGAGCAAAAACAAGTTATGCCGTAATACATCAAAGTCCGTTATTTGAAATTTCAACCGCCGTACTGCAATTCTTCATGACATCATAAGGATATGAATTTTTAAGTCGCGAGTTTTTACCCAAAACCCAGCTACATATGACCCAAGGTGTGGTGAAAATGTATTCCAGATATATATACCACAAGTATGCCTGTACTCAACCTACTGACATAACTTTTTAATAAAATATATTTTGTATCTCATTAGTTGAAGAAGATCAATCCGAAGGTCTGGATGTTGTGGATGCGACCCCGTTCATGGATCACGCTGATGCAGTGGTAGAGAATACAACAGTAGGCACAATATTTACATTTTGTCACTATTTAGTTACAATAGTTTTTATTTGTTTTTGGTTGTTGATGGTCTTGTCTGAATAGAGGAAGGTCCGTGAAACTTCTTGCTTGGAAGCTCGGCTTGATGCTCATGTAGAGCGTGTTGCGATACCTCAGCAAGGCACGCTCCAGTGTGACATGTTTCATAATAGTTGGTTAGAAGATTAACTATGTTTCCATATTTTCATAATCCTATAGATCGGGAAGTTCTCATTGTTTACCCGAGTTACTGTCGCCACTACTGCAAGTGTGCTGGAATCGCGAAAATGAAATGAACTATTTGTGCGTATGTGCTTCGCCTACTGTAGTAATCGGACAAAATGAGCTCAGATGTAACCAATCCAATATTAAAGCTGTAATCAACAACAAATAGTGACTGGCGTCATTCAAGTAGCGAGCCATTACGCCACGGCGTCATTCGAGCATCGTAGGATACGGATAGGGTCGGAGTTACTTTAGCAGCGGCTGTAGCGCTATAGAAGCTGTGGGCTAGCAGCGGCTATAGCGCTATAAAAGCTGTGGGCTTGATTTTTGTTATCGGCGCATTGGATCCTCTACTTCTGAACACTTCGTACAAGTAGTTTTGTTGGACAACATTACGAAGAAGAGCTTGCAAAGTTCAGAACATTATAAAGGTACCTAAACAGCGCACAGCTTCCTCCCGTGCTACAACTCTCGGTTATTGAATCTAATTGATTGGATACGTTTTCAAATTTTAGGATGCCGCTTGGATTTTTTGTATATTTGTACTCTAATTTTTTTATGCATTATGTTTTTCAGATCCAGACTTCGTTTGACCAAACAGGGTGTTCCGATCGAAATTTGATAGACACTCATTTGCAACAACAGGTTAAAATGTTTGTTGTGTTGAAGTTGATTTACAAAATTGTAGTTTTTAATCGATCTTTAAAAACGGAATCAACAGTTCATTAATTAAAAGAAACTTCGAGCTATGTACAATAGGGTGTTTCATTTTTTCACCATTTTTGAAATTCAAAATGCCTGGGGTCTCATCTGGTGCTGTTTGAGGTAAAAAGTTTACACACCAATTTTTTTTCAATTGTGACGTCATATTGAGGTGGTCCACGAGGTTTGAAATTTTTGGGCCTTAAAATCTCGAAATTTAGCCGTATCTCCGGAACCACTCATCATAGATCGACAAAATTAGTGCCAAAATGCGCAGAAGGGTCGGTTTCCTATACCTGATGTAGAGAATATTAAGGTCTATCTGCTTCAGAAAAAAAGTTATTTCAAAAAATCTGATTTTTGGTCTATTTTCTCCTGATGAACAGAAATCATGTGATCGAGATAACAAGTTTTTCTGTATTTTTTACTCTTGGAAGCTGCTATTTATAGTCCTCGTTCGTTTTGCAAGACATGAAACGGTAATAATGGAAGGTATTACTATTATAATGTAACCGTTGAAGAAGAGGTATGCTGCTCACCTGCTTTAGATTTTGATTAAGTATCATTATGGCATTAAGGTCATTAGTAAGTCGATGCAAAACTTCAAGAAATTGGATAGAAGTGTGCTTAGCGTTTAAATGCACAGCAGCTATTCTTGTTACCGGAACGTTCACCTGATTAGTTGGTGTTAAGGTTTCAGTAGCCTACTTGGCTTGTCTAGTCTTGCTATCTGGTTAAGCAAAGCCCCATCTTGCATTGTTCCAGAATCCTTCTTGGCACCGTCCACAAAAGAAATGACATTGGAAAGATATATTTCGTATGTGGAAACATGCGTTCAAGGGTATGAATATCATGACCAACTTCATCATTAAAATAATTGACCAGTCGAGTATTGACTCCGGACTTTTTTCCTGTGTTGAGAGCAGTCGTATCAGCCATGGCTGAATATACTTGGGACAGATAAACTCTGCAAGCCTTCTGGATGATGGTGTCAAAAATCAGTTTTGCCGTGACCGACATACTTTTGGAAAAAGATTTAACAGCAAGCACACTTTCGTGCTTCATGCCATTATCATCAACAAGTTGACCCAAGAAAACGTATCGATCTATTTTATTGACAACACGCCCATCATAACATAACTGCATGGCAGAAGCTGAGTTGAAAGGGTTCTCACTTTCCATCAGAGATTTTTCTTTTGTTTTTTGTCGTTGACGGTATACTGTCGAAGGTGATGCACTGATGCAGCTATTTAATCTTTTCCAAGAACCGACCTCATAAGATCTGACTGCTGGCGTACCGAAGTCATCCTATTATCAGCAAGTAAACAACTTCTATCATTTATGGAAAAAAAATGTAGGGGTTGTTCATTTGTTTAACTTCACTGCTCGTTTCCCACCTCCTTTTACGATTTTCCAGTTCCAAAGCCTTTGCTATATGGTTGACATCTATGCCACCGATGAACCTTTTTCGATGTTTTTGCTGATCTTTCAAGAAAGCGATTTCTTTCTCCTGGACTCGGTTTTCGAGTTCACAGCTGCAAGAGAGTTTCTTTTGAAAAGCAACCGGATTTTCAGAGATCGAACACTTGCATGCACGTATATCGAACAAGTTCTGTAATCATTCTTGATTAACCTCATTACCTCTGCGCTTCATTTCCTTCTTTCTTGCTGTATTGTACTTCTCTATCACATCTTTTAACTTTGTTTCAATGCTCTGTTTGCTAAGCACTGGAAGACTATCTTTGTTCCATATGCCAACTACATCTTTCAGCAGTTCATCTTTCAAATGGGGTATTTTCTTCAAAAACTTAAGATTTGTTTCGGTTACTTTCTTCCTCAAGTAAAAATAGTGACTGACTATATCTGAATTAAGGAGAAGCACATTTCTATCCAATTGCTTTAAGTTTTGCATCGACTTATTAATACTTGACCTTAATGCCATAATGACACTTAATCAAAATCTAAAGCAGGTGAGCAGCATACCTCTTCTTTAACGGTTACTTTATAATAGTAATACCTTCCATTATTACCGTTTCATTCCTTGCAAAACGAACGAGGACTATTATTACGCAATAGCAGCTTCCAAGGGTGAAAAAATACAGAAAAACTTGTTATCTTGATCACATGATCTCTGTTCATCAGGAAAAAATAGACCGAAAATCAGATTTTTTGAAATAACTTTTTGTCTGAAGCAGATAGACCTTAATATTCTCTACATCAGGTATAGGAAACCGACCCTTCTGCGCATTTTGGCACTAATTTTGTCGATCTATGATGAGTGGTTCCGGAGATACGGCCAAATTTCGAGATTTTGAGGCCCAAAAATTTCAAACCTAGTGGACCACCTCAATATGACGTCATAATTAGAAAAAAATTGGTGTGTAAACTTTTTACCCCAAATACCACCAGATGAGACCCCAGGCATTTTGAATTTCAAAAATGGTGAAAAAATGAAACACCCTAATGTACAATCCACCCGGAGAAGCAGTGATCTGTCAACTTGCTATTTCTTAGAATCATTTCTAATCAGCAACATTTCAACTATAGTCAGAAGCTTCATGCTGTCAACACCTGGTGACCGTCATCCGGCACTAAATCAAAGACCCTTCAGCTTACAAATGTGCTAGGATCAGTGGACAACCTGCTTGCTACAGACTTCTCCAGTTTTCTTTTTCGAGAGATTTTATTCAACAACTGATAATCCCTCGATCCTAATGTAAATTTCCGATCACCTCGTTGGTCCAGGATGAAGGCATAATCCTCTTGGCCTAACTTTTCCTTTATATCAGGTTTCGCAATGTCGAACAGCAAATTCAAGGTTGTCACAAATACCTGTTGCTGCTGTGTCTGAATGGTACTAGGTGTTAAATTTTGTTCCTTTCATGCCAAAGCAAGTTTAGGCTGGTCCAGTAATAAACTTAACTTGTTTTTAATTGTGGTATTCGATTGGAAACCGGTGTATTTGGCTATTGCACCTTTAGACACCTTTTTCCAAATCAATACAACCTCCAGACATGTTAAATTAATTGCGTTTTGTTTGTTGTTCTTCAGAATTTTGACATAGTAGAAAATCTTTCGAAGAACATCTTTTTTGGTTGGAATAGAGAGAATGGTTCAGCCATTGGCTTTCCAATGTATTTAACGTCCACTGATTTTGATCTTGTTGCCATTGTACTCCAGACTCAAAACTAGTGTTAGGCTACAAGCTTTAATGGTACCGTAGGCTAACTTGTCTAACGTCTTTACTGTAATAAAGTCTAATGTCTGTAAAGCAAAAACGGAACAAAATGGTCAAGTTAGCAGTCTTAAAAATGGGTGTCGAATGGATATTTGGTTAAATAAAATTACCTTAACAGTCAAAATGGATATTTTAGATGTTGGCAAGGGCACCAAGATAAAAAAAAAAATCAGATAAAAGCCCCCCCCAAAAATAAAAAAATTACCATAAGTTTTCCCATATGGCCTATCATGTTCCTATACTAAAAATTTTAAATGGCCATTGCTTGGCGAATACCTGAACAAACCTGCTAAAATCTTTTTTTGGGAGTATTTAGAACCAACCTCATAATCTGAGGGGGTTACCGCCATGTTTTGAAAGAAAAATTTTACTTGACCCACCCTAAGGATCGTGCTTCGCGACCGCCATTTGCATCAACATCACAGACCGGCAACAGTCATTAAGAAAAAAGAGCCTGATTAAAAAGAGTCTGATTAGGCTCATTGTTAATTCTCTTTTAAAGTTGTACTACCTTTCATGTGAAACTGTAGGAAGTACGTCAACGGTCTAACTCTAAACGAAAACTTGACTAGCAAGCTGTAGATTTTTCTAATGTTTTTTTTCTAATTAAAACAAATCTTCCAATTGTGCTTGTTAGAATCAGGTCAGCGTCATGAGCTTCCAGTTCGAGGACCCTCCCATAGACGCTCCTGCTCCAGTAGAGGACACGCAGCAACGACCAGTCCACACTATCGAAGAGGTGCTGGCGGATGTGCAAGGGGAATACAACTTCTTACAAGATTCTATGCTCGATTTCGATAACCAAGGTATTTATCAACAATAGCCATTTTGTTTTGCTGATTGTGTGAAGTGTTGGGAAGAGCAATTTCTAATAGTAACTTCTAGATATGTTTTTCACCGAAATACCGATTTTGTTTACACTTTAGCCGCACAAACAACACAATCCTTAGCCTGTCTTGCATGCAAATTGTGTATTTTTTTTAAAAGGTATTAAAAGTGGAAGTTCGTATACTGGTCATGCCAATCCTTCAAATGAGCCAACAAACAACGCTGTGCAAGACGTCGCTGCTCAGCAAAACACAGCTTTTAGCAATGCTTGTGATCCCATTGAAATAGACAATGCCTACCATAAATCAGGACCAAATTTAATGCCAAAAGATGACATCAACCCACCTCACCCTTCCGCTAATCCCGCAACCCCCCTTTACTCGTCGTCTGCATACACGGAACAGGAAAAAACAGAAAACTACATTGCAAGCAGTAATATCGACCAACAACGCTTGGAAAGCCAAATCAAGGCGCCGACAGACAACTTAGGAATGGGACAAACAACGTTTGGAAGCAACGAACAAACATTTCCTTCTGACATAAAATCTTCATCGCCCGCTCAATATGCCGGTACTCTTCATTCTATGGAATCGTATCAACAACATCAGGAGTTAAATATGGTCAAGGTTAGCCATTTATTACCACTTGAGCGTAATGTAATTTTGTAAGGTCTTTTACGGAATGAAATACATCGACTGTACAATTGTACATCCTGGTGTTTTTTGTTTTACAAAATGCGTTCAGATGAATTAAAGCTGAAGGCTGCACAGGAAGAGTTACAATAATAAGCTATGACTTCGACCACAGCGCTATCAAGGAATATAGTTTCTCTGTTATCATTTCGTTTTAAAATTTCAACTTTGCTGTTTGATGTTTAGCTGTCGATGTTGCAACGCATCAATTTACTTAAACTTTTTGCTCCTGTTTACCAGCGTTTTCTTATTTCTGCTGTTATTTTTTGTTTTATGGCTTAGGCTTGAAAATATGTCGCTTTTACATACTTTTACATACATACTGTATAAATTCAGGATTCTTCAAAATTACAAAATACAAAATCTTGTTCATATTCTGAAAGGATTTGCAACACATAGAATGGGGAAGTTTCCCCATTGCCTTCCCATGACATGTGCTGCTTTCTAGAGGTTTTCACTTCTATACATTCAAGCAAACCAACTTTCCTGTTGTCCGGACCATTTCTGGTTGATTGTTTGTTGTGTTACGCTTTTTAATAATAATAATGCTTGTTTTTATATAGCGCTGTATCCATCACCTAAGCAGACAGTGTCAATGCAGCCGTACAGAGGCGCAACTGAGTACATTATTACCCGAGTCCATTCCATTGCTCAGTGCCAAGCAGGAATTAGATTCAGTACCCTTTTTAAAAAGTCTTTGGTATGATCCGACAGGGTATGGAATCCATGCCTACCGATTCAAAGGCGGACGCATTAACCACTAAGCCACCGAGCCGGTGAATGTTTAGCGGCCTGTTTCAAAGATAAATTACACGAGAAATATAACTTACTTTTATTCAGCAGCCTGCACCAGAAAATACGTACTCGACATCGCCTTTCAGTTCTTTGCATGGGAACAGCCAGTCACCTTTTGAAGGTGCATTGCCCGGAAATGCCATCCCCGATCCCATACCGATGCCATCATCCAACCCCGCGATGATGTCACAAACTTTGAATACACCAGACCCACCAACTACTCACATACCTTTCCCAAACGACAAAATGTCAGGATATCGAAGTTACAATACTTCTGCCCCTACTGGTGGTTCCCCAAGCAATGCTGGCGTTGCTGCTGGTCAAGAAGATCCTTCCGCTCAGTATGCAGCTTTGCAAGAGGTGGGCAGCTTTTAAGTTTTCTTCTTTATGTAGATTGCCAGCCTTCCTTTATATTAATAAACCCCTGTACTAAACCTATAAAAAGCTAAGCATTATTTTGTGTGGACTTACAAATTGTCAATATCATGCAGTAGTTTATCAAGCTTTGAAATCATTGATGTTTGATCGGTTATTCACAGATATTAAACTCGAGGCTTTTCCACGTCTTGTATAAATATATTTGGTTTGAGTTAAATGTAGTGGCAGAGTTACTGAGCTTGATAGCTGGAAAAATAGAAACCTTGTTTGTATCAATTTTGCAGAATCAACCACAAAATACTCTTCTATCTTCCGGCGACGCTGACCACATCTCTCCCACCGGTGTAAAGCAAGATGCAACCCGAAATGATGACGCCATTCAAGAGAGAGGTTTGCTTAATACGACGCATGATGAGTGTTGCATTTGCAGTCAAACAATTCCCAATATCTTGCTCTAAACCAGTGCTTCCCAAACTTTCATCGCTGGCGGCGCTCTTTGAAAACTTATATTAAACATTCACAGCGCACTAGTTAAGCCAAAAATTTGCAAATATTTCAAATGAACAAGAAATCGTATAAATTATTTTTAATACACAAAAAAATGAAAAAGTTCTATGACACTTTTTCAAAATTGAAAACTTGTTTGAGAGAAAATCGCTGCTGGGATGACTAAAGAAATGGCTCGATGTATCGTTGTATTATAAATATCCACTCTGATGCTTCCGAAGTTGACTCCTCGTGTGACCGGCTTATGCATCCACCACACACTTTGCACTAATGTCACGAGGATGTCGTAAATTTGCTTTATTTTCAGAACCAATGAAGGTTGTGAAAGAACCATTGGCCCCTTCGAATTCGATCAGAGCGAGCAATACTAAAGCACCCTCTCATCCTCCTAATCAGCAGATGAACAGAGCTCACAGACCTCCACCACCTGTCTTCCAAAACTTTGGCCAGCAGCCACAGCAAAATTATAACAGAGGAAACATGATGCCGAGATTGCAGGTACCTTCTGTCACAATTATTTAGTTGATAGAAACGGCTTATTAGTAGTTTGCTCCTGTGTGAACTTCATAGGCAATTTGTCTAAAAAAAAGACTATTTTTTTAATTGAAGGGGGAAACGCTGCAAGGCATAATGGGTCACTCCATACCAAGTGATCCAGGAAACAGCAATATTTAATCACACTATAGAACTTTTAATCGAAATTTAGGAGATTTATAAAGCTTATCAGCCTGACTTAAAAAACTATTCACTTTTGAAATAAGACAAAAATTAAACAGGTTTGATAAATTGAACTTGTTAATTTTAGGCATAATTTCAAAGTAATTTTTTCTCGAAATTCTGCAATATTCAACATGATTTGGTAATTGCTCAAATGCTCAAGCTGTTCACTTCAATGTTTTTCTGAGCAAATAAATTCACGTTGAGCACAATACTGTAAAAAGTTTTCCAACTCTGACCGTTGAACTTCCTAAAGTTAAGTTTGAAATCACTAGTTTTTGGAGTGCATTCATGCGAAACGAGCTTATGGAGTTCTGTATCTCGAAAGTGAAATTAGATACAGTATCATTCTTATTTTTGAATTAACGCAAAACTGTATACAAGGAAGTATATGAGGATTTATGACACTAGTTTAACAATTTTTCATGTGCACAAAAATTGTGAAATTTCTCAGTTGTGGTAACTTTGTCATGTTTTGTCCAATTCAAAAATATTTAGTAATTGAGGTTTCAATGTGTGATATACAGCTCTGGATCACTTGACATGGAGTGATCAAGTCAGTCATGTTAAAGATCCATCGAATCTGGAATAGGCATTAAAACATAAGATTATTCAGCCTATTTTTTTCCAATTTTGTGTAACTTCAGTAATTGCATTTCTCAATCACACTCGGATTCTCCTGTAACCATGCCTGTAACAGATTCCCCTCTTACGTTTCTTTACTTTAATATTTAAAATAGTGTAGTCAACTGGTAAAAACCATTTTACAAAGTCCCCCTTGCTTGCCTACATACTATAGCCAAAGCTGTGTTCTAGTATGAACAAAAACTCTTGTTGTTTTGAGCTAGGTTTTCAGATAACTACTACCCTGTACTTTCATAAACAAACACTGCTCGAGTTTTCCAAGCCAGATTTCGTTATTTACAAGTAGAAAAGTTAATTTGATGTTAAAAGAGTGCGAAAAAATTAGATTTCTGCAGTTATTTGTTTGTTCTCACGATTGCCCTTTTTCAGAACCAAAATATGGGAGCATTCTACAATAACCGTGGAGGGAATTACAGACCTAGTCACAATAGAAACTCTGGCAACTTTGACAGCATGGGTCATCCGAAGAACTTTGTGGGGCCTGCGGGTGGATACCAGCAACACCCTCAGCAAGGAAACAGCATTCCGCCTTTTAATTCTCAATACAATCGCCAGGTGAGAAGAAATTTTATTAGAGTTCAGGAATATCAGGGTTCCACAAGCACCAGAGTGGAGGTCTTTGAATGAATAGGCCACTTTACCTGAGATTTATTCATAATAGCAAAATGCAGTAGAACGCAGTGCTATTTTTGATGTGTTATTCATGATTTCATATATGCTTAAGTGCTTATGTAGAGACTGGTACTCTTGCCACTGGTTGTTGAAACTTACAAGAAAGTTTGAAATGAATCTTGTATTTGCATAAGGGAACGTTCAAATATTACGTAACGCCTTCTAGGGGGAGGGGGGGGGGGGTTATGCAAAGCGTTACGTTAGCGTCACATCGGGGGGGAGGGGGTTCAAGCAAAACGTTACGTAACGCTTTCGAGTACGGAATGGTAGTTTTTTGTGCTGAATTTGTAGTGAAAAAGCGTTACATGGGGGAGGGGGGTCAAAAATTCGGAAAAAAAGCGTTACGTAATATTTGAACGTTCCCTAAGTGAACTTGCGAACCTGCTCGAATATTTTCGTGTTGAGAATAACATACACCATACACTTTTTACTTGGTTTAAAAGTGATTGATACATTTAGTATTCACCTGTTCCAAAGCGAACTGGTTAATGGAGTGGTTCTATTTAGGATAACGGGATGTATGGAGGAGGAGTGCAGCGTCGTGGTGGAGGCGGATCAAACAGAGGAAACAAAGGTATTTGAGATGCTAATATTAATTCGTTCTGGTTTGTGCGTAGGATTCAGATCTTTTTTCATTTAAATTGCTCTAGAAGCACATTTCCTACTCTGTTCCGCATTTGTATTTTACTTAAAGCCCCACTCGAGTGAGAGGTGTCACAATTATCACCACAGACACGCGTTTGCATCACCACATTCCTGTCTGTAGTTAAAGCACTTCAAAGAGAGCTTGTTTGCACCATTAGGATTATTCTGCGAAAGCGCGACATTCAGGTTGTTGAAACGAAACTTTTAATAGATTTCGTCAAGAAATGTGGCGAACAAAACCTGAGTTTGTTTGTTTCGATATCTGCCGCAAGAACCTTGGTCGATTGTGTCAGTGATGGTGACGTGCGTTGCGTCATACATTGGTTCAAATGTATTGACTTAAACAATGTCAGTATAGCTGTTGTGACGTAGATATTGCAATGATTCCCAACATTGGTAACTATTCGTTTTTTTTTTAATTAAGGATACCCTCCTCGGGTCAACAACGTGAGGAACAGCAGCTCAAGCAACTACAATCGATCGCGGACATTTAGACCACAGAATCCCGAACAGACCGCTTAACTCCAGTTTTCTCTGTTGTATTTGCTCAACTTGGCCTAAACCGCGTGACACATTTTGTAAAGGTCCTTGAACTATTGCTGCAGTTTTTTTCGTTTACTTCAATGATTTTGCGTTTACCGGAGGGTTGTAATTGCTTTGCAGATGAATGGGACATTTTTCTTGACGTGCTGTTTGAAAAAAATCGAGTCGATGCAAATTGGTTGATTCCGTTGAAGAATTACGTTTCATTCATGTTTCTAAATAAATTCAAGTTGCCAAAATGAAATATCTTTGCGTGTTTCAAATCGAAAAGGTTTTGAATAACGCGGAGGTGTTTGGTTTTGCCAGCTGCAAAGAATTTGTCGGATCAACAAGAAAAATGAATCTTTGTAACGAGATATGCGTTGAGTGTTGGTCTGTGTAGACAATTGTCATGGAGAGGGGTATAAACCAAGGTGTAATGTTAAGCTAGTATTCGACAGAAACGAACTCTGTGATAAACTACGTGAAAAAGCCTACTCGCGCCATATTAAATGTAGCGCTTCGACTTTAGATGTCTCAAAAGGCAGCTTTATAAATGTGTTTTATACAGGGATATCTAGAGAAGGGCATACGAAGGCTCGCAGCGATTGCCTTATTCTCATGACACTTCCAGGGCGGTAGTTTCTGGTTTGTAGCACGTTAAAAATGCGGTTCTTTTTGGAATTGCAGAAAGTTTTGTAGTGCAGCTGGTACAATGAGCTACAGAAGACGGTTAGCAAATGTCACGTAGAGCATATTTAAAGAATACTTGTTTACAAAGACAGTTGAAAAGTTACCAGTAAGCTGTTTTTTTTAACAAAGGCTTTGCAGTTTAGTGTGAAACTTCGAAATGTTAAAGAAAGATGCAAATTGTTTCTAGTAGGGGGAGACCGGGGAAAGTTGTGCAAGTCCCCGTTTGAAAGGAAACAAAGAGCGTAATGAATCCTTAACGCCATTATTATATTTTACCTATAGGGAGACCGGGGCTAAAAGTAACAGGGGTAAGTTGTAACACTATCATTTTCTCTCCAACTAAACAGAAAAATATATTTCTTTATTGCGCCCTCTATCAAGTGTATTGTAGCTAAGTTACAGAGAAACCCTCGTTTCAATATCTCTCCGTACAGTTGAGTTATAACGAAAAGCATTTTTTGCCTACTGAAAGTAAAATTTTAGAAAAATAAACTTGTAGCCTAGTTACTACGACAAGAAAAAGTAAGCTAGAGAGCTGGTCTTTTTTTTTAATATAGCCTAACCATTTACTTAGGTATTAAAAAAATTAAAGTTGACCAAAAATATGTGGCATTTTATTGGTGAAATATCGAACAGTTTATGGCTAACCGGTATTGGGGCAAGATGTAACAAGAGCTGTGTTATGTTCTTTGGCAGTAAATGAACTAGATTATTTGGTAACTGTTACAATTATGCGTAATTATAAAAGAAAAAGTGAACGTGGGAAGATTCCACCTGCTGTATTAAAACGTGCTGCTGAGGAAGCCATCACTGGAAATGAGTCTATTCGAAAAATTGCCAAAGATTACAACATATGCCATGTGACTTTGTACAGACTGGTTAAGAAAGTTAAAGGTAAATTTAACTAGCCTACCTAAGATAGCTTACTGATTGTAAGGAAAAACATTGAACACCTGTAGGCTGTAGGCCTATGTCTTTTCTATTTAATTGTTGGCTAAATTAGGCTAGTCAGCCTGTTTTGAAGATTACAAAGTGATGATGTAAGCATACCATCTCATGTCATAAATAGCCTAGCTGGTTGTCACACTGAACTTACAGAACAACAGTTGAGAAAAGATTTGTTGCTATACGGTGTCATTTTAGGCTTTGCTTGTTTTATTATGAGTTTAAATGTCAGTAAAACAAACTAGGCTATAGCCTACAAGCTAGCTTATGTTAAACTATATTCTTTTTTATAGCAAGTGCATGAAGTTAGGCAATGCTTGGAGGATCAAGCCGTTGGATACACAAAGCATAGACAAGTGTTTTCTGATGAACAAGAAGAAATAATTGCAGATCAAATTAAACTTATGAGTGATATATATTTTGGCCTAGCTCCTTCTGATATTAAGATGTTGGCTTACAAGTGTGCTGTCACTTGTGATATTGCAATACCATCATCTTGGAGCAAAAATAAAAAAGCTGGTGTGGATTGGTTTTCAGAATTCTTGAAAAGACGCTCCGAATTGTCAATTCGATCTGCTGAAGCAACTAGCTTAGCAAGGGCAACAAGCTTTAATAAACACAATGTTCAGTTGTATTTCAACAAACTTGGTGAAGTTTTGAATCGTTACAAATTTAAAGCCTTTGACATTTGGAATTTGGATGAGACAGGGGTCACAACTGTGCAAAAGCCTCGTAAAGTTGTGGCTCGAAAAGGCAGCAGACAAGTTGGTGCTATTACTTTAAGGGAAAGGGGAGAATTGGTGACTGTTTGTCAAGCAGTTAATGCCACCGGCAGTAATGTGCCGCCAATATTGATTTTTCCTAGAAAAATTTATAGAGACTGGTTTATGTGGTTCGTGGGGGACCACTTGGCTGCATTGGTATAGCAAAGGGTTCAGGATGGATGCAGGAAGCTCAATTCTTGGAGTTTATGCATCACTTTATTAAGCATGTGCGACCCAGGAAAGAAGCCCCTGTTTTGCTACTGCTAGACAACTATTCTGCACATTTGTCAATTTCTGCAATGAACTTAGCCAAAGAAAATGGGGTTGTGTTTCTGTCGTTTCCTCCGCACACTACCCATAAACTCCAGCCTCTGGATGTTTCAGTTTATGGGCCTCTTAAGAAATATCTTGCTAGTGCACAGGATAATTGGATAAAAAATCATCCGGGTGAAGTTGTAGCGATTCATTATGTTGAAATAATGAATCGCTACAAAGTAATGTCAATTTATCATCTGTCAGCCATTCTTAATGAAGCTCTACCAAGAGCCAACACCCCGATCAATATCATGAATGGGTTTAAGAAAACTGGCATTATGCCTTTTAATCCAAATATCTTTGAAGATCATGAGTTTGCTCCTGCTTCTGTTACTGATGACCCTATCCATGGCAATCCTGCCCCTGCTCTACCTATCATCACAGATGAAAATACTTCCACTGAGATAACAAGTCATGAACAATCCTGTATCACTCCAAGTGAGGATGTTTCTACTGATCAATTTTCAGTTGCAACACCTTCTACTTCTCTTCGTTCAAGTGAAACACCAAGTCCTTCTGTTTCTTTGAGTGCTGGTTCAACAGTGTTTTCTCCTATCAAAGTATTGGGAGGATTGCCTATAAGGCTGCACCTAGAAAAGTTGGGGCAAAGAAACGCAAAACTAAGCAGTCTGCAATCTTGACAGACACACCAGAAAAAGAGAAGCTTGAAGAAGAGCAACATGCTTCCAAATCCAAGCACACAATGAAGCGAAAGCTTACTTTTGAAAAGAAAAAGAAACAAGGCTGCTCGAAGAAAACCGAATGGTATTGTTTGGTGTGCTCCGAACCGTATTCGAATAGTAGACCGGGAGAAAACTGGGTCAGGTGTGAAAAGTGCCATGGTTGGTCGCATTCTCAATGTACCGAGGGATTGTCAAAGTATTATTGTCACCTTTGTGAGGAGTAAAGGAAAAATGTGAATTTTTGAAACGCCTATTATATTGTGTGCAGTTTTGCTTCAGTGTGTAGGGCAAAGTGGGGCGTGTTGTCACAGGGGCGTGTTGTCACAGCACGATTTCCATGTGATAACCCAAGCGTACAACCACGAGTTTTCAATGGAAGGCATAGTTTTCAGTTCTCTTTCCTACAAGCAGTGAAGATTAATAAATTTGTCACCACAGCAGAAATTATGAGGAGTGCCATTGAATTTTGGGCAAAATCAGGTTTTATAACTAAACTAAAAATGGTCTGGAAAACTAAGGTATGATCATAACTGATCAGAAAAGATATCATTCGTTAGCTTTAAGCCTGCTCTTTTCATCATACCAAACAGATAAGACATGCAAGTAGAGATGTACACATGGTTGTTGAAACCACCTGATTTCATACCACGGGGCGTGTTGTCACAGCTGTGACTACACGCCCCGAGGTGTGCATTTTTAATATTAAGAAACATAAAAAATTATTTGTGCTTATACAACGAGGTAATATGCGTATTTGTTAAAATACAACGCTTTTTTAGGAAATAAAAATTAATATTAGATAATGATACACACATATATTCGATAGTGACACATAATTCTCAAGATGACATTTTTATTGTTTTTGATAATGGGCATAAAATTTTTACCAATATGTTGTAAATTAAATTTTTTTGCATTTCGCATATTTTTTATTCGTTCAGCCTGTATTAAAACCATTTTTTGTTGGTTTCTGTCATATTTTAGTCATAAAGCATGTGCAGAAATTTTGTGACAACACGCCCCATGCTCTGTGACAACACGCCCCGGGGTGGGGCGTGTTGTCACAGTCCATTCACTTGCATTAAACATGCATTTATGTAAAAACGAAATAATCCAGAAAAACTTTAACTGTAGCTAAAAGAAGCCGAATGATACCTCTTTCAATTGCACTATCTAGCATTTCGATACCATTGGTACAGAACGAGATATATGCTAATTTGTAAAAATTGTGACAACACGCCCCACTTTGCCCTTCCTTCTGGTGAACATTTTCTGACCTTGAAGAGTGAATAAACCTTTCTTGAGAAAAAGTGAATGTTCAGTAAAGTGCTTGCTATTTATTAGCAGCAAAAATATTCTGTTACAATTAACTTGCCCCTGCCTGTGTTACAACTTGCCCCCAGATCCGGGGCAAGTTGTAACGCCCGATTGAAGTTTTTCTAGGGCAATTTTCTCAAAATCCTTAATACATATCACAGGGCTTTAGGTGGAATGATATGCGTAAATAGTTTACCTATACAACTAATCTCCAAAAAATTCGCTCAAACATGTTTTTACAGACATACAATAAATAATTCAAAAAATGTTACAACTAGCCCCGGTCTCCCCTAATGCCTTTGAAGCACGTGAATTGCAGTTATCAGTTTTTTGGGCAGGTTAGGCTTGATCAACGATATAAGGTGTTTAGGTCTCAGAATCTAAATTCGGATGCAAACGAAATTTTGATTTTTTGGATGCACAATAGAACTAGTCAAACTTTAGCAGCAGGGGTCAGTATAGACATGTGATGTAGCCTAGTTGTATTTTCGCAGGTAAATTTTTTTTGTAGATATGTTAGTTTTCTTGAAATTTTTTGTTCTTTAAAAAAAGTGTGAATGGGGCAAGTTGTGCAATTGATAACGGGGCAAGTTGTGCAACTGTAATATGGTCGTAATATGTTGCTCAACTTGCCCCTGGCACTAATGTTGCTCAACTTACCCCATGGTGCTACACAGCTTGCCCACCGTGGTGTTGCACAACTTGCCCCGGAAAATAATCCGGGGCAAGTTGCGCAATCGTTACTTAAACTTGAATACAGTGCAAAAGAATAAATAAAACCAACCAGTTTTTGTCTTAAAACTTGGCTTATTAGCATGTTTTTGAAATGCAATACTTGAATCTTCGAAAACGTTAGTAAAATAAAAAAAAATTAGATTTAAAAAAAAACCTGCTCAACTTGTCCCGGTCTCCCCTAAATGTTGTCAAGCAAGTGGAAACTCGATTGCCAGCTAACAAAGAAGTTTTCTCTGGATTGTCTTTGCCAAAGCCACACACAGTTTTGTCACATCTTTACCGGCCATCTTTCCATCAACTTTTAATGCAGCATTTACTTGGTGATAGCAATGAAGATGAAGTAGAAGAGCAATATCAAAAAAATTCTTCTCCAGTCTTGGGCTGAAGAGGATATATTTGAAGACAATACTATTCAACATGATGCCATAAAGTTTTGGGCTGGTGTTTCTGATTTCATGGACAGCAGTGGCTACTTGCTACCATTTATATTAAAATCTGGCAAAATTTATATTAAAATCTGGCAAGATTAAAATCTGGCAAGATATGCTTTAAGCTTCCTAACTGCACCAGTGTCTAATGCATTTGTTGAGCGCATTTTTTCTCATGTTAACGCCATCAAAGCAGACACAAGAAGTAGAATGGGCATAAAAATGCTTGAAGTAATAACAAGAGTGCGAACGACTTTGATGGCTAATGATAGGCTACCTGCTGCAAAGATTTTCTGTAACAGAACAAATGTTGAGGAAATGTAATTCTGAAATGTATCACACATTACGTGAATAAATTTGTGTTCTTTTTGAAGTTAATTAAAATTTGTAGTTGGTGCAGTTTACACAATTTTTTGATAGGTGTAACTATTTCGTTTCAATTTTCAATATTTTTGTCTAATTTTGACCTTGTATTCTTGCTATTTGTTGAATTCTTGATAGTTGTAAATATTTTGTTTGAATTTTCAATTGTTTTTATCTAATTTTGACCTTGAATTCTTGCGTTTCTAATTAGGCATATTTTTCAGAAAAATTTAGCATGTCGACGGTCGAAAACAAGACAGTCGAAAATGACATTTTGAGAAATTCCCTTTTTTGCATTTTCAAAACCTATGCACTTACGGCTATTTACTACTATTTAACTACCATAGTTACAGATATTAATGCTCAAAGTAAAAGCATTAACGGAATTTAAAAAATAAAAAAATAATTGTTTTTTTGGCCTTTTACTCCAAAGTGTAAAAATCCACTTACGACTTTTTGTTTTCGACCGTCGATACTTAGGGCTTTAAAATCTGGCAATCCTTCTTGATACAGTCACACGCGCACACCCATAGATCCACCTCCTCCAACAACGAATCAAAACGTGGCAACTGGCAAGTTTACCGAATTTTGATCAAGAAACTCAGAACCGGTGAAGCCGGTATATTTTGTTTGTCGAAGGCGTTTGGAAGCAGAAGAAAATTGTTATGTCTGAGTAAGGTAACATAAACCTTGAGATGTGCAACCACCTCTGTTATGCGTGTGAATGCAGTGGTGCACAGCCCTAGGAAAATAAATAAGAGGTGGACTTCACCAGTCAGTAGGAAAAGCATATTTTGACTTGCTGAATTGCTCCACTTTACCCTACTGTACTTTAAAACATTGCATTCAAGTTCCAGGTCAGCAACCTAAAGACTTGGCTTGCTAGGCTTATTTGATATTGTGTGATAGCCTAAAACGTTTAGTCATGTTCAAGTGGCAGTTGACTTTGGTGACCTTTTGGTCTTTTGCTGCCATCCTTGAAAAGTATTTATAGTTAGAAAAAATAATGTGCAAAAAAGCAAGCTGTATGTTTGAAGAAAAAGCGCTGCTAATGTGAACATGCACAGCTAATGTGAGTGGCAGTTTTTGTAATCTGACTAGGTTCTCAACATGTGGTACGGTAGCCTACCCTACATGTACCACTAGTGGTAGGGTACCTCTAAACATCTACCAGCCTATCAGGCATTGTCAGTGTTGCAAGATATTTTTCACTACAGTAACTAAAAGCAGTGATTATTCTATTGAAGTCAATTTGAAATAATGGGAAATCAAAGGAATCAACAATAGGCTATCAAAACTTGCAACTGCCAAAAGTTTCTCGTAAAGTCTGGAAAGTCAAACTAGCCCATTTGGCAGGTAAACTTGTGAATCTGACAACCCTTGAAAATTACCTGGCATTGTCGACTTTTTCAGAAATTGGCAGACATTTTAAATGGTTGTCAGACGATAATATTTATTTTTACCCTAATTGCAACCCAAACTGTAGTTTGCAGAACTGGTACAATTTGAACTAGCAACCCTGTCAATGCCTAAAAATACTTAACAATGCACGAAAAAAGACGACAATGCCTAACAGTAGGTATTTGATTAGAGGTACCGCTAATGATATATACGCAAAAAACTTTCTGGTGATAGGCCTACAGGCAGTGGCTGGTGAGTCCTAGAAATGGGGGTGCTGTAGATGGACAAAGCCCGGCAACGTGTCTGCTGAAGGCAAATACAACAATGGGGGATCTCCCTCAAAAAAAATTACGTCATTTGATTTGGTGCATTCTGTCTGAGCATATTTTAGCTCTAAACTGTAATAAAAATTTAAGTAAAACTTGGTTTATTTAAGAGTTTTGCAAATGTGTAATATTTTGAAGGGGACGATCAACAAACATAGGTGAACAACACGTTCTAAATGATGCAAGAGAAAACGCTTGTTTTTTTATTGCCTACGGTACTCCACAAAAAATCCCGTGGCCTATGTCACTTGGGTGCAACCTTTTTTGTCCCTTGAACACTTCATACCCTCATTTCGTACCCTGAAAAGATCGAGAGAAAAAATCTATAAAAGCCGAAGTCGCTGATTGCAATTTCTGCAAACATTTAAAAAAGGCAGTGGCTATTTGACCGGCGCCGGTCTTTGAATCTGAAACACTATTTGACCGTCATTACGTCATTGTCCAGTCACTTTTTTTCTTTTTCTCTTTCAAAGCAAAAGATGAGAAGCGCACATATAAGTTCTGAATCCAACCATTTAATTCAACTCGTTATGTGGCGCGTGTGGTACGTCGCCGCTTCCTATTCTAGAGGGACTGAGTTCGATACTACCCAGAAGCGTTCATTTTTTTTAACTAAATTTTGACCCAAAGTGCATTTTGTTGAGAGCAAAAATGTATTGCTTCGTTCGGCAAACACGGTCACATCAATCAATCATTTTATTTTTCGTCATTAACGCGTCCGGGACGAAAAAGATACTAACTACAAAAATCGATACATATAGACCTCCCAGCACAATAATGAACGGGAAGACGTGGCAAAACCTTGAAAAGTTTAAAACGTGCCTGAATTGAAAAATTATGTAGGCTATATACCGTATCAGTAGTTAGCACGGCCACAATCGGAAAATTACCCAGAGAAATTCTCAAATTCCAGCAAATTACAAAAACTCTAACTTTATTACTCACATTTGAAAAGACATAAAAAATAATTAAAAACTGACTACAAAAATGCACTTCGTGTCAAAATTTAGTTAAAAAAAATAAAATAAAAAAAAAGAACGCTTCCGGGTAGTATCGAACTCAGTCCCTCTAGCGTCGGAGGCGGCGACGTATCGCATGCGCCACGTTACGAGTTGAGTGAGATGGTTGGATTTAGAACTGATACGCGCTTCTCGTCTTTTGCTTTGAAAGAGAAAAAGAAAAAAGTGACTATATAGTGACGTCATGACCGGTCAAATAGTGTTTCAGATTCAAAGACCGGCGCCGGTCAAATAGCCACTGCCTTTAAAAAAGTTTCCCCCTTAAAAGATTGAGAGAAAAAATAGAACGGGTCCACGTCTTTTAGGCGCAGACAGTTAGGCGCCGGTCAAATAGGCGCGCACACTGTGGCGTCTGGATATTTAGGTGCGGAACACTGTGGCGCCTGTTCATTTAGGTGCTATTCCTAGTAAAGTCTGCAGATTATATCAGCTTGGCAGGTAGGACAATGATTTTTACGCAAAATGTTATATTGATCAGAAAAAAACGTTGTTTTGTTAATGCGCGTGTGGAGATGAGGTGCGAGACAACGCTCCACTACTCTTGATATTAGCACATCTCCACAGGAAATTTGCTATGCATCCTGAACACAGGTTGCAGCCAGATGGAACTTTACTTAATCTGTTATCTTTCACAATTACTTTTACTCGGGATGAATTGGTTGTGTGGCGAACACGTATGAGATAACGCTCTACTACATGAATACATCTCTATAGGGTATATGAACCCTGGCTGCAAGTTGCAAGCATAATGATGCGATTTTGCTCGTTGTTAAACGTAGTCGGGTTTTGACGGAAAACTAAGTTACTCTTCACACTGAGTTTCAAACTCAAGCCTACCACCTGCTTGAATATAGGCTACGGTATATTTTTTACTGGTGTGTAGTGTAGTTATTATTTGACTCACTATAAGTGAACTCAGCCATTTTCAGAAACTTGAAACCTGGACTAACAACAAATAAATGTCGAACACGCGCATTAAAATATAATATTATATATTTTTCTGTTCAATATAACATTTGTGTGAAAAGCATTGCCGGTTTAAGCAGCTTCACTCACAGAAGCCATGACATATTTTTCTGTTCAATACAACATTTTGTGTGAAAATCATTGTCCTACCTGCCAAGCTGATATAATCTGCAGACTTTACTAGGAATAGCACCTAAATGAACGGGCGCCACAGTGCTCCGCACCTAAATATCCAGACGCCACAGTGTGCGCGCCTATTTGACGGGCGCCTAACTGTCTGCGCCTAAAAGACTTGCTCCCAATAGAACAAAGCCGAAGTCGCTGATTGCAGTTTCCACAAACAAACAAACTGAAAAGATCGAGAGAAAAAATAGATCAAAGTCAAAATCACTGATCAGATTTGCCACCAACATTTCACCTCTCAATGCTACACTGCAGTTTTATTACTACCACTAAATTAATTTTATCGTTAACTATCAGCACCTAGCATTAGAACTTTGTAATTTTGACACAATATGAATGCAAGTTTGTTTCTTACGTTGCTATTGTAGATATTTTAGTATAAGGTATATGTATCTCATCCACTTGGCTAAGGGTGGCTGCTTGACTCAAAAGACCAACATGGTCACTTTGCAGTTCCCCTTTGTGGTTTACTTACTTGAACGATGTTGTGTACATTTATTGTTTTTCATTGCTGTATCATTTAATGCAGGGGTCGGCAATCACCGGTCCGCGAGGAGTTCATAGCCGGTCCGCAAAGAGTTCATATACTTTTACAAATTAAGTAAACGTTCAGAATTATTATAGTGGTCTAAGATTAACTGATAAAAATTCAAATTAATCTTTTTAATCAATACACATGTAGAGGCGTCCTTTCTTCATTAAACTTGCTAACCACTACCACGTGCATTTTCTTGAGCTTGTTGAGACTGGCGAGGCAGCAATGCTGTTGTTACGTCATAGTTACTTTTCTCTAGGTGCCATTTTACAACAGTTACTGTGCGATTCATTTTCAAAAAGAGTGACATGTAGAGGTGTCCTTTCTTCATTAAACTTGCTAACCTCTACCACGTGCATTTTCTTGAGCTTGTTGAGACTGGCGAGGCAGCAATGCTGTTATCACGTCATAGTAACTTTTCTCTAGGTGCCATTTTACAACAGTTACTGTGCGATTCATTTTCAAAAAGAGTGACTTAACTTTTACGTTGACCATTCATTTGTGAGTGTGAAATTAGAAGATAGAGTGCAGAAGTTTTTGGGAGTAGCAGTTTGACTATTGATTAAAAGTTCATAAAGTCAAACTATGGTAGGACTATAATAATAATAATGTATTCTGGTCCAGTACACATGGTACTACAGACTAGACTGTAATACCAGCATAACACGTCTTAACAAAGCAGCTGCTACAGAAATTGGGGTCCAACTAATTTAAAGAGCGTCGGAGTATCGGAATATTTAGAATAAAAGCTAATTTATCAGGAAGTTATGGGTAAGCTTAGGGTGAGGACTGAGGATTAGATTTAGGTTTATGGTGAACGTTATGAGTAGTGTTAGGTTTCCGTAGACCGTAAACAAAGCAAGCTTCCAACAAGTGAAACCAATTTTTTGCAATAAAAATATCTCTTTCAAAACAAGATCTAGAGTTTTAAGATGCTATATTTATCCTGTTTTTCATTACAACTCTGAACCCTGGAATATTTCAACAAAAATGACAGAAAAGATTAATGCTTTTGAAATGTGGTGCTTCCGTAGAATGCAACAAATTTCATGGCTGGCAAAGAAAACAAATAAAGAAATTCTACACCAAGTGAACCAAACCAGAACTCTGTTAAAAAGTATGAAAATCAGACAATATAAATTTCTCGGCCATGTAGTAAGAAAGCAAAAACTGGAGCATCTCTTTTTAACTGGTAAAATTTTTGGAAAGCGGGCACCTGGCAGACAAAGACAAACACATCTGGAACAACTTAACGACAAGACAGAAACAATCATCCATGCAACATATAATAGGAACATTTGGTCTAATTATTCATCTGACGCCGTCGATGCCTGGTTCAGGCAAGGCAACTGAAGAAGAAGAAGACCGTAACATTCCCATAATTCCGACACTTAACGTCGGAAAGGAAAATATCGAAATATCCGATTTTTCAGAATTAGGGTTAGAATTAAGTAAGGGTTGGGGTTAGGGTTTGGATTTGGTTTTTGGTTGTAGTACGGTGAATTAACCCTCATTCCGACACTCAGTAAATTAGATGGACCTAAGAAATTGTTACTGAAACTTAATTGGTAAAATATTACAGATTTATCCGAGAAAAATGAGTACAAAACAAACAACTATGTTGAGTTTTTTGGAAATGGCCGTAGGCAAACAGTATTTGAAAAATCTGATGTCGCAAACGAGGGGTCTACATCTACAACCTCAAACAAAAGGAAGGCTTCTTTCATTCGCCATTATAAGTCGTCCTATGTAAAGTGCGGATTCATTTCAACTTGTGATTCCGAAACACCTTATCCGCTCTGTCTAATTTGTAACAGCAAGTTATCAAACGACGCTATGAAGCCCTCAAAACTAATTCGGCACTTGCACACAAAACATCCCGAACTAAAAGGTAAACCTTTGGACTTTTTTGAAAGAAGAAAAAGTGATCACGAAGCTGAAAAACGATTACTAAGGACAGGTTTATCAACAAAGCCAAATGCACTAAGAGCATCATACTTGGTGTCTCACCGCATCGCTAAGACTAATAAACCATTTACTATCGGAGAAGAATTGATTTTACCAGCGTGTAGTGATATTTGCCGTGAAGTTTTAGGAGAATCGGCAGCTAAAAAGATAGCGCAGGTTTCGCTTTCTGCGCGCACTGTTGCGAGACGTATTGAGGACATGGCGATAGACATTGAAGCTCAACTGTTAGAGCGGTTGGTGAAGTCACCATGGTTTGCGATTCAGTGTGATGAATCTACTGATATCGAAAACAAAGCTGTGCTGCTAGTTTTTGTTCGATATCTTTATGAAGAGGATGTTCATGAGGACATGTTATGTGCTTTGTATTTGCCAAAAAAAACCACAGCCTCCGAACTGTGGAAGGCTCTGAATGAATATTTCATAGGGAAACTAAACTGGTCTTTTTGTGTCGGTCTGTGTACGGATGGGGCTGCAGCCATGATTGGTCGTCTGTCTGGTTTGACTGCTCGAATTAAGGAGGTCGCACCAGAGTGCGAGGCCACTCATTGTTTCATTCACAGAGAAATGCTGGCTAGCCGAAAAATATCATCCGAGCTTCATAGTGTATTCAATGATGTAGTAAAAATGATCAACCTTATAAAAGCGCATGCACTGAACACTCGGCTGTTTGAGCAGATATGTGAGGACATGGATGCCGAGCACAAATGCCTTCTGTTGTACACAGAAGTAAGGTGGCTCACCAGAGGAAAATCACTGAACAGAGTTTTTGAACTAAGTGAGCCACTGCAAAGGTTTCTTTTGGAGAAAAATTCAGATCTTGCTAGCAAATTTATTGATGAAAAATGGGTTCTCAAACTTGCCTACTTGTGTGACATATTCAATCTGCTCAATGAACTAAATCTTTCACTTCAGGGCGAAATGACAACTGTATTCAAGTTGGCAGATAAAGTGGCTGCGTTTACAGAAAAACTAAAATTGTGGGAGCAGCGCGTATACAAAGGGGTTTTTGACATGCTTCAAACATTAGCAGAGACTTTGAAAGACAGTGAGCCTGAGCAAGAGTTCTCCGAACTTGTGAGCAGACACTTGCGTACTCTTTTAATAGAATTCAAGCGCTATTTTCCAAGCGCTAAAGACCCTCGAAATGCAAAGGATTGGATCCGTAATCCATTTATTTTCAAACCTGGTGAATCGACCTTACCTGTTCGACAACAGGACCAGCTCCTGGATATTGCTAATGACGGTAGCTTGAAAGTTATTTTTCATACAACGACTCTACCAACGTTTTGGATGAAAGTCTTGCCGGAATACCGTGACCTTGCCATAAAAGCATTAAAAACCTTGCTGCCATTTCCGACATCCTATTTATGCGAGTCTGGATTTTCTGTAATGGCAGCAACAAAGACGAAACCGCGAAACAGATTGGACGTGAGAGAAACATTGCGGGTGTCGTTGAGTTCTATATTTCCTAGGTGGGATCGTCTCGTTGAGGCAAAACAAGCCCAAGGCCCACATTAAATAATGACCTTGCGGTATATGAGCTGCAATAAATTTTCATTGTTGAACATTAGATTTTTTTAAAGACCGGTCCGCGAAAAAATTTCATTTTGAAACCGGTCCGCAGAGCAAAAAAGGTTGCCGACCCCTGATTTAATGTTTAGCTGTTATGATATTGACTGCACACCACAATAAACCAATCAATCCATCTTCTTTTTTATGAGTTCAATCATTCATTTTCTTTATTATCATTCATTTCTCTGTATCTATATTTCTCCATGTGGGGATTTTCCATTTGTGGTACGTAAAGAGCCACAATATGGTACTTTCGCCAACCTTGCCCAAGTGCTCAAACTGCAAGCAGAGGCATTCCATTATAATTCAACAAATCCAAATAACCACTAAGTCTTCAATTTTAATGACTAAAGCATATGTCATAGTATGCGAAAAATGCATCTCGGCAAAAAAAAAATTTTGAAAATCGGACAAGCGGTTTTCGAGATATCGGGTTCTGAAGTTTTGTGGATGTCACTAGGTGGCGCTGTTGATGTTCCCAATGTTTTTTGATTTTAGGGTTATATTTGAGGTAGAAAGTCGGTTGAAGTGTCTATTCCACCATTTTTCATGAGGCAGAATTCAAAAATGATGTCAATTTTAGTCTACAAGAATTAGCTAAGGAGTTATGTGGCATTTAAAAAAAATTGGGGGACCAAATGCCAACCCCCAAATTTTCATGTGGGTAACAAGATATCCCAAATTTTTTTTTTGTTCTTTAAAGTTTCTTGCGTATACTTCATGATAATATACTGTTTATTTATGAGACTTCTGTCCTTTTTGCACAATGCAACCTTTTATCAAAGACTTGCATGAGAAGTTATATGATCTATTAATGCAATATTTGAATAATGCATGCTTATGATGTCACAATAACAAATTACAGATTTTCCCAAAAACCTTTTTTCATAGTAAAAATTGCTCAGGAAAACTAGCCCTTGTTTCAAAATTGCAGTCAAATTTTGTTTTCCCGGGCAATTTTCACAATGAAAAAAAGTTTTTTAGGGAAATCTGTAATTTGTTATTGTGACGTCATAAGCAAGCATCATTCAAATATTGCATTAATAGATCTTTGATATAAGGTTGCATTGTGCAAAAAGGACAAAAGTCTCATAAAAAAATATTATACTATCATGAAGTATATGCAAGAAACTTTCAAGAACAGAATTTTTTTTCAGGATATCTCGTTACCCACATGAAAATTTGAGGGTTGGCATTTGGTCCCCCAAATTTTTTTAAATGCCCCATAACTCCTTAGCTAATGCTTTTAGACTAAAATTGAGACCATTTTTGAATTCTGCATTATGAAAAATGGTGGAATAGACACTTCAACCAACTTTCTACCCCAAATATAACCCTAAAATCAAAAAACATTGGGAACATCAACAGCGCCACCTAGTGACAGCAACAAAATTTCAAAACGCGATATCTCAAAAACCACTTGTCCGATTTTCAAAATTTTTTTTTTGCCCAAATTCAAATTTTTAACACAACAAAATATATCAAAACCAACACCTTTTGAAACCTAGTGGTTACATTTCTTTCTAAAATTTGTTGAATTATAATGGAATGCCTCAGCAGTGAGCTTTACGCAATGCAACAGCAAGGTGCCTTCAGTAAAGTGCTCAGTCAGCTTAAGCTTAGAGCAATGCCTATCATAAACTTATAATATTTATTGTATGATTTTCCTTGTTTTAAAAGAATATCAGTATGTATATTAAATGCATACAGGTTTAGTAGGCCTACCAACTATCATATATATATGATACTTCTGATATCCCATGCATTGTGTTCAGAACATTCCAATATTATCACATTAATTCTTAGCTAATATTGTATCCTACAAAATGGTGACCACACTGACAGAAGACATGAAAAAGCAAATGCGTGAAGTTTGTGCAAGAATAGTTGCACCAGGCCATGGAATCTTGGCAGCCGATGAAAGCACAGGTATGACGTTGTTTACATACGCGCCGACTTCCGGGGGCGGTGCCCCCCGTAAATTTATGGTTGAGGGGCACCAAAAATGGCTATAACAATATACAAGTGGCGTTTCAAAGATAAAATACTTCACAAAAGAGATTTATATACATTATACATAATTTAAACAATTCAATTCAATTTATTTTTCTTTGTCAGAATGCAAAAGAAATGATATTGTGAAAAAGAAATACAGTAACAAAACCAACAAAAGGAAAAGGTGGCAAAACCTTAATGGTTTAAGACGTGCATGAAAGGATCTAATATTGCGGTATATGCATCAATAAATATAGTTAAGCACGGCCACCAAACCTGATACTTTAAAATAAGTTGATGAATTAGTTAAGAATCAGTCGCCTCCTCGTTCCTGGAACAACTGGAGCGCCAATTCTTAAAGCAATGAGAACACGACTGAACCCAACATCACAAAAACAGACTAACATACACAGTTACACACACATATTGAAATTACGTAACGGACTATCAAAACAGGGACTATTTACAGATTTCATACAGAAATAAAGTGTTCGCAGCAACGATATTAAGTAGCCTATATATTGCAGAACAAACACATAATATGGCAGCTCATTATCAAGATAAAATAGCGGATTTAAAGAATGCCGAAAGCGTAAACAGCCTACGTTGCTCTTGCCCACAAAACAGCAGCTGATTGCATGGCTTTCTCTGGAACTTGAATTACTATTGAGATGCGCACGGCACGCACGCTCACAGTCATACACTGCAGCTTAGTGCTTATCTTCCCGCGTGTGAGGAGCAACTTCAAAGTCAAAACGCGTAGTAGTGAAAAAGCGAATGCGAGGTTGAATGTTTATTCTTATTTTACGAGTTATCCAAACGTCCGTTAGATTTTTTGTGATTTCAAACATGAAATCGATTTTAGCAAACTTTATCGAGTTGAAACTACGACACAACAAACAATAACGTGAATACAGCTTAAAGAAAAAATGAATTTTTCAAAACTGTCACCCATGTTATGCTTCAATAAGCACTGTATTGATGCATATATGTGAAAATATATACATCTGATACACTCATCTATATACACACTCCTGCACTACCGTATATAAATACTCAAATATAGGTCGATCTCGTGTATAAGTCGAACCCCTACTTTTAAGCTGAAAATCGTTGATATTTCCTTCTTCCGTGTATAAGTCGAATAACTTGTTCCCGACACTACCATTCGATGGTTCATCTAAGTCAGGGGTTCTTAAACTTTTTGAGCCGCGCCCCCCTTTGACGTGCCATCCAAACTTGCGCCCCACCAAACTACAAAATTAGCAAACATTATAGTGTAATGACTACAGGAATTTATATTTAGCTTTCATCAATGTGAGGGATGTAATTGTTTTTCGGAAACCAAAAGTTTAATTCGAGGCTTTGTAGCTGATAATGCACACTTCAGATCGGCTTCACAATCAATAAGTTTGTTTCGATGTTTTGTTTTTATGTTCAAAATTGTAGAAAGGCCACTTTCGCACAGATAAGTGGACGAAAACGGAAGAAGTGTGCGCATCGCCACGCTACCCACTCCCTTGTATATGTGCAAATGTTTAACCCAAAAATCAGTTAGTGGCTTTGCTTCATAATCGTCTTTTGCAGTGGAGTTACACTTTATTTCCAAGAATTCCTCTTGCAAACCGTCGGGAAGAATGTCCTCGTTAGCATGAAAGGGATTTCTTGTCATTTTCCATTCTGGAAGGTCGGTGTCACCCAAGTCTGGGAAATAGCGTTCGAATTCTTGTTTCAAAAGCTCATCTTCCAGTTCAAGTTGCTTTTTGTCAAGTGCAGTATCTAGGTTGGTAAATGAAGCTGCATTTCCTATTTGTATTCGGCGGTGCCACAACCCCAGCTTTGCCACAAATGCTCGAATGGAATCATAGCTATTAATCCGGTTAGTATTTCTGCCCTGCAAGAGCAGATTTAAGTCATTGAGGGCCTCGAAATTGTCCACGAGGTATGCCAACTCCAGCTAAAACTTCTCTGATGAAAATGGAAGAAGGAGATCTTGCTTCCCATGAGCTTCCAAAAATAGCATCAGTTCATCTCTCATTTCATACACGCGGGCTAACTGATTACCTTTCGATAACCAACGAACAGATGTATGGAAGAGGAGAGTCTTATGGTTCGAATCCATATCCTTGCACAGCTTGGTAAACAGTCTCATATTGACGGCACTGGTTTTGACGAAGTTTACGGCTCGTATGATTACTGTAAGCTTATCTTTCAGTGCAGCTGGTAGAGTCCTGGAGGCCAGAGCCTCACGGTGAATCACGCAGTGAGATCCAATGGCATTGGGACCTTTTTGCTTTATCCTGGCAATAAATCCACTTAGTCACACGCGTTTAGTCACATAGTTTGACATCGCTCGCGCCCCCCTTGTGAACCTTTTGTGCCCCCCAAGGGGGGCGCGCCCCCCAGTTTAAGAACCGCTGATCTAAGTATTGGCATTGACATGCGTTGAGAGAATTTCAAAATATAGCGTAGAGTAACTTACGCTGCTGGAATAGTCACGAATTATTTACAGCAATAATAAGTAAACCAGCTAAATTAGACGCGCTATTTTCCACTAGGTTTTCCCCCGCTGTGAGATCAATTATGATTCAACAGAACGCATTGTTTTGTTCGCAATGTGTGAGAATTAAATCGAAAACTGATAAAAGAAAGTAGGTTTAATGGTCTTGGTCGCAGATATTTTTTGCATTAACGACGTCTCTTACCGCTATTATCCCATATAGCCAACCTGACATCATTGTTTTACGCGGCTGCTAAGGTTTTAAATTGACTTCAACAATCATGGAATGTTACGCAATAAGAACGATTATGTGCTACACCCAAAAATAAAAAAATGACCGCTTAAAACAGCTCTTCCTGCTGTTTTGTTTCGTGAGCTTTGCATATTGCTCAACAAGCGCAGAAATTTTAGAATTGACAAGAAATCATTAAATTTAAAATTTAAGTTCGAATCACTGGAAATAAACGTATTCTTTTACTTCGGCCGACGTCATTTCACACTCCGTAATCTGCGTTGGCAATGATTTTGCTGCAGCAAACATGCGTTAATTTTGAAAACTGCCGAGCTGGAAACAACAGCTTGTCCCGTGCATAAGTTGAACCTGTCTGTTTGAGGTGAAAATCACTTGCGAACATCTTGACCTATACTCGAGTATATACGGTATTATTCGATAAAAGACTATAAAGACTTTCGATAAAAAACAGAAGAGAAAACACTTCGCCGTTGTTAACGCTTTAAAAGTAAGTAATTGGCAAAACGTGCGATACGAGGTTAATAAAACCGATAGCGGGTTTCCACTCTGCTTGAAATCATGATTTTTTGCGTTTTATTACGATAACTTCACTGTTTTGATCGTTTGTATTCACTCGCACGAAAAGGAAATGAATCGGCTTGTTTTCCAACTGTTCTAATTATGAGCTAACAATATCAGAATTTTTATAGGCGTACCGCATGCGTAAAACTAAACGTTTCAAACAGCGGTTCTAATAAATTTGGTTTGCGACCTAGGTGTCAATATAAACAAGACAGTAAGCTTAATTAAAGACTATTTTTTATTTGAGTAAAATAGCGTTATGGTTATGACGTCATCACCTTTCTCGCCCCCCAAGGTTTTTTGAAAAATCTGCGCCTATGGTTGTTTAGGTGCGTTCAAATATTATATGGTGCTCTTGAAAGGATGTTAGAGTTATTATTATTACAGTACTTTCTATGGCTTGACAACAATTGCCATATTTGTAATCATGTGGGAGGAGTTAAGAAATGTAAGAAAATATCATCTTGTGATATGTGAGCACCCTGTTAATTTTTTTCTCCATAATCATGGAATACCATGGTTCTGTAAAACTTTCGTAAATAGCAAGCATGTTTCACAGGCACAATTGGAAAACGATTTGATATGATTAAAGTTGAAAACATTGAAGAAAACAGACGCCAGTACAGACAGCTTTTAATGTCTTGTGATTCATCAATGGGTATGTCATGTATCATTTTTTTTCTATTGCAGTATATACTGAAAGCTTAAATTTACTTATGATTGGTGAAATAATAGTGTACTCATACTAAATGCTACCCATAGATCTAGTACACTGATATATTTAATTTTGCAATGTGCATGCACTTGTGTTGTTGTAGATACGGTAGTGGTACATACCATTATTTTGACATCCAACAGTTGAAGAAGACTGATACGGTAAAATTTTTAAATTCAACTCTTTCTAATACAGTACAACAAATATTGTCTGACCATTAATGTATATTTTTTAAGTTCCATCCAAAAACTCTCCTACCCCAAGAATTACTTTTTGAGAAGGACTATACTTACGATGCAATAAAAATCACCTCGTATTGTATTTATGTCATGTTTTGTTTTTGGCACTAAAAGGTCAAATATCATTTGCTATTTTAATAAAACGCATCAACAGTTTGTCTGGGCTAGGATTTTCCATAATGCAAGTCGCAATAGTATATCTTATACAATATACATTATATATACCGGTACAGTATATATATAGTTGTTGATATATATTATTTGTGCACATGATTATATGTGTGTGAAAGTGTGATATAATTACAGGTATTTTGTTTAAATCAAATATAGTTATTACTCTCTAAACCAGTGGTTCTCAAACTTTTTCAAAAAATTTGTTGAACGGTCCCCTTGCGATTTTTTCGACGAGTCACGTTCCACGAAAAACTTAAGGCAAATTTAATTAGCGCAAAAACTCTAAATCGTTTCTAGTACTAGTTGCAACGTTTATCTGATGAAATTGAAAGTAAAAGCAACAACAGGCAGGATGGTTTATTGCTTCACTGACGTTTCGCACACCATGACATTGCGCATCCTCAGGGCGAATAACATACAAAATAAAATTTCACAAGGTTATATACTGCAGTGCGATTGCGATAGAAATCGCATATAATCGCATATTGCCATAGAAATTGCGATAGAAATCGATAGAAAAGGTAAATAATATCATAGAAATCGCAATCATAATAACATTAAACTATTACATAATAACATTAAACAGTTCGCTGGTTGATCGGAGAAAGATCACTCTACCATCATTGCACATCAAACTTGGACTAATGAAGCAGTTTGTCAAAGCACTTGATTAGTTCTGGGGACTGCTTTAACTACTACATATGCTAAAAATTTCTTGGCCTGAGGTATGAGTAGAAAAAAGCAGGGATATTTGTTTGGATTCAAATTAGAACGTTGCTCAAGGACCAGCACTTTGTAACTATCATGGCCACCATCGAGGCTTGAGCTTGGAATGCATTTGCTGATGTGGTTTATAACTTTCTTCGGAATAAGAAAGCTGATAATTACAGAGAGATGGTTCAGGAGCTTCTCATCTGCATGCACGAACTTGGGAGTAGGATGAACATTAAAGTTCACTACTTGCACAGCTGCCTGAGTGAGTTTCCAGAGAACCTTGACGACGTAAATGAGGAGCAGGGCAAGCATTTCCATCAGGGCATCAAAGTGATGGAAAAACGTTACCAAGGTCGATGAAACTGCAACATGATGGCAAATTACTGCTGGGATTCGATGATAGATGTCCCTTATGCAGTTCATAAGAGATCAGCTACAAAAATAATTTTTTTGGTATCTTAACGTGACTGCGTTTGTTTGTACCAAGATATGCTTTGGATTTTTACAGCACTATACAAATTGTTTTAAGGTGACAGTACACTGAGCTTGCAATGCATATGTTTAGTTTAAATCTGCAGATTCAATTCTGTCACAAAAACACATATATATATAATTATATATAAAAAAACAATGAAAACTATTAATACTACAAAAAGTGCTCAATGCCAAGCAAAAAGGCAAAGCAGAGCGAATTAAATCAAATGTAGTTATTACTATCTGAAGCCTTTACAAATTGTTTCACCTAACGGATCATCAGAAGGTCTTATTCAAATAGAATTGTTGAATATTCAAATATTCAAATATTATAATATAATATTTGATTCTAATAAAATATATAATATATAATATATATAATATATAATAAATAATATATATATAATAATATATAATATATAATAAAATATAATAATATATAATATATAATAAAATATATAATATAATATTTTATTTTGATTATATAATATTTGAATAGTTGATTCTATTTGAATAAGACCTTCTGATGATCCGTTAGGTGAAACAATTTGTAAAGGCTTCAGATAGTAATAACTACATTTGATATAATTATATATACATTACAATTAAAAAAAATCAGCTTTTCAGGGGTGCCTTACCAGTGATGACTGATAAGGTAAATAATATCAATTTAATTTTTTTTTCATATCTAGAAAAACTTGAAGTGATGAGCAAAAACTAACACCAGATTGAAAAAATTCCATGCAAGAAAAATTGTGTTAACCAATGGTGTTATTTTTTGTGATTTCATTCTGCATTCAACTACAAATATCGAATTATTTCATTGACGCAGAGCAAAGAATTAAAATTATGTAATGACTTACAGCAAATTCGATTGGAGGTGTGATTTTATTTCATGAAACTCTGTACCATAAGGATGAGAGTGGGAAATACCTTAGAGACCTGCTTAAAGAGAAGGGAATCTGTGTGGGAATTAAGGTAATGATTATTTTGTGGAATTACTTTCATTGTATTTCTTACCAACAGAGCAGCTAACCCGAGGGCCGATGAGTATCATGGTCTTGCTGCACACTGTGCCTGTGCATTTATAAATTTGTCACTGAGACCTTTCGTTAATGTTTGAAACGACGTGGATCCGAGAGCACTTGGCTGTGCGTTGGTAAGACATTTAATGACATTCTTGAAAGTGATTTTGATGATTAGCTTTGTTGCCTTCTCGGCCACTGTATTCAAACTTTCAAACGCTGTGCCCCAGTTGACGAACAACAGTAATCATTACAAAAACTGTTGTACGAAAATATTTAATACATGTTCAGCTGGATAAAGGCGTTGTGAAACTCCTTGGAACTAAAGACGAAACAACCACACAAGGTAATCAAACTTTCAACGGTGGAACTTTTGATATTGCGCTTTGTTTGTGTAGTGGAAGATTGCTTTGCACTTCATTCTTGATTTTCTCGCTCAAACTGTTTACTTATACAGCAACATAGTCCACCCGATCGTTACACATAGTCGGCATAATATCCTTTTACCCATTTTCCTGTCGGTTAATGTATAACTGCATAAACTCGAATGGACAAGGCTAGCATATTCGCTCGTTGATGTTGAAGACCTAGTACTTTTATTTCAATCATTGTGATTTTTCAATCACCTCCATCAAGTGTTAAGTTTATGTGGTTAATGACAATATTGTAATTTGAATACTGTCTTATATAGGTGATCGACAACAAAGTATTCATATTGAATAGCACTGAATTCAAACTATACAAAAAATAAAATAAGCCAAAAAACCTATCCTACTAATGGCTTCTTTATTAAAGTTAGCTCATTGCATGGTACAATTGCAAAATGGCCCATATAGCGTACTTTCATAAATATTCATCAGTATAGAATCATTGAAGAAGCAATATCAGCTGTACAAACGGCATCATCGGAATGGATGGATATGCTCATTCAAACAACTCAAACCTGCAAAAAGCAGCCAGAATCATTTTGTGTGCTAGAATAATAAAAATAATGCGTATATAGTTATATATTATATGTATTTTACTTTAACGCTGTACCCCAACCTTAACTCTAACCCTTGTAACCCATCGCTGATAAGCGTTGTTCGCAAACAGTTTCATCGCAGCCTTATATTCACATCCGAGTACATTCGTGTCCTAAATGCATTTCCACAACGCTGAACTAGAACGAGATTCAATGCGGTTTCCAGAAGGGTTTTGGTATGACCCTAGTATCCAAGTCTAAAATCGAAAGTAAAAACTAGGCTTAGAATGTGTTGGTAGCAGAACCATCCAGCAGTGAAGCGGTTTGACTAGCGACAGAATGACCGCGCAAAGAGTAACGTTACTTGTTTGACTTCTTATCTACATCTCTCATATTGTCGCTAAATATCGAGGCATCCGTCAGTTAACTGCTAGCTGGTGTCATCGTCAATAGAAAGTATCTCCTCTTTATTTACTTCTCATTAAGCATCTGTTATCATTTGTGAAGGTTTGGATGGGCTTGGCGATAGATGTGCTCAATACAAAGCGGATGGTTGCGATTTTGCTAAATGGCGATGTGTGTTAAAGATCACAGACAGCACGCCGACTACATTGGCGATCAACGAAAACGCGAATGTACTGGCAAGATACGCAAGCATATGTCAGCAAGTAAGAACCTGTCCTTGAAAGGAATACATGATGGGTTTTGTATCAATATATACATTTTGATCAGCCTCGCATTTTCGGAGATGGTTTCATGTGAATTTTATAGCTTTTCCTTTTGGTCACAAGTCAATGAATGTACAGTATTTCAACCGTGATTGGTTGGCGAAGCTGGTTTAGCCCAACTGATGTTCTTTCATTGTTAACTTGGATTTGAAACAAGTTCGCTCTCCAAGCATATTTCTTGAACAGCTATCTTGCGCAATTGACTGGTTTGACGATCAGACATTCATGTGAAAAAAAAAAACTAGTTTTTGATTTTTACAGCTCAATTCATTTTACAAGGGCAACTTGCCCTACTACTTAATGTCTATAGCAGGAAAATGTTCACATTTGAACTTACCTGGTTATTTACAACATGTTCATAGCACTGCATTGTGCCCATCGTGGAACCTGAGATCTTGCCCGACGGAAACCACACTTTGGAGCGATGCCAGGAAGTCACTGAAAAAGTAAGACACCCCACAAACCAGTAGTTTTCAACAACTAAGAGATGAAGCTTTGGTAGAGAGTTTGCTTTATTTCAACTAAGAGATAACACCTAATATTTATTGTTGACTTTCCTTTACGATGAATCTAAAGCCCCATTGTTAATGTTAATTGTTATCCCTAACTTCACAATAGCTTAAGTATAATTATTAGCTTGCAATGGGTAAGCTAACAGTTAATGTGATAAAAGCACTTAGAGAAAAGTTCAATGAAAGATTTTCCATTTCTTGGTAACTAAACAATCACTTTACAAAATGGAGGCAATCAGAAAAATTTTTATGGAATCATGGGGGAGTGGGGGGGCCTTAAAGTTTGAGAAACTTTTAAAAAATAACATGAGGATTTTCATATCAAGCAATTGTTTTTTTGATATTTTAATACCATAATTGAATTTCTCAGCCATGAGAACATGGGAATAGACACTTTGTTCATCATAACTGGACAAGAAATGGTGACTTTAAGGCATTTTCCCAAAATATTTCCACGCACAATGGCGCCACTAGTGGCAAAAATGTAAAATTTTAAATTGCGATAACTTGAAAACGACACAAGGTATCAAAAAAATTCCAACAGTTATAAATATTATTCTAAAATGTGCACCAAATATGTAAAAATGAAGAAAATCTAAGAGATGGTGGTGTTCACCATTTGTTGAATTATAATGGAATGACTCTTTGATCAACCTGAAATTCGTAACCGAACTGAATCTAAAGTCGATTGATTGAACTAACAATTTTTTCTCTGTAGGTACTGGCAGCCTGCTACAAAGCACTTAACGATCATCATGTTTACCTGGAAGGAACTCTTCTTAAACCAAACATGGTCACAGGAGGTCATGGTTGTGACACCCAGTACACTTCTGAGCAGGTGGCTGCGGCTACTGTGACAGCTCTTCGCCGGACTGTTCCTTCGGCTATGCCAGGTCAATGCTGATGAAACTTTTTTTACACATTATTGGTTCACATGTTGTCTGATAATGTTAACGTATTATCTTCATTTTATATATTTGCTTTCCATTTATTTCGGCAAAGTACTTTGTATTTTTATTTTCTTAATGGAGAAACGTTGGTTACGGTATTCCGAAATGTTGCAAGTAGATTTTAGGCCTGACTGTGTACTTAAGTACTTACACCATTTATTTACAAGTGAAGACCTGAGTTTGACCTTATTTAAGTTTCATTTATTGCAACTACATGTATCTCGTTCAAAAGAGTTTGCTGTGGCTTGGCAAAATTTTATATTTTGTCTGAAAAGTTTTTGTGTTTTAGGGATACTTAAGTTCAAGTTTTCAATTGCTGTTGCATTCAGTGTGAGAAAAGAATCGTTAACTGTTATTGAATAACGAGAAACGCGCAGCGATGGAAAACCAACAATGCGGAAAAAGAGACACACGAGACAAATTAAAACGTAACTAACTACAAACGGATTTGCACCACATCCGTTTGTAGTTAGTTACATTTTCTCTAATGTACTTCAACTCAATTTGTCTTGTCTGTCTCTTTCCGCAATTTTGGTTCCTACAGTAGTAGTTACCGGTACTCTTGAGAAGTTGAAATTTATTGTATTTTTAAAAAAATTTATATTCCTTGAGACCTTTAAGCCAAAAACGTTCAATGGACTATGTGTAAATATTAAATAGGTAAAAATATTCTCATAATGTCAACCCTGTTGTGTTGTTGTGCCTTGCCTGTCTTTGGTACAAAAAAGCAAACTCTCACCCGAAACTATTTTATTATTGAATTGCCATACAATCTTCCACTCATATGTCCAAGTGCTTAAATTTCTTGTTCTTACAGGAATTACTTTCTTATCTGGAGGCCAATCCGAAACTTCGGCAACTGAAAACTTGAACGCGATCAATTGCATTGACTCGAAGCAACGTCCTTGGGCTCTCTCTTTCTCATACGGGCGAGCATTGCAAGCATCTGTGCTCAAAGCTTGGCTGGGCAAAGAAGGAAATGTGGCCGCGGCTCAAAAGGCTTTTTTGCATCGGGCTAAGGTATGACCAGAGATGTACGTATGCGCCGCAAATTCTACGCCGCACACTTGCGGCGTAGACTTTTTGTTTACGCTAACGCTTGAGGCTACGCCGTAAAGTTTTAGCTACGCCGCCTTGAGGCTACGCCGCGTTTAGGCTACGCCGCCTTGAGGCTACGCGCTTGAGTTCTACGCCGTAAAGGCTACCCCGTAAAGAGGCTACGCCGTAAAGTAAAGTAGCGCATAGCGTCAACGCATACTTTTTAATGTATTTTTTTCGCTACAACACGCTAATACCTTCCAGCGCTGCAGTTGAAAGAATGTTTTCAATGGGCAAAGACATATTGGAACCAAAACACAGCAAAATGTCAGATGAACACTTTCAGATGCTTGTGTTTCTTCGTGAAAATTCAAAATAAAACTTGTTTGTTTCGAGTGGTTTATACCGTGTGAATGTTTGGTACCTAGCAAACAAAATGAGTTTACTCGAGTATATGCGCTGACGCCGCCAACTTTTTTTACAAGTTACGTTGACGCATACGGCGTATGGTTTTCGAACGTTTGCGTTTACGCTGACGGCGTCAATATTTTTTGTATGCGCGTACATCACTGGGTATGACGGAGTACTGCATTGAGTTAATACGCGCGGCGATTCACTAGTAGCGCATCTGACTGGGAAATATGTAACTGATCACAGCTTTAGCAGTGAATTGCCGCCTGAAGTGAATAGGCAGTTTTTTAATCTGAACAGTATTTTTAAAGTGGTCACCGTATTCAAATTCACACTTCTCTGTTAGTTTTGTAAAGTACATTATTAAGCCTCTTCCATTTGCTTTGTCATTAGGTTAATAAATTACTTTAGGATTTTAGATTGTACTTGAATATGTTGATAACAGGCATAGTACATTATTTTCGTGCTGCCTCTACGTACGACTTACGTTTCCTGGTGGGCTCCCCTGGTCAGGGGGAGCACTAATCTGATTAAATCAATCTTCGACACGTATTTCATTTCCAGATGAATTCCCTGGCTACTGTCGGAAAGTACAAGCCATCGATGGAAACCGATGGGAGCGGTGACCATGTTGATCTTTTCGTTGCCAACCACCAATACTAATGGCCAACCACAACGTTCTTATTGCGTTGATAAAAGTCAACTCATGCATCAATAATTTTTATAGAGCAAATCAGAAATTGCTCGTTTTTCTGTTTCAAGTAATACCATTTTTTATTAAGACGGTACATATATTTGAGTTGTCAATCATTTAATCGAAGTTCCGTCATACTGCAGTAATTAAAATCGATAGCGTTTAGTGAAGAGCTGAAATAAAGATACGTTTAAGTGAATATTTGACTCTGAGCCAGGTTTGTGAGGATTGTCTAGAGCAGGGTGGTCCAAGACTGCGAACATGAAGGGCCACATTAGGATCTGAGAAAAACTTCACGGGCCGCATAGTGAGAAATGATAACGCGTTGCTGAAAGTAGAAACGTTGTTAAATAAAAACTTAACTAGGTTGCGATTTTGAACTTCTTTTCTGTACATTTCGATCTGTTTTAGCTGCATTCTTACTGTTCGCAGGCTATGAACATTAACAAATCTTGTCGCTGACAAAATACAGTTGCAATGAAAGGACTGAGTTTGCTGTTCTGATCGACCTAATGTTTTGCTGCACGCCTAACTTACTTTTTAATCTCTGCTTGCGACTCAAAAAGTGATTTTCAGCTAGTAAAAAAGATACGATACATGACACGTCAACAAATTAGCAACCCAAAACAATTTATTGTTTTTTGCTTTTGCATATAGTGTCGATCTCTGGTTTAAATTCAGTGGTCGACAGACGTAAGCAGGCATCCATGGTTTCATCAGCCATTCTGTTCCGTGTGTCGCTTTTTAGTCGCTTCATAACGGAGAAAGTGCCATCATAACAGAGAAAGTGCTTGCAACAAAAGCAAAATCTTGACGCACGTTTGTGTCGTCACAAACCGACATTGTTCCCTCATAGTTACCTATTGACCCGATTATGCGCGACTTATTCAGGGTTGTGGCAAATGTAATGTATTTAAAAAACGTAGGTGTATTTTTAAATCTTGGATTTAGCACTGATAATTCCGGGGTTTGGACCAGGGTTTGGACCAGCCTATTGACCCGATTATGCGCGACTTATTCAGGGTTGTGGCAAATGTAATGTATTTAAAAAACGTAGGTGTATTTTTAAATCTTGGATTTAGCACTGATAATTCCGGGGTTTGGACCAGGGTTTGGACCACCCTGGTCTAGAGACCCAGTTTGAATGGTACACTAACCAGGTACCGGATAATACATTTCTCAGTGTCTCGCATGGACCGGATAATGAACATGGCCGGATTTAGCCTAAGCGCTGCCCTAGGTAGATACGAAAAGTGCCGCCCCCAAAAAATTTTTTCGATGGTGCGCTACGATTTATATTTTTAATTCTTTACAAAAAAGTTATTTGCACTGTTTATTTGAATACATCGATGAATGTCATTGTATAATAATGAACTAATTGTTTAAAATCGCTTTCGGCGGGCTTTTTCTCTTGCAAACAAATCAATAATTTCTTCAAAGTCTGTAGAAACAAGTAAAGATGAGTTAATCCCAGAGATGTACGTATACGCCGTAAATTCTACGCCGTAGACTTGCGGCGTAGACTTTTTGTTTACGCTAACGCTTACGGCCACATTTTTTTGCATAGTTGTCGCTTGAGGCTACGCCGTAAAGTTTTCGCGTTTTTTTAGCGCATAGCGTCAACGCATACTTTTTTAATGTATTTTTTTCGCTACAACACGCCAAAAATGTGAGATCATTCATGCATTGTTTACATGCTTTAAGCATCAAGGCAAGTACACAAAATAGCCTGCAACTTTTCCATCAACCTAACATTGACTAAAAAATTTTTTTCTTGGCTCCTTTAAATTTACTGACAGTGAAACAAACCGAACAAAGATAAAAAAAAGTTGCACAGACTAACCCTAGTCCTCCATACTAAGCGAGACAGATAAATAAAATAAAAGAAGCAGCACATGTTGTTGAAAACCAATCAAGCGTGAAGTACTCTAGGGGCGATGACTTGCTATACATGACTTGTCGCACTGTTTATAAATGTGTGTGATGTGATAACATATTTATTAATTCCTATATATCTGTTGTGAATTATTATATTCACGTACAGTATTATCAATGTAATATTCGTATGTATTTTGCCGCCCCCAATAATTTGCCGCCCTAGGCAACTGCTACTGCTAAATCCGGCCCTGATAATGAATAGCACAACTGAATAGCCCACATGGGAATTTCTTGATTCAGGGCCTTAAAATGATCCCGGGTCCAAAATTACCCCATGGACCTTCCTGTTATGTTACTGGTTGCCATTCTTTCTGAAAAACAAAAGCTCAGTTTTAATTTTCAATCCGTTGTTTGAGGACATAAGATTTCTATACTCAGTCTTTCCAGTAAACTACATTTCAACTTAAAGATTACAGTGAAATAGAAAGAGTTTTCCAAGGGGAAGGAAACACGTCTGCATATGAATATATTTCATGGCTGGTAAAAGAAACGCAGTGATAAGCAAAGGTGGCATCCGCTTCTTTAAAAATAGCACGATACCGCTACTCGGGCTAAATTAAAGCTACCAAGTGTCACACTACCGCTACTAGGACTAAAGTAGCCTGCGCTATCGCTATTTTTGTCTTAAACTGACACATGAAGCACTTTGTGACGTCAAAATGATGTTGAAAACAAATGATATTCGTTTACGCTGCTATTTCAACCTCGTTACAGTAATTTATTGTTACCCATCTTTCAAAATAACACGAACATTTCAAAATACGAGTCGCTGAGTCGAACTTGCGCCGCGTGATCTTGAGCCGTGCGCGTATAACCACTGAGCTAACGGGGCGGACCATGCAAAAACAAAGTAGACTACAATGCAAAAACAAAGTAGGCTACCGATTACCTCTCTTTCAAATCTCAGAAAAAATTTGCAGATCTATCTTTTAACTTTAAGTTGTGGCTTGAATTTTCAGGAAAAAAGTTTCACACTTTTTGGCTTAACTTAGCTTAATGTTAGAGCGGAATATTCACCATTGTATGGCTTAGCAGTAACCGCATTCCTGCCGTTTGTCTCCGCGTATATGTGCATGTCAGTGTTTTCAAAGTTGATAAAATACCGTTCAAGCGTACCTAAATGACATCGAAGCCACCTTGAGATCAGCATTGACAAACATCGAGCGACGGCTAGACTTGCTTTGTCGTAGAGAGCTGTCGCATCCATCACATTGAATAAATGTGTTTACTTTTTGTTTGGTTTTGTTTCCAGCAGGCTACAAGGCCTAGTAAACTAGTAGGCTTCGAGTACATACTGTAGTTTGCATTTAGTTTTCGTTCAAATTAAACCTTTCAATAAATGTCACAAACGTATATTTCGCATTGTTTATCCTTTTAACCGTAAAGAGGGTCGCGGAAAATTTTAGGAGATTAAAAGGGGTCGCGAGCAAAAAAGTTTGGGAAGCCTTGGAATCTAATCTACCCGCAATTAGGCTAAATGACGTTTTCTGTGACGTGAAAGAGCGAAAAGCAGATGATACAAAACAAATTAAGTGGTGGTTTTGCCGTCAGCTGCTTGAGTTAGTGATAGGGAATAGTCATTTCAATGACCTGGGTCGATTCGATTCCCACACCTGCCGGCTTCCATTAGGAGAAACTCGGGTAAGTTGACTCAATGGGCAAGTCGGCCCACTCTAAATATTTTTTTAAGTACAATAGTTACTGTTACGTATCATACGCATACTGAGAAAGTGATACTGAAACTACCTTATCACCAGGCTGGGAGGCTCTAGCAAGCAATATAAACAAGTGAGCGCGATTTTTTATGAAAAATTATGATTTTTAAATTTTTTGGATTTTAGAATTTTTTAGATGTCGAGTGAGTTTTTTCTTAGTACATAAGAAAAGTTATTATTTGGCGAGTGCAACGCTAGGTAGTTATTAAGGTTAACTTTAACGGTAAAGCCGTTGTTAGAAGCTCGATAGTTTGACATAAATTTTAGTTTTTACAATATGGTTGTCATGCAGGGAAGTTGGCCCATTTCGTGGGTGGGTAGGCTACGTACGTTGGCCCTCATGGCCAACTTGCCTTTATGAGGAATTATATAGAATGATAATAATTGACTAATTAATACGACAACTTATTTTTGCAAGATTGAAGTAGCCTATCATCAAGTATCCAAAGTAAGTAAATCGCGGCTTTACATCGGCATTAAACGATTAATAACAATAATACACTTCCTAACATCGTTTTTATGCCACATATTGCGACAACTTATTCCTAACCCATATGGTAATAATAGAATAATGGTAAGTAATTATATCAAGAAAACCAATCGATGAAATGTGTCTCAGCAGGTGTATTAGACCGAGAGCCTACGACAGAAGATTTCACCCCATAAGGTACAAAAGGTTTGACCCCTTGAAGTTACTGGGGTCAACCATGTCACTCACAAAAAGTATGGAAGATTGACCGCACCGGGTGGATCTGGACCCTAGAGCCCCCTAAAAAGCCCAAAAAGGGGGTTAATTTCACCCCATAAGGTACATGGACCAAACTTGGTGAAAACGAAGTTCTATGTCAGGACATCACAAAAATATCAAATCTAACAATATTTTCGAGTGGAAAGGTGATGTAAGACTCCTCCCAAAGTGACCCCCCAGGGGGTTAATTTCACCCCATAAGGTACATGGACCAAAGTTGGTCAAAACGAAGTCTTATGTCAGGACATCACAAAAATATCAAATCTAACAATATTTTCGGGTGGAAAGGTGATGTAAGATGCCTTCAAAGTGACTTCCCTTAATGTGACCCCCTCGGAAGGTTTATTCCACCCCATAAGGTACATGGACCAAACTTGGTCAAAATGAAGTCTTATGTCAGGACATCACAAAAATATCAAATCTAACAATATTTTCGGGTGGAAAGGTGGTGTAAGATGACTTCAAAGTGACTTTCCTTAATGTGACCCCCTCGAAAGGTGAATTTCACCCCATAAAGTACATGGACCAAACTTGGTCAAAACGAAGTCTTATGTCAGGACATCACAAAAATATCAAATCTAACAATATTTTCGGGTGGAAAGGTGATGTAAGATGTCATCAAAGTGACCCCCAGAGGGTTTATTTCACCATAGAGTACATGGACCAAACGGGGTCAAAACGAAGTCTTCTAGGGCACCACAAACTATCAAATCTAACAATACTCTCAGTTGGAAAGGTGATAAAAGACCTACCCAAAAGTGAATCTCCTCCTATAGTTTAATTTACTTCATCCCTTTCTTGAACCAACCTAGGTGTAACGAAAGTGCTATGCCAGGACAGTACGAATGGATTAAATTTAAAAATATTTTTATATAGGTTTTGATGAAATACATTCACACGCTGTCCCATGATGCATGAAATGGAACTATAGCCTACTTTACAAAAAGTTTTTGTATAAATCATATTCAGTCAATCGAAAAAAGGCAACAGGACATGACAATACATGGCTTTGTAACACCAAAAACAGAAAGTACATAAGAAGCATATAGGCTACAGTAGCCAGAAAATTGATCGAAGATCTTGATACGACCACTAAATGTGGACTTAATCGAACAACTGACTATCCAAATCAAAACGTTTCGAAATGAATCATTTGGAACGTTAATTTAGGCAGTAATGAACATTTTCCAGCTGCTACAATAAATAACCCAATAAACCCAATGTAGTAAATTTTTGTTTAATGCCATTTGCTTCATGTCTCCAATCAGTTATTGTAACTGTTCATTCATAAACAGAGATTGTTCGTGTAAATGTAAACGGTCGTTTCTTTATTCTTCATTGTCACTGCTGTCGCTTTCACTTTCTTCATCTTATTCTTCAGATTCATACAATTCTCCTGTTATATACAGAGATAAAGCAAGCTGTCTGCGATGTACCAGCCCCAAGCAATGTGGTTATCCGCACGTCTGACACTGACTGTCTTGTAATTGGCCTAGGTTGCTATGGAACTTTTGATCCTTCATTAAAGATATGGATAGAAGCTGGCTTGCAAAGCAATAACACGCAGCGGTACATCAACATCAACCAGCTGCATAGGCCTACCGCACTTGGAGTGACGATTTGCAAGTGTTTATCTGCATATCATGCCTTTACAGATTCTGATTACACCTCGTCATTTAGCAGGAAAGGGAAAGTGCGGCCGCTGAAATTACTCCAAGGAAACCACGAAGCGCAGGCTGAACATTTTCCAGCTGCTACAATAAATAACCCAATAAACCCAATGTAGTAAATTTTTGTTTAATGCCATTTGTTCATGTCTCCAATCAGTTATTGTAACTGTTCATTCATAAACAGAAATTGTTTGTGTAAATGTAAACGGTCGTTTCTTTATTCTTCATTGTCACTGGTGTCGCTTTCACTTTCTTCGTCTTATTCTTCAGATTCATACAATTCTCCTGTTATATACAGAGAAATAAAGACTGTACGAAACAATTGCTATTATGCACTACAGATATGCGTAACATACAATAGTAATTTTATTATCTTTTACAGACGTCTATTTTTCTTCGAATAATGCAACATTGCAACTTACTATTAACTGGAAAAAGTTCAACATTTATTTGTTATTTAGTGCACCCAGGCATTTTTCTCAAGATTGCAGAAACTATTGGTTATAGGTTCCTAAAACGAAACTTTACAGCCAGTTATTGGCTAATGTTTACAGTAAGAAAGTAAATGACAGATAGACCAGGAGAAAGTTTTATATTTATAAAGGGTAACCCAAGCGACATCCAATGTTGTTTACCTTCTTCTTGACTTTCCTGGATGAGATCAGATTCCACGCAGAGACATCTAAAGATGCTTTATACCTTTACCTTCAAACCACACCACTTTATAACAACCTCCTTCTTCTTTCCAGCCATAGCCTACTCTAGCAGCGACGTTGCTGCTTGTTCACTTCTAGTTGAAGATAACCACCATCTTGTGATGAGATGAGTGCGCCTTGTCTTCTGGAGAAGTACTCGTAAACAAAGTGGTAGAGTACTACTATCTACAGTAGCTTCTGGTATGCATGATATCCTTTCATTTTCTTTTTTGGGTTTGTAGCCGTCTAAAAACATTTGTAAACGGACTTCGTTGACATAATTAATTTTCTTGTTTTTGTACATGTTACACACAAAGTTCTCTATTGCGATGATAATGTCTTCACTAATTTCTTTGTCTTGTCCGAGTTGGCTAAAAGCTGCCTGCGCTTCGTGGTTTCCTTGGAGTAATTTCAGCGGCCGCACTTTCCCTTTCCTGCTAAATGACGAGGTGTAATCAGAATCTGTAAAGGCATGATATGCAGGTAAACACTTGCAAATCGTCACTCCAAGTGCGGTAGGCCTATGCAGCTGGTTGATGTTGATGTACCGCTGCGTGTTATTGCTTTGCAAGCCAGCTTCTATCCATATCTTTAATGAAGGATCAAAAGTTCCATAGCAACCTAGGCCAATTACAAGACAGTCAGTGTCAGACGTGCGGATAACCACATTGCTTGGGGCTGGTACATCGCAGACAGCTTGCTTTATCTCTGTATATAACAGGAGAATTGTATGAATCTGAAGAATAAGATGAAGAAAGTGAAAGCGACAGCAGTGACAATGAAGAATAAAGAAACGACCGTTTACATTTACACGAACAATCTCTGTTTATGAATGAACAGTTACAATAACTGATTGGAGACATGAAGCAAATGGCATTAAACAAAAATTTACTACATTGGGTTTATTGGGTTATTTATTGTAGCAGCTGGAAAATGTTCATTACTGCCTAAATTAACGTTCCAAATGATTCATTTCGAAACGTTTTGATTTGGATAGTCAGTTGTTCGATTAAGTCCACATTTAGTGGTCGTATCAAGATCTTGGATCAATTTTCTGGCTACTGTAGCCTATATGCTTCTTATGTACTTTCTGTTTTTGGTGTTACAAAGCCATGTATTGTCATGTCCTGTTGCCTTTTTTCGATTGACTGAATATGATTTATACAAAAACTTTTTGTAAAGTAGGCTATAGTTCCATTTCATGCATCATGGGACAGCGTGTGAATGTATTTCATCAAAACCTATATAAAAATATTTTTAAATTTAATCCATTCGTACTGTCCTGGCATAGCACTTTCGTTACACCTAGGTTGGTTCAAGAAAGGGATGAAGTAAATTAAACTATAGGAGGAGATTCACTTTTGGGTAGGTCTTTTATCACCTTTCCAACTGAGAGTATTGTTAGATTTGATATTTTGTGGTGCCCTAGAAGACTTCGTTTTGACCCCGTTTGGTCCATGTACTCTATGGTGAAATAAACCCTCTGGGGGTCACTTTGATGACATCTTACATCACCTTTCCACCCGAAAATATTGTTAGATTTGATATTTTTGTGATGTCCTGACATAAGACTTCGTTTTGACCAAGTTTGGTCCATGTACTTTATGGGGTGAAATTCACCTTCCGAGGGGGTCACATTAAGGAAAGTCACTTTGAAGTCATCTTACACCACCTTTCCACCCGAAAATATTGTTAGATTTGATATTTTTGTGATGTCCTGACATAAGACTTCATTTTGACCAAGTTTGGTCCATGTACCTTATGGGGTGGAATAAACCTTCCGAGGGGGTCACATTAAGGGAAGTCACTTTGAAGGCATCTTACATCACCTTTCCACCCGAAAATATTGTTAGATTTGATATTTTTGTGATGTCCTGACATAAGACTTCGTTTTGACCAACTTTGGTCCATGTACCTTATGGGGTGAAATTAACCCCCTGGGGGGTCACTTTGGGGGGAGTCTTACATCACCTTTCCACTCGAAAATATTGTTAGATTTGATATTTTTGTGATGTCCTGACATAGAACTTCGTTTTCACCAAGTTTGGTCCATGTACCTTATGGGGTGAAATTAACCCCCTTTTTGGGCTTTTTAGGGGGCTCTAGGGTCCAGATCCACCCGGTGCGGTCAATCTTCCATACTTTTTGTGAGTGACATGGTTGACCCCAGTAACTTCAAGGGGTCAAACCTTTTGTACCTTATGGGGTGAAATCTTCTGTCGTAGGCTCCCAGACTATATGAAGAGGGGCTAAAGACGTTGAAGAATGGTGTGAGTCAAAGAAAAATATACAACCACTTCTCAAGCGACGGTCTAAAACGTAGCCTACCTCGTTTCGGAGATTCATTAAAAAATGTTCCGCTATGCAAAAAAGGGTTTTTTTACTGCAAACAAGGTTCTACCTATCAGTATCGTTAAGGTGACCAGATCGGTAGGAATAAAGGCATGCCGTTCCAACTACTTGATAGTTAATACAGTCTTCGTTATTTTCGAAAGCTTATTTGGTGTAGGCTACTCATGTAAAAAAAAGTTTACTGAGGTAAAATACAGCATTATATTAGTATGGTGCATTATATTATGCCTGGTACAGACTGCGATAGTGACCATGTTCCAGTTGTCTGCTCTCTGAGGGTCAAGCTAAAGAGATGCAAGAAAACTAAGCCAAACCCGAAATATGAAATTGATCTACTACGTAGAAATCCCGAAATACGTACAAAATTTTCCGCCTCAGTCAAAAACAAATACGATTCGTTTGAAAGGCTAAAAACAACAGATAAAATACTGGAACAATTTAAAAATAGCGTGTCGGAATCACTGGAAGAGTTCATACCACTAGTCAAAACTGAGAAACAAAAGAAATGGATGACATCTGAAATTCTTGACCTCATGGAAGAAAGAAGAAAAGCAAAGAATAATAAACAAAGATACAAAATTTTGAACAAGAAAATTAAAAGGATGTGTGTTGATGCTAAAGAAACCTGGATAAATACTCAATGTGAAGAAATCGAAAATGTTAAAATCAAAGATAGTAAATATATACACAAGAAGGTGAAAGAGGTAACAGGGAAGAAGAGGTATTGCTCACAAGCAGGATGCATCAAGGCAAATGATGGAACTATTCTGATGGACCAAAAAGATATTCTGCAGCGTTGGTGTGAATACATTGAAGAGCTGTTTTTCGACGAACGCGAAAACAAGCCAGGCATCTCCAAACCCATGGAAGGTCTTACTATTATGAAAGAAGAAGTAACAATCGCTATGAACAAAACAAAACATGGAAAAGCAGTTGGACCAGATAATATCTCAGTTGAAATTATCGAAGCTTTAGATGAGTGGGGTTTAGACCTAACCACTGGGATCTTAAATCATATTTATGACACCGGAAACATCCCTAGTGATATGGTACGTTCCATATTCATAGCTTTACCAAAGAAAACTGGAGCAACAGAATGCCCACTCCACAGAACAATTAGCCTTATGAGTCACCTAACAAAGATCCTACTCCGAATCGTGATGATGAGATTGAGACCAAAACTAAAACCGGAAATTTCAACAGCACAGCTTGGATTTGTCCCAGACAAAGGGACCAGAAATGGAATTTTTACATTAAAAATGTTAACAGAGAGATGTATAGAAAAGAACAAGCATCTTTATCTATGTTTCATAGACTTTTCTAAAGCTTTTGATAAGGTTTAACATGCCAAATTATTCCATATACTGCATTCTTTAGATATCGACGGTAAAGACCTCAGAGTCATACGAAACCTCTATTGGGAACAAACGGCTGCAATACGTATAAATAACGATCTTAGCGAATTCAAACCGATACAACGTGGCGTCAGACAAGGATGTGTCCTATCTCCAGACCTATTCAACGTTACAGTGAGATGATTTTGAGAGACATCGAAAATATGAATGGAGTGAAGGTTGGAGGACAAAATATAACAAACTTGAGATACGCTGATGATACAGTCTTGATAGCAGAATCTGCAAACAATCTAACCTACAGGACTTATTAAATTCTGTTGTCAATAACAGTAAAGCAATGGGTTTAGAGTTAAATTCAAGAAAAACAGAATGCATGACGGTTTCAAAAAAGAAAACTTATCCAAATTGCAACCTAACACTCAATGGTGTTAGCCTACAGTGAAACAAGTTGATAAATTTAAATATCTTGGATAGGCTACATTATAACTTCCGATGGCAAAAGTGACACTGAAATTAAAAAGAGAATCGCCATAGCAAAGGATACTTTCAGTCTCCTGGAGGAGGATGATGAGGGCTTGATGCTTGGTGGCCAGGTGCTCGATGATGTTGAGCTTGCTGGCCGTGATGCCCTCGGTGTTCAGCTGCAGTACGGTGGGTCGTCGGTACTTTTCGACAGTGCGAGCACTGCCGTGCCTTGAAAAGGGCATTTCCCTACCCACCCTGCGCTGAACAGTCTCATTAGCTCTTGTTTGACAAGCTTCGTTTCGCATACGTATTTTGTATAATTTCGTATGTTACTGACGGGGGGGACCACGTGAAGGTGCTTGTCTTCCTTGTCTTCCTCTTACTTTCAGTAAAATGAGCACAGTCTTCAGAAATCGCAACATGACAATAAAGACCAAAATTAAACTTTTAAAAGCATATGTAGAATCAATTCTAACCTACGGATGTGAATGCTGGACAATAAGTAAAGATATGAAGAAAAGACTAGAGGCTGCTGAGATGTGGTTTCTCAGAAGGATGTTGAGGATATCTTGAACTGAAAAGAAGAGTAATGACGAAGTTATGAAATTGGCAAATGCAGAAAGGAGATTAATAACAACAGTTAGAAGGCGTCAGATGCTATTTGTAGGTCATATTCACAGACATGGAGATTTGGAAAAATTAGCTCTATTGGGGATGATACAGGGAAAAAGAAGCAGAGGTCGACAAAGATTAACTTATTTAAACAGCTTGAATCAATGGGCCACAAACACAACAGTTAAAACGAACGATTTTATACAAATGGCAAATGACAGAGAAGTTTGGAAGACCATGATTGCCAACGTCTGTATCAGATCAGGCACATAATCATCATCATATTAGTAGATGATATCATAAAATAAATCCTATGCCTCTATAAAACCAAGAAATAACTAAAAAGAAAAAAAAATTGAGGAGAAAGAGAACTTTTCCACTGTTTAATATACCGTAGATGGGCATGTTGGCCACGTGGCCAACTTACCTTCCATGGTGGGCCAAATTACCCTCACAGGAAGGCAAGATGGTCCATTTTAATTTTTTCGGAAAACTTGAAAAATTATATAGCCTACCTAAGAATGTTGGTTTGATGCCAGCAGTGTTGGGCGCGATAACTCATTTTTCAGTTAAGCGATAACGATAATCGATAAACGAAAAATGCTTAAAGCGATAACGATAAACCATAAATCAAAAAAAAAGTTAAGCGATAACGATAAACGATAAAATTATCGCCGATAATGTCCGATAACAATATTTTTTTTTTTTTTTTTTTTCTTGATTGGCGCTGCCCCATCATAAGCAGCACGAACTGTTTTCACAACATGACGAAAAATCGAACATAATATACTGTAAAGGGACAAAACTTTTGTAAGTTATGCATGAATAGAATCGCAACAGCGGCAGGGGGTATCGAATCTTCAACCTCTTGATCTAGAATCAAACCACTGAGGTAACCGCCGTGCTTATAATTATACCTTCAGATACCAGTTGGATGCTTTTATCGGCGATTATCGGCGATAATCAAATATTTTCTTTGGCGATAACGATAAACGATAACTGAAAAAATAATTGAGCGATAACGATAGGCGATAAAAATTTATCGCCGATAATTATCGCCGGTAAATTATCGCCAATAAAGCCCATCACTGGATGCAAGAATATGTCAACTTCTAGAGTGATAAATTCTCTACTCTTCAATAGCATTCGCTTTGACATATGTTTTGTTATTAGCTCACAAATTCAATTTTATATTTTGCTGGGTCAACTTACCTGGCCCAGCAAAAATTTTATATTTTGCTGGGCCAACTATTTTGCTGGGCCAACAGTCTCTCCTACTGTTTTTTTTTTCTGTGATTAACAAGAAAAGTTCAAGGCAAGGATGAACTCACTGGCTGAATGCTGGACGGTCACAATTGGACGGTAGCCTCTTATAACATGCTGTGATTGGATGGTAGTTTCACTGCAGTCATTGGGATCTGGCAGAATGTCTTGTGGCTTCCTCAAGTGTTACAATGTTAGGCCCAGTGTTGCCACCAAAAAATCGCTATGAATCCCTACAGGCGTCATTCAAAAATCCCTATATTTCCCTATGCATTATTGACAATACGTGCACCACAGTTTCAATAGCACTGCCCCTGGCTTCCTAAATAAACTTTGCAAAGTTGGATTTTGTGATCAAGTGTCCATAGAAATAAACCCAAAAAATTTTGATGTGTGTAGTAGTCCACCCCGATACCTCAGTTGCTTAAGCGCCCGACTTTGTGCACAAAGAAATCTCAAGATCAAATAGTGCTGGTTCAAGTTTCGGGGTATGCGCTTGAGTAATGCATTTTCATGACACCAGCTCTCCATTCAGCGGCTCCCAGTGCACAGAATAATTCAAAGACAACAACATTTCGACAATCGGAAATTTCACTCTGCCAATCTCGGTAATCGGGGTGCTACTCAAACTGTGGTAGCCACGCGTGCCTTTGCCCGTACACAAGCACTTGGCCGCCTGTACGCACATAGGCGTAGGGGAAAGGTAGTTTAGGTGCGAAAAAATTCTCGCTCATATAGCCTACTATAAGCAGAGATGTACGTATACGCCGCAAATTCTACGCCGTAGACTTTTTGTGTACGCTAACGCTTACAGCCACATTTTTTTGGATAGTTGTCGCTTGAGGCTACGCCGTAAATTTTTCGCGGTTTTTTAGCGTACAGCGTCAACGCATACTTTTCAATGTATTTTTTTTGCTACAACACGCCAATACCTTCCAGCGCTGCAGTTGAAAAAATGTTTTCAATAGGCAAAGACATATTGAAACCAAAACACAGCAAAATGTCAGATGAACACTTTCAGATGCTTGTGTTTCTTCGTAAAAATTCAAAATAAAACTTGTTTGTTTCGAGTGGTTTATACCGTGTGAATGTTTGGCACCCAGCAAACAAAATTAGTTTACGCTAGTGTACGCGCTGACGCTGACGCCGCCAACTTTTTTACAAGTTACGTTGACGCATACGGCGTATGGTTTTTCGAACGTTTGCGTTTACGCTGACGGCGTCAATATTTTTGTATGCGCGTACATCACTGACTATAAGTAAAAGCGCCCGAATATTTTTTGAGACAAAGCATAGACCACCTGATAAAAAATTCTACACTGCTCCCAATAGTCTGGTATAATTTGAATTATTTGAGAATAAAAATCAAAAATAAGTTCAATTTTAATAAAGTATGAAACATACTGAAATTTTTTGTCCAAATTTTTATCAAATTTGCCAGATTTTCGACTAGTTGAATAGTTTTAGGGGTGCGGTTGCACTTTATTTAACATTTGCATAACTATTATTTGAACAAAACATCAAAAATAAGTTCAATCTTAATGAAGTTCTTGAAACATGCTGAAAGTTCTTGACCATATTTTTAATAAATTTGCCCAAATTTACGACAAATTGAAAATTTGGAGTTACTGTTGCACCCTTAGCTCCTACGCTTATGGGTACGACGCGACTAGTTTGAAAATAATTTTTTGAGTAGGCTATTGTTTTGTGATGAGCAAAATGTACTTTTCACGATGCCCAGGTTGTATTTCTTTCTCGGTATAATTTCCGTAGTTTCTTATGCTGTTAAAAGAGTTAATTCATAAATACATAAATAAAAGACCATCACTTTCAAACTTAACTGATTCCGATTTGGACAAAATAAAGTGATAACTGATAGCCTATTGGGAGACGGGAGTGTTAAATTGTCAAAATTCTTTTGGACAATAGGCCTACGATGCATCACAATGAATATTTAGCTTTATTGCAACAAATGGTGCTGGTCTGCCGAAACCGCAGTATGTTGTTTGTAGAGTTTTGCTCAACAATGACCCAATAAAACCATCAAATCTAAAGTGATGTTTAGGGCCTGGATTCAAAACACAGAGAATTACAATTTATTTTACTTGTAAGGATGATTTTATTAAGATTTTAAATGTTTATTGGCTGTCTAATGAAATTTTGTCTTCCTGATGGATATTCTACTAATTTGACTATCTAACTCCATTAAACTATTTCCACACATTTATTATTCGAAATATAATTTTTAGCTATCAGAAGGTGTTCGTATAATATTGTATGTCTACAACAAAAATATATTTAAGCATTATAGCCTACTGTAGTGTAGAATAATGAAACAATAAGAAGTTATGAACTATCACATTTTAACAGTCATCCAAATATTGTATACGGTCTAATTTTTATTCTCTCACGTGTCTCGTGTCTCTTCGTTTCTCTCTGTCGAAGGTCGAATGTGAACAGTTTTATTTTCTGTTTCCTTTTTTCTATTTAAAGCAGCTCAGACGGAAAAATACAAAATCTTTAGAAAATGACGCAGCCTATGAGTTAAAATGGTTCACTTGCCAGCAAGGAAAACGTGTTTGGAATGATAGCCTACTGGAATGATAGCCTACTGGAATGATAGCCTACTGGAATGATAGCCTACTGGAATGATAGCCTACTGGAATGATAGCCTACTGGGTTGCTACAAGTAGAACTAAACTAATTTTTAAAAGGAAACGAAACGAATTAAAAACCTGCCCAAGCACAAATAGGGTATAGGCTAGCCTACGCCCTACAATGCAATCTCATAGGCTACAAATGAGAAAGCCTTGTGTGCATCTTATGAAGTACCGGAGCATTAAGGAATGTAAAAGCTCAAAAGTCACAAACTGTCAGCAAAATGTTAGTCAAGACTGTTTGTAAATTTGATCATTGTAGATTTGTAATAAGCTCCTAAGATTGGACTTGTTATTGTCAGTTTTTTTCGTTTGAAATGTGTGACCGGTACGGTGAATGACAATAAAACATCTGCCGGTACGCTGAATTAAAAAGTTAGAGTAGCACTGAACGGGCTAAACAAGTCTTACTCGGTCCAAGACAAGACCGATCAAATTAAAATCTCCTCGGACGTGAACAAAAGCAAGCTGAGTACTGACTACGTTAATTTAAAGTTAATTGGCTGTGGTTTTGTCTAATTCATTGAATGTGATCGCTTTTGTTCTTTGACTTTCCTTTTTTTTTTAAACGGAGCAAGTAAATCACATGGAGACACGCTAACAACAAAGCTAGATGTTTTTATTGATGAGCAAGAGGCCAAAAACAGCCTATTGAAGCAGCCATGGTTTATGGAAGAGAACCATAAACCATGAAATGCTGAGAACTACTGGTTCTAATCTTACTGGAGCCTATTCTGAAGACTATCTCACTCTAAAGCCAATGAAATAAACACGAGAGTTATTCTTTTAAAAAATATACCGGTATTGGCTAAATAAGTAGGCCGATCCTTTAACCAAATGTTGTTGCTCACGTTACTTTCCGAAAAACCTTTCCAGTCTGTTTCACCCTTGGAGATCATCAATTGATTCTTAGTCAAAGATAATATTTAAATATAAACGATTTGAACTATTATGACTTCTTATTACAACTGCAGTAGGCTATATTATATTATAAGTTATTCTATTTGAATAAGAAAACAAACCAGTTTGCTTTTCTCATTACTGATTTTGATCTATTGGAATGAACGTTTTCTGAATATTCTAACAACGGTGAAATCGACTGTTAATCATTGAGATAAATCGAAACAACATGGCAACAACATGGCAACAGCATGGCATCAACATTGCGATATTTCCGGTAGAAACGTTTTATTAAAAAAGTAACAACGCAAGCAATGGCGAAAACTGTGACCATAAATCGACCAATCAGAGTAATGACATAGCTGCAGTGGCAGACAAAAGCAAAGGACAAATTAGAAAAGTTTGAACAATTGTTTTAAACAATTGAAACAAGCACGACGTAAAACATTGCTAACCACCTTCATAACTTACGGTCTGTTTACTGGACCAATGGTCACAACCTTTCAGAATCAGTTCAAGTTTAATGCCACGATCTTCATTTCCAACAAATTGCTCACAGTGTTCTTGTTCTACATCTTTTAGCTGGTGAAAATTTTCTCATCAAACTTTTTGTGGGAGACGCTAAGGGAACTTTAGGTCCCGGTTTTGACGAGTATTGGCATTTCTTTGAAATTTCTTCTGAAACAAATATGAAAATGTACTTAATTTGTAATATTTAAAATCATTCTTACATAGGATAGTTAAATTTTGTTTAATATAGACAAGAAACGTTTAACCGAAAGCTAAACTACACAACCAGTTTTAGCATATTTTTTGATACCTAATGCGGTGTGATACCAAATTTTCTGTGTAGGCTATGTGTTATAACAAAGTGCATTCTCCACAAATGCTTTATCAATATGCTATCTATTGACAAACCAGGTTGGATAAGTTACAATAAGTGCTGTTGGTTACTACACACATTATTCTCAAAAAACATTTTCTTAAAGGGGTATTAAAGGAAAAACCTGACTTGGCGATTTTCCACGTTCTTAGTGTTTAACATGCTACCATAAAACGATTTTCAATAAAATTTTGCCCCATTGCGGTCTGACCACCATTGTGCGCGTGCTTTTGTCAGAGCTTTCAAAACGAGATTGGCCTGAGCAACGAAGCGTGCGACTGTAAAGAACGTCATAAAGTCTACGTCATAAAGTCTAGCAATCAACTGATCACGCAATAATTGTTACTGCGGGCGATTTGACTGTAGGCTATGTATGTATGTACATCAAAACAGCACATTTCAACATCAAAACAGCAGACAGTTTGCTCAAAACATCAGATGTGGTAACGTGGCTTTTGTTATTGCTGGACTTTATGACGTATTCTTGAGCTGTGTTTGCACGTTTTGGTCATTTTGAAAAAAATGAAAATAAATGAAACACTGGACTTTGGGCCTTGCCAGCGCCATTGAAAACAAATTTTTTTGGGTAATTGTTTTTGAAATGTATTCTTGAATGTTCAGTTTACTCATTTTAATGCTTAATTCCGGTTTGAAATTTTCCTTTAGTATGCCTTTAAAACTGGACTAGAATTAATATACGGTTTTTGTTTTAGAAGGTTCAAGTTTCTTACCTTCATTTACTTTTTGAAATTTTATTTTTCTGTGGAAGCTAGTTCCAATGTTTTTTATTGCTTGTTGCCACGGCTCGTATTCGTCTTTCGTTGGTTTCCGGTAATTGCTAGTTGCATCGCAGATGTTTGCTGCAAAGCAATACATTCAATTAGAATAAAAATTGAATTGCAGTCAACGTTTCAAATAAATTTGGTTATGATAACGATTTAATCTAGGCTACATGTAAAGCAAGTTAGTTAAACTACAATCGTATTGACTCATGCTTATAATCGTATTGACTCGTGCTTACCTTTTAAACCTCCCAGTAAAAATGTTCCAATTGTTTCTTTCGTTCTTCGGTTTTTGCCAATAACTTCAAAAACAACTTGTTTCTCTTCTAGCTCTTCAGGAGTAAATCCATATATTTTGAAAACATGATGGAACCTAAATTAAGAAAAATGCAATAAGATAATTTGGTAATAGCATGGCCTAATCGAAATATTTCTTCTTCAACTTTATGTCAAAATATGTTTTCTATAAATTTTGCCAAAGGTTTTAAATTTGAAATTATTTTTGGCAACTTTAAATTCAAAAGTGGGCTGTGCAATGTGCATGCTTTTTATATAATTATATCACCTTGAAGTTCCTTTCAAGTTGACATATTTTGATTTTGTTTTGAGACACTTCTGCTTTTTTTTGCTTTGTGGATGCATAGTACACGTTATCTTGCAAGTGTCATATTTTCCTGCTCCATCTTGCATCCAGTTCAGGAGATATTTTGCTTTTAAAACAGTGATGAGCAGTTCTGATGTCACAATCGGACTTTTCTTTCTGTGAACGGGACTCACATTAAAGATATCGCAGTCGTTGATGTCACTTTTGCTAGGAAATGAATTTCTGAAAATAAAAAAAATGTTTAAGTAGGCTTAGAGAAAGTGAAAACAAAAGTTTTCAATATTCGAACACACAGCTTACAATTACTGTACTTCACCATTTTTATTACAATTACAACACACATTTTTAATTACTTTACAATTACATATTTTGTAGGTGAACGTTGTTATATGAATGCAGCAGAATTGAAATAAGTGGAAATTGTTGTTCACTCGACATTGTAACATAAAAATTCATGAGCGGTAGCCTATCTGGTGTAAATTCTTACAAGTACTTTTTTAGTAACATAGGCTACAGTAGTAAGCTTTATCAGTACAATATCTGGCATTGTGTTGGATTTATGCCACAGACGTGCATTTTAGTTGAATATAATTAATATCTTGTTTCACCACGGCCTAATTTGACTCATTTAAAATCTTAATTGTAATGCAATATTTTGCACGAGTTACAGTCACGCGTTTCTAGCGTCAAGACAAAAGAGGGCTTGAATTATTATTTATTGGTGTTGTTCGCTGAAGTCGAATCTATTTATCATATTATTTTTGCATACTTTCTTGCAGCCACGATGCGTTAGAAAATAGCCGACCCTCAATTAGCTGAAGGACAACACGTCATCGTCACTCACCTTCGAAACGCTTCTTCGCTGTAGTTGACGTCATCCGTGGTAAACTTGTATTGCATTTGTATTTCAAGCTGCGGAGCCTAAAAATATTCCTTGTTAGTTACAAACTTATTCATCGTTTTCAGCTTGTCACATTTTATTTGATACTTTGACTGCTGAAACAGCCATATTTGTTTAGCTGATCTTTGGGGAGTTCTATTTACTTGTCGACTTCACAATGAAACAATAAGCCTACTATTTGTCATTAGTAGGCAGAGTTTTTCGATTGCAACAGCTTAATACAGAGAGTATAAAGAATAAACAATGGGTAAAATTTCAACTATAACCAATCTGTTTGGGTTTCATATAAGCTGAATGTTTTTTTAACTGCTCAGAAATATATTTACCTTTAACTTTCGTTTAGCTTCAGCAATTTTTTTTTCAATCACTATTTCATCTTCTCGTTGATAATATTTGGTCAAAAACGAATCTTCTCGATGTATTCCGAACGATTCCATGGCAGTTATCGCTCTATCTTTCTCTCTGTGCTCCCACTGCACTGAGTACCTGCGTCGGTAGTCGATTGCTTTGTCCAGTAATGTCGGTTCCTCAGGTGAACAGTTTATATCTGACTTATTACATTCCTTGTAAATTTCGTCTCTTATTTGTTGCCTCATGTTGTAAAATCTATAATGGTTTGCTTGGGTCTAAAACACTTCCACAACTCCGGTCTACAAATTGCTTGTCATGCAAATGATTGCTTCGGCATCTCGCTGATGCTTATATAGGCCTAGGCCGCGCATTAAATATAGCTCAAGCGCTAAAGCTGGTCGATCACGACTTACTGCAGGTACTTTCAATCACTCAACTCTGGGCTACTTTTTCTGTCATAAAAAAAGCAGCCAAACATTTGAAGGTGTTTAGCAATTCAACGATCCATTTGTCACAACAAACAAAATCATAACTTTTTCTAAGAAATTTTGAAATTAGCAATTTTCTGTTTCTCCTAAAACATAAACAGAAGAAAAAGGTTACTTCAGTTTGGCATTTTTGTCAACCTACTGCAAATCGTAAAAAAATAAAAAATTCTATTTAGGTGATTTTATTTTTACCACGCTTCTTTGAAAGTGTTTTAAAGCTTTTATAAGATATCTTTAACACCTGCATTATTGTTCTGTAGGCCTAATATAATTTTAATCTTACAAAATTTTATCTAAGCATGTAATTAGTGAAACCAGGGAGTTAGGAATCATGTATGAATACGAAAATAGTACAGCGACTGCAAAACCAGGCTTGTAAGATTATAGCTTAGATTAGACACTCAATCATAGCCTAAGGCCCTAAACAACAAATACTATTAATACTTCAAAAAGTGCTCATTGCCCAGCAAAAAAAACAAGAAAAGCAAATTACATCAAATGTAGTTATTACATTCTAAAACCTCTATCAGTATGTTTCACCCTGAAAGGGGGATCACCAAAAGGTCCTTATTCAAATGGTATCTTATTATTATTCTATTTGAATAAAGACCTCCTGATGATCCCCCTTTTAGGGTGAAACAGGCTGTTGAGGTTTTAGGAAGTATTATTTGATTTAATTATAGGCGATATACAATAGGCTATTATCCAAATAATTTTTTACAGTCTGCAAAGTTGCTGACAATAAAACGCCGGTACCTCATAACAATGTTAATTCAAAATGCAACAGCTCATTGTCTCTTGAAAAGAGTGAAAAAAATTAGAGTTAATAAAAAAATATTCTCTACTGTCTGGTATTTTATAAGTATAATCATAACATGGTTCAGTTTTAGATGGACATTTAGAACAAAATTAGCAGAGCTTTTAGAATATACTAAACTCAGGGCTAAAATTGGAATGAGAAATTTTTTTCAATAACCCTCACCCTACTAAAAGGACTGAAAATTGAAAGGATAATAATACCTTGCTTTAAAAATGCACTATTTGCATAAATTTGTTGTCAGGAGATCCATTTTGCCTCTGTTTACTTTTATACATTTACTTTTATATCAACCTCTAACCTCGTGATCACTGCCAGTAGCGAAAATCAACTACAGACTTGTTTCTGTAGCGCTACAGTAAAATTAAATTTTTGACTACCGGTACTCATTATGAAGAGACAAGAGAACGTGCATCGGTGGGGACGTTGGAGTTTTCGGACAAGTCAGCAAAAGCAATTCCAAGTGAAATCTAGAAAGTACCAATGCATGTGTGCGACATTACAGGAATCAGCCTATCATTGTAACAAAACAAAAAAAACTTCTTTCTAGAACGAAGTTATAGTAACTTAATGTAGCTTATGTCTACGACCGCGCAAAAGAAGAACCCTACATTATAACTATAAAATCCATAAAAACATTGGTATATTGCTTACAAACCAATTAGTGAAGTTCAGCCTATATTTAAGCACATAGGAAAATATACACTCAACTTCACTAATTGGCGCACTCAAAGGGAAGTGGAATTGGGCCATGCTCCCCACCATTTCCAAAATTTTGTTTGCCCAACTGGTAGGTTACGGTAGCTTCAAACTTTAGCAGGCTATAAGATGTTTAAAGTGTTATGCTGCTCTTCGTCAAAAAATGTCAAATTACTGTAAATTGAATGCACCCTTTGCAAAATCATCCTGGTAACGTCACTGTGCCTAGACTAGAGTAGGATACATCGTAGCGAGCAATATAAGAAGTTGGTAAATCCTTACATTATGTAAATGTCAAAGACATGCGTAGGATTTGTAGGCTATAGGCCAATAGTAAATAACCTCCTCATTTGAGTTTCTTTTCAAGATCACCCTTTTATAGATGAACAAACATTGTTTAAAACAAATGGAATTTGTAGTAAACAAATCACTAAAAATGAACATTGCAAACGTCAAGACAAACATTGCAGAGGACGGTTAAACTCCCTACGTTTGAAATTAATCAACGCATTCTATTAACCAATCTCTACGGCTTTTAATGTAGGGAACAAGGAACAACTTACAAACACCACTTCAACAACATTCAAATATTTTACTCTGTCAGTCTGTTTTTTTCACACCAGGCGATGGAAAGTTTATCGGTAAGAAAAATAAAGTTAAAATCTAGAAGAGTTTAGTTTTAAAAGTTTCTTAGCAACGATTTACCAAATTGGAGTTAGCCTTAAAAAAACTCCTTTTGGCAGTCACCTCAACACTGTTGCAAAATTTCAATACGAAAGAAGTGTCGAAGACTGCTTCCGAATGTCACAAATTTTATGACAAACAAACATTTTTCTTTTGAAAATAATGAAATCCTATCTCAAATTAGAAATCTTATATTTTGAAATTTGGATGTGGGCACTTTTAAAATTACACTCATTCCTCTCGATATCAATGAAAGCGAATATTGTTCTTGAAGTTGTCTGAGGGGGATTTACTTTCTTATTATCCACTTTGACACACAAAGCGAGTGCTACCGATAGTATCAAGGGAAGTTTGAAATTTGTTGCAAAGGTTTGCAGAGAACAAAAATAGAATTATTAAAAATCGGGAAAGTGGCTAATTAAACTAGCATTATTGATACCGCTATGTTTTATTTGTTTTTTCATGGTGAGCAGTGGTTATGAATAAAGAAGAGACAACCAAACATGGTGTAGTCGTGGTAGATAGCATATTCGTTTGCAATAAATTACATTTGTTATGGTCGTTTACCCTTATACTCAGGTTTCACTTGTTTTAATATTTTAACCAACTTACTTCACTTCTCCCATGCACCCGAAAGTGCATTTATGTTGGCACAATGATTGATTCTCTAATCCGTGAGTGATTCTCTAATCCGTGAGTGATTTGAGTATTTTCAGAATGATGTCACCACAAAGCAGTCAGGTTCGTGTGGAAACAAACATGCACATGCATTTATCTTTGATACACATTTCACCGGTGGTTTTTATTGCAATGAACCGACAAACTTACATGATTTATTACTTGATTAAAAAGGTTTCGATGTGAGATGATTTCGTTCATCTCGACTGAACTCATGTTTTGATGTCCACGCGATTGAAGACGCATGCGCTGCCTGGCACATTGCCAAACAAATATTGTTGTAGCGTTCTTCTTAATCCTTAATTTAAAAAAAATCCCTTCAATGACGAAACTGTTTTCTTGGTTCATACGACTCACTAAAATTCAACAATAAATTATGGATGCACACTTTCCATCAAATGTCTGACGTTATTGTAGGGCCTACTATAAAGATAGCCTAATCCTCTAACATTTATTTCACAGTTATCCGATATGTTGAATTGCCCAACGTAACTTTCTGCGTTTCTGGTACAGAGGTTGGAGTTGAATAGATTTTGACATGCGCGATTCATTTAATTATCAACCTTTTGTACCACTTTTCTCCGTTCTTTCTTTAAGCTGTGTGTTGGGCGACTAAAGTGTTTGTGTTCAGTGAATAATAATAATAATCAAAGGTAGGCCTACGTTGGTACGGTACGTATACAAAAGGACTCCACTGTTGTACGCTACATTGCAAGTAAACTGTATTCCATGGTTATTCTGACACCATTATTTGCTGACTGGACAGTACGCCTGTCAATACTTTTCAACATCATTCCTGTTTATTTTTATTTGTAAAAATACAACCAAAAGCGAGTTATGAAAGTCAGTGATCGATGCTCGAAAGTTCGTTTGTTCAAAGCCCACTGCGAGCAGATAGGTAGCCTACAATTGAGATTGGTTTCACTTTGGCGATTTGCAAAATTTCGACAAAAAATATTTTAAAGTTAACATATGAATAAAAAAATCTTGGAGCCGGAATAATTGAACTAATGTGGAAAAATTGTTGGGTCATCGTCGTCAAACAGCTAATACAAAAACTGCATAAAAGCTGCCATGATACCGATACTCTTTACTTGCGACATATAACAAAAATAAAGGCGTATTTGAGCAACGGTTGAAAAATTGAAAGCTCTCAAAAAGATGGATACCCGAATATCAGACAAAAACATTTTACGTATAGTTGAAAAGGAATACGTCAGCTGCATAAAGTAATGTCTGCAACAAAGTTAATCTGAATCGAATCTCTTAGTTGCTGTGGTGCAACGTAATAGAATAGAATGCGTTCCGTTTCAAATTTCTTAACAACCTCAAAGTAAAGGAATTTAGGAATTTGCGATTGAATGCTAAACTCAAAAGAAATTTCTAAGTGAATTCACTTGTTACGATATTTCTATTAAACACACTAGTGGTTGACTGCTCATTTCTTAAAATGAATAAAAAAAACCCACACAATATCCAATGGGCTACCTGCAGTACATATGGCCTTCTCTACTGGACCTACTCTGCAAATTGCTTTTGATTGTCACAATGTAGCCTACTGAATTGATGCAATAAAAAGCGTATTTTAGCTTCTTTACAAGAACATAGATCGCTGAAGAGCATCTTTAAATAAAAACGCCTTCAAAAGAATTTGTCTATCGATGATTTCAAACCATAGCTGATCTATTTAACTGCTGGAACAGTTAACTTGTAGGTAGAACGTATATCCTGTAAACTTCAGCGTACGGTGAAAGGAATAGTTTGCATGACTATAGCTATATTTCACGCTTTTGCAAGAGTTGTCACAATTTTAAGATGGAAAATTACAGAAGTGTCAATGCCTTTGGTTCTCGTGACAAGCCTTCAAAATATAGCCAAAGGAGAGTAAAACATTTTTGAAGTATTTTTTTTAATTAAAACATACTTTCAAAAAGGCAACATTACTCTGAATCTCTGGGGTGGTGTATAGAGGAAGAGTGGGGCTAGTCGGAAAGTTTTTTTTTTAAGTGAAATTTAAAACATTTGGTGCATAACCCGACAACTTGAAGCGGCTTAAATTATCATCTATGATGTCCTCTATCATACAATCAAAAATAAGCATTGAATCAATTCAGCTTTTAATAAAAATTTAAAATAAACAAACATACATATGATTTTCAACTAACCCCATGCCTGGGGTTAGTTGAAAAACGTCAGTTTAATGCCCACTAATGAACTGGATACTCTTTTTTTCAACCAACAAACATTTACATGGGGTTGTAAGCAAACATGTTTACTTGCTTTAAAATCAAAATGCAATGAATTCTACACCTCATCAGCGTAAAAATACTTTTCAATAAACGCATTATTGAAACTTGTGGTGCCGTATGTATAGCACTTCCAAGTTATTCAAATTAAAATTTTACAATTTATGTCTGCTTAAAACAAGTACATTGGAGTTTATACTACTTATTATCATGCCACGACGATATACTCGTATCATACTACGTAGTCATACCGTTATCAAACCATTTTCCAACTAACCCCACCCACTATTTTCCAACCAGCCCCATTAGCATATGACAAACTATTTTCCTAAAATATTCAAGCATGGTGCATTGGACTAAAATTTGTTTGTTTCTTAGTGTTGTAGAACACCTACAGCTGACACACACCAAAAAACTTCTGCCTATCTTTAACGATATCGTCGCATAAGATGTTTTTTTAATAAGACAAAAATTTTACTTCGAAAGTAAGAAAATACAAAATTGTCAGCCAAACAGGTATTCCTTGACTCAACAAATCGAACCTAACATGGATTATGTGTTTTTAGAAACTACTTCACATGTTGGCAGTAAATATTTAAAAAAGTTATTGAGAGTTAAAAAAAAAATTTTTTTTCAACTAACCCCTTCTTCCAACTAACCCTACATAGAGGGATAAAAACTACATTTTTGGAAATGTATTTCCGTATGAACCATAATGCTTTAACACATAATACAACTAACATTTAGTGGCAGGAAATGGAATGAGTTGCAAAGTGGGGTCATGTGTTTACTGAAAATGAGAAAAACAGCAAGGAGTCTGGGGGACCCGTTTTAGACAATTTTGAAAATCTTTGAACACAACTAAGCTTACATTTAGTATTTCATGTAATATTAAAATGCAATCATAATCCATGTTATTTCAATATCATCATTACGTTAATAACTGGATATTCTTGCTCAAATATTTTTACAAGTAACTGCATTAGTAGGATGTGGACAAAAAACTCAAAAAACCTAAACAACTTTCCGATGCTAAAACAAAAACCTCATATAAGGTTAGCAGTACCCAGCAGGCTTTCAAAATTGCATCGATGAAAAAGTGTATACTATGCTAGATTGCTAGTGTCCTAATGAATATCTGAAATAAGCTTACATCTGCTTACCAATTCCATTCTTTTACATTTGTTTCTGTCGATATTGAATCGAAGCTCAACATTCAGCCCAAATTGCAATACCAGATACAAAAGCTTCCAAAATTGATTATGCTACATTTTACATTCTAAAAAAATGTTAATGTAATTTAAAGTACGACGTTATACAAAGTTCCTAGGCTGGAAAAATGTTGAAAACTTATGGTAAAAGTTAATTTATCCAAATAACTAAACGTTTTTGCCCAAATGATTTTATTAATAACTGCATTAGTATAGGATATATAGAAAAAAGCAAAAAAAATTCATCTACCCAGCAGGCCTTTGGATCCCACCCAGGAAGAAATGTAGCACAGATGCACAAACCTTTTACCTACTATGACAGTTTAGCCTATGCAAATGTGGTCTACCAACTTCAACTTTTTATCTACCAATTAATAAACACATTTTGATTAAACCTGTCTGTTGTCACCGTGCTAGTTATTTGAGAATTCATGCGATATTTAGAAAGTTTGTTAGGGGGGGGGCAAGACATTATGTCAGTCAGCCGCATAGCGGGTGGAGGCCAATGAGGTCTGGGGGTAGTACACACAGGTTAGTTTCAACGGTAGTAGCCTACACAGAAAGCTCAAATATGGTGAAAATGGCTGTTAATTGGTTTAAATTTTTTCTACTTGGGATAAAATTAGACTTATTACCTGATCATTAGGGGGTGCATCGCCCTTTATCCTCCCCCATAAATAGGCTACTGGATATGATACGGTAGCCCTACATGCGAAAAGGGTTTACAACAGATAAAAATAACAATCTTCCCTATTCGGCAAGTAGGTTTAAAAAACATATATTGATATAAAAATAATTCTTGCTGTGTAGTCACAAAAATGATAAAGCTACTAAATTAATATTTTTGTAAACGTGTCAATCCTAAGCATTTATTTTGCCAGACGGTCTTATTTGCGCCTTAAAATTGGGACCAAATACCTAATAAAATAAGTGAAGGAAAAAGTTGCATAAGTAATAGCCTACGTAAGTAATAGCCTACAAGTCTCAAAAATAAGTGAAATTTTTTCACAACAAAGCTTTGCTCTAATAATTAATGATTAATTAACTATAAGATATATGACTTTGTTGCTGTTTGTACGTCTGCTTTATAATTGTTTTTAAATAATTATATTAAATAATACGAACTTGCACTCAGAGATGGGCGTGATCTTGATCTTGAAGATCACAAGTGATATTAAAGATCAAGATCGTGGTCTTGATCTTGATCTTGATCTTGAAAATCACTTTTTTTGGTGATCTTGATCTTGACCTAAGATCACTTTTTTTGTGTGATCTTGATCTTGAAGAACAATAAGATCAAGATCACTTTAAAATTGAAGTTTACTTACTAGATAGAGGCATTTTTTTAGAACTCGTACTGTACAAAGTAGTTAGTGGCAACTACTAACATTAAGTCACTGTTAATATGATATGACGTGTCCAACAAAAGACGATTTAAAGCAGGGGCGTGCAACTGTTTATCGCAATGGGCCACAACGTACAAGTATAATGATGCTGAGGGCCAGTCCATCGAATAACACATGAATTTATGTTTCTCGGCAGCCGATTTGTAGCAAGAATTGACAACGATAGACACCGTGTTTCGCCCATGAGGCTGGGCTCGTCAGTATCGCACCACTAGTGTTGAACTGTTTTATTCGCATCAGTAGCTCACGGTACAAAAGATTGACACGGTGAGAGAGTACAAACAAACATAGCCAGGTCGAAGACTTTAGGAAACCGGCCTGCCACACCCCGCGGCGGCGGGGAGCGGCGTGATTTATGGGGTGACGATGCACCGGGAGGGTTAAGTCCACCAGCTTAGGTCGCAAGGGCCAGGCTGAGGAGTCGAGGTACCTGTGGAGGGAGAGTGTGGATCGAAACACCATATGGCCCGTCCGCAAATTTAGAATGGCGGAGCGGGCCAGGGAGACAGGCTCTTTCCGCATAGCCCAGAATGAGCCCTGCGAAGGACTGGGCGACCCGTCGCGTGTGGACGCTGGAACCGGCAGTAATTGACCGCCGGGCAGCGCCCACGTCTCCTTCACGCGTCCTCGCGCAGGTACTTTGACTCTTATACCCGGTATGCCAGTAGGCAGAGCGGATAAAATTGGGGTCTCCCACGAGGAAGAGAGTCGAACCATTTAAGGATAATTTGGCTCTCGTGGCAGACGAACATTCAATAAAAATGTGGAGCAGAGGCTCGATGAATCAATATACTGTAATAAAAAAAATATATATATATAGGTGGGAGTGTAATTAATACTCACTGGAGAAGAGTAAGCTTTCATTCGGCGAGCACGGATGTGCACTGGCCAGACGTTGAGGCAGGTTCGCCCAGCTGGGTCGGGGAGGCTAGCGATCGAAACCAGAGGCACTGATAGGCTACATTACCGGTAAAAATAGAAAATTGGGGTAGAAGTTTTGAGGCTGCATCGAGTTGATCAGGGGATCGTGTTGATCAATGCATTGAAAGCGGAACGATGTTGATCCGAGCGGGCAAGAACAGCGTTACAAGGCGAAAGCAGCGTATGACAGTTCGAAACAATTGATTGATTAGTAGGGGAGAGTGGGGCTAGTCGGAAAGATTTTTTTTAAAGTGAAATTTAAAACAATTGGTGCATAACCTGACAAAGTAAAGTGGCTTAAATTATCATCTATGGTGTCCTCTATCATACAACCAAAAATAAGTATTTAGTAAATTTAACTTTTAATGCAAATTTAAAATAAACCAACATACAATTGATTTTTCAACTAACCCCATGCCTGGGGTTAGTTGAAAAACGTCAGTTTAATGCCCACTAATGAACTGGATACTCTTTTTTCAACCAACAAACAATTACATGAGGTTGTAAGTAAATATGTTTACTTGCTTTAAAATCAAAATGCAATGAATTCTACACCTAATCATCGTAAAACCATTTTCTAATAAACGCATTATTAAAACTTGTGATGCCGTATATATAACACTTTCCAAGTTATTCAAATTAAAATTTTACAATATATGTCTGCTTAAAACAAGTACATTGGAGCTTATACTACTTATTATTATACCACGACGATATACTCGTATCATACTACATAGTCATACCGCTATCAAAACATTTTCCAACTAACCCCACCCACTATTTTCCAACCAGCCCCATTATCATATGACAAACTATTTTCCTAAAATATTCAAGCATGGTGCATTGGACTAAAATTTGTTTATGTCTTAGTGTTGTTGAACATCTACAGCTGACACACACCAAAAAACTTCTGCCTATCTTTAACGATATCGACGCATAAGATGGTTTTTAATACGCCAAAAATTTTACTTTGAAAGTAAGAAAATAAAAAATTGTCAGCCAAACAGGTATACCTTGACTCAACAAATCGAAACTAACATGGATTATGTGCTTTTATAAAGTACTTCACATGTTGGCAGTAAATATTTCATAAAGTTATCGAGAGTTAAAAAAATGATCATTTTTCAACTAACCCCGCCTTCCAACTAAACCCACTCTCCCCTACATAGAGAATCTAGTGATGATTGAAATTGCTTAATTGCTATTAAACCAGTCTCAAGTCACAATGTACATGAGGTATTTTATTTCCTTCCTTTTTACTTTAGAATGATTGTTTTTGAAGAGACTGGAGTATCATATAAAAGAAATGGCGCAGGTTTATAGAAATAAGGTGATGACATAAGGTGATCAATTTTAAGCCATTATTGTTATAAGGTTATATAACGTCTAAATGGTTTGCTGTCTTGCGCGCTCGGATACTTACTGCAACGTTATTAGGGAATAAGTTTCTGATCGCTGATGTCGTCTTTTCTATGACGTAGCCCCTCCACAAGTGAGCCCGGCGTTCCAAGCTTTCCAGACGCGGAAGGATCCTTCAGAGGACACTGTGAAGAAAGGGAATTTATGAATTTATATGAAAAATTTATTTAATAGAAAAGTACACACAATCAAGTTACACATTGCGTGAGTGATTAATGAGATGTCTGATATCTTCTCTGTCCAGAGATCTTGCCAATGTCAGCTTTGACGGAGGAAGTGGCAACTCGAAGTTGACTTGACAAGTGCTCATCTGTAAGCTGATTCCTGCATTTTGTCTTGAACAGCTTCATTTTTGAAAAGAACTGCTCTCATAATGCAATGCTATCATGCTATAATAATTAGCAGAGTGTTTTGCACGCTTGATATTGTACTCTTTCATTACTGCTATAGTGTTTTGACAAATCAGGCAAACAACATGTAGACATTTTTACTATGCTAAGCTTTTTGTAGAATAAATATTAATATATTCACCACACTGCACCCATAAAGTAAGATTTATGTTACTGAATTATTGCCAGAAGAACAAGGCGGTTTTCTACAACGCTTACTAATGACGCAACAATAATGCTAATGATGTAATAATGCTAAAAGTCAATAATGCTAATGATGACGTTACAAATAACGACATCCTCCGATCTAACCGTGAAAAGTATTTAAAAATAATGGGCTACTTGATGAAGAATGTGCGGGCCACGTAAATGGGTACCGCGGGCCGTGCTGTGGCCCGCGGGCCGTATGTTGCACGCCTCTGATTTAAAGTCTCCGTCTAATCTGGTCAGTGTTGCCATTTCAAAATTGAAAAAGTTTTCTGTGTTGGTCATAATAAAGAAGTCAACTTCCGTGTACTTTATGTTGACGTATAATAAAAAATGATTTAACTTTGTTCACAATTTCCATGTGTGAATTTTAAAGAAATATTTTCTTTCTTTGACCTAATTTTAGATGTTTCAAAAGTCTAGAATGGCGGTGTTAAAAAATCTGGACTCTAGCCGACTTTGGTCATGTAAAGTGGTTTATTGCAGCAAATCAACCAGACCAAGACTTGTTTAGGGTCTGAGTATGGAGCGGTTTGTCTGACCACAAACCTCTGAACTTTTTTGATAGCAGACAACAGTATCAATGTTGCTAGATGGGTAAATGGTGCAATAAACATTGACATAATACAGTGAAAGTTAAAAATACTTAGTAACACAAGTAAAAACTCTCACATGAACCAAACAAAAATTTGGTAAAAAATGATGCAGTTCAAAGTTTATTTTTATTTATTTATTATAAATAAAAAGTATAAAACTAATTGCAAATTTTGCGACTTTTTTAGTATTACTGTAATTAACCTCGGCCGTGGGTGTGACGTTGCAATTCTACGCAACTACGTCAACAATTGATAGGCCAAATAGCAACAGGCACCAACTTATTAGCCTACAATTCTTAGGCCAGCGATCGAGTAGTAAACTCTTTCGCAACCACCGAGATCACGACGTTTAATCTAAATAACCAGACATTTTTCACAAAAATCTGTTGTATATACGCCGTAATAACATCTCATGTGATCAACGTAGACGCACAATCTTGACATCAAATGAAAGCATACATCTTCAGCTACCCGAAAATGCAAAGCTTTGCAATAAAATTTAAAACATTCAATGTACAACTAGCAACTTTTCAAACGGTATTTTGTCTAATTTCTAAAAAAATTAAAAATTGGCAGAAAAGTATACTTCATTATAATCTTTGCTGCCCAAGCATGATACAATAATATGAAAATATATGTAGTTTAATCGAATGTCAAAACAACTCTGCACATGAGAAAAATTTTACTTCGTTTCTGCGCGCAATGCTTTAGGAGATACAGCAGAATGAATAAGGACAGGTAAAGACTATGGATGGATCTGAAAGTGATCTTGATCTTGAAGATCTTGATCTTGATCTTCAAGATCACATAGTTTGGTGATCTTGATCTTGATCTTCAATATCACCTATTCTTGGTGATCTTGATCTTGATCTTCAAGATCACCAATACTAGTGATCTTGCCCATCTCTGCTTGCACTCTCGCAGGCATTATTCTCTCGTAAGAGTTTACTCTCAAATTAGCCAACATGAACACTTTTAATGGCATTCAATACTGTAAGTTTCAGATTGTGTAATCACTTTATAAGAGCGGTGGATTCGCAATCCCTTCGTGAATGGCTACACAGGTTCTTCAACCCTTACTCAGGCAGTTCTCCGCAGACGACGTCTTCAACCTGGACGAGACTGGACTATTTTGGGAGTTGCTTCCGAACAAGACCGCGTGATTTTCACAGGAGAGCGGTGCATTGGAGAATAGAAAAGCAAGCAAAGGATCACTCTTCTAGTCTAAAAAACATGAGCGGAAGCGAGAAGTTCACTTTTCTGGCGATAGACAATGTCAAGAGACCCTGATGTGCTTTCAAGACCAAGGAGATTCCTAGGCTATTCGTCACTATGCCATTCTTGCTACTGTGCCATTTTCTCTCGATCCGAACAGTTGGCATAGTATTGAGATTGGACTTATTCTCTTGTTGTTGGAGAACCAACCAAAAAAGCAGAGCATTCTGTTATATTCTGTACATTCTGTATTGTTTTTATGTAACGCACGTTCGCGTCTCGTAAAACAAAATTATATGCATCATTTCCCAACCTACTTTTACACAGGAATGTAGAAACTCACAAAAAATCATAGAGTCTGTAGTGTGCGTGATAAAATAGCCAAGCTTGCCTAATTTTGAACTTAATGACCTTGACCAGCAGCCGTAATACGATAATGATGTCATAAACACGTTTGAAAATACGTGTTCTTAACATGATTTTTAAAGCAGAAATTCATTAATGACGTATTCTGGGAATGTCATTGCTTTTGATTAATTTGTATTCGAGTTTTCAAAAACCTTTAGTATTTGCGCAGTTTACGTGACCCCCTATCCCTCACCCCTGATAGACTATTTTATAAATTTATTTCAAAAAGTAAAATGTTCAACAAAAACTTTATGAAAATATTTTTTTAATATTAATTGCATTAATTTTGCAACTTCAAATTGCTTGCAACTTTGCAGCTAATTGGGAGGCACTTCCCCCTTCCCATGGTCCAAAGACGGTACCGTACATTACTGGGACTACCTACATTAGATTATCAAAAATACCGAGTATTTTTGGCTATAGGTCACTCAGTACTCGGTGTCAGAATGAGACCAGCGAGAGATTCTATGTGTTACACTGACAGAACTCTGCTATTTCTAGATCTGAACTAAGTAGGCTAGGCCTGTCTTGTATCTAGCATATTAGTTGATTGGTTGGTCGGTTTTGAATTTTTATCCTCTGACTGACAAAGCCTTGATTGGTTATTCCTGGTAGTTTCGCATACTTGTAGAGGCTCTTGACGCAGAGCCGGTTACCGAGATTTGCAGAATGAAGTTTTCCGATTGTTGAAGTGTTGTTGCGGGGAATTATTCCATCCATTAGATGCCACTAAATGGAGAGCAGTCCTGGAATGCGTTGCTCAAGCGCACATCCCAAGAGTCGAACTAGCGCTGCGTGATCTTGAGTCGGGCGCGTAACCACTGAGCTAATGGGGAGGACACATTAGTGTTGATGTTGAATAGCAAAAGAAAAAAAATTCCAAATTTTGCATGAGCATCTTTATAGAAGTCTAGAAGACAATAACAAAAAAATAGGCGCCCAAAGTACTTTCTACGTTTAGAAATAAGAACTCTAACCAACTCATTTTATCAGACAATACACCTTCAACTCTGCAAGGTTTTGTCTCGAGTAATATCAACAGCATGTTTATTGTTCAGTTTTCACTAGCTCAGACTGTATTACAAACTTATCACAAAGGCTTTCACCTGAGTAGTTTGGACAGCTTTATGACTCGACAATGTTTGTTGGAATTTCTATACTACGTGCAGACCCTTGAATAGGGCAGAAAGTAGACCATCAATAACAACAATACGCATGCTGCTCTGAAACATAGGCTACTTTTGAAAGGGTTTCACACTCAAAAGTGGCATTAAAAGGATTGTTGAAAATAACATAAATCATGATATAGATATCACTCTGTTTCCTTAAAATTTGGTGTTGATGATTTTCGAGCTTAGCGAGGTGTTAATTGAAGTTCACAATTTTCCAATTCATTTCACCTGTTCTGACTTAACAGCAAATTAATTGCATATTTTTCTATTCTTTTGCTGTCAGTCTTCGAAATTTCAGCGTATACAATAGAAGAACGCAGTTTAGGCTTTTCTTCCATCTAACGAATAATATTAATATTTTTTTTTTCATTTATATGCATGTTTTTTATTCCATTACTCTGGCAAGAAATAGTACGATCTGTAGTTGGCAAATACGTTTTCATTTGTCATTTATTTGTCATGCCATGACCTTATCATGACACTCTCTTGAAAAGAAAATTGATTTGAACGCAGTTGAGATGAAAACTTACGAGCTATGTCATATTTTGACTCCTTCATGCAGATGAGATAACTATATATTCGTTCCAAGTCATGTTTAATGACAGCTTTTAATAAAAAAAGGGCTCACGCGATTTAGTTTGAAAAATTTTAATAAATGTATGCAAAGATCTAAATTATTTCGAATAGAAAGCTTCTGCATATAAATTTTCTTCTTATTAATTGTTTGAACTGAACAGGTTCAAGTTTGGAAGGAAGCTATTAGTTACGCCTTAGCTTACTATGACCGGATTGTGCCCAATATGTACAAAACCTTAAAGGGGATAGCAGCGGGAAATGACTTTCAATTCAATACTGTCATGAATTGTAGAAAGAGAAACTGTTGTTTGCGTTGAGTTACAAGAGCAAGAGGAGAACTCCTCTTATTCTTTCAAAAGGCTGGTAGCTGAAGTGATAAGGACTGTTCTCCATTCAGCGATACCTAACGGATAGACTAATTCCTCGGCAACAACACTTCAACAATCGGAAATTTCACTCTCCCAATCTCGGTAACCGGCCCTGCGTCAAAAAGCCTCTGCAAGCATGCGAAACTACCAGGAATAACCAATCAAGGCTTTGTCAGTCCTAGGATAAAGATTCAAAACCAACCAACCAAAAACTTAAATCAGCCGACAATCCGATTTTACATGAACATTTAGAATTTATTTTGTTACCTCGTTTTGAGAAAGTAAAACTTTTAGTTGTTGTTTTAGATGTAGGTCTGCCACATCAACACATGAAAAGTCAGGCTGGATGACGTCATTGGTTTCATATTATGCACTGAGTACATCACATGTTATGCACGTCTTTGAAAACCCAGCAGTAATAAGCTATAGACCAAGCAGGCTATGATTTTAATTGTTTAAGTTGGGTTTAAAAAATTCGTTTGAGCGCATGATTTAAATAGGCTTTGTCTTAACCAGGGATCACCAAACTTTTTCTCTGAGGGCCGGATTGCTGCAAGATAAACAGCTGCGGGCCGGATGCAAATTGCGAAAAGATATATATACAACTATTTAGAATCTCCATTGACTTGAATTGAGCACAATAAATAACAAAGTCAGCGGTGGAATAGCAAAGTTGTGATGAAAATCGAAAGGTTGCTGGAAAAGCTATCCCTTGCTGTGATACACTACAGGACATCGTGCTTTTGAAAAAACATTACATCTTTCCAAATTTGGCTTAGGCTGTCCCCATTTGAGGTGGCCTTATGATAAAGGTGCAATGTGATGGTAGCTCAACAGCAACGTCAGTCCTTTACAAAAAGTTTAGTAACTTTTTTCCTTAACTGTTGCAGTGCAACTGTTATTTCCGCAGCACGTGGCGGCCGGTTCCGGCCCGCGGGCCGTAGTTTGGTGACCTCTGGTCTAAACCTATAATAGGCCTACACTGTATGTAACACCACATGCAAGATCACATAACCTTTACTTGAAACAAACAAAATAAAAAACAAATTTTCCACTTGAAAGCATACTTTTTGCTTTTTTAAAACTGTTATTATTTTCGAATTAAATCCAGCTGGGCATTTTGCAAATTACTTTTTTACAGTAAACCAATTTTTTGTAACCGGAAAAAGCAAATTAACATTTCAAGGTAAGTAGGCCTAGCTTTATCGTTTCATCAAGGCATGGGTATAAAGCTTGGTGACATTTCGTCATTTTTTTAATAATGAAGCAGCAGTTTATTTAAAACATAAGGGGATTTTTACCAACCAAATTTATTTATGCAATCAAATCATCAACTCTAACTGATATTGAAAAGAAAATGTAAAATATTACAAATCACATTTCGCAAAACGTAAGATACCTGTTATTTTAAAATTGTTATTAAAGAAAGGCTTTAAGCTGAAATTGGAGAAACGTTGTAGTATTCATTTAAATGGGATATTTATGTATCTTTTGTAAAATGGCTCGAAAAAGTACCGACCATTAGCCTTCAAATGTGCATTGATTGATTTGTAAGAATCCTCATCCAGATTGAGAAAGCCCCTTAATCTTGGCAATTTTCCATACTTGTACTGTAAGGGTTATGAACCACTGACACCTTAAATGAGTTTCCTCTTGATGTTGTTTTCAAATCATTCCATCCACAAGGTGCTGTGGAAGTGAAACATTGTTAAACTCTGCATACCTAGAACCAAATCATCGTTGATTGACCTTTTCATTTCGCCTTCCGCATAATCTATAACCACTTTTTGAATCACTTGAGGTGGAGGCTGTAGAAATGTTTGAAAATATTTCGAAACTTTTGGTTTCTGTTTTGACCTCGAAAACCTGTTTTGGTTTCGAAGCGAAATTATTTATCGTTTTTTTGTTTCGCAATAATATTTTTACTGAAAATTGTGTTCCTTCTCGTTTAGAATTTCAAGTTATTTTGTTCGTTATTCGAAATGAAACGCACCAGAATCTCGAATAGCACCAAAAATGTACGTTTTGATTGCGACAAATTCTATAAAATTTAATTACAACAGAAATCGCAGTATGAGAATACAGAATATTTTGTGTTTCTCTGCAAGCGATTGCAGCAAGAGTGGACAGCGATAGACATGTATTTCGCCCACGTGTTGGGCTCATCTGTATTGCACCACTAGTTCAGGGCCATTTTTAATATGAAGAGTACGAAGCGAGGTGAAAAAGTATGGTTTTGTGTTTTCGTGCTTGACAATTAGAACCATGCACATGAAGGTGGCCCAAGATCTATAAACAGATCCGTTCATCTACGCTATTAAGGTTTTGAAGAAGAGCTTAACCGCAAGAAGTAAGTTACCTGGATTGCTAAATGAATTGACCTTGACATTGACTTATCAATTTCCAAATGTACGGCAAGTGTGCCAAAACGTCAAATAGAGAATCAACGCTATTTGACAATTTCCAATAAGAAATATGCAGTTGAAAAAGTATAAACTTTGAAATACTTTTTTTTTTATATTACGATAAGTAGCCTATACAATTGTAGCCTACAATGCTCATTTTTAGAGAATTTTACATTATTTCGGAAAATTGCTTACTTTGATGAGATTAGCTTAGATATGATATGATAAAAAGATTAACTTTTAATAAAATTTTGTTTAAATATTCCATAAAATCCTTAGAAAAGGGGTTCGCAAAAACATGATGCGTAGACACTGTCTCTCTGTATACGGGTTGAGATCGAAACTGGCTACTGTTTAGCTACTGAAAGTTGTGATTCAGCAGTGCTAAAAGCTGTACTGTACAATAATTACTCATAATTATACCCTATTCAGGTAAAAGTTAAGGTTTTAAATTTCAAAAATTATTTGCAAATGGCGCAAAAACTAAAGCTATGTGTATGAATATAGCCTACTACACGCCCATGTGTAGGCCTACCATAAAAGAAAAAGATGACGGCAAAAATTATTGTACTTTGAGAAAAGAGATAGCGTAATAGAAATCAAAACATGGTATCACGTTTTGAACATGTGTGAACAACACTAGTGTTCCGCGGAACACGGTTGAAAATCACTGGGGTATACTGTACTGTTTGCGTGTACCTATCCCGTTATCACGTTGGAGTGTTAAAAAAGGCTGAGGATTCAAAATACGTTTAAAATATTTAGAATTTTTTTTTGTATCAATTCGAAGTAAATTACCATGTTAACAATTACGTTTTGTTTTCTTTCGAGTAAAAATTTGTCTTGAATAGTCACAAGAGACGATTTAGTCATTAGAGACGATTATTTTATTTCAATCAAAATCCTCTACTACTAAACCAGTGAGATGGCATGGCGCAGCGAATATCTTGATTCGACTCTCGGTTTTAGCTGGTTGTTGAAAAACACCGCTCACCTTCTACCCAGGGTGTAATAAATTGGGTGGGCATGGTTGCTGAAGGAAAGGTGACCCCGAGGAAAAGGAACCGGCCACCCTGTTCTTTGTAGTTCAGAAGGCTGAGTATAGTGAGAATCTTCTCTTCTCATTCCCCAAAGCTCACTGACTGAGTGTTGCAGGAAAAATTTAAGTTATTTTATTGCATTTGCACGCACAAAACGCTTTGTTTTTCTACTGCTGTGATAGAGCCACAAACTTTGCGTGAGATTTTCCCGGGATGAATCATGAGCCACCGAAGCAAAATTTTGTTTATGTCCATGTTTGGTTTTAATTGTTTGTAGCTTTTCTAGGTTAGCCTATTTCTAGCAAGCCAACGTGTTGATAGTTTACAACAATGCCCTATCATGCTTTATCACAAAACATGCTGCTCTTCTTTTATGCATAACTTATTTGAATTAAAAAAAGATAAAGTTGTGCGATGCTAGGTTCGTGCTGACAACGGTTCTCTGATGAAACGATTAAAACACTATTGTATACAGGCCTACCCTGTGTGTTTCTAATGCTTAGTGTAAAGCAAGCTAAATCGACTCTTGGAGTTTTAGGATTAACGATAAAACAGCTCTAAAAACATCTTTAAGTTTTGTCTAACCCATTTTTCTCCAGTTTAAGCGAATTAAATGTTTATGACAAGCATGGCTGTATACTTTCTTATAAACTTCATGACCTTCGTATTCAGAAATGCAGACTACAAGATCAACTTTGAAGAAGCAGAAATCTTAGGGCTGCGTTGCCGAGTGGTGAGAACGTCTCGGCGTTCGAAAGGACGTGGGTTCGACACCGCTCCAGTGCACGCGGCTGTGTCTCGACAAAGACACATAATGGCAAGCCAAAATAAGGGAAGCAGCTGACTCGAAGACTATATGTCACTTCGCTGCTTCCTGTCGTCTGTTGTATCGCATCTGTGATATCAGTGTACTGCATGTTATCGCAGTAAAGGTAAAGGTAAAGGTACTCAGATACTGAGCTACTGAGCTTTGGGGAATGAGAAAATAAGGTTCTCATTATACTAAGCTTTCGGCACTAAGGAGAGTAGGGTGGCCAGTTCCTTGTTCTCGGCCGCCTTTACTTCAGTAACTACGCCCACCCAATTTGTTACACCCTGGGTAGAGGTGAGCGTTGTTTTTCAACAACCAGCTGAAGCCGGGAATCGAACCAAGTTTGCATAATTGGAAAGCCAACACCTTATCCGTTGCGTTTATGACAAGATTTCTTTCGATAGACACTTTAACATGAAGATATCCCATTCAAACACGAACCAATCAGATGTTACGTTGTCCGTGATGTGTGAATCAGAACATGTTTTTGGTGGCTACAGGACAATTGTGACCATTCCAGCATTCAGCCAGAGAGTTGATTATTATCACTTTGAACTTTGTTTGGCAATTACAGAAGAAAAAAGAGCAATGGCAGTGGTGGGATTCAAATCCACGTCAATTAAATGGCTACCATCGCCCTAACTTTCTGCGCCAAGTCAGCCGATGGCAAACCGGTGACTTAATTAAGCTAATTTAGATTTGCATTTTCTCTTTATTCTTCCAAAAAACACAACCTTGAGACGTCATGAATAGCGTAGCTTTATGATTGATTTGGATATCTTCATGTGTGCCTACCGTTAAAGTCCGAGTCATGGGACGTGGAGTCGAAGTCTGAGATATTTTGGCGTGTCCGGAATCGCAGTCAGCCAGTTATGAACCGAGAAGTCGAACATTTTTTGCCCGACTCCACATCCCTTGCATAATAGAAGTATGTAAGTTTGTTTATAAAAGCAATAAAGGACATCTACCAGCAATTTTTTCTGAGTACTTTCGTCCTTGTAATGAAACTCATAACTATAATACCAGAGGTGCTAAGAAAGATATACTTTTTAAACCAAGAATGCATACAAAGCTTGGTCAACGCTCAATTAAATTTCTTGGAACAAACACTTGGAACAAATTACCGGAACAGCTAAGAAAAATTCAAACAATTAGTATGTTTTCTAAAAAATTAAAACTGCACTTAATGTCTGGGTATAAATTAAGTAACTGATATAGTGCCATCAAACTGTTTTTACTTATTCTCACTGTATCTCGCTAATTACTGTATATTCGCTTTTTCCTTACCAGTAGCCTATGCTGTGTTGTATGTATAGCCTATGCCATTTTGTATTTCTGCATCGCTTCTTGTATTCCTGTTTTATATTGTACTGTTAAATTTCGTGTGTGTATTGTTTTTTTTATTTTGTAATGTATACAATATATATTTGCGTTCAACTCCGACACCGTTCCATGTCAAATAAGCTATATGACACCACACGGGTGTGGCAGACTTGATGACCAGTTCGGTCCTTCTGCCACTCCCATCATCGTCAGCAAACATTAAAACAACCTAGTTCACATTGTAATCTTGTATTGTTTTTTCCACATGTGCTGTTGATGCAAATAAAAGAACTTCTCTCTTCTCTCCCTTGTACTTAATATAACTCATATTACCAAGTGAATTGTATTTTTTTATATTACATAACACATTCTGGCGAGTTGAGTGAGAAAATTGTAGTTTCTCCCTTTTGTGGTGATTTTATTTCATAAAAAGCTTGTCTTCAGCGGAGCGCTAGATTAGCCCGACTAGGGTAGGAGTGGAGCGTAGTAGGACGTCATGATTATAGGTTTGCACGTTGGCAAGTCTGTATATTTTTGTCGCTATAAATCAAACTTATTCAAACATTATATGTAATACGTTTAACTGATCATCTCAGTCGATAAAAACGTTGAAATTTATTTAGTTATTAAACAATTATGGAAGGTTTGCTCTTCTATCTACAATAAGCACGTGACAGAAGGATTATATCGGGATCTTATGACAAGAAAAAACAAAACCGTTGTGTCTGTTTGACCTTAGGTTACGTTTGTGACATAATTTGAAACAATTCACACACACGACAGTTTTACACCACAATTTCATGAAACGTGATCGTGAAATATTACCTCAAAATGTATAAATAGTTGCATGCTTATATTAATATTAGCCTACTGTATACTATCAGTGGCGAACCACATTACCCGGTCTTGGAGAACGAGATAGCCCCCATCGTGGAAGATGTACGCAAATAGAGCCATTTTGTTTCGTTCCAACTGATCAAAGATCCGTAGCCTTCATGCTATTGGATAAAAGAAAACATAGATTAAAAATAAAAATCAGTATTGGTTCTTATCTTCAACTGTAATGTGATATGTAGGTCAAGGAAAATCAACACTCGGAATGATCCATTGACTCAGTCCTTGTTTGATTTCTGATTTATCCAGATTTGCTCATAATCTAATCTTGTAAAGCAAACAACTACTCTACACATTCTTGTCATCCCAGAGTAGCAGTTTAAGTTACGGAGTTTTATTGTTGAAGAACGGTATTAGTTTTCAACAGATTATGTAACCGTAATTCAAGCAAACTTAGTAAATGACATCTAGGCTTAAAACGTCAAAGAACATCACAATTGTTACAACTCACACATACTCAACTACTATATATCCAATAGTCCAGAAGCTTTGAAGCATCTTTTACAGTATAATCTACTGAAAAGGTGGGAGAGAATTAATGCAGAATTTCAATTTTTAAAGCTCTAGGGCATTCTTTATTTCCTTCATAAAATGCCATTTCTTTTTTTGTGAGAAAAGATTTTTTTTGGATTAAAAAACTAATTTAAAAGACAGGTCATAAAAATGTCATTCACTACAGATCGTGTTTCTGTTACAAATGGCATTGTTTCAAGAAGCATCAGCAAATAGTTTTGTAATGTTGCGATCAAATGACGCTTGATTAGTCCTTGGTTGACATAAGGGCACGGTGTCTGCGCATGGCGTCTGTATGATTGTCTGTCATGAAGAAATTTATGTAATGATTATTATTCGATTTTGATGATGGACCAAGGAATCTGCTATCCAGCCGTCTCCATATTTTTCTTGACCTGTGTCATGACACGTTTTCACTGTGACGGTCAGAAATAAAATCAAACCAAACTGAATTGAACTGAGCAGAGTAGGATCAAAGATAGTTCACGCCGCTCAAGTCAATTTCGCTGAAAGGAATATCACAATTAAGTAATATGGTTTCAAAAAAGTTGCAAAGCCAAGTGATTTGTAATAGAAGATGTGACAATAAACATAATTCGGTTTCACCTAAAAAGCTCTTGACTTTAAGCATACTAGTAGTAAGTAAGCTCAAACATACCAAACATAGCCTAAGAATAAACGTAGAGCACAAAAATGCAAATATATAGTCTACATTTAGTTTAATGAAAACCCTAGCCTACAGAAAGCTTAAAAGGAGGACTAGAACTATTCAAAGTCACAAGTAATTCTGCTTGTCCTAAAGTTTCAAATAATTCACATAAATGCAATCAACTCTGAACTACAGAATAGTGTCTTCCATCGATCGCTCTTCAATGAATACTGTACTTTTTGCTAAATTGAAGAAAAAATCAAAATGAATTCAATGTTCAGTTGAAATAGTTCGATTTTGAGATAGGTTGCACACATTTGTATAGTTCTTTTGAATCGAGTCTTCAAAATGTTGTCAGTTAACACTTTCTACCTGGCAAGTTGATCTATGCTATAACAAAAACGCAGCAAAATTGCTGTCGTCGTGACAAACATGTGTACCATCATACCCGTAATTAAATCGAGAAAGGCACAATTTCGATTGACGAAATTGTGCCTTTCATCTGCACAATTTTCGTCATCCTGCACGAAATTGTGCAGGATGACGATTGAAACATAGCAAACCCCATTATTATTATTATTATTTATTTGAATCAGACAAAGCTGTCCATATCCAAAACAAAACAACGAAATAATACACAAACTGCAAATGCACAAAGGTTCCCAGAGAGCCACTTTGGATGTCGTCGGTTTAAAAGCTCACTAAATAGGCTATCTACTGTTACAAATTTACATACAATGAGCGTTGGAAGAATTGAAAGATATTGCAATCAAAACGTTCCAATCCAATGCGAGGATTATTAAGCTTTTCCCAATCTTTACGAGTAATTCTGATTCTCTGAACCTTGTGAGAGTAAAGTGTTTGGAGGCACAGTCAACTGCTCTAGTCTAGTAATCTCATTTAAACGTTTTCTGCAATCTTTAGAGGTTAAAGTCATAGAGATCTTTAGTATGACGAGAGAAGAGACTGCGAGATTTAAAGCGTTGAGGCTCTAAAATTTGTTCCTTGAAAACCAACTTATTCATGGGATGATGTTTATCCAATACAGCTCGTTTTGTTAGCTGGTGCACCAATTTCTTTCTCCCCAGGTTGGCTGGGGCAACCTCTAACAGTGCAAGTAGGAAATCAGTAGGATGGAGCGAAGGCAACCGGTGGTCATCCTCGTAGTGTCATTGAAGGTAACATCAATCTTGGTAGCATGTACACTGCTACACCAAGCGGAGCAGAATATTCGACTGTGTTATAAACGTGGGCAAGAGCACTTGTATGAAGTGCGGCAGTGCAAGTACCCAATGACGATCCAGTCAGGCATTTTAGCAGATTATTTTGTGTTGGTAGTTTGGCGCGAAGATCTGCAATATGTTTTTGGTATGTACGATCTAACTTCACTTCAACGTAGGTGGGTGTTATTTTGTGTGGAAGTGGGTTGCCGTTGAGGTGGACAGACAAATGACATTTGGCTTTCCTGTTGTTCACGTTCGAAGATTTTAAAAGGGATGCAGATAAAGTTGAATGGTGTTCCCATGGTTTTGTCTTGATCAAATCTGAGTCTCCACATTCTCAGATATGTAGGTTACAGTCTACAACAATTCAATTATCGGAGAGTAAAATTTGGCTGAACAAATTAAGGAAATCTCTCTTATCCATGAAATAACTTGTATTTGGAGAAGTTTGTAATAACACTTTTACTCCAAATGGAAAGTATGTGCTTTCAATCGTGATAAATTGAAGCTACGTTTTCAATTTATTATCTCAGGACAACTTTTTCTCATTGGGGGTCGGTTCAAGGTGGGTGAAAAGTTATTTCGACGGACTGGGAGTAAAAAGATGGCAAATAAGTAAATGAATTGAATCTAACCCTACATAAAATCTTCCATAAAAATAGTTTATTTTTTTGCATGGGACCAGTAAAGGCGTACACCAATGCATAGCGCTCAAGTCCGCTTTCCCACAATGCAGGATAAAGATATGACAAACAGACAGTAACAAGTGGCATGACAACTGCCCATACCTTCTCACCACGTGTGAAAAATTCCCATGACTAAGTTTTACAAAAAGATTTTTCAGTTCACGGACATATTGTACAGTGTTTTTGACATTCAATTAATCAAAAACATTGCAAAACTTCACTTGTTAGCCTATTTAGTGCAACTTTTGACTTATCAGTCAAAATCATACAATACGCGAATGAATTAGTATAATGTTTGTTACATGTATAATGTAGATTTGTCAGCGAGAAAAACGTGACGTTGAAATGGATTGCATTAATAGTCGTCACTAAGTGAGGACGTGACAATTTTCTATGGTGATACGATCCTCACCAACCAAAGGAGTCATTTGTATCACGTTTTAACCACAAATGATCTGAAATCGTGAGAAGATAACTGTTTTGTTGCTGACTTGCACGATTGCCGTTTTCTTGTAAACATTGATTTTTGTAACCTCGGCATTATAGGGTGTTGCACACGTCCCGACCTTTTTATAAATGGCTTGACTTTTTTGTTTTTGTGTTAGTGGATATTGATCATAAATCCAAAGTCTGAAAAAAATTCATCAACATTTGCCCATCCACAGGGGTAGTTTTTGTGCCCCATTTTGTGAAAAAATTAATTTTTGTGCCACTAGTGGGCGCTGAAATGAACTTTAAAAAATGCCCCTTAGTTTAAACAATTTGAATAAAGTTTTCCCTGATTGGGCATACAAATGTTCATTTTTAGCTCTTTACTGCCATTAGTGGTAAAGGTGTAATTTGCGTTTTCTTTGCAACTAGGCCTACTCAACTGATTCGAACATAATTTGGCTTTGCCCCCTTTAATGGTATGAGGGTTTGTTTTTGGCATTGGTACAATGTAATACTGTTACTAGAGGGCAACGAAACATTTTCTTCATCAAATCAAGTGAATTGATTCTATAGAGTGCTGTAATCTACTGTACCTACTTTCACCAAGTATAACACCATAGTGGTTTGATTGTACAGCATTACCTTTGCTCACTTTTTTTACAAATCTAATGTAATAATAAAATTCCTATATCTTAAAATTAAACTGAATTCCCACCAAAAAAGATAATGCAATCGATCAGAATCTTTCAAACATTTGGAAAGAGGATAAAGTTGTTTCTAGCACTAGTTGCTATGTTCATCTGATGAAATTGAAAGTAAAATTAACAACAAACAAGATAGTTTATTGCTTCACTGACATTTCGCGCACCATGACAATGCGCATCCTCAGAGCGAATAACATACAAAATAAAATTTCACCAAGTTATATACTGCAGTGCGATTGAAGGCAAGAAAAAATAAAACACGCAATATTTGTGCTAGAAACGATAGTTGTCCTGATGAACACCCAAGCGTTTCAGTATTCAGAGGATAAAGTTGTTTTTGTCACTTGTTAAACTATGATTCAGTCAATGTGCTAAGATGTCAATTCAGCTGCTCAAGTTTTACTCAAAATACAGCAATTTATTTAAAGTACAGTTCAGTAAGCCAAACCCATAAGAAAGGCTGTAAGCACTTGTCTCCACAGTAGAGCATCGTACTGTCACTCATAATCATGAGAGAAATCAAGGACTATAGTCAAAGACCCGCCACTTCGCAATGTAAAACCATGTAGACTAAACCAGAGAGAAGATAAGACAGCAAAAGATGTAAAAAATTAAATGCCATTTTGTCCCATTGACGATCAAAAAAGATGGAAAAGAGTAAAAAAGGAAAACCTCAAGTAAAAAAAACTATTGAAGATGGTTTGATGTTTTTTGAAGTACCATATAACGAATGGCCGAATTTCACAACACACCACAACATTAATGAACCCCTCACAGATTGAAAGGAAAAAGGTGTGTCAGGAAAAAAAGTGAAAAGATGTGGCCAAACAAACAGAAAATACGGCTGTAGTTATGAACATATTAGGGGTTAATAATGAAGAAAACAAAGGGAAAAATGCTGCAGCAGAAGCCACGATTTCAACTTCTCACTTCTGACTAACTTTTGTCTTTCAACTTCAACTCTGACCAAAGATTTTGACGTTTACTGAGTTGGTGAAGCAGGGGAGTTTCTTCTACTCCATAAAACAAGTGAAAGCGAAAACTTTCAGTCCATGAGATCTTGAAAATTTCCGTTCATTTACTAATAAAAAACGTTATTGTGATGTAGTTGACGGCCATATCTCACTGCCTACTGTAATTTTTGTTGTTACATCCAACTACTGTTGTAAACATCACATCACATACAACCACAGTAAGTAAGTTAAAAGGAAATTGGTAAATCCAAAACAGAAAAAGTACTCCTACTCGGCACATTATGTTGAAAAAAGTATTAGACAAACAAACATTTCGAGATAAAGGTTTTCAAACCGCCTCGTTTCGATGCGCACTAGAGACCCAAACGAACTGTGAAATTTTGCCATTGCAGGATCAAACAAGCTTGAGGTAGGCCTATTAATAGAAATCATCCAGGAAGCTCAGGCTTACCAAAGAGAAAATTACAAGGGACTGTTAAATTTGATGAAGCCTACATTGGAAGCTAATTTTAAAGGCCATTTAAAGTTTTTGAAGTGTGACGTTGTTCATAAAGCAAGATGGACGGGAAATTAACTTTATTGCTATAAAGTGGTCATGCTGCACAAGTCTATCTCACCAGGATACGCTTCAAACTTACAACTACAAAAAATTACAAGATTTATGGACTTTGTATGTTTGATTTTAATATGCTAAGTGGTAGTTTAATTGCCTACTTGTAACACCAGCACCGCATGTTGATCTCGATTTTGTTGACAATATCAAGAGCTTTGCTGATTGTGACTCCATTGTAAGTGCGTTTAAAATTAGATTTTGTGGCCGATTTATCATGTTTATCAATCACCATTATGCGAGTTGTTCTTTGATCAAGAAGGAACTGTTGTTCTGTAACAGGGACACGATTTTCCTGCGGGCAAGTACATTGCAGAAAATTGGAGCACTCAGGCTACAACAACCGATTTCAAATATTTTTGCTTTGCAGATTCATTCATTTGGTCCAAATTTTGCTGAAATTTAGGCCCACCTCTAAAATTTGACTTCAAAACGTTATTCATTTTTTTGTATCGCTTTATCATAAATATGTACTGATGTTCGTACCTCATTCGTATCATCCTGCAAAGTTAATGGACAAAACATAAATGAGCGTACAGCGTTAACACCATCTCGCCCTTTTGCGACAAGTTTGTTTATTGAGCAATGACAAAATAGCATCTCAAATTGGTGAAAATTCAGCATTTTGGTCGTCGATGCGGGGGCAGTAAACCTTAAGCTTCGAACATGCCTTTACATGGGAAAGTTCTGGGTACATCCCACTTACAATTTATAACTAGCCAGTAGAAAAATTATAAAAAAAAATTATCTTAAAACGGAAAGTGAAATTTCCCATTTTTTTCCAAAAAATTGAAAGTTTGACCCCCCTGCGGGGGCAGAAGATGCACCCTCAAACTGATGAAATTTTGCACACGTAATTTTTTCATGCATGTGCCACTTTTTATGACTAGCCGTTTTTGAATTTCGAAAAAAGGTCAAAAACGGCCCACCCTAGTGATGAAGCCTGTGGGATGAAGATATAACCTTAACATAAAAACATATCCTGGAAAAAAGTATGACAAACGTAGCCTAAAAAAATGGCTACATTGAAGTAAAAGTGAAAAAGTAGCCTCTTAAACAATTTTTTTACATTCTTCCAAAACAAAAAAATTTTTCAAAATTGTGTGCAGGTTGCGGACAAATAAAGAAGGAAGATTTCTAACATGCCAAAACATCCCCAGAGATCTGATTGAGAAAAGTATTTGGAACGTGTTTGTATATCTTTTGTTAGTTGTTTGAACTGATGAAAGTTTAGATATGTTACGGAAAAATGATAGCCTACAATCAAATCACTTAAATTGATACGTCACTGCCATCTGGTGGTAGTATTGCAATAAGCCAGAGCCCGAAACAATACTCTCATACCATAAAAGAGAGCTCAATGACAAATTCTGTTCAAATTGGTTAGGTGGAAAACGCAAATCACATTTTCGTCACTAATGGCAGTAAAGAGTTAAAAATGAATACTAATATGCTCATACCTTCAGACTCAAAGGCCTAAACAAGAAAGCGTTATCTAGAATAACGCTAACGAATAGCGTTATTCTATAGCGAATAGCGAATAGCGAACTTCAAACCCAAGTAAGACACTTGTTTTTATGACGTAGTTAATAGAATGCGATGAGTGGCCATCTGTTGCTGACCAGTATACAGTAAAATAAACCATTTTTCAATATTTATTCCACTTCATGAAAACTTTACGCATTTCACATTTCAGATATCTTTTTCTTAAAAAAATGTTACGCATTTTCATGCGCTTCATTTTTATTTACCAGTTTTGTAATTTTATTATCTTTAGTTGTCATTTATCTAGTTTGTTCTTACTAATTTAGCCAGCCAAGGAAGTTTAGTTTACATCATAGTCACAAACTTATGAAGATGCAGTTGCAAAATGCAATTTTGTATGAAATGTTTATTACTTGAGTGTTCAGTTGGTTATTAAATTATACTGTCCTACTTCAAAGACGCCAACAAACAAGCCAAATGACTGTCAACTTTTCATGTTAATTACAGTAATATGATAGTTGTGATTCTGTTTGAATGATAATATTTGTAACAAAATTAATTAGCGGTATGACTCAGGATTGCAAACAAGAACTTGAAATTTAAAAAAAATGCATCGTATGTGAGTTTATTAATTTAGCAAGCCTGCTTCGGAAGAGACTAAAGTATTTTTAAGCTATAGACAAAAAATGCTTTTTGTGACGGGAAAACTGAGAATTAAAACTTAAGTTTAATCAAGGTATTTGTTGCTTTCACAAGTAATTTTTCAAGTTTCAATTTTTCTCTGGACGCAGCTTTGAAGTAGGCTACAGTAGATGGAACGGAGCTGGACAATAAAACTGATCATTTCTGAAAAATGTCAGCATGCTTTGTTCTATTCAAAATAAGGAGAATAGTAGGCTACTATCGTTGATCTGCAGTCTGTTGTTTGGGCAAAAAGTACAAAAAAACCAAACTATATGTCACTCTCTATAATTGGCACCTGGTTAATTTAGTGTAAAAGTCTACATGCCATGTGAAGGCAGTTAGGTGCACCTATACATATCGACAGGGACAGACGAATTGGAAAAGCCCTGAAGTGACGGATGAATGAAAGCTGGTTGGTTTTAATCTTCATGTCTTCATTCTGATTTTCATTTATAGTCTGATCAATTTGCCGTAAAAGTGCTTAATTATTACGCTCCACTTACGAGAAGTTGGATGTCTGGCTGGAATGGGTGTCTTGATTTCCGTAGACCCGATTGTATGTTTTGAAACGTATAAGTTTTGTATGGAAGAGGCACTTTTGCTCCAGTTCCAGCCAACCAAGAGTGCCTTCTTTAAGAAGAAAATTTGCGGGTTGGATGGGCGCAGGAATAGGAAGAATGTTCAGTAATGTGGCACGCAGACATCCTGTCACCATTCGCAGTGAGCAATGAAATGCAGCTTGACACATGAAAATGAGCACTTTGACATTTAACAAGTGTCCAGTAGACTACTCTGCGAAAGATTTTAAAATAGCTAGAGCTGCCATACATTGTAAGTCAGTTGTCTGTTCGGTTTACTGTTTAAAACAAGTGGTTAGCTTAAAATGATCTTTGAGTGACAAGGTAAAATGATGTTTACTGATGGCTCTTAAAAATAGGACAAGAGAGTGTTAAATTATAGCCACGAACTCGTAGAGAAAAAATTCTCATTAGGCCTAATCATTTTAGCAATGAGTAAACAACTCTAAGATTTCATAAATAGTAAATATAGACCGACAATGCAGTAGCGGATCTGGAAAAAAATTGGAGAAGAACCAGATTTTTAATACAGTAAAGCAAAATTTATAAGATAAATAGACAATGCCAAACTTAATGTCCGAAAACGTAAAGTCGGATAGAGAGTGTGGGGGCTGCCCCCAGAGCGTTTTGACCAATGTAACCTTGCTTTGGTTATACCTTCTGCACAATAATGTTTTTTTCTCAGGATGCGCACTTTGTATGTAACCACATTCGTCGAATTAAAATTACATATGGGTATATTATTCAAAAAACATCATTCACTACCACAGAAGGATTTCAATAATATATTTTTTGAATTAATGAAGCTATTTGAGAGAGCAGTGTTTACTTCGAAATATTGCATTATCTTGTTAGTTTTTTGTAGGACACAAAAAAATTTCACTCCCTTAATCCACTTACAAAACTATGCATGTCTAAGGTCGATAGTTAAGTGAAGAAAATGTGCTTGAGCAAACAAAGCAAACCAGAAAATTTTGCAAAAATGGAAAAAAAAATTACATGTGCAATGCTACCGTGCATATAAAATTGCAAGCCGGAAAACGCTGCACAAACTAAATGTGCCCGAACCCGTAGACGGAGATGAACCTCTAGCCGGGTTTGGGAAGCATTAAGCACCTTGCATGGTTAAAGCTGTTTAGCGATGATTATCAAACTTTTGTAGCAACTTTTTTTTAAACGTTTAAAAAACATTAAACATAGTATGAAAATGAGTGGGCCCCCAAACAGCCGTGACTCTTTCCCCACCTCTGGCCGGAGGGCACCGGGAGCGGTTAACACGGCACTGACTGTAGGAGTGTAGAACTGTAGATATGAAAATAGAATACCCTACCTGTTATACAGTGCACGCCTATTGAACATATTACGATGTAGCAACTATGAACAATGAAGATCCAAGTACAAGAATCGAAGGTGGCTAAAAACAAGTTACCAAAAACAAGGACTTTGGTTGCGCCAGATTTCTGCGCTTCGTCATGAGATTTAGAGTTTCAGTTGAGAGTTTTGATTCATTTGATTCATTTTTTGGTTTTAGTTCTTCATCCCTCTGCGCTGTTTTGATGAGATTGAATGAAATGTTGATATTTAAATCTTCAATTGTATTTCTTGTTGATGGAAGATTCTCCAAGGTTTGAAATTGTTTTTTCCAACTGAAATGACAATTTGTAATGAAGATCTGTTCGCAACCTTTTGTTTTAGGTTCGGATTAACTTCCTTCTTCTTTTTAAAGGCCCAGTCATGGCCACCTGGAGATGCGGCCTGATTTGTCACATTTTGCAGATTTTGATTACAGCTACTGCTAGTGCTTGACTGACAGTTTTTGAGATGTTTTTACTTTTTGCGGTTTCCTAATGACATAAAACTTTTTTGTTGCCTTGGGGAAGCAGTAGCAAATGAGAAAAAGTAAGTTGAAAAACGCTAAATCAGACTGTTATTGAAAAATTAACAGTCTGACTAAAATCTTCGAAATCAAATTTTCTTTGTTTTTCAACATGTGAGGATGTTAAAACCTATTGTGTCATCTGGGGAAAAGAGTAAAGAAAGCGTACAAATCTAATTTTTAGAAAAATTTATTTAAACGTTTGCCCAAAGTTAAAAAAAACCTGGAAATTTCTGCAAAATGTGACAAATCAGGCCGTATCTTAAGCTGGCCATGGCTCCAGTGTAATCGTGCTTCTTAGAATGTTATGGTCGCTACCAGTGTTTACTTAGTTCATCGCTTGAATGATTCGAAGATTTTCAGGTTTGTTAGTACGTATGTAGTCTATGTCATTGTGTAGCCTATTTCATGGTTTGGACTTTTCCACGTTCACTTCTGCTGGGTTTTTGTGAACACGGTGATGGTGATGTTAAAGTTGTTGCTCAAGCAAAAATTGATTTTATTTTTCTCCACATTCGTTTCTGGTTTCATATGAATATTTACCAAGGCAACTTTCTTTTCCTTTACCAATATTTGAGTTGAAATCTCCTATTCTTACAAAAAATGGGTTGTTTGACGGTCTAACGTTTTTTTGCAAATCATCATAAAAGTCCTCAATATCTTTTCGTGAGCTGAGCGCTGTTGGGGCATATATTATTTGAATGATTGCAAGGTCATATCGTTTCCAATGAGGCCCACTAGTTGGAGGGAGGGGCGACGAGATGGTGCTGACACAATACTGTAAGGCCACTTTTTTGTTATATATGTTCAGAGTGCGATAATTTTTGTTTAAAGTACCGTTACTGTAATAAATTGCATTCGATATTTAGGCCAACACTTTAATCTAAGTACATTGCCTATTAATCAAACTATTATATTTTTACCTGTTTTTTAGGCCTAATATCATGCTTTTCATATTCACATATCTAATAATTCAATCCAATAATACAGTGACACGCAAAGACCGCGAGAGTTTATATTTCACCAACAAATAGCCTCGGCTGCCTTAAGTTTTGGTCAGACTATACTGTAAAGTAGCATTAGGAAACTCTTGATAAAAAAAGTCAAATTTTATCGAACGCTTCCCTCTCCCAATAAGAAATCCTGCGTACGCCATTGGACGTACCCTCAATATGAGTGGTTCACTCGGTTGAGTAAGCTTACAACGTCGTCTACCTAAAACATTATATGCGACGTCAAGTGAAGTGCGTTATATCACATTTTTTGTTTTCAATACAGAATCTATCGAAATGAGTAAACTAGTTGCTGCAAACTAAAAAAAATTATCGTTTATGCAAGCTGAGTATAGTAGTCTAATCTTACACAATATGACTTATTGGTTATTATTAGCAAATGAGCATTTATTCAATTCGTTTTAGTTTCAATTCGAAAAAAAATTCGAATGTCCCCTCCCCTTCTTGAGAAAATCCTGCATACGCCAATGATCATGTTGCAAATGGGTTGGTGAGTAGGCTACGTCAAGAAGATTAAGATTATTATTTTTGATTCCAGATAGGATTTGCTGATGTTGTTAAATTGTTTTGTACCTAAGTATTTCAACTTAAAGTTAATTTTACCAACACTTTTATTTCCACCCGGAGCCTATGTTATTGATTGGAGCAAAATCTGATGTGAAATATGAGGGATAAGATGATAAATTCCGCCGAGTTCATTCATTGAAATCTTCTAAAAAAACATATGCGTTTAGAATAATCCTTTCAATATCAAAAGTCATCAAATGTTCTTTTGTCATTTTCCTTACGATAACCTTCATTTAGTATTTTCTTCCATAGATTAAGTTGTTGATGTTGTTTAAATTCATCTTCTTCTTCCTCCTGTTCTAGAGAATTCAGATTTTGATTTTTTTCAATGAGTATGAAAGCCAAGAAACGATTATTTTCATAAACCTCACACGGTGTTGCTGTACGTGCGCTGAGCCTACAAAACAGCTTTAAACTGAATATAATAGCATGAATCAACACAAAGTGTAAATCTGTGCATATAGCCACCAATATTCCGATCGCTTTCTAACATTTTAGCTAAGAATTATTGGAAGTTTTATTGTCTTCTTTTCAGAAGCATTCATTTCATAAATCTGTTGCAACCCTATGAAAACAAATGCAAGAATTAGTAGCCTTGCTAATTTTCTCCTTATGGAATTGTCAGTTCTCTTTTGGACCGTATTCAAAAACTAAAAAAGACAATTTTCAACATTTATTTGCAAATGACTTCTAGATAATAGTTTGTTTAAGAGTATTAATGAGTAAAATTGCTACTTTTTCTGAATAAGATATGCCCAAACATTGATGTCTCATAATATTAATAGAACGTTGGGAGATTGTGGTCACGTTTGTCGTGATTGATTCGCTATGACATATTTGTTGCTTTGACTCAACTGAACCATTATTATTGCTTGCGTTCAAATCTTTCAAAGTTTCAAAGTTTCTCTACTGTAGATTGTGAAAAAGAACAACTGCCTATGCAAAACATTTTAAATGAACAAGGACCTAATAAAACTTGTGTAGATTAAATCTTTTCGAAGCGAAGTTTTTGTAGTGGAAATAATACGAAATTTAAACAAATACTTTTATCTCGAAAGGAAAACATTTCGAAATCTTTAAATTGTATGTTAGAATATCATACACTAACATGTACAAATAACATTGTTGAGATGAGATGAAAACAAGCCGTGAAAGAGAGCACGTCCACAAAAGCAGTGGCACAGACAAGATTCATAAAGCTCAAGCTCTCTTAGAGATGAGTGAGACGTTTCGATAATAATAGAATTTAATGAACTAATTGCGAAAATGAACACTTTAAAGCTTGCTTCGATGTCTAACGCGAAACAGGTTAGAGTTGTTTTGAGTAATTTGAAAAATCTAGATGTTTGTTGAAATTGGCATCAATGTTAAAATTTATTACAGACCTATTGCAATAAATTGTGACGTCATAAAACACAAGTTTCGTAGTCTATCATTCATAACTCTAGGCTAGACACAGGGATAATTTTCACAGACATTGAGCTCGTCGATGAAAGTGTTGGAGTTCTGATTGTGTTGACGTAAATCATCAGCCCTTTTTGAAGGTTTTGTTTTGTTATGAAGTGTTCCATCATTTTTGTTGAAGCTTGCAAAAGTATTGGCAGAAGCAAATCCTCTCAAATCACTGGCATTAGCCAAAATTTATAATCTCTTCCGCTTTATGAATTAATAAACTACCGTTTTGCTTTCGCAAAAAAAACAAGACTTCAATTTTTTAAAAGTCACGTTAACGTTCTAAAACGTTCTTGTTACATGCTATCTTGTAGCCTTACAGGAACTAGTGATAAAATTGTGTCAGAGGGTTAAAATTAACGAAGCTATAGGTGAAAATTAATTGATAGGATAGCCTACTTTACAGTTCAATTTTCTTTCCATTTTGACTACATTTTTGACAATCACTTCCTCATGAATGGAGTTCTGCAGAGAAATAAAAAATATGATTTCCTGGCCTGTTTATTGTGATGATATTAAATTTTAAATAATAATGTAACCCAAATCGAGAAAAAGCCTGAATTGAGGTCAATAGTGACTTCGTTTATACGAATCACGACAAAATGTTCAAACATCCTACAATTGGCAAATCTTATTTAAATACAAAAAGGGCAACGTTTAATTTTGTAACGACGTGTCCAATTATGTCAAAGCATTAGGCCCAGTGAATGAAATATTCTAGTAAAAAAAGAAATGATTTCACACATAAAAAGCTTGATGAATTGATGGAGAGAGACGGCAAAGAAAACAAAAACTCGGAGATAATTACGAAAACACGTTTTATCGCGTGATAGTGATTGACAGCACAGCGCTGACGCTTATCGAGAAAGGCAGCTATTGTGGTCAGAAATAATACTCATTTGTAGTTAGTTGAACCTTTTAATGCGTTGCATGATGTCCTGGAAAAACGTTCATTATTATGATGATGCTGTTGAGACTTTGTTTGAAGAAAAAAGTGAAAATGATATGGCTCCTTCGGAGTCTACTTTGTTAGAAAAGGCAATTAGCTACCGTCAAAACTGCTCAGAAAAATGGAAAACCCGAGTAAAAGACAAAGAGATCGCCTTGAAAGAATCGTTTGGGTTTTATGAAGATGATTCTTTTCTTGATTCTTATTACAAAAGAATCGATGAAATAGCTATAGAAAAGAAAATTTCTGAAGAAGAAAGAAAGTTGAAGGTATAATAAGCTTGATTTATAAATAAAAGATGCAACTATTTGGTATAAATTAAGACTCTTGGACATTTCGCTGTTGTTTGTAAAGGTTTTAAAAGCCAAAACATGAAAACAAAATAAAAATTCCAAAAAAACACGTTTATTTTTTGTCAATGATGATGACTGATATAAGTTGGACTGAATAAACATAGGAGTAGGCTATATTTCATAAACGTATTTTTTTTATCTCAACCACCACAGATAGAAGTGCAAATCCAATACAACTCAACGAGGCAAGACGATTTCTTAAGCGAAGGTTCCTATGAGTCATATGAAAGTAGCATAAGAAGGTAATTCTCTACAAGCTTTGATATTTCACTAAAATTATTCTTTTGTTTTAAAGATAAGTAAAGGCTTGGTATCTCAGTGAAGTGTTTCTCCATTTTAGTTGCATTTAGCTCCAATAACAGCAATACTCTGTGAAACGACTGCATAAATAAATTTGTAGATTATAGCAAAATAATTTTTTTTATTTTACCTCTGCAATAAGTTGTATGAGAGTATGTCAAAAAGCATACAAATAAATATATTTCCTAAGGTAGAAAAAACCTCTTTTCTAACTAATTAAAGCCACGGTGCTAATGCTGACAAAACGCAAATTATATTCAGTGAACGATTATGTCTGATTGATGGTGGACACTAAAAGTTGTCTGTCAGCAGTCCTCCACTAGCAAGACTGTCAGAATGCCTGTCATATACCTGTTTGGCACTCATCTAGCTCACATAGAAGTAAAATCTTTTGCATAGAAGGTAGCAAGGCCCTGTGATTATGTTAATAATCTTGCTTAGTTTTTGGGTCAGTAAGAATTATATAATCCAAATCCATGCACCAAATTGACCACAATCAGCACGCCAGACACACTCCCAGATCCTCAATATTCGCATTTTTTCAAACCTCAAAGCATTAATAAAAATGAGCAACCTTTCACTAAGGGCAAAGCTCTCTAGCTCCTGGGTTAAAATCAAAGTTGATACTCAGTGACCATGGAAAAATTGAGAATCTTAACATAATGATTTCTTGATATAAGTTAGTCTAATTTGCTTATACAGTTCGACTTTCGGGTAGCAAGGCTGTGGCACCACATGGCGTGCCATTTGTTCTTGCTGAAAAAATACGCGAAACATAGGCTAATAATCATTCGATATCTCCGCTTGCAGCAGATTGCGCATCAACATGGTTTACTTGACAGGGTTCCATGTGATTTTGTGAGCCGTGCTGCTTCCATGCTGGCTCAAGGCAGATTGGAAGAGGGTGATACGTCACCAGGTTATTACCCGATTTATCCTCACTGCGATATGCAAGAAAGAACACAATCGGTACTCTTTTTAACGTCTTTGGTATGACCCGACCTGGAATCGAACCCAGGGCTAACGCGAAACATAACGATAGACAAACAAAAGTTAAAGGTGGATGTGCAAAAATTATGATTAAGGTTAGTTTTTCATGACAAGGAGAGAAAAGCAAAAAGCATCGATGCGTAGATGTGAGAAGAAGAGCACGCGATTTGCCAAAATGCTGATACATACCTGTATCGACGACAAATATTGTCAAACCTCAACAACTCGGAATTTACTCTTTCACGATTCTTATTTTGCTTGCATGACAAAGCCTCAGAACCCCTTTGATTGTGATTGGAAGCACTTTCTGAGGTCACGCAAAGCTGTTTGCAAATGTTGATCAGCCAAGACTACCTAATATACCTTTTCTCTTTTCATTTTTTCTGGTAATCGTACTGGCTTCGTTAAAGAAATTTTGAGCGTACCGTAGGCCAAATGAAAAAGTAAATTACGCCTTCTTGGTTCTGAAAATATTGTGCGTTGAACAAAACTTTTACAAGATATTCTATAAATTTTTATAACAATATCGGTATTTTTTAACTTAGCTCAAAAGAAAGTTATTGCTAGCTTTGAACTAGAGTTAGACTATTGATCAAATTTCTGCAAAACTTAATCGAAAGCGAGTTCTTATCACTTCATAAACCGTTAAAAGCTTGTTGCATAAAACCAAAAATTAACTTGCAATGCAATCGGTTTAAAAGTTAACTTTTAATGAAAATTTATCCTATCTGTTTTTTTTGAACGTGTTAAGTGCATACATGTATTCGTAGGCTACTACATAAACTACTATTCAGGCACGTCTTAAACGTTTCAAGGTTTTGCCGCCTTTTTCCCGTTTATTGACGTGCTGACTGCTGGTGGGCTATATCAACTAGTGTAGCTAGTAGCAGGGTATATTTTTCGTTCCGAATCGGTTAATGACAAAAAAATAAAATAATACGAATCCAATATTACTCTAATCTCTTGTTTAATAAATTTCGATAGGGAGTTTGATTACAGTAGTTGCACCACAGACACATAAAGCCAGTAGCGTTGATAGGGAGTCAAGAGGGTATTTGTGAACCCAGGCCCTGGATGAGTTTAAGGGCTCACAGCCAATGCAAAGAGCCTAAAATTTTAAATTTGTCAAAATTTAAAATAGGGAAGAGAGGGCCTAACGATCCCCTGAGTACGCCACTGCCCATGACATTATGCGTATCCTTGCTTTACAATTGCTTTTCTTTTTTAAAGAGCCTCAGGAGTATCGACGAGTGAAAACGATGCAACAAGTGAATATGATATTTTCGAGCCGAGTTCTACACATGGCAGAAAGAGTTTCAGTGAAGAAAAGTCAGAAATGCTAATAACTATCACAAAAGCAAAATATTTACTCAATTGGCTTGGGAATGACAAGAGCAAGTATAAGACGTGTACAATCAAATGTATGCTGTTCCCCAAGAGCAGGCAAACAGGAAACAAATTAAAAACACGAGCTACGTACGTCAACATGAGAGGGACGGCAAGGTATGTGAGTTGATTTTGAAATATTAGTTACTTTGAAGACGCACAAAATGTGTCAAACTTGCAGTAATATTTCTAACTATAAATTGTATCGATTAAAAAGCTATAATCTTTGGTAGATCTGGTACTATCATGACAACAATGGTATTTGTTAGCTAAGCGCCTAAGTATCATTAAATCCTCAGTTCTTGGAAATTAAGACGGTTTCTACACGTTTTATTGAGTACATGCTTTTTTACGTAGTTCTGAATGTAAACTATTAGGCAAAGAACAATTTTGTTACAAAAAACGTTTTAATATACAATATACCGGTACCTACGTCACATTTTAATTAATAAGGTGTAGAGAACCAGAAGTGTTGGATTATAGTAGCAAGTTTGTTATGTAAATTATTCAAGACTAACCTAATCCAATCAAACTACAGACGAGGCTTATGTAGGCTATGACATCTACGAACTAAAATAGTTTCATATAATAACATCATACTCACATATCAGTTTGAGAATATATTTTGCACTTCAAAGCTCGTTGACATGATGACTTTTCGACGAAGCTCAGCTGGTTGGAAGCCAGAAAGAATGGAGACGTTGTTCAATGTTGTGGGACGCACACTTTCGGTTCTTTAGAGCAGCGCATTTTTCATTTACTTCATTTACAATAAGATACTTTGATTGTGCTTGAATTTGGTGTAACTACAACTTTCACGTATTGATGTGAACATCTAGTAATCATAAAATCATTTTTTGCAGATATCATCACGTTTTTAAACTTCATGGATTTTCAGCGGAAGAGCTTGCTGAAAAGTATGTTGTTTTAGAAGTAACTGGCAAAAATAAAGACAAAAAAGAAAAAATAGGAAGAGTATGTTTGAGTGGAAGTAAAGGTACTTACAAAATGATGTTTCAAATTTTTTTAAATGTCAATTTTTTCATAGGGTTTCTTGTATGCACACAGAGTAGTAATTGGATTTATTCAAATTATTGTTATACAGTAGAACCAATTATATTTCCAACAGTGATCCCATTGCTTAAAACATGAAATTTTACGTTTTTAGGAATTTGCAATAACAGTGAGATATATTACGTGTGAATGCGTTAGTTTATTTACTATTTATTTCCTATTTGCCAACTTCCTTTTATCTCATATTAAGTCAGTCTCGTCGGCTCCAGCTCGTGTCCGAGCATTGGTTTTGTTTTCAAGTTGGATTTGGCTTTGGATGATGATGGCGGATGGGGCTTTTGGAGGCCCAGGCTATATGGAAAAGACGTGGGCGAAACTCACATTATATGGATGGTAGAGAACGTGGTTGTTTTAGATTTTCTTTTCTAATGTTTCGTTTTTCCTGAGCTTTATGTTTCTGTTTTCTTTGAAAAAATCAGTGCCTTCCCTACTTCTCTTTCTCTAGGTTGTCTATAGTTACTAGCAAGTTGTTCCCATGAATCCAGGCCGATGTTTGCTTGGTTGAGAGAGGCTTTCAGCTCTGTTGTTTGCTCTGTCTTTTCCCTGTCTCCAGTTTCCCATAGAGCATTAATCGAGGAAGCTTCGTTGGATCCATCTGCATGACATGTTCTGTCCAGCGGAGGCAGTGTTATAGTGGCGTCTAGGCTGGAAAACTTAGCACGATCGAGGATTGCATCGTTCGTGAGACGATTCTCTCAACGAGTGCCCAGCATTTGCCTCAGTTTTGTCTGCTGGAAGTTTTCAAGACGTTTAAAGTCACGGCGGTATAATGTCAAGAATTCACAAGAGTAGAGAAGTGTGGAGAGAACGATTGCCCGGAAGACCACAAGTTTTGTTCAAATAGATACAGCAATAGCATGGTTGTGGAAAACACGATGATTAAGTCTTCCTTAGGCACAATGTGCTGCTTTCATGCGATGTTTGGTATCTTTTGCACATGGTGGTGCTAAGGTAGGAGAAGCTCACGAGGTCTTTTGTTGATATTGATCTCTGGAGAGGTGTGATATTGCTTAGAGCGAATATGTTTCCATGTACTCGTACGACGGTGAGGTAGTTGAAAAAGAGTGTTTGTTATAATTAGGTTTTGTTTAGCACAAGGACTCAGCAGAAGTTTTCTGTTTCAAAATACCGTGATGGCCTTTGACACTCTTCCACATACGATGGTCCCTGCCAACTCTGACTTTGAAATCATCAAACATAACAACTTTGTCTAGATCAGGGAATATTAGGATAGTATGTGTGAGCTGGTTATATATGAAGACCCTATCTTTATTTTTTAATGTGAGTGTTGGAGCATAGACTGAGATTAGAGTGAAATAGCGTTTCCTTTGGAGTAGAATTCTTGTCATCATTCGGTCATTGATTATTCTTGGAAAAAATTGTGTTGGTCTACAAGCTGGGAATGGATTGCAAAGCCCACACCATAAATGCGCTGCTCGTCAGTGCTCTTTCCTTTTCAGAAAATGGTATAATCAGATCCATTTTCTTTTATCCTGCCCTCTTCAGCAAGTCTGGTCTCGCTTAGAGCTGCTACATCGTTGTTGCAGCGTGCAAGTTCTTTACATACCAAAGCTGTGCGACGTTTTGGTGGGTCATTATTGCTTTTGTCTTGTAGTGTGCGGAAGTTCCAAGCACCCAATGTGACGGGTAGCTAAGTATTCCTAGATATATGTGTAGATCCAACGCTAAGTGGGTAATCTGCCAGCCACGGCAACCTGGCTAGATGAAAATTGCGATGTCCGATGTTTATTCCACCTTTTCTAGGCTTTCCCATGTGGTGTGGGCTGCGTTGAATCCTAGATAGGCCTGCCCAGACATGGGTCTTGCTACTGGAACCAGTGTCACCGCAGTTCATTGGGAGACAATAATCATAGATCTTCGGCCAATTTGTGGAACCCAGCTGGATGCTTCCAACTCTACCAAACCTGCTCCCGTTACCAGTGATATCATCGCCATTGGATTTTGTTTGGTCCAGGTCCAAATTGAAAAAAGTTATTCGCTTGTATGATTGTTTAGGGCGGTCATGGCTACACACACACTCGTGGTCAGCGCTCCATGTCCACTGCGGTCCAACAAGGTCGAAACGTGCAGTTTCAGGGGAACTGACTCCAACGGACCTTTGGGTGCTATGTTCATCGAGGCTGTCCTTACATGATGTCTGTCCGTCAAACACTGCCCTCTTCCGCCAAAAAGAGATTGCCGTTTGGGACTTTTCCGTGTGCCTATTAGCCTCAGGAGTTGCTATAGAAATGGGCCTGTAGTTTTCAGCCTGAGTTCACCTCTACACCACGTTGAGGCATCTCTATAGAAATGGGGCGAAAAAAAATCAGCTCCCTAGACACTCCGATATCATAGAGGAAATGAATCTACGTACTACTATAATATGCTATTATAATGTACTGTACAAACACTTAGATAGACTACTTTGTTCTTATCTACAAAAGTGATCGGAATAACCTATTTCTAACGTATCAAGTAACTAAAATCTGCTAATTTTTCTGGCTAGCTTTATTTATTTGACTCGTTCAATCATTTGCTTGCTTCTAGTTGATGTACCTTTATATAACTTATAATTGTGACTAGTTTTCTATGACATCGAGTAATTCGAACTGAGGTTTAAGGAAATCAACTTCTACTTTATCAATGTACTAATAATAAATGATGCAGCAGTGTGAGATGTCCCAAGGATTTCGTAAAGATCATGCCGCTAAACAACCATTTTTGTTCCAAGATGTTTGAAAGTTTTTTTTTATATGTTTCGATGTCGTTGAAACCAAAACGATTTTTGTTTTAGGCTGTCAAACTGACTATAATTTTTTTTAACTATTTCTTGTTTTCAGTTTAAAAACAAATGCTAAAGATATTTAAATTAGAATGTCGGAAAAGAAAATCTGAGAAAAGTCCAGATAGTTTGGTATAGGCATAAAACAGTAAACACTAGTGCAAGGATGTATTGTTTTGAATATCTTGAATTGTTTTCAGCTGTAATTTCGGATTCAAATTCTAACAGACGTGGTCCGACTTTTAACGAATGTGAGGCTTGGAAAAAGGCAATTCACTATCCAGGATCTCTCAATACTGCTAAAGCTATTGTTCATCGTATGTCCGACGGTAAACTCAGTTCATTTCATAATAGCATATCAGTAGTGAAGCGTTTTTAACCTTATCAGTAGCGACACGTGGCTTTATGAGGACGCCCCACTAGTAGAGAAATATTTCACAAAAGGAAATATGCTAGAAATCTGAAATTTCTTGACTTTTAGCGAATTTTCTAAACTTGCACTGGTCATTTTTCTACCTTTGTGTCCTTCACATTAAGCATTTCGTCTTAGGTTGCGTTTGTCGATTTATTAGCTCCACGTGACGAGCTGCGGATATGAGAAGCTATATCCCCTTTATATAAGTGCCACAATTGGCACTTCGAATATGCCACTACCTAATTTAAGGGGTGAAACGAAGCTGTCCAAATCATTGGCTTTTCCCAAATAGCAAAACACGGGTTTTCATCAACAACTCACTGAGTGCTCAGCGAAGGTAGCAAACTTTCGTCAGCAGCGTGACCAACCTGTAAACACGGTTGCTTCACATTTAGTGGCTACAAAGCCTACAACCTAAGTTAAATTTAGGTCCGAAACAATGCAAGAACTTAAAGTATCCCAACTTGTAACCACAGAAAGTAAGCCTCCACAAAACAGAAAATCTCAGAAAACTTTTAATTAGAAACGTTTTCCACCACTCTATGATGAAATATCTGTCAGAAACTTGTATCCTATGCTGACCTTCTTGTTAAGATCTGTAGCCTATGCACAGATTTCTGAGTTTCGCCATGAACCACCTTTTTAACCAAAACACTTGGAGAGCTTGAGTAGTTGCAATTTCTGAACTACAACAATCTCATTTTTAACGTATCATCTAGGTTGCTTCCAGCCGATCATTGATCTACTCCGTTTAAAGCAAGCTGGCTTACTTTGTGAATCAAGGTATGCTACCTTCCTGATCCAAGGAATAATTAAAAGCTTAGAAGGCTGGCCCCATCTTATTGTATCTTGAAACTGACTACAACACTGAATGCTACGGAGGCCTTGCTTGTAAGCCTCTTTGCTTGCTTCCAGACAGAAAAATGTCTGGTCTATCATATGATCTAAACCTTGTCGGCATCAGCTTCTGTGCTTTGCAAAATTTTTGCTGAACAACTTACCAAGTAATCAAGTCGTTTTTGCGAGATGTTGTGATGCAAATAATCTGGCTATCTCTGATCAATCAAGTTTGCAAGAAATTGAGGAAGATATTTTGAGGTAGAAATGTCACTTTATCTCCAGAAAAGGCGACTAAAGCTTAATGCAGCCAATGCGGCAGAAGCAGCCATTCATTTGCTCAATTAGGAAACTAAGAATAAGTTAATTGAGATCAACGGAAAACCGGCCTTTTTCCGTCTAAATCAAGATATTTTGCAATGAAATAAATACATCACTTATATATAGTGTCATAGCCTAATCTCACTGCGCAAAAACTGTCATCACGTACACATTGCCAAAACAAATATCATACGTAGGCTACACTCGTACAGTGTAGCTATAGGCTAACAATTTTTTTTATCTATTGCTGATATCAAGACAACAAATGTAGGATTAGTCAATGAAAAGGCAGAAAAAGTAACAATAGGCAATAACAATAAGAAAAAGTAACATTATTTTACAACGGACAAGATCTTACAAAGGCTTGTTTTATTTCACGATCTTTCAATCATACGCGAAAAGCCGTGATATACTAAACGGGGATAGATGATAAATGAGCAGGTTATTTTCAAAGTTTACTTAAGTTGTGCTTAGGAAAATTAACTGAACTAGGTATCTTCAAGCAATATACCACATTGATATTGATTTCGACACTAGCCATACTGACGATGAAACCACATATTTGTGGAATAACATACCATAATGTTTAAGAATATTAGGCCTTCTTTAGTGTAAGTCAAAGAAAGATAGGTCCATCCCAACTTTGTTAAATAACAGTGGTTGCCGGGGTTTTCAAAAATGTATAAATATTCCTTAACTTTGCCTTAGCTATCCTTTGTCTAATCGTGGAAACAAATTCTGTAAATGTCTTAGCAATTAAGTTACAGTTATTAAACCGAATGTGATAAATGTCGCACATAATGGTTCCAGTAAAAATTGGCTCCCAAAATTGGCTCCCATATGCATAAATAGAAATGCATCGCAGGCTTCTAGGGAAATTACATAGTAAAAACAGAGGCAATAAAGCATGTTCAGTACAATCGATTTGCAAACAGCAATTAAAAATAGCCCACTCAAAACATTTTTTGTGACCCTTGATTCTCGTTCCATAAGACCAAGTAACCGTACATTAAGTAGTCCATTTACGTTGCAGTATATTTAGAAGTTGTGCTATTTATTTTTTTGTTCTTACCAGCCTTTAATAATTTGATTGACCACGAGGAGGTCAATGTGGCCAATGGTGCAATAACCTGTTGACTTCCATGGTGAAATCATTATCAGTACGATATAAATTCAATAACATGACTTCAAAGTTTGTCTGTTCACCAGAAGGATTATAAGAAGTGACAATTCGGACGAAGGAATATTTTTTTTAGAGGAAGTTTGTTGTGATTTGGATGTTATAGAATAACAATAAAAAATTTCCTTCTGGCATATTGTTTTGTGTGAAACTTTCATTGATGAGTAAATTTAATATTTCATTGTTGAAAATAAATTGACATTTTTGTTGAAGGCTTTCTAATAGTTTTTTTCCAAACATTCCTGCTGTTCAGATTTTTTGTTTGCAGAGTGGCATAAGATAGAATAAGAAAAAGCTTATTTCTTACACCATGTAGTTCTTGGTAATCTGTTTTTTGTTATCAATACCACGGTCTTTGACAAATCAATATTTTTACTCCATTGCGATGAGTTTCAATCTTTAGTGGAAATTCCAGCTATGAATCTTTACTAGAGATTCCAATGTTGGAGAGCGAGTTACTTATCTTGGTTTTGCCTCAGCAAGTGCTATTTGACACAACTTTACACTGTGCATTACAAGATACAGTAGATCTGAGCAAAAGTTCTTATTTTCTTTAGATCTTTGTAGACAAACGCACTACAAATACGTTGGTTTTGCAAAATTCCACCACAATTATTCTAAGCATAGACTACCCTCGGTATATAATGTGACAGATTTGTTCAGGTTTGTGTTACCACTAAAATGTATCTCGAGGGTTTAAGATAAGCGACTATACCGTATGCTGCAGCTTCAACCAATAAAGTTAGGCTATAGGCTATGTTAAATTGAAAGATTAGGCTACTGGGTACATAATTAGCCTATTACTTGTGTTGAAAATAATTCAAATTAATTTCGTGGAAATATTATCATTTTCTTCTCAGAAGTTGAATTATACAGGCTTCCCTTATCAGACTTTTTACATGTAACATCGTTACAGTAGGTAGGCTATTGGTCCTATTTTCGGTCGAGTCACACAAAAGACTTTGTAAAAAAGGTTTTGTGAAAGAGAATGAATAATTGTTTTTAAGATTCAATAGATTTAATAAAAGAAGATTCCAAAAACTCCTGTAGATAGATAGATAGATAGAATGTTAAGTAGGGGGTGTACGACTGTATCTGTTGCTTAGAATGCTAATGCAGTCATTAAACTGTGTGATTGATTGTTAAACTTTATTTGTCATCTATAGTACCCTTAAGCAGAGATGGGCAAGATCACCAGTATTGGTGATCTTGAAGATCAAGATCAAGATCACCAAGAATAGGTGATCTTGAAGATCAAGATCAAGATCACCAAACTATGTGATCTTGAAGATCAAGATCAAGATCGTGATCTTGAAGATCAAGATCACTTTCAAGATCACTTTTTGTGTACTTGAAAAAAATCAAGTTTTTGATCAATGATGTTGCATAAAATAATTACTATAAGCAACCTGGGTAAAGGTATATAGTTGGTGTTGCTAACTTTTACTTTTAACTACTCGATCGCTGGCCTTAGAATTGTAATCAGTTAGTGACTGTTGCTATTTGGCCTATTAATTGTTGACGTAGTTTGCGTAAAATCGCAACGTCACACCCAAGGCCGAGGTTAATTACAGTAGTACTGAAAAAGTCACAAAATTTGCAATTAGTTTTATAGTTTTTGTTTATAATAAATAAATGAAAATAAATTTTGAACTGCATCATTTTTTACCAAATTTTTGTCTGGTCCGTGTGGGAGTTTTTATTCGTGTTACTAAGTAGTTTTAATTTTCACTGTATCATGTCAATGTTTATTGCACCATTTACCCATCTGGCAACCTTGATACTGTTGTCTGCTATCAAAAAAGTTCAGAGGTTTGCGGTCAGACAAACCGCTTCATACTCAGACCCTAAACAAGTCCTGGTCTGGTTGATTTGCTGCAATAAACCACTTTACATGACCAAAGTCGGCTAGAGTCCAGATTTTTTTAACACCGCCAGTCAAGACTTTTGAAACATCTAAAATTGAGTCAAAGAAAGCAAACATTTCTTTAAAATTCATACGTAAAAATTGTGAACAAAGTTAAATCATTTTTATTATAAGTCAACATAAAGTACCATACACGGAAGTTGACTTCTTTATTATGACCAACACAGAAAACTTCTTTCAATTTGAAATGGCAACACTGACCAGATTAGATGAACTTTAAATCATCTTTTGTTGGACACATATCATATTTACAGTGGCTTATTGTTAGTAGTTGCCACTAACTACTTTGTACAGTACGAGTTCTAAAAAAATGCCTCTTTCTAGTGAGTGAACTTCAATTTTAAAGTGATCTTGATCTTATTGTTCTTCAAGATCAAGATCACACAAAAAAAAGTGATCTTAGATCAAGATCAAGATCACCAAAAAAGTGATCATCAAGATCAAGATCACGCCCATCTCTGCCCTTAGGTAGTGTGATTTATTGGATCATATTTCTAAAATTGGTGAAAAAAATGTTTCTTTAGGTTTTGTAATTCCAGATCCATCTCTACATTTAAAAGACTGTCTTTTACTAAACATTACTTATGGTTTTGTAGATGATTAACTAACGAGCCCTGAAAGGTTAATTCAAAGTCACAAGACTACTTTTATACTATAACGTTGTCGTCCTTACAACATCATGTCAGAAAATCATGACACATTTCTTGCTAAGTCACCTGGTATGGACGTGCTGTCTCTTCCAACCCCATACATGAAAAGTCGTGTTGACCGATGCTTTTTATAACGATTTTGTCTCGTTTCTTTTTGCAAACCAGACAATATTAGGCTTGTATTATATATGACTGTCCGAAATGTCAACCTTCCTTTGTAATGCTCATAATTTGTACAAAATTGGGATGACAAATTTCGCAAAGCATATCACTTTTGAAAAATTGCATTGTCAGGAAAGTCAAGACTTTGATGTGATGTCAGCGTGAAAATCAAACAAATAATCAAATTTTAAATTGCAGATTTTTATTCCGGTTACACTGGCACATCGCAATCCCGCGCTGGATTGTCTGCTCTAGCACCATCCAATAGTCGAACGTGGGGACGTCGATCTCCTGTGAAAAAAAAGAAGTGAAATCGGATTGAAAATCTTTTACCCGGCAATTCCAAGTTGTAAAAAGCAGCATTTCCCCCCCAAGAGAATGCCTTGGCATGTTTGAACATTTCCAGCCACGGCACAAAGCGGATAAAACACAAATAAAACAGCGATGAATGCATCAGATTCATGAACCGAATGGAAAAACTTTCCTTTTAGAGTAAACAAGTTCAATACTATTTATTACTATTACACTCTACATTACACTATAGCCTACAATACTACAGTATTACACTATTCATCAAATGTAATCAGTTACTTTAAGTAAAATCATGCAGATAGTTAATTGTAAAAAAAGCAATCTAACAGCCAGTGCCAAATATTTTTGTTGGCTTTAATTTGTAAGCAAGCCAACAAAGGATAATTGGAAATAGGCCTACTGTTTCAGCTCAAAGTCATTTGTAATGGCAATGCGTTGATTTTTTTTACAGTACCGGTACAATAAAATTGTCGGATAAATTTTGAAATGGTTAGCAAATCTATTCCAAATAAAGCCTGCCGGAGAAATTATGCTCAAAGTGGTTTGGGCGCTTTGACAAGTACAGTAGGTTAATCACGAACCATTAGCCAATATCGGGTTTAATTGATTGTGGGAATCTATCTCCGGACTGTGAAAGCTTCTATGATAGCTTTATCTTGGCATGTTCGTATACTTCTTGAAATTTTGAACCACTGACCCAGGTCAGGTTACCGACTTTGACATAGTGAAGTTTAGGCTTATTGTTTAAATGCTGTTGTCTGTTAATTATGGCATACACTAGGTACCGCTAAATGGATTACTGTACATATAATGCTTTGCACAAGCGCACACCGCAGAGTCGAACCTTGAGGTTCAGCCTTCAATCTAATACTGTACATGTATTAATCACGTTCAAACATACCATTTTCATTGATTTAGAGTTTCAGTCCAAACCACCGCGCTTTGGCCTTTTATTCTGTATTCGGAATAGGTTCCTTTTTCCTGGATAAACTTTCAATAGAAAAATGAAAATTACAGGTGATTCTTCAACAACTTGAAATAATGCACATACTGTCCAATAGACCTTTTGCATAACAAACCAACAGAGCGTGACGTTGGAGTCGTGAACGACTAGCCGCTGTTTACAATGCTGTGGGATAGGGTTAGTGGTGTAGTTTGCAGGCGAATAAATTGTTTAACGTTTGCTTGAGCTGTTGTTTTGTGGTCTTTACAGGCGTGTATCAGTGTTTCAGTATAATGTGCCAGAAAAAAAAAACTCTTGAGTTGTAAACTTAGGCTACAGAAGTGTCAACCTTCGACCAGTTCTTTGCTGTATTGGAAGCGATCTTGCCAGGCAAAGATAGGAAGAATTTCTTGCATTATACAGCTTCAAAAGCTAAGCATGCACATCAAAATACTGATGCAGAACTTAATGACGAGGCTATTTTCGAAATACCTCAAAATGCTACAGGAGCACTGCATCTACATAGATTAGCGGTGGAAGATTGAATTTTTGCTGGTGTTGAAGCTTCGCCTGGGTTTGATTTATACAGACTTAAAGCACAAGGTTTGGTATTAGTTCTGCATTCGTACTGTACAATGCACCTCATGTATTTAAGGTTGATTAGTTTGAACTTATTCCCTCATCGTGACGTTATCATAGCAACCATGAAGCCAGACTTCAAAAAGGACTACCCAAGCACCATGATCATCATCGACTGCACTGAAGTACGTCTCAAACGAACTATAAAAGTACGAACACTGCAAAGGCATTAGTCATTAGTGGGAGTTGATCCAAATAGGGGTAGCCTAATATGTTTGTATTTCAGTTGTACACTGGTAATATGAGTGACAAAGAAATATGTCAGAAAAGTAGATTTTTTCACCTTTTGAAGCAAAAAATAGCTGCTAATGAACTGCACTTCATGATGCTGTTATGGCCGATAAAGGGTTTCTTATAGAAAAAGACTTAGCCTACATGGTATTGGTCTACATTTGAATATCTCACCGTTCCTAGGTAAAAGGCCTCAAATGAGTGAGGACGAAGTGTTGAATAAACGAAGTATTGCACGCCATCTCATTCATATAGAGAGGACCATAAAAAAATTCGTCAATTTCACATCTTCGATAGGAAAATACCAGTGACTATGCTTGGTATCATCAATGAAGTGTGGTTGGTTCGTTGCATATTATGTTATGCAGAATGAAAATAAAATGTTGCAAGACAAGGTGCCACTATCGTGGTCCATAATTCCCGGTCAAAATGCACACGCTTCACAATGGCCGTCCTAAATTGCCTTTCCTAGTCTGTTAGCCAACACTATGATTAAAACGAACAAGAATTGAAGTGTAGCCTACCGATAACCTACAACAATTCATAAACACAAAAAATTTACTTTCACCTGCCATCGACCTCACGCTTGCTTGCAATAACAAGAAACGCCTTCATAAACCGTAACAAACAAGCGATTCTCAACCCTCAGACTCCGCGTAACTCAAACGTCACGCTCTGGTGATTTTGAATGTGCAAAAGGTCTATTGTCCATCATCCAGAATAGAAATTTTAAAGGGGCAAATATGTTTAAGTTGGAAATATTGTTAAAGGCTTTAGCAAAATATCATTCTAAACAAAACACTGCATGATGATGTAGCCTGCTGGCACACTTTCTAATTTTATTCGGCGCAGCGTGGTATAATGGAATGCTATCTATAGAAGACTGTACTTCGCACCCATGATGCATAAGCTGACAAAACCCGATGTCTATCACATTCGAACTCTACTTCATCATCTCCATGTGGTATGTTGGGAAAAAAACACAACACTTGCAAAAAAAAAATGTTAACCATGTTTTGATTAGCAGAAATGAAATTTTGGCTGAGTTGGGTTGTATAACAGATCAGCTGATATTAACATTATTAACTCTTAGTTATCGATATTTTATTTCATATTAAAAATTTTAGTTTCTTGCTATTAAAATAGGTACCGTAGCGCATTTTTTCAGTTCAACTATATTTCATTTTCCAAGGCATTGCGATCGTGCCATATACTGTAATGAACTGATTATCTTGTTCCGTTTACACGCATGCTATATGGTTCGAGTTTTGTTTCGTTTACTTTTTTCTAGACCTCTGCGATGTTTGGTATGTATTGTTTTCTTGTTGTTGTCAAAAATGAAAACAAACTGAACTGGATTATATTAAACACAAGATGACGTTCACCATTTTTTCGTAAATTGTTGCTTGCTCCCCACTATTGCTGGTCGCCTCTCGCAAAAACGAGCTAAATAAAGCACATTTAAAAAGTATCTAGATATTCGTTTGATCGCATATCACAAGCAATAGGCCAGTTGCAAGCTCAGGGTCTCTTAACCGGGGGTGCTCGCACCCCTTTGAGATGCGAGAGCTGTTCTTAGGTGGAGCATGAATATTTTGGGTTTGTTGAAAAAAAATAATTAGGAAATCAGGATATTCTTGCCTGCTTCCAATATAAAAACAAACATTGATTCGATCCTTGACATGCGATTAGTAGTCAGCACCAATACACACCACGATTTAATGCCATCACAAACAGCAAAAACGTTGCTGAGCTAGTGAGCTTGTTGCTTCACCACCACACCACGGAGAAACTATTTGCATTTTTTAAATAACTAACAAGGTAAATACAGTTTCGGAGTTACTGACAATTGCTAAGCAGAATTTGACGTCGTCCCTGCTTTTTGCTATCTTGGTGACATGATTGGACAATTGGCAGGCTGTATGTATGCCATGGCAGTGAGGGTGCAATTGGCATGAAAGAGTTTTCGTGAGCTCATCCTTATTCTTATGGACAAGAACATTTTCTATGGTGGTCAAGGTTATATGCATTATGTGTTTAAGGAATGTTCTACTGCAGCACATAAGACTTGATCTATCACTCTTGAAAAGTGAAATTGGCCATGTTGCAATGAAAGTTTCCATGGAACGATGGATATATTCCAAGTGTCTTTCTGACCGAGTGACGATGGAAGAGCTGAGATCCAGGATTTGCATCTATCAGCTTGAAGATGGCATGAGATGGAGAGGGCTACGTTGGTACGGACACGTGCAACGCATGGTAGAAGGCGCTTGGTCAAAGAAAATTTAGTTTTTTATCGTCCATATGGAAATAACCTTTGAAGGTGTCCTAAGAAGCGTTGACTCGTCTACATTGGAGAAGATCTGCGGTTTGCAAAACCGCAGATCTCATCTCAGTCGACCCTTGGGGCCTGTGGAATGGAGTAATTCTATCACAGAATAGAAGATTGTTGGTCACCAACCCTCTCAATACGAGAACAGAAGACGTTCGTCGTCGTCGTCGTCGTCGTCGTGTGAGCGTCTGGGGCCGAGAGTCTATCGTTTTACCACCCTAGATTCACGATGTTCCCGGACTACACTGGAAGGCTACTTTTGGAGGAGCACGGATTAAATTTTTGCGGCCAATTGCCTTTTTATGACTACGACCTGTATCAGCCTACAGTAAGTAATACATTTCTTACTTAAATTTACCAAGCTGGCCTCATTTAAAAATGCTGTGAGATTATCTTGAAGTTTCTTTAAAGCACAATTCCTTCTATTGTTATATCACAAAGCAAAATTTTTAAAGAAAAAATGATCTTGGTTATTGAAGGCCAAATGTGTGATTTTAAATCACATTTTTGTTATTCTTTTTTAGCTTCAAAAATAAACAAAACTAAAACTACTCATATTGAAGTTGATGAATTCACTTTTAAAAACATAATATCTTTATACAAAATTAGAATGAGAAATAACAACAGCCCTACAAGCACATTCGTCTACTATTAAAATAAAGTCATTAAAAAGTTTTAACCTATGAATGTAACATGACAATTTTTATCTTGAATCGTTTTTCTATTATTTTTTGTATATTTCAACCGAGGATGTATTGTGTTACTTGATACGTCACAGTATTAAGTACAAAGGAACTTTTAGTAAGTCGATTAATTAGTGAACCGGATAAAACATTACAAAAATATTTGTCTCAAACTTCAGAAACCATGTTTGATAGTTGTTGGAATTTGAATCATACATCTCAAAAACTGGATTTAACAGAAGATATACGTAAGTTTGTAAAATATAGCTATTTAAATGTGTGACAGACATGAGGAATAGCTTAATTTTAGATTATAACTGATCGTTTATAACTTTTGATTTTGTAGCTGTCATTTTGGCTATTACATTCGGAAATTAAGCCAAGCAGAATCCCAGAACTATTCTAAGTGTTGATGATTTATGCTAACCTCTGTAAAGTAAATTGGTTACAAACATTTGTTACGTAGGTTTATTGCAATGCAACAATTCAATGCCGCCTAGCAAACGCTAGGCTTCAATAAAACAGGTGCATGAGATATATCCTCACTACCAGTGGAATAAGATTTTGTAACGGAAGTCATTCAATTCAATTCTACATTTTTGATAAAGAGTAACAGTTTAATACCTGAAAGCCTGTGCAAGTTTTGAGGTAACCTATAGGTTGGCTCATTATAAATTTATTGTTTTTGTGGTTATCGTAACATATTAAATAGCAGATTATAAAATACAAAAAAAAAAAAAAGAGAACTCCCGCCTTGCGTACGCCACTGCTCAGAAAATTTCAGATTTAAACCCTAACTTAATTTCAGATTTAACGGCAGATTTAACGATTTTAACACCTTAAAATTTCAGACGTGAGTTGTTTTTTGCGCTCGTTTTGTTTTAAAAGAAACATTTAAAAAAAACGAAAAAGAAAGACTAATCGTTTGTTTTGAGCAAACAATTTGTGTGAAATTAAAGGGCTAAAACAAAATTTAAACAACCAAGACATCGATGAGTTAACTAGGATCGGTTGACTAGGATGCAGATGCACTAAATAGATTTTAAAGAACATTTACTCATAATATATACACAGCATGTGATGAATTAAAATGGATAAAATCATTGAAAAAAATAAAAAAATTAATAAAATAAATTAAGACTAAAAACAACAAAGGATTTTGACTGTTAACATGTTCACCATCGGGACAAAATTTTCCAGAGTTCATCACCCGAACAGTCCTCATCAGGGGTAGCACGTGAAGTTGAGAAGTTTGGTGTCACTTTCTGAGCATACGGCTATACTTCTGATATACAAAAACCACGTCGAAACTACATTGATCTTAGGATTACCAGATTTTTTCACAACCGATTTTTACCACGGTGTTCCAAAGAACACATTCCACTTTTTCCTGAATTTTGCTTTACATCGCCACAAGGTTATTATTTTACGTCATTCAATTTTTTCACCAAACTTACACAAATGTCAGTTTTAACTAAACATGGACTTATTTAACATTTACGTCAACAATAAAAACAGTAATGCACTTGATATAAATTACTGCACCTTGAATTATCTTTAGAGCACTTTCCACAAATTGAAGTTTACTTCACAAACAAATAAAGGCAGTAAGATTGTTACAATTGGCTAGTATGACACTTTTGCATTTTCTTGTTTTATTTGCATATACAGTACATCCGCCATGCCGACGTTATCGTAAATACAAGTTTGCACCTGATCATGTAGGCATTCAATCAACTGCAAAAAAAATTTTCGTCTTCCTATTTACTTAGTCCCAGTTGAGTTCATAAACAATATGTGAGCGTTAATTGTAGCTACTGTATATCTAATATGTTTCCCCGTACATCGTCAATCTAGTAGCCTGCAATACCTCATAGTACCAAGTGCGGTTAGTTTGTATTAGCTTCTGTCTAGCTTCAAAACTATTGGTGGTGAGGTAAAAAGTTGTCGAATCACACATTGTATATCTTCTTAGTAATTTTTTCAGTTAGCTTTGTCACTGATGATTCTGCAAGTGGTACATATCCACACTGTTCTCATTCTTGGGTGCCAAGGTACAGAATAATGTCTGCAGCATATTTCGTTTGACATCGGATAACACCTTTATCTATACTTATCGGGCATATTTGGCATTAACGTTATAAAAGAACAACAAAAATTGATGCTTTATTTTTATTGATCATTTATTTGCTCATCAATCAAGTGCTTACCATTTCACTACGTTGAGATAGCGTTGTATTTTCTTTTCCATGAGTTAGTTCATTATTAGTGTCCCAAGAGGAAATTCACTGTAGCCTATATTTTGCAGCTGCTGCTTTTTATATGAAAAGCGAACCTAACAAATAGAGAAGTTACAATATCGAGTGAAACTTGTCAAATGAAAGTGCAGTAAATGCAGCTATACAAACAGTGGAATTGCCAGTCAAATAATAACATTTTGAAAAGTAGAAATAAATAAACTTTTAAAGGCAATAGTTCAGTAAAGATATGTTAACATGAAAGGATAAATGAATTATACAGCCTACTATACGTACCACGTGCAGTTGATCTTCTTTACTGAACTATTGCCTTTAAAAGTTTATTTATTCCTACTTTTCAAAATCTTATTATTTGACTGGAAATTCCACTGTTTGTATAGCTGCATTTACTGCACTTTCATTTGACAGGTTTCACTCGAACAACATAGCAATTTTCAGAATGAAACAGCAAAAAATCATGACAAGAAATTGACTAAAAATGTTCTTCAAGTAAATGTTCAGTCATGGCCACCTGGAGATGTGGAATATTTGTCACATTTTGCAGATTTTGATTACAGCTACTGCTAGTGCTTGACTGACATTTTTTGAAATGTTTTTACTTTTTGCGGTTTCCTAATGACATAAAACTTTTTTGTTGCCTTGGGGAAGCAGTACGAAATTGAGAAAAAGTAAGTTGAAAAACACAAAATCAGACTGTTATTGAAAATTAATAGTCTGACTAAAATCTTCGAAATCAAATTTTCTTTGTTTTTCAACATGTGAGGATGTTGAAACCTATTGTGTTATCTGGGGAAAAGAATAAAGAAAGCGTAAAAATCTAAATTTTAGAAAAATTTATTTAAACGTTCGCCCAAAGTTAGGAAAACCTGGAAATTTCTGCAAAATGTGACAAATCAGGCCGTATCTTTAGGTGGCCATGACTCAGTCTATACAAATGCAGTTGGTATCGGTAGCAAATTCATAGCCAACTGCTTTTAGACCTATTTCACCAACCTGATTACTTATTTGCAATCTAGGGCCTAGACCAGTGGTTCTTAACCTAGACCTAGTGGTTCTTAAACATTGTTAGAATTCGAAAAGCCCGAGTTGCGATAAGAGGGTAAACAGGAAGGTAATTGGCCCAGAACGTCTCAAGGTCCAGTTCTTTGAAGTCTTCTTTTGCTGTGGAGTTGAACTTCATCTCAAGAAACTCCTCTTGTCCTTCTTCGAAAATATCAACTCGTCGTCGGCTCCAGCTCGTATCCGAGCATTGGTTTTGTCTTCAAATTGAATTTGGTTTTGGATGGTGATGTCGTATGTGGCTTTGGAGGCCCAGTCTATGATGGAAAAGACGTGGGCAAAAGTCACATTGTATGGAGGGTGAGGGGCGTGGTAGTTTTAGCTTTTCTTTTCTAGTGTTTCGTTTTTCTTGGGCTTTTTGTATCCTGTTTTTTTCAAAACTTTCCGTGCCTTCCCTAGTTCTTTTTCTCCAAAGTAATCTGTCGCTAGCAAGTAGTTCCCATGAATCCAGATCAATATTTGCATGGTTGAGGGACACTTTCAGCTGATCTTTGTATCTCATTTTTGGTCTTCCGGGGGGTCTCTTTCCTGTCTCTAGTTCACCATAAAGCATTATTCGTGGAAGCCTCATTGGGTCCATTCGTATGACATGCCCTGTCCAGCGAAGGCGGTGTTTCAATATGGTGGCTTCTAAACTGGGCAACCTAGCGCGATCAAGGATTGCATCGTTGGTAAGATAATCTTCCCAACGAGTACCTAGCATTTGCCTCAGCTTCCTCTGCTGGAAATTCTCAAGACGTTTGATGTCACGGCGGTATAATGTCCAGGTTTCACAAGCATAGAGAAGGGTAGATAGAACGACTGCCCGGAAGACCATAATTTTTGTGCGGATGGATATAGCATGGTTGTTGAAGACACGATGGTTAAGTCTTCCATAGGCACAGTGAGCTGCTTTTATACGTTGCTCAATATCCTTTGCACATGTTGGTGCTGTTGAAAGTTATGCTACCAAGGTAAGAGAAGTAGTCTACTTCACCTAAAGGTGTTGCGTTGATATTGATCTCTGGGGAGGTGTGGTCAGGTGGCGTTTGGTTGAGTATCCTAGTTTTATCAGTGTTAACTTCCATTCCAAAATGTTCATAAGAATTGTTGTAGAGGGTGGCTAACGTTTGGAGATCATCAGGAGTAAAAGCAGGTGTGGCATTGTCATCGGCAAACTGTAACTCATGAATTGTATGAGCAGAGGTTTTCGACTTAGCACGGAAGCGAGCAAGATTGAAGAGCCCTCCGTCCATGCGACAGCGCATGTTGATACCAGGGGAGGTTTGTGGGACCTCGTTAAGCATTGCAGCCACATAGAGTGAAAAACATGTAGGTGCAAGAACGCATCCTTGTTTGAGTCCACCTGTAACGGGGAATGGGTCGGAGAGGGTGTTTTGGTAACAGACTCTGCCAAGCATGCCATCATGGAGAGCACGGATCAGGGTAATAAAGTCGTCAGGGCATCCAAACCGAGCAAGAACAGACCACATAGCAGGTCGAGGAACTTTATCAAATGCCTTCTTCAGGTCCCAAAAGATAAATGAAAGAGGTTGTTGTTGTTCTTGACACTTTTCTTGGAGTTGTCGAGCACAAAAGATCATATCTACAGTGCCGCGAGAAGGTCTAAAGCCACATTGGGACTCTGGGAGTACGTCCTCTGCTAGCGTGATAAGACGATCAAGGAGAATGCGGGCAAAGATCTTGCTAGTGATGCTGAGGAGTGAGATACCACGGTAGTTGTTACAATCTTCTCTATCTCCTTTCTTAAACACTGTAACTATATTCGCATCTCTAAAGTCGCTTGGAAGTGTTTTTGTTTCCCATATCATAAGAATCAGCTGCATTAGGCGGTCCTGTACCTGGGGTCCTCCGTAAAGAAGAAGCTCTAGCGGAATGTTGTCTGGTCCCGGAGCTTTGTTTTTCTTCATGTGTTTGATAGCCTTATTGAGTTCATTTAGTGTAGGTGGTGTGGACATCCAATCGCGGGTGGGATATTGTGGAGTATTGCGGAGAAGGTCACTGTGAGGAGATGAGTGGTTATTTAGCAATGTTTCAAAATGCGACTTCCAACGATCAATGATTCCTTCGGTGTCAGTGATAATGTTTGAGCCAGCTGCGTCTTTTAAACCCCCCACTGATGACTTAGTCGGTCCAAAGATTTCTTTCGTCGCAGCGTAAAAGCTGCGCATATCTCGTTGGTCGGCATATTTTTGCAGATCTTCAGCTTTCTGTTGCCACCACTTGTTTTGCGCCTTACGAATTCCTTTTTGGCATGCTGTGGCAGCTTGTCGATGTTTTAGTTTGTTGGTTGGAGAAGGATTATTTTCAAAAGTGAGTCGTGCACATCGTTTACTTTTAATAAGGTTGGTGATTTCTTCGTCGTTTTCATCAAACCAGTCCTGCTTTTTTTTGTGTTTGTAACCAATTGTTGCTTTAGCTGCAGCGGACATCGCGTCTCGGAGTGTAGTCCATTGGTCTTCAACTGTGGCGTTATCTAGAAGGTTTAAATCATGCAGGTTTTTATCAATAGCTTCTTGGAAGGATTGCAAGGTGTTGGGATCATGAAGCTTGCTACAGTCAAAACGACGATGGGAAATGTTTGCCGAGATGCGTCTAGTTGGTCTACGGATCTGAATGTTCAGGCGGCATATCAGAAGGCGATGATCTGTCCAGCAGTCATCTGCTCCTGGCATAGAACGTGTGAGTTTCACATCTTCTCGGTCTTTTGTTCTTGTGAGGACATAGTCAAGGGTGTGCCATTTCTTGGAGCGAGGGTGTCTCCATGTAGTCTTACGAAGGTGAGGTAATTGGAAAAGAGTGTTTGTTACGATTAGATTTTGTTCAGCACAAAGACCCAACAGAAGTTCTCCGTTTGCATTGCATTTCCCAATACCATGATGGCCTATGACACCCTTCCACATGTGATGGTCCCTGCCAACTCTGGCATTGAAGTCACCTAGCACGACAACTTTGTCTAGATAAGGAACTTTTTGGATAGTATGTGTGAGCTGGTTATAAAATGAGATCTTATCTTCATCTTCAGATGTGAGTGTTGGAGCATAGACTGAGATCAGGGTGAGGTAGCATTTCTTGGTGAGTGGAATTCTTATCGTCATCATCCGTTCATTGATTATACTTGGGACAAGGTTGTGTTGGTTTACAATCTGGGAACGTATAGCAAAACCTACACCATGAATGCGCGGCTCGTCAGTGCTCTTTCCTTTCCAAAAGATGGTATAGCCAGATCTATCTTCTCTTATCCTGCCCTCTCCAGCAAATCTGGTCTCGCTGAGAGCTGCCACATCGATGTTGAAGCGTGCAAGTTCTTTACATACCAAAGCTGTGCGACGTTCTGGTCGGTCATTGTTGCTTTTGTCTTGTAGTGTACGGACGTTCCAAGCACCCAATGTGAAGGGTAGCTTAGTATTCATAGGTATATGTGTAGGTCGACCGCTATTTGGGTAATCCGCCAGCCGCGGTAAGCTGGCCAGATGAGATTTGCGGTGTCCGATGTTTACCCCACCTTTTCTAGGGGCTTCCCCATGTGGGGTGGGCTGCGGGAAATCCTAGATAGGCCAGCCCAGACACGGGTCTTGCTACCGGAACCCAATGTCACCGCAGTTCATTGGGAGACGATCATCATAGATCCGCCGCCAATGTGTGAGACCGGGCTGGAGGCTTCCAGCTCTACCAAGCCTGCCCCCGTTACCCATAATATCATCGCCATTGGGCTTTGTTTTGGTCCTGGTCCAAATTGAGACAAAGGCCATTCGCTTGTGTGGTTGTTTAAGGTGGTCGTGACTACGCGAGGGTTACGCACACACTCTTGGCCAGCTCCATGTCCACTGCGGTCCAATAAGATCGGAACGTGCAGATTCAGGGGAACCGGTTGCAACGGGCTGCCGGGTGCTTTGTTCATTGAGGCCCGCCTTACAGGATGCCTGCCCGTCAGACACTGCCCTCTTCCGCCATAAAGAGATTGCCGTTGGGGACTTTTACGTGTGTCTATTAGCCCCAGGAGTTGCTAGGGATTAGCCTAGTTTTCAGCCTGGGTTCACCTCTACACCACGTTGAGGCATCTCCATAAGATGGGGGCTGAACAAAGTCAGCTCCCTAGACACTCCGATTTCGTAGAGGTTCTACTTCGCATTGAAACGGGTTTCTGACGAACTTCCAGGTTTCACGCTTCTCATCCAGATCTGGAAAGGATTTGATGAACTCCGCTTTCAATTCATTAAGATGGGTTTCTATTTGTTTCTTCAACTCAAAATCAAAGATACCATTTTTGAGAGCAGAATTCAAGTTACTGAAGCTCGCTGGATTTCCTTGTTCAATTCGACTCTTCCGGAGGTCGAGTTTGGCTATAAAAGTTCGAATAATGTCATGATGCTTAATGATGTTGATGTCTTTCCCTTGAAGCTTAAGGTTGAGAGTATTCAATGCTTCGAAGATGTCCACGAGGTAGCCTACGCTAGTGCTACTTGAAAGCGTTCGGATTGAAACTTGGCCAAAAGTTCCGCCTTCTGTCGTGATTCCAAAAATATTGCGACTTTTTGTAAAGTTCTGGTCTAACTAATAAAGCAAGAATTACTGAATAAAACATAAAATAAGATAAAATACAAAATATGACGAACAGTATAGGTTCTAGGACATTAAAATAGTTAAAAAAGTTGAAATTATTGTAGAGCTCGCGCCCCCCCTGAGAGATGCTCCACGCCCCTCCGGTTAAGAACCACTGGCCTAGACCGTCAAATTAAAAAAAAACAATTACTAGTAAATTTAAAAAAAAAAAAACTTGCAAAAAATCAGCTTGACTAATATTTAGGAAAATTGAAGAAATATGAAGGCATACATAATAATAGGCATTGAAAGAATTACTGTAGAAACAACAACAACCGGTGTCTTTGAAAGGACACCTTGATAATCCTAGTGTTAACTAATTTAAATTCAGTTAAGCATCAGCTCACAATCCCTATCCCTGACAAATTTGTTTCAGTCGTGTAGACGAATTTCTACGTGTCGAACAAGTTTATTGCAAAAATGTATAATAGTAGTGTAAAAATATTAAACGTAAAAAAACGATTAAAAGAAATAACGACTAAAAAAAACTTTTTTAAAAGCAAGGAAACTTGGGAGAAATTTTAGAGATCAACAAATTGTATCGACATCCCCAAGCGTTGCCTATGCAATTGCCATTGTAGGCTGCCACACAAAGTTTATTCTCACTCACACTAACGTTTTCTCGCATCTAGACAGCCTAATAGGCTTACTATTACATTTTTTTTTCAGGACATTCATCGCTTGGCAGTTGATTATTTCATTTAAATTAAAACAATTTTAAAGGTCCACGTTCCCCATCATTTCAGAGCGATGAAAAAGAAAATTCAGCAACAATGTTGAATTGTTTTGAAGAAATTTGCTTCAAAAACAAAAGTCAACAGCAAAAATTACTTCATCAACTTCATATTTCGTCTGTTGGAGTTCTAATTAATGTTTCAGCATATTACGGTAATTCAGAAACATAGGCCTACATCTTTTAACAGAATCGATTAGTGCAATGTAACTACTTTATTTGAAGGCTAGTGATGAAATGTACGTAATTGGTTGATACAGTTTATTATGCGAGATGTTTTGCTAACGAATAACCTAACACTTTGTTTGATAAATTATTATAATTTGCATTTAGTCTACAGAATGCTGCAAAAAATAGGCTAATAATTTAATTCTCCTCCATCTGTAACTTTAAGTGTAGCAAGTAGAAGTAGACAATATAATTATCATCTATTCGTACTTTGAAGATGCAGGGTTTGTAGTTATCCAGTAGAGTTTTTGTTTAGTGGACATCCGATGAGAGAAATTAATATATTGAAGAAGAAAAGTGTCCTTCTCATAGTCTTTATCCATTTTGAAATAATGCGTAGGCTAAGCTAAATGTTAAGCAACCCGCTCATCAGCCGGCTTTATTGAAGGGCACTTCTACAACTACAGTGCATTAATGTTCAGTTTTCCGAACTGCAATTATTCATTATTGTTTGTTTTTGACGACAGTCCTGTTGCTGCAATGATAATGTTACATACTGTCTGAAATACAATAAATAATGTTTAAATTCTAAACAGTTATATTTTCAGGTCTGATAAATTTGCAAAGCAGTTTGAACATCAGAGATGCATTGGGAACCATTGGATTGACTACAGGTTACATCGCATCAGTTTTTTGGGCTCTTCTTTTGAGTCCACTTGCCATTGACCACTTAGGACCGAGATTAGCTTTGATTATCAGCGAAGCAACGTACATCGTTTATTGTGCTGCCAATTTTTATCCAGGTATGAATCAATGGCATAGGACGAAAAATAAACCGCTAATATGCCAGTGATGCCCATATGGAAACAATCCAAACAATGAATTTTACTTTGAAAAGACAACAATTGTTCAGTTGTTTTTTTCCATTTAACCAGTTTTCAAATGTACTCATTTGCTTTACAGTAGATTGGTAAGAACCTAGCTATGGCCCTGGCTGCAGTTTAGCAGACCATAGCCATAAGAAGGGTTGTAGGGATTTTTCTTTAGAGCACCATATTGTTTACAATCATTGAAGAAATCAACGTGCATAGTCAAAAGGGCGCCACTCGCAATTGAAGATATTCCTTTAGGTGTCTTGCCAAAGACACAACCTCATGCTCTTGAGCGGTGTCGAACCGGCGCACTATCCACCGTCGAACGGGATCTCACCACTCGATGTTGGCCACAACACTGGGTAAATAGATTGCTAAAGTTGTTACAAACTATAACAGTGTGTGTTATGATGCAAGAAGTAAAAAATTAAACTATTGAAAGCCTAAAAAAAAGGATGCTGTAGTCTGCTTTTCAAAGAAAAACATCAATATTTTTCATTGCATCATACAGATTTTCTTACTTTAATTCCTGGGTCAGTCGTACTTGGATTTGGAGAAGCTTGCTGTTGGTCGAGCATGTCAGTGTTGGTAACTTATTATGGAGAGCAATACTTTTTGCTGAATCAGCAAATGACAGAAAAATATCCCGCTAATCCAGAGATACATTCTGGAAGCAACTCTATAGCTCCTACTTTTAGAGAAAACTATGAAGAAACATCGTTGTCACCACAGCAGGAACAAAACCGACTGATAAAAGGATCAAACAGAAAAATAAAGAAAAATTTGCAAAGCAAAGATGGTATTGTAGGTTTTTTTTTTGGGCGGTATTTCACCATCGTAAAAGGTGGGCAAGTGAGTATAAATTTGATGTAATTGCAATGCTCTTGTCGTTTTCTAGTTTTGACTACTATCTTCAAAAGGCTTTTTCAATAGCCTAAGTCTATCAGGTAACCTTATGGTGGAACCCGTTGAAAACTTGTTCAGACAACTCCGTAAAACGTTCTGAGAAGGTTCTGTAAGAAATCATATTATAAAAAAAATACTTAGTCTATTGACGACAAAGAAAAATCGGATCCAATATATAGTGCAGTTTTTAACGAAAATACTGAATGGAGGTTTGAACACAGTTGAACTAAATGCCATGTTTTGTGCAATAGTTTACAGCTTGAGTGAACAGAAAAGCATGTTTAAATCGCGGTAAATGGTATTTTCATTAGCTTTAAAAATGTTAAACATCCTAGTTATATATTGCCGACTTTGTTAGACTTGTTGAAACAAGTTCATATCCCTCGTAATCACTTACGTAATTATTTGGCTGCAAAAAATTGTTTTTATTGAAATTTTGGTAAACCCGTTAATTAGTTTCTTTGGAAGTGTAAAACGTCTTGAAAAATAATTTTCGTATTGATTTTCATAGGTTATTGGGAATTTGTTATCCTACGTTGCTTTGTTTGGTTCTAAGGCAATTCTGAATCTATTTGAGGATGGAAATGTGACAGAAACTTCAAGTTTAGCGTTTGCGAATGTCGATAATTCTTCAAATTTACTTTCTTTTGAGAGTAACGAGACTTCTGCAAGAAATGCTTCGACGTTAGACCTAACGTTTTGTGGAATCAATGATTGTGCGGTTAGTCGTAGCTTAGTCTGCATCTTCTTGATCTAACCGTACAAAATAATATCAACACTTATTAGCACAGCATGTTAACAAGAACGACATCGCATTTGAATAAATTGAAGTTTACTTTGAATATGTGGTGTCACACCATATGAGGTTACAAAAGGCTCAGTAACACAGTTTCTAGAGTAAACTTTCGAAACGATGAATGTTGATACAATTAACTCAAAAATAAGGATCTCTTGTTTCACAGGTAAGGCTTAAAACGATGTCGGAATTCCAATTAAGAAGATACACTGCACAGAGTACATTGTCTGTTAATCTCTTATTGAGTGTCTTTGTTTCCATGCATGTTATTGCCATAGCAATACACTATTTCTTATTGGATGACATATTCATCAAGCGCGAAGGTAGTTAAGAAAATCACATAATGCCATAGTAAATTAGTAATTTATTAATTCAATTTTTATGAGTGCATAATTACTAGCCTCTTTCCTGATAAACCTATTTTCTGTTATGAAGCGTGCTTCATTTTTTGTTTCTAGTTTGTTTATTTCATAAAGTCTGCACTGATTTTAAATAAACTTACAAGAATACAGCGTAGGCTATAAACTAGCATGTGATTCTCTGATTTGTCACTTAAGCAAACAACCCTTTTCCAGTGGCGTATGAAAAGTTTTCTCAAGGAAGGAAGGCATTCGAATTTTTTTTTTCGAATCTAATAATAACCAGTACCGGCAAGTCATATTGCGTTAAATTAGCCTACCATCCTCAGCTTGAATTGACAGTATTTTTTTTAATTTAGAGCAACTAGTTTACTTATTTGGATAGATTTCGTATTGAAAAAAAAAGTGATACATGACACTCTTGACGTCGCATATAATGTTTTACGTAGACGCCTGTAAGTTACTTACTCAACCCAATGAACCACGCGTATTGTGGGTACGTTCAGTGGTGTGCACAGGATTTTTTCACTGGGAGAAGAGAGCTTTCGATATAATTTGACATTTTTTTTATCAAGAGTAACCTAATGCTACTTTATTGTCTGACCAAGGTTTAAGGCAGCCGAGGCTATCTGTTGGTGAACTATAAACTCTCACGGTCTTTACGTATGTCACTGTACGTTTAGATTGAATTATTAGATATACGAATACGAAAAGCATGATATCAGGCTTAAACGGATAAGCAAAAACAGAAATACTTCGATAACAGCAGGCAATGTCTTCAGGTTAAAGCATAAATATGACCTCTCTGTAAAAGTTTAAATATCAAATGCAATTTATAACGGTACTTTGAACAAAACTTATTGCATTCAAAATATATACAGTACAATGAAAATGAAGGGCCGTATGAGCACGTTCTTGTTCCCCCTTCGGAAATACACTAGTGGGCCTAATTTTCAGAAAAGGTGCCTAAAATGTTTTTCAAACAAGTTTGGATAAAAAACACCAGACTGACTCCACAATCTGTTGGGACTCCATCTTTGACTACATAATTATGTAAAGGGCTATGGAATTTAACTAAAATAACTAAAAGATTTTCATCACCATCATTTTCAGACTGATTTAAAATAGTCATTTTAAATTTTGATTTAAAATAGTCATTTCAAATGATCAACAATGATCAACAATACAAAACCGATGAGTGCATCCTAATCTATAAAATGTCAAGTTTTTGTGGTAGTATTGTCGTATTTTTTATTTGAAATTGCCGAAAAACGCTGCACCAACTAAATATAAATTAACATGGGCCCCTAAACAGACAAGTGGGCCCACTAACGGAGGGTTTGGAAACGGTAAATAGGGCCTTGCGTGATTTAAGCTAATGAATATAGAGCTTCTGCAGCAATATTAATTTACAACATGTTTTCATTTCAAATAGCCAAAAAAAAAAACATTAAAAAATCTGAAATGAGTGGGCCCCTAAACAGCCGTGTCCCCCTAAACATCCGTGTACGAGGGGGGTTATGCTACCCAACATCACACTTAAACAATCACCTATTTGCACTACACAATCACAACAACCCTAAAAAAATAAACGTTTTTGAAGGGGAAAAGGAACATGTCACAATCCCCCCCTTTGCATACGCCACTGACCCTTTTATTTTTGGAATAGTGGACTACGTGAAATCAAAATCGCTTTCGGTATGAAGTAAATGCAAGTGAGATGCTAAATATACAAAATAATAAATGCTATCTCTGTAACTTACAGGTTGGGTGTTGCATAACATGAAAATAAATAGCCTACGTTTTCCTCTGTGTTATGAAGCCAACTATGATATACAGTAACGATAACTAAACACCAAATTAACAAAATACGACGCAATATTTACTTAATCCAATATTAAAAGTTGCTACGATTGTTATTGATATTGTAGTATTGATAGTAAGCTATTTATTGTTTAGATAGTGGAGATACAGCTGATGGATGTTGGAACAAAACTGTTATTAGCTTGAAAGATGTCTTCCGTCAGATGGCTTCTTTGCAGCAAATTTTAGCATCCCCGATTGCAATATATTTTGGGCTTTTTCTTTCCTACTCTCTGTCAGAGTTTACTAGAGCATTCATATCTTGTCCAATCGGAGTAGAAAATGTAATAATTGTCTCACTACACCGCGTCAATGCTGTTTGTGCTAAAATAAGTGTGCTTGAGTATGCTCTTCAATGAACGAACTGAAATTTGGTTAACTGTAAAATCAAACCTAACTGTTTCAAATGATGAAAAGCATGAAAAAGGTTTTACGTCTATTCTAAACTTTTAGAACAGATCTACCACATATATTATGTTATTACTTTCAAGTCCAAGAAAATTTATTTTCTTACACACTTTTTAAACAGGTTGGCCTGGTGATGATGTTATTTGGTGCATCAAGCATGGCATCTGCCTTGATTTTTGGAAAGTTTATCTCAAAATTTGGGCGAAATCCACTTTACATCCTTGCTGTTATTGTTGACATATCTTGCTATATCAGGTAAGTGTTGATCAAATGTATTCATCTCAGGATTAATCCTATCTTAGTACGAGCTGTTTTCGTACGCGGAAAGTACGTTATGGGCTATCTTAGCCCCGTGCTAATTAATTGCTAATAACGGGAGCTATAAAAATCACAAAACCTAAATATTTTACAAGATAATAGCCATGTGTGTTGTGCCTAAAGAAATTGAATTTTTATTCAAAAAATTTATTGAAATAAAGTGTTTAAGACGAAAAACGTCAGAAAGTCGGTTTTTATTCTAATTTTCCGAAAATAGCTTCAAAATTGAAATTTTTTGAATTATAACATAGAGTAATGCTAAACTAAACAAAAAATACTTTTCTTCATAAATATAAGGCATTTTTGGACGTTTTTACATTTCAAAGTAATTGCACTAACATTTACATTGCACTAACATTAACATATATATAACTAGCATTGCACGAAAATGCCTAGCCACCGAAGACGAAATGCTTATTGTGAAGGGCAGGAAGGTAGAAAAATGACCAGTGTAGGTTTAGAAAATTCGCAAAGAATAAAAACTAAAAGTCAAGAAATTTCACGATTCTAGCATATTTCCATTTATAAAATATTTCACTACTAGAGTGGGGCGACCTCATAAAACCCCGTGTCGCTACAGATAGGGTTAAGGTTTATTTACAGACTTAAAATAAATTCTAAGAACTGGTTCAACACATATTATAGAAAATGTACGGAATTGTTTATAAACATTTCTTTGGTATTATATTTGTTACAGTAATTTTATTTGGAAACCTTCCACCAATACATTTTACGCCGTACATATAATGGCAATTGCTTTTGGATTTAACGCTGGTCTTTGGGAACCACTAATAAACAGTGAGGTTTTAAGTTTGTTTTTTTGTAAAATGCACCACTAACTTTTTTAATTTTATATAAAACTCTGTATAGTAGCAGCTACGTTTTTGGTAGTTGGGTAATATAAAAAAAATGGACCGCCATCCCAGACACCCACTTTACATATTACTCTGCGAGTAAAGGAAATTGGTCTTCTTAGTCATAGGTGAGCCTGCAGATGACGTGACTCTGAAGTACAATTTTTGTTTTGAAGTGCTGCCATTTTGTATTAAAGTATTATTTAAATTACTGTGCTTTGAAGATAAAACCAAGTCCTCAAATGTTTTAGTGGAATTATACTGCTGTAGACTAAATAGCATTTCAACAATAATCAAAGCCTATTGTTTATATTTATCTTGTTTTCAGGTACGTATGCTTATTATTTTGCTAATAATACCTCGGCGGCTTTCAGCTTATGGAACTTCTGGGGAGCCTTAGGACTCTTTACAGGATTTGCCCTTAGTACATCAGTATGTCTTCTAATGAAGGTTTACGTTTTGCTGGGATTACTTAGTCTTTCCATGGGGTGCTATGTACTTGCAGAAATGCGATTCAAATTTTAATTATTTCAACAAGAAAATAATGAGTTCTATACCGATTGTGTTCTTTTATCACTTCACAAGAAATGTTTCTTCACGTCACACTTTAAAAGAAGTTGATTTGCTAATCGATTTTTGTTGCGCATCGGAAATATTGCGCAAATTAGAGAAGAAAACGCTTTGACTGTAGCCAACCAAGCTTCATACAAAAGCCCCATCTAGAATTTACTGACATATGTTTCCAATAAGTTCCATCCTCCTGGGAGTGCTAGGTCTCCATATAAACTACTGAAGTAAACAGAAAAAGAGTACAGTACTTTCAGTCCATACCCAAACATTCTTTTAAGGCATAGTCAGTGAGAATGAAGTGTACCGTAGTTAACAGGTGTCTACACCACAGTCAACCGAATCTTTCAAAGTGGAACTTAAAGCGACTCCTGTAGCCTATAACTAGTTATACGGCAACAATTAAGTGGTTACCTCATCTCCCATCATTCATAGATGAATAATTACAACAGTGCCCAATAAAAAAACTAATATAAAAAGTAGAGTGAACTGGCAGCAAATATGCATTCCGTTTCTTTAAGCGCTGAAAGATTTAGACTGTGCTAATCATTTTTCTTTGCTCTTTTGTGTATACGAGTATAGCGTAGTCCAAAATTCTTGTATTAGTCGATACCCTTGAGTTTTCAGCCTATTCAAGATGTTTATCTAGTCTACTTCATTTTAAAAAAAGTTATAGTTGGCAAATCCATGCAAATATTTTTTGTTTTGACGTGCATTGTTAAGTTTTCAAACTACTCTTTGAACTACTTTAACCCCTTTCGTTTCTTGTCTTTTAAAAGCCGAATCACTTCTTTACATTTGTTTTGTGTTGCAATGTGTCTAAAATAATGATGGAATAGATTTTGATTTTCCTCAAACTTTTGTGCATTTTTCGTTTTTGGAAGAGTTATGCAGACACGATAACATTTCCATCCCAATCTTGCAAATATTAATATTTTCAAATATTAATTTTTTTTGCATAGCTCATCTGGTATTTTGATTGTTTTATTTCTTTTATCCATTTTTTTTAACTATATTTGAACAAAAAAATATAGTTAAATGTGGAAATCCGTTGATTTTAAAAACATGCATAATACGGACATAAATACTTTGCAAATGAATCGTGAACCTTTGGTGGGATACCTTTCTTTTTAAGATGGAAGTTTTGACACATGAGCTATCTACATAAACTCTTCAACAAATCGTATAGGAAAGTGCGTTCATTCACTTTCTCTTGGCGAAAGTAATACATGCACACAAAAAAGACTTTGCAGTTTGCTTATCATCAGTTTTATTTTATGTGAAAACATACACAAGATTTGCTTTCACTCTGATAACAAGCTAAATTGATCTTTTTTAAATTCCACAAGCTGTGCTTGTTTTAAATGTTTTGCAACTAAGCCTCCTTCATGCAAAGTTAATATTCCACTGCATAAAAAAGCCAAACCAGATCCACACGCTAAGTAAAAGCAGTAATCGTAACGGAATTGGTTGAACTTCAAAGTTGAAAACAATAGCAAGGATGTGAGATTCGACAGGAGAACGAAAATTCCTGGAAATAATGAAACATATCATCATGGATTCAAAGCTAAAGAAATAATATACACTGCAGCCTACCGATGGTTACTTAAATGATCTTCATATGAAGGCTGTCATGGTGCATGTCACTGACTACAGCATTAGGCAGTCAGTTACGATGTATAGGTCAACCATATATTTTGGAGCAGCCCTGATTTGCAAACAAAAAATGAAAACAAAGAAAACAATGAAAACATTTTTATAAAATTTCATTATACCTTCTTACAGCACTTAAAAAAAAACAATAAAAAAACTACAACTTTAAACATTAATTTATCTAATATAATTTAACATGAGATGTTTTGCAAGTTCAGACTAAGTTAATTAAAACAACGTAAAAGGAATGAGATTAGAATGCTTTAATAGGTCTTGTTTATTTACAGGTAAGGGCTAATTACTTTCAGCTAATAAGGCCAGGCCAGTAATAAGGCCCACCCCCAAGACCTCCGTTGTTGCAATACTAAAAGTTTTAACTACTATAAGGTAATTTTGTAAAAATAAATTTGGCTTATTTTGAATTTTCTGAGCTTTATCGACACACTACATCACCAGTGTCATTTACCTGAAACTATTGTTAGCACGCCTGAACTTGCCAAATGTATTTTGGTGTAATAACTTTTTCCACAGGTAACACCGATTTTGGAACATAAAGATATGGACAATATACAACTTGCAACAATCATAAAGATTCTCGTCATAAGAATGAGCTTATGCAAATCTGAACTGAAATCCCATTCTGGAAAACAAAATTTGTCCACTGCACAATTGAATAAAATTAGAGCATTATCATTATTAATATTTATTATTAATATTTTATATTACTCTTTACATTTTTTAGATTATACAAATAAATAGCTTTTTTCACAGGCTGAAAGCTGGTTTTACTAGTTAAAACTGAGTTTTAGTATTTGAAATTAAAACCTGGAAGAATGGCTCAAGTACCAAGTAGACGACCTATGATGTAAAATGGTTTTTGAAAATTTCAATTACAAATAGTAGAGCATATTAGCTTTAAAACATTTCGGATACATTCTTCTTGTTACCTGTATCATATATCTCCAGTGGTGGATTTAACACGAAACTGAAAAGGCTGAAGCCTGGTGCCTCAGGATTGAAAGGCCTCAAAGTTTAAGATGTATCACGTATGTTTAAAAACGTTTAAAGATATATTTGTAAAACAATTCACCTGGTAATAACTTTAAAATTTTCTGGCAACTATTTCCAATGCACATTAAATTTCTGGAGTGTTTATTTTTTATGGAAAGGAAATATGATACAACACAGTTTATGCATTTTAACTGTTCATTTGTAATGACTTAACTGGCAATAGTCATTGATAAAATTATCTGCTAATTTTTAGCAAACCGTTATTTTTGCACACCTTTAGTCCTTTACTAGTTGTGGACAAATTCGCGCGTTGCAACTTACATGAGACAAAACTATACTGCTAGCCTACAGAAGAGCACGTTTTGCTTCATCGACTACGAACCTTTATCAAATTAGGTCTATATACAAGAAAAGCAATTCAAATTGCCTTCCAAAATGTAGACTTAATCATTCGGCTATTTCTTAGCTTATGGGTTCCAGATGCTCAGGAAATAGGTCCTTTTCAAGACTTAAAAGAATAAAAATTGAATTAAGATCGACTTCTTTATTTGAATGATTTGTTTTTCTTTGCTACTCCAAGGGACAAGGGGCTCTGCTTTTTATCACTCTTCAGCAGTGGCAGTGACTCGGTCAGGACATTTGGGCAGGTGTCCAGCAGATATTGAATCGATTGGTCATGTAGTTCAAGCAGACTACGCACACCATTTGGTGCATGATGTATAGCACAGTTGCAGATGGTGCTGGTATGCGATGTTTTTGCGCATTCACAGATCGCAGATGGTGCCATCCTCTATTTGTGCACGCATGGCCACCTAAAGATACGGCCTGATTTGTCACATTTTGCAGAAATTTCCAAGTTTTTCTAACTTTGGGCGAACGTTTAAATAAATTTTTCTAAAAATTAGATTTTTACGCTTTCTTTATTCTTTTCCCCAGATGACACAATAGGTTTTAACATCCTCACATGTTGAAAAACAAAGAAACTTTGATTTTGTAGATTTTACTTAGACTGTTAATTTTAAATAACAGTCTGATTTTGCGTTTTTCAACTTAATTTTTCTCATCAGCTACTGCTTCCCCAAGGCAACAAAAAAGTTTTTTGTCATAAGGAAACCGTAAAAAGTATAACCATCTCAAAAAATGTCAGTCAAGCACTAGCAGTAGCTGTAATCAAAATCTGCAAAATGTGACAAATCAGGCCGCATCTCCAGGTGGCCATGGTGCACGTTAGTGCAAACCCTAAAGCGATTGAGCCCCACCCAAACCTTTCTTGGCAAAAGCATTCTGGTTAGGTAGGGGCCAATGTCGGAGATGAAGCTTTGCAGTCTTGAGGAGTCCACAATGTCTTAAGACAGGTTATCCGCACTAAGTATTCTGTGTATCAAAAGTGACAAAGTGAGGCAAATAAATTATGATGAGATTCTGCTACAAGGAAGGCTAGAAAAATAAACTTTTTAGTCAATCTAAGTATTTGATAATACAGTAGTTCATGTGATCACTGTTGTTGTTAAGTACATGTACGGTAGTCTATAAGCTAATTATCTTGTCATTAGCATTTTTCGTACATGAAGTATAAAATGAATAAGTTCGATATTTTTTTAAAGAACATAATATTGACAATAAAGTACAATTATTTTGTTTGACTAACATTTCCTGCTTTAAAGTAATATTTCTCAAAATGCTTACAATCAAATTACAAACTTTGGTTATGCTCAAATGATTATTTTCTACACTTTGCGTGCATATTTTTCCATCACCATTAATTCACTAGCCTATGGTATCAGTGGCTTTTTGAAATACTTGTCCCTATGGCTGTTGGGTAGAGGTTGGAGCCTCAAAAGGGGAATAGCCTAGTAGAGCTTTTCTTTATGTGAACCCGGCGCTGTATATCTCGATAATTTTTCTTGTTTTGAGTGGCGTATAAAAAACCCAAACTATAGAAAATTTCAATGTAGGCCTACTGAATTACATCCTTCCAGGTAAAGAATAAATCGGTATTTAATATTATAAAATGTTACTGTGTAACTGTAAATAGCCTAACATAAAAATTAACATCGAAATTCGTTGCCTAAGCGTCGAGGAAATATATTTTTCTTAGCAGAGAAGGTTGAATTTATTGATTAGCCTATATCTACAACTTTTCTAAATTCGTGATACAATTTAAATTTTCAGTATCCTCTTGATATAGATTAGATTTACCGTGACAGTAATTGAAGCTTAAATCACTTACCCAAATTTGCACATTTTATAGGCAAAAAGCAATAGCTGTAAAGTCCATAGCTATATGAAAAGGTAATATATCCAATTGTTCCATCCGCCATGTTGGTTGCTTTTACTACGTCTAACCAATACCACCTTGGAGTAACAAAAGATATAGTAAATGTGCTCAATCCTAAAATAAAGCAAAGCAGGGAAACCAGATGTACCTTTATAAAAAACATAGTTACAATATTTTTACCGCCTGGCCATACGACAACAAATAGCAGTTGCTGTATAAAATTAAATATTCGGCTAACATGCGTTGAAAAGAAATACCAAATATATGCCAAATATTGCAAAGGAATCATGTTGTTTCACCATTGTGAATGATTGTATTGTTTCATTCATATGTCACAATGCATACTGCATGTATTAAGTAGAGCAAGTAAATTTTGACCTTAAAAATAAAAGATTTGACTCAAAATATAGTTTCACCTTAACTTCAAGCACTACTTCATGATATTGCATAATTAACGTTCGCATATTAAACCAGCATAGATCAGCAGCATATTAAACCAGCACATATAGAAGCGCATAGAGTTCAACACAATGAAATGTTATGCATGCTCGAACGAATTGGAATTGACGACAAAGATCTAAGAATCATTCAAAATTTATTAAAACAACGTTTTAACGTTAATACGTTTTTTCATTCCTTCGCACTTTCATCATTTGATATTTGTGCTGTTTGCTTTCAGCTTAACTGAGATGATCTAGCTTCTAGCTGATCGAAATCGATTTTTAGCTATACATGATTGAACTGACTCGTGTGAAAATAAATTTCTTGGCATTACAAGACATGTAACCGAGTCGTTCATATCAAGCATTGTTGTGTGTTTGACACCTGTCAGAAAATACTTCATTTTCTTGATTACTTTTTAAATGTGGTGTTTCCGTAGAATGCAACGCGTTTCATGGCTGGCAAAGAAAACAAATAAAAATTTTTTACATCAAGTGAACCAAACCAGAACTTTGTTAAAAAGTATGAAAACCAGACAATGTAAATTTCTCGGCCATGTAATAAGAAAGCAAAAACTGGAGCATCTCTCTTAACTGGTAAAATTTTTGGAAAGCGGGCATCTGACAGACAAAGACAAACACATTTGAAACAATTTAACAACAAGACAGAAACAATCAGCCATGCAACATACAGTATAGTAGGAATAGTTGGTCTAATTATTCATCTGAGGCCGTCGATGCCTGGTTCAGGCAAGGCAATTGAAGAAGAAGATATTAAACCAAAAATGGTTGCTGAGGGTTTTTAGTATAATTTGTAAAAATTTGGTGAAACATCATATCATAATTTCATTAATTTATACGTGCTTTCCAGCAATTCGGCAGGTGTAAACATTAAAATTAAGAAACGTCATTTTCGTGTTGTTAAAGGTCATTTACAAATCAAACTCTGCTAAGAATCTAACAAATGCTTAAGAAGAAAAAATCTGTGAATAAAAGAAAATGTAATCTAGTGTTCCACTTTGGCTACTTGGATTAGCATCTCTTGCAAACGTTTTATAAGCTTTAATCGAAGTAGAAGAAAGACATTTTTTGGCATAGCAATAAGTGATGCAGTTTTGAAACAAAGCAAACATAATTAAAAATGTAAAAATACGAGCATATGGAACAGCAAGCGTTTCTCGAATGACATTCAATCGAGAATTCGATATTTGAATATTGAAAGCAACGAAGGCCTAATAGACACCGTGAAGAAATTACCTACAAAAAACAATTTCTTTCCTCACACACAGGGAATGAAATGGAAGATGCAAAAAAGGTACATTTTGGGATAGAAGATGGAAAATGTCAAGGATGAAAAAGAATGGAAGATTTGGAAGATGGGATGAATTCAATCTTCCATCATTCCATTCCAATTTTATCATAAACTTTTCAACACGGTATTAAGACATTGGCAACAAAATTTGTAAAATAAAGTGAGCAAAATTTCCGATTGATAACGTTTCTTAAGCTGAAACAATCGGACTTGTTGGTTTGTATTAAACCAGCATTACTGCTGCTAGGAACGACTCTTCCAGAGCGAGAAGTCTACAACATTCATATCTCATTTGAATGCACTGTCGTGAAGTTCTGTTCTGCTGCTTGAGGCTTTGTGTTGATTGCGGCGGCGCCGCTCACATGTAAGGTCACATCTTTCTTTACGTCTTTGTTGAGTTACCATTGACACGTTGCTTGTGTTGAAGTAGGGTGGTGCTAGTACAGTTTTCTGTTGCTGTTACGTGAAGGTATATTTATGTTCTGCTATGTTTTTTCAGACGCAGTGCTTATTTAGTTCATTAAAGCCTTTAAAATGGTGTCATCTACTTTTGTTAGTTAATTCTATTCGTTACATCGCTCTTGCAGGATTGCATTTGTGTGAACACTGCTGAAGATTGTTCATTCAATCAAACAGTCAGGTACATTGTACAAAAGTAACATAACAAACATGTAATTTTTATTTGTATGAAAGCTACACTGTAAAGGTACCGAAAAAAAAACATGCGGCTACCTACATCAAGGTGCCTCAAAATTGTTTAAAAAGCTCAAGCGGAAAAAGGGAGAGTTAACGCCCCGCTATAAACTCCAAATACAAGCGGGACAAAACACTAAAAAGCAGCCGCTTTCACGTTTCACCTGGTAAACAGTCTTATTCAATTTTCCGAAAAAACAGTTTGACGATATACATCTTGAGGCATCGAAAAAAGCAGAACATTTTTATCTTAGTCAGATGCCTCCAGATGTGTTGCATTTACATGAATCGACTAAAAAACAAAAAAGGCGCATACAATATTGCTGCACCTCCCGCACAAGTGTTGAAGCGCCCCACACACAAGTTGCATCGAAATTTCAAGTTGCACCACTTTCAAGACACCAGGTATAGGTTTTCTTCAGTAGTTCTAATTTCTAACAACGGTACGCGGTTCTTAAAAGAACTACTGCAGTGAAATTTTAGCCTATAGCTTGTGGATTTACGTGTGGCACATAGCATGCACGCAGAAAGCATAAGTTTTGCAGATGGAAGACATTTTGGAGATGGAGTGGAATATTTCTATAATGGAATGAGAATGGGATGGAAGAAAATCTCAGGATGGAAGATGGAAATATGTCTTCCATTCCATCCCATACTCTGCTCACACCTCATAAAATTATGCTTTTAACCTTATCTGTAGCGACACGGGGCTTTATGAGGACGCCCCACTCTAGTAGTGAAATATTTCACAGAGGGAAATATGCTAGAAATGTGAAATTTCTTGAGTTTTAGTTTTTATTCTTTGCAAATTTTCTAAACCTAAACTGGTCATTTTTCTGCCTTCCTGCCCTTCACAATAAGCATTTCGTCTCAGGTGGCTAGACATTTTCGTGTAATGCTAGTTGTATAATATATATATGTTAATGTTAGTGCAATTACTTTGAAATGTAAAAACGCCTAAAAATGGCTTAGGCTATATTTATGAGAAAAAGTATTTTTTGTTTAGTTTAGCATTACTTTGTGTTATAATTCAAAAATTTCAATTTTGAAGCTATTTTCGTGAAATTAGAATAAAAACCGACTCTCTAACGTCTTTTCATCTTAAAAAATGATTTCAATAAATTTGTTGGTAAAAATTCAATTTCTATACGCACAATACACATGACTATTACCTTGTAAAATATTTTGGTTCTGTGATTTTCATAGCTCCCGTTATTAGCAATTAATTAGCACGGGGCTAAGATAGCCGTGACGCTGTTTCCGCGTACGAAAACAGCTCGTATTAAGATAGGGTTAACACGGATTAAAATCTTATGAAACTTAGTTCGGAAAAACTTCTAGAAGAGCCAAATATCTCTCATTGGTAGCGGTCGGTTGAAATCAAGACGCCCCTTTGTGCCTGCAGCACAACAACTCCTTAAGAACGCAGAAGAACTTGGTTTAAGTGCGGCACACTGGACGAACCACATGTGGAACACGGAGTGGCAAAACCACACCTCCACGCTCCGTGACTTTATACCCGACGCCGATCCCCGTCCACCAGCGATGTCCCTCGCAAGGCTTGCGTGGGTCAGGCTTAACCGCCTGCGAACTGGCGTCGGCCGCTTTCGTTCGGACATGCACAAGTGGGGCCTGGCTCCTTCATCAGAATGCGAGTGTGGTGCCACGGAACAGACCGCAGACCATGTCATCCACCACTGCCTAACCCACCGGCCTCCACACGGTGCGCATGGTCTGAGGGTCCTGGACGACGATACTGCTGAGTGGCTGAAGATTTCCTGCCCTCCAATCTAGCCTGGAAAGATCGCTCATACGCCATCATCATCATCATTGGTGAACAACTTACATAGCCTACCTTGTATGCGATCAGCTGTTATACAGCTTAGCAAGCTAACAAATTTATTTGGCTTTGTGCAACGCTCCAAAAAAGTTTAAAAAATGTATAGGGCCTACTGGCGAGCCGCGAAGCGCAGTTTGGAATCCACAGGTTTATCAGACTACCAACCACAAGGTAGCTTAAGTAGATAGAGAGTAAACATTTATGAGTACGCATATTTGATAATTCTGTTGCATCTTCTCTCTGAATGAGACTGATGTACACAGATCGACACAGTTAACGCAAAATAACTTTGACGTTCTTTAAGTTATTAGTGATAGCGTAGTTATACGTAGAACGTAGCATCTTATCTTCGTTTCCTCCAACCGGACTGACCAAGGTTAACAATTTTACCCCAGTTTACCTTATTGTAAGCTTTAGTTTGCGGCCAGTTTTCTTCTCATTGCTAAACATAGACGTTTGAAAAAAATTGATATAAACATATATTCTAACCATGTAAAGTACTGCTTTTGTTACGATATAGTTACAAAAATAGTCTAGTTACTTGTAGTTCTAATACAACTACACAGGCGATGCACAACTACAGTAGGCCTATTCTACAAGAGTAATGCAACGCAACACTAGTACCGTAACAAACACGATCGCTTATACTGTATTTCTTCAGAAGCTTTTTTATGTTTTTACCTAAGAGTTTACGAGTATTGGTTGTGTAACTTAGGCTACATGGCAGTGAAAAAATGGAAGAAACTACATAGCGACAAATTGAAGCATAAATTGTCAAAAATAATAACTTTTTTGATTCCACTAAATCAGCTTTGGCCTCAATAAGTATGGCTCTGTACAAATTCATAGAGCGAAAAAACTGCGTAGCCTACTGTTGGGGTTTCGTACAGTTCATAACTAAAGCTCTTCAAGCAACAACAAAAAGTAATTGATTCCGCTTGATGATAATGTTGTTTGGTACCGAGCCTGCTAGCCAGAATAGACAACACAATAACAGCGGTGTAATATTGTAGAGTGCAGCTCTGCTGTGATTTGGGTGAACCTAATATCCGCCATTTTCACGTTTTCCAGATAAACGACTTTTTGTGTTTAAATCTGTAAAGTTACCAAGGTAAAACACTCGAAGTTGATTTCTGTAAGGCTAGAACGGACAACCAAACAAAATTTTTAAGAATAAAATTTGAACCAGGTTTTTGTTTGTTTATTAAAACATGGCGTATATTTGGTTTTGCCAGATAACTAGGTATAAAAAATGCATTAGGTTTGTGTGAAAAAACTTAATGTATATTCTCTATGTTGGCTTTAACCGCCTTATTAGCTTATTTAATGTTATGCATTTGTATGGTAAAACCCAATATAAGCTAAGTGTTGGCTTTGTAAGCCTAAATCAAACCTAAAGTAAGCCTCTGGATTTCTCCCAGAACTGCGTATCATTTTGTCACTGTAATCTGTAGATAAGCCTGTTAGGTTAAAGGCTGTCGCCGATTTAAAATCAGTTGCTGTTAGCCTACTGCCTACTTGATTACCATGCCTTCATTTAAGGCTAACGTATGCTACACAGCATCTGGTACGGTTGATTAGAAATGACCAAACACACTGCAAGTAGCTTACTCCCGGGCCTATGCTTTAAAAGCTTAATAATCGTATGCAAGCTAAGTTATTTAGCGTACCGTAAAGCCAACTAAGCCATCAATATACAAGTAGGCTACGAAAAGTCAAACTGATCGACGAGATGTAGGCCTAAATGATACGGCATTTGATGAAAAGAAAATCTAGGATAGTGTGTTCGGACGGACAATTTTAGGCTAGCCTACATAACTTAATTAAGCTTAATTAGTGCTTAACAACATTTTAGCCCAATCTACTTTATCGAACGCTTTTAAATCCGCTTCACGCAGCTCAAGAGATGTAAGATGTGGTGAAGTAGCTTGCTGCAATGCTGCTGAAATTTTGCCTGTCATGTGACGATATCCTGCTACGTGATTGGAGTAGACGAGTATGTTAGGTTTCAGAAAATTATTCTTGCACAGATTAGAATATGTTAGGTTTTACACACCAGTTGTCTCGAAAGCCATACTACATTGGGGCACAAATTTTGTCAGGAGATGCATGAAGCCTTTAAACGTAGAAAAATGTAAAAAAGTCATTTTTGGCAACATGGCGGATATTACAATTTTGGTAAAGAGGTCACTTTCTTCAACCACAGACATATACAACCAAGCAACCACACGGCATTTAACATGATCCATTAAAATTGAACATAAACTATAAGCTACAAAGGTTTTCGGCCATACACACGTTAGCCCTTAACAAGTAACACAAAAAAAATAACTGCTTATCATATCTACAATGAAAATGAATGACTGATGTAAACACTGAATTGAAAAACGAAATGCAAAATGAAACGGCATAGCATAGGAGAAAGGCACATCACATGGCGTTTAAATTACGCGAGGCAAAGACACATCAAATGTGATGAGAGGAACAACTCTTGTTACAGTTTCTGCCTTGAGCATCAACTCCTTTCCTTGCCGTTTGCTGTTCACGACTTCTGCTAAAGGCAAACGTCCTAATTTAGTTTCTCTCTCTTTTGTTGTAGACGCTCTTTCAGTTAGTGTTGTCAGCTGTGAAGATGGTTGTGGTTTGGTGTAAGCTATACGTAAAGAGTATCTTATTGTATTGTACTTTATGTTTTCAGATGTTTCGTTTTAAGTGAATAAAGCCTTATGTTAGGTTAATCTTGAGTCTACTTTATACAACAATTTATTCACTTAATAACATGAATAAGCATTTGTGGCCAAAAGAATTTGATGTTGATCCAAATGGACCTGAAGCTGCTAGGAAGTGGGAACACTGGAAACTTACTTTTCAAAACTACGTCAGGAGAATCGACGACGCTACCGACGATGACAAACTGGCCGTTCTGATCAACCTTCTAAATACTTCCGTGTACTCGCTCATCAGTGAAGCCACAACCTATGACGATGTCCTGGCACGTCTTGAAGGGATGTATCTGAAGCCAGTAAACGAGGTCTTCGCTAGACACAAGCTTAATACATGTCGGAAAAAGCTGGGTGAGCCTCTCGAAGATTTTTTTTAAAGGCTGCAGAAACTTAGTACCGACTACAATTTTAAAGCCGTTAGTCTTTAGGAAAACAAAAAGCAGCCGTTCGAGATGCTTTTATTGCTGGAATTGACTCTGCGTATATTCGTCAAAGACTGCTGGAAGACAATGTGCTGCAATTTTAGAAAGCATTCGACAAAGCTCGAGCACTCAACGATGCCCGGTTAAATGCCGAGTCGTACCATACACCGGATGCTCAGGATGTTATCGCTTGCCCTCTTGCTGAAAACGTTTCTACCGCAAGGACGCCTTATAAAAGTGAGTGTGCTGCCATGAAGCTAGAGATGTGTTTCTTTTGTGGTGCTAAACGGCACTCTCGGGAAAACTGTCCAGCGAAAGATTGCATTTGTTTTAACTGCCAAAAGAAGGGGCATTTCGCTACAGTTTGTCGAATGAAGAGGGGTTCCAAGGAAACGCCGAAACTTACAGCAGCTGCTTGTGACGAGTCAACAAATCTTGCTGTCTTGTGTCCTATGCAAAATTCTGATGACGACAAAGTTAATGTTGCTGTCACAATCAATGGTGTTTCTGGAAGAGGGCTCATCGACACAGGTGCTACCCGTAACCACATCAAGATGGACGTTGCTCGCCTCGCTAAACTTATTGTTGTCAAAAGAAACACGGAGAAAATTAACTTGGCAGTTGAAGGCGCATCTGTCAATACTTTTGGGTCTTGTTCTGCCTCAGTGGATCTATTAGATCGGAGCTATCGAGATATCGAATTCTCAGTGATGGATGATTTGCTTTGGGATGTGATTCTCGGACGTGAGTTCCTAAAGCAACACCGTAGTGTCAATTTTAACTTTGGGGGACCTGATAACTCTTTACACTTAGGTGTTCTGGATGCGTTAAGAGCGGTCAAACCAGTGCAATTATTCGAAAATTTGACCTCGGATTGTCGTCCAGTTGCTTCAAAATCTAGACGCTATTCAAAAGCTGATCAGGAGTTCATTGAAAGTCAAGTTACTCAACTCCTTAAGGACGATATCATAGAACCCAGTTCTTCACCATGGCGGGCGCAGCTGGTTGTTGTCAAAAACGAAAACCCCAAAAAGAGAATGTGTGTGGACTACAGCCAGACCGTAAATCAATTTACACATCTGGATGCGTATCCCCTTCCCAGTATGCAGAGTATTATCCATAATGTCTCACAGTACAAGTATTTCTCCACTTTGGATTTACGGAGCGCCTATCATCAGATCCCTCTTCAACCAGAAGAACGCAATTATACAGCTTTCGAAGCTAATGGACGGTTGTTTCAGTTCAAGCGGATTCCATTCGAACTGAAAAATGCAGTACCCTGCTTCCAACAGGTTATAAGCGATATTATTTCCACATACAAATGCAAAGGAACCTACGCTTACCTCGATGACGTCACCGTATGTGGCAATACGCGCGAGGAACACGACGAAAATTTGAAGACGTTTTTGGATGCAGCCAAAGAATGTAGGTTAACCTTAAATAAAGACAAATGTGTTTATGGTACAGAGACCATAACATTGTTGGAGTACTGCATATCACATGGAGTAATGAAACCCGACCCTGACCGTGTTACACCTGTCCTTGACATGCCAATCCCAACAAGCCCAAAACGTGCCAACGCATGGTAGGAATGTTCGCCTACTATGCGCAATGGGTACAGGGGTACTCCAAGAAAATTAAACCTTTAGTTGCGGCACGAAGATTTCCACTCGACGACGAAGCACTGCAAGCAATCAAGGCATTAAAAGAGGATCTCTCAGCAGCTGCACTTGGAGTTATTGATGAGCAGCTTCCTTTTGTGCTAGAAACTGATGCCTCAGACAATGTTATCTCAGCAACCCTAAACCAAGGTCGCCCTGTGGCCTTCTTCTCAAGAATGCTCAATAAGAATGAACGTCATCAGTCCAGTGTTGAAAAGGAGGCCTTAGCCATTGTGGAGGCTGTACGGAAATGGTCGTATTTCCTGGCAGGTAGACATTTACCATAATTACGGATCAAAGGTCAGTAACATTCATGTACAACTCAAAGAACTATGGTAAAATCAAGAATGACAAAACTTTGCGTTGGCGCATGAGTCTTGGCGAATATGATTTTGACATAGCATACCGTGCTGGACACTATAACGCTGCCCCCGATGCACTTTCTCGGGTTTATTGCGCCACTACGCATAGCAACGCCTTGTATAAAGTTCACGATTCATTATGTCTGTCACGATTTCTTTCTATCTCTTACCAGGAAAAAGACTTGGAAAGATTCAATGACGTAGTTTAATGGGTCAAACCGAAAAGCAGTCAATTAAATGTCGAATAATTCTACTAGTGAAATGAGAATCTGACTTCTTGAAGAACTTTAACGAACGGCTTCTCAAATAACTCTAAATTCGAACACAATTTATATCAGCACCAATTCTCATCTACTTGTATTCACTTACTTCAAGTCTCAATCACCAATAATTTCTGCATCAACTACCAATCCACAACTCATAACACAACTCTCATAACCAACTCAATAATAATCATCATAATAATCCATTACGCAAATTACACCACTATTTATAAAAGGTTTGTTCGGTCTAGTAACTTCGAGAAGGTTACGTAGTGTTGCATCACACGAACTCATCGTCGGTCACGTAGCATTGAGCGGCATAAACAAGCAAGTTTAAAGAAGTCTAAAGAATGTCACGTAGGAGTAGAGGACTGTTACATAATACAGATTTCATAATCAGAGGTCCATTCGTAAACAACCTTGTGACATCATGACAAACGATATTGGCAATTGTGAAAACAACAGAACGTTCCAGATACAGAATGATTTAGAATTACGTTGCAGAACAACGACTTCACAATTAGAGGTTACTACTGGTCATTGACCGATAATAACATACCGCTCAAGAATTTTATAATGAAAACAGCACATTCTGTCAAAACGCAAAGCAGCCCGACGCGACGCCTTACACATTGATTGTGACAATGTCATCCTGGCGGTACTCGTTTGTACCATTTTGTTCGGGCGAAAAATTTACCATATTCTCTCGATGAAGTTCGTAACGTTGTACAAAGTTGTAGTATATGTGCCGAAGTAAAACCCAAATTTTACAAGCCTCCTCCAGCGCAAGTTATAAAAGCTACACAACCGTTCGAACGTATAAGTTTAGATTTTAAGGGTCCCTTGCCATCCTCAACTAAAAATCGATTTGTACTGACAATTGTTGATGAATTTTCACGCTTTCCATTTGCGTTTCCTTGTCGCAGTACGGATGCACAATCTGTAATTTCTTGTTTGAACAAATTGTTCTTTATGTTTGGAATGCCTGCCTATGTTCATTCCGATAGGGGCTCTGCATTCCTCTCGCGTGAACTCATCACTTACTTGCATAGCAGAGGAATTGCGTGTAGCCGCACATCTGTATACAATGCTCCTGGTAATGGTCAGTGTGAGCGGTATAATGGAATCATATGGTCCGCAGTGAAGCTTGCTTTGAAATCACGTAAACTTGACATATCGCAGTGGGAACTTGTATTGTCTGATGCTTTGCATTCAATTCGGTCACTGTTGTGTACTGCTACAAATGAAACACCCCACGAACGGCTATTTTCATTTAACCGTCGCTCATCCTTTGGTGTTTCCGTGCCTACGTAGTTGAGTACACCTGGCAATGTGTATTTGAAGTCTCATAGTCGCTCTACTGAATACGATCCACTTGTTGAGGAAAAGGAGCTTGTTCATGCCACTCCAAACTATGCCCGCATTCGATTTCCTACAGCGAGGGAAACAACAGTATCGGTTAGAGATATTGCACCGATAGGGCAGTCTTCATGTGAGCAGAGTGTTTCGATGGACGCAGAACTGCCAGAGTCAACGGACTCATTGCAGAGACATGACGTTGATGTTCCTACTGAAATTTCACGTGATGTTCCTGATAACTGTGATAATACTGATCGCGATCTTGACCTTTCATGTGAATCTAATGTACCTTCTCCTGTTGATTCCTCTCCGACTCCTCCAACTACCTTAAGGAGATCCACGCGTATAAGAAAACCTGTAGATTGTTATGAATGTGTTCCATACGTTTGAACCTGTTTGTGCATAAACCTGTTTGCAAGTGTTTATGGTAATATTTTAGGGAGGATGAATGTGATGAGAGGAACAACTCTTGTTACAGTTTCTGCCTTGAGCATCAACTCCTTTCCTTGCCGTTTGCTGTTCACGACTTCTGCTAAAGGCAAACGTCCTAATTTAGTTTCTCTCTCTTTTGTTGTAGACGCTCTTTCAGTTAGTGTTGTCAGCTGTGAAGATGGTTGTGGTTTGGTGTAAGCTATACGTAAAGAGTATCTTATTGTATTGTACTTTATGTTTTCAGATGTTTCGTTTTAAGTGAATAAAGCCTTATGTTAGGATAATCTTGAGTCTACTTTATACAACACATATCTACAATGAAAATGAATAACTGATGTAAACACTAAATTGAAAAACGAAATGCAAAATGAAACGGCAGAGCATAGGAGAAAGGCACATCACATGGCGTTTAAATTACGCGAGGCAAAGACGCATCAAATGACGTATCAAGAAAAGACTTTAAGAAAATAAGAAGCACTTGAGGCAAACAACTGTGTATTGAGGCGAGGATTGTATGATTTTATTAGCAAAGCTTTTCGACACGTACATGTGTCCTCATCAGGAATTACATATCTGCAATACAAATAAAATGAAAATTGTAAGGTAAAAACGTTTGAGTTTTTTTTAATTATGTTATATTTGTGTATGTAATACATCATGTTAAACCCGCTGAAGTTACGTTGTTTTATTTCTCTATAGTTCAACAAAGCAAACTCTCTACCAAAGCTTTATTAGCAATACTTCGTGGATTTTTAGTGTCGAATTCGGTGGAACATTTACGCATAATTCTGAACGACTCCAATGATGGTTTGTTATTTGAACATGTTTGACAATCGAATATGTGATCTTTAATGGCACTTTGCTTGTCCAAATTAGTTAAATCTAAGTGCTCTCTCACTCTCGTGGCCAAATGCCGCGTAGACGTACCGATGTATGTACAATTCGCGGTATGCGAACAAGTGAACTTCTACACGACATTTGAACACAAGTAGAAGAGAGTCCTAGATTTAAGCTGAAAATAATAGCCAACTTTGAACGTTTTATACACAGGAACAATATCCACGTTGAACTTCATTTTGATAAAACTTGACATATTACTGACAAAGCGTCTCGATGCTTTACCCACAAAGGGAACTGTAAGACAGTTTTTCCATTCACGTTCGTCCGCTTGAGAGTGCGTAGAACGCAGTGGCGTACCGTGACCACTTCGACAGGGTGTTCAGTGACGGCAAAGCAACAGCGGTGGGTCTGGGGGGCCTCCCCCAGAAAATGTTTAAAATTAACATTGAATTTGGTGCGTTCTGAGAGCATTTTCAGCACAAATTCTGAACATGAACAGAACTGACAAAAATAATGTTGTCGGAATGGAGAAGAATACAAAATAGATATTTATTTGACAGCGCCTATTGAATGAAAGACTTAATAATATCAAACATTAAGTTGCATTTCTAAAGTCACATACTTCAGTTCAGTTTTTATTTCCGACCATCAAAACGAACAATATTACCGTAGGTACTTGCCATAACACAGCAGGAGTTTGAAAAAACGCGAAAGTTAAAGCGTGCTCGAGATGGAAATGATTTACTTCATGCAAGGATTAGGCACGGTCGCAACACCTTGAGAAATGTAGCCTACAAGCAAATTAAAAACATACAAGTGAAAGTTAAAACAAAAAACAATAGCAAAGCAACTCGATAATAAACAAGCTTTAGCCACTAGCCAATTTTTTTATTATCAGTACCGGTATCATTTTGTTCATTGGCTTCACATTTTAATATATATATACAAACCAGGAGACACAGAAAGCCACTTTGAGTCAGCTGGCACCTGCTACATAATTAGGGTGTTTCAGCAATAAGGTACAATACCAGTAACATACAAACACTCTAATTACAAAACGATTAGATGTGTTGTTTTAGAATGGTGCATCAATGATATTGGCTGTTGCCATAAGCTTTGTTGCAGATTCAGACAAGCTAGTCCTAATTTACTGGCACTTGGTGCATAAAAAACATTTTATCTTATCTTGTTTCCAACTCTCATCACCTCAAACTCTAATCCAACAAGCTAAAACTTGCTATTGCCTGGGATTCCCCCAATGACGCACCAAGGTGTGCAGATCAGCGAGTGCACAGCCTGGCTGACCTAAAACCATTGCTGTTTTCGCTGCCTTGTGACGTCATTTTTCTTAATTGTTTATTTTAAATAGCACTTGCCAAGCTGTCAGTGCACACCCAGCTTAAAGGTAATGACCGAAAAAAATTAAAGGCAATGACCTCAAACGTTGGAGTATTAAAATTAGAAGGGGACGAGTTTTGCAATTGAAAAGAAAGCAATCAGCATGCAGCAAGATGTTAGAATATCATGAAAGTAAAGAACATTGACAACCGATGGAAATTTTTTTTTTCTGGGTTTCTTGGGGTGTTCAGTGCACACCTTGAACACCCTGAATATACGCCACTGGTAGAACGTGAATCCAAAAAAACCCTCAGCACCTTATTGAAAAACCATGTGGGGTAGTTGTTCGCAATAAAATAAGACCGTAAACGACTGACTTCAATAGTAAAATTATCAAAATTAGAGCAAATATCTTGTGCTCGCTTGAGCAGGCATTTAATTAATCCAGATTTGTAGGTAGAAGGACATACAGCATTAAAATTGAGAAGGAGGTTGGTATTGGTTGGTTTTCGCCAAACCCAAGTGTCAAATTTGTTTTTATTAATTTTAATTTCGACATCGAGAAAGCTTTGCTAATAAAATCGCGAGGCTTTGCTAATAAAATCATACAATCCTCGCCTCAATACACAGTTGTTTGCCTCAGGTGCTTCTTATTTACTCAACGTCTTTTCTTGATACGTCATTTGATGCGTCTTTGCCTCGCGTAATTTAAACGCCATGTGATGTGCCTTTCTCCTATGCTCTGCCGTTTCATTTTGCATTTCGTTTTTCAATTCAGTGTTTAGATCAGTTATTTATTTTCATTGTAGATATGATAAGCAGTTATTTTTTTTTGTGTTACTTGATAAAGGCTAACGTGTGTATGGCCGAAAACCTTTGCAGCTTATAGTTTATGTTCAGTTTTAATGGATCATGTTAAATGCCGTGTGGTTGCTTGGTTGTATATGTCTGTGGCGGATATTAGGTTTACCAAAATCACGGCAGAGCTATGCGGCCTATTAATGAGTTTTTCATAGCTATTATTGCTAATTTGTTGCAGACAAAGAATTGGTTGGTTGATTTTGGATAGGCCTACTTATGCTCAAAGTGAGAAAACTTCTTTGATAGTTAACCCTTTGAAGATTGGAGGGGGGGCTGTCAATTCAACTTTTTGTGTCAACAGTTGTATCTCTAAAACCACTGAGGCTGCAACTACGAGATTTCTTGACTTTTCCTAACTTTTGTTCACCTCTATTGAGCTGAAATTTTGAGCAAATAAAGGTTATAAATTGAGAGATATAAGGCATTTCTCAGCACATCCTCTGAAATATTTCATATTCTATTGTTTAAAATTTTCCCACCAGCTGGATGAAAGTAATTAATTTGGCCCTCCTAACTGTTTCACAGCGTGAAGGGAATTGGCTGTAAAAATTTTAATCACAACATTGCAATGCATGTTTTTCATTACTCTACCAAAAAATAATGTGCAAACTCACGCTACAATTACAGTCGTATGTCACCTCAACATTTCAAGGCATATGAGCAGTTCTAAAACTTACATAGTTTTAATTTTGAATATGCTCAGCGTGAATAATTTTACAAAGTGAATCCCAAGTTTTGAAACCGTGCCTTAAAAAATAACAAAGATATCACTCCTAAAGCATAAGAAGAATCGACAGCCCCCCCCCCCACAAATTGAGCAAAACTCCAGGAGCCCAACCTTCTAAGGATTAATCCTGGAAGTTTGTAGCCTAGACTCTACAATGTAGAGACTTTGAACCACAGACACAGGCCTGGTCACCGAGATTGACAAAGTTAATTTTCTGCTTGGTGTTGAAGGTTTGTTGTATGAATTTATTCCATCTAGCCTACTACGTGCCGCAAAATTGAGTGCAGTCTATAAAAATACGTTGCTCAAGCGCACACTACAGTTTCCAACTGTGTCAAAACAGGCATGAAGCCTGTTCAAGTGTTCATGTTTGATAAGCATGAAGCAATGAAATGACGCATATGCATCTGCTTTTACTTTCGCATTCATCAGTTACAGAGCTGAATCAATTATAATGGTAATTAAATGCAATTAAATACACATGTTCATGTAATTAGGAGATCCCCTATCCTTAACCCTATCTGTAGCGACACGGGATTTTATGAGGACGCCCCACCCTAGTAGTGAAATATTTCTCACAAGGAAATATGCTAGAAATGTGAAATTTCTTGACTTTTAGTTTTTGTTCTTTTCGAATTTTTTAAACATACACTGGTCATTTTTCTACCTTCCTGCCCTTCACAATAAGCATTTCGTCTCAGGTGACTAGACATTTTCGTGCAATGCTAGGTATATATTCTTTTATATTATGACATTATATATATAGTTATATATATAATGTTAATGTTAGTGCAATATAAATGTTAGTGCAATTACTTTGAAATGTAAAAAAGTCCAAAATGGCTTATATTTATGAGAAAAAGTAATTTTTAGTTTATTTTAGCATTACTTTATGCTTTAATTCAAAAATTTCAATTTAGAAGCTATTGTCGTAAAATTAGAATAAACACAGACTTTCTGACGTCTTTTCATCTCAAACATTTCATTTCAATAAATTTGTTAGTTAAAAATTCAATTTCTATAGGCGCAATACACATGGCTATTATTTACAAAAATATTTTGGTTCTGTGATTTTCAAAACTCCCGTCAATAGCGATTAATTAGCACGGGGCTAAGATAGCATGTGACGTGCTTTCCGCGCACTCAAACAGCTCGTATTAAGATAGAGGTAATGGAACTCAATAAATGTAATTGTAATTATACAGTACAGTAGGCCTAATTGTAATTGAGACTTTTTGTTGTTGTGTAAATGTAACTTCAAAAATTTTTGGTTCAAATAATAATTAGGCTATATTTGGTAAGTTGCACGCATGGTATCAGTAGGCTACTTTTATTGAGCCGCAAGTTGAGGTAAGGGACTTCTACAGTACTTTGCAACCTAATCTTTTCCAAATGCAGTTCTACTTATTTTGATAAACTTAAACCATAAAAATCATCGATGAACATACATATTGAAATATTCATTTTTTGTAATTAAAACTTGTAATTGCAAGTTGAAAATTTCAAATCAATGTAATTGTAGTGCAATTAAAACTTTTGATAGTTTAATTATAATGGAATTGAGCTGAAAACGTGTAACTGATCCAACTCTGATCTGATAACATTTGCAACTATTAATAGAAAAGATCATAACTCTGATGAATATCCAAATTTTTTCAATAATCTATTTGGATTAACACATGTACGAGCCATTCCAAATTAGGTAACAGACGTTTTAACAATTAGTTCCAAAATGACAAACCATGTCGAGCACCAAGGTTGATGCGATTTATTTCGAAACCAATCGTGAATAGATCATGGTTGATACTTAGACTGATACCTGACTTTAAAGGAAAGCAGCAACAAAAGCAGTCCACAAAAAATGAAAAATGTATTACATAAGTTTTTCTTTTTATTACAGCCTTTGGCGTTGGTCAATTTTAACAAATTTTACCACAAGCAAGCCAAGAAATGATCACAATTGTATAGCTTCAATGTCATGCATTTGTGATAGACTACTAAAGTTTAGTTCATCATGTTCCTTCCATCGGGTTCCAAGTCTTCATATATCCCCACCACTGTTCCATTTGGACATGCATAATCTTCACTAGAATCTGGAAGTGTGTATGGAACGGGTGTTTTCTCCAACTGAAATACAGTTATATAAGGTAACCTATGAACAAAGCTGTGGAATCCCGGCTATTAATTTTTGTAACCTTTAGTTAGGCTCATATCAACTTATAGCTTACTGATTGTCAAAAATAACTACTCACTATCTTATTCTCCGCATGCAGAAAATAAAATAATTAACACCAACAATTCAACATAGCACGAACTAAAGGGCAATTTTGTAAAACCACATCAGTTGAAAATATCAATTAGTAACATAGACTCAGGAATCAATGTAAATACTTTTTGAAGCCACAGACCTACAGAATCGCTTTTTACTATGACATATTTATCTGTAGACCTACCATTAACAAAATTAATATTCCTGAAATCTTGACATGACTAACTTAATTTCTCATTTATTTCCTATTACTTTAGAACCAACAACTGTTTGCACCTTTATGAGCTGATTTACTGTGACTTAATGATAAAAGCTTTCCTTTAAATTTAAAATTTGTTTTCGTTAAAAAAATCTTAGAAGATCCTAAATTGAGGAATTTTTGATATCATCTACTCTGTCAGATTCATCTAAGTTTTTTTTTCGACAAGGAAATATCACAGTCTTTGCTTTCAAACTACAAGTTGTGTCTCAGTAAGAACTGATGCAAAAATAGTGTTAACAAAAGACCCAAGTAGTTTTTTAACAATTAACACTACTCCTAAATATATGCAATCAAATATCTGGAATATGGCAAAGCCCAAGAACCTGACAATATTCTACCAGAGTTCATGTAGCACTGCGACTCCATATAACGTCTACCCAACCTGCCAAATCGCAACGTGTTGGTAGCCCGAAATAACTCAATCTTGCTTATAAACGCTAGTTAAAATTTTACCTTCCCTCTAAGTTATGGCCAATATCAAAACATATATTGTATTATGGGAAATAACGACAAATACAGGGTGATTGAAAAGTAACTCCCTATTTTAAAATAAATACAATTTATTCAAATGCTATATCATGTTTCTCAATTTTTGTGTATATATTACTTAATGTATGGCAATTTAATTTATGTTCTTGTTTTCCTTTCAGATTTGTTTAAATATTGTTCAATTTCAATCTTTTCAAATTTATTTTATTTCAAAACCCTACAAAAATGGCTGGACGTCTTACTCTACAGGAACGTTGGCTTGGCTTGAATGTTGGCTTGGTTTAGAGATTGGCCCAACCATGGCCACCTAAAGATACGGCCTGATTTGTCACATTTTGCATAAATTTCCAGGTTTTTCTAACTTTGGGCGAACGTTTAAATATATTTTTCTAAAAATTAGATTTTGACGCTTTCTTTATTCTTTTCCCCAGATGACACAATAGGTTTTAACATTCTCACATGTTGAAAAACAAAGAAAATTTGATTTCGAAGATTTTAGTCAGACTGTTAATTTTCAATAACAGTCTGATTTTGCGTTTTTTAACTTACTTTTTCTCATTTGCTACTGCTTCCCCAAGGCAACAAAAAAGTTTTATGTCATTAGGAAACCGCAAAAAGTAAAAACATCTCAAAAAATGTCAGTCAAGCACTAGCAGTAGCTGTAATCAAAATCTGCAAAATGTGACAAATCAGGCCGCATCTCCAGGTGGCCATGGCCCAACCTCTTTAAAAATATTCTATGGAGTGATGAAGCTGTATTCCACATAGGTGGATTTGTGAACCGTCATAACTGCCACTACTGGGCGGAAGAAGACCCTCGTGTTACCTGTGAAAAAATGCAAAATCGACCCAAAGTAACGGTATTGTGTGGAATGACTTTTGATAGGATTGTGGGTCCTTTCATTCTTCGCGATACCATGAATGCCGAAAGGTACCTCGCTATGTTGAAAGATGAAATTTGGCCAATTATCAGTGCTTGGGAAAATATTGAAGATTTGATTTTCATGCAAGATGGAGCTCCTCCACACTTTGCTATTGTTGTTCGTGAATGGCTAAATGCTCAATTTCCTGGAAGATGGATGGGTCGTCGCGGTTCACACGAATGGCCGGCCAGAAGTCCTGACTTAACACCCTGCGACTTTTTTCTCTGGGGTTGGCTGAAAGAGGAAGTCTACTCAACCAAACCAAGAAATTTGGAAGAACTTGAAGGGCGAATACGAGAAGTTATGATTTCCATCCCGCAAGAGTTTCTTGCGAAATCAGTTGATGTGATTCCTGGTCGACTTGAGAAGCTGGTGGCAAATAAAGGCGCCCATATCGAATTTTCAATAAAAGCCCATGCATTATACTTCCTTCTCATATTCATTAATTGTAGAAATTATATTTTAAAAATAAATTATAGTTTTTTTAAAATAGGGAGTTACTTTTCAATTGTATATTAACCAAATCACCGTCCAATCTCGCTCTATAATAATTATTTCATTTCCTCACGTTTCATGAACCTCTATCACTAATACAAAAGCTTAATTTGGTCTACAAGCACTCGTGATTATCCCAAAAACTTTTGCAGATTTAGATAACATACTTCGGGAGTCGGATTCGGTGTGTTTTTCTTCCGTTTGTAGATTATAACCGCTGCAATAATGAACGCGATCGACAGCAAGCCACAGATGACTATAGCGGCAATGACCCCACCAGAAAGTGTTGTGGTAGCTGGCTCAGGCAATAAACCTCCTAAAACATTAATGATAAATAAACATTTCACGAATATTTGTTGTTGTTTTTTGTTTTTTAGATGAGGTAAGTTATTTTTCTGATGAGGGCAGAAACTTTTGCCGAAAACGTTTGAATTTTGTAGTTATCATTTATTTTATGCATTGTTCATGAATTATGCAATTCAATCCCATCAGGTAACTAGCAATTATTATCTGTCTATTGTATACAAAAATATCGCTCTACCAAAGCTATTCTTTCCGTCAAAAGCTTTCGTAACAGCAAGACGTTGGCCCTATCTGCCTATCGGAGCATGAGTATGCTGATTTTCTATCTAAATATTTTTTTATGCGGTGATGACCATTAAATTATCATCAGCGTTGATAATCGTTAGAACCAAATCACGGAATAAGATACTTATTCAAACGTTACCAAGATGAAACTGTGTAGCATGCTTAGTCATCTGTAGCCTACTCGTTGGAATAGGTTTCATGAAGTCTGGGCTTGCAAGCGTATCATTGAAATGTGCTGCCGGGGTTAGGGTTGTTAGTGGAATGTTGGAAATGTTGTCTGTGTTCTTCAAACTAAGGGAAAGTTTCATTTACAGTAAGTTAAACCAGAGTCCGGTGACAAATTTCTGATGATTTTGAACATGCAATCGTTCGGAAACTTTTAATTCATGAGAGCCATTTAAAGTGACTGCATTTTTTACGAAACAATTCTGTGAATGCGGCAGACACAATGCAATTAAAATACGATTGAGTTTCCGTTGCAACAAAGGAATATGCCGATAAGCAAAATTGGCTGAACCATTTAAAATGCTATTCTGGGTTCCAAGCAAAACATTACACATAGAGCAATTCAAAACAAATAGACAAGTATGGGTTTTCTTTTAGATCTGAAATGTGAACATTTTCAAATAGTCTCTATTTAATTATAGATCATACCTGCGATACAGCTTTGTAAACCTTCCAACGACAATTGCGAAACTTGAGATAAAGGTGCATTTGAGTTTACAATACAAGGATAAGGTGAACCCCTGAAACGATTTAAATGAAATTAAAAGTAGGATACACAATAAAAAAAAACTTTCAATTTCAGCAATAACTTTTAATATTTCAATCAATAGGGCCTTTAATACAGTATTGTTGTATGTTGTATTCTACAAGACTTTAAGACTACAAGACTAATTCTAGTGGGCTAACAATGGTAATATCTATGATATTGATATGCATAGCCTAGTTTGTCAACATCTTGGCCTACTTGCAGTGGCGTAGCTTGGGAATGTGCCGCCCGGGGCGGATTCAGATTTTGCCGCCCCTTCAAGAAAAAGCATGTGAAAATGAAATGCGTTTCTTTATCGGCACTGCAATACGCAACGTGCTTTTTTCAATTTGCGGTGTAAAGTCAGACGAACGTAGGGGAAGGGAAGGTAATTTGATACACCCGGAAGGTAATTTGATCACAGATGCGATACTGTAATATTGGAAACGTGCCTTTAAACTTTTAATTTATTTGAGAACTTGCCTTTTAAGTTTGTACCTTGTGTTTCGCCTTTTGACTTACGCGTTTTCCATGACCTCTTGATTGGCCGCTGTTAAATACGCTTTCCTGACAGCGATGCGGCATTTTCCAACTCGAGTTTAAATAACAAGTCAATCGTTTTTAGTGCCGCAGCTATGTGGGCGTTTACGTTGCCACTTTATGTTTGAGATTTAAATAAAGTTATCTGTTTGTCTATGAGAGTTCGTCCGAAAGAGTTAGACGTCAAGGAGTCCGCGAAACATTACATGGTGTCAGAAGTTGATTCGAAGTTGTCGAAGTGTGCGAAACATTACATGGTGTCAGAAGTGGGATTCAAACCCACGCCTCCATTCGGAGAATGAACAGACGACAGGAACCAGCGAAGTGACATATAGTCTTCGAGTCAGCTGATCCCCTTATTTTGGTTTGACATTGAGTGTCTTTGCCCAGACACAGCCGCGTGCTCTGGAGCGGTGTCGAACCCACGTCCTTTCGAACGTCGCGCAGACGTTCTCACCACTTCGGCTAGCTAATACAGAAATCCCTTTGACAGCAAAGTAATAAATAAAAATGTAATATGTGGATGGCGTACTTGGGTGCTAAGATGACTGTTGAGGCCCATGTGCGCGGCGAAGCTTCTGCAGCGGGATGGACATGGGAAGGATCATTGGATAGAGTTCTTATTTAAGGGGGGTGCTTTGCGCTTTTCTCATTTTTTCACAACAGATAGCGTGTAGGCCTACGAAAGCCTATATAATAGTTGTTTCCCAAAGTAGCATGTCTTGTTAATAAAGAATAACTCAATTAAATCAACTAGATCAATGACCACATTTATTACAGTCACAAAAAATAATTTAATATACTGTATCAATTTACTTTCTCCACATGTATCAATTTACCTTTTTCAAAAAAAGTTATAAAATTCTGATTTTTGTATATTTGGATGCACATTGCAGAAAAAACGTGGCATGCCCTTGAAGCCTTATCAATGAACTGCCAAGTGAGTTTGGTTTCATCTTTCAGGAACTTTTCTTTAATTTTCCAGACAAAAATAATCTTGAGTTAAAAGTTTTACGAAAATAGCTACTCAAAAAACACACTTTTACAATTTTATGCCATAAAGGGATAAACGCACAAGTTAGCTGCATGGTGCAATTTTGTAGGCATTATTTTCACAGATCTTCCACCTATTGACAATATTTTTGTCTAATATTATTTATACATTTCTGTAGAGGGGTTGTATCAAATTACCTTCCGTATCAAATTACCTCCCCTTCCCCTGCCATTATAATTTAGTAATGTACTAAATGCAATAGCACACAAACTGCTGCAGAATTAAAATAATCAATTTGTAACCTTTTACAAGGCTACCCAAATTTGAAGAGCATGTTTCCGCCTCTGCTTAATAAAGGCTAGTAGGAATTTTGTAACGTATTAAAAACATATTAAAAACGTGCTTTTTTCAAAAATGCACTGTAGAGCTCTGCAAAACCAGTCTAACTTAATACATAGCGAAAAGATTATAGTTTCGCGTATAGAATTCAAAGATTTTCTGACTTGTTTTTGTAGGGGATTAAGCACAGCGAAGGGAGCATCTGTGCTCTCATTCAGCGATTTCTTGGCACGCGACAAACGACGGCAGCAAAAAAAACAAACACGCACTCGACGATGCTAAATTTATAAATTCCGCAGGCGAAGAAAAACAATGAATGTGACCCCGACTTGACATGGCGTCCATGAGGTCATGAAGCCATTATAGAGACTAAGTTAATTTAGTCAGTTTGCAATAAAAAAACCCTTGTAGTTTCAAGACATGTGCAATAGATAATTTCATTTTCTTAATTGACTTAACGTGGAATTATTCTATGTTTTCAACGTTGCCATTCTGTTTGCTTTTATTTTTCGTGTACTTTTGCATTATCAACAATAACAAAAAAGTCCTGTCTGAAAGTGCTGCCCCCAGACGTGCCCCCCCCCCCCCCCGTAGCTACGCCACTGCCTACTTGCTTTACATAAATAATCGAATCTGGGTAAACTTAGCAGAGAGCTGTGTTTTCGTTTTTGACCAATACATGTTTCATACTGTTGAATGGTGTAAGTGTTGTTGCAAGGATTGTAGTCCGGATTTGAGGTTTCACATGGACAGGCGCATGAATCTTCAAGACGTACACCAGCATTACTACATTTGTCCTCAGCCTGAAAATTTTATTTATTATATATTATATAATTATATAAATATATTATTTTATAAAGAATTTAATAAATCTTGTATAGCTGCAGATCTTAAAAATTTGACCTGCCTAGGAAAGATTATTTTCATTTCGGCAATCATGTTTGTTGCCTTGTCGAAGAAAAGTCAAAAATTTCTTAAAGTTCTTTACAAAGTCAAAGTTTATCAAATAGTTTATAAAGTGCACCATCGAGGTTTCGTAGAGTTCACTGGCTCAGTGAAACTTTGCAAACTGTTTGTTTCCTTTTGGAACAAAATCTTTCTTTTTATTTAGTTTGAGAAAAAAGAGCAATTGTATTTCTTTGTGATTTTGAAACACAACGCGTTGCCAGAAATTTTAGTTTAAGAATGTTCCGCACAAAACAGTTTTGTTTTTTGTTTTGATTTCATTTGGAACTCTTGGAATTTCGTTTCGACCAAAAATATTTCTTTGAATAAACTCTCGTATTGTTGCAATAAATAAAAAAAAACTTAATGATTTATTGTTGTTTAGTGATTTCATCCTTGTATAGCATATAGGCTACCTTAAGCGATTCGAAAGCGTATTTGCAATTTGCAGGTTGCTGCAGCAGATGGGGCGATTTAAAAGGCAAGATTTAATGCGGTTGAAAGAAATTTCGTATTTGATCTCTTAAATTCTTCCCAACGAAATTGTTCTCAGCTGGGTTAAATCTTATCTTCTGATTGGTCAATAATCTTCATCTGCTACAACAATTTGCAGATTACAAATACGCATACCATATGTCTATTTCTATAAAGAGCAGAAGATAATTGGTTGTTGGTGTCTATCTACCACCAGCGAATAGATATTTCTTGACATCAGTACCATCCTTTCCTGCGCCTTGTATATAGGCTTTTTACAATTTGAATTATCGACAAATCGAATAAAGCTAAAATTCAGGTTATATCACCTTGTGACTGAAAACAAAGAACATCTACCGAAGTTCAACGAAACCTTAGAAGCTATAAAGCCATTCTCTGACAGCCTGTAAATCTTAAAGACTTCTAAAGTTTGATAGCTCTTTGAGTGTCTGCTATCTCTATAAGTAAACTCAGTTGACATGTAAATGATTCCAAGAATTATCGTTCAACTTCGTGTTATGCGTTCCATGTAAGTTTTGTGAGCCTCTCCTGCTCCGATGAATAGCCTATAATCTAGCATAGTTAAAACTTTACATAAATAGGCTTTCAAGCAGAAGAACATCAACTGCACACCCAGCCATTTTCTTAACGCACAATCTAGAAGACGGATTGAGACCGGTTTGGATCCAAAAGAAGTCCTTCATTTTGATTCCAAATATGTCAACTTTTATCGGCATATGAGACAATGTGATACAACAGTTTGGCAAAAAATAAATTGAGCACTTTTCAAAAACAAAAAAGTTAATAATTAATCTAACTCTAATAAAGTTTCAGCGCATTCAAAAAAAATACTGCTGACGTCACTGCGTGTATGGTTTCCACATCGCCATGCAAACATGCGAGTGCGACGCTTAGCGTAAAAATCAAGTGTGATAATTTGCATTTAAAAAATTACTTGAAAACACAATACTGACCAAGTTTAAGCAAGAACATCTTTTAGATTGAGAATTACAAGTCCCGGGGTTAGACGCGGTTGGTTCTCCACTAACAATAAGAAAAGCTGACATGCCTCCAATTGGAAACAGAGTGAAGTTGAAGCAAAAACCATCCGTACCTCCATTTGTTATGCCGTTGTATCTGGTATCAGCTGTAATCTAAGAACAAACCATATGTTTATACGTCAGAGTACTGGTAAGCTATCTTAGTCAGTGCATTGTAGCCTACTGTAAATAAAATAAAAATAAAAATAAATTGTGTCAGGTTTACTTCTTCCAACCTGACAAAATACTCCTAGACAAACCAATTGAAAGCTTAGACTATAATTTTTGCCAATTTGAGACATCACGTTTTTTATTTTATTTGAGAGTTGTTAACGACAGGTGTTTTCGAGGCTCTCCTGTTGTTCTTACGTAAGACATTTTAGTTTGGTGCCCGCTATCACCCCAGGGAGTGGAACACTGCGAACGCTTGTTCTTGTACTTTAAGTTCTTTCAGTTTTACAATGGGTAATTGAGAAAATGTTTCATGTTTAGATCTATGGTACGAAAAATAGGCCTACAGTAACCAGAGGTGGGCAGTACCGAGTACAATTGTACCGCGGCACTGTACCGCGGTAATTTTTGAAATTTGTACCGGTTGCCTAAATACCCAGTACTTTTTTGGTTAAAATACCCGGTACTTTTATCGGTACTTTTTTTCAACAATGTTAACTCCGTAACGATTTAATCCATGAACGAAAATGGCGCGAAGAAAACTTTTGAGGCTAAAGACATTTTGAGGCCGAAACGAGCTGGATTAAGTGACACTCATTTTGAGATGCTACTGTTTTTGAAAGCGAATGCCTAGAACAGGCTTGCCCCAAACTTTTACTAAATACCCAATTAGTTATAAACTGATAGGCCTATAACTTTAGGGTCTTATCAATTTTTTTTTATAAAGTGTTGGGGACTATACTGCAATTCCTAAAATTTTTTAGTACTCTTTTGCTTTGAATTGTGTGTGAATAGGAGTCCAATGAGGATTCGTTGTTTTGCGGTTTGCTCCGTATGTGGCATAATTACTGCTTTTCAAATGTTATGGGCCCCTGTTTAATCTTCAGAGATAAATGTTGAACAGAGGTGTAAAAAGTAGTCCATTTAAATAGTCAAGTAAAAGTACAGTTACTGAAGGTCAATTCTAATTCGTTACAATTACAAATAGAAAGTACCAGAGCACATTATCACTCAAGTAGAAGTAAAAAAGTACTGATCCTTATAATTACTCAAGTAGAATTAGTAAATTTTGCAGTCAAAAAACAAACATTTTTGACAAATTTCATCAAGTTTTGAAAAAATATTTCAAAATTCCAATAATTTTAGTCATAAAATATCTTACTTAATAGTTTAATTTTTAATGAATCATTTAGGTCTTAGAAGGATAAACTTTTTGTTTTAACAATTCTTTTTAACAAAACTTTTATTTTTAACAATTTCTCTTTAAAATATTCTTTTATCTTAGAAATGATACCTTTTTAACAGATTTTTATCAAAGTTAGCCTACAACTTTCTACTTGACAAAATATAAAATTACTCGACTAACGTTACTTTGGCATAAAACTAAACAAGTGAAAGTAGAAAGTAATGAAAACTAAAACTACTCAAAAAGTATTAGTTACTGAACATTGCTACTTAACATAAAAGTAAAAAGGAATAATAGTGTCACTATCTTTTATTTTTTGCAAGTTGCTTTTATGTTTATGCTAATTTTTATGCCAAGTGCAAGCCAGTCCATTTTAGATGGATACCAGTTTTTTTGTTTTATTGCTACTTAAGTAACACTACTTTCATTACTTTACACCTCTGATGTTGAATGGCCTTTACTTCCAATAGCTTTCTATACGGCATGTTGGGTTGGCCCTTAACTATAAGTCTATAAACTAACAAGTATTAATATGCCTACCTTAAATTTATGCATTTATACTGAGCAAAATCAAGAGATTTGTGACTTTACTTTCCGATCTGTTCCATTCAGCTTTGCGTGCCTACCAAAGGGCTGGTTGAGCAGTCTTTTTTTTTTGTGTAGAATATGAACATTGTCATGGCGCGTTGCTGTTACTTGTTAATATAATTGGGATGGAGATGAATCGCATTTGTGGTTTTAAATGTAAGATTATTTCGATTACAATCACAAAAAAAAAATCATCATTCTAAGTCTTGTAACTTGTATTAAAAAAAGTACCGTACCGAGTACCGTACCGATACCGCGGTACTTTTTGAAAATAGTACCGGTACCGGTACCGCGGTACTATTTTTGACCAGTACCGAGTACCGGTACCGCGGTACTTTTAAATTGTACCGTGCCCATCTCTGACAGTAACATGTTTCATATTTAAGCCTACAATCAATCTAACAATTGAAGTTGCAATGTTTATGCAGCATAAAATGGGTAGGCCTACATAGTCATTTTTAAGTATCTGTTTTTGACAAACAAACAAGCATTTTATTCACTAGACTGTAGAAGGAATAAGATACTGCGATGAACTGATAAAATGACAAAATTGCACAGGATAAGGCTTATTGAATTCGAGCATCTGTCAGATTAGTATGATGAAACTACAACGTTAAGAAAAGATGTTGTTTTGCAAGAAAAGACGACCACCGGTGAAACAGACAAACAGACTGGAAGTGTCTAAACTCGAATGCATGGAACAACAAAGAAGGCATGCTCGAGCTGAGTTGGAATGAAATGTTTATTGTGATTTGTTCGTTAGCCACAAAAGCAATGAATGGAAATTGAAGAGAACTGCTGCAAATTGGAAGAATAAATTTGTTGTGTGGCAAGGAAGAATTTCTTCCATACACTGAAAAACTGCAACATTGGATTAGCCTACTGTTATTTTATTCGTCTCTTTTGTGGACTCACTGGTCTACACGAGTTTTGCTCTATGAACTTTTTGGAGACTTATTTAGAATAATCTTGGGGTGCTGAATCCGAATCTGTCCTCATATTCACCCTATCACGTCAGGTTTGTGAGTTATAATAGAAGCAAATTGTTACTTTTGCCAAAGTGGAAGATTTGACGTGGCGTTTAATACACATACACATTGTGCTACATCCAGAAATCCAGGCCATGGGGTGCATAAACAGCTGAAATACACCCACAAAGTACAATTTTGATACTACTTTGTTTTGGAAGCAACATTATTAACAAATCAGTAATATCAAGCTAAAGGTGAAGCTAAAAGTATAATTGACCTACACCTGTCAATGTTTTTGCACGAAATAACAAAGATTTAAGCAGACTAATGGCGATGCTTGTCCAGTAACCTTATTTAAGCAATTTTGACCTGTCTAGTATATAACACTAATCTTTCGCTATGGCACTATATTATGTTGGTGGTAAACGCAACGTCTAATCTTCCACTTTTGGCAAAAGTAAAGTATTTTTGTTACCATATCTCAAAAATCTGATGTGACAGTAAAAATCTGAGTTCAGATTCGTATTCAGCACATCAAAATTATATTGAATTAGTTTTCAAAGTCCAAACAGCAGAAAAAAAATCTTTTTTTTGTAGACCAGTGTTATGGTATGGAATTATACAAATAAATGTAAGCAGTTTAAAAGAAACTTTTTTCTGTCAAGCATTATAACTATTCTACTGATTTCTATCTCTGTACAAGCATTTTCTCTCAAAATTTATTAGGAATATTATCACCTGAAACTGAAAAGTCTTTGTGGAAAATATCAACTTACTCTGTAAGAATGAAATATTGATCTGTCATCGATTATTGCGCAACTTTGTGCAACCAACAACTTTGCATGGAAAAGAGAGTTTGCAATTTCCTCTTCAAGTTTAGGTAACGGCTGGCCAAGGAGGCTTGGAGACTGCATTAAATTGTCAGACCAAATTGTGTATCCACCTTGGTCTACTAGCAGACACCTGTGAAGCATTTCATAAAAATTGAAAGGATAGGTCAATATAGTAGTACATTACACAATATGTAGCCTATGAGCGTTTTCTTTTCACAAACATTTGTTGCATAAACAAAAACAAAATATGGTCAATAAATGCCTCAGACACATTCACAATTCACAAGTCAGTTTTGTACACTAAATATATCGGAAAAGGGAAATGTCAAATACGATATTACATTTGAACTAATTTATGCTTTAACTTAAGGTTTCTCTGCGGTGATGCGCCTCCTATTTGCTTTACAATTCCGAAACAAGTCTAAATGTTGATTTTTGAATGACAACTTATCTTTATTTCGACTTTTAAAATAAGCAGATTGTATGTAATGTGTGGTTACTATTGTTAAGCCGTATCAGATCCTTTGCCATGGAATAATGAACAAATTGTAGACAACGCACGATAGTAAATTAGCTTCGTATTTTATATGATTGATGGCAAACATATTTCAGTTTGCGACTTACTTATAAATGTTAGTTTGTTTGCAAATGGGATAAAGATCCAATATCATGTCACCAAGTTGTTTTAACAGCAAATCGATTCCCATGACCCCGTGAACATCATCAGACGCATCGTGACTTCCTCCGGACCTTTGTTTGCAAAAATGATGACGTAGTGTTTTGTTAGCAATACAGATTAGTAAGTTAAAACGTTGCCTATTTGTTATTTGTACGATAAACTGACAGAGACGCAAGGGACAAGAAGATTAAGCATCTTACTCCATGCCCAGGAAACGATATCCAGTGTTCACACTTCTACAGTCCAAGCATCACTCTACACATTTTCAAACATAGAAAAATGAGATACTTTATTGCAAGTACATAAATTGGAAGCTACCCCTGGACTGGGTTGCAGCACTCATAATCAAAATTTCTCAACGATTGGCAGCAGAGCCAACAATAGTAACCAGGCCCATTCAAAGAATAATTATTCTTTAATTATAATTTGAACCCGGGACCATAGAGCCGGACCATTTAAGTTTTGGCCGCCCGAACAAGACACCTTCAAAGAAAACAATAGTACTAAAAAAAATACGTAGTGGCAAACTCAAAGTCGTGACTACTTTGGTTATGATTCATTCAAGACTCTTAAGAAAAGATGTGCTAGAGGTTAAAGTTAAACCCTGTTCCTATCAACCCACACTCCAGTAGGCTATTATACGTAACACGATTACATGCAAGTTAATTGATAAATGTGTGCTAACGTACTGTAACATACATGTAGGCCAAGCCAGCGACAATAATTTATTGCATACGCAATGCTTGCAAAAACACTTACTTTCCAACATATAACACTTGACTCAAACTCACAACCAACCCAGCAGTTTCGATATCTCGATAGGCCGGTGTAAAGCTGATTTGACCCTTGTTCCCCAATGCTTGTACGTACCTTTCAAAGTATATATGTGGCTTAATAGTAGCACAAAAACAGCTCTGCAAAAATGCAACTACGTTGTTAAAACTTTACATAAATAGTCTTTAAAATGCATTAAAGTAGCTAATTATTTAGAGCGTAATGAAGATAACCCAAGAATCTTGTTAGTTTGGTGATCTTTTATCATAACTCACTTCGAAACAAAATTAAATAACAATAGGTTAAAACAAAATGATTTGAAAAACAAATACGGCAGCTTGTTACCATGGTCTTGTTACAGGATCAAAGTTCTGAGGAACTTGAGCTCCAGGAAAGCTTCGAAAAACACCCTCTCTTGTGCCAATGTAGCGAAATAAGATATTTTGTTCCAATTTATTTTCTTGATCAATCGATGACCACAAAGTGTCAGCATTATACGTCAAAGAAACCACGTCTTTAATTTCGTTCTAAGTGAATATATACATTAGAAGCAGCTCGAGACGTGATCTTGAAGTATTTGAAATACTATCAGAGTCAAGCGATTTTACCCCCATAGCAAATCAAGAGTTTTTGTTGTGTTGATTCCACGTCTACAGACGTAAAAGAAAGTAAAAGGTAAAAATTCAAGGTTAAAGGGCAAAAAGTAAAAAGGTAAAAGGTAAAAATTAAAAAGTAAAGGGTAAAGAGTAAAGGGTAAAAGGTAAATTGTAAAAATTAAAAGCAAAAATTAAAAATATCCATGTAAAAAGCGACTGAATTGCTGACTGGGTATCAAAATAGTATTGTGTGGTACATCGCTAACATTTCCTTATTCATGACAATTGCAGACATTGCTAAATAAGTAAATAACCCTAATTAATGTCAAAATTTTTCTCTTAAAAAATGCAATAGAACTAATCGTTATCTCATTAACTACTTGATTCTCGATAATTAACTATACAGTTACCAGTAAATTGTTCAACTAACTGGTAGATGAGAATACCTGTATTTGCAGGTGTGCACGAAGAAAATTTTGTTTGTCATTAACAGCCAAGCCAACGCCAGATTTCTTAACAATTTCAATTTTTATTAATGTGTTTGCTATGTTTGTACCTAAAACGCTCAAATCAAAAAATCAGTGCTATCTCTTCGTGCAGAGGTATACTCGCTTTCCCTTATATTGGATAGTTGATACTTAGGCTACACTTCTTCTTACAGTATCAAGATTATCAATAAGTATATAGTAGTATAAAATAATTATAAATGTTAACTGTTGCAGAATATTTTATTACAAAGCCAAACAAAAATTTAATGTTCGTTTGTGTTGTACTGTAATCAATGCTCACTGTTATTTTTGTGGACTCTAATAACCACAAAAAGAAACGAGAAGCGATTTCGCGCCGTAGCGAAAAAGGAGGTGGGAATATTATTGATGAGTAACATGCTAAAATTTTACAGCTCTACGATTTCATCCACACATTGACGTTTGGCATCAAAACCGTAGAGTTCATTTAAACTATTAATAAAATGATTGAACTATATCATCTCTTTTCATCTTTTCTTTAAGGACCGAGCAAGAAAAAAAGCTGACAAAGCTAATTCAGAAAAACAAAGGCTATGTCACATTCAGAGTAGGCTACCGTACCCTAAGCATATCACAGAATATCCTTAAAACGCTCAGCTTGTGTGTCAAATAAATTTTATTGTCGTGCAGTATGGTGTTATTGCAGTTATAGCTTCTCTAAATTGAAAAGCCTTACGTTATATACGTCGGTATAACTATCAAGCTTACCCTTAAGTTTGATGGTTTGGTTCCTCGACCTTCCATATAATTTTTAAGTGTAGAAACACTTTCCTGATCTTCATTTTGAAGTAAGTATTCCTCTGGAATTTCATAACTCCTTGCTCCAAATGCTACAGAACTCCTATTTCCTGCATAAACATAAGTGCTGCTTTAGCATATATTTTTTTCGTCTTTTGATAAGAAAGTAGAAAAAGAACAGTGGATGATGTAATTATTGCTTGCATATTCTGAAATTACGTTCACCACAACTTTAGTTAATAATTTAACTAGCCTAACCATTGCTATAACTTTAATTAACTATTGTTTAAAAAATGCGTTCAGTTGCGATTTGATTTTGTTTTTGTTGCAAATTGTTGCGTACTTTAAGGTATTTTATTGATTACAAATACATCAAAACCTGTGGACAATTAGAATTGATTAGGATTTCCAAAAGCGATTGCTGAGTTTAACTTTTGTTGTTATTTTAAATTATCACCATAATTTGTTCTGATGAAAAAGGCTAAAATTCTTATTCTTGCAATTGTTCGATTTCTCAGCACTAGGCTTTAATCTACCAGTTCTACCATAGATGTTGTGAAGATGGAACACACTCGGTATGGATATAAAGTAGGCGTCCCTTGAGTAGGAAAATTATATTACCTTCTCTTTGACAGTCAGTTTGCTCATATTTAAAAACACTGGAGTAAAATAGCAGTGTCAGTCAGAAATTAGTCAAGTTACCGAGATTGACACCAAAGCTTTAGTAAGATTCTTACTTGCACAATAATACTTATCAAAATGAGAGCAAGGCTGCGGTGGCTGCGTAATATCGAATCGATGATATAGAAACGGTGATGAAACGATTGATGGAGTCGATATTTGCATCTCTTCAGTTGCAATAACAACGCAGATTATAAAAGGAGTATTGGGAATCTACAAATTGAAAACAACAGTCAAATTTATAACGTACCGGTAGGCTAAACTATTTAATGCAGACTGATTACGGGATTAATACCATCACGCAGCCAAACAAGTCGTTTTCTTCCGCATACCGGTTTCCAATGATAAGATGAAGAAACTTGTATGGTGTTGACTCCATAGGTTCTTCCATCGCCACGAGACAATACTCGAGTAGCAGAAAATGTTTGTTGTCCAGCAGTTTCCCTAAATAGAAATGAAAAAACTATACCGGTAAACATTTTTCCTTGGCCCAACGTTGGCTGACGGTTGTTCGGGTTGGCTGAGGGTAGTGTAGTTTTGCCAACTTTTGAAATATATTAATTGAAGATACCTTCGAAGAATTGTTTAAGTTTGCTTTATGGTATTCCCTTTACAATTGTAATGGGACAATGAAAATGCAAAAAAACGTAGAATTAGGAAGTCGTTCTTTCCAATGTTGGTGTGCAGTTGTAAATGTACAGAACGTTGGGCCAACGTCATTATTTGCGGGCGAACTACGGTAACCCCTCAATTTTTTTACGTTATTGCTATAAGTAAAAAAAAAACTTGAAATGTTTTTCTAAATCATGCATCACTATGAGGATCACTAATTGTGAAAAAAAAACATTAATTCGCAAATTTAGCTGCAGTTTTTCAAGTTTGTTAGCAGCAGCTAGTTTTTTAGTGTTCTACTATGGCTCTATATAACTCTACTTTGCCTTCTTAAAATTGACCAGGGCTGTAGTTTCATCTCGCAATTTTTACGTGCTCCGTTCATTTTTGTTTTCGAAGTTTTCATTTTATTTTTGAAAAAAAATATGACAACACTGAGCTGAATAATTGGACAACAGTTTCCTGTACCATGTGTTCGTAGGCAAGTACTTTAACCATAGACATCTTATAACAGTGGTTCCCAAAGTATGGGTCGCGACCCAAACATGGGTCGCGAAGGGTCAGAAAATGGGTCGTGCAGAGACGGTCTAAATCTGCCAAAATAGGACTGTTGTAAATTAATTTATAAAGAAACTTTTTTTTCTTCTATTGAGTTGTTTTAATCCCAACATCGACAGTATCATTGCATCCTACACTTTTATTTGGCTTGTCTTCTATCAATCAATTATGGCCAACAGTTTTACCGGCATTCAAGTCACTTCCTTCAACAAATCACGTTAAACGTAGATTACTCTCTGAGTTGACAATTTAAGATTTCTGAACTATTTTTTTAATTTGAAGTTAATTTTTATCTGCGACCCTGGTTGCAGGGAAGCCGCTACGTAGGCTGTGTTATAAAATGTTGTCAAACGAATACAAAGAAGAACAAGAAGAGACATCCGACATGTGCAAAAAAATGTGCGTAGGCTATTTTTAAGCACCAAGAAGAGGCACTGAAGCCAAACCGGTTTGACTCTACAACGAATCCAGCACTTTTACTTACTCTCTGAGCAAGACGAGCTACAGTAGGCTACACCACTCTACAACTGGTTGTCTGTGTCTTGTTTATAGCAGGCATTTAAATAATCGGGAATCCCAGCGTCAAATGTCTGTCTCGCTAAACGGAAATCCTTTACCATATTATACTGCAAACCCAACTTACCTTGGAGTAAAACTTGACCGGCAGTTGGCCTACAGACCCCACATGGAGTCACTCCGTGCCAAGGTTACCTCGAGAAATAACTTCTTGAGAAGCCTTGCAGGAACAGGATGGGGAGCCCGAGCATCAACCTTGCGTACAAGTGCACTAGCCTTGGTCTACAGCTCAGCCAAATATGCCACAGCTGTGTGGAGCCGTAGCAGAAACACAAAAAAGATGGATGTATGCATTAACGACACCTTGCGCATCATCACTGGCTGTCTCCGCCCCACACCTACTGCTTATCTACCAACTTTGGCTGGCATTTCTCCTGCTCATGTCCGTAGGGAAGAAGCCTCTCACAAACTGGCTTTGCATGCAAGACTCGATCCTCAACACCTTCTCCACAGTCACTCCCAAAGATATGGACCAGTCAGGCTTCAACGCCTGTCATCAACCATTTCATCGATATGCTACACCGCTTGTGGATAAGAACTTCAGCTGCATGGAGACATGGGCCCAGGAATGGAACGAGCTGCCACATATCCCTCCCCAGTTTTCAGTTATACCAGCACTCTCCATCCCTCCTGGAGCAGACCTCTCAAGAAAGGCATGGGTCACATTGAACAGGATCAGATGTGACGTTGGCTGCACTGGAGCTAATCTGTTTAGGTGGGGGTTGCACAATACGCCGATATGTGTCTGCGGAGCGGTAGAACAAACAATGCTACACATATTCCACGAATGTCCCATCTTACGGCCTCCAAGTGGAAACATTGGTACCGTATTTGACAACCGGACCCAACTACCGTATCATAGCTACACGATGAGGCATTGCCAATCTAAGCTACTACAAGTCAAACGAGAGAAGAAGAAGCAGGCAAATATTGCAAAAACAGTATAGACTGCTGAAATTGTTTATACAGATTTTCTGCGTCTTGGGTCGCGAGATGTTCACCAAACTCATATTTGGGTCGCGCTCAAAAAAGTTTGGGAACCACTGTCTTATAACAACTAGACAGCGCTTCTCGCATCTCGATTGAAGAAATTAAAAAAAGGCGTTCGCCATTATAGTGTCTCAAATTTGCGTGAAAGCTGCGCTGTTACAGCCAACCCATACAAAAAATCTGTCATTTTTAACTGATTCAACGTCTGCAGACGTTTGTTAAGAATTTTTGTTAAGACAGAATTTTTGTTAAGCGTTTTACGAACCAATTTAGCTTGTATTTGCTTGCAGGTTTCCTTACCAATGCGGTAAAACCTAATTTTTAAATAACATTTGGACACAGTTTTGACTAGTGTAAAAATATGATTATTGGTAACGGTGCATTCAAACACATGATCCGAGAGATTAGTAAATATCTTGGAATAATATTTACTCCTTTTATCATCTGAATTGTATTTTTTTCGTTTACTACATCCATATGCACAGCACGCCATATCTAAAGCATTGACAAAGACAAACGCGCGGAATTGGTACACTATAACCATAGCAATGGCGGACATCTGAACGTGCTTTCTTCAAAAATTGCAAAAGAGAGATGACGATGCGCAGTCCATCAGTTGTTAAAAACCTCGAGCCAATCAGAAGCTACGTTATCGGTGACGTGAAATCGTAAAAAACGCGCGAAAACCCAAATGGATGACATTTGCAATTTGCATTAGCTTCATAGCTGGCGGCGTGACAACATTTCATTTGCATTGGCTGACATTTGCATTAGCTTGGCTGGCAGCGTAGTGCAGGAAAACGCAAGTAGCCCACATCCAGTGCTCTCATTTTACCGGAATTTGTCCTTAAAATCGGGACTTTTAACCACTTTTAGGGACAAGTTTAGGGAATTTGATGATTAAGGGATTTTAGCAGTTTTGTCTTGTTCGCTTACAGAATGAATGGAGGTTTATTTGTGAAGTTTTCTTCCGTATTTGAGTTCATAGCAAAGTAGTCACTTGCCTAATGTCCCTGCCATGTTTAAATGCCCCAGTTGAATGACTTCTTAGTACGGGTAGCTTGAAGAACATTAAAACTGACTACAGGAACAGTTTAAAGTGAGAAAATTTAGTTGGTTTGCTACACACCCAAGGTATGAAGTCAGCTGACAAACTGGGTTTAAGGGATCGAGCTAAATTGTTGAAGTTGGCAAGGGTTCATGAAGAGTTCAGCTACAGATGCTGAAGCACATGAACTAATCAACTAATTGCTAGTCAAATTAGCTCTCATGAATAAGTCGATAGTCGTGCACAGTTTATGTCATTTTTAGCATGTGATAAGCATTGGTAAATCTTCACTGTATCCCTGTAATGTTAAACATCACTGTAATTTAACATACCGTACTGCTTTTTGCTGTGAGACTTAGCCCACTAATACAACAAAGTCATGTAGAATGGTTTTTGCTAGTGTTGTTGTTTAAACCGCTTAACTCTTGCTTTTTGTTTCAGAACGTGAAACTGTTCGAATGTAATAATGATTTAGGGAACTTTGATGTAATCTAGGAATTTTTAGACGTAGCTTTGGGGACTTTCAGGTTTTCATTTATAAGAGCACTGCCCAAATGAACGATCATCATGAAACTCAGGTACGGTTTATTTCAGTTGACTCAGATCTATTCTTCAGGGTAAACTATTTAGGCTAATACTTTTTACGGCAACTACGCGACCTGTTTATTGGTTTTGAAGTAACATTTTTAGAAGTAGCCTACTCGATTTTTTCAAAAAGTGGTATCTTCACTTTCAAGTGGCATAAAAATGACTATTATGTCAACGAGAAGTACTTTTATCAGGATTCGAGTGTTGCTACTATCACCGCATTATGTATATACCACGAGTTTTTTGCAGATTTTTTTATGAAGTAGATTGCGCATCATCGGATGCAACCTAATTCGTACCATGAACAATTCGTACCGTCAGTTCGTACCTTGAAAAGATCGAGAAAAAAATTAAAAAAAGCCAAAGTTGCTGATCACAGTTTCTGCAAATATTTTAAAATTTTTCCGCTAACAAACAAAAACTCTTTGGATCATTTAAAGAAATTTTTAAATGTTTGCGGAAACTCTGATCAACCCTAACCCCGAACCCTTTTAAAATGTTTGCGGAAACTCCAATCAAGCCTAACCCTTTTAAAACGGTACCTCTAAATACCCATTGTCAGGCATTGTCGGGTATTGTCAGGCATAGTCGGATTTTTGGGATGTTGTGGAGCATTTTCTGGGGTTGTCGAGCATTTTCAGGGGTTGTCAGGTATTGTGGAGTAGGCTAACTACTTTCAGGCATTGTTGGGAATTTCCAGGCATTGTCTAGGATTTCCAGGCATTGTCGATCATTATCAGTGGTTGACGGGTTTGTTAGGCATTATAGCATTTTCAGGGGTTGTCAGGCATTGTAGAGTAGCTACTTTCAGGCATTGTCGGTAATTTCAAGGCATTGTCTAGGATTTGTCTAATGCCCGACAATGCCTGACAATGCCTACAATGCCTGACAATGGGTATTTAGAGGTACCCCTATTAAAATGTTTGCGGAAACTGCGAGTGCGAACAGCGACTTCGACAAACTCTTAGGATCATTACCAGAAATTTTAAAATGTTTGCGGAAACTGCGGAAAAAATGGAAACTGTGGAAAAAATGGAAACTGCGATCAGCAACTTCGGCTTTGTTCTATTTTTTTTCACTCGATCTTTTCAGTTTGTTTGTTTGCGGAAACACCCTAAACCTTAACCCTTTTAAAATGTTTGCGGAAACTCCGATCATACCTAACCCTTTTAAAATGTTTGCGGAAACTGCAATCAGCGACTTCGGCAAACTCTTAGGATCATTACCGGAAACTTTAAAATGTTTGCATTACCGGAAATTTTAAAATGTTTGCGGAAAAACGGAAACTGCGATCAGCAATGTTCTATTTTGTTCTCTCGATCTTTTCAGTTTGTTTGTTTGCGGATACCGATGTCTAGCTAATCGATACCCTAATCCTTTTAAAATGTTTGCGGAAATTACGATCAGCAACTACAGCTTTTTTAGTTTTTTCTCTTGATCTTTTCAAAGTAACTGAAGGACGAATTGTTCATGGTACGAATTAGGTTGCACCCCGCAGCATCCACTAGGTTCTGCTGAAAGGAGAGTTCTCCTTTCGATGTGTTGCTCAATAACACATCCCGAGAGTCGAATCAGCGCCGCTTGGTCTTAGTCGGGTGCTTAACCACTGAGCAAATGGGGCGGACAGATTTTTGTGGTCATGTCAACTTTTCATTGACATACTGGGGTATTGTAAAAGTGTTCACTTATCTTCAAACAATTCTGACAGAGCAACGTCAAATGAACAAACGGCTCTGTGAATCGAAATTATGCTGAGAGAGAAGGGAGGGATTATCTCAGATAAATTCCTAGAATTGGCTCCAATTCCTGAGGATGTTCCTCTTCCTGCTACAACCATAGCGGAATTAAAAACCATAAACAGCATGCTGGAGAATGAGGAGACCTATCAGATTGTGGTTAGTGAACACGATATGTTCTTAGTTCTTACTGCGCATTACCTATCTAAAGTCACCCACATTTTTTGGTAAGGTAATACATGAGTTTTATGTGTGGAGAGTTAATTCTTCCATTTAGCCTAAAATGAGTTTAAACTTGAATGAATGAATTCTAAACCATTTAATGTCTGCCTCAACAGGCTAATTGCACAATTCAACGCACATAACCACATGGTACACACCAATTTACAACAAATTCATGCTATTGTACGTTTCAGGAAAACTTTCGCAAGTGCTGTAGCCTATTATAGCACACGATCACTTATTGGTCGTTGGTTAATTCTTGGTTGCTGGTTTGAATCTTCATCCTCGGCTTACTCAGTTTGAGAATGCAGATTCAAACCAACAACAGTTGTTTTTCAATCTCAGTGGCGAACCCTTTTATTCAATGAAGTAGTGTGCCTGCCTCTGCACACTAGTGTGTATGAATGTGTCGTTAGATTTACTGTGATGGGGTGGTGGCTGACTAGATGACTGCTTATGGTCTTTCGCTACCATCCTGATTGCGCCATAATCTAACCAACAGTTGTACAATGCATTGTTTTGACAATTACATTTTACTCTGATTGTTTGTTAATATATGGCGTTGTCAAAACAAAATAAATTGACTTGACTTGACTTGGTAGCCTGGTACGCACCGAGACTGTTTGGTGGGACTGCTTTCTATGCTGTTTTAACGATCTCGGCTTATGCATTTCAACATCCATCTGTTCTATTGCAGTTCAAACAACTGTGTCGTATAGGAGGAAGAAGCCTATACGACACGGTTAATCGAATGATGCCTCAGGTGATGTTAAACGAAGTCGCAAGTTACGTCTCGCGGACCGGGAAGGGGAAAAATAAATTAAGTGGAGAGAAAAAGTTTTCTTTTGATTCCATGCAAAACTTAAAGAACATGGTCGTAGGTAAGTAGTTTGTTTAAGTTTTGTATTCACCTTTTGTTGGTATGATATCGTCTCCAGAAAGAATACTTACTGTTCATGATTAATTTTCAATGAAATAACAACCTTGGAGTTGGATATAACGTACGTTTTGCAGCATCTGAAGTTTACCTTTATCGTAATCTTTTTTGTCAATTTGCTGCTTTACTATCCCTGATTAATGCCTGAGTCTAGATCCAGTTGAAAAACATCTACTGTTTACTCGTGTGCAATAAAAAAGATGAGATTAGAAAGTTGATCTGGCCGATTTCGCAGGGAAGGGTGGCCTTCTCTGCGAAAAGATTGGGAAGGCCGACCTTCCTGGGTTCGGCGGCTATGCTTATGGTGATGTCCTCGCTTTTATTTTCAGTACAGCTCTCCTGATGATCGTGCCACGCACGTGAAACAGACTGTAGAGCAACTTTCTTAACCTTTTCTGACCCGTTACCGCACTTAAGCAATTAAGCATGTTGGGCATCTTAAATCTATTATTTGTCTATTAAATCCCATAACCTTGTCCATTTGCCCTGCAAGCAGTTCAAGGCGTTTATGTCAGAGAAAAAGTCGCACAAATAAGAAACCTTCGACAAGAACACATTGTTCTGCATCTTCTCGTGAAGACTTCCAAACAGCAGCATAAAATTAATTCCATTCGTATCAATTTTATTAGTCTTTGGCAATCAATTGAATGGAATAGCCAAAGCCAAACCCAACAAAGAATTAAGTTTGATTAAAAATTGGTAATAATTTGCACTGTCCTGCTCATTGCCCTCTGGAAGACCTCAAACTTCCCCAGATTGAGTAATTACCCACAGGTTAAGAGCGGCTAGCCACTGCTGTAAATGATTGTGTAAAAATAAAAATCGATGTAACATTATTTGTTTACAAAACTGCTTTACTTATAGATGTTGTCCAGAACAATACGAAATCATGCACTTTACAAGAAATCGACCACAAACTGGGCGACTGGTTTAAGACGTGGGAAGACCGCGATGGGGGCCGGCTTAAAGTACTGCGGGTATGTTCATTTGTTCTCTCCGTCACTGACAAATCGTTACTATTCTCTCAATAAGGGCAATAAAAGCATTTTTATTTACTAAACCAGCGATTAGTTTATTACTGGAGCAGAACTTCAAGAAATATGCACACATTTTAAGACTTGACTTCGAAGATCTATCAAACGATAACAATAATAATTTGCACTGGTTAGAGAAGGCAAACCGCATTAACACGATTAACGAATGTGCATTAATGTTAGAGGTTGATAGAACATAACGGTATACCCATTCCCCACCCCATCGTATAGGCTACGAATTACAGAATTAGAACATACTTAGAACATACATCTGTGGATAAGTTGGTAATAACCAACTTCACACTCGCAGGCGCAACATGCAGCAGGAAACACGGCCTCGCCACGTTTGTCCATGACCGGCTGAGCTGGTCCTTGGTTGACCAATCCCAAGCTCAATCGGAGATCGAGTGGCTTTGTGTAGATGTAGCAGGCTACAACATCGTCAATGTCTACAAGCCCCCACCTTCGCGGATAACATCAACAGCCATCCCAGTGTTCCCCCACCCCAGCCTCTACGCTGGCGATTTTAACTGCCACCACACTGACTGGGGCTACAACTCCATCAACAACGACGGAGAAAGTCTGGCCGCTTGGGCAACCAACAACAACCTCGCCCTCTTATACGATCCCAAGGGCACACCGAGCTTCCACTCCGGTCGTTGGAACACTGGCACGAACCCAGACCTGGCTTTCGCAAGTGATGACCCCGATGATCGCCAGCCGGACAGACGTGTGCTAGAGAAGTTCCCAAGGTCTCAACACCGACCCTCGCTAATCACGGCCCCCTTGCTCGCCACACCTATTCCGAGCAAGCCTGTCAAGCGATGGAACTTCAGAAAGGCCGATTGGGAATACTACAGCTTCCTCACAAACGAAGCTACGCAGTACCTCCCATCCCCACACACCATCAAAGTGGATGAAGCCTACCAGGACTTCTGTGATGCAATCATATCTGCGGCAAAAGACTCCATCCCGCGAGGTCGACGGAAAAACTACATACCTTGCTGGGATGTGGAGTGCGACAGGCTCTACCACGACTTCCTCCGTTCCCCCCAGGGCACCGCCACCACCAACTCAGCAACAGCCCTGCTGGCAAGACTGGATTCAAAGAGGAAGAAGCGCTGGACAGAAGCCATAGACTCAATCGACTTCACGCACTCCAGCCGCACAGCATGGAGTACACTCAACAACCTCACTGGCAGATCACGTGTCTCTCGTCGCCAATGCCCCATCTCAGCAAATTCCATCGCCTCACAACTTGTGAAAAATGGAGTGCACAGAACGAGAGACCGTGAATTAGACAAGTCCGTCCTCAAGGAAATGACGGACCTCTGGAAGGTCCCAACACCTGTCGAGGGCAACATCTCTGGTGAGTTCACCCCAGAAGAATTTGCCTCCGCCCTCCAGCACCTAAAGCCAGGCAAATCCCCGGGCCTTGACCACCTATGCCCGGAACTAATACTCCAAGCTGCCCCCTCTATGAGGTCCTGGTTAAAAGACTTCCTTTCCTGCTGCTTGCGTCACCTGCGCATCCCAAGAATCTGGAGAAGAGCCCTAGTGGTTGCAGTCCCAAAGCCGAAGAAGCCCCCAGGGGATCCGAAGAGCTACCGCCCCATCTCTCTGCTCTGTATCCCCTTCAAGATACTCGAGAGACTTATCTACGCCCGTGTCGAACCGATAATAGACCCTCAGCTCCCTCGGGAACAAGCCGGCTTTCGCCACGGAAGATCAACCGTAGACCAGGTCACTTTGATGACCCAAGACATCGAGGACAGCTTCTCGGCAAAAAAGAAGGCTGGCGCCGTGTTTGTCGATCTCACGGCTGCCTACGACACTGTATGGCACAGCGGCCTTACCTGCAAACTACTCCGTCTCCTTCCTGACAGGCACATGGTCCATATGATTATGGAACTTGTGCAAAACCGCAGTTTTACCCTTTCCACCGGTAGCGGCCGACGAAGTAGACTTCGTCGACTCAGGAACGGCGTCCCACAGGGCTCTGTCCTGGCTCCCCTCCTCTTTAACACTTACATCTACGACCTGCCTGACACCATTCCAGGAAGTATGCTTATGCAGACGATCTGGCTCTCCTGCATCCAGCCGGAGATTGGCAGTCAATGGAGAGGAACCTAAGCCAGGACATGTCAACTATATCAACATATCTCCAGAAATGGAAGCTACAGCTCAGCAAGGCAAAGACAGTGTCGGCGGCCTTCCATTTAAACAACAAGGAAGCAAAACGTGAGATCAACGTTACCACCGATGACGAACACCTCCCCTACTGCGCCGAACCTACCTACCTCGGCGTAACCCTGGACAGGTCACTCACGTACCGACGACACCTGGAGTCACTGCGCAAAAAACTATCTGCGCGCGTTGCACTTTTGAGGCGGCTGGCGGGTTCCGGCTGGGGAGCTGATGCGAAAACCCTTCGCACAGCTACCTTGGCCCTCGTCCATTCTACCGCTGAGTACTGCGCACCAGTGTGGTGCCGCAGCTCTCACACCCGCCACATTGACACCGCCATCAATGACGCACTACGCACTGTGACTGGATGCCTGCGTCCCACTCCAACGGACTGCCTTCCCATCCTTGCAGGCATCCAACCTGCTGAGCTTCGCCGTAAAGGAGCCATGATTTCCCTTGCTCGTCGCGCACTGGACCCCGACCACCTCCTCCACAGTACACTCCAGCGCCTACCTGGAAGACAGCAGCGACTGAAATCAAGACGCCCATTTGTGCCCGCCGCACGACAGCTTCTGAACAACGTTGAAGATCTTGGAATAAGTGCGGCACACTGGACGAACTACACATGGAACATGGAGTGGCAAAATAACACCTCCCGACTCCGTGATTTCCTACCCGACGTCGATCCCCACCCTCCGGGAATGTCCCTCGCAAGACTTGCGTGGGTCCGGCTTAACCGCCTACGAACCGGCGTCGGTCGCTTTCGTTCAGACATGTGCAGATGGGGTCTGGCTCCCTCACCGCGATGCGAGTGTGGCGCCACAGACCAAACAGTAGATCATGTCGTCCATGACTGCCCAATCCATCAACCACCACATGGAACGCTTGGACTGAAGGCCCTGGATGACGAAACTGTCGAGTGGCTGATGACATCATGCCCAAACATATAGTCCGGAAGAACAGCTCATACGACGAAGAACATACTGAGGAATGTTAGGATGTATTAAAAAAATGCTTGTTATTGTAAAATAACCGGGTGTTGCATACACATATCCATGGGATATGTAGCAATTAGAGTCTGTTCTTTCACGGTGCTGTAAACACGATCTAATTTGCACTGTACAGTATATTTTCTTTACATATGTTGCATATTGTTTTATAGGTACTTGCGCTTGAGGCCGCCACAGATCACGTAGTTACATCCAGGTGCAGTCTTCTGATGAGGCATGAAGTACCTCAGTCCACTGTGTTTTTAGACTTTTATGCATGTCTTGTCGTAGCTGTGAATTGTGCATGGGTGGTGCATTTTACCATTCGAATAAATGTATTTTTTAACAACTTTACGTTTGTTTACATCATTGACTTAAATTTGCTCAGTATAAGAAGATGGTCATCGTATTGGCATATGGATCATCAGGAGAGTGTCAACTTGAAATTGCAGGTTAACTTTAACTAACGTTGCTCAACTACAACGATTAGTACAAAATATGTATGGCCAACTGCGACGAAAGGTGCAAAGTGCGTTTGGCCATCGTAGGTACCAACGATGAACTACGTTGGCAGTAGAGTTGGGATTACGTAGGCCCAAAGATTTTAAAATAAGTCGGCTCAACTGCGACGAATGGTGCAAAATACGTTGGGCCATCGTAGGGTACCAACGATAAACTATGTTGGGTGTAGAGTTGGGATAACGTTGGCCCAAAGATTTTAAAATAAGTTGTCCCAACTGCGATGAATGGTGCAAAATACGTTGGGCCATCGTAGGGTACCAACGATGAATTACGTTGGGTGTAGAGTTGGGATACCGTTGGCCCAAACATTTTAAAATAAGTCGGCCCAACTGGGATGAATGGTGTAAAATACGTTGGGCCATCGTAGGGTACCAACGATTAACTACGTTGGGTGCAGAGTTGGGATAACGTTGGCCCAAACATTTTAAAGAAGTTGTCCCAACTGCGACGAATGGTGCAAGATACGTTGGGTCAACTTCGGCCACAACGTAGTGCCAACGGAGGAGCATTATTTTACCAACTGTCACACTACGTTGGGCCAAAGTACAATGTTTGCTGGGATTATATATATTCAATTAAAAAAAATATAAATTCAATTGAAAAAACTATATACTGTAGTACGGTACTGTAGTATACTGTGTATATTCAATTGAATAAAGTCAATGCTGGATGTACAGGTTTTGAGCTTTTGAATCACATTGTGTTTTTTTTTATGACATTTGCTGCTTTTCGCCGTGGGTGAAAAATTTTGCTGAAAGCATAATATGGTGTTTAATGCTGAAAAGTCAGCTGGAATATTTTTTCTCTCCTCGCAATTTTAAGTTACTATCTCCAACTAATCTCATGATTTCAAATCAACTTGTTGCTTTCAAAGATAATAAAGGGAACACAATTTTTGTTGACTTCGATCTAACAATGGTTCTTGAGTAACTTTTGGGTGCTGAATCCAAAAATGCCATCAGTTTTTTCTACCACGTCAAGTTTTTGAGTTAAGCACCCACCACTTTGTCTCATCACCCACAAACAAATATAACATTTAAGACATCTGCGTTTATTGTATAAATTGTTTTTAAGAACTACAAGCAACCGAAAGTAACTCAGTGGTTTTCGAATAAACATTTGTACAGCTCATTCTGTTCCTTAAAACGGACATTGCTTCTGAAGGACAAATAAAATGCGAGTTTTAGGGAAAAAATGTACGCTTGCAGTTTTTCCTGGCATTTTCAAGCTGTGGGCAGTCTTGCTTAGTACTCCAGCAATAGTCAGCCAGCATATGTAGGCTAAGTCTCATCTTCCCTGACATCTTTCCTCCATCACCTTCAGATCTTGGTGGAATTTTCTCTTTGCTCATCGCTGACCGCAGCAAGGTTTTCCGGGAAAGTAGCAAGATGGCTATGCAAAAAAATGCATCTTGATGTTCATGTTGCAGCCGAGTTCTTTGTAGCTTTCCAATAGCTTCTGAACAATATAATTCGATAATTCTTTCTATATAATTCTCTGCCTGTGTATTTCCAATAAATCCCTTGACAAGGTTTTTAAATGGCAACCACGCATTTTCTTCTAATTCTGACATTGAACCACTGAAGCATTCATCTTTGATTAGTTGCCGAATTTGTGGACCATCAAATACACCAGCCTTAATTTTTTGTATTGGCAGGCCATGAAAAGCGAAAACGAGGTAATTGAAACAGTATGCTTTCACTTGACAATGCTTTAAAGAATTGCTCCATTAGGCCGAGCATTATATGCAGAGGTGGGAAAATAATTTTCTCTCTGTCAACAAGTGGCTTATGTAGAATATTAGGATCACCAGGTTTAAAGTCAGATCTCAGAGTCCAGTTCCTCTCCACCAGTGCTGATCTCGAGCTCTGCTGTCCCACATATACAAGTAGCAGGGGTATTTTGTGTATCCGTGTTGCTGACCAAGAAGAAAACATACTATTTTACGGTCAACACATATGATCCAATTATGCTTGTGATATTGCAACAATTCAATGACTCTTTTAATGTTTCCGTATTCTTCACGAACACTAACTGAATGTGCAATTGGTACTGCACTGTATAAATTGCCATTATGGAGAAGGACGCACTTTAAGCTCCTCTTTGAACTGTGAATGAACATTCGCCATTCAATTGAGTTGTAGATCGGAATTCCAAACTCCTCCAGTAAACCTTGTATATTATACCTATACACAAAGTTACTGTCACTTCGAAAGTACGGGGAAATCACACTTTCTCTAGATCGAAAGTACGATACCTTCGCTCCTTTTCCAAGTAAATTTCTCATTTAGTCTGGATGCTAAGAGTACCGAAGATTTTTTTCCTAGTCCCAAATCTCGTGCCAAATCATTCGACTCATGTTAATGGAATACTCCACGTTTTGAATTACCTTCAATTTCAAAATATCCATCATTAGGCTTTTGGTCGTTAGGTCGTCGAGTCTGCACTCTCTCTTTCAAACAGTTAGCTTATACGAAAGCAAGTAGGCCTATTGCGCTTTTAAATGGCAGTTTGACACAACAAAGAAGAATGAAAAGGAAGGTAGAACAGAAAAAAAGAATACTGACTCAAGAAATGGGTAAAATATTAATAATGATATTGGAGATAAAGTTGGGTAGTGGATGTAGTTTCTATAACTCTTCATTATTGAAGAAGTACAGTACAGTATTTTCAGGCATCTCCTGTCCAATTGGAGGAGCACATTTATAAAAGTCAGATAATTCCAAGAGCAAATATTGTGATAATTGTCCCATTAATGCAATAGATTGAGTTTCTGTTTAAGCAGAATGATCGTTAATAATATTAAGGCACTCAAAATTGTAAAACTCTTTAACTTTGATTCGTTTAGTTTTTATTTTGATTTCGTTTCGTTACTTCGACAAACAACAAGTTTCGCATTGATAGCGTTAAAACTTTTTGGCTAGTTTTGAAAGTTTATGTTATCTACATTCTTTGTTGGTGAGTAGGGGATCACGGGTTTTGAGTATTACTTTAACAAGGGCACGAACTATGAAAGGTTGAGAAACTAAACTAAGCTATCTAAAAATTGTATAGGTACCTCAGCATCTTTTCAAGAATTTGTTGAAACTCTTCGTCCCGTTCGTAAACTGTGGCTTCAACGAAAAAAGGTTGTGTGTCATCAACATATGGAAACAACGGATGATTGATGATAAGACCTGTCAGAAAAAGATAAAACTGAAGTGCAGAAGTACAGCCTCGTTTTGTTAGGTTCATTTTGTTTCTTGCCATTACCTTCTCTCATCATTATCATCAATATCTTTCCCTGTGGAAAAGGTTTACAAAAATGAAGAACCAATGGGCATTGAGTAGGCTACAAGCTACCAACACGATTATCAGAAACAAATGAAGGTATAGAAAAGTATGGTCTTGAGACAAGCATGTTTATTAAAAGTTTAGTGGACATTTACGTACTCAGATATAACACCCAAACCTGTATAGTTTTGTACTTCTAGTGAGCATTACTTTTGTTCAAAGCACTGACCACATTATATTATAAGGATTTAGAGTAGCCTACACCAGGGCTTCGAAAACTGAAGCAATAAAACTCGTGGGGGATTAGAGCGTACCGAAGGCACGTGTTTTCTAGGGGGTCCGGGGGAATGCCCCCCGTAAAATGTTTTCAAAATTACACTCAAATAATGGATGATAGTGCCTTATGGAAACACTTTTATGGTAATATTTGTATGAAATTTATTAGCAGATAAACAGCAATTAACTTATTAAAGGTAGCTCTTACACACGAACGGGCAAAAATGCGACTAAAACTACAGTAGTGAACATCAAAACCTCAGCTACAGCGCACCTACTGCTGTAGGATAGCTCAAGCCAGAATTCATTTAAGTCAAGTCAAGTCTAGCCTAGATCTCACATATCCTGTCTTATGCTAAAGTCTATCCACCCAGGATAACAGTGTAAAGCCAACATTCGGCTTAAACTTTTGCTTACTAGGCCGATATTGTAACCATAACAGCGCTTTAGATTTTCTCATTACGTAGCCCACTGGCACAATATCCAACAGAGCAGAGTTGACAGACTATGAAAAGGTCTTAAAGCTAAAATAATACAAAAAAAGGCCAAAACAAGGAAAATATTAGACAAAAAAAGCCAAATGGATATATTTACCTGTTTCTATTAAAAATAATAAAATGTACATATATTTTATGACTTTTAGGGGATTTTAATAAATTGTAGCAAAAATAATTCTGAAAGCAGCCCGAAAAATAGCAAGTATAAAAGGACTGTAGCGCCACATTACGAGTATTAAACAAGTATACTGTAGAACATGTATTAAACAATGGTAAATTTGATTTCATCTGGTAAAGTTACAATATTTTAGAAATATTGATTATTATTTTATTATGTATTTCGAAGAGTTAATTAAAAAAAAACCTAATTCGAGGAATTTGGCTAATCTGGCAACCCTCCGACAAAGTAAGCAATTTAAAATTTGCTTCCACAGATTAGTTAAAAGAAACGTAAATCGCGCAATCCTTTGTGCTGCTTTTTTTCCTTTGTTTCTTCTTATAGCAAAAACATGAGACAAGGGGTGCGATACGAATCTTTGCTTCCCTAAGCTTTCAACTTTTTTAAAATTAAAACCGAGCTGAAATCATACGGGGACATGAGTTAGGAACTGTTCAAATTCGTATTAAAGTAAAGAAATTACGAAATTGTTTTACTGAAAAATACCATCTTCTCTTTTTTAAAATTTTGATAGGGGAAGCAAAGCTTCCCTTGCTTCCATTGAAGATACGCACCTGGCATGGAGTATACTAATTTGACACAAAGTACAGCATATTGTGTGCAAGACGCTGGGAAAGTTATTAACTTTATTGAGTTGCGCACTCAATGTTATTTTTGTAAGTTTATGGGGTGAAATGGAATCGAATTTTAAAACCCTTTCACTGCATTGTGAAGTGAGGTAGCTTTTAAAAGTCAAAGCTTTGAAAACGCTATTAATGTTGAAAAATGTAGTCGTAATTTTTCTAACAGATTAAAATTCAGACTTGGTCCATCATTTTCACAATGACAAATAACTTTTGAAATTATGCCAAATGTCAGTTTTGCTTGAAAAACTGAACAAATTTAGTTTGTCACTCCCAGGAGATAACATCAATGTTTTTCATTGAAATCTAAAATTGATGCGTTTATAAAAAAAAATTGAAGATTTGGAAACAAAAGGTTCAAAATGATTTATTTGAAATGTTTTATTTAATGAAAAGTTTTTGGCTAACCATAATGTGGAATCAAACTTTATTAACCCATTAAAAGCCGCCACAAGTTCCCGTTGCTCTTTTTAGGTGATATTTCAGCCACAAAGTTGTATTGTCATAACTTTTTAATTAGATCAAAAAAATCTGGTGATTTTTGCTTTTTTGATGCATTTTTTTTTGTTTGCATTTTAAAAGGACACCGGCCACATGGTCAAATATAAATCTCGCGATACCTTAACAGAAGCAGGTGTTTGTTTCGGTAGAAATTTGTGAGATCTTTCTTGAAGGACGTTTTAAAATTATTGTATAAACGTATTATATTCACGGTAACAATTGGCGTAGCTAATGGGAAGTCGGTCCCCCTCCAGTAGGCAGTCCCTCCCCCGTTTGGAAGCTTTTGGGCTGCAGAATGTTGAATTGTAAACGAAAAAGCATAGTAAAAATCGTTTTTGAAATGGATTTGGCTCGAATTCTATTTGCTGGCTCCTACTTCACGCAATCAGAGATGGAAAAATCATGGTCCTCCCCGGCAACACAAACCCTAGCTATACGCCACTGACAGTCGTCGTCGTCGGTTCCAACTCGTGTACGAGCGTTGGTTTGGTCGTCAAATCGAATTTGGCTTTGGATAGTGATGTCGTATGTAGCTTTGGAGGCCCAGTTTATGATGGAACAAACGTGGGAAAAATCACATTGTATCGACGGTGGAAGACGTGGTAGTTTTAGCTTTTCTAGTGTTTCGTTTTTCTTAAGCTTTTTGTATCTTGTTTTTTTTCTTCGAAAATCTCCGTGCCTTTCCTAGATCTTTTTCTCCAGAGTGATCTGTCACTAGCAAGTTGTTCCCATGAATCCAGATTAATGTTTGCATAGTTGAGGGAGATTTTCAGCTGATCTTTGTATCTCATTTTTGATCTTCCGGGGGGACTTTTTCCTGTCTCTAGTTCACCATAAAGCATTATTCGTAGAAGCCTCGTTGGGTCCATTCGCATAACATGTCCTGTCCAACAAAGGCTGTGTTGCAATATGGTGGCTTCTGAACTGGGCAACCTGGCGCAATCAAGGATTGCCTTGTTGGTGAAACAATCTTCCCAAGAGTGCCTAGCATTTGAATCAGTTTCCTCTGCTGGAAATTTTCAATAAGTTTGATGTCATGACAGTATAATGTCCAGGTTTCACAAGCATAGAGAAGGGTGGATAGAACGACTAGCCAGAGGACCATAATTTTTGTGCAGATAGATATAGCATGGTTGTTGAAAACACGATGGTTAAGTCTTCCATAGGCACAATGTGCTACTTTTATACGTTGTTCAATATCCTTTGACAGGGTAAAAATCAGCCAAAAACATTTGGCCATGTGGCCGGTATCCTTTTAAAAGGCAACAATAAATATAAAACAAAGTAAACAAACAAAAGAAGCAAAACCTTACACAAATTAGAGTGTAGTAGGAAGCACAATATTATAGAGTGTCAAACCATGAAGAGACATAATTCATATCTATTAGTAATAGGCAATGAAACTTGCATGTTCCTCCTCACTTCACCTCTTCCGGCTCTTCTCATTTTTCAACAATCTTCAAACTTTCACAAAATCCAGAAAAAGTACGCTGTTCTCAAATATTTATCTTCCAAAACAGACCCTAAACAACTACTAGCAAGCCCAAAATGATTCAATCAAAATAGGATGATGCAATACTGAGTCCTTTAAAACGATGTCCTTTTAAAAGGACACCTGTCGTAAATGGGTTAAACCTTTGGTTATTGACCATACGTCAGATCTGTTGAAACAGTTTCAATAGTATTTACTTACAGAATTGGACCAAACAGTCCATGTTTGGTCATATTTTGGAAAGTAAATAAACATCAACTCAACACTGATTCGCTTGTCCCATAATTTTCGAAAAGTACCGTAACCAACTATTAAAAAAAAAAGAAACCGATAACGAAGCGTAACTAGTCTTTCATCAAATCGTAAATATTAACGTTGCTGATAGTTGATGACAGCAGTAAATAAAACCGAATGATGAAATACAGTATTTATCCTTTGGAATAAGCGAGCTTCTCCAGCAGCTTAATTTTTTCAGCATGACAGAACTGTTGGGGCTTTGAACACACAAAGCAGTTTACATTTGTTGGAAATAACCTTTCACTAGGGCTATTATTACACAAATTAGCACCCTTGGATCAGTGGTTATCGCCTTCGGCTCTGGTGCTGGTAGCCCTGGGTTCGATTCCAGGTCGGGTCATAACAAAGACTTTAAAAAGTCGGCAGCAATTGCTGAGTGGTTAGCGCGTTGGGCTCGCAGTCAAGAGCCTGCATGTTCGACTCCAGCCACCCGCACTTGCTGTTGTTTCTCTGGGCAAGAAACTTTACGATAATTGCCTCTACCCAGTGATCGATTTCGAGTAATGGGTAGTACCAAATTTCAGTAATAAGTAGAGTAGACAACCGGAAACAGACATTGCCGTCGGCTGCAGCGTGGGTCAGGTGTACGTCGGAAGGCGTACACCGATGCATAGCGCTCAAGTCCGCTTTCCCGCAATGCAGGGTAAACATATGAAAAACAAACAAACAAACAAAAAGGGTAGGCCTACCGATTGTGTTCTTTCTTGCATAACGCACTAACGCAGTGAGGATAAATCGGGTAATAATCTGGTAACATATCACTCTCTTCCAATCTGCCTTGAGCCGGCATGGAAGCAGTACGGCTCATAAAATCACATGGAACCCTGTTAAGTAACCCATGTTGATGTGCAGTCTGCTGCAAGCGGAGAAAGCGAATGATTAATTATTAGGGCTATTCTTGCGAGTCAGTTCTCAGTCACTGACTTTCTGGATACAAAGAAGAAACTTTTAATAAAACATTTTCTTGAATCAACAACGTTCCTTTAGGACAACGGTGTTCAACCTGCGGCCGTCGATGAATAATTATGCGGCCGTTAACATGTATTTAATAAGCATGTGTTGGCGGCCGTGCCCTGTTGTTGAAATGAAAAAGTTATTTCATTAAAAAAATGAAATGTATTTTAAATATTATAGGCTACAGAGATATCTAGAACCACTGAATAGGCTATGCTTGTAATTATATATAACATTTCAAATTTTAGAGCTTGAAAAACATTTTCATCATAAGTTTTTGTAAGCTAGACTGTAAAATCGTTTAGAGACAAAACTTTTTCCTCTGCCCAATTTCATTGTAACGGTAGCCTACATTGCATTACCGTATGTCCTTAAAAAGAAAAAGAACACTATCAGAGGAGAAAAGGGTATTCAATTCCAAATGGGAGTTGGATTATTTCATGATCGAGACGGCAGCGCATACTATGATGTGTCTAATATGCAGTCAAGTAGTTAAAACTGTTAAAGGAGATAATGCAAAGCTGTATTTTCGTCGTCATATGTCACACAATTACGCAAAATTAGAAAGCGAGTCGAGGAAAATCTGTGTCGAAAATGTGGAAAAGTGCACTTGATTATCCAATGTTGCAAGAATTGGCAAGAGAAACTCTTGTTCTTTTCCGAAGCACTTACGTATGCGAGTCTGCCTTTTCACAAAAGAAGTACCTGAAAAACGAGTAGCCTACCAAATGCGATTGTTGGACGGAAACCTGGAGTCTCAACTAAGATTGTATCTCGCAAGGCTCCCAACTTAGCAATTTTATCTGCTCGTATGCAAAATCGAGGGAGTCACTAATTGCAATGTCGCAGACAGAATAAATTCATTTCAAAAAGTGTTTGATATTTCATGGCACTATTAGGTATAAGTATGATCAGTTTAGTAGATATTAACGAATAAGTTCTTCTCTTAAATAACGCAAATTAAAAAAAAATCATTTAAAACTCCCTAGCGGTTGTGCTTTGTAGAATTAATCTGAATGCGGCCGGCAATAGCAAAAAGGTTGTGCACCTCTGCTTTAGGAGTATAGTAGCCTACATAAACTTAACAATCGGCCTAGCCGCCTAGTCAACTTCAATCACCGAAGAAAACTAAACACAAATGAGACTTGCTGCATTCAATGAGTGCAGGTAGGCTATTGCATTCGATGAGTGCAGGTAGGCTATTGCATTTGATGAGTGCAGGTAGGCTATTGCATTCGATGAGTGCAGGTAGGCTATTGCATTCGGTACCACATAACGAAAAAGTGTTCAGTAAACATAATTGGCAACGTTTTGTTTGTTTGTTGACCTGAAAGAGTTTTGAACTTTAAAAGTGCGCCTCGAGCAAGTTACAACATCGTTATCCGTGTTGAGTACCGATGATACAGCTACATAATTAAACAGAGGTATTATAAATATTCTCAAAGATGTGCGGTTCATAACCTGACACCGAATGGTTTGCGTTTCTTTTATTCTCTTTCGGAATCCGTAGCAGAGTCAACAAACATGCGTAGCCTATTAGTAATTTCAGCTTCAGTTAAAGTTAACAACAAAGCAGCAAAATTGGACAACGTTAAAAGTAGACAAGACAAATAACATGCGCCCATTAGCGCAATTGGAGGGACTCATATTGTCAACCTCTACAGGGTGAGTCCCAAAACCATAACATTATTATTATCTTATGTTTGAAACTATTATGTTACAGTAGAAGTTTGTGTTGTATGCCTACTACGTTACCTATTGCTATTAGTTTGTCTTTAGTTCTTATTGTTTTGTGTTTCTATATTTCAGTGAATAAAAGCCTCAATTGGTTATTAAATGTTTCATCACAATTTTATTCACTTGTATTAATGGACATGTTGCTGCGACCCAACAGACTGGAGATCCTTCCAGAAGATCCCGAAGCAAAGAAAATATACGGTCACTGGAAAAAAAACTTTTGAAACTTTCCTAACTGCAGTTGAAAGAAACGAAGGAAATCCAGAGAACATCGACAAGCTGTGGTTACTAGCAATCTCACTCTCACACAGAACCTACGCCTTCATCGCAGATGCAGGGAAAGGACAGCGCTCGACAATGCTTATTATAAAAAGAAAAATGTTGTGTTTGCTAGACATTTGTTAATGACCAGAGTTCAAAATCCTGAAGAGACTATCGATGAATACATTCACGCATTACGTCAACTAGCAAGAGAATGCGAATTCGAAAACGTAGACGCGGAGACCTACAAGGACGAAATTACAAGAGATGCTTTTATTAATGGCATCAACTCCAATACAATTCGACAGAGATTACTTGAAGAGCAAAAATTGGATTTACCAACTGCCATTAGAAAAGCTCAAACGCTAGACCAAGCAAAAAACACTCAAATTCTTATTTAACTAATTCACCCCAGCGTGCTTCATCCATTTCTAACCAATCCAGCAGCGATGCGAAAACGGCAACAATGAAACCTACAGTTTCTAACCGATGCACAAAGCGCAAGTGTTTTTTTTTTGTGGAGGTAATCTCCATGCCGGTGGCAGATACTTTTGTCCAGCGAAAGACAAGCTTTGCAATGCTTGTGGCAAGATTGGTCATTTCCAACGTGTTTGCCAAAACAACCTTCGGAAAGCAGCTGCAATACCATTTGCAGGCCACAAGTCCCCACTTGATGATGACAACACAGCCCATGGTGATGCTGAAAAATCTCACTTGTATTCTGTTCTTGGTACAGTCCCAGAATGCTTAAACAAAACCACAATACGTATACAAATAAAAGGGGTGGATTTCGATTGCTTGCTGGACACAGGTGCATCCGACAACTTCATGAGTGCCAAAGCTGCAAAATTTATTAAACTGCAACCTCAAGGCAAGCCATCTAAAGTTTCAATGGCTTCGGACCAACTCACTGCACAAGTGCTGGGGAAGTGTGTACTGACATCAAACTTCAAGAGAGAAAGTATACCAACGTCGTCTTTGGAGTAGTACCAAAACTTTGTGCCGACATCATACTAGGCCAAGGTTTTCTGAACCAGCATGAAGAAGTTGTGTTCAAACTTGATGGATCACAAAGAAAGTTAGTGATCGGAGACTCTTACTGCAGGGTATCTGCCTCAACCATGGAATCTCCTCGTTTATTCCAAAGTTTGGAATCTAACTCAAAGCCCATCGCTACTAAGTCTCGGAACTTCAATCAAGAAGATCGTGAATTAATCCGGGAGGAGGTGAGCAAACTTTTGTCCGAGAAAATTATCGAACCTTTTCATTCACCTTGGCGAGCACAAGTGCTGGTTGCAAGAGATGGACGACATAAACCAAGAATGGTTGTTGACTATTCACAAACTATAAATACATTTACGTTACTTGATGCTTATCCGCTGCCTAAAATAAGTGACCAAATTGCGAAAATCGCAGAAGGATCTGTGTTTAGCACTTTAGATTTAAAATCCGCCTATTATCAAATTTCGCTTTGTCCTGCAGACCGCCCATTTACGGCTTTTGAAGCCGAAGGAAAATTATTTCAATTCACGCGCTTACCATTTGGTGTTACTAATGGTGTGTCGTTTTTTCAACGAATTGTTGACAAACTGATCGAAAAGCATAGTTTGACTGACACCTATGCCTATCTTGACAATATAACTGCGTGTGGCAATGATCGAGCAGATCATGACGCGAAATTAAACGCCTTGTTTGCTGCAGCTAAAGCCGAGGGCTTAGCTTTTAATGAATCGAAATGTGTTTTTGCTCGTAATGAGATTGACTTACTGGGTTATAGACTTTCACACCGTAAAATCAAACCTGACCCTGAACGCCTTCAACCCTTGCTCGAACTTACCTTTCCGAAATCTAAACCGGAATTACAACGGGTTTTGGGAATGTTTTCTTATTATGCCAAATGGGTACCTGATTTCTCTGAAAAGGTCAGACCTTTAGTACAATCCAATCTATCATCTTCTTTTTCTCTACCCTCTGACGCTATTAAAAGCTTCGAAACTTTGCGTGAAGGTCTTGCATCTGCTTGCCTCACCAGTGTCAAAGAAGGAATTCCATTTTTAGTGGAGTGCGACGCTTCGGAGCATACCTTAGCTGCCACTTTAAATCAGGGAGGGCAACCTGTTGCCTTTCACTCTAGAACCTTTTCTCGTTGCGAAGCAAACTATTCAACTGTAGAAAAAGAAGCTTCGGCTATCATGGATGCGGTTAGAAAGTGGAGCCATTTATTACATGGCCGCAAGTTTACACTTCTGACAGATCAAAGGGCCGTTTTCTTCATGTTTGACCCAAAACGACTAGGTAAAATTAAAAACAACAAAATCCAGCTGTGGCGTGCCGAATTGGGAAATTTCGATTACGACATCTTGCATCGACCCGGTAAGAGCAATGTAGTTCCAAATGCGTTATCCAGAGCGTGTACACTATCTTCTAACTCGCCCGATCTTACCAAAATCCATGAAAAACTTGGGCACCCTGGCATTTCACGTTTATCCCATTTCATTCGCACCAAAAATCTGCCCTTTTCTATGGAAGATGTCAAAAATGTTTGTTTGCACTGCAAAGTCTGCGCTGAATTAAAACCTCGATTTTATCGTAAACCACCCAAATTGTTAATTAAATCGATGAGGCCATGGGAAAGACTCAGCATTGACTTTAAAGGACCCCTCGATGGCAGGAATAAGTATATGTTGATTGTTGTTGATGAATATAGTCGCTATCCTTTCGCATTTGCATGTAAAGACATGACTTCGCCCACTGTTATTCGTTGCCTTGGTCAACTCTTTTCTTTATTTGGTCATCCCTTCTACAGTATATCCACAGCGACCGAGGCTCTTCATTCATGTCTCAAGATTTCAAGCAATATCTTTCAGACAGAGGAATTGCGAGTAGCAGGAGTACACCATACCACCCTACCGGCAACTCTCAATGTGAAAGAATTAACCAAACTGTTTGGAGAACTGTCAAACTCTTGTTAAGAACATATGAACAGCCCGAGGGCTGCTGGGAGGCAGTTCTACCCGAAGCTCTGCACGCAGTACGATCTCTCTTATGCACTGCAACCAACACCACTCCCACGAACGATTTCTGGGGTTTAGTCGTCGAAGTATGTTCGGTCAATCTCTTCCTAGCTGGCTTATCCAGCCAGGACCAGTCCTACTCCGACGTTTTGTCCGAAATAAAAGCGATCCGCTTGTGGAAGAGGTCGAGCTATTGGACGCAAACCTAAGTTTCGCCCATGTGCGATTTCCCAATGGTCAAGAATCTTCCGTCTCAACCAACGATCTTGCTCCAACACCTAGAAATGGATCAAACAATGATAACATGGTTTCTACTCCTACTGAATCTCCCTTTCAAACTTCACTTACACAACAAAATCTTACATCAGAACCTCCATGTACACAACGAAACTCTTCACCAGAAACCGTAGGTACACAGCAAAATCTTACACCGGATATTGATGCAGATACTCATACTTCTTCAGAAACTAATCATGAAATGACTGAATCTCCCTTAACTACTTCTACACACCCGAGACGTTCTTCTAGACTCTAGACTAGAGTAACTAGACCACCTGAAAGATATGGTCACAATATATAAGACGTTTGAGGTGCCTGTAGGTAATGCATTTAGATTTATCATGTATGAAATGTATCTGTTTATTATTGTATCGTTTTGTTATTGTTTTATTCGAAGATGATATTCCGAAGATAAGGAGGGAAGAATGTGGTATTTACGTCTTGACAACGTCTGGAATTTGTGACTCATCTGCTGCAGTGCTGCTTGATTATGAAGCGCGATGCCTCTGGCACCGCAAGCAACCTTTCCTTTCAACTGCTTTGCCAGAGCGTCGCAGTCTTATGTTTGAAACTATTATGTTACAGTGGAAGTTTGTGTTGTATGCCTACTACGTTACCTATTGCTATTAGTTTGTCTTTAGTTCTTATTGTTTTGTGTTTCTATATTTCAGTGAATAAAAGCCTCAATTGGTTAATAAATGTTTCATCACAAGTGATTATCTCTCAGAGCATTCTATGTTAGCCTGTACAGCACAATGCACGACAACAAGAAAATACCACCCGACAAGTTACTGATAACAGAAAGGCCGTGGTCCGAACGTCACGTGATTGGTGGCATGATAATGCGATAATATTGTGTCAGCAATTTGCTCATTGTTGGCAATTTATTTTTTGAGCGCAGAATGAAAATTGAACAATTTCTGCGAGAACGAAAAAGTGCTCTTGTGCATACTTTCGAATCTCCTAACTTTGCTCCTATGTTGGCATACCTGGCGGACGTTTTCCAACATCTAAATGACCTAAATTGTTCGATACAGAGAAAAAAAGTGAATATTGTGACCGCTTGTGGCTTGTTGCGTGCTTTCAGACAGAAACTGCCGTTGTTTAGTCTGCGTATCCTACAGCAGAATTTCGCTAATTTTTCCTTGCTAGAGAAAGTCATCTTGGAACACAGCAACTTGGACTTGGAAGAAAGTGTCAAGGCAGAAATCAGTCAGCACTTGGAAAGTCTGAGAGAGTCATTTGGCGGATATTTCTCCCCAGGAGATCTGGAAGAACCGGAAACTTGGATTATCAATCCCTTTGCCTTCAAATTAGAGAAGATGGGAGATGAGAATGAAGATAGGGAACATCTGATAGATATGCAAGTATGCCAATCGACAAAGTTGCTTTATGAGTCTAGTTCACTCGAAACTTTCTGGTGCAGCGTTCAAACTGGATATCCATCCAACTCTGGCTAAGAAAGCATTACAAGTTCTGGTTCCATTTGCTACCACTTGGCTGTGTGAATCGGGATTTTCATCTCTACTTTATATGAAGAATAAATACCGCAACGCCTTGGACCCCGAAAATGATCTGCGCATTGCATTGTCCCACAAGGTTTCACGTTTCGAACAGATAATTGCAAAGAAGAGGCAGGAGAAAAGTCAAAGATCTTGATTAACGCCATTATGTTCTCAGTTTGTGTTATTTCTTTATTTATTTGCTTTTTCATTTTGTGTGATTGCGTTGTTGAAGGCTGCCCTTTTTCCTCTTCGTTAGTCGTATAAAGGCCGGTGAGCTGCTTTATTGCGTTGTTTTCGTACGTATTTTGAATTTTTTTCTCAAAACCACTCCGCTTCAAAACAGAGGGTGCGAGACTGGCTTCATCACTCCCATGGGGTGTGAGGTGATAAACGAATCGGGAAGCCCTGTTCTAGGGTGATAAAATTATAAACCCTCGGTCGTGGTGCAGGAAAAAAATAAACTCGGTAATGCCACCGTGAGCATGGTCCTTCTTCAGCATAATTGGAACCCGTTGTGGCCCCAATAAAATAAATTAGTAATAACAAATTGTTTGCGCAGAAGTTATATATTACTCACATTCACACATCTGTTAATACATTTGGTAAGAAAAAAATGCATGCTTTCGTGAAAAATATCAAACAAATTGATGGAGAAGTAAACAAACCAATAAGTTACCGCGATTTTTCTTTCGTACTTTAGACAAAAAACATTAGGCTAAAATAGAGTAATTTTTGGTTTTTACGAAAGAATAATTTTTGACTGTACCGTTAGATATTGCAAGCGCGTTGAACAATGCAGGTTTTTGAAAGTCGCTTGTGGTTAAATAACCCTACTCTTGGCATGATTAAGAATTCCATTAAAACATGGCTTATGGTAAATAGGAGATATGAAAAAAATCAGAACATGCAAATAGATAACACAATGTCTTTACATTTGTGAACAATATCACGATGTAAAGTTCTTTAGGTTACGTTTTATACTGCATGTAAATGTAGCTTAGGCTACAACTGTATGTTAGCTACACAAAATTGATTAGAAACAGCGGTAGCACGATCACTACAGCTCATTTTAGTTTTTACTAACAGACTAATGTATGTTACCTACCAAACTTGTCAATGATGAATGAATAAGAAGATTCAGTTGGTCTAAAAAAGGTGGACTCAGCTAGAAGTTCGTCAAGCGTAACATCCACTGCGACCACTCCCGTTATATCTCCTGACGAAGAATAAACTGGAAGCGTTCCCGATGTAACCACACCTGTTGAATTAAACCAGATGGATTGTGCATTGTCAAATGATTTAATAAGCGCTAATTTGTAACCTTAACCAATTCACTTCGTTCTAAAAAACAGAATGATTCAAGCCAGTAATTGACGAAAAAATTCGTGTGCTACCTAAACCCCAAATATCCAAATAAGGAACTGTCCATCTGGGCTCATCGACGTTGCTTCTTTGTGAAAAGTGACGAAAGTACGACGTCATTTGGCTTCGAAGGTTATCTTCGTTAACAATTTGTGCAAATAATCCTTCCTGAAATTTTAACATTAGCTGAACAATGTAATAAAGTATCTTATTGCTACCATACCACATTTAACACACGCTATTGTGTATATTGAGAGGGCGCAGAGGAGAAGGCGTTATCTTTACAATCATGCAATCCTGGTTCGACTCCTGGCTTAGACTGGTTGTTGAAAAACACTGCTCACCTTCTGCCCAGGGTGTAATAAATTGGGTGGGCGTAGTTGCTGAAGTAAAGGCGGCCGAGAGAAAGGAACCGGTCACCTTACTCTCATTAGTGCCAAAGTCTTAGTATAATGAGAACCTTATCTTCTCAGCACGGATGCTTGGAGCAAGCATGGGACTCACTTTTTCCTTTTTATTGTAGCCTATATTTTAATTTTATGAAACCTGTAACTTGAAGATTGGTGCTTTCTAAATAAACAAGGTGAAATTATAATGCAAAAATGTGGATAAAATCTTTATTTATCTAATATTACTGCTATTGTTTGAATTTTGATGTGACAGGGTGAGGTGATTTACTCAAGACACAAATCTTTTAATTTTCAATAACAGATATAGTCAACAATAAACATAAGATTAGTGTATGCGAAACCACATCACAGGAAAGTCTCTACTTTGTCCATATTTATACTTAAAATGGGTTTACGCCATTACTTACAAAAAAAAGGATTCATTGCTACGGCAAAAAATACAGATGCCATTAAAAATCTAGGAACAGTATTAATAAACAGTAAACAATTGATTCAGAGTGTGGCGAACGATTAAGATATCCTATATGGTAGGTTATATGAAGACTGGTAAAACACGTCTTGTTTGGTATCATGTGGTAAGAAGAGAAAAAAGAAAAACAGCATTATATAAAAGGGTCTGCTACTATTCGGTGAGTCGGATTCGGTGAGTTTGATTCGGTGAGTTCCTAACCTCTAACCCCTAACCCTAACTCCTAACCCCTAACCCTAAAACGGCAATGATAATTAGGCCACGGTACCCGATAATTAAAAAAAAAATTGAAAAAATCCCCCGTTAAGGGATCGGACTCACCGAATCGGACTCACCGAATCGGGCCATTCCGATATAAAAGCCTCTTATCCTGTGATTCTTATCATTTTTTTATTTTCGGCACCCATGAAAAGAACTTGAATGATTTTAATTAACCTCTTTTCAAAACACATCAAATTACCGCAGTAAGCAAGGAAATAGACAAATAACAAGTAAACCCTAAATCTTCCACCACTTGCGACAACAAATGATTTGTTTCACATGTGTACTTTTTGTTTGTATTGTTTGAAAGCGAAATATATTTTGTTGTCTACTGCTGGTTTCCTGATATCTAAATATACTTTATTTCGTTGCTTCAATTGTACAGAATTTCAATAGTTTTTTGCCGAATACGCGGATTTTTTCGATTGAGCAATGTTGCTATACTGTTTCGCTATTATTACATAAACTGCTCATGTTAAACCGCTGCAAACTGCTAATAAAATTCGCCGAACGCTGCCTACATTTCATAAAACATAGATTTTTTAAATGCTTGCCAAAAAAGCGCTTTTCATATTATTCTCTACGATTAGGGCTGGATTCCAGTAAGTAAACATTTACTTGTTACTTACTTAAGTAATTTTCAATTACTTGAAATTTTGAAATACATTAATTTAAATAAGAAAATAAAACGGAAGATTTATAAGTTGGCCCCTTGCACCTAGGTTGTGTTTTGTCACCTTTTTATAATTCGCGCCTTTGCACTTTTGTAAATTGTGAAAGTGGTAGGCTACTGGCTTTACAAAAAGCTACAAATTCCTTTCGTATCCAGTTCAAGAAAAATCTTGGCTCATATGAAAAAGGAATGAACTTTTTACAAAGCCACCAAAAAGTATTCCAAAGCTATTGAAAATCTAAAATCTTGTCTTATGCCTTTCTCTCACTATAGTGAAAAACTGTTTTATTTGGATCTACAACACACCCCATGGCGTAATTTTGGAGCAGCAATGCACCCGAGAGGGAGCTCCACCATTTAGGTCGCGGGGTTGAGGATAATGCTTTCTTGCAGATGGACTATTTGTCTACTCAGGTCTTCTCTTTGTGGTAGTGCGATTGATTCTCGCTGCTTTCTGAGCCAGTGAGAGAGATACAACAACAATCCAACTGGGAGACTGTTATGGCTATAGGGCCTTATATTTTTGTTTATTATAACTATTTGATGTCTCTATTTTCCTTTGACTGATTCCTTTTGTTTTAACTTCATTATTACCAAGTGAACGTGATATAGCAACTACCCATCTTGTCAATACGAAAACGGCAAAAAGTATCATGATGGGAACATTACAAATATGCATGTGGGCCTATTTTTTCTACAGCTTGAATTGTTTATGCTAGGATACATTGCAGATTTTCTATTACTTCATAACTTAAGTAATGTTTTAATCTTTACTTATTCTTCTCTCGTTATCGCACTTGATTCTAAGAATTGACTGTCCCTTTGTATGAAAAGTTTCCAAGGTTCTCGGTCTACTTATTACTCAAGTAAAAAAAACATCATTACTTTAATCCAGCCCTGTGTACGATTAGGGCTGAAGAGCGTTGAGTTTGCTCAGTTTTATATTGTCTTTAGTCGATACTTCAAGACAAATCAAGCATTGAAGTTTCACTGGCACTTGTAACAATGAACCTCAGAAAAGCCTTTAAGTAGCTTCGTTTTTTCGGACTCATTTTAAAAGTTCTTAACTTTCAATATGTAGCCTATATTATAACTAGACCTTAACTACAATATGTATGTTTCTTAACTACAATATGTATATTACGACTAGACCACTGCAACTTACCATAAGTATAGCTTTCACTATACTGTAGCTACTGCAGTAGGCCTACTAAATTTAATGTCTACCATACACAGACACCTAGGCTTTTAAGATCACCCACTGTGATTTTCACACAAAACATGATGTAAAGTAAAACAAAGAGGCATGTAGACACACACAAAAATAAATATATCTAGCCTGATATCTAGTATAGAAAATATGTTGTTATAACTTTGGCAAAAAGCAATGAAAAATTATTCTCATAAAATGTCTAATTACTCTTTTTGAGGCAATTATCCATAACTTAGAAATCACTGCTTTAAGCTCGCGTCTTAGCTGATTAAAATGAGAACTAGGCCGAATTAAATCTTTACTTCAATATTTGGAGATTTATCAATTCCAAAAGATGAACCATCTTGAATAGCCATCTGATGAAGAAGATCAAAATCTGAAACAAAACAATATAGGCTTATTGGCAGTAATACTGTAGGTTACTTAAACCACAAATCATCAGAAACAATAATGCTTTTAATTTCTAAATTTTCTCGGAGATTTGGTAGCCTAGCTTGATTTCAATTTGTGGTTTTGAAGGTTTTGGTTTTGAATTTTTTGAAGAGTTAAGAATAATTAGTTGCAGTAACTAACACAATCACATTTCTCTAACTCTGCTAGGTCTGCAAGCTATGTAGGTAGGCCTGTAGGCACAAATTCCCACATAGCCTACGATAAATCATCCGGTATTCCTTTTTGGGTAACAAACCATCTAAGATGTGCTAATAGTTTACTTACAGTAGCCTACATAAGTTAATGATAAATCATTGGTTTAAAGGTGTTATATTGGTGATATTTTTAAACTAAAAGAAGGCTAAGCATTTAAATATAGTTACAGAAATAAATGCTGATGTTTCTCAATCTCTGTTCTGGTTCCTCGATGTTATTGAGGATGAAAAGTTATGCAAGGATTCTTCATTTACAATACAACCGAACAAAATATATGAACGATATATACAGTACCGTAAGTAAACAAAATTACTCAGGTTTGGAAACTTTCATAGTTTATCGATAAAGCTTTTGCCACCGTGAAGGCGGCTTCTTCAGTATCTTATTTAAATAGAATAAGATACTGAAGAAGCCGCCTTTGCAGTGACGAAAACTTTACCAATTAATTATACAAGTTTCCAAACCTGACTGATTTTGTTTACTTCTTATATTAAAATATGGAATGGTTGTTGCGCTTTGTAATTCATTTCTATCAGAATTACGTGCAGTTGATAACTACATGTGTCAGGTTAACCTGATTGATTTTAATTATGAATGAACTGTCATATACATTCAAACTGTAGTCCTCTTATTTCTATGATCAGACTTCTACAGCCAATTTAATTGATAATCTTGGAAGCGGTATATTTTTATACACTGGAAAATCTCGGTTTCTATATGTGTGGTATTCTGGAGGCACACAAAATCTTAATGCAACATGTGTACGTGATTTGGCTTGTCAATGGTGAACATTGCAGTTTGAATGCGACCCACGCAGGTGTCGTGTGGGTTATGTGTTTTCCGATTTATCTAAAGCTATTTTATCTTGGCATGAAATGGCATGAAATACAGAAGAACTTGAATGATGCAAGCAAAAAAGTTTTACAGCAAAAGAAAAAAGCCTCTAAGCAACCATGGATGAATCAAGAGATTCTAGACTTGATGATAGAAAGAAAAAGAAACAAAGACAATAACATCCAGTATTTTAAGCTACATAAAGAAATAAATCAAAAGTGCCAAACAGCAAAACAAAAGTGGTGGGATGAACAGTGTGAAACTATAGAACAATTAGAAGCTACGCACAAGTCACGAGATATGCATCAAAAAGTTAAAGAAATGACTGGTAATAGAAAGTCAAAAGCAAGACAAACCAATTGCATCAAGAATAAAGACTGAAAAATGATTTTCGACCGAGATCTGGTGACGCGAAGATGGGAAGAGTATAATAGCGACCTGTATGGAGATGAGAGAGGAAATATTCCTGTTATTAATAATGAAGAAGGTGAACCAATACTGGAATCTGAATTTGATGAAGCCATAAATGAATTGAAAAGCCATAAAGCTCCTGGTAAAAATCAAATAACAAGGGAAATGATAAGAGCTCTGGATTGTGAAGGACTAAAACATATTTATAACTTATGTAATAACATCAACATGAATGACCATATACCACTAGAAATGAATGAATCCATTCTTGTCAAACTGCCGAAAAAAACAAAAGCCACACAGTGTACAGAATTTAGAACCCTTAGTCTGATGAGTCATATACTAAAAATTTTGCTGAGAGTTGTTCTCAGAAGAAATAGAAAAATCATCGAAAATGAAATTAATGAAACTCAAAGTGGTTTTATGCCGGGAAAGGGAACACGGGAAGGAATTTTCAATATGAGAACTATATGTGAACGTTACAACCAAATCAATAAAGATGTTTATACCTGCTTTATAGACTATGAAAAGGCCTTTGACCGAGTTAAACATGAAAAATTGATGCAATGTTTGACTAATATAGGTTTAAATGGAAAAGACCTGCGACTAATAGCTAATCTATATTGGACGCAAAAGGCGTTTATTCAGATGGAAGATGGTTTATCTGGTGCAATGGACATAAAACGTGGAGTTTGCCAGGGATGTATAGGCCTACTATCTCCATGTCTATTCAACCTGTATACTGAAATGATTTTCAGACAGATTGATGGAATGGAGGGTATCTGTAGTGTAAAGGTATAATACGTGTTATGCCCTGAGACGTCACGCAATGGTAATTACGCAGCACTGTGCGCGTACCTGCCGTTGGGCGACGCAAGGACTGCTACGTGAGCGATGACTGAGGTTTTTGTGATTCATTTGAGACTAACACCAGCTAAGTGGCCGAGTGGTTTCGCCTTCGGCTCTGGCGCTGGTAGATCTGAGATCGATTCCAGGTCGGGTCAAACTGAAGACTTTAATAACGGTACCGATTGTGTTCTATCCTGCAAATCGCAGTGAGAATGAGTTGGGTAATAATGTGATAACATCGTAAACCTGATATAAATTAAAAATGAGCCCTGTCGCTAAAAGACCTTAGCTGTTGTAGAGCGACAATTACTAAAACCATAACATTATTATTATTATTTGAGACTAACACAACATGGTGTCAGAAGTGAGATAAAATGTCGCATCAGATAATGTTACCAGATGCGTTTAACTGGCAACATAACGAGTGGGGCCAGTGGATTAAAAGATTCGAACGATATAGGCAAGCATCCCAATTAGCGTCGAAACCTGAAAAAGTGCAAGCCAACTCTCTAGTCTATTTGCTAGGAAGCAAAGGCGAGGATGTGTTTTCTTCATTTAAGTTATCAGAGGCCGATTCGATCAACTACGACGTAGTCAAGGAACGCTTCAACAACCATTTCAAACTGCGCAATAACGTAATTTTCGAAAGAGCAGTATTCAACCACCGAGATCAACTGCCATGCGAGCGCTTTAATGACTATGTTACTTCTCTGTGTGGCATGATAGAAAAGTGTCAGTATGGCGCTATGTCTGATCAGCTACTGCAGGGGTTTCCAACCTTTTTATGTTCTCGTACCACTTAGCCACCACGGATTTTCAACACGTACCACTATTTTTCAAAACAACTACTTTGATCCAATATTAAATTATTTGCAAGATAAGGAATCTGGATGTAAAGTCAGCGAAAGTAGAAAAATTACCAACAAAACATCACAGAGTCCATTACACCACACAGCACAGAACGCATCAGAATAACAAAGAAAAAGACAAAACTAAATTTAATGAGATTTGTCTTTTTGTTTATCTTTCACCAGTTGATCGATGCATGGCATAACTTTGCTAATAGCACATCTGAAGTCACGTCCAGGGGCACTTAGTCAGTTTCGATTTTTTGATTTGATGTTCATAAGAATAGAAAATCCCTGCTCGCATTCCCAAGTAGAAGGAAAAATCAGTAGTTGTGGAACAGCGTGGGAAGCTAGCGTTGGGTATGAAGAAGCCATATTAAGCCAGAAGTTTATTGCAGAACATTCTTTGCGTTGTTTTTTTGCTGTTTGATCCTCCTGCATGTCTATCAGTTCCTCTTGTTCCCCCTGTACCGACAGGTAGGTCGGCTGGGTCCACTGAGAAAGGGTCTGTGATGTATGGGCACTGGGCAGCTTGGGGTATCTGGAAAGTAATGCTGCAATTCAGCAGTTAGCAGCGAGAGGTGCTGGGTAATTTCTCTGGAAAAGTCATCACTGATTTCCATTTCAAGGGCTGACAAAAATTTAAACATACCATAGCGCTTGTTTTCCACATTTTTCCTCCATAATTCCAGCTTTCGGATAAAAGCTCCCAGTTTTGAAACAAAGTCTACGACAGTGCAGTTTTGCCCTTGAAATGACATATTCAAATGATTGAAAGCTTCAAATATATCTGACAAATAAGCCAATCTTGCGATGAATTCCTCGTTCTCCAGATCGTTTGGAAATTCATGGTCTTTCTGTTGGAAAAATAAAAGTAATTCATTCCTCATTTCAGAAAGACGATTAGTTGTATTTCCTCGAGAGAGCCAGCGCACTTCTGTGTGATAGAGGAGGCAAGTGTGGTCTGAGCCGAGATCTTCAAAAAGAACCTTAAACAATCGAGTATTTAAAGCTGATGTTTTAACAAAATTTACGATTTTGACTACCCTGTTCAAGCACATTAACAACTTTGCAGGAAGAACCTTTGTGCAAAGAGCAAACCTGTGTATGAAACAGTGAACACTTATGACGCGAGGTGACACAGCTTTGACATGGGCTTGAAATCCAGACTTTCTACCGAGCATAGAGGGAGCCCCATCTGTCATACATCCGACAAGATTTCCCCAATCCAGTTCATTTGCCTTGAAAAAATTATCCAAAGAGTTGAAAATATCTTCTCCATTTGATGTAGTGGACACCTCATGATTCAACAATAATTCTGTTTTTACAGCATCGTTCTGTGTAAAGCGGACGTTGACAAGCAGTTGGCAGCAGTTTGTGACATCTGTGGATTCATCAAGTTGTAAGGCAAATCCAAAATTCGAATCTCTTACTCCTGCAACCACTTGGTCAGTGATATCATCTGACATTTCCTCGATGCGTCGTTTCACAGTATTGTTAGAAAGCGATACACTATCCAACTTTGCCACTGAATCTTCTCCAATCAAATTTCTGACTAATATCTTTGCTGCTGGCAAAACAAGTGACTCCGCAATGACATGAGCTTTTTTGTTTTGGGCCACCAGAAGAGATACTTCATAGGATGCCTTCACAATTCCGGCATTATTTCGGTAAAGTTGGCCTGTGTGATCCATGCGCTGTCGCTTCACGTTCTCCCCAAGTCGCTCAAAATAACTCTTATCTCGATTCATCTTATCTGCATGATTGGACTCAAGATGCCGCTTAAGCAAACTTGGTTTCAAAGCTGCATTTGAAAGGTTTTCATACAGATCACGCACTGAGGTAAGCTATCTCCACGATGTTGAATAGCAATGAAGCCATACTTAATATAATCTGCCCTATACTTTCGCTTCGACATTTTCAAACATTTAGACAAAAATGTAATGCTGTTCAGGATTCAGCCACTACACGTCGGAAAACCAACATCAGAATAAATGCAATTCTGCAATTACACAGACCACATTGCACACGTAATAGTTTCGTCACAGACACCATTAAGTTCGCACAGCAGCATTGCATTAATAACAATGACAGCAGGGAGCAAGATCGACAAAAGTAGCTCACTGAGTGCAGAGAATTTAGTACGGAAAGAAATAAAAGTGTTCGCATGTTTTAGAAACTCAAAATTAAATAATTGTTGCAATAGGCCTACTTTATTTGACAATACTACTACATATCGCATGCAACGGAGAGCTGCTCGCGTACCACCTGAAAAGCTCCCGCGTACCACTAGTGGTACGCGTACCACCGGTTGGGAACCCCTGAGCTACTGCAAGACAGACTCGTCGTAGGAATTACAAATAAGTCGCTGTCCGAACGCATGCAAATGGACCCAGAGTTAACTTTACAAAAAGCTATCGACGCCGCACGACACGCAGAAAACATTGCAGAGCAACAAGGTGAACTTCAAGGTAGAGCGGGGAAAAATTTCGACTACGTGGACGGGTTGAAAGAAAACGTCGCAATAAGTTCTTCCCGAAGCGAGAATGCTGCCAACGATGTGGTAGAAATAAACATTACGAAAACGAAAAATGTCCAGCTGAATTCATTACTTCTTTTAAATGTTCAAAGATAGGCCACTTTGCAAGACAATGCCGCAGCAATAAATACCAGAAAGTCTCGTCGATATCAGCTGATAAAGTCGTAACTAGTTACGAAGAGGAAAAGACGTCTTACTTAGGTGAAATAAATGAGTCTTCAACGAGTAATTGGACCGTGCCTATTAAAATTTACAACGACGTAATTGATTTTAAAGTAGATACAGGAGCGGATGTTACAGTTATACCAAAAACCTTAATTAAAGATTTCCAAAAGCTTCAGTTGATAAAACCTGACCAAAGGTTAGAAGGACCCGATGGACAAACATTGAACATTGTCGGATACTTCGACTACTACGTATCCTACAAAAAACGTGCGGCATGGCAAAAATTTATGTTACATATTCAGGTAGCAGAGCCTTGCTCGGAAAACCTGCCATAGAGGAATTAAATGTAGTTAAATTTGTGGATAATCTCGACCTAGAGTCAGATAAATACAAAAAGGCATTCCCATACTTGTTCGGAAAATTGGGATATCTCGAGGGGGAGTACAACATAAAACTTTCTGACAATGCCGAACCTTACCAAGTGTCCGTAGCGAGAAGAGTCGCTATCCCGCTACTTCCAAAAGTTAAAGGTGAAATTGATCAAATGGTAAAAGATGGTGTCATATCGGAAGTTAATGAACCAACAGATTGGTGTTCAGGGATGGTCGTCGTCCCAAAGAAAAACGGCAAACTACGCATATGTGTCGATTACACTCAACTCAACAAATGTGTGAAACGTGAAAAACACCCGTTGCCCTGTGTAGATCAAGTTTTAGGCCAACTGGCAGGTGCAAAATATTTTTCTAAGTTAGATGCAAAATCGGGTTTCTGGCAAATCAAACTATCAACGCAGTCAAAACTGTTGACAACGTTTATTATACCGTTCGGACGATTCTGCTTTAATCGTTTGCCATTCGGGATATCAAGTGCCCCAGAGTATTTCCAACGACGAATGTCCCAAATCGTTGGAGGTATTGAGGGAGTGGTTTGTGAAATGGACGATATTTTAGTTTTTGGAACCACCAAGAACGAACATGACGACAGGCTGCGCAAAATAATGAGTAGATACAAAAGTGTGGATTAACATTAAACGAAAAATGCGAGGTTTGTAAAACGTCGATAAAGTTTCTAGGTCACGTCATCGACAGCGAAGGAATCCGTGCCGATCCAGACAAGGTGAAAGCCATACGCGATATGGGTGCTCCAAACAACGTAAGCGAAGTTCGAAGATTCCTCGGTATGGTCAATCAATTAGGGAAGTTTTCCTCAGAAATATCAGAAGCAGCTAAGCCTCTGAGAGAATTACTCACCTAGAATTCTGTGTGGGCTTGGAAAGAGGAGCAAGAGAAGTCCTTTGTTAACGTGAAGCAGTTATGTTGTTCCACAAAAGTATTGTGTTTTTACGATCCAACAAGAGAAACAATTGTTTCAGCAGATGCTAGTTCATTTGGATGCTAGTTTTGCTTCAGAAACAACAGAATGGTGATTGGCGCCCTGTATGCTTTGCTTCGCGTTCTTTGAGTACCACAGAACAGAACTATGCTCAAATCGAAAAGGAGGCCCTAGGTGTCACTTGGGCATGTGAGAGGTTTTCTGATTACGTCATAGGACTGAAGTTTGTTGTCCAAACTGATCACAAGCCATTAGTTGCAATCTTAGGGGCAAAGTCGTTAGCAGAATTGACGCCACGACTGCAACGGTTTCGGATTCGCCTAATGCGTTTTTGTATTCTGTAATGCACATTCCAGGAAATGACCTAATCCTTGCAGACGCACTCTCTAGAGCTCCGGTAGAGCCACCTTCCAAAACAGACGAAGATGACTGTCAGCAGGTCCACGCTTTCGTCTGTTCTCTTGTTGAATCGCTGCCAGCTACGGAGAGTCGTCTACAACAAATCAAAGAACGTCTGGCTGAAGACTCAGTGTGCTGTGAGATTATGCATTATTGCACAAATGAATAGCCGACCTTAAATAAGTTAGGCCCAAAACTAAAAGTATTTTATCCCTTTAGAAGCGAATTGTCCGTACACGATGGATTGCTACTTCGAGGAACAAGACTAATGATTCCCGTTTCATTACGATTGGATATTCTGGAGAAAATCCACGAAGGCTACATGGGAATCGTCAAGTGTCGCCAACGAGCTCGCGATGCAATTTGGTGGCCAGGAATGAGTAAACAAGTCGAGGAAATGGTGAGGAGTTGTGTTTGTTGCGCGGAACATTCCCGCAATCGGTGTGAACCAATGCTTCCCGTGGAAAGACCGAGCAGACCATGGCAAAAAATAGCGAGTGATCTATTTGAGTTCAAAGGTAAGAAGGATTTTTTACTGATAGACTATTTTTCGAGATGGATCGAATTATCCTTGTTATCGAGTACAACAACTTCTTCCGTCATTAATCACATGAAGTCTATGTTTTCTCGTTATGGCATTCCCGAGATACTAGTTTCTGACAACGGCCCGCAGTATAAGAGCCGAGACTTTTCAACCTTTGTAGAAAATTTTAGCATAACTCATGTTACGTCTAGTCCTAGATATCCACAATCTAATGGCGAAGCCGAAAGAGCCGTCAGAACCATGAAGACATTTCTCGACAAATGTAAAGATCCGTACTTGGCAATGTTGGCTTATCGCCATTGAGGAATGGATTTTCTCCATCAGAGTTGATGATGGGCCGCAAGCTCCGGACAAAACTTCCATGTTTTCCCGACAACTTGCTGCCAAATTGGCCAGATTTTGCACTTGTCCGTAAGCTTGACCTTGAGGATCAAATCAAACAAAAAAAAGACTTTGACCGTCACCATGGAGCGAGACCGCTACCCACCCTCCATCCAGCTGATGAGGTGTTTGTTAGAGACAACAGTGCCACGCAGAAGGGGGTCGTGAGAAACGAGTATGACGCCAAACGGTTATACATCATAGACACCAATCAAGGAACATCAGTTCGTAGAAACCGCAGCGCATTGATGAAAATACCACAGGCTGGTGAATTTGATATAAGTAGCAGGCCTAGCGTGAAATGTGAAATCTCTCATTCTATTGACAATCACTTAGTTAACAACGAAGCAAATACGGAGACCAGCGACGTCCAATTTACAAGAACAAGATCCGGCAGGATCTCAAAACCACCTGAACGCTTGTCATATTAACTGCTTACGTCTTGTTCTGTACTTGTGTTTTTTTTGGAGGGGGAGATAATGTAGGACTATAGTTGTGTCTTACTAGTGCATATTGTTTTATTTACCATATTTCCTTGAAAGTGTCTCACGATAGGAAAGTTGACAACGTTCCGCGAAGTTTCATGATTGTTTAACTTGTATACATGAGACTTGCTCACAGAAGCTTAACTGATCTTATTTGATACCCTACCCTATTATCTTCCCATGAACCGTGTGAAAACTTATTCTGTTTATTGTACTGTATTTGCAGTGTGTGGTTATACACCTGTTTCTGTATGGTGTCTTTACAGTACCTCGATGCTTGGGCGGAAATGTAGTGTAAAGGCATAATACATGTTATGCCCTGAGACGCCACGCAATGGTAATTACGCAGCACTGTGCGCGTACCTGCCGTTGGGCGACGCAAGGACTGCTACGTGAGCGATGACTGAGGTTTTTGTGATTCATTTGAGACTAACACAACATAACACAACATAGAAGGTATGAATATATTCAACCTACAGTATGCAGACGATACTGTTTTATTGGCGGAATCAGCAGAAGCTCTCCAAACAATAATAGAAAAAGTGAACAATATTGGAAAGGAATATAACATGAAAATCAACACAAACAAGACGAAAACGATGATTATTACAAGAAAAGAAAATGTACCAAGTGTAAATATTACTATTGATGGAGTGCTGGTCGATCAATTCAAAAGCTTTACCTATCTGGGACACACAATAACTGAAAATAGCAGATGGGATACGGAAATATTGAGACGAATAGAAATAGCAAGAAACAACTTCGTAAAAATGAAAAAGACATTAACAACACGCAAAATTAACATCAACACTCGAAAACGAATTATGAAATGTTATATATGGACTACGTTACTTTACAATGCAGAAACATGGACACTATCATCACAAATGGTTAAACGACTTGAGGCATTTGAAATGTGGATTTATAGAAGAATGCTTAAAATTTCATGGAAGGATGAAATCACAAACAAAGATGTACTGTCCAGAATACAAACCAACATGGAAATTCTACAAACAATTAAATCAAGAAAATTGAAATAGTTTGGTCACATGATTTGCAATAATTCTATTCAAAGACAACTACTAGAAGGAAAAATGAACGGCAAACGAAATAGAAGCAGACCATCAAGAATTTGGACTAATGATATTGAAGACTGGTCAGGACTTAATTACAAAACTGCAGTAAAAGAATCTCACAACAGAGAAACTTGGCGTATCATTGCCTCCAACCCTCGACGAGAGGAAGGAACTTAATGATGATGATTTTATCTTGACAAAAGGGTTTCAATGATGTAGCATTCTTTTTGGACTTGGATGGTTGACATGTGGGCGGTTTCTTCTATTATTTATTTTAACCTTGCTTATTCTTTCCTTGAGGTAAAGCGCTGGACATTGCTTGAGAAGACTTTTTAGATTTCCATTCGATCTGTGCACAAGTTTATCCATCAAGACCGTGCGTTTCATCTCGTTTTGCCTAAACTTTTTCTGTTATCTGGCAATCAAATACCGGCGAGCAAGTGAATCTTTTTAATATTTGTAGGCTAAATGTCACAATCAATACGCGTAATCCCGCGGTAGGGTACATTTTTATTCTACAATAGGTAAGCTATTTTATTATGTAATTCTGTTGCGGTGTTTTGACGATTACTGACTGAGAGTAACCTTAAGTTACGCAATGTTTTCTAGTGACATGTGCTTCTAGAAACTTTCTGCATACGTGCGATTAATTATTATCAAAACTTCTTTGACCTGTTGATCAGAACAATGATTTGTGATAAAATATTACTCTAGTCTCTGGAAGCTTCTGTTCCAAGCAAACCTGTTACAAAAACCCACGTGATTTTAGCATGATTATTATTAGAGTTGTGTTGAGAGTTGTTTTATGAGTTGTGTATTATGGAGATTAGAAGTTGTAATGAAAAGTGTATTGAAAACGATTGCAGAGTTCTAGCCGGTATTGAATAGATTGTAAAAGTGGAAGTTATTGCCTATTGTAAAGTAACCTTTGCAAGCAGTTAGTAGTATATGTTTTGTTTGAAATCGACGAAGACGTTTGCTGTTCAGAATTTGATTTCTTTATGAGTTAAAAATGGTAAACCATCAGTCAGTTCAAGCATTTCATCCATCATCTCACAAGAAGAAATATTTCGCCATTTATCTGACTGTTTATCGTTTTATATCCCAATAAACTACGTCATCAACCTTTCCAAAGTCTCTTTTCTTGTAAAAACTAGAAAGAACTGTGACAGTAAACATCTAATAACCATAAGCAACTTGAATTTTTCGGATCCAAGTTTTGCTTGTTTGAGTGCCAAGATCTCTCCCACCTACCTAGATACGACTGATAATAGCTCTGGATTATCTATGCTATGGTCAATAACGGGAAAGAACAGTGTTGATTTTATGCTGGGAAAAAGTATGTAGGCTACAGCAGGTGACATCTTTGCTCTCAGCTAACGCCTTGAAACCAATAAATAAAGGTCAACAAAATCTACACTGTGTGTCCATCAACCTTGAGAACGCATACCATCGAGTGTCAAGATTGGAGGTGTGGAGCTGCTGTTAAGAACCTAAACGCAGAACCAAAACTACACATAACTTACTACAACTTGTCCGAGATATGTACAGGGGCAGAAGCAGTACGCACGAGCAACGGCAATGCGAGATTTCCCTTACCACCGTAGGTATTTATCAGAGTTCAGCTCTGAGCCCATTTCTTTGTGCATTAATAATGGAATGTTTGCCGAAACAATTAGACGAAAGGCACTCCCCGGGAAATTATGTTATCCCTCACGTGCTGTAGAGCTGCGACTTATCTCATCAAGATGCGACCGTCCTCTCACAAGTGTTGGAACTTTGGTGCAGACAACTTTTCTTGCGTTGGAAGTTGGTTGCCTGTGACTCTGTAAGTACGGTGGGGTGCAGACAGCAGGCCATATAATCAAGGACTGCACGCTATATAGAAACCAGCCAGTCGCTTGGAGGGCCAAATGTCCGTTGACGACGATATCAGGCAGTGACTAACTGATTTGTTCTCTAAGTTTTAATTGACGATTCGAAAGAAGTGTGTGCTGTATGTATTTATGTTAATGATGTTTTATCTATGTGATTGTTACCAGTCTCATGCAGTGTTACTATCTGTAGTTGCATCAAGTCTTAAGTATCAAGATACCTCGGCTCAAGGCCCGAGTTACTGTAGATAAACAGAAGCCCATAGATTATTCTCTTTTTAGGCCCTCAACCTTTACCCTTACAGCCACAGAGAATAGTATTTTAAATAACCACAGGTTTATCACAGTGAATTATTAGTGATGAAGAAATATGCACGCAAGTTTTGAAATTAACCATTTGAAAATAATCAAAGCTTGTACTTTAATTGCAACATTTTGTGACATATTACTGTAAAATAAGAGATTTTAATCAACAAACTAATTGTAGCCAGTAGCGTACCTATACTCAAAGGGAAGGCCATTGGGCAATTATACCGAATGCTCTCCTCTCCTGTAACAAAACCTGCATATAGGCTACGCCACTGAACGTACCACCCTCAATACTCGTGGTTCATTGGGTTGAGAAAACCAACTACGTCGTCTACATAAAATATTATACTGTGTGCGACGTCAAGAATATTATATCATATTGTTTGTTTTCAATTTAAAATCTATTCAAATGAGTAAACCAACTGAAGCAAACTGAACAATGTCTATTTAAGCTGAGTACGATAGGCTACATTTATGCAATATAACTTCCTGATTATTAGCCCAGTAGCAAATGGGAGTTTTTCAATTTGTTTTCATTTTGTTCCGTCATGCATTTCGAATGCCCTCCCCTCCCCCTCTCAGAAAATCCAGAGTGCAACATTGGTTGTAGCCTACTTTGTTGTTTGTGTTATGTTGTTCAAAGAAACATCAAACTTACACATTTTTTATTGCCTATATCAGTGGTTCTCAACCGTTTTTCTTTCGTGGCTCATTTTCTTTGCATAAAAATTCTGTGGCCCATTAACCCTTAGAAGGTTGGACTCCTGGAGTTTTGCTCAGTTTGGGGAGGGGGGGCTGTCGATTCTTCTTATGCTTTAGGAGTGATATCTCTGTTATTTTTTAGGCACGGTTTCAAAATTTGAGATAACTTTGTAAAATTATTCACGCTGAGCATGTCCAAAAATTAAAACTATGTAAATTTTAAAACTGCTCATATACGTTGAAATGTTGAGGTGACTTATGACTGTATTGTAGCGTGAGTTTACACATTATTTTTTGGTAGAGTAATGAAGAACATGCATTGCAATGTTGTGATTAAATTTTTTTTACATAATTTTACATACAGCCAATTCCCTTCACGCTGTGAAACAGTTAGGATGAACGAGACATGGGCCAAATTAATTACTTTCATCCAGCTGGTGGGAAAATTTGAAACAATAAAATATGAAATATTTCAGAGGATGTGCTGAGAAATGCCTTATATCTCTCAATTTATAACCTTTATTCGCTCAAAATTTCAGCTCAATAGAGGTGAATAAAAGTTAGGAAAAGTCAAGAAATCTCGTAGTCGCAGCCTCAGTGGTTTTAGAGATACAACTGTTGATACAAAAAAGTTGAATTGACAGCACCCCCCAACCTTCAAAGGGTTAAGCTTTTATGCAAGAAAAAAAACTACGTAATAGGATTATCAACAAAAAGCAGCAGAATATATTTCAAAACAGATTATTTATTTAACTTACAATTAGTGAGATGCTTGCTCCTGAACATCATTAACAAATATATCAATTTTTGGAAGGGTTGAAGATAACGCGCAACGCATAGGCTACCATCTTCCACTTCAATTCGGTTACGAGCCTTCGATTATCATCTGCACCAAAGTGGAAAACCCTGCTTCACATAAATACGTACCGGCACTGCTGAAAAGTAGCAGCATTTGATGCATTCTTTACCGATACGCTCATAAGAAGCACCCTTGCCCAAAAACTTGCAGATTGATAAGGTCTCAAACATGTCTTTACAAGTAGAGTTGTTTCTCAAGTCAATGAGCTCATCTTGTAAGTCATCAGAAACTTTTTCTTTTGTTAATGCAAAAAGGCTTTTCATCAGCTCTAAATCAACAGCAGATATTTTAGGAAAGTAGTTTGAAAATTCTTTATGGAGATTGACAAGATGTAGCTACATTTCAGACGATAAATTCATGTCCAAATTATCTTCAATCACAGATGAAAGGATTTCAAACATTGCAAAACTTCCCTTCTAAGCTTTTCGTTTCCAATTTTCAAGCTTTAGCACAAACGCATTTAGAGCGTCGATAAAGTCAAGTGCAGTTGTATTCCTTTTTCGTAGCTTGAGATTTAAGCGGTTCGATTGGTCAAAAATATCAACTACAGTAGATAAGCAAGTTTAGACGTGAAGGTACTATAGCCTACCGATAAAGTAAGAAGTAACTTCCCTGCACGTTCAAAAATGCTTTGATTGACATTTTATTTGTTGCGAGTATAAACACACATATTCAACAAAATCGGATAAAACAAACGATAACGTAAAATGTATTATGTGTGGATACTGCAACGGGTGGCTGCGAAGTGACCTGGAAGGTCTTCTAGTCGAGCAGCCACCCTCAACAAAAGAAAAAGTAACAAATTAAACATCAATGAAGCGAGGCAAAAGAATCTAAAACATAAATTTACGGTATAATTGCTTGAATGAACACAAAATACATCATGTAATATAAGTTCTACATAGTCCTGAAGCCATCATCATTGGTAAAATGATAGTAGTAAATTTTTATAAATTTTTTTAAATGAATAAGGTGATTTTTTTCTTATTTCCAATGGGATTGAATTCCAAATTTCCACTCCTGTATACTTGAAACTACGTTGAAGTTTTGAAGATGAATATTAAGGAACATAAAAATTATCCTTGTCAATTGCATTTCTGGTATTGCGAGAATGTACATTTTTTGCTTTTTTAAAATAATTAGAAAAAGTACATGGTAGTGAATTGTTTTCATATTTGTGCATTAATTTTGAAGTTTCGAGTTTGAACAGTTTCGAGTTTGAACAGTTTCGAGTTTGAACGAGTTTGAACTTTTAATTCTTCCAGTAGTTCAAAAACTCTTGTTAAGACATTGCCCTTGGACAGCCAACGGACTCGAGTATAGTAAAGTAAATTTAAGTGTTCACCATTCATCTTCGAGCTTAATTTTCTGACTAGTCGTGTGTTTAATGCTCCATTATTGAGAAAGCTTACCGTCTTGATAAATGTGGTTTCAGAAAAATTTGAAGATATTCTCAAAGAGATTTTTCGTTACAAGGACTTGTCTATGTATCATGCAATGCATTGAGACGGCATGAGGTGAATGACTACAAACTAATGTTTGCAGGCCACTTCTAGCTCCTAACATGGCAGGAGCACTATCAGTGCATACACCACAAACATTTTTCCAGCCGAGTTCTTCTTGTTAAAAAAACATGCCATCTTTCCATCAAATCAACAGCTCTCGTCTGGTCTCTAATGCAGAGCAAAACGGGAAATTATCTTTTATGTCTTTTTTGACATGTGTCTGTAAAACACCATGAGCTGGGAGCAAGATGCAATGTCGGTAATTTCATCAAGTTGAATGGAAAAGAATCCGAATTGTGAATTTTTATTATTTCTGTACTTACCTGCTCTTTTATATTGTTAGACAAATCAGCAATTCTCCGCTGTACAATATCGTTTGAAAGAGGAATTCAAGCAATTTTATTTTGTTCTTTTTACCAAGGAAGCTACAATTTTAGCCATTGCTAAAGCACAAGATTTATTAGGAGTCTCGCCCATTGTGTGCGGTTTACATTGCTTTGCGATCATAAAACTAACCACATAAGAGGCTCCAATATTGCCTTTGGAATGTTGCTGGAATCTCTCTATGAATCCACGCGCCGACCTTTTACACTATCTTCTTTTCGTTTAAAAAAGTTCATATCTTTATCCTTGTAATTTGCTTGAATTTTTTCCAGGTGAAGTTTCAGTTTTGATGGCCTCAATGAATGATGACTAAGAACTTTATAACATAATACACATTGTTCTTTTTCTTTTCTGTCATCAAAAATTAATGTAAATCCAAACACATCAGATATTTAATTTGCATTACGACCTGTTTATGAACACCAGCGTTATTAGAACTGGTTGCCAGAAAATGTCATGTGATTTCCAGGTGACGTTCCTACAAATATATGTTTAAACATTTTTAAACATACATGGGACATCTCAAATTTTGAGGCCTCTAAATTTTAAGGCCTTTAGACTTCAGCCTTTCAGGTCTAGTGATAAATCCGGCACTTCATAGGCTATTGTCTTTTAACAACGTACTCTCGTTTTTTCATTTTGATTATCTAATCCGGAGGTTCTCAACCTTTTTGCTTTCGTGGCCCATTTTTGTATACAAAACTTCTATGGCCCACTAATTTTTTATGCAAGAGAAAAGCCACATAACGAGTTTAAACAATCAGTGCTATTAATACTAGGCCTATAATAAGTGCTCAATGCCAAGCAAAAAAGCCAAGCAGAGAAAATTGCATCAATATCAGTTACTATTTTCTAAATCCTCTACACTCCACAGTCTGTTTCATCCTGACTGGGGTTCATCAAAACATCCTTATTCAAATAGAATCTATTGGAATAGGTTTAAAAAAAACAAAAGCAGAAACATGCTGTATTTCAAAATACATTGTTTTAATTCTATCGAGCATTTGTGGGATACATTCTTGCTTCTGAAAATTATTGACCAACATTTAAATTTTTAAAGGGATTAAAGAGAGCGTACATGCATACAATCTTTCAACGTCCGTATATGATGCAATAGAAGGCATTAATTGCATCGCGCAACTAAAACGATTATTTTATTAATTAGAATAAAAATTACCACGCTGTAGCAAATAACTCATTTATTGTTACCACAATCAAAATTACTAAACAGACACACAAGTATAAAATTAGCTATAGTAGCCTAACACAAATGCAAAAACAAAACTTTTCACTGATTAAAAAAAAACAGAAAAAACAAAAAAACACTGATTTTAAACCATTCTTTTCTTTTCACCAGTCGAGACTAACTCTTCAACAGCTCCTCTCAGCCGTCCTCGATGGTAGGGACGACTGATTGCAGCGGTGGGTTTCACTAGCACAGTACGGTCGTAGAACATCTTTGAAGAAGTTTAAACATCCAAGGGCGTAACAACCAATCTTTAACCTGTCCCTCTCAGTCATCTGAAACGGCCCAATGCCTGAAGAGTGATTGCAGCGAGAAATCTTTAACCGTACCTCTCCGTTATCTCACTCGCCCTGGGATGACAGGATTGCAGCGGCCCATCCCAAGAAGACTCTGGGGTCAACGAAAGCTGCCCTTCCTCTGGCCGCCCCTCTCTGGCATCTCTGCCAAATGAAATGTCAGACTGTAGTGGCCCATTTTCCACATTAAGTGGGCAGCAAGAAGAAACACACACACAAACAAACTCAAATTAAATTAAAATCAATTCTCTACCAAAACGCGCTAGTTCTCGAGCTTGACCAGTCATCTCCTAGTCTGTTCTAACATTAGCAAGAGGAAAGTCGAGATAGGCAGTTCAGCTTGAGGCAGCCAATAACCATCATTTTTACATCCACAGAATACCATCTACCGCGGTGGATCCCTTCGGTCAGAGTGGCCTAAGTCCTTCGCCTCCCTGGTAGGTATCTTTCATGTAAGTATGGTGTGTCTGCTGAGTGTTTGGGTGTGCGAACGGCTCCCGGAGCGGACGCAACAATGAGGAGACAGAGAACAAATCGATTTTATATGGAAAATTGTAAACCTGCAAGATATAGTGGTATTCATCTTGAACTCTGAGCGTTGCGCGATATAAAAAAAACAACTGATTTTAACAAAACATTTCACATGTAGGTACCAGCTCAGTGGCTGAATGGTTGTTTATTGCTGGCAGATCTGGTTCAACTCGGTCTTTGGGGAGATCAAAGGCAGTCAGAAAGATATCGATTGTGTTATTTCTTGCCTAATATTGTGAGAAAAAAACCGGTAGTAATGGCATGATATCTAAAATATGGTACAAAATTGAAAAAGATTAATCTAAACTGTACTGTTATTAAAAGACACTATAGGTGTTGTTGACCGACAATAACAAACTATACCATTCTTACTAGTCTCTTTCTTTACATGATCCAGTATTGCTGTGACTAAAACGGCTTAAGAAGTCGTTTGAGTCTTCAGGATTTTTTATCTATTGTTTGAATCTTTTCTAAATTTGTCCTTTTCTAACAACTTTTACATGCTTTAGTATAATGCTTAAGCTTTCTGTATACTTTTCTGAAACAATAAACAAATTTTAACCAATACAAAGTTCAGTTTATGTCGCTACAAATCAACCAATAGACCAGTTGACATCATTGCACTGGATACACCATGTAGGCTAACATGTTTTAGTTTTCTGTTGATCTCTATACCAGCGGCCTGAATAGCTGTTGTACTGTTTGTAATGATTTTTTAAGAATCTGAAAGAAGAATATTTTTTTTCTGATATCAATATATCATACCTATTCAATACTTCAATATCACTATTAATACAACAGTACGGTACATAACAAACTAATTTAATTGAAGTTTAAGTTGTCTGATGTTAATTTACTTCCTAACACTGTTGAATTACAATCTAGATGAATACAAGCAGTGATGGGCATTATCGGCGATAAATTTTTATCGCTTATCGTTATCGCTTAATTATTTTTTCAGTTATCGTTTATCGTTATCGCCAAAGGCAATATTTGATTATCGCCGATAATTAATCGCCGATAAATTTTAAGTGGAAAGACCATGAAAAGTAATATGTTTACTAGCCACCTAGTTCATGAAACTAAAATTAAAACCAGTTCTTCTTCAGTTGTGTGCACAGGTCGTTGTCATGGGAGGGGCACGCCCCATGCAGCGACGGCCCTGACAACACAATAATTTTTAGAGTTGCAAATTGCAATGCAATGAAATGCATGCAACAAGTCTCTTGTTGTTTTGCTGCAATCGGCAATCGCGAGTGAATTTTACAATTAAAATGTAAGCGCACAGGCGGTACAGATTCTTTTGAAGCGAAACGAAAGAAATTGACAAGTGGTTTATGAAACTGTCGCAATACGAGGCCGCTTCCACATCGGAAACATGGTCTTTCGCGCCACCATCACTGAAACAAGTCATTGCAGAATATGATATTGGTTGAAGCATTTGACATGCAGACCGGCATCACACTTTTTGCATCTTGTAGTAGTTTTTGCATGACAATAGGCGCATCGAATTGCGTGGTAAAATTATGCTAAATACAGTATAACCTTTCTCATTTACCTATGCTGCATAGCCGAGTGGTGAGAGCGCTGGAACGGCAATCGAAAGGGCAGGACACTGCCTTTCGCAGGACACTTAAAGGCATGCCTGAAAGTGGACATGAAGATTGGCTTCCTTGCCTTCCCGTCCACTTGATCTAAATCTTCAACCACCGGGCGTAAGCCTGAATACGACGAAGATTTACCTATGCGACATAGCCAACGCTCAATCAAATATTTTTATTCCCACTAATAATACAGTGCCTATATTGTAATTCTTATCTCAACAACTCAGCGTTCTGCCATTGCTTTAACGATGGTGTTCACAAAGAAAACAGTAAAATTTATCTGAAATTATCAGTAAATTACGATAATTATGTTATTGTTCTTGAACAAACACGACTAATTTGACAAGCTTGATGGATTTCACAGTATGCACATTTTTACTACCAATAACGCTTAAGATTACTGATAAATTTTCAAGCATTTTGCGTTTTTTGGAATTTTTTCAATTATTGCTGACTTTGCTGTAAACAGCTCGTAAAAAGCAAAATACAAAGTTTGAAATTTTTTATGGTATTTTCATTTGATTTATTTATTTTGCCTACTGCACGTAAGCGGCAGTGTAACTCAATTGATAAAAGCATCCAACTGGTATCTGAAGGTATAATTATAAGCACGGCGGTTACCTCAGTGGTTTGATTCTGGATCAAGAGGTTGAAGATTCGATAGGTACCTACTGCCATTGTTGCGATTCTATTCATGCATAACTTACAAAAAGTTTTGTCCCTTTACAGTATATTATGTTCGATTTTTCGTCATGTTGGTGAAAACAGTTCGTGCTGCATGGGATGGGGCAGCGCTAATCAAGAAAAAAAAAAAATTATCGTTATCGGACATTATCGGCGATAATTTATCGTTTATCGTTATCGCTTAACTTTTTTTTGATTTATCGTTTATCGTTATCGCTTTAGGCATTTTTCGTTTATCGATTATCGTTATCGCTTAACTGAAAAATGAGTTATCGCGCCCAACACTGAATACAAGACTACAAGAAAAACTTCTGACAAGTTTTGCTTAAATTGTGTTACAAAGTTAACTATCCTACATTGAATTGAAGCAGGCATAAACACTTGCAATAAAAAAAATACTTTTAATTATTTGCAGTTACCTGCAGAGTTTCCAATTCCCAAAGTCATTATAAAAACTTCGTTTTCAAGCCGAGAATTTTCGGTTACAAGAGTTTGAAATATTGCGGGTTTGCTGTCTGTTGGAGGACTGCTACTGATGAAAGCTATCACAGCGTCTGAAAATCATAAAATTTATTCAAAATTTTAGAATGTTTTTATTTACCATACAAAACTTGCCTTCAATATCCTAACACACCCTAACCAGTGGTGCAGCTACCCACTGGACTGCGTGTATACTGTATAGCCTATATCCAAAGGGCAGTAAGTTCGTGGGGGAAGATAAATATGGCCTGGCCTACTACTAAGACTTGAAATTGTCAAAACAAGACAACATCAAAGTCGCGTGCATCGATCATTGTTCTGGATATGACCATTGATCAGCTACTAGCTACTCTTTCAGTTTTGTTGTAGCCTACGTGTCAAGAGTGTATATTTTGTTAGGTTGCCGGTACATGAAGTGTTGTAAAACGTAGCTTATGACAAAAAATATCATAAAAACGAAAGACGTCATAAAAATTGCGTCGGTAAATGCAATAAGTTTGTATTGTAATTTCATGTTAGTCAAACAAGTCACAGAGGGTCAGAATATCATGGACAAGGAAAAAAATTCTTGAAAGATTGGTAATTGATATCGTTACTTTTCAATGTATTATTTTGTGTTTGCGGCCGTCCTGAAAATTCCACAAAAATCAGAAAACCAAGCAAATGTACTTGAAATTTTAAAACTCGTCGCCAAATATAATTATGTCTCATGTTGACTCATGTTGTCAACTGCTTCGTGGTGAGTCCCGGTAACTGAAAATATCAGGATAATGACAGCAAACAAAAACGCATCAGGGTATCTTTAGAGTGGAAAAAGGATAAACTTTCGACACCAGAAAACGAAGAAAGAAGCCAGAAGTCCCATTTTACAGCTTATCCACCTTACAACAGCTAAAGTCGACCGATTACAAAAAATAGTTCAACAAAAGACCCTCATTATGATCCTCCAGGAATCCCACTGCCACAGCGCAGACAGACCAGTGATTCCAAATTACTATCTGGATCATTCCTAAGCAGGACACACGACCTGGCTACACTTTCCCATGAGAAGCTGAACTGGAGTCTGGTTGAACAACACTCTCCAGACTCAGAGATGAAATGGCTAAGCGTGGACGTCAACGGCTACAAAATCATCATCTACAAGCCACCTCCTTCACCATTTACTCCAATTGCCATTCCAGTGTACCCTCACTCCTGCCTATATGCTGGTGATTTTAATTTCCAGCACGTCTGCTGGGGTTACACATCACCAGCTTTTCTGGTGCATGTTTGGCTAACGGGACATCAAACAACAACTATGTCCCATTGTAATGTACAACCCTAAAGACGTAGCCAGCTCCACATCTGGGCGATGGGGCACTGGAACAAATCCAGACATGGTCTTTGCCAGCACTGGCCATGATAATCAGTTTTCGTTTTGACATGTGCCACAAAAGTTTCCTCGGTCCCAACACAGACATTGCTTCATTACCTCAATACCTCACAAGATACCAATTCCAAGTGAACCAGTCAAGCAGTAGGACTTTTGTAAAGCCGGCTAGAATCGTTTTAGCCTCCTTCCCAACAAGTTCACGATCGAGTTACATCTACCTATCTCTCATAATGTGGTCGAGGCTTAACATCGCTTTTACAACAATATCTTAACATCTGCCAAACAAGCTATCACTCGCGGTCGTAGAATGTACTACACTCCGTGTTGGGATGCAAAGTGAGCCCGCTTCTACTAATCTTTTCTTAGCTTTCCAGATGTCAAACAAAATCGTCAGCCGCCAAGACTTCTGGAAAGACTCGATACAAAACGAAAAGGATCCTGGACTTGAACAGACCCTATCCAACCTATCGATCTTCCGCACTTAAGACGTACAGCGTGGAGCACACTCATAACCTCACGGTCGATTTAAAATATCACTCAGACAATGTCTCATACTTGCTAACACGATCGCATCGCAGATAATAAAAAACAGGACATGTAAGTCGTGTGATCGTACCTCAGACCGTTTTGTGATCAAAGAAGGGTCAAACCTCTTGTCAGGGATCAGTCTTGGCAACCCTCTTTTTCAACGTCTATATGCACGACCTACCATCTACAACATCTGAAAAATATGCATACGCTGATGACCTGGCAATTTTGCACTCTGCAAAAAACAGGCAACCATCAGAAACTACGTTGAGCCAAGACATGACGTTTATATCAGGATACCTCCTCCATTCCATGCCTTTCCATCAATGCCTTCTCCATCAAATGCCTTCCCGTCCACTTAATTTAAATCTTCAACCACCAGGTGTAAGCCTGGATACGACAAACAAAAATGGAAACTGTAGCTCAGTGAAAGTAAAACCATGACGACAACCTTCCATCTCAACAGCAGGCAGGCAAAATGTGACCATACAGTGACCATGAACGGCAAAATCTTGCCCTGTTGCCCAGAGCCTATATACCTCGGAGTAACACTCGACAGGTCACTCATATAACATCATATGACAGTCACTACGCAAAAACCAACATCTCGCGTCGCTTTGCTGAGACGTTTGACACAACCTGTGTTGCAGATGCTGACACCTTGCGCACTGCAACTCTGGCTTTGGTCAATTCTACCGTTGAATACTGCGTCCCTGCCTGGTGCCGCAGTGCTCACACCGCCTCGTCGACCTTCCTATCAACGACGCATTGCGTAGTGCGACTGGATGCCTGTTACCTACAGTACTACAACAGAGTATTTATTAATCCTTGCAGGCATTCAATCTGCTGAGCTTAGCCGAAAGGGAGCCATTATACCTAGCTCGACCTGCATAAATTCTAACCAATAATCTTGCTCTACGCAAAACTCAGCGTCCCACTTCAGGAATCTTCTCGGCAATTAAACTCCAGACTCCCTTTGTACTAGCTGCCCTTGAATTATTACAACAATTTAGTGATCATACCACCAGTGACGCACATTATATGTAAGACACTTGGAACAGTACAACATTGTGTACCACCGATACCAAACTCCATGGTTTTATACTTCAACCGGTGGCGCCCAGCCCCCTGGTATGGAAGTGCGCTGCAGACTTGGGCCAAGCTCAATAGAATTCGAACAGGAGTCGGCCGCTTCTATCCCTATGTGTACAAGTGGAGTCTGGTTTCCTCATCAGCCTGCGAGTGCGGCGTGGGGAAAAACTGCTGACCATGTCGTTCTTGAACGTCTCATTTACAAGGCGCCATATAGAATGCATGGCATGGCAGAACTGAACGAAGCTACACTCACGTGGCTAATTTCCATCATCTGCCCTGAAATCTAAACAGTTCTGTCTCACACGAAAGTAGAAAGTCCTGTCATCTAAGAACCTTTTTTTCAGAAATGAGTGGATAGAAGTAATCAGAAATAAGTTAAGCACCTCATACTACTGCAGCAGAGGTAATAAATGAGTGGTATTTTTTTAAATTAGGTTTTGATTTCTTGATAGAATGTATCAGTAAACAACAAATTTGCGTATAATCATAATTTTCTTTGATGAAAAGACTCAGAAAATGTGCAAAACAAAAACTTCTCAAAACTTGTTTTAAAGCAAGTTTTTGAAACCTTAGTTAAAAATAAAGGTGGTCCCATACTTGATTCAAGTGTTAGATATGAGGTTCTCATTGTACCAAGCCTTCGGAACTCGAGAGTGAAGTGGGCAGGTTCTTGCTCTCGTTATAATGTTTATATAATATTTATAACTAGCATCACAGTCTAGGCTACTTTCTTTACCGAACTTTCACGGTAGCCACGCCTACACTTTCAGTTAATTGTTTACTTTTAATGTAGCACCTAATTACAATTATCTTGTTGCTGCAAAGTTACTCACCAGTATCAGCGATGAGCGACTGACTGAAGTAACCAAACGCTGCTTCAAGTGCCAAGGTGTAGTTTGCTTTTCCTGGATAAGATATATACAATAAATATAGCTTTCAGATTCTAAAATCGCCATAATAGACACCTATTCTAAATGATAAAGCGTCTATGTAACTAGAAACTGAAAGTTTAGGCTAGGGTTTCCCAAACTTTTTTGGCCCACGGACCACTAATTTTTCGTAAACAATTTTTCAACTGCAACTAAGATGCAACAAGTAAGATTTACGATACTGGATAGCAAAAGCTTCCGAAATCATTTAAGTTGTAAAGAACTGCGGCAATTATCTTTGACAGGGTAAGTACTGTACATAGGCGTAGCCAGGGGGGCGAACGGGGCCATGGCCCCCCCCCAAATTTTCAAAGTTTGGATTCCGAAGTTGAACCCTTTGTTGAAAATATAATATAATTTGTATAAATTTATATTGTTTTCCAAGACATCTGGCTATTAACACCCCCCAGGACTTGTTTTAGACACACTAAAAAACACCAATAAATTTTGCAAATCGTAAATCGCGCAAAGTTTACGCGATTTACGCTTCTTTTAACTAATCTGTGGAAGCAATTTCAGAATCGCTTACTCTGTAGGGTTTTTGTGTAGCTGAGTTTTTTGTGTTCTCTAATTTTAGCCGCAGTTTTTGCCCGTTTGTGTGTAGATAAGAGCTACCTTTAATAAGTTAATAGCTGTTTATCTGCTAATAAGTTTCATACAAATATTACCCTGAAAGTGTTTCCAGAAAGCGTTATAATCCATTATTTAAGTGTAATTTTGCAAAAATTTCCCGGGGGAGCATGCCCCCGGACCCCCCTAGAATACGCGTGCCTTCGGCACGCTCTAACCCCCACCAGCTTTATTGCTTCCCTTGCTTAACCCACCAGGATGCGCCACTGCACATCAGGTGGTGATGTCTTAAATCAATCATTTTGTCGTTCTCTTCCATTCATCAAATCATTGGCCCCCCCCAAATTTTTTTTCTGGCTACGCCACTGGTACTGTACAACGTATATGTGTGACTTTTTAATTTCTTGTCATATCGCCACGAACCACCTGTGCAGTCGTCGCAGACAACCAATGGTCCGCGGACCACAGTTTGGGAAATCGTGGTTTAGGCAGTCATTCAACCCATGTGCACTATAACAAAGAGTAGTTTTAAGGGGGGTTAATCGACTTTTTTTGAAATTCAACTTTAGCACTGATTTTAGGATACAACAGTAGGCTATATTCTAAGAACCTTGGCAAAAAAAATTAAATTTACTACCAAGTTAGTAATTTCCGAGAAAGCCCTATCAAAAGGACACCAGGCAACATCCATAAATGACCTGATTTTTTTTTAAACCTACCGTATTTTCTCGATTGTTTTTTGACTCAAAAGCCACATAGCCTACTGAGAGCTTTGGCTTTACGGCATTTGGTTCACATGCAAGCGTGTGGAAGACCAGCCAGCTTGACACTATATCCATAACCCAGCCAGAGCCAGATATGGGTATTTACCAGCTGGACCCTATATACATAGATGTACATTTGACTTGTTTTATAATTATATGTAGGCGATTGCCATCACTAACTTTTCTAGCAATAGTTGTACTGTAAGTTACAACTAGTAATGGTTACACTAATTTACATACATTAGGCTTACATAGGACTTTGTCATTAAACTTGTCACAGTGTCTAAAAAGTAGTTTTATGTTACAACATACAGCATGATCTAATGGCTGTAGTTTTTGAAAAACCTTCCAGATGCGAGGTTTGTTGCGAGGGAAATTCTTATCCGTCCGAAAGTAGGCTGTTTCTGTCATGGAAGAATGGGCTGTATAGGCAAGGCCTATTATAAACAATAACATGTTACTGTACCTTTACGAACATTAGCCTGGAGCAGCTGTTGCATGTATTTGCAGGTAAATAATACAAAAATATTCACACACTTCACAGCATGAAAGAGCAAAAACTCCGTGAAAGTTTCGAAATAGATTTTAACGAAAATTTCAAAAAAATTATACCAGAGGTCTAAAAATATAGCCTACTGTATCTTAAAATCAGGTCTGAAGTTGAAATTAAATATATCTCCCCCCTCTGGGGTTCATAAAAGTTCATCCAAAAATTGTAGTTGGGCATGGGAATAACAAGGCTTGGAAGCATGCACCACGTTTGCTGTTGAGTAAGCCTATATGAACTGAATTAATCCAATGTTTTTAACCAGACGTTTACTTTACAAAGTCCAAAAATTATGAAGGATAGACTGCCGAAAAAAGCCAGTAAAAACTAAAAGAAATCACTACTTACCGCACAAACGTAAAATAATAAAATTAGCTTAGTTAGCCTACAGTTTGTTCGGAGCAATTTTGAAAGGTTGTATTTTGATTTAGCCTGCAGTTTTGGTAGATAGGTTACTTTTCGAGGTTACGCCCTGATAGCTCAGTTAGTTAAGCGCCTGCCTTTGCGAATAAAGAAACTTCAAGATCAAGTAATGCGACTCTCTGGGTGTGCGCTTGAGCAACGTAGATATCAAGGATTGCTCTCCCTTCAATGGCACCTTGTGGATGGAATAATTCACAGTCAACAACACATTAACAATAGGAAACTTCACTCTGTCAAACTTCGTGACGGGCCTGCATCAATGATTCAAAGCCTGTGCAAGTATGCAAAACTGCCAGGATTAAGCTCTCAAAGAATTTTTCTCTGTCCAAGGATGAAGGAGGAGAAGACTAAAACCAAACTAATAAAAGTATATTAAAGATTATAACCAAAAAGACAAAAATAGTTGGTTATGTTGATTAATATAATCTGTATTCGGAATATTCAATGCTCATTTAGCATTTAATTTGTGTCTTTTGTAGGCTACCGTACACTTAGTGTAAATATCCCCCTAGTCTCAAAGTGGGGGCTATGGCACTAAACCTCCTTGCACTTCAGTTGTAGACACCTATTATATTCAGAAAGACTCCATCAACAGCCTTTATTTACGATTCCAGACAGTCACTAACCGACGAATGCTCTGATATTTACTCAAAACACGAGAGAAAAACAGCTTTTAGGTATTTTGTCTTCAAATTAATGTAGCCTATAATGATAGGGGCTATCAATATTAACATTTTTATAAAGTAGTAGCCTACTAGGCTAATGTGTCAAACTTGACCTCTTCGTGGAAGTTGTTGGATGAAGCTGGCCAGAGTTCTTTTGTTGGAAGTGATAGCTTGAGCTAGGGAATCTTTGAAACAGATATCCAAGTCAACTGGTTTTGTTATGTCATCATTAAAGCCAACGACAACTATCTGAAAAAAAAACGTTTCTTGAACTTTTTTTTTCAGTTGTTCATTTGAGAAAACTGCTTATTCTTTCGTGAACTAAACTAGTCTAAACGTCATTTGGCTTCATCAGTAGTTTTAAGTATCGTGCCTTGATACTTTTAGAATAGCCTCATTACCACATTTATGTTTGAATTGGCTCCCATCGTTGTCCTATGTCGTTTTATAGCGTTCAGAACCAAACTAGCCTGCAACTAAATTATGTCATAGGTTATTTTTAGTAGATTTTTCTCTTAAAAGATATTTACATATTTAATTCAAATGATGCCATAGTTTTAACACAAAATATAATGAAACGAAGGAAGGCATTTATACTATTTTTCATGTCTAGGTTTCGTTTGCCCTTTGCTCTTCTATCCTCTCAATGGCTATTAGCAGCTTTAGTAAACTCAGAGGCGTAGCAACCGCCCTCCGAACCTTCCGATCAGAGGGGGCCCCGCAAGGAATGAGAGCCCCTCCGCCGAAGTTTTTGGAAGACTATCGAAATACAGGATATAAGCTAACCACGTGGTCACAAACGCAATCGATATAGCAGAGCTTATAGGTATTGAGCACGTGTTTTAAAAAAACACGGTACGACGTAGGAAGAGAATGTTTGGTTACGAATGTGCTGATGATTCGAGTCGTCTTTCTGCTGAAGAAAAATTCAAATCGCAATATTTTCTTGTTCTCACTGATCAGGCCATGTCTTCTGTTTTTTTGCGCTTTGACCAACTCGTGGAGTGGTACAAGTTGTTTGAATTTCTGTACAACGATAGCAGCCTGAAGAAGTGTCTCAGAGAAAATGGTTGGGTTGGTTGGTTTTGAATCTTTATCCTCGGACCGACAAAGTCTTGATTGGTTATTCCTGGTAGTTTCGCATACTTGTAGAGGCTCTTGACACAGGGCCGGTTACCGAGATTGGCAGAGTGAAGTTTTCCAATTATTGAACTGTTGTTGCCGTAAAGTTATTCTATTCACTAGGTGCCGCTGAATGGGAGAGCAGTCCCGAAATGCGCTGCTCAAGCGCACACCCCGACAGTCGAACTTGCGCAGTGTGATCTTGAGCAGGCACGTGACCACTGAGCTAATGGGGCGGACAATGGAACTGGACAATCACTGCAAAAAATTAAAAGAAGAATGGGAGACATTGATGTCAACGAACTAATAATAGAATCGAATCGTTTTATTTATGTCATTGAGAAAGAGAGAGGACTTGTCACGGCAAGCATTTTTTTAACGTAGGCTACAAGAACAGCCTTCAGGACATATATATCCGAATCCTTGCATTCGCACCAGAATTCTTCTGACCGACCACACCAGTTACTGTCGCCAGTGCTGAAAGAACCATCAGCAGAATGAAACTGATCAAGAATATCCTGCGCTTAACCGTGGCAGATGACAGGCTTTCTGCTCTTGCAATTACCATCGAAAACAAGATTGTCAAATCCCTGGACTCTGACAATTTGCGCAGAACAATTACAATTTGCAAATTACTAAATTACTTAAATTACTAAATTACAATTTGCAAATTTGCAAATTACGCAAATTACAATTTGCGCAGAACAAGGCTCGAAAGAAGCGCTTTGCGTAATTATGGAATATATGTCCACACTGTCACTGTAGACCTATGTATACACAGTGGTGGGCACAGCTAATGTAAAAGTTAGCTTTCAACAAAGAAATCAGCGGATTTCCAATAAATTTGCTTTCGCTAACGAGTCCGCTAAAATTTCTAAATATTAGCTAGAATGCTAATCTGCTAACCAAAGCGTTAGCTTCGCTAATTAGCTGTTAGCGGAACTGTGCCCTCTACTGTGTATACATAATATGAACCCTGCATGTTGTGTAAAATAAATACCACATTCCAGTTTCTGTGCTGGAAGGGGCCCCGGACTTATGTTCGGAAGGGGCCACGTTCTATGTTGCTACGGCCCTGAGTAACCTATTATTGGTTTTATGTTGTGTTATGTGCGCTGCTTATACAGTTGGCTACCGTATGTTGAATGAACGCGTTGTTTTTGATGTAGGATACCTCCTGCTTTCATTTATTTATGTTTTTTATTTATTAGTGGTTAAAAACATTGGCGAAACATTCTCGAGGCTAGTGTATAATTATGCAGCCTACAAAATATTAAACAAACAACTTACATAAATAAAATGACTTGTGTTTTTCTGGTGACTATAGGCTACTAGGTTACCTCCTGATGTTAAGGATGATGTCTAGCTTTTATTACCGTCGTGACTGAGGAACGTCGGTAATAGAAGCTACGTACCATCGTTAACATCAGGAGGTAATCTAGTAGCATATAGTCACTTGAAGAAGGCAAGTTATTTTATTTATCAAAATGCCTGGTGAACAGCATCTCTGTTTCAAACAGCTTACTTTATCTCTCGGGTTGGCGCTGTCAACAAGAACAGTGGCAACTTGTTTTGCAAGATCAAAATTGGCTGCAATCTGGGAGCTTTGGTCGATCACAATCACAACCTGTTGGGCTCGAGCTATATTTGCTTGGACGTACCAGGGTCTATTAAAAAAAACATTTATATTTGGAAAAATCTTGCTTTTTGTCCAAAGATTTGTAAACCAGCATGACTGACTGGCCTGATGGTACAATAGTCGTATGCTCAGGGTTGGAAGTCGCTAGTCAAAAAGCAATGACTTACAGCTATCGATACTTAAAAAAAGCAATGAATGGCAATTATTAAAAAAATTAAAATAATGAATAATTATAATTACTAACAGCACAGATGAATCAAAACTACCAGTTTAACTTTATTAAGAACAGAAATAATAAAAATATCCCTTATTAGTTAATTCTTAGTCATTTCCATATTTCACTAAAAGGTTACAACGGCATTGAATAAAACCAAAAGCCTCATAAGTAAAATGACCTATCAGACGGTAAGATCAACAGTATTATGCAGTGGCTTGCAGTGTACCGATCATGAGACGCAAAAATCGAAAGCTATCAAAAGTTCTAACAAGTTTACAGCAAATTAGAAATCTTTTTCGCCCGAAGTTAGCGAACACAAGATTTGAATAGCAAATATATATGAACATTGTGGAAATTATTATTCATTCCAGACACTACATATAAATTAATCAGTAATTTAAAGAATAACCAGAGTACAAAAAACACAATGATGTAATCTAATGAAATCGGCCAAGACAGACAAATTTTAACACGAGGTAAACAAAATATTTTGTTAACAGTTATATAGCTTAACCGAACAAAAATTTTGGAATCTTATTCAAATAAAAGTTATGCGATCTATGCTAGCTCATTACTGTATCTTGACCGAACAGTGAAATTAAATGAATGGACAAAAATGTATGCCTTTGGTCTATAAATACATAAATATACACACTTCAAATTTCTCGCGATTCCCAAAATATTTTCCCTGCATTCAGGATCGAAAAAAGTCCGGGAAATCCCAGGACAGGAATTTGGTGATGCTGACGAGTGGCGACTGGAACCCTAGTTGCCATTCGCCAGCATCACCACTTTCTCAAAGTTTGAGGCTGATATTTTAGTCCGAGTAGCTTATTGCTCATTACTCTTTTTCAAAGTGAAAAAAATCTTTCTACCGGAGCAGAAGAGGGTATCGTGGTATTGAAGTCGATAAATGGTGGTTGTAATTGTTTTGGCAGATCCTCATTTGTATCACACCATGCAAACCAGATACGGCTTAAAAACGTGGACCAACCGCAAAGTTGGCAACACTGTCAACGACTCTCACTGGCATGATTTCTCTGAACTGTGTTGCCGCAAAATTTTTCTTAATCCTTTAAAGTTCGAAAACCGGAAAGGGACTAGGTCGGATAGTCATCCAAAAACAAAATCTTGTAAATTCGCTTTGACGACAAAGTAAGTGAACAACAAAAAATGATTCAGCAGTTCTCCTAAATATCGATTAGTGAAAAACGAATAATGATTTCGTTGCTTGCATAAAAAAGCAGTAAATAACGCGCATTCGATATTTATTTTTAAAATGAATGGGTATAAGCATTTGATATTCAGAAAGCAACGAATAACGCTATCGAAAATTGACAACCTTAGGCGTAGCCAGGGGGGGGCGAAAGGGGCCATGGCGAAAGGGGCCATGGCGAAAGGGGCCATGCCCCCCCAAATTTTCCAAGGTTGGATTCCGAAGTTGAGCCCTTTGTTGAAAATGTAATAAAATTTGTAGAAATTTATATCGTTTTCCAAGACGCCTGGCAATTAATACCCCCCAGGACTTGTTTTAGACACACAGAGAGACACCAATAAATTTTGCAAATCGTAAATCGCGCAAAATGCGATTTACGTTTCTTTGAACTAATTTGTGGAAGCAATTTCAGAATGGCTTACTCTGCTGGGTTTTTGTGTAGCTGAGTTTTTGGTGTTTTCTAATTTTAGCCGCAGTTTTTGCCCGTTTGTGTGTAAGAGCTACGTTTAATAAGTTAATAGCTGTTTATCTGCTAAAACATTTATACAAATATTACCCTAAAAGTGTTTCCAGAAAACGTTATAATCCATTATTTGAGTGTAATTTTGCAAAATTTTTCCGGGGGAGCATGCCCCCGGACCCCCCTACAATACGCGTGCCTTGAGGACGCTCTAACCCACCGCCAGTTTTATTGCTTCCCTTGCTCAACCCACCAGGATACGCCACTGCACATCAAGTGGCGATGGCGCTTAAATCAAACACTTTATTGTTCTCTTCAATTTATCAAATCATTGGCCCCCCAAAATTTTTTTTTTCTGGCCTCACCACTGGTGACAACTAGTCGTTACTTCCAACCCTGCGTATAGTCATATACCTGCAGTAGGTATTGCGGACGATTGAGCAAATGATAGGTAAAAGTAGCTGTTAATTGCCTAATGTAGCTTTGTAAAAACAAACATATTATCTAACCAAAAATTAAAGAGCCCAAAAGGCAAATACTCAAATCATGTTCAGAACATAACCTAACAAACATATCTGAATCAAATGTCAGAATAGACGTAGATTGTATTTTGTAGGCTACCGTAGAATACCGTATGAAAGCTTACATTTTTTATACTTGAAGTTTCACTTACCTTAATCTGTTATCGAAGCTGCAATCACTGCAATCTCCTACAGGAAGACCTGGAAATTGTGATGTTACGCCTTCTTCTGTCCCATAGTATTGCCATTTAAGGAGAGGAACCCTAAAATGAAATCTGTAAATCTAGAGAGATGCTAACACAACATCATGTCAAACGGTCATTCATGAGACAATGATTATTCAGCTCTTATCATAACTTATGTGTCTAGAACTTTAAATAAATCTTTTGGAAAAATAGGGTAGCCTAAGTAGTGTTAAACTTACTTTTACAGAAGAAATAGTGCTAGAATCGCCATTTTTCTGAAAACAAGCAGTGATTTGGTAGGCCATCTGGGATTTTTTTTTTAATTTTCCAGACTTAGGCTACTGGCAAATGATGATTTTCAACCTTCACAATTTTCTCGATTGAACACAATAGGCTACCGTTGTTTGTAGCTGAAATTACGGATTAAAAAAATACTTTTTTGATTTTTGATTATAGTGTAACTTTTTTTTTGTAATTCTCTGATATTGCACTTTATGTTGATCAAGCCATCAGCAAAAATATTAACTTTTGTCTGGGATGAAAAGTAAATTGTGTATCCGTGAGTTCGTATATTTGTAGTGCTAAAAGTGATCATAAGTGTTACATATTAACCATCTCTATCCAGTAATGCAGCCAGAGTAGAGTTTTTGAACTACATATAGTCCAATTTTGAGAAGTTTCGCGCAGTTATAACAATTAAGTAAATACCAATACTGTAGTAATAAACACAATGACATTGTTTGGCATTATGGATTCAACTATCGAGACTTCAAACACATCTATAAAAGTAATTTGAAGTTGGTAACCCCCTTCTGGCTACATTACTGCCTTTATCTGCAAAATCAGTGTTGGTTATTAGAGGAGGGCAACCAGTCTATAACCCCTCCAACCACAGCGCCACTACTGTCAACTCGAAATGCCACAACTATCAACGTTCTGTGTAACTTCAAAGCAAGTAGACTATTACCATTACCAATCTAACTGATGTAAACAGGAATATGCTGTTTCAGCTCATACGCCAGAAAAGCAACGGTTTGAGAAAGGATGAAATAAACAGTCACCAAGCCTCGGATGTCCTGTACAAAGACGCCCAACATAGAACGAGTTCCCATTCAGCTCACACTCCTTACAAAGGTAGAACTATTAAAAGCAACATTGGCTTCTGATTGCTCCATATAACACCAGTTGCAGTATAACTGCAGAATGTTTGTATTGGTAAAATACACAACTGACAACTACTAAATCTAGCAAGTGCCAGCCATTTAGGAAAAGTGAAGTGATAAAAGACAGGACTCATGAAATTAAGTTTATGAGAAAATTGAAAGGATTTGGTGTTTGGTTCGCATTTCATGTAAAAAAGAGCAAGGGCAATATCACATCAGACCGCATTGTACTTATTGTGGGGAGAACCTGTAATAACTGTCTGCACAAAAAGAGCTGCCAACAAAGTGATGTTTTGAATTCACACGACCAAATTTTTCATTACTTATTCTCGGGGTAAAGCTTGTAGCCTCAAAGACAAAAACTCATATAAGTTACGCAAATATGTTATCAAATCAATATGCCCTGAATATGACTAAAATATAGACTTTTAATGATGTTTTTTAAAGTTTTGCGTTGATATAACTTATGGCCTACCAAAAAAGTAACTCATGACATCATCAATAGTAAATAGTGCCTATTAAACGCAGTTGAGTAATGCAGTTATGTCGTTGACTTTTGACATAATATGTAGGCTATTATAGCCTATATTGTGACTTTACCAGACGACTTGTAGCCTACGTAACTTATTATGTGCAATAAAGCTTATTTGGAAATGTTCAACAATAGAATCGTCAAAGTCAAATATCTAAAATTGGGCAATATTTATTCCACTTTCTCTACATCTTATTATTAAGCTGTTTTTGAATCATTAAGATCTTTTCCTGACCTGTATAGCCTACTAGATATTTTATAATATCAACAAGCCAACAGTCAGTTGAAACTTATTACAGTAATGACAATCGCGTAAATCGTAAAACATGACTGTAGCCCTAACGTAAATATCTAAATAAGCTTACCGAAATAATTACGAAAATAAACTTTATTTGTTTAATTAATCTCTATTGGAGGAAAAAACACTGAGTTTTAAAAGCTACTAAAGCTTGCAAACCTGTTTAGATTTTCGATACATGCTAGACGAAAATCATCAGGAAGCACAGAGTAATTTGCTGGAGTATTGCAAGAAATCCGAAGACAGAATTGGTCTTTTAATACCTGCATAGAAGAAATTGATAGGTTTTTTAATTTTTTTTATGGCATTATCCACTATAGAACGACAAATTTTACATCATAGTAGCTCACAATGTTGAGTGACATCGTGGCTTTAACTTACGTTGATCAAACAGCGCTAATAACAGAGAATAGCCTGCAGCCTTTACTAATGGAACTTTTAGATACAAGTCACTGTAGTAGACAATTGCTACAAATGTTTATTTTGCTCTTTGACACAAGTTTTGATCCGTTTATTTGCATAATAGGTTATGGAATTATGTTTCAAATGAACGCTGGATTTAACAATCAAGAATACTGTGAAAACAATGATTTCCAAACTTCCAACCTTTTGAGAAAATCTCGAGTCAAAAGAAATGTCGGAATCAACCAACTGGCAGCATCGTTTGTATGTCTGAGCGTCGGCCTGAGCAGTAACTTTTTCTCGCAATAGTTTGATGGCTTGAACCCTTTCAGCAAATCTGTTGCTTATTTGATTGGACAACTGAAACACAACTTCATTGTAAGACCTTGCAGTGTAAATCTAATATATAGACACTATAGACAGCACAGTTAAAAAAAAGTTTGATTTACTACACGTTTATCAGAAGGCCCTGCATTTTCCATGCAGATTGTACGAACTAACAACAAAAAATTAACATAAAGCATGTAAGCTACAGCCTACAATACAGAAGACAAAAATCATAAACGCATAACAAACCTCATCCAACAGAGATTGTCCATCGACTTGTTTTTTAACGAAAGCCAACGAGTCGTAGTAATTCTAGATATTAATTGTAAAGTTATTATAAAACTTATTTTAAATGTCTTAAAACAATTGAACTTTGAAATGGCGCATTGAACGACTTAGATAATGGGCTAACTTGAAACAGTTATAATTCGTTGCTCGGTTTCTATGCAGTACGGTAGGCTACCTGACCTATCGCAGACAAGCTACGCGTTGCCTTTTGCTTAGTACAATCGAGGTAAATTCAATCAGGCCTGTCCAGAGGCAGGTAGCCCATTATCGAGATTCCTAGGCTTCCAAATCAAAATACTCATATAACGCATTACTTTGCAAACAACTATACTTTAAAATTAAGCATTAGTTTCTTCAAGTCTCCGGGCCCCTTAGTAGACGGACACCGGAACTTTTAAATCATTTCGAGACAGGGTCTTAATGTAACACCTGCAGTCCTGCACCCTTCTGTCAATCAGTGATAACTTAGATTTATATTTGGGGTAAGAGCCCAACGCAAAGTTTATAAGAAGGGCGCATTTCAAAAATCGATAATTACATATTATCGTCAAATTCTATGTCATGTCTGGTCACTTGGTTGATGAATTTGCTTTACAACAAACAACTGCCCATGTAGGCCTAACTACGTTCAATAACTTTTATCTGTAATAACACAAATAGACAATTTCCCAAAAAAGAAGACATGATTGACATCTTCTTGGAGCTCCCTAGGTCAATATTCCGCAATTACTGGTTGCATTAGAATTAGGTCTACTCTATTTCACAATCTGAAAAAGTTACTTTATTAAATAGAGTAGTTCCAATGTATTGAATTTGTAAGTAAGTAAAGTAAGCGCGTTAACTGACTGGGGGGAAGGGGCAAGAAGAAGATTGAGGCGACTGTTTTTTAGTTTGTTGAAATTTTTTTTATGTAAACCCTGGCAACAAAACAGCAAAGACAGATTAGAAATGTTTGCCGACTAAGAATTTTTTAACAAATTAAAAGAAAATCAGACGCAATAAACCTCTCACTTGAGGCCGCTCTAATCGTTTTTTACGCGCTTACTTTAAAACATTGAAACTGCTCTATTTAACAAACTGAAAACGTCATTGCATCAAATATAGTAGGTTCAATATATAAAATAAGTGCGTAAACTGACTAGGAAGGTCCCCCAAGACTACAAGACCCAATGGCCCCATGAACGTCATGCATGTATCACTATAATAAAATCTTGCTTTGACATATCATCTTCCAGTAGGAATATGATTTGTTTTTTTTCTTCAAGAAAAATACCAATTGCTTACACCTTAAATTGCAGTAAAATCAGACATTGCTTTAGGTTTATCTTCAAGATTTAAATCTTGAATAAAATTTTGAAATTGTCTGTGGGTCTTAGCAGTTTTGCTTACTTAAAAGTTATAATTTCAAAAACAGTTTCCATGAAGTGTTACTCTTCACATTGAAAATATAATATAATTGATTAATGGTAATTATTCTGATTAAACCCACAACACTACACTTATACTACTAACTTGCATATCATCATGACGTAAGGATGAGCGCATAAGTTCAGTGACTTTTTCTTCCAATGGTTGTGATGAAACTGAAGCATCCAAAGGCCATTGTCCAGATGAAAATGTAAGCCAAAGAGAGGATAATAAAACTCCATATAAAATGAGCATATTCATAATCTACAATAAAATGAACTTGCAAAAATTTTATACAGTGAAAACTTTAATCAGCGTAAAGTAGGCTACTGAATAACGACTAGTGGTTGCATGTAAGATCGAGCAACATGGCCTGCCTTGGAAGACAAAACCAATAACGGTTTACCGTAATATTGAAACTTATCTGAATCAGTGGTTGATCAAGCACTGGTTGGAAAATGTTAACAAGATTTTATAACTTGCACCAGGCTTGATTAAAATACTTTTGCCTTATGTGTCAAAAAACTTTTGTTTACTGACCCCTGCCTGATTGAATATTTATCCTTGTACTGAGAAAGCTTATTTGTAAGCGCAATCCTGTCAGTTTCACATACTTGTATAGCAGTGGTTTTCAACATTTTTGTCTTGGCGGACCCATGGCCACCTGGAGATGTGGCCTGATTTGTCACATTTTGCAGATTTTGATTACAGCTACTGTTAGTGTTTGACTGTTATTTTTTGAAATGTTGTTACTTCTTGCGGTTTCCTAATGACATAAAAATTTTTTGTTGCCTTGGGGAAGCAGTAGCAAATGAGAAAAAGTAAGTTGAAAAACGCAAAATCAGACTGTTATTGAAAATTAACAGTCTGACTAAAATCTTCGAAATCAAATTTTCTTTGTTTTTCAACATGTGAAGATGTTAAAACCTATTGTGTCATCTGGGGAAAAGAATAAAAAAAGCGTAAAAATCTAATTTTTAGAACAATTTATTTAAACGTTCGCCCAAAGTTAGAAAAACCAGAAAATTTCTGCAAAATGTGACAAATCAGGCCGTATCTTTAGGTGGCCATGGCGGACCCCTTTTGGTGTATTCGAAGCGATTGCGGACCTCTAAAAAAAAATTATCTGAAATTTTCCTATATCAGCTATAGCATCTCCTAAAGGAATCAAATATTTCATACGTTTTGAAGCGACACACTTAGAAGATTTTACAAATTTATAAAAAAAGATTTATAGATTATATAAAAAATATAATAGAATTTTTCAGACCGTTGCAAAGAACTTATCTATATTTACATTTGTAATCAATATGTCGTTGTAACCACAGTCATGGGAAAACTGTGAGTGCTGATAGACTGATGACTAACGTTTGCATTTCTAAGTTAAGCATTGATCAACATATCGCTGTCTCAAAACAACTTAAATTAAACATAGCCTCATTAAAAGATTTAACTCATTTAAGATATTATATGATGTTTTTTTTGATTGGGAAACCAAACCTTTGTGCAATGTCATTTCAAATTTTACACCTAGGTTATGCACAAGCAATTTCTAAATTTCGTAATTTATCAATCATGTTGCTAACTCGGAAACTTTCACAGACCTCATGAAATTGCTTCGCCGATCTCTTGGGGTCCGCGGACTCCCGATTGAAAACCACTGTTTGTAGAGGCTTTGAACCACTGACTCAGGCCGGTTACCGAGTTTGCCAGAGTGAATCGTCCGATTTTTGAAGTGATGTTCTCTGTGAATTATTCCATCCACTTGTAGCCGCTGAATGAAGAGCATTGACAGATAAAATCAAGCAACCACATGGCATTTTACATCATACATGAGAGTGAACATAAAACTATAAACTACAAACGTTTTCGGCCATACTCAAGTTAGCCCTTCTCAAGTACGAAAATAACTGATTTTACAATTAGCCTACATCTACATTGAAAATAACTGATCTACACAATGAATTGAAAAACGAAATGCACAAGAATGAAACTGCAAAGTAGAAGGGAAAGGCACATCACATTGCGGTTAATTACGCGAGGCAAAAAAGTGCATCATACAACAAATTAAGACAAAGCGTTCAGGGGATAGGAAGCACCTGCGGCAAACAAGTGCGTATTGAGACGAGGATTGCAGGTGACGATGTCGAAATGTCGTCTTTCTCGATGTCGAAATTAAAATTAGGCTAATAGCAACAAATGTGACACTGGGGTTTGGCGAAAACCAACCAATACCAACCTGCATCTCAATTTTAATGCTATATGTCCTTCTACCTACAAATCTGGATTAATTAAGTGCCTGCTCAAGCGGGCACAAGATATTTGCTCTAATTTTGATAGTTTCAATAATGAAGTCAACGATTACGTTCTCATTTTATTGCGAATATCTACCCCACATGTTTTTTTAATAGGGTGCTCAGAGGGTTTTTGGATTCACGTTCTACGCAAGCGGACGAACGTGAAGTAAAAAAACTTTCTAACACTTCCCTTTATTGGTAAAGCATCGAAACGTTTTGTCAGCAATATGTCAAGTTTTATTAAAATGAATTTCAACGTTGATATTATTCCGGTATTCAATACATTAGAAGTTGGTTATTATTTTCAGCTTAAATCTAGGACTCCCTCCTGCTTGTGTTCAAATTTCGTGTACAAATTCACTTGTTCGCATGAAGCGAACTGTACAAGTGTACATACATTGGTATGTCCAAGCGGCATTTGGCCACAAGAGTGAGGGAGCACTTAGATTTAACTAATTTGAACAGAAAAAGTGCAATTAAAGACAATATATTCGATTGCCAAACCTGTTCAAACAACAAACCATCCTTGGAGTATTTTAGAGTTGTGCTTAAATGTTCCACCGAATTTGGTACGAAAATCCACGAGGCTTTGCTCAGAAAATCCTGCAATCCTCGTCTCAATACGCACTTGTTTGCCGCAGGTGCTTTCTATCCCCTGAACGCTTTGTCTTAATTTGTTGTATGATGCACTTTTTTGCCTCGCGTAATTAACCGCCATGTGATGTGCCTTTCTCTTCAGCTTTGCAGTTTCATTCTTGTGTACTTCGTTTTTAAATTCATTGTGTCGATCAGTTATTTTCAATGTAGATGTAGGCTAATTGTAAAACCGGTTATTTTCGTTACTTGAGAAGGGCTAACTTGAGTATGGCCGAAAACGTTTGTAGTTTATAGTTTTATGTTCACTCTAATGTATGATGTTAAATGCCATGTGGTTGCTTGGTTTTATCTGTCTATATGGAGAAAGTCACCTGTACCAAAATTGAGAATGAAGAGCAGTCTTTGAAATGCGTTGCTCAATCTCAAGAACTTGTTACAACCAGCTTAGAAAAACAGGGTAGTGCATGTTTTATCAACATGGGCCCGATGATTTTCACCGGGAATGGGCATTCCTAGAGCCATTGAAAGGTTAATTTAGTTTCGGCAACAATGACAAACCTTGACCCCTACAACAAGACACAGCTAAAGAAAAACACTTTAAAGAAGCAAGGAAAGGAAATAGTTTACTGGTAAAATTATCGAGGAAAACGGAAATTTTCTCCAAAAAAATATGGACTTAAGGCCGAACAACCCCACCATTTGATGTCACTGCGCAAGAAACTCACATCCCGCGCTGCGCTACTCAAGCGTCTGGCAGGTTCTAGCTGGGGGGCGAGGGCTGACACTTTGCGTATAGCAGCCTTAGTCCTTGTCTACTCTTCAGCAGAGTACTGTGCACCTGTTTGGTGCCGTAGTGCTCACTGCCATAACATCGACAATGCCATAAACAGCGCCCTGCGCACAGTGACCGGATGCCTGCGTCCCACGCCATTGAACAATCTCCCCATTCTTGCTGGCATCCAACCCACTGAGCTTCGTCGCGAAAAAGCCACTCTGTCCTTAGGTCGACGGGCACTGGAGCCTGGCCATCTTCTCCACCACAAGATCTCTGCTCTCCCAAACGAGCACTTCTGTCGACTGAAATCAAGACACCTATTTGTGCCAGCCGCTCAATTTCTTATCAACAAAGCTGATGTACAGGACATCTCTGCGGCTGCTTGGGCGGACCATCAATGGAGTTCTGAATGAAAGTCAACCGCCACCAGACTCTATTCGTTCATCCCCGACGCCGACACACGCCCCATCGGTCTAACACTACCAAGACATGTAAGGGTGCGCCTCAACTGTCTCCGTACGGCGTCGGGATTTTCCGCTCAACCATGCACCAATGGAGAATGGCCTCTTCCTCCTCCTGTGAATGTGGTGCCGAGGAACAGACCGCAGACCACATCATCAATGACTGCTCAATCTTCAAGCCACCTAATGGAGCAGAAGGTCTGCGTGTCATGGATGATGAAACCAAAGACTGGCTGCTCTCTAGTAGCCTTCCATAGTGTAGTCCGGGAACATCGTAAATCTGGGGCGGTAAAAGGATAGACCCTCGGCCCCAGAGGCTCACACGACGACGACGAATAACAGTTGTTTGAAAAATGCGTCTTATTTTTCAAACAGTATTATTTTTTTAACCATGAAAATTTGTCCCTCTAAAATATTCCGTTTGTCATGTGTGTGTTTTCTGTCAACAGCTTTGCAAGATAGATTGCCATCACTTGGAAAGAGAAAAGTTTGCTTAAATACATTTTAGCACTATGGCTAAGCACTCCAAACACTTTGTGTTTCAGAAGTCACCACCTCAAATGAATAGTTACAAATAAAGTTAATCTTTAAGATGTCAGCAAAATCGTTTGGAAGCGGTGACAGCTGGTGGTCTGATCACTAGCCTAACTTGCCAGGGCTACAGTATTAATTTTACTTGTTTTGATTTAACATGCTTCTTCTAAGCAAAATGAATACATAGGCTTACAGAAGATAAAAATATGAACCTCCCACAAAAAAATCTATGCTGTAGCCACACTGTAACACTTTGAGTGGCCACGGTCTAAAAGTAGGTACAATTTAAAAAAAAACGCACGTGAAATTCAACGAAGTTATTTATACAGTAGAATTAAGCACTATGATGTTATTGCTTTAGCACGACCTACTAGCAAACTTCTCTCTTAGCTTGTAACTAAAAAAAAAAAAAAAAAAAAAAATGAGCAACATACATTAAGAAATAGGCTTAAAGGGATCTCATAGAAAGCAACCAAAAACTTTTTTTTTCTTTTGATTGACAAGTTTATTTTTCGGTGATGTTACAACTAACTGTATGACTGTTAGAATTAACAACACATTTTTTTAATAATTTTCTACACATTAAAATCAGTCAACATAGTTTGCTACTATCTGTGCCGTTGAAATTACAGTTTTGTTAAAAGATCACTGTTTTCCTGTGAATTATTTTCATGTAACGGATTTAGTCTTGCTTCACGCATGCATATAACTTAGTCGTATAGCTACTTTGTGCAATCAAGCATATGAGGAACTGGACAACGCATGATCAATCATGAATACCTGAATCCAAATAATTAAAATTCTTTGTGGGTCAATGATTTCTAAAAATAATGCAGTTACAATGGTGGATTCACGTCAGCAAGAAATAATTTGGAGAGGGACTTTTTCTCATGATACAACACTAATAGCCTATCCGGTTGAATGGTGCTGTGTGTAGCCTACCGTACCATATGTCTAAGGCCTGAAAATGCGTCTTCAAAAAAACACAAATAAACAGCTAATATTTAACGTAATAATAAATCCTTTCCTTTTTTAAACTTTGTATTTTAGCATATTCAAAAAATGCAGTTGGATGAAAATTGGATGAGGTATTGTGGTCTAGTTCTTCAAGAATAAGTTTTGAAAACAATATCTGCAGTTCGTCTAGAAGCCAGTATAAGCATTGAAGGCTACTTAAATAGGCTATAATGGTGCCACGTTTAAACATGCGATACATCTCTTGGCTTTTATTCCCCTCTTTCCCAACGTAATACTGCTATAGGCTAATAATGTTTGTTTTAACCCACACTCCTTATAAAACAACACTTCAAATAAGTTGTTTCATGTAGTCCAAATATTTTTTTACTTTGAAACAACTTCAAAATCTTGTGGTTTAATCTTTATATGCTCCATGAAGCTTTTGACACTACTGACTCACAAATTTCAGAATTGACTACTTCACCCAGGCTAAGACCTACTAGGAACTTTTGTTGACAAAACGTCTTAAATCAGAAAGACTTTAATGCATTTCCTCCTAGCGTCAGTTTAAACTGACTGCACAAAAAGAAGAGTTGCAAGCATGTTGATGCCGATTGAAATCCAGTTTTCGGGTTAATCCAAATAATGAAGAGTCCAGCTGCTGTAGTTGTCCTTTTGATGCTAAGTTAACAGCTATCTCGATAATTGCAGCAGCCCAAACTTAAAAAAATATGTTTTTTTGCATTGTTCTAAAAATTAACCGCTGTCCAACATCTGTAAATAAGAATAAATTAAATCCCACACGCAACTAAAAAATATCTTATTGAAGCAATGCTATGTGAAAAATAAATTAAATCCTAAAGCATCCTTGCCCTCTTCAAATTTGATAGTTCATGTTTCTGTACTCCAGTGTCTTGTTCTAATTGATAAAGAAAGGTTTTGCCTGTCAACTAATTTTCCTACTGCCATAGTTAGAAACATAATTCTACCCAACTGCACAAGTTGGAAACAGGTTTGTGATATGAGATATGAAATTTTTGTGACTAATAAGCTTCAAAAAACCTTTTATTGACATCTTAGAACAAAACAAGTGTGAAAAATGGAATCCTTGCCCCTCAAAACCCTATAAATCACACCGAAAACAAAGTTTTATGAATAATTTATACCATAGCCTATTTTGGATTTAGGACCCAAGTTCCAAATACCGAGCATGGCAGGTAGCCTACTACCGGTAGTCCTTTTATTTACGGTGTCAATTCAATTCAATTACGAATTTACACCAACAAAACGAAAAGATGACAATACCGAATGTTTGGAAAACACATAAGCTACCGTATCTTAAAAATGCACAGCCACCAAACTTAGAAAACAAAGTGAAAATATAAAACTTTTCTTTCGTGTCTATGATTTGAACATACTGTATATTAGGGTGGAGTGAAAATAACTTTTTTGCGAAATTCAAAAACATAGCCCTCTAAAAAGTTGCTTTTGTTCATGAAAAACACATTTGTAAAAAAAAAAAAAAAAAAAATATTGTCTTGATGAAGCTCAATCTACAAATCAAAAATGGCCGCCAACTTTGCTTGAAAATACAGTAAATTCACCATAACTTTGCCAATACTTGCCCAATTTTCATCATATTTTAGCAAGCTTTCCTCGTACATATCATAAAACACTAGAAATACATATGATGACAGCGTGAGAAAATTATGACGTCACCAAATCCAATATGGCCGCCAAATTATTTTTTTTTTGCATTTTTTCCATTTTTACTATTTCTTCTTTCATTTTTTTATAGTTATATAGGCTACGTTCTCTTCTTCAATGGGTATGATTGCGTATTGCAGACCTGTTCAAAAGTGTTCATCTTATACCAGAAATAGTTACAATCGTGTCCATATAAATTGACTCAAGCCATGTTTTTCAGTTAGCCTATATTGCAATGTGTCGTAGAATTTCTGATAGATCAAAGAAATGCCAGGCAAATGATTATTGGTAGTATTGATAAAGCAGAAACACAGAAGCTAGAAAAAAGAAACAAAAGGAACATTGTTAAAGCATTGTGAAATGACCCCAAGAAGTTGTGCAACTCAGTCGTCTGCATCATCTCAGGTTTATCATAGTGACAGTAACAGTGACACAGAATGTCCTAACAATAGTGGTACATATATAAATGCTTCCTGTCCAAAGAAGAGAAAGGTCTTCCCCAAATCTTCGCAAACAATGGCAACCATTTCTGACAGATATGGAGTCTCAGATAGGGCAGCAGCAGCCATAGCGAGTTCTGTTCTTGCTGATGTTCAAGGCGGCAACTCCTTTGTGATTGACAGAAGCAAAGTTCGCAGGGAAAGGATGAAGAAACGCACAGTTTTGTCAGGTGAAGCCAGCACAAAGATTACAGGTTTATATTTTGATGGCTGAAAAGATAAGACAATGTTTAATGCAAAAGAGATTGATGGCAAATTTCACCGTAAAATAATATCAGAGGATCACATAACAATTATAGCAGAACCAGGATCATCTTAGCCTACTTCGGGCATGTTTGTGCAAGTAACGGGACAGGGGCTGAGATAGCTTCAAAGTAGTTAGATTATTTAGAAAAAAGGGGGGTAGATACAAATGATCTCAATGCAATTGGTACTGATGGAACAGTCGTCAATACTGGTGTAAAGAAGGGAGTCATTCGATTAATTGAAGAGTCACTAGGTAGACCATTACAATGGTGTATCTGCCTGTTGCATGCAAATAAGATTCCTCTCAGGTATCTTTTTCAGAAGATGAATGGTCCAATTACTGGCCCCCATGGATTTGCAGGACCAATCGGCAAAGCCGTTCATACCTGTGACCGTCAACCACTGGTAAATTTTGACAAATACCTTATGATTTACAGCACATACTGCAACCCAAAGACTTGAGCACCGATCAGAAGTATCTGTTTGAAATCTTTCTGGCTATTAGCAAAGGTTGTTGCTCCTTGGACCTTTCACTCAAATGCCCTGGTACAATTAATCAAGCAAGATGGCTGACTTTAGCAAATCGCATATTGCGGTTGTATATTTCAACAGAAGCACCATCCATAGAATTGAAGATTGTTGTCACCTTTATTTTGAAAGTGTATGCACCGACGTGGTGCTCTATTAAAAAGGCATCTTTGTGTACAGATGGAGCAAAACATGTCTACAACATGGTAGACAAGGCCAGATATCTTGAGGATGAGCTTAAGGAAGTTGTTATGAATGCTATCCAGAGAAATGCCTTTTTTGCGCACCCTGAAAACTTTCTGCCGGCAATGTTGGCAGACGACAACATCAGTATCAGAGAAATGGCTCTCAGGCGAATACTGAAGTCCAGAGAACGCAAGAGCAGCAGTACAGTGCGAGTTTTTAGAGTCCCAACCTTGAACCTTCACGCTAGGAATTATATACAAATAATTGACTGGCAGACCGAAGATATCACTGAACCTTCCCACACCAAAAACCTTAGAAATGAAGATTTGATTAATATGATGAAAACAAATCATTCACGATGAGTCCTCCCACAGTTGAAAGTTTCCCCTGTCATAACCAGGCTGTGGAACGTCATGTTAAGCTTGTGACAGAGGCTTTAGGCTCCGTTTGTGGAGAAGATAACAGAGATGGTTTCATCAGGGCTCGATTAGAGAGCAGACTCAAAATGCCAAAGTTTGAAAGCAAGGCTGATTTCAAAGATTAGAATTTCAGTGAAGGTTACATTGAATAGGTCATTCTGGGGTGAAATTCATATCCCTTGGACTTCCCAGTATGCCCTTGGGCGAAAAACATATTCCATCCCCGGTTTGTCCCCTAAAAGGTTCACATGTAGGACTGCCTCCACGTGGCGTGAACTGGAAACGTTAATTCTACGGGCATAACGGCTAAACGTCTATCCTAATCTGTTGCAATTATTAAAGGTATTTTTAATTTCTAGATGAATAAATTACTATACTAAATAAAGCTTCCATCTGTATTTTACTATTATCAAGAGGAACAATCGTACCCACGACAGAAGACAGCATAACCATATAACTGTCAAACGTTGGAGCAATTCGAAAAAGAAGTGTGTAACATGGATATGAAATGTAAAAAACTGAATTTGGTAGCCATATTGGATTTGGTGACGTCATAATTTGCTCACGCTGTCATCATATGTATTTCTAGTGTTTTATGACATGAACGAGGAAAGCTTGTTGAAATATGATGAAAATTGGGCAAGTATAGGCAAAGTTATGGTGAATTTACTGTATTTTCAAGCAAAGTTGGCGGCCATCTTTGATTTGTGGATTGAGCTTCATCAAGACATTATTTTTTATTTTTTTTTTCACAAATGTGTTTTTCATGAACAAAAGCAACTTTTTAGGGGGCTATGTTTTTGAATTTCGCGAAAAAGTTATTTTCACTCCACCCTACTGTATATTAATTAAAGTGATGCAATCTTGCATTATTTCACCTGCACTTTTCTGCTTCTAGCTACAGTTCGAACTGACTGAACTAAAATCACTCAAATTTCACAAAAAAAAAATTCTCTCGAAAAAAACATTTAGGCCTACTCTTTTCAAGTTACACCTATTTAGAGCTACCTTGAACTAAAAGCTCTTTTGCGTTTTGTTTTTCAGAAGGACATGGTTTAACAAAAGATTAATCAAAAGTAACATGAATAGCATCTAAATATACTTACAAGACTAATGTTATAGGCTTTCTATTGTCACAGTGCAATATTAATATTTAGCACGCGGCGTTTTGAAAAATTCCGGGCCCTACCCCCTATAGACTCCCCTGTCAACGCTACTGCTCGTAGGCTACGGACCGTTATCAAATCATATACAAGCTAAACATTGCAGATGGCCTTCCCAAATGTAAATCAATTAACTTATTCAGCTATTTCTTGGCTTAATGACCATCAGCTGCTCAAGAAAGAGTTTTTTTTTTCAAGACACGAAAAAATTCAAAATGAGTCCAGATCCGCTTTTTTCCCTCGTTTGAACGTTTTGTTTCCTTTGCCACTCCAAGGGTCAATGGGCTTTGCCTTATATCACCCTTGAGTAGAGACGGTGACTCGGACTAAATGTTTAGGTAGGTGTCGAGCAGCCATTGGATTGATTTGTCATCCAGTTCAAGCACACCATTTTGCACATGATAGGCCTACAGTAGAAAGCACAGATGCACATGGTGTGGTTTGCAATGCCTTTCTCCTTGCCGCACCAACAGATTGCGGATGGTGCTATCTTCCATTATTTGAGCGAAACAATTTGACACCAATGTGCAGGCGATTGAGCCGCATCCAGGCCTTTCTGGGCAAAAGCATTCCAATTGGGTGGGGGTCAGCGTCGGAGATGAAGCTTTGAAGTATTGTAGAGTCCGCAATGGCTCAAGTCAGATTATGTGCACTAAGTAGTTTGACTGCAGTATTAAAAGTGACAGAGACAACTAACTTGTGATGGGATTTTGCTACCATACATGGAAAGCTAAAAAAAAATTTTTTTTGGTCAGTCGAAATATTTTTGATGAACTGTTTATTCCTTAAGTCTGTTAAACCAGACTATTTAGTGAGAACATATATGGTAGAAAGCATAATCTATGCATTGTGTGATCACTGTTGTTATCAAGTAGCCTAGCACAAGTAAGTTACGGTTATAAACTTGTTATTGGCATTTTTCATACAGGCAATATAAAATTCGTAAGTTCAATGTTTCTTTAAATTACACAACATTAGCAACAAAGTAGACTACAATCGTTTTGTTTGACTAACTTAATTTACAGTATTATTTCACAAAATGTTTACAATTAATTTAGTTACAAACTTTGGTTATCTTTAAATGGTTAATGTCAACGCTTACGTGCATATTCCATCACTAATAATTTATTGGGGTAGATCAATGGTTTTTTCAAATATGATATCCTGTGGCTGTTAGGGTAGAGGCTGAAGACCTGAAAATGAATAGCCTATAGAGGCCTCTGTTTTTTTAAATCAGGCCCTGCACACGTATTAATCTTTCAGAAATATCTATTATTTTAAGTTTGAAGCGTTGCAATTGCACTTAAACTTGAATCACATCGCGCAAGTGGTTTTGCGTTACTGCGCACCTTATAGAAAACACTGGTCTTGCTAAAGACCGGTCGAAAATCACAAGAGTTTTAAATTTGTCTTTTCCCAATTCTTTCCCGAATATCAACTTTGAGCTCATCCAAACAGGCCCACACATCACACAGAGAGAAACTGAAAGTGAATAAATTGTTGTGTGGTTTATTGTAATGCATCACTGTAAAGTTTGCGGTGTTTGTAAGATTATTTTAATGCATAAAGTGTTCCATGGCTTAAAAAACAGAATTACACCGGTCTAATTAATTGATAGTATGGGCATTCAAGCCTCATATACTTGACTGCATGCCTATTTAAAATACAAATAGGCCTTTCGTATTTAGGATATTTTTCAAAATTCTAAATAGTTCCGCGGCACACCTGAGAACCTTTTATTGCATAGAAGTGAGTCACAACTTCACAAGTAGGCCTAATCGAGTATGTCACAACGACCAATAGCTGTTTTTTTATCATTTACTACAAAAGTCATGTGTCAGTATTATTTCGATGCTCATCATCACGCAATGCCACCACACCGTGTATAAAATGTCTAAAATATTATTCTTGTTCGGGAGCCTCTACCACCAGCAGATCTCCATAAGGAGATACTTGCAATGTTTTTCTGTTGATAATAGTTAATACGCCACTTAACAAGAATAGTGCGCCAGAAACACAAGCCATATAGAAGCCATAGTGATACATTGATGAATACATTGGGTGAAGTACATGAACTAATGTGGCATAAGCTGCAGCTCCACTCCAAACTAGAAATCCTGAAAAGTCATAATAAAATCAGATTATTAATATTGGTTAACAAAGTGCTTTTGAGCTTGATATTTTCAAAACTTTTATCCCTTTTATTTCGTTTTAAGTAGGATATTAACAGTCAGTTTTCGCTGGTGACTAGCATAATATTTAATGGGGCAACAGTTTCTACCGTTTATTGGGGCATGGGCGACTTGAGTTTTGCATTGAAACGCTTTTTAAACAATATTTTATTTCATTTTGACAGTAAATTATTTTGTCTTCTTCCATTTTGAGATCGTAGCAGTTTGATTTTTTATGCACTTGAAGTAAATATAAAATGCGAATGCATGATGATCTTACAGGGCAAAAAGCGTCATGAAGCAAAACATGCTCACTGCTCTGGCTTTCATAATAAGTATTTATTTTGATTACTTTCAGTTAGAGGTGTTTCAAACAAGACACAGATTAAATTTCGTGAGATGATGACAGAGTTTGTAGAGATTGTATTATCTTTGACCTACTTATTTCTACTTTAAAGTAAAATCAAACCCCTACAACGAGTAGCCTATTTAATATGTTCTTTTGCTTCGAGATGCAATGTTAACGTAACTTACAGTAGGCTACCGCCTACAGGTAGCTTGTATTGTATTTTATTTATAAACTTGTATTTTAATTTTATGATGCTCAGCCAAATGTTATCTGGCAGCAGGGCAGGATAGACCTGTATCATATGAGGTAAGTGACATATTTATCCTCTTTCATATTCAGTATTATTGTGCATAGCCTATTAAAATTAAATAATAGTTTTATTGCAGCCTGATATTATTATTACGCACAGATGTCCCAATTCTGCAGTAAAATTTTGTATGGTGTGCAATACGTCTAAGTAAACATCACGCGTTTTGCCCAAGACAAAGGGGCTCGGAGTGGGAGGGGGGCCTAGAATGACTCTTCGTACCCCTAATGAAAATTTCTCTTAGAGGTTCTGGCTACTTATAGAAGCACATTTGCATACGTAATAACCTAGTCCTAGTCGAATGATAATATGAAGAATTATTTTCCTTCAACTCAAGACACAAATTTCAACTGGAGTTTTATTCTTCGAAGAACGTGTATTTTCTAAGTTTGTTAATTTCAATCCGCATCATATATTTCTCAAATACCCTGAAAATTAAATTCAAAATTAACCCTGTTCCTTACACTATTGTAAAAGAGTACGATACCTGAGAGGAATTCTACACATCCAGAAAAAACAATTGTGTTGTTGTTTTGAGAATCTTTTCTGCTGGCAATGCGAACTTTCGTCCTAGCTGAGATCGCCACCACAATCATAGCTAGAAGCATGATCATTCTGGTGACAAAGATTTCTTTTGGAACGCTAATCGTAGGGAACCAACCTTGAAAAAATTGGTCAGAATTAGGCTAATACAAGTACAAAAGCTCTACATAACTGAAGTGAATGAAAAGGTTATGAAAAGAAATCAAATTTACTATGAGACTGTAATTAAATAATTGCAAAAGCGTTTTTGCGCTTGCATCTATACAAATTTAATTGCTAAAAAAGTTTGCCAATTGAGTGATTTGCTAGCAGACATCTTGCTGCTGCATTGCGCAATGCGCATAGCTCACCGCTCCGGCAGTTTGAGCTCTCTGGCAAGGTGGGTGAAAGTATCCAAATGTGGTTCCTTGCCTACCACAAATGGAAAAATCACCATGCTAAATTACTTATAGGCTACCGGTAGCCTATAGTAATAAGGCGTTCAGGTCAAGCGTACTGTACGTTTAATGCACTGATAGGCGACATTTCAGCAGTTAATTAAACATTTGTGTAATCAGAAGCAGAAAATACTCAGTTTACGGTACCATTTAAAATAGTTTACGGTACCCTGGAATAGACAGACGAAACAAAGTAACTTTAACGGGTTTAACAAATGTATTACACACACACAAATTTAGCATAATAAAAAAAACTCTAACGTTTTCGACATGTAGCCTACTTGTGTCCTCATCAGAAATTACAAATCTGCAACAAGCATAAAATGAAAATTATAAGATAAATCTGTCTGTGCACTACAACTGTAACGACACTTGATCTTAACAAGTGATTTAAGAATGACTACTTAGTTAGGGCAATATATGACAATATATGACCTTACCCCAAAAAAATTGCAACAAAAGGTTTTTCAACTGATTTGATTAGTATTGGGTGTCAGTATTGACATATTCAAAATCTTAAGCGATCCAACTTCCGGAAAGTGGTTATTTTCAAGATGGCTTCCAAGATGGCCGCCAAACCGTTAAAATACAGTAACAGTAAATTGACCATAACTCGGTCATAATATGACCAAAACATGTAGTTTTGGTGTCTATATCTAGGTTTTTATACCCTGTGAAGTCAATGAGACCATTCTCAGATTTGTTGAATTATCTGATAGCCTATAAATTCAATATGGCAATCCAAGATGGCCGCCAAACCAATAAAATAACAGTAAATTGACCATAACTCGGTCATCACATGACTAAAACATGCAGTTTTGGTGTCTATATCTAGGTTTTTGTACCCTGTGAAGTCAATGAAACAGTTCTTAGAATTGTTGAATTATCTGATAGCCTGTAAATTCAATATGGCAATTCAAGATGGCCGCCAAACCAATAAAATAACAGTAAATTGACCATAACTCGGTCATCATATGACCAAAACATGTAGTTTTGGTGTCTATATCTAGGTTTTTATACCCTGTGAAGTCAATGAGACCATTCTCAGAATTTTTGAATTATCTGATAGCCTTTAAATTCATTATGGCAATCCAAGATGGCCGCCAAACCAATAAAATAACAGTAAATTGACCATAACTCGGTCATCATATGACCAAAACATGCAGTTTTGGTGTCTATATCCAGGTTTTTATACCCCGTGAAGTCAATGAGACCATTCTTAGAATTGTTAAATTATCTGATAGCCTATAAATTCAATATGGCAATCCAAGATGGCTGCCAAAGCAATTAATAATAAACAATAACAATGTATTGGTAATGGTTATTAAAAAAACGGTGAATTTCTATATATATTTGAGTAAACTAAGCAAGCATAAAGAGTTCATACGATGTGGTTATGTACAGTAGACTCTTGACATAATCAGCGTAAAGAAAGCATATGGATCAAGTATTACTAAAGCTCATCGCTGTCACTCTTGATGTCATCGTCTGTAATTATGTGATTGCTGTATGGGTTGACACATGAACCAGTTTGGCATGGTCCACATCCAGTATGGCATGATAGCCCATATCTCCGGCAACTACAGTGAAGTGGACACGATACCAAATATTCTTGACGTTGAATCACAACCGGTGAATGCATGAATGAAGAGGAGCTGTTTGCAATGAGCATAGGCTATATCTGGCCCGGTGATTGCTTTCAGTTTGTTGATGTCGTGTATCTTGGTTGAGTAAGCTTTGTCGGAGCGGAAGTAAAGGTCTTTAATGTGTGGGTCAGTGTTAGCATAGTATAGTAACAATATTAAAAGAGTCGTGTCTTCACCAATTAAAGTCGTACCATGTCTATGAGGGCTGTCCATCTGCCGTCTTGACGATGTCAACATCTGCATCACCTGGTGCGTTGATCACATTGCAGCTTTTATTTCTCAGTTGAGCAGAAATTAGCGAAATTAATCCTTCCTTGTTGGACGCTCGAGACAAGAACTGCTCCTTCTTTCCAATGAACTTGGTGTCTGCAGTAAAGTGAACAACCCGGTGGACGTTCATGCCGCGTCTTTGATGGGTATTGTCTTTGATAGACGGACCACCATATCCATCAAAGACCACCGTTGCTAAGCGATAATGACGAATGGTATAATCTGCATACGACTGTACAATAGACCCACAACTGTCTCCAGCTTTCCATAGCACTCGATGCAACAAGAACCCCCCATCAAGAACGTAGTGATCGGTTTTCGGGGCAGATTTTTTCACTACTTCATAATCGCCTGACGTCACACTGCTGGCATGTTCTGTGGTGGCGGGAGCTATTTGAGACTTATCGGCTTCTCGGAAAAAATGTCTAGCTTCAAACAAGGCGGGTTGGCATGTACTGAGCTCGTGCTTCATCACTTCCTGCATGGAGAGATCACCTGTTTGATTAAGGATCTTGGAAACAAAGCTATGACCGTTATGTTTGGCAACGATGGCAGTAGTAACCTGGAAACACAGCGCTGCAATACATTGGTCAAGAAAATTACAACATCCAAGTCCTTTGTTCACCCTGAACATTTGCCACCTACACCATCCTCTACCAAATTCCACTGCCTCAGAGTTTACTACCAGATTATGGTCTGGATGGGTAGGCTACTGACGATGGTATGGATGCTCTAGACTGGGGATGGAAAGTAGACAATAATCAGATGATTCCAACCATGACGGACATGAAAGCTTCCCCCGTACAACCTACTGAAAATGATACACAGCAATTGCGAATCGTGTCCACCTCACTGCAGTTGCCGGAGATATGGGCTACCATGTCATGCTGAATGTGGACCATGCCAAACTGGTTCATGTGTCAACCCATACAGCAATCACATAATTACAGACGATGACATGGAGAGTGACAGCGATGAGATTTAGTAATACTTGATCCATGTGCTTTCTTTACGCTGATTATGTCAAGAGTCTACTGATGTACATGACCACATCGTATGAACTCTTTATGCCTGCTTAGTTTACTCAAATATGTATAGAAATTCATCGGTTTTTAATAACCAATAGGGGAAGGGAAGGTAGTTTGATACACTTTTAACATTTTTGCCTGTTAACTGAAAATTACGTGACACAAACTATTGATTTTAAGCTGAAATGAAAGTCTGATCCCTTACACACTTTTTAAAAACATTTTCACTTTTCTATTTTTGTTACTTTTTTTTAATTGAAATTTTAAAAACGTCACTCAAATGTATCAATTTACCTTCCACGGAAGGTAAATTGATACACCCGGAAGGTAATTTGATACAGTAAAACTAATACAGAAATCCCCTTTGACAACAAAGCAATAAATGAAAATTTTTATATGTGGTTGGCGTGCTTGGGTGCAAAGATGACTGTTGAGGCCTATGTGTGCGAAGAAGCTTCTGCAGCGGGATGGACATGGGAAGGATCATTGACTGGAGTTCTTATTCAAGGGGGGAGCTTTGCGCTTTTCTCATTTTTTGACAACAGATAGCGTGTAGGCCTATGAAAGCGCATATAATAGTTGTTTCCCAAAGTAGCAGGTCTTGTTAATAAAGAATAACTTATTTAAATCAACTAGATCAATGGCAACATTTATTACAGTCACAAAAAATAATTTAATATACTGTATCAATTTACCTTCTCCACATGTATCAATTTACCTTTTTCAAAAAAAGTTATAAAATTCTGATTTTTGTATGCTTGGATGCACATTGCAGAAAAAACGTGACATGCCCTTTGAAGCCTTATCAATGAACTGTCAAATGAGTTTGGTTTCATCTTTCAGGAACTTTTCTTTAATTTTCCAGACGAAAATAATCATGAGTTAAAAATTTTACGAAAATACTCAAAAAACACACTTTTACAATTTTATGCCATAAAAGCACGAGTTAGCTGCATGGTGCAAATTTTGTAGGCATTATTTTCACAGATCTTCCACCTAATGACAATATTTTTGACTAATATTTTTTGTACATTTCTATAGGGGAGGTGTATCAAATTACCTTCCGTATCAAATTACCTTCCCTTCCCCTACATTGTTATTGTTCATTTTTAATTGTTTTGGCAGCCATCTTGGATTGCCATATTGAATTTATAGGCTATCAGATAATTTAAAAATTCTGAGAATGGTCTCATTGACTTCACAGGGTATAAAAACTTAGATATAGACACCAAAACTACACGTTTTAAACATATGATGACCGAGTTATGGTCAATTTACTGTTATTTTATTGGTTTGGCGGCCATCTTGGATTGCTATATATTGAATTTATAAGCTATCAGATAATTCAACAATTCTGAGAATGGTCTCATTGACTTCACAGGGTATAAAAACCTAGATATAGACACCAAAACTACATGTTTTAGTCATATGATGACCGAGTTATGGTCAATTTACTGTTATTTTGTTGGTTTGGCGGCCATCTTGGATTGCCATATTGAATTTAAAGGCTCTCAGATAATTCAACAATTCTGAGAATGGTCTGATTGACTTCACAGGGTACAAATACCTAGGTATAGACACCAAAACTACATGTTTTGGTCATATTATGACCGAGTTATGGTCAATTTACTGTTATTTTATTGATTTGGCGGCCATCTTGGATTGCCATATTGAATTTATAGGCTATCAGATAATTAACAATTCTGAAAATGGTCTCATTGACTTCACAGGGTATAAAAACCTAGATATAGACACCAAAACTCCATGTTTTGGTCATATGATGACCGAGTTTTGGTCAATTTACTGTTATTTTAATGGTTTGGCGGCCATCTTGAAAATAACCACTTTCCGGAAGTTGGATCGCTTAAGATTTTGAATATGTCAATACTGACACCCAAAACTAATCAAATCAGTTGAAAAATCTTTTGTTGCAATTTTTTTGGGGTCAAACCATATATTGCCCTAACTAACTAATAAATACACGGCGGAAAACAGATCACATGAAGTGCAAAATGCAAGCATGTGACAACAATTAGAACACACACAAAAGGAAAGACGAGCCACAGGCAAATAATTACCTGTTGACAAACGGATTATTATTATGTTAGATTCTTAGTGTTTCCATGATCTTGGTCTGGTATTTAAATCTGCCTCGAGAGATGATTTTGAATTGGTCGATCGAGACATTGTCAGTGCACGTTTGTCACAGTTTCTTTCTATCTCTTACCAGGAAAAAGACTTGGAAAGGTTCAATGACGTAGTTTAATGGGTATAACCGAAAAGCAGTCAATTAAATGTCGAATATTTTTACTTGTGAAATGATAATGAAAATTCTTGAAAGACTTTAACGAACGGCTTCTCAAATAACTCTACTTTCGAACACAATTTATGTCAGCACCAATTCTCATCTTCTTGTATTCAATTACTTCAAATCTCAATCCACAATAATTTCTGCACCTTTTACTAATCCACAACTCATAGCACAACTCTCATATGATCAACTCAATATCGCAATCATCAACTTATAATAATAATCCATCAATTTACACCACTACTTATAGCAGGTTTAAAGAAGCTTCTAGATCTGCACGTAGAAGTAGAAGGTTCTAGAAAACACGTTACATAATAAAGATTTCGCAATCACAGATCTACTGGGAAACATCCTTATGACGACATGACAAACGTCACTCGGCAATTGTAAAAAACAACAGAACATTCCAGATTTGTTCCGAATGCTCTGGAAACAGATTACATAATAGAGATATCGCAATCAAAGGTTACTTCAGGTCAGTAACCGACGATAACACATCGCTCAAAAATTCCATAATTAAAACAGCACGTTCTGTCAAGATACAAAGCAGCCCGACGCGAGACCTCGCACATTGATTGTGACATACGCCCCCCCCCCCCCCTTAGAATATTGTTGCAAACAATATAACCGCACAATCAATACAAAACACATTACAAAAACAATTAATTACTTAATAAAACAGTTCTCATTAGTCCATCGTTGCATGATCTACCAAGGACAGCGTTTCTCAAAACAACGATCATTACGTTTACTGTGAAAGTTTTCACCGTCCTTAATGTCTTCAGTGCACCGGCGAGCAAGATGACTCATTTTCTTACATCGGAAACACTTCCTCTCCGGACAGTCCTTGGCCAGATGACCTTCTCTGTGACAGTTGTAGCAAGCCTTTTCATCAAAAGGGCAGCTCCTTGCTATGTGTCCAATCTCCCCACATCGGTAGCAGTGGTTGTCACGGCAACGTCTGTTTTCCGAATGTCCGCCGTCAGCAACGCACTCCCTGGCGAAGTGTCCGCGTCTACTGCATCTATAGCAAACTCCAAATGGTCGTCGCCTGTCTCCTCTGCTCGGTTCTTCGCGCCCGTAGTATCCGTGATCGTGAGATCGTCGCTGATTATCTGCAGAACAATCTCGACCAAAGTGGCCATTCTTGCCACAAGAATAACAAGTAACTTCAGAATCTCTCTCAGTAACATTTCCGATTATAAGATCAACCATGGATCAACTAAAGGGTTTTGTAAACATAACGCTTTCACAGTCCCACTACAATACGGAGTTTCGATATATATCTTCGCTAACGGTCCTTGGATTGAAGTGTTATTTATCGACATCACACGGCCAGTTTTTCCCGTTAACTGACTGTTTTTTTACTAAATCTCTCGTCACCATTATACCCGTAGAACCAGAATCACGTAAAACTTTTACTTTTTTGTTTCCAACTGTTCCATTCACTACTGGCAGGTAATCTTCAGGTATTATTTTTTCGCAAGCATCTTTTTTGTCTTCTTTACCGTTTTCCTCCTCCTCAGACGCTGGTTCATAAATCATTATTGCACAACCGCATCGATGAACGTCGTGTCTTTTCCATTCTTTCCAGACTGATTGGATAGGGAAAACGACTTGTCCTTGCATTCCTTTGCTTCGTGTCCTTGCCTATTGCAACAATTGCACCACTTCCTCGATTCCTGATGATTTCTGTTAGTCTTCCTCCTGCAGTTAACTGCCTTATGACCTAAGCCATTACAATTAAAACAATGTACTTCTCTTGGAACAGCACCTCCTTCAAAATTATTTGTTTGCTCCTCGTCATTATCGAATGACAACATCTCTTCGGTCGACAACTTCTCATTATGGGCAACTAAATATTGTTCCGCCACACTGGCTATGTCTTCTAGAGTCTTTGGACTCCTCTCCATTAAAAATAAACAGACAGATCTTTTGAGCATGAATCTGTGAATTGTTCCTTAACTATAAGGTTTGCCAATCCGTCCAATGATTGTTCGGCCCCCGAAAGGTCAAACCATTTTAACAAAAGGTTTCTTAAACGTTCAATAAATTGACCTGGGCTTTCGTGTCGTTCAGCCTTTGCCTCAGGAAATCTTTGACGGTATTCATGCTCGGTAAAATTGTATCGCTTTAACAAAGCTAACTTCAATCTGTCGTAGTCCATCGCATCTTCTTGTGAAAGTCTTGAATATACATCAAGGGCTTGCCCCGACAACAACATGCTTAATTGAGTAGCCCACGCTGTCTTCTCCAATTTGGCTGTTGTAGCATATCGTTCAAATCTTAACAAATAACTATCTAAATTATCTTTTTCCTCAGCAAATGTGGCAAATCCGGACGTCTAACTTGCGCCACAATAACATCTTGAACATTATCGTTAGTAGAATTAGACCGCTCACCAATGTCCAGTTTTTTTCTTTCTGAATCAAGCCTCCGTCTCCTTCCTGACAGGCACATGGTCCATATGATTATGGAACTTGTGCAAAACCGCAGCTTTACTCTTTCCACCGGTAGCGGCCGACGAAGTAGACTACGTCGACTCAGGAACGGCGTCCCACAGGCTCTGTCCTGGCTCCCCTCCTCTTTAACACTTACATCTATGACCTTTCTGACACCATCTCCATGAAGTATGCTTACGCAGACGATATGGTTATCCTGCATCCAGCCGGAGATTGGCAGTCAATGGAGAGGAACCTAAGCCAGGACATGTCAACTATATCAACATATCTCCAGAAATGGAAGCTACAGCTCAGCAAGGCAAAGACAGTGTCGGCGGCCTTCCATCTAAACAACAAGGAAGCAAAACGTGAGATCAACATTTCCACCGATGACGAACACCTGCCCTACTGCGCCGAACCCACCTACCTCGGCGTAACCCTGGACAGATCACTCAAGTACCGACGACACCTGGAGTCACTGCGCAAAAAACTATCTGCGCGAGTTGCACTTTTCAGGCGACTGGCGGGTTCCGACTGGGGAGCTGATGCGAAAACCTTTCGCACAGCTACCTTGGCCTTCGTCCATTCTACCGCCGAGTACTGCGCACCAGTGTGGTGCCGCAGCTCCCACACCGTCACATTGACACCGCCATCAATGACGCACTACGCACTGTGACTGGATGCCTGCGTCCCACTCCAACCTACTGCCTTCCCATCCTTGCAGGCATCCAACCAGCTGAGCTTCGCCGTAAAGGAGCCATGATATCCCTTGCTCGTCGCGCACTGGACCACCTCCTCCACAGTACATTCCAGCGCCTACCTGGAGAACAGCAGCGACTGAAATCAAGACGCCCATTTGTGCCCGCTGCACGACAGCTTCTGAACAACGTTGAAGATCTTGGAATTAGTGCGGCACACTGGACGAACTACACATGGAACACGCAAAACAACACCTCCCGACTCCGTGATTTCCTACCCGATGTCGATCCCCACCCTCCGAAAATGTCCCTCGCAAGACTTGCGTGGGTCCGGCTTAACCTCTTACGAACCGGCGTCGGTCGCTTTCGTTCAGACATGTGCAGATTGGGCCTGGCTCCCTCACCGGGATGCGAGTGTGGCGCCACAGACCAGACAGTAGACCATGTCGTGCATGACTGCCCAATCCATCAACCACCACATGGAACGCTTGAATTGAAGGCCCTGGATGACGAGACTGTCGAGTGGCTGATGACATTATGCCAAAACATATAATCCGGAAGAACAGCTCATACGACAAAGAAGAAGCCTTAACTTTTCCAATTCATATTGCGCTCTTCTTTCTTTAGCTTCTGTTTCCCGCTGCGCCCGTTTCTCTTCAGCTTCAGCTTCGCGCTGTGCCCGCTTCTCCTCAGCTTCTCGTTGTGCTCGTTTCTCTTCAGCTTCAGCTTCAAGTTCTGCTTTCCTTATTTCACGAGCAGCTCTTCTTTCTTGTATTTCGTCAGCTTCTTACTGAGCTTTTTGGTCCATTATCTTGTGATACTCTTCCATCACAAACTGAGACCTCTCATTGCCACTCAGCCCCATTCGTTCAGCCATGCTCTGTAAGTTTTCGATCATCTCATTTTTGACATGATCCGCCATTTTGACAGCATCCGCCATTTTGACAGCTTGTTTTTGATATATTGTTCTTTCGGTTAATATATTATTTTTCGGTTGTTTCCAGACGAGCCCCCAGAATGTCACAGTTTCTTTCTATCTCTTACCAGGAAAAAGACTTGGAAAGGTTCAATGACGTAGTGTAATGGGTATAACCGAAAAGCAGTCAATTAAATGTCGAATATTTCTACTGGTGAAATGATAATGAAAATTCTTGAAGGACTTTAACGAACGGCTTCTCAAATAAGTCTACTTTCGAACACAATTTATGTCAGCACCAATTCTCATCTGGTATTCAATTATATACTTCAAATCTCAATCCACAATAATTTCTGCACCTTTTACTAATCCACAACTCTCATATAATCAGCTCAATATCGCAATCATCAACTCATAATAATAATCCATCAATTTACACCACTACTTATAGCAGGTTTAAAGAAGCTTCTAGATCTGCACGTAGAAGTAGAAGGTTCTAGAAAACACGTTACATAATAAAGATTTCGCAATCACAGATCTACTGGGAAACATCCTTATGACGACATGACAAACGTCACTCGGCAATTGTGAAAAACAACAGAACATTCCAGATTAAGGAGCAAAATGGTTGGAACGCCTGGTTAATCTAATCAAAAAATAAAGAGCCCAAAATGTAGATACCAAACTCATGTTCAGCAAACAAACGTTTCGAAAACTATACTGTCTTCATCTTCAGTGTTATAAATGTTATAAATGTTACATTTATAACACTGAAGATGAAGACAGCATAGTTTTCGAAACGTTTGTTTGCTGAATTATTCCAGATTTGTTCTGAATGAATGTCTCGAATGCTCTGAAAACACATTACATAATAGAGATCTCGCAATCAAAGGTTACTTCAGGTCAGTAACCGATAATAACACATCGCTGAAAAATTTCATAATTAAAACAGCACGTTGTGTCACGATACAAAGCAGCCCGACGCGAGATTTCGCACATTGATTGTGACAACGTTACACAAGGGGCGATGTGCTCTTAATTGCACTTTTGGTTGTTAAATTTGTGTTTAGGTGCTTGCCGACCCTCGTCAACAAATTTCGGGTTGACTACCAATGCACTGTATGTCTGGTTTGTGTCACGCAAACAATTAAATTTACAGTATAGAAAACATTCGAAGAAAGAGCAAAGGGGTTGGAAAATTTAGTTGAAAATATTGGTGCACTTTAAATATTTTATACAGGATGAATGTCACATACTTTTACAAGTTTAGCTAGATTTTTTGCAAACCTTGTTGAATGTTTTCCTATAAAGGGTATGTACTAATAAAATAACTAAGATCTACTTGTTCAGACGTGTCTTTCGGATTATCTACCATGAAGGTGTTTAAAACTTTATTGAAAATATTAGAAGGATAAGCAATAAGCATGTTCTTTCTTGCATAACGCAGTGAGGATAAATCGGGTGATAATCTGGTGACATATCACCCTCTTCCAATCTGCCTTGAGCCAGCATGGAATCAGTAGGGCAAAGGCAGGTTAGTTGATACAGAAGGTTAGTTGATACACCACTAAAAACGGATTCCAGAAAACGGATTTTGTACAAATACCGCCACCAACTGGTGAAGAATAATGATTGAGTGGTGACATGATGATTTCGCTGTTATCCAATTTCAAGTTTGTAAAATAATGCGAAATGTTCAAAAATTGAGTTTTTTTGTAAATTTTTTCAAATTTACAATTCAGTTAATTCTTGAGTGTTTGAAAAACGGTAAAAGATTAACTTATTGGCGACAGGCAGTACATAGGTGTATAGTATCATTGCATAAATCAAATCATTTTAACCGACTTAGTTAGATTGATGGAAGACACATTTTTGATAAAAGTAAGGAAAAGGTTAGTTGATACATTTTAGCCCAGGCTACCCAAGTAGCAAAGATTGGCGTCTAGCCAGCTCCACGCTAGCGAAGTTATTGGCGACGCGCCAGCGATAATCGCCAGCCAGCCGCCACCGATCTGCTCATCGCATAGCCGGCGTAACGCTGGCGAAATTCGACAACAAAGTCGGCTGTGCGCAAGCGCCTCGATTGCGAAAGTCGCTCAAGTTAGTTAACGGCGCGCTGTCTGTACGCCAACGAATTTCGCTAAACTTACTGGCACGTTTTTGCGGCTGCGCGCGCTGTCGCTGGACTGACGAATGTCGCCCTGCTGAAGCCCTTTTTTTTTTCGGCCACCAGCAGCAGCTGTTGTTTGCGAAATTACCAAAACAAAACACTAAAACTTTTTGAAGCACTTCGTGTATTAATTGTCTTTTTGTGGTTAAAGCGAGACGCAATTCAAGAATGTAAAACAACGAAAACAATGAAGATTTTTAATACACTGTCTTACCACAGCTCCATTTTCGTAACACAATGCTAAAAAATGTTTCAGTAATAATGAATGGCGGTTTTTCTGATCATTTGTAATACAAATAACAGAACAATTTACAAGTCCAAGCCATGTGAGAGCAAAGCTAAAGACTATAAACATGAGATTATTTGTAAAAGCCCAGCAGCTGTTAAGTGAATTTTGACAGTTTTCGCGAAACAATAATTTTTAAGCAAAAAATTCTATTAAAAAAAACTTTCTTGGTTTTCCAAACTATAATGAGTTTGATTAAAATGTTTGCTTGCAAGATTTACCTTAGGCCTAGGGTAGGGGTGAGTAAAATTTACTCCCGGTTAGAAACCAATTGTGTACTACATACGACAGTATCATAATTATATAAGCATAATTATATGATAGGTATTGCAATACGTCAAAATCACAGCACTGGAAGAAAATACACAGCAACATCAAGAACACTACTATTGCTTCCACTGTACTCTATGATGTAATAAAGATTAATACGTAGCCAGCAGGGAAATTCAAATTAATGAGTTTTTTGTGCTATCTGGCTTTGAGGGTTGCCAGCACGGCAACCACAATTATAGGGAAGGGCCACCTGAACGACGACCATAACGCATTTTCGTTTGCACATCTGTTGTGGCTGTCATGCTGGCAACCTTCAAAGCCAGATAGTACAAAATTCAAACATCCACGTAGGATACATGCAGTATACCAACAATTATGAGTGATTATTGCGTTCCGACATCCATTAGGTAAATATAAAAAAAATGGGAACAGGTCGTTTTGACGCCAAAGAGCTTTGGTTCGGGGTAATGTTAGGGATTAGGAATGGCGGCAAAACACCCCTTCGAAAACACGTTTGAATAACAACATTAAAAATATTAATTAAATGATTAATAACATTAAACTCGACTTCACCACAAGAATTAATATTAGTGCATAGACGGCACAACAGTGTTTGGCAATAGCTTGTCGGGATAAGATTTTCCCAAATACAACTACTGTACGAAGGAAGCAAACCGAATTAAGAGGCACGCAAAAATAATAATTCGCAGCAAGATGTTAAAAGAGAACACTAAAAGGTCAACAGACAATCAAAAAACAGATAGCGTTCATGTATCGTCCGAATTTTTATCTGCGCCGGAAGTTTTGTTTGCCCGGTTCTTTTTTTTTCATTTCTGTCACCAGCCGCCTTCAAATACCGCTTCACTGCAGATTTGAAAACTTTGTCCGTCGCCTTGGCTTGCCTTCGAATCACATCTGTAATAATACAATATGAGCTCTCTGTGAAAACAATTTCGCTCACAACAACAACTTAATTACACTACTAACTCATTATTAGGGATCGAACCGATGGCAAGTGTCCTTAACCTGCATGAGGACATAGGCGGGGTTCATTACAATTAAATGTACTGTATAAACCCCCCTATGACGTAGCAAGACGGGTAGTAATAAAACAAAATTTGTAATTAGGGAACGTTCAAATATTACGTAACGCCTGCGACGGGGGGGGGGGGGTATGTAAAGCGTTACGTTAGCGTCACATCGGTGGGGGAGAGGGTTTAATATAATTCATCAGTGATAATACTCAGCATTATTGAAATATCTTTTGTGATAAGGTGCTGCTGAAACCAGTGTTTTATCCTGCAACAACAATCACGCATGTGATATTGGGAAGGCATGGCTAAATAGTAGAAACTGATATATTACAGGACGTTGTCACATTTTAACGTTTATATTACAGAAAAATATTCCATTCCTTGATAAATCTTCCAATTTGTCAATCCTCAGTTGATTTGATTTATATTTAACTTCCATTCATAAAAACAAAGAAGCCTGGCATTTTCTACCATCGTAGCCTACTGTAGTATGCATGGTGTTAGCAATAGCATTGCAGCACTGATTACTGACGGTAGCTCGTAAAACTACTTAAATATACAATTATATAAATACAAACTTACCAAATAACACTTTTTTATTTTCAGATCAAGAAAAGCAGTTTTTTCGTTTTTTCCACTCCATAAAATGAGCGGCCAGATAGTCATTAATTAAAAGTCGCATAACTCTCCACACAGTTTCCGTACAATCATTTCCTCTAACCGTTGTTATTTTTCATTGCTGTTAAATGAACATCCACACGTTACTCAATAGTCAGTTTAAAACTGAACAAGGTAACAAGCGAAGTCTAGATCGTGAACTCAAACCAAACAAGCTAAAACAACTACATGTTCTATATATTGATTAATTGTTAGGTTATTCTTTAAAAATCATCATAAATTGGTTTAATAAACATGATTCTATTTTACAAACTAAATTATTTCTGCACACAAAATGTATGTGGAAGCATTTAGAGCAAAACAAACAAGTTTTAAAAATTGAAACTGAGCAGTTGAATAATTAAAAGCCCAGACAGCAAAATCTGTCATTTTTACATTGGTTCAATGTCCGCAGACGTCACATCAATGTAAAAATGACGGGTTTTGCTGTCTGGGAGGTTCTAATCTTTTTTGAGTATGATTTACTGTAGTTACCACCTGCAAAGCGAAAACAAACATGTAACTAATATGACAACGTTGTGAAGAAAGGGGCGTTCTTCCCGGCTATCAGCACAAGGCTGAGCACTCACTAGTACAGCGAGCAACTGCGATTCGCCAACCAAATCGGCTGCCGAGAAACATAATATGACAACAGTTACTTTATAGGTGCAATAACAAATATTTTGTCAACACGTCATGTTAGAATTTAACTGATCGGTTGTTGCATGACATAAGGCTGGTGTAGCCATGTCGGAATATGATTGCATGTACCTATTCCGACATGGCCTACCACACATGTAGCTTGTGGCATAAAAGTGTATAACAAATGAGTACAGTGACTTACTGTACAATAGCTGCCAAAACATCCGCATCTGCTTCTAACTTTTCTTCCAGATCAAAAAGAAAGCGTTTGTTAGCTTGCTTAAATCTTCATGTAATTAAGGTTAAAACACAATAAACTAGGACACAGTTCCCTCTTTCGACACTTTCTTACATGCTGTAGGCGTAACCGGGTACAGCAAAATAAGTGCAAAGTAAGCTTTATTGTACAGCAGTCTACCCAATAACTGAGCAAGCGCAAAAGAGTGAAAAGACAATTAATCAGACAAACAGGCTCTTCAAATCAAATCAACCGCGTGTTTGAAATGGCACGTGACTTCAATCAAGCGCAACTACACAGTATGATGACGAAATTTTTCTAATCAAGCGCGAAGCTCGGCCTTTCGTAGGAAACCAACACCATCTGACGAAACTCGACTGCGCGTTGCCAGCGGAAAGCGAGCGAAAATCGAAAGCGCGTCTCTCGCTCGAAAGTCGACGGCGCAGAGCTAGCAGAAAACGCTCACATTGGCGACATCGAAAGTCGTTAGCTGTAGGACAGCGCCTCACTGGCGAATATTGTCATGACTTTAAAGAAAAAAAAATCATGACGATATTCGCCAGTGAGGCGCTGTCCTACAGCTAACGATTTTCGATGTCGCCAATGTGAGCGCTCGCCGCCTTGATGACGCCAGCTGCACGCCGACTATTGCTACCTGGGTAGTTGATACACTGTATCAACTAACCTGCATTCATACATTCAGTAACCTGCAATATTTCAACCATATTTTCAGGTAAAATAGGCCTACATGTGAAACTCTGTAAATTGGTTTGGAATTAGTTGTTGAACTTTTAAGATGTGTGTAAATGAAGCTGCAGAACCTGTGAACTTGACAACATCACAGAAGTAATAAGGCCTCTTTGACAACATGCCCCGGTTTTATAAAAGAAAAACTGATCGATGCAGTGGCGTAACCAGGAATTTTGAAAAGAGGGGGTTTTGACGGCGTCTTCGCTAAAGGCGACACCCAGCGGCGGGGTCTGGGGGGCCTCCCCCAGAAAATTTGAAAAAATTACTTTGAATTTGGTGCATTTTGAGAGCATTTTCAACAAAGATGTGGGTATAAATATTCCTGTAAAATGGTGCTGTCCGGTGGCATAGCAAAAAGATAAGATCATGTTTTCTTGGTAATAAAGCTGTCTCTTTGTTTTCTTGTTAATTCCTGGCTGAGATATTTGAATGTTTGGTATTGGTAAAACTCGCTCTTTTGATGCAGTTTTGTTTAAAATTAGGCAAACTTTGTTGTAGAGACATAGAAACTGAAAGCATCATTCTCAATATCGTGACGTCACGCGAGTGCCAAAGGGGGTTGTAACCCCCAAACCTCCCCCCCCCCTTGGCTACGCCACTGGATGCTACAGATCAACTGAAGACTCTCTTACTGTACGTTGTAGGCCTACGTAAAACCTGGCTGTCATAAGAATTGACAATTATATCAATTTCCAAATCTGTATAACAGGTTGGCGTTAGGAAGAACATCCGGATGTAAAATATCTTTATCACATTTTACACTAGATAACACTATAAGACTGCAGCACTGTCATGGATTTTGGTTAACTCTGACCTGGCAATATGGTTCTACTATCTACACTACAGTAGTTTGAGTATAAATTTCAAAAGTAGCCTATAAAATATGTTGTATTCTCAGTATAATTGAGGCGTATTTTGATCGTATCAACTAGAAGTTCCATGTATCAACTAACCTCATAGGTGTATCAACTAACCTTCTTGGAAGGTTAGTTGATACAAACCGGAGATGTATGTTTGAATGAGTCTGAACTAATAACCAGTGACATCAAACAGACTAAACTTGGGGGAAAGTTAGCCCAACAAACGAAGTTTCTTTAGCACCATAAATGGTGTTTCTATATCCAACAGTTTTAGTAAAATCTCACTAAATGTGAAAATTGTATCAACTAACCTGCCTTTGCCCTACGGCTCATAAAATCACATGGAGCCCTGTCAAGTAACCCATGTTGATGCGCAATCTGCTGCAAGCGGAGATAGCGAATGATTAACCATATAAATAAAACATGTTTTTCAATTTTTTGATTTCTTTTTGAAACAACTGATCACCAGAACACACCAAACCGGCACGAGATAACAAACATAAGATTAAACCAGATTTCCATTTGTAAGGGCATATACGAGAGCGTTATAATTCAAAAGCAAGCCACTGTTAGTAGGTTTTTACCAAATCCAGGTGTCAAAAGAATTGTTTTTAATTTTAATTTCAACATCTAATAAAGCGATAGTAGCCTATCATTAGATTTTTCAATGGTGAATTTGATATTTTTATGCTGGGAGTTTGAGAGGTTCAAAAATTTTGATCATGACTCATCATAATCAAAAATGGCAATAATGTCATCGACATAATGTAAATACAGTTTGGGATAACATGATAAAGTTCAAATATTTTTCTTTCAATATGTGCCAAAAAGAAATTTGCCAGTGTTGGGCCTAATGGGGAACCATGGTGACGCCATCTATCTGTTGAAACAAGCTGTGGTTGTACAAGAACATAGGCTACCTTCTGCGGTTAAATGTAATAATTTAATAAAGTATTTTTTCGCAATCTGAATATCAGACCAAGATCATGGAAGGCCTAAAAATCAAACGTAATAATTTGTCTCTCAACAGGCAATTATTTGCCTGTGGCTCGTCTTTCCTTCTGTGTGTGTTGTAATTGTTGTCTTGTCACAGTATCTTACGCTTCATGTGATCTGTTTTTCGTCATGTTGTTTACTCGTAATGATTTTTGAATCACTTGTTAAGTTTAGCCCATGCTTTTCAGTTCGGAGTGTTGTAACAGCTATACTGCATGTTCAGATTTATCTTATAATTTTCATTTAATATATATTGCAGGTTTGTATTTCCTGATGAGGACACAAGTACGTGTCGAAAGCGTTAGAGTTTATTTTAATTATGTTAAATTTACCCGTAAAAGTTACTGTGTTAAAGTTACTTTCTGTCTAGGATTCAACAAAGCGAACTCTCTACCAAAGCTCTATCACCTTGGAATACTGCATTATTTCTCAGAACATCAACATCAATTTTAAAACTTCACGGCATTAATTACATTTCACTTTTTGCATACGATACAGCAATGCGAAAAAATAAACTCAAATAAAACTTTCTACGTATCGTCTATTTTGCAGAAATTACAAATAGGGTTTGATGTGTGCTAAAAACTTCTGAAAATACATTAAGACACTGACAGCCATTTTAGTGATTATTCTGCCTTTCAATTGCGACTGTTTAAGTTTAGAAGTTTAGATTATCTAAAAAATGTTCAGATTAATTACCGCAAGACATCTGGGGTATCATCTTGAGGCACAGCGCTTGTGGAGCGCTGGCTTAGGCTACAAGTTGCTTAATTGCTGACTTACCCCAAGGGTGACATTCACCATGCTGACAATACCACAATAGCCCATGACTCGCTTTTGGATTGATATCACGGTTTTTGGAAATGTACTTTACCTCAGCCCATCGTTCTGTTGTAACAGAGACCAAACATGAGCACATGCCCATCACAAAGAAAAGATGTGAAAAACAGTTTTTGTTGCAGCACGACATTATGTATTATGTCTACCAATGGAATTCAGATGAGTGTAACATACTGTAGAAATAAAAAAATAAAATAAATGTTAAAAAATTTTTGTAGGAGTCCTTTTTTCGTGAATTATCACAAGCAGTCACCATCTGTAGCTTTCAAGATTTTTTACATGTAAAGTTAACCCATTTGTGCCGAAAGTGAAAATACTTAAAAAAAAATTTGAAAATTTAAGTATTGCATAATCATGACCTAAAAAACATTTCACAATTAATTTTTTTTAATTATGTTAGTACCGGACGAGAAAAAGACCGTCCTACATATAGGACGCTAGACAAATCCGCTATCAAATTTTGCAAGTTTCTTGTTTGTAATGCGTAGGCCTAATCGTTATCGCTCAAAGTGATAAATGGGAAATCTCTTGCCATCGAGCATTTTATTGAAACGAAAGTTCACAAAATACGAAGATGAAAATTAGCAAAGCAACACATCACTGAAATGAGTCATTTAGCGGATCGAAATCGCTTTGAGGCCGAATTCGCCTACGTCAAGATGCCCTCCATGTAAAAACGCAAAGAGAAAACTAAAAAATTATCAAAAATTTCAGTAAATTACGATAATTATGTTATTGTTCTAAAAACAAACACAACTACTTTGTTATACAGAGTAGAAATCATAGGGAATCGGTGTTTGATATCACTTGATGAGTGGGAATCAATTGTCGCTTTTGCTTCATTTTGCTAACACGTGTGCCTGGCGACCTATATATAGGACACCAATCTTTTGAACCAATTTTCTCGAAAATTTTGCTGCCAATTAAATTTAAACATTTGCTGTAAAATATGTTGATGCATAACGAATAAAGACAAAGATAAATATTTTTGGAAGCTTATTTGCATATGCGGATTTATTAATATAATTCGACACGCATCTTCAAAATTTCAGATTTAGCAAAATCGGGAAAATTGAAAATGATGTCAAGTCTCAACAAAACAAGCAATTTTCGAAAAAGTTGTGATATATGCTACAAAAACACTCATAAATGTATTTTGACTTCATCTAAATCTAAAAACTGAACGTGCAAAAAAAAAATTTGATTTGATTAGGTGTCCTACACAGGGCCGGATTTAGCTGATGGGGGGCCCGGGGCACTTTTAGATCGGGGGCCCCGTGCAAAAAATTTTTTTCGCGCCTACGGCGCGCAAAAAACCATCTCTACGTCTACAGCAGCATCAGTCCAGTACTGCACAGCATTTTGCAGAAACTTTAAAAGGCCAAAAGGAAAAAAATAACACAAAATCACATTTTTTTCCACCTAGGGGGGCCCTTCAAAAGTCGGGGGGCCCGGGGCAACTGCCCCCTCTGCCCCCCCTAAATCCGGGCCTGGTCCTACATATAGGACGCTAGGCATAAATGGGTTAAGCTAGACCCAAGCATGCTTGCTTTGCTTGACTTCATTACAGTTTTTACGATATCAAAGAAGGAAAGATATAGCCTGGCCTAAGTTAATATAGGTAGCCTAGTCGGTAAAAATCCAGAATTTGTAAAGAAAAAAATCTATACGGAAAATATCCCGAATGGAATACAGAAAGTATCCTGAATGGAAAATATTCATACAGAAAATACTCCGAATGGCCTGTTCTTAAAATTCAAAGGAAACGAAGAGGTGTACCAGCAAACATCTATATTCTATAGGATTGGTCCATGATACAAGAGAAGCATCTACAGAGGATACAAACTGACACGCATAAATCAACAAGTGAATAAAAAAATATCAGTAGCCTAACTAGTCTACTCAAGTACATATCGGCTAGCTCCACACAAAGTGAAAATTACATGACTTTTTGTTTAACTTATTTAAAATAGTGTCTGAATAGACATTGTGAACTTTCTACAAGGGCCAATGTTTCCATCTTACAATGTCTTTTTAGATATTATTTTTAATAAAATAAACAGAGTCAAAAGTCCTGTATGTTTCTCTTCATGTGGAGCTACATAATATAGGCTGCTTGAGAGGTTACTCATATTTTTTTATTAGCATATTTTTTCGTGGTGAAAGATATTGCAATGTAGAAATATGAGAAATACATAAACAAAAGTTAAAAACTCACATTTGTGACCGACAAGACAAGCCCGTAGGATATATATTGTTTTTTTGAAAAGCCATTTTCACTGTTCCTATAACTTATTCGATTACTAGGCTGGCTGAAAACAGTTTTGAACACGAAAGGCTTACGAATGACGAATATTCGTACGAAGGGCATGGTATGTGGTCCCAGAGAACGTTTGATTTCCGAAAAAAAAATTTTCAAAAAGTACCGAGTAATTCAAGTCCAACATGAAGGCTACACGGCAATCTGCTTAGCTTACTTATGTTTCTAGTAAGCTTTCATACTTGATAGATTGTGGAAATCTTTTATCCTCGGATTTACAAAAGCTTCTTTATCCAAATTGAATGAATTGCTCTATCCGCGTCTTTGATAAACAAACAAATTGGAGTACCGGTATGAATTCTTACTTCTTCGTCGTTTAAGTTACTGGGGCCGACTGCATATCTTTTTTGAAATCCGAGGTTTACGATGTTCCTAGACAATAGCCTACTGGAAGGCTACCAGAGAGCAGCCAATCTTCAATTTCAGGTTTCATTATCCAAGACACGCATATTTTCCACTTAAATTCAGTTGCTTGGATACGTTTTTTGTTAACTGTGACGTAGTATTTCTCCCTTAATGATATAACAATAACTTCAGATTAGGCTATTGTGATGAATTTGACATCATTACATCTTCGTTCCTCACGAACGATTAATGTTGGCGAGCTAATACAATTTCCAGATTGAATTCTTTTTAATTTGCGACACTTCAAAGCAGGGGCGTGCAACTTCTCCAGTCAGCGGGCCTAATATGGAAAAATGAAGTAGGTTGGCGGGTCGAATTTCTGAATCGATACATCAATCGCGTATTATCCACCTGTACAAGGAACAAATCGTGTTAATGCAAACTTTAAGTTTAAATCATACAGACTAAAAGCAGTATTTAACTCATATCTTGCTGAATCCGAGTTTTTTGTTCATATTTTCAAGGAAGCCTTAGATAGGGGTAACTCGAAAAAAATGAATGTTTTTTTTTTAAATTCCAAAACAAAACTTCGTTCCTAAACTTTTCATCAAATTTTCCTATTATTCAACTGATGATCCACTGGGATGCACGGTGTGACAAAACATTTTAAATAAAGTAAACAATATCACACCAAATCAGAAGAATCGGTTTATTTAAATACAAATATAATGTATTTACATACAAATATATTTGCAATGCAAGCGATATATATACAAAATATATAAATCAAATGTAGTTATTACTATCTGAAGCCTTTACAAATTGTTTCACCTAACGGATCATCAGAAGGTCTTATTCAAATAGAATCTATTCAAAAAAGATTCTATTTGAATAAGACCTTCTGATGATCCGTTAGGTGAAACAATTTGTAAAGGCTTCAGATAGTAATAACTACATTTGATTTAATTCGCTCTGCTTTGCCTTTTTGCTTGGTATTGAGCACTTTTTGTAGTATTAATAGTTTTCATTGTTTTACAAAATATATATATATTTATATAATAATATTTATATACAAATATTTATATACAAATATAATGTATTTAAATAAACCGATTCTTCTGATTTGGTGTGATATTGTTTACTTTATTTAAAATGTTTTTTTTTTTAATCTGTATTTATTTGTAAAATAGGAATGGTTGTACTGCTGTCAGTTTAAACTGACGCTAGGAGCAGAAAAATATAGGTAAAACAATGCAAAATCGTGTTACTTTAATTTTGTTCTATGCTAAAATATAAACTCTTTTTTGCTACAAATAAGCCAACAAACAAAAATGTCAATAGTTTAGATTCAGATAACAATCAAAAGACATCATTAACAAATAAAAATAACGTTAGTTAAACATTTTCACCAAATTCTTGTTTAAATAGGCCTAATAGCCTAAGCCCAGCCTATACCCCCAAAAAATTCATGTCTAACAAAATAACTTTGTTGATTGCAAATGGTAATTTACAATGGGTCAATTTAGAATCTGCACCTGCTTTCAATTGCAAAGAAACTACTGAAATGTTTGCAAATAGTCAAAATTTACTGTCGCTTTATGACGTCATCATTTGACGATTCCAAAACAAAACTTCGTTAACTTTTCATCAAATCTTCTTATGACTTAACTGATGATCCAATAGGATGCGTAGTGTGATAAAATATTTGAAACAAAGTAGACAGTAGGCTGTCACATTATCAGAAAAATCAATTTATTTATAGAGCTTTCGCCACACAAGTCTGGCTTCTTCAGTATAGTCTGCAACAAATAATAAATAATGCAATACTATTGAGATGATTATAAAATTTAATTAAAGTGTTAAAAGATTTTAAAGTAGGTAATATGAAAAAATCATAGAAAAAAGGCCCAGTGGTTCCCAACCTTTTAGACCTTGCGGCACCCTATCAAAGAGATAAATAGTTTGCGGCACCCTGGCAAAACTGGATCAATTCTATGAGGTTTCTGCATTTCAAATAACTGTATGAAATAACACAGAATGAGTTGTACAGTAGGCCTATAGCGCGAGAAAATAAATGTTGTTATTCAAAAGTCAGTGTAAAATTTTGGCTTGACTTCTTGCACAAAGTCCCTTAATATGTAGGGGCACATACGATAAAGACACTCGCATTTCTTCCTCGACTATTAGCAGTCGTTCTCGTTTTTTAGTTCGTTACGGAAAATCCACTCTCACATAGGTACTAGGTAGGCTATGACGTGGAAAACTGCAGCAAAAGCACAAAAGCTTTCTTTCCAACGCAAGGATATTCATTTTGAATATTTATACAGAAGTCGTGGAGAGGCATCTGCTTGTGCATAAACTTAAAATTTCCATCGTTACGAATGTCAATTAATTCTTCTTTAAGATTCAAAACAATATGAGAGTCCAGTAAAACTGAATTTTTCGAATTCTTCGCAAAATAAAATTATGAAACCTGGCAATAATGATGCGTTTCAAACGTTTTTATGGAAAGAACAGCAACGAGTCAAAATCTCTTTCACCCTGTTTTTCCTGGGCGAGAAAACAAAGGCTTACCGCGGATTATTATCTACTTACCGCCAGCGACTTTCCCACTAAGCGACCCTCCAGAAAGGAGCTGGGAATAACTGCGAGACGCGCAACTTAATACGCACTGAAACTCGGTTAGAAATAAATAAATTACGCATTAAACGGGTTAAAGTTAAAATAAAGAATGGGCCGCAGTATTGCAATATCTCGCGGCACCCTTGAGCATTGCAATTGGCACTCCAGAGTGCCGCGGCACCCCGGTTGGGAATCACTGCTGTAGGCCAATAAATAAGACAATAAGATGATCATAAACACGTAGAAAAAGCAAATCTATTAAAATTTTGTCTAAAGAGAACTTTTAACTATAAAACTGGTATCCACGTTTTGCAGCTTCTATCCTTTGCCTGACTTCGTTTAGTGTGATACTGTCTACTTTGCTCATTAAAGAAATCGAGTTTTACCTGTACCCCCTGTTCCGAGCGTCAGTTTACTTCGACATCAGTATGATTGCAACTCTTCTTTTGCACCCTCAGATTAAACTGACGCTAGGAGGATATGGATTAATGAATTTATTAATGTAGGCCTACTCCAATAGCTGCTGAAGTCAATGAGACGAATGTGGTCGATCACAGTCTGTAGCGCACCCAGCATGGGGCTAAGGGAGATCAAGCCCCCCCCCCAAACCCGCCACTAAAAATGAAGTTTTTGTGTGCTCCTCATTTATAAATTTTGCTTACAGATTAGGTATGAATAAGACACAACAATACAACTGGGCTGAGTATTATAACAATAGGCCTATATTTTACATTTATTTAACTTACAAATAACTTAGTTTTAACACAGGGGTTCTTAACCGGGGGTAAATTTACCCCCTAGGAGTAAATTTCACCTACCGAGGGGGTAAATTTACTGAATTATAAATTAAAGCAAACTTCATTTTTTTCAGTTATCTGAACAGAACACTCTGTTCAGAACACTCTGTTCTCCTTTATCACACCAAAGTTCGGTGGCTCTCTCGGGGTCTTGTTTTGTCTCGAGTTTTCGAACTGGTGAAACCGAGATTTTTCTTCGAGAACGCAAATCCCCGTTGAGTAAGCACTTTGCTGGCATTTACTTGACAAACATTTTTTCAAGTTTGAACCAGCTCAATATTCAAATGCAAGGAAAAAGTGTTACCATTATAGATGTACAGTACATGATAAAATTCAGGGTTTTCAGACAAAATTAGATCTGTGGAGTAGAAAAGTTCAAAAAGGAATTTACGCAAATTTTCCAACATTTGATGATTGGAAAGTCAGTAGAAGTCGCAACGAGATTTCTGACCTCGATGTCGAAATATGCCAGCACCTTGCGGGCTGCGGCCTTAAAAAAGAACTTTGACGGTTATTTCGAAGGTGAAAGTTTTAACAGTAGCCTACTGCTTTTTGGATAACTCATCCCTTTAAAGCCAAGTTAGAAAGTGCTGCTGACGATGATCTTTGCAAATAAGAATTGATTGATCTTCAATGTTCAACAACGCTTTGTTCCAAATTCTTATCGTGCAATGGTGACTTTTCCAAGTTTTGGGTTAGTTTTGGCCAAGTTGTTGGATCAAGTATTTTGCAGGCATTAATAAACGACGAGTCTGTTGAGTTCAACAAGCGATCTTGGATGGAATTTCCCAGGTGATGATAGAAGATGTGGGGATTGATTGGCGGGCTATTGTATAAATGCAATTCCACATTTTTGGACTCTAAGTTTTCTTCAGCATCCATGGCAATGCGATAATGTCGCCCTAGTTCGTTCTTACTTATTTTAAATAATTTTGTAAGATTATTAATTTTGTTATCTGCATTCCAAATAGTACATGCTCTGTTTTGCAGTTCGAGGCCTACTTCGGATAACTCTTGCAAGGAACCGCACATCAAAGCTCAGTCCAACAAGAAATCCGTGAATGTTATTTTCGACAAGAGTCCTTGATATTTCGCACGTTCCTGTCGCTAATAGCTCCCTTTATGAAATGTTCGACAAGTACTGGAAATTCGTTCCAGGCGGCATTAACTGTGCGGAAACTTGAGGGCCGAGGCTACCCAACGTGTGTCCAGTAACCTACCCTTCCGATTTTCAACAACTGCACTTCAGCAGCCGCTGCACATTTACCCAATTCTCTGCTATTTTTATAGACAACACTTAGCCGTCCACCATTGAAAGAATTATAAGAAGCCGAAGCCAAGTCGTAAAACTTTCGACACTGGACATTGCTCAAAGACTTTGTTCTGAGGTTCAAGACTTTGACGCACTGAACTTCCACGGTGTACTTTTGTGGGGATCTTGACCACTAGGTTGCGGAATAAGACTGTTTTTATTGCTACTCTTTCCAGTTGGTACCACGACTGCTCAGACATACAAGGCTACTAATTAGTAACAAAAATGGAAAAATACAGGAAAAACTGATTGTGACGTAATAAGGTGGCTCAATAAAAAAGCGGAGTGTAAATGTCAAGGTGTGGCGCTAGGACAGCCAAGCTGCCTCAATGTTGCACAATAACGGATCAAATCAGTGATACAAACTACAACACTGTCTTAACGCTACTCTGAACAGGGCAAAGCATTATAAAAACATAAAATATTTGAGCTTCCGGAACGCCGTTCCGGACAAGTCAACTTTTTGATCGAGCTTCCGGAGCGGCGTTCCGGACCTGCTTATCGCTCAAAGTGATAAATGGGAAATGTCTTCTTCATGTCTTGTCTTGTCATTATTGTCATCGAGCATTTTATTGAAATGAAAGTTCAAAAAATATGAAGATGAAAATTAGCAAAGTAACACAACATCACTGAAACAAGTCATTGCGGAATATGATATTGCTTGAAGCATTTAACATGCAGACCGACTTTACATTTTTTGCATCTTGTAGTAGTTTTTGCATGACAATAGGCGGATCGAGTTGCATAGTAAAATTATGCTAAATACAGTATAACCTTTCTCATTTACTGTAGCCTACCTATGCGACATAGCCTACCTCAATCAAATATTTTTATTCCCACTAATACAGTGCCTACATTGTAATTCGTATCTCAACAACTCAGCGTTCTGCCATTGCTTTAATGATGGTGTTCACAAAGAAAACAAAAAAAAATTATCTGAAATTATCAGTAAATTACGATAATTATGTTATTGTTCTAAAACAAACACGACTAATTTGACAAGCTTGATGGATTTCACAGTATGCACATTTTTACTACCAATAACGCTTAAGATTACTGATAAATTTTCAAGCATTTTGCGTTTTTGGGACTTTTTTCAATTATTGCTGACTTTGCTGTAAACAGCCCTTTAAGCAGAAAGCAAAATACAAAGTTTGGAATTTTTTTTGGTACTGTATTTTCATTTGATTTAATTATTTTGCCTACTGCACGTAGCCTATAAGCGGCAGTGTAACTCAATTGATAAAAGCATCCAACTGGTATCTGAAGGTATAATTGTAAGCACGGCGGTTACCTCAGTGGTTTGATTCTGGATCAAGAGGTTGAAGATTCGATACCCACTGCCGCTATTGCGATTCTATTTACGCATAACTTACAAAAAGTTTTGTCCCTTTACAGTATATTATATTCGATTTTTCGGCATGTTGATGAAAACAGTTCGTGCTGCATGGGATGGGGCAGCGCTAATCAAGAAAAAAAAAATTATTGTTATCGGACATTATCGGCGATAATTTATCGTTTATCGTTATCGCTTAACTTTTTTTTGATTTATCGTTTATCGTTATCGCTTTAGGCATTTTTCGTTTATCGAGTATCGTTATCGCTTAACTGAAAAGTGAGTTATCGCGCCCAACACTGCTCATAGGGTTCAATCCATGGACCTTTGCTTTTTCTTCTATGTGTGAATGATCTTTTAAATGCATCCTATTTCTCAACTACACTCTTTGGTGATGATTCAAACTTACATAATTATGTCAGATAAATATGTCTGTCCATAATAATGTATATACATAATAATACATAATAATGTCTGTCATCTCTATAAAAAAATGTCAATAGAGAAATAGAAAACATTGACGTGTGGATGAAATCCAATAAGCTGTCATTAACTTACAGTAGCTTATAGTAGAACTTTTTATATGATTCTATGCAGTAAACAAAGTGCAGCAGAAAATTTTAGTTTGTCAATCAGTGGCCAAAGTATTGAAGGGAAGAAAAATCTGATCTATCTTGGTGTAACTTTGGATAAACGATTGCAATGGAATAGTCATATCATTAATCTTAAAAAGCAGCTTGCAAATGTCTGTGGTATAGCATTTAAGCTAAGATACATTGCCCCATTAACAATACCACAAACTATATACGGTATTATGCTTTGTTTCATTAAAAATTCAATACTCGGTTATAAACTGAGCATTTGAAAATTCTACGATCTTGTCTGTTTTTGCCAAGGTCAACCAGTAGGCCTACAACTAGGCCTATTATCATAAATTTATTGTGCCCAGAATTAAAAATATTATTAAATTAGAGATTGCACATTTCATGTAGGCCTACAAGTATGTGCACAAAATGCTGCCACGGGCCTTTGCTGGCTGCTTTGCATATGCAATGCTTGTGAAATGAAATTCACCAGTATAGCACCCGTTAAAACAAAAATAATGACTTATGCTTGCCACCTATAAAATCAAACTATGGTAAGAAGATGTAATGTTTCAATAGGGTGTTACTATGGAATCAAATACCAAAAGAACTAAAAGAAACATCTTGCAATAGGCTAATATTTCTTTAAAAAAATTGTACAGTAATCACTCCTAAAACATATCATATGCTTATCACCTAGCACAGAGGCGGACAACATACGGCCCGCGGGCCGGATCCGGCCCGCAGACAGCTTCCGGTCTTACATGATCATGTGGCCCGCGGCCACAGTCTGCCGCAATCCCCACTACTTGCTTACTACGTCAAATAATAGTGATTGTTAGTTTGTTTTCTTTGTGAGGATTGATTCTTTGTTTTTGGTTTTTCATCATTTGACAAAGATGTTATGTTTGTCATAAAGCTAAAGGGCTTTGAATCTTTTTCAGTCTCAAGCGCAATCCGGAAACATATACCAAAGTGAAATTTGGCAGATTAGTGTAATATTTAAAGGCGGGAACAGACACAAAGAATAGTGATTGTTAATTATTCTTTACTTTGGCCAGCCCTTCAAGGACTTCATTTTTCCATACTAGGCCCGCCATCTTCCAAAGTTGCCCGCCCTTGTCCTAGCACATAGTTTTTATGTAGCTTTGTTTTTGTTATTTCACTGTAGGCTATGTTAAGTACCGGCATTAGCCTACTGTATGTTCCTTAATTTTTGTGCTTTGCTTATACTGTACTGTAATATGTTAGGGTGGCAGCAGACTTTGGTGACCTTTTGGTTTTTCGCTGCTATCCTTGCTGTGCGAATTATTTTTGTTTATTGTGTTGTGTAGGCTATATGTTTGTTTATTTGCCAGCAAAAAAAACATAAACTGAACTGAACTTGTTTACCGTTCAGCTGCTGATAACAGTAGCCTACTGCCATAGCCTGCATGTTTTGTCACATACTGGTGGCTAAAGTTGTACTCTTTAAACACATCAACACTTTCATTGCACAGCAAACATACCGCTTTCTTACCGACTTGTGAGAAAAAGTACTTGGGCATCCAATCTTTGTTAAATTTGCAAAACTCCTTGTCAACTTTACGTTTACGTCTCTTGGCAAAAGTCATGAGGTACCTGCAGCTAATAGGGCCCGGCCAGTGATAAGGCCTACCCCCGGGATCTCCGTTGTTACAAATCTTTTAAACAAAATTGGAAGCTCTGATTTCTGCTATGGTGAATTGAGACCAACTGGTAAAATTTCACAGCCTAAAGTTCAGAACTTTTTGAGTTACGGAACGTTGAAATTTGGGGGGGACTGAAATTGAGTGGTTTTATTAATTTTCACATATTTTAGACTGCTCTGCAGTTAACAAACCTCTTTGACTTCCGTTTTTTTGCATTCTATGTAAAAGATATGTGCATGCCGATGCAGTAAAACCAATAAATTTGATCTTTTTTTAACTAAACTAAGACTGATAATGATGATCAGACTAGGCTAATGTTGGTAATAAGGCCGATGGCCCCCTAAGGGTAAGAAAATTGTACCGTTGTGCACCGTTGGTTAAGAATGTCAGGGCTAAAGATTTAAGTGACCCAAACAATTCTTGTTACACCGTCAATCCAATTTGTTATAGCAATGGAAATATCATAATTTTAGTATCAAAATACTTTACCATCCCTACCATATCTAAAAACACCATGAGACTTTGAAAAAAGAATGGAGCATGGGGGAGAGAATAGTTGTCTTTGCGTATTTAATTACAGTAGAATTCGCCTATAGTGACACCTGAAGGACCGCGGAAAAAGTGTCACTATAAGCGAAGTGTCACTATAGACGAATGATGACGTCATTGATAACTTCACCTGTGCAGTATCTGCGCATGCGCATCCCATGTTGGTTTAATTCAAACCCAGTCAGCAAATCAATCCTTTATGGTTCAACCTCTGCATACGTTAAATCAATGTAAAAAGATGGTTTTGCTGGCTGGGAACTGGCGAATGCTGATGACAAAATATGATTCCAACTTAAACTGGAAATACAACGTAAAGTGTCCTTATACGGAAATTTTTGAGCCCAAGGGACAGAAATGTAGTGTCACTGTAAGCAAAGTGTTCTTATACACGAAGTCACTATAGGCGAAGTCATTTCTATGCAAAACATATGGTTTGCAAACGGGACTTCGCAACAGGTGTTACTATAGGCGAAGTGTCACTATAGCCAAAGTCACTATAGGCGAATTCTACTGTATTAGTTCGGTGCCTGTGTTGTCGATTAGAAGTTGTTTTTTGGTGTTGTTATTGTGAAAATACACCTTTTCTATCCCTTTTGGTGCAAATTCAAACCGGGCCTTATTCACAACACATGCATCTAATAAGGCCCGATTGAGATTTTTTTTTTTTTTTTTTTGATATTAACAACTCCTTTTACTTAGAAACTTGTTTCACAGATATGTTGCTTAGATAGACCCAAAGTATCCTCATTCCAACTTTCGTTCAAAATTATGCAGTATTTAGAAAAATATTGAGGTTTGAAAATTAGCGGGCCTTAGTAGCTGCAGGTACCTTGGGTAAAAAATTATTGTAAATTCTTAATTCAACTTTAACCGAAAATAAAAAAATTAAAACACAAAGACAACAAAAAACTAAAGAAAAGCTAACGATCACTATTATTTGTGTCCGTTTCGCTTTTAATTATTTCACCTTGATCTACTTTTCCGACTTGCGCTTGAGGCAAGGCTTGAGACTGAAGAAGATTCAAGCAAGAGACAAAAACAAATGAAAAGGCCCTTTATGACGGAACATAACATGCTTAGGCCTAATGCTTATCACTTGACTAGAAACCAAAAGCTAAAAATGATGAAAAGAAAAGAACTAAAGAATAACTATCACTCACTATTATTCGACGTAGTGAGCAAGTAGTGGGGGATTGCGACCGACCGTGGCCGCGGAACACATTATCATGTAAGACCGGAAACTGTCTGCGGGCCTGTAGTAGGAACTACATTAGGACCAGTGCGAGGAAATATATCCGCTCTTTTTCAGGCCGCTGCAGATTCTCTTATTCAGCAGGCATTTATTCTGGATGACCAATTCTCTAAAGTCTAAAGACTCAACATGTGTTGTTGTGCGTAGGCCATATAGCCTAACAGTAGGCCTACTGCATACACAGTTCACTTGTTTTGTATAGGCTACACTTTGTGTCTGATAGCTGCATGTTATTTCTAGTTTTGTTTGCAGAGGATTTTGGCCAACCCAGCCATGACATGCAAAGGTGGGCAGTAACTAGTTAAAAAAGTAACTAGTTACATAACTAGTTACTTTTTGAGTAACTGTAACTGTAACTTCGTTACTTTTTTGAAAAAGTAACGATAAGCACTAAGCAGTAACTAGCTACTATTTTAGCGTTTTTCAACAGTTACTAGTTACAGTTACTTGATTTCCCAAACAAAAATTGGTCGTTTGTTTTTCAGTTTATGGCAGTTTTTTTGTAGTGGTCAAATTATTTGTTTGGAAGAGATTATAGGCATTCGAGACAAGCAGCGAGGTTGTGTACAGAAAGGAGCTGTGTAAACTGCAACATAGAATTTTGCGGTGTACGATCGACAAAAAGAAGGTCGCGTAAACTGCGAGGTAAGATTTCGCAGTGTTCTATAAGGATTGATGTCTGTGACGCCACAATCCTTTGTTTGTTCCCCCACTAAGCTGTCTGTTTTTAGAAATTTCAGGTTCTCCTTTTTTGTAAAGCGATTCTTTTTTTGTAGATTGTGGTTATATAGCTTTGAGCACAGGTAGACGAAATAGTCAGTACTCAGTAGACGAAAGTCGAAATGGATAAGTTTCTGTCTAAAGTATCCGAGACTGAAACAAACCCCACTGGTTATGCGACTAATATGCCAATCTCTGGATATTCTGCAATCAGAAGAGAAGGCATATATGGGTATACTGCTACCAACCTTGGGCATGACGCGGAAAAGACTACAAGAAATTCGAAACTGCAACAAGGTGGCTGTTTGGCTGCCATTACTTACCCGATTGTTGGAATCTTTGCAAAACAGATTTGGCCATGTCTTTGATGATAGCGACTGCCAGTTAGCTGCTGCGTTTCACCCACAATTCCGACTGTCTTGGCTTTACAAGGGTGAAGAAATTAAGACGGCTCTACATCTCAAAATTGTTAACTTATTACAGAACCATAGCAATTTCAACATCGACGATGCAACAAGTAACCGTGACACTGATGTTGACAGGAATGAAGCAGATGACTTTTTTGCTTCGTTATTTGAAAACACAAAAAAGAAAGCGAGTGCGGCAAAAATTTTAAATGAATTTCTCGAACGTAACCCAACAAAGGCGGTTACGTCTGATGCATTTCCCAATGACGCCATGAGGCGTTTGTTATTGCGATACAATACCCCTATCCCCTCCAGTGCTGCTGTTGAAAGACTGCTCTCCCTTGGAAAGGACATTTTAAAGCCAAAGCAAGCTGGACTTAGCAATCAACATTTTGAAATACTGATGTTTGTAAAAAGAAATTGATGTTGTGCCTCTTCGTTCATTTTAGATACGTTATACGTACCTGTATAAAAATATTGACACCCCCTACTGCTTATCACGGAATGTCCAGTGCAGTGCCGGTCTTTGGAGTGTGCAAACTGTGCGATAGCACAGGGTGGCCCGCAATTTAGGTGGCCCGGCCCAATTTAGGTGGATAGCCAGCAAATTAGGTGGCCCGCAATTTAGAAAATGCAGAAAACATAGAGACTCAGCTTTATTTCCGAAAAATGCCAAAGAAAACATGATCTTATCCTTTTGCTATGCCACCGGACAGCATCATTTTACAGTAATATTCATACCCAAATTTTTGTTGAACATGCTCTCCAATTGCACCAAATTCAAAGTAACTTTTCAAAATTTTCTGAGGGAGGCCCCCCAGACCCTCTGCCGCTGGGGGTCACCTTCGGCAAACACGCCGTCAGCCTTCGCACGCCGGCCGTCAACCCCCTCTCTCCTTTCAAAATACCTAGCTACGCTACAGAATTGGATGATTTGGATAAGTGTCATTGGGGCCCGCAAAGCATATTCCGCACAGGGCTCGAAATACCCTAAGACCGGCACTGGTCCTGTGCAGTGTGCATGTTATTTTTTCAATTATTTATTGTTTCAAATTTGGTAGGCGGGCGTTTTGGAGTTAGATTATGGAATCTTAGAAGCATTACCGTATAGTAGCCTATGTGGACAGCTAGAAGAGTGGTCGCTGTTTTGTAGTTAGGCAACAGCTACGAACAAAGTATCATTTTGCCCTTTATCATGTATTTTTCAACTTGTATTATACTTCATGCAAAGAAGAGTAGTTGTAGATCAGTACTCATATGCAACCATTTTCTTTGAAAAGTAACTGTAACTAGTAACTGTAACTGTAACTAGTTACTTTTTAAAAAACGGTAACTGTAACTGAAACTAGTTACTTTTTGAGCGAAGTAACTGTAACTGTAACTCAGTTACTTTGAAAGTAACTAGTGCCCACCACTGCATATAGGCTAACTTTCCTAAAGCCTTTGACGGTGCACACAATACATGCAACCATTCGTAGTGATGGTATCATTATGTCCTCTGTTGTACTCACTCATGTAGTCCACTTGAGCATTGTAGCCTACCACTCTGCATGTCTGTGGTGTTTTTTGGTACATCCGGAATAGCCTACCATTCGACGTTTGGAGAGTAGCCTACTAAGATCCTCAATAGGCATCAAGATCTCCCTTCCACAATGTTTTCTTCCATTATTTTCGAGTATACAAGCCATACTCCATTCTGACGATTGTTTGAGAGCTGTTCATCCAGAGAAAGCATTATCTTGACTGAATCACTGAATCTTGCCTTTTGTTTCTTTTGTCTGTCCGCAGGTAGCCTACAATTATCTGATTATTATACACAGTTTCACTACATTTCATTGCTATGAAGCACACACTGTAACACATCATGCTGTAGCAGTTGATTCAGTGGCGCGGGAACTACTTTTCTCTAGTGGGGGCTGAAGCTGCCGTCAGGGCCTCTGAGAGAAATTTTCACTAGGGGTACAAAGAGTCATTCCGGGCCCCCCTCTCAATCCGGGCCCCCTTTGTCTTGGGCAAAAAGTGTGATGTTTGCTTAGGCGTATTGCACACCACACAACATTTTACTGCAGAATTGGACATCTGTGCGCAATAATAGTATCAGGCTGCAATAAAACTATTATTTTGTGTTGTGCATATCATGTGATCTGTCCCTCGCCAATTTGTGTATCCTGCATTGAATTCGTGTGTCAGTTGTTGATGGTGCTGTTGAGAGGTGTCGCTTATTGTAGGCTACATCTTTAATGTAAAATTTTTAAATTCATTTTTTTATTTCCCTTAGATGTAACTTATAATTATTTCTGAAGAAGACATTATGTGGTGTCGAAAACGTTGGATTTAGTAGTTTTTTTGTGTTTTTTTTGTGTGTTTAATGTTAAATCCGATAACGTTACTGAGTGTTATATGTATCTGACTATCTGGTACAAGCCAAGCTCTCTACCAAGGCTCAAACATAACATCTTGTTAAAACATAATCAAGTTAATCATCTGACCAATCCTAACCTTTCTTCATTAACTTTTGCATTCACCACATGCCCAGCACTAGCAGAGGTGAACGAGAGAAGTGACTTTTTTTTGACTCCGGCTCCAAAAGTATTCTCCGGTTCCTGCTCTAACTCCGAAATTCATTTTAAAGTGAAATAAGCGTGAAACTACCTTTGTCAAATAGTTTTTAAAAAACAAAAAAACACCCGGGCTTTTAGCCCGGGTTTTTCTCAAACCTGTTTTTGCTACACTATGCCCCTCCCCCCCCCAGGACAGGAGAATAACTAACTTTTATGATTAAATTTAGGGTGCTTTTAACAGAACATTTTTGCACTTAAAGCATCAAATTACCACTTTGGGCCCCTAATTTGCTCGCAAAGCACTCGATTATCTTTCTGGGCCCTTTTGCTAGATTACGGGCCCCCCAGGACTAAAGAATAACAACTTTTATGCTTGAAATCAGTCGTTTAGGACGGTTTTAACCAAACATTTTTGCGCGTGAACTATAAAACCACAATTTCGGGCCCCCCAACAAACACAGGCCTGGGCCCTCAAGGGTACGTCGTACCCTCCGTACCCCCCTCTTATAGGCCTTGGCTGCCGTAGTGTTGTCACCTTCTGGGGGGCTTCGCCCCCCAGACCCCCATTGTTTGGGAGAGCATTTAAAACTGGCAGTAAGCATTCGATCCCTCTCCCTGAGTAAAAAATACGACGCCAAGCAAACACACATTGTAAATTGAAACAAATGAAGAACAGCAACAACAAAGCAGTTGTTCAGGAAATTAAATGAAAACAAACAAATCAGAAAGTGATATGAAAACGACAGTTTAGTGAAATGAGTTCTGACACGCTTCCGAAGATTGCTTTTCTCTATGAACTGTGTCATAAGTTCATTGTGACATCGACAGTGTCCAAAATGTTTTGATGGCATGCATCAATGCAAGATGAGTAGGCTAAGCTAAGTATTTTTTGTGTCATTGAGCTTCTCAACCACGTTTTCAGGCGTCATAGACTAGAGCAGAAAAAGAACGTTCTGGTGATCTAACTGAAACTGGGAGACAAAGAATTTCTCCACGAATTTCTGCGTTTCTTTGAAAAGATCTAGTGTTTGAGGGTTTAGTTGCGATAGTATCTCAGCAACCTTTGAACGAAGTTTGCGGTTTTTCCACTTACAACATTGCTGAGCAAGGTAAGTTCCGTTTTTAGGCGATCTTTTCTGATGACATCGGGTAAGCTGATCTCAGTATCAGATCTTTCCTTGCCGTTTGCACAGCTCAGAAAGGCCTTCTCTCTGTTGGCTGTTGTAAGCAGATCCGCCTGGTTGAATCTTCAATCAAGCTCAGCTTGAACAAAATCAAGGGTTTTGATGTAGGCCTACCGGTAGGCCTATTGCCGTTTCCACTCTCCTTCTCCCGCAGACGACAAAGCGGCTCCCTGAAGATTGGACAAACCTTGAATTTAAATTTCGATTACTGATTCCTCTCTATTTCGAAATCTTGCTGGAGTTTTGTACACTCGGGGTCCTTTGGCGTCTTTAGGTTATTGGCAGACGCAAAGACGTTCGCTGCTTCCATAAGGTTGGAAACGGATTCATCTTTTCTGAGATTTTTGATCCGTTGGCGGAGAATGGTGATGGATTCTTAAGCTGAAGAAGCAGAGATATTCTTGTTTTGAAGCTGTCTTGCGACGGCTTCTGCAAGCTGAAAAACTTGACCGCTGTGAGTAGGCTAATCTCAAAATAAAGCCTTATCGTGCGTGCTTGTCTTACCAAGCCGAATATCTTTGCACGTGCGTCTCCTCTCAATGTACTAACGAACAAAACGAGACGATAAAGCAATATCATGTAGCCTATTATTGTAATGTTTAAAAATACTGCGTGAAATGTAGGCCTAGATATTGCAGAATAATGTCCAATAAACGATGGACAGCCGTGTTAGTAGGGGGGAGGGTGGCTAGTAGGCTACCGCCAGGGCCCACAAGAGGGGGGGACAACCGGTGCATTGCACCGGGGCCCGATGAGTTCAAGGGGGCCCGACAAAATGTCTAAATTCACGCGATAAAAAAATTGATTTCAACGATTATGCATAAAATATTGTTTTTATATTAGTTCCGTATGTAGAATGGGACCCCTTATGTGTAGCCTAGGCTATGCCCTTTTTTAAAATTACAGAATTTTTAATTTTTTGAGATTAGGTGGGCCCGACAAAATGTTTAAATTTGCGTGCTCAGGTCGATTTTGCATAAAATATTGTTTTTTATATGAATATTAGTTTTGTATTTTGAATGGGTCCCCTCATGGGTATGCCCTTTTTTAGAACAACAATATTTTCATTTTTTTGCATTCAGGGGGCCAATAAAATGTTTAAATTTGCGTGTTAAGGTCAATTTTGCATAAAAAATTTTTAATATTTTGAAGTTGGTATTTCTTATATGAAGTTGGTATTTCTTATATTGAAGTTGGTATTTCTTAATGTCATGAACAATAGCAATGCATTCGTCCTAAGTTTGCTGCTCTAGTCTCTGCAGATTTCAAGGTGAGAAATGGTATTGTATGTTAATGAGTCTATGGTTAATGTAAAGCTGGAAACACACATATGCAATGCTATGTCAGCCATGTCGGATAGTATTGCAATTTTTATCTTCGAAATGGCTGATTTTACCCACTAGATGCCATTTTTACAATCAGGTGTTGCCAGAGTTAGGAACGGTTAGAGTTAGGAAAAGTTAGGGTTTTGATCTTTGCCCAGGACTAAAAAAAATATCCAAAATTCTGTACAAGTTTTTGTTTTCAACAGCTATAAACTCTTCCTCAAATTAGGGCAGAATTCCATATCTGACAACGCTATTGAGGCCATATTTACACTATGTAGTGTTTTGTCATTTTACAGCATTTTATTTTTGTATATAACTAGTGTGTATCTGTAAATTTAAAGTTATATTTGCATACTGCATTGTTTGTGAAATAATGGAGTGTTAATACTTTAACCTAATTTATCCTTTGTAAGAACGCGCACTGCAAATTTTGCTTGTGATTGGTGAGATATCACGCGACATGTCGCGCTGGGGGCCCAGCAGCAACATCTGCACCGGGGCCCGGCAGGGCTCTTGGAGGCCCTGGCTACCGCTACTGCGAGGTATAGCTCCCTGTGATTGACGACTCTTTATTGGGAATGATGAGCGCGATGGAATTATGATCAGTAAAGAACCACAAAACATAATAGCCTATAGGCTAGATAGATAGCCTTCTTCTTCTTTTATTGTCGCACTTGATTCCAAGCATTGACTGCCTCGTGTATGAAAAGTTTCCAGGATTCTCTGTTGTTTGCTTTGTGTATTAGGTGTATGTTGGTGTTAGTTTTGTCGGTTTGTTGGTTTAAGTATGTTAATCTTTGTCTGCCTTGGGCACGCTTCCCTTCAATTTTGCCTGTGAGAGAGAGATGTTCTAACTTTCCTTTTCGCAGTACGTGTCCTAAAAATTGAAGTTGTTTTTCTTTGATATTTTTTAGAAGATTGTTTGTTTGTTTGACTTGATTTAAAACAGTTTGGTTGCTTTTTCTGTCAGTCCAGGAAATCCTCTGCATTTTTCGGAATGCCCACATTTCAAACCCATTTATTCTTTTATTAATTGATTTGGTAATTGTCCAGGTTTCTGAATTATATTTAAAAATTGGATAAATGTAGCACTTCAATACTCTGAATCTGGTTGCGAAAGATATGTTCTTGTTGCATAATATTGTTTTCATTTGCTGGAAAGAGGCTTTTGCTTGAGCAATACGTATATTGAACTCTTTATCATCTTTGGCGTCCCAGTTTATTGTTGTTCCAAGATATCGAAAGCTTTTTACTTGTTTTATAGTTGTTCCGTTCATTTTAATTTGACAAATTGGAATTTCATTTTCTTTTTTCTTTGTGATTACCATCGTTTCCGTTTTCTTTTCATTCATTTCCATTCCAAATTCTTTACTTCTTTCATTTACTTTGTTCAACAAATTTTGTAGTTTTGCTTCCGAATCAGCCACCAAGACAGTGTCATCAGCATACCTCAGGTTATTAAAGTTACTTCCCCCAACATTTACGCCAGCTTCATCATCAAGACATCGGAGAATGATCTCACTGTATAATGAAAAAAGGCTTGGAGAGAGCACGCATCCCTGTCTAACTCCTCTCTTGATGGATATCCAATCGCTGATATTGTGATTTATCTTTATTGCTGCAATTTGATCAAAGTAAAGGTTTTGAATAATACGTAGATCCTTGTCATCAATTCCAATGTTATCTAGCATCTCCAGTAATTTGGTATGTTTTACTCGGTCGAAAGCTTTCTTATAATCAATGAATGCGATGTACAGATCTTTCTTCATTTCAATTGATCTTTGAGCGATATTTTTTAATACAAATACAGCATTTCTTGTGCCGCGGTCTGGCATGAATCCGTACTGTTCTTCAGCAATTTCATCGTTGATTTTGTTCTTGATTCGGTTCATGACAATGCGTAGTAAAATTTTTGTAATATGTGATGTCAAGCTGATTGTACGTTTCTGTAAATATAGATCAGAACACAGTTTATCTACTAGCCCACCTCAAGGAACGCTTCTTTCATACAGGCCTACCGTAATCTCTGCATGTGAACGGCTTTCCACACATCCGAATCTCTTGAGCTGCCACAAAACTAGCAGCACTGGTGTGGCATGAGGCTTTCATACAGTAGCATAGCCTACATTGATTAAAAGATTCCTTACTCTGCTCCATTTTTACATCAGTTCCAATACTGGTTTCTTTCGCTCATCTCCTATTGATAGATTAAGCCTATCTTGAAGCAAATGCTCCATACCTGTTCTGAAAATGTCTTCGGACGTCATATGTTAACCATATAGGTAGCTAGGCTACTATGTCCAGTGCCGGTCTTAGGGTATTTCGGGCCCTGTGCGGAATATACTTTGCGGGCCCCAATGACAATGATCCAATTCAATAGCGTAGCTAAGTATTTTGAAAGGGGAGGGGGTGGTTTGACGGTCGGCGGGCGATGCCTGATGGCGTGTTCGCCGAAGGTGACACCCAGCGGCGGGGGTCTAAGGTGACTTCCCCCAGAACATTTTGAACAATTACTGTGAATTTGGGGCATTCTGAGAGCATGTTCAACAAAAATTGGGGTATGAAGATTACTGTAAAATGGTGCTGTCCGCTGTCAACAAAATCGAATTTCGACCATTTCGTCCCCTGAAAAATTCGAGAGAAATTTTGAAATGTTTACGGCAACTCCGATCAGCGACTTCGGCTCTGTTGTTTGTTTTCTCGATCTTTTCAGGGGACGAAATAGGTTGCACCCGTTGAGTCTCTATGTTTTCTTGTTACTATATCTTTTGTTGAATTTTTCCATTGGAAATGACAAAATTACTGCATTTTCTACGTAAATTGCGGGCCCTGTGCGATCGCACGCTTTGCACACCCCAAAGACCGGCACTGCTATGTCATACATTGTTTTTTCGTTGTGATGGTCAGAAATAAAAACAAACTGAACTGATGCCAACATCACTTGCATTACGGTAAATGCAAAGCAACTTCATTTGTCCATGCTGATTGAATCTTCCGTTTTCGCCTAAAACCTTTCTTTATTGATTTGTGTAGAGCTACCGATAGAAAGCTTTAAACTCACCGGATTAAGTCAAAACTTGAATAGTAAAAATTGTAAAAAAAAATGTAGCATATTATTTTCTGAAAGAGTATCACTCACTGAGAGTTCATTGTTTCATTATCTTGCAGAAGTAGTCAACAGGGCTTTGAGACCGTTTTATTTTCCATTATAATAAAAAGTAAACGCAAATTTAAATTCAAGGTTTGTCCAATCTTAAGAGAGCCGCTTCAGAGGAGCTAAATATAGCCGCATGCAGTTCCGGAGCCGCAGGTTGCCGAACCTTGTTAGAATAACTTTTTTGTGTGATCTTAAAAATCAATAACATCAACATCACTTTAGAATTGACTTTCTCGAGGCATTCTTTTAGAACTCGCTGCCTACTGTGCAAAGCAATTAGTGGCAACCACTGCATTAAGCCACAGTTGATGTGATATGTGTCTTACAAAAGTCAATTAAAAGTCTCATCAAGTTTGGTCAGTGATTTTCCGATGATAATGTATTTCGTTTCACGTCTCTTTCCACAAAAACTCGCAACATAACAGCAGCCAAACGTGGAATGGTCAAGAAATAACAAATCGAAAATGGTGTCCGACGTTTTTTCGTAAACAGTTGTTCGTAAAATTAATTCTTCGGAAAACAATTCTTCATAAAGCATTTCTTCGTGCATGCAATTGAGAATTGATGTATACCAAGAAATGCTTTACGAAGAATTGTTTTAGGGATTTAATTTTACGAACAACTGCTTACGAACAATATTGTTTTACGAACAATTTACTTATAACCATCGAAAATACTACATGATTTTTGATAAAATTACTACAACAGCCGTTAAAATACTGTCAACACAGAAGATCAGAAGTCCTGCTATCCATTCAGTCTTTCACTATTAAAGCATTAAGTAATTCAAATAATTTGACGGAACATCCAACTGACCACATTATGATTCATGCACAATGGACAAATAGTAAAACATGCAAGTTGAAACCAACAAAATGAACACATTTAACACCTTAACTTTGCAAAGCCATTTTTATATTTCGCAAAAAAGAAAAGAATAACGAGCAATGTTAGATATGAACTTAATGTTCGTAGCAGCAGTATGCTGAGAGGTAGGCCTACGCAGCTTTACAACCAATGTTGTATCTTTGAACGTGTTTATTGCTTAGGTTATTAACTTACTTCTAACAATGATATAAGTGGTTTGATATTCTTCGATTGATTGCATGACTAGGAACCGAACCCATTAACAAGTCAATTAAAGTTAACTGGAGCTTAATTATATTGCTAACACTTCAACAAATTTAATTTAAGCATCTAGGTATATTTTTTACTGCAACAGAAATTACGTTTCCTCTTCAAGAAGACACTTTACGAAGCTCACAATCATCATTCCATTCAACAATAAATAGTTGCTTCTCATCAAGTTGCAAAAAAATGTTATTGTGTTCAAACTTTAGCATTAGATAATGACAGTTCCAATCATGTTGATTGTATATTATATAAGCAAAAGAAACAATCTAAATAGTTATAAGAAACATTGTTTCTTCGTGTGTCACAATCCAAATACAAAAAGAAAAAAATATCGTCAAAGCAACAGCCCGAAGTTTTTCAGATTCAAGGCTTGACGCTTGCTACAGCAAGACTCATAAAATCTTCATAACCAATTTGTGCATTGCCTTTCATTTGAGTATCTCTCTGCTTGAATGTAGCGGTTAAAGATTGCATAACCAAAGAGCAGTTGATAAAATCTTCAAAAGTTAGTTGCCTTCGACCAGTGACATCGTATCGCCAAACTGCGGTCCGGACAAAATTCGGTGAAACATTGAAACCCATTCGGGAAAAAGCTGAAAAATAACAATTTTCGATTGGTGAGTTCAAACTGGTAAATGCAACCCATGTTTTGTTGCATGGATACCAACAGTCCGACACATGCTTCTGCCTCATTTTTGGGTGATGAATTCAAACCTAGATTTTTCTTAAAACTGGAGATTTTGCAATTTAGCCTTTCATTCTAGCAAGTTTTACACTCTTGATGCAAAATGACAGGGTATGTTTTGTCATTGCCGTGCATGTGTATATTAGAATCGTAAATAGTGTTTTTTATGTGAGTCAGACAGTTCAACCCAAGTACAAGACAGATAGAAACAACGAAGTATTGAGAAATTGATTGTTTCCTCACAATCATCTCAACTAAAAAAGTTATTCTATTTGGAAAAGATGTCCACCAGTAAAATTCCAGAACTAGAGGAAAGCCTAAACCTCTCCTTGGCAAGCTAAAAGTAAGGACTGAAGTTCTCACTAGTAAATATTAGCAACCAAAATAAGGTTTATGGTTGAATTTTGACAATGCATGCCTCATGATTTAAACGCTAACTATATAACTATCCAACCGTCAATACTGTAGAGTAGACTGCAGAGTCGATTTTAAAGCGGGCAAAGCTTGGGTCCGCGGGCTACACGCGACAACAACGTAAACCCAACGCCCTGGAAGCGACGTCATATCTTCATCAGCATTAATTAAGTATTTTCACTATATGACACATTGAAGCCAATGCCATTCAATGACGTGTTACAATTGAGGGAAACCTCTTTCGCAATACAAACCCACCCTATTATTACTATCTTTGTGTTATAATAATAATTTATTGAAATACCGTACATAAATAATTACTGGATCTATTTCGAATCAGAAAACTAGAAGACACCTGCAAAATTCAAGTTGTGACAAAGTCATACCACTCAAATATGCTTAAAATTTATACTTACCGGTGTGGAGTTCTTGCTCATTAATAGCACCAGACCTGTCTTGATCATATGCTGAAAATACATTTCTCCATTGATTGATGTAATTCCAAAGTGAGCTGAATTCGTTGATGTTGATCGTGCCAGAATAGTCTCGATCGAACAATGCTGATAAAAGGAAATGCATTAGAATAATATACTGCAAAAGCATGCGTACTTGTAAAATCTTCCACCGGTGGGCTGTGTCCAGTGTGTTAAGTTTATTGTAACAAGGCACAAACTAAAGTAGTTATTGGTGAAAGAAGTGGACATTGGACAACATATTCTTTCTTTCCATTTCCTTCACATCATAATCTTATGGAAGCTCGTCGCCATTGTGGAGCAACACGGCTTATCTTTTAGCTGAACTATTTGCAAACAAGCGTCATTCTGAAGAGTTACAATCTAATCTAATTCAACAGCTCAAATGTATCCCAGTGAGGCGATCAGCAACAGCACAACGAAAATAAAGGTAGTCATGGTTAACAGATTGCACGATAATAGGCTTTTTTGAGCAAAACGTTCTCACATAAGTCGTTTTTCTCCATACAATACTTCCACAGGCATAAGGGAAAGACACTTTTACATAGAAGCTTTTTGACAAAACTAACGTTTTCTAAACTTTTATTATTATTTAGCATCAACGCATTATAGGAGTAATTTCCGTAATGAAAAGGCAGTCTCCAAAAAACTTCATACAGAAAATATCTTAAAAGCTCCTGAAAAAAGAAACAAAGAAAAAAATGCAGACTCCGAATCAACGGCGAAAAGTTACCCAGGAAGCGTACTAACCAATACATAAAACTATTTTGTTGCATAGTGTGATCTGCATACCACAATAACTTACCAATCATTTGATAACATGTCGCTAATTTGAATCTTGACCAATCATTGTTTGTCAAAGCTTGCTGTAGTTCATGAGCTGAAATCTGTCCACTTCGGTCTGCATCCACCGAATGAAACCACGCTACAACAGCTGGGTCAATTTGAGGTGCTCCAAAACCAGGCTACAACAACAATATACTGTACACAAAATGGATGGAAACTTAATTAAAAGGTTCACTACTGCCAGAAACGATAATTATCCTGATGAAAACTCAAACTTTTCAGTGTTCAGATTGAAAAGTAATAAGTCTGGATGATTTGGAATGGACATCTTTGTATTGGACAATATTGATCTGTAACAAATATCACTGATGCAAGAACATTCCATGTCACCCGGAGTTTGTAAGTGCAGTTAAAAATGTGAAAAATACAAGAAAATTAATTTTTGTAAAATAAAATTATCATTTTAACTGTAATAATAAAAGTGAGGTGATAATTGACAAGTGATTTAGTCGTAAGTACTGTAATGCTGGAGAAGTATTCAGAAAGTTGTAAGAAATGTGGGCTATCCAAAAGGTAATATTGTATAACCTAGTTCATAATATTACTTGTTGTTGTCCATAATAAGCCATCTTTCAGCAAACAAAGTAAATTTTATAGCAAAACTCTGCTGACGCAATTGTACTAATGAAGTAAATTAAATCACAATGACTACTGTTCTGTGACTTTAATAGTTGTTTCACCCTTAGTGAGGTATTCAGATAGTTCTGAAAAGCATGAAAAATAAGCTAGTAATATTGGACAAAAGTAAAACAATGAATTCCATTGAGTCGTTTCACTTCAAAGACCACGTACAAACTATGGCCAACATTACATAAAGCCGCTCGGCTACTAACACCAACCACGATGAGGTTTGCAAGAAAACAGATTAAATTACTGCCAAAACAGTATTCATATCCAAAAAACTGTCAACTACATGTTCAAACAACTGCCGACCAGTGTTTTAAAATTATTTCTACTTTTCTCTCTAGTAAATTTGCTAAATTCTGCCAAAAAAAAAACAGGATATTTAGATATGACCCTATCTTGTGAGCGATTTCGTTGTCCTTACCAACATTTAAAAAAATATTCAAAACTTGCTCATAGAAACTATTGCCAAGCCTGGAAATAAACATAATAAACAGATTTTCAAAATTTAAATACAGGCAAACCGTTGTTTTAGTTGCCTAACAGGCGAACAACTGACAGATTTGTTGAATTTGACAAGACAACTGTTAATTTGGCAACCCAGATACCCACACCAGTGCTGGCAGATTCTCACAAAATTTGCACATCAGGTGAAAAAAACAATCTTAACTTAATGGAAACAAAAGTATCTTTAATTCAAGGGTCTCAAACACGCAGCCCATGAAGACTTTCAAAATGCATCGCGGACATTGCGGCCCGCGATGCATTTATAAACTTTGAAATAAGTAACAATCACAGTAGGCTACATATTTTTATAAATTTATAAAGATAAAATGCACTGTAAAATTGCTCAAACAATCTGAAGATGCCTATCAAACTTCACAAAACTTTTTAGCACTACTGTCCAGCCACGGTACACGACATCTGGGCGAAACCCTCTTGGGCGAGACCATCTGGGCGACGGTAGCGAAAAGACGGTGGTGATCTATATAATTTATCTAGTTGCTTTGGGGAGTCACGGTTTATCGTGAAGAGAAACTCCTCAGAAAAGAGACAAACGAAGACCTCCAAAGAGGAAGGGCCAAACAGTGGTTGATGTCAGTTATAAACGCTCCCTAACCGTTATCGAAACTTGTCAGTCGCAATACCGATGCTGATGGTGCATTCTGTTGAAACATTTTTCGGTACAAGCGACAGGCAGCAGAATCATCCGGCCACCACCACTTCGACTCCAGCCACCCGCACTTGCTGTTGTTTCTCTGGGCAAGAAACTTTACGATAATTGCCTCTACCCAGTGATCGATTTCGAGTAATGGGTAGTACCAAATTTAAGTCATAAGTAGAGTAGACAACCGGAAACAGACATTGCCGTCGGCTGCAGCGTGGGTCAGGTGTACCTCGGAAGGGGTACACCGATGCATAGCGCTCAAGTCCGCTTTCCCGCAATGCAGGATAAAGATAATAAAACAAACAAACAAACAAACAAAAAAAGTTCTGATTCCGTGTGACTTCAAGTCTTAAAATGTAATGACTGTCCGTCACAACATGTTCTGTAAACTGCTGATGCGCTTACGCAGCGTCTAGACTAGAGCATTCGAATTAAAAAAATATCAGTTGACATTCAGTAGTTGACGTCATAATTTTAACGTGGGTAGTTAAAATAAAATCATTTACTGCAGAAGTAGCTACTGATTTGCGTGTGGTTAGTACAACAAGCTGTGTCCTCTGCTACTGAACGTTAACGATAAAAGCTTCACGATAAGCCGTGATGCCGTAAAGCAACTAGATAAATTATGTAGGTCACCACCATCCCGAATGGCTAAACTTTCGCTACCATCGGAATGGCCGGTTTCGGCTGGTCCGATTCGGCTAGTTCCCTATTCGGCTACAGTTTTGAATTGTATTTTATTCCACAATATCGTTTCTTTTGCATTCCGACAAATAAATTGAAATGAAATTTAGCGCAAAATGTTTGAACTATTAAATTGAAATGTTTGCTCACATAAAATCGACATGTATCTTATGTCACCGTCTGTATGCAAACTTAGAATATATTAGAATCCTCAACTACTACAAAATTCCAAATCCAACGACGCCTTCTGTTTATTTAGAAAATGTTGTATTTTATTCCACAATATCGTTTCTTTTATAGTTGAAATTATCGAAGCTTTAGATGAGTGGTACAATTTTGGTAATACAATTTTGGTAAAGAGGTTAGATGAGTGGGGTTTAGACCTAACCACTGAGATCTTAAATCATATTTATGACACCGGAAACATCCCCCAGAAACGATATTGTGGAATAAAATACAAAATACAATTCAAAACTGTAGCCGAATAGGGAACTAGCCGAATCGGACTGTAGCCAAATAGGGAACTAACCGAAACGGACTAGCCGAATAGTAGCAGACGCCGCTATCATCGCCCACATGGTCTCACCCAAGAGGGTTTCGCCCAGATGTCGTTTACTGGTCCAGCCATGTCATTGCGCGCGAGAAACTCGTATTGTTACATTACATTTACTAACATTTACTGTGTCCTTATCGCAATAGTAACCTTGGCATTTGCCGAAGCCAGTTCTTAAAGGATTTAGCTTGTCCGTGCTTTGAAAAGTTGATTGCTAGAGTCCGTCGTTTCATTTGCGATCTGACGTTCTTGGCGTGTGCTTACTACCTTTTCTATAGCGTTTTAACTGTGTTATTTTGTTTATTGCCTTCTTATTGTGTATTGCGGCCTTGGGTTAATGTACAAGTGTTCATTTGGCTCTCAGAGCAATTTGAGTTTGAGACCCTTGCTTTAAATCATTCAACATCACTAAAAATACCAATAAGATAACTAAATATGTTACAATGCTACAACTAAATGTGTCAGTCCTGTATTGATATATTACACTGGTCAACAAAAAATTTTTTTTTTTCTTGCATGGGCTTTGAGAACTGATTTAGGGTAACTTTGGGGTGCTGAATCCGAATTTGACCTCAGATTTATCCTACCACGTCAGGTTTGTGAGATATGATAACAGCAAATTGCTACTTTTGTCAAAAGTGGAAGATTTGGCGTTGCGTTTAACACCAACATATGCAGTGCTATAACGAAAGGTTAGTGTTAGACAGGCCAAAACAGCTTAAATAAGGTTACTGTACAAGCATTGCCATAGACCTGTTTAAATCTTTGTGGTTTCATGCAAAACGTTGACGGGGGTCGGTTATACTTTTAGCCTCCCTTTTAGCTTGTTACTACTGCATGGTTAATAATGTTGCTTAGAAAACAAATTGGTATCAAAATTATAGTTGGTGGGTGTATTTCAGCTACTTATGTACTACATGGCCTGGATTTCTGGATATAGCACAATGTGAAACGCAACGTCAAATCTTCCACTTTTGACAAAAGTAACAATTTGCTGTTATCATATCTCACAAACCTGATATAAATCTGAGGTCAGATTCGGTTTCAGCACCCCAAAATTACCCTAAATCCATTGAAAAACTCCATGCAAGAAAAGTTGTGTTGACCAGTGTTATCAATCAATCTCGATTGAGAAATATAAATACTGAAAAATAATAACCGAGAAAACAATTATATATCAATCTCAGTGTATCCGAAAAGACAAACGACCATACGGTCTATAAATCAGCTTCCACCTTGCATGATTGATGCTTTATCAGTGTAGATTATTGTGTTGAAACACAGAACATGTACAATAGATGACAACATATTGCACAAACACAAAGAAAAACATCGCAACATTGAAGATAGAATGTCTCTGCAGAAGGAGACATTGAATACCGTACTTAATGCGACTATTAAAGGCGGCTAGCTACTTATTTGCTGGCGATATCACCACAGAATGAATGTAATTGAGATCGCTTTGAACAGCACCGATTGTTTCTCTTGGTAGAATCTCTAATGAAAGTCGATGGATTTTGATTGCATCCACTTCAAACACTTTCGCAAACACGGTGAAATGAAGCGTCTAAGCTTCTTCAAAGTTCTCCGCTGTGAAGACTTCTATTGGAGAATTCCGGCAACCATTTCGTAAATGGTATTTTCCTGATCATTCACTTTCCTTGTGAGGCTTTGTGGTACAATACTCAGTTTGCTTCAAATAACCACGTTCTCTTTTTTTCAAATGCTTAGTTTGCATACGAACCATCAAGACAGCTTCGTAGAAATTTTCCCTTTTCCTACAAAAACATATCCAGAAGAGGGTTGATTTTCAAAAACACTTTAACAAGAAGTGGAAACATTATTCTGACAATCTCGGTGACTGGGCCTACGTCAGTGGTTCTCGGCTTTCTCGTGACTGGGCATCGTCGCTCACACGACGATGACGAGTGGTTGAAAGCATCTACATTCTACAAGTATGCGAAACAGCCAGGGTTAAGCTCTCAAAGAATTATTACAAGCCCAAGGATAAATTTCTTACAATGAATTTTGTCATAACCTGCAAGTGCAAAACCAACATAGGTTTACACGAGTTGGATTTAACAAAGGAAAGATCACCCTCGGATAATACTCTTTTGAAACATCATCTTGAAGATTAGTTATGTGCTGTATCTATCAAGTTCCAAATCGACTGAAGAAACCTGGTGGCTTAGTCGTCGAAGGGACTAGACTAGAACTAGATATTAAACATTTACATCGACAGGCCACACTCTCAACATGAGAATCATGGCCTGTATAACCGAAATTGGTTGATGATGATTATCACGTATATGCAAATAGGTTATCACAATCCCGTCATATTATCATTTCAAGTTCTACCACATGGACCCGTTCATGCTTTTTCATTGATAAACAGCCCTACTATTTTCGCTTGGTCAAATCACACTTAACTGTGGATATAACTATTGTCGCAGGTATTTTCGAGTTTGTAATTATTGAACTTAAACTCGACAATTTTAGAATATTTGCTCATTACCTCCATTGTCGTGAAACCTTGCTTTCTGAATTCCTCTCCGAAATAGTCATCGGAATCGGCTAAAGTAACAAGGTCAGTAGATCGCAGAAAAGGCAACTTGACGTCATAATAGAGTGTAAGCTTGTTGTAGAAATCGACGTATACTAAACATGGTACATTGTTTTTTTCGTCGATCGAATATTTCCCTGCGTGAAATGCCTGCCAACAAAATATAATTCTTATCACAGAGGTAAAACTAATCTTTTTGAACCAACACAACTCTTCTCTCAGGACTTACGTAGGATGGTAGACGATAACAGAAAAGAAAAAAGTTCAGTTAATTTATGTGTTTTCATAATTAACATAATTAACTGAATATCGTAAAAAGAGAGTAGTAACACTGATAGTTACCGACACTGTTTGCTTTGTAAAGCGCTTCCAGCGCTCTATAAACATTAATACATTATTAATAATGAATAATAATGAACAATACAATTCCCTATATTGAGTAAATCCACTCATGTGTCATATGTGAGTCAACCATTACCTTTGAAACAATCAACATAAAAGTACCCATCTCCATTATCGCAGTCCGCAGGCAATAAATACATAAGCGAGCTCCAATACATTGCCTGTTCAAAATGCACAATTGCACATGCCTGGACATTATCTTGGAAGTGGTACCGCACCACGTTGTGGTCATGGTCCACGATGTACGTCATCCCGTCCCATGCGCACACGATTACTTCTTCGCGGCCGTCTCCGAGCACATCCAGCTTGTTCATGGCAAATAATTGATGATCAACCTTGGAGGAATATTTTTATGCTATTAGTAAATTGTATAGTGTATGACTGAACGGTACAAATGCTGTCGCGACACTCGCAAGGACATCGGTTCGATGCTGCTCCAGAGCACGGGGTTGTGTCTCAGCAACAAGACACTAAGAGTGCAAGAGTCACATCAAAATAACTGGAATCAGCTGACTCGAGCACTTCGCTGCTTCAACCCAGCAAACAAATCAGGCCTCTTGTGGTACCGGTATTGATTTAACAAGGAATGATTTGCTAAGACGCCAGCTGTCTCATTGTGTTGCACCTGTTACCGGTATGCCACTATTTGGAGACGCCAATTCGGAGATATTATAATTCGGAGTACGCCTTTTTCGGAAACTTCTAACATCCCACTGCGGCATTTGTTTATTCAAAAGAATTAGCTCATAATAGAGGTTAATCAAATAAAGCCTCTACGCAAAGTCGCAAAATGAGTCTCAGAGAAAAAAACAGTACTCAAACAGTGTTTCATATCCAATCCATATATATAATACTTACAAAAGATAATTCTACCTAGGACTGCAACATCAACTGTCTCGTTTACATGGGCTTTGCATGGGTATTGAAAAGTAAACAAAAAAAGAACGCCTACCTACATGATCCCTACAAATTTTCTAGATAAACAGAACCGTTGCTAGATTTTCAAGACACCACCGAATTGGTTTTCTGCGAAAAAGGCTGTCTCCGAATTGAGATGTCTCCCAATCGTATTCTCTGAAACAGGTCATTCCTAATCCTATCTGTGACTACTGATAGGTAGCCTAGTATAAAATTGTAATTTCATGATGTGGTCGAAATTGGTGCAAAATAAAAAGTGATCTTTATGACTTCGAATAATGTCACAAGCTGTTTTTACAGGTGTAAATAGGTGGCGCATTGGAGCGTTTTGCATGTGTTTAAATCGGTGATGACTAGGGATGGTTAAAAATATGTTTTAATCGTTTTTTTTTGTTTATTCATTTTTTTTTCTTTTTTTATACTATTTCCAATCGTTTTATACATTTTTTGAAGTAGCAACTGTTGTAATTTACTGTATCATAACAAAGAACTATAAAAGAAAGTGTTGAATTATAGCTGTTGCCTGTTGAATAACTTCTTATATTACTAGTTTGCTGCAGTTTTAACTAAGTTAGCTGTAAGTCCAGAAGTGTGGCCGCATGCTCAGCAAATGGTACCAAAAAACCACCCAACTTCAAGTGCTACCAATAATGAGATCATGAGGATGAGGACTGCTCGGTCCCAACTGGTGACCAACTGACCATGTTAACAGTCAACCTCCTTTGTTACTTGTCTTAATTTCTTTTTTTAGTTTATTTATTTATTTTATTCCTGTCATTTTTTTCATTGCATATAGCCTGCTATGAGCACTACATGAAATATTATGATGTTCTTTAAAGTCTAATTGGTGAATCCACTTCCACAGTCCAGTCGACTAATATAGGTTAACTTATCGATAAAAATGTAGACAGTACCACACTACATTAACAAATTTAAGTTCTTTCAATTTAAATTTAATAAACTTTAAACTTATCAATGTCTTGATTATTTCAGAACAACCATTTCAGAGAAGCAAAAGTACAAACGTTGTATAACATTTCATTTTTAGACAGATTGTTAGAGCAAAAAACAATTCGTTTTTTTGTAACAGCTTTTTTTTGAAAAAACGAGCACAAAAAAACGACCTCACATCTCTAGTGAGTAGTGATGACACAAAATTGTTTTGTTATTTTATTGAAATTTTAGTCACAATTGTAGAATACTAAAGTAAAATTAAGACACTGGTCAATGGTCATGGTGATGTAACATGAGTTTCTAGCTAATTATATATAGTAAAGCCTTAAAGTTGATGCTTGTTACACGACACCTGGGATTAGAAAAATACTTTTAAGAACACAACAATATCATCATAATTAAACTTGTTGTAAGTACATGAGCACAATTTTTTAAAGTTTTAACCTTGAAAATTTACATATATACACAGTATAAAAAAACGGATGCAGCGAAATGAATAGCCCAGCTCAAGAAATAAAACCAAAACTTACTTACCTGAACTGACCATAAAATCTTATTTTCTTCAATCAGCTTCAAAGTGCCATCTAGAGTGCACAATGCAAAGTATCCGGAGGTTTCAACGCCAGTTTTTGTAATATTTCCCAAAACTTTGCATAAAATATCAGGGTTTTGCAGCCTTGATAAACTGCAAAAAAGGTAGTGTAGGCTGTTCACAATGAGCACACTCTTGGAAAAGACACAGACGAGATTAATAAAAACACTTTTTTTGCCAAACTTGTGTAGACTACGTATAAAATTCTACATATAATATTTAAGTGACAACAAAGGTTTAAAATTTTTATATAATTTATAATCATTTTGCCCCAAACAATTCCATTCTTAGAAAAAAGTCTAAAATGCTAACAGCAAAAAGTAGGTTTTAATGCATTGAAGACAACAAAGCATGTCACAGACAACAAGACCATATTACCACAACATATGAATGTTCGATCCTAATAGTCCAGTCAAATTAACCAAAAAAACTGGAAAACCCGGAAAAAAATAGTACAAAGCTAAAATTTTGCCACAAGCATCAGTGCATGGTCTGAAACAAAATATCAAAAATCCGCAAAAATCCACCTTGGGCAAAAAAAGTTATGGAATTTTTAAAAAATCGAAATTTATAAAAAAAATTATCAAAAATGACTGAATGACAATATAGGCAAGTGATATATGAAATTGAAGCTAATGATGAGGCAAATACAATACGGATAAATTTAGGTCAAAATGAAGTTATTTCAACGAGTTATGGTCCTTTCAACATAAAAAGCCTATACATTAAACCAGGGGTTACCAAACTTTTTTCTCTGAGGGCCGGATTGTTGCGAGATTAACAACTGCGGGCCGGATGCAAATTGCGAAAAGATATACAACTATTTAGAATCTCCATTGACTTGAATTGAGTACAATAAATAACAAAGTCAGCGGTGGAATAGCAAAGTTGTGATGAAAATCGAAAGGTTGCTGGAAAAGTTATCCCCTGCTGCGATACACTACAGGGCATCGTGCTCTTGAAAAAACATTACATCTTTCCAAATTTGGCCTAGGCTGTCCCCATTTGTGGTGGCCTAATGATAAACAGCAACGTTAGTCCTTTACAAAAAATTTGGTAACTTTTTACCTTAACAGTTGTAGTGCAGCTGTTGTTTCCGCAGCACGTGGCGGGCCAGATGAAATCAGTTCGCAGGCCGGTTCGGCCCGCGGGCCGTAGTTTGGTGACCCCTGCATTAAACTAATAGGCCAGCAAATATTTTCGTCTTACACATTAAAGATATCAAATATATTTCTGTGTATTTCAACACGAGTAGTAGTGTTTTCGCATTCTTCTGATTCAAGTGAAAGAGGCTCAACATTTTTACACATTCCTGTGCAAAAGGTACAGGCTGAAACACACTTCAGTCCATTCCTCTTGCAGGAACATGCTGCATTGCACCCTTTCTTGCATTTACACCTAATAATGTTCAACAACTCTGGAGGTGCTGGTTCCATGTCCGTCATGATAGGAAAGTATTTTCCACATACAATCTTCCACCCCCAGTTTTCAGGATTGATGACCGTAGCAGGGATAGGATGCCTCCATTGCAAGACCTGTAGATGCACCCGCTGTGCATGATACTTGGCAGCACATTCTGTTGGCGGTAACTTCTCTGGACGAACACCAACAGTTGAAGATGCGACTGCAGACATGTAGCGATTGTATCGTAGCTCACAGAGTTTCTCGTCCTTACCACCATACATTAAGACAAACAACTTCTGACCTGCAGTTGAAATTTCTTCTACGTTAGCGTTTGTTGAATAGAAAAGCTGGCTTATTGATCTGATTTCCTCTTTACTTTTTAGATGTTTCAGGAGTGCCACTTTGCCATGTCCAAATGTAGCCGAGGTGGTGTCACAACCGCTCCATGCATGCAGAAATAAGATGTTTTTTACTATTTGTTGACCTATGCTTTCCGCAATGTCACGAATTCGGAACATCTGTAAACCAACCTTCGACTTTTTTGTTGCGTGTGAGAAAAAATATATATCATGTAGTATATCCTGCACATCCCAGTGGTGAATGAGCAATACAAGAATGTCAGTGTCATCTGAAACAACTACTGTGTTATGTCCGGCAGTAGAGAGTGTTAATGCTTGTTTCGCTATCATGGTGTCTGCATCATTATCACTTTGGTACACATCATGACCATCTTGTTCCAGACCTTTCATCAACATTGCTATGAACTGAGTCTTGTTTGAGTCATTTTTTAGAAAAGCCTGCTGGTTATCTGGAACGATGAGATGTTCTGCAATCTTTGTGTAAGCAGCTGTTCGTCCACCTTCTCTACAGCTGTGCTCGTGATCCTTCGTTGAAGCTGCGTATCCATCAAAGACAACAGTAGAACCCCCTCCATAATTATTTTTCATATATCCCACATACTGACTTACAACTTCCTTGTATGAAGAAGCTGCTTTCCAATAGACACGATGCAATAATGCGCCTCCATCTATAACAAATTTGGCATCTGTTATCTCGGAAAGCTCCACTGGTGGCACACCCTCTTTTAGAACGGAGGCAAGTGATGATTTCTTTCCTTTTCTCATCATGTCATCCTTGAACAGAGAAGTTGGTATAGGAGCTAACTCATAAGCAAAAAGGGACTTAATATTGTCAATCCTTTCAACTTGAATCAACAATCTGGAAAATAGCAGCATCGGATCTATGTGTATGGTGTCATCTGCAATTTTTGTTCCTTTTCGAAGATTCTCCAGAGTCATTACTTGGTCAGCTCGCTTAAAGGACATTTCCGTGTAAGACTTGTTGTCCATTTTCTTCTGCATCATGATTCCAACGTCTTCCACAATGTCGCAATTAATGCCGTCTTTCTCATCTGATGCTTGTGCAGATGACAAGGATCGTAGAGCCGGGTCAGTGGCATCGAATGGGTTGTGATTCTGTAACCACGTGATCATTTTGCTAATGTCTTCAGAATCACGTTTAATTCTGCTGACTCCCATTTCGGCGTGTTGTTCACTGGTGGCCACGTGCAGTTCAGTGAAATCGCTCATGGAATGATGGATTCCAGCACACCGGTGCATACTATAGATCCATAAAATCCTAACCGCTTCTGTAAATCCACGTCCCCGTGTCAGTCCACCTCGGCTTTTTAGGGTTCTCATCAAGATCTGTTCTATCGCAAGGTCTGTGGAGATGCCACACCAAAATTTGTCAGACCTTCTAACAGTATGATGTCCATGAGCTATGAATTGATTGTACAGCCATGGATGACTTTTAGGAAGATCGTGCATTAGTTGTAGATACAGTCGACTAGATTTGGCATAATTGCTGTGGCCTGTCGCTGCAAACAGATTTATCATTTGTGTAGTAGCTACAAGGTGCATGTTCCAGTCGCCAGTTCTTTCTGCTCTAATAAACAATTTCAAAACGGAAATGTACTGCAAATATTGCAACCACAGTTTAGCTGTGCGCGAAACATTTGACAAATATTGCTTGTAAAGTTCAATTCCATTTTGCAAGCGGTCGAATGACGTGCACAATGCACATAATAGCGTCATCAATGCTGATCGTACCCTCCATAAGTTTTTGCAAACATTCGTGTATGATTTCAATGTCCTCATATTTCAAAAATTGAGAAGTATTTTCTTGTTTCAAACACCGAGCAGCGGGGTCTTCATATAAATATGCCGTTTGTAAATTATTATCAGTATCTTTGACGCTTTGTGGAACAATCGCTTGTAGAAGTTGAGTCATTAAAGCAGATTCAACAAGTATGTACCCTCGAAGAGCTCTTGCAACTGCTCTTCCACTCATCATTTGAATGACTGAATTAGTGCCGTAGCATGTTTCCAAAAGTTCAGACAGACCTGATCCAGATAGACATCGGTTTGCCAACGCTACCCAAAAAACTCATTACTGTGTGGAAACCTCCAAGACGGCAAAGAATATTCATGTTTTTCGAAAGGACAATTTCAACTGCCTTTACCCACAATGGTTGGTCAAACGTGATACATGGTGTTATTATATTCAACTTCTTTGCTTGATCCTCGACAAATGATAATGTGGAATATATACACGTTCCATCGGTTGACTTAAGGTCAATGAGAGGTAGGAAGAGTGGTTCAGATTTATAAAAGTCACTCCCGGCTGACAAACTCTGCATGAATCCAGACCAACATGGTCTTCTTGGGGACAAATCATCGAACACAGCAATGGAGTGCCAAATATCTTCAGAGATCACTTTCCCTGTCAGTGTATACGGTATCTGAAGCTCCACTGCTGGTTTTATGACACAACTGGAAAGAGCAGGTTTCAAGCCGGCTTGGTAAAATTTAATAGGAATTCCTTTATTTACAGTAAGATCCTTAGATCCGACAGTCGTTAATCTTTTAATGGGTTTTTGGCTGGTCACACTGCCGGTACTATTTTTTGTGGGAGTTGAAATGACCATGACTCCCATTCCATGGAAGGAACCGCAGCCATCAATCGTAGCAAGATTATGGTCAACATTATCTGCCACCCACTGAGAGAAGCTTCCTGGAAATGCCTCAGGTAATAGCTGTTCAATGTTCTCACTTTGAACAACTGCTTGCTTGAAACGGTTAACTTCACTGTACGATACGGAGAATCCCAGTCTGAAGAGTTCGTCAATGAGCCACCTGGAGCCAAACATATGATCCGCCTCCACACCAAGTCCAAACAGTACAGGAGGTAAAAATGACCGTGGTTTTGCAGCTTTTATGATACACTGACCTATACTGATCTGTTGTTTGACATTAGGAACCAGGGCCTGCAGCGTAAGTAATAGCAGAGGTGGAAGTAGCTTCAAGCCCTTTTCAGTGTTCTGAATGTCATCATCACTTGGATACATGTCTGCATAATATGTGGTATTCTGAAGTTGTGCTCGAATTAATTTGGCAGCTGCTTTAACAATTCTTCTTGCACCATCTTCAATATTCTCCTTTTGCTCGGAATACCAGGAACGGTGCAAGATGTAATTGGCCATGTTGCGAAAACAAACAACATTTTCCTTTCCATCCAGCTCAGCAAAATAAATGTGATTACCGAAGTGTACTTCAAATTTTTGTTTGAGTCTTTTAACCGAATACACATTGGAGCTTCCCGCCAGTTCAATCATTTTGTCACGTAATTCTGCCAATGTGTATAGTTCTGAATCCCCATAATTTTCAAGCCAGTTACACAAAGCGTTGAAGTGCTCAACCATTACAACATCAGTTGGACGACCTGAAGGTGACTGAAAAGCTGCATCTGGTGATTTTCCACAAGAAAACTTCAACTGACAATTATTATGGTAAATGGCTTCTACTGCAACCAAATCTAAACAATCATGTAGGCGAATTTGAACTTCTGCTGCCCATGGGTCAGATCGCTTTTCACATGCTTCAAGGATTCTCTTTCGAAAAGGAATAGTTGTTACCTCATGAACTTGAGTGTTACGATCTGGATGCTTCCGATCGTAGTTAGCACTTTTTCCAAAGAAGCAATCACGCTTCCAATCAAAACCAGACGTATGCGATCGTCTCCATTTCTTGGAAGTTCCTCCTTCATCAGATGCAGTCATTCTTCTAATCCTTTTCCTGTCAGTGTAGTTTCGACGGCATTTATCATGCACAAGAACACCGGTTTCTATCTCTAATTCTTCGACCATTCTGTCATCACAGCGGAGATGAGCGAAATGTAACATGGTCCTTTTACCCTTATCTCCAACTTGCTGCCGTTTTCCATATTCTTGGCACTCTTCCTCAAATCCTTGAAAACAGATGATGCATTTCTCATTCTGCTTTATTGCGCCTGCCATATCACAGCCTGCATAAAAGAAAAGATTTCAAGTAGTGTATAGTTAGGCCTATATAATAACATTTTTGAGCACTCTCTATAAATTACGGCATAGGCCTACTTACAAGTTTTAACTGGTTTAAAAGCACAAGCACAACTTCAAGACGTGTGCTTTACAATAATTTTTTATACTGTAGGTGAAGTGGCTTTGGTCTAAAGATGTACCTTGTTGCGACAAGTGAAGCAGTAACTGCAGTGATTCTAAGACAAGACGATGATCCTGTAGCTTCTAGCGACGTAATCTTGGCAGTTCCAGTATACATTTAACAGATCAAACCTCAAATAGAATATTACTCAACTTACTCTTATTCAAAACAATCTTATTGAAAGAGAAACCTAGAATCAATGAAACAGGATTAGCAGTAAAAAATAGTGGATATGTCACATGCCTATGTTGCCATTCGGTCATTTTTGATAATTTTTTTTATAAATTTCCTTGTTTTTTCAAAATTGCCATAATTTGTTTTGCCCAAGGTGGATTTTTGCGGATTTTTGATATTTTGTTTCAGACCATGCACTGATGCTTGTGGCAAAATTTCAGCTTTGTACTATTTTTTTCTGGGTCAAAACCTAATTTGACTGGACTAAATCATGATAAATCCAGCTGAGGAACCATACGTTCGCAAGCATACAGCTAACAAGGTTTGCAGATGGCCTTATTCCGAAAGTTAAGAAAAACCAACCAGAAGATGTAAGCATAGCAATGTTTCTCTTTTGAAGTAGCCGACAATGTAAATGCTGAACTTTCATTAATTACAGAATCAAATGGATGCATTTATAAAGTCAACAAAATGTTTCCACAACCATAAATTTAATTCCACCAACAAGTGTAGATGGTACAACCAGTCGGTTTTACTTGTTCAGTAATTACATAAAGTGAAAGTCGATTCTCTTACCTTGATAATTGGGTGTAGTCAACATTGTCATAATCAGAAGAGTCATCTTCATCGCTTTTAATATCTTCATTTAGCTATAATAAAATAGTACATAAATCAAAATCAACAAGTGTGATAGCACTATCAAGTCGTAAGCAGCGACGGGTTGCAACTGTCATGATAGCAAACAATCGAAAATTATTATATTCAACAACAAAATTATGAATCACCATAAGAACAGCGTATGAACAGCCCGGCTGTGAAACTGTCAGCAACGGCCGCTGGCCTTCCTTACTGACATGGAGAGTTGCGTTTCCAGCGAGATGATGTAGCTTCCAGCGCTGTAGAAGATCAAACCCTTTATTCTTATCACTCCACCTTTAGAAAACAACAAACCTGTTACAAATGTGCCAGGCCAGGTGAATACTGAAAACAGTTGTGGGCCAAAGTCTTAAAGTTTTAATCAAGTATTTGATCTCCTTATTAACGTGGTTGAGAAGCTGTAGAATAGATAGAGCTACATGAGCAGAAGCTTTGACAAGAGAATATGAAGTTCAACAGAGCATATGATAACAATTAATAGAGGCAGAGAAGCCTATCAGAAGATAGAGACTCGACAGGCAAACAATTTGGTACCTCATCGAAAAATTGAAAAAAAAAATAATAAAATTTTAAATGTCATTACAGCTTGGTATTGTACAAGCAGTGAGTGATTTAATCAGTTCCATCTCAAGTTGGCAGCATCATACATACGACCAGTTGGCTACCTATATGCTGTTACAGCAGCGTCAGAATGGCAAACAACAAGTTCTAGTTTTCCATCATTGTCGATATCTCCAATTAGCACACTATCAATGTTTCCAATCAAAACTGACGATCTCAAGTTGTGAGTTGGCGCACTGAAAATAAATGCGGTACATTATTTAAAAATGTACAAGAGCATGGTCAATTTTACATGCTACCTCTGCATCTTTAATGAATGAGCGAATATGTTTGAACTTACAAAGCATGCAATATTTAAAGTTTAAATATGTTATGTTTTTTGCAAAGTTTTTTGTTGCCCTGTTTAACTTTTAAACGGTGTAACAAAAAAATGGCACAGTGTCGTTAAATGAAAAGCTACTTTAGAAATGTTTCAAGTTGTTTTCATACAATTAAGGTTTAAAGGCAAACGGCTTGTGTAAGCGGTGGTCAAGAATTTTTACGACAATATTAGTGCGAGAAAAGATGAAGACTGAAAGGTGTACCTTGATGTGTTTGAAAAAATATCAATTATAGAACAATGGCCATCCCTTGTAAAAACAAGTATAGAATCTCTTCTTTGATTGCAAATATCACCAACGCTCACACAGGAAACGTCACCCATTCCATTTAATTCCCACCACGGATTTAAGGACTGTCCTTTAAAGATTTGCACATACCCACCTTCAAAAACATGAAAAGTTTATTGTTACCCAACTGAAGTGTTTCCAAGACTTCCCCTCTTGGATCGCTAGAAACAAGTAAATAGTATTATATATATAAATAGTCTTTATGTTGTTCCGCTCACTATCTTGTCACATGACCACACTCCCGCATAGTTTATGACAGCTTGTTACCACCTTTTGTGTTTGTCCGTGAGTTGTTGGTTGTACGAAATGTACGCAGGTCAGTGCAGTTTTATTTTTCAGTCATTTATTATAATTAACATTTCACGAATATTTGTTTTTGTTTAGATGAATTAAGGTATTTTCCTGACGAGGGCAGAAAGTTTTGCCAAAAACGTTTGAAGTTATGTAGCTATTTTATTTTATGTATTATTTTTTGAATTATGCATTTCAATCTTATAAAGCTGTTAACCTGTTATCAATTATATGTCTGTGGTATTCAAAAAGTATCTCTCTACCAAAGCTATAAGTAAATATGTTAAGTCGTGTGCTAATAAAAATGTAAGTTAAGTAAAGATTTGATATCAAGTACAAAACATTTTTAACATTTGAAGAAGTTTTATCCACTGCAAGGAACATCTTAGGATCACCTGACGTAGCAACCAAAAGCTCATTGCAAGAATCATCGTCGATGTCTCCCAGTGCAATGCAGTTGTGCGTCACCTTTCCACGCAACTTAACTAACAGGTGATTAATAAAAGACACTGACCTCATGGCATATCTTAAAAATTAATTTGAACAAGATTTGAACGATCAAGGGTGCTTCTGTAAAACAACAGTATGTAATCTCAAAAGCACATTCATATTATTGTTATATATCAATCAATATTACATAGACATGATTACAAGAGGCAGTCAAAGTGCCAAATCCCCGGTAAAATTAAGTAGTCAACGTTGCAATTTAACGTTGTGAAAACACACTCTACGTTTAAACACCACTGTTACAAAATAAAATTTATATATATATGTGATAAGACAAACTAAAATCATTTGATGAAAACCAACTTCGAGAGTTGAACGTAATCGTCAGTGAAACGTAATCTTCATTTCTCAAAAATGTATTTCAATCTTCCAAAAGTGAACAATGAAAATGTACAGTTCTGAAAAGTATAGGCTTTTGTACTGTAGTGCATATTGCACAAATCGTTTCAACGACAAAGAACATTAGAACATGTATATAGTTCGTACTACAAACCAATAGACTTACTACAAACGTATTTAAATCATATCCATGTGTTGACTGATAAAAATTGGAATATTACACTGGTTGAATGCAAGAAACTTATGAAAACGTAAGCGCAAGAATCAGCCAGTTTGCTAAATACAGTAGATAGCTGTATTGTAGCACAAAAAAACACAAACTTGTATCATACAGTACCGGTACATATAGCAAACGTGAATGGGATACTGCGATTGAACATTTATGCTATTTTGTTTTATGATACAATACACAATGCAGAACAATTATTATTGTTCAATGCAATGAAGATCCCTGGCAAATAGCCTAATTTCAATCAACAACTTGAGATATCTAAAATCAGTGATTTAAAAATTATTGAATTTATAAAATGTAGTCTATCGCAATGAACAAGCAATATACGATACTCATCATAAAATCAACTAAAAAGTCTTTAGCAAGGCATTTGAAATTAACAAATAGTTTAATTCCGAGTTCTGTAATAACATGAAATAAGATTTGAAGTACAAAACTTGTGAAATTTTCCTGCAATACGTCAATCAAAGCGATTTCCTTTTTGATTGTGTTCCAAGTGTGCCACTTTTAAACCTTGAATCGAGTCCTGAAAGTTTGGGTTTATTTTCAATGATGCGGTGAAATCTTGGATGGCAGTTGTGTATCGCCCTGCAAATCAACCAGGTGTCAAATCTGCTTTATTTAACTTGTACAATATAAAAGCAAGTTGTGTTTTGCTGTCATGTTCCCAGAGCGGAATGGCCCGTTTCAGCGAGTTACCTATTCAGCGATTTTTTGAAAATCCAACGATTGAATATTATTCAATATTCAGAAATTGAATCAATGTAAATACGAACTTGTTAGGCTAATTGGGTTATTTGAATTGGGTTCAACTTGTACCTGGTGAGCAAAAGTTCCCTTTTGTACACGTTTTCAACGTCTGGCGACATTAAAACGATGTAATTGCCTTTACATTACATTTAAAAGTTGTAGTGACATCTAAAATTCAGCCCTCGAAATTAGCTTCCATCTACGACGGCAAAAACATTGCCGTCGCCAAATCAACAAACCTTGAATTGCGGCGGCAACTGCCGTATGCTTTAATCAAACGAAATTTCATGCACTTCATCGTGTCACACGGCGGTAGCCCAGAGTATTACGCAAGCTACTGTATTTTATGCGCTGACAATGCTCTTGTGAACTGTAAAAAGTTTGCAACCTTACAAATACTGGCTTAATTGTTATGCAAAAGTTACTCTTTCATCGAATAAATGGTTCTTTGGCAGTAAAGAAAAGTAATGCTTCCGATGATATGGCATCGCGTTCATGAAAGGGCAGTTTTGCGTCTTCAAGTATTTCAGTGACGACGCGACAACCTCATCCTCCGATGATTTCGACTCTGACTAGTTCTTTATCCAACAGACTTTGTGTTGCTCGCAGTATCCTAATTGTGCCGAAAATATGTGAGTGTATACGTAAATTGAGGCAATCTTCTCGCAGGGAGCTATTGATTTGTTACCAGTACCTGATTGAGCAATCAACGTTATTTTATGATAGTTCAACGTCGCTAGATGTCGAATTAATGTAAAACAAACATAAATTTCTTATTGGGCATTGTTGTTACGCATTATAATCCACTGGCAAAATTAAATCGATTTGTGCTGACTCGAACGTTGAACCAACCCAAAGTTAACTTACTTCCTCCCCCCCTGTGACTTATTTAACGCGAATCACCGTAACAGCGTGCGTATCGCGTTGTTCGCTTTATCGCTACTTTTGGTATTACTGTATTACATCACAACAAATCAAACAGTGCGGTCGTGATAGACTATTCGAATATTTTTTTTCTCTTCTTGTTTTACATGTTTTGGTACAATTTTTTCGGTACAAATTAATTGTTTTGGTACAAATAAACGTTCACAGCAATTGCCGAGGCAATTTCAACTTTTGCCGTTTGGCCTCGTCAGCGTTTTTGCGAAGTAAAAATATCCTAATTTCGAAGACTGCGTGAGTGCTCACAGCAAGTAAAATAGTCCGAGGTGAGGTCTTGGTGCGATGTTTCTGCTGATTAAACTCACGCTGCGAGTAAATCGAACAGGAAAAAATTTTGAACAATTTTTGTCCGAATTAAATGCTGATTTATTTTGCGACGGCATTTTTATTGCCGTAGCAGAATGGCCATTATGACGTTTGCGGCGGCATTTACCACGGCAATTGCCGTGTGCCGCCGCTAATTTCGAGGACTGAAAATTATTTGACTGTTTTGAGTTACAGCATCGTTTTGTGAAAAAGGTCGTTTTTATGTAAAATATATTTGAAATACGGTATCATATAAAATCAACACATAGCTTATTTAAAAAATGAATGACATGACGAATGGCATAAACATGACGCAAAGAAGGTGGATGTACTGTTGTACCTGAGAGTGTAGGTTGTACCTGAGAAACATTTACAAAAGCCATTCGATTTATTCAAAGAACCCAATTAGCGTAACAATTCGTATTTACATTGATTCAATGTCTGAATATTGAATATGTAATATTCAATCGTTGGATTTACAGAAGGCGTCAATGGATTTTCAAAAAATCGCCAAATAGGGAACTCGCCGAAAAAGGCTGTCGCCGAATAGGGAACTCGCCGAATAGCAACAGATGGCATACTAGTGAGTATTTGAAACTAAAGTTTTTGTATATTATACGCACTGGATTTAAGCTAAGGATTTGTTGCTTTTATCAATTCTACGTTTTGACATGAATACTTGTGCACACTAGGGTGCATCATCTGCCCTTTTTCGTTTAAATTTTGTTTTGCAGTTGTCAGAAGTGTTTCTTTTATCAAAGTAAACACACCTGTGAAGTTTTATGCGAAATGATTTGGATCTAGGGGTACCACATCGCGAATGAATTTTTGACATATAGACATCGAGCGAATAATGCAAAAAGCCTAGTTTTAGATGGCATGTCTGTGGTACACATATGTACAGTTAGTCCAAAAGCATTAAATCATTCGTTTTAGGGTTTTTCTCTCTAAACTGTAACATTCACTGTTTCGGTCACAAAACACCAATAAATGCACATGGTTTTGCCGAATTTGCAAAATTCTGTATTTTCCGAATTGAAATAACACAGTTAGAAAAGGCACAAGTTTCCTGCTCAACTAAATATGCAGTATCCATTGAACGTTGTTGTTCATTTCCTTCTTCCGTAAATTCGGACACTGCCGATAGCTGCCTTCAACAGTCTGCAGAACAGTTTGGAATCTCTGTTTAGACTTTGACGATGAAAGATAGTCGCATCCAAGCTTGACGCCCCGTTCAGCTGCATCCTGCCTTACAGCTGTGCAGCAAGCTGCATATGGAGGACAACTGTCTCACTGAAGAACATCTTCATCCATGAAACTTGTACAATGGCCAAGCTTTATTGCTGCAAAAAGGAACCAGGAATCTTCATTGATTAGATCAGCCAACTTGGTGGCTGGCAACACTGGAATCAACCTTGGTTTTCCAATACCTTCTACAAATCTTTTTAATGGCTATCTGAAACTTTTCATTTTCTTTAGTATTGCTCTTGACATTGCTGCTTTCTCAGTTGGCAGTGTCTTGGTGTTGAAAAGGGCAAAGGGAGCAAGTTCCCCAGACAAGTACCATGTGTGTAGCATGAATTCCTTGAGCGCTACCTCTGCTACCAGCTTGTCTTCTTCTTTGTTGAGTGTAAGACTTCAATGGTGTAAGACTTCATTGGTGTATTGGTGTAAGACTTTGACTGGTGTAAGACTTCAATAAAGCGCAAGTCGTTTGTTGGTGCATTGACTTGGCACAGTGCTAAAAACCAGTACCAGCCATAGCATGACAAGATAAATTTGACAAGACGTTTAAACTTTGCAATTTGAATGTAATACACCATTTGCACGTCTGTCTGATAGAAAGCAAAGGGATAAGTGTTCAACCATGTTAGAGTCGGTGTTTTTGTAACAGCAAAGTACTGGATGCACGGTTGCTTGGGCGTGTATCCAGTAAAAGCCCAGGATTTCATTTTGCACATGAAAGGAATAATGCTCTGAAAAGTCCATTTCAATCAAAACTTCACCTTCTTACAAATTTTCTTTTCTGGACTTGTAATAATTTGATTGTGCTTTGGACACATAACTATGTGGAAGAAGTTAGACCAGCTTCTCAATCAAGGTTTCTATGAAATCTGAAACACTCGTGATCATCGTAACAATTTCTGCTCTATCAACTGTCGTCCACTGTTTAAAAGTGATGTCTTCATCATGATCCTCAAACAGCGAGTAAAGGTGGCTTCTCAAAACTTCTGAAGATGGACATTGGTCACACTTGCAAAACATGCATTCTCTTGAGGTAATACCACAGACCATTAAAGAAAGCAAGTCTGTAATATTCTGCCACGTTTCCCGCCTCTATCAGTAAGTTCTTGGGATTCTCATGAATTAGACAAACACAAACTGGATGGGTTCTGGAAGCTCCTGTCAATACGCACCATTTTGGCCTTAATGTGCAAAATTTTGACAAACCAATCTTCCTATCTGGTTGTCTCTTTTTAAACTCCTAATAAAACTCATTTAGTGTCACCAAAACCAATCTTTTTTGTCGATAGCATTTTTTGCCCACAGACACTTTATCCTTTTGACCTGGAAGCAACCTATACTGAATTCATCATCTTCATAGAACTTCAACACAGAATCAATAATCTCTTGAGGAAAAGCCCTTTGTTGACGTGGTTGAGGTTTTGGAAGATTGGTTTTGGTGACACTAAATGAGTTGTATCAGGAGTTTAAAAAGAGACAACTAGATATGAAGATCGGTTTGTCAAAATTTTGCACATTAAGGCCAAAATGGTGCGTTTTGGCAGGAGCTTCTGGAACCCATACAGTTTTTGTTTGTTTAATTCATGAGAATCCCAATGTAACGTTGTATAAGACGTTGTAACCGGTCACGGAATTGGTTTTAACGTCAGCCCTCAGTCAGTTGTTTAAACTGTGCTACCCATCTTTCCTTCACTTTCAAAAATACATGGTTCACTTACTGCAGCAAACTACCTCATTTCTTCTCAAATATCCCACTTCATATTTGGAAGCTAAAAAGCGAAGAAGATTACCTTTCATTTAAGCCAAGTTGCAGAAAAATCGAAGTAGAGCGTTTTTTGCTATAAGCGATCAAAGTTTCGTCATGCATGACTGATCACTAATAGTCATGTGTGAAACTATCCACTTGGTGGCCTGTAGTGATATAAAAACAAACAAAAAATATATCTTTTCAGAATCTCCTTACTTTGGATAACTCATATGCATTGGAATTTTCAAGTTACCATTTGAAACACCTTCATAATAGGTCAAACAAAATTTGCAGCTAATTTTTACGCATGAGCGATTACAAAAAGGGCCAAATTTCAAACGCCGATATCTCAAAAAGTACTGGACCCATTTTGGTAAAATTGGTATTACTTTTCTCAGAATTGCACGCAGATTCTACATATGAAATTTCATAGAAATCTGCGACATATGCTTCCACAACCGTACCAGTAGCCATGAAATGACCCCAAAATAACAAAAAATGACATAACTTAATCCAATTGTGGTACCCCTAGATGTTAATGAATTCTTTTGAAAAGTTGCACATCTTCAACAATCATAAAAAGGAACATTTTAATCCACTGCAGAAAACCAAACAAAAAAATGAGGGGCAGATGATGCACCCTAGTGCACACCCACTGTCTAAGCATCAGATGGATACTTGAATACTGAAAAGCTTGGGTGCTCATCAGGACAATTATCGTTTCTAGCACTGGTTGCAACGTTCATCTGATGAAAGTGAAAGTAAAGTTCAACTTTCAACAACAAACAGATTGATTTATTGCTTCACTGACGTTTTGCGCACCATGACAATGCGCATCCTCAGAGCAAATAACATGCAAAATAAAATTTACAAAGTTATATAATATATATACTGCAGTGCGGTTAAAGACAAGAAAAAATGAAACACATATTATTTTAAAGTTAGGCCAAAAATGTGTGAGCGGATACTTTCCACGTTAAATTAGATAAAAGCTTCCAACATTAAACATAAATTCAAAGCAGTGGTTGATGTCGCAAGTCTGTTTTCATCTTGTTAAAAATAAGGCCAGTGAGGGGCTTACCACTCGACAACCATTTCTAGCAACTTGGTGAGCATTGTGAACTTTTTCGTTCTATCCTGAGATTTCTAATTTGTATATATGTTTAACAAGCTACCGGTATGATAAATAACATTAACCTATGATGCGATGTGTTGGTGCAATGAGATGCTGTTCGCTGGGAGTATGAAGATTACTGAGAAACTGTTGAAAAGTAATGGAAGTGATGTTCAAAACAAAACTAATTTTTATTTCAACACAAACCCCTTCATGTTAGATTGGGTTATGACATCCAAACAGTTTTGTTCAATCACAATATCTCATTCTTGTATTGTGATATTATCTTACTTCCAGTTGTAGGCTAGATTTGCCTGGTTTTATGGATGAAAAAGATTACCTAATCGATAATGAATAAGTCCTCTATTATATAATATTGCTTCCATTCCATCAGCATGAAGTAATGCCTCATTGTAATCTTCAATCGCTTCGCTGAAATCTACACGGAGATATTTGATTTGACCACGATTGTTGTAAGCTTCTGCTAAACATCTACAGAAAATCAGCATTAAAAAGTTTGAAAACTAAAACCCAGTGGTACACTGGTGGTTAGGGGGCAATGAATTTACAATTTTGCTTTGATGAAGACTTAGTGCATTGTTACTACAGTAGAACTTGCATAACTCGTCACCCCAGGGGGAACAGAAAAAGTGACGACTTAAGCGAACTGACGACCAATGCAAACAGCTAAATTTTGCCATTGTTTCGCTTCGTATTAATTTCATGGTGCTCCGCGACCTAATTAAATGCGATAGTGGTAAAGTGAGACAAAGAGGAAAGGGAGAAAAGAATTTAATCTTCGACATCCTGCATTGCTGCAACTTTTGTTTACGGTACACGAAACAGTATATTGTCGCAAATGAACCACGCACGTGCGCGCACACCCACAATCGACCAGACCAACATACTCCATGCATGTGCGTCTGGCCCGATAGAGTGTGTGCGTGCACACGTCTTAGCGCAGTAATTTCTTCTCGAAAGAGTCTGTAAATGCCACGTCAGCATTTGGGTGGATGACAACTTAAACGAATTTTACGTCCCAGGGGAAGAAAACAACTTGACGACATAATCGAATTGACGAATTATGCGATGACCACTTAACTGAACTTGATTGTGTACAAAAGATAGGCTTTCTGCCGGGACCTGGCAATCATTGACGACTTAGGCAAACTGACGAGTTTTCCGAAGACGAGTTATCCCAGTTCTACTGTACCATGGGTAAAATAAACGTCTGGCCAAATTTTGCATTAAAAATAAGCTTCCCTACTGACTTTTTATGTCAATTTTTTGTCCCTGCCTCGAGTAACCCGGAATGGCCCGTTTCGGTGAGTCCGATCCCCTAACGTGGGATTTTTTCAATTTTTTTTATATTATCGGGTACCGTAGCCTAATTATCATTGCCGTTTTAGGGTTAGGGGTTCGAGGTTAGGAACTCATCGAATCGGACTCACCGAATAGTAGCAGACCCCGAGTAACCACCCCTTGCCTTGTAACCTGCCACCTCTGCAGTGTGCAAGCTTTAGTCATGATCTAATTTCTCTCTCCACTGACTGAGTGTGGAAAAATGAAAACGAGAGGCAAAGCCTCAAGTGTCAATTTGCTTGGTGCATGCAAATACCATGTACAACAATGCGATCACTGTGTTAAATGTGTGACAAAAATGCTCTATACTTGTGGGTAGGCTACTAAATATAACCATCAAGATATTTGCATATAATATAGTCCAGAAGCAATAGTAAAAGATGAAAAATATTTCTAGTTTCCAGAAATTATTAAGTGCATGTAAAGCTAAGTTTAATATATTGGTCAAATATATCATATATAATAACTTTTTAGTTTGTGAGAAAGATTTCTAGTTTCATCAAATTATTAACTGCAAGTAAAATTAAGTTTAATTTATTGGTTAAATAACTTTCTTAGTTAATTTTTGTTGAGTTTGACGTGATAGTATATATATGTAATTCTTCTATTTTTTTGCAAAAGAAACAAACTTTGTGATCAATAAATTGCTGATACAATGTAATTAATCACGAAAACAGCCAAAATAGGCATGCTTCTGACGTCAGCAATATCCCGAGTACCAACTTGGTTGTGGGGATGATCTTGAAAAGATACCTTGGTTCTCTGCAAGTAAGAATTTATTGCAAGGAAAGAAACGAGCAACCCGATCGAAAATGTTGCAGCCAAATAATGCCTTGATTACAAATAGAATGAATTGAACCGATTCAACACATAAAAATGAAACTATACCCACAACTAAACTGACACCGAACTTCCAAGAAAAGAATCCAATGTGAACTGACTAAAACAACCCATCACCCAATTGACTGACAAAAACCATACTGACGTTTGTTTAACACTAAGCGGTTGATTTAAAGGAAGCTCAGTGTGATCACAATGCTTCAAGCAGTGCAGCATGTGGCAGATGCACAACGCTGAAACGTAAAACTACGTATATAACTATATAAATCAAATATAGTTATTACTATCTGAAGCCTTTACAAATTGTTTCACCTAACAGATCATCAGAAGGAAAGGCTTCAGATAGTAATAACTATATTTGATTTAATTTGCTCTGCTTTGCTTTTTTGCTTAGCATTGAGCACTTTTTTGTAGTATTGATAGTTTTCATTGTTTTATATAACTATATATGTATATCGAACCCTAGGCTAATAAGTGGTACAAATTCTAAGGAAACGCTCAAATTCTAGCCAGCATTTCAAATTCCTAACAAACACAGATTTCACAACGGCAATTAGATGCAAGGAAACAAAGAAATGCCGGAGGGTGCAAGCGCAACAGTTGACATTTTGGACAACAATCATAAATACGGCACATGTTTCTGGATCAACTATGTAAGTGTTCATGACCATGATTATTGAACAAGGCATTTAACAGTATAGGCTATCAAAAAATGAGTGCGTTTGCTTCTTCTAGCTGCCTGCTGTGGTCATGTGTAGGCTATGACATGTCACATGTAGTATATATGTGATTTACACTTTGCTGATTTGCTTCATGGTTGGTTTTGAATCTCTATCCTCAGACTGACAAAGTCTCTGATAGGTTATTCCAGGCAGTTTCACATACTTGTCAAAGAAGAGAGAGAGAAGTTCTTTTATTTGCATCAACAGCACATGTGGAAAAAACAATACAAGATTACAATGTGAACTAGGTTGTTTTAATGTTTGCTGACGATGATGGGAGTGGCAGAAGGACCGAACTGGTCATCAAGTCTGCAAGCTTTAAACCAAAAAACCATTGATGCAAGGACAGTCATCGCGTTTGACGGAGTGAAGGTTTCGATAGTCGTTGAAGTGCTGTTGCCAGGGAATTATTCCCATATTCCATGTACTTAGTGCAGCTGAATGGAGAGCAGTCCTTAAATATATGTATTGCTCAAGCACCCACACCAAAAACCAAACTAGCACCGCTTGATCTTGAGTCAGGCTCTTAACCACTGAGCTAATGAGGCAGAAAAAATAGACTCAATAAGACACAAAAAATAAGACTATTATTTCTTAACAACACGAAATAAAATGATTACCGGTGCTATTATTAAGCATAAAATTGTACCACAAAACTTTCAATATATCCTTGGTACATTCATGCAAATATGTCGGTGCAGCGGTCAAGAAGTTATCAGGGTTGCCAAACATTTGATTAAGTTTTTTTTGGAAAAGTTATGCTATTGTATTAATTATGCTAATGGTGATGGCATTACACATTATATATATTTCTTAATGGGTATCTGTTTAACGTGATACTATGCAATATTGCATATTTGTCAACATTCTAGTGAAACCTTTCAGCTGACTCAAATTGCTTTCATTGAAGCAACTACTGTAAACTGATGTTTCATTTTTATCAACTTTGTACCACATTGGATCTGTTTGCTTTCTTCATGCCTGGTCGCACAATCAGCACGGGGACAGGGATACCTCACTGCTCACAATCACGCTTCTTTCATGTTTAATTTACTTTTTTTCAACATAGCTGAAAGTGGCTGCTTGAGTCAAAGACTTCCCAGCCGTTTGTTGCAATATCCAAGCATTCTAGAGAACAGTTTATTTTATATATATATATATATATATACAATATAATATTGCTTTGTAAAATGATTTTTCTGAATATGTACTTTTTTCTCGGAACAAAATAAACCAATCAATCATTTTTAACCTTTATTTTGTTATTTCTGGTCTGGCAGTAATTTCTGGACCGCAGTAACTCCTGGACTATTACACCAGTTATGGACTGGATGTATTTCCTACTTTGACATAGGCTGTACTGTACCTTTTTATTTTCCCATCACTCTCGAGGTCTTTACATTTTTCTATCAAGAAAGTATATTCAGCTTCAGCTTTTTGATAAAGTTTCTGGCTGAAACTTTGATTAGCCTTCAAAAGAAGTTCAGAAATAAAATTCATAGATATATATTAAAAGTAGTCTATGGTACTTCGCTATTGCTCCTGTCGAATAGTCAAAATACAACAGTTTATTTTATTTAATATTGCTTTGTAAAATGATTTTTTTGAATATGTACTTTTTTTGTTCTAACCTCTGTGTTGCTATACTCGGAACAACAACAAGTCACAGCAAACATTAGCCATTGTTTAATTTTGACTGAAAAATTATGCATTAATTAGAGAGCAACAAGTTAATTAAACCTAGTTTCAAAATTTTAGCTGTACTAGTATTGTTTAAGTACGGTACGCATCTGGCTGCCCTTGTAACTTTTGGACTACAACTCTGTAGTAGCAGTCTAAAAGTTACTGACTAGTGTAAGTGGGTATGCTGTTTCAAAAATGGTTAAAGAAAATTTGCAAATAGATTGAAATTTATGCAATTGAATTTTTTTTTGCATATTTAAGAACAGCAGGCCACACAATTCACGGCGGACAATCCGCCGTCACAGCATGTGATGTCCGCGGGAAGTACCATCTAGATGGGTCATATTTGTCCGCCAAGAAATAGCACATTAGCACAGGAACTAGCGATACAAATCGTCATTGCATAACACAAACAACTTTTGTTGCGACAATATAATTTCCCGCGCATCTAGAAAATGTGAATACTGTATCCCTTAGCTTCTATTCAAACAGTAAAACTTTCGATTTTTACGTTGCTTCATCCATTGACGACATTGAATCACCGTAACAAAGGTGAATTCTTCGCTAAGACTCGATGGGAGTATGGATACTTCTACACTAATCACACGCAACTTAGTTCAAGTTTTACGTCCCAACGTCTGGCTTTCATCTCCGAGTAATATTGATAAGGCAAGGTTGGTTACAAATTAGATTATACGAGTAGACTATTACAGCAAGATGCAGCAAATTTGTTAAGTTTTGGTATTACAGTAAGAGAGAAATGGCCCAGAGAAAATTTACTTTTGCTCACATGACACGCAGAAATATACTTAGTAGAAAATAGTAGCGTTAGTGTAGAAGTTTTCCAACTCGTGCCCAGAGCATTGTGACGCAAGATGCCACACGACCTCGTAGGTAGAAGTTAATCAGTTATGCGGCGTATTGAGCACTGAGCAGCTACATGGCGCTTTGACTCTTCAAGCGCACGTCGTTGGTCTGATAAAAGCCTTTCAGAGTGATTTCACTGAAATTTTAAAAAGCCTTCTAAAGCGTAGCTATAGTTCTCAAATGGTGAAGAATTATCGAGATAAAGTGATTAAGCATGATGATCCACGCTAAAACTGGTGTGTCCGCCGTGAGACTTAATTTGTCTGCCGAGATAGCTGCTCAGACCGGACGTGGACACGTTTGTCTGCCGTAAACAAAAACGAATTTCGAGGCCTGGAACAGGGATGTGCAACCATTTTACAGGAGCGGGCCAAATGAAGTAGTGATAATGCAGCTGAACGCAACCATAGGCGACGATTTTTTCTCAGAAGAGAGGAATTCTGGGTGGGCGAGAGTTTTCAAAAAGATTTCATTGAATGTATATGTTCACAAATTCGCAATGGTTAGTCTTTCTCACAAAGACTGCGTTTAGCATCGCTGCAGCAATTAAGCTTTAATAGGTTTGATGTTCGCTTTCTTGCGCCTTACGATCTTATGAGCGCTGCTAAAACAAACAAACTTCTTTTATGTTTTTATTTGTGACTTAAGAAGCGAGTGACTTGTTATCTTTAAAGTGGTGCCTTAGGATTTGCCGCAAAATGTTCCGACAGGTGACTGTGCGGATATTGCAGTTTTGTACCGCGCCAAGCTTACATACAATGTGGTCATTCAGCACAAGTTCAGTTGTAAAGTAGTCCTGAACAGAAAAAGGTTTATTTGACCAACTTTTTCAGATTCAAAATAATTTTTCAATTGATCAGTGATCACGCTACTTAGCCTACTGTACAATTGGCGAAAATGTATTCAGAACTTCCGAAATGGAAACAAGATGCAGCGTGACATTATACAAAAAAGCAAAAAAGTAGTCCTGAACAGAAAAAGGTTTATTCGACCAACTTTTTCAGATTCAAAATAATTTTTCAGTTGATGACGCTACTTAGCTTACTGTACGATTAGCGAAAATGTATTCAGAACTTCCGAAATGAAAACATGATGCAGCGTGACATTATACAAAAAAGCAAACGAAACCAAGACGGAAAGAAATGTAACCTGTTGGAAATAGGCGCACATACTCGAAAGCACTAATAGAAAGCCCAAGAACAAATGAATGACATATAGAAAGACAACATTTCTTCATTTAATGTCATCTCTACGTTCATTCGTGCTGGACGTGGCTTCTTCAGCGTTATCATCTCGATGCCTTTTGGAAGCTGGTTTTAAGAAAGCGCAAATAGATGTTTGACTTTGCTTTATGTTTAACTTTTAAATAATGAAATGACAACATCGCGCAGTGCCGGTGCCCCAATTTATACCCAGCAACAAGTTTGTGAGGAAAGATTTTTAAAAAGCTATTGTCTCAGTACGTCTTTAGTTTGTATTGGTTATTTTATTGTCATGTTCATTATGATGTCATATTCCCTTACGCTGAACCGAAACTGAAGTTTGATTGTGACGTAACGAAAGTGAGACCAATTGTACAAAAGATCAAACGTGGCTTTCTCTCACCAGGAATTGCCATCGTGTGGCAGTTGTCGTACTAACAACAGTGCAGTGAGTACCGCATTTTTTTAACGCAGCGGTTTTGCGGAATTGCTTTGTTCTGTTGCATACCTAGCGAGAGACATAGAGTAAAACAAGAAGTTACGCTGCAGTTGGTTAGATAATTGAGCGTTTAACAAAAACATAAATAATTGAAACAAACACTTCATAAGTGTCATGAAAACAGGGTGGGCAAAACATATTTTGCCCACCCTCGTTTCACTGTATGGTGGGCGCCGCCCATCCGGCCCACCCTATTTCGACGCCTATGAACGCAACAATGCTTATTCAATAATATAAGACTAGACAATCTTCTCTTTAAGTTTTGAATGTTGTCATAGGCCTCACAAAAGCTGCACGTAGGATGCCCAATGCCAACCCTTGTTTTAGAACTTGACTACGAGACAGTATGGAGTAAATTGCAAAACTATGGCTGATGAAGTCATTGGCAACGCGAAGAAGCTTACAGCTTTTGCAGACATCATTTTTTCAAAGGACTTCTTAAAACTTAAATGAGTTACCGTATGCCTTCATATTTTGTTAATAAGATGCTAGTCTTGGCATACAATGATAAGCAAAATTGATCAAACATAGTGTGTATATATAATATATACCAACTTTTGGTTTACTTTTCAAGAAATTGCAAAACTTTTGACATACACCACACCAGTGTTTACAAGTCGTCTCATGAATTTCAGCTCGATTACAAAAATTTAGTTAACATTAAAGTTAACATTTTGCGTGTTGCCGGTGGCAAAAATGTAGCACAATAGTATTATACAAAAAATATATTCAAAGAATGTGCTTTTCAACTACAGTACAACTTAAACAAACACCTTACTTTCGTAACAGTCTGTCATAAAGCATAATCATTAAACAAGTCTGCCTTAAATCAAATTGAAAGGTTGCACAATGTATTATTGAGACCTTTATTGAAGACTGCCATGATTAAAATAATCTAAAATATTTTTTATTCAGGATGTCGCCTTTCCGCTTATGGATGGGTTGGGGTCACCAGCTTAGCCCTTTGCTAAGCGCCACACGGTCTACGAAGCAACTGTGATGGAAGTCGCTTCGGCGACGCGACCGTGTAGCTGTATAACAATAACTGTGTAGCCTACTTATTACCGTGTTCACTGTTCACTGCGTCCAGTAGTTTATTCCACGTTACTGTACATCCAAAGGTTGAGGGTTGTATCTCCAATATATAATCATTACTTTGATACAAGATCCGAAATAAATCGATTATGCATTTAAACATATATCCAGTGCTTGACTGTAATAAGCGACCGTTAAGCAGACGTCCAAAACGAACTAACTTTCTTTTTCAAGTTTCAGAAATAAAAATGGCTTCTTACAAGAGAGGAGCGCATCTCTCATAACGAAGAAACAAACACTGCGCTCTCACTAAATCTAACGTCACATTCCAGAACTGTGGAATAGAGGACCAATCACGTGCTACTACGAGCTTGTCTCTCCAGTGATGCACAAAACACATTATTATTTGGGTTCCATGGAGGGGAGTACCGCGACATAGCTCCCCCTCTAAGTGGGTACGAAGTTATGCGAACACACGACAAGAATACAAAACAAAATGACAAAATATTGGTAGTTCTGGGTGAATCGGCTGATGGTCGTTGTTACGGCATGAAGCAGGCGTAGAAGAATGATCGTTGTTCTTCTAGCATGACGGTCATTCCGAGTAGCGATCCGGATGTGATAAAAATCCCGCGGAACGGCCGCAGTATCGCGTGAGCGATCGACATGCAGAGTATTCCTGCTCGCGATGACATAATGTCCGTAATTGTCCAATCAGTCCTTAGATTTCTTCTGATCTTTCAAAGTTGTGTCACCCAGTCTACAGCAGTGTTGGAGGTGAATATCTACAAAGTATATACAAGGCAGTAAGAGTCCTTCATAAGGAAGGTGTCTAAAGTAAGTCAAAAATTTTGAATCACACTCATACTCAAAGATGTTCAAGACTCACCAGAGAAACGAAGGGACACGAACACAGAATCCCTAGACTCAAGGTAAGGTAAAAAAAAGGAACTGTGTACAGCAGAAAGGTACGGTAAAGGCAAGGGTTCATCACTTCCGGAAACGAGTAGGTAACCTGACTTCTCTGCCGGTACGTGTCACGTAGTGTGAAGCGGTCGATGAGACAGGGAGCTCATCGGAAACCCTAGGATCATCCTGGGAACGAACGTACTGCATAGAAGAAGTCGAAGAAGTTAAGAACGTATCGTCTCGAAACGGCAGTGACGTTTCGGCATGACTTGAAAAATCCTCATCAGGGGAAGTGTCCATATAAGCAGGTTTTAATCTGTCAATGGTAACCCAGCAAACATTGTACTTCGGCCCAACGTAGTGTGACAGTTGGTAAAATAATGCTCCTCCGTTGGCACTACGTTGTGGCCGAAGTTGACCCAACGTATCTTGCACCATTCGTCGCAGTTGGGACAACTTCTTTAAAATGTTTGGGCCAACGTTATCCCAACTCTGCACCCAACGTAGTTCATCGTTGGTACCCTACGATGGCCCAACGTATTTTGCACCATTCATCGCAGTTGGGACAACTTCTTTAAAATGTTTGGGCCAACGTTATCCCAACTCTGCACCCAACGTAGTTCATCGTTGGTACCCTACGATGGCCCAACGTATTTTGCACCATTCATCGCAGTTGGGACAACTTCTTTAAAATGTTTGGGCCAACGTTATCCCAACTCTGCACCCAACGTAGTTCATCGTCGGTACCCTACGATGGCCCAACGTATTTTGCACCATTCGTCGCAGTTGAGCCGACTTATTTTAAAATCTTTGGGCCTACGTAATCCCAACTCTACTGCCAACGTAGTTCATCGTTGGTACCTACGCTGGCCAAACGCACTTTGCACTTTTCGTCGCAGTTGGCCATACATATTTTGCACTAATCGTTGTAGATGAGCAACGTTGGTTAAACTTAACCTGCAATTTCAAGTTGACACTGTCCTGATGATCCATATGCCAATACGATGACCACCTTCTTGTACTGAGCAAATTTAAGTCAATGATGTAAACAAACGTAAAGTTGTTGAAAAATACATTTATTCGAATGGAAAATGCACCACCCATGCACAATTCACAGCTACGACAAGACATGCATAAAAGTCTAAAAACACAGTGGACTGAGGTACTTCATGCCTCATCAGAAGACTGCGCCTGGATGTAACAACGTGATCTGCTGCGTTTGGGACGCATATTCAGGGGCGCCGGAGCGATTTTTGACTGGATGGGCAGGAGTATGAAAAAAAGGCACTTTTGTTGCTGAAAAGCCAATTTTTTTTTAAAAATAGGATATAGCGATAATGCTCATCTATCAGCTCATTGTCGAGTAATGATACAAGTGTCCGCTATACAAAGAACAATGGCACGGAAGGGCATCATGCTATTTTATAATGATGTAATATAACTTACTGTGATGGAGAATTTTGTGTCCTGAATATTATTTTGAGACAAAAATAGAACATTATAAGTAGGCTAAATGCGAATAGGATACATTGTTATATTGCAAAGTATGCAGTAGCTTACATGACCTTAAAAGGGCACCATTGCCCCCTCTTCCTTCCCCATCCACAGAAACTTGAGGGCAGGGGGCATCCGCTCCCCCTGCTCCCCCCCGCTTCCGGCGCCCCTACGCATATTGCCCTTTCCAAGTGAAAACATGCGTTCCACAGCAGCGCTGCATGGTTGGTGTTGGTGTGTTGTATTTCAAAAACAAGTTGAAAACGTTTAGTCGGAAAGGTATCACTGTTCCAAGCGTGCTGTGATAGTTTAGCATGTATAAATCTTTTAACGAGGTCCACTGCACCAACATCGCTCTTTTCAGGGGCATAGAGCTCTTGAAATAAAGTATATTCAACGTCCGCGATGCCATTCATGGATTTTTCGCTTTCTGTCTCTGATCCCTGGTTTTCAATACATGGGTGATCACCATTTGGCGAACTTCTTCCGTATGTATTCCAGGGAACCATTCCAACCAACGCAAAAGCCGGTAATTCGGATGAGTCGCGCTGGCCCGAATACATTGTGAAACTCTTATTGTGAAACGAGATTTTCCATGAAAACAAAAAATGACGCTTAGCGCTTGACGCTTAAAATTAGCAAAATAGTTGACGGCGCTATCACTTCCGTCAACTGAAAAATAAATTGACGGCGCTAGCTTCAGCGTCAACAAAAAGTTGACGCCGTCAAGTGACGCCGTCAAATTGACGGCGTCAACGTACAACACTGGACAAAATGCCTTGTTGTTCATCTGTGGTACTGCGCTTCAATTTTCGTAACACGTATCCCCCAATATATTCTATTATGTGTATTTCATCAGTTGTAAGCACCGTATTAGTCGTTTGTTGTTGTTGTGAAACTTTGCTATTTTCATCTCTGAAATGTAAATTTCAAAACGTTAATGTTTGTGTATTGAACATAGATGCTGGCAAGAGTATTTAATGGTATACAAATCGTAAATTCGTGCTATTTTTTACGGTAATGTAGGCAAAGTTAAAATATGCATCTTGCCCCGTTTTATGCATCTTGAGTAGCCTATGTCTCATTTACTGGCTGGTATAGACAATTGCGTTATCTATTTGGCGACTTTATATGAAGTTTTTGGATATCGACCAATAAATACAGACTGAATTAAGACTAGTTTCGTACTTGAAGATAAGACGGAGAGATTGGGATTGGCTCAGTCAACAGCAATCCCACGAGATCACTGGATAAGCATATTAATCATTGAAGGCAGTTTCTGAAATCTGGCAGAACTGTCGTTCGTCGTACCAGACATGATTGAAATAAATGTAAATCACTGTTGATAAGCTACATTGGTTAAACAAGCTATAGCATCGGTATAGAATGAAAATGCCACTATATGTTTGGTTTTTACCTCAGAAACACATCAAACAATTTTCTTGTTTGCTCCACTGCTTCCATACGTTGAAGTTTTCCGTGAAATAAACTTGGGATCACTTCAATTGCATCACAGCTAAACTTGTGAAAAAGTTCGCTCCCATTTGTGGTGGATTCGAATGCACGAATGTAATATTGAAGAGCTGCATCAGTGAAGTTATCAAGTGAACCACCAATTTGTAACCACATCTTCTGTACTGATGATTCAGACACTAAAAAAATACAAAGTGTGTAATGAATACTACATGTAGTGGCGGATGTCCCGGTAGCACCTTTTCAAAGTGTACCACAATACGTTTCCTAAAAGGAAACTTGTCTACAAATTCCCAAATCAAAGACATCTTAACCAAAATAGAGGATTCAAACCAACGACCTCCAGTCTTCTGGCCAATAGCATACTCTCTACGCCATGTTGGTTGGTCGAAAACTCGATCTTAGCAACTATAGCCTATTATTACTATCCTTTTCCCTAACCCTCTGATTGGTCCATTCCCTCTATACACCTATGTAATGGTACATTTTCAAAAGATGCGTCCCGGTAGCTTATGTTTCCATTATATATTGGTGTAATGACGCTATTCAGTAGAATCAGGGCTCCAGAGAGGGGGGTCAGGGGGACCAATGGCCCCTCTACAAACGAAAACGCGATATATGATGTCTTAGTTGCAACCTGAAGGGGTATGGGCCTCCGTTTCAAGAAATTAGGAGCCTCATTTTGCTATTTTGACGTCTGGAATGTGGTCTAACAATTTCCCCTTTTTACGTCGATTCGACGTAGGCAGGTGTTGAATAGATGCAATATTTGTGATATGTTTTAATTTGGCAGACTGGATATGCCTACCACAGCAATTGTTACACACAAGTGGCTGACTGCAGTCAGATTTTAACGTTGATCCGTCGTCGCCAGACGTAGAAACAATGTGTAAATGGACGATTCAGGCTATAAAGTTGTCTTGCCGGTCTACAGGCAGGTAATATGCGGAACTGTAGTATTTTCTGGTGTTATTGCATGTGTTTCCAGCGTGCTTTGACTTGACATGAAAACGCAATCCCCCGTTGGTTTTGTAAGTTTTCGGACATAATAAGTGACATCTGCAAAAATACCGGATAATAGGTATCCAAACAATTTTATTCAGCTTTCAACACACAACTGCACAATTTAATTAGAGGTGCGAGGTCCTTTGAAACGCTTTCTTACCCAAATTCACGTTGCACTGTAGACGCGCTCGTTGAAATGGGAATACTTTGAAATTCTTCATCTTCGATTATTTCCACAAGATACTCGACGGTTGAATTATCAGAACTGTTTTCCATTGCACTGTTATAAAAAGCCAAACTTCTTCTAGCCCTGTTGGTTGTTTATAGCTGGATAAGATAAACTTTGATAACCATATAGCCTACAGTCAGTCGTTTTGTATCGTATTTCGTAGACCTTTGCTACCCTATACTAATTTAATATTGTTGCTAGCAAGAGTCTATGTATTTACCCTGCTTATTGACCTGTAACATCCCGATTAACCTACTTCAAAATTTCACACAATAATCTGAAAAGACAAGCGGTAACGAAAATAAACTTTTAAACCACCTAACAATAATGCTATGGTAGGAACAGTCTATTGATGCACATCCCTGGAAAGGTAATTTAATACTGAATCCGATGCATGTACAATGTACGAGAGTGGGAAAAACGAAGATTTGTTTCTTTATGATAAAAATCAGGCAGCTTTCAAATTTGACCCGCGTTCATAAACACGTTTATTAACAAACTTTAATAATATGTATTACAAACATGTTAATATCATTCAACGCTCAAAGGCCTTGCGATTGTTTTTCCAGCAGTAAAAGATTCTAGTTCATAACTGAAAGAAGTTATAAGCGGTTAAACTTTAAGGCACTTTGTGCCCCTGCCCAGAAAAACATCGTCTCAAAAAGCCCAGATATGAAAGAGTTAAACTGTTGGACATAGAGGGATAAAAATTAGAGTATGAATTAATATCAGAGTTGCAATATAGTTTGAGGCAACTGCGAAAGGTTACAGATAATAATGAATCCCAAAACTAAATGATAAGTGACTAAGGAACCCTTTAAAACCTTGGATTACAATAAACTTAAACCAACCAAAAAGCTGTTACCTAACAAATGTACCTTAGATGATAATTTTTTTATAAAACTAAAATAGAACTTTAGTTCAACTAATCTTCTAAGGTTAAAGAGTATGAATTAAAATCAGTATTGTAATATAATTTGTGGCAACTGTGAACATACCTAGGCAAGGAAGTAATTAACAACAAATTTCCTACAAAATTATGAGTAGGGAAAGTACCGACTTCTTTTTTAATTTTCCAGACGAATTAAGATTACGCAACGGTTGTGACACCGATGAACGATGACGCGGTGGAACTAATATAATGTCATTGCTCAGCTTTTAAGACACTGCTTTGTTTGGCTACACTGCTCTGTTTGGCTACACTGCTCTGTTTAGTTACCCTGCTTCTTGCTGTGTGCTACCAGACGTAGCACTGTATGGTGACTGTCTTTCTCACAAAATAAAACAAACAAGATATAAATCATTTCAATTTCACATAAAATACACAAACAAGAAATAATACTCAGCTTTTACTACTTTTCTACACTGCTACCAGACGCTAAGGACATTGTCAGGACTCTTGCTCTGTTAGGACTCAGCTTGTCTCATCATATAAACAAATAAGAATTAATATCAATTTCACATAAAATAAACAAACAAGAAATGATACCCAGCTTTCACTGTTTTTTCACACTGCTTCTTGCTCTGTACTGGCAGATGTAGGCTACCATTGTAAGGGGACTGTTTTCCTCATAAAATAAACAAACAAGAAATAAATAATAACAATTTCGCATAAAATAAAACAAACAAGAAATAATACCAACTTCACATTAAATAAACAAACAAGAAACAATACTCAGCTTTCACTGCTTTGTCACACTACTTCTTGCTTTGTAGTGCCAGTCGTAGCATTGTAAGGGGTTTGTGTTCCTCATAAAATAAACAAACAAGAAATAAATAATAACAATTTCGCATTAAATAAAACAAACAAGAAATAATAGCAACTTCACATAAAATAAACAAACAAGAAATAATACCCAGTTTTCACTGCTTTGCCACACTGCTTCTTGCTCTGTACTGGCAGACATAGCATTGTAAGGGGGCTGTTTTCCTCATAAAATAAACAAACAAGACAACTACCAGGGCAGTGCCAGAGCACTGCTTTTCTCATAAAATAAACAAACAAGAAGTACTGCCAGGAGAGAGGCTAAGACTCTGCCAGACTGCTCTGCCAAGACTCTGCTTTTTAGCACTGCCGGAGCACTGCTTTTTAGCACTGCCAGCGGACAACGAGAGGATCATACTCTACTACTTACGACGTAACGGCAATGTGGGTTCTCGACTCCTCCCAGTAAATTTTGGTATTGAAGACTTCCCGATCAGTGAAAAATTTTAACTCGCCAACCCCTTTTCTATTGCTTTGCCATGTTCCAACTAAAGTTATGTTTTTGTTCCGAAGCCATTCTGCTTAATCAAGTGGAGTGTAACATCGATCAAGGGATATGTTTCGTCCTTGAAGTGAAGAAACTCTGTCCAAATTGTGTACCAACGTTTCCACATATTCCATAATAGAAGTCAGATAGTGTGGTCCTGGTTCACCTACTGGCTTACCCGCATAAGCTATGGCGGTATATAGGTGAATGACATACGCGCACTATTTATGCTTCTTAGCAACAAATCATATTAGCAGGCTTATTTTTTGCCTGAAGCCTATTGCCTGAAGGACACACCAACGCGGGATGGAAACAAAGCCTCATCCAGTGAAAGGAAGTCTTCTGGTATTAAAATCTTTTCACAATTTCCTGTAAAATATTGGAAAAGTTCTCTGATTGCTGTAAATCGGCCACTTTGCCAGCGATCGACCCTTGTGCCTTTATCATCAAAACGAATATTTGCAGACAGAAATTTGAATCGGTTCAACGACATTGTCGCACTAAATATAGGAAGTCCATAGTCCATATAAATGGGATTTCAAAGCAATGTTAATTCGGTGAAACGTTCGCTTGAGTAGTCCTCTAATATACCACAATTCAATGAATGCTTCTAGTTCCGTGATATCAGTTTGCTGAAAATGTGAAGCATGCCAAGATGTTTGTTGAGCCTCCGATATTCGCGATCGTCTCTCTCGTATACATGTGCTGGTGCTTGAAACAATGATGTAGATCATCTCTGCTGTAAATAAGAAATGCCATGCATCATACGACGTCGTTGCATATTGATAATCGCGCTTTACTCCTGGTAAACTGTGCACCAAATTAGCAGAATTTTGTCTTCCTCTTATTGATGGTTGCTTGGTACTCCAAACAACTTTTTCTCTACTTCTTTGGTCAACAACCACCGAAATTCGCTCCTCTTCCTGGTCAGGCAATGTATGGTAATTTTGCTCATCCAAGGCGCTATGTAATGAATTGACGGCATGGCTCCTACGACGTTGGGACTGCCTATGTCTCACGGTCACAACATCATCTTCGCTACTCTTGTCAGATGTTAGCAGACCACCTTCACCATCAGATAAAGGCAATTCAACAAAAAATTTGCATCTCTTTCATCTTCGGTTGCTAATAAATCTGCCGTTTGCCTTGCATCATAATACACATTCAAAGCCATAATTTTGAACTGTGGTATAAGGTAGCCTACACACGGGCCAATTGCTGAAACAAAATGACTTCATTTTGCAAGAAAAATAAATCCAACATAGGGTGTGAGAAGATTTTTTTCTTCAACTGTTCGTTTAGGATGGTTTTAACCAAACATTTTTGCGCGTAAACTATAAAATCACAATTTCGGGCCCCCAACAAACACAGGCCTGGGCCCTCAAGAATACGCCGTACCTTCCGTACCCCTCTCTCATAGGCCTTGCTGAGAGGTTAGAATGTTGTGCAATGCCAAAGGATAATCGATAAATGCAAATCGGTTGGTAAAAAATCGGTTGGTAAAAATTAAAATTTGTGACACTTTTTTCAAAATCTAATTTGCGCCCAATACAATAGGCTACAAAGATCAAAAAGGAGTCTTTCTTTTACTGTAGCCATTGTTAAACAATAGAATTGTGACGATGCAAATTTACATGAGCTAAAGCCGTGCATTGCATTCCTGGTAAATCCTTTCATCATCATCATCATTTTATTTTTCGTCATTAACGCGTCCGGGACGAAAAAGATAATAGGCCTAACTACAAAAATCGATGTAGCCTAGACCTATCGGCACGTTAATGAATGGGAAAAGGTGGCAAAACCTTGAAAGGTTTAAAACATGCCTGAATGGAAAATCATGTAGTAGATCAATAGTTATTAGTTAGCACGGCCACAAAACCTAAAAAACAAATAGCAAAAAAATTCAACACTCAAAAAATTCAACATCAAGGCTTTTTCCAAAAACATGTGTTTCTCGGCAGTCAAGTGTAGCAAGAACTTAGCGATAGACACGTGTTTTGCCCATGAGGCTGGGCTCATCTACATGTTTTTGGGAAAAGTCTTGATGGCTAGTGTGGAGGCTACACGGGTATGGTTAGCGAAACACAAGGCTCGCTGTTCTAGTGAGTATAGTCAGGTAGTGCTGACGCCAGGAAGATCGCTCCGTCTCAACAATCCATTAAACGTTAATGTAGTCAAGGATGGCTGTCCAATTCGCCAACCTTTCGCCATTTACATGTCCGCTGTAGAAATGGAACTGACTGACATGCAAGAAGATGTGGCTCTAAAAAATTTCAGTCAGTGCAACTCTATCATTGAGTTCTACCACAGGTTCCAGAGAATAAAATCCAGAACTAAAAAAGACTACTGTACGACTCATTTCTATTTTATCTACGACTTATTGTTGTGAATCTTTATTCTTTGTAATAAACTTTGTAAAATCAAAACATCGTGCAACCTTGACAAATGAACACTTGGAAGATTTAATTTGCACAGCATTAACAACTTATCGTCCAAATTTTTAGAGATTAGCAAGTCAAGTACAAAACTGATATGGATCAGTAATCATTGTATTTTTATTGCTTATATGTTATTTTGTGTCAACTGATTTTGCGGCTCACTGGTATTTATGGTTTATCTGCAAGCGGCTCTTTCTTTGAACAACTGCGCCCACCCCTGGAATAGACAGTTGAAAGGTTACCAGTAAGCGGTTTTCTTGACAAAACCTTTACAGTTGGCTAGGTGTAAAGCAAGTATACGGGTAGTTGAATTAACAAGTAATTATGAGCATTCATTGAATATCCAGGCCTGATGCTTATAGCGCAATGTAGGTTGTCATGACAAAGTTCATTAAATTACTATATGTGCCAATTGTCATTTTATCATAAACAGAGATTATTCAAGATAAACAGAAGCCCTTCTATTGTCAGACGTAATAAAAGCCTTCGTATCCCCTTCTCTAGATATCCCTGCTGGGGGCTTCCAACTCTATCAAGCCTGCCCCCGTTACCCGTGATATCATCGCCATTGGGATTTGTTTGGTCCAGGTCCAAATTGAGACAAAGGCCATTCGCTTGTGCGGTTGTTTAAGATGGTCGTGACTACACGAGGGCTACGCACACACTCTTGGCCAGCTCCATGTTTACTGCGGTCCAATAAGATCGAAACGTGCAGCTTCAGGGGAACTGGTTGCAACGGGCTGCCGGGTGCTCTGTTTATCGAGGCCTGCCTTACACAGTGCCTTCCCATAATGCACTGCCCTCTTCCGCCGAAAAGAGATTGCCGTTGGGGACTTTTACGTGTGTCTATTAGCCTCAGGAGTTGCTAGAAATGAGCCTAGTTTTTAGCCTGGGTTCACCTCTAGTCTACACCGTGTTGAGGCATCTCCATAGAGATGGAAGCTGAACAAAGTCAGCTCCCTACACTCCGATTTCGTAAAGGCTACATCTAAGTAGAGGCTACACACTCCGATCCAATTGTAGGCTACATCTAAGAGAAATAAATAAATGAATTTGAAACATTTTCATTAAAGCTGTGCAAGCGACACATCTCAACAGCACCATCAACAACAATACTGACACACAAATTCAATGCAAGATAGGCCTACACAAATTGGCTTGGGACAGATCACATGATATGCACAAAACACTAAATAATAATTTTATTGCAGCTTGATACTATTATTTCGCAAAGATGTCCAACTCTGCAGCAAAATGTTGTATGGTGTGCAATACGCACATCAGGCGTTTTGCCCATGACAAAGGGGGCTCGGAGTGAGAGGGTGGCCCGGAAAGACTCTTCGTACCCCTGGTGAAAATTTCTCTCAAAGGCCCTGCCTCTCAGTGTGATTTAAAGAATCGATTTCGCTATAGTAATAACATCTTCAGCTAGCACATGTAAAAAAGAAAATTTGCAAAATACGTAAAATAAAGTAAACTCCGATATTATCAACACGCATAAAAATTCTATTTTAAATAGATGGTAAACGGCTAACAAAGGTTTCGTAAAAACGTGGAACCAACGTTGAAAAACAACGAACTGTCTGTTATATTTCATTTATATTATTTTTATAAGTAAAACAGGCCAAGTGACATTATGATAATGAGCTTTCTAATTGCACATACTCAGGCAATGAAAATACTGCTGATAGTGTGTTGGGTTGTAAGCTAAATGCTGTTGATTTAGAATTCCGATAGATTTACAAGTAGCCTAATTCAATTCAATTCAATTTGTTTTTCTTTGTCGGAAAACAACAGCAATGATAAAGTTATCAACAGTTTACGGGAATAAAACCAACAAAAGGAAACGGCGGCAAAACCAAGGAAGTTTAAAACGTGCATGCGTCTGCAATGTAAATTTAAAGGATACGTCGATGAAAGTAAATTTAAGCACGGCCACCAAACCTAACAGTTTAAAATAGATAAATTAGTTGCAACAGTGCCTCGTTTTCAAATAAAATGAAGTGTTCGCAGAAACGACTATGGTGCAGTTTAAAAATAGGAATCGATAACTGATGTGTTCAGGAATATAGCCTACACTAAGTTGATTATTGTTTGAACATGATATTAAAGTGATGATCATAAATGATGAAAAATGTAGTGAAGAAGATATGAAAATGGTCTTGATGGCATGCGGGTGACTTCGGTATTGGAGAGGGATGGAGTTTCTTGGCGTTTTTCAAATGAATTTCCAACTAAACTTCTGGAGAATGATGAAGCTTCATTGTTGAAATACCGTGTTCTTGACAACAAATCTACACAACAAAGTAACAGAGAGCTTTGAACAAGTAAGTTACAATATACGTAGTTCGGCTAATTAAGGGCGTATTGCGTTGGTAACATATTAAAGCGTTGTAACATATTAACATCAAATAGCAGGCTATTGAAATTGAATAATTTTAGGCGGTGGTGGCAGACGCACGACAGTGACTGCTGAAATAAGCTAAGCAGATACTTGGTGTCAAACAGTAGTACTTGAAAGATTAAATATACAAAAGTTGACGCATGCTAATCAGCTTGAATTTCAGTTCTCAGATGGGTTTTCAGTTTGCTGCAGAATAATGAAAATGTTTCGATTTCAGTAACGTTTTTGGGAAGATCGTTCCAGACTTTAACTCCACTGAATTGGATGGATTGTTGGGTTAACTTTTTGGAGTAAGCCTAATAGGGAAGAAAAAATCGATTGCTTTTCTGTTTGATATGTGATGCAAGTTGCTGTTAAGTTGAAATAGTGAATTAAAGTTTTTTGGCAGTTGATTATGTTTCAGTTTAGCCTAAACATGAATTTGTCAGTTTCAATAGTGTAAAAGTCATCAATTGTGAAAAAACTGTCAACATTGTATTGTGGTTCATGCTTAGTGATCATTTTTTATGAAATTGTTGCAATTTTTTGCAGTTTATTTACAATGGCAACATGACCATGCTTTCAAGCACTAATGTAATATCTTAGATTGCTTTCAATAAGTGAATGATAGAGAGAAATCAAGTTTGTGGTGTTTAAGTAAGGTTTAATCTTGCAGATTATTTCGAAATTTCGTCGCACTTTTTGCAGCAAGTGAATCATCTGAGATTTCCACGACAAATTTTCATTCAGTAAAATGCCTAAAAAACTAGCAGTGTTAAGACGTTCAATGAGTTGATTATAAGCAGATAATGTATGGGTTAAGTTAAAAGACTTTGTATTAATATTTACATCCTACATTACTATCTTAGTAGGCTAAGGATAAGTGAGAATTATTGTCTTATTTATTACTACAATAAGAGGACTAATGTTTGTACATTATTTTTCTGCTTACACAGTATTTCTGAAAACATCGTGTCGCTTGTAGGCTATACTTGCACTAAATATTAATTAACCCGATTAATATGGTTTGTAAACAAATACAACTTTTAGGCTACAAACTTGTATACTTTTTAACATTGTCACGATTTCTTTCTATCTCTTAACAGGAAAAAGACTTGGAAAGGTTCAATGACGTAGTTGGGTCAAACCGAAAAGCAGTCAATTAAATGTTGACTAATTCTACTAGTGAAATGATAATCTGACTTCTTGAAGAACTTTAACGAACGGCTTCTCAAATAACTCTAATTTCAAACACAATTTATATCAGCACCAACTCTCATCTACTTGTATTCAATTACTTCAAGTCTCAATCACCAATAATTTCTGCATCAACTACCAATCCACAACTCATAACACAACTCTCATAATCAACTCATAATAATCATCATAATAATTATTACACAAACTACACCACTATTTATAGAAGGGTTCTCGGTATAGTAACTTCGAGAAGGTTACGTAAGGTTACATCATAACGAACCATTGTTCTATCAAGCAGCATTTAAATGTAAACAACAGAAGTCTCTAGATCATCACGTAGGGAAAATGATTCCAGAAAATACACTTTACATAATACAGATTTCGTAATCAGAGGTTACTTCAGGTCATAACCGATAATAACACATCGCACCAGAATTCTACAACCAAAACAACACGCTCGTTGAAGATACAAAGCAAGCCATCGCGAGGCATTGCACCTTGATTGTGACAAACATTAATGTGCAAAATGGATTGTTGGACAAATTGCTTAGAATCTTGACCTTCATTTAATGTTGGAGATATAGCCTATCAAACTGGATTGGACCTTCTTCAAGAAGCCCTCAACCGTGGATATAAATTGTTTATACAGGAGTACTTAAAAGGTGTAGTCTATCAACAAAAGTGAATGGAAATGGAGAGTTTTATGCAAGGTAGCATATTGCTGAAGCTAAAGAAGACATGAAAAGCCACATGATGTTGAAACTAAAGTAAATGTTGGCTCCAAAGAAGTGATAGCTGCTAACTGCTCCTGTGTAGCCGGGTATGCATATTTTTATAAAGTTTAGGGCTAAAGAATGCTTTTCGATGACGTGGGTTTGATTCCCACCCCTGTCATAACTTTTTCTTTCTCCGTAATTACCCTGAAACAAACAAACGGATGCGTAGCTCGCTAGAGCGTGGGCAGAAAGAGGGTCTATCGCTTATGCGCAGTTTGGTCAAATCTATTTGGAGGCATTGTCATTTATCTACTCACATTTTCAAAGCATGGCTGTGAGCAGGGCCGGATTAACCATTAGGCTAATAAGGCTATAGCCTTAGGCCCTGGAAAAATTCGGCCTTCAATTTTTTTTAAGGTTAAAGTTTTGTAAGGCTGATAATGATACAGATCCAGTAGGCTACAGTACAGTTTTTGCTTAAAAACGAATGACCGAGTTGAGTCAATACATATGAAGAGCCCATTTCCAAAACCATGTAGGCGCCACTTTCACCGAAATTGAGTTTAGAGCAGGGGTTTTCAACCTCGGGGTCGCGAGCCGTGTTTCAGAGAGTCGCGAGAAGAAAAAAAAGATTAAAATTTTTGCCAGATAAGATTAAAAACTGTGTTTTTTTCGCAATCGACCATTCCTCTACTTGAGGTTATTATATCGTTTAAGCTTTCAGACGTTGCAAAAGGCTTTTACTATTGGTCACAGCGGTAAACCATAATATCTTTGTAGGAAAATTGTAACGTAAGATTCCCGAATCCGTTCGTCTGAATGTAATACCGAAAAAACAATACTCTTTTGAAACGTCTTTTCAAAAAGTGTATTCCTGTAAAATTAGCCCGCGGCTATCGAAATCGAGATGCAACGCCGTACACCTCTAAAAAACTGTCACTACAGAACAAACTACTTAGTTAAAGACGGAATTTTTGTCCAGCTAGCAAGCACTAAGCAAACAGTTAAATGTGCGACTAACTCTTAAGCAACCATTTCACGAATGACCAGAATAGATATCAATATCTCAAATTCACGTATGCAGTACTGTGACGCAATAGTGACAAACATTGTCACGCAATTCAAAACAGGTGTTCAAAGCTGGTAATCCAATGTTTCCTGTTTAAACAGGTTTCAAACTGAAACAGGCCTAAACAGGTTTGACACAATTCTTATGAACGATGTGCAATTTTGGCACATTTTCTAGCAACTTCCATGACGTAATATTCAGTAGACTTGAACGGTTTTTATATGACGTTTGATTAGGTGAACAATTGTCTGGAACAACTATAGGAAAGCATTCGATATCTTTTACCCTTGTACGCTGCCTTATTCAGACTAAAGAAACTAGCAACCACGCTATGGTAAAAAAGCAAAATTATGTAGAATCCTATGCAAAATATGGATTCCTCAGTACCGTAGCCTATTGTTGTCAATGGCATTGAAAAAAATTAGTGTCGGCTATTTTGTTTGAAAGTTCATTCAGCAGCAGGTGCACGCATTGACAAACTTGATAGTTAAAAATATGCAGCACCAACCATCTCCCTGAAATTGATTTAAATAAATCCATAAAAGATTGCAATAAATTCAACCAGTGAAGGTGCGAAAGCGTAGATTATTCTCATTATTTTTTCTCCTATTATCTAGCTAAGGTTGATAGAAAATGAAAATAACAATCGGAGGAAATGTAGGCAAAAGCCGTAATAACATCGCAAAAATCATGTTTCGTTTCGAAAGTTTACGTTGGAACAGCAAAACTAAACATAACTGGATGTCGGCATGAATCAAATTTGATTAAACTTTGCATTAAATGTGCTTTTGTTGAATACTTTTATGGGGGATCGCGAGACTACATTGATTGCTCTGAGGAGGTCGTGGTGGGATACAAGGTTGAAAAGCTGTAGTTTAGACTAAAGTGCCATTAGGTAGAGTATTACCATAGGTACTTACTATCCATTTCTTTCATTTCAAAATCTTTTCCATCTGCTTCAAATTTGACACAAAAAATTGCGTTTGTTTCTAAAACCAATTAGACGCCATCATTAGCCATTATTCTGTTATGTTTATGTTATCTTGCACTAAATAATTTCAATTCTTCATGTATGTATTCTTATTACTTTTTGTAGCTTGGTTTGCAAAATTAGGCCCTTCTCTAGTAAACAGCCATAGGCCTACAGTACCCTTAATCCGGCCCTGACTGTGAGTATCATCAAAACAAAGCAATTAGTAACTTGCAACAGTAGCTAGTCTGACCAGCAACTGCAGAGTTTGCAGTTTGGAATTGTGGAATTTTAAAGCAGCTTCAGCCAAAATGTGACGTGACAATTTCTCTCTGTTCTTCTTTTATAACATCGCAACTGCAGAGCTTGCAGTTCAGGGTTTCCTAATATAAAACTTAAAAAATCATAAAACTTTTTAAAGTCCAGAAATTATGAAACTGCTAGTCGATAGGATCTATAGAGATCTATAGAGAAAATAAGAAAAAAAGTAAAATTATAAAAAAATAAATACTGAAATGTGCAAGGGTGCTGCAGTTTTGCAGTTTTTGGGGACGAGCCGCCACTGATCCTATTAGTCAATATGCAGTGTAGGCTACTCTATTTACACATGCAATGTTTAAAGATCACATTTCTTCTAACTCAAAGAAGTCCAATCTTTTTCGTCGCATGAGCTGTCTTCTTCCAGACTATGTTTGGGCATGAAGTCATCAGCCACTTGACAGTCTCGTCATCCAGGGCCTTCAATCCAAGCGTTCCATGTGATGGTTGGTGGATTGGGCAGTCATGAACGACATGGTCTACTGTCTGGTCTGTGGAACCACACTCGCATGTCGGTGAGGGAGCCAGGCCCCATCTGCACATATCTGAGCGAAAGCGACCTACGCCGGTTTGTAGGCGGGCCGGACACACGCAAGTCTTTCGAGGGACATTCCCTGAGGGTGGGGATCGACGTAGGGTAGGAAATCACGGAATCGGGAGGTGTTGTTTTGCGTGTTCCATGTGTAGTTCGTCCAGGTTGCCGCACTTATTCCCAGATTTTCAACGTTGTTCAAAAGCTGTCGTGCGGCGGGCACAAATGGGCGTTTTTGATTTCAGTCGCTGCTGTTCTGCAGGTAGGCGCTGGAATGTACTGTGGAGGAGGTGGTTGGGGTCCAGTGCGCAACGAGCAAGGGAAATCATGGCTCCTTTACGGCGAAGCTCAGCAGGTTGGATGCCTGCAGGATGGGAAGGTAGTCCGTTGGAGTGGGACGCAGGCATCCAGTCACAGTGCGTAGTGCGTCATTGATGGCGGTGTCAATGTGGCTGGTGTGAGAACGGAGGCACCACACTGATGCGCAGTACTCGGCGGTAGAATGGACGAAGGCCAAGGTAGCTGTGCGAAGGGTTTTCGCGTCAGCTCCTCAGCGGAACCCGCCAGCCGCCTGAAAAGTGCAACGCGCGCAGATAGTTTTTTGCGCAGTGACTCCAGGTGTTGTCGGTACTTGAGTGACCTGTCCAGGGTTACGCCGAGGTAGGTAGGTTCGACGCAGTAGGGCAGGTGTTCGTTATCGGTGGTAATGTTGATCTCACGTTTTGCTTCTTTGTTGTTTAGATGGAAGGCTGCCGACATTGTCTTTGCCTTGCTGAGCTGTAGCGTCCATTTCTGGAGATATGTTGATATAGTTGACATGTCCTGGCTTAGGTTCCTCTCCATTGACCGCCAATATCTGGCTGGATGTAGGAGAGCCAGATCGTCTGCGTAAGCATTCTTCCTGAAGATGGTGTCAGGCAGGTCATAGATGTAAGTGTTAAAGAGGAGGGGAGCCAGGACAGAGCCCTGTGGGACGCCGTTCCTGAGTCGACGTAGTCTACTTCGACGGCCGCTACCGGTGGAATAAGAAAAGCTGCGGTTTTGCACAAGTTCCATAATCATATGGGCCATGTCCCTGTCAGGAAGGAGACGGAGTAGTTTGCAGGTAAGGCCGCTGTGCCATACAGTGTCGTAGGCATCCGTGAGATCGACAAACAAGGCGCCAGCTTTCTTTTTTGCCGAGAAGCTGTCCTCGATGTCTTGGTTCATCAGAGTGATCTGGTCTACGGCTGATCTTCTGTGGCAAAAGCCGGCTTGTTCCCGAGGGAGCTGAGGGTCTATTATCGGTTCGACACGGGCGTAGATAAGTCTCTCGAGTATCTTAAAAGGGATATAGAGCAGAGAGATGAAAAGGTAGCTCTTCGGATCCCCTGGGGGCTTCTTCGGCTTTGGGACTGCAACCACTAGGGCTCTTCTCCAGATTCTTGGGATGCGCAGGTGACACAAGCAGCAGAAAAGAAAGTCTTTTAACCAGGACCTCATAGTGGGGGCAGGTTGGAGTATTCGTTCCGGGCATAGGTGGTCAAGGCCCGGGGGTTTGCCTGGCTTTAGGTGCTGGAGGGCGAAGGCAAATTCCTCTGGGGTAAACTTACCAGGGATGTTGCCCTCGACAGGTGTTGGGACCTTCCAGAGGTCCGTCATTTCCTTGAGGACGGACTTGTCTGATTTACGATCTCTCGTTGTGCACTCCATTTTTCACAAATTGTGAGGCGATGGCATTTGCTGAAATGGGGCTTTGGCGACGAGAGGCACGTGATCTGCCAGTCAGGTTGTTGAGTGTACTCCATGCTGTGTGGCTCGAGTGCGTGAAGTCGATTGAGTCGATGATTTCTGTCCAGCGCACCTTCTTCTTTGAATCCAATCTTGTCATCAGGGCTGTTGCTGAGTTGGTGGTGGCGGTGCCCTGGGAGGAACGAAAGAAGTCGCGGTAGAGCATGTCGCACTCCACATCCCAGCAAGGTATGTAGTTTTTCCGTCGACCTTGCGAGATTGAGTTTTTTGCCGCAGATATGATTGCATCACAGAAGTCCTGGTAGAATTCGTCCACTTTGATGGTGTGTGGGGATGGGAGGATTGGGAGGTACTGCGTAGCTTTGTTTGTGAGGAAGCTGTAGTGTTCCCAATCGGCTTTCTGAAGTTCCATCGCTTGACATGATTGCTCGGAATAGGTGTGGTGAGCCAAGGGGACGTGATAAGCGAGGGTCGATGTTGAGACCTTGGGAGCTTCTCTAGCACACGTCTGTCCGGCTGGCAATAATCGGGGTCATCACTTGCGAAAGCCAGGTCTGGGTTCGTTCCAGTGCTCCAACGACAGGCGAGGAAGCTCGCTGCGCCCTTAGGATCGTATAAGAGGGCGAGGTTGTTGTTGGTTTCCCAAGCGGCCAGACTTTTTCCGTCGTTGTTGATGGAGTTGTAGCCCCAGTCAGTGTGGTGGCAGTTAAAATTGCCAGCGTAGAGGCTGGGGTGGGGGAACACTGGGATGGCTGTTGATGCTAGCCGCGAAGGTGGGGGCTTTTAGACATTGACGATGTTGTAGACTGCTACATTTGCACAAAACCACTCGATCTCCGATTGAGCTTGGGATTGATCAACTAAGGACCAGCTCAGCCGGTCATGGACAAATGTGGCGAGGCCGTGTTTGTCCTACAGGTTGTGCCTGCGAGTGTGAAGTTGGTTAGTACCAACTTATCCACAAATGTGCACTGTCCAGTGGTGGGTCTCCTGGAGGAGGATGATGAGGGCTTGATGCTTGGTGGCCAGGTGCTCGAAAAAGTTGAGCTTGCTGACCGTGATGCCCTCGGTGTTTAGCTGCAGTGTACGGTGGGTCGACGGTACTTTTCGACAACAATGTGCAGAAACATAGGAGTAGCCTAATCAATCAATCAATAGTTTATTTGCTAGAAACGGGAACAGTAGGGTAGCCTACGTGACCGAAACATGCAAGTTGTATAGCCAATATATTGCAAAAGTGGTACGAGTTTCCATACTGACAGGGAGACAACGAAAAGACCATACGGTCTACTAGTCAACTGCCACCCTACAGAAAGGATAATTTTGTTACTTCAGACATAAAAAAAAATGTAACAGAAAAATGCAATGTTCCCTCGCTTTAAATTACGCACCAAAAGGAAAACAAACATTTATTTTAAATAACGTTTACAAAAATTACAAAAAATAAGCAGAGATTAAATTTCCAAAACATACAATTTACGATTCTCCATAGCTTTTGTGAAATTTGGGCTTTCAACTTTTTTTTAAATAATGAAAAGATAATTTTTTTAAGCTGCTTGGAACATCTTACCAGAAAATTGGTCCCAGTACCTGCATGGATTTTTTTCCAAATTCTGTGCTTGATCTATTTATTAAATAGTTACAGCTGATCTGATATCTTGTGCTATGCTGATGAATAGACGAAGCATTTGAAAAAATAAATCACAATACGTGGGGGGATACTGATTCGTATAAACTTTGTACGGTACTATATGTTTTTTTATTTCAATGTTGTATAATGTATATGTCATTTAGATTCAAAATGTTCAATTTGAAAAATAAAGGGTTAGTGTGAGCATAATGTGATTTTTTAGTGATTATTCTGATAACTTTTTTGCAATTTTATCAAAGGATCCATGACACTGTCACAGGTCTTTCCAAACTTGATATACAATGCTGTAAGTGTGAATAAATTAAAGCATAATAAGCAGCTTTCAGAGTGTCTGTATCCACATAATTTCTGAGTGTTAGTTTTGTTCGTCGTATCCAGGCTTACACTCGGTGGTTGAAGATTTAGATTAAGTGGACGGGAAGGCAAGGAAGCCAATCTTCATATCCACCTTCAGGCATGCCTTTAAGTGTCTTGCCAAAGACACGGCCGCATGCTCTTGAGTGGTGTCAAACCGGCGCTCTTTCGATTGCCGTTCCAGTGCTCTCACCACTCGGCTATGCAGCCGACAGAGTTTTAGTAACGCCCATGAACCTTTTGCAACTTTTCGGCATTGCTGTTTTGTTTACGTGATATTTCCAAGTTAATTTGTTATCAATGAAAACGCCAAGATAGTTTATTTGATCGTTTTGAGTACGGTAATGCATGTGTTACCAATGTTAAAGTTAAACTTTGTTATTATTTTTTTTGTTATTAGCATGAATTTCTTTTTTGAGAAATTTATCGATGCTTCATCCAGTTGTAAACTTTTTTTCATTTCAGAAGCCTATTGACATTGTGCTGAAACATTAAATGTGAATGAATTCACATTTCACATTAAATTTTTGCACATTCACATTAATTTTGTCGCTCATAGTAAGGTCGGTGTCATCTGCAAATAGCTTAACATTCATTTTTGTTGAATTTGGTACGTCATTTATATGAAGTAAAAAAAGGAGAGGTCCTAATGGTGGTCTTTGGGGAACTCCGCAGGTAACCTGCCTTGACTTTGGAGAAATTCTATTTCCCACTGTGTGTTGTTAACAATTACTGATAGTTAGCATGTCGTTAGGCTGTACTGTGCCTGATATACCTTATTTCTTTTCGTGAAAACTGTGGTAGCCTATAAAAACAAATGAATTGAGTTAAAATAATACCTGGTGATGAAAATTATGCAGCTTGAAAAGAAAATTAGGACTGGCGCGGTAAATGGATAGGATATATTCACGTAGGCGTAGCTTAGTTTAAATGTAAATCAAAGCCTGATAACGAATTGAATAAACAAGAGAAAAAATGCACAATAGTAGGCCTACAGTAATGTTAGCGAAAGGTCAAGGTTTCAAAATTGTTATTACGTCATAAAATATAAAAATTAGGAGAAAAAATTAAGTTAGTCTTTGACCAAGATGACAAGTGATGACCCCAGTAGTCTATTGTGCAGAACTACAAATTAATAAGACAAGACAAAATTAAACAAAAATGGGGTTGTAACACGTTCAACGAGCAGTCCAGATTTGATCTTATCCTTCTGAAATTTGATTTGTTTAGTTTCCAATAAATAAACAACCTGTTTAATGTCGATGAAAACCTTCTGCATGACTGACTTCTGCATTCGGCAATCTCATCAAAGGAAATAACTGCGGTATGCACACTGCACAGTCAAAATACAGAATACACCGGTCGGTGGTCTCACATGTAAATAGTTTCAACTATCTGGTTCTATAGTTACTTCGAATGGTCGATGCTAGTACGATGTAAATTCAAGAATTACATAATCTAAACAAGCTTTCGTCAAAATGGCCAAAATACTGAAATCTAACTCAACCTCTCTAAACACTATAGAATAAGAATTTTACATGTGTAGGCTACGTTTGGTCAGTTCTGCTATATGGCTGTGAATCCTGTACTACTGTAGGCTATATGCCCGCAGATAGAAAAGAAGATCAACAGTGCTGAAATTTGGTTCGTACGGAGAGCGATGGATTCAATTTGTCCACATCCGACATTTTTGTTAAATCAAAAAGAAATGGATTTATAATCCAATGCTGAAAATAATTCAATTCACCAGCAAAAAAGTAACCATCGACAGAATCAACCAGCATCGTTAAGTGGGAAATAATTTCATTTTTGACGTTTTGTAAAAAGAGTTATTTGCAATTTGATCAAGACAAGGAAAATTAGCAAGGGTTTTATTTCCAGCAGCAGCAAGTAAAAAACACATTGTTATGAGACAATGAGACTTCTTAGTCTACTAAATAACAACATGTATTAAATTTTGTAGATATTTTTTTTAAAGTAAAGACCGTAATGGCATGATATCATTTGCAATTCCAAAATAAAACTGTACTGTGAAATCTGTTTGAAAAGCTGCTCTGTGGCCCAAGGATTTTCGTACCCCTTGATGTTTAATCTCGTACCTCCAAGGGGTACGAGTACCCCGGTCCCCCGGTTAGGAACCCCTATAAGAGTAATGCTAAAGTAAACAAAAAATTACTTTTGCTCATAAATATAAGGCATTTTTACATTTCAAAGTAATTGAACTAACAATAATTGCTATAATGCACTACATTATAGCACTAGCTATAATGTAGGCAGTTTCATGAAAATGTCTAGCCATCTGAGATGAAATGCTTCTTGTGAAGGGCAGGAAGGTAGAAAAATGACCAGTGTAGCCTATAGGTTTAGAAAATTGGCAAAGAATAAAACCTAAAAACCAAGAAATTTAAAATTTCTAGCATATTTTCTTCTGTGAAATATTTCACTACTAGAGTGGGGCGTCCTCATAAAGCCCCGTATCGCTACAGATAGGGTTAAGGTTTTATGTTCCTCCAGGGCATACAAGTGCTTGATAGGCTATGTGATAAATGTCCTTTGCAAGCATTCCAGTAATATCTTCATAACCAGCTGTTGGTACTTGCAAACGTTCTTTATTTAAAAAGTTGTTGAAAATGTTTTTGAAGGAATGTATAAAATCAAATATCAGAAAAAGGTGTTCGCAGGGCCTCGTGGGATGATCAATGCTGTGTTTCAGTTTTCCACCACACATGTCAGCAAATATTTTTCTCTGTCCCAAAAATAAACAAATGAGAGCTATTTTATGTGGTTATTTTACACAAATTGAATGTTAGTTTATAAGTAGCCTATGTTTCATGTAAGTAGGCTAAGTGCAGAAAAAGAGATTCATATTTGAGTATTGTTAATGTTATTTAAAAGATTAATATATATGTTAAATTGTATTTTATACTTAATCTACTTCAAGAGAATGATAAAAAACAAAGTCAGCACTGACAATGGACCCACTTACATAGTAGATTATCATGTATGGATAGTAAATCATCATCTTACATATAAAAAAAGAGCAAGAAGTTTTTCCAGTCCTAGAATAAAAATGCAATCAATAAATCAATCAAAGAGGGTCGAGGGATTGGCAACAATCTTTTATGCTTGAGGTCTTGTGATTCCAGTGCATCATGTTGTTCTGTTTGTTGATAACTAGAGATTGATTGTTTTATTTTTTAATTTATTTTTAGTTTTACGAGGAATTGCTCGAACCCATTTTTGCTTCAAAATTTCATTTTTAGGAAATTGAACATCGAATATTTGCCATTTTTCTTGGTAGATTTGTTGCCAGGTTTGCATGCCGGTACAGAACATGTGTTCAACATGATTGCAACTTTTTTAAAAGTAATGTGCTATTACAGTGATGTCCTTAAAATCAAGATTAAGTAGGCTATCTGACATTACTTTTGTGCAACATCACAAAAATATTGGGAAACAGCGATCATTAATTTCATTTTGAAGAATAATTCAATTTCACTAGACTGATGTAAGTTGAAGCGTGGGGTTACTGGCTGTAGCCTGAGCGTCATCCGTCTATGCTAGCTGAGTCATATATACTTTTTATAGACATATTCTAAAGCTGTAATAAAACTGCCGTCTGCCAAATTAGTTATTTTGTTAGTACTATTTGTGTAATGCATACCACGCTGTGCCTTCATTTCTTTGTAAAAAGCAGATAAAAACGCGCCTCGCAGCAAACGATCATTTTTTTTGGCACATCACGTGAATTTTCCGTTTTAGTCGAAAATTTCCTAGTCTGGTATCCCTGCCAGCAACGTTTAAAACACTGATCAACTCTTTGGCTGGAAGAGTCACAATTGGACGGTAGCCAGTTGAAGATGTTCTAATTGGTTCATGCTTTACAAGCTCTTACAAAAATTGTTAGCCTACGTTAAAGCGGCTACTGTTTGTAATACGTGTTGCGATTATTTTGGAACTATTAAGCAATGACAGTTTGACAATTCACCTAAAATAACTTGGTGGTTAAGCGCCCCGTTAGCTCATTTCTAGCATATGGTTAAGCGTCCTACTCATGATCACCCGACGCAGGTTCAGTTCTCGGGGTGTGTGCTTTTGCAACGCATTTCAGAACTGCTCTCCATTTAGTAGCACATCGTGTATGAATAATTCCCCGGCAACAACACTTCAACAACAACTTGAAAACTCCACTCTGCCAATCTCGGTAACCGGCCCTGCGTCAAAAGTCTCCACAAGTATGCGAAAGTACTATCTATCAAAATCTTTGTCAGTCTGACGATAAAGATTCAAAACCAACCAGGCCTATATCTTTCACACAAAAAAGAAAGATGCTCAAACTTCCACTCCAGACTAGCTACGGTAACCTATCTGTTGGCACAGGTTGACATTTCGAGCTTTCAAAGCTACTGTATGCATTCAGCAATTAGCATAAAGAACATGTAAATGCCGTGGGAAGGTCATAAGGTCAACTAAACGTTTCCAATGCATCGTACTGAAAAACATTTGACAACCATTGAACTATTCCGTACCGGTCAATAAAAGTTTACAATGTATTAGATCAACACAGCAGTTTCAATACGTATAAATATCTACAGTGTACAATACAAAAATACATTTACATTGAAAAAACATTTCTCTGAGGTCATCTAAGCCTGTTCGTGTTGTGAACACAACTGAACATCACTGCGACTATTCGCAAACGTGCGCTTTTTCACGATTGTTCTATCACTCTTCTTGAGTCACAGCAATCGTCGAGCCCTGTAGCCATTTAACATTTTTAGTTGTAAAAAAAGAATAAACAGGCATTATAAGAAATTTTTGTAAATCTTTGTCCGTGGGTTAAGTCAAATAAAACAAAGTAACGACAGAAAAAGAACTACTCATAGCAGTTTATCTTTTTCAAGCAATAGAGTAGATCTACGGCTCAACGCCCAAACAAATAACGTGCAATACATAAAAGGATATAAAATCGCTTGTTCTCTCATTTAGTAGGTGTACCTACATAAGCTGTTATTGGTAGTCTGCTTGGTCGATCATTCAAATCTAAAGTCTGTAGCCTATCATTAAAATTTTTCGAGAGCATACCGTGTTCCCTACACATCATGAACAAAAGTGTTGTTTTGCAATTTGTGTTACTCTTTTGCTTCTTTGCAAACGATGGACAAGGTGTCAATTTAAACGGTTGGAAGCAAAAATTTATCAACAAGAGAAGAGCTCCTCAAAAGCTAGTAAGCACTTTAAGTTCTATATGACAATTTCTGCTCTTGTGCCAGTCTAAGCATTTTTAAAAGCATTCATTTATAAACTAAAGCGGTTACAAATTTTACCTACCTGTACGAGAGTAGGGTGGCCCCTTTTGAGGCAATTTTTTCATTTCAACTTGCCTGGGTGATAAATTTTTGCCTTAGCCCAAAATATTAATAAATCCAAAAAATTTTTGAAATCTGACCTCGTTTAGACCCTGCCCCAACAGCATTTTTAAATCGAGCCCCTTAAATCACGTTTTTAATGATAAAATTAGTACTATTAGAGCTAGGTATATGTTATTGGTATTCATTTTTATTGCTTTTTGGAAAGGAAGACACTTGCATGCCTCAATTCAAGATTTGAACAACTTTTTATAAATTCATTTGATAGTATCAATGTATAAATGCTTCTTAAATTAACCGATGAAGTGATATGATTTTTTTTTTGAGAGTTAGGCAAAAGCCAAAGTAATGAAAGCACTACTAATTTATTAACCAAGAAGTAACAGCACATCGCATTTCACACAATAGAATCTATGTTTGCTTGGATTTTCTGGTGACACGATACTTTTCTCCATCCTTGGCTTTTTTCTTTTATGGTGCACAAAGCTTCACCAAATTGTCGTTTTTGCCCGGCTATCCGCCCAGTTGCTGTTGTTGTCTGTTTAACTCCATGTCCTACAGATTGAGTGTGACCTGGATAAATCAGATAAAGAAGATGTTCCTCAAGTTGCTTAACTTTAATGCATGATTTGGCCAGGGGAGGTTCGTTTGAGGGAAGGATTAGTTTTTTGTTTAGGAGGTAAGATATTGTGGAGCACCAACTGCCATATTTGGTTATCATTTTTGTATAAGATGTTGCCTCAAAATTTAATTTGGGAAAGTGAAACTCTCTCACTGAAGAATTTTACGATTGACTTTCATCATTGGTGGTGCACCAAATGTTATAGATTAGTTTGACTGTATTAGCATTGATGGTTTTGTTATCATCGCCCAGCATTGCCAAAAGCACATTTTCGGGATGAGCAAAAAAGCAATTTTGTTGAACACTCTGTTGAATGACTAGGAGCACTTCATTGCCATTAAATAGATTCTTTTGCAATGCACTTCTTGAAAAAGATTCTTTGGCTTATCCATGATAGTACTTTTATATTTAGCTTGAATGTAACTTTTCCAATAAACGCCAACAACATATTTTCCGAGAAAGCTGATTTTTTTTGTAAGGTGCATTTGGTATCCATGGATATGTAAACTATTAGAACTTGTCATCCCAAACTCAGCCAGCGAGAATGACACAGTGGACCAATTTTGTTATAAACAAATTCAGAGCTTTCATGATCATCTCTGGAGTTAACAGTTAATAACAAAATTGGTCCACTGTGCCATTCTCGCTGGCTGAGTTTGGGATGACAAGTTCTAAGGGTTTACATATCCATGGATAAAATATATTAAATGTACCTTACAAAAAAAATCCCGAAAATGTGCTTTTGGCAATGCTGGACGATGATAGCAAAACCATCAGTGCTGATGCAGTCAAACTAATCTCTAAAATTAGGCGCACCACCAATGATAAAGGTCAATGACAAAATTTTTCAGTGCGAGAGTTTCTCCTTCCCAAATTAAATTTTAAGGCAACATCTTATACAGAAATGATAACCACATATGGCAGTGGGTGCTCCACAATATCCTACCTCTCAAACAAAAAAGGAATTTATCCCTTGAAGGAACCACCCCTGTCGGCTTCATAGCCGAGTGGTGCGAGCCCTGGAATGGCAAACGAAGGGCGCCGGTTCGACACCGCTCAAGAGCATGCGGCTGTGTCTCTGGCAGGACACTTAAAGGCATGCCTGAAAGTGGACACAAAGATTGTCTTCCTTGCCTTCCCGTCCACTTGATCTAAATGTTCAACCACCGAGTGGAAGCCTGATACGACAAAAAAAACAAACCTTTCGTGACCAAATCATGCATTAACGTTAAGCAATTTGAGGAATATCTTCTTCATCTAAATTATCCAGGTCACACTCAATCTGTAGAACGTGGAGTTAAACTGACAACTGCAGCATCTGGACGGATAGCCAGGCAAAAACGACAAATTGGTGAAGCTTTGTGCACCATAAAAGAAAAAAGCCAAGGATGGGGAAAAAGTATCGTGTCACCAGAAAATCCAAGCAAACATAGATTCTATCGTATGAAATGCGATGTGCTGTTACTTCTTGGTTAATAAATTATTATTGCTTTTATCACTTTGTCTTTTGCCTAACTCTCAGAAAGATGTCATATCACTTCATCGGTCAATTTAAGAAGCATTTACATTGATACTATAAAATGAATTTATAAAAAGTTGTTCAAATCTTGAATTGAGGCATGCAAGTGTCTTCCTTTCCGAAAGGCAATAAAAATGAATACCAACAACATACACCTAGCTCTAATAGTACTAATTTTATCATTAAAAACGTGATTTAAGGGGCTCAATTTAAAAATGCTGTTGGGGCAGGATCTAAACGAGGTCAGATTTCAAAAAAATTTTGAAATTAATAATATTTTGGGCTAAGGCAAAAATTTATCACCCAGGCAAGTTGAAATAAAAAAATTGCCTCAAAAGGGGCCACCCTAGTACGACAGGCCTAATATTTTTCGCCATTTTCTGCTAGCATTGGCTTGCGAGTTGCGAATAGGCTATGTTCTATCTTGGATGGCGTAGCAAGCGTGACGCGACAATTTATCGAAAGACAGTTTATCGAAAGACAGTTCATCGAACGACAATTCATCGAAACGACAGTTCATCGAAACGACAGTTTATCGAAACGACAGTTCATCGAACGACTGTTTATCGAAACGACAGTTTATCGAACGACGAAGCACATATGCAATGGAATACTCAGGGGTTAGGGGTTAAGGGTTAGGGGCAAGGGGATAATGGTTAGGGGTTATGGGCTAGGGGTTAGGGGTTAGGGTTAAGGGTTAGGGTTAAGGGTTAGGGTTAGGTTTTAGGTTAGGGGTTAGGTTTTCGATTAACTGTCGTTCGATAAATTGTCGTTCGATAAATTGTCGTTTGATTAACTGTCGTTTCGATAAACTGTCGTTCGATTAATTGTTGTTCGATAAACTGTCGTTTCGATAAACTGTCGTTCGATAAACTGTCGTTCGATAAACTGTCGTAGTCCTATCCGTAGCAAGTAAGCCGTTGGCTTTCCAATATAATGCAACCCTAGTTCGCTACGCGCATTAATTTGATCATTGATAAACACCGCTCACCTCTACGACGTCCACGCCTCTGTGCCTTAGACGTATTAAAATGGGTGAGAAAGTTGCTAAAGGAAAAGTGCCCAAAAAAGGAACTGGCCACTCTGATCTCGCAGCCTAAGTGCCGAATGCTTGTATGATAACATTATCTTCTCATTCCCCGAAACTCAGTCACTGAGTTTAAGATCACCTTTAGTCTATACCTACTCAGTCGTCTTTTTTGCAAAAACTGAAACCTATAGGTTACAATCAGTAGCTTTGACAGGGGGATCTAAGGGGTACTTTTGGACCCGGGACAATATTAGGGAACCTTTTCAAAGAACCTTTTCAAACCTTTTCAAAGGGCCTGGAGACATGAAGATACCACAACGTATTCTTTGGATACAGTGCAGTTTTCTTATAAATGTCTTGACTTGGGGCTCAACGATTTCATTAGCATGGGCCCAATATAGCCTCTCAACGACCCTGGCTACAATAATGGCTGAAAGCCCCTTGGGTTTCGGTCAAATTGGAGTTCCCATTCTTTCGCTGGCTTTATATGTTCTCGCTTGTGCTGAAGGACCGTGTGTAAATAATTATATTGACTAGAAGTAAACCTATCGCAAACAATAGCCTACAGCTTTTGAAAGTCTAGCCTGTAGTCGAACTTAACAACTTATATCAACTTATATTTGAAAAATAAAGTATAGATTATAACAGGGGTGGCCAGACCTGCTTCATGTTCGATCCTCATGTAACAAAATTCAGTTTTAATAGAGAGCCATAACACAAACACAATTAAAAATACGATTTATTCACTCACAACGAAGTGTAGCTATTGATTAATATTAGTGCTGTATGGTGATACTATGAGTCTCCACCTGGGCTGTAAGATGTTTGAAATTAGGCTGATATGATGTTAAAGCAGTTCGAAGCAGTTCCTTCATGTGTTGATTTGTCAAAACTGAACGATATTTGACTTTACAAATTTTATCACGAAATAAGATGACTCACAACAGTATGTTGTGCTGAAAATAGAAATCAGCCGGATAGCTGTTTTTTTGGTTCAAATATTTTGCTTCTGGGACTTTTTTCCTTTTTACTTTTGTAACAAGTTACTACCCACCTTTGATCGTTTTGGTTGGAAAAAAGGTGAATAAAAGACCAGGGATCACAAAATTAAAAACAATTGCGCTGAAGGTTTTACAGAAGTTCTACAGAGAAAACGTGCTTTTACGAAATAAAATAGTGTTCAAGTTTTGAGAGATTCTGTTGGCACAATAAAATATAATTAAAATTCAAACCAATAAAAATTTGTTCTTACAAATTCTATTGTCTTATGTACCTATTCTAGAATGCTACTTATTGGAAAGATCACTTGGGTTTGGTCGGTCACGAGGAAGGCGGATTTTTTACTGAAGTTTATAGAAGCAGCGAAACAACTCGAGATCTTCCAGATAGATTTGGAAATACAACTAGAACGTTTGGGACTGCTATTTACTTTTTACTCACGGTAAGGTCTAAATGTTATTTCATATTGATAAATGTTGTTGTCATGATAAGAGAGAGAAAACTTTTATTTCGTCTGTTGCGAGAATAGTACGATACAATAATTATAAACAACACGAATAAAATAGCACCGTAACAATCTAGATTCGACAACAGACAGGAAGCAGCGAAACATCATATCAGTCGTCCAGTGCCCGTGTCTTTTGTAAAAAATAGCAAGCATCTGTAAATTACGTTAAAACAAAAATAAGCTGATGTTTAGTAAAAGTAAAAATAAGGTTGTTTACTGCGGTGGGATGGCGCAAGCGGTGGGATGGCGCAACGGATAAGGCGTTGGCTTTCCAATTATGCAAACCTGGTTCGACTCCCGGTTTCAGCTGGTTGTTGAAAACACCGCTCACCTCTACCCAGGGTGTAATAAATTGGGTGGGCGTAGTTGCTGAAGTAAAGGCGGCCGAGAGAAAGGAACTGGCCACCCTACTCTCCATAGTGCCGAAGGCTTAGTACAATGAGAACCCTATCTTCTCATACCCGACACTTGAATCAAGTATGGGACCCCCTTTACTTTTTTACTGCGATAGTTAAGTGAAGTCCAATGGTTTTATTTGAGTATCAAAAAATATCATGTTCTGCAAAAGTAGTGGATGAGAAAAAAGTACCTATGTAAAAAAAAAAATAACTGTTAACTGCTAGCATAAAGGGACAGAGCAAAACACCAAAATTAGACCTAATCATAGTGTATGACTTCATGCTCTAACTGTTAACACAATCACTCAATAAGTTTATAAACCTACTTAAATACAGTCAATAAAATGACAGCCTACATAATATACAGCAGTAGAAGCAACAATGTTCACTTCAAAACAAATTGCGAAACAAGTCGTCCATGCTGTGGCAATAGAAACAGTCACAGATAAAGTTCAATCATAAAATGAATTTTAAGTTTTTTTGTAAAAGTTTTTAAACTCGTGGCTCCGATGATTTATGAAGGTAAATGATAAACAGTCCATCTCAGTTCTAAGTAAGCCTATAGCTTCATATTTATTTAGTTTAGACCATGATGAAAATGATTGCTAAAATACAGTATAATTTAGTATTTTTATAGGCTTAGCTTACTTGATTTTTTAGGAAAGTAGTTTTTCCGCCTTTCACGTCATCAAATCAGACGAAACATGGCACTTCTACCACGGCAGACCCCTGACAATATTTGTTATCGACCCAAACACCGGAAACTTAAATAAGATCAACCTTGGTCCAAGGGAAAATCATAGATTCACTTTCACTGTTTTACAAGGTAAGAGAAATAATTTAAGATTTGATGTTTTATAATATGTTTTGAGAGGGGTGGATAAATTTAATCCTTTCTTAGGGTAGATACACTTATGAAACAATAGTTAAGGCTTTACCAATTAAAGAAAAGATCAGAAAATATGTATATCTATAAATATCAAGCTATCGGATTTTATATTTCTAAGATTGTGACCAAGCAATTTTTGGAAAAATTTGTCACGAGTATGAAATTGTCAATGTTAAACCACGTGGTAGCTTAAACGGTGTTTTTATCTTTATTGTATTTTTACTACAATTGCATTTAACAAAAGACAGAATAAGTCAAAAACAGGTAAAATAAGCCGAAGTGTGTTATTGTAGTCGATTGCACTTCAGTAGTAGTCTCACCTAAAGTGATGTAATAATAATATTATGGTTTTATTTATTGGCGATGAAAAGAACTATATGTATTGTCGAAAACGTTCGTTTTATTTTTTGTGTTACAATATTAAATGTCGTGTTGTTGCTGAGATATACCTGTTTATTTACTGTCGCTCTACAACTGCTGAGGTCTTTTAGAGAACAGGGCTCATTTTTAATTTTATATCAGGTTTACGATGTCATCACATTATTACCCGGCTTATCCTCACTGCGTTATGCAAGAAAGAACACAATCGGTACCACTTTTAAGCGGTGATGTACGGGCATACAAAAAATATTGACGCCGTCAGCGTAAACGCAAACGTTCGAAAAACCATACGCCGTATGCGTCAAGGTAACTTGTAAAAAAAGTTGGCGGCGTCAGCGTCAGCGCATACACTAGCGTAAACTCATTTTGTTTGCTAAGTGTCAAACATTCACACGGTATAAACCACTCGAAACAAACAAGTTTTATTTTGAATTTCCACGAAGAAATACAAGCATCTGAAAGTGTTCATCTGACATTTTGCTGCGTTTTGGTTTCAATATGTCTTTGCCAATTGAAAACATTCTTTTAACTGCAGCGCTGGAAGATTGGCGTATTGACATTGTAGCGAAAAAAACATTAAAAATGCAAACAACAGCTAAGACAAAAAGTTTGCGTTGACGCTATATGCTAAGAAACCGCGAAAACTTTACGGCGTAGCCTCAAGCGACAACTATCCAAAAATGTGGCCTTATTAAGCGTTAGCGTAAACAAAAAGTCTACGCCACATGTCTACGGCGTAGAATTTGCGGCGTATACGTACATCTCTGCTTTTAAGTCTTCGGTATGACCCGACCTGGAATCGATTTCAAATTTACCAGCCCAGAGCCGAAGGCGATAACCACTCAGCCAATGAGCTTGTCTAAAGTAATCTAAAACGTTGCGCAATTTATACTGAGAAAAGAACGCAAGAATGTAACTGAGGTGAAGAGTACAAAGCTTTGATTTGGTTTGAACGCCGTGCGAGTAATGAAATCAGGCGTTTGTACCTGTAGACGAAAATGGTACGTTTAACTAACGAAAGACCAGAAATATTTTATCTAAAATTGTTAGGCTGCAATAGATTTTGCACTAATTTCATATCAACTTAATGTTTTTTTTTCAACGGCAGGACACATCTTCGCAGCGAGATTGAAAAATCCTAGAAAACCTGGTCACGTTCTAGTTGGAGCGACTGTGTGTCCTGGATTTGAATATGAAGATTTTCAACTTGTCAGCCGAAAGAATTTAACAGAGAAGTTTCCGCAGCACAAAAATCTAATTTCTAAACTCACACGGTTCTGAGCTATCGGTTACTGACTTACCGCGATTGATGTGGACTATGACTGTTGACTTGCATGTTCAGAGATATCAGACTTTTTTATTATTGTCGGTTGTGTTGCGTTGTAAGAGTAAACAGATTGATAAATAAATAAATTGCCATCATATTCTTTACAATTATTTTCTCTATTTCACTAAATACTGAAAAATTGTTTAAAATGCCATTTTACAGTGGTAAAACGTTTTTGTTGTGATGCATTTTCAGTGGCCTGCACTACGATGCGATCTACCTCTAAAATAATCCTTTTTTCTAAAAATACGGACAGTGCCGGATTAATCATTAGGCAAAGTAGCCAGGTGCCTAAAGGCCAGTTAAAAATCAAGGCCACTTTAAAATCACTAGAAATTTAGTCATGTTTTCAAAATAATTATTTTCTAAACTGATAAGTATTCATCTTAATAGCTCTGTTTTTCCAGATGAATTAAAGGTTGCAAAAATCGTTAAAAAAAGACGAATTGAATCATGTTGCCACTTCCATTTTGATGTTTTTAAAAATTCGCATTTCCACTGGGTGACGCAACGAAACAAACGTGGCGTTATGTTAAGAAATTAGAAATAAATTTTAGTCAGATTCAGAATGATAAATAATCAGATCAGATTGAGCATTTGGACGTAGGTAGTGCAAGATTGAGTCTCGAGTGTATTTACTGTATAGCAGATCCTAACGATTATATTTGTAATTTTCCATTGACTAGTTTTATTGAGCAATTGAAACTGTGAGTGTGAGTTGTGAACCGTTTCTTATCAATTGTTCTATGCTTTATAAATCTGAAAGTCGGCGAGCACCAAATGCGGACAGTGGAAAGAATGTCAGGCTAGCAAACATTTAAAATCAACACGTTTTATGTGATCATCGATCAACTGAAGAGTCAATAGCCAATAACAACCTCACCCTACTGCACGATCCCAAGGGTGCAGCGAGCTTCTTCTCCAGACGCTGGAACACTGGTACAAACCCCGATCTGGCTTTCGCAAGTGATGACCCCGATAATTGCCAACCGGACAGACGTGTGCTAGAGAAGTTCCCCAGGTCCCAACATCGACCCTTGATTATCACGGCTTCAACGCTCATAATGCCTGTCCCGAGCAAGCCTGTTAATCGATGGAACTTCAGAATGGCCAACTGGGAGTACTATAGCCTCCTCACCAATGAAGCCACACAGTATCTCCCATCCCCTCACACCAACAACGTGGAAGAAGCCTACCAGGACTTTTGTGATGCAATAACATCAGCGGCAAAACAATCCATCCCCCGCGGCCGACAAAAGACCTACATACCGTGCTGGGATAAGGAGTGCGAAAGCCTCTACTCCGACTTCCTCCACGCCCCTCAGGGCAATGACACCAACAGCTCAGCCACAGCTCTGCTGGCAAGGCTGGACTTAAAGAGGAAGGAGCGCTGGACAGAAGCCGTTGAATCAATCGACTTCACGCACTCCAGCCGCATAGCATGGAGTACACTGAACAACCTAACTGGCAGATCACGTGCCTCTCGTCAACAATGTCCCGTTTTAGCAAACTCCATCGCCTCACAACTTGTGGAGAACGGGAAATACAAATCGAGAGACCGTGAATCTGATAGATCCGTCTTGCAAGAAATGACGGACCTCTGGAGGGTAACAACCCCAGACGGGGACAACATCTCGGGTGAGTTCACCCCGGAAGAGTTTTCCGCCGCCCTCCAGCACATAAAGCCAGGTAAAGCCCCGGGCCCTGACCACCTATGCCCGGAGTTGATACTCCATGCTGCTGCCTCCTTAAAGTCCTGGTTAAAAGATTTCCTTTCCTGCTGTTTGCGCCACCTGAGAATTCCCAGAATCTGGAGAAGAGCCCTTGTGGTTGCAGTCCCTAAGCCGAAGAAGCCCCCAGGGGACCCGAAGAGTTACCGTCCAATCTCACTGCTCTGCATCCCCTTCAAGATCCTCGAGAGACTCATCTACGCCCGTGTCGAACCAATAATAGATCCGCAGCTCCCCCGTGAACAAGCTGGTTTCCGACACGGACGATCAACCGTATAGATCAGGTCACACTTATGACCCAAGACATTGAGGACAGCTTCTCGGCTAAGAAGAAGGCTGGCGCCGTGTTTGTTGATCTCACGGCTGCCTATGACACCGTATGGCATAGCGGCCTTACCTGCAAGTTACTCCGTCTGCTCCCTGACAGACACATGGTCCATATGATGATGGAACTTGTGCAAAACCGCAGTTTTACCCTCACAACCGGTAGCGGTCGTCGAAGCAGACTACGCCGACTTAAAAACGGCGTCCCACAGGGCTCAGTCTTGGCTCCTCTCCTGTTCAACATATACACCTACGACTTGCCCCCCACCACCTCCAGGAAATATGCTTACGCAGACGACCTGGCACTCCTGCACTCAGCAGGAAACTGGCAGTCAGTGGAGAGGAACCTCAGCCAAGACATGCAAACACTATCAGCATACCTCCAGAAATGGAAGCTACAGCTCAGCAAGTCAAAGACAGTGTCGGCGGCCTTCCACCTTAACAACCGGGAGGCACAGCGTGAGATAAACATCAAGATTGATGGGGAACGCCTGCCCTACTGTGCCGAACCTACATACCTCGGCATAACCCTGGACAGGTCACTCACGTACCGCTGGCATTTGAAGTCACTGCGCAAAAAACTATCTACACGCGTCGCACTTTTGAGGCGATTGGCGGGTTCCGGCTGGGGAGCTGGTGCTAAAACTCTTCGTACAGCTTCCCTAGCCCTTGTTCATTCCACCGCTGAGTACTGCGCGCCGGTCTGGTGTCGTAGTTCTCACACCCACCAGATTGATACCGCCATCAACGACGCACTGCGTACTGTGACTGGATGCCTGCGTCCCACTCCAACGGACTGCCTACCCATCCTAGCAGGCATCCAACCCGCTGAGCTACGCCGTAAAGGAGCCACGATTTCTCTCGCTCGCCGCGCTTTGGACCCCGACCATCTCCTCCATGCAACACTCAAGAAACCACCACCTATAAAGCAGCGGTTGAAATCAAGACGCCCCTTTGTGCCTGCCGCACAACAACTCCTTAAGAACGCCGAAGAACTTGGTTTAAGTGCGGCACACTGGACGAACCACATGTGGAACACGGAGTGGCAAAATCACACCTCCACGCTCCGTGACTTCATACCCGACGCCGATCCCCGTCCACCAGGGATGTCCCTCGCAAGGCTTGCGTGGGTCAGGCTTAACCGCCTGCGAACTGGCGTCGGCCGCTTTCGTTCGGACATGCACAAGTGGGGCCTGGCTCCTTCATCAGAATGCGAGTGTGGTGCCACGGAACAGACCGCAGACCATGTCATCCACCACTGCCTAACCCACCGGCCTCCACACGGTGCGCATGGTCTGAGAATCCTGGACGACGAGACTGCTGAGTGGCTGAAGATTTCCTGCCCTCCAATCTAGCCTGGAAAGATCGCTCATACGCCATCATCATCAACTGAAGAGTGCACTACAGAAACATATCGATGCATATTCCATGGTGCTGGTTTGGGGGTTTGACGGAGTACGACTCCATGTCTGTTGAAGACATCGATGTTGCTGTTGCAGGTCTGGTTGGTGTGTATTCAAAGGACCTGTCTTTCGACTTCCCATCAGAATTTCGTCAGTTTATGTGCTGGTATAAAGACTATAAAGAGCAAAGACGCGATGAAACAACAGCAAAATGAAGTGCCAAAAGATGTTTAAAATGCTGCACACTACTGGATGTCTATAATGCATTTCCGAACACTGAAATAGCACTTAGAATGTATTTGTCTCTAATGGCTGCGAATTGCTCGGGGAACGTTCGTTTTCACAACTGAAACGAATTAAAGACGTTAAACGATCAACGATGTGTCAACAACGTCTTGGTACACTGGCACTTTTGTGTATTGAAAGCGATCTACTCCTTAAGATTGACCTCCAAAAACTAGTTATCGCGTTTTCAATCTCGAAAATGCGCAAAGTTGTTATTTAGTTAGGCATATGACCAAGTTTTTGTACGGTACCCTGTGTTATAGTTGCAACAACGATCTTTGTGACAATGATTTGGCAACACGAATAATACTATTTTTTTAATTGGCAACCCTGATTTTTGGGCCACTTATAAAATGTGCTTACAGGCCAGCAGACCCTTAATCCAGCAACAATGTTGCTCGGTCATAGCCTACTGATCTATAGGCTACTAATTGCAAAGCTTTGGTAGAGGGTTCGCTTTGTTGAATCATAGACAGACAAAACAAAGTAACTTTAAAGGGTTTAATTAACATAATGTATTACACATCAAACAAATTAACATAATTAAAACAAACTCTAACGTTTTCGACACGTAGCCTACTTATGTCTTCAACAGGCAATACAAATCTGAAACATACATAAAATGAAAATTGTAAGATAAATCTGACTATACCCTATAACTGTAACGACACTCCGAACTGAAAAGCACAAACTCAACAAGTGATTCAAGAATAATTACTAGAAAATAAAACGGCGGAAAATAGATCACATGAAGTGCAAAATACTGTGACAACAATTAGAACACACACAAAAGGAAAGGCCAGCCACTGACAAATAATCGCCTGTTGACAGACGGATTATTTGCCTGTGGCTCGTCTTTCCTTCTCTGTGTGTTCTAATTGTTATTTTTAAGTGCTGAACTTGTCAGAATCATTGAGCAGTTTTTGTTTTTTTCCTGTTGGCAAATTTAATATTTAACGATTGTTTTTGTTCAGATGTATAGATAAAAGTACTGTATGTTATTCCTGAAGAGGACATCATGAGATGTCAAAAACGTTCGAAATTTCTTTCAATGTGGTATTTTGTTTTCTGTAAATGTTACTATAATAAACTTACAATGTTAAATCTCGTTACCTAAGCTAACTCGGCTTCGTATGCCCATGGTCAAATAAATTAATTTGCTTACTAAAATGACTGCATTGCTCATAGGTCACTGTATCGTTGGATTGAACAGAGAACATTTAACTTGTCATTAGGATCAGCTACAGCTTCGAAATAGAGGACTGCAAGCACGAACTTTAAAGGGATACTAAAGGAAAAACCTGACTTGGCAATTGTACACGTTCTTTATGTTTAACATGCTACCATAAAACGATTTTCAATAAAATTTTGCCCAATTGCAGTCTTATCACCATTCGAAGCGTGTTTTTGTCAGAGCTTTCAAAACGGGAATGGGCGTGAGCAGCAAACCGTGCGACTGTACAGTCTACATCACTATAGACTAGCAATCAGCTGATCGAGCAATAGTTGTTACTGCGGGCGATTTAGCTGTAGGCTATGTATGTATGTACATCAAAACATCAAATTTCAACATCAAAACATCAGACAGTTTTCTCAAAACATCAGATCTGATGTTAAAACATCAGATGTGGTAACGTGGCTTTTATTATTGCTGTCGATAGTGACGTATTCTCGAGCTGTGTTTCCAGTTTTTGGTCATTTTGAAAAAATTAAAAATAAATGAAACATTGGACTTTGGGCCTTGCCAGTGCTATTGAAAACAATTTTTTTTCGGTAATTTTTTTTTGAAATGTATTCTTGAATATTCAGTTCACGCATTTTAATGCTTAATTCCCGTTTGAAAAGTTTCATTTAGTATGCCTTTAAGACCTCAGGACTTACAGATATCAAACTAAAAAAATTGATGAGTAATGTTTATCAATTTAATAATTTTATAACAAGAAATAATTTTTTGGTTCTATTGAAGCTGATGTAGGCTACTACCAGTAAGACGTGAGGGAAAACAAAAACGGGTAGTTTACTTATCAACTTCCAACAGTGATCAGGAAAACACCTAATATTTCGCATATCTATATTTTACTTGAAATTGACTGGGATATTATTCAACTCAAACGCCTAAAAATTTGAAATGCTAACGACAACTCAGGTCATGCTTTTCAACTTTTTGAAGTTAAACCTGAGTGTCAATGAAGGCTTACAACTTGACAACTCTTTGTTCTAATGTGCAGTTGTGCACCTCGAACATTCTTTTGTGATTATTTCGAAAACGTCGTTCAAGCGTTGCACAAGTGCTGTGCATTGGTGCAAGGAAGAATTGTAGCCTAGGTGCAAAGTCAACATGTCTTAAAGGCACTGCGTAATGAGAATTATACGAGCATGTGGGACGTGGGTGTACCTTGGGTTTGGTTGGCCATTGCTTGCTTTAAAGGGTGTGTGCCTGCATTTTCAACGGACAAGAGATTTGCACAAAAGTTACATCTTGACATACCAAGGTCCTCAAAAAATGTAAAAACGATCAAAACGCAAACCTTATCAGCAATAAAATGGTTTGTGGCTTTGCCTTTGCTGCTTCTTCAGCCAGATGGCAGTCAGATGGTAAAATATCCGGGCCCCCTTCAGGGTAATAGTGATTTCCTTAACCACGATTTTTTTTCAAAAACACGAAATATTTTTCTTTACCCACTCTTTAATTCTGAATATATATATTTTTGGTGGTAATCACTTCTAGCTACTTGCATTTAAGCTTACTTTACAAAAAATTAACTTTAGCCAAAAACTCCAACAGCTTTAAACATAGCCTACTGACGAAGATCGTGATTGAGAGCAAGGATTTCGTGGTTTACGGAGAAATCCCTAATGCGTAACTGCGCAGTTGGGGAAATTCGTGGATACAACAAATCTTTGAAAATATAATAATATAGCCTAAATCAGGGCTTACCAACTTTTTGCATGCAGCCACTTTGGCGCTAAAGAGAGCTGTTGCTAGCCGCACTAATAAAATTTTAGGTGGGTTGACTCTTATGCTAGAAAAGAACGCATTTCATAGCCAGTATCCAGCGTTACATGTTGTTAATATTTATCTTAGAATACCGCAGCAACAAAATTAGTCGAACAACGCTACTGCCAGGCCAAGCTCCTTTAACACCACTTTTGACTTCTTTAACAATGTCTAATAAACGAGGCCACTAGTTTTGCGCACTTATAGTGAGGCGAGCGAATATTCATCGTCAAACAAGATTGGTGTTGTCACTTCGCTTCACAAAAGATATTTTGCAATTAACAGTTTCAGTAAACAAGGAAATGTTTGACACATCGCAATACAAGCAACAATAGTGATCTGCAAATATATCAGCGAAAATAGGCTCCAATAACAGGGAGAAAGAAACCAGGCGCCATGAAACAAACGCTTGTGGTGTCCGCCCCGTTAGCTCAGTAGTTACGCGCCCGGCTCAAGATCACGCGGCGCAAGTTCGAATCTCGGGGTGTGCGCTTGAGCAACGCATTTCAGGACTGCTCTCTATTCAGAGGTACCTAGTGAATAGAATAATTCCCCGGCAGTAACACTTCAACAATCGGAAAACTCTACCCTGCCAATCTCGGTAACCGGCCCTCTGTCAAGAGCCTCACATGTATGCGAAACTACCAGAAATAACTAATCAAGGCTTTGTCAGTCCGAGGATAATGATTCAATACCAACCAACCAATCACCGAAAAAACGTTTCTATCGTAACTCATGAACAGCGTTCCCTATAAAAAAGCAATGAATTGGTTTTTCATCCTTCTCTATATAACCGTCTTTGATTATTATTAGACAACTGTCACTTACGGTGCTTATCAGCATGGCAAGAATTGTTGATTAACAACATTTTTGCAGTACAAAGCTAAATATTTTTCAACTGCCGGGAAGCATAATAATTCCACTTTGTACGCGTTTTAACCAACCACTGGGACAGTGTGGCTGGACATTGCATTGGAATAACTTTAAGCAATTCCCACCTAGAACTACAATCTGATTGATCGGTCGGTGGAATCGTATGCAAACCGAAAATATGCTTCTCGGAAAGCATTTTTTTGCCTTCATCCTCTTTAACTCCTCAAGAAAAGTATTTTTGGTTATACTTGTACGCTGATATCTTCCGCGGGCCGCACATCAGCGTTGAGGGCCGCAAGCGGCCCGCGGGCTGCCAGTTGGTGATCCCTGGCCTAAATGATATTCCTCTTAATTTTATACTTTGAATGGCATGTGTCATCCTCATTTTAACAGCACATCAATAAAAGTTTGTACACAACCTTTCTATTCATAACATTGTCAATGAAGAGGGCCCAAAAATAAATTGGTAGCCTACCGGGCCCGAGAAATCCTGTCAACGGCCCTGGAGAGCAGGGTGCTCTGTGGTTGCGAACGGTGTCGGGAAGTATCATAACCCACTCATTTACTGAGTGCCAAACAAAAAATAAACGCTCAGTACCATTTTTAAAAGATCTTTGATATGACTTGATGGGAAGTCGATCCCACATCCATTGACGCAGAAGCGAACACTCAAATCAATAGGTTATTACGCTGGCTAAAGACTTTGCACCTTTGCTGCTGATAAGCCTGGTTCAATTCCGATTTGATTCATTTTGCCTCGATTTTAGAGCGCGCGTAATCTTAATTCAGTATAATAAAGATATGGAAATAGGCTAAATGTATGTAGCCTAGACTAGCGTATAACTTAGGCTACTTTGAGAATCAAATATAAGCTTTAATCTCAAATTAACCGCACAGTGTGATTGAATTGTTGTTGTCATTACGTAAGCTAATTGTATTTATGTTGGAGACTGGCCATGGGAATGCGTTGATTAACTATTATGAAGTCGAAATTTTAAATTGTTTTTAAACATGGAACTTTTTATAATTCACTGAAGGAGCTGACGATGTGCGATAGTAGCTGTAGAATATGAGGTATATTCTAATGCCTATTGGGAGCCGATTCTGGATCCCATCCTTACATACAACATTTTTGTTCGTGATAATAATCATTAGCCTACAAACGTTATGTTCTGCTCACTTTCATACAACTGCTTGCATTGGAAAGCGCAACAGCAATTTTGTTCAAGTCACTACAAATTGCCTTAATAAATTTGTTTGCAAGTAGACTTCAATGTCCTCAGTATATTGATGGCATCATTTCGAAATTTCACTTCTCGTAGAGCGTAAATGACCACATTCACCAAACTAAAACATAAAAATAGATAAGGTTAAAAGCAATAACATTGGTAGTTGATATAAGCAATAAACATTTTTATAGCTTTTAACAAAGATTTGTTGTTTAGCAATTGTTACAAAAATATAATCTCACCAATTGCTTGTGAAATGCCGCTTTACAGCCCACTAAAACACGGCCAAATATGTTGTCATTTCGGAAAATTTTTAAGAGTCTGAATTGCTACAATCATTCATAGCCATGATAAACCTGTCATTTTTCCACTTACAGAAGTATGTAAAACAAGCAACATTTGCATCTAGACATATTTTTGGCTTGTTTTGCTAGAGATTAGATGTGTATGTTAAGCACAATTTTTGCAATAATATTGTAAAATATGTAACACTTTCCAACTGCATCCTGGCGGTAGTCTCATCATACAGTTGTTAGGTGTTTTTGCAAAGCAAGATATTTTTTCCAATAGCCATATTTTACTTGCAAAACTAAACTTGGCGAAAAACAAACGAATTAAAATTTAAATTGACACATCAAATGAACAGCTTACAACATAGAATCCACAAAAATCCTTCATATTTTAAATGGCACATGCAATTACACCAAACGATACTACCTCCAGGGTACAGTTGAAAAGTCTTATACATAATACATTATTATTGTGTAAACTGTACTCAACGTACATAGCCTACCTAATCCCGGTTAAACAAGTCAAACATATGTCTCGGTGCAAATAATGCTTATTTTACTTACTTCTGGTAATGGGAAGATGACAGGTTTATCATAGCTATGATTGAAACAACTCAGACTCTTAGAAATTTCCTCAAATAGCAACATATTTGGCCGTATTCTAGTAGGTCGTGGCCGCTTATTTGGGGTAAAGTGCCCTGCCATTCCAAATCATTTTAAGAGGCATGTTTGTTATGGGATATTCTAAAGGTTGAAGTGACGTTATACCCTGGTGATATGATGCATAGTTGCAAACGCGTGATTTGGACAAATACTGTATAAGGCTTCTATACTGTTAGTAGAATACGTTTCTTCGCATCTGCATAAACGTTGTTGTAAGAAAAAATAAACGTGGCATGAATTGGTTGTGCGATACTGATTAGCCCTGTCTTATGAAAGAAACACGTGTCTATCGCTATCAATTCTTGCTACATTCGGCTGCCGAGAAACGTCGAAATATGAAGCGGACGAAAATTTTATAATTGACTTCAATTTTTCAAAGTTTCAGTTTCAAGGAAAGCTTGGAAACAAAAATGTGTCCATCTGTTGTAGAAGAGCAAAACTAACCTGTTGGTAAAATATAGTACAAAACATACAGTTTCTACTGCATCGGCATACCAACAATCAAGTGCTTCCATAAACACCAGTATCAATACCACGACACTTGGTCCTGTAGAAAAGTCATCACAAAATCTCTAAACTGTTGCAAGGGGTCTGTCAACTATGGCAAGCAACAACAGTTTTTACAATTAAAAGCATAGTTCTTTTACAATATTGAAAACAACAGTTTTCCATAATAGATTTTTGGAAAACTTATCTTGCTACAGTATTCTTCACATCTTCAGTATAGCGATAGATAAATTGACAGTAAATAATAGCTAAAATATAACTAATATTGCCAAAACTTTTTACAATGAGAAGGTAGCTTACAAAACGTAGCCAAATAAACATGAATGGACAATATCCTAAAAATGTGCTTGAAACGTCAAGTCGATTTTTTTACCAAACGACTACTCAAGGAAATGTATCAGATTATAAACAGGTAGCCTATGCAATAAGCCAATAACGTTTTCATTTTTCCCTTTACTAACTTACCTATGGTGGTTGTGAACCCAATTTGCATGATTGCCACAGTTTTCCAAACAACCAGTTGTAGTTTTGAAAAAATAATAGATTTTCCTCTTTCTTTCCAACCATCTGGGGTTGTAATTTTCAGTTTATAGGACGCTTTTAATTTTTTATGTGCAATGATTGCAGCTATTACAGAAACAATGGTCTGAAAAAAAATACCAAAATCACAAAAGCAAAACTACGTTAGCCTACTTCTAAAACTCACTTATTGCTATTACGAAGTCGTTTAATAAAATGGTCAGTTCACTCTACACTCTCATCACTCAACAGCCTATAGCCCTATACCATTTGTTTTTGCCATTTATTTCTTAAGATGCATGCATCCGGTCATTGTGCGCAGAACCCTGTTGATGGCAGTGTGGATGTTGTGGCAGCGAGCACTGCTGCACCAAACCGGTGCATAGTACTCTGCTGAGGAATAAACAAGAGCCAGGGCTGTTATATGCAAAGTGTCGGCCTCGCTCCCCAGTTGGAGCCTGTCAAGCGCTTGAGTAGCGCAGCTCGCTATGACAGTTTCTTGCGCAATGACACCAAATGGTAGATGTGAGCGATCTGTTCGTATGTGAGCGATCTGTATAATGTCACCCGAAGGTGGTTTGTTTCGGGGCAAAAGGCCACAAATTTTCCGTTGTTTTGTACATTCAGGTCACAACAGCTTTCTGATTGTGTAGATGGAAAGCTGCTGTCACAATTTGGTTTCACTGAGTTTCAGTAGAAATTTTTGGAGATAAGCTGAGAGTGTTTTTATGCCCTGGCTCCGTGTGTCTTCTAGCTTTTCTCATAACTGTGGAGTGAAAAATTGCCAGGTCGTCCGCGATAATGTGGTGTTTAGCAGAAAGTTCATTATTAGTCTTCAGCAAAAAGGTCCAGCGCCTTATCATCTTCTACATTGTACATTCAATGGTAGGCCTATAGTGGTTAATAACATGTAGGCCTATCTTGAGTAGAGTAGGCTACAGTTAGTTTGCAATTTACACTGACCATGAAAATGAAAGGAATAAATAGAAAGATCGAATATAAAGTAAGGTGAGCTTGGACTGATGCGCTGCAAACAAAGCATAGATGGTTCCTTGTACAATAACGATAATATTGTGAAAAGAGACCTAAACAGATAAAATTATGGAAACAAGAACAAAATTATATTAAAAACAATAAATTGAACTTTTTATTGTTTCTAGAGAAATAATCTTATCATGTCTTATTTAAGTGTACTGTAACTGACCACACAAGCTCTAAAATATTCTAACGTTTCGCAGAAACGCTAGATGTTCAACAAACAATACGTTGACTGGTGGAAATACCAGTAGTAGAATGCAAATATGACAATTATCCGATTTTTATTTCTACCTCATAATTTGACATTATATTTTACAATTTTTAACTTAATGATATTTTTTTTACTATTTTTGCATAATAACTTTGCAAAATCTCATCATATCAGCTTAAAATTTAGTTTTTAAAACGTAACACAAAACAAACTGACAGCCATCAACACCACACTCGAGTAACATCTTTTACAAGTAGCTTCTTGAAGGATGCAGTAAATACATTGTTATGTTACAATTGCAACAACAAATCAAAATTTGCTGAAACTTTAAAATAGGACTATAAAAAATTAGGCTAAAACGACGATTTTGACCTGATGATAAACTGGTGATATGTAAAACCACATAAAGTTATCGAATCAATTGCTTCCAGCATTCACTAAAGTTTTTTTCAAGACACAGCTACCTATATTCACTTTAGAAGAGTGATGAACCGACGATCTCATCCTTGACCACCCAGCCGAGAATGTTCCCCAGTTCTCCTGTAGCCTATCACTAAATTGGAATCACATAATCTTCTTCACTCCAATGAGTTTGTGCATAATTTAGATATGAACCTCATGAGCATTTACTCATAACTTAGAAATAAATAGCCTACATGAAATATTTTTATATTTTTCGAGATTCTCTGCCATCTGCAATTTGACCTTGACTGTTTGTAAAACAGAATTTTACTTTTGCGGAAACTTGTCATAATCGATTACACTTCAATTTCTTAGTCGTTTAGAAACAATTTTGCTCATGTGCGTGTGCTAATTGAAAAGCACAACCTTTTGGACTAGTTTACATATACGAGTTGGGATTTCAGAAACAGTTTGAAAAACACTAAATTCAAATAGAATATTATTTCAATTATCATAAACATAATTATTACAGAATTAAACGCTATAACTTAACACGAAAATCGTTAACAAAACCTGTTCACTCTCTACGACTTCAGATGAACAATCGAAATGAAACCAGCAGGCAAGCAGTGCGACAGAACTACCAAAGGCAACACACACACAATTATGATTTAAGCCAGGGGTCACCAACTGGCGGCCCGCGGGCCGCATGTCGCTCGCCACGCTGTTATGTGCGGCCCGCGGAAGGTATCAGCGCACGAGTATTACCAAAAATACTTTTCTTGAGAAGTTAAACAGCATGAAGGCAAAAAATACTTTTCTGGAAGCATATTTTCGCTTTGCATACGATTCCACCAACCGACCAATCAGAGTGTAGTTCTAGGTAGGGGTCGTTTACAGTTATTCTAATGCGATGTCCAGCCACACTGTCCCAGTGGTTGATTAAAAAGTCTGTTTTCGAATTTCGAAAATGTCTGTGAGCATAGGGTTGCTTATTTTAAGTTTGTAAATGCCCTGTAAATACTAGTGTGTGTTTCACCGTTATTGGGTTTCACGAGCAGTCAGGCCCGGATTTAGGGGGGGGCAGAGGGGGCAGTTGCCCCGGGCCCCCCGACTTTTGAAGGGCCCCCTTGTATGGTTAAAATGTGATTTTGTGTTATTTTTTTCCCTTTTGGCCTTTAAAGTTTCTGCAAAATGCTGTGCAGTACTGGACTGATGCTACTGTAGACGTAGAGATGGGTTTTCGCGCCGTAGGCGCAAAAAATTTTTTGCACGGGGGCCCCCCGATCTAAAAGTGCCCCGGGCCCCCCATCAGCTAAATCCGGCCCTGCGAGCAGTGTTCCTTTATTCAAGTTTTTGTTCGCTAAATAGGTCGCTGTGCAAACTCAATTTATCATAAATTAGAAAAGTATTATATATAAATTTAAAAACTTTTTCTGATTTTATGAAAATATTTAACTTAGTAGCCTACTGCAAAATTGCAAAATGTTGTTAATCAACAATTCTTGCCATGCTAATAAGCACGCAAGTGACATTTGTGTAATAATCACGGAAAGACGGTTTTATAGACTCTCACAAAAAGGATGAAAAACCAACTTATTGCTTTTTGAGAGGGAACACTGTTCATGAGTTACGATAGAAACGTTTTTTTGGTGATTTCCACAAGCGTTTGTTTCATGGTGCCTGTTTTTTTTCTCCTTGTTATTGGAGCTTATTTTTCGCTGATATGTTTGCAGGTGTATTGCAAAGTGTCAAACATTTCCATATGTTTACTTAAACTGTTAATGGCAAGAGATTCTTTGTGAAGCGAATTAGTGACAACACCACTCTTGCTTGGGGATGAATATTTTGATGAAACTGCTCGCCTCGCTATAAGTGCGCAAAACAAGTGGCCTCGTTTATTAGGCAATGTTAAAGAAGTCAAAAGTGTTGTTAAAGGAGTTTGGCCTGGCAGTAGCGTTGTTCGACTAATTTTGTTGCTGCGGTATTCTAAGATAAATATTAACAACATGTAACGCTGGATACTGGGTGGCCTAACTATTTTTTTTTAATCTTAAGAGTTGTTTAGCTTACTCTTTTCTAAAGTGATGAATATAAATTTCTCTCACACTGAGAGTTTATGACTCTAAGTGCCATCACCTAACATAAAGGCCCACTAGTCCACTGAACCAGAGCATAGACTTGGAATGCAATTTCCAAACAGGTATCCCCTTACTACGGAGACTGGTTACTGGTGTCTTATATAAGATGAAAAAACACGAGCATATTTAAAAATTAAAAAAGAACAAGCTTTGTTGATTCTGCAATCGTAATAGCCTACCGTTGTGCTGTTGTATGAAGATTTATTCCAAACTGAATAGGAATTTTCATTAAACATGTATTTTTTTAAAAAGTAAGGTAGCCTACTTTATCATGGGATGCATATCACTGCGAATGACAATTGTAAAAAAAAGCAATAGGCTTATGATAAATAAATAGGCTACATTGTAAATGATAATTTGCATCTATAAGTTTAATTGATAACATTTAATCTTTAGATGAGGGAACGGGTCATATACAGGCCTAGTGGTATTTTAATAACTTCCCTTCTGAGGTTATTTTGACGCCAACGCTTGACAGTCACCTCAAACCATGGATGACTTTTGTTAGCAATATCTCAGTGAAACGCTGTGCTATTCATACAGACAGTGTTGACTTACCTGGCGTTGCAGCTGTGAGTGCTGCCAATGTCCAAACGACTGTTAAACTTTTGTAAACGCCTTGCTTTGATTTTCGTCGAAAGAGATGTGGCTTTTGCATTGCGTGCAAACGTTGGCAACCCAACAAGATAAGATGATACAGAGACGAGGAAAAAGAAAGGATAAACAGCACTCCGCACTTTGGCGAGTTGCTCACTCGAGATTGACTTATTTCAAATGCTGTGGAGTTTACTTCCCAGGCCAGAGTGGGTAAAACGACGGTGAATATTTGTATACCTGTTAAAGAAAAGTTTGAATTTTAAACCAGTTAGCCTACAGCAAAAGCTTCCACTTGATTATAACAAAATATAATTGTTGTTACTGGTAAACTATGTAGCCTATGCGATTTCACTTCTGTTTTTGTTTCTTGAGTTATAATAAAAAAAAAGGTGCGTTTCATTTTAATGTAGGCCTACTGGTTACTCTGTAACATTCAAACTCTTAACATTCAAATTCTTACACTGTAACATGTAACAACATCTGTAACATTCAAACGTAGCCTACGGGACTTCAACGTTTTGTTCATTCACCCTTCTTATTTTATAACAGCAGTGTGGCTTTTACTTTGACGCTGTCGAGCAATACAACTAGGTTACATAATACAGACTCAAAATGCACCGCTAAATGGATTACGCACATTGCCTGTATTGGAGAAATGGACTTCAGCACACTTGTCCAGCCTTAAAAGTAGTAATTACTTTCAGGTTGTTATAAAAGCTTTCTTTTTATAATAATGTTGAACAGATCAAAATGCGACTTAGGCACCCTTCAATTTGGGTTTAATTCACTTTATCTCATGAAGGTCATTTAACCCACATCCTCCTAGCGTCAGTTTAAACCAGGAGTTCTTAAACTGGGGTCCATGGACCTCCAAGGGGTATGCGGACTAGTTTTAGGGGGTCCATGAAGGCCCAATGGAAATCTTAGTGTGTAATTTCAAAAATGGAATACAGTTTTCAACAGAAAGGAAATTAAGTTCAAACAACCCTGATGATTTCTGGCTTGGCGTTTCCGGATAATTGCTATCGCATTGTAGCCTACTGGTTTTTTTGATACCGTACGTACGTTTATTACGTTATTCATTAAAATTGTCTTTCAATTCGAAAAGTATTGGCGATTTTTGGAGTTCATTGATGCAAGCATATCCTCTTTTGGTAAAGAGAGCCATGGCTGCTATAATCCCCTTTGCGACTACATATTTATGTGAGTCAGGATTTTCATCCTTGGTAACTATCAAAACAAAGAGTCGGATCCGGTTGGATGCAAAGGATGACATGCGTGTTGCTGTTGTCCTATCAAAGGCGAAGCCACAATTTCACGTTCTTGTTGAAGACAAACAGCAGCTTCCTTCATTAAATCGAAGATATTGAAAAACAATCTGCATTCGATATTTCTTAAATTTAATAAAACATAAATTTTGTTACCAATTTAATTTAATTTTATTGCCACAAAGGGGGTCCAAGCCAACTAACTTTTTGTTTTAAGGGGTCCGCGTTAAAAAAAGTTTAAGAACCCCTGGTTTAAACTGACAGCGCAAAAAGAAGAATTGCAAGCATACTAATGCCGATAGGAATCCTGTTTGATAATCTGATAATGAAAAGTCTATCTAACTGCTTGATCCCTTTTTGCATTGTTTTTTTAAATTAACTGCCATCAAACGGATGTGAATAAGAAAAAAATTGAAAAACTCCTACACACAACTGAAAAATATCTTATTGAAATAATTCTATGCAAAAAAAAAATAGAATTACAAAAGTTTTGTAATTATTTTACTACCGCAAGTTTAAACTGATGCTAGGAACAGGAGGGAACAGATAAAGCAAGCTTTCTTTAATTAGCAAGCTTGTATTTTGTATTGTGACGTCATAAAGTGACCGCAACTTTTGATTATTTGCAAACGTTTTAATAGTTTATTTGTAATTGAAAGCTGGTGTCGATATAAAATTAAACTATTGTCAATTAATATATGCAATCGACAAAGTTACTTAGGTTGACATAAAAAAATTTAGGTTATAGGCTGGACTTAGGCTATTATTTATAAGGGAAAGTCGTGTAACTTGGACCAGTGTGTATATTGGACCAGTCCCCTAACTCAAAAAATAAAAATCGTTTTGTCAATATTTTTGAACAGCTTGAAAGAAAAAATAATAATAGCCCGGATGTGAAAAACTCAGTGCATTTGGTTTAGAAACGTGGATGGGAGATTGGAATTTGTGGTTTTGGGTATGCTGATGTTATTTTGGAGAGTTGGTTGCTTAGCGCTCAGATGCCATTGGCATGACGTTTGAGACTGATATGATGTTGGTATTATCTTTAACCTATAAGGAGATGTTGCGATCAATTACAAGACTTATAAACAAGTATGGAGGTCATAGTTGGTAATTTTTAACAGTGCATGACAGTGTGTAATTTGGACCAGTCATCTCACCTATGCAGCATCGGGTCAGTTTCAAAATTCCCAAAGCTGCATTGTTAAGACATGTCAATAATAGGCTACCAATAAATATGCTACACAAGAACTAAAAACCATTGGTCGACAACTTGATCTTTCCGAAAATATTGAAGATCAACTGGTCAAACATGTTTTGGAGATGGAGTCAAGATTTTTTGGTTTAAGGGCCACAGACTTATAAAGCTTGCGTATGACATTGCATCTACCAATAATATCAATACCCGCTTCAACAGTGAAAAGAGTTTGGCTGGAAAAGGTTGGCCGAGGAGATTCTTGAACCGCCATCCAGAAATTTCATTGCGAAGACCTCAAGCAACTTTGGTCCAAAATACACACCCCAATGGTCCAAAATACACACCATATGTGTAATTTGGACCATTTTTGAACATTTTTTATTGCTTAATTATTCTGTATTATTTTATTGTACGTGGTTTATATTTTCTACACTGGTTTGCAAGTACATAGACTGTATCTGGGTGAAAAATAATACACATTGGCCGGAAGTTGGCTGAGTTGTACTTATTTTTCTTTAAGGGGTTCAAAATACACACCTTTCCCCGAGCTTTTGATAAAAATCTTGAACTAACGTTACTATTTTATGATGATGGTGGTTTTTATTTGCTTATTTGAATCTAAAAACTGTAAATATTTTTGTTTGTTGGCTTATTTGTTGTAAAAAAGAATTTGTATTTGAACATATAATAATTATTATTAATGTGACGCAATTTTGCATTGTTTTCCTTGTACCTTCCTGCTCATGGAGTCGGTTTACTGACAGAACTAAAATCAACTATACTGTATTTCATGAAAAAATATTTTCTCTAAAACAGTCATTCCTTGCAAGTTACACTTATCTAAAACTACCTTGAAGAAATGAACAACAAACTTGGATTTAGGAGAATAATATTCCATATTATGGCTTAATTTCATCCAAAAATGACATTTAGCTAATACAGATTAAATATTATTTTATGTCAGAAAGTAATGCAAAATAAAAAGACTTTGTATGTCATTGGCCTTCTGCGCCTTTATCCAGATGATAAAACTTTGAAAATGGATTTTGTATTTTGTTTCCGATTTGCATGCAAAACAACCTTTGAAAGCAAACAAATGCACAATTTTAAAACGCCTCGCGCTTGTTAGCATTTAAAGGATAAGTTTAGCAAAGCAAACCCACTCTTAAAAAATAAACAAATACTTAAATATTCTTGCACATATGGTTCAATTTCATTAACCCTCTATCGCCTAACTCATCAAATTTGTTACGTTTAAAGTTTCTTTGTTTTATTGGTCAACAAAACAGATTTTCGCTTCATCACTCACATCACCATATTTGTTACGTTTCATATTTTTATTTTATTTTGGAAACTCTGAAAAAATCAAGCTTGTGTGTTCGAAATCACCTTTTCGTTTTTCTTTGTGTGAAGGCTTGGCAGAAGCTGCTAACTTGTCCATTTGCTGGTATGGTTTAGCAGGTTTAGAAAAGAGTTCGAAAGGCAATAATTTTTTTTTGAGTAACTGCTTAGGTGTATATTTGATTATGCATGAAAATTTTCGTCAACTTGATTCCTGGAAGCATATATTAGCCTAGATCTAAACGTACCTAATTTGAGCACTTGGTTTTTTAGTCTATTAGTAATCCTGCCAATGTGGACAGTTTTGTGGACCAACTGCAGCAAAAGGATGTCATTGGCATGGGTGGCAGAGGTTAGCGAAGCCATAATATAAGTCAATTGATTAGGTAGACTGTAGTACTAAGCTTAATTTTTTAGTATTGGCCTAAATTGTACCGTACGGTACATTGTATTAGCTGACTTAGGTGACATTTTGGTCTTTTGCTGCCATCCTTGCCGTGCAAATAATTTTTGTTCATATGCCAGCAGAAAAAATAAATAAACTGAACTGTATTTCAGCATTACAGTTTTTCAGTTGCTATAAAAGAACAATGGAAAGTAGGAAATTTTATGGTAAACGTAGGCCAAGAGTTCCATTGTTTGCAACAGCTATTGCTGGAGGACATGCTGGAGAAAGTGATGATGAAAACTTATCTGATTCTGATGGGAAATACTCACCTGAATCTGAACAAGTTGGCATTGGTGGAAGTGATGTTATGAATCAAAGTGATTCAGGTGAGGTTCGGTTCTTTGTTTACTGTTTGATAATTCACTGACGGCATTTGATAACCTCATATTCATTGTGATGTTTATTGTTTTTTCAGATGATGATGAGAATGTGGTGGATGTCTCTGTTCTCGATACTTCTAAGAAAACACTGTCTTGGAAGGACATTAATGGAGCAGCTACATCTCGCATCGTACCACAATGGTTAGGAAGTCCACACAGGGCTGACTGCATCTTAGCACCCATCAACTATTTTCGTTCTTTTTTTGATGCTACTATCATGAGTCACATTGTGTTACAATCAAACTTGTATGCAGTGCAAGTTGATCCATCAAAACCGTTGGGAATTACTGCAAATGAACTTGAAAAATTCTTTGCAGTTGTAATGTTAATGTCCATAATTTATCTTCCAAACTCAAGACTTTATTGGTTTGTGGGCCTTGGAATAACTAAGGTTTCAGAAATTATGGCAAGGCGTCGGTTTGAAGAGATCAAGAGATTTCTTTATTTCAACAACAACACTGACATGCTGGCACCTGGTCACAATGAGTTTGATAAGTTGTTTAAACTGAAGCCACTGTTGAACCATCTTCAGAAGAAATATAATTCTTTCCCAATGACACAAACACTTAGTATTGATGAGCAAATGGTCCCATTCAAGGGGAAGTCATGTATGAAGCAGTACATACCAAGCAAACCTCATAAGTATGGCTACAAAGTTTTTGTGCTGTACAACAGCAAAGAAGTCATACATGACTTTAAGATATATACTGGCAAAATAAGTGTTCCTGCGAATGAACCTGACCTTGGAGCCAGCTCGAATATTGTGGTGCAGTTGTCGAAAGTTATCCCAGCTGATAAAAACCATTTACTTTTTTTTGACAATTGGTGTACATCCGTACCCCTGGTTTGTCATCTTGCAAAATCAAAAATTTTTTGCCTCGGAACAGTGAGAAGCAACAGGCTACGAGGCTGTGACTTACCATCAGACAAGGACATGAAAAAAAAAAGGAAGAGGAGCACACAAGGAAAAAGAATATAAAATGAACCATGCCACACTAAGAGCTGTCAAATGGCAAAATACAAAAGCAGTGACACTCCTGACAAGTTTTGATTCTGCCCATCCATTGATATTGGCTGAACGGTATGATCGCTCTAGCAAAAGTAGAATTGAAGTTACTTGTCCTACAGCAGTGTCCACATACAACAAGCACATGGGAGGGGTCGATCTGCTTGACTCCTTGATTGCTCTTTATCGGATCAAGATTCGCTCTAAAAAATATTATCACAGACTGTTCTTCCACTTTTTAGATATGACGGTAGTCACTTGCTGGCTACTTTACAGGAGAGATTGTGATGACTTGGGTCTGCCAAAGAACAAGCAACTTCCTTTGCTCTTGTTCAAACATGACATTGCTGAGGCTATATACAAAGAAGGCAAGGTTACAGGTGCAGCAAAACGTGGAAGACCATCTGTTTCAGTAGAAAGAAGGTATAAAGAAAAGAAAGCCAGAGGCCACAACTCTAAAGCCATACCACAACAGGCTGTTCGACAAGATAATTTTGATCACTTCCCGATCTACAAGAAGAAGAGAGCTCGATGCAAGCTGCCTGGATGCAAAAGCAGCCCACACCTGTTTTGTCAGAAGTGTGAGGTCTATCTTTGCATCGATAAAAATAAAAACTGCTTTTTGAAATTTCATAAGTGCTGAACAAGCTCTATTTTAGTATTAGATTTACATGATATGTTTCATTTTTTTACCAGTTTCATTGCATTTTGTTTGTTTATATAGTTTTCCACATATTTTCTCCATAGATGACCGGTCAGACGTCAATGCAGCGTTATAATATTTGTGGGGTAACTGGCTGACAACAAAGGAGCACCAAAAGAGATATGGAGAAAAACATATCATTTACAAAAATTGCATTGAGCTGATGTTTTGATTTGCTTTCAAGCTTTGTTTACCTGTGTTGTGTGTTAGTATTATTATGAATAAGGCATAAACAGGTGCCGCTATTCTGATTTCATTTTTTGTGTTGTAGATTGTGATTTTAACTGTTTTGGGCTTTATTAAAATTGAAACAAACATGTTTTGGATGTACTTTGTCCCACAAAATGACTTTTATGTCAAATACGGAAAGTTTATAGAGAGTAGCTTAGTGGACCAGCGTTATCAATTTGTAACGTTTCAAAAAATGGAATAAAATAAACAAATAAAAAAAAAATTTTGTAACACTGCACTGTTAACATGTAATTGAAGAAGAAAACATACCTAGATATTTTTTTTGTCCAAAACAAAAAAGTGGACGGTAGCGGGTTGTGAAAGCTGAGGCAGCAATTAACCACATACGATATGCTGATGACATCGTATTGATAGCGCAGTGACTCAGACGTAAAACTGCAGAAAATGTTGAATGTTGTGTGTACGAAGAAAAACAAGGATAAAAGAAGCCGAAACTTTTATTTTTGAATTATCAGTTAGTGAAGCAATCCTTAAATCAGTCCAAAAATTCTTTAAAATAAAATTCTTTCTTTAATCCAATTCAATTCTTTACAATAAAAATATTTCCTTTAGGACAAGGTTTAGAGTGTTAGATTGCTATTTATCCTGTCATTCAATACAACTCTGAATCCTGGTATATTTCAACAAAATGGCTGAAAAAGTTAATGCTTTCGAGTTGTGGTGCTTCCGAGATGTGGTGCTTCTGTAGAATGCAACCTATTTCACGGTTTGCATAGAAGACAAAGAAGTTTTACAACAAGTGAACCAAACCAGATCTCTGTTTAAAAATATTAAAACAAGACAATATAAATTTCTCGGCTATGTAAAAGAAAGCAAAAACTAGAGCATCTCTCAGTAACTGGTAAAAATTTAAAAAAGCGGAAACCTACCAAACAAAAACAAACTCATCTTAAACAATTTAAAGACAAGGCAGAAACAATCATTCATACAATTAACATACTATAAGAATACCTAATTTAAGTATTCATTCGAGGCCGTCGATGCCTGGTTCAGGCAAGGCAATTGAGGAAGAAGAAGTAGAAAAAAAAGAAGAAGGAGATTAAAAGCTAATTTGGTAAATTTTGTTCTGAGTCATTTTGAGTCATTTCAAATTTCATAGCTCCACAAACTTGATATTTCTTTAAAATGATTCAAACACAAAATAATAAGTGGACAACCACTGAGTGTTCGGGCGAGTCAAATGCCCTCTTGATTTGTAATTGTGATGAATTTTGTAAATTGGCTGGCTGATTTAAGTATCGTTGAATTTGCGTTGTTTCTTTGTTCTCCGTGACGTAGATTGCCTGATGACTAAGACGTTTCACCCTTCATTGTTGCTTTACTGCGTACCGGGAGCCGTTGTGCCCGGAGACCATTAAAGTGCCTCTGACAGGTAAATAAATTCGCTAAATTTACCTAAGATACCAAAAAGATGACACTAACAAACTTCCCTGACCAACAAATCGTAAAAAATATCAACAGGCTACTAAGTTACACGCTTGCAAACTTTCGTTGACATCGGCGAATCTGGCACTCATTCAATTGCGAAAATAAAAACGGCAACACCGCTGTGACGTCACAGTAAGCGGGAAGGATACATTCTTTCTCTGTGATGACTTGGTAAAGTATGGTACGGCTACTGCAAAACGTGAATGTGTGGGGCTCTGTTGGTCTAAAGCATGTGCAAATTAAGAATTACCGAAATGAAAAAGTAAACTTATTATTACTATCAGGTTTCGATTAAATAGGTTGAGTTTACTTTTATCAAACAGCATCTCAATTCAATTGAAATTGCAGTTTCATAAGGCTACAATTTTCATACTTTTTTATTTGTCCTAATCTGGCTATAGCCATTTGCAGTGTAACAACAGTATCTCACAAACAGCACCTATAATTTATGGTTGAGGCAATGCCTACAAATTGCTGTTTATGTGACATTGTCAGTGACAAAGACCGTGTTCTTTCTTTGCCCACTTTCCCACAAAACAAGGTACTGAGAAGAAAATGGTCAAAGTTTTCTTCAAGTGTTCGAAAGTGGGATGGGCCTTACAAAACTAGTCGTATGTGTTCACTTCACTGAAGAAGATTTTGTTAATACCACTCAAGTAAAAATGCATACAGGCATGTGTTGGAGTGTATACTACAAGGCAGGGGCTCCGGACACTTCTTCAGAGTGGGGGGGTAATTTAAGCAGGGATGGGAACGATGTTTTGACAACGACATGGGTCTTATTAGATTATCGCGTCACATATACTTCTGGGAGGTCGCCCGCCAGACCCCCCTCGCATTACTGAAAGCTTCAGTTTCTTATACAGCGTCTCAGGCGGCATGTTTTGCGCCGAAGGCGCAAAATTTTTGCTTTTCAACACGATTTAAAATCGAAAAGTTATTTCAACAAGTCTGAAATCGCGACAAAAGCTCTTTAACATTTGCCATATTTTTTGAAGTTTTGAGACAATTTTGACTTGAAGAGGGGCCGTACGCAAAAATCCCTCTCTGTATTCTTCCTTGGCTCAAGTCCTCCGAATGTTGCAATTCAGACGCTAAAAGGTTAGATTTGAAAGGTTAAAAGCGTTAAGGTTAAAGCTTTAATCTATAACTTATTTTACAATTACATGAATACAGCACTGTAACCTGTGCCATAACTTCCACAGTGGAAAGAAAAGTTTCAGCATCTAGGGTCTAGGCATACATTCAACTCAGAAAAAAATAAAATAAAAGCTAAAATGCATTAATTTTTACAACAACTGAAAATAGGGAGACATCTTGATCGAAAATACAGGAAGGCTTACCATCTGCGCCGTGTAAGAAATAACACTAAACAAAAAATGCCATAATAATAGCCTACCTTGTGCCGAAATACTACAAAAAAAATAACATTATAAACGAACACATCAACTCAAGCAAAACGCTGTGTGCACTCTGCTTCTATTATAAGCAGAATGGTCAGAAGTCCCCAAAGACTTTGTACATTGTTGAAAACAAATTATTTGCAGATTTCATCTACACTTTGTTCATCCAAATACATTTGATGGGCATGGCACATGGCAATAGAATTGAGTCTTAAAGCAGTCACTGTTATGTGCTTCGGAGCCATGTTTTTAAGCAGCGTAGCGAGCTAAACGATCTTTTAGCTTCTGCCGAAGAAGGGCCATTGACCAATAGCAATCTTACAAGTTTTTCCGCACTGGCATACAACTCTTTGACAATAGGTTTAAGTCCCATTAACTTGTTTCGTTCATCGCACACATACTTGATCGGCCCAAATTTCTGATGGAAGTGGCTTAAATCTTGGCCCAAAATTTTCACGTCGATGCCATATCGTTCCAACGCTGTAACAGCACTGTCGTTGACTGTGCCAGGTACTAAAACTTCTTCAAGCATTTAGTGAATTTTAATTCCTTTGCCATTGAAGCGATGGGTGAGGCCTTCACTATGCTTTTTTAATTAAACAATTTTTAGCAGTGAGGAATTATGACGTCACACATGGCGCATTGTGATGCGTATATTTTTGACAGGATACATACCTATTAGTTTGGCGTTGTCTTGCGGGTCGGAGTTTCTAAGCAAAAAACTCAAAAGTTGTGCAACAAAATAAAAAAAATGTTAAAAATGAAATTTTTATCTCTACATTAGCGGGGGGGGGAGGGGTAATTTTGCATTAGCTACCCCCCCACTCCAATTGGTGGGAGGGTAATCACCCCCCTGGCCCCCCTCTAACGGAGCCCATGCTACAAGGTGATGCTCTCGGAAGCAACAATCGGATTGTGATGCCGTCATGCATTGTTTGGAGAATCAGAAACAATTTTCCAGATCCAGATGGCCGTTACACAGGATTTCAATGGCCAACTGAAGGCACATTATGAGAGAGAGAGAAAACTTTTATTTATTTTTGAATAGTGATGATGAATTAAATATGAATGATGATTTGTACGATTTTTTCATTTTTCACTTCAAGTATATTTTAGGTTTTGTAAGAACGTATCCAGTACAGTTTTATTAAACTGCTTAAAACAATAAATCTTCGAAAAAAGCAACCGCTTGTACCAACTCCGACCCAACTGTGATCCACCAATTACATCTAAGAAGCGTTGGTTTCATCCGTTGCTAACGACGTCCACTTAGGATGACGTAATACCACCAAAGTCGTCCCAGAGCAGTGAAATATGTAGTTTCGCCTGTGGTGGCGCTGCAGAGCATTCGTTTTATTAAATTACGCCCTAACCAGTCGAGCTACGAGGTTAAGATTAAAAAGTTTGCTAAGTGTAATTCTGCGCTAGGAAATGCTTTAAAAAGTTACTGTACTTGGATCCAACCTGTCAGGGGCACTTTAACCTTTTTGTGTTAAAACTCGGTATCGGTAAAGCAAGCGAGAGAGGAATGCCAGAACAACTTTGCGATATGTGTGTACTTCGGATTTGAGTTTAATCGTTGTGAAGAATCAGAAGTGTGTACAACAGTCAAGTGTTTATCCCGACCACGTATTTAACTTTACAGACAATTTTTTGTTTATAATATTCACAAGTTTTATAGGTTTTAATACAGCAAAGCCTACATCTCACCTGACAAAAGATCGGCCACTGCTAGAGACATTTTAATGGGATCGCTTTTAACAGAACAACATTGGCGACAACGGTTGATGCACACGAGTACAATCAATCCATTTCCCAACACGATTGCTATTCCAAGAAATGTTAATACAACAGTCAGAGAATATAGAGGGAATAAATTACAAGAGGCACACGAAACCAATGGAATGTGACTGCAATTGTGACGAGCTTCCTTGGAACAAAACTCGTTGAACGGACACGAATCGTCATGTTCATGTGCTAATGTGTGGTTAACAGTGTAACTAGATGACATGTTTCAACATCTATCAAATTGGATCACTTAATGGTAATATGTAGTTAAGCTTAAGCTGTTTATTGAATTATTACCGTACTAAACGTATGGCTAGAAGATGAGGAATTTTGCTACAAAAAAAGTGATGATTTTATTACATTTTTAGTAAAACCCGTTTTTTTTCATATTTCGCTTTTATCTTGACTTTGAAAGAGTAATATAACTGCTACAACAAATACAGGTCAGCCAAAGCATAAAAGATTTTTGAGATTTGTTCTTTCAACTAACGAAGTTGAAAGACTCCCAAGAAAAATTGTATTTTTGTCGACTTAGTCAGACGGATCGGGGTGATGATTGCCAACCTGTCTGCACTTAGCTTAATGTCCACCATGAAAGAACGTTGTGTGTCGTGCTCACATCCAACGGTGGGCAAACTGTGGCTCGCGAGCCGCATGCGGCTGGTCAACATAAAGTTTGTGGCTCTTGTATTGAATCGTAATATAACAAAAAATTAAGATTATACTTTAGACATATGTTATCTCGCGCTGTCAACCAAGCAGTCGCCCAATATCACTACTCTGCGTCCCATACAAAATCCTGAAACGGCTCCTGCTAACTAGACTCGAGCCAGTTGTTGATACCCACAGTGCCGGTCTTTGGGGTGTGCAAACCGTGCGATCGCACAGGGCCTGCAAATTAGGGGGCCCGCAATTTACTCAGAAAATTCAGTAATTTTGTCATTTCCAATGGAAAAACTCAACATGTGAATTCAACAAAGAAATTAGCAACAAGAAAACATAGAGACTCAACGGTTGCAACCTATTTCGTCCCCTGAACATTTCGTACCCTGAAAAGATCGAGAAAAAAAAACAACATAGCCGAAGTTGCTGATCGGAGTTGCCGCAAACATTTCAAATTTCTCTCGATCTTTTCAGGAGACGAAATAAGTCGAAATTTGATTTTGTTACTCCGATTTCAGGGGACGAAATAGGTTGCATCCAGATTCAACATAGCTTTATTTTCGAAAAATGCCAAAGAATGCATGATCTTATCCTTTTGCTATGCCACCGGACAGCACCATTTTACAGTAATATTCATACCCAAATTTTGAACATGCTCTCAGAATGCTCCAAATTCAAAGTGATTTTTTAAAATTTTCTGGGGGAGGTCTCCCAGACCCCCCGCCGCTGGGTGTCGCCTTCGGCGATCACGCCATCAGGCTTCGTCTGCCGACGGTCAAACCACCCCCTTCCATTTCAAAATACCTAGCTATGCTACTGAATTGCATCATTGTCATTGGGGCCCGCAAAGCATATTCTGCACAGGGCCCGAAATACCCTAAGACCGGCACTGATACCCAGCTACCAAAAGAATAAGTTGGATTTCGGCACGGACGCTGTACGACTCATCAAGCAGTCAAGCTGACCGAGGATATTGAGGAAATTTTCGAAAAGGGCAACAAAGCAGGAGGAATCTTGGTGGACCTCACTGCTGCCTATGATACTGTGTGGCACCAAGGACTAACCCTAAAGCTCCTCCGCATGATCCCAGACAAAAAGGTAGTGCGATTTCTCGCAAGTATTCTTGCAAATCGGACCTTTTTGCTTAAGACGAGTGATGGGCAGTGCAGCCGGCCCAGCCGCTTAAAAAACGGTGTTCCGCAAGGATCATGCCTATCACCCCTACTATTTAACATCTACATCAGTGACATGCCAGAGACTACGTCACGCCAGTACGGCTATGCTGATGATCTGGCACTACTCAATTCTGACAAGTACTGGCATGTGGTAGAGGAAGCACTTACAGATGACATGGCCCAAATCTCAGACTACCTGAAGCTGTGGATGCTGAAACTGAGCCTGGCAAAGACCACTGTCACACCTTTTCACCTTTGCAACATGAAATCAACGCGCCAATTGTCAGTCTCTTTCAACGGAAACCCACTCCCACACAACCCGTGTCCCACCTACCTAGGAGTGAAGCTCGACCGACAATTAACCTACAAACACTATGCTGAAGCCCTCCATGCTAAGCTAACAGCACGCAACAACTTGCTGAGATGCCTAGCTAGAACATCTTGGGGTGCTAGTACATCCACACTCCGTACAAGTGCTCTTGCACTTGTTTACAGCACCTCCGAATATGCTTCCCCCACTTGGTGCCGCAGCGTACACACTTCCAAAATTGACACTGTCCTCAACACCACCATGAGAATAATCACTGGTTGCCTGCTTCCAACTCCCACTGACTTTCTGCCGGTACTATCAGGCATCGCCCCAGGTAGACTGCGTAGGGAAAACCACGTACGTAGTCTGGTCCTACAAGCTATGTCAAGGGATGACCACCTCCTCAACCAGATTTTCCTAAACTCTCACTCCCAAAAGCCCCAGCGCTTGAAATCTCGACGCCCGTTCTCCCGACATGTTGCAGCTATCTGCAAATCGAACTTCCACATTTCCGAAGTTTGGAACAGTGAATAGAGAGAAGTTGCGAAACCAACCCAATTCACAGTCCTTCCCAATACCAACACCCCACCTGGAGCAGAACTACCCCGGAAGGAATGGGTGAAGCTCAATCGCCTGCGGACTGGAGTGGGCCGTTTCAGCAGCAACATGTTCCACTGGGGCCTCGCCGATTCCACCATCTTGTGCGTGTGGCTCAGACTTTCAAACTGCACAGCACATTATCAATCAATGTCCTGTATACCGACCACAAGATAGACATGTGGACCTAACAACGCTCGATGAACACACAATCCATTGGCTTCTGCGCCTGGATGTAACAACGTGATCTGTGGCGGCCTCAAACGCAAGAAGAAGAACCAAGCTGTAGCGTATCTAGGGTATGGTAGGCATGGCTCGAGCCATGGGCGCCACATTGATAGGGGCGCGCAAATCGGTTGGTATAAATTAAAATTTTTACTCACACTTTCTTCAACATCTAATTTTTACCCAATACAATACAAAGGTCAAAAAGGAGTCGCTCTTTTACTGTAGCCATTGTTAAATTATGGAATTGTGACGTTGCAAAAGCGGCATTACGTGCCTCCCCTGGCTCATTTTGCGTTCAGTCAGCAACAATTGGAAGTTTTATAAAGTCGCTAAGCAGCGAGTAGTTGAAGCTTAGAAGTAGCACCAGAATTTACTTATTCATTTTTATAAGAATTTACGACTTTGTAAAATTAAAACATCGTGCAACCTTGATAAAGGAACGCTTGGAAGAATTAATTCGCACAGCATTAACAACTTATCATCCAAATTTTCAGAGATTAACGAGTCAAGTACAAAACTGATATGGATAAACACTCATTGTGTTTTTATTGCTGTTTTGTTATTTTGTGTCAAGTGATTTTGCGGCTCGCCGGTGTTTATGATTTATCTGCAAGCGGTTCTTTCTTTGAACGACTTTTCCCACCCCTGCATACAATGAACCTTGACGCTACAACTATGAAGATTATACAGTAGTAGGCCGACAATTTGTAGACATCTTAGATCCGATAGAGATCCGAACTAATTTTATTTTTGAAAATTCATTAAATAATATTTTACTACATGACAAGTTAACACCTTCACATTTTTTGCTAAACAATGTTTGCAAAATGTGGCATTTGCTTGACAAAGGCTTCATGTACGTTTTATGCTGTAGTCTACGCTCTAACACACACAAATACCATGATGCAAAACTTTCTCTAAGTTTGGAAATGTTGCCAAAGGCTTGTTTAAAGTTTACGTTTTTGTATTCAAAATTTAAAAACAATCATGCAAATTAAGCATCCAAATCCGATCTAAATTTGTTAAAAAACATTAGGATTCGAGACGGGCTCTTCTTTATAGTGAGCTAACGCATCAAGAGTGTTTCCCTCAAGACCATCACCACTTTGATAACTCATTTAGGTAGATCAACATTGCAGTCAAAGCAACTGTCTTTTTTGGCTTTTTTATGTTTTTTTACTCATATAAATTGTTAAAAGAATCACATGCCCTTTTTTCTAAATTTAAAAAATTGCAATAAGGTGTTGCGACCGTACCGTATATTAAACTGATTGTCCTGATTTGGTCTCATGCACATTATAACGTTCGCGTTTTGTCGCTTCTACCTTTTTCTAAACTCCGGTTATGTTTGACATATAACTTATTGTTTTTGTTGTGATGGTCAGAAATAAAAACATACTGAACTGAACTGAATCGGATATCTGGTCCAAACCTTGTTCCTGTATATGATTACGAAGCAGTAAATAACGTAGACGTGGCTTGTGCAGCTCATCAGTAGGCTACTGACTTTATTTGGGCCAACTAACGTTTGTCCACTGCAGTTTTTGCCCCCAATTACAAACTTGGGCTAGATTACAAACATTTTGACCGAATGTGGGTTATAAATCAAACTTTTTCGTAAGTTATTAATGTTCGATTTCTCTACATGCGACAAAGTGAATAACAAATAAAACTTATTAATTTCACTTTTCTAAAGAAGTTACAAATACATAAATGTATTGTTGTAGTTCATTAGCCTATAGAGTAAATTTCATTCGTATTATGATCCTATATAGTTAGAAAATGTACCCTACACTTATTTTTACAAGCCTTTACGCTGCTGGGCTATAGCTTGTTTATGTGATACGCAAATCTGACATTGCTGCTACGTGACATTTCGTCCCAAAGGAAGTAGATTATCTAGTTGTTTGTACTGAACAATTTCATCTGATTGAACTTTTTATTTTTAAGTTGCTTATATTGCTTGAAGAAAACCCGCTTGTTTCTAGTATAGGCTACTGGGTCACACTGTAGGCTACCTACAAAAAAATGTTGACACCTTTTTGCAAAACTAATTTCAGAAAAAGATAGCTGCCAGATGGTGTTGGATACTATCTATTTTCTCGCTAGTACAAGTGCAATGACATCAGATATCAATGTAATAATCGACTACTATTTGTATTGTCTCAACACCAAAATCTGCATATGCTTTATTTTTCAAAGAGAGTGCATAATTTATCGAAGACGCAGTTCAGTTATTTTACTTTCTGTTTGCAGTAATATCCGGTTCTTGATTCATTCATTATTCATGCACTTGAAAAGATTTGCTTTCTAAATTAGAGTTTAAAAAAGCATTTCAAATGTTTAACTCTTTAATATTTGGGTACTTCGCCATTAGGTAGGTTTCGATAGCAACCTGGTAGGTTTTTGCGCTAAAAATTGTACTGAACATATATCGATTATGTGAATAAAGAAGAGAGATGGCAACACGTAACTTTTAATCAACGAAATAATTAACACAACTAAAAGAATATGACAAAAGATCAAAAAACAAAGCGTCAGTAACAAATTAACTCTTAAAGGCATACTAAAGGAAAATTTCAAACCGGAATTAAGCATTAAAATGAGTAAACTGAACATTCAAGAATACATTTCAAAAACAATTACCGAAAAAAAATTGTTTTCAATGGCGCTGGCAAGGCCCAAAGTCCAGAGTTTCATTTATTTTCATTTTTTTCAAAATGACCAAAACGTGCAAACACTGCTCGAGAATACGTCATAAAGGCCAGCAATAACAAAAGCCACGTTACCAATCTGATGTTTTGAGCAAACTGTCTGCTGTTTTGATGTTAAAATGTGCTGTTTTGATGTAAATACATACATAGCCTACAGTCAAATCGCCCGCAGTAACAATTATTGTGTGATCGGTTGATTGCTAGCCTTTATGACGTAGACTGCACAGTCGCACGCTTCGTTGCTCAGGCTCAATCTCATTTTGAAAGCTCTGGCAAAAGCACGCCCACAATGGTGGTCAGACCGCAATGGGGCAAAATTTTATTGAAAATCGTTTTATGGTAGCATGTTAAACACAAAGAACGTGGAAAATCGCCAAGTCAGGTTTTTCCTTTAGTACCCCTTTAAACGCCTAGATGGGTCGCCAGCGCACCAAATGAAAATTTACAAGCACGTACTTTCCATACTATACAGTACACTGCACTATGGGCTACCATTCACCTTGACATTGATCAACGCCAATTGTTTTGATTTGTAACTCCGTATAGAGTAATTAATTTTTTTGTTACACTGTTAGGCTACCTGACTGGGAGGTTATAGCGAACTTATAGCTTGTTGCATAAAAAGTTTAATTATTTTTTATAGAGATGCAAGTCAAAAAAATTGGCGTTTATGAAAGTCGGGGTAAATGTTAGCTTATATGGAATACACGGAGTAGGCCTATGGTAATAGTAAGATATATAGTATGAGAGGTAGGAGCTTGCAAATTTTTCTTCAAGTCCTCAGCGACCACCTTGGCGTTTAATGGTTAGATACACTTTTAACCATGTCAGTGTTTGTGCTTAAGTTCTTTATTCAAAAATCATCATCAGTCATTACGTCTTCAAATGCTTTTGGGATTAATATTGATGAAGTTTAGTTTGTTGATTCATAATTTACACTCGATCAGCAAACAAAGTGGAAGATTATGTGATATTAATAATTTAAATACTTGAAAGCGTTGCAATAAAATTTCATCTAGAGAAAGATTTTAGTTGTGATTCCAAGTCTTCAAAACTAGCAGGACCAAAAAGCTACAGTGCTATTTTTCTTTTCTTTGTTCCCATTTAATAACCTGCAATATTGAAATTAGTGAAATTGATAGCTTATACATCTAAAATTATCAAGCTTTGGTAGAGAGTTTTCTTTCTTGAACCATAAGCAAACAAAACAAAGTAACCTTAGCCGGTTTAGCATAATGTATTACACATAAAAAAAGTATATAGGCTATGCTGTAACATAATAACACAAACGTTTTCGAAACGTACTTGTGTCCTCATCAGGAATTACTTAAATCTGCAATATACATAAAATAAAAATCGTAAGATAAATTCGCACTACAACTGTAACGACAACCTGGCTATGGTGCATATCGCTTCGGAATGGTCTCAACTGAAAAGGACGCTAACTCAAGATATGGCTAAGATGTCAGACTACATCCACAAATGGAGACTCCAGCTCAGTAAATCTAAAACGGTGTCGACCGCTTTCCATCTAAACACCAAGGAAACAAAACGTGAGCTGAACATCAATATCGATGGAACATCCTGCCCTTTAAACCTACACCAGCCTACCTCGGTGTTAGTTTGGACAGGACTCTCACGTAACGACACCACTTGGAATCACTCCGCAAGAAAGTACTGGCAGGGACGAGCTGGGGTGCGACAGCAACAACTCTGCGCCCTCAACCCTGGCACTTGTCCATTCCACCGCGGAGTACTGCGCCCCTGTATGGTGTCGTAGTGCTCACACTTACCTGTTCGACAAACCCATCAACGACGCCTTGCGTATTGTATCGGGATGCCTGAAACCTACACCTACTGAGTTTTTACCAGTTTTTTCAGGTATCGCCCCTGACGAGCTTCGCCGCAGAGCTGCCACACTCTCCCTGGCTCGCCAGTCACTGGACCCACACGCGCTCCATAGCTACATCACCAGACCGGCAATAAAGAAACGCCTCAAATCGAGAAGCCCCTTTGTCGCTCAAGCACAATCCTTGCTGGAGCACAACACCAGTACTTCATCCTGGATCACCAATACCTGGCAAGAGGAGTGGACACACAACACCTCCAGACTCCACACCTTTGTCTCCGACGCTGAACCCATGCCACCAGGAAATGAGCTCAGCCGACCTGCCTGGCTACGGCTGAACTGCCTCCGCACCGGTGTTGGGCGCTTCGCATCCTTGATGCACAAATGGGGCCTATCGACATCTGGGGCATACAACTGTGGTTCTGAGGAACAGACAGCAGATCACATCTTCTATCACTGCCCGACGTTTACTCCACCAAAGGCAGTTGGTCTGTCAACGCTGGAGGGCTCTACAATCAAGTGGCTGCTCGAAGAATGCCCTGAAATTTGACCCCAATGAAACATAATCTAAAAACCAACCTCTCATACGAAAGAAAAGATTGTGTTGTGATTTCTCCAAAAGATTTTACAGAACTTACTTTGACAATAATTAGACTGGAGATCAAAATATGACAGTGATTCCTTATAAAGAGTGTAAATATTACATTGAAACACGTTTCAAGACTTGGTCAAGGTTAAGTAACGTCTTTGAAATTTGGAGTGCCATAATGTAAGCAGAACCGCGCGCTAAATCAACATGACCATTACTTATGGCGAATAAAACAGCACAAAGAGAAGTTGTGATATCATCCTAACAAGTTTCCGCAATACAGTATTGCCGGGACGTTTCCATCCCTGTTTTTTTCCGCATCTTGTTTCAAGCCATTGAAATCATCGATGATATTCGTCTCGCCAGCACAACATTCTTGATTTCGAAACCAAGATTACGATCTGCAGTAACAGGGATATAATTCAAAGCAGTTACTTTAGTGAAGACTGAAAAACACAACTATTTTTTAATAGAATCCAATGGATGGCCTACTTTTCTTATTTGGTGTTCCCCAATACCAACCTAACAAACGGCGTTTGTTTATCGCTCTGATTTTCTTTCATTTACCTAAAACCTTTACGCTAAATAATTCATACGTTTAGAATATAAGACTAGTAAGCGATGTAGTAAGCCTAATATAGGCAGGGTTTCAGTTAACCTCATCATTACACAGGCCCGTAATTATACATTTTGGCTTGGGGGGGGCTCAAAAGCTGTTGCGAAGTAAAAGGCTATGCACCAGTGGCGGCTCGTGACTTTTGGCCGTGGGGGTGCTGTAAATGTTGATGTTAAATATGACGTCATAAAGTGGCAGGAACGGACGAGCGCCGAAGGCGCGAGCCTCCTAGGGGGGTCTGGGGGCATGCCCCCCCAGAAAATTTTGCACTTTTATATGCTCTAAAATGCCATTCCTGGTGTTTTCAGAACAAAAAATAAAAATTTTAAGCAGTTGAAAATGTGGATTTTTAGAACTTTGAAACAAAGAGCACGAGGGATCAGTATCGAGCACGAGGGATCAGAGAGAGAAAGCGAAAAATTAATGAATGTCATCACGGAGGTTGAAGATACTTTATTTCAAGAGCTCTGTGCCCCTGAAAAGAGAAATGTTGGTGCAGTGGACCTCACTAAAAGATTTAGGCTATGCTAAACCATCACAGCACGCTTAGAATAGTGATACCTTTCAGAGTAAACGTTTTCAAGGCATGTTTTTGAAATACAATTACACACCAATACCATCCAGCGCGGCTGTGGAACGCATGTTTTCGCTTGGAAAGGACATTGTGCGTCCCAAACGCAGCAGATTGTCAGACAAACGTTTTAAAATGCTTATGTTTCTACAAGGAAATAACTGAAAGCTTTGAGCTTGGGGGGGCATTGCTCCCCCAAGCCCCCCCGGCAATTACGGGCCTGTCATTACATCTGTCTGGATTGCAATTATATTTGAATATTAGGCTACTGTTGCCAACCCCCAAAACCTCATGCTAAATTTATATGGTTCATTCAGTATAGATACACTTACAACTATTTATCAGAAGCAGTTGCTTGTACATAGTATTTTAAAGTTTTATTTTCAAAAATAAGAGGAGCAGCTTACTCGAAGACCAATCTGTCCCTACGCTGTTCCTATATTGTCTGTTGTAGGGCGTCTGTGATCGCAGTGTGCTGTGTGTTGTCGCAATGGGCGCGCAATAAAGCATAATTATTATTGGGGTATAGTTACACTGACGTTTACATCTAAGACTTCCTAATCTTTTTGCATCAATGAAAAATTATCACTTGGTAATTTTTGACTGTTTCATTTATTGTCAAAGTGCAAATATTTGTTTACTTCTTTGAAGCAATCCTTCGACATCGCTTTGGGATAGAATTACCAAAAGTTCGCTTAAAAAAGTGCAGAACCTGCACATACCAGTTTTATTAGTTACAATAAACGAATCAGGTCACATGCAGTACAAAGATGGAAAATGTGTGTGTTAAATAATATTTCAATCACAACAGCCTTAATCACTATAAATTAAATCCTTGATTGAAGTATGCACGAAGGTCAAAATGTCATTTGTCATAGATGCCGACACATCTCTGCCACTGAATTTCTAAATACAAAACTTTTTTAAATAAAAATGACTTTGACCTCTTATTTAAACATAGTTAAAAAGGTACTGAACATTTCACACTGAAATCATGCGGTTCTGAAGGTTTCATAACTCTAAGTTGAAAATTAAAGGCGTCGAAGTTAAAGTAGGTGACATAATCGGAGTTAAAGTACAGACATAAATTTTAACATTTTCCGTTGTTTTAATCAAGATTTTACATCTGCACTCTACTCATAACAGGATCAAACATGTTTATAACAATCAATCACATTGTTGAGCCTCAATTTCATGAATGCAGATTCAAGTCGATTCTGAAAACTTGTAAAAATTGACCACTTGTCGTGATAAGCTAAACATAGAAATAGTCACAACTTATGTGATTCATAATATACAATACACATGTGTGATGTGTTTCTTTTTGCAATCAAATTCAAAAATGAAACGCAGCTGCTGGCAAAAAACACTCTTAGAAGAAAATGTGAAAACACATTTAAAAAGTGTAGGCCTATATTGCAATTGATTGTGGCTTTTATAATGTTATATAAGTGCAGAAAACTTCCTTTTGAAACTATTCATTAAGTTATGAATAAATCATTCAAATTACAACGAATTTAACAAAGCAAGTCACCAGATTGATTGGCACTCGATAACTAAAAATATTTAATATTTTACCAAACAAGCATGAAATATGTAATATTACTAGTGTTCGTGTTTTCAGCAACACTTTGTCGTTACAGTAGGCTATATCAAACAAATGTCAACTTAAAATAGCATTTCTAACCGTGCCGTGATTACTTGGAAAGCATGAATGCTTCTGTGATATCTTGCCAATACTACACACTTCAACGTGTTTCATTGCAAGCATTTCTCGGTGGCCAACTTCAGTCAATTGCTGAAGTGGGGGACAATAACCTACAGAAAAGATGATACATAAAATACTCTTGGAAAATGGGCAATGCATTTGTTGTATTTGTACAAAATGATGACATTTACTTTCAAAGCATTTTAATTCTTTATGAAAACAATTTTCGCAGACCATAATTTGTTAATTGAGTAGGCTGAGTATCCACATCTAAAGGTTTCTATAGGCAATTTTGAGAGTAACAATCAAATTAAGTTGTTTGATGTTGGAAAAGTTGTTTGTATTGTATGTTTACTGCAACATTATACTCAAAATTAATGTATAATGTCAATTTTGAGTTCAATTGCGATTTATGTAGCTTATCAAACTATTTCAGAACTATAAGCTACCAGGCAGAAATATGTTAATTTAATTTTTAAATAGATGGGTGAAAATTACCCAACTACAGTATTTTTACTTCAAATATTGTATTATTTTCCCAGTTGTTAATTGGCACAAAAGATGTACACCACTTGTAGCTTGCCCACTGCTGAAAACGCTCGGTTACTATGCCGCTAGTTAGGTTAATGAGCAGTGATTAAATGAGCGAAGTGAGTGAGAAAGTTATGAAAATTAGCCTTACATATTTATTTTCTCCTTTCAGTGGGGGGACACGTGACCAAGTGTTCATTTCCCTGGATCTACTTTTGGTCTGCGTAGACAAACACTGAAAAATTCAAAAAGCAAACAAGGGAAAAGTTATACTGCACGACAAATTAGTGAAACTGTTTGTCAAACAGACTTCGATGTAGGTCTAACACAAGCGCTCACACACATAGGCTATTGACATGCTTGAATTGGGAACATTGCATTTCTCACTTTCCTCTCTAGACTATTTTCTTTGAATCGAATGTTTTGTAGCCTACCACCAGGCGTAAGTCTGAATGCTAAAAATAAATTAAAAATTTTGATAAGTTGTTTAGCAATAGGGTCCAAACTAACATGTAATGTCATCAAAATTTATCTGCGGTCACAACGCAAAGATGATGCTCTACTATACTGTTACACTAAATCAAGAGTTACAAGTAACAAAAAAGTGCGGGTATTAGATTAACATTTTGTTTTGCAACTTTTGCTGAACAAGCTTGCCAGGAATGAAATTACTAGAAGAAATCACGCAGGCGTAAGAACTGTGTGAATGCGCGTACGGCGATGCTGCAATTGCAAATCGGTCCTCTATAAAGTCTATGACATTGGTCGATGAACACGTTTGCATGGAGGCTTGCGAGAACCAAGAAATCTGTCAGGCAAGCAAGGTCATGGAATTTCCATACTTAATTTACCAAGATTGACTCAACCCCGCCATTTTGCCAAACTTCGTAGGTTATAATGTGTGATATTAAAATGCTTGTAATAAAAAGTACCTTGTAACATTTGTATCTAGCTCATGGTAGGCTATATGTTAGTGACAAGGCCAACATTACGGTTACCAACAATTAAGTGGCCAACGTCGTTGTCTACTGCCTGAGCCTTACCTCCAGACCTCTCCTTCTATGCGCTTCAATGCGCTCCTCCTATGCGCTTTTCGTGTTGTTATATGCTTGCAACTGCACCACGATTAACCAGGGCCTCCAAGAGAAGTCAGCACTGGTCGGGAAACAATACGAAAAATGGGTCCAAAAATAATTTTTTAGCAAAAACACAACTAATTTGTATCTTGCGTTGCATGTTCGTGTTAAGCTGAAGTTAGCCTACTTTCCTCAGCACGAAAAGACTTGGGCTTCATGAAAAGTCATCCACTAGTCTAAGCTCTGAAGGTTGTCATCGTGATGTCATGTTCACTAAAAGCTCCTTCAGCTTTCAAATACCTACGTATTGTAGGATACCAGCAGGCTCAACAGGAAACAAATATCAGTTATTAGGCTTATGGGGTATTGGTCAGATGTTCTGTCAAATTTTAAAGGGCCCGAAACATGAAGAAACCACAGCGTATTCTTTAGATAGAGTGCGTTTATTTTTACAAAATGCCTTGACTTGAGGCCCAATGATCTCATTGGTACCGGGACAAAAATATTGTCCAAAAAAACGACCAGAATATGACCAGAATATTCAGCAACTACGCCCACCTAATTTATTACACCATGAGTAGAGGTGAGCGGTGTGTTCAACAATCATCTTAAGCCGGGTGTCGAAACAGGTTTGCATTGTTCGAAAGCAAGGGCCTTATCCTCTGCGCCATCCAACCACCAGGGATGGAGGAACCACGTGGGCCTCGTGGGCCTGGGCCCACCTACTTTATTTTCTGGGTGGGCCTGGCCCACCCACTTTTGAAAGCCAAATTTCTTTGAAAAGGTAACAAAAACTGCAAATCAGAGGGGGAGTTACAAAAAAAATTTCACTCATTTGATACACACTAGTTTGATTAATTATATCTAATCCAATCTTCTCAGTTTTCTGTTGAGTCCATTTGATGTGCAGCACGTGTGGGTGTGGTTGCGTGTGACTGGTGGAGTAACCTATCAATCAATATAATTATTCTCTATGCTCTCTATGGTTAGAACAGTGATATAATTACATATGCACGTACTGAATAATGCTGCATATTATTACTCCCAGGTGGTATTATAACTGTGTGTGTATTGTTGCCTTTTTATTTTGTGTAGGCTACATCGACACATTTTGTACAGCGCTATAGAGCAATTCAACAATTTTGTACATTTTTTGATTAAATCCGGCCCAAAAATAGAAACTTTTGCCTGTTGGCATGAAAGGCAATTATGAAAACGCAATGTGTAAACCAGGGGTCGGCAAACTTTTTCTAACAGTGGGCCAAAGCCAAACTTTACATGGTCTTGGCGGGCCGTAGCCTATTAATACCAGTTTTGATAGATTCAGAAGCATGATTTCAAGGCGTTGAAGTAGCTTAATGCCTTCAGAATATCGGCTAGTAATATCCTAGACGGGAATCAGCTGAACAAATTCTTAACACATCAAAATCTTTTACTGCACGCACAAATACTGCCAACTCAGCTGTAAGCTTATCTGTCGTGTCTGTGCTCTCATCTATTGCCATTGCGAAAAACTGTAGATATACAATAACTTTTTGCTAGATGTTACGTTCTCCGATATCTCTTATTTTGTCGAGTTACGGTTCTTGTTGAAAGACTTAGGCCAATATCTGAAAAGTAACTTAGTTTGTTTTTTTTCTCTGGACATATGTCTTCAGAGTTCAATAACATCATCTTACACCTTTTCCCAAATTCTCCATCACTATACGATTTCTTGTCTTTTGCTATTGATTGTGCTACCTTGTAGCTACCAAAAGAACTTTCTGATTCATTGGTTTTCCTTTCCTTTGTAATAGAGAAATTTGCTGTTTTAAAGCTATTTTTGAGTAGATTAACTTTGCCGTTCCTTATTTGACCCATTACCTTGAAAAAAAAATAATATGTTTTGTATCATAATGGCGCTTTATGTTAAGTTCTTTGGTTATGCAAACAGAAAACGTAAACGCTGCAAATCATAGACGTGGGCCTACTAAAATGATTAATGAAAAGTACATGTTCTTCCATTCGATTATACTGTAATAAATCACTGGCCTGGCCACATATTATTATAATTTGTAAAGAAGCAGCGGGCCGGAAGATTTTCTTGGCGGCCGTAGGTTGCCGACTCCTAGTGTAAACGATTTCAAATATTAGGAATGCAACAATGCTATGGGGGGTCTGGGGGGCTTCGCCCCCCAAAAGTTGGATTTGACTTTGACTGCTGCGCCTCTGGGCCCACCTACTATTAAAATAGTTCCTCCATCCCTGCCAACCACCCCACCTATCCAGCTATTAATTGGTTTACAATGTTTGTAGGCCGATGTATTTTTTCAAATTTATAAACAAAATGTTAGCCTATGCCTTTTTTTTGATTATTAAGCTAATGCGTGCGATTGAACAAAATAGCCTAACCTCTCTGGCTACATTGTTTGAGGGGCTTCCCCATGTGGGGTGGGCTGCGGGAAATCCTAGATAGGCCAGCCCAGACACGGGTCTTGCTACCGGAACCCAATGTCACCGCAGTTCATTGGGAGACGATCATCATAGATCCGCCGCCAATGTGTGAGACCGGGCTGGAGGCTTCCAGCTCTACCAAGCCTGCCCCCGTTACCCATAATATCATCGCCATTGGGCTTTGTTTTGGTCCTGGTCCAAATTGAGACAAAGGCCATTCGCTTGTGTGGTTGTTTAAGGTGGTCGTGACTACGCGAGGGCTACGCACACACTCTTGGCCAGCTCCATGTCCACTGCGGTCCAATAAGATCGGAACGTGCAGATTCAGGGGAACCGGTTGCAACGGGCTGCCGGGTGCTCTGTTTATTGAGGCCCGCCTTACAGGATGCCTGCCCGTCAGACACTGCCCTCTTCCGCCATAAAGAGATTGCCGTTGGGGACTTTTACGTGTGTCTATTAGCCCCAGGAGTTGCTAGGGATTAGCCTAGTTTTCAGCCTGGGTTCACCTCTACACCACGTTGAGGCATCTCCATAAGATGGGGGCTGAACAAAGTCAGCTCCCTAGACACTCCGATTTCGTAGATTTCGATTTTCTGGCTACATTATATGACGAATTACTGTAGAATTTATGATATGAACTGGCTTTGGACTGGATCGGACTTTTTAAATTTCCAAAACCATCGGCTCAGAACTGGATCAGGACTTTGCAAAAAGTATATCCGAACATCCCTGGCGCTTACCCAAACAGTACACGAACTAAAACGAGCAATTAATCAAGGCAAGCAGCAAACATCGCGTGTAGCCGACATAACCACTCGTGCATGAAACTGCAGTAGCTAGACATAAATTGCAAGGGTCGTGTTCGTAACAGCTCTATAATACACAACATTTGCTCACGATGTGTGGTTGATGATGTCGATGTGTATATGGCAGTCTATTCTATATTAGGCCTATAATGATTAAATACGCAAAATTGATAAGAAAATGGTAGCCTACACGTCCGTGCAGTCACACGACATTGTGTAATGTGTATAGGTACTAAACCAGTAGGCTATGGTTCTCAGCCTTTTCAGTCTGCGGACTATTTTCATGCCACCATATCTATTCGAAAACGCATATAAAGTTGTTGTTTATTTTCCACAGGTGCTGTAAATCTTAATGAGAACCTTTCTTTTGCAGTTGTTTCACAAATTTAATCAAATCAAGAATTATGGCTTAGGGCCTTTAGGCTACCATGCGCATTTGATACAAATAAAGGCTAGAGATGAAAATCTAGCTTTACGTAGTTTTTGTTGCTTTTTCGTTGAGTTCATAAAGCTTTACTTCCATTGATTGAACATTTAACCACAATTGAGTTTGAGAAATACTTTTAAGCTTGTATGTCCACATTTGTTTGTTTGTCGTATCTAGGCTTACACATGGTGGTTGAAGATTTAGATTAAGTGGAAGGGAAGGCAAGGAAGCCAATCTTCGTGTCCACCTTCAGGCATGCCTTTAAGTGTCCTGCCAAAGACACAGCCGCATGCTCTTGAGCGGTGTCGAACCGGCGCCCTTTCGATTGCCGTTTCAATGCTCAGGACACATTTGTTGACTTGGCAACTCAAATAATTGCTTTGTAATGTAACCCAGTTCTAACCGAACCTGTAGCGTTGATAGCCTACCTCAAAAGGATTTCGTATCTAGTTAAAAGCTTGACTGTGATTACGTGATAAAATATACACATCTACCTCGAAAACAAATTCTCTCAGGTAGTCTACGAAAGATTCGGTATAGAAACTTGATTCGGCGAGCAACGTGAAAATCCAAGTCTTTCTCTTCTGCAAACAAGTTAACGTCAAAACGTATTTCAATGTCATCTACAATTTCTTTTCCTTTCAATTCAATTTCTTTCAAAATTTAAAACTTATTTTGTTCTTCCATAAAGTAGCCTGTTCAACTGGCTGGTTTACGTGGATAAAAATACTACTTGAGAAAAGCAAATTGGCAACCCAGTTGTTGTCGCTGAAGCAATGAGCAAGTGTATGATTGCTCTTTGATAGGAAGGTAAGCTGCTGATTTCAACATGAAGGCCAGCAGTCTCTTGAGCAACTTTCCTCTCATAAAATGACTATGTGATACCAAGAAGAACTCAAGTAACAAAAGCCTTGTTTTGCCTTTTCCAAACATGCTAAGTTGGGAATTTTCTGCACCGTGAAAATATAATTGACATTATTCGATTCACTATTCGGTTGAAAGACTTCTAAATTTACGTTGTGAAAATTATTACACTGGTTAAAGAAATATTACGCGACGAGTGTAGAAAGTCATTGAACAATTTTATTTTATAAACGTGACGTGTTCGCAGAATTATTCAGAATCTTGGCGGACTCATTAGGGTGCAGTTTGCTATACCCTGCGCATTTTAAGCCAATTCAAAATCTTAAAAAAGATAAAATTTTATTTTAAGCTATTTTCAATATTATTTTGCTTTGAAGTACTTATTGGAAGAATATATATAAAAAAAAGTCGTATCCAGGCTTGCGCCGGATGGTTGAAGATTTAGATTAAGTGGAAGTGAAAGCAAGCCAATCTTCGTGTCCCCCATAAGGCATGGCCTACCTTTAAGTGTCCTGCTGAAAACACAGCCACATGCTCTTGAGCGGTATCGAACATGCACCCTTTCGAATGCCGAACCAGAGCTCTTACCACTCGGTTAAAAATAATTAGGCTATCATCTGCGAAGCAATGCAAAAGAACAATAGTTGAGGGCATAAACCATTCCTCTTTAATTTAAGCTGTATTTGCAGTAACTGCAACAAAACACTGTTCGAAATATCTGCAACGTCGGCAGTTTCCCACGATTGAAAAATATATTTAACTAAATGTTGACATTATGTAGACCTATCGATATTTTACATAAACGTTTTTCACCTTTTTTCATATTTTTTCAACTCTATGCACTATGCAGAAAGAAAAAAATGTTTTCAACAAGGAATTCAACGTTTCTTAAACTCTTGTTCTGCCGCACACTTATACATTTTAAGCTTCCGTATAGCCTATCGTTCTAACAGATATTAAAAGGCAAGTGCGATCTCTTTATGTCGCTGCCAATCAGCTTAGGTCCAAGTTTGGAAATTGCTCTACCGAAGTTAAAAATGTAATGTACCAATCATATTGTATGCCAATGTATGGTTCGCAACTATGGTGTAACTATAAAACTTCTACTTTAAATCGCATACGAGTTGCTTACAACGACTCGTACAGAATTATCCACAATTTGTCGAGATGCGACAGTGCTAGAGTGTATCAGGTACAGAACGACGTGTTAACATTTGATGCTCTATTAAGAAAAAATTGCTATGCATTTGTAGAACGTTGCAAAAGATCAATTAATCCACTTTTGCGCAATGTTATGTCTTCTGATTATTACTTTAATTCTACATTTTATATTCACTACAACAGTATTTTGTACGTTGTTTGATGTAGCCTGCTTGATGTTGTGTTAGTCTGATATTTTGTGTGATGACTGTTAAAAATTTAAATTCTATGGACTTTGAGTCTGATTGCAAATAAATAAAAAATAATAAATAATATGGGTAAAAAAAGTTTTGATTAGAATAGAGAGAAGTGTCAAGCTCCCAAGTTCCTAAGCTTGGAAAAGCTCTCCACTTCATAAGCACCGTGCGTACATGTCTGCATGGTTTTTTAATAATATTAGTGCGCTATATTCCAATGATGTTTCGTTGCTGAAACAACACTTCATAAGCACTTGATAAAAGTTCACATACGCTACAGTCAAAGGGTCGGTTTGCAAAATGTTAAAATTGATATTTTGTTGAAATTATGCTTTTGGAAAAGTAGAAACGTCTTATTTTATTTATTTATTTGTATCAGACAAGGTTGTCCATATTAAAGCCAAACACAAAAAAGCACAAAAAAAAACAAGACGTAAGGAGTCACTTGGATGACATGGGCAACGTATCATTGTAGTGCTTAAAATATGTCGCTTTATAGAAAGCGTCTGAGGACATGCTATGATGAGAGAATTGAGAGATTTGTAACAACGTTGCACAAAGGCATAAACTGTTTTCCGCAATAGAGCATCAAAAGTTGTAACATTTGCATTAACCTGACATTCACGTGCACTAGTAAAGCGAGGCATATTCTTATTTTAGGCCTATTCTTCTTATTATTAAATTATTCTTTATTAGAATAGGTTTGTGAGACGTTTGCTTCCGGATGCAAACTTAATGCTTTCTCCCTTTGGTTTCTGAAGATTTGGGCTGGAGATGGTGCAGATACAAATCGAAGTGTAGTGCTATAGGAAGTTGTTGGTCTTTTACTTCCTGCTGTAGATTTAGTATTGGTGGAATAACTTTTTCCCATGCACATGGATCGACATTTCCTTAAAACCTTGCACCAACGAAACGGGTTGATAAAGTTTAATCCTTGGACGTAAATCATTCTGCTGCGTTTTCTAAATGCTTTGTTTCTAATGCTGTAGATGACGCAGTTCCATAGGCTATTACAAAGCAAGATAAACGTGGCTGTAAGTTCGAGTGAATTTGCTGCAGTGCTTGATGTAGCATCAAATGACAATATTCTGGATGGATTTGTTCCGGGTAGAAACATAACAACAATTAACACTATTACGGTAGGCAGCAAACTTAAGGAAAAAGCTACTACCATTAAACTTAAAACTTTGTTCAGCATATTCTGTTGTTTAATATGCTGTTGCTGTCGACCAGTTGAAATAGATTTTCTTCGTTTAAAACTTTTATTGCTTTGGATAAACATCGCCAAAGCGATCGCCCAAGTCGCAAGAAGTGGAATAAAAAATCCACTTATGTATAGGATCAATGAATACTTTCCAAATAGTGTCACAAACCCAAAACCAGTAAGACGGTATTCAAGTTCTTCACTCAAAAGTGGTGCACTGGCCACTACGACAGCTAGGGTCCAAGTTGCTCCAGAGCATACTGCACAAAATTTCTTTGCATCGTGTTGTCTATAAGATAGTGGAAAAGTTATGGCAAGCAAACGATCTATTCCAGAAGCCGTAAGAAGATAAATTGACACAGTAAGCAACAAAGTTGTAAAAAAACCTACAATGTTGATAAGTGTTTTCGACAAATGCTCATCAAACGCCATATTTCTGGCTTCTAGTTTCTGAATGGTAACTGTTTCTTCTCTTAAACTCCAGCTGCCATTGGACGACGTTTCGTTAGTTTCTCCAGTGACATTAAAAGAGGGTTGAAATGTCATATTGTAAAAGTAAATATTATACACTATAGCTGCAGCTGCAGGAAAGATAAAAAGTCCAACCAAGCTGTCAGCGACACCTAGTAAAATTCTGAAGAAGACTTGGCTATTTCTGGTCTTTTTATCGCTTGCATACACCACAATAACAGTAACATTGGCAAAGGTGATCACCAGAGCCAACAAAATGAAGATGACAATGAGAAGAGTAACATTGGTTTTGCATCTGCAATAAAAATAATAAAATAATTAATGAAGGATTTGAGAGCTGATAGTGGTGACCTACTAAACATGTTTCAAAACACTACCATGTGACCTATGTTAACGTTGTTTTACTCGCTATGGTCTACGCTTCAAAGAAACGTATTTAACCCTTTGAAGGTTGGGGGGGCTGTCAATTCAACTTTTTTGTATCAACAGTTGTATCTCTAAAACCACTGAGGCTCCAACTACGAGATTTTTTTGACTTTTCCTAACTTTTATTCACCTCTATTGAGCTGAAATTTTGAGCGAATAAAAGTTATAAATTGAGAGATATAAGGCATTTCTCAGCACATCCTCTGAAATATTTCATATTCTATTGTTCAAAATTTTCCCACCAGCTGGATGAAAGTAATTAATTTGGCCCTCCTAACTGTTTCACAGCGTGAAGGGAATTGGCTGTATGTAAAATTATGTAAAAAAAATTTCAATCACAACATTGCAATGCATGTTCTTCATTACTCTACCAAAAAATACCAAATAATCCAAACGTCATAAGTCACTTCAGCATTTCAACGTATATGATCAGTTCTAAAATTTACATAGTTTTAACTTTCGGATATGCTCAGCGTGAATAATTTTACAAAGTGAATCCCAAATTTTGAAATCGTGCCAAGATAACAGAGATATCACTCCTAAAGCATAAGAAGAATCGATAGCCCCTGCCCCCAAACTGAGCAAGACTCCAGGACCCCAACTTTCTAAGGGTTAAAGACTATAGCCTATTAGTCATAAAAATTTTGTAGAAACACCATCTAGAACTCTACGAACAGTGAAAATGAAATACCGTAGACTACTCGTGGTGGGTTTAACAGAATACTTAGACCATACAGTACTTGGCATTTTTTTAGAAAGTGCAGTGGTTAACTGCTCTGCACTCCAATTTTACAACTTTAATAGAAAAAATATCCATCTTGTCTAAATGTTCGAAAACCAAACCTATAAGATGACAGATTTGGCAAAATGTTGTCGAACACGTTGTCAGCAACTGCAATAACCTGTTGTACCTCAGCGGTAAGCAAGCCCATCCATTAATCCCCAATCGTTTGAATGTACTTGTGTCGTAACCACACCAAGCGGTAGAGCAATACGGCACAATGTAAACAATTGTCTCATGATAATTCCCAGCCCCACCTGAAGGAGAATCGTACAAAGCAATCTGAAAATCATACCAATCATCAAGGAGTGAATAAGAGAGTTATTTTTTTCTTATTATTTATAAAAAAAATAACATTACTTGTAAACAAAACTATGTGCTGGTTTGGGTAAAGACTAGTTAAATTCTCAATTTTTAATCAAAATAAACTGACAAGCGATCTGTGCATAACAATAAAGCAAATGGCGCTCATTGTTTTGCTTGATTAGGTGCTTGATAAAATTCTACAATTATCGTTGTAGTCAGAAAAAAAGTTACGATGATCCAGCACCAACTTGAATACAAGGGTCTTCCATGTTGGTCGCAGTTAATTGAGAAGAGTTCAATTTACTAGATAAGGACTGCCAAGCATGGTTTTTGTCTTGTGACACATGTGCTAAATTTCCTGGAAAATAAAACAAAGCAAAAACTCGATCAAGTAGTCATGGGATGAAATCAGTAGCCTTTAGTCTAAAAGTTTTATAATGCGAGATTATATATACGTTTAGGACATTACTAACTGTATTAATTGCAAAATAGACCTAACAATGGATATGGTTTATCGTGTTGTTTTGAATGTATTTGTTTTGTTAATGCAATGTGCAATGTGAGTTGTTTTAGAATCTTTAGATTATATAGCTATGGCTGCTATCTAAAATACCATTAAATAACTAGCTGTTTACAAAATATTAAGATTAAACAAGTCACTACATGTCACGATGATTTTCAATCGAGATGTTGCTTAAAAAGTAGTAAATATATATTCATTTACCATATTTAACATCACATAACTTGTAAATCAAAACAATAGATTTACCTCTATGTGCGATTGCATTGATTAATGTAGTTCCACATTGTAAAAGCAAATTTGATTGGTTGCAAAACCGGTCGTACATCAAAGAAGTGAACCTTGTGATTGCAAGAGCACGTTGATCACAAACAGTTTCCAAATGTGGACAGTTCCAAGCCTGCATTGTGGCCAAGGTTGTGCTTAAGTAAACCTCCTGCCTTGTCCATCGCCGGTATAGATTTCTTAGTAACACTCTGCAACATCGAAGCTCTAATGTCCGATTTGAGATAATCAACGTTGGAATAGGAGTACAAGTTTCTTCCAAACTTTTCGTGTTCGTTCGATTCTCATAGTTTCCGTTTGCGCAAACAAGATAAATATGAAGCAACAACAAAATAGCTCTCATTAGAATCATTCTGTTACCAATCTCCTGTAACAAACCAAACCATTTTATTCAGATAAACGTATTCAAATTTACTCATTTCTACATTAGAAATGCTGAGCTAGCCTGTAATTGGTACGACGTTTTTACAACACGTCAGTTTTTTTCTTTATTGTTATTCCATGTTTTTTCCTTGTTAATTTAATGTCAAAGACGCCAAGTGTCTATTCGTAGGTGACCACTTTGAACATTTATCTACAAATAAATTATTTTTTGCTTATTTACGCGACTTTTTGAACAATTATTAAAACTGCATTGTTTTTAAATAAGCTTTTCCATTTAAAATTTTGTGAAAGCGTTGCATGACAGTACCATGACAATAAAAGTGGATAAATGACATGTCTTGCTCCGTATTCATTATATGATTGATCTCAATCTTCATTCCGAACCACAAAGTCGTGGCTACGTAACGCAATCACTGAGATAATATGAAACTGTTGTGTGAAAAGCCTTTTCTGCAACATTTTAGCTAAAATCAATATATCAAAATGTTTAAAACTTGCAAAATTCTTGGTGCATTAAAGTCACAACTTAAAACAGTAAAGTAAGAAAAAACAGTTTAGATTCAAATGCAACCGGCACTGTTTGTTACCCTTGATTCTATTGATTTCAAAGTAAATTTTCTGTTGCAATATTGAAAAGGTAGCATTTCTTGTAAATTTCATCCAATAATTTATTTTTCTAAATTTATTTCTAAGTAGGCTACTGTTAAATATTTAAAAATTCTTATATCATTATTTAAAAATTCTTAGATCTGATTATCTTTTTCGTAGTCAAAATTTAACTTGAAAATACTCTTGTTATATCACACCTGACGTCATCTTTGTGAAATGCTTTTATCTTTTATTTTTAAATGCATCGTTTTTTCCTTACAAAACGACAATTTACCAGCAAGTCTTTGAAATACCGATGGGGTCGCCCTTTCGTCGGTTTTAGCCAATTTAGTCATGGGACATATCGAAGAATTAGCTTTAAACACTTTTTTATCACCCCCCCAAATTTTGGCTTTGATATGTAGATGACAGTTATGAAATACTACAAAAACACGCAGTAGATCAATTTCACCAACACTTAAACGCCATATCAAACTCCATCTAATTCACTAAGGAAGTTGAAAGCAACCAAAGCATAGCATTTCTTGATGTGAAGACCACCAGACAAACCAACGGTACTTTAGCCGTAGATATTTACAAACAACCGCCACACACTAACAGGTGCTGGCAGTACACATCACACCACCCACTTCAATCCAAATTATCTATTCCCAAAACACTCTAAAACCTGCGCCAACAACTTGGTCACCTTCTCAAACAACAAGAAAAAAGAAAACAAACAAAATTTATGACACTTTAAAACTTAATGGATTTCCTAAGAAAATGGCAAAACGACACACTCATTTCCCGAACAACCGTCACGTCAAACTAACCACCAGCAAAACTTATATCAGTTTCACCACTATTCCATACATACAGGAAGTTTATGAGTAGATAAGGCGAACATTGAATCGCACTGGAGTTAAAGTCGCTGTGAAACCGTTTCGAACCATCGGCAATATTTTATCACTACCAAAAGACCCAACTCCTTTTCACAATAAATGTGATGTTGTTTATGAAATCTTGTGCAACGATTGTGACGCAGTTTATATTGGCCAAACTAAACGCAAATAACAGAGATATCACTCCTAAAGCATAAGAAGAATCGACAGCCTCCCCCCCCAAACCGAGCAAGACTCCAGGAGCCCAACCTTTTAAGGGGTTAACCTAGAAAGTAATCGCTCACACGCTATTGGCTAACCTTAAAAATAATATGTGTTTCACTTTTTCTTGTCTTCAATCGCACTGTAGTATAGACTACAGTTTTGTAAATTTCTGTTTGTATGTTATTCGCTCTGAAGATGCGCATTGTCATGGTGCGCGAAACGTCAGTGAAGGAATATATCAACCTGTTTGTCGTTGCTTTTACTTTCACTTTCATCAGATGAACGTTGCAACTAGTGCTAGAAACGATAATTGTCCTGATGAACACCAAAACTTTTCAGTATTCATGTCATATAGGCCTATAGTTCAGCAATATCTTTCTGCCTATGACCATGGTTATTGGTTATAGCTATCAGTTGAACGAAAATTAATGGAGCCTATCAGAGATCAAGTAGTTGAAAATGTTCACTGTATAGATACGGTAGTATTTACAAATTTCAAAAGTATAGTACATGACACACAAAACAGTCACACTTTTTTATACCAAATCGAAGTCAAAGTTCTTCATCAATCGCTATTCCACAGTCGTGGTGATTTTTACACTTAAACAATTCTCTGATACTGTGTCTTTTTCGTCGTGTGAGTCTCTTGGGCAGAGAGTCTATTCTTCTACCACTCTAGATTTACAAAGTTCTTGGACCAAGCTGGAAGGCTACTAGATAGCAGCCAGTTTTAGATTTCATCACTCAGGACGCGCAGACATCCAACTCGGTTAGGTGGCTTGAAGGTGGCATAGTTGTTAGTGATGTGGTCTGAGGTCTGTTCCTCAGCATCACAATCACACGAGAAGGAAGAAACCATTTCCCATTGGTGCATGGTTGAGCGATAAAGTCCGACGCCCGTCTTCGCACTTACTGTGTGATCAACTGCAACATTTAACGCATTGATTCCAGAGATTGATGATGAGTATCGCATATGTTTTTTCTGGTTATAGGCGAATTCTTCGTAAACAATTCTTCGTAAAGCAATTCTTCGTAAGCAATTCATCGTAAAACAATTGTTCGTAAACAGTTGTTGGTGAAATAAAATCCGTAAAAGAATTTTTCGTAAAGCATTTCTTCGTATACACCAAATCTCTATTGCATGCACGAATAAATACTTTGGGAAGAATTGTTTTACAAAGAATTAACTTTACGAAGAACTGTTTACGAAGAAAACGTCGGACACCGTTTTTTCTTGGTCTGACCTTATTATGGAATTTAGTAATCACATATTATTCACAATTTCTGAATTGTGAACTTAAATTTTTATTTATATAAATAAAGTCTATTTGTACGATAAGATGTAATATATTAACAGTTTTTAATGATAAAATTTGATATAAACGTCATATTAATAAGTTATTTTCACCTTGTAGCATTATTAAATGGAAAACTTCTCATTTTGCATTTCAACAGACCTATTTCAGATAAAAAAAAGAAAGATATATACTTACCTAAACAAATAAACTCACCTCCCACCAAAACAAGCAAAAGCACTTCTTTGATACATAAAGGGCCTGCAAAACAAATCACGAAGAATGTCTGCATAAAATAAATCCTTGACAAAAATAATTCTTAGATTTTGACGCAATTTAATGACTATGTTTAACGAGTTGGCAAAGCATAAACAAAACTGTTTATCGTTTATTTGTTTGCACGCTAATAATTTGTCCAAACTACTCTTCGATTATTCACGAGTTCTTTTGACAGTTAGTCATTACCACACTTGCAATTGTTGCTTTATTACGTTGCGATGTCTATTTCCTGTACTGTTCAATGATGGTTATATTTTTAAAAATACCTAGATTTTCAGATCTGCATCATTTTTCCGTGAAAAAGTACCATATCATTATGTCAAATCTTGATTAATTAATTATCATTTCCTGTGGTGACTATCAGACAACAGTTTATAACCCACTTTATCATCATGTCACTACTTAGCAAGCATTTCCCAACTGCGCCAATTCGTATAAAATAAGCGTTGTAAACATGAAGTAAGATCTAAGTTAAACCTACAATTAAATGAAGTGCTGTGTAGCTTTTGGAAGTATTTTTCAGCCACTGTATCTCTGATAGCCTGTGTTTATGATGCAAATAACTAAAAAAAAAATGTTGTGTCAACAAATTCATTTGAAATTTTTAATGTAAGATCCTTTTGCCACCAACAACAATTTTGTGTTTTACACTTCCATAAAACTACTGTGAAGCAACTAGCTATTTTTGGATATGTCGTTGGGAAAACAAGACATTTGTGTGACCTTTAAATATATTAGCAGCAGACATCTGATAAAATACTGCGTACTAGTAATTTTGTCAAAACACCATTGCGTCATACGTGCATTGTATGACTACTATTATGACGTTACAACATCCCTCAAAATAACAATGGCAGGTGATGTTTTGTTGTGAAAACACGTTTCAATTTTTAAATTTATCTACACAAAAAAAATACTTTGCTTTTCTTGATGTTGTATTCTAAGGTCGGGATTTTCTAAGAAACGATGGTATTAGAAAATGCCATTACTATAATATATATCTGTACAAATCGTTTAAAAATATATGTAACCTTGCTTATAAATTCATCTTCAACCGATCATATAGTTCAACGGTGGGCAAACTGCGGCTCGCGAGCCGCATGCGTCTCTTCAACATAAATTTTGTGGCTCTTGTATTGAATCGTAATATTTAAAAAAAAAATAAGATTATACTTTACAATATATATTATTTCGGACTGTCAACCAAGCAGTGGCGTACCTAGGGTATAGCAGGTATGGCTCGAGCCATGGGCGCCACACTGATAGGGGCGCAAAAATCGGTTGGTATAAATTAAAATTTGTGACTTAGCCTACACTGTCTTCAAAATCTAATTTGCGGCCAATACAACACAAAGATCAGAAAAGAGTCTCTCTTTTACTGTAGCCATTGTTAAATTATGGAATTGTGACTTTGCAAAAACAACATTGTGTTTCTCCTGGCTCATTTTGCGTTCAGTCAGCAACAATTGGAAGTTTAGTACAGTCGCTATAAGCAGCGATTAGTTGAAGCTTAGAAGTAGTACCAGTACTTACTTATTTATTTTTACAAGAATTTATAACTTTGTAAAATCAAAATACCGTGCAACCTTGACAAATGAACACTTGGAAGAAATAATTCGCACAGCATTAACAACTTATCGTCCAAATTTTCAGAGATCAGTGAGTCAAGTGCAAAACTCATATGAATAAACAATCATTGTGTTTTTATTGCTGTTATGTTATGTCAACTGATTTTGCGGCTCGCTGGTGTTTATGGTTTATCCGCGAGCAGCTCTTTCTTTGAACAACTTTGCCCACCCCTGAATAGTTCAACAACAACAGCATAGAGACGAGGTTACCACATCATAGGCTACTGCACAGAGTTTCTTTATCTCGTTTTTATTTTCTCTGTTGCATTGCAAACAATTTCTTTGTTACATTGTCATAAAAGAAAGTCTCAGTAACATTGATTTGACGAAAGATAACGGTGACAAACAAGATTTTGAATATTGTGAAGTAGAAGATTATGAATAACTCGTTAAGTACGCAAGCCTGATTATTAATTTTTCGCAACGAGTTATTGTGCGCACTTAATTTGGATACTCCCAGCATTTTGCGTTGCATTTTTACTTTGTAGGCTATAGGATTGAACTATTCCAGAGACGTTAATATTGGACTATTGTTTTCTGATGTCATCGTATTATTACTGCATTGTTTTTGTCAGACTGCAATTGTCATTAGAAACAAGGTTTCTCGGTTTCTTCATAATGCCGTTCAGACAAAGGCCAATAGCATGAAGCGAAATTATATAAGCCATAAAAAGCTGCGGTATTGAAACCAACTATTGTGGTCTTGTACACTGTGAGAGCGACTAGCTCGAATAACTTGTGATCATCCGCACACGAACAGGATGAGAAGAGGCGCTAATAAACTATGCATATTTTTTAAGCTGTCAAACCAGAACATTCCATGGCTGGTTTGTTGGTTTTGAATCTTTATTATCGGACTGAGAAAGTCTCTAATCGGTTATTCCTGGCAGTTTTGCACACTTGCAGCGGTTTAGAACCACTGACGCAGGCTCGGTCACCGAAACTGGCGGAGTGAAGTTTCAAATTATTTAAGTATTGTGTGTAAATTATCCCATCCATTAGGTGCCGTTAAATGAAGAACAGTCCTTAAAAATTTCTTTCTCAAACGCACACCCTGAAAATCGAACCAGCGCCGCTTGATCATGAAATTTCTTGATGCAGAAAGTCATGCGCTCAACAAACTGAACTATCATGGCGAATTATCCAAAACTGAATTTCTTGCCCTTGCATGTTTGAATGTTTTCTTTCCACAACGGTGAACATTCAATTGACGTGAAAGTGTTTTTAGTGCACTTTTTATCATTACTATTGTAAGCAGATGCAGGAAAGTTGGAAAAAAAGTAATATTTTTTATTGCAGATATCTCTCCTATCAAACGTTGCAGCCCACAAACAATAAATGAATAGCCTATCTGTTAAACGTTGTATAAATCGTAAAGAGACACGATAATTCAATTTTTGGAAAACTTTTGTCTAAATATAGCCTATAATTAATACAATAATAGGCTGTATGATTTCATTCTCTTGCAATGAAAAACAAATTAAAATTTTCTCAAGCTTGTTCTTCAAGCTCAAGCAATTTCGGTGCTTTTCCATCTCTTTGTTCTTACTACTTTTTCTTGCGATCTAAAGTTCTTAGTGCGTTCTTACCATCTTATTTGTTGCGTTTTAATCATGTTACTTTGTTTATTGACTTCTACTGTGTATTGCGGCCATCGGGCTAAGTTATAAGTGTTCATTTGGACCTCAGAGCAATTTGAGTTTGAGACCCTTGCCATATAGGCTACTACTATATATGAAGATAAGCTCAATTTTGGATTCAACACCGAAAAATTGCTACTAGTTCTTCAATTTCAAACATCAGAGAAAGATTATTGTTAACCAGTGCATAATAGGGCTGATAACATTTTTTTACAAACGTGTTTCTAAATTTTTAACACATTCTCTAAGCGACAAATGTGGGTTGTTGGTTCTTGTCCAAAGTTGTAAATGAAGTTTAATTAAGATGTTACAAAGATGTTTATTTCGCTTTTATCAAAAAACTGCCTGCTAAGAATCTAGTTCGCCCCAATTAGTCAGTTGTTTGAGCCCGACTTTATAGCGTAAACAAAGAAATCTCAAGATCAAGGGTTGCTAGTTCGGCTCTCTAGGTGTGCGCTTGAGCAACGCATTTCAACGACTGCTCTCCAATAAGCGAGACCTAGTGGATAGATTTATTCACAAATCCGTTTCACAGACAAGAACACTTCGACAATCTTTACTCTACCAATCTTAGTAAGCGGGCCTTCGTTAGTGGTTCAAAGCTTCTTCATAGGGTGGAGTGAAAACACTTTTTATAGAAATTTTATTAGCTTGGGGTTAGAAAACTTGCCAATTACTACCAAAAACAGTTGTGCAAAATTAGAATGTAATCTGACGGCATCTTGATCTGCCACCAGCCACTTGAAAATTTACTATTTCCTTCTCCATTAGGGTGGATCAATTTAGGGGGGTGTAAAACTTTTTTCCTCATTTTGCTTAGCTTGGGTAGCCAAAACTTTCCATTGGGCATATAGAACACTGTGCTAAAACTATATTTTGATCAAACAAATTTTTGATCTGTAACCAGACCATTAGCCTACTTATCGACTAAAAATGCAAAAATACTTGCAACTGTATATTTGAATTTGACATTGGCATAAAGATTTATTGTAATGCAATGGAAATGATAATATGCATCAAACTTCCTCGCTTTAGATAAATGAAACAGTCACGTTTCGATTCGAACTTGGGCATTTGTTGTCGTGATTCAATGCGTGAGCGTATAAATCCATCTTGCGAATTAACCCCTCACACCGCCACTGAAGCTTCCGCCACCAACTTGACGCACCTTTCCACCACCTGCGTGTGACACGGAAATCGAGCAAATAAAAGCTATGGAGTGTCCTTAGCTGCAATCATGTCTTGCAGTTCTTTGTTTCCCATGTTTCTTGTTACAGGAGCCTCCGTAAGATTGAGAGCCTGACAGTCAACCATATCGTAGGATTCGTTGGCGTCAAACTTTATGGGCGGAATGCAGAATCGTCGTACTGTTCTCTATTTACGATGGCTTGATCAAGCATTCTGAATTCGCTTAAGTCCAAGCTCACGGATTATCACTACCAATGGCAAATGTAAAGTGGCAAATAAGAAGCACGCCCTTGCAGTGAAGCAGGAATGTAGCTGGCTGTGGAACTCTCTAAGCTCAGATGGCCATTTGTCAGCCCCCTTCAGCACCAGAGAACTTGTATCAGTCAAAACAAGTTAAAAGTGGGAAAGCACAAGGGCCCGATAATATCCCTCAAGAATTCGTAAGGCACTGTTGTCTCAAATGTTTAGCATGGTTGAAAATATTCTATTCTGCTTGCCTGACCCTCCAGGCCATACCTAAAATCTGTCTAAAAGCAACTGCAGTGGCACTACTTAAACCAAACAAGCCAGCTGATGATACAAGAGCTATCGTCCAATATCACTACTCTGCGTCCCATATAAGATCCTGGTATGGCTCCTGCTAACTAGAGTCGAGCCAGTTGTCGATCTCCAACTACCAAACGAACAAGTTGGATTTCGGCACGGACGCTGTACGACTCATCAAGCAGTTAAGCTGACCGAGGATATAAAGAAAAGTTTCGAGAAGGGCGACAAAGCAGGAGTAATTTTGATAGACCTTACTGCTGCCTATGATTCTGTGTGTCACCAAGGGCCAACCCTAAAGCTCCTCCGCATGATCCCAGGCAAAAAAGGTAGTGCGATTTCTCGCCAACATTCTGGCAAATTGGACCTTTTTGCTGAAGACGAGTGATGGGCAGTGCAGCCGGCCCAGCCGCTTAAGAAACGGTGTTCCGCAAGGATCATGATTATCCCCTCTACTAATATTTAACATCTACATCAGTGACATGCCAGAGACTACGTCACGCCAGTACGGCTATGCTGATGATCTGGCACTACTCCATTCTGATAAGTACTGGCATGTGGTAGAGGAAGCACTTACAGATGACATGGCCCTAATCGCAGACTACCTGAAGCTTTGGATGCTGAAACTGAGCCTGGCAAAGACCACTGTCACACCTTTTCACCTTTGCAACATGGAATCTACGCGCCAATTGTCAGTCTCTCTCAACGGAAACCCACTCCCACACAACCCGTGCCCCACCTTCCTAGGAGTGAATCTCGATCGACAATTAACCTACAAACACTATGCTGAAGCCCTACATGCTAAGCTATCAGCACGCAACAACTTTCTGAGATGCTTAGCTTGAACATCCTGGGGTTCTAGTACATCCACACTCCGTACAAGTGCTCTTGCACTTGTTTACAGCACCTCCGAATTTGCTTCCCCCACTTGGTGCCGCAGCGCACACACTAGCATAATTGACACTGCCCTCAACACCACCATGAGAATAATCACTGGTTGCCTGCTTCCAACTCCCACCGACTTTTTGCCTGTGCTATCCTGCATCGCCCTAGGCAGACTGCGTAGGGAAAATCACGTACGCAGTCTAGTTTTAGAAGCTATGTCAAGGGATCACCACCTCCTTAACCAGATTGTCCTAAATTCGCACCCTCAAAAGCCCCAGCGCTTGAAATCTCGACGCCCCTTTTCCGGACATGCTGCAGATATCTGCAAGTCCAACTTCCACATTACCGAAGTTTGGAACAGTGAATGGAGAGAAGTTGCGAGACCAACCCAATTCACATAGTTCCTCCCAATACCAACACTCCAGCCGGAGCAGAACAACCTTGGAAGGAATGGGTGAAGCTCAATCGCTTGCTGACTGCCTAACACATTATCTACCAATGTCCTGCATATCGACTCCAGGACAGATATATGGAGTGTGGACCTCACAACGCTCGATGAACGCACAATCCATTGGCTGCTGTGCCTGGATGTAACAACGTGATCTGCGGCGGTCTCAAACGCAAGAAGACGAATATTCTGAAACTTTTTGGGAAGATGCTCCATACACAAAGCAAGAGCTTATCCAAGAGGACAGGAAAATTCACGTGGTCCAGCTGTTAGTCCATCCAGATGTGCAAATACATGTCTAATGCAAATACACGATACTGTTCTCCAGAGAAATGGATACTTTGCACACTCAGAAAACATTACGTTGGCCATGATCACAGATGAGAGGCAGATAATCCGTGAGCTTGGACTTAAGTGAATTCAGAATGCTCGATCAAGACATCGCGAACAGAGAACAGTACGACGATTCTGCATTCCGCCCATAAAGTTTGACGCCAACGAATCCTACGATATGGTTGACTGTCAGGCTCTCAATCTTACGGAGGCTCCTGTAACAAGAAACATGGGAAACAAAGAACTGCAAGACATGATTGCAGCTAAGGACACTCCAGAACTTTTATTTCTTCGATTTCCGTGTCACACGCAGATGGTGGAAAGGTGCGTCAAGTTGGTGGCGGAAGCTTCAGTGGCGGTGTGAGGGGTTAATTCGCAAGATGGATTTATACGCTCACGCATTGAATCACGACAACAAATGCCCAAGTTCGAATCGAAACGTGACTGTTTCATTTATCTAAAGCGAGGAAGTTTGATGCATATTATCAATTCCATTGCATTGCAATAAATCTCTATGCTAACGTCAAATTCAAATACATTTGCAAGTATTTTTGTATTTTTGCGGTTTTAGTCAATGAGTAGCCTAATGGCCTGGTTGCAGATCAAAAATTTGTTCGATCGAAATATAGTTTTAGCACAGTGTTCTATATACCCATTGGCAAGTTTTGGCCACCCAAGCTGAGTAAAATGAGGAAAAAAGTTTTACACCCCCCTAAATTGATCCACCCCAATGTAGAAGGAAATAGTAAATTTTCAAGTGGCTGGTGGCAGATCAAAAATTTGTTCGATCAAAATAAATTTTTACACAATGTTCTATACACCCAATGGCAAGTTTTCCAACCCCAAGCTAAGCAAAATGAGGAAAAAAAGCGTTTTACCCACCTAAATCGATTCACCCTAGACTCTTCAAGTATGCGAAACTACCAAGAATAAGCTCTCGAAGAAGCTTTCTCAGTCTGGGAATAAAGATTTTCACAATCCATCATTCAGAGAAGGATACGTTAAAAAAAGAATTGTCAGACATTCATTAACTCAAGCTCAAGGGCAACAGTATTTTAATTAGTTCAATGTAAACCAACTTTTGTTTGTTGAAGCTATCCTAAAATTTCATAATCTGCGATGATTTAATTCAAAGCGACTTTTTTATAGCTCATCAATGAGATTAGATTTGTACGTTTATATCAGTCTAGTAGCTTATCAAATTTATAATCAAAAGTTAAATGTTTTGTTGTCTAAATCTACCACAAGCTCCTATTCCTTATTTGAAATAAAGAGCGGGTTTAATGGAAAATTGCAAAGTTATAAGATTGAGTCATAGCCATGTGAGACCAAAACTTTTGGAAGGAGGGCAATGCCAAAATCTGGTCAATGGTAGCCTACAGCCCAATATCACATATTATATTTGGGATCTTTTTACACTTTACGCTTTTAATTGATTGCTTTCCCACAGTTGGTAGCAAATTCTACTTCTTTCCTTATTTTCATTTTGTTTTTCAGTTTTGCTCCAGATAATTGTCATGTAACATGAAACATATAGTATCTACTGTATATTACTGAAGGCAGTGGCACACCGTTTCGGCCTTACAGCCTCATCAGTGTATATACAGTATGGCCTAATTGTTAACTTTAAAGTTCAAGATCTATTTTAATTAGCTTAAAAGTAAAGCAATGTTTGTGTAGTAAAACCGGAGACTAGGGGTAAGACATTTATTTATTCTTATTCAAAGAATTCTATTTGAATAAGAACAGTATAGTTTGCAGAGAGAAGTAATTTTAGTACACCATAGTATGGTATGGTGTACTAAAATTACTTCTCTCCGTAAACTATTCGTTCGTTCTTCGTGTTCCAGGAGTAGAAAAGTTTGAGAAACCTGGCCAAGAGCATTATTTTTAATTAAAAAATTTAAATCAAATTTATTTTTTATTTTTAAGTAGTAATCTTTGGAAATCTAAAAATGCAATAAAAAGTAAGGCTTAAAAACGATACAGCCAAACATAAAACCAACAACAGTCCAGTTGTCAATAAACAATCAATAAATGGATGTTTGTTTCTTTTTTGAAATTAAAATGAAATATTTCAAAATAAAATACCAACAGTAAATGATCATTTGCTTGAAAAAGATACTGTGTAACACAGAGTTGGATCAATTACACAGTTTCAGTTCAATTACATTAAAGATGCATTGTTCTGAAATTTCCAAATTACAATTAGCGTACAGTTTGTATTGTATTTCCTCCGACTCAACAGTAGGCTGGCGCAAAATCTCCAAAAAAAAATTCTTTTCTTTTAAATTTTTCGTCAGTTTGGAATATTGTTCCTTTTGGTAAATGTATCTCCTACACCAAATTTTACAAAAAAATATTAACGTTTGACCCCGGTTCACCTGGTTTGAATTTTTTCAAAATATCGAATTTTCGCTTATCCCTGAAACTGCTCACTCGCTATCTTCTAATGCACTCTAGCATCTTAATGGACACAATAAGAGGCAGTAACACAAACTTGTAGCAAGCAAAGTAGTTTAATTAGCAATTCCATGAACACTGACACATGTATTACTCTCAAAATGTCGAATTCGACCACATTTCAGACATGATTTTCTTTGTGCACTCTTCACGTAGTAAATATCTACTGCTTTCAGTTTCTTGAATCATTTGACGATGTTTATCGATTTTCACAGGCCAACAAAACTTTTTTTTATATAAAGACATGTGAGAGTCATTTTAAGGTATTTCGAGGCCCCTGATTCTAAAAATGCACTAAGTCTTCTCAAATTGGCTTTAGTTTTTGAGTTACAGCAAAAACATTTTTTTCGCAATTTTGAGCCCCTATAGATTTAACGTCGTGTCGTTTACTACATAGACAAAACTGGAAGTAATCCCAGGCACATTTCTGAGTTGTATAAACGCTATTTGGAACCAATCACGTTGATTACAACCCAAACAAACAGCTATTTAACGTTTAGTGGCCTAGTAACAATCAAAATATGATGCGAAGTAAGCCTGAGGCTACAAGATGTAGAATATATAACTTGCGTTTTGCATTAATATATTTGTTGATTTCAACAGTCTCAGACTTACTAAGTAAGCTACTAAGTACAAACAAAATGCATACATTGTTTTGCTAAACAAACTAGACAAATAAACAAAACAAAGCTATCGATGAACAAACGCAACTCTTTATTATGACTGGCCTACTGAGCAACACCCATCAAGGTACGAAGGCCACTTATATAATTACAGAATACAAAGTTATGTTCTTCAGTAAAGTAGCTGCATTTATCCTTGCTGCGGAAGAACGTAATCTTGGCCTTGGAGTCGAGAATGCCATGTTGATCGAGATGAGGAGCCAAGATTGCAGCTACCACTTTTGATAACTAAATCTTTAACTAAGTTACTACAGTAGGTGGTAGAAATGGTTTTGAAAAAAAAACTTGACCTTGCTCCAAAACATTACTGAAGATATTGAGGTTACTCTCAGTCATACCCGTTTTCCTATTGTTTCAAGCAAATCACCACTTGAAACTATAGAGAGGGCAAACAAAAACAGAAATAGCAACGTCCATGCAATGACGGCCTTGCACACTCCATGTAAACATGATGTTCCAACTTCCTTCGAACATGCTCACCGTGCAGAAGTATCAATTTTCATGGTGATTCCACGGCTCTCTTTATGACATGGCACTCTGAACTTCTTAGCCTTGAGCCCAGAAACGGGTTTGAGTGCAATGTTTGCATACTTTAGGAGGAACCCAGGACTTATCTTGATCACTCACCTTCATGTCAAAGTAATAATAATAATGCTTGTTTTTATATAGCGCTGTATCTATCGCAAAATGTGTTGGTCCTCTGCGTTGCTTCATGCAGCAAAATATATCTGGGTTGTTTGTACAGCATCCTACTTGTCAAAGGCATATTTTATTAGCTTATATGCCATTTATTTAGCCTATAGACCAGAAAAAAACTTCTTGCAGCAAAGACTTGGCCTTAGCAAAGGCTTGGAATAAAACTTCATTTGTACAAGTATCCATTTCAGTAGGCCTACCTTTTCAATATAAAGCTGCATTCATAAACACATGACTTTCGGGATATTTTTTTTGTGATGTAGGCCTACTGATTCACAACTGTTTTCATTGAGTAGGCTATTTATGTCTCCCTTACGTTAAACACAGTTCATTTCAACCTTTGCTTGCGTTTTGAACTTTCGTGCAATATGAACCAATTGAACTAGACAAGTGCAATTATGACATCATAATGGTAAACAGGGCTGAAATTAAGTAATTTGCTAATTAAATGCTTTTGAGAAACGATTTCAAAAATATTTTCATTGTCGAATATCTCGAAAACTAGAGGCAATTCGAAAAAACTAAGTGCATTTTCGGAATCAGGGGCCCTGAAATACTCTAAAATGACTCTCATCTTTTATGCCAAATTTTTTTGTTGGTCTACGACGTTATATAGATTCACGGACTGCGAAAAGGCTGTAAAATCAACTAAAATGACACAAAAAGCATGCACTATTAGTGACTCTCAGACTTGGAGTAGGGTGAAGATATTCCACGTGGAAGTTAACAGAGGAAGTGACGTCAAAATCACGTGGTCAAATTTTGAGAAATCCTCTCTTGAGATACTTCTAAACCACTTCGAAATTTACTAATTTTTCAGAAAAATTCAGAATTTCTCCTTGGGTGAACCAGGGTCAAAGGTCAAAACCCAACAAAAATTTTTGGTTTACAAATATCAGTGAGCAAAATGGAACATTATTCCAAACTGACAAAAATTTTAAAGAACATCAAGGAAAATGAGCCACCCTACTCAACAGCCTTGTAAAAGCATATTTTCTGTGAGATGTGTTGTGGTGACGTATGGGTTGAAATAACGCAGTTCTAAAGCTGGCACCAAAACTGCTGATTTCATTTCCAACAACTTACAAATGAGAAACAACATTTTCAACACGACTCGCTATAAAAAAAAAAATCTCGAAACAGGTTGAATGTGATGCATGATATGAAGGTGGTTTTGTGCAAAACGGAACCTAACATGGAAGGATGGTAACAGCCAAGCACGCCCAACTCATCTTATGGACGTGTGAATTTCTAATTGCACGCAACTGTAGCGTCCTGCGGGGTGTCTGTAGCTTCCTGCTGTCTTACGTGTTTTCTATGTCTTGTTACCGTCATGAAACCTGTTTAGAACATTGTGTCGCTCAGCTTGCTAGCTATCTTGGGCGCTAGAGGCTGGGAATTCTTCAAGCTTTAAATATTTGTTCAATTTTGTGCATTTCTTCAAGTAGGCTATTTGTGCTTTAGGACTTTAAGACGTGGTTAGGCATTTGTGTGTGTTTTTTAGGCAATTTAACACATACGTAGTTTTACGCCTCTTTAACGTCGTACCTCACATGTTGAATGCCACAGCGCTTTTTGTACAGATATACACAGAGGGTGAGATACACAGAAGGAGAGAAACAGAACGATTAATTGTGGTGACGAGTTTAATTTATGATTTGAATTGCGTTCTATTCTTGGAAAGATGGTTGCAACCCTTTAAGTTTATGTGATGGTGTGATGGATTCATTTCTACAATAAATTTATACGTATAATCAAGAAGTATAGACATTGTTCTCGGTTCACACCCACCGCACTACCGCTCTCGGAATGTCGCTGTAGGATAGTTATTCACAGCTAGGTGTCGGCGGATAGTCAAATCTATGCGACGTCCGCTACATAACAAACCAATAATTGTATTTATAGTTTTTGTGCGAAAATGATTATATTTAATTTTATGTTGGACCGTGAGTCATTAATAAACATCACAAAGGGACTATTGCACAAATTTTATGAATAAATTTGAGAACCACTGTAGCTAAACCATGAAGTTCATTTGATGCTTCATAGGTTGGGTAGCCTATAAGCCAGCATGATGAGTACACGCATAATAATGAAAGCCACCAATCCTTACTTACGTATGTTGGGGTTGCAAGTAAATTTAGTTAGTTGTGCTTGACCGAACTGGGTTGAAGACTCATTCCTACATTATATAAAGCCTCGAGATCTGTTTTCACTGATCTACCAACAAGAGCTTCATGTGGACTAAGCGATTCAGCGGTGAAAGTAGAATAATTTTCTTATCGGAACAATCCCCTGATTTGTTAATCACGTACCGAAATCCCAACTCTTATTGTAACAAAGCATTCAAGGATAAGTTTACTTTGAGCAGCGCTTGAATTCTAAACCAATAACTTTCGAATCGCAAAGCATACGCCAATTCGGTTATTTAAACAGTAGGCTATCAGCGACAATCTGCTCACGCCTTGATTCCATTGCATGCGATAAACTGATCAGATTTCTAAAAACTTAGGCCTACATAATATAATACCGGTAACAATTTATTCAAAGCAAACTAAACAGTTCAGTTGGTTTTATTTCTAACCATCACAGCAAAAACAATACACGTCAACGTTAAAAGATTGGAGCATGTTGCTTATGAGGTTTACTTGAAAAAACGTTTTATACCATGTAACCAAGCACATTACAAATTCAAATTTACTGATTGCAGCAGCAAGTCTCTAAACTTCAACGCAGAATTATTTCCAGATGAGGTCACCAATCTCTTATCTTTGAAAATTATTATCCGAGCGTTGTACACATAAGCAATATTGTATCTTAACGCCAATGCAACTTTCCCTTCTTGTATTGCTTAAAATGTACAATATGACAGAACAGTATTTAAAACATAAACATTTGTTTATAAAAAAGTGCTTTTAAAAAACAACTACAAGCCTTATAACTTGGAAAGAAAATTTGCGCCTCCTAGCGACTGAGGCCTAGGCATCTGCCTCTGTTTCTTACATATGAACATGCGCGGGCCATTCTTATAATATTACAGTGGTTGTTTCAGTGTAATCCACATTAGAAGGACTTGAATGTGATGAAGAGTGAGTGACATTAAAGGTGAAAACGGATGAAAGTCTGTTTCTTTTTTTCTTTGAAGGCTGAACTGAAGTTTGACTGAAACATTTTGGGCATTCTGACACAGTAAATGAACTTGAAGAAAATACAGAAGAAAGACGAATTTTTTCTTTGATGTCTGTTTTTCTTTCACTTGTGTATGAGGCCTTTGAACCTTCTAATTTTGTAGCAGAAGCAAGAGAAATGCACTTGGTGTTATGGTCGACGGACCCTTTCCTAGTTGGTGTGGTGGATTGAGATTTCCCCACTGCCACGCCAAGTTGTGGCGAGAGGCCTACTTCGTTCAGTACCATTGGGTTTAAAGGAGGTTTAAAATGACCATGATTTTGAAAAGTAAGAGCAAACCACACAGCTTTGTAGTTACGAAATGCTTGATTTTTAAATTGTGTGTTTCTTGCGCTATAAATGAAAAAATTCCATAAGCTGTTACATGCCAAAAACAAGATTGCGACAAGCTGATAAGATGAAGCAGCAGCGGAAGCATCTTGATCAAGTGTCTCTGGAAAGGGCTCATGGATTCTGCTGCTTATTTGAAGAAAAAGGGCAATCACAATGGGAATAAGGCTAATAGTGAACGCTGAAAGCATGAGAAGTAATGTTTTTGTCAATTTCAGTTGGTTTTTATGACAAGCTTTTATTCGGTTACTGAAAAGAACCCTTCTTACTTGAGCCTGCTTTTTGAAAATGCAAAATACAGTAATGATTATTGCCCACACAATAAGTAGCGGTATCAGAAACGCAAAAAAATATAGAATGTAAGCACTTCTTTCTGTAGTTGCTACGATCAATCCTGTGATCAGCGAGTACGGATAAAGGCCTTCTACAAACAATGGTAGTGTAGCTAGCATAAGACAGAGAACCCAAGTTAGACAAAGCGACCATTTTGCCCTTTTTGCTGCTTTTTCCTTGGAATATGATAAGGGATTCCACACTGCTTGCAGTCTGTCAAAACTCGCTACGGTAAGAGTGCAAAGTGAGACTGAAATCGAAAATTGAGTGAAAACACCCACTGTTGACAAATAAACACTATTTAAAGGGCTGCTATCGAAACTCGCTGTCTTGTTTAGTGCCTCATGAGTTTCTTCATAGGCTAGGCTTGTTTTAGTCTGAGGTATCAATCGAAAGTACAGTGTTGTTATAAAAGTTGGAAACACTGTCAGTCCAACCACGAGATCAGCTACTGCAAGGGAAAGTTTATACAACACTTGACTTTGACTTGTATGGGACAAAGTCGGTAGCACATGAATGACGGTTGAGTTTAAAACTATGGTTAAACCAGCAAGTCCTCCACATATGATCATCAGAATGATCACGTTGGCTTGGCATCTAAAAAAAATGCAATTGTGAGATGTGTTGCGTAATGTAAGCTAGCAAAGAAATGGATGACATAGGCTAGGGGTGGCCAACACGTCGATCGTGATCGACAGTCTTACACGCCTATGAAACCATATTATGGTGTAACAAGTACGAACACCCAAGTTTAAAAATCGCAGTAGTCCGAAAAATAAGTGTCTTGGTAAAAAAAATAACAGTAACATTCCAGTTTGATTGTTGTTTGCGTTAGAATAGAAGGCTAGTTATTTAACTCGGTTGTTATGTCCGTTTAATATAGTCTAATCCTAGTCTAGCCTAATCTATACTACTAAACTAACTTATTCTTCTTCTTTTTCGTATGAATTTCTGGGGTGGAGGATTTATCCTTTTACCTCAAAAGTTTCATGGTGTTCTCGGACTACACTGGAAGGCTACTAGAAAGCAGCCAGTCTTTGATTTTATCATCCAAGATACGCACACCTTCCCATCTAGCCTGTTAGGTGGCTTGAAGCTGGTACAATCGTTGGTGGTGTGGTCTGTGGTCTGTTTCTCAGCACCACACTCACAAGAAGAAGAGGCCATTCCCCATTGGTGCATGGTTGAGCGGAAAATCCCGACGCCTGTGGGAAGATTTTGAGGCCTAACCACGCCAATCTCAGTATAGCGTCAGGCCGCTCGACGGGTGTGGGCTTCGGAGATAAACGAATGGAATCTGGCGGTATTTGAGTTCGATTCAGATTTTTATTCATTTGGTCCGCCAAATTAGCCACAGAGATGTTTTGTTTGTTAGCTTCTTTCAGCAGAAGTTGAGCGGCCGGCAGGATGGAGTATCTTGATTTCAGTTGATGGGAGGTAAATTGAGTGAAACTTGAATAAACTGATCAGTGCTGACAATGGTAAATGTAATGTAAATCCATTTATAGTAAAAATTTACGGCAAAAAACTTGATTAGTGACTTCATCACCGACCGGTCGATCGCTGTTAATTAAGAAATTTTCTAGTCGATCGCAATTGATAAGTTGGCCACCCCTGGCATATAGGCCGAATATTATTATCAACAGAGATAAATTTACTATGAAGGGTAATTTCCTACATCAAACAGGTAAATTTACTAAAAAAGAAAAAACAGACTACACGATCGATGCCAAAAATGGATACAAAAATTATGAGGTAAAATTTGTTTTTGACAATCGGGAAGTGTCAAACGAAGTGAAAAAGGTTGAGAACCTCTAACATAAGCCTTCTTGAAGTAAACCTCACTCATTTACCATTTCCTATGCAAACAAATCTATGTATCTTCTATGTTGGCTATTGTCCCTACAAGTAAACAATTCTTATGGAGAAAATTAAAGTTTGTTCTTGTGAGATTACGGTATTTTGAAATGTCTGCATGGGTTTTAAATGCTTGACAAGAATCGTTAGTAAACATTTAGACTACCTGATGCGTATCTTTTTGCTTTTAGTATAAATGAATAAATCTCGCTTTGATGTTTGATTCCGTTCGCTTGCTGTCCAACAAAGTAACTCTTTGTTAAAATTGTGTAACTTAATAAACTTTATACAGTAGGTTTAACTCATCGTTATCATTAAGTTCGTTCCTCTCGTCAAGGGTTGGATGCAATGAAGCGCCAAGTTTCTCTGTTTTGAGATTTTTTATGGCAATTTTTTAATCAAATCCTGACCAGTCTTTAACATCATAAGTCCGAATTCTTGGTAACTAACTGAGCTTCGAATCTAGTATAGTTTTATTTGCTGATCATACCGTTGCTCCATGCACGACCAACTGGACAACTTTTTTTGGTTGATAGTTGGAAGAGAAAATCCGCACCAAACTATTCCGCAGAAAGGAGTGTACGACACAATTATTTCAAGGTATTGCGAAGATGTATCAAACATATTCACTTGCTTGCAAACGTTTGGCACATCACTTTTGGATGAAGAAAAACCTAAAAAACAAACTGGAACGGTTTTGTATGGTGTACAGTACTTTAAGCGTAGTTAACGGGGTGTCTTGAAGATTAGGGTCTACCACTTTTCTTGTGCAAAATGCCCCTCACGGCGCCAAGAGTATATTAACTAGCTAATTTTAATAAAGATAAAAATATTTTTTCATTTGTTTCAAATTTTTTCTTTTGTACAAGTGTACAAAAGAGATGGACAAATGACTTGGAAAAATAAACGATGAAATTCGCTGGGTCCATCCTGAGAAGATAGGCAGACCTTCTGCATCAAGTGATCGTTGGAAATGTGGTAGAAAGAAAACAAAACAACGAAGGACAAAGAAAGAGTTGATGTAAATCAACAAGATGATTTGTCGAGTATTGGAGAAACCAATAAAATAGCAGAAATGTATTAAAACAACAGCTACACTTTTAATCGGAGACGGCATCTGATGAGCAAACCTGGTAATCATGATGCAGATGATGATGACGTCATTTAATCTTCCAAACTATTTTATCTAGTAGGCTACATGTAATACCTATTACCTGTTTTATTTTGACAATCGTCTTGATAAGCTTCGTAGTCACAAAATCGCTGGTAGACTAGTTTGGTAAAATCATTGTAAGCAAAAGTTTTTCTTTTGCATTCGTGAACAAATTGAAAACAATTCCACTTTTGAAGGTTGCTCAGTAAAGTTGTAAGGCGTAGCCCACCTTTAAACCAGTTTCTCAGGAAATGTTCGTATTCAGCTGTACAATGTTGTTTGTTTGCAATTCCATTTTGAGCATTTATTTTCTTTTTAATTGTTCCAATGCTTTCTAAGTTTGTCGCATTTTTCTTTATGTTGACACCGGTTTGGTCAGAAACATTAATTAAAAGCTCTGTTTTGATAAAGTCAGTTGCTTGCGAATGCATTTGGAGTTTGCAACGTTCAGGCAACAAACAAAATACAAAAATCAACCAAAACATTACTTTGGTATTCGTTGCAGAAGTCACACTCCTCATTTGTAATTTTATATCGTTTTGAAGTATATTCTGAAATATAAATAATAAATGAGCAATACAACAGTACAAGAAAACATTTAAACAAGTCCGCTTCTTACAAGATTCAATCAATCAATCAAGTAGGCTAACCTATAAACAATCTACATTTAGGTTACTCAATAATCTCTAAATGCTTTTTTGCACCGTTGAATGTATGTAACTACTACATGACTTATCTTAGCCTATGTATTTTATATTACTGTTGGCTCGAAGCAATAGTCTAGCAAGCACTTCCGGAGTCATGTAGCCTATTGGTAGAAAAGTATTGCACCATGACATCACATAGTTTGTATCTTATAAGGCTTAACTAATTATAAAATATACTTAGTTTTAACTTACGACCAGAACTGTCAAGTCAATCAAAACGCTTGCTGTAGCCTATAGCCTATGTTAGGCTATATGTTTTTGTTTCAATTGGCTGAGATTCAGCGCTCAACACTTACGCTTCAGAAAGCGCCATTATGGCTGTATGTTTATTATTAAAATGCAAAGTACAGTTGGAGAAGAAATGTTAATAGCTTAAATTTGAAATCACTATCTGAAATAGCTTGGAATGACCAGGAAGTTTTAAACACTTCATTTAGTTTTTCCATATGACTTATTTACGTCTTCAAAAAGCTGGCTGCATAATCTAGTTTAGAGTAGGGCTGTGCATGCAGCAAAGGCTATAGCAAACGTAATGCGCCACCGATTTGTAAGCAAACAAACGTCATATCATTTTCATTTCATCGCGGGTGTTAATTCTTTCACCATCCACTAAGACTGTCATTAAACGAAGTTTAATTTCAATTTAGTTCAACTGTAAATAATCACTGGTCAACATTTTCCTTGTTGCTTTGAGCCTTTAGAACAAGTGGTCAGTTCTTTTTCACCTCATAGATCCAATTATTGACAGGACTTTTTAGGGAGGCTCGTAGAGCGTGACGGGACAATTTATCGAACGACAGATAATCGAACGACAGTTTATCGAACGACAGTTTATCGAACGACAGTTTATCTAACGACAATTCATCGAAACGACAGTTCATCGAACCGACTGTTTTCGAAACGACAGTTTATCGAACGACGAATCTCCCGAAACAAATTTTATCTTAAATTTTAATGCACATATGCAATAGAATACTCAAGGGTTAGGGTTGGGTGGGGGTTAGGGTTGGGTTAGGGTTAAGGTTAGTTGAGAGTTAGGATTGGGTTAGGGTTGGGTTTGGGTTGGGTTAAGGTTGGGTTAGGTTTGGGTTAGGGTTGGGTTAGGGTTGGGTTAGGGTTGGGTTAGGGTTGGGTTAGGGTTGGGTTAGGGTTGGGTTAGGGTTGGGTTAGGGTTGGGTTAGGGTTGGGTTAGGGTTGGGTTAGGGTTGGGTTAGGGTTGGGTTAGGGTTGGGTTAGGTTGGGTTAGGGTTGGGTTAGGGTTGGGTTAGGGTTGGGTTAGGGTTGGGTTAGGGTTGGGTTAGGGTTGGGTTAGGGTTGGGTTAGGGTTGGGTTAGGTTAGGGTTGGGTTAAGGTTGGGTTAGGGTTGGGTTAGGGTTGGGTAGGGTTGGGTTAAGGTTGGGTTGGGTTAGGTTTGGGGTTAGGTTAGGGTTAAGGTTTGGATTTAGGTTAGGGTTAGGTTTTCGATTAACTGTCGTTCGATTAGTTGTCGTTTGGTGAGCAGTTGTTTCGATAAACAGTCGTTTCGATCAACCGTCGTTCGATTAATTATGGTTCGATAAACTGTCGTTTCGATGAACTGTCGTTCGATCAATAGTCGTTCGATAAACTGTCGTAGTACCCTCGTAGAGACCAAACAATCTATATCAATCAAAAAGAGCAGTCGTTCAACTCCGTTTGAGTGAAGAATGGTTGTACTGCCATTTGTGCATCCTTAGTGTACATCCTTAGTGCTACATTTGCCAACCTTGTTGGTGATCACAACCAAGGAATATCTTCGTATAACTCTTGTATATTGGGATTTTTGTATATTTCTGAAAATATTTCTGAAAACTTTCTTTCCAATGTTTTGCATTCACTGGGAAAATGCCACGGATTGGCTACAAAGTTATTATACGATGAAGCTAAATAAAAAAAACTTTTTAAAAATCGAAAGGTGGCTCTTTAGAAAATATTTTTGGAAATGGATTTCTGCTTAAAAGAACGCGTTTTACGCTTTTCTTTCTATTCCTGGCGATAGCTCATCTACAATAAGTTATATTTTCCCATTCAGCAAGACAACTACAGCACAGGCCTTGGGTGGTTTATAATTATATAGAAATGTATTTAATCTATTTGTGTAATTTATGTGATGTATTTATGAGACTTGCATAACACATAATACAAGAAATTTCCTGCACTTATAAAGATTCATGTGGACATTAAGTTAAAGTAACTAAACTTTTACCAAAGAAATTAAGAATGTATCGGAAGCGCAACTCACACTGTCTTGTTTCTGAAAGTAGGGTTGCGTTATGCAAAAGTGTTGCCAGATCTTTTGTGCATTTTCAGGTAAAATGCTATTCATATTCAATTAAATTCAAAACCAACCAATGATTCAAGTTAAGTTTCAACCAAAATTTGCAAAAGCTATGCAAATTAATCTAAAGTGATCCATTGTGAACTCATCAATCTGGTGCAAGCCTGGATACGAAAAAAATAACAAAATAAAAAACATAGACCAGTGCTTTTCCACCCGTGGGATGGTGCGCACTGTACGGACCGTGGTACGGATGAGGCGGATCGAAATTGTGCATGATTTTTACCTTTTGTTATGTGTAATAATTCAGATAATTCGACGATACAGATAAACAAATAAGCCGTATTGAAAGCAATAGCCATGTGTCTGATTCCCTCATGCCCATTCAGTCTTTTCATGTGATTGGCTTCGATATAAGGCTAAGGTTGCCAGTTTTGATTTGAATTTGTTGCCTGTCTAGCTTTGATTCAAACTTGCGGGGAAATTCAACAGTGGCAGGTTTTTGGCTAGTTTTGCTTTTTGTTTCCGGTTTTATGTTTAATAATTTAGAACTACGTGCTCAAGCTTACAATAAAAAAGGACGTTTGGCTGTTCTGCAACACGTTTACATGGCAAATAGTGTTTTTAAAAGTGGAAAAAAAACGCTAAATTTTGGCTCGGAGCTCTTGATGGGTTTTGAAAAGACCTGGTGACCTAAGCCCTTAAAGTTCTTTCGCAAAATCCCACTACATAGGCTACTTGGTAGAAAAGGAATTTAGTGCACTAGTTGATATCAAAACGTAAAAAAGGAATTGTCTTTTTAATTAGACACATTATGACCTAATGCCCGAGGCTTGGAGCAAAACACTGTGCCTAACTAGCCTGAAATTTTAAAAAATGTTCTATAACAAACGAGTCATCAATATACTTGCATGGTTGAATACAAAATGCTAGCAATTTTCCTAATGTAGGCTACAAGGAATTTTGTTGTTGTTACTAAACCAATTTTTTTCACGTTTTGTGCCTAAAACCAACTGTAGCCTACTTACTTAGAACAGTAGCGAGTGAGAAAAATCAGAGTTTAATTCAAATCAGTCCATTAAAATTAAGTTACCAATTTATATGTCGGCTTAGTTGCAAGATTTTATTGAATAAACCTTCCCATAGTTACTCCACAAAATATTAGGGAAAACAAATAGCTGCAAACTAACTAAGTTGGTTTCTGCTGATGAGACTTTTTCAAAACAAAAATGTGCGAACAGTTGTTTCAAAGGTTGCAAAGCACTGATCTAGATCAGGGGTGTGCAACGTGCGGCCCGCGGGCCAAATGCGGCCCGCGAAGAAAAATTGTGCGGCCCGCGAAGATGTGCCAAGTTTGAATTGTGTGCAGCCCGCGAAATGTGTTTATAAGTTAATTTAGTCTGGCACGTGTGAACAATTCATTGTGGAGTGGATTATTCTAGATTTCGCACCTTCTGTTAACCATTTTAGAAATCTCCCACCGGCCACCGCTAATCCAATGTATTTAATTATTTGGAACGTAAAAATGTATGGTCACATAAAAGGCATTATGAACAAATTACGACTTTGGGAAGCTCACGAACAGACAGGAAATTTTTTCCATATTCCAATTTTGAGAAACTATTGAATGCATCCTGAGAAGAAAACTGAATTTGCACACCAACTTGAACAATTGTTGTAGGCTATGCATTTTTGGCTCCTTTCAAGGACTTCAAATCTTTTCAAGGAATTCATGAACATTTGTTTGGTATATTCGCTTCGCCATTCAACACAGACATTGACAAAGCAAAAGCAGATATAACTTGGACTGATTGATCATCAAGAGAAAACGGACTTGAAAGTAAAGTATTTAAAAAAGAATCTTGGCGATTTTTACCGAAAACATCTCAACCAAGATGACTTTCCATATTTAAAAAAATCCATGGCTTCAAAAATGGCTTTTTTTGGCTCAACGTATTTGTGCAAACAATTTTTTTCTAAATATGGGCATCATGAAATTTCCCTATTGATCGTTTCTGACAGACAAACACTTGGAAAATGGACTTCGAATTGCGAGCATTTCCATTAAAGTAAATTTGGAAAAAGCCGTCGGGAAAAGAAGCCAGCTGCAAACTTCTCACTGAACTCGTTTAAAGACGGTGTGACAATAAATTTGAATAGCAGTTTCCTTCAGAAATTTATGCGCCTTGACTTATTATTTCTGCAAGGAGATAACCCCTAATAATGCCATAGGAATAACTTGAAAAACAAAAAAAACTACTTGTTTTGTGGTGCAACTACTAGAAATCAAATGTTAAATAAACGTGCGGCCCGCGGTGTCACCCAGTTGTTTATATCTGGCCCTCTTGTAATAAAGGTTGCACACCATTGATCTAAACAAGTTGAAATATGATAAAAAGTTGCATCATAGCTTGAATTTAACCCAATAGCTTACATACCCTATGCAAATAAGACACTTCAGAAAATAAATTTTAGGTGATAAAATTTAAAACTGCAAACCAAACTATGCAAGCCGAAAGTTAAAAAGCTATCACGACACACACGCCTGCTTATCACAGTTGACCTGCCGTTATTGAAGCTGTTTTGGTGAATTAATGTCTCCCAAAATATCGCATCAGCCATACGTCCTTGAAGAATAACTCACAAAGAAACATCAGCAATTTTGCAGTTCACAGTTAGGTTAACGCTATAAAGTCATTTATTTTCTTATTATTTTGCGAACAGTTCTTTAAAAGTTGCTTCATACTTTTAGAACTGTGTATGAATTAGAACTGTTGACATGCCATAATGATGTAACAGCCAAGTTGCAGGAACCTCAACCGTGCTCGCTCTCCGTGCTGCAATACACTGCCTGTGCATTAACAAATGCGATACCGGTATATACGTCATGCGTTTGTTTTTTGATTATGTTTTTATGCAGACCTGCCGTGCTCTACAATGCAAGCGGTAATCTTTTACCTATTGTGAGACTACCGTACAGGCGTACAAGCTGCATAAGTACAAAAATAATTCAGCAGTAGCAGATGCAAAAAGTTTAATATAGCCTACTCTTCTTGTCATGAAATAAATTTAGAGCGCTTGAACATATTAGTCTTGGCAGGAGTCTTGTTTGTTTTCAAACCTTTTTCAAAGGTTGTGATTTTTACAAAGCATATTTTTACTTTCTTGCTGTAGACAACGGCAGACAGACTTATTTAATTCAGCCTTCAACAGCGATAAGGAAACTACTTTTAAAATAAATAAAAATTATACGCTTAGCCTTAGAGCTTAATTCAACTTTACCTCAACGTGCGCTTTGTTTCAGACTATACGAAAATAAATTGATTAAATCGTGACTGATCTGACACGTAAGCTACATTTACATTTCGTGTTTTCCTCTTTTCTTAATGACATCATCATAGTTTCCAGGAATGTTTTGAAAAGACATAAGTGACTTGTTTTCCACAAATTGCAAGCTTACTTCATGTGTTGCCTACGTATCTTAAAACATAAAATAGGCCAACAGTGAATGATGGTAGCCTACAACAAACACCATGGACGTTTAAAGAGCATTCCCGATCATAAAAATAAAATAAAATATGAAGTTTAATTTCTGACAAAACCAGCGTAGCCTATTCTATTATTACGTTTGGTTTTGTACGGTTTTTCTTTGTTCACTGTTTTAATAGCAATGAGCCATTGCACCGTTCGCATCATTCAATCAGTACCCGTGAGTAGCCTACTGTACATGGGATGGACAGCAAGTGGCTTCTCGTGAACGTGGTACCTTTGTGCTTTTCTCAAAATTTCTGACATTGATTATAAGTTATTTTGGAAATGATCCACATATCCACAATAATGACGAGCCCAGCTTTATGAACGAAACACCCCGGCTATTGCTATCAATTCTTGCTACAATCAGCTGCCGAAAAAGAAGTAAAATTAAAGTTGTATAGCAGCAGCTGACCCATAGGCTACTAATCGGGTGCTTCAGCTTCTGCCACAATTTCGTTTGCCGTTCAATTTCCTTTTAGTAGACTACCGTGTAGTTGTCTTTGACTAGAATTATTGCGAATCATGTGGCCAAAGTATTTCAATTTTCTTGATTTAATTGTATTTAGAATTTCCATGTTAGTTTGTAATCTAGATCAGGGTGGTCCAAACCAGTTCAGTTCAGTTGTTTTTATTTCTGATCATCATATCAAAAACAATACACGTCAACATAGCAAAGGTCGAGAAAAAGGTAGAAGCGACAAAACGCAAACGTTAAAACGTGCTTGCGACCAAAGTAAGTTATTGAGTCGCAATTTGGCACGGTCGCAACACCTTCAGAAAAATTTAAGATGTAAAGGGAAAATAAAAAAATAAAATGTTACAAAAAAATAAAATAAAAAACATAAATTTAGGCTATAGCTTTATTAGCCCACATAGCTTTAGCTGATATATTTAAGATTTGTATGGACAGTTGCTCTGAAGATCGGCCATGGTGCGTTATCAAGATTGCTGATGGTCGTAAGGGGAACACGTCTTGATGCGTTTAGCTCATGGCAAATAAGAGCAAGGCAGGCAAAGAAAACCCCACAAAGAAATCCTACCACGGGCAAAGCCATTTCAAGCGCAACGCACCATGCCTTGCACGAATCACAAAATAGATAGGCCATAACTTGACGACATGAAAACAATGACAAAAACAAATAAAACAAACTAGCAAAAACACCATCATCATTTTGCGGAAATCCAAATATACCCAGGAAAGTACTTATGTCTTGAAGATATCAAGCGTGCTTTGTTACAAAGTTGCGTTGATAGAGCGATAACACCATGTAACAAAAAATTAGTTGTGTCAAGTTTTTAGTATTTTTTGAAAGATATAGTTGATTAAAACATGCTTCTAGCAATTTTTTTCCACAAGTGTCGTTTAAAAAATATTTATTTAAGGTTTTTGAACTTCTAGTACCCTGTTTCTCAAGCTCTTACTCTAAATTCCTTATAAGGTCGGTAAACTATGACATCATAGTGGCTATCATTTTAGCTTCATAACTGTAGCTTGTATCATAACAATGACCTTTATTTGGTCATAGTCGCGGTATAGAGCAAGTAGGCTACAAAATTTCAAGTTGTTTTTATTCACTATCAATGTAATCAGAAAATATAGAACTTAAAACGTTTCAATCATTCATTGTTTCTTACTGTGTTCTGTAAAAAGTTCTAGCCTAAATTGCAGATAAGTTGGGAATTGAATCATCTCGTGAATGCAAACTTTTTACTGATTAGATTATCCTTAGCACAAATTCTCTCAAAAAAATCATACCTTCTAGTAGGCTATAAAACTACGTTTCGCTGAGGTCCAAATTTAAAACTTAAATCCAGTCTCATTGTCGCACAACAATCACACAAGTTTCAAATCATCATCTCGACCAATCCTTCAAGACAACTTTCTACTTTCACTTTACTACGCTGAAGAGATCGGAAGATCGAAACACTGGCCTTTGTCCGTAGTTACTTTTCGTAATGTCTTTTTAGACATTCTTTTTGGGTCAATAATACTTTTAAAGAAATAAAAAAGAGTCAAAAAGCATGTAAATTTCACTCTGTGTGGAGCTACATGTACTTGAGAGGTTAACTGTTATTTTTTTATTCACTTGTTGATTCATTTATATCAGTGTGTATCCTCTGGGGATCCTTCTCTTGTATCATGGGCCAATCCTATAGATGTTTGCTGGTACACCCCTTCATTTTCTTTGAATTTTAATACTTATATGTGCCGCTAGTATCTAATTTCTTGTATTTTAGATCCATCTCAGATGATTGTTTTGTCCTAGCTCAGTTGCAAATTCTTGTCTTCTTTTCTAGTTTTTATTTTTAACAAATTCCTGCCATTCCTTAGCACAAATTCTCTCAAAAAAATCACACCTTCTAGTAGGCTATAAAACTACGTTTCGCTGAGGTCCAAATTTAAAACTTAAATCCAGTCTCATTGTCGCACAACAATCACACAAGTTTCAAATCATCATCTCGACCAATCCTTCAAGACAACTTTCTACTTTCACTTTACTACGCTGAAGAGATCGGAAGATCGAAACACTGGCCTTTGTCCGTAGTTACTTTTCGTAATGTCTTTTTAGACATTCTTTTTGGGTCAATAATACTTTTAAAGAAATAAAAAAGAGTCAAAAAGCATGTAAATTTCACTCTGTGTGGAGCTACATGTACTTGAGAGGTTAACTGTTATTTTTTTATTCACTTGTTGATTCATTTATATCAGTGTGTATCCTCTGGGGATCCTTCTCTTGTATCATGGGCCAATCCTATAGATGTTTGCTGGTACACCCCTTCATTTTCTTTGAATTTTAATACTTATATGTGCCGCTAGTATCTAATTTCTTGTATTTTAGATCCATCTCAGATGATTGTTTTGTCCTAGCTCAGTTGCAAATTCTTGTCTTCTTTTCTAGTTTTTATTTTTAACAAATTCCTGCCATTCCTTAGCACAAATTCTCTCAAAAAAATCACACCTTCTAGTAGGCTATAAAACTACGTTTCGCTGAGGTCCAAATTTAAAACTTAAATCCAGTCTCATTGCCGCACAACAATCACACAAGTTTCAAATCATCATCTCGACCAATCCTTCAAGACAACTTTCTACTTTCACTTTACTACGCTGAAGAGATCGGAAGATCGAAACACTGGCCTTTGTCCGTAGTTACTTTTAGTAATGTCTTTTTAGACATTCTTTTTGGGCCAATAATACTTTTAAAGAAATAAAAAAGAGTCAAAAAGCATGTAAATTTCACTCTGTGTGGAGCTACATGTACTTGAGAGGTTAACTGTTATTTTTTTATTCACTTGTTGATTCATTTATATCAGTGTGTATCCTCTGGGGATCCTTCTCTTGTATCATGGGCCAATCCTATAGATGTTTGCTGGTACACCCCTTCATTTTCTTTGAATTTTTACTGATTGTTTTGAAACTTTTTGCTATGTTTGTGGTCTATCTATATCAGTAACCATATCAGACCAACAAGCGAAATGTGCAATGAAACAAAGCTAGAAGCAAAGCTTTTATACTTATGAAATGTATTTTGGTATGGAAATTAGTGACCAAATTGACCAAGTTAAAAGCTGTGCACCTTATGTGATCTGCAGAACACATCGGTCCAATTTAGATGGCTGACTAAGGGAAAACGACATTTGATGCTACAGTATTTGCTAATTCAAGAGTTTGGAGAAAACCCCGAAACCATACAGAAGACCGTTGTTGCTATATGGTTGACAGCTCACGGTTTAGAAAAACAAAAAACGATATGACATTGCATATTCTTCCATATTATGTTCTATTGCACCTGTTTCGCATAGCAGTCAGCAGCTGAGTTGCCGATTCTCAAACCCTAGAGCAAAAAAAGCTGCATAAGACATGGTAGTGTCTCAAGATATAGAAAAAGTCTCTCATGACGAATTCAACATACCTAATACAGACATAAATTCAGAATTTTGGTAATAGGCTCAACGAAACAATAATTATTATCACTTTTTGGAAACAATGTGATAAAAGAATATGAAAAATGGTGTGTTTCATGTCCATAAAAATGCATTTCCTGCACTCCCATCTTGATTGTGTTGATCCCTATGGGTGATTGATGGAAGCGGAAAAGATGGTGAAAGATTTTATCTTACATGGAAAGAAAATATCTAGGGCGGTGGATTTGCAACATAAAATGGGGGGGGGGTGTATGGTCCGCAATACGAGACGATTTCTCAGTGTATAGACTCAAGTCACACAAATGTGACCACTTTTGAAGTGTTTTCATCTTTGCATGATGCATATATGGCTTATATCTGCATTTTATTTCTTTGTGTTTGCATGTTTACACGTTTAATAGAAAACTATGCTGGTTAATACAGAAAATCTCTGAGTAAAACTAACAATCAGAAAAAGTGACATTTTATCAAAAGTAAGGACACTTCAGAATTTTTTTTGCTATTTTGGTGATTAGTTTGAAGTAACAGAACGCAATACATAAAAATTTTTCCGCAACTAAAAATTTTCCGAAATTTTGTTACATGGTGTAATTTTAGACCCCAGTCAGCTAAACTCGTCACCTCCACACCGATCCAACGTTAGCAAACGTTGAATTAATGCAAAAATGACAGGCATCGCTAGCTGGGGTTAGGCCTACCATATGCTTTACACGTTAAACCAAAATAAAAGTAAAAAAAATCCAATTCGGCATATTACGTAAAAAAAATTGCAGACAAACAGATAATAGCATGACGATCCAGTCCAAGACATTAATATAAAAGAAAACAACTGGTTGGAGCACATGGCCACCGCTTCACCGAAAGATGGCGATTGGTCGAAGAGGATAGAAAAACTTCTGCAGACTCTGTAGAACTTCTGTGGACAATAAACACAAGAACAAGAAAGCCAGTAGGAGTACCTACAACCTTACTATTTTGCTAATAAATCTACACACATTGGCCTATCATTGCCGCATGCGGCCCGCGTGAAGCTTTTGTGCGGCCCGCGAACACTTTGTGCATGCCGAAATTATCAGTGTTAAATCCAAGGTTTAAAAATACACCTACGTTTTAATACATTACATTCTCCACAACCCTAAATAATTCGCGCATAATCGGGTCATTAGGTAACTATGTGGGAACAATGTCGGTTCGTGACGACACAAACGTGCGTTGATATTTTGTTTTTGTTGCTAGCACTTTCTCTGTTATGATGGCACTTTCTCCGGTATGAAGCGATTAAAAAGCGACACACGGAACAGAATGGCTGATGAAACCCTGGATGCCTGCTTACGTCTGTCGACCACTGAATTTAAACCAGAGATCGACACTATATGCAAAAGCAAAAAACAATAAATTGTTTTGGTTTGTTAATTTGTTGACGTGTTATGTATCGTATCTTTTTTACTAGCTGAAAATCACTTTTTGAGTCAATTCAATTCAATTCAATTTATTTTTCTTTGTCAGAATACAAAAGAAATGATATTGTGAAAAAGAAATACAGTAACAAAACCAACAAAAGGAAAAGGTGGCAAAACCATAATGGTTTAAGACGTGCATATAAGGATCCAGTAGCTATTAGCATATATGCATCGGCAAATATAGCTAAGCACGGCCACCAAACCTGATACATTAAAACAAGTAGATGAATTAGTATGGACATTTGTGACAGATCTGTTACGTTTCAAATTATCGCAATTTATTTTACTGTAAAAGCATTCATAAGTTTTAATTTTGAAGAATTTGATTCTGTGGCATCTGACTATAGTGTTATTTCATTTTGGAAACACTGCGGTCTCGCTTCACTGATTTTTTCGAACACAAAGTTCTTTGAGTCAGGTTCATAGCAACAGCAGCTTAGCCTAGATGTTCTCTCGTAAAGTTTTGGGTTTTCAGAACACCCAGGTGCGTTGGATTTTTTGTTTTATTTGAAAATAAGACTGTTGAAGTAGTTGATAACAAAATATTTCATAAATGATGTTTCTATATGCTACAGTCATCCTAAGTTCAAACGTAACCAATCTGTTGACTTCGTCCATCATGCAACTGTTTTTTTGACCTCAAAACTTTTGTTTTGTTAGATTTGTAATCAATAAAGTTTTATTTTCATAGGTGCAAAATGAATGCATGATCATTTTGTGGAAAAAATCGGTATACAAGACCAGTTGGTGGAAAAAGAAAAGATGAATGTTTTGATATTTTGGAGTCTGACACTAAGAATGTTCCAGTAGTGGACCCTTCTACCTTTGTTGATGTGCCAGATGACAGCTTTAGCGATTCAAGTAAGTTTTATACAAAGAAACACTATCAGTGAACACGTATAATGGCTGGCCTTCCATATAACCAAGCATTAACTCAGCTTTAGCGGACTTTGTCACAAAAGAAACTTACATGTAATGCAAAAAAATCCAATGTTATAATGATAACCAGAGGCCCACACGGCGACGACAAATAAAAATATAAATCATACCTCTCTACTATCAAACTGATGTGTTCGATATATGCTCTGATGGTAAAAAGGACTCTCCACCATGCTCTCTTGAGCCACATTGAGTTTTGTATTTGCTTGAGAATGTCTCACTTATTTCTCAGTCCCACAATAGGTAATGTTTGTACAATGCATAATTGCATATGTATGTCAAATTCATAAATGGAAAATAATAGTGATTCTTGTCATATACTTTTTTACTGCAGCTTTGTAGTATTTTTCCTTACTCTTTTACAACTTGTTATTTTTAGATGAAGGCATAATGGAATCCATCAATCCACCAACAAGGACAACCAAACCACCCTGTTCAATTTGGAGCTGTGTAAGAAAAGTCCTTCCATGAGAAACACCCCTTCGATGACCACTGTGCGTGAACAAGCTGACCCACATTTCATCACCAGCCAATTACTTCAAACTGTTATGTGATGAAGCTATTGTGGAGCAGTCCTATTTGTATTTGGTCCAGTTAGACCTTTCCAAACATCTCGGAAAAACAGCTCAGAAGTTTGCATATATATTTACAAAAAAAGGGGATTATGCAAAATGTCTGGCTGGACAAGCTGCCTATACTTTTGTTAGAAGTATGAAGAACACCTTTGCATAGACAAAACGAAACACTGTTTTGAAATTCCACAAAAAATGAACAATTTTGTGCTGTTTGAGTGAAAATAAACTAGTTGCTTGTTACTGTTTATTGTGTGCTTTTGTTGCTAGAGCGCCTGACGTTACAGATCTGCTACGTTTCAAAATTCTGTAGGTAGTGCGAATGTGCCTGACGAAACAGATTTGCTACGTTTGAAAAAAAATGAAAGTACTCGAAAAAAAAAATTTTTTAAATACAACATGTTTTGACTGGACTAAAATGTTTTCAAAAAATAGAAAAAAATTTTTTTTTTACTAAACGATAAATTTGTCCATATAGGGTTAAGAATCAGTCGCCTCCTCGTTCCTGAAACAACTGGAGCGCCAATTCTTAAAGCAATGAGAACACGACTGAACCCAACAACATCACAAAAACAAACTAATACACACACACATATTGTAATTACGTAAGGGACTATCAAAATAAGGACTATTTACAGGTTTTATACAGAAATAAAGTGTTCGCAGCAACGATATTAAATAGCTTAGGCTATAGATTGCAGAACAAATACACAATATGGCAGCTCATTATTAAGATAAAATAGTTAAAAAAGCTTTGTTTTTTAAATTAATTTCCTGCACATGTAAGAGCATAAGAAGTATGATGATATAGCAGAGTGTTTTTCGTATTGCCAATAAGAGTTGAATCATCTTTTATAGCGTCAGTGAGGGATGGAGTGTTTTGGTACCGCTAATAAGAGGTGGAGATTCTTTGGTAGTGCCGATGAAGGATGTAGTGTCTGAGTTGTTTCAAGCATCTTTTCCAAAAAAATCTAAACAATAATCTTACGAAAAGTCAAGCGATCCTCTGAACAAACATAATAGCTTATAATAATTAAGGGGCAGTTAGATGCAAGCTTGTAGTAACTTAGTGGTATATTTTTATCTGGCAAATATTAAATTATGCAATACAGTATAGTAGCTTATTCATGGAAGAGTAAAGATAGTAATCATCACAATGTGGCATTTGGAAAGGCATAGTGCAGTCGTGGGAGCTTTTTTGTGGGAAAATTTTTTTATCAAGCTGATACTTTGCTCAGACCTTCCCCATATTATGCAAATGGCTCAGAAAAAAATCCCTATCAATCGGATGATGGGAACCCACTTTTTGGGCCCTTTTTCCAAATGACGTCACAATCCCTTTTGGGTCCAACATATGAAATTTTTAAGTTTTTCAAAACAGGACATATTATACATCATTTTTTAGCTTTTTTCAAGGGGAACAACTTTTTCTATTAACCAGAACCCTGAAAATGTACAGAAAAAAAGTTATTACTGATTAAGCAACATGATAAATCTATGAAGTTCAGGCAAATTTGAAATTATTTGTCACTGTTGGACTTATTCTTCTATGTTCTTTGACAAGAATTGAACAAAGTATGCGAAACATAAATTGAAGCTATCATCATCATCAAAAACGTCAAAGATGTTGCTTTCCTCCTCGTCTTGTCCCGTTTCATCTTTATTGTACGAGTATTCCTCTTCTTCGGTACCAACATCGACGTTTTGCAGAAGTGAAAAAAAGTCTTCATTCTTAAGTTTTTCGTCTAGTCTCTGGAGTATGTCGTTCATACTAATTATGATTAGCCTACTTAGATACAAAAAAGATGTAAAACTATCTTTGTATTTCAAGCATACTTACTAAAGTATTACATTCAACACCATGACTCCAGATATTGCTGATAACTACAGAATTCTTTTTTCATCTATGGTTGTACGATCAATTCCAAACCGAGCAGCACACAGTAAAGAGGACAGCAAAAAGCTTCACTGGAATTTGGACAGATCTTGCGATCGAGCAAACTCTTATGCGCTCAATTAAGTCGTGTGGATGATTGACGGAAGGAAAAGTATGACAGAAAGTGTTTGACATCTTTGGGTTTTTAGTGTGAGTCACTCGGCAAGTATTCATGAAGCAATAACACAACTAAGCAAGGTTCAGTTTCTATGAAGCAACCAGCATGAAGAGTTGGGTGCTTCAAGAAAAAAGAGGGATTACGAAGATTTCTGGCCTGGTTAACAACGAAACACCCATTCTTGGTACCAGATGTAAACCTGTCTTTTCTTTCAAATGGTCTAGTGTCCATCGATGGAAAAGATGACGTCAATTGTGAACAAGCGGAGCAAATTAGTCAAAATATCCAGAAAGGTTTAGATGAAGTAGCAATCACTAACGCATCAATCAAACGCAAAGATTGATCAAGCCATTAGAATCCTTATGGAAGTAAACAAAACAAAAAGTGGTGCAAGTGGTATTGGTCCGAAAGTCATGTTCAATAGGATGATTGTTGCTGCTGAAAGAGAGGAAAGCCTTGAGCAATTTTTCGAATTCGAGTTGACTTCAGAGCCAATGTCGATATTCAAGGAAGGCATGATGAGAAAGCCTGACAAACCCTCCCTTCGAAAAGTTCTGCCTGGTTTATCGTCGCATGCCTCGGAGGAAATCAACAAGCATTATCTACGGTGGTGCATTACTACATAAAGTTCGCTGGAAAAAAGGAATGAAGTTTTCGGAAGTTTGAAATTCGTATGTGAAATATATCCAAAACCATTATACCCATGCTGTTGTTGTGTTTGATGGCTATGATGACGAAAGTACTAAAAGTTACGAGCACTTGCGCCGAAATTCCGTTCCACAGAGCACATTTGTGAAAATAGATCCGAGCAATTCACTTCCTTTTGCTCAAGATAGCTACCTCATCTGCATCGAAAACAAGGCTGAATTCATCAAGTTTGTTTCTACCCTGCTGAGACAATCCGAAGTTGAAGTTCACAACTGCTCTGATGATGCTGACAGTTCCATTGTAGAGAAATCCCTTGATTATGCTTCTCTTCGAAAAGGTCTAGTAAATGCCATTGCTGATGATACTGATGTAGTTATTATGTTACTGCATCATTGGAAGACTGGCACTCATGATGTTATCCCTTTGCATGCCATATTCATGTATTTGCCATGTCTAAAAGTAAACAATAATACATATTACATACAGGATATCTAGAATTGGACAATATCTTAAAAGTGTAAACATTATTACATAATCCCTACGTAAAAATACGTACCTGAGTGTAGTAAGCGTTGAATCTTCATTGTCACCATACCAGATCTTGAATGCAGCTATAGATGCTTCTCTGACCTTATTTTGGGAACTCTAGACATTGCTGATAATTGCAGAATTCTCTTTCAGCGTTTCTGATTTTCGCAAACTCGTAACCAAACTTCCTTTCCCTTTTCCAAATATCGATGACGTTGTGTCGCATCCTGACCATGCATGGAGAAAAAGAAGATCTTCTTTGATATCTTTAATACTTGGGTTGGCTTCTTTGATGCTCCAGGCTTTGTTGAAGCGCTCCTGGACGAAGTAAATAATTGCACAGGAAAAGCTAACACCAAGCCAAAGAGCAGCCTACTTCCATGGGCTACGTCTTTACTTGGTGAAGAATTTAAATTCAATGTTTGTGAATGAGGATGGAGAAACAATAGCAGCAACGAACTTGTCCCAATAATGACGGATATATGCATATAGCACCAGAAGCATTGACCAAAGTAATTAGATGCAAATGTAAGAAATCAAGGAAAAATCCATGTGGAACGAAAACTTGCACCTGTCGTAACTATGGAATGGCATGTGTTTCTTCGTGTGGTGAATGTCATGGTGTTGCATGTGATAGTATAGTAAGTATGCTTGAAATACAAAGATAGTTTCACATCTTTTTCGTATCAAAGTAATGATTAGTATGAACGACATACTCCAGAGACTAGACGAAAAACTTAAGAATGAAGACTTTTTTTCACTTCTGCAAAACGTCGATGTTGGTACTCAAGAAGAGGAATGCTCGTACAATGAAGATGAAACGGGACAAGAGGAGGAGGAAAGCAACATCTTTGACGTTTTTGATGATGATGATAGCTTCAATTTATGTTTCACTTACTTTGTTTAATTTTTGTTAACGAATGTAGAAGAATAAGTCCAACAGTGACAAATAATTTCAAATTTGCCTGAACTTCATAGATTTATCCTGTTGCTTAATCGGTAATAACTATTTTTCTGTACATTTTTAGGGTTCTGGTTAATAGAAAAAGTTGTTCCCCTTGAAAAAAGCTAAAAAATGATGTATAATATGTCCTATTTTGAAAAGATGGTACTGCTAATTTGCATTCATCAAATGCTGGCATTTGCACAACAATCTAACCTCTTAGTGTAATTTATTAAGTTAAGAATCGATTTCGCTATAGCAATAGCATCTTTTTTGCATCTTTTTGCAATAGCATCTATTTTGAAAAACTTGAAATTTTCATATGTTGGACTCAAAAGGGATCGTGACGTCATTTGGAAAAAGGGCCCAAAAAGTGGGTTCCCATCATCCGATTGATGGGGATTTTTTTCTGAGCCATTTGCATAATATGGGGAAGGTCTGAACAACGTATCAGCTTGATAAAAAAATTTTCCCACAAACACCACTTTTTAAGCTCCCACTGACTGCACTAGCATGCTATGCCAGGATTTGGTGCAACAATCAATAATACAGTCAGCAAGTCGCAAGCAGAGATTAAAAAGTGAGTTAGGCGTGCAGCAAAACATTAGGTCGATCAGAACAGCAAACTCAGTCCTTTCATTGCAACTGTATTTTGTCAGCGACAAGATTTGTTAATGTTCATAGCCTGCGAACAGTAAGAATGCAGCTAAAACAGATCAAAATGTACAGAAAAGAAGTTCAAAATCGCAACCTAGTTAAGTTTTTATTTAACAACGTTTCTAAACGCGTTATCATTTCTGACTATGCTGCCCGTGAAGTTTTTCTCAGACCCTAATGTGGCCCTTCATGTTCGCAGTCTTGGACCACCCTGGTCTAGATAGTAGGCTAGATAGTACAACTTTGTTTGTGATTTTATCCTTCCATGAAATTTTAAGCATTCTTCTATAAATCCACTTTCAAATGCCCCAAGTCATTTAACCATTTGTGATGATAGTGTCCATGTTTCTGCATTGTAAAGTAATGTTGTCCATAATGCTGTATAGCATTTCACAGTTCGTTTTCCAGTGTTGATGTTAATTTTGCGTGTTGTTAATGTCTATTTTATTTTTACAAAGTTGTTTCTTGCTATTTCTATTCGTCTCAATATTTCCGTATCGCATCTGTCATTTTCAGTTATTGTGTGTCCCACATAGACTAGGTAAAGCTTTTGACTTGCTGACCAGCATTCCGTCAATAGTAATATTTAAACTTGGTACATTTTCTTTTCTTGTAATAATCATCGTTTTCGTCTTGTTTGTGTTGATTTTCATGTTATATTCCTTTCCAATATTGTTCACTTTTTCTATTATTGTTTGGAGAGCTTCTGCTAATTCCGCCAACAAAACAGTATCATCTGCATACCGTAAGTTGGATATAGGCTATTCATACCTCCTATGTTAATACCCTTCATTCCATCAATCTGTCTGAAAATCATTTCAGTATACAGGTTGAATAGACATGGAGATAGTATTGTTACGGCCAATTTCTGTACAAATCAAACGTCATATAAAACCGTTCAGGTCTACTGAATCTTACGTCATGGAAATTCCTAAAAAATGAGCCAAGATTGCACCATCGTTCGTAAGACCTGATGAAACATTGCATCATCACCTTTGAACACCTGTTAAAATGTCTTCATAATGATTATCATTATTACGTCACAGTATGAAAGTTATGCGTTTGAGATATTGAAATCTATTCTCGTCATCGTAAAATGGTTGCTTGAAAGTTGGTCGCATATTTAACTGTTTGCTTAGTGCTTGCCAGCTGGACGAAAATTCCGTCTTTATCTAAGTAGTTTGTATCGTAGTGACAAGTTTTTAGTGGTGTACGGTGTTGCATCCCAATTTTGTCAGCCAGGTGGCTAATTTTACAGAAATACAATTTTGAATAGACGTTTTCAAAGAAGTGTTTCTTTTTCAGTCATTACATACAGACGAACGGATCCGAGAATCTTATGTTACAATTTTCCCACGAAGAGTTCAGTTCAGTTGTTTTTATTTCTGACCATCATATCAAAACAATACACGTCAGCATAGCAAAGGTCGAGAAAAAGGTAGAAGCGACAAAACGCGAACGTTAAAACGTGCTTGAGACCGAAGTAAGTTATTGAGTTGAAAGAAATTTGGCACGGTCGTAACACTTTCAGAAAAATTTAAGATATAAAGGGAAAATAAAAAAAAAGAAAATGTTACGAAAACAACATATATTTAGGCTATAGCTTTATTAGCCCACATAGCTTTAGCTGATATATTTAAGATTTGTATGGACAGTTGCTATGAAGATCGGCCATGGTGCGTTATCAAGAGTGCTGATGGTCATAAGGGGAACACGTCTTGATGCGTTTAGCTCATAGCAAAGAAGAGCAAGGCAGGCAAAGAAAACCCCACAAAGAAATCCTACCACGGGCAAAGCCATTTCAAGCGCAACGCACCATAGGCCTTGCACGACTCACAAAATAGATAGGCTATAACTTGACGACATGAAAACAATGACAAAAACAAGTAAAACAAACCAGCAAAAACAACATCATCATCTTGCGGAAATTTAATTATACCCAGGGAAGTTATGTCTTGAAGATATCAAGCGTGCTTTGATAATAGTTGCGTTGATAAAGTGATAATTTTAGACCTCAATCAGCTAAACTCGTCACCTCCACACTGATCCAACGTTAGCAAACGTTGAATCAATGCAAAAACGACAGGCATCGCCAGCTGGGATGTAGTAGTGGCATGACACAGTAATATGATAAATTTGGGTTACCGTATGTTTTACACGTTAAACCATGACAAAAGAGAAAAAAAAAAAAAAATCCAATTCGGCATGTTAGAAAAATAGATAAACAATCAGACAATAGCATGACGATCCAGTCCAAGATATTGATATAAAACAACTGGTTGGAGCACATGGCCACCGCTTCACCGAAAGATGGCGATTGGTCGAAGAGGATGGAAAAACTTCTGCAGACTCTGTCGAACTTCTGTGGACAAAAAAAAACACAAGAACCAGAAGGCCAGCAGGAGTACTTACGACCTTACTATTTTGCTAATAAATCTACACACATTGGCCTATCATTTCTGGGCAAAAAAAAAAATATATATATATATATATATATATATTAGTAAGTGTGGTGTATGTTATACTTAGATAGGATTATTTCAAAAAAGATTTAGCTTGTTCATTTTTGATTTAAAGCCTTTTACAGTTTTGCATTCATTTCTTATAGTAGGGGAAAGCTTGTTCCAAACTGTTGGCCCCATGTACCGTATTGATTGTTTGCAAGTGTTAATTCTGCAATATATAGGAATATAAGGAGAATTACTTCTTGTTGTTAGGCTACTTGATTGTTTACACATAATTATATCATTGAATGTTGTGGGAAGTAGCTTTTTTGAATATTTAAACATGAAAGTCGCAATCTCTGTATTTTTCATGTGGTTAATTGATTTTAAATCATTGAGTTCCATTACACCTTTTATGCTTTCTCTGCGGTCAATGTCAAATACAATACGAAGAAAGTTATTGCATGTACGTTGCAGCTTTTGCAATGTAGTTTTGTTTTCATGACACCATGTTGAGATACAATATAATATCTGACTCTCAACTAGAGAATGGTAAATGGAGAGAAGTGCTTGTTTGTTTAGGAAAGGCTTAATTTTTTTTGTCACGCAGAGTGTTGATCTTATTTTTTGAAGCAAGATTTCCATATGAGATTTCCATGACAAATGCTCGTTTACAATTATTCCCAGAAACTTTATTGAGGCAACTTGTTCTATGTTGTTTTTTCGAATATTTAAGGGTGGGTTGCATGATAGTGTCTTGCTTCCTTGACTTGAAAATAATATATGTTTGGTTTTGGTGACATTTAGAGATAATCGATTTGTTGATAGCCATTGATCTATGCATACAAGCTCTTGATTTGCCATATCATATACAGTAGAAACGGTTTTATTTTTATATATAATGGTGGTGTCATCTGCAAACATAATTGCAGTTCCGTGTTGAAGGCAGTTAGGAAAGTCATTTACATAAATCAGGAATAGAAGAGGGCCTAAGATAGACCCTTGTGGGACACCCAAAGATATGTTGTTAACATTAGAAGATAGTGTGCCATTGAAAACCACTCTTTGTTTTCTATTACTCAGGTAACTCATGAACCAGTCATAGGCCACGCCTCTTATTCCGAAATGATATAATTTAGCTAGCAATATTTTATGGTCAATGGTGTCAAATGCTTTAGATAAATCAAGAAAGATTCCTAATGCAAGATGGTTGTCATTGAGTATACTGGTAATTACCGCTGTGACCATAAATAATGAAGACGATCTTGTTGGTTGGTAGTCTACAGAAGCAAAAGATTAAAGCCGTTTTCTTCTCAGTTGGTGCAGAAGAACTAAAAGCACAAGAAAATTAAAGAATTTTCTTCTCACTTGGTACTGAAGAACTTCAACTAAAAAAATTAAAGAAAAAACAACATTGACATTCATTTGAAGAAAAAAGATTTAAGACAATCGATCTGTGCTTGAAGATTTAAGTGAACGAATCCAAGCAAGTTTTGTGGAACTTTAGGACTTCATATACCCGTACAACTACGGTATTGTGCATTTAAATTCTTTTTGTATTTTTACGGTTTTTGCAGTTAAGTTTTTTTTATAACTACTGTAATAATAATTTGTGTGTTTGTGTAACTTAATTTTTTAATTGTTAAATTTAGCCCCAACATTTAATATGTCTACACTCGGTGGCGACAGGGACTCGACCGCCGTAGACTCGACTGAGTTTAAGCCTGATGATGTTCTTTGCGGTCGGGCAGGCCATTCTGGGGAGGGACCCAGTAACGACCCAGGTAGCAACAGTCGTCGTGCAGCTGGCGTCATCAAGGCGGCGAGCGCTCACATTGGCGACATCGAAAATCGTTAGCGGTAGGCTAGCGCTTGAATGGCGAATATCGTCATGAATTTTTTTCTTTAATGTTTATCGATTTCTGCTGGCTTCACGCCATCGACTTTCGCGCGAGAGACGTGTGGTCACAGCGGTAAACCATAATCTCTTCTTGGGAAAATTTTAACATAAAGTTCCCGAATCCGTTCGTCTGTATATAATGACCGAAGAAACACACACTTGAACTTCTTTTCAAACAGTGTATTTCTGTAAAATTAGCCCGAGGCTATCGAAAACGAGGGGGGTGCAACGCCGTACACCACTGAAAAACTGTCACTACAGAACAGATTACTTGGATAAAAGACGGAACCTTTGTCCAGCTAACAAGCACTAAGCCAACAGTTAAATGTGCGGCCAACTTTCAAACAATCATTTTACGAATGACCAGAATAGATAGCAATATCTCAAATTCACGTATGCAGTACTGTGACGCAATAATGAAAGACAATTATGAAGTCATTCCAACAGGTGTTTAAAGCTGATGTAATATTTCCTGTTTAAACAGGCCCAAACAGGTTTGACACAATTCTTATGAACGCTGGTGCAATTTTGGCACATTTTCTAGCAACTTCCATGACGTAATATTCAGTAGACTTGAACGGTTTTTATATGACGTTTGAATAGGTTGTCTGGAACAACGTGCTTTCGATATTCGCTCGTTTTCCGCTTACAACGCGCCATCAAGTTCCCTACGACAGGCCGAGCTTCGTATTTGATTAGAAAAATTACGTCATCATATTGTTTTAGTTGCGCTTGATTGAAGTCACGTGCCATTTCAAGCACGCAGTTGATTTGAGTTGAAGCCTGTTTGTCCTTTACTCCTTTGTCTAATTGTCAATGGTGCCACTCCTAGTGTTTTTCACCAGATCTAGTGATTTTGGATTGCATCTAGTGTTCTAGTGTTTTTTTTTAGCGATTTAGCTTTATGTTGGTGTGAATAAGTTTGGACAGTGTTTAAAGTAGCCTTATCTATTTTTTTGTTGTTGTATTAATGTGTTTGTAGTGCTTTTCAAAGTGGACAGCAAGTTTTTTGTCTGGTTACACCCAATGATGACCAAATTTGAGATATTTAGCATAAATACTTTAAAGAATACACACAAAATTTGTGTTCGATCTTAACGCTAGTCCGCTAGCCAATGGCTAGTGAAAATTTGCGCGGATTAGTAGAAATGTTGCAGTAGGCTACTAGTCCGATTGGCTAGTGAAAATATTCGCTGGTGAAAAGTTTTGGTTTACAAAATGGCGGTTGGTGACGTCACTTTGAAATACTGCAAATATTTGCTTGCCAGAGGCGAAATTGCGCGAAGAAGGCTGCAAAGTCGGTCAATGAACACGTGACTACTTTTTTCTCGCAACTTTGCTAGACATGACACGTGTAGTAGTGACTAGTGAGCACGCCTGCACAGAGGTCAGAGAAGCCAGCAATCCAAAACACTTATCTTAATACGTCATCAGACAAGTGAAAAATCAGTAAACTGGTCGGACTAGTGAAAAATCGTGCGGGTTAGTGAAAAAAAAGTTAAGATCGACCCTTTGAAATTTTCAAATGAATGTGAAAAGTGTTTAAAGTAGCTAGCGTAGGCTACCTTATGGTAGGCTTGCATTTTGTCGGCTTACATTTGATGAGTATGGAGTTCTTAAGACTACACTAGCCTACCTCAGAGATTGTGAGTGATATTGCGTTTTTGACAATATATTTGCAAAGGCGAAATTTGGGAAAATTTTGTTCGCCCCACCCCCCCCAAAAAAAAATGTTTTACTTTCCTGCGGCTATGATTTCAGTTCTCTCACTATCAAGGAAATTCAGTTCTATTTCGAAATTTTAAGGACTTTTAACACTCACTAACGCCATTGACTGTCATTTTAGATTTAAGCTTTGTCTGTCTCCTGATTTATCTTTTAGTTATAAATTGCTCTATCATGCTCATGCGTCTGAATATCAACCTGGTGCATCAAAACGTTTAGCTGCTGCTTCTTCAGAAAGTGAGTTAATGTTACATTACAGATGTTCATGTTTTGCAGGTGGTAACTACGGTAATTCATACTTAAAAAAGATTAGAACCTTCTAATTATTCAACTGCTCAGTTTTAATTTTTAAAACTTGTTTGTTTTGCTCTAAACGCTTCCACATACATTTTGTGTGCAGAAATACTTTAATTTGTAAAATAGAATCATGTTTAATAGACCAATTTATGATGATTTTTAAAGCATAACCTAACGATTAACCAATATATACTGTAGAACGTGTAGTTGTTCGGTTTGAGTTCACGATCTAGACTTGGCTTGTTCAGTTTTAAACTGACTATTGAGTAACGTGTGGATATTCATTTAACAGCGATGGAAAATAACAACGGTTAGAGGAAACGATTGTACCGAAACTGTGTGGAGAGTTATGCGACTTTTAATGAATGACGATCTGGCCGCTCAGTTTAATTGGACTGGAAAAAATGTAAAAACTGCCTTTCTTGATCTGAAAATAAAAAAAAGTGTTATTTGGTAAGTTTGTATTTATATAATTGTATATTTACGTAGTTTTACGAGATATCGTCAGTAATAAGTGCTGCCAATGCTAACACCATGCATACTACTGTACAGTACGATGGTGGAAAAATGCCAGGCCTCTTTGTTTTTATGAATGCAAGTTAAATATAAATCAAATCAACTGAGGATTGACAAATTGGAAGTTTTATCCAGGAATGGAATATTTTTCTGTAATATAAACGTTAAAATGTGACAACGTCCAGTATTAGATAAGCTTCTACTATTTAGCCCTCCCTTCCCAATATCACATGCGTCGTTGTTGTTGCAGGATAAAACACGGGTTTCAGCAGTACCTTATCACAAAAGATGTTTCAATAATGCTGAGTTTATCACTGATGAATTATATTATATATATCACTTATATTATCGAAAGCGTTACGTAACGTTTTGCTTGAACCTCCTCCCCCCAATGTGACGCTAACGTAACGCTTTGCATAACCCCCCCCCCCCCCCCCGTCGAAGGCGTTACGTCATATTTGAACGTTCCCTAATTACAATTTTTTGACGTATTTTTTATATTACTACCCGTCTTGCTACGTCATTGGAGGTTTATACCAAGATACAGTACATTTAATTGAGAGTTAGTAGTGTAATTAACTTGTTGTTGTGAGCGAAATTGTTTTCACGTAGAGCTCATATTGTATTATTACAGATGTGATTCGAAGGCAAGCCAAGGCGACGGACAAAGATATCGAATCTGCAATGAAGCGATATTTGAAGGCGGCTGGTGACAGAAACGAAAAAAAAGGATCTGGGCAAACAAAACTTCCGGCGCAGATAAAAATTCCGACAATACATGAACGCTATCTGTTTTTTGATTGTTTGTTGACCTTTTAGTGTTCACTTTTAATATGTTTACTGTTGTTATTCAAACGTGTTTTCGGAGGGGTGTTTTGACGCCAGTCCTAATCCCTAACATTGCCCCGCACCCAAGCTCTTTGGCGTCAAAACGACCTGTTCCCAGTTTTTTTTCATATTTACCTAATGGATGTCGAAACGCAATTATCACTCGTGATTGTTGATATACTGTATATATCCTACGTGAGTTTACGATTTTTTCATGCAATGGTCGGCTATGTTATGAGGGTTTGAATTTTGTGTTATCTGGCTTTGACGGTTGCCAGCATGACAGCCACAACAAATGTGCAAACGAAAATGCGTTGTGGTCGTCGTTCAGGCGGCCCTTCCCTATAATTGTGGTTGCCGTGTTGGCAACCATCAAAGTCAGATAGCACGAAAAACTCATTAATTTGAATTTCTCTGCTGGCTATGTATTAATCTTTATTACATCATAGAGTACAGTGGAAGCAATAGTGTTCTTGATGTTGGTCATAGCGGTAAACCATAATCTCTTCGTGGGAAAATTGTAACATAAGATTCCCAAATCCGTTCGTCTGCATGTAATGACCGAAGAAACACACACTTGAACTTCATTTCAAACAGTGTATTTCTGTAAAATTAGCCCGCGGCTATCGAAAATGAGACGCCACACCGTACGCCTCTAAAACTGTCACTACAGAACAGATTAATTGGATAAAAGACGGAACCTTTGTCCAGCTAGCAAGCACTAAGCCAACAGTTAAATGTGCGGCCAACTTTCAAACAATCATTTTACGAATGACCAGAATAGATAGCAATATCTCAAATTCACGTATGCAGTACTGTGACGCAATAATGAAAGACAATTATGAAGTCATTCCAACAGGTGTTTAAAGCTGATGTAATATTTCCTGTTTAAACAGGCCCAAACAGGTCTGACACAATTCTTATGAACGCTGGTGCAATTTTGGCTCATGTTTTAGGAATTTCCATGACGTAATATTCAGTAGACTTGAACGGTTTTTATATGACGTTTGATTTGGTGAAAATTGTCGGGAACATAGCGGCCCCTAGTTATGACAGTCTGACATGGCATAACTAAAAAGAATTGACGACAATTGTGAGCCAATGAATAAAAACACATGATACACTAATTGTTTGAATCACTCACGTTCAAGTTAATACGTAAATACAAAGGGCATGCAAAGAATGAACAACAATACGGAATAATACACGACGATACATGAAATTGGTACCATAGGTACACGCTAAAATGACGCTATATACAATAGTTGCGATAATAACCGACTGTTCCGGGCTCAGACAAGGGTCGGCCACCGCAGACAAAACCAGGCTCAAACCCTAACACTTAGGTGTTCTTTACGGGGGCGAGGCACGAAATATCCCTCAACACGTAGTCTACTTTTACTTTCCCCGTACTCTCATCATAGTTGCAGACGGCAACTTTGGCTCTACGAACCACAGGCTTCCCTTTCCTAATTTGTGGAACTACCTCATGCACCCTCCCAAGTTGATACTTCCCACGTTTACCAATGTCTTGGAGAGAACCTACCACTACAAGTTGACCAGGCTCCAAATTCTCGGCCATTTTTAGCCATTTTTTCCGGCCCTGAAGACCTGGCAAGTAAAAATCGATCCATTTACTCCAAAACTGATGAGAAAGTGACAAATTGAACCGATAATCCCTTCTTAGTTGGTCACGATCATGTGGTTGCCCAACAGCACAATATGGGTCTAAGTATGGGGTCAAAGGTGAGGCAGGGGTGATGACAGTAAAATCCCTAGGGTCGTCACTCAAAGGTACCAAAGGGCGTTCGTTCACGATCCGAACGGCACTACTGGTGTACGTAAGCAGTTCAATAAAATTGGGCTTACGACTTGAAGAGTCCAAAATGTGAAAAAATGCAATTTTAAATTGTTTAACCATTGCCTCCCAGGCGCCACCTTGCGCCGGAGCATACGGAGGTATAAATTCCCAGTTTATCTCTCTCTGTCTCAGGGCGTTGTGAAATTCAGCTGATTCTATCAACTCGGGTAACTTTATTTGAAAGAAGCATTTAGTCACATCAGCCATGAGACCAAATCTACCAAGCCGAAATCTAGCCAAGACATCTACCAGAGGGTTTAACAAGTCAGGACCCGAAAACATTACATCATTAACACAAGTTCCTCGAAATTCAGACTTGCCATCGTAAACAATGCGCTTTTTTAATTGTGACGTAACAAAGTATGGTAAATACCATTCAAATCCCTTGACATTTCCTGCTTCACCAGTACGCTCAATATAGCCATTTGATTTAAGATCTTTCATGGTGTCAGTAAGGAAATCACGAAGTTCAGGTTGTTTTAAAGCCTTCTTCCTTAAAGCAGCAGCTCTATCTGACGCCAACACAAAATTGTTAGGTAAATCAATATCTTCTTTCAACGGAACAGGTATCTCAAATCGACCATCTTTCAACTCAATATTCGGTTCGACAAGTTCTCTAGCCAAAATATCATTGCGAGACAATTCACAGGTTTCATTTTGCAAAGTCAAATCCTGAATGACTTTATTCAGGTCTGCTATTTCCATATCACGAGACTCAATTTTACGCTGAAAGCCAGAGATGACATCCGACTCTGAAGACGTCTGCACTCTGCACACTTTAGCAACGCTTTCAACTAAGGGTGACTTACCACCACAAGCCAACCAACCGAGAGGAGTGAGTAAAGCATGCGGTTCACTGCGATTTTCACCAACACGTTCTTCTTTTGCCCACATCAAATAAGCGTTGTCATTGCCAATCAGTACATCTACAGTACTACAATCATTCAAATGAAACATATTCACGTCATGAAAATGACGGAAACCACTTAAATCTTGTTTATGAGGTAAAGTTTTAACATCGTCAGCCCAAGCTGGGTTAACCACCGAGGTTATATCACAAAACAGTTCATCAGTCTCTAACGACTGGATGTTGAGTTTAACAAGGTCAGCACAAGTAGGTTTCTGACCAGCCAGAGTATCCATTTTAAACGACGCTTTATCATACGGTTTAAGACCAAGTTCGCACACCAAATCACTCGAAACAAAGGTCAACTGCGAACCAGGGTCATGCTGACAATACACCAACTTCGATTTGCCAGTCATTGGATTCAAAACACGAGCAGCAGTAACGCGGTTAAAGGCTGCTTTAACATTTCCAATCTTAACATTACGCACAGGAACTCTGGCACCAGCATCATCTTTACCGACCGAATCCAGAGAATCACGTGACGTCACATAAAAATCATGCAGAAGAAAATAGTGTTTCCTATCGTTGTTAGGCCCACACTTACGACAGTTATTTGCATGAACGCAATCCCTAACCATATGCTGGCGCAAACAATTCAAGCATTTGCCAGCTTTCACAATGACATCTCTCCGACCTTTAGGTGTCAAGCGCAAAAATTCTTTACAATTAGACAAAAAATGATATTCAACTTGACCACGTGATGAACAACAAAAACATGCCGGTATGTCACTACGTCTGGCCACACCGCCGCGCGGTGCGCCAACAGCAGTCGAGTACTGCGAACTCCCTGAAATCACATTATCATGGGGTTTTACCGACGTCTGCCTAACCGGACATGAAGGCAATTTTCCTTTGCCAAACTTTTTAAAATGCTGCGACTCACCAGAATCGCCCATTAGCATAATGCTAAAATCAGTCGACTTGCGCGTTTCCTCTCGTACTACAAATTCAAACAAACTCTGAAAGGTAGGTTCCTCAGTGCTACCATACTGATCACCTAAAAAGTCAAGATAACGCTGCTTAGCATCAAACGGGAGTCGCTTAGCCAAATCCAAAACAAAACGTCCTTCTAATTTATCACGCTGACCATAAGCTTGCGCGTAAAGCAAACACTGCGACAATTCATCTTTAAACTCTTTCAGATCACTGGAAGAAGTCGAAGTCAATTTGCTACCATAGCGATACTTTCTAATTTCCGGTTCTGCGAAAAGACCTCCACGAACTCCAAAACGTTGAGACAAGCGAGCTAATGACATTTCTATCCTGTCTTCCTCTGACAAGCCAGGAGTGTCGGAAACCAAATTAGCAATCGTTTGTGCAGCTGTTCTAACACAAGCTGCTTGCAACAAAGTCAAACGAGTTCCCTTAAAGGGCGAAGCTGCCATCAAGGCCATAACACGATTTTTAAAGAAGACAAATGGCATATTATTACCATCGTAACCAATCAAGGCCGCCTTATCGAAGAACGTCCTACTATTTTGGTATTCAAAAAAGCAATCCTGTTGTTGAGAACTCGATTTAGCGGGAGAAGACAAGCTATATCCCTTAAGGGGCTGAGTGGGCTCAGTCACATGCACAGCCCGATCACGATCCTCAAACACGTTAAAATCAGGAGACACGATACGCCTCTCACAACCACCCAAATTACGTGTAGCTGGGCGATCAGCAACTAGCGGCGCAGAAAACTTTGAAGGGGGCAAAGCATTACTGCTAATGGCGGCCCCGTGACCTGTACGCTCTGGGGGAGGAGTTCGGTTGTAATTTGCAGACCTTGGCTCTACAGCCTTCGGAAGACCCTTAGCCGCGGCCCCGAGACCTCCTGAAACAGCTGGAAAACATGTGGATTGTACAGGTCCACTTACAGATTGAACAGGCGTCTGGAAAAGGTTAGGTAAATTAAACTGCGATTGATGTTCACTTCTGGAATGCCTAGAAGAGCCCTTCCTAGAGCTACGCCGGGAGCCCAACTCAGAACGATATTCAGCTAAAGCTACCTCCTTACGTTGTTCAGCCCTCAACTGTGCGTCTTTGAGTGCGAACTCAGCAGCTCTCGCTTCGGCTTTCGCGGCAGCCTCAGCTCGTATGGTTTCAGTTCTCGCGGCGGCCTCAGCAGCTCTCGCTTCGGCCTCAACTCGTATGGTCTCAGCTCTCGCTATGGCCTCAGCAGCTCTTGCTTCGGCCTCGGCTTGGATCTATAGCTCCTCTCGTCTTAGCTGTAGGTTAATTTGTGCAACTATCCGTGACGAGCTCTCAGACATCCTAGTGCTTACATTTGAGGCGCTATCCTCAGGATGTATGTCAGCATCCAACCTATCTGAGAAATCACTTTCTTTTTGTTCGAAGTTATTTTTTAACGAGTTAAATTCGGGATCTACCCTATCACGAAGTTCTGCCAAGATTGCAGAGTTAACAATTTTACTCAAAAGGGCATGGAAATGCCGTAATTCCTCTTCTAAAGTAGATAAGTTAGATCGAAAAATTAACAGTTCCTGCTTATCACTCAAAGAACCTAGGGCCACAGAAAGTTTCCCAATTTGAGTCAAAATATCCCGTCTAAGATGCCGGGCCTCTCGAACTGACTTAGCCTCATCGTTAATGGGTCCCTCCCCAGAATGGCCTGCCCGACCGCAAAGAACATCATCAGGCTTAAACTCAGTCGAGTCGACGCGGTCGAGTCCCTGTCACCACCGAGTGTAGACATATTAAATGTTAGGGCTAAATTTAACAATTAAAAAAATTAAGTTACACAAACACACAAAATTATTACAGTAGTTATAAAAAACTTAACTGCAAAGACCGTAAAAATACAAAAAAGAATTTAAATGCACGATACCGTATCTGTACGAGTATGAAGTCCTAAAGTCCACAAAACTTGCTTGGATTCTTCCACTTGAATCTTCAAGCACAGATGGATTGCCTTTTAATCTTCTTTCTTGCCAATGAATGTCAAAATTATTTTTCTTCTGTACCAAACTGAGAAGAAATGTCTTTACTTTTTAGCTTAAAGTTCTTCAGTTGCCTACTGAGAAGAAATGTCTTTAATTTTCTTTGCTTCTTTAGACTACCAACCAATAAGATCTTCTTTTATTATTTCTTTGCTTCTAAGTGCTTCTTAGCCTACCAACTAACAAACTTCGTCTTTTATTTTTTATGGTCACAGCGGTAAACCATAATCTCTTCGTGGGAAAATTGTAACATAAGATTCCCAAATCCGTTCGTCTGCATGTAATGACCGAAGAAACACACACTTGAACTTCATTTCAAACAGTGTATTTCTGTAAAATTAGCCCGCGGCTATCGAAAATGAGACGCCACACCGTACGCCTCTAAAACTGTCACTACAGAACAGATTAATTGGATAAAAGACGGAACCTTTGTCCAGCTAGCAAGCACTAAGCCAACAGTTAAATGTGCGGCCAACTTTCAAACAATCATTTTACGAATGACCAGAATAGATAGCAATATCTCAAATTCACGTATGCAGTACTGTGACGCAATAATGAAAGACAATTATGAAGTCATTCCAACAGGTGTTTAAAGCTGATGTAATATTTCCTGTTTAAACAGGCCCAAACAGGTCTGACACAATTCTTATGAACGCTGGTGCAATTTTGGCTCATGTTTTAGGAATTTCCATGACGTAATATTCAGTAGACTTGAACGGTTTTTATATGACGTTTGATTTGGTGAAAATTGTCGGGAACAGATGTTGCTGTGTATTTTTTTTTTCAGTGCTGTGATTTTGACGTATTGGAATACCTACCATAATACCTACCATAATTACATGCTTATTGCTTATTTGTAAAAGCCCAACAGCTGTTAAGTGAATTTTGACGCTTATCGCGCAAACAATAATTTTTAAGGAAGAAGTTCTATTAAAAAAAACTTTCTTGGTTTTCGAAACTAGTTGTATAACTTTACAGTTATATATTACTGTATATAGTTATATATAACTAAATGTAACTAAATCAAATATAGTTATTACTATCTGAAGCCTTTACAAATTGGTTCACCTAACGGATCATCAGAAGGTCTGCAAAAACTGATGATCCGTTAGGTGAAACAATTTGTAAAGGCTTCAGATAGTAATAACTATATTTGATTTAATTTGTTCTGCTTTGCTTTTTTGCTTGGCATTGAGCACTTTTTTGTAGTATTAATAGTTTTCATTGTTTTATTAAATGTAACTATATATAACTCGACGGAACCAAGCGCTCCACCGCACCCTACACACTCTTTCAAAACGACCCGATATCAAGGTGTGCAAATTTGATAAAGGCAAAGGTATAGCCATTTTGGACAGCGAAGACTATTTTGAAAAACTGAACCAAATTGTTAAAGATAAAACCAAATTCATTGAAATCGACGAGAATGTTAAAGTACATCCACTAATTTCTAAAGAAAGATCTATTCAATATTATGTTAGAAAATGTTTGAAAAAATTCGATAAAGACATCATAAAATCTCTGATCCCGACTGGAAGTTGCCCTGGAAAATTATATGGTTTGATCAAAGTGCATAGCCTAAGCCAGGCAATCCCGCGAGACCGGTCGTTTCCATGATTGGCACTCCGGAATATCAACTGGCAAAATTTCTGGACAATATCATAAAGCCGTAGCCTACATTCCCAACACTTACATGCTAAATTCGACGAAACAATTTATGGAAAAACTGAAGGATTTTAAATGTCCTCCGAATAGTGTTATGGTGAGTTTCAATGTGACATCGCTATTTACTAACGTGCCGCTTCGAGAAACCATCAATATTATTGCTGATCACATTTTTAATGACAGCCAACCGCATCGACCACTCATTGAGAAAAAGGATTTCATAAAATTGTTAAATCTGGCCACTGAAGGTATGTTTATGTTTAATAATCGCTTGTTTAAGCAGATTGATGGCGTCACCATGGGTTCTCCACTTGGTCCGACTTTGGCCAACTTCTTTTTAGTGCACTTAGAAACGAAAATGTTTGAAGTGTTCCGTGATTTTTACCCTAAAATGTATGTACGTTATGTTGACGATATTTTTGCAATTTTTGACAACGATCAGTCTTGTTCGCAGTTTTTAAACCTTTTAAATGCTCAACATCAAAACATCAAATTTACTGTTGAAAAATCTGATGACACTATTGCCTTTTTAGACGTTGAGGTAAAAATAAATCATGACTCGCTTGACACACAAATCTGGAGAAAACCCACCAACACTGGCCTACTTTTAAATTACAATGCTTTTTGCCCAAATAAGTGGAAATCTGGATTAATCTTGTGTCTTTTATCTCGTGCCCGTTTGGTTTGCTCGACGGACTTGTTGTTCCACAATGAAACTAACAAGTTGAAAAATATGCTACATTTAAATGGATACCCGTCATACTTTTTTGATAAAATATTAAAAACTTTTTTGGATACGAAACCGAAAGATAAACCCGAAGAAAACGATTTTAGCAACTTTTTTGATATACCATTCTTGGGAAAAGATTCGGTAAGATTTTCAAAAATCTAGCTAAAATTGTCAAAAAGAAATTTGATTGTGACATTTACCCTGTTTATAGAACGTTCAAAGTAGGCAGATATTTTCAGCTGAAGTCGCCTACGCCCTTTGCTCTATGTTCTAATGTCGTTTATAAATTCAGTTGTTTGCGTGATGCAAACCTGACATACATCGGTATGTCAACAAGACATTTATCGACTAGAGCTGGGGAACACCTGAATTTGAATTCTATACAGAAAAGCGCAATTAAAGATCACATTTTTTCATGTACAGAATGCCAAAATAACGTTTCTATCAAGCAGTTTGAGATCATGTCTAGAGGCAGGTCTAAGTATCAAACTAAGATCTTGGAAGCCCTGTACATAAAACGTCACAATCCACTTTTGAACAGACAATTGTATGCTTGCGGCTCGTCTTTCTTGCTCTCTGTATTTTAAAATTAGTTTTTTCGCACCTTGCCTTTTTACCATATCATGTGATCTGTTTAACACCTTTTGATGCAGTTACCTTTGATTCTCGTGGAGCCTATATCATTGAGTTTGAGCTAGTCAGAAGTATTGTGCAGTTTTTTGTCTTTTTCTGTTTATAGATTTAGTTAACCATTGTATTTTTTTCAGATGTAGTTAATTTGTTTGTATATTATTCCTGAAGAGGACATCTTGTGATGTCGAAACCGTTCGATACTTAATTTGTTGCGTAGTTTTATGTTTATGTAAATGTAACTATATATAGTTATATAACTATAGTTATGATACTGTAGTATGTAGTACACAATTCGTTTCTAATCGGGAGTAAATTTTACTTAGGCTACCCTTACCCTAGGGTAAATCATGCAAGCAAAAATTTGAATCACACTCACACTCATTATAGTTTCGAAAACCAAGAAAGTTTTTTTAATAGAATTTTTTCCTTAAAAATTATTGTTTGCGCGATAACTGTCAAAATTCACTTAACAGCTGTTGGGCTTTTATATAATAACCTCATGTTTATAGTCTAGCTTTGCTCTCACATGGCTTGGACTTGTAAATTGTTTTGTTATTTGTAGTACAAATGATCATAAAAACCGCCATTCATTAATTACTGAAACATTTTTTAGCATTGTGTTATGAAAATGGAGCTGTGGTAAGACAATGTATTAAAAATCTTCATTGTTTTCGTTGTTTTACATTCTTGAATTGCGTCTGGCTTTAAGCACTAAAAGACAATTAATACACAAAATGCTTCCAAAAGGTTTAGTGTTTTTTTTATACCAAAGACAGGCAAGACACAACAATAACACAGGGTTGAGCATTACAACAATATATTACATATTTACAAATAGTTCAACATTCAAACGTTTTCGACTTAACTTAAGTCCTCATCAGGAATCTGTAAATAATTATAAACTACAATAAATTTCACTTCTTGACAGTGACTACCGTAACTAACTAACTAACTAAAAGCATCGAGAAACACGCACGATTAAAAGCACTGGAGTGGAAAACATACAGACAGACGAAAAATTACATTAAGAAAAGGCAACTGCATGACTAAGTTACAAACGAATTTGCACCACGGAGTACGTGATACAACTAGGCTAATAAATATTGAGGAGAATGGAGGCGCCACCGGCAAATAATTGTTTGTTTAGATTTGGATTGTAGCGTTTGATTAACAACGCTTCCTGAATTTTTGTGTCAAATTGGGACTTGCCTTTGCGTAAAATTTTAAATGATTCAGCAGAGAATTTTTGATCTGTGCAAAAAGAACAATCCATGATATGGTCCTTGATGGCACTTTTCTTTAAGTCTCTAAAGTTCAGATGCTCCCGTACTCTCGTGGTCAAATGTCTGGTGGACATACCGATGTACGTCAATGCCGAATCACACGGACATGTAAAACAATATACGACATTTGAGCAGAGAGACGAAGGCGTCTGGGACTTTAGTTGAAAATACGAACTAATTTTAAATGTTTTATAAACAGGAAAAACGTCCACATCAAATTTATTTTTCATAAACTGTCCGATTTTACGAGCAAACGTTTTGGATTCTTTTCCCACAAACGGAATGGACAAGCAATGCTTCACATTTAACTCATTTTCAGCCTTTTCTTTTTGGTTGGAATTCTCAGAGAGTTAGTGTTTTGGTAATTTCGCAAAGCAACAGCTGCTGATGGTGGCCGAAAAAAAGGGCTTCAGCAGGTCGGCATTCGTCAGCCAAGCGACAGCGCGCGCAGCCGGAAAAACGTGCCAGTAAGCTTAGCGAAATTCGTTGACATACAGACAGCGCGCCGTTAACTGACTTGAGCGACTTTCACGTTCGGGGCGTTTACGCGCCGCCAACTTTATTGTCGATTTTCGCCAGCGTTGCGCCGGTTAAACGATGAGCAGATCGGTGGCGGCTGGCTGGCGATTATCGCTGGCGCGTCGCCAATAACTTCGCTAGCGTGGAGCTGGCTAGACGCCAATCTTTGCTACTTGGGGATGAGGCTAAGTCAGTTCGAGAGGTCCGGCATCTTAGAAGGGATATTTTGACTCAAATTGGAGAATTTTCTGTGGCCCTAGGTTCTTTGAGTGATAAGCAGGAACTGTGCAATTTTGGCAGAACTTCGTGATAGGGTAGGTCCCGAATTTAACTCGTTAAAAAATAACTTCGAACAAAAAGAAAGTGAGTTCTCAGATATGTTGGATGCTGACATACATCCTGAGGATAGCGCCTCAAATGTAAGCACTAGGATCTCTAGGAGCTCGTCACGAATAATTGCACAAATTAACCTACAGCTAAGACGAGAGGAGCTCCAGATACAAGCCGAAGCCGAAGCGAGAGCTGCTGAGGCCGCCGCGAGAGCTGAGGCCGAAGCCAGAGCTGCTGAGTTCGCACTCAAAGACGCACAGTTGAGGGCTGAACAACGTAAGGGGGTAGCTTTGGCTGAACATCGATCACATGTGGGCTCCCGGCGTAGCTCTAAGAAGGGATCTTCTAGCCATTCCAGAAATGAACATCAATCGCAGTTTAATTTACATAACCTTTTCCAGACGCCTGTTCAATCCGTGGGTGGACCAGGGCAATCCACACGTTTTCCAGCTGTTTCAGGAGGTCTCGGGGCCGCGGCTAAGGGTCTTCCGAAGGCTGTAGAGCCAAGGCCTGTGAATTATAACCTAACTCCTCTCCCAGAGCGTACAAGTCACGGGGCCGCCATTGGCAGTAATGCTTTTCCCCCTTCACAGTTTTCTGCACCGCTAGGTTTTGGTCGCCCAGCTACACGTAATCTGAGTGGTTGTGAGAGGCATATCGCGTCTCTTGATTTTAACTTGTGTAAGGAGCGTGATCGAGCTGTGCACGTGACTGAGCCCCCTCAGCCCCTTAAGGGATATAGCTTGTCTTCTCCCACTAAATCGAGTTCTCAACAACAGGATTGCTTTTTTGAATATCAAAATAGTAGGACGTTTTTCGATAAGGCGGCCTTGATTGGTTACGATGGTAATAATATGCCATTTGTCTTCTTTAAAAATCGTATTAGGGCCTTGATGGCAGCTTCGCCCTTTAAAGGAACTCGTTTGACTTTGTTACAAGCAGCTTGTGTTAGAACAGCTGCGCAAACGATTGCTAATTTGGTTTCTGACACTCCTGGCTTGTCAGAGGAAGACAGGATAAAAATGTCGTTAGCTCGCTTGTCCCAACGTTTTGGAGTTCGTGGAGGTCTTTTCGCCGAACCGGAAATTACAAAGTATCGCTATGGTAGCAAATTGACTTCGATCTCTTCCAATGATTTGAAAGAGTTTAAAGATGAATTGTCGCAGTGTTTGCTTTACGCGCAAGCTTATGGTCAGCGTGATAAATTAGAAGGACGTTTTGTTTTGGATTTGGCTAAGCGACTCCCGTTTGACGCTAAGCAGCGTTATCTTGACTTTTTAGGTGATCAGTATAGTGGCACTGATGAGCCTACTTTTCAGAGTTTGTTTGAATTTGTAGTACGGGAAGAAACGCGTAAGTCGACTGATTTTAGCATTATGCTAATGGGCGATTCTGGTGAGTCGCAGCATTTTAAAAAGTTTGGCAAAGGAAAATTGCCTTCATGTCAGGTTAGGCAGACGTCGGTGGAATCCCATGGTGGTGTGGTGTCGGGGAGTTCGCAGTGCTCGACTGCTGTTGGCGCGCCGCGCGGTGGTGGGACCAGACGAAGAGACCTACCGGCATGTATTTATTGTTCGTCAAGTGGTCAAGTTGAATATCATTATTTGTCTACCTGTAAAAAATTTTTGCGCTTGACACCTAAAGATCGGAGAGATGTTATTGTAAAAGCTGGAAAATGCTTGAATTGTTTGCGCCAGCATATGGTTAGGGATTGCGTTCATGCAAACAACTGTCGTAAGTGTGAGCCTAACAACGATAGGAAACACTTTTTTCTTCTGCATGATTTTTATGTGACGTCACGTGATTCTCTGGATTCGATTGGCAAAGATGATGCTGGTGCCAGAGTTCCTGTGCGTAATGTTAAGATTGGAAATGTTAAAGCAGCTTTTAACCACGTTACTGCTGCTCGTGTTTTGAATCCAATGACTGGCAAATCGAAGTTGGTGTATTGTCAGCATGATCCTGGTTCGCAGTTGACGTTTGTTTCGAGTGATTTGGTGTGTGAACTTGGCCTTAAACCGTATGATAAAGCGTGGTTTAAAATGGATACTTTGGCTGGTCAGAAACCTACTTGTGCTAACCTTGTTAAACTCAACATTCAGTCATTAGAGACAGATGAACTGTTTTGTGATATAACTTCGGTGGTTAACCCAGCTTGGGCTGACGATGTTAAAACTTTACCGCATAAGCAGGATTTAAGTGGTTTTCCTCATTTTCATGACGTGAATATGTTTCATTTGAACAATTGTAGTACTGTAGATATACTGATTGGCAACGACAACGCTTATTTGATGTGGGCTAAAGAAGAGCGTGTTGGTAAAAATCGTAGTGAACCGCATGCTTTACTCACTCCTCTCGGTTGGTTGGCTTGTGGTGGTAAGTCACCCTTAGATGAAAACGTTGCTAATGTGTGCAGAGTGCAGATGTCTTCAGAGTCGGATGTCATCTCTGGCTTTCAGCGTAAAATTGAGTCTCGTGATATGGAAATAGCCGACCTGAATAAAGTCATTCAGGATTTGACTTTGCAAAATGAAACCTGTGAGTTGTCACGCAATGACAATTTGGCTAGAGAACTTGTTGAACCGAATATTGAGTTGAAAGATGGTCGATTTGAGATACCTGTACCGTTGAAGGAAGATATTGATTTACCTAACAATTTTGTGTTAGCGTCAAATAGAGCTGCTGCTTTAAGGAAGAAGGCTTTAAAACAACCTGAACTTTGTGATTTCCTTACTGACACCATGAAAGATCTTAAATCGAATGGTTATATTGAGCGTGCTGGTGAAGCAGGAAATGTAAAGGGATTTGAGTGGTATTTACCATACTTTGTGACGTCACAAGTAAAAAAACGCATTGTTTACGATGGCAAGTTTGAATTTCGAGGAACTTGTGTTAATGATGTAATGTTTTCGTGTCCTGACTTGTTAAACCCTCTGGTAGATGTCTTGGCTAGATTTCGGCTGAGTAGATTTGGTCTCATGGCTGATGTGACTAAATGCTTCTTTCAAATAAAGTTACCTGAGTTGCAAAGGGATTTGTTTCGTATATTGTGGTTTGAAGATGATGACCTTGAAAGTGGTAGGATGGTACCCTTTCGTTTTTGTGTACACCCTTGGGGAACAAAGAGTAGCCCATATATCGCTTGCTTGGCTATAAAGAAAATGATCGAGCAGAATCCCAGCGGTGCTGGTGAACTAACTCTCCGCAATGTTGCAAATAATATGTACATGGATGATTTTATATTTTCGGCTGATAGCTTAGAGGAAGCTTAGAAAATCACTCATGAATCAATTGCTTTGTTTGATAGCTGTGGGTTTAAACTTATTAAGTGGAGTGCTAACAAGGAGGCTATGATTGTCTTGTCAAATTTGGATAATGAGATGCTTTCACCTTTGATTCGTGACATTGACTTTCAGACTGAAAATATGACTTTGCCATCAGCGAAGACATTGGGTTGTGTGTGGCAAACCGAGTCTGACGAGATGCGTATCGCATGTTCCTTAAAGCCCTTAGCTAAACACACGCGCAGAAGTATGCTCAGTCAGCTTGGACAAAATTTTGATCCGCTAGGCTTTGGGGCGCCATTTTTTCTAAAAGCACGCCTGATACTTCAGCAATTGGCAATAGATAAGTTTGATTGGGACACCGAGATCCCTGATAGCTTTGTTAAAAAGTGGGAGTCGTGGCTTCGCTCTTTGGACCTGCTTAAGGATTTTTCGTTACCGAGATGGTATTTTGCAAACTCTGGTGTGTGTAGTCCGGATGATGTTGTTTCATATCAATTGCATGGGTTTAGTGATGCTTCGAATCAAGCTTTCTCTTCTGTTGTTTACTTACGTAGATTGGTTAACGCAGTTCCGAGTGTGTCTTTCGTTCTGGGTAAATCTACAATTGTTGTAAAAAATCAGTTTTCTTGGCCGATAGCTAGAAAAGAGCTTGTTGCCGCTTTGAATACAGAAAGACTCGTGAAGCAAGCCTACGAGGCATTGAAGATGCCTGACTGCATTAAATATTTTTGGTGTGATTCTCGGACTGTGTTGCAGTGGGTTAAAAACCCTGATTTACGTTTGAATAAGTTTATCACGCGTCGAGTTGAGCATATTTTATTGTTGTCTGGAGCCCAGGATTGGCGTTTTTACCCTACCGGTATGAACCAGCTGATGTTGGCACAAGGCCAAATCTTATTACAAAGAAAGAATTTCGAGAGTTGTGGTTAAATGGTTCTAGTCTTCTCTACCAGTGCGAGGAAATTCCATTTGTAGAGAATGCCACTTCAGTACCTGTCCATAGCCTATATCTTCGTGACGAAGAGGAGTCGCTTGACGTTGGACAGGGTGGCCTTCACAAATTGATCGAGGCCGCACCTTCTTTGTATGTTATGAAAAAGAGAATCGCTTATTTGGTCGCTTTTGTTGAATTTTTGTACTGTAAAACGAGAAAGCGTAGCTTTGTAAAGCCAAAACTGGATGCGTCTTATCTTAATAATGCTTTGGAGTTGACTGTGAAGTTTGTTAGAAGAGCGTGTATGGCGATGTGGTACATTTAATGACTAAACGATCGCCGGATGCCCTTAAAGAAGTGATAAAGCGGGGTAGTGTTGGCGCTTCGCAACGTGAGAAGGAACGCTTGAAAGAATTGCGTTCACAAAAAGTACAGACCTTGTGTAGATGACGCTGGTGTAATCCGCATTGAAGGGTGCTTAAGTAATTCTCCCGAGATCTCTCTAGAAGCAAAGCATCCGATCGTTTTGCCTTCGAAACACCCTTTCACTAGGCTTGTTGTACTGTCGCATCATAATCGAAATGTGCACTGTGGAGTACAGCACACTTTGTTGTCTACGCGACAGAAGTTTTGGATCGCTAATGGTAATGCCTCCGCGAAGAGGTATCTTAATGACTGTGGTGTATGCGCGATTGAGAAAGCGCGGCCTATAAGGCAGCTCATGGCTGATTTACCTTTGTCTCGCACAACTGCGCATAGGAAACCTTTTTTTGATTGCGGCTTAGACTATCTTGGACCTTTAACTTTTGTTGAAGGTAGAAGTCACAAAAAAGCTTGGGGACTCTTGTTCACATGTATGGCATCTCGCGCTATTCATGTTGAGCTGGTTACGTCATTATCGCTGAGTGATTTTTTACTTGCCTTTACTAGGTTTACAGATTTACGTGGGCAGGTTAATGCAATCTATTCCAATAATGGAAGCACCTTTCAGGCAGCATCTAAGAAGTTACCCGAGTTGATAAAATCAGCTGAATTTCACAACGCCCTGAGACAGAAGGAGATAAACTGGGAATTTATACCTCCGTATGCTCCAGCGCAAGGTGGCGCTTGGGAGGCAATGGTAAAACAATTTAAAATTGCATTTTTTCACATTTTGGACGCTTCAATACGTAAGCCCAATTTTATTGAACTGCGTACGTACACCAGTAGTGCCGTTCGGATCGTGAACGAACGCCCTTTGGTACCTTTGAGTGACGACCCTAGGGATTTTACTGTCATCACCCCTGCCTCACGTTTGACCCCATACTTAGACCCATACTGTGCTGTTGGGCAACCACATGATCGTGACCAACTATGAAGGGATTATCGGTTCAATTTGTCACTTTCTCAGCAGTTTTGGAGTAAATGGATCGATTTTTACTTGCCAGGTCTTCAGGGCCGGAATAAATGGTTAAAAATGGCCGAGAATTTGGAGCCTGGTCAACTTGTAGTGGTGGGTTCTGTTCAAGACATTGTTAAACGTGGGAAGTATCAACTTGGGAGGGTGCATGAGGTGGTCCCACAAATTAGGAAAGGGAAGCCTGTGGTTCGTAGAGCTAAAGTTGCCGTCTGTATGATGAGAGTACGGGGAAAGTGAAAGTAGACTACGTGTTGAGGGATATTTCGTGCCTCGCCCCGGTAAAGAACACCTAAGTGTTAGGGTTTGAACCTGGTTTTGTCCGCGGTGGCCGACACTTGTCTGAGCCCGGAACAGTCGGTTATTATCGCAACCATTGTATATAGCGTCATTTTAGCGTGTACCTATGGTACCAATTTCATGTATCGTCGTGTTTATTCTTATTGCTGTTCATTCTTTGCATGCCCTTTGTATTTGCGTATTAACTTAAACGTGAGTGACTCAAACAATTTGTGTATCGTTTGTTTTATTCATTGGCTCACGATTGCCCTTAAATTCTTTTTTAGTTATGCCATGTTAGACTGTCATAACTAGGGGCCGCTATGTTACGGCCAATCTCTGTACAAGTCAAACGTCATATAAAACCGTTCAGGTCTACTGAATCTTACGTCATGGAAATTCCTAAAAAATGAGCCAAGATTGCACCATCGTTCGTAAGACCTGATGAAACATTGCATCATCACCTTTGAACACCTGTTAAAATGTCTTCATAATGATTATCATTATTACGTCACAGTATGAAAGTTATGCGTTTGAGATATTGAAATCTATTCTCGTCATCGTAAAATGGTTGCTTGAAAGTTGGTCGCATATTTAACTGTTTGCTTAGTGCTTGCCAGCTGGACGAAAATTCCGTCTTTATCTAAGTAGTTTGTATCGTAGTAACAAGTTTTTAGTGGTGTACGGTGTTGCATCCCAATTTCGTCAGCCAGGTGGCTAATTTTACAGAAATACAATTTTGAATAGACGTTTTCAAAGAAGTGTTTCTTTTTCGGTCATTACATACAGACGAACGGATCCGAGAATCTTATGTTACAATTTTCCCACGAAGAGATTATGGTTTACCGCTGTGACCAAGTATAGGCCTACATCCCTAGCGAACTCAACGTTTTATGTTCATTACGCTTTATGTCCAAAGCCTGTGATAGGTTATTCCCAATAGTTTCTCATTCGCATACTCAGTGGTGCCGAAGTAGGAGGGCATGGGGGGATATATCCCTCCAATATTTTGGCAGCATCCCCCCCAATAATTCAGAAAAAATAAGTTGCTATGAAGTTGTACTTCGATTTAGTTGTTTGCAAGCATCTCGAATTGCTGTTGTTTTTCTTTTATTGATGTTGATCACAGTTCTAAATTGTCTTGGATTTGACGCTAGACAATGAAGGACCTTCATTGAAGGTATTAAGGACGAGTTGGACCAGGCCACTGGCCACGGCACTGCAGTAATGAAGAAACTGCAGAAATGTATTTGGGACTTGTGCTGATTTTAAAGCCTTTGGCACTTATAGAGCAATTTAGTATCACGTTGCAAGGAGAAAAGCTTGACATTGACTCTTGTGAAGAATTGTTTCAGACCCTGAAAATCACTCGAGAGAAGTATCGTGATTTGGAGGATGAGAACAATTACAAAAATGCAGTTTCACTTCCGGAAAAATTTGCTGTTAATTTTATCACGTCTTTGCAAGCACCAAGGCAAAGAAGAGTCCCTGAAAGATTGGGTGGAGGCTCGATGGCAGCTACTCACTACCCAACTGCATTAAGTTATAAAATACTTTACAATCAGTTCATGGACAGAGTTATGTCTGAACTGACCGAACGATTTGAAAGTAGCCTGAATTCCGATTCGGCAATTCGGCAAAGTATAAAAAAATTGCACGAATTTTCAAGACCGGCTTAGTTCCTGAAATGGTCAAAAATTATCCAGAGCTGAATAGACAATCGATGAGTTATCGAATTGCTTCATTCAGAAAGGCAACAGAAACAAAATCTCTGTACGATGCTAAAAGAGCTTACCAAGCTTTGTCCGAGTTGGAAAAACCTCTCTATTCTCAAATACTTCAGCTGATTAAGATCCTCTTTTTGCCCGGTAAGCTCTGCTGCTTGTGAGAGGTCATTTTCCAATCTTCGTAGTTTGAAAACCTGGCTGAGAAATACTTTGGACAGGAAAGGTTAAATGCTAGCATTGTTTGCAACATTCACCAAAATATACTTATTGACATAAGCATAAATGGCAGTGCTAATGTATTTTCAAAGCGCACTACCGTAAGACGCAATTCGGTTGTAACAAGTTTTTGTGATGTGTTTGAAAGTTAGCATTTTGTCATAAATTTGCAGATGTTCTTCTGTAGCTTCGATTGTTTTCAGTCTCCTGACTAGTGACTTTGTCCCATAGCGCACTAAGTGTAGTGATTCTAATGAATGAGAGGGCAAGAAGAAAAGTATAACTTCTGTTGTTTTTTTTGGAAAAACTAAGTATTTATTAGAAAGTCATAGGTTCGAATCCCGCTGGAGGTACCAATTTTTCTTTGCTTGTTTCTTAATCTTGCAGCAGTCATTCACAAGAGCACTGGTAGCCCTTTTATCTCCGCAATTTCTTGTCTGTCCTATGCTGTTAGCAGCTAATTTACCGAGGTCCGATGATTGTTTAATAAACTTAATACCAGAACAACTAAAATTGTGTATAAACGTATGCATCCCCCCCAATGTTCAAAATTGTCTAAAATTTGATAAAATTTTGATTTATCCTCCCCAATCCTCAACTAACTTCGGTACCACTGCGCATACTTGTAGAGGCTTTTGACGCAGGGATGGTTACCGAGATTGGCAAAGTGAAGTTTTCAGATCTTTGAAGGGTTGTTGCTGGAGAACAAGGACAAACCTTGATTTGGCTTTCACGAGTGTCGTAAGTTCTCTTCTAGACAAACGTGTGCTTAAAAAGTTTCTGCGATCCCAACACCGACCGTCCCTCAGTAGGGGAGACCGGGGATAGCTCGGATGATTTTTTGAAAACAGCGCATATTTTTGTTAAACTACACAGCAAGTTCGTGAATGTCATTTTATTGTAAACCGTAAAGCTTTGCCGAAAAAAGGTAGGAGTGTCGTTTGTTTCTACAAACCGAAAATGCTTATAAAAAGCATCTCTACGATCCTCAAATGTCCGAAGTCCGGTACCGGGGTAATTTCGGACATGCCTGGGGTCATCTTGGACAACAATTTTATGCAGATGTTTTGAGTTGATTTGACAGTTATTACAGAATATTTGCTTTTCTTTTATATGTCCCGACCATTGTGTCTTTAAAATCCAATAAATTATTCAAAAGATCTGAAAATAAGATTTTGTGTTTGATTTTTTCCACGGGAAATTTCGGCTATTGTGTCCGAAGTATCCCCGATCACGTGGTTACAGGTAAATGAAAAAAATATGGCTACCTGATTAACTGCTGGTCAAAATCTCCATTTACTTATCGGCGTATTGCTTTTTCTAACTACAACCTCAATCAATAAAAAGTTTGTTTTGGTCTGCAAAGGAATTATGATCTTACACGTACACTTTTGAAATCTCGATATCACTGATAAAGTTACTTTTTTGACCTCAACTTTCTAAGAAAACTAGACATAGGCGTACTTGCAAACTTTATTCTTATTTGTAATGGAGCCACAAAGTATGTAGGCTACTTCTAGACTAGGCTACCTGTAGGCTACTGGTCACAGGTTTTTATTGAATAGACCTACGCTAGTGGCCCCATGCGACGAAAAGCGTAATTACCGAACAAACAACACCGCAGTACTGTTTTAGGTGTGAGTTATGTAGAATATAGCAAAGAGTTAGCTGCAAATGTTTGTTTATTAATTTTAGTACCGTACGTTAAGCAGCACAGAAAATTGCAATAGCCTACAACGTGAATTTAAGGAGAGGTGTGACATTGATGCAACACAAACAACAAAGTAGGCTACGATGAACAATGTCAAAGAAAGTTATCACTGAATATTCCCATTGCATTCTTGGCTGAAATTTTGTGCTTGTAAGATACTTTCTCCACACTGCTTAAGTTCCTTGAAGTTCACGTGTTTACGAGTGGCAATATACAGGGATGGAGGAACCACGTGGGCCTCGTGGGCCTGGGCCCACCTACTTTATTTTCTAGGTGGGCCTGGCCCACCTACTTTTGAAAGCCAAATTTATTTGAAAAGGTAGCGAAAACTGCAAATCAGAGAAGAATTTCCAAAAAAAGGTCTTCACTCATTTGATACACAGTAGTTTGATTATCTTTGATAGCTCAATGATGAAATCCAATCTTCAAACTTTCTGCTGAGTCCATTATTGATGTGCAGCACGTATGGGTGTGGTTGCGTGTGACTGGTGGAGAAATCTATCAATCAATATAATTATTCTCTATGCTCTCTATGGTTAGAACAGTAATATCATTACATATGCATGTAGGCTACTGTAGGCTATAATGCTGCATATTATAGGCCTACCATATTTTCATCGCCTAAAAAGAGGACACGTTTCGCCAGCAAGTAAATTTTACGCTTGAAGAATCTTTTACATGCTTTTAGAATTCAGGGGTCACCAACCTTTTTTGCATGCGGGCCACTTTGGCACTAAGGAGAGCTGTGGCGGGCCGCACTAATAAAATTTTAGGTAGGTTGACTCTTATGCTAGAAATGAACGCATTTCGTACCCAGTATTCAACGTTACATGTTGTTACTATTTATCTTAGAATACCGCAGCAACAAAATTAGTTGAACAACGCTACTGCCAGATTAAGCTCCTTTAACAACACTTTTGACTTCTTTAACAATGTCTAATAAACGAGGCCACTTGTTTTGCGCACTTGTAGCGAGGCGAACGGTTTCATTAGAATATTCATCGCCAAGCAAGAGTGATGTTGTCACTTCGCTTCACAAAAGATATCTTGCAATTAACAGTTTCAGTAACCAAAGAAATGTTTGACACATCGCAATACAGGCAACAACAGTGACCTGCTATGCTGCTAACATATCAGCGAAAAATAGGCTCCAATAACAGGGAGAAAGAAACTAGGCACCATGAAACAAACGCTTGTAGAAATCACCGAAAAAACGTTTCTATCGTAACTCATGAACGGTGTTCCCTCTAAAAAAGCAATGAGTTGGTTTTTCATCTTTTTGTGAGAGTCTATAAAACGGTATTTCTTGATTATTAGACAACTGTCACTTGCGGTGCTTATCAGCATGACAAGAGTTGTTGATTAACAACATTTTGCAGTACCAAACTAAATATTTTCGTAACAGCCTACAACCAGAAGTTGTCTTATGAAAATACAACCATAATACAACCAGAAGTAATACAACCAACATCTGTCAGAAGATATTTCATTTTCTTGATACAACCGGAAAATGTCTTTAAATTTATATATAATATTTTGCTAATTTATTATAAATTGAGTTGGCATACCGGCCTATTTTGCTAACAAAAACTTGCTTAACGGGAACACTGCTCGTGAAACACAATAAAGGTAAAACGCACACTAGTGTTTACATGACACTTACAAACTTAAAATAAGCAACCCTATGCTCACAGACAATTTCGAATTCGAAAACAGACGTTTTAATCAACCACTGGGACAGTGTGGCTGGACATCGCATTGGAATAACTTTAAGTGACCCCCACCTAGAACTACAATCTGAATGGTCTGTCTGTGGAATCGTATGCAAAGCGAAAATATGCTTCCCGGAAAGTATTTTTTACCTTCATGCTCATTGACTCCTCAAGAAAAGTATTTTAGGTCATACTTGTACGCTGATACCTTCCGCGGGCCGCAGCGATACAGCGTGGCGGGCCGCCATTTGATGACCCCTGTTTTAGATCATTACAGTATAGCCATACGCAGCAAAAGTTATAAAAAAAAAAAAAACAAGAAAACAGATTGAGTGAACGTTCAACTTATTTTTTCTCATTTCTATAGTGCTTCCTTAAGACAACAAATGATTTTATATTTTTAAGAGTACCGTAAGCAAAAAGTGAAAAAATACCTAAAATTTGGACAGTTTCAGTCAGACAGCAATGATCGCAAAAATCTGCAAAATGTGACAAATCAGGCACGACCTCCAGGTCAAGCCTTAACTTTTTTCAACAAGAAATGGTCACTGGTCAGCCTTAACGAGGTTGTTAAATTATTTGCAAGAAATATGACTAAAATAGTAGGCTGCACATAGTCGTTAAGATGCTAAAAACGGCGTGAACTAAAAAGCTGTTCCTTTCCTTGCAAAGCTGTAGGCCTATCCATGCCACGATTTCGTTTGCTGTAGGTTAGGTGTTACACACATTGCACTTTTAAACGTTCGTTTCGGTTTGTAATCAAACTGTAATAAACAACGTCTACCAGCGTTGTGCGGTATCAATATAAAACGTATGTAGGTAAAAAAATAATTTTTTGTGAAAGTGTGAGCAATGAGCAAGAAAAGTCATTTAAGTTTAATATCTTACAGTGAACCAGGCAATGAACGTTCAACAACGGTTCTATAAAATGTGCCAATTTCTTGTAGAATTTATAAATCAACATGTTACATTGGTATACAAAATGTTTAGAAAACAAATAGCCTACAAGCCGTCGTTGAAACGTCATCAAGCAATGTAATCCCGTTGAAGATATAAGCATGAAAATCCAAATTGTCAAAAAAAGAGGACGTTTGAGCATTTTTTAGTGTCCTCGGAGGACAATTCATTTTTCTTGAAAAAAGAGGACAAATCCTCTTAAAAGAGGACATATGGTAGCCCTAGCATATTATTACTCCCAGGTGGTACAGTATTATAACTGTGTGTGTACTGTTGCCTTTTTATTTGTGTGTAGGCTACATCGCCACATTTTGTACAGCGCTATAGAGCAATTAAACAATTTTGTAAATTTTTTTTTACCAAATCAGGCACAAAAATAGAAATTTTACCTGTTGGCACGAAAGGCAATTATGAAAACGCAATGTGTAAACCAGGGGTTGGCAATCTTTTTCTAACAGCGGGCCAAAGCCAAACTTTACATGGCCTTGGCGGGCCGTAGCCTATTAATACCAGTTTTGATAGATTCAGAGGTATGATTTCAAGGCGTTGACCTAGCCTAATGCCTTCAGAATATCGGCTAGTAATATCCTTGACGTGAATCAGCTGAACAAATTCTTAAACATCCAAATCTTTGTTTACTGCACGCACAAATAGGCTACTGCCAGCTCACCTGTAGGCAAAAGAATTAGGTAGCAAAAGAATTGTAGCTTACAACAAAATTTTCTGATTCATTGGTTTTCCTTTCCTTTGTAACAGAAAAATTTGCTGTTTTACAGTTTTTGAGTAGATTAACTTTGCCGTTCCATGTTAAAATAATATGTTTTGTATCATAATGGCGCTTTATGTTGAATTCTTTGTTTATACAAACAGAAACGCTGCAAATCAAAGATGTGGGCCTACTAAAATGATTAATGAAAAGTATTTGCTCCTCCATTCGATTATACTATAATAAACCACTGGCCTGGCCACATATTATAATTTGGGATCAACGGGCTGGATGATTTTTCTTGGCGGGCCATAGGTTCCCGACTCCTGGTATAAACGATTTCAAATATTAGGAATGCATCAATGTTATGGGGGGTCTGGGGGGCGAAGCCCCCCAGAAGTTGGATTGACTTTGACTGCTGCGCCTCTGGGCCCATCTACTTTTTAAATGGTTCCTCCATCCCTTGCAATATATTGATAAATACCCTCTTTGACGACATAGCAGCTTTCTCCTGACGATTCATTAACTGCAATTGATTTACTGGAAAGTTTCTTAGTTTAAAACAATATTGAAAAAACAATTTGTTTTGAAAAACATTTTGGTGATTTTATATGCCCTTGCCTAACATGGCGGCTCCAGTATTTTGTGACGTAACAATTTACTGAAATCATCGCCCCTTGGGATTTAGTTTATTGCCTAATAATAATAATAATAATAACAACATTTATATAGCGCCACATCCACAGTCAAACTATGCTCCTGGGCGCTGTACATGACAATGGTGATAATTAATACGGTAATTTCAGTCATAATGTTCATTGAAGTAGAACGTTTTCAAGCGAGTTTTGAATTCATTTAAATTTTCTGCTTCTTTCACAAAAATAGGCAAACAGTTCCAGCAACTGGCAGCAACAACTGGGAAGGTACGATTTCCATATTGTGTCTTATATGAAGGGTTGCACAAGAGCAATTGATGTTGAGAACGCAAAGTTCTGGCAGGTTTATAATGAACAAGCAAAGTGTCCAGATAGTTTGGAGCAAAACCATGGAAAACTTTATAAATTAGTAGACATATTTTGAAGCGAATACGATACAATACTGGAAGCCAATGCAGGGATTTTAGTATAGGAGTGATATGCTCACGTTGACGTGTTAAAGTAATTAGCCGAGCAGCAGCATTCTGAACTCTTTGAAGACGCAAAATAGTAGCCTACAATGTGGAATGTTATTTAACAATGAATTTGAATAATCAAGCCTGGACGTCACAAGTGCATGAGTTAAAGTTTTACAAGCATCAACATTAATAAACTGTCTGATGGAACCAATATTTCTAAGATAAAAAAAGCAAGATTTGACAGTGGAACTGACAAAGTTTTCTAAACACAAATGTTGATTTAATGTTACACCAAGCAATTTAATTGAGTTAGAAGAAGAAAGATTGATATTACTCAGGGTAAGGGTCATGTCATTAAACTTTGAAATACACCGTGTCGGAGAAAATACAATAAACTCACATTTCTCTTGATTCAGTTTCAACATATTATAAGACATCCAATTTGAGATATCAACCATACATTTTTGGAATTTTGACTTAATACAACACAATGAATCTTCATCAGTAACACGCAAATACAATTGTATATCATCAGCATATGAGTGGTATGAAAGCCCATGTCGCTTTATGATGTCAAACAGAGGTTTGATGTAGAGGCAAAACAGGACAGGGCCGAGAACAGAACCCTGAGCAACTCCAGAAGAAAGGAATGTTGCAGAAGACATTGAGTTTTCAATTGCTACAGATTGAGTTCGATCATAAAGATAAGAAGAGAACCACTCAAGTGCCATTCCTGTAATGCCAAAATCTGATTTGAGACGATTTAGAAGAATTTTGTGATCAATGGTATCAAAAGCAGCTGAAAGATCAAGAGAAAGTAGAACAACGCTGTGATTACAGTCAAGTACGGTAGCAATATCATTATGGATTTTTAGTAAAGCTGTTTCTGTGGAGTGATGTTGACGATAAGCAGATTGATTGATATCAAATAAATTTTGCACGTTTAAGAAATCATTTAACTGTCTGCCAACTACTTTTTCCAATATTTTTGACACAAAAGATAGATTGGACACAGGGCGATAGTTCTTGAACTCTTCTTTGTCTAGACTAGGCTTTTTTAAGTGTGGACGAACAATGGCATGTTTAAGTTTTGGGGGAACAAGACCACTTGTCAAGGATTTGTTTACGATGGAGGTCAGAAAAGACAGAAAAGATGATGAATGCTTTTTGAGGAGCCATGAGGGTACTGGATCTAGTTCACAAGATGCAGATGATAATGCAGTTAAAATGTTAAGAATTTCAGTCTTGTCTGTTTCAAGAAAACTAGAAAATGAAAAATCAATGTGAATATGGTTACAAGGATCTGCTGACTGAGTTCCTCCAGTTATATGATGAAGACATGGAAGAGTATTCCTAATTAAACTAATTTTGTTTGAAAAGTATTGGTTAAATGATTCAGCAATTTCTTGAGCAGACTTTCCAGTTGGATGAACACTTCTGTTATCTTTGCCCATCAATGTTTTAGAAAATTTGAAGAATTGTTTTGGAGTTTTGCTTTCACTGATTTGCTTAAGATAGTAATTTTTCTTGGCCTTAAGTACTAACATGTTCACATATTTGCATTGTTTTTTGTAAATATCTCGATGAATAGATAATTTGGCTTTTCTCCATTTGTGTTCAAGCTTTTTTCGAATTTGTTTTTCTTTCTTGAGTTCCATAGTAAACCAGAGAGAATTTGTTCTGAGTGTGAGCATTGGGAGCAGATGGGAGCATGATCATTAGAAATAGATTTAAGAGTTGAATTATACAATTTTACAAGTTCTTCACAAGAACAGTTCAATTTTAAAGATTGAAAAGCAAGACAGACATCAGAAGCAAAATCTTTATCAATAATGTTCTTCCATTTGCGAAATTTTACTTCCTTCTTGGGACGAGGTGGTTTGTATAGATTTGTTTTTAATATTAATGCAAAATGGTCAGAAGAGAAAATACCCTGAACATTGGTCAGACATGGATCAATGACTAGTGGTTTATCAACAACAATGTTTGTATGACATCGCACTAACATGAAGTCTAGTGTGTGACCTTTTGCATGAGTTGGATCATTGATCAATTGTTTCAAACCAAATGTAGATGAAATATTGTTAAATTGCACAACATCCACTGAACCAATATTATCAAGATGCAAATTTATATCTCCAGTGACAATAATTTCATTATTACATAAAGACAATTGTTCCAAATAGTTAAACCACTCATTAAAAAATATGCTTGTTTTAAATCCATTCTTTATGGAGGGAGGAGGTCGATAAATTACACAAATTAATACTGGAATATTACCATGCTTTGAAATACATTCCATATGTTCAAACTGAGAAAACTGATGGCTAGCAAAAATTTTACTCTTGTCAAGTTTGGCAGAGACATTGTATAAGAAACCTACACCACCACCACGCTTTCCTTGAGATCTGGGAACATGCAAAATGTCATAACCTTTAGCAGTGATGTTACTTAACACATGACCATCAATTGAACTTCCTAACCAAGTTTCAGTCAGGGCACACACATCAATTTTGGAGTCAAAAATAAAGTCAGTTAACCCTTTCCTTCCCGAATTATTTTCCCGTATTTCAAAAAATTTGAAATTTAGGCCATATTTTACTTTTAACTTCCAAATATAAAATTTTAAAAAAAATTTAAGATATGTTGGTTGCTATAGCAACAGCGAAATGTTGCCGTTTGGCAACATTGGTAAAAAGTGGTATGGATATCGGTAATATTTCAAAAAAACACTTTATAATTTCTGGAAGAAATTTCAATGTTTCCGTGTACTGCATGGTGAGAAATTAAACATAAACACATATAACCGCAGTGTGCACAGCAATTAAAACGAATTCGGTACCAGTAGGCCTAATGTCTTTCGTCAAAGGGCGTCCCGCTGACTAAAATCACTTGGTGTGAAAGGCCAAAAAGCAGTTGTTTCTTCCATTCAAGCAGAGTCCCTATAGTTATATCTTCTAATGGCCCTGCAGTTATATCTGGATCTGGATTATAATCCGGGTCAACATTATCATCATCACGATACATTTCTCCATCCCCATCTTCCACATCTGACTCGATCCCATCAGGGAGCAAAATGTAATTAGTCGCATTATCAACTCCAAATCTCTTCGCCATTTTATATAGGTAGCACTAGTAACTAAACAGTAATTTTTGACAGATAAGCTGCAATAAACAGAGCTAACATCAATCCTTAGTTTCAGCCAAACACTTACATTCACTTGCCTAACTTCCCATTGTTGCCGATCGGCAACATCGAAAAAGAAATAATTCTAGAAAGCGCAGCACATGAAACGGAAGTGTGCTCTTCCGATTATGTACTGTACCATCACTAATCAACACGTTCTCAAACAAAATTGCCAAATAGAGCCTGTTTATCATTCACAAATTATCACATACAATATTGCACTTTCAGTAGTTTCAACCACCACAGTGAACACGTGTGTTTGATGAAGCAAAACATAAATACGAAAGACCAGTCAAGCGAAACAAAAGTCTCAAAGCAGTTTAATTAAGTTCAGTTTGTGATCTAATCTTCCCAATGTTGCCGAATGACAGCAGATAAGGGAGAAAAGCATAACAAAAGTTGATGTTGCCGTTCGGCAACGGTGGGAAGGAAAGGGTTAAGGAAAGTGATTTATTATTGATTGATCTTATATTTAAACATCCAATAATTAAGGGGAAGTGAAATTTACTAAAAGTGGGAAAACGTTGGACTGGAATTAGATTAGTTAAGTTCAAGTTACTTTGTTTTTGATGAAAAGTTATAGGCCTACCAGATGACTTTGTACATACAACTGAAATTGGTCTTCTGAAACACTTTCCTGCTTTCTTTCCTCTCCTGGTTGGCTTAATCCTGTTGATTTTCAATTTTAATAACTCATTCCAAGCTCTTTTCTCTAAACTGTACTTTCCACTTGACAGATTTTTTACTTGTAACAAACTGCATCCTGAATAAGTGTACTGCTGCCATCTTGATTTTAATTTTCCAAGCTCAAGGTCTGCTGCAGCCATAAGATAGCGCAAAAACAGAAACCAAAAGTTAAGTCCAAGAAATCCATAGGATTTTTCAGAGCAGCTTCATAAAATTTTAAACCACACTACATTATACTATTTAATTCCTTAAACCTTATTCAAATAGAAACAACATTCTACAGAAACAACATTCCATGATTTCATCGAAAATATTGTTTTCGATTTGTTACTTTTTCATTGTAACTTGGGAATTTCAAAACATGTAAAAATTTATCTTAAATAAGCGTACTTGTGCCTGAAATATTATCAGACAAATTTGTAGCCTTATGTGGGCAAGAGTTCTGTTCATTTGTGAATTTGGTTTGTGATTTTTTCAACCAGTTCGGACTTATTTAGTAAGTCGAGATTTGTAGAATTCGGACAAGCAGCTTTAAAGAGATCGCTTCATGTGAGTACAAATTGATTGCTAATTTGTAAATTTAGCCTTTGCTATGTGTTAATCGTCTGACGTACCTACGCTGAACATATCTATCACTATCAGTTTTGTGCGCTGTGTTCACTTGTAAAAGAGCTTAGGGGAAGTGCGGGACCGATGGGACACGGGGACCGAAGGGACAGCGCGATATCTTGCCCTCTAGTGAATAGTTTTTGGCAATATTGATTTTGGACACGAAATATGTATCTCAGGTTGCGCACGTGAAAAGAGTAGGATCTAGCTCAACTGTGTAAACAATGGCGGCAAAATATTAATTTTAAGACACTAAAATAACTTGTAGCTATAGGATTAAAAAAAATCTGTGGAAAATATCAGACATAACAATGATTGACAATAAAGTTGTTTTAAATCAGTGATATAAGAAGCAAGGTTTGTGATACTAATGGAGTTTCAGATGTCAACAGCATGGACAGCAGAAAAATATTTTCCAAATTTGTTGATTGCGGAACCGATGGGACAAGGGCATTTTAAATAAGCATTTTAATTTGTCTTTCCAAACAATGAGGATGTTGCCTCAATTTCTCAAAAAGATAAAGAAAAAATAATCCTTGCCACAACCAGTTGATATGACAACACGCCTAAGCGGCATTCCACGTTTCTCAGAGATTGTTTCGTCTGTATAGACAATCTATACATGGATATTGCAATTGCTTACGAACATTGACGAAGGAACTTGACTTTTCATGTTGATTTTTCACTTTTAATGTAAATAACCAATTTCAGTTCATAAAATCATTTTTTGTACTTCTTTTGTGCAATTTTGGATATGTCCCATCGGTCCCATAACACTGTCCTATCGGTCCCATAACACTGTCCTATCGGTCCCATAGGTATGGGACCCACGGGACAACCAACAACATTGATAAAATGTTGAATAACTCAATAACTAATTATAACATTTCAATTATTTTTACATCATAACTTGTAAGTCTGTGGATCTACAAACTATGAAAAAATGGACGACGTAGTATTTATGTTGGAGTCGCTATTAACAAATAAAAAAATCTGTCCCATGGGTCCCGCACCTACCCTACTTACTGACACAGTTTTTATTGCGCATGATCTACATATTTTCGACGTATCGTAACGCGTTATTTTCGTTTGTTATAGCTGAATTGTAACCGCATTAGAATCCTGTGTAAAGAATTTCAGACTGTAGCTGTTGCCGAAATTTCCGGCTTACTTGGCAAAAATTGGTATGGACATTTTAATTATGTGAATTTTATGCATTGTTGCATTTTATGCCGATAGCTCAATTGGTTAGCGCGTCACTTCTGGAACGAAGAAACTTCAAGATCAAGCGGCGCTGGTTCGACTCTCTGGGTGTGCGCTTGAGCAACGCACGTTAAGGACTGCTCTCCATTCAGCGGCATCTAATGGATGGAATAGTTCCCCGGCAACAAGACTTCAACAATCGGAAACTTCACTCTGTCAATCTCGGTGACCGGGCCTGCGTCAGTGATCCGAAGCCTCTACAAGTATGCGAAACTGCCAGGATTAAGCTCTGCAAGAAGCTTTCCCAGTCCGAAGATAAAGATTCAATCAATCAATCAATCAATTATTGCTGATTTAATGTTGTTCACAGTGCACAATATCTGCTTCATAAAGTGCTAAGATCGACGCATATTCACGATGGATGTACCAATGTAAAAACTCACATTAATGAATATTGCCTTGTAGTTTTAGGCAAACGCGTAATTGGTGTTTTTATGTTATTTCAGAAAACGACTTTACTTGCCACTGTTCCTGTCCTGGTCACTCGGAATTGTGGCTTGAGAGACTGTTGACAAAAACGTCAAGTATCATTGTAATTTCGTTCCAATTCAATAAATCATTTCCATCTATATTCGACAACAGTCGGATTTTTTTTTTCTTCTTTGCGCAACGCTCAGAGTTCAAGATGGATACCACTACATCTTGCAGGTTTACAAATTTTCCATATGGAATGGATTTGTTTCCTGTCTCATCATTAGTGCGTCCGCTCCGGGAGCCGTCCACACACCCAAACACTCAGCAGGCACACCATACTTACATGGATGATACCTACCAGGGAGGCGAAGGCTCACTACGACCGAAGGGACCCACTGCGGTAGATGGTAATCTGTGGATGTAAATGTTTGGTTATTGGCTGCCTCAAGCTGATCTGCCTGTTTCGACTTTTCTCTTGCTAATCTTGGAGCAATCTAGGAGATGGCGGGTCAAGCATGAGAACTAGCGCGTTTTGGTAGAAGATTAATTTTTATTTTATTTGTGTGTGTGTATCTTCTTGTTGCCCGCTTGAAGAAGGGCACCTGTTTGTAGAGAACGGGCCACTGCAGTCTGACATCTCATTTGGCAGAGATGCCAGAGAGGAGCGGCCAGAGGGAGGGCAGCTTTCGCTGACCCCAGAGTCATCTTGGAATGGGCCGCTACAATCCTGTCATCCCAGGGCGAGTGAGACAACGGAGAGGGATGGTTAAAGATCTCCCGCTGCAATCACTCTTTCGGCATCAGGCCGTTGCAGATGAGTGAGAGGAACGGGTTGAAAGTGGGTTGTTAAGCCCTTGGCTGTCTAAGCTTCTTCAAAGATGTTCTACGACCGTACTGTGCTAGTGAGATCCACCGCTGCAATCAGTCATCCCTACCACCGAGGACGACTGCGAGGGCGGTTGAAGAGAGGATCTCGACTGGTTCTTCTTTCTTCTGACCGTAGGAGGAGGTTTAGAAGGAGTAGAAATGTCAGATGACAAAGGAATGTTATGCTTTAGTGTTATGTCTTTTGTTTTTGTCATGATGACCCACAGGGCTTGAATGATGGACCGTTTTGTGTCCTGTATGTATGTGTCGCCTATGTCCAGAGATATCTTCTTTTGGATGATGGTGTGCTTGGTGACATTCATCACGGTCAAAAGGATCAGGTTGTTCTTTTGTCCTCCAGGGAGTTGGTTGTAGAGGATCATGTCCTTTGTTGTTTTCATGTCTTTGTTGGTCAGGTCAGAGTATTGTTGTTGAAGGCGTTTCCGTATTCCTTGTACAAAGGAGCACTCGGTGAGGACGTGGGTCACATTGTCTTCAGTTTTTCTGCAGAATTTGCAATTTGTTTTTCTGTCAGATTGTAGTCTTCTTTGAAATTCTCCCCATTTGTATCCTCCATGAGCAATCCGAAAGGACGTGGAGGATAGGTACGGTGGAAGGAGGAGTTTGATTTCCTTGTTTTTCAAGAGGATCTCATTCCAAGGAATCTTCTTTCCGTTTTGATCGATCTTGTCAATTTTCTTTTCACCTTTGCTACAGGTCGAGGCTGACAGATGAAAATTTTAGTATCCAGTTGAGAGTTGCCACATCGTCTGTTCGACCGAATATCGAACGTTTAGTCAAACAAAAAACTTTCTAAAAATCCCACTAAGCAAAAAAACTCAATGCTTCAATGTTCTTTTTTAATATTTTATGCTTCAATGCTGCATTAGATAGCTTCAGCTGTATGGTTCGGTTCGTAGCCTATGGGCTTTTGTTTGTTGTTTGAAAAATAAATTTCATTAACTGATTTGCTGTTTCGGAGCATAATGGTCGAAACATTTAGTCAACTTAAGTAAAAAGGAGAGAGCCGAAAAAAGAAGAAATCATACTCATATGAAAGCAAACGCTTCAAAAATTAAACTGTCTTCCTTATCACTGCAGGCCCGGATTAAGGTCAAATGGGGCCCCTGTGCTAATAAATTTTATGGGGGCCCTTACCAGCTTACGTGGAGCGTAATGGAAGTAAGCTGGTTTTGCTTGCAGAGGAAACCGAGCCTTGCTTAGGTAAGTTAGATAACTTTGAAATAGCACGTGATCGATGATTAAATAAGCATGTGCAAATTAAGTCAACAATGTTTAGCCTACGTTATAATGGATGCAAAATCACACACATTAAATCAACGAAACCGTGCAAGGGAAGAGCATTGTAGCAAGGGACCACTGTTAGTAGGCCTACTGCACACTACACTGCAAATTGCAATGAAAGGTTATTCTGAGTTTCTATTCTAAACTGCTCTTTCATTCACTACTAACTACCAATAGGATTTAGAAAACTAACATGAAATTCAGTCGAATGACTTTTTTCTGGCTTTCTTTGCTGCAAAGTCTGTAAGGATAGCATCAAAATTGAGAAGTCGCAGTTTATCACACTCTATGCTGAGAAGGCTCAGTTTAGCCAACCGCTCTTGTGTCATTGTAGACCGAAGTACGTTTTTTATTCCTTTCAGCTTAGATAATGATCTTTCTCCAGAACAGTTATAGTGACCATCATACAAAAAAACAATCTAAGAATTGTTTCTACATTAGGGAAAGCAGCTTCAACTTTGTCATTCTTTATTATCTGGTACATGTTTTCATGACTAAAACTTGCTTTATTTCCATAAGCCTTTTTAAGATACAGGTAGAAATTCAAAAGTTCATCAACAAAACAGAGATCAACATCAGTATGAAATTCTTTCGCTAAATTCATAACACTCTGTAAAATCTGTTCCTTTGATGCATGAAGATCAATTAAAAACGAGAAATTCTTAGCAACTCTTTTGTACACAGTAGCTCTTCTGCATAAATAAGAGCGAAGAGCATCAATCACTGGAATAAATGATTTTATCCTAAATTTATCTTTTGCAGCAGAAGTTTCTAGCAAGTCTGCAGTTGCATTTACACTGTCATCATCAATGCGCGGTTGTCTTCGCACGGTGCGCCTTTGGTGAAGAGACTTGTAGCCTACTGTACTCCAGGCAGAGCAGTCTTTGCTTTTTTCTCAATTTCATCAAAATTTTCTCTTTCCGTGGATAGAAATTGCTCGAGTCAGGGGCGCCGGAAGCGGGGGAGCAGGAGGGGCAATGGTGCCCTTTTATGGTCATGTAAGCTACTTCACATTTTGCAATACAAAATAAAAATTTCAGCTAGGCTATTTGCTTTTAGCCTAATTAGTAATTATGATTTGATTGAATCTTTATCCTCGGACTGGGACAGCTTCTTGCAGAGCTTAATTCTGGCAGTTTCGCATACTTGTAGAGGCTTTGAATCACTGACGCAGGCCCGGTCACCGAGATTGGCAGAGTGAAGTTTCCGATTGTCAGTGATGTAGCCTACGCGCATACAAAAAATATTGACGCCGTCAGCGTAAACGCAAACGTTCGAACCATACGCCGTATGCGTCAACGTAACTTGTAAAAACAGTTGGCGGCGTCAGCGCATGACTATAGCGTAAACTAATTTTGTTTGCTAGATGCCAAACATTCACACGGTATAAACCACTCGAAACAAACAAGTTTTATTTTGAATTTCCACGAAGACACACAAGCATCTGAAAGTGTCCATCTGACATTTTGCTGTGTTTTGGTTCCAATATGTCTTTGCCCATTGAAAAACATTCTTTCAACTGCAGCGCTGGAAGGTACTGTATTGGCGTGTTGTAGCGAAAAAAAGACATTAAAAAGTATGCGTTGACGCTATGCGCTAAAAAACCGCGAAAACTTTACGGCGTAGCCTCAAGCTCAAACTATCCAAAAAATTTGGCCGCAAGCGTTAGCGTAAACAAAAAGTCTACGCCGCAAGTCTGCTTTTTTTAGACAGAGGGGCCCCACTTTTCTTAATTTTTTTTCTTGAAAAAATTTTTCAGGAAAAATTTGTTATTTTATTTATTTCATTTTTAGGAAAAGTGGGGCCCTCTGTCTGCGGGGCCCCTGTGCTTTAGCACACCTTAGCACAATGGTTAATCCAGGCCTGCTTATCAGTGCAATTACTGTTGCTCTATCTTTTTGGCTCAAGTTGATTTGTTTTTGTTTTTACTGTCGTACGTTTCGATTCTGCGTAAGATAATTCCAACTGTGTGGGTTTTATTACTTTCATCTTTCGTTTGTTACTTTTCATGAATAATATCTTGAGTCGCTTCTAGAAGATTTCATAGTAGGTTACGATTAAAAGGTTGTGTGGCCCGATAACTCATGTGTAATTGACAAAGTGGCCCGCGAGTGACACTACGCTGTTTGTTCCAGCCAACAAAACTGGTCCTTTTTACATTGATTCATCGTCCTGCAGACGTTGAATCAATGTAAAAAGGACTAGCTTTGCTGACTGCGAGAGCCTGTACGATCAAAGCATTTTTCTGCAAACTGCAGCAATCGGACTGCAAATCGGCAATCTTTCATATCACCGATCTCTGTGACGTCATAACGCGAACTTTGACGTTGAAGTTTTTGATTCAAGCGTGCTATTTTAGCTCTGCAAGACCTTGACCTATGAACCGGGTTTACCCATGAGCCACCCCCTTCAAAAAAATTTTGTTGCACTCTAGCGCCAACTTGTACCATTTCTGCACGTGCAAATGCCTCAGAAGGTTCCATGGAAAGTTCTGGGTTAGAGCTAAAAGGTGTTTTCCAGTTGTTAATAAAGTTCTGTTTTGAGCCTTCCAGAGTAAAATTTTGGTGCCATTGATTTTTTGTTCTGGTACCTAAGGTTTAGCTCAGTGCAGGTAGCTGTATTTCGGATATGCAATGGTAGGCATTAGTGCTGAATCTTAGTCAAACTGTGGCTAATAACATGCTTTATTTTTTTAGTTCTGATGCAAAGCATACCAATCAGGCTGTTCTTGACCCATGAACCACCAAGGAGCATGACTCTTGAGCCATGGTTCATGGGTGATGCCATTGTGTCATAGTATGTAGGACTGTATAGGTGTAGGCCTATTATGTTGTAAGGTTTAAGTGTAATTTAGCTTGGTAGGGTTAGGGCATGTTCAAATCATATTTAATATTAATATGTTTTCACGCACTAAACCTTTGGGATTGCCTACATTTTAATGTTTGTATTGTACACACTGTCATTAAATATTCTAACTTTCCTCACTGCATCTGTGTAACATACTGTTGAGAAATATTAGAAGCTAAAGTGTTTATAACTAGTGAGAGTTCAATTTCTGTTCTAAGAATTACAGTAAAATATTAATGTGAACGATATTTTCGCAAACTAAATTTGTAGGGGGGGGGGGGGTAGATTTGAATATCGACTAAAAAGATGCACAGGATAAAAAAAGGTTAGGAACCACTGTACTAGCCTGTTCCGGTACGGTAGTTAAACCAACAGACCAAAGCTGTAGGCCTATTTTCAAAATGTTGCACAATGACTTTAACAATATTTTAATCACTTTTTTAATTTGCATTTATAGCTTACTTATATGTTATTAGTATAAAAATCAAAACATGTCACCTAAGCCAAAGTTAAGCAAAAAACGGGGAGACTTTACTGGCCTTGAAATGTCCATGGTTGTGCAAGATGTTCTCCAGAATATGAAAGCAATACGTGCAGCAGCAAGAGATAACAATGTTGACCGAACCATGCTATCAAGGTATTTGAAAGAAGCACAAACAAATGGATTTGAAACTGTGGACTTCAAGAAGTCTTTTACCACAGTGCAGGTAATAATAACCTTGTATATTCATGTACATGGCATTGATGATTGAAGCATGCAATTGATTGTATGTAACCTCAACAACAACCATTAACATCTTTTGAATCATGACTAAATATTTTCAAGTTCTTTTTAATTGATTTATGTCTGTTAGGATATAGGACTGTAAATTCATTAACTAAATTTCTTTATTTAGATCCATATGATTAATGCGTGAAAACTTGCCCACAAGTTCAATGCGTATTTTGCAGATTTTTACAAATGAGGAAGAAGAGGCTTTAAGCATGTACATCATTCAATGCTCCAAGATGTACCACGGGCTTTCAACAAGAAGCTGCAAAATCCTTGCATATGAATATGCAGTGGCAAATCAAAAGAAATTGCCAAAGTCATGGTTTCGCAACAAATGTGCTGGGAAGGAATGGTTTAAAGGATTTCGTAAACGACAAAAAAATCTTGCATTAAGGTTACCTGAAGCGACTAGTTTGGCTCGATCTATAAGTTTTAATCGCCACAATGTCAACATTTTTTTTAACAATTTGGAAGAGGTTTTGTCCAGTTTCAAAGTTGAACCTCAAAAAATTTGGAATCTTGACGAAACTGGGATTACGACAGTGCAAAAGCCTAAAAGAGTTGTAGGGACCCGAATGAATTTCCATTGTTTTTAGCTCTCTACAAAACGTAATTCTCACATAACATTTACGTTTCTTAAAAACTCACTGAACCCAAAAGTGAGAATAAATCTAGGCTAGTTGCGTTTCTTAAGAAAACTCACTTGTTGTGCACCGAGATAATATTGATGGATCATTTTTTACTCAAATAACCTTTTACCAGCAGCTTTCCTCAAGTGATTCTGTTTAATGGCAAGTCATCGCTTTCAATCGTCTCTGCTTTAACAAAACGTTGTATCCGCAGTTCACCCCTGCGACGGAATCTCACCAGGAGTTCACTCCAGTTCTTAAACATTGTTGAAATTTGCCAATTTTTAAATTACGTAACTGTTTGCTTTTCCCTTTTTCTGAAAGTGGTTTATTTATATACCTCTGCACAAAATAATTTTTAACAGAGAAACTCATAATATAAGACTCAGACAGACTCATAATATTACTGAAAATTAACAGAGAACTCGAACTCACGAATAAAAGAACTTGAGACTCATTGTGTTATCTCTACGCCATCGAAGTTTTGTTACGCCAGCAGCGGTTCTGCTGTTATCTGGGGAATAAACATTAAACAAAGTTGGACAAATCACCTCTGCTGAAAGAGGACATCTTGTAACGATGTGCTGCTGTGTCAATGCTGTTGGCCAATCATTACCACCAGTTTATATATTTCCCAGACAAAACTTTAAAGATTACATGGTAAATGAAGCTCCTAATGGTAGTCTTGGACTTGCTACAAAATCAGGTTGGATGAATAGTAAGCTTTTTGTTAAAACTGTTCCAGACGGTTGTTCGCCTGGTCAAACGTCATGTAGAAACCGTTCGGGTCTACTGAATATTACGTCATGGAAATTCCTAAAACATGAGCCAAAATTGCACCATCGTCCGTAAGACTCGTGTCAAACCTGTTTAAACCTGTTTCAGTTGAAACCTGTTTGGACATGAAATTGCGTCACACGAACTGCTCTCGTGCCTTTGAGTTATCACAAATTTTTCTGATTCATTCTCGAAGTTGTTTGTTGGAAGTCGGTCGCACATTTAACTGGTTTATTTGGTGCTTGCTAGCTGGACAAATTCTCCGTCTTTTATCCAAGTAATCTGTATCGTAGTGACAGTTTTTAGAGGTGCAAGGCGTTGCATTTCGATTTCGATAGCCGCGGGCTAATTTTACAGGAATACACTTTTGAAAAGACGTTTCGAAAGAGTGTTTATTTTTCGGTCACCTACATGCAGACGAACGGATTCGGGAATCTTATGTTACAATTTTCCCACGAAGAGATTATGGTTTACCGCTGTGACCATAAAAAATAAAAGACGATTCTCTGTCTAGTGTTTGGCACAGAAGCACTTAGAAGCAAAAAATAAAAGACGAGTTCTTGTCAGTTGGTAGGTCAAGAAGAAATTAAAGCAAAATAAACAAACGATTTTGTTAGCTGGTAGGCCAAGAAGCACTTGAAGGCATAAAAATAAACGACGTGTTTGTTGTCAGCTAGTGCAGAAGAACTACTTAGAAGTACAAGAAATAATAAAAGAAGATTTGTTGGTTGGTAGTCTACACTCTTACAGAAGCAAAGAAAAGTAAAGACAATTCTTCTCAGTTTGGTACAGAAGAAAAATAACTTTGACATTCATTGGCAAGAAAGAAGATTAAAAGACAATCCATCTGTGCTTGTAGATTCAAGTGGAAGAATCCAAGCAAGTTTTGTGGACTTTAGGACTTCATACCCGTACAGCTACGGTATCGTGCATTTAAATTCTTTTTTGTATTTTTACGGTCTTGGCAGTTAAGTTTTTTATAACTACTGTAGCCTAATAATTTTGTGTGTTTGTGTAACTTTATTTTTTTAATTGTTAATTTAGCCCCAACATTTAATATGTCTACACTCGGTGGCGACAAGGACTCGACCGCCGTAGACTCGACTGAGTTTAAGCCTGATGATGTTCTTTGCGATCGGGCAGGCCATTCTGGGGAGGGACCCAATAACGATGAGGCTAAGTCAGTTCGAGAGGCCCGGCATCTTAGACGGGATATTTTGACTCAAATTGGGGAACTTTCTGTGGCCCTAGGTTCTTTGAGTGATAAGCAGGAACTGTTAATTTTTCGATCTAAGTTATCTAATTTAGAAGAGGAATTGCTGCATTTCCATGCTCTTTTGACTAAAATCTTTAACTCTGCAATCTTGGCAGAACTTCGTGATAGGGTAGATCCCGAATTTAACTCTTTAAAACATAACTTCGAACAAAAAGAAAGTGAGTTCTCAGATAGGTTGGATGCTGACATACATCCTGAGGATAGCGCCTCAAACGTAAGCACTAGGATGTCTGAGAGCTCGTCACGGATAGTTACACAAATTAACCTACAGTTAAAACGAGAGGAGCTCCAGATACAAGCTGAGGCCGAAGCGAGAGCTGAGGCCATACGAGCTGAGGCTGCTGCGAGAGCTGCAGAGGCCGCCGCGAGAGCCGAAGCGAGAGCTGCTGAGTTCGCACTCAAAGACGCTCAGTTGAGGGCTGAACAACGAAAAGAGGTAGTTTTAGCTGAATATCGATCAGAGGCGGGCGCCCGGCGTAGCTCTAAGAAGAGCTCTTCTAGGCATTCCAGAAATGAACATCAATCGCAGTTTAATTTACATAACCTTTTCCAAACGCCCGTTCAACCTGTGAGTGGACCAGGGCAATCCACACGTTTTCCAGCTGTTTCAGGAGGTCTTGGGGCCGCGGCTAAGGGTCTTCCGAATGCTGTAGAGCCAAGGTCTGTGAATTATAACCGAACTCCTCCCCCAGAGCGTACAGGTCACGGGGCCGCCATTAGCAGTAATGCTTTGCCCCCTTCAAAGTTTTCTGCGCCGCTAGTTGTGGATCGCCCAGCTACACGTAATTTGGGTGGTTGTGAGAGGCGTATCGCGTCTCCTGATTTTAACGTGTGTGAGGATCGTGATCGGGCTGTGCATGTGACTGAGCCCACTCAGCCCCTTAAGGGATATAGCTTGTCTTCTCCCGCTAAATCGAGTTCTCAACAGCAGGATTGCTTTTTTGAATACCAAAATAGTAGGACGTTTTTCGATAAGGCGGCCTTGATTGGTTACGATGGTAATAATATGCCATTTATCTTCTTTAAAAATCGTGTTACGGCCTTAATGGCAGCTTCGCCCTTTAAGGGGACTCGTTTGACTTTGTTACAAGCAGCTTGTGTTAGAACAGCTGCGCAAACGATTGCTAATTTGGCTTCTGACACCCCTGGCTTGTCAGAGGAAGACAGGATAGAAATGTCGTTAGCTCGCTTGTCCCAGCGTTTTGGGGTTCGTGGAGGTCTTTTTGCAGAACCGGAAATTAGAAAGTATCGCTATGGTAGCAAATTGACTTCGACCTCTTCCAGTGATCTGAAAGAGTTTAAAGATGAATTGTCGCAGTGTTTGCTTTATGCGCAAGCTTATGGTCAGCGTGATAAATTAAAAGGACGTTTTGTTTTGGATTTGGCTAAGCGACTCCCGTTTGACGCTAAGCAGCGTTATCTTGACTTTTTAGGTGATCAGTATGGTGGCACTGATGAGCCTACCTTTCAGAGTTTGTTTGAATTTGTAGTACGGAAAGAAACGCGTAAGTCGACTGATTTTAGCATTATGCTAATGGGCGATTCTGGTGAGTCGCAGCAATTTAAAAAGTTTGGCAAAGGAAAATTGCCTTTATGTCCGGTTAGGCAGACGTCCGTAAAACCCCATGATGATGTTATGTCAGGGAGTTCGCAGTACTCGACTGTTGTTGGCGCACCGCGCGGTGGTGAAGCCAGACGTAAAAACCTACCGGCATGCATTTGTTGTTCGTCACGTGGTCAAGTTGAATATCATTTTTTGTCTAATTGTAAAGAATTTTTGCGCTTGACACCTAAAGATCGGAGAGATGTCATTGTGAAAGCTGGCAAATGCTTGAATTGTTTGCGCCAGCATATGGTTAGGGATTGCGTTCATGCAAATAACTGTCGTCAGTGTGGGCCTAACAACGATAGGAAACACTATTTTCTTCTGCATGATTTTTATGTGACGTCACGTGATTCTCTGGATTCGGTTGGCAAAGATGATACTGGTGCCAGAGTTCCTGTGCGTAATGTTAAGATTGGAAATGTTAAAGCAGCTTTTAACCGCGTTACTGCTGCTCGTGTTTTGAATCCAATGACTGGCAAATCGAAGTTGGTGTATTGTCAGCATGATCCTGGTTCGCAGTTGACGTTTGTTTCGAGTGATTTGGTGTGTGAACTTGATCTTAAACCGTACGATAAAGCGTCGTTTAAAATGGATACCCTGGCTGGTCAGAAAGCTACTTGTGCTGACCTTGTCAAACTCAACATCCAGTCGTTAGAGACAGATGAACTGTTTTGTGATATAACTTCGGTGGTTAACCCAGCTTGGGCTGATGATGTTAAAACTTTACCGCATAAACAAGATTTAAATGGTTTCCGTCATTTTCATGACGTGAATATGTTTCATTTGAATGATTGTAGTACTGTAGATGTACTGATTGGCAACGACAACGCTTATTTGATGTGTGCAAAAAAAGAGCGTGTTGGTGAAAATCGTAGTGAACCACATGCTTTGCTCACTCCTCTCGGCTGGTTGGCTTGTGGTGGTAAGTCACCCTTAGATGAAAGCGTTGCTAAAGTGTGCAGAGTGCAGACGTCTTCAGAGTCGGATGTCATCTCTGGCTTTCAGCGTAAAATTGAGTCTCGTGATACGGAAATAGCAGACCTGAATAAAGTCATTCAGGATTTGACCTTGCAAAATGAAACCTGTGAATTGTCTCGCAATGACATTTTGGCTAGAGAACTTGTTGAACCGAATATTGAGTTGAAAGATGGTCGATTTGAGATACCTGTTCCGTTGAAGGAAGATATTGATCTACCTAACAATTTTGTGTTGGCGTCAGATAGAGTTGCTGCTTTAAGAAAGAAAGCTTTAAAACAACCTGAACTTCGTGATTTCCTTACTGACACCATGAAAGATCTTAAATCATATGGCTATATTGAGCGTACTGGTGAAGCAGGAAATGTCAAGGGATTTGAATGGTATTTACCATACTTTGTTACATCACAATTAAAAAAGCGCATTGTTTACGATGGCAAGTCTGAATTTCGAGGAACTTGTGTTAATGATGTAATGTTTTCGGGTCCTGACTTGTTAAACCCTCTGGTAGATGTCTTGGCTAGATTTCGGCTTGGTAGATTTGGTCTCATGGCTGATGTGACTAAATGCTTCTTTCAAATAAAGTTACCTGAGTTGCAAAGGGATTTGTTTCGTATATTGTGGTTTGAAGATGATGACCTTGAAAATGGTAGGATGGTACCATTTCGTTTTTGTGTACACCCTTGGGGAATAAAGAGTAGCCCATATATCGCTTGCTTGGCTATAAAGAAAATGATCGAGCAGAATCCCAGCAGTGCTGGTGAATTGACTCTCTGCAATATTGCAAATAATATGTACATGGATGATTTTATATTTTCGGCTGATAGCTTAGAGGAAGCTCAGCAAATCACTCATGAATCAATTGCTTTGTTTGATAGCCGTGGGTTTAAACTTGGTAAGTGGAGTGCTAACAAGGAGGCTATGATTGTCTTGTCAAATTTGGATAATGAGATGCTTTCACCTTTGATTCGTGACATTGACTTTCAGACTGAAAATATGACTTTGCCATCAGCGAAGACATTGGGTTGTGTGTGGCAAACCGAGTCTGACGAGATGCGTATCGCATGTTCCTTAAAGCCCTTAGCTAAACACACGCGCCGAAGTATGCTCAGTCAGCTTGGACAAAATTTTGATCCGCTAGGCTTTGGAGCGCCATTTTTTCTAAAAGCACGCCTTATACTTCAGCAATTGGCGATAGACAAGTTTGATTGGGACACCGAGGTCCCTGATAGCTTTGTTAAAGAATGGGAGTCGTGGCTTCGCTCTTTGGACCTGCTTAAGGATTTTTCGTTACCGAGATGGTATTTTGCAAACTCTGGTGTGTGCAGTCCGGATGATATTGTTTCATATCAATTGCATGGGTTTAGTGATGCTTCGAATCAAGCTTTCTCTTCTGTTGTTTACTTACGTAGATTGGTTAACGGAGTTCCGAGTGTGTCTTTCGTTCTGGGTAAATCTACCATTGTTGTAAAAAATCAGTTTTCTTGGCCGATAGCTAGGAAAGAGCTTGTTGCCGCTTTGAATACAGCAAGACTCGTGAAGCAGGCCTACGAGGCATTGAAGATGCCTGACTGCCTTAAGTATTTTTGGTGTGATTCTCGTACTGTGTTGCAGTGGGTTAAAAACCCTGATTTACGTTTGAATAAGTTTATTACGCGTCGAGTTGAGCATATTTTATTGTTGTCTGGAGCCCAGGATTGGCGTTTTTGCCCTACCAATATGAACCCAGCTGATGTTGGCACAAGGCCAAATCTTATTACAAAGAAAGAGTTTCGAGAGTTGTGGTTAAATGGTTCTAGTCTTCTCTACCAGTGTGAGGAAATTCCATCTGTAGAAAATGCCACTCCAGTACCTGTCCATAGCCTATATCTTCGTGACGAAGAAGAGTCGCTTGACGTTGGACAGGGTGGTCTTCACAAATTGATTGAGGCCGCACCTTCTTTGTATGTTATGAAAAAGAGAATCGCTTATTTGGTTGCCTTTGTTGAATTTTTGTGCTGTAAAACGAGAAAGCGTAGCTTTGTGAAGCCAAAACTGGATGCATCTTATCTTAACAGTGCTTCAGAGTTGGCTGTGAAGTTTGTTCAGAAGAGCGTGTATGGCGATGTGGTACATTTAATGACCAAACGATCGCCGGATGCCCTTGAGGAAGTGATAAAGCGAGGTAGTGTTGGCGCTTCGCAACGTGAGAAGGAACGCTTGAAAGAATTACGTACACTTAAAAAGTACAGACCTTGTGTAGATGACGCTGGTGTAATCCGCATTGAAGGGCGCTTAAGTAACTCTCCCGAGATCTCTCTTGAAGCAAAGCATCCGATTGTTTTGCCTTCGAAGCACCCCTTCACTAGGCTTGTTGTACTGTCGCATCATAATGGAAATGCGCACTGTGGAGTACAGCACACTTTGTTGTCTACGCGACAGAAGTTTTGGATCGCTAATGGTAATGCCTCCATGAAGAGGTATCTTAATGATTGTGGTGTATGCGCGATTGAGAAAGCTCGACCTATAAGGCAGCTCATGTCTGATTTACCTTTGTCTCGCACAACTGCGCATAGGAAACCCTTTTTTGATTGCGGCTTAGACTATCTTGGACCTTTAACTTTTGTTGAAGGTAGAAGTCACAAAAAAGCTTGGGGACTCTTGTTCACATGTATGGCATCTCGCGCTATTCATGTTGAGCTGGTTACGTCATTGTCGCTGAGTGATTTTTTACTTGCCTTTACTAGGTTTACAGATTTACGTGGGCAGATTAATGCTATCTATTCCGACAATGGAAGTACCTTTCAGGCAGCATCTAAGAAGTTACCCGAGTTGATAGAATCAGCTGAATTTCACAACGCCCTGAGACAGAGAGAGATAAACTGGGAATTTATACCTCCGTATGCTCCGGCGCAAGGTGGCGCCTGGGAGGCAATGGTTAAACAATTTAAAATTGCATTTTTTCACATTTTGGACGCTTCAAGTCGTAAGCCCAATTTTATTGAACTGCTTACGTACACAGGCAGTGCCGTTCGGATCGTGAACGCACGCCCTTTGGTACCTTTGAGTGATGACCCTAGGGATTTTACTGTCATCACCCCTGCCTCACTTTTGACCCCATACTTAGACCCATACTGTGCTGTTGGGCAACCACATGATCGTGACCAATTAAGAAGGGATTATCGGTTCAATTTGTCACTTTCTCAGCAGTTTTGGAGTAAATGGATCGATTTTTACTTGCCAGGTCTTCAGGTCCGGAAAAAATGGCTAAAAATGGCCGAGAATTTGGAGCCTGGTCAACTGGTAGTGGTAGGTTCTTTTCAGGACATTGGTAAACGTGGGAAGTATCAACTTGGGAGGGTGCATGAGGTAGTTCCACAAATTAGGAAAGGGAAGCCTGTGGTTCGTAGAGCTAAAGTTGCCGTCTGCAACTATGATGAGAGTACGGGGAAAGTGAAAGTAGACTGTGTGTTGAGGGATATTTCGTGCCTCGCCCCCGTAAAGAACACCTAAGTGTTAGGGTTTGAGCCTGGTTTTGTCTGCGGTGGCCGACACTTGTCTGAGCCCAGAACAGTCGGTTATTATCGCAACCATGGTATATAGCGTCATTTTTTGCGTGTACCTAATACCTATGGTACCAATTTCATGTATCGTCGTGTTTATTCTTATGGCTGTTCATTCTTTGCATGCCCTTTGTATTTGCGTATTAACTTAAACGTGAGTGATTCAAACAATTTGTGTATCATGTGTTTTTATTCATTGGCTCACAATTGTCGTCAATTCTTTTTTAGTTATGCCATGTTAGACTGTCATAACTAGGGGCCGCTATGTTCCAGACGATTGTTAGCCTGGTCAAACGTCATGTAGAAACCGTTCGGGTCTACTGAATATTACGTCATGGAAATTCCTAAAACACGAGCCAAAATTGCACCATCGTCCGTAAGACTCGTGTCAAACCTGTTTAAACCTGTTTCAGTTGAAACCTGTTTGGACATGAAATTGCGTCACACGAACTGCTCTCGTGCCTTTGAGTTATCACAAATTTTTCTGATTCATTCTCGAAGTTGTTTGTTGGAAGTCGGTCGCACATTTAACTGGTTTATTTGGTGCTTGCTAGCTGGACAAATTCTCCGTCTTTTATCCAAGTAATCTGTATCGTAGTGACAGTTTTTAGAGGTGCAAGGCGTTGCATTTCGATTTCGATAGCCGCGGCTAATTTTACAGGAATACACTTTTGAAAAGACGTTTCGAAAGAGTGTTTATTTTTCGGTCACCTACATGCAGACGAACGGATTCGGGAATCTTATGTTACAATTTTCCCACGAAGAGATTATGGTTTACCGCTGTGACCAAAAACTTTTCACATTTTTTGAAACATATGAATGCATCTAAAGATTCTCCTTCTGTGCTGGTCATGGACAACCATCACAGCCATTTATCACTGGAGGTGGTTAAAATTGCTCGTGATAATGGTGTAACAATCATTACATTTCCACCACATTGTAGCCATCGCTTACAACCTCTAGATGTCTCAGTCTATGGGCCTTTTAAGGCATACTACAACTCTGCATGTGATGGCTGAATGCTTAACAACCCTGGAGTCCCTTTAACAATTTACCATCTGGCATCTCTCAGTGGAAAAGCTTTTTACAGAGCTATGACACCTTCAAATATCGTGTCAGAATTTAAGAAAACTGGCATTTATAAAATTGACAGAAATGTATTTTCAGATGATGATTTTATGTCCAGTGCTGTAACTGAACAACCGGACATAATGAGCTGGTTGAAGGTGGTAATGTTGCTGCTTCTGTAAATTTAGTAACAGGTGCCCTTCATGCAGATCAACTGCCCGAACAAGGCATGGAATCGGTGCTGTAACCTGCGTCAAGCAGAGCAGAAATATTCCTAGCACCAGCCGGATGGTAGACCTAACACCAGAACAGGTGAAGCCATTTCCTCATGCTCAACTGAGAAAAAAAGCGACAAACCGTACACGTAAGCGAGTAAAATCAGCAGTCATCACTGACTCGCCGGCTAAACCAGCAGAAAATGCTACCACACCCAATTCTGTTGAAGATGTGAGCCTCCAGGTTGCTGCAAGAAAACCTGCTCAAATGGGACAGAAGAAAAAGAGAAATATTTTTAAAGTGTTGTCAGAAGATTCGGAAAGTGAAGCTGAAAATGCAACTGTTCTGGATCTTAATGACAACAGTTCGGATGAAAGTGAGGTAGACGACACGATCAATGATTCGAAAGATGAAACTACGGTTAGCATTGGGGACTTTGTGGTTGTTAAGTTTTGTGAGAAACGAGACGTGGACTTTATTGGAAAGATCACAAAAGAAAAAGATGATGTAGAGGTGTCCTTTTTGAGAAGGAATCCAAAGGGAAATGGTTTTGTTGAACCTGTTGTTGAAGACATTCACTCTGTGCAAATATGTGATGTCGTATTGTTGCTTCCTCCACCAAATTCTAGTGGCTCCACTAAACGGACGCAAGGGATTAAGCATTTCTCTGTAGATTTAACCTGCTACAACATTGAATAGGTTTTGTGTTAAATGCTTAAACTGAGGACAATTTCTTTAGCAGCATGTAATGTGTTTTATTAATCAGGATCAACTGAAGAATATCCCCCCCCCTATCGAAATCTAGAGATTTTCCGTCCTTCCTAGCATATCCCCAAATGGGGTGGGGAGGGAAAATGGTCTGCTGAAATCTTTCCGCCACTTGTTCTAAGCCGAACTATTTCCCTCCCCCACCCTTATTTTGAGCTATGCTAAGAGGGGCGAAAAAACTACGGATTTCGCTGGGGGGGGGATTGTTCAGTTGGTCCATTAATAGTACCTTTGTAGCCTACTGTACTTTTTGTATGCTTGTGTTTTTTTGCGTCTAAAATACATTTCATAACAGAAATCAAACAAAGTTGGTTGATTTAATTGCAGTGGCTCATGGGTAATTCGGGGTGGATTATGAGTCATTACCAGCAGGACCCTTGAGCCACTTTGGAAACTTTCAGAAAAAAGTTTATAACTGATACGTTATTAAAGGTATTCATCTGAAACTTGCCCATGATCTGCCCCAATAGTTTTGTTAAATGCTTTAAAAATTTAAGCGGTCTATCTTCAGCAAAAAAAAAGTTAACGCAAAAAATCTAAAAAGTGGCTCGTAGGTCGAGGTCTTCCCCTACCTGCTGTGTAGTTTTAAGTATAGAACGTGGCCTACGAAAATAGAGGTATCGTAGAAAAACGCGGCTCACACTCATTGTTTGTTTTGAAATCGCAAAGGCTTTTTTTTTTCAAACCTTTTGCGCTGTCTGGTAAAATAATTAATTTGCGATGTTCTTCAACTGAACGAAACTGCACAAATGAAATTACGCACTCTATTTCACCATAGTTAATAAATATACCTAGTTCGCCAGCTTCCGTTGTTTTAAAGTCGGCACGTACGCCCTCTGTCGGTGGTTAATACGTTTTGCTGACTCAGCAAAACTACTAGATTCAGCAAAACTACTGGATATAACATGCCGAATTGGAATTTTTTTTTTTTACTTTTGTTATGGTTTAGCGTGTAAAACATACAGTAGCCTAACCCAAATTTATCATTTTACTGTGACATGCCACTACTACATCCCAGCTGGCGATGCCTGTCGTTTTTGCATTAATTCAACGTTTGCTAACGTTGGATCAGTGTGGAGGTGACGAGTTTAGCTGACTGGGGTCTAAAATTATCGCTTTATCAACGCAAGTTTTATCAAAGCACGCTTGATATCTTCAAGATATAACTTCCCTGGGTATAATTGAATTTCCGCAAGATGATGATGTTGTTTTTGCTAGTTTGTTTTACTTGTTTTTGTCATTGTTTTCCTGTCCCAGTCATTGTTTTCCTGTCCTAGTTGTCCCAGACGCCAAAAGTCCCAGATGCCTTCGCCTCTCTGTTCAAATGTCGTATACAGTTTTACATGTCCGTGTGATTCGGCATTGACATACATCGGTATGTCCACCAGACATTTGACCACGAGAGTACGGGAGCATTTGAACTTTAGAGACTTAAAGAAAAGTGCCATCAAAGACCATATTATGGAGTGTTCCTTTTGCACAAATCGAAAATTCTCTGCTGACTCATTTAAAATTTTACGCAAAGGCAAATCCCAATTTGACACAAAAATTCAGGAAGCGCTATTAATCAAACGCTACAACCCAAATTTAAACAAACAATTATTTGCTGGTGGCGCGTCCTTTCTACTAAACATTTACTAAGTTAGATGGATCACGTTCCCTGTGGTGCTAATTCGTTTGTAGTCATGTAGTTGCCTTTTTCTAATGTAATTTTGTTTTCCGTCCGTCTGTTTGTTTTCCACACTATTGCTTTTAACCGCTGCGTATTTCTTGATGCTTACAATTAGTTAGCTAGTTACCTTCAAGAAGTTGAAATTTATTGCATTTTATTAATATTTTCAGATTCCTGACGAGGGCTTAGGTTAAGCCGAAAACGTTTGAATGTTAAACTATGTTGTAAATATGTAAAATATATACTGTTGTAATGCTCAACCCTGTGGTATTGTTGTGTCTTGCTTGTCTTATGATTATTTAGTTGGATAATGTCACAAGTTAAGTGTAAATGTGGTGGAATATTGGAATAAACTGCTGTTTACCACAATGTAGCAGCACTACAAATGTGGAATTTTGTTTGTACAAAGTTCCAAGTGGTGAAAAGAAAAAAAATTCTGTTTCAACAGCACAGTGGGCAAAACAGTTTCATCAGGTAAGATCAACACAATAAAATAATGTAATTTTATGTCATGATGGTTGACATTGGTAAAAATTAAGAGCTGATGCCTAGTGAATCACGTAATGTGTCATATATATTAAGTGTTTTTTTTAAATTTAAGCAATAAGCATATGGTGCTTACTGCTACTGTACTTGTATATTGAGAAGATTCACTAATCTGGCATCCCTGTGTAATGTGTAGGCCTATAGTTATTAGTTAATTTGTGATGAACACGTGTGCTAATTATAACATACATTGCTAAATGTTATTTTTGATAGGTCATTGATTTTCAGATTTAGTTGGGGATGTCAATAGAGAGAAGATGCTATTAAGTAAAGCTTCAGATGCTCTTCTCGTATCTGTCCTTACCAGCGATAATTCAAGAAACGTTTGCTGCTGGCTGCTGTACTTGCAAGAAGAATAAAGCAGGATCATCTTGAACACTACTTCGGTTGTCAACGTCAAAGAGTTGCATGTGATACCGCACCTACAGTTTGAATGCTTGGCAGCACCGCCAAAATCTTAGATATTGTAAAGCACTCTGCAGTGAAGGGATCTAATGTCGAGAAGTGAACATTAGACTAACCACTCTGGCATACTGCGCTTTACTCGAGACTGCATAAAACAATGATTGAAAGTGGCGTATCCGTATCTACAGCACATACTGTATGCTAATTTCCGGTACAGTAAACCTTGCATATAACATACAGTATGGGTATATAGACGAGAATTTTAAACCGGATGATTTCTTATACATATTAGTTCATTCAGATGAATGAGGGTTATAAGAGTGGTTTACTGTACTTTCACTGCAACTACATCATTGCCGCATTGGCACCCTTCTGTGTACTTTTTACAGTACCTATTTAAATTACGGTGTTAATAGAAAGCCTATTTTATTCTTTAAAGTAATGTGCTATGAAATCAGCTTGAAAAGCATACGATGAAAGTATGCTACGATATTTATTGTACAAATCAAAAACGGATAACAAAATACAACAAGAATCCTCCTTTTAAAAACAATATAATTAAAGACCTTTCTGTACACTTATTGCTGTATGTTCTGAGGAAAACGTGCACATGGAGTATTATATTTTAATTAAAATTACACAGTGAAGGCCTAAAAGGAACGTTTAGCACTTCTGTAACACAATTTCTTTTTTCTAGCGTTATTCCCCCCCCATTCAGCAGCCCAAACACTGCAACCATTCAATTCGACAATGATCTCTCACAATCAACTCATAATAATCAACTCTCATAATAATAATGATTACTATAACTCTCATAACATCAACTCTCATAATAATAATGTGAGGTAGGTGTGTGGTACAAGTAGCACCTTTGAACCCTGGGCAGTCGCCATGGATTGTTACACCATGGGTCTCGGGGAACACTGGTCTTGATCACACACCAAACTAACAAGTGGGTCCACGTCCCACCTCATGGGCAACAACCTTGACTGGTTGGCTAAAACTTGTTAGAAATCCTGCTGCCTTGCAGGAAATACTTTTTTAAGTAAAGGCTAGGCCCACCGCCAATAACTGTGGTTAGCGTCAGGAAGGGCATCCGGCTGGAAAATCTTTGCTCCAAAATATTATTTAAATGCAGCGAAAGCTAAAAATGGCCCCTAGTCCCCAGCAGCCCTTAGATGGGCAAGGGGTGCGAAGAATCTCTGGGTTCCGAGAAAACAAAAAAAACATTGAAAAAAGATTATGGTGTTAGAATCGGATGCTGGAATGTGGGAAGTTTGTGTGGTAAAGGAACTGAAATATGTGAAGAACTAAGAAAAAGAAGGGTGGATATATGTTGCCTAGAGGAAGTAAGATGGAGGGGACAGTCAGCGCGGTTTTTAGGTGTCAATGGGAGGAGATATAAGTTATGGTGGTCAGGAAATAACACAGGAATCGGTGGTGTTGGTTTCTTGGTAAAAGAGGAATTGTGTGAGAAAGTAATAGAAGTTAGAAGAAGGAGTGACAGAGTGATGACAATGGTACTTGCTTTTGAAGAGAAGGTAGTGAGGCTAATCTGTGCATATGCACCTCAAAGTGGTAGGGATTACTTAGAAAAGGAAAGTTTTTATGATGTTTTGGCAGAGGAATGGGATTTACGGAGTTCAAAAGAGTTGGGGTTTGGATTAGGAGATTTTAATGGACATGTTGGAAAACAAGCAAATGGGTTCGAGGGCATTCATGGAGGGTATGGTTTTGGGGAGAGAAACATGGAAGGAAGAATGCTACTTGAATTTTGTGATGAAAGGAAACTTTGTATTGCCAACACATGGTTTAAAAAGAAAGAGAAAAGGAAGGTGACTTACAGCTCAGGAGGACATGAGTCGGAAATTGATTTTATTGTGGTTGGGCAGGAACAGAGAAAGTACTTGAAGAATGTGAAAGTAATTCCGTGGGAGTTGCAGCATAGACTAGTAGTAGGAGACTTAAATATGAAAAAAGTGAAGAAAATTGTGAAGAACGAGTTTTTGTGAGAAATGTGTGGAAACTGGAGGAAAAAGAAACGAGAATTAAGTTTGTGAAAAGAGCAAAAGAGCTGGTAAACATGAGTGCGCAGGACTTGTGGGCTTCATTTCAGAAAGGTGTCCTAGCAGCATGTGATGAAGTATGTGGGAAAAAGAAAGTGAGGAGGGATCGTGGAGACACATGGTGGTGGGATGAAGAGGTGAAGCATGCGATTTCACAGAAAAGAGATGCATACAAGCAGTGGCGCAAAAATGGGTCAGAAGAGAATAAAAAGAAGTATAAGAGTATGAAAAAGAAGGCAAAGAGGGTTGTTGCAAGAGCTATGAAGAATGGTGCTGAGGAGGAACTTAATAAAATGGGGGAAAGCCAAAACAAAGTATTCAGACTCATAAAGCAAATGAAAAAGGATGGGAATGATATTGTAGGGGGAAGATGTATAAGGAGTGGAGATGGGAAGTTGCATTTCAGCCCGGAAAGCAGAGGAGAAGTGTGGAAGGAACATATGGAAAATGTTATGAATAAGGAGAATGTATGGGATCATATGACAGAGGTTGATCTGGTGGAGGGTCCAGTGGGAAAGTTTACTCGTGATGAAGTGGTGGAGGCAATGGGGCAAATGAAACTGCATAAAGCAGCCGGTCCATCAGAAGTGAGCGTAGAGATGATAAAAGCAAGTGGAGAGTTGGGAATTGAAGTAATGCTACAACTTAGCCAAAGGGTATTAGATGGAGAGGGAATGCCGGAGGAGTGGAAGCATAGTACTCTTGTTCCATTGTTCAAGAGAAAAGGGGATGTGAGAAGTTGCAGTGCATATAGAGCCTTATAGAGGTGTAAAACTACTAGAGCATGGGATGAAAATTGTGGAGCGAATACTAGAAAAGAGGTTGAGAACATTGGTGAAATTAAATGATATGCAGTTTGGATTTATGCCAGGAAAAGGTACAGTGAATGCTCTGTTTATATTGAGAAGAATGCAGGAGGAATACCGAGAGAAGCAGAGAAAACTATATATGTGTTTCGTCGACTTAGAAAAGGCATTTGACAGAGTACCAAGGAAAGTGATGGAGTGGGCAATGAGGAAAAGAGGTATACCGGAGGTATTAGTGAGAGCTGTGATGTCTATGTATGAGGATGCAAGAACAAAAGTGAGAGTTGGATCAAATTATTCAAACGAGTTTTTTGTGAAGGTTGGTGTACACCAAGGATCAGTTTTGTCACCTCTGATATTTGCTATTGTGGTTGACGTTGTAACTGAAGGAGTGAGGGAGGGCTTATTGAGTGAAATTTTGTATGCAGACGACCTGGTCTTGACAAGTAATAGTATGGAGGGACTGGAGAGAAAGTTTGAGAAATGGAAAGAAGCATTTGAAACCAAGGGTATGAAGGTGAATCTTGAAAAAACAAAAGTGATGGTGAGTGGAGCAGAAGGAACAGTTGTTGAGAGCAAAGTAGATCCCTGTGGAATATGTGGCAAGAGAGTGATGACAAATTCAATGCAATGCAAGGAATGTGGAAAGTGGGTACATGCAAGATGTGCTAATGTCAAGAGAGCCGCAACAAGATTGGCGAAGTGTTTTGTTTGTGGGAAATGCAGTAAAGGAAGGAATGAAGTGGAAGGCCATGATGATGAGTTCTGCCATGGCATCGAAACAGTGACAGACTTCTGTTATCTGGGTGATCGGATAAATGGAAGTGGTGGATGTGAAGCAGCGGTGACAACAAGGGCAAGATTGGGCTGGGCAAAGTTCAGGGAATGTGGGGAAATGTTGTATGGCAGAAAATTCTCACTAAGGATGAAAGGGAAAGTATATCGGAGCTGTGTGCGGCCTGCAATGCTATATGGTAGCGAGACATGGATATTGAGAGAGAGTGAACTGGCAATCCTGAGAAGAACGGAAAGGTCAATGGTGAGAGCAATGTGTGGGGTGAAAACGAGAAGGGAAAAAACGACTGAAGAATTGTTGGATATGCTAGAGATGAGAGAAACCATAGACCAACTGGCAAGGGCAAATGGAGTAAGATGGTATGGACATGTGATAAGGAGGGAGGAAGGAAGTTTTCTTAGAAAGGCACTAGATCTAAAGGTGGATGGGAAGAGGAAACGCGGTCGTCCAAGAAGAACGTGGAAACAACAAGTGAAGGATGAATTTAAAAAAGTCGGACTGAAGGAGGAAGATGCAAGGGACAGGGTGAAATGGAGAAAAGGGATTAAAACAATTGCTGCGCGGAAACAATCGGGCACCCCCACTAGTGGGGAACAAACCGACAATGGATTATGATGATGATTACGCAAATTACACCACTATTTATAAAAGGTTGTTCGGTCTAGTAACTTTAAATCGTAAACAACAGAAGTTTCTAGATTGTCACGTAGGGTAAGCGGTTCTAGAAAATACATTGCATAATAATGATTTTGCAATCAGAGATTGCAATCAATCCTTGTGACATCATGACAAACGATATTTGCAATTGTGAAAACAACAGAATGTTCCAGATTCGCATCTTACAGAATAATCTAGAATTAAGTTACATAACAACGATTTCACAATCAAAGGTTATTGACCTACTGGTCATTGACCGATAATAACATACCGCTCAAGAATTCCATAATTAAAATAGCGAGTTCGGTCAAGATACAAAGCAGCCCGTCGCGAGACCTCGCACATTGATTGTGACATGTCTGCTCTTCTGTTTTAATAAAGCCCAGCTGTGCGAAAATTGGTTGTTTGCAGTACAATGTCTAGCACAACGGTGGGCAAACTGCGACTCGCAAGCCGAATGCGGCTCTTGAACATAAATTTTGTGGCTCTTGCATTGAATCGTATTACAAAAAAATTAGGATTATACTAATAAATGTTATCTCGCGCTGTCAACCAAGCATTGGTGTACTTAGGGTATGGCAGGCCTGGCTCGAGCCATGGGCACCACACTGATATGGGGCGCAAAAATCGGTTGGAATAAATTAAAATCTTCAAAATCTAATTTGCGCCAAATACAACACAAAGATCAAAAAGGAGTCTCTCTTTTACTGTAGCCATTGTTAAACAATGGAATTGTGACGTTGCAAAAGCAACATTGTGCTTCTCCTGGCTCATTTTGCGTTCAGTCAGCAACAATTGGAAGTTTAGTAAAGTCGCTAAGCAGCGATTAGTTGAAGCCTAGAAGTAGCACCAGAACTTACTTATTCATTTTTCTACAAATTTATAACTTTGTAAAATGAAAACATAGTGCAACCTTGACAAATGAACACTTGGAAGAATTAATTCGCACAGCATTAACAACTTATCGTCCAAATTTTCAGAGATTAGCGAGTCAAGTACAAAACTGATATAAACAATCATTGCGTTTTTATTGCTGTTATGTTATTTTGTGTCAACTAATTTTGCTGTTTGCCGGTGTTTATGGTTTACCTGCAAGCGGCTCTTTCTTTGAACAACTTTGCCCACCCCTGGTCTAGCACATAAGATTATCGTCTGGGATTACAGACACTTGCCTTTGTTTTGATCGCATGCGTCTGTCTCACCTTTGCTTTATTTCGCCTTTTAACATTACAAAGCAAAAAAGAGACATTCTCTTTTCGCTTACGGGTACAATTATACGATTAAATGAATGAAGTATGCAAACGAGAAGCAAATCCTGATGCTTTTATCCGACTTATTCTTTTAAGCGGTATACACTTATCCGATGTTTTTACTTAACATTAGATTGGATTTGGTTTGGGATTTCAGGTTTTGATTCAAATAAACGATTGATACGTTTAAGCGGTATACTATTAACCGATTTTGTCTGTATCGGCTAATCCTGATATTGGCTGATAAATATCGGCTAACTGATATATCGATTGAGCTCCAATATAAGTCATACACATAGCTTAGTTCTGCTAAAATGATATAATATAAATAAAATTTCTAAGTCACACTTTGACACTATTCATGAATAAGTTAAACCCCAGTTACACTATGAGTAAACATTGGTAACAAAATTCTGTTTTTTTACTCAAATAAATTCAATATAATAATTGTTTTATAGTCTGAATTACGCAAGATCTCTAGTTGGCAGTTGGGCTATGCAAAATGATTTCAACTTTTTTTTATTTTATCCATTTCCTGGACTAATTCCTGATACTTAGCATTGCACACTTCTAAAGAATTAAAACCATTAAAATTACTGAATACTTTTTTAGGTCTGGATTGTAATCCAGCTTTATAATACAACTGAGCCAGCTTTGTTTGGTATCCTTTCTCTGTGATAATTTCATCAAACAACTCTTGCTCTATTTCATCCCACTCATGGCGATGTGATTCTGCCAAAACAGGATAAACGAGCATGGAGTCTTGATGGCAAACTAAAGGTGTAGTAAACAATAATTTATATTGACATTGTGAAGGTTCACTCACAGAGGTTAAGTTATTGTTTGTTCCGCATGAAAAAACAACTTTAACTTGTCTGTTTTCTGTTCCACAATCATCACCATTTTTCATAAGCATGGAAATGAATGTGTTATTATGGATTTCCCATTCTGTCCATGTTCCTAATATGCCACTATATGGATTCCACCGCATGGTCTTTTCATGTTGAGTGGCATTATTAAACATGCACAATTCATACCTATACTCTTGCTGAACTAATGTGAAGCACTTGTCCAACAAACTCTTTAAATGGTTGGGTCCACTAAAAGCAGCTGGTTTTTTCTTTGGGGTGAGTCTTTTACTTGAATCTGGTCCTGACTGAACGTTCCAACCATAGTTTGACACATCATCAACGATTCTCATTTCCACAAACTCTGTACTGCATGACGGAAATAGAATTAAACAACAAATACACACCAGTGAGAATTGCATTACTGTTGTTAACAACAATCTTTGTTATAACTAGGCCACAAACACTATATCTGAAATCAGACAAGTCAGTTAAATTAAAATACTCGAACTCAAGTAACCTGAACTCAGGAAGTGTTGCCAGGCAATGCTCTAAAAGCAAGCAAGTCATACCTAGTGCCTACAACCACTAGTAAATATGAGCACAAACAGAAATTGAATTTTTGTGTTTTTTATTGACAGGAGCCACATCCAGAGTATGAATGTTTGTGAAAACAGAAGCCAGAAGCGGATTCAAAGCTTTTTACAGGGCTTTGGGGTAAAGGTGTATGGATCTAAGATTTCAAGGATCTAGATGCGATCCTGCTTTTTGAGATGCAAATCCTATCCAGACATGGCATTTTCTATATATATATATATATCAGATCCAAATGGTTGGTTTTGAATTTTTATCCTCGAACTGACAGAGCCTTGATTGGTGATTCCTGGTACAAGCCTTAAAGCAGCCGGCGGCCATCGCCGCTAAGTCAGGATGGCCCGTTTCGGTGAGTCCAATCAATTAACGGGGGATTTTTTCAATTTTTTTTTAATTATCGGGTACCGTAGCCTAATTATTATTGCCTTTTTAGGGTTAGTGGTTAGGAGTTAGGATTAGGGGTTAGAGGTTAGGAACTCACCGAATCAGACTCACCGAATCGGACTCACCGAATAGTAGCAGACCCCCGCTAAGTAGTGCTTGAATGACTACCGGTGCTACCTTCTCAGTCGGCCAAGTTTGGCCGCCGGTTTCTTCTAGCTAATTATTTAATTTTGCGATAGAAGGATTGTGGATTAACTGTCGAAAATATGTAGTAGCCTATCAAAGAGTGAAGCAGAATTAGGTCAGCGCGTTATAATCACCACTGTTGTATTGTGCGGGACATTTGCTATTGTATATATGGAATATATCCATTATCCAGCTGCGATCACCAGCTGTACCCGCGCATTCGGCCAACGCGCGATGCGCATTCATCCATTTTGCGCGAGTAATAGTGTTAATTACCATGACGCGAAACCACAAGTCGCACGTTTGCGATTTTTTGCATGATTTTAGAGCAGTACTAGAAGAACATAACTGAACAAAAACAAGACAAATTTTCCGCTTCTTAAATGATCTACAAAAAGACTACAATAAAGTTTTTAAAAAAACCTTTGCGCATTTGCCTGTTTGACTAAGTCTTGTTTGTAATTCCCCACATTTATTTTAACAAAGTGTTAATCCGAAGTGCTAATTTACATCGGCTTGCAATATTGTTGTTTTTATGTCGATGCAATGTTGTCGGATATTGAATCGTTGTTAAAAAGGAGAACTAGGTTAGTTGACATCCGAGAGGAAAACACGTGTCTTCATATTTGAGAAATGTTCTCGCTATGGGTTAGTGACTTCACACCTTCAATAGTGACATCATGACGGTATAAATGGTTAGATTTTATGAAAGGCAGTATTCGGTAATGCAGTTGAAAGAGGGGCCCTTTTACGCTATTCCGTGTGTCGTTATCCGGGCCGCGTGCGGGGCTGCGGGCCTGCTTTTTGAAACAATTTACTGAGCAGCCAGCGAGCAGTTGAAACAATTTAGTGTCGTTAGATAATCCCACAATACCGGATCACAATCCCGATAAAGCAGTTATTGCGTGGTACAACGATTCTATTGCAGGACGTCGCCCAGACTTTAACAACACTAAGTGATCATTGTAGCAAGTTTAAGTATATTTACTTGTGCTATCGTTATTTGCATTTTAGCCTCCAAGCGCGCAGATTTGGCCGCCGAGAAGGAGCTCCCGGTAGGCCATGACCATGATGGCTGCCGGAAAAAAATACGAGTTTTAAGGCCTGCTGGTAGTTTCACATACTTTCGTAGTAGAGGCTTTGGAAGCAGGACCGGTTAGGCTACTAAGATTGACAAAGTGAAGTTTCTGATTGTGGAAGTGTAGTTGCAGGGAACTATTCCCACTAAGTGCCGCTTAATGAAAGCAGCCCTTAGAATACGTTGCTCAAGCACACACTCTGAGAGTCGAACCAGCACCGATTGATCTTTAATGTGCTAAAAGTCCCTTATGCCATGAGTCAACCCCAAGTTTCAATGACAGAAGTCGAAGACTGCTTTAAGAATCTGAATGTTTCAAAGTCATGTGGACCTGATGAAATCCATCCTCGGCTCCTAAAAGAAACCACTAGTCAACTACTGTCCCCATTTCAGAAAATGTTTCTGCTTTCTCTTGATACAGGACAACTTCCTCAAGTCTGGAAACTTGCCAATGTAACTCCAGTGTTCAAAAAAGGTGACCGACATTTGGCACTTAACTATAGGCCTATCAGTTTGACATTGATTCCATGTAAGATGCTTGAAACCATTTTGAGAGAAAGAATGACTGAACACTTGGCAAAAAATTCCTTAATATCCAGTCTTCGAAATTAGCATATTTTTACTTCGGCAAAAACGTTGCCGAGGCCAAACGGCAAAAGTTGAAATTGCCTCGGCAATTGCTGTGAACGTTTATTACGAAAAAATTGTAGGCTACCACAACATGTAAAACGGGAAGCGAAAAATATAATAGAGTAGTCTATCAAGACCGCATTGTTTGATTTGTTGTGATGTAATAATACCAAAAGTAGCGATAAAGCGAGCAACGCGATACCCACGCTGTTACAATAATTCATGTTAAATAACTCACGGGGAGGGAAGTATGTTAATTTTGGGTTGATTCAACGTTCGAGTCAGCACAAATCGATTTAATGTTCCCGACCGGTTGTATTGCGTAACAACAACGCCCAATAAGAAATGACGACGACATCATTTTTTAAGACGCAAAACTGCCCGTTCATGAACGCGCGATGTCATATGATTGGAAGCATTACTTTTCTTTACTGCCGAAGTACTATTTATCCAATTTTGTACTACTTTTTTAACTGCACCCCGTAGCTTTTCTAATTCCGATTTGTTTCCGTCATAAAATTCTTTACAAATTTTGCAAAATACTACACTAACTTTTCCTTCTGTCCCCTCTGTTTCATAATCTATAGCAGGTAAAGAAAGAATAACTTATTGCGTAACAATTAAGCCAGTATTTATAAGGTTGAAAACTTTTTTTATAGTTCACATGAGCATTGTCAGCGCATAAAATTGCACCTGTTGTTGTTACGCAACCAGACATCTATCACAAACCGCAATTAACAAAGCTCACTCTAAAGGTTAACGCGTTAACCTATTACTTACATGTATTCGACGTCTGTTGATGTTATTTCTATAAGCGCCGGCGAAGTAGAAAGTAACCCAAATAAAAACATTAAGCAATAGTAAGATTGAATCAACCTCCTAGTCTGGTGTGGTCTGAGAAAAATAGGGTTATTTTTGTAATCTTGTGGTCCTTACAAGCGCTCGTGCGGCCTCGGCATTTTTATTGCCGAAGCTAATGTACCATTCATGCATCTGCCTCGGCAATCACCTCGGCAATTGCCGATTGCCGAGGTTAATTTCGAAGACTGAATATCAGAGAATCAACATGGTTTCATCCGAAGGAGGTTTTGCTTGACACAGCACCTGGAGTCTGTTGCCAATTGGGTGAAAGCTATGGATAAAGGTGGCTGCACTGATGTGATTTTTATGGATATTATGAAGGCCTTTGATACGGTTCCCCAGAAAAGATTGATGTTAAAACTGAAAGCTTTCAAACTCCATGACAATGTTCAGAAATGGCTCGACTCTTTCCTACAGAATCGTAGACACAGGGTAACAATTCACTATGAGTTTTCTGACTGGTCTAATGAAACAAGTGGAGTCCCTCAGGGCAGCGTCTTGGGCCCATTGCTGTTCATAATCTATATAAATGATTTGCCTCGTTTTAAGTTGGGGTGGCCGCATTTTAAGTTGGTTAAAACTTTATCAATAAAGTCATCTTTAGTTTCATGACAATTTAACCAACTTAAAAATTTTCAACTAAAAATCGCAAAGGATGGAGAGGTTGTTAAAACCTCAGCGATTAGACATTGAGCCTGGCAATGTACAAGCGGCCAGAGAATTTAGACACTGGCGACAAGTCTTTGAGAACTATATTCAGGAGCACTTACAACAGGGACCTGCCGAAAACGAAGCAGGCGAAGCCAACCGTTTAAGACTTAAATTAAAAGCATTGATCAGCATGATTTCGCCCCAAGTTTTTGAATACATTGATGAGTGCGAGACTCATGAAGGAGCCATGCAGCTTTTGGAACAAATTTATATCAAGAAACCAAACGAAATATATGCGCGACATGTGCTGGCATCTGCAAAGCAGCACTCAGATCAAACCTTACATAAGTTTCGGCACCATTTAGAAAATTTAGCAAAGAACTGCGATTTTAAAGCTGTGTCTGCAGCAGAACATAAGAATATTATGCTGAGAGACGCATTTATCAATGGAATATTTTCGCGGAATATCAGGCAGCATCTTTTGGAGAATAAAACTTTGGATTTTGAGTCGGCTTTCAACCAAGCGTTATCATTAACTGAAGCAGAAAAAAAAGCCAAAGATTTTGAAGTTTACAACAGCCACAAAGCTGATTTCTCTGAAAAGGACGTGTTAGCGTCAGCCTCTAAGAGTGACATAAACGTTAGTGACAACAACGAAAAATCCGACAATCTATCAGCCACTTATACTCAACATCAATGTTACTTCTGTGGGAGTAAGCGTTCTCATAACCGCAAGAACTGTGTAGCGCGTTCATCAGTTTGTTTTAAGTGCAACAAGAAAGGACATTGGGCAATAGTCTGTCGAAAGAACGGGAGCAGCTCTGGCCATCAAGCAAATAACACGGCGGCAGCATCGATTGATATTCAATGTCCAGCGACCAGTACCGGTACGCCCTCTCAAGGTAATGTCTGTTCAGCAAAAACTGTGAACAATGACTTGAAACAGTCAACAATTTTTATAAACATTGCTAGTCATGAACTGTCCGCTCTAATTGACACCGGAAGTTCTAAGAGTTTTATCAACGAACGATCAGTTAAAGACTTAAACCTCAAAGTTTTTCCGGCAAGGCTCGAAGTGACGATGGCTCAAATGTCAGCCAAAAGTCGAGTTCTCGGTAAATGTGTAGTAAACCTAAACATTCTTGATCGCACGTATAACAACGTCGAACTTTATATTCTAAAGAACTTATGCTCTGATATAATTCTTGGTTTAGATTTTCAAAGCAAGCATAAGCGTTTAGTTTTCGAATTGGTTGGTCCTGAAAATGACCTCATCATTTCATATAATATGTCTGTGCCGTAGCCGCCGCCCAAGTAGAGTGTCCATCATTATTTTCAAGTGTGAAAGATAATTGCAAACCCGTAGCGACTAAATCTCGGAGGTACAGTCACAATGACTTAAAATTTATCGATTCAGAAGTTAACAATTGGCTTGCTGAAGGAATCGTTCAGCCGAGTAATTCGCCATGGCGTGCTCAAGTAGTCGTAGTAACAAATCCTGAGTCTGGACGTAAAAGACTTTGCGTCGATTACTCGCAAACAATTAATCTATTTACTGAACTCGATGCTTACCCCATCCCCCGCATCGAGGACATCGTGAACAGTCTTGCACAGTACAATAGTTTTGCGACTTATGATCTTAAATCAGCCTACCATCAGATTCCTTTGCTTGACCAAGATAAACCTTATACTGCCTTTCAAGCTGGTGGAAGATTATTTGAATTTAATCGCATGCCATTTGGTGTTAAAAATGGTGGCCCAGTATTCCAACGCATATTGGACAACGTTGTTGCTTCGGACAAACTTGAAAACACGTACGTGTACTTTGACAACGTCATCATTGGCGGTCGTAATTCTGAAGAACTAGAGAAGACCGCTGCAAAATTTCTACAATCCATGAAACGACGTAATATGACGCTCAATAATAACAAAACCGTCTATGGTGTGGAGAACATTAACATCCTGGGTTACTGCGTAGGAAATAGACAAATTAAGCCCGATCCTGAGCGTTTAAAAGCTCTTTGGGATTTACCACCACCCACTTCTACAAATCGCTACAGAGAACAATTGGGTTGTTCGCCTATTACGCTAAGTGGGTTCCGGGCTTCTCTGACAAAATACAAAGGCTAAAGGGAGTTGATGCCTTTCCTTTAAGCACGTTACAAATAAGCGACTTTCAATTCCTCAAAGAAGCTATTGCTAATGCATCCCTTCAAGCAATTGATGAGAACTCACCGTTTACCGTAGAATGTCACGCATCAGATGTAGCAATATCGGCTACCGGTACTCTAAATCAAAGTGAGCGACCGGTAGCATTTATGTCTCGGTCATTACAAGGGAGCGAGCTACACTACCCTGCCATGGAAAAGGAGGCTACGAGTATTATTGAAGCCGTAAGAAAATGGTCCCATTTTCTGATTCGAAGGCATTTTACATTAATTACAGACCAAAAATCAGTAGCTTTCATGTTTGACAGCAAGAAGCGGACCAAAGTCAAAAACAATAAAGTGCTATGTTGGCGCCTCGAACTGGCATCCTTTTCTTATACTATTTGTTACCGTCCCGGCAAAGACAATACAGCACCCGACGCTTTATCGAGAGCATTTTGCGCAACGGTACCTGCTCGAAACATTAAAAGTTTGATGGATATTCATAAAGAATTGTGTTGCCCGGGTTTAACTCGTTTGTTGCATTATGTGCGTTCGAAAAATTTGCCTTACTTGACAACTGATGTTAAAAGAATATGTGAATCATGCAATGTATGCGCTGAAGTTAAGCCACGTTTCTTTAAACCCGTCCAGAGTAATTTAATCAAAGCGACTCAGCCCATGGAGAGGCTAAACTTAGATTTTAAGGGCCCCTTACCATCATGTTCTCGTAATATATATATATTGTGTGTCATTGATGAGTATTCACGATTTCCGTTTTGTTTTCCCTGTGTTGATACGTCGTCTGGCACAGTAATCAAGTGCCTTTCTCAACTGTTTGCAATGTTCGGTACCTGTAGTTTTATTCATACTGATCGAGCCCAAAGTTTCATGTCTAGGGATGTTACACAATTCTTGTTGGAAAGGGGTGTAGCTGTGAGCCACTCAACACCCTATCACCCGCAAGGCAATTCGCAAGTTGAACGTTACAACGGAGTAATATGGAAGGCGATACAATGTAACCTCAAGTCATTCGGCCTGCCTGTAAGCAAATGGGAAAATGTCCTTCCGAACGCCTTACACGCATTGAGATCGCTACTGTGTACATCAACAAACTCTACCCCACATGAGCGATTCTTCAACTTCTCTAGACGGTCGTCACACGGGAAGTCCCTTCCTGATTGGTTAAGCACTCCTGGCCCAATCTTACTGAGAAAGTTTAACAGGTCTAGCAAACACGACGATCAAGTCACGAAAGTGTTCTTAACCGAAGCCAACCCATTATACGCTCGGATCAAATACAGCGACGGCCGAGAGTCTAACGTGTCTCTAAGAGACTTAGCCCCACATCCTGCTAATAATACCTCTTACGGGGATATTGTGGATTCTCCTCAATCATCGGACACAGAGGAAAAGTCATTCACACCGAGTAATAGGTTGCCTTGCAGTGGCGCTTCACCGGGAAATAATTTCGATCAAGTCGAAGAAGTTGTTCGCGACCAAGCGATCGACTGCGATCCAGCAATCAATCCGCAATCAACAACGACTGGTGACCTAACCCGATCAAGCCTTTCCAATGAAAATCCAAGAAGATCGTCTAGGTCCACCAAAGGGGTTCCTCCCGTTAGATATGGGGATCCCATTACCTTTTAGAGTGGGTAAATGTTATAATATATTGTTTTACGTTATTTCTACGTACTTTGTTTCTGTACTGGTCCTTGTTCTACTGATTACTTCGTTGGCGTGTTTTGTCCTTCTGGCTGTTCTCTATTTTGTGTTGCTTGTTGTTGTGAGCTACCTGCCTTCATTTTTAGTATGTTTTAAGTTGGGGTGGCCGCATTTTAAGTTGGTTAAAACTTTATCAATAAAGTCATCTTTAGTTTCATGACAGATGTATAAGAGAATGTATAAGAGAAGATGTTTAAGATATATGACAAGATGTATAAGAGAATTCGAGACCATACTGATTTGGAAGCCTTACAAACTGACTTGGATATTCTGACAAGATGGTCAAAAGTATGGAAACTAAAGTTTCATCCCGACAAGTGCTGCTTCCTCAGAGTTGGAAAAGAACATCAACACATGATATTACAGTATAATATGGTTACAGAAAACAGAAAGAAAAGTTGTTATACGTGCGATCAAGAATGTTTAGGTTTACTACACATTTACCGAGAACTCGACTTTTGGCTGACATTTGAGCCATCGTCACTTCGAGCCTTGCCGGAAAAACTTTGAGGTTTAAGTCTTTAACTGATCGTTCGTTGATAAAACTCTTAGAACTTCCGGTGTCAATTAGAGCGGACAGTTCATGACTAGCAATGTTTATAAAAAAAGTGTGAGTGAGGAAAAGAACCTTGGAGTGATATTCGATAACAATCTATCCTTCTCATCTCACACTGACAAGATGGTATCTAAGGCAAATCGTATCGTTGGTGTCATAAAAAGAACCTTCACTTTTCTTGATGTAAATATGTTTCTCCTTCTATATGTACAAAACACTAGTCAGAACAATTTAGCTATATATGATTGAACTGACTCGTGTGAGAATAAATTTCTTTGCATTACAAGACATGTAACCGAGTTGTTCATATCAAGCATTGTTGTGGGTTTGACACCTGTCAGAAGATACTTCATTTTCTTGATAGTCAGAACAATATTGCAATATAACAACATCATCTGGCGGCCAAATTTCAAACATAAAATTGTAAAAGTAGAAGCAGTTCAACAAAGAGCCACAAAACTTGTGTTTGGATTTCGAGAACTATCCTATCCAGAAAGGCTGAAAAAACTTGGTCTGCCCACTATAGAATACAGAAAACTCCGAGGTGACCTCATTGAAATACATGCATGGCTTGTATGATGTCAATGTCAACAATCTATTCACACTGGACCTGAAAAACATTGCTACAAGAGGACACAGCCTTAAGCTGGAAAAGCCACATCCCAAGACGAGAAAATTTGGTAACCTTTTTACTTGCCGTGTGTACAAACTGGGGAGCAGGAAAATCAGCACTGCTTTGCATCTACAGAGCCATAATACGATCGGTTATTGAATATGGTATGGAAGCATATTTTGCCACAAACAAAACCACACTCCAACCAATTCTGACATTACAAAATAAAGCTCTAAGAATATGCTCCAGAGCAATGAAAAGTACCCCAATTTCAAACCTACAACACTACTGCAATGACTTACCTTGTCACTTAGATACGAGCAACTTTGTCTAAACTACAAAGCCCACATTCTGACATTTTTACGCCACCCAGCACATGACATCCTCGAGGAAAGCTTGCCAAGAAATTTGATCAACACAAGTAACTACCAACCATTCCATTCCCTCACCGAGACAATAGACACGAATATTACCGTAAACCTCATCCAAGAACCATCTATCCCACCCTGGGAAGTCTAATTAGTCTATATACCCACAACTGACTACACCCTTGTAACTGAAACCTCCCAGCTTGACCATCCAAATGCCATATCTGGAATAGTCGCTGAGCACCTCACAAAAAATTACTCAGAATTTCTCAACATATATATATACAGACGGATCCAAGACCAACACGAAAACCGGATCTTCCTTTTTTGTAAACCGCCATGGAATAAAACGCTGTTTCACAATTAATAGATCCGCATCTGTGTTCAGTGCTCAACTGTTTGCAATAAAGGCTGCACTTATATGGATAAAAGAGACCAAACAAAGTAAGTCGGTCATCATTAGCGACTGCTTAAGTGCACTACGGACGATTTCAAATCCAACTTGGACAAAACACAGCTTAATCAATGACATATATACTTCTGCTTCACTCCAGCATTATATCAAATACAACAAAAGTAAAGTTTTTATGGGTTCCTAGTCATGTGGGCATTCCTGGAAACGAAACTGCTGATTTCTTAGCAAAACTTGCTTCAGGAGCCATACCAGCAATACCAACATCAGCCATTACCCCCATCTCCGCAAACGGGTCTGCTACTATTCGGTGAGTCCGATTCGGTGAGAGCCCTATTCGGTGATTTTTTTGATTTTTTTTTTGAAAATTATCGGGTACCGTAGCCTAATTAAAACCCCTAACCCCAAAACCCAAACCCCCAAAACCCCCCAAAAAACCCCAAACCCCAAAAACCCCTATCCCCTAACCCTATAACGGCAATGATAATTAGGCTACGGCGCGCAATAATTTAAAAAAAAAACTCACCGAATAGGGCTCTCACCGAAAAAGGCTCTCACCGAATAGGGAACTCACCGAATCGGACTCACCGAATCGGGCCATTCCGTCCGCAAACACAAAACTCAGCCTAAGTGAAGTCAAAAACCTCACCAAAGATCTAGCTCTGCAAAAATGGAATAATCATTATATTGTATAAACAGTACCACAGGCCAACTCTACAAATCTATATAGGCCTATCCTGACACCAAAAGTGCAGAAACAAACAAAGTGCTTGACCATCCAACCGTTTTTAGACTCATCACCGGTCACTGCCGTTTAAACCAACACCTCTTCAAGATCGGATGCCACACTTCTGGACTATGCGACACATGTATGACCCCTGAGACTGTGAATCATTTTCTATTCCATTGCAGTAAATATGCAACTCAAAGGAAGTGTCTTGAACAAAATCTGAGCAAGTATGGAATAAACATATCGGTGAAAAATTTTGCTGAAAATCGTCCAACTACTACACATCTGCTGGCTTTTATAAACTCCTGCAATAAGCTCATTTAAATTATTGTTTTAATCACTGTAATCATCCATGTTATACTGTAGTGCACCCGTGTTGTGTCTGCTCCCAGCCAGAGATCGATCGCTTTTTACATTGATTCAGCGTCTTTGGACATTGAATCGGTGTGGAAGGCGATTGATTTGCTGGATAGGCTTTCCTTATTTTGTTTCAGTTTGTAACACCAAGCGTGCAATTCCAAAGAAGTACCTGACTTTCGTGGGCCTAACCTCCTACAAGAATTTCTTTTCCACTAATGATGTGTTTAAACTACTGTATCGTATTACGTTGTGTCGTATTGCACCCTTCACTATGCCCTGTTGTGTTCTTACTGTGCTAAATAGCTATTATAATAATGACTGTCGCTAAAAGACCATATAATAGATGTTGTAAAGCGACATAAAACAAACCATAACAATCAATCGATCAACTTGCCGTGTGATCAATGAGTGGAACAGTCTCCCTGAGCATGTGGTTGCTTCGCCAAGTGTAAATTCCTTTAAAGCTTCATTAGATAAATTTTTCCAAAACTGGGATATTGTGCAGACCCCACAATGTTTCTAATTTTTATGTTGTGTTTTGTGTAAGCTTACCACAGTAAGTTTTGTTTCCAAAATTTTTAACGTTACTTTCTATTTATATTATACTGTTGTTGCCAATATCTAATACTGTAGTGTACCGTACTATTTATTGTTGTGATTGGGTAGCCTACTGTTATTACTGTACCAACACTAGTGTTCAATTACACTGTTAGCATTAGGCATTTCAGTAGTCACTGCCTAATTGATGCATACCAATATTGCTTTAGCACAACAAAAAATTTGGTATTGTTTTTGTGTGTCTTTTTACCTAGTCACATTGATATTACATAGCTGTTTACTTTTGCGTGTGTATCACTGTTGATACCTCTTTTAATCTTAATATTGTTATTATCTTTATTAGTTGGTTACTGTACGCAATTGAAAGATGAATAAGCACTCTGCTTTACAACATCTCATATATTATTAAGTGTCTCCAGCAACAAAGTCACGCGCTAACCAATTGAGCTTAATCTTATGTCTGAAAATTCATGGTACTATTTCAAAACATGATCAAATCACACTTATTTCTTTCATTCAAATGCATAATTGAGTAATACATGACTAGAGTGATTTTTTGTCACTACAGTTACTTGTTTTCAGTTGTACCAATTAACAAAAGAAATGTAGAACCAAACCTTTGAGTCCTTCTAAAAAGGGATGCGAGAAATGGTTGGTGGTTTTAAAGTAGTGCCAACAAGGAAAAAGGTAAAGAACCAGTGAACTAAAATGACGCACCGTGCCACAAACAAGTTGTCTGAAGTTTACTTTAGCCTTCTGTTACCGTACTTTCATGGTTTTGTTCTCTAACTGTTACCAAGTCAAAGATAAAATTTTCAAAGTAGGCTAACAAGTAACAGTTAATAACAATTATTTAAAAACAACTAGCGCAGTGGTTCCCAACCATTTAAGGCTTACGGCATCCTACAAAAGAAAATTATATTTGTGGCACTGGCAGACCAACAATCTTTGCCTCTGCAGTAGTTAGTTGAAACAAACCAGAGGTTTACAGGGCAGGAGTTTTGGATTATTTAAAAGCTGAATTCTTGGGTTTTGGCCAGAGTCTGAAATTCTTGGCAAAAACAGAAGTCGGATTAAAACCGGAGTCTGATTTTTTGCCAGTAAATACTTTTGGCGTAGCCTACCTAGGCTACAAATATTTAAGCTGTAGCCTACTTGGTGCCAGGGGCTCCGAGAGGGAGGAGAAGTCAGGCAACTTTGTAACATTGTAATAAAAAAACGAGTATGATATATATATATATATATTAGGGTGGTCCAAAAAAAACTTTTTTTGTAAATGTTAACACTTCCACTGCCAGCGTTTTGAAAAAATAGGAGGAGTTCTCCTCCTCCTCTTGTTGCCATGGCAATAAAAAAATGTGTTGCCAAACTGCAGGAACGCACTATGACATTCTGGTGCAAACGTCGTTGCAACTATTCGGCAAAACCTACATTGCATTGTCAAACACGCCGCTTCAGTCTGCAAATCATTTTTTTTTACACTGAATCAACCTATTTAAACGTAAAATCTATGTAAAAATTGATAGGCTACCTAAGCGAATCAACGTATTCAAACGTAGAATCAATGTAAAAATGAACTATTAGGCAAACTTTCTAAGTTCCTGGAACAAATCGAAGGGCTTGTGTAAAGGTTTCTCAATTTCAACTTATGCCAAGTCAGCAAAAGTTTCCTTTTCTAGACGATTTCAAAGTCGCTATACGTTGAAACAATGTAAAAATGGCGATTTTGCTGGCCGAGTGATAGGCTACTGTACCGAAGTTAAACTTGTCCAGTTATTGCAGATATATTTTTTTTAGATCAAACCTATAGGCTACATAATTTGGTCTGCCTTTACATTCTCTTACTAGGCTTTGGTATAAAAGATAAACCAGACTTTGCGAAAAGGAAATGTTATATTGACATGAAATGTCCTTGGACTGTTTTGAGTTACAGAATCTTTTTGTGAAAACTTTTGTTTTGATGTAAAGGAATTATTTTGAATAGTCTGTTCAAAACTACTAACTTACAGGCTGAATGCACTCCAAAGTAAACATTGGATAGGATTTACTTGACATAACAAATACAACCAACAAATCATTGACAATACAACACATTACAACATTGAATCAACCTGTTCAAACGTAAAATCAATGCAAAGAATGTAATGAAATAAATTTAATAAATAATGAAATTATGTAATGCAATAAAGTAAATTTTAAAACATTGCTTTTCATCCTAACCAGACAAGACAAAAAGCATTCGTCATGCTTTGCAACAAGAAACCTGACCATAAGGCATATAGAGTAATAGGACAAGAGACACAGAATAGGGATAAAGTTATGTCAGACAGTTGGTTAATTGTCTGTGCAAGAAAAATACAACTGAATACATTGGAGTAAAAAACAACCTAAACAGTATAAAACAAACAACCCTATTCCAAGCTAAATAACAAACAGAAAAGAAACACCAACACACAATAAACACCTAATAGTCTTCAAGTAAATGAAACTTGTGGAAGCAGAGTGTGGCACAGAGAGTAACTTCACATTCTTTACAACAATATCTGGTTTCTCTTCTGATCTTATTTTTTTGACACACCCTGCAACTCCTAGTTGGATATTTCACTTTTTGAGTAGGTGGTAACTGTTCAAGGTGGTGTTTCATGAACCCCCCATTTAGCCTCTCCAATGTTGAAGGCCGCTTGACAGCACCACCAGACGAAGAAGACCCTTGCTGATCAACTGGGGGCCGTGCACATAGTTTCCTCACAAGCTCAAGTTTAAAGGTTTTGAATGACATGGCCCCCTCCCTGCTTTTCTCCTGGTACAAGACAAAGCTGTTGTGGATCGAGATCTCCATAAGATAAAAGAAAACCTTCTTTGTCCACTTCAAACTCTTCCTTGTACAAGGGTAATAAGCAATCATCTGGTCGAGGTGATCAACTCCTGACATGTAATTGTTATAATCCACAATACAAGCAGGTTTGATCACCACTTCCCTTTCTCCATGAGCTCCTCGTATCCGTCTTTGAACTGGACAAAGTGTCGCATCGTGCTTAGTGCTGATAGCTTTAACAATGCGTTTGTCCTTCCAAGCAAGGACCATCACTTTGCCATTGTCCACAGCAACAACGGAATTGTGTTGCAGGTTACGAGGAGCTCTTACCTCTGGAGGTTCGCCCCTATATGATCGCAAAGTCCCCACAGTGTGAATCTCCTGTGCAAGCAAGGCTTCACTGAGCTCCACACTGTTGTAAAAGTTATCCATGTAAAGTGAGTGCCACAGATAGCTGCAACTAGGTGTCAACAACCCACAAACAGTCTCTCTCAAGGGCTTCCTGACACCGTGGTACATGTCCAGATTCCAGCAATAGTAACTTGTGGAATCTGCCAATATGTATGACTTGATGCCATACTTGATGGGCTTATCTTTGTTGTACACTCTAAATGAGAGTCGACCTCTCCACTTCATCATACCTTCATCAATGGAGATGTGCTCCCCCAGGGTGTACAACGAACGCCATCTAGATAACATCATGTCATAAACGGGTCTGATCTTATACAATTTATCATCATTATTTTCATGCATACTAGAGTTGTCGTTGAAATGTAAAACGCTTGTTAAAAGTTGAAATCTATTTCTACTCATGCACTTTCCGAAAAATGGTGTCTCAGTCAATCCCTCTGTACTCCAAAAGCTTTCTATAGTGGGTTTTGATACCAGACCCGTTAGGATAACAAGCCCCAAGAAAACTTTCAGCTCGTTTTTATCTGTATTTTTCCAAGCCTGACACCGCGACTCGGGTCCCAGTGAACCTGTGTCAACCTTGGAAGCCCAATATTGATATGCATACCGGTTTGTCTCTGTAACAAGCCAATCCAGTAATGCATCAGTAAAAATTAGCTGAAAGTATTCAAGAGGGTTCTCCTCATTGGAAACGACAACTTCAGCTGTTGCACCTTGCTTTCCTTTGAAAGACTGTGCAGGAGGACTTCTTGTGGCTGGTTGCCAATTGTATTGCATCCTGCGAGCTTGCAAGTTGGTGGTTGGAGTTGGAACATTGGTGGTTGTGGTTGGTATATTGATGGTTGTTTCTTCTTCTTCCTCCTCATTAATACCCATCGCATGCAGCATCTCCATCTCCTGCTCTGCCCTTTCTTCTCTTATGACCACATCTATTGATGTTAAAAAAATTTGTCTTAACTCTGGTGTTTTATATTGGGAGCAAGTCTTTTAGGCGCAGACAGTTAGGCGCCAGTCACATAGGCGCGCACACTGTGGCGTCAGGGTATTTAGGTGCGGACCACCTAGTCGCCCGGTCATTTAGGTGCTATGCCTAGTAAAGTCTGCAGATTGTATCAGCTTGGCAGGTAGGGCAAAGCTTTTAACACAACGTGTTATACATTATTGGACAGAAAAATATATTGTTGTTTTATTGCACGTGTTGCATTTATTTAGTCCAGGTTTGCGTCGGCGAAAGCTTTATCAATAAATTATTATTCAAGTTTCCGAACTTTACTGAGTTCACTTTTAGTTAAGTCAAATAATAACTATATTAAACATCAGTAAAAAACATACCGTAGCCTATATTCAAGCGGGTGGTTACAATTTTGGTGTGCAGTGCCTGACTAGTGACTATACAAGTACAACAAAGAACCCACTTAGCAAGCTCTTTCGTTTGAAAAGGTACACGATGTGTAAGGATGAAGATTTTTATTAAACAATCAATAATACGGAAAATGCGCAATTAAACACTGCAAATAATAAAATAACCTACCTAAAAAACACAACAAACATAATGAGTGAATATAACATTTTGTGTGAAAAGCATTGCCCTACCTGCCAAGGTGATACAATCTGCAGACTTTACTAGGAATAGCACCTAAATGACGAGGTGCCACAGTGCTCCGCACCTAAATATCCAGACGCCACAGTGTGCGCGCCTATTTGACCGGCGCCTAACTGTCTGCGCCTAAAAGACGTGGACCCTTTATATTAGGCTATTCTTTTATACAGTTTTTTTTTTATTTGCATTAGTTTTGGATTTTTTTCATTCATTTTTCAACCAACAAACAGCCGAATTAGAACCTTTAACTTTCAAAACAAATCAATACTTAAATTTCATTTTTCAACTTACCTGGTATATAAGCTGATTCATCTCCACTTTCTTGTTCCATATCACTAATGTCACTGTCTTGATTCATGATCAGCTCTAAAGCATTCGACAAATCCATATCGAACAGTAGGCCTAAGTTTCAAAATGACTTAGTAGGCTAAACACATGATACAATAAAAAAACAAACAGTGTCATCATAATATGGCCATAGCCTATCTTGCAGGACTTCTAGCTAGCACCAGTCAGTAAGTACCGTAGTCTTAGTGACCCTAAATAAATAGGCAAATTAGTCTAAACATTAAAAAATAACACAATATTTCAATTATCTCGCTACATAAAAAGTAAGCTCTTTTACATGCCCCATGCGCATTGATCAATATACTTTGTTGACTCAATACCCTAGTAGCCTGGTATCATGCACTGCAGAGTCTCCAGTTTTCTGGACTTAGAAAGTTAGAATTCATTGACAAAACTTCAAGTTTTTTTCACATTGGTTGGTGTTTTGATTTCTATTTAATTTTAAGAATTTAGCGGGGAAATGGGTTAAAAATCGTTTTTTTTGGGTTTAAAATTGAAGCAACCTGTCAGACCCCAGGATTGGCAACACAACAAGCCCTTTTGGGGCATTGTGACGGTGCCAATTGCAATGCTCAAGGGTGCCGCGAGATATTTTAACTTTAACCCGTTAAGTGTGGAATTTATTTATTTATTTTAACTCTAATCCACAATAAGCCTTTGTTTTCTCGCCCAGGAATAACAGCGTGAAAGAGATTTTGAATCGTTGCTGTTTTTTCCATAAAAACGTTTGAAACGCATCATTATTGCCAGGTTTCATGATTTTATTTTGCGTTTCACGGCGCACAAAGTCAAATTGCAGTGATGGATTATCGGATTGTGTGACCCAGCACGATTATAAAATTGCACGATTGTTTGCGAACCACTATAAAATAGAAACTTTTGCATGGGGGATACCATACCTGCGCATACAAACACGATAGCCTACATAGCTAATCGAGAAAAGGCTAAGTTATAATTGATTTATTCTTTATACCAGTGCTCCGCAACCTTTATTTACTCACGGCACACTTAAAAACTCTTTAAAATTTTGCGGCACAATTCGGCCGACACATTTTCAAAATGTAAAAAATAACTATCATCTTTTTAATGAGATATTTGCGCTTGTTTCTTGCTTTAATAAAGTTAACAATTTGGATACAGTCATTCATTGTTTCTGTCAGCTCCCTTGTAAAATGTTTGATCATCAAGGCTTCCCTGTGTAAGCAGCAATACATAAGTTGAATGGCTGGATTTTGACGTTTTACCCATGCAGCTAAACTTCTTCCTTCGCCCACCATTGCTGAAGCACCATCTGTGCAAACGTTGATGCAGTTATTCCAATGGATACCATGGGTTATGAAAATCTCGTTGGTCACTCTAAAAATTTCCTGGCCAGTCGTTCGTTCCTGGCTGGAAGTTCTTTGCAAAATAATTAGGCTACTCGTTTGTTATGGACTCGCCATTGACAAAACGTTGGCTACTACACTTAATAGCTGTGCTTTCAATATTACGAAATTTTTCATTAAACACTGCTAACTGACAATTCAAAATGACCTAGCCTGACTTCTAAAAACGCATTACCACGTTAACCAGCCTTTTTTAAAACTAGGGCAGCCTTCCCATTGCGAAAACTTCAATGTGAGGCAAAAAAATCATAAATGCACTGTGGGAAGTCTAGCTAGAGTTTGAGTTGTCTTGCAGTGGTAAAGCGAGAATTTTTAAAACATAAAAACTCCTTTCTTTTCAAAAAGTATGTTCTGATGATAGTTATCCCGCGGCACACCGGTTGCGGAGCACTGCTTTATACTTATATGAATATATTTTGTGAATTGCTTTGCGATTACAATTGGGTCTCCAAATTAGTGGATTTTTCGTACAAACGAACATTAAAACTAAAAAAACGAGAACGACTGCTTATAGTCGAGGAAGAAATGTGGGTGGCTTTGTCGAATGTGCCTCGAGATATTAAGGGACTTGTGCAAGAAGTCAAGCCCAAATTTCACACTAAATTTTGAATAAATACATTTATTTATGCGCGCTATACTGTACAACTCATTCTGTGCTATTTCATACAGTTACTTGAAATACAGAAATCTCATAAAATTGACCCAGTTTTGCCAGGATGCCGCAAACTATTTATCTCTTCGATAGGGTGCCGCAAGGTCAAAAAGGTTGGGAACCACTGCTCTAAACCCTTGACAGCCTGTTTTAACCTAAAAGGAGGACTTTCTGATGATTACCCTTTTAGGGTGAAACAGGCTGTCAAGGGTTTAGACCAGGGGTGGGCAAACTTTTTATCTCGAGGGCCGCATTCAGAATCTGAATTTGTTTGAGGGCCGCAGTATAGTATAATTGAGATTATAAGCCAAAACATAAAGTCTAAAATACTCAAAACACAAGCTTTTATTTATTTTTAAAGTGACGAAAGAAACGGAGATTTTATATACAGTAGCCTACATGTGTTACATAAAAGATATAAAAAAATGTTTGTCTCAATTATTCATTTGAATACAACCCACATCAGGATAACACTTTGCCAGACGCACTTTGAGCGAATTAACAGAATACATCTGTGAGCGAATTAACATGATCAGAAAAACTGTCAAAATCGCCGCTTTTCTCTCTACCAACAGCAAGAGTCTTGGCCTTGATCCAAGATTAAAACGAAAAAGAAAGTCTCATGATGCGACAGGCCGAAGTCAGAAATTTCGGTTGTTACTTAATCGGCTGTTTAGCAATGACTGCTTTGACACTAATAATAGCCATGCATTCATACAAGATCACAATGTGGCTGGGGAAACAAACTACTACAATGCGACAAAAATACTATAATTTATCTTTATCGAGATGAAATATAAGAAAAAGTTTAATTAAGTCATTGCAGTAATTAAAATTTTCAAGCAATTTTAGGATTATTTTTTATATAATTGTTTTAGGCCTTTGCGGGCCGCACAGAAAGTTGTTTCGGGCCGCATGCGGCCCGCGGGCCGTAGTTTGCCCACCTCTGGTTTAGACAGTGGTTCTCAACCTTTTCTGAGTCATGGCCCCCCAGACTGTGGCTCTAAAAGACCATGGCCCCCTTGAGCAAAATAAAAATGTATTTGTTTAAAGAACAATGAAACGAAATCAATAAAAACAGTTAACGAATGATTAAATGATTTAATGCTTTCTTTTTCGTAATAGACTACGCTAGTAAATCAAGCGTATCCTTAATTGTTACGTTACAATCACAAAAGATGATGCAACATGCAGTGAGATAGAACATATGATGAAAAAACATGCTTTTAGCTAGCTTTACGATACTAACACCTACATGAGTGTTTTTTGTGTCACAATTCTGTTATAATTCATCAATACATGTTATAATTTATTAATGAAGCTTTTTATCGTGGCTCCCCTGAGAACGCTCTGTGGTCCCCTTGGGGGGCCGAAGACCACGGTTGAGAACCCCTGGTTTAGAGGGTAATAACTATGTATGTACTATGTATATTAGTTTACATCATGTACATTTGTACATGTAGTTTATTTACTGTCTTCTAAAGCTGTTATTGATTGTCAAATTTAGTCTCTGAACTTTAAACACAAGTATACAAAGTCGCACATTTTGTATATATATGTAGACCAGTTAGTATAATTCGTAATACAGACGTACATGAGTTTATAAACAGACTATATAGAGTAATTATTAAACTGTATTTTTCTTGCAATATGCCATGGCACTGTACCATATTTTTTACTGTACCGTATCATATCATATCTGTATCACATCCTCTTAAAACGTTAAAATGGGGGCAAACGACAAAACTTTGAACCCCGGTAGCAACCCCTAAATATCAACCAATCTTTATGAAAATTCACATATATCATTTTCTCATCAATGGTAACAATATTTTAGGGTGAGACATTAACATTTACAAAAAAAGTTTTTTTTGGACCACCCTAAGACATACTTTGGTGGTTGCCCAAATTGGCATGATGCAGTTGGTTAAATGCATTTCGTACCGTACTACAGTTGGATCACCATGCAATACAATGCATCAATACGGGTGTGCCAAATGAAAATTTTGCGGCACATTTCTTGTGCAAATAAGAGGCTGTACTTAGTTTGATAGGTAAAAGATATTAATTTATAGTTTTTCTTAATTCATGCAATTTTATAGCTTTTCATATAGCAATTTTTGCCCGAATAATTGCAAAATTTTTCCCGAATTCGAGACGTTTTGAAACAACAGGGGGGCGGCTGCCCCTCCTGCCCCCCTGGATCGTACGGCTATGCTTTGAGAATAGGTCTTCACATGAAATTGATTTACCTGTCTGTCAAATTTATGAATTTTTTTCTTAACATCAGCATTAGGATTGTTGCCTTTGGTATCAACTGTATCAGGTTGCATCAAAGGGTGACATACAAGATTCAATTGTTTTTCAACAAAGCTTACCAACAAGGTAAAACTTGGCATGTTGATGTCAGCTTCGCGTAATGATTCAGCCAGCTTGTCTTAGCTTCTTTTAGGCATACGCGAAATGATCTTCTTCAAAACACCAGGTGAGTTTAAACTAGACATTTCAGAGGTGTTTTCAAACAAAGTTTTTACATCCTCTAATTCATTCAAACAGGACTGAAAAGAGTCAACTGTCCATTTCACAGACTCATTTCTTGTGATGTGAGAGATGTGAGCTTGTGTCACAGCACAAGAATTGCCAAAGAATTTGTGTAGCTTTTTTAATGCAGTCTCTAGAGCAAGTTTGGGATCTTTAATCCTATCACAGCATTTGATAGCATCAGCCGCCTTGCCCGAGCATCTTGATTGTATAATATCATAAATTAGGCCATGCTGATCACCATATGTTGCACGAACCCTTTCCATGCCATGACAAAATGCAGTATAATTCTTGGGATCACCGTTGAAAGCTACCTTTTGCACCACTTTCCATGAGCACTTTGCCAGCAAGGTATTGGTCACCAATGCTCTGGTTTTGATTGAAGCTTTTTCTTGTATTGCTGAAAGTAGGCTATTACCACTATCACCAAGGCTCAGAGTAACACCATCAAGGTCCTTTTGACCAGGTGAAGGGATAGTAGTATTTGCTTTCAGCACATTTTGCTGAAGTTCAGCATCATCATCAAAATTCCCTTCAACTGTCTCAGAAACCTTAGTACTGCCTCCGTGGTTTGGCATACTAACTGCATTGGAAGTGGCAGCAAGAGGATCAATAGAATTTGTTGGTTCAGCTAACTTTCTTGTTAGTTTTGCTTCCAATTTCTTTTTCTGTAAATCAATTTCTTTTTTTTGTAGCTCAATTTCTGTTTTTTATAGATCAATTTTTGCAGATTTGACCTGGCTTTCTGCAACCATTGCAATTTGCTTAAAGACAAAATTGACCTTCTTGATTTCTTGCTGCTTGCACTATTTGAGGTAACATCAGATCTGCTAGAACGTTTCAAAGAATTTTTTGAAGACGTTTGTCATGAGATTCCAATACTCTTTTGGCTTCAATTGCTTGTTCTTCAATGTTAACATAGTTGGTTTTTACCATTACATACTGAGTATTCATAGCAGTCAGTTTATCAGTATAATCTTCAATTTTATCTTCGTTGTTGTCAGACGATAAGCTTTTAATAAAAGCATCAGTAGAGCAGTACAACACATCAAAACTTCCAGTTACTTCAGTGAATTTTTCTTTTAATTTCATCATGTCAATTGGGGGTAACATTAATTTTGAAAATTCATTTACAGTTTTGTTAAAATTTCTGTTTAGTTCCCTTAACTGCCTTTCCGAAGGAACTTCAACATTAGGTCTAACTACAGTTTTTTCTCCAGAACCATTAGAGTGTTTTCCATTTTGAGAGCTCATATCCTCCTTGAGGAACTGTGTCCTTTACCTATTTAGGCACCAGACAAATGAAATGTTTTTATATTGTTAATTATTGATTCTATCTTTTGTTAAGGCTCTCACTCCTAAGGAGGTTTTCAATCGAATGAATACAGTCCAGTCTGATTCAGCATATTTTCATATGTATTTTCAATATCCAGGGTGAGACTATTTACATTCAAATAAGTCAATTCCAGATAGTTAACTACAGACTAGTTTGTCGATAAAAACATTTCTACCTTATGAGACCTTATTCAAATAGAACAACACATTAATTAGATACACATACCGTAATAAACTCATCAATCCAAACAGATTAAGCTAAATTATTATTATTTGTTCTAAAATCCATAGCTCACTGTCAATTCTAACTTCGTTTCCACCACGATATAATCATAGATATCTTATATATAGATATGCAACTCAGCAATCGTGGAATTATCGTCACGCTCGACTGACTTTATGGACACAATCAACAATCAAGGTTGCCAGCTTGGCTAGCGTATCTATGGTAGGCTATTATTGTACGGTTTGGGCTTGGCGAGTGGTGGCTTTTGAGCTCCTTTGGAATATTTTGTTTGGCGTATATTTCAAGTTTTCACAGAATAGCCTACTATGAAAAATCAAGACAATAATCTTTCTTCACGTAGGTTATGCAACTTCTGTTTCATGATCGTTGGAACTACCATTTAAGCTTATTTCCAGTGACTCATTAAAGCTTGTTGTAGGCAGTTTACAAACCTGAGATAGAGGGGCGCCGGAACGATTTTAGGGTGAAATATACGGTAGCGATAATGCTGGGCAACTCGTTCGTTTTACCGTTATTAGCCATGAAAGTCGAAATGTGAGACAGATGAATAATTGCAATAGCTTGAACAAGAAACGAAAGGTAAATTTCCCATTCATAGCATCACAATCTGCTGCAAAGTATAAAATGTGTCCACGGGATAATTTGTGTGGGCCTACTGTAGGCTATAGGCCCTATAATTTGGCTAAAAGTGAATAGCAGAAGTTGTTAGCCTATATTGCAAAATGTGCAGTAGCTTACATGACCTTAAAAGGGCACCATTGCCTCCCATCCAGAGAAAATTTGAGGGCAGGGGGCATCCTCCCCCCTGCTGAGACAGCTTCATTAGCATCACGGATCCAACCGCCAAACCAAGACAATTTTAATGTTTGGTACACACCATAACTGGCTACCAAATGCTATAGCACAGCTTTCGGTAGCCAGCAGTAACTTTCATTTTGGTAACACTCAGTATAAATTAATTGAATAAAACTTCAACTTGTCCTGGAACTACAACTCCAAAAAAGGTCTTTACCTACTTATCAATGGTTGACAGGCTTGTTGTTAGGCATTGTCGGAAATTTTCAAGCATTTTCAGGGGTTGTCAGGCATTGTAGAGTAGCTACTTTCGGGCATTGTGTAGGATTTCCAGGCATTGTCGATCATTATCAGTGGTTGACGGGTTTGTTAGGCATTATAGAACATTTTCAGGCATTGCCAAACATTTTCAGGGGTTGTCGAGGATTTTCAGGGGTTGTCAGGCATTGTAGAGTAGCTACTTTCAGGCATTGTCGGGAATTTCCAGGCATTGTCAAGGATTTCCAGGCATTGTTGATCAATATCAGTGGTTGACAGGTTTGGTAGTCATTATGGAACATTTTCAGGCATTGTCGAACATTTTCAGGGATCGTCGAACATTTTCAGGGGTTGTTGAGCATTTTCAGGGGTTGTCAGGCATTGTAGAGTAGCTACTTTTAGGCATTGTTGGTAATTTCAAGGCATTGTCTAGAATTTAGGGGGGGCAGAGGGTGCAGGTACCCCGGACCCACGACTTTTAAAAGGCCTCCCTACGTGAAAAAAATGTGATTTCGTGTTAGTTTTTTTCTTTTAGCTTATGTGGTTTCTGCAAAATGCTGTGCAGTGCTGGATTGATGCTACTGTAGACGTCGAGGGGGTGTTTCGCGCCGTAGGCGAATTTTTTTGCACGGGGGCCCCTGATCTAAAAGTGCCCCCAGGCCCCCCATCAGTTAAATCCGGCCCTGTGTGAAAATGAAATGCGTTTTTATCAGATTATAATCAAAATCAAAAATCGTACGGTAGTCTGAAAGTGCCGCCCGGGGCGGTCCGCCCCTCCTTTCCCCCCTAGCTACGCCACTGATTGTCGGACATCTTCAGGCATTGTCTAGAATTTCCAGGCATTGTCGAACATATTCAGTGGTAGATAGGTTTGTTAGGCATTGTCGAACGTTTTCTTGGGTTGTCGATCATTACCAGGTTTTGACAGGTTTGTCAGGCATTGTCGATACTTATGATAGCCAGATCATTTAAACGCTGCTTTGTTTGTGTATACTGTAAATACGTTTACAACCTACGCAAAATAGAAAGGGATCATTCTGCTGCGCATGCAGAGCTGGGAATAAAAATGCATGAAAATGTTCGACAATGCCTGACAAACGTGTCAAAAACCAATAATGATCGACAATGCCTAGAAATCCTAGACAATGCTAGGAAATGCCCAACAATGCCTGAAAGTAGCTTAATCTAGAATGTCTGACTACCCCTGAAAATGCTAGACAACCCCTGAAAATGTTCGACAATGCCTGACAAACCCGTCAACCACTAATAATGATCAACAATGCCTGGAAATCCTAGACAATGCCTGGAAATTCTCAACAATGCCTGAAAGTAGCTACTCTACAATGCCTGACAACCCCTGAAAATGTTCGACAATCCCTGAAAATGTTCCATAATGACTACCAAACCTGTCAAACACTGATATTGATCGACAATGCCTGGAAATCCTAGACAATGCCTAGAAATTCCCAACAATGCCTGAAAGTAGCTACTCTACAATACCTGACAACCCCTGAAAATGCTCGACAATCCCTGAAAATGTTCGAAAATGCCTGAAAATGTTACATAATGACTACCAAACCTGTCAAACACTGATATTGATCGACAATGCCTGGAAATCCTAGACAATGCATGGAAATTCCCGACAATGCCTGAAAGTAGCTACTCTACAATGCCTGACAACCCCTGAAAATGCTCGACAACCCCTGAATATGTTCGATAATGCCTGAAAATGTTCGACAATGCCTCACAAGCCTGTCAACCACTGATAATGATCGACAATGCCTGGAAATCCTACACAATGCCTAGAAATTCCCAACAATGCCTGAAAGTAGTTAGCCTACTCTACAATACCTGAAACCCCTGAAAATGTTCGACAACCCCTGAAAATGCTCCACAACCCCCCAAAAAGCCGACAATGCCTGACAATGCCCGACAATGCCTACAATGCCAGACAATGGGTATTTAGAGGTACCCTCTGTGACTGTGATTTGTTTTCAATCGCCAGAATCTCCATAAAGCAGTCCATGCGGAACGAGAATGTGACGTCATCACAAGCAATCCATACGTCAACTTGAAAACGAAGAAAGTTTTATTTAAACAAAAACCAAAAAAATATATTAAAAATAAAGTTGTTTTGCTGTGCCAAGTTTGAAGTCAATGCATACAGCCATAGCTACGCTGTTAGCCTTCAAACATCGTTACGCACCACTGAGTTGCATATCTATATATAAGTTATCTATGATATAATGCTGGCACGCTAGAGCCTAAAATCTGGTATCCGGTCAATAATAAATAAAAGAAGTACGTTGTACGAATATTTCACAATCACGTTATAGTAAGACGCATAGTCAGAAGAAGCATAACACTCTGAGGTAAAAACTGCAACTAACCACTTGTTAGATGAGACCTGACAGCGGTTGACAAAATTAAATATATGATTTCGGAATAGGGCATGAAACGTAGGAATATGATGGTACGTCTGAATACTGTATAGTAATGCTAACACGCCTCGGTAATTTATGCAATGTTCGAAATGCATTATTGTAAGCCACACGCAATTTATTCATAGCCTACTTGAGGATAAGTATCTGGCCCACAGTTGACTGGAGTACATAGGTAAACAAAACGTGCGAAATGGTACATTCATTACAGCGGAAGAGCAGTTAGAAAAGCGTGAACGTAGCATGTTTGCTGTAGGCTACAATATGAAGCTCTAACTTGGCGCTTAATGTCATCGTCATCAGACAAAGACTTGTTTATAACAATGCCTAGATACTTGACAGTGTCAACAAATTTGATGTAAGAGGCTCCCAATTTGACTTTGGGCTGCAAGTTTAGCTTTAGGTAAGTAGCCTAGTATCAAACATCATGCCAACAGTTTGGTTACATTTCTTGGTTACTATAAGGTAGCCTACTGCTGTTTTGCATTCATCAAATGATGGCATTTGCCCAACAATCTAACTTCTTAGTGTAATCTATAGACACATTCTATCCATTTGCCATCATTATAAAAAAAAAAGCGAATGTAGGCTACCAGTTTCAGGGTGCCTTTGCACAACGAACTACTGCTTAGCATCATCAATGCCAACATTTTTTCTGCCAGATAGGCTAAGTCACGCACAGCTGTACGTTATCCTACGGACAGAAGCATCCAATCATAGCATTTGAAAATAAAGTAGGCTACACGGAAGTCGTACAATTAAAATACTTTTGCCTACATCTGATATGATCGTCGAAGTCAATAGCCCACTGTCTTTGTTTGTCTATGAAATAAATGTAGGCTGTAACGGACGTCGAGTAGTCCAAATAATCTGCTCATACCTTGCTTAAAATATTGCAGCAACATCCCGATCACATCGGTGGTGAGGATGATCCGAGAATGAGTTCGCCCCGTTAGCTCAGTGGTTGTGCGCTCGGCTCAAGATCACGCGGCGCTGGTTCAACTGTCGGCGTGTGCGCTTGAGCAACGCATTTCAGGACTGCTCTTCATTCAGCGGCACCTGGTGAATAGAATAATTCCCTTGCAACAAGACTTCAACGATCTGAAAACTTCACTCTGTCAATCTCGGTAACCGGCCTTGCGTCAAGAGCCTCTACAAGTATGCGAAACTATCAGGAATAACCATTCAAGGCTTTGTCAGTGCGAGGATAAAAATTCAAAAACCAACCAAACCAAACCAATGATGTCTGGATGTCTACATAAGTTTATTGCAGAAAACAAATCTTCAAACCATCAGGACGCATTAACTCAAAAGGTTGCAACCAAAAAATGCCTAAGTAACAGAACGTGGTGAACCGAATCAAATCATGACTCGTAACCAAAATTAAACAGACACCACGACTGAACTGGTACCATAACTGCCAACAAAGCGTGGTGAACTGATTGAAAGATGCCACCACTCAATGACTGAAAAAAATCATACTATTGAAATTCAACGTTAGACGCGTTGGTTTAAGAGAAAACCCAGTATCATTGTAATGCTCCAAGCTATGCACTTAAATACGACAAACAAACGCACTGTGGCATGCAGCGGATGCATAACGCTAAATAAACGTAAAACTACGTGTATATTGTATGTATCAAACTACCACCGACTTCAAGAATGCGCTCAAATTATTAGCGTTCGAAATTCCTAAGAAGCACACAAATACCTAGCTTACGTTTCAAATTCTTAATCATGACACACTAGACTTAAGCAAACATTGTACTTCGGCCCAACGTAGTGTGACAGTTGGTAAAATTATGCTCCTCCGTTGGCACTACGTTGTGGTCGAAGTTGACCCAACGTATCTTGCACCATTGGTCGCAGTTGGGACAACTTCTTTTAAAATCTTTGGGCCAACGTTATCCCAACTCTGCAACCAACGTAGTTAACCGTTGGTACCCTACGATGGCCCAACGTATTTTGCACCATTCGTCGCAGTTGGGCCGACTGATTTTAAAATCTTTGGGCCAACGTTATCCCAACTCTACACCCAACGTAGTTCATCGTTGGTACCCTACGATGGCCCGACGTATTTTGCACCATTCGTCGCAGTTGGGCCGACTTATTTTAAAATCTGTGAGCCTACGTAATCCCAACTCTACTGCCAACGTAGCTCATCGTTGGTACCTACGCTGGCCAAACGCACTTTGCACCTTTCGTCGCAGTTGGCCATACATATTTTGCACCAATCGTTGTAGTTGAGCAGCATTGGTTAAACTTAACCTGCAATTTCAAGTTGACACTGTCCTGATGATCCATATGCCAATACGATGACCATCTTCTTATACTGAGCAAATTTAAGTCAATGATGGAAACAAACGTAAAGTTGTTGAAAAATGCATTTATTCGAATGATAAAATGCACCACCCATGCACAATTCACAGCTACGACAAGACATGCATAAAAGTCTAAAAACACAGTGGACTGAGGTACTTCATGCCTCATCAGAAGACTGCGCCTGGATGTAACAACGTGATCTGTGGCGGCCTCAAACGCAAGTACCTATAAAACAATATGCAACATATGTAAAGAAAATATATTGTACAGTGCAAATTAGATTATGTTTACAGCACCGTGAAAGAACAGTCTCTTGCTACATACCTCATGGATATGTGAATGCAACACCCGGTTATTTTACAATAACAAGCATTTATTTAATACATCCTAACATTACTCAGTATATGTTATAATTCTGTAATTCGTATATGATGGGGTGGGGAATGGGTATACCGTTATGTTCTATTAACCTCTAACATTAATGCACATTCGTTAATCGTGTTAATGCCGTTTGCCCTCTCTAACCAGTGCAAATTATTATTGTTACCGTTTGATAGTCGAAGTCAAGTCTTAAAATGTGTGCATATTTCTTGAAGTTCTGCTCCACTAATAAACTAATCGCTGATTTAGTAAATAAAAAAGCTTTTATTGCCCTTATTGAAAGAATAGTAACGATTTGTCTTGTTTGAGCTTAACTGAAGCGAGCAGCGTAAATATGGAATGCTCCTGCATATTTCTAGTGTTTCTGACGGCATAACTCTGAGAAGTATAATTTGCTTTTGCTTGTTACCAGAGCTTTCAGAATTGCGTTGTTGCAGTTCTGGAGTTGCTTGCTACTGTATCTGTATAACGCTTTTGTTCAGTAATAGTGTTGATAGGTGAATAGTGAGAAGCAAGGTTCAATTTCTAAGGGTGTGATCGCAGCCGCTTGCAAAGCTTTACAGCTTAAAAATCGCAGTTATTAATTGTGATCATAACTGACGCTGGAATTGAAATAACAACGAGTTTATTAGATACTATAATTTATATTACCAAGGCATTAAAACTAAGCATTTTTATATGAACTCTTCTCCTTGGCCTAGCAAACCTTTGAGTAGGCCATTATAATCTACGTTTAACGTTGCTAATATGCAATAATACAAATAATTGTTTATGAAGTAATATCATCAAAAATGAAGATCAGTGACGAAGAGAACAAATGAACATACCCGCAGCACTTTTTTTAGCAAGACGTTTAAGCCGGCCCCCATAGCGGTCTTCCCACGTCTTAAACCAGTCGCCCAGTTTGTGGTCGATTTCCTGTAGAGTGCATGATTTCGTATTGCTCTGGACAACACCTATATAAGTAAAGCAGTTTTGTAAACAATGTTGTTACTTACATCGATTTTTATTTTTACACAATCATCTACAGGAGTGGCTAGCGGCTCTTAACATGTGGGTAATTACTCAATCTGGGGAAGTTTGAGGTCTTCCAGAGGGCAATGAGCAGGACAGTGCAAATTGTTACCAATTTGTAATCAAACTTAAATCATTGTTGGGTTTGGCTTTGGCTATTCCATTCAATTGATTGCCAAAGACTAATAAAATTGGTACGAATGGAATTAATTTTATGCTGCTGTTTGAAAGTCTTGACGAGAAGATGCAGAACAACGTGTTCTTGTCGAAGGTTGCTTATTTGTGCGACTTTTTCTCTGACATAAACGTCTTGAACTGCTTGCAGGGCAAATGGACAAGGTTGTGGGATTTAATAGACAAATAATAGATTTAAGATGCCCAGCATGCTTAAGTGGTAGAGCAGGAGCCAGGTCGATTTATTTGACTGTCTGGGTCAGTAAGGTTTGACAAGTGTTTCTAGACTGAAATTTTGTGTAGATTTCAAAAATAAACCTCTTACTTGCACTAGCCTGACCGTTTTTGTTATATTAAGCATTTTCCGAGATGATATCTGTCAATATCGCTATATCCGACTAAGGGTGCACCATTTGCCCCCGACCTTTAGCAAAAAGCCTGAAATTATTTTTGCTTATGAGGTTATCTTAAAAAACAACTTTTGCAAGTTTCATTTTGATTGGACAAAGTTTAACCCCCCCACCCGGCCATTTTCTAAGGGACTAACGGCATTTTCTTCACATTATCACCACTAGATGGAGCTGCTTACAAGATGCAACTGCATATTTACTTTGGAAACATACCCCTCTTCATTCTGCATAATTTGAAAAAAAAATTATCTGAATTGGCCAATGGGAAGCAGAAATATGGGTAGTTTTGTGCTCTCCCCTAGCGCAATACTGCCTGTAGTGGCCAAAACATAACAACAATTATCTCCTTAAATGTTCATCCAATTGAAGCAAAACTGGTGTCTAACCCCCCATTTTCAAGGGCGGTGAGTTCATTTTTGATGCTAGTTTTAAAGATTATAGCCACTAGGTGGCAGAAAACCTGCTTTTCATAAGTTTAAGCTAACGTAACCGCTTGGACTTGACTTCAAATATGCAAAATTTTAACAAATGCAACTCATAGAGATGTATGGGCTATCATTGAAAACAAACAAAGAAAGAACAGTGCAACATTTATTGTAATTGTGATAGATATTGCACAACAATAACCTTACACGAATTTCACATCATAAAGGTCACACAGGTAATGAAACAGTAAACTCGCAATTAGATTTTCAAATACCATGACGCTGAATCTATTTTCCTATTTCTTTGGTTTGGTAATTTTTTTCGGGAATTCTCTACTACTTGTAAAATGTTTTGGTATCGTTCTTCCTTGAGAGCAGTCCCATGAAAGTCCTGGACCAGTTAGACTCCTCGCTCTCCTGTGTCATTAACCACACTGATGTTATTCACAATTGTTTTTGCAATTTTGTAAGTCTCATTGTCATCCCAGCTTTCGATAGGTTCACTTAAAAATGCTGAGTCAATTTTCAAGATTTTAAAAAATTGACCAAGAGTCTTCTCCAATATAGTCCTGGAGATCCCTGGATGTGTCTGCTGGGAGTTCAGGGAAACAAGGTTTTTCAAATCCAGAGCCAAACCTTTTTGTGCACACACCGTCATTTTTAACTAAGATCATTTTTTGTGCCATCAGTTCTTTGGTTGAAGTTTTCACACTCTGACTGAAAAAAGCCAACGGTACAAGCTCTTCTGTTAGATACCACATATGTTTTCCAAAATTTTTCACAGCTACACCCGCAATGGCACCATCAGTTGCTTGACAATTTAGGAAGGGGTGAATGAACAGTTGGTCATTTTCTGGAGCAGTTGATGGTTCAGGAGCAGTTAGCCACCATGGGATATAACAAAATACAACAAATTTCACAAAGCGGCGATGTTTTGGCCACTAGAGGCAGTATTGCGCTAGGGGAGAGCACAAAACTGCCCATATTTCTGCTTCCCATTGGCCAATTCAGATAATTTTTTTTTCAAATTATGCAGAATGAAGAGGGGTATGTTTCCAAAGTAAATATGCAGTTCCCCATCATTGCCGAGTGTTCAATTCCGCGTTTGCGGTAGACATGCCCGATAAATGTCATTTGCCTTTTTTTGATAGTTGTGATGAGGACGCCAGGGGTGCACCCAGAGCGTCTCCACACTTCTTCGTTAGTGATTTTATCCATCCAGTTAATTCCCATCATTCTACGAATGAACCAAATTTCAGCACTGTTGATCTTCTTCTCTATCTTCGGGCATACAGTCCAGGGTTCACAGCCATATAGCAGATCTGACCAAATGTACACATGTAAAACTCTTATTCTAGTGTTTAGAGAAATTGAATTAGATTTCAGTATTTTGTCCATTCACTCCCTTGTATATGTGCAAATATTTAACCCAAAAATCAGTTAGTGGCATTGCTTCATAATCGTCTTTTGCAGTGGAGTTACACTTTATTTTCAAGAAGTCCTCTTGTAAACCGTCGGGAAGAATGTCCTCGTTAGCACGAAAGGAATTTCTTGTCATCTTCCATTCTGGAAGGTCGGTGTCACCCAAGTCTGGGAAATAGCGTTCGAATTCTTGTTTCAAAAGCTGAAGGTGAGCCTCCACTTCAGCCTTAAGCTCACCTTCCAGTTCAACTTGCTTTTTGTCAAGTGCAGTATCAAGTGCAAGTACTGAAGAATTGTTGGATATGCTAGAGATGAGAGAGACCATAAACCAACTGGCAAGGGCAAATGGAGTAAGATGGTATGGACATGTGATAAGGAAGGAGGAAGGAAGTTTTCTTAGAAAGGCACCAGATCTAAAGGTGGATGGGAAGAGGAAACGCGGTCGTCCAAGAAGAACGTGGAAACAACAAGTGAAGGATGAATTTAAAAAAGTCGGACTGAAGGAGGAAGATGCAAGGGACAGGGTGAAATGGAGAAAAGGGATTAAAACAATTGCTGCGCGGAAACAATCGGCCACCCCCACTAGTGGGGAACAAACCGACGATGGATTATGATGATGATGATGAGTATCTAGGTTGGTAAATGAGGCTGCATTTCCTATTTGTATTCGGCGGTGCCACAACCCCAGCTTTGCCACAAATGCTCGAATGGAATCATAGCTATTAATCCGGTTAGTATTTCTGCCCTGCAAGAGCAGATTTAAGTAATTGAGGGCCTCGAAAATGTCCACGAGGTATGCCAACTCCAGCTGAAACTTCTCTGATGAAAATGGCAGAAGGAGATCTTGCTTCTCATGAGCTTCCAAAAATAGCATCAGTTCATCTCTCATTTCATACACGCGGGCTAACTGATTACCTTTCGATAACCAACGAACAGATGTATGGAAGAGGAGAGTCTTATGGTTCGAATCCATATCCTTGCACAGCTTGGTAAACAGTCTCGTATTGACGGCACTGGTTTTGACGAAGTTGACGGCTCGTATGATTACTGTAAGCTTATTTTTCATTGCAGCTGGTAGAGTCCGGGAGGCCAGAGCCTCACGGTGAATCACGCAGTGAGATCCAATGACATTGGGACTTTTTTGCTTTATCCTGGCAATAAATCTACTTAGTCACATAGTTTGACATCGCTCGCGCCCCCTTTGTGAACCTTTCGCGCCCCCCAAGGGGGGCGCGCCCCCCAGTTTAAGAACCGCTGGTCTATGGGGTAACGGGTCAGAAAAGGTTAAAAACGTTGCTCTACATTCTGTTTCACGAGCGTGGCACGATCATCAGGAGAGCTGTAATGAAAATAAAAGTGAGGACATCATCATAAGCATAGCCGCCGAACCCGGGAAGGTCGGCCTTCCCGAACCTTTTTGCAGGGAAGGCCACCAATCGGCCAGATCAACTTTCTTATCTCATCTTTTTTATTGCACACGAGTAAACTGCAGGTGTTTTTCAACTGGATCTAGACTGAGGCATTAATCAGGGATAGTAAAGCAGCAAATTGACAAAAAAGATTACGAAAAAGGTAAACTTCAGATGCTGCAAAACGTATGTTATATCCAAGGTTGTTATTTCATTGAAACTTAATCATGAACAGTAAGTATTCTTTCTGGAGATGATATCATACCAACAAAAGGTGAATACAAAACTTAAACAAACTACTTACCTACGACCATCTTCTTTAAGTTTTGCATGGAATAAAAAAAAAACTTTTTCTCTCTACTTAATTTATTTTTCCCCTTCCAGGTCCGCGAGACGTAACTCGCAACTTTGTTTAACAGCACCTGAGGCATCAATCGATTAACCGTGTCGTATAGGCTTCTTCCTCCTATACGACACAGTTGTTTGAACTGCAATAGAACAGATGGATGTTGAAATGCATAAGCCGAGATCGTTAAAACAGCATAGAAAGCAGTCCCATCAAACAGTCGCGGTGCGTACCAGCCTACCAGCGTACAATAGCATGAAATTTTTTGTATATTGGTGTGTACCATGTGGTTATGTGCGTTGAATTGTGCAATTAGCAATTGAGGCAGACCGTAAATGGTTTAGAATTCATTCATTCAAGTTTAAACTCATTTTAGGCTAAATAGATGAACTAACTCTCCACACATAAATCTCATGTATTACCAAAAATGTGGGTGACTTTAGATAGGTAATGCGCAGTAAGAACTAAGAACATATCGTGTTCACTAACCACAATCTTATAGGTCTCCTCATTCTCCAGCATGCTGTTTACGGTTTTTAATTCCGCTATGGTTGTAGCAGGAAGAGGAACATCCTCAGGAATCGGAGCCAATTCTAGGAATTTATCTGGGATAATCCCTCCCTTCTCTCTCAGCATAATTTCGATTTCACAGAGCCGTTTGTTCATTTGACGTTGCTCTGTCAGAATTGTTTAAAGATAAGTGAACACTTTTACAATACCCCAGTATGTCAGTGAAAAGGTGACATGACCACAAAAATCTGTCCGCCCCATTTTCTCAGTGGTTAAGCACCCGACTAAGACCAAGCGGCGCTGATTCGACTCTCGGAATGTGTTCTTGAGCAACACATCGAAAGGACAACTCTCCATTCAGCAGAACCTAGTGGATGCTGCGGGGTGCAACCTAATTCGTACCATGAACAATTCGTACTGTCAGTTACCTTGAAAAGATCAAAAGAAAAAATTAAAAAAGCTGTAGTCGCTGATCGTAGTTTCCACAAACATTTTAAAAGGATTAGGGTATCGATTAGCTAGGCATTGGTATCTGGTCACAGCGATAAACCATAATCTCTTCTTGGGAAAATTTTAACATAAAGTTCCCGAATCCGTTCGTCTGTAGGCTATATAATGACCGAAGAAACACACACTTGAACTTCTTTTCAAACAGTGTATTTCTGTAAAATTAGCCCGAGGCTATCGAAAACGAGGGGGTGCAACGCCGTACACCACTGAAAACTGTTACTACAAAACAGATTACTTGGATAAAAGACGGAACTTTTGTCCAGCTAGCAAGCACTAAGCCAACAGTTAAATGTGCGACTAACTCTCAAGCAACCATTTCACGAATGACCAGAATAGATATCAATACCTCAAATTCACGTAGAAAGTAACTGTGACGCAATAAATGAAGACATTGTCACGCAATTCAAAACAGGTGTCCAAAGCTAGTAATCCAATGTATTCATGTTTAAACAGGTTTCAAACCGAAACAGGCCCAAACAGGTCCAAACAGGTTTAACACAAGTCTTATTAACGATGGTGCAATTTTGGCACATTTTCTAGCAACTTCCATGACGTAATATTCAGTAGACTTGAACGGTTTTTATATGACGTTTGAATAGGTGAACCATTGTCTGGAACATAGCGGCCCCTAGTTATGACAGTCTGACATGGCATAACTAAAAAAGAATTGACGACAATTGTGAGCCAATGAATAAAAACACATGATACACTAATTGTTTGAATCACTCACGTTTAAGTTAATAGGCAAATACAAAGGGCATGCATAGAATGAACAGCAATAAGAATAAACACGACGATACATGAAATTGGTACCATAGGTACACGCAAAAAATGACGCTATATACAATTGTTGCGATAATAACCGACTGTTCCGGGCTCAGACAAGTATCGGCCACCGCAGACAAAACCAGGCTCAAACCCTAACACTTAGGTGTTCTTTACGGGGGCGAGGCACGAAATATCCCTCAACACACAGTCTACTTTTACTTTCCCCGTACTCTCATCATAGTTGCAGACGGCAACTTTGGCTCTACGAACCACAGGCTTCCCTTTCCTAATTTGTGGAACTACCTCATGCACCCTCCCAAGTTGATACTTCCCACGTTTACCAATGTCTTGGAGAGAACCTACCACTACAAGTTGACCAGGCTCCAAATTCTCGGCCATTTTTAGCCATTTTTTCCGGCCCTGAAGACCTGGCAAGTAAAAATCGATCCATTTACTCCAAAACTGCCGAGAAAGTGACAAATTGAACCGATAATCCCTTCTTAATTGGTCACGATCATGTGGTTGCCCAACAGCACAGTATGGGTCTAAGTATAGGGTCAAAAGTGAGGCAGGGGTGATGACAGTAAAATCCCTAGGGTCGTCACTCAAAGGTACCAAAGGGCGTTCGTTCACGATCCGAACGGCACTACTGGTGTACGTAAGCAGTTCAATAAAAATGGGCTTACGTATTGAAGAGTCCAAAATGTGAAAAAATGCAATTTTAAATTGTTTTACCATTGCTTCCCAGGCGCCACCTTGCGCCGGAGCATACGGAGGTATAAATACCCAGTTTATCTCTCTCTGTCTCAGGGCGTTGTGAATTTCAGCTGATTCTATCAACTCGGGTAACTTCTTAGATGCTGCCTGAAAGGTACTTCCATTATCGGAATAGATAGCATTAACCTGCCCACGTAAATCTGTAAACCTTGTAAAGGCAAGTAAAAAATCACTCAGCGACAATGACGTAACCAGCTCAACATGAATAGCTCGAGATGCCATACATGTGAACAAGAGTCCCCAAGCTTTTTTGTGACTTCTACCTTCAACAAAGGTTAAAGGTCCAAGATAGTCTAAGCCGCAATCAAAAAAGGGTTTCCTATGCGCAGTTGTGCGAGACAAAGGTAAATCAGACATGAGCTGCCTTATAGGTCGAGCTTTCTCAATCGCACATACACCACAATGATTAAGATACCTCTTCACGGAGGCATTACCATTAGCGATCCAAAACTTTTGTCGCGTAGACAACAAAGTGTGCTGTACTCCACAGTGCGCATTTCGATTATGATGCGACAGTACAACAAGCCTAGTGAAGGGGTGCTTCGAAGGCAAAACAATCGGATGCTTTGCTTCTAGAGAAATCTCGGGAGAATTACTTAAGCGCCCTTCAATGCGGATTACACCAGCATCATCTACACAAGGTCTGTACTTTTTAAGTGAACGCAATTCTTTCAAGCGTTCTTTCTCACGTTGCGAAGCGCTAACACTACCCCGCTTTATCACTTCCTCAAGTGCATCCGGCGATCGTTTGGTCATTAAATGTAACACATCGCCATACACGCTTTTCTGAACAAACTTCACAGTTAAGTCTAAGGCTCTATTAAGATAAGAGGCGTCCAGTTTTGGCTTCATAAAGCTACGCTTTTTCGTTTTACAGCACAAAAATTCAACAAAAGCAACCAAATAAGCAATTCTCTTTTTCATAACATACAAAGAAGGTGCGGCCTCGATCAATCTGTGAAGGCCACCCTGTCCAACGTCAAGCGACCCCTCTTCGTCACGAAGATATAGGCTATGGACAGGTACTGGAGTGGGGTTTTCTACAGATGGAATTTCTTCACACTGATAGAGAAGACTAGAACCATTTAACCACAACTCTCAAAACTCTTTCTTTGTAATAAGATTTGGCCTTGTGCCAACATCAGCTGGGTTCATATCGGTAGGGCAAAAACGCCAATCCTGGGCTCCAGACAACAATAAAATATGCTCAACTCGACGCGTAATAAACTTATTCAAACGTAAATCAGGGTTCTTAACCCACTGCAACACAGTCCGAGAATCACACCAAAAATACTTACTGCAGTCGGGCATGTTCAATGCCTCGTAGGCCTGCTTCACGAGTCTTGCTGTATTTAAAGCGGCAACAAGCTCTTTCCTAGCTATCGGCCAAGAAAACTGATTGTTTACAACAATGGTAGATTTACCCAGAACGAAAGACACACTCGGAACTCCGTTAACCAGTCTACGTAAGTAAACAACAGAAGAGAAAGCTTGATTCGAAGCATCACTAAACCCATGCAATTGATATGAAACAATATCATCCGGACTGCACACACCAGAGTTTGCAAAATACCATCTCGGTAACGAAAAATCCTTAAGCAGGTCCAAAGAGCGAAGCCACGACTCCCACTCTTTAACAAAGCTATCAGGGACCTCGGTGTCCCAATTAAACTTGTCTATCGCCAATTGCTGAAGTATAAGGCGTGCTTTTAGAAAAAATGGCGCTCCAAAGCCTAGCGGGTCAAAATTTTGTCCAAGCTGACTGAGCATACTTCGGCGCGTGTGTTTAGCTAAGGGCTTTAAGGAACATGCGATACGCATCTCGTCAGACTCGGTTTGCCACACACAACCCAATGTCTTCGCTGATGGCAAAGTCATATTTTCAGTCTGAAAGTCAAGGTCACGAATCAAAGGTGAAAGCATCTCATTATCCAAATTTGACAAGACAATCATAGCCTCCTTGTTAGCACTCCACTTAACAAGTTTAAACCCACGGCTATCAAACAAAGCAATTGATTCATGAGTGATTTGCTGAGCTTCCTCTAAGCTATCAGCCGAAAATATAAAATCATCCATGTACATATTATTTGCAATATTGCAGAGAGTCAATTCACCAGCACTGCTGGGATTCTGCTCGATCATTTTCTTTATGGCCAAGCAAGCGATATACGGGCTACTCTTTATTCCCCAAGGGTGTACACAAAAACGAAATGGTACCATCCTACCATTTTCAAGGTCATCATCTTCAAACCACAATATACGAAACAAATCCCTTTGCGACTCAGGTAACATTATTTGAAAGAAGCATTTACTCACATCAGCCATGAGACCAAATCTACCAAGCCGCAATCTAGCCAAGACATCTACCAGAGGGTTTAACAAGTCAGGACCCGAAAACATTACATCATTAACACAAGTTCCTCGAAATTCAGACTTGCCATCGTAAACAATGCGCTTTTTTAATTGTGACGTCACAAAGTATGGTGAATACCATTCAAATCCCTTGACATTTCCTGCTTCACCAGCACGCTCAATATAGCCATTAGATTTAAGATCTTTCATGGTGTCAGTAAGGAAATCACGAAGTTCAGGTTGTTTTAAAGCTTTTTTTCTTAAAGCAGCAGCTCTATCTGACGCCAACACAAAATTGTTAGGTAGATCAATATCTTCCTTCAACGGAACAGGTATCTCAAATCGACCATCTTTCAACTCAATATTCGGTTCGACAAGTTCTCTAGCCAAAATATCATTGCGAGACAATTCACAGGTTTCATTTTGCAAAGTCAAATCCTGAATGACTTTATTCAGGTCTGCTATTTCCATATCACGAGACTGAATTTTACGCTGAAAGCCAGAGATGACATCCGACTCTGAAGACGTTTGCACTCTGCACACTTTAGCAACGCTTTCAACTAAGGGTGACTTACCACCACAAGCCAACCAACCGAGAGGAGTGAGTAAAGCATGCGGTTCACTGCGATTTTCACCAACACGCTCTTCTTTAGCCCACATCAAATAAGCGTTGTCGTTGCCAATCAGTACATCTACAGTACTACAATCATTCAAATGAAACATATTCACGTCATGAAAATGACGGAAACCACTTAAATCTTGTTTATGGGGTAAGGTTTTAACATCGTCAGCCCAAGCTGGGTTAACCACCGAGGTTATATCACAAAACAGTTCATCAGTCTCTAACGACTGGATGTTGAGTTTAACAAGGTCAGCACAAGTAGGTTTCTGACCAGCCAGAGTATCCATTTTAAACGACGCTTTATCATACGGTTTAAGGCCAAGTTCGCACACCAAGTCACTCGAAACAAAGGTCAACTGCGAACCAGGATCATGCTGACAATACACCAACTTCGATTTGCCAGTCATTGGATTCAAAACACGAGCAGCAGTAATGCGGTTAAAGGCTGCTTTAACATTTCCAATCTTAACATTACGCACAGGAACTCTGGCACCAGCATCATCTTTACCGACCGAATCCAGAGAATCACGTGACGTCACATAAAAATCATGCAGAAGAAAATAGTGTTTCCTATCGTTGTTAGGCCCACACTGACGACAGTTGTTTGCATGATTACAGTCCTTAACCATATGCTGGCGCAAACAGTTCAAGCATTTTCCAGCTTTCACAATGACATCTCTCCGACCTTTAGGTGTCAAGCGCAAAAATTCTTTACAATTAGACAAAAAATGATATTCAACTTGACCACGTGACGAACAACAAATACATGCCGGCAGGTCTTTTCGTCTAGCCACACCACCGCGCGGTGCGCCAACAGCAGTCGAGTACTGCGAACTTCCTGAAATCACATTATCATGGGGTTTTACCGACGTCTGCCTAACCGGACATGAAGGCAATTTTCCTTTGCCAAACTCTTTAAAATGCTGCGACTCACCAGAATCGCCCATTAGCATAATGCTAAAATCAGTCGACTTGCGCGTTTCCTCCCGTACTACAAAATCAAACAAACTCTGAAAGGTAGGTTCCTCAGTGCTACCATACTGATCACCTAAAAAGTCAAGATAACGCTGCTTAGCGTCAAACGGGAGTCGCTTAGCCAAATCCAAAACAAAACGTCCTTCTAATTTATCACGCTGACCATAAGCTTTCGCGTAAAGCAAACACTGCGACAATTCATCTTTAAACTCTTTCAAATCACTGGAAGAGATAGAAGTCAATTTGCTACCATAGCGATACTTTCTAATTTCTGGTTCTGCGAAAAGACCTCCACGAACTCCAAAACGTTGGGACAAGCGAGCTAACGACATTTCTATCCTGTCTTCCTCTGACAAGCCAGGAGTGTCGGAAACCAAATTAGCAATCGTTTGTGCAGCTGTTCTAACACAAGCTGCTTGCAACAAAGTCAAACGAGTTCCCTTAAAGGGCGAAGCTGCCATCAAGGCCATAACACGATTTTTAAAGAAGACAAATGGCATATTATTACCATCGTAACCAATCAAGGCCGCCTTATCGAAGAACGTCCTACTATTTTGGTATTCAAAAAAGCAATCCTGCTGTTGAGAACTCGATTTAGCGGGAGAAGACAAGCTATATCCCTTAAGGGGGTGAGTGGGCTCAGTCACATGCACAGCCCGATCACGATCCTCAAACACGTTAAAATCAGGAGACACGATACGCCTCTCACAACCACCCAAATTACGTGTAGCTGGGCGATCAACAACTAGCGGCGCAGAAAACTTTGAAGGGGGCAAAGCATTACTGCTAATGGTGGCCCCTTGACCTGTACGCTCTGGGGGAGGAGTTCGGTTGTAATTTGCAGACCTTGGCTCTACAGACTTCGGAAGATCCTTAGCCGCGGCCCTGAGACCTCCTGAAACAGCTGGAAAACATGTGGATTGTACAGGTCCACTTACAGATTGAACAGGCGTCTGGAAAAGGTTATGTAAATTAAACTGCGATTGATGTTCACTTCTGGAATGCCTAGAAGAGCCCTTCCTAGAGCTACGCCGGGAGCCCAACTCAGAACGATATTCAGCTAAAACTACCTCTTTACGTTGTTCGGCCCTCAACTGAGCGTCTTTGAGTGCGTACTCAGCAGCTCTCGCTTCGGCTCTCGCGGCGGCCTCAGCAGCTCTCGCTTCGGCTTCAGCTCTCGCGGCAGCCTCTGCTCGTGCGGCCTCAGCAGCTCTCGCGTCGGCCTCAGCTCTCGCGGCAGCCTCTGCTCGTGCGGCCTCAGCTCTCGCGTCGGCCTCAGCTCTCGCGGCAGTCTCAGCTCGTATGGCCTCAGCTCGTATGGCCTCAGCTCTTGCGATGGCCTCAGCAGCTCTAGCTTCGGCCTCAGCTTGGATCTGGAGCTCCTCTCGTCTTAACTGTAGGTTAATTTGTGCAACTATCCGTGACGAGCTCTCAGACATCCTAGTGCTTACATTTGAGGCGCTATCCTCAGGATGTATGTCAGCATCCAACCTATCTGAGAACTTACTTTCTTTTTGTTCGAAGTTATTTTTTAGCGAGTTAAATTCGGGATCTACCCTATCACGAAGTTCTGCCAAGATTGCAGAGTTAAAAATTTTACTCAAGAGAGCATGGAAATGCCGTAATTCCTCTTCTAAAGTAGATAAGTTAGATCGAAAAATTAACAGTTCCTGCTTATCACTCAAAGAACCTAGGGCCACAGAAAGTTTCCCGATTTGAGTCAAAATATCCCGTCTAAGATGCCGGGCCTCTCGAACTGACTTAGCCTCATCGTTAATGGGTCCCTCCCCAGAATGGCCTGCCCGACCGCAAAGAACATCATCAGGCTTAAACTCAATCGAGTCGACGGCGGTCGAGTCCCTGTCACCACCGAGTGTAGACATATTAAATGTTGGGACTAAATTTTACAATTAAAAAATTAAGTTACACAAACACACAAAATTATTACAGTAGTTATAAAAAACTTAACTGCAAAGACCGTAAAAAATACAAAAATGAATTTAAATGCACGATACCGTAGCTGTACGAGTATGAAGTCCAAAAGTCCACAAAACTTGCTTGGATTCTTCCACTTGAATCTTCAAGCACAGATGGATTGCCTTTAATCTTCTTTCTTGCCAATGAATGTCAAAGTTATTTTTCTTCAGTACCAACCGAGAAGAAATGTCTCCAAGTTTCTTTGCTTCTGTAGACTACCAACTAACAAGATCTTCTTTTATTATTTCTTTGCTTTTGTAGCCTACCAACCAACAACTTCGTCTTTTTTTTTTTATGCTTCTAAGTGCTTCTTGGCCTACCAGTTAACAAAAACGTCTTTTATTTTTTTTGAGTGCTTCTAAGTGCTTCTGTGCCAAACACTAGACAGAGAATCGTCTTTTATTTTTTATGCTTCTAAGTGCTTCTGTGCCAAACACTAGACAGAGAATCGTCTTTTATTTTTTATGGTCACAGCGGTAAACCATAATCTCTTCTTGGGAAACTTTTAACATAAAGTTCCCGAATCCGTTCGTCTGTATATAATGACCGAAGAAACACACACTTGAACTTCTTTTCAAACAGTGTATTTCTGTAAAATTAGCCCGAGGCTATCGAAAACGAGGGGGGGTGCAACGCCGTACACCACTGAAAACTGTCACTACAGAACAGATTACTTGGATAAAAGACGGAACTTTTGTCCAGCTAGCAAGCACTAAGCCAACAGTTAAATGTGCGACTAACTCTCAAGCAACCATTTCACGAATGACCAGAATAGATATCAATATCTCAAATTCACGTAGAAAGTAACTGTGACGCAATAAATGAAGACATTGTCACGCAATTCAAAACAGGTGTCCAAAGCTAGTAATCCAATGTATTCATGTTTAAACAGGTTTCAAACCGAAACAGGCCCAAACAGGTCCAAACAGGTTTGACACAAGTCTTATTAACGATGGTGCAATTTTGGCACATTTTCTAGCAACTTCCATGACGTAATATTCAGTAGACTTGAACGGTTTTTATATGACGTTTGAATAGGTGAACCATTGTCTGGAACAGTATCCGCAAACAAACAAACTGAAAAGATCAAGAGAAAAAAATAGAACATTGCTGATCGCAGTTTCCTTTTTTTCCGCAGTTTCCGCAAACATTTTAAAATTTCCGGTAGTGCAAACATTTTAAAATTTCCGGTAATGATCCTAAGAGTTTGCCGAAGTCGCTGATTGCAGTTTCCGCAAACATTTTAAAAGGGTTAGGGTTGATCAAAATTTCCGCAAACATTTTAAAAGGGTTAAGGTTTAGGGGTAGGTTGTTTCTGCAAACAAACAAGCTGAAAAGATCAAGAGAAAAAAATAGAACAAAGCCGAAGTTGCTGATCGCAGTTTCCATTTTTTCCGCAGTTTCCAAAAACATTTTAAAATTTCTGGTAATGATCCCAAGAGTTTACCGAAGTCGCTGATTGCACTCACAGTTTCCGCAAACATTTAAAAGGGTTAGGGTTGATTGGAGTTTCCGCAAACATTTTAAAAGGGTTCGGGGTTAGCGTTGATCGGAGTTTCCACAAACATTTAAAAATTTCTTTAAATGATTTTTTTGTTTGTTTGCGGAAAAATTTTAAAATGTTTGCGGAAACTGTGATCAGCGACTTCGGCTTTTTTCAATTTTTTTTTCGAGTTTTCACAGTTTTCCAGAGGGAATGAGTTCGATACTACGCGGAAGCTTTTTTTTTTATTTTTTTTATTTTTAACTAAATTTTGACCCGAAGTGACTCAATCGTTAGGCTGCTGCATTTTTGTGGTCATTTTTAATTTGAGTAGCCTATGGCCCAATTTTTTATATTTTTTCAAATATGAGTAGGCTAATAAAGTTAGAGTTTGTTATATTTCTTGAATTTGAGAATTTCTCTGGATAATTTTCAGTTCGTCATAAGAGGATGTGACCGTGTTTGCTGAACGACGCAATTGACCGTGTTTGCCGAACGACGCAATGAGAATTGTCTAATGCGTTGGCAAACACGGTCACATCCTCTTATGACAAACTGAAAATTATCCAGAGAAATTCTCAAATTCAAGAAAAATAAAAAACTCTAACTTTATTACTCATATTTGAAAAGACATAAAAAATTGGGCTGTAGGCTACTCAAATTAAAAATTGACCACAAAAATGCAGCAGCCTAACGATTGAGTCACTTCGGGTCAAAATTTAGTTAAAAATTAAAAAAAAAGGAATGCTTCCGCGTAGTATCGAACTCATTCCTTCTGGAACATCAGCCGGTGACGTATCCTACGCGCCACCGAATCACTTGAACATACTCGTCCAATTTAGAACTTATATAAGCACTCTTCTCGTCTTTTGCTTTGAAAGAGAAAAAAGAAAAAAGTGCCGATATAGTGACATCATGACCGGTCAAATAGTGTTTCAGATTCAAAGACCGGCGCCGGTCAAATAGCCGCTGCCATTTTATTTATTTCGGTCATTTTTAGTCATTTTTGGTCTTATATATATTGACTATATATTTTTTCGGACATTTTGACCGAATTGACTACGGTATATTTTTTTCCGACATTTTGCTAAAAAATCGGTCAATGACCGATAAATGATCGAAAAAAAAACAGAATTCATGATGTGGGTACTGGGCAGTGCTCTCATAAATGAAAACCTGAAAGTCCCCAAAGCTACGTCTAAAAATTCCTAGATTACATCAAAATTCCCTAAATTATTATTACATTCAGTTTCACGTTCTGAAACAAAAAGCAAGAGTTAAGCGGTTTAAACAACAAAACATTCTACATGACTTTGTTGCATTAGTGGGCTAAGTCTCACAGCAAAAAGCAGTACGGTATGTTAAATTACAGTGATGCTTAACATTATAGGGATATAGTGAAGATTTACTAATGCTTATCACATGCTAAAAATGACATAAACTGTGCACGACTATCGACTTATTCATGAGAGTTAATTCGACTAGCAATTAGTTGATTAGTTCATGTGCTTCAGCATCTGTAGCTGAACTCTTCATGAGCCCTTGCCAACTTCAACAATTTAGCTCGATCCCTTAAACCCAGTTTGACAGCTGATAAGCCAGCTGACTTCATACCTTGGGTGTGTAGCTAACCAACTAAACTTTCTCACTTTAAACTGTTCCTGTAGTCAGTTTTAATGTTCTTCAAGCTACCCGTACTAAAAAGTCATTCCACTGGGGCATTTAAACATGGCAGGGACATTAGGCAAGTGACTACTTTGCTATAAACTCAAATACGGAAGAAAACTTGACAAATAAACTTCCATTCATTCTGTAAGCGAACAAGACAAAACTGCTAAAATCCCTAGATCATCAAATTCCCTAAACTTGTCCCTAAAAGTGGTCAAAAGTCCCGATTGAGGGACAAATTCCGGTAAAATGAGAGCACTGGATGTGGGCTACTTGCGTTTTCCTGCACTACGCTGCCGGCTATAAAGCTAATGCAAATGTCAGCAAATGCAAATGTCGTCCAACTCCATTTGGGTTTTTGCGCGTTTTTTACGATCCACGTCATAGACAATGTAGCTTCTAATTGACTCGAGGTTTTTAACAACTGGACTGCGCATGCGCATCGTCATCTCTCTTTAGCGATTTTTGAAGAAAGCACGTTCAGACGTCTGCCATTTTTATAGTGTACCAATTACTCGCGTTTGTCAATGCTTTAGATATGGCGTGCTGTGCATATGGATGTAGAAAACGAAGAAAATACAATTCAGATGATAAAAGGAGTAAATATTATTCCAAGATATTTGCTAATCTCTCGGATCACGTGTTTAAGGCACCGTTACCAATAATCATATTTTTACACTAGTCAAAACTGTGTCCAAATGTTATTTAAAAATTAGGTTTCACCGCATTGGTAAGAAAACCTGCAAGCAAATACAAACTAAATTGGTTCGTAAAACGCTTAACAAAAATTCTGTCTTAACAAACGTCTGTAACCGTTGAATCAGTGTAAAAATGACAGATTTTGTTGTATTGGTTGGCTGTAACAGCACAGCTTTCACGCAAATTTGAGACAGTAACAATGGCGAATGCCTTTTTTTAATTTCTTCAATCGAGATGCGAGAAGCGCTGTCTAGTTGTTATAAGATGTCTATGGTTAAAGTGCTTGCCTACGAACACATGGTACGGGAAACTGTGGTCCAATTATTCAGCTCAGTGTTGTCATATTTTTTTTCAAAAATAAAATGAAAACTTCGAAAACAAAAATGAACGGAGCACGTAAAAATTGCGAGATGAAACTACAGCCTTGATCAATTTTAAGAAGGCAGAGTATAGTTATATAAAGCCATAGTAGAACAGGGTGCAACCTAGTTCGTACCTTGAACCATTCGTACAATCAGTTCATACCCTGAAAAGATCGAGAGAAAAAATTAAAAAAAGCCGAAGTCGCTGATCGGAGTTTTCCCAAACAATTTGAAAGAAACTCGAGGGTTAGGGTTAGCGGAAACTGCGGAAAAATTTTAGCGGAAACTGCAATCAGCGAAGGTTAGAGTATAGATTACTCTATGGTTAGGGTAAAGGTTAGCGGAAACTACGGAAAAATTTTTGCGGAAACTGCGATCAGCGAGGGTTAGGGTTAGAGCATAGATTGCTCTATATGGTTAGAATTAGAGTAAGGGTTAACGGAAACTACGGAAAAAATTTTGCAAAAACTGCGATCAAGGAAGGTTAGAGCATAGATTACTCTATGGTTAGAGTTAGGGTTAGCGGAAACTACGGAAAAATGTTTGCGGAAACTGTGATCAGCGGACTTCGGTTTTGAGCTATTTTTTCTCTCGATCTTTTCAGAGAGAAAATTTTAAAATGATTGCGGAAACTGCGATCAGCAACTTCGGCTTTTTTTAATTTTTTCTCTCGATCTTTTCAAGGTACGAACTGACGGTCCGAACTGTTCATGGTACAAACTAGGTTGCATCCAGTAGAACACTAAAAAAACTAGCTGCTTCTAACAAACTTGAAAAACTGCAGCTAAATGTGGAAATTAGTGTTTTTTTTCTTCAGAATTAGTGCTCCTCATAGTGATGCATGATTTAGAAAAACATTTCAAATTTTTTTTTTACTTATAGCAATAACGTAAAACAATTGAGAGGTTACCGTAGTTCGCCCGCAAAAAATGATGTTGGCCCAACGTTCTGTACAACTGCACACCAACATTGGAAAGACCGACTTCCTAATTTTAAGTTTTTTTGCATTTTCATTGTCCCATTACAATTGTAAAGGGAATATCATGAAGCAAACTTAAACAATTCTTCAAAGGTATCTTCAATTAAAATATTTCAAAAGTTGGCAAAGTTGGCAAAACTACACTACCCTGAGCCAACCCGAACAACCGTCAGCCAACGTTGGGCCAAGGAAAAATGTTTACTGGGATAACGAAACTACATGGAGTAAAGGCCTCCAGATTTTCACGACACCAATAAGACATGGTAGGCACTTTAACATGCAGATATCCAATCCAGCACGAACCAATCAGAAGCTACGCTTTTCATGACGTCATCAAAATTGCGTTTGGGAAGAATAAAGGAAAAACGCAAATTCTAGCTAAATTAAATCATCGCTTTGCCATCGGTTGGCTTGGCGCATTGGGTTAGGGCGGTAGTGGTCATTACAATGACGTGGGTTTGATTCCCACCTCTGCTATAGCTCTTTGTTCTTCTGTAATTACCAAACAAAGTTCAAAGTAATTATTAATTCTCTGGCTGAATGCTGGAATGGTCACAATAGCAGATAACGTAGATAACGTACAGATAACGTAGCATCTCATTGGTTCGTGGTTGGATTGGACACGCGCGTGGATTATTAGAAATCTACTTGTTAAAGTGCCTACCATAAGACATAAGGGAAGACAATAATGCCGCAAAGAAAAAGCCAAAATCAATAAGTGCCTTTTCTTTTCTGTAGAAAAAATAAGCAAAAAAATTAAAAATGCAAAAAAGAGGATATTTGAGCATTTTAAAGTATCTTCAGAGGACAATTCGTTTTTCTTGAAAAAAGAGGACAAGTTCTCCTAACAGAGGACGAGGGGGGTTTAGGTGGTACTTTTGGATCCGGGCCCGAAATATTTAAGGGGTCCGGATTGAAAAGATTCCCGCGACTTCAAACATTATCAAGATCTTATAATATAATCAGATCTAAAGGAATTGCCATCAGAGGTTTAAACAGCTAACTTCAGCGTCATATGGTAAAGTACCGGGCCTTCTTCTGGGTAGCGGGCTCACTTCAGCTCTCTGGTGGTAAAATAGCCACTTTAGCCACCAAACAGTAAAATAAAAAATTAGTCTAGTAGCCTATAGTTATTTCCCTAACCACGTATATTTAGTGAAATAACCCGAAACACGAACGTCAAAATAAACAATCTGATACTTGTTTAAACTCAAAAACTGAAATGGCACGTAGGTAAGAAGATTGCTATCCCTATTTATGCACTAAAAATTAGACCTAAACCCTTTTTAGATTGCAGCAATCAGCAAATGTTTGACCTAGACCAAAAACCTCTCCCAAATCAAATCGAAAACTTTCTGACCGTCTGCACTAACTTTGCTGTGAATTCTCTTCTTGGTGAGCACAGAATGACCAGTGAAACATTAATGGAATCCGGAAGTAATACTTTAGTGCCATGTGACAAATAAAAGTTCAAAAAAGCAACCACTAGATAGAGATAGTAACTTTTGCGGTTCGGGAAATTTTAAGATTGAGCAAGATTTGTTAAACGACCATGCTTAAACTACATCAATAAAAAAATACATCAATAAAAGTTTGTACACAACCTTTATATTTATAACATTGTCGATGGAAGAGGCCCAAAAATAAATTGGTACCCGGCCCGAGAAATCCAGTCAACGGCCCTGGATAAAACACACACTAATCCAGAAAAGTTTAAAAAACGACTGAATTTAAAACAAAAAATTTTAGTACAAACTTTGAACCGATTTGATAATGGGCAGCAAACAAGATGTTACACAATAGAATGTAAAACAATTAATCCACATGGCTTACTAATCGTTGTTTGATAAATTGTCTACCGTAGCTTACTGTACTTCAATTGGTTCACTGGATAATAATTTACTTTCCTCATCCCAATTCTTTCAAAGCTGAGGCTGGCGAGTCAATTGCTTGTTTACCACATGTGGCAACCGCAGACTAGGATTCTTGATATGGGTTTCTTTGAATTGTTCTGTCTTTGCGAATTCTTTATCAATTTCGAAAATTTTTGGACTGAAATGACCACAATTCAATTCCTTTTTTACTTTGTCTAAAATTAGCTATTCTCCAGGCCTAATTTTTTGGATGCAACCGGGTCCCACGAATTACCCATAAGCCCCATAAGTACCCATAAGCACCATAAGTCGCGTCAAATTACCCAAAAGCCCCATAAGTCGCGTCGAATTACCCATAAGCACCATAAGTTGCGTCGAATTACCCATAAGCCCCATAAGTTGCGTCGAATTACCCATAAGCCCCATAAGTCGCGTCGAATTACCCATAAGCACCATAAGTCGCGTCGAATTAGCTACCCATAAGCCCCGTAAGTCGCGTCGAATTACCCATAAGCCCCATAAGTCGCGTCGAATTACCCATAGGCACCATAAGTAGCATTGAATTGTCTAGAAGTAACGTCGAATTACCCATAAGCCTGTATAGTGTAGAGCAGGGATGGCCAAATAATTTTGGCCATGATCCACTACCGGCAAATCTGAGAACTTAGTGATCCACAATGAGCTGAAGACGACACCCAGCGGCGGGGGGTCTGGGGGGCCCCCCCCAGAAAATTTTTAAAAATTACTTTGAATTCGGTGCATTCTGAGAGCATTTTCAACAAAAATGTGGGTATAAATATTCCTGTAACATAGTGCTGTCCGGTGGCATAGCAAAAGGATAAGATCATGTTTTCTTGGACATTTTTCGGTAATAAAGCTAAGTCTCTATGTTTTCTTGTTGCTAATTCCTGGCTGAGATATTCGAATGTTAGGTATTGGCAAAACTCGTTCTTTTAATGCAGTTTCGTTTAAAATTAGGCAAACTTTGTATTAGAGACATAGAAACTGAAAGCATCATTCTCAATATCGTGATTCGTGACGTCACACGCGTGCCAAAGGGGTGTTTGTAACCCCCAAAACTCCCCCTTGGCTACGCCACTGGCTGAAGATGTGCATTTTTCCTTTTGTATCATACAATAAACATGGAATTATTTGGGTACATCTAAAACAAGGCGTGAAGATACGATATATACATAATTTGATTAAAAATCAGTAAATGAGTGTGCTGTAATGAACAGGTCTGGTATTAGAGAGAAAAATGATGAGTGGGCTTTGATTTCACAATACTATCGAAACGTGGTTTCCTGTTACTCACAGCGATTTTTACGAGTTCATGAAGATGAATATTTAAAAAAAAGTAAAAAAAAATTAGCAATTTTTAAAATAAATACTTTGAAGTTTTTTTCAGAGCCAACTTGAAAGATCCACAAAAAAAGTTGAAAAGATCCGGAACCGGATCGCGATCCGCCATTTGGCCATGCCTGGTGTAGAGTGTAGTCTATAGCCGTCTAGAAGCCTAGTAGTCGGCTGCATAGCCGAGTGGTGAGGAGCACTGGCTGGGCGTTCCAAAATATAGTTCGACACCGCTCAAGAGCAGGACACTTGAAGGCATGCCTAAAGGTGGACACGAAGATTGGCTTCGTTGCCTTCCCGTCCGCTTATGTGTCTGCAGTTTGCTGCAGCAGATGGAGTGTTTTGTCCGATAAAACACTTTAACATTGGACAATTTTCCTCATGAACCAGGTGACTGCAGCATAACAATCGTTCTCGCACTCAGCTAGAGACCTAATTCTTGCTTTGAACTTGATAATTAAAGAAAAAAAGGATAATGGCAAGGGTGGGAATCAAACCCATGTCACCAAATTCAATAACCCTTTGGCTAAACCACTCCGCCACGCAAGCGCTCGTGAAATCTTCGCTTAATTTGGTTTAGATGGGTAATGTTTCGAGAACGCTCACAATATTATCAGTTTAGTTTGTTTTTATTTCTGACCATCACAACGAAGAAACAATATACGACAAACTTAGCAGAGGTCTATAAAAGGTAGAAGCGACAAAACGCGGACGTTATAACGTGCATGATACCAAAGCAGGACAATCAGTTTAAATGACACGATCGCAAGTCGCAACAGCGACTTGCAGATTAGGCCTACATATACGCTGACATGAAGGCGAATTACGGCTGACATGACGCTAGTCGAATTACCCATAAGCCTCATAAATTGCGTCGAATTACCCATAAGCCCCATAAGTCGCGTCGAATTACCCATAAGCCCCATAAGTCGCGTCGAATTACCCATAAGCCCCATAAGTCGCGTCGAATTACCCATAAGCTCCATAAGTCGCTTCGAATAACCCAAATGCCCCATAAGTCGCGTCGAATTACCCATAAGCAACGTGGAATTACTTACGCCTCATGTCAGCGTATATGTAATCTGCAGGTTGCTGTTGCGACTTGCGACCTTGTCATGTTAAACTGATTGTCCTGCTTTGGTATCATGCACGTTATAACGTCCGCGTTTTGTCGCTTCTACTTTTTATAGATCTGTGCTAAGTTTGTCGTATATTGTTTTTTCGTTGTGATGGTCAGAAATAAAAACAAACTAAACTGATAATATTGTGAGCGTTCTCGAAACATTACGCATATAAACCAAATTAAGCAAAGATTTCACCAGCGCTTGCGTGGCGGAGTGGTTTAGCCAAAGGCCTATTGAATTTGGTGACATGGGTTTGATTCCCACCCTTGCCATTATTATTTTTTTTCTTTAATTATCAAGTTCAAAGCAAGAATTAAGTCTCTAACTGAGTGCGAGAACGATTGCTATGCTGCAGTCACCTGGTTCATGAGGAAAATTGTCCAATGTTAAAGTGTTTTATCGGACAAAACACTCCATCTGCTGCAGCAAACTGCAGACACATAAGCGGACGGGAAGGCAACGAAGCCAATCTTCGTGTCCACCTTTAGGCATGCCTTCAAGTGTCCTGCTCTTGAGCGGTGTCGAACTATATTTTGGAACGCCCAGCCAGTGCTCCTCACCACTCGGCTATGCAGCCGACTACTAGGCTTCTAGACGGCTATAGACTACACTCTACAGGCTTATGGGTAATTCGACGTTACTTCTAGGTAATTCAATGCTACTTATGGTGCCTATGGGTAATTCGACGCGACTTATGGGGCTTATGTGTAATTCGACGAGCCTTACGGGGCTTATGGGTAGCTAATTCGACGCGACGTATGGGGCTTATGGGTAATTCGACGCGACTTATGGGGCTTATGGGTAATTCGACGCAACTTATGGGGCTTATGGGTAATTCGACGCGACTTATGGTGCTTGTGGGTACTTATGGTGCTTATGGGTACTTGTGGGTAATTCGTGGGACCGTAGCCAACCTAGTTCGTACCATGAACAGTTCGGATCGTCAGTTCGTACCTTGAAAAGATCGAGAAAAAAGATTAAAAAAGCCGAAGTTGCTGATCGCAGTTTCCGCAATCATTTTAAAATTTTCCCCCTGAAAAGATCGAGAAAAAAAATAGCTCAAAACCGAAGTCCGCTGATCGCAGTTTCCGCAAACATTTTTCCGCACTTTCCGCTAACTCTAACCATAGAGTAATCTATGCTCTAACCCTAACCCTCGCTGATCGCAGTTTTCGCAAAAAATTTTCCGCAGTTTCCGTTAAGCCTTACCCTAATTCTAACCATAGAGTAATCTATGCTCTAACTCTCACTGATCGCAGTTTCCTCAAACATTTTTCCGCAAACATTTTTCCGCAGTTTCCACTAACCTTTACCCTAACTATAGAGTAATCTATGCTCTAACACTCGTTGATCGCAGTTTCCGCAAACATTTTTCCGCAGTTTCTCCTACCCGCAGTTTCCGCTTACCCTAACTCTAACCATAGAGTAATCTATGCTCTAACCTTAACCCTCGCTGATCGCAGTTTCCGCAAACATTTTTCCGCAGTTTCCGCTAACCCTTACCCTCGAGTTTGTTTCAAATTGTTTGGGGAAACTCCGATCAGCGACTTTGGCTTTGTGCTATTAAACTGCGATCAGCGACTTCAGCTTTTTTTAAATTTTTTCTCTCGATCTTTTCGGGGTACGAACTGACTGTACGAATGGTTCAAGGTACGAACTAGGTTGCACCCCGGAGGGCCTACTATCTGACCAACTAAAGTTTGTTTTCTTATTTATTTTGTTCATAATAGGAGATAGTCTGGGAGTATGAAAATTGTGGTGGTAGAGCCTCCAAAGTTCTTTCCACCATCGCAGTATCTCGCTAACTGAGATTTTTGATCTTTGTTGTTGTCCACATGTAGGGATCTTCCGCCAAACATCTTATTCTGACCTCATCGTTGAACTCATCTTGGAGGACTTCCGGTGAGACAAGAAATCCATCACCCTGCTGCCAGCAATTTCGACAATTTTTTCGAGTTGACTTTTCTAGATCCGCCCAAATCAGCATAGCAGGCTCTCCTCGTGCAGGTTTTAGCTGGGACGGTCTTGCTACACAGACAGAGGCTGAAGTTCCTTTCAACATGTCCTTTCGCCTGGGTTGTGAGGATTAGTAACCGACGAGAGGCTGTGTATTGCGCATCAGTCAGTAAAAGGTTCTACCTCTCCATAGCCTTTGAGCCCAACAGAATTTTGAAGGCTAACAGCGCAGCTATTAAATAAAACTTTCTTCGTTTTCAAGTTGACGTTTGGATTGCTTGTGATGACGTCATATTCTCGTTCCGCATGGACTGCTTTATGGAGTTTCTGGCGATTGAAAACAAATTACGATAGGCACTTTAACATTACCCACTGGTCGAAAAGGTACGCAATCATGCGTGACATGTTCATTCGCGATTCAGCTGATTTCAGTCATGTGACTCGTGACGTGATATTCTGATCGAAAGATTTTGATACAAAGAAACTTAACTGAATGCTTCACCACAACCACCGTTGCCTAATGGTTAGGGCAGAGGAGTATAGTAATTTCGATTTCGTGGGTTCGATTCCCACCCTCTGCTAATACTATTTTTTCTTCTGCAACTGAACTGAGTGCAAGAAGGATCTTAATGGTAGCCACTTTAACAAGTCGAAATTGTGACTAAAACACAAATATTGATTGAACATGTCACGCATGATTGCGTACCTCTTTGACCAGTGGGTAATGTTAAAGTGCCTACCACAAATTACAGTCACAGACTAACTTTCACCATCATCATTCTGGCAGAATAGTTTTTCCGCTTTCCGCCTAAAAAAGTTATCCGTGAATAAGTGCGAGACATAAAATGCGACCTGACATACCTTCGAAAAACCTTAAATAAAACTGTAATCCGCAACACATGCCACATAAACTTTATATGCATCGGATTCAGTATTGAATTACTTTTCCAGGGATGTGCATCACTAGGTCGACATTTGGGAGGAACTCCCAGCAGAACGGTTCAAAGATGGAGAATTTATTTTCGACATTCAAGAAAATAATACGAGTTTTACATAAAAAACCTCTCCAAACATCTTCGAATAGAACTATAATCCGCAACACATGCCACTTAAATTTTATATGCATCGGATTCAATATTGAATTACCTTTCCAGGGATGTGCATCAATAGGTCGGCATTTGTAAGGAACTCCCAGCAGAACGGTTCAAAGATGGAGAATTTATTTTCGATAAATTTTATATGCATCGGATTCAGTATTGAATTACCTTTCCAAGGATGTGCATCAATAGGTCGGCATTTGGGAGGAACTCCCAGCAGAACGGTTCAAAGATGGAGAATTTATCTTCGATATTCAAGAAAATAATACGACTTTTGCATAAAACACCTCTCCAAACATCTTCGAATAGAACTGTAATCCGCAACACATGCCACATAAATTTTATATGCATCGGAGTCAGTATTGAATTACCTTTCCAGGGATGTGCATCAATAGGTCGGCATTTGGGAGGAAGTTTTAGCAGAACGGTTCAAAGATGGAGAATTTATTTTCGATATTCAAGAAAATAGTACCAATTTTGCATAAAAAACCCTCTCCAAACATCTTCAAATAGAACTGTAATCCGCAACACATACCACATAATTTTTATATGCATCGGATTCAGTATTGAATTATCTTTCCGGGGATGTGCATCAATACGTCGGCATTTGGAAGAAACATCCAGCAGAACGGTTCAAAGATGGAGAATTTATTTTCGATATTCAAGAAAGTAATACAATTTTTGCATAAAAAACCCTCTCCAAACATCTTCAACCAGAACTATAATCCGCAACACGTGCCACTTAAATTTTGTATGCATCGGATTCAGTATTGAATTACCTTTCCAAGGATGTGCATCAATAGGTCGGCATTTGGGAGGAACTCCCAGAAGAACGGTTCAAATACCGTATATAGTTTTACTCGAAGATGTTTGGAGAGGTGTTTTATGCAAAAATCGTATTATTTTCTTGAATTTCATAAAAGTATCCTCCATCTTTGAACCGTTCTGCTGGGAGTTCCTCTCAAATGCCGACCTATTGATGCACATCCCCCGACCTATTGATGCACATCCTTGGAAAGGTAATTCAATACTGAATCCGATGCATATAAAATTTATGTGGCATGTGTTGTGGATTACAATTCTATTCGAAGATGTTTGGAGAGGTGTTTTATGCAAAAATCGTATTATTTTCTTGAATGTCGAAAATAAATTCTCCATCTTTGAACCTTTCTGCTGAAAGTTCCTCCCAAATGTCGACCTATTGATGAACATCCTTCGAAAGGTAATTCAATACTGAATCCGATGCATATAAAATTTAAGTGGCACGTGTTGCGGATTATTATTCTATTTGAAGATGTTTGTAGAGGTGTTTCATGCAAAAATCGTATTATTGTCTTGAATATCGAAAATAAATTTTCCATATTTGAACCGTTCTGCTGGGAGTTCCTCCCAAATGCCGACCTATTGATGCACATCCCTGGAAAGGTAATTCAATACTAAATCTGATGCATGTAAAATTTAAGAGGCACTTGTTGCGGATTATAGTTCTATTCGAAGATGTATAGAGAGGTGTTTTGTGCAAAAATCGTGTTATTTTCTTGAATATCATAAAAATATCCTCTATCTTTGAACTGTTCTGCTGGGAGTTCCTCCCAAATGCTGATCTATTGATGCACATCCTTGGAAAGGTAATTCAATACTAAATTCGATGCATACAAAATTTATGTGGCATGTGTTGCGAATTATAGTTCTATTCGAAGATGTTTGGAGAGGTGTTTTATGCAAAAATCATATTATTTTCTTGAATATCGAAAATAAATTCTCCATCTTTGAACCGTTCTGCTGGGAGTTCCTCCCAAATGCCGACCTATTGATGCACGTCCCTGGAAAGTTAATGCAATACTGAATCCGATGCATATAAAATGTAAGTGGCACGTGTTGCGGATTATAGTTCTGTTCGAAGATGTTTGGAGAGGTGTTTTATGAAAAAATCGTATTATTTTCTTGAATATCATAAAAATATCCTCCATCTTTGAACCGTTCTGCTGGGAGTTCCTCCCAAATGCCGACCTATTGATGCACATCCCTGGAAAGGTAATTCAATACTAAATTCGATGCATATAAAATTTATGTGGCATGTGTTGCGGATTATAGTTCTATTTGAAGATGTTTGGAGAGGGTGTTTTATGCAAAAATCGTATTATTTTCTTGAATATCGAAAATAAATTCTCCATCTTTGAACCGTTATGCTGGGAGTGCTCCCAAATGCCGACCTATTGATGCACATCCCTGGAAAGGTAATTCAATACTGAATCCGATGCATATAAAATTCATGTGGCATGTGTTGCGGATTATAGTTCTATTCGAAGATGTTTGGAGAGGTGTTTTATGCAAAAATCGTATTATTTTCTTGAATATCGAAAATAAATTTTCCATCTTTGAACCGTTCTGCTGGGAGTGCTCCCAAATGCCGACCCATTGATGCATAGGTGTACGGGAAACATATTTTTTGGGGGTGCAAAAGAATTCTTGCCCAAATACAATCAACTGGCCTAAACAAAAGTACTACACATGTAAGAAAAAGCAATAATATAGCCTTAAAAAAAACAGCATGAGGCATCAACTGACAAGCCTTCTACAAAGCCACTGGTAGGCTATGATTAGGGGAAGGCGGGGCAAGTTGAGCAGGTCTTTTTCAAATCTATTTTTTTTTTTTTTTTACTATATTTTTCGAAGACTCAAGTACAGTAGGCTATTGCATTTCAAAAACATGCTAATAAGCCAAGTTTTTAGACAAAAACTGGTTGGTTTTATTTATTATTTTGCACTGTATTCAAGTTTAAGTAACGATTGAACAACTTGCCCGGGATCATTTTTCCGGGGCAAATTGTGCAGCACCATGGGGTAAGCTGTGCAGCACATGGGGTAAGTTGAGCAACAACAATCGTTCGTTTTGACTAGGGGCAAGTTGAGCAACATATTACGGCCAGCAAAAGTACAGACAATTTAACAAATCAGCTATTTTTACATTCATTCACTAGTCATTTTTTACATTCATTCACGTGGAAGACTTTGAAACTATGTAAAAATGGCTAATAGGCTAGAACATTTGTAAATTAACAAAGGCGGTTTACAGGAACAGTTGCACAACTTGCACAACACAACAAAAAATTTCAAGAAAACTAACAAATGTACGAAAAAATTTTACCTGCGAAAATACAATTACATCATATGTCTACTGAACCCTACTGCTAAAGTTTGACTAGTTCTACTGTGCATTCGAAAAATCAAAATTTCGTTTGCATCCAAATTTAGATCCTAAGACCTAAACACCTTATATCGTTGATCAAGCCTAACCTGCCCAAAAAACTGATAACTGTGATTCACGTGCTTCAAAGGCATTATAGGTAAAATATAATAATGGCGTTAAAGATTCATTAAGCTATTTATTTCCTTTCAAACGGGGACTTGCACAACTTGCCCCGGGCCCGTTGCACAACTTGCCCCGCCTTCCCCTACGGTATACCATTATGCAAATTTACAAAACAACAAATTCATCAAAAGACAATTGAAGGGAGTAGGCTAATTGACACTACACTAACGAACCAGTAGAATGCAGTACTACCGGTACATGGCTCTAAAACTGCAAAACTAAAACTGCAAACTGAACTAAAAAGTACTGATTAGTGGTAGTCTGGTGGTATAGGCTACACAAATTTAAAAGAAGCATTTGTTTTGCCCACTTCGTTGTCTAAATATATCTACAATGCGATTGACATCCACTTTAATTGTTGTTGGTCTTTCCAAGTGCAACAAAGCTAAGTTTGACAGTCGTGTTTGGCCCATTGTTGATCTCAGATATGTCTTCAATCGTCGTAATCCGGAAAAAGACCTCTCAGCTGAACATGAAGTTGCAGAAACTGTTGCTAGAATTTTTGCTGCTTTGGAAAAGTGGGGCATAGTTTTATCTAATCCATTTGAAATTAGGAATTTTGTACATTGTACAGCAGTTTTGATTTCTCTGTTGCGAGTGAGTTGGTGAAAAAGTTGATATTCCGATTCCAGGAAATCCTGTTCCAAGGTGTAGAATTCAGATATCAACTTCAAGCTTTGTTGGTTGGCATTATTTGTATCTTCGGAAAATTCTCCTTTTGAAGACTAAGGAGAGAATTTGGGCAATTTTTCATATTTGGGCAAGATTTCACATCTATCTATTCTCCTTTTAGGATAGATAGGTGTAAAATCTTTCCCAAATATAAAAAAATTGCCCAAATTCTCGACAGATTGGGGGTGCGATTGCACCCCCTGCACGTACACCTATGCATTGATGCACATCCCTGGAAAGGTAATTCAATACTGAATCCGATACATATAAAATTTATGTGGCATGTGTTGCGGATTACAGTTTTATTTAAGGTTTTTCGAAGGTTTGTCAGGTCGCATTTTATGTCTCGCACTTATTCACGGATAACTTTTTGGACGGAAAGCGGAAAACTTATTCTGCCAGAATGACGGTGGTTAACTTTGTGGCAGCTGCATCAAAATCAAGGCACAGCATCAAATTGTAGCATGGACTAGTAAACTACCGGTAGCGTACAGTTCGTTATAGTTAGGGCGTCAGGTTAAGGTTTCCAATAGGCTCGTCTAAGTTACAACCACTTGAGAAGTGTACTTTTTTGCAGTAGCTTGGTTGCTGTATTCCTGTATTCCTATGCCAAATTGCTGTATTCCTATGCCAAATTGCTCTGTTTCGGGTTATTTTACCAAAAATTCATGGTTAGGGGAATCACCATATACCTTATTTCAGATAGATAGATTCTACATAGAAAAGCAACCGTATATCTCATCCTAAAGTCGTTCCGGCCGCTCCTCTATCCCAGGTTTGTAAACTGCTTACACAACAAGCTTTAATGATAGTTCCAACGATCATGAAACAGAAGTTGCATAGCTTACGTGAAGAAAAATTATTGTCTTGATTTTTCATAGTAGGCTATTCTGTGAAAACTTGAAATACACGCCAAACAAAATATTCCAAAAGAGCTCAAAAGCCGCCACTAGCCTCGCCAAGCCCAAACCGTACAATAATAGCTTACCATAGATACGCTAGCCAAGCTGGCAACCTTGATTGTTGATTGTGTCCATAAAGTCAGTCGAGCGTGACGATAATTCCACGATTGCTGAGTTGCATATCTATAATGTAAGATATCTATCCTTTTAGTGCAATTTCTTTAATACTTTTAACAGGAAACCTGATGATGCATTGCATAAAACAGAAAAAGTTTTTCATTCCATCTGTTATTTTGCTGCAGGCTTTAATTTGGAACCAGGTGGAAAAGTAGGCTATATCTTGATGCAAAATTGGGCAAGTGTATCCAAATCTTTGGATGGTTTGGGAAGTGATGTGTATTATCTTAGTATACGGTAGGACATCCAAGGGTCAACCACCTTGCATGCGCAATTGATCCTATTTCCAAAAATTGTAAGTCTGCATCAGGGGCGGATCTACCGGGTGGGCCTGATTGGTACAGGCTCACCCAGATTGACAGTGGGCACACCCAAAATCAGATTCATGAAAAAAATAACATATTAATGTTTAACACCAGAACAACCAAGTGGCACTGAATTGTCTGTGGCATCACTATTTTACAGCATTTGTAAGAGATAATCGATAACACTAAATTTTTGTATGCTGGCCCGCCGTGGCATTACTATCCTATATCCTAGGCCCACCCATAAATTACGGTACGTTCTGAATCCGCCACTGGTCTGCATCCACTTTACCTAGAATTACTGCCAAACAGATATTATAAGCATAATATTGGTCAGTGCTTAGGTCATCAATGATCTCTTGAGTCAGTTCAGGAAAGCTGGTGCTTGGAATATTACGGAAATCTGCCACAGTCCAATCAGACACTGTCCATCCAGCATTTTACCAATTGGCCCAGAGAATGTATCTGGGCTTTGAGTCGAACCATCTAACTCTAAATAATCATGACGTACCGTAGTGGTAATTTCCACGCGTGCAACCATCCATTGCAATGGCCTGTTCAATAGCTCTTCTAAAGTTTGTGTACAGCCATTGTGTTGGCCTGTCATTGACACTGTACCCACGTCCCACAATTACAAGGTCATCTTCGAGTTCCTTGCCTTGAAATGATTTATAAAGCTCATTTGCAATTGTACGGCCCCTGCCGTCAGTCGGAGAAAGGTGAGTGTCGGGTAGTACTCCCCTAGAAAAGCAGACATTATCTTTGCATGGTAAACAAACCACTCTACAATGGCAGAATATTCCTTAATATCATAGGCTACGGTATTGTTTCGCATAATGGGACATTTTCGGTTTTTGTTCAATAACTTCATTATTTGTGAAAATACAACAAAAAATTCTTAGAAGTTGGATAGGAACATGGCAATTCCGCTTCTTTTAAATCCCAAACCATCTTCCTAGCATGTACACTTATATTATACAGTTTAAAATTTATGAAAATTTTCATGTTTAAGGGGTTAGCTGAGATACCTTTGGCTGGTTGCCTACAGGGAAATGGTGGCAAAAAATTCATTTTTTCTGCTGTTTTTGGCATATTTGTCAGGACTTGAAAACTACTGGTTTTAAATTATAAAAAAAAAATTCACTCCACCTTATTATACAATACCGGTACATTGTTTTGACAATTACATTTACTCTGCTTGTTGGTTAATATATGGCGCTGTTGAAACTACATAAATTGACTTAACTCTTGAAACTTTCTAGAAACCTAAGTTATGTTTAGAGAATGTTGTGAAAAATAAGCTTTTCATGAGCACCACAGCAAGTAATGGCAATGCCAAGGCAATCACGAGTGTATCATGATGTAAATACTCAACGACCACGCGAATATTGGGATTATGAGTCTCATGTCGTCAATTGGGGGCAAGTATTTGTAACTTGATGATTTCAATTATCAAGTTAACAATTTTTAGAATAAAATTTCATTTGTAAATGTATCATTTCAAGGGTGCAACCTAGTTCGTACCTTGAACCATTCGTACAGTCAGTTTGTACCCTGAAAAGATCAAAAGAAAAAAATTAAAAAAGCCGAAGTCGATGATTGTAGTTTAATAGCACAAAGCCGAAGTCGCTGATCAGAGTTTCCCCAAACAATTTGAAACAAACTCGAGGGTTAGGGTTAGCGGAAACTGCGGTTAGCGGAAACTGCGGAAAAATGTTTGCAAAAACTGCGATCAGCGAGGGTTAGGGTTAGAGCATAAATTACTCTATGGTTAGAGTTAGGGTAAGCGGAAACTGCGCTTAGCAAAAACTGCGAAAAAATTTTTGCGGAAACTGCGATCAGCGAGGGTTAGAGCATAGATTACTATAGTTAGGGTAAAGGTTAGTGGCAACTGCGGAAAAATGTTTGTGGAAACTGCGATCAGCGAGGGTTAGGGTTAGAGCATAGATTACTCTATGGTTAGAGTTAGCGGAAACTGCGGAAAAATGTTTGCGGAAACTGCGATCAGCGGACTTCGGTTTTGAGCTATTTTTTTTCTCGATCTTTTCAGGGGGAAAATTTTAAAATGATTGCGGAAACTGCGATCAGCGACTTTGGTTTTTTAATTTTTTCTCTCGATCTTTTCAAGGTACAAACTGACGGTCCGAACTGTTCATGGTACGAACTAGGTTGCATCCTCATTTCAATAGGTCTACCTTTTCAAAGAGCTGCATTACGCATGATTTTCATTCTTCAGGCTATTTTTCTTGTGATGTACTGATTCACAAACATTTTTATGCCTCCCTTTCATAAATCACTGTTCATTTCAACGGATGCAACCTAGCTCGTACCCTGAACAGTTCGTACCCTCAGTTTGTACCCTGAAAAGATCGAGAGAAAAAAATTAAAAAAAGCCGAAGTTGCTGATCGCAGTATCCGCAAACAAACAAAAACTCTTAGGATCATTTCCGGAAACTGTGGAAAATGGTTCTATTTTTTTCTCTTGATCTTTTCAGTTTGTTTGCGGAAACTCTGATTAGTGACTTCGGCTTTTTTTAATTTTTTTCTCTCGATTGTTTCCTAACCCTAACCCCTTTTAAAATGTTTGCGGAAACTGCAATCAGCGACTTCGGCAAACTCTTAAGATCATTACTCTTAGTTTTGCATTACCAGAAATTTTAAAATGTTTGCGGAAAAACGGAAACTGCGATCAGCGACTTCGGCTTTGTTCTATTTTTTTCTGTCAATCTTTTCAGTTTGTTTGTTTGCGGAAACTCTGATCAGCAACTTCGGCCATTTTTAATTTTTTCTTCTCGATCTTTTCCTAACCCTAACTCTTTTAAAATGTTTGCTAAAACTGCAATCAGCGACTTCGGCAAACTCTTAGGATCATTACCGGAAATTTTAAAATGTTTGCGGAAAAACGGAAACTCCAATCAGCGACTTCGGCTTTGTTCTATTTATTCTCTCGATCTTTTCAGTTTGTTTGTTTGCCGAAACTGCGTTTTTCTCTCAATCTTTTCAGGAGAAAATTTTAAAATGTTTCCGGAAACTGCTATCAGCAACTTCGGCTTTTTTTAATTTTTTCTCTCGATCTTTTCAAGGTACGAACTGAGGGTACGAACTGTTCAGGGTACGAACTAGGTTGCACCCCATTTCAACTCTTACATGTGTTTTGAACTTTCTTACAATATATACCAATCAAATGAACTGGACAAATGCAATTATAACATCATAATGGTAAACAGGGCTGAAAGTGGGTAATTTGCTAATTAAAACATAATATAGTAATTCCCCTAAACACAAAGTTTTGGTAAAATAACCCGAAACACAAATTTCAAATAAAACAGGCTAATAATAGAACAAAGGTCATTTCAACTAATCAAGCTGATAGAACCAGCCCACTAAAAACAATCAAATTACATATTTTTTCAACATCTTGCGATGTAGAAATAATGCAAAATTGTACATTTTGGTGCCTGGGTACTGGGTAGTCTTATCAAGCCTGGCAAAAGCTTCAAACAACAAGCTTCCTTATGTCGAACACTGCTTGTCAAATAGATTTTGTAGGATTACAAAAACCTTAATTATCATGTTTGTTTCTTCTCTTTATACCCCAGTCCCTTCTCCCCAATCATTAGCTTATGACCTTTAATAACTAAACACTACTATTTTAACACTACAATGCAGTTAAGATTGGATTGATTGAATCTTTAAAAAGGAATAATGCATCTTTACAAATAAATTATGCCGATTCAAAGCTTTTTTAAATAGTTTTATGCAGGGCCGCTGCGTAGATAATTTGGATGCAACCTAATTCGTACCATGAACAATTCGTACCATTGTAGTTATACCTATTTTACGCGTGAGAATGTTAAGCGATGGTTTAAAATGTTAATTTATTAGGTAACTGGCTGTCTAATGAAACTCTGTTTGTCTCAAGGATATTCACACTCATTTGTCTAATTTATATATCTGACTTCATTATCTAATTTCCACACAATTGTTATTCGAATTATAATTTTAAGTTATCAGAAGGTGTTCGTATAATGTTGTAGGTCTATAACACAATTTGAATTTAAACAGTGCAGAATAATGAAATTACAGGATAGTGAAACATTATCACGAGTTATTACATTTTAATTAAACAATCAATTTAATGTTTTTCTGAGAGCTGAACTGGTCTAACTGAGCTCTCGCCAAATGCGAACAAGTCATTTTATAATCATCAGTTCCCTTTTTCTTATTGACTTCGGGAGCAGATTAAATGGAAAATTACAATTCTTTAGTAAAAGGCAGGAAAACTTATATGTTGAAATAATGGATCGCTACAGAGGCCCCCCCAAATTTGGGCTAAATCCGAACCAAGGGTACCAAGTTTAGTTCAAATTTAAGGAGTTAAAAACGTTAACACAATTGTAACAGACATAGTATGAATTAAGTATGTTTAGTGTTTATGATAATAATGTGGTGTTGTGTTTGTGATATCGTGTCGCGAAGTGATTCTGCGTGATTCCACCGCCTTCCGCAAAGGAATGTCTGAGTTTGTGCCGTATAAGAAGAGTCCACCGCATAAAACAATTGGTTGTTTTGTTTGTGAGCGTCGTTGCAAACAGTAGCAGGCATTCATTGTTTGTCTGACTTTTTCTGTTGAAAAGCAGACCAGGGTTCGATCTTAGCGCTGGTCCTCTGGCCAATGTCTAGTGCGAGTTCCCCGCGGACCAGTACGAATCGTTTCGCACTGGTCCGACTGTCCAGTGCAAAAATATCATTGTGTTATGACTGTCGTTTGATCGTTTAGAGTGCGTGGTTTTCGTTTGCGCTTCTATTCAAACAGGAAAACACGTGATCCATGCCTGTTAAACCGTAAGAAAAAGGCAGCAACATCACGTGTTAAATCATAAAAAAAAGCAATCGCAACATCACGTGACGATGTTAAATCGGAAGAAAAAGGGGAATCGCAACAAAGCGTGAGCTCTGGTAGCCTAGTACAGTACTCTCAAGAGATTTGATGCATAAAAATGTTAAGATTGTGCTAGAGTTTAGAGAGCATTTGTTTGATGAGGCCATAGACGCCATGCAAACCGCAACAGCTTGGCGATAAATAATCACTAGAAGGAGTAGCGATGCTACAATCCCACCCCAGACAAAAAAAATCTGTCATTTTTACATCGATTTAACGTCTGCAGACGTTGAATCAATGTAAAAATGACTGATTTTGCTGCCTGAGAAATAGCAAAAATCTGCCCTTTTGCGTCGATTCAATGTCGTCAGATGTTGAATGCACCCAAAAACAACATAATTTGCTACGTTGACGCAGCGTGCGTTTAGCTTAATGTGCTTGCAAACAGACTCGATGTCGCTTTCGAAAGTCGAAACCTCTGCAGAGAGTTGTCGCGGCAGTGAATCCCTTGCTGTGAAAATGAACTTGACGTCTCGGCCCGAGGTAACCACTAACCAACGTAACAAGGGCTGGTGCAAACTGCATGGCGCACACACGGCATAATCAACACAACAACGGACTCGCGCAAACTGCATAGCGCACACACGACCGTTGCCATAGAAACCCGATCAAAGGCGGGGAATGTGCGCATCTTTTGTTTCATCTGCAACACGAAAACGGGCTTCACAGCGAATTGAAACTTGAAAGCTGGTCAGCGATAAGTTGCGATATTGTAGAGAAAAGGGAGCAATGTCAAGTCAAAAACTTAATCAAACGTCTCTCTGTAACTATTTTTCAAGGGCTGTTTACGGATGTCAGCAACTTTTAAATTTATTCAAGGTGACGTGATGTTGAATTGATGTAAACATGAATGATTTTGCTTTCAACAGGTATATTTTCAAGAATATGATCAAGTTAGTATTTTCATTCCATTTACAGTATACCTTTTCGTCTCTTGTTTCATGCTAATAAATCTAGATCGTTGCTAAACTTTATGTTGTGCTTAGCTTAAAAAGTCGCAGTCCATCAACCGCTAGCCAACGCAGACGCATGGCATGTGTTTTGGTCGAGTTTTTATAATAATTAACGGTAGGTCGAACGTAGTGATAACTCCGAGTGTGGCAATAAAAGCAATCCTAGTGTGACGACATAATCACGTCATCCATCTGCGTGACATTTCGCTGAATTTACGTTGCTGCTGATGAAACACACTTTCGCCCCCACGGCCAAAAAAATAGTTAGGCGCCTATGAGGCATCAAATTAACTTAATAAATAGGTTAAATTAATAATGATTGTTGACTGTTATTATTGAATTGGGTACTATTGAATAAGAATACCGTACTTAAGGTTTATGCAAGATTGCTTAAAGAATTCACGTTCTGTTCAATAAAGTTCTCTTTATTACAAAATTTATCAGTAAACGGACGGACCAGTGCGATCTCGTGCGGACCAGTGCAAATGGTGAGCCACTGGTCCGGTTGGCCAGTGCGAAAAAAAGTTAAGGTCGACCCCTGCAGACCATGCCGATTGACTTGATACAAATGAAGCCTTGTCTTGCTTTTTGCTTGCTAGAGATCATTGAGGTCGTCGTAGCATTTAATTGTTAGCATTTGGCTTTTTGTATTCTTTGAGAGGCGCTAGAGAGAGAGTCGAGTGCAGGTGGCTCTGGAGCAATTTTTTTGTTTCAGGCGGCAGTACGCATAATCACGTCCTTCTGTTGTTCATGAATATGATGCAAGATTTCTGAAAAAGGCAAAGCAAATTGATTACAAGTTCAACTTTGAAATATTTAGCGACTTGGATTATAAGTCGACCTGTACAAAATGTAAAGATACGATTTGAAAGGCAAACAAAACTAATTAAAACAAAAGAACATAGGCATCGACAGGTCTAAATACCATTCACAAAATCGTAAATGTTCATAAGTCTGAACAGTCGTTCAGCAACTGCAAACAAAACACAGAAATAAAAAAAGATACAGTACATGAGTCAAAACCATGCGGTAGTTTCATGCAGTATGAAGACTTGAAGAGTAATGTTTCGTGGGCATATGCAATATGCATGCTTGCCCAAATATAGGTTAAATAGGTTAGTAACATGCCGTGCCAACCATTAGATATGTGCATTTGCATGCCACACGCTCAGTTGCAGACTTGCAGTCATATTCAACCATAGCCTACACAATTAAACAAAAACGCTGAGCAGACAACCTATAAAGAGAGAAAGGTTGAAATTGAAAACCACTGGTTCTGCATTGGAAAGGATGCAGGCAGTGGAGAAAAAGACAACGAATTCGCATTAATGCGATATTTACATTTTTCCTGCGATGATTTTAAAAAACAGATGGGCCAGCTTGCAGCCTACAAGCAACTTGAAAAAGAATTGCCAATTGGCTGAGATGCATCTCGTTCCGAAGTAGGCCTACTTGAGATGGCTATACTGGAAGACGCTGTACTGTCCTGCAAAGAACTACATAGGATGATTAAACAGTCAAATGTATTTAGAACAAACAAAAATAACCTAAATTGCTGCGAGTCTGCAGACTTCAAAATAAACAAATGGACGAATGCTGGAGTGGACAATCCTTAAGACCATTCGTCTCAGCACAACAGCTTGGCGCTGTTAAAAATACACAAACACTACAGTAAAAAGTTACGTAATTACAATATTAAAATACAACGTAAACGCAAGGTTTTGCAGCTTTTAATCACATGAGCTGCCTGTCGACTGTTCGGCGGATGACGTCACTGATTGATTGTGTTGTTGTTTAGCAACATTTCCGGGGTTCGAAGGTCCATCATGTTGTTCACAGCATGTGACATCATTTGTGGGGATAATAGCACTGTTAAGAAAAAACGTTATACAGTAACACAATAAATCGAAAACTGTTCACCCAACGTGAACACTAAGATTTGCCACGTCAACCGTATGGGTTGTCTTGAAGATTTTCAGCGATATGCTACAAAACGGTTATCCAACGTTGATCAGCCATATTGCGATACAAAATTACAAATGGAAGAAATTATATAGTGTCAGTTAAGTCGATGCGAGTGATGTCATCAATGGATGGTTTTGCTGAGTAAAAGTTAAGTGTGATGGATAGTGCTGTTTTGTCGATCTCAGCACCAGCACACGTGACAGCGATTCTGCCTTCTCAAGAGACAAAAAGATATTGCTAAATGCCAAGCAAGCTTACACAAAAAGTTCCATTGTCAGGGTAAAAAAAAAACTGTGCATACACAGTAGTGCAATGCAAACAAAAAACAGAAACAACGTTTCTTAAATCATGTTAGCTCCTAGTAATATTAAAAAAGATTGGGGCACACGAAAACTACAACCTCTTTGGGTGGCTTCGCATAATTTCCCCTGTCTTTGCGCCACAGAGTTATACAAACTGATGCTTCAGCTGAGAACATAAGGGTGGCAAAGTTGTGAAGCAAAGTCTTCACAATGATTTCTCCTATTTGGAGATCTCCTTGTCGGAGTAAAAAGACGCACAAACTCACGGATGGTTGCTTGGAAGCGACACCATAACGCTTTGCAGAGCTGTGCCTGCACGGAATGGCCCGATTCGGTGAGTCCGATTCGGTGAGTTCCCTATTCGGTGAGTTCCCTATTCGGTGAGAGCCTTTTTCGGTGAGAGCCCTATTCGGTGAGTTTTTTTTTTAAATTACTGCGCGCCGTAGCCTAATTATCATTGCCGTTATAGGGGTTATGGATTAGGGATTAGGGGTTTGGGGGTTTTTGGGGTTTTGGGTTTTTGGGGGTTTGGGTTTTTGGGGGTTTTGGGTTTTTGGGGTTTTGGGTGGTTTGGGTTTTTTGGGGGGGTTTGGGTTTTTTGGGAGTTTTGGGGGTTTGGGTTTGGGGTTGGGGGTTTTAATTAGGCTACGGTACCCGATAATTTTCAAAAAAAAATTCAAAAAAATCACCGAATAGGGCTCTCACCGAATCGGACTCACCGAATAGTAGCAGACCCGTGCCTGCACGTGTACGTCTGTATAAAAAGTGAGATTGAGGCACGAACCTGGCAATCTCCCATGCTAGTTGCATGTTTAGGTTAAGGCAAAAATAAAAAAAATATATTAAAATGAGCTAAGGATTTAAGTAACATTTGACACTGCGATAAATCTACAAAAAATTACATAATTATGTTTCCCTGCAACGGCAACTTGTTGGCAATTAGTAGGCTTTATCTAAGCAACGTTTAAAAACATTACATTTGGCGAGTGGCGCTTCGGCATAAAATTAAATTGTCGACATCGGCTGCTGAAATGAGTAGTCTGCCGTTGAACGATTCGCTTTATTGAGCGAACAACAACAAAAATCAGTTACGTTTAACAAGCAATAAATTGCTGGCATGGTGCTTAATAAGTAGGCTACAATACGCTACAGAAAAATTGTTGGCAAACCAACGCGTGAAATGATAAAAGGTGACATGTTTTTAAAAGATAATTATGAGCTCGTGTTGTTTTTATTTTTGACATACAGTAGAAATAAAAAATTTGTATAATAATGCACTTACCAGATTCTTCATAGTTTGGTGATCTTGTTAAACTTACTTTTTGTTTTTAAAAACCTACTTACGTGCGGGGTAACCAATGTGGTAATATATTATTTAGGTTATTTAAATATGAGAATGGTTTGTTTATAAGTTGAGTTGAATTTTACGGCTGTCTGACTACCTGATGGAAGTTCTGTTTATCTAATTTACCTAGTTTGGCTATCTGACTCCATGAAATAATTTCCACACAATTGTTATTCGAATTATAATTTTAAGTTATCAGAAGGTGTTTGTATAATGTTGTAGGTCTATAACACAATTTGAATTTAAACAGTACAGAATAATGAAATTACAGGATAGTGAAACATTATCACGAGTTATTACATTTTAATGAAACAATCAATTTAATGTTTTTCTGAGAGCTGAACTGGTCTAACTGAGCTCTCGCCAAATGCGAACAAGTCATTTTATAATCATCAGTTCCCTTTTTCTTATTGACTTCGGGAGCAGATTAAATGGAAAATTACAATTCTTTAGTAAAAGTAGAGCTGGGCGATATTGGTAAAATAATTTCGATACGATATTACCAAAAATAAAACAATATTATCTAAGTTTCGATATTTTACGGCGAATCGCAAAGCACGGCTTTCTATAACTGCATGAAAAACATATTAAGCTCTGGTACTGAAATGAACAACATTTATTGCAAACAATGCTGCGATTTAACTGTGGCGAACTAAAGATTTTTGGACAAAAATGTCAGCATGTTGACATTGCAAGGTTTTAGGCACGATCACTTCTTGGAAACAATTGAGCCACTAAGTGAAAACACCCTTTTCCTACTAACACTGGTGGCTTGAATGCACAAACGTTTTTTAATGCAAAATAGAGATGCAGCTGTGAGTAGCAAAACAAAATAAAGAATCAATAAGCAGGATTGCGTAATCACAAAGACTGCTCGCAATGCGTAAATAATTAAATGCACACACACTGGGTTGTCTGCGCATGCGATGTCTGTGTCACTGCGCATGCGAAAATGTTGCTATAATTTCAGTACATTTATAAACGATAAAATCGGAGCTTTGTGAATAAATATCGCTGCCGAAAAAATATCGTATCCAGGCCTCGAAATTTGTACTTTTTTCCAGCGGTCAAGCATGTCCTACCGGACTGGCCCTTTCAGCGGACATTTAATATCTCAACCGGACATATTTTTTGCATGTAGATTTTGCACAAAATCACGCTACAGTATTGTGTAGTCGTGTTTGTAGAAAATTTTCAGCAACAGAATAACTCTGCAATGGTTCATGGCTTAATTAACCGACCCTGAAGTATACTGGAGCAGATTGCTTGCAAATAAATCAGTGCGTTAATGACAGTTGTGTAATGACGCAATAAACACAATTGAAAACAACAATCCAAATTTCCTTATTGCAAAAGCAACTACGATCACTTATTCCGTGGTTTTCGCGTTATAGAATCGTTGTGCCAAGCGATTATGGCCGGCGCGGGGTCGTAAATCTCCAGCTCAGGACCGTCCAGACAAATGCGCATTAGTAACTCAATAGTGTTAGCCCTCAATAGTGTTAGTGTTAACTAACTAACACAATAGTGTTAGTCTAACACCCTCCCTTCTGTGTAGAAATTCTATTTCTATCAGTATCAGCGTGAATAAGGTCGCCACATTCGCCTAAGCACGTGCGGAACCCAGCTGAGACTTGCTTCTCTGTGACGTTTCTTTTTAACAAACGATCAATGCAACGCAATAATCCTCATTGTTAAAATTAGAATACATATCCTGCCGAAAAGTTCAGACAACTTTATTTCAAGGCAACATTGCAAGGCGTTGAAATGATGTAAAAATGGCTACTTTTGCCATCAGCTCGATAACCACGCCACTCTAATGTGATCTTGATCTTTAAAGCAATTGCCTGCACTACTGTATTATTGCTTCAGCTCCGTATTTGTTCGCGTTAAACAAACAATTGTAACAATTCAAATTTAAAATATATTTTGCTGCATTAGCTCTATTTTTGTCAAGAATTTTGCGGCGGTCATTTATGACCGACCAATGAGTCGGCTTCGGCAGACATTCGAGGTCATTCCGGAGGTCATGTCTGCCATGACCGCCGGAATTTCGAGGCCTGGTATCGTATCGAAATATCGTAATATCGCCCAGCTCTAAGTAAAAGGCAGGAAAACTTATATGTTGAAATAATGGATCGCTACACCATCAATTCATACCTTGAAAGGATCAAGAGAAAAAATTAAAAAAGTTGCTGATCGCAGTTTCCGCAAACAAACAAAAACTCTTAGGATCATTACCAGAAATTTTAAAATGTTTACCGAAACTCCGATCGACCCTAACCCTTTTAAAATATTTGCGGAAACTCCGATCAACCCTAATGGAACAACCCTAACTAACATGTTTGCGAACACTGTGATCAGCAACTTTGGCAAACTCTTAGGATCATTAAAATGAAATTTTAAAATGTTTGCGAAAACTGCTGAAAAACGGAAACTGGGATCAGCAATGGGGGAATTCCACATCAAATCACCTAAAAAAAAATGAAATTTTTAACACCACCACTTCCGATTATCTTCAAATTTGGTTTGTGTGCGAGTTCTGGGTAAAAAAGGATAAATTTCAAATTTTATCAAAATCCGGCCAGTAGTTTTGGAGTTATGGGCCTGTGAAATTTCGTATTTTGGGGGAAAATGGGGGTACCTGGCTTATTTCAAAATGCCATTTTTTCGCAACCACTGGGTGTATTTTAATGAAATTGGTCAAGGATTTCATTTCTGTTAATTTTCAAAAATAAGCATGTTTGGGGGTAATGACCTTTTGATCTTTGCTTTGGCCTGGACTTTGACCCTGTGGATCACGTGATACAAAAAACTTGTCTACCTGAAAAATATTCTTTGACACTATCTTTATAACATATGAAAAAATGGGAGAGGTAATATTTCTATTTTAGACATAGTTTTCACTCAAAGTTTGCATGTCTCATGATTTTTCAACAAATTTTCTTAAAATCACTTTCAAAATAGTACTATGGTATGCATAGGCGCCGACTTTTATTTTTGCATGGGGTGGCAGATAGCACAATATGGCAACCTAAAAACTTTCAAACTGCATGTTTTTGTTTGATTTTTACTAAGCGTGTTTCGTAGATGCAATTGTTATTTCACACCTGATTTGTAGCTCGATAATTTACAAAGCAACTTTAAAACAAAGCACAGGAGGTATGTCGTGAATTTTATTGTTACATTGCTGCTCTGACACTTAACATTTGGCAAAAGTATTTTTGCGAACAGCAGCTCTGACAATCTAACTGTTAATCAACTGGTCAAGTTGTAACCGTGAAGCTTCAGCTTGATAAACATTTACAATTAGGACGTGGTTCAATCGCTGTTGCGTCATGGTAGATCGCAAGTAGGTTTTTAGGCTCCTGAGTGCACTAAACGATCGCCTCGCAGGTGGTGGAAGGCAACGATAAGTATATTTTCACAATGCAGACCACGTTTGGAAGCATTAATGAAATTGTTTCATTGCTTGCAAATAGATCAAGCAGTTGCAAATCGGACATCAAATAGTTGCAAATCGGACAGAATGCTCTATCTTTGCATCTATCGTATTCTAGCCACGGGAAGTCGCTCTCCCACGATTTTTGATAGCTCCTCCCTTCAACAGCGATTATCCTGCTCGTGCTCGGTTCTTTCACCTCCCTGATAATGCTAACGCCTTTTGGCAGTGGCACACTTTCGTTTCGTTCAGGCGTTTGGTCACTTTCATGCTGGCTGAAATCCTGACTAGACGGTAGACGCAACAAAAAATGACTCAATGGAGGGCTGCAATTTTGAACGCTTTTTCAGTGGCATCTTTAAGTTGAATAAAACTGGAATGTCGGCGAAAACTTTTACTGGTCGACTTTTCGTAATTTTTTCTATGATGTATGAAAGGGATAAAAACAATTGCTGCGCGGAAACAATCGGCCACCCCCACTAGTGGGAAACAAACCGACGATGGATTATGATGATGATGATGTAACAAGCAACTCCTGTGTCAGACCAATAAATTCCCGCCTCACAGTTTGTCACGCATTGACACAGTGACGCAATATTACTGCATGAAGTAGATAACAAAGTAGAAATTAAAGCATGAAGTAGATGACAGTACACTCCAATTGAAATCGGAAAATAATTCAAAATGCAAAATGTTGAGTAATTGAAAAAGGTTGCTTTTATTATTGGGAATTGGCAGGGGGTGTAGCTTTCCTCGAATAGAATCATGTAAACGTGTAAATTTACAGAACGTTAAAACTGCTACTTTACATACTATACTTTTTAAATAAAACTCAAAAAGTTTCAAAAATTGCATTTTTTTAATGAAATTTGAAAATTGATATTCATTTAGGGGGTGGAGCTATCAATCATCGAGATAATTTTATTTCCAAGTATTTTATAGCTGGCATAATTTATAGCGATATTATGAGCAGTTTAAAAATTTTCAAAAAAGATTTTTGAGGGAGGCAAGGGAAAGATCGTATTTTATTAATTAATAAATCCCATTGTAAACCTAACAAGTGTAACAATGACTTATGACAAGTAACAAATAAAACGATCGCAACAACAACAAGGAAAAAACTCGTAGCCACGTGTTGCATAATCTTCACGTAGCCTGCTTGATGTTACGTGAGTATTATGCTTGTGACAAAAACAATCATTTTCTTCGCAATACTGTATTGGTTCACCTCTTGCTTTACGTTGACTTGAAGCGAAAACCAATGATCAAAAAAAGATTTAAACGTCCGTTCAAATTACATTTATTTGCAGTAAGTAATGTAACCTAAATGGGGTGGCTGCCACCCCGCCACAGCGGTTACGGGGTGGCGTGGCCACCCCGTAAGTCGGCGCCAGTGATGGTATGTACAAATGGAACGATATGCACATTGCATCATCAGAAAGAATGGGTCCAAAATGATGATGAGGGGTGTTTGTTTTTTTTGTAAAATAAGCTTATAACATTTAGTCTGGGAGCCTACGACAGAAGATTTCACCCCATAAGGTACAAAAGGTTTGACCCCTTGAAGTTACTGGGGTCAACCATGTCACTCACAAAAAGTATGGAAGATTGACCGCGCCGGGTGGATCTGGTCCCTAGAGCCCCCTAAAAAGCCCAAAAAGGGGGTTAATTTCACCCCATAAGGTACATGGACCAAACTTGGTGAAAACGAAGTTCTATGTCGGGACATCACAAAAATATCAAATCTAACAATATTTTCGAGTGGAAAGGTGATGTAAGACCCCCCCGAAAGTGACCCCCCGGGGGGTTAATTTCACCCCATAAGGTACATGGACCAAACTTGGTCAAAACGAAGTCTTATGTCAGGACATCACAAAAATATCAAATCTAACAATATTTTTGGGTGGAAAGGTGATGTAAGATGCCTTCAAAGTGACTTCCCTTAATGTGACCCCCTCGGAACGTTTATTTCACCCCATAAGGTACATGGACCAAACTTGGTCAAAATGAAGTCTTATGTCAGGACATCACAAAAATATCAAATCTAACAATATTTTCGGGTGGAAAGGTGATGTAAGATGACTTCAAAGTGACTTCCCATAATGTGACCCCCTCGGAAGGTGTATTTCACCCCATAAAGTACATGGACCAAACTTGGTCAAAATGAAGTCTTATGTCAGGACATCACAAAAATATCAAATCTAACAATATTTTCGAGTGGAAAGGTGATGTAAGATGACTTCAAAGTGACTTCCCATAATGTGACCCCCTCGGAAGGTTTATTTCACCCCATAAAGTACATGGACCAAACTTGGTCAAAACAAAGTCTTGTCAGGACATCACAAAAATATGAAATCTAACAATAGTTTTGGGAGGAAAGATGATGTAAGACTCACCTAAAGTGACCCCCCAGGGGATTAATTGCACCCCATAAGGTAGGCTACATGGACTAAAGTAGGTTAAATCGAAGTCTTATTTCACGGCATAACAAAAATATCAAATCTAACAATATTTTCGGGTGAAAAGGTGATGTAAGATGTCATCAAAGTAACCCTAAGAGGGTTTATTTCATCATAGAGTACATGGACCAAACGTGGTCAAAACGAAGTCTTATAGGACACCACAAAATATCAAATCTAACAATACTCTCAGTTGGGAAGATGATAAAAGACCTACCCAAAAGTGAATCTCCTCCTATAATTTAATTTACTTCATCCCTTACTCGAACCAACCTTGGTGTAACGGAAGTGCTATGCCAGGACAGTACCAATGGATTAAATCTAAAAATATTTTTATTTAGGTTTTGGTGAAATACATTCACAAGCTGTCCCATGATGCATGAAGTGGAACTATAGCCTACTTTACAAAAAGTTTTTGTATAAATCATGTTCAGTCAATCGAAAAAAGGCAATAGGACATGACAATACATGGCTTTGTAACACCAAAAACAGAAAGTACATGAGAAGCATATAGGCTACAGTAGCCAGAAAATTGATCGAAGATCTTGATACGACCACTAAATGTTGAATTAATCGAACAACTGACTATCCAAATCAAAACGTTTCGAAGTGAATCATTTGGAACGTTAATTCAGGCAGTAATGAACATTTTCCAGCTGCTACAATAAATAACCCAATAAACCCAATGTAGTAAATTTTTGTTTAATGCCATTTGCTTCATGTCTCTAATCAGTTATTGTAACTGTTCATTCATAAACAGAGATTGTTTGTGTAAATGTAAACGGTCGTTTCTTTATTCTTCATTGTCACTGCTGTCGCTTTCACTTTTTTCGTCTTATTCTTCGTCTTATTTGGATAGTCAGTTGTTCTATTAAGTCAACATTTAGTGGTCGTATCAAGATCTTGGATCAATTTTCTGGCTACAGTATAGCCACGGCGCCGATCCCTATAGGACAGTGGGGACATGTCCCCACCATCTTTTTACATGTCCCCACCATCTTTTTACATGTCCCCATCATCTTTTTACATTATTTTTGTAACGTAAAAGGGAAAATATTACCCGAATGTCACAATTTTACCAGTTAAACGTTTAAAATATGTTGAAAGGAGGGGACAACATTTTTGTTTTATGCGAGGCAGCCCCAACCGTAGTAGAAATGTTTTATTAGGCAGAGAAACCCTAGTGTAACTCGCAAATTGTATTTAATTTGGTTACGCCAGGGCCACACAGTGCAGAGTTTTAGAATTACTTTGAAAGAGTCGTACCAGCGTGTAGTGCAGTAAGTGTAGCTTGTGTTACTTTTGTATAAGAAAAAAGCTATTTTTTCAGTTATTATTACATTGAGGTTAAGAGCTGCTGAAATATCTTTACCGGTTTGGCAAAAAATTGTATATAGGAAAATCAGCAGTTGGAAGGCTGACAGGCAGCTTTTTTTCAATTGAAAAAACTCTTACCCTACTCAATTTTTAAAAGACTTGTGACGTTCCAAATCGTCTTCAGTGTGGACATGGCCATGGTCAACCTCCTAAACTTCAAGATCGATCGGTCAGAGTATTTTGCAGTCATTGACAGCTCGCAGCAAAATCTTACTGACTATTTCAAGTCGACCGATCTTGAGCACTACAAAATTCTACAAGAATCACTCTTTAGTGGAAAGCTACAATCACATTTGGTAGACGATTATCATCAGTTCTTTGACACAGAGTCCCTTGCACAAGATTTTCGAATGATATTCAAGAAGATACAATCCGCTGTTCGGCAAATGTTTCCGCAAGTGGAACTTTTGCTCATATCACCAGCCCGCTCGTGTTCAGCTGAACGCTCATTTTCAACTTTGCGACGTATCAAAACTTTGTTACGATCTACCATGACACAGAAACGGCCAAATCATGCAATGGTCTGCTATGTGCACAATAAAGTTTTGAATTCGATCAACCTTCATTACAAGCCAAGGATCAACCAAGGACTTCGTTTTTAGTTCGCCGGAGACTCGTTGCCGAGTTGCAGTGTTTGGACTTCTGCTGTCCAATGCTGACACAGACAATTAAAATACATCGCATTAGACTTGTAGCCTATCTACTGTAGGCCTATTTGTTTGTTTGTTGAACAGACCCCAATCTTTCAGCTCGCTTCGCTCGTCTGCCCTTTCTTTCCTAGTAAATGTCCCCACCAATCTTAGAGAGCGATCGGCGCCCATGACTGTAGCCTATATGCTTCTTATGTACTTTCTGTTTTTGGTGTTACAAAGCCATGTATTGTTACGTCCTGTTGCCTTTTTTAGATTGACTGAATATGATTTATACAAAAACTGTTTGTAAAGTAGGCTATAATTCCATTTCATGCATCATGGGACAGCTTGTGAATGTATTTCACCAAAACCTATATAAAAATATTTTTCGATTTAATCCATTGGTACTGTCCTGGCATAGCACTTCCGTTACACCAAGGTTGGTTCGAGTAAGGAATGAAGTAAATTAAACTATAGGAGGAGATTCACTTTTGGGTAGGTCTTTTATCATCTTCCCAACTGAGAGTATTGTTAGATTTGATATTTTGTGGTGTCCTATAAGACTTCGTTTTGACCACGTTTGGTCCATGTACTCTATGATGAAATAAACCCTCTGGGGGTTACTTTGATGACATCTTACATCACCTTTCCACCCGAAAATATTGTTAGATTTGATATTTTTGTTATGCCGTGAAATAAGACTTCGATTTAACCTACTTTAGTCCATGTAGCCTACCTTATGGGGTGCAATTAACCCCCTGGGGGGTCACTTTGGGGGAGTCTTACATCATCTTTCCTCCCAAAACTATTGTTAGATTTGATATTTTTGTGATGTCCTGACATAAGACTTCGTTTTGACCAAGTTTGGTCCATGTACTTTATGGGGTGAAATAAACCTTCCGAGGGGGTCACATTATGGGAAGTCACTTTGAAGTCATCTTACATCACCTTTCCACTCGAAAATATTGTTAGATTTGATATTTTTGTGATGTCCAAACATAAGACTTCATTTTGACCAAGTTTGGTCCATGTACTTTATGGGGTGAAATAAACCTTCCGAGGGGGTCACATTATGGGAAGTCACTTTGAAGGCATCTTACATCACCTTTCCACCCAAAAATATTGTTAGATTTGATATTTTTGTGATGTCCTGACATAAGACTTCGTTTTGACCAAGTTTGGTCCATGTACCTTATGGGGTGAAATTAACCCCCCGGGGGGTCACTTTCGGGGGGGTCTTACATCACCTTTCCACTCGAAAATATTGTTAGATTTGATATTTTTGTGATGTCCTGACATAGAACTTCGTTTTCACCAAGTTTGGTCCATGTACCTTATGGGGTGAAATTAACCCCCTTTTTGGGCTTTTTAGGGGGCTCTAGGGACCAGATCCACTCGGCGCGGTCAATCTTCCATACTTTTTGTGAGTGACATGGTTGACCCTAGTAACTTCAAGGGGTCAAACCTTTTGTACCTTATGGGGTGAAATCTTCTGTCGTAGGCTCTCGGTCTAATTTGAAAATGATGGCAAATGGGGGAGGGGGTAAAATATCTCAAATTCTGATGATATAATACATAAACGCTCCCAATTAATACTGCATAAAAATGAGTTAAATGACACAGTTTAGTCAAGACACAACAGACAAAATGTTAGGTTCTGAAAGTTTTCCATAGATACTTAGATAGCAATCACTGAGCTGACCAGTTTTTACACAACCTGTAAAGTTTAATTGTATCGTTTTTGGAAATAGTGTAACGACATCTGCCAGATGCAATCATGGAAGGAGTTTCAATGATACAAACAATGTTATTAATATTGATCCAGCATTTATCAGCAGAGGAAGGCCAGTAGAAGATTCTGTAGAAAACCTATCCACGGTTCATAATCATATATACAGCTAGAGGTGGGCACCTGCTACTTTTAAAGTAGCGCGCTACCGCTATTTGGGCCAAAGCAGCGCGCTACCCGCTACCAATTTACAAAAGTAGCGCGCTACCCGCTACCCCTACTCGGACCAAAGTAACCCGCGCTACCGCTACTTCCACTACTTTTGTCTAAATGACACTAGGAAACACTCAAGTCCCTAGTGACGCAAAAATGACCTTGAAAACGAATGTAATTATTCGTTTACGCTGTCATTTTAACGTCGTTATAGAAAACACATTCTAAGGGAAATTTATTGTTAAGCATCTTTCAAAAACACGAGCATTTCAAAATGAGGGTCACTAAGTCCTGCTTGACCTGCCCGCTTTCGCTTAAGCACATCTTTTCCAACAGGGAAAAGTCTCTCCACCACAGCACTGGAAGGAATGGGGGTGTTGTATTTAATGAACAGATATGTTTTAACTTGGTATTCGAAAAGCTCAAGGACTTGCTCTTGCCTGAAAAAAAGGCGTCCACAATTGCTAATTCCTTCTGCAACGACGTTTTGTGGGATGGCGCAAACACTCCAAAAAATACATCCTCGGAGTCATGACTGGTGTTGGTGTCACTCTTCTCGGTATCAACCTGGCTTGATGTCTCCCGCAACAGTCGAATAACGTTTGTCTTGACTTTTTCTCGCAGTGCGTCAGCATCATCCGTGGAAACGTGGTGCAGAAATTGTAGCCACGACGTCTTGAAGGAGGGATGAAGATATTATGCCATAACGCACTTCATGTTGTTGAAGCACTTGTTGAATCGTTTCTTCACCCCTTCAAGGACTTTCACTCTCAACTCCTCACAAGTCACAAGATCACTGATCTCGGTCAACTTCTTCTCGCAAATTGTGATGGTTGGAAGCAAGACTCCATAAGCCTTGGACTCGCCCTGAAGAATGTCTAAAGCCTGGCAGATAGGCTTCATCACACGGAGATATTCGTCGAAGAAGTTGACATCAGCTAGAAAAGATCGAAACTTTGCAACCAAGCCGATTATATAGCTGCTTGACCACGCCAGTATTGCAAAAAAAAACAAGCATTTTTTTCAATTTAAATTAAAAAGTAGCGGGTAGCGGAAGTGCGACTGAAAAAAAGTAGCGCCTCTCCTGCTGCCGCTACTTTGGAAAAAAATAGCGCCGCTACAAAAGTAGCGCGCTACTGCTCAACTCTGTATACAGCGCACATATGTCTGTGTTGCGATGTTGATAGGTTCACTCAATTCTTCAAGTGCAAGGTCTTTATCTCTCCCTCCTGTCACTGACACTATTTCAGGCAGATTTTTTTGAGCACTGAGTTTGTATGCGAATAACTTTGTTTCAGAAATCGGAACAAATTTATGGAATTTTAGTGTTCCTTTTATTGTCTTTGCCAACGAGAATCTTTTTTTCAATTTTTCTTTGCAAGCTTCATACCAGTCAGGCTTGACATTGAAAAATTGAATTCCTTGTATGTTAGCTTTGCAAAATGTCATAATTGACTCGGTAGTAAGGATAGCGTCACTGTAAGGCCTTTGCAAACTTGCCTTGGTTAAGAGGCGCTTCACTGTCCCCCCTATACCATCACGTGCACTCTTTCCATGCGAAGCAGCAAAAAAGTGCCATTCTGCCCTGATGCCAAAATCTTTGACATGATTACATAAATTGATGAAATTTGACTTATTCTTGTATTGGCCAGCACAGTCGTCTGTAAAATAATAAATTTTTTCAAGTTTAGGAAATTCAGCTTTCAAATAATCAATAAATACTTGTAAAAAAGCATAAACTGTGTAGGTGTTGTGTTCCATGAAATCGCTTATGATGCATACATTTCTGTGTTCAAGTGGTTCATCTGCCAGTCGACGATATGCAATAAACGGATGTAAAGTGGCCCACCTATTATCCCAGTGGAAGCTTTGCACTTCATCTTGTACTACATATGAGTATTGAGTAATTGTCTGCAAAGTCACCTTGAACAATGATTTCAGTTTTCGGTTTTATGGTTGTCTTCAAATTGTTCATACTGTATATAATACTTATTAGGGTGGTCCAAAAAAAACTTTTTTTGTAAATGTTAATGTCTCACCCTAAAATATTGTTACCATTGATGAGAAAATGATATATGTGAATTTTCATAAAGATTGGTTGATATTTAGGGGTTGCTACCGGGGTTCAAAGTTTTGTCGTTTGCCCCCATTTTAACGTTTTAAGAGGATGTGATACAGATATGATATGATACGGTAGAGTAAAAAATATGGTACAGTGCCATGGCATATTGCAAGAAAAATACAGTTTAATAATTACTCTATATAGTCTGTTTATAAACTCATGTACGTCTGTATTACGAATTATACTAACTGGTCTACATATATATACAAAATGTGCGACTTTGTATACTTGTGTTTAAAGTTCAGAGACTAAATTTGACAATCAATAACAGCTTTAGAAGACAGTAAATAAACTACATGTACAAATGTACATGATGTAAACTAATATACATAGTACATACATAGTTATTACCCTCTAAACCAGGGGTTCTCAACCGTGGCCTTCGGCCCCCCAAGGGGACCACAGAGCGTTCTCAGGGGAGCCACGATAAAAATCTTCATTAATAAATTATAACATGTATTGATGAATTATAACAGAATTGTGACACAAAAAACACTCATGTAGGTTAGGGTGAGGCTGATGCCCCTATGACTCCCAATTTTTCTGGTCCTTTCAACAAATGTTCTATATCATACAAATAGTAAAAATCCAAAGTTTCAGAAAAATTGGTTGACCCCTTGGGGTGCCAGTTTCATGTTCAAATTCCTGCAGTGGTGTGCTGTGCAAGTGTGCATACCCTCCAGCTTCGTATAGCAAAATCTAAAGAAATTGCCATTTTTAGCAATTTTAAGTCAATTTTGGATCTACTCGACAGGCCATGAATATGATCAATTGATCAAGGTGAGGTAATGGTCATACCGCTTGTAAATACATGTGAATTGGAGGCATTGCTTTGAGGGAGGCTATCTGCCATCAGCATGGCAGAACAAGGCAGCAACATACGCTATATATAAGGCTTATGTACTAATGTGGTCAACGATTTGCTGTAGGTTCTCAATTCATTTCAGTTCAGCCTACAGGAACATGGAACTATGTAGCCTACTATGGTGATACTATGAACTATGTACAGAAGTGCATGCAGTGCAGTGGTGTATTGCTTTCACTGATGAAATACAAGCATTGCATCCAGGTGGAACATGAAATAAAAGAGAAGCTGCCAAAAAAGTTGCTAATCAAATGGTTAGATCATATTCACTTGCAAACATAAACGCAATTACCCAAAAGAAGATTGATGGAAAAATTGTTAATTTTTACGACAAAGATTTGAAAAAGTTGCAAAAGATAAATGCCACTGATCGTGATCACAATACAGCAATAATAAATTTTCAGAATGTTTTAAGCAAAACTTTGCCAATTTGGCTTAAAAACATATTCAAGTTGCTTAAGGAGGAAGAAGATGTCAAATTTTTAGAAAGTATGATGACAAACAGGATTGCCACATTTGCAGGTCGAGACATGGTAACAATAGAAAAAACAAAAATGGAACCGAGCAGCACTCTGTAGAATTAGCTAAAAAGGAAGAAAACTAGAAAAAGTTAGACAATTCATAGACCCAACACTTGATGAAACAGCAGACTTTTCATCTGATAATGACTCGGAAACTGAAGCTATTTTTCCAACATCTTACAAAAGGTGTCATCGTCAAAGATGGCACAACGATTCGGGTGCCTTATGATATCCTCAAATACCCTTCGATAGTTGGGTGTTGTTTGAGGAACAAAATTAGCCCTGTGGCCTCTTCTATAATGATAAGGGAATTTATCACTGCGTGTGGTGGAGATATGTCAAAGGTGAACCTTAATTATACACACTACATAGGCAGTGAGGTATCGCACCAAAACAGCTAAAGAAACTGCCAGTGCCATTAAAGAAAAGTGGCAACCTCCGTTACCTGGGACTAGATCCCTACATTGGGATAGAAAGCTGATGTCCAGCCTCAATTTAAAGGTCATTGATGAAAGGCTGCTACCTGTCCTTGTTTCTGGTCCGAGTGGCGTTAAACTACTAGGAATGCCTAAGTCGCCTGCTAGCTCATCAGAACCTATGGGAGAATTGATCAGTACTGCAACAGAAAAGCTACTTGATGATTGGAACTGCAAAGCATCGGTGGGAGCTATGGTGTTTGATACCACCAGCTCCAATACTGGCCACATCACAGCTAGCTGTATTGCCATCCAAAGTAAGTTAAATAAATCGTTATTTTGGCATGAATGCAGACATAACGCAGGTGAATAAATTGTCGGCCGGGTGTTTAATAACCTGCGAATAGAATCATCAAAATCTCCTGATGTTATGATATTTTAAAGATTCAAAGAAAACTTCAACAACTAGTCGTATAGTGGTTTAGACAAAATTTCATTTTCCTATATCGATGATGCTCAGTGCTCACCCTGAACTTGAAATATACATTAAAATAAGAGCTGATGATAGTAATGAAAGCTATCTCACATTCCAAGAAAACACCAAGAGATGATTACAAAGAGTTTATTGAGCTCACAGCCTTCTACCTACAAGCAGACATCTCCGATGTACACAAAAAGTCCCGGTTCTTGAGCTGTGGGGCAATGCATAAAGCCAGATGGATGGCAAAATTGATTTATGCTATTAAAATGCCACTTTTATCCGAAGAAATTCTTGCCTTTCCATAGAGTCCCACTATTTGTACCCCAAAACAACTGTAGAAAATTCAACGTTTTGTAAAATTTGTTGTGTTTTTTCATGTTAAAGAAATTGCAGAGTCAGCTTTATTTGCTTTCAAAACACATCTTTAGTATCTGACAGCAGAATCTTTCCTGTGATCTTGTTCAGTGATAAAGCAAATGAAAGTGACAAGCAAAGCTACACAACTGCTGTCTTTTGAAAAAGCATCAAAACCCTTAAAAAGATACAGCACTGGGTTTGGAAAACCACAGTTTCCTGATATTTGCACTTTCACCTACTCAATTACATGGGTCTGCTACTATTCGGTGAGTCCGATTCTGTGAGTCTGATTCGGTGAGTTCCTAACCTCTAACCCTAACTCCTAACCCCAAACCCTAAAACGGCAATGATAATTAGGCTACGGTACCCGATAATTTAAAAAAAAAATTGAAAAAATTCCCCGTTAAAGGATCGGACTCACCGAATCGGACTCACCGAATCAGACTCACCGAATCGGACTCACCGAAACGGGCCATTCCGCAATTACATACAAGGATTGGTTCGAACGAGACTCTTGGTCTTTCTTTGAATTGCTGAACATTAACACAGAGTTTTTGTATAAGCCTGTCTGCTCGTGGAAAACGGTCTTAAAACGGATATCAATTTTTTTTAATGCCAAATATGTTATCAAATCTCTGCTGGTTACCAACGATTGTTCAAAAAGAGGTGTTAAGCTCACAAGTGATTTTATCAGTGGATATAGGCTGGAAGAAAACTTTCAAAATGTGCTGCAAGTTGTGGAACATGAGCAGAACCAAATCTCTTTCTCTAACCAAAGAAAACGACTAAAATTGACTTCATAAATCATTCCTATTTTATCCTTGGGTCTTTTCAACAACATCAAACTGTGAAAAATGGTACTGACAATGAAGTTCCTTTTGGCAAAACAAATTTTTGATTGTATTAGAAACGCACTTTATGTGGGTTTTTTTAACAAAAATGACATTTTTTTCAAATTTTTAGATCAAAACTGGCACCCTTAAATGCTAATTTTTTACATCTTTTTTTTTAAATAGTGATTGTAGAGAGGCTGTAGAACATATATACAAAGGGCCGAATGACTAGCTCAAGTTTTTAATTTCTAAGGGGCACCAGCCTCACCCTAATGTAGGTGTTAGTATCGTAAAGCTAGCTAAAAGCATGTTTTTTCATCATATGTTCTATCTCACTGCATGTTGCATCATCTTTTGTGATTGTAACGTAACAATTAAGGATACCGTACGCTTGATTTACTAGCGTAGTCTATTACGAAAAAGAAAGCATTAAATCATTTAATCATTCGTTAACTGTTTTTATTGATTTTGTTTCATTGTTCTTTAAACAAATACATTTTTATTTTGCTCAAGGGGGCCATGGTCTTTTAGAGCCACAGTCTGGGGGGCCATGACTCAGAAAAGGTTGAGAACCACTGTCTAAACCCTTGACAGCCTGTTTCACCCTAAAAGGGTAATCATCAGAAAGTCCTCCTTTTAGGTTAAAACAGGCTGTCAAGGGTTTAGAGCAGTGGTTCCCAACCTTTTTGACCTTGCGGCACCCTATCGAAGAGATAAATAGTTTGCGGCATCCTGGCAAAACTGGGTCAATTTTATGAGATTTCTGTATTTCAAGTAACTGTATGAAATAGCACAGAATGAGTTGTACAGTATAGCGCGCATAAATAAATGTATTTATTCAAAATTTAGTGTGAAATTTGGGCTTGACTTCTTGCACAAGTCCCTTAATATCTCGAGGCACATTCGACAAAGCCACCCACATTTCTTCCTCGACTATAAGCAGTCGTTCTCGTTTTTTTAGTTTTAATGTTCGTTTGTACGAAAAATCCACTAATTTGGAGACCCAATTGTAATCGCAAAGCAATTCACAAAATATATTCATATAAGTATAAAGCAGTGCTCCGCAACCGGTGTGCCGCGGGATAACTATCATCAGAACATACTTTTTGAAAAGAAAGGAGTTTTTATGTTTTAAAAATTCTCGCTTTACCACTGCAAGACAACTCAAACTCTAGCTAGACTTCCCACAGTGCATTTATGATTTTTTTGCCTCACATTGAAGTTTTCACAATGGGAAGGCTGCCCTAGTTTTAAAAAAGGCTGGTTAACGTGGTAGTGCGTTTTTAGAAGTCAGGCTAGGTCATTTTGAATTGTCAGTTAGCAGTGTTTAATGAAAAATTTCGTAATATTGAAAGCACAGCTATTAAGTGTAGTAGCCAACGTTTTGTCAATGGCGAGTCCATAACAAACGAGTAGCCTAATTATTTTGCAAAGAACTTCCAGCCAGGAACGAACGACTGGCCAGGAAATTTTTAGAGTGACCAACGAGTTTTTCATAACCCATGGTATCCATTGGAATAACTGCATCAACGTTTGCACAGATGGTGCTTCAGCAATGGTGGGCGAAGGAAGAAGTTTAGCTGCATGGGTAAAACGTCAAAATCCAGCCATTCAACTTATGTATTGCTGCTTACACAGGGAAGCCTTGATGATCAAACATTTTACAAGGGAGCTGACAGAAACAATGAATGACTGTATCCAAATTGTTAACTTTATTAAAGCAAGAAACAAGCGCAAATATCTCATTTAAAAGATGATAGTTATTTTTTACATTTTGAAAATGTGTCGGCCGAATTGTGCGCAAAATTTTAAAGAGTTTTTAAGTGTGCCGTGAGTAAATAAAGGTTGCGGAGCACTGGTATAAAGAATAAATCAATTATAACTTAGCCTTTTCTCGATTAGCTATGTAGGCTATCGTGTTTGTATGCGCAGGTATGGTATCCCCCATGCAAAAGTTTCTATTTTATAGTGGTTCGCAAACAATCGTGCAATTTTATAATCGTGCTGGGTCACACAATCCGATAATCTATCACTGCAATTTGACTTTGTGCGCCGTGAAACGCAAAATAAAATCATGAAACCTGGCAATAATGATGCGTTTCAAACGTTTTTATGGAAAAAACAGCAACGATTCAAAATCTCTTTCACGCTGTTATTCCTGGGCGAGAAAACAAAGGCTTATTGTGGATTAGAGTTAAAATAAATAAATAAATTCCACACTTAACGGGTTAAAGTTAAAATATCTCGCGGCACCCTTGAGCATTGCAATTGGCACCCCGGTTGGGACATTGCCGAGCGTGGAGTGGCGTTGATCACGGAATACAACACATTACACACATGTGACGAAGAACAAAAACAGTATCTTTTGCGTGTCGTCTAGGCTGTACCAAATTTTGGTAACTTTGTCGGATTACTTAGCAAGTTTCCCAAAAGTTGTGGCTTAGGTACCTAATCAAAATGCCATATTTATTTTTTGAAAAAAAATTGGTCTTACGCCTCCTCAATGCTTGTTTCCATGACGACGGGCCCAAAATTGACGAAACAGCTATAACTCCGGAACCACTAAAGGTAGAACCAAAATTTTTTTTTCAAAAGATGCAGAATACCCAAGTTCCTATCTGTTGTCAATACATTTTGTAGGCCTATGTGCACCACTTTTCCCAAAATTTACAAAAAACGTGTTTTAGCCATGGCGATCTATACTACTGGCCATCCCAACGTGGCAACAGCCAAATAATGTGGGGGCCTATACGAAAATTCAATTTACCAACTGAGATAAGTGTTACAACATATAATCAGCAATTTTTATTGGTCAAGTAATGTTTTTGAGCCTAAAAATTGTAAATACAGTGCCAAAAGGTAATTAAGATGTAGAAATATTATTAAATAAGTGGCAAGAAAGCAGGACAATAGCTACATGTTAAGAATACAATGAGAATCAAGATATCAACAGAATCAAGGTACATGAAATCAAGAGTGACCAACTTTCAAAACACTCAGTATGTTAAAAACTTCATTTTCTAATCCAGAAGTATTTGTTTGTTAGTAATAAATCATGCAAAGACGCCTTTTTTACGCCTAATATCTGTTAGTTGCCAAAACTTAATAGGCCCCCACATTATTTGGCTGTTGCCACGTTGGGATGGCCAGTAGTATAGATCGCCATGGTTTTAGCCTATTTATCAGCAACAACTGCAAACACAAAGCAATGAAAATGAATAAGTATAATAGCTAAAATCCTATTTAAGCAAATCAACAAAGGTTAAATAGTTTCACACATCAGTTAGCAAATAACACTTCTCTAAACTTGCACATTTCAGCATGTCTACCTTGAATAAAACATAAAACATATACTGTACAAACAGTCAGCAATAACTAAACAACAATCGATTGGCAAAATTAAGCTGAAATCTCACATTGCAACCAAAAAAGTTTAGCTACAATTGATATTGACATTCCCAGGTAAAGAACATTACACAGTGCAATAATACCAAAATAGAATTGCTGAATATGTTTCAACAACAAACTAAAACAATTCATAGCAATAACTAGTTTATGCCAGAAAGCACAATGCAACACAACAGGCTGTGGTCCACAGTCAATTGATTGTTTAATCCATCACAAAACTCATTCTTGCAACTTCAACAATAGTTTAGGTGCTGGAGTGCTGGTGTTCATGGTCTTGAAAAGGCTTTTTTAGTCACTCTTTTACTAGATGTTGCTGCTCCAAGTTGAACATGTCGTAACTGAGAGACCATTTTTAACAATATTTGCTGTTGTTGCAATGAGGTGCTGCTGTTCGGACAGGATTTTCCTAAAAGAGGTCAAATTTCTGACCCAGTCAGAAAAGACCACAAAGAATTTCTGTGCTTAAGCTTGATCTATTTAGGAGGAGTCTTACCTGAAGACACAATTTTTTCAATAAATGCTCCTGGTGCCATTTCCCATGCCCGTTGAATGGCCAAAGTAATTTATACATTGAAAATTGCTTTGTTTTCGTCTTCCCTGCAGCGCAATGACTTACTGGATAAACAGTTACTGGAACAGATAAGATATTCGGCTTTGTTTCTTGTGATTTATGACTTGAAGCCTCAAGTGGTTAACTTTTACCAACCCAACTTTAGCGCCAGCTGCAGATTTGAAACTGCATCAAACCCTGAACACCGACTTAACATCCATGGAAAGAACCTCTTCAACCCATCAAGCTGCAAGGATGATGCCAATGCTTTCACCATACCTCAAAAAGCTGGACTGCCATTTACGCTATTTGTCAGAAAGACTAGTCGTTTTGGTCGTTTTTAGTAATGTCGTACCCATTGGTGACAACAAAGCTATGGTGAAATCTCGTTTAAAATGCAAGAAGAATAGCAAAACCAAACTTTCATTACAACAAATGCCGGTTCTTTATGACACTACAACATTGGCGGACTTGATTGGTCCTGATTCTTGGACACTGATTGATATTTTGAATGTTGACTGGTCTTTTCTAAAGACTGATCCAGGTTGTTGGAATGTTAATACATCATACAAACATGCTCAAGCCTTAGTGCAGTCACTCAATGTTGTGAATGATGCAGCAGAACGGGCATTGGGTCTGTTGACTGCCTTCTACACTGGTAAAGTAACTAAAAATCCAAAACAACAGCAAATATTGCTAAAAATGGTGTCTCAACACATGTTCAACTTGGAGCAGCAATATCTAGTGAAAGAGTGACTAAAAAAGTCTTTTCAAGACCATGAACACCAGCACTCCAGCACCTAAACTATTGTTGAAGTTGCAAGAATGAGTTTTGTGATGGATTAAACAATCAATTGACTGTGGACCACAGCCTGTTGTGCTGCATTGTGCTTTCTGGCATAAACTAGTTATTGCTATGAATTTTTTTAGTTTGTTGTTGAAACGTATTCTGCAATTCTATTCTATATTATAATGGTATTATTGCACTGTGTAATGTTCTTTACCTGGGAATGTCAATATCAATTGTACAAAGCTAAACTTTTTTGGTTGCAATGTGAGATTTCAGCTTAATTTTGCCAATCGATTGTTGTTTAGTTATTGCTGACTGTTTGTACAGTATATATTTTATGTTTTATTCAAGGTAGACATGCTGAAATGTGCAAATTTAAAGAAGTGTTATTTGCTAACTGATGTGTGAAACTATTTAACCTTTGTTGATTTGCTTAAATAGGATTTTAGCTATTATACTAATTCATTTTCATTGCTTTGTGTTTGCAGTTGTTGCTGATAAATAGGCTAAAACACGTTTTTTGTAAATTTTGGGAAAAGTGGTGCACATAGGCCTACAAAATGTATTGACAACAGATAGGAACTTGGGTATTCTGCATCTTTTGAAAAAAAAATTTTGGTTCTACCTCTAGTGGTTCCGGAGTTATAGCTGTTTCGTCAGTTTTGGGCCCGTCGTCATGGAAACAAGCATTGAGGAGGCGTAAGACCAATTTTTTTTCAAAAAATAAATATGGCATTTTGATTAGGTACGGTACCTAAGCCACAACTTTTGGGAAACTTGCTAAGTAATCCGACAAAGTTACCAAAATTTGGTACAGCCTAGTGTCGTCGCCGATCACCGTCAGCGATATCCAGACTGCAGTAGAAAGACCCTCGCGCAATAATTCCTGTATGTAGTTTATTTGTTGTATTCTAAAGCTGTTAATGAATGTCCAATTTAGTCTCTGAATTTTAAACACAAGTATACAAAGTCGCAGCGGTGACGCGCTCGCTTTCCAATTATGCAATCCTGGTTTGACTCCCGGCTTATACTGGTTGTTGACAAACACCGCCCACGCCCACCTCTACCCAGGGTATAATATATTGGGTGGGCGTAGTTGCTGAAGTAAAGGCGGCCGAGAGAAAGGAACTGGCCACCCTACTCTCGTTAGTGCCGAAGGCTTAGTATAATGAGAACCTCATCCCTCGATACTTGTATTCAAGTATGGGACTCACCTTTACCTTATACAAAGTCGCACATTTCGTACATGTACACCAGTTAGTATAATTCGTAATACAGACACATGAGTTTATAAACAGACCATAGAGTAATTATTAAACTGTATTTTTATTGCAATATACAATGGCACTGTACCGTATTTTTTACTGTACCGTATCATATCATATCCTCTCGAAACGTTAAAATGGGGGCAAACGACAAAACTTTGAACCCCGGTAGCAACCCCTAAATATCAACCAATCTTTATGAAAATTCACATATATCATTTTCTCATCAATGGTAACAATATTTTAGGGTGAGACATTAACATTTACAAAAAAATTTTTTTTTGGACCACCCTAATACTTATGTTGTGCCTTAGCAGTGTAACTATGTCTTGTCAATTTCATAATGTGATATGAAAGCTTTTCTGTGAATTCAGTTTTTGATTCAACTAATGTGATCAATTCAGCCCGATCTGTACTAATCCATTGCTGGTATGTTACATCTTCTGGTATTTCATCGCAGCTAAGAAGATGCTGCATAAGCACATTTTGTCCAGGACACTCTTTGCAACTTCCCATCATACATGCTTCATTCTCTGTTGAACACACACAAACTGCCATCAGGTCATCTAATGAACACATTTCAAACAAGATTCAACCATTAATTTAGGATTTTGGTGATACACACATACACATACTGAATGTGTACCAGTTGCACCGACAAGTACACACCATTGTGGTCTCAGTTTGGCAAAGGTAGAGAATCCAATTTTTTCTTCTGGATGCAACTCTTTCCATGAAGCATAGAGTTTCTTCAAATTTGATAGTACTAAACGCTTTTGGTGATTTTCCTTTAGACCATCTTTATTTCGGGTAGTTATTGTGTCTTTTATACCAGGGCACATACGACTATTATCATCATTTTGGTAGAACTCTGTAACATTCTGCATAACTTCTGCTTTCAAAGTTTTGCTCAAGTTTTTGCCACATGAACCAAGTATACCTTTTTTTTGTTTCACTGCTCGACTTTTCTTAACCATATAGTTTGTAGCTCCAAATTCTTTCATTGACCTTTCTATTGTATATGGGGACAACGTAAGAATTTGGATGCGTTCCTGATATGAATTAGATTGCTTGTACTTTGCTGTCAGTTCATTCATCATACCTTTATATAATTTCAAATCACTTTCACCATTATCTTCATTATTAGAGTCCAATGTCTCAAGTGAAACTTTGTATGATGACTCTAATTTTCTCTTCAATGCTTTTGTGGCATGTTTGAATTTTCTTTTTCCTTTCCACTTTTTACTGGAAGGTGGCAGTCCCCCTGTTTTTACTGGTGTTTTTCCCAGTGTTAACAAAGTAGCATTAATATCTAATAAAGAATGTTCTCTTTCTTCTTCAATATCAACGTCCTTAATCTTATTTCTGTCATCATTGGCAATCTGGCATCCTTCATTGCTATATCATGACCTGTTTAACTTACCACTATCATCAGCACTATTCAAAACTTTTTTAAATTGTTTATGCATGTCCATCCAACATTCACAGCACAGTTTTTACCAGGAGCTATCAAATTTACCTTATACTTTATCAGACTGACCATGCTATAACAGTATGGCGAAATCGATTTCTGATTATTAAAAATGAAGCTGGTACACTGTTATTGCAAGAGCAGCAAGGCTTATTCTACAATATATATAAGGTTTAAGCTAACCGGATTTTATGAAAATTTCACAGATATTGTCCTCTTTGAATGAAAATTATGGCTAAACTAATAATGTTACCTCTCCCATTTTTTCATATGTTATAAAGATGGTATCAAGGAATATTTTTTATGTAGACAAGTTTTTTGTATCACGTGATCCACAGGGTCAAGGTCAAAGCAAAGGTCAAAAGGTCATTACCCCCAAACATGCTTATTTTTGAAAATTAACCACAGAAATGAAATCCTTGACCAATTTTCTGCAAAATGAAACCAATTTCATTAAAATACACCATGTGATGAGGAGGATGGTAGTGCGCTCACCCACATGCTTTGAGGCCAAATTTATTGCTAAGACGGCGTTTTATGGTAGATGTACTTACATTTGTACCTTTACACAACAAAGCCGATCTAAATTTTTTACTGGAACACGTGGGTGAGCGCACTACCATCCTCCTCATCACATGATCATCTCTTGGACTGGTAACCCTGGGTCTACCACCCTTTTTCAAGTCCACTAAACTTCCCAATTGTTTAAGTTAAACTATTGCCTGATGGACTGCTGTCTTGCTGAACTTTAGTCTTTCGAATATTTTTCTTTCTGAGTACCCTTCTTCCCTTAATATAACAATTTTTGACCTCTCCACAGTTGAAAAGCTCCTTTTTTTGCTCATTTTTTTAGCAACAAATCTTGAAAAAGAGTTTAAATTTTTATTTCTGAAAGAAATAGCTCATTCATAAAGGCTCAAACAGAAGACTCTGTTACATAACACTGCAGTAACGGCATAAAACCAAATATGACATAACGTTTAAAATGATTTCCATAGATTTTTGTAAGAATCCAAAATTTTGACAGGTGGTCTTAAACTTTTGAGCGCGACTGTATAGTTCAGATTTAACTTGCTTGTCATAGCACTTGTATTTGTGTGGCAGAACAAAGGTATTCGACAGCAAGACAAGAGTCATTATGAGGGTCATTACATGCGAAATGAGCAAATGGGTTACACCACATGTCATAGATTTTATTGAAATTTGGCATACCGTACTTGTAGATGTCAAAGAAGTATAAAGATGCAAAAAAAAATTTTTGAAAATTTTAAATATTAGTTGAGTTATGGTCATTAGAAAAATCACCATTTTTGCCTGTTCCGCTTCAGTGATTTTGTCCAATTTCTTATTATATTTATAATTTCTTAAGCTATCATCAAACAAAATGGCTGAAAATTGCTAGACAGACATTTTAAGACCCAAGGAATCCAAAAATGTAAATTAAAAAGTGGACAGAGAACTTCTTAATATGATTATAAAGGTTTCAATTTGCTACATGCATTTTTCGGATGCCAAACTTTGGGGGCCTATAAAAAAAAATGGGTACAAAATTTAAGAACTGAAATTCACATGTTTTATACTTATACCTATACTCTTTCATGTCAAAATAATACTCTTTCATGTCAAATAAAAAATATGAATTAATTTTGATAACTACTATGATAAAAGCTAGATTTTCTGACTTGCAAATTTTGTACTTTTTTACACTCATTGTTCAAGATTTTTGTCTATGACATCACAATTTACATTATTGCTTGTTGATGACGTCACAATGTACATATTGTTTGTCATGATCTTATAACAAAGTTAATGTGCGTGATAATTTGATTATGGCAAATCGTAAAAGAACGTAGTTTGTCCAAAAATCCAAATGTTTAATTTTTGTCTGAAAAAGTCACTAATTTCTAAAATGCTAAAACAGGCCTTGAATTCAAACGATTTTTTAATTCTAAACTCAAGCTTTCTATGTTTTTGTGACTGTGCAGTCAGAACTCAGAATGTGCTGTACCGTAATGTAAATATGCAACAAGGCATATATTTTTTCTCTTTATTGACCTTGTGCACAACTCTGCTTGACCTGATCCAATTGGGTCAGTTTAAATTGAACAAAGCAAACAGAAGATTGTTGCCACAAAAAGCCTTTGCACTCAGTTGCCTACAGTACAGCTTCCAAAATGTCTGGATGTTTCATTTGTAAAAATCGACACATCAGATGGCCATTACCAAGGTTTGACTTTGAATGTTCGAGACCGAGACACTAAACTCAGTGTCTCCAGACGAGACACGTGTCGACACTGTATCACACTTTACCATATTGTAAAAACATGCTTGTCATCCAATCTGTATACTTTGATTTACAAATTTTTTTTTTTAGTAGGCTGTTTATGAAAATAATCTCAACTAGGCCTATTCCGATTGACGTTTGTAAATCCAACATTAGCTTATGATTAGTGACCTTGTTAATTGTCAATTGATCTATTATAAGTCGCTTTTTATTAAGAATGTTGTAATTTTCAGAAATCAAGATGATTATCAACTTGTGAGGAAATTGGGAAGGGGAAAATATAGTGAAGTTTTTGAAGCATTCAACGTCACTGAAAATAAAAAAGTTGTAATTAAAATTTTAAAGGTAGGCCTACTGGTAGTGGTGCCTTGGTTTTGTTATTATATTTGATGCATGTACATTGGCGTAATTTTTTTTAAAAATTTGACGAAATTAGGGGTGCTCTAAGTTATCTTATGAAAATTGTCAATATAGGCTAATCAATTGAAAACCTGACCGATGGAAAATGTTAAAGCAAATGACTCAATCTAATAGTAAATTCAACCATGTTTAGCCTACGTCATGAAACGTCGAATCAACATAAAAGAAGATAATTTTGTCGTATGTGTAATCGAATAGACTGCAGCGGTATGTCAAACGATCAGATAGAAATGAAAACAAGTATTACATGCGAGGCGAAAGTGATCTTACATTGAATATTGAAATATATTCGACTTTAATTTGTGCACGTCTGCCTTATAATGCGGCTTGCTATAAATGAATCACATCCAAATTTGTTTCTGCGGGTCGTTGTCTTGGAAACAAACTCCGTGACAAGTTCTTCCATGTTTAATTTCTCCGCCAATTCGCGATGACTACCTGTAACGGCCAAATTGTTCAGTCGTTGTTGCGTTTGAGTGCTGCAAAGGTAGGTCTTCAAGCGTCGTAATAACGAAAAGGAACGTTCGGCTTCACAGGAAGAAGTCGGCATAACAATGTAAGTTACCAAAGCTGCATATATATTTGGCATTATATCGACCATTGACGGCTGTGCAATGAATTTCTGACGTAGCGTATTCACTGTCACAACATCACCGTCACGTTTGCATCACAACAACAACCACTGTTTGCGTTCACGCAGCAAATCCTTGCGTTCCCAGTCACCATCATAAAATTTGCTTACTTTCGTAACATCGGCTTCTTTCATTGTGGGATTCTCTAGCAGCTCTAGTAGCAAGTCTGCCATTCGGTATGATGAAGAAGGGAAACGGCTAACGATTGCATCTGACGCCGTTTGCAGAATGTTTTTGTAGACGTTTGAGTAGAAAACAGCACTTCTTGACGCAGTGCGCGTGTTTGTGCTTAATTGTTACGCAATAGTACAATCATGTCTGCCTTTGATATGTGTGGCGCTGCGTACCACCCACAAATGTAAAACACTGAAAATATTGCGCTTTGGTGAAACGACTTTCAAGAAAGAAAAAAAAACGTTATTTAGCAATGCAAATTTCCATTTGAATCGGTGTATTTTGTATGCAAACCAGGGCCCAGGGGTGCTCTCGCATTTATGTTGTTACCTCAGATTTTCATTTTGGGGTGCTCAAGCACCCTTCGCACCCCTGAAATGACGCCTATGTGCATGTATAATATAGTATATAATTAAGGTGGCTCTTATTTGTCAAAAAATGAAAATTATTTGAATTTTGCTGAGAACACCCTTTTAAATGGTAAGGTTGTCAGAAAAAATAACTCCTACAAAAATGTTTTGAATTTGAAATTGATTTAGGGGTTGCCCTCTCCCCCTAAAGTTCTGCATCCCCCTCCAAAATACCAAACCTGCATAATGCATCTCAAAAACTGCTTGAGCTAGAGATACGGTTTTTGTGTCAAAAGATGCAGAAAGCATGATTTCCTATCTGCTTTCTGAACAGTGATTGTGCCTAATGCCTATCTTGAGTAGAAAAGCAGTCATTTAGAAAAAAAACTTTTTTAGGTATTCTAGCACAAAACAGCGCTGAACAAGTATTGTGGCCTAAGCTATTCAATAAACAAAGTTCATACACTAATCTGTAAAACTGGTAAAGCAATAAACGAAATAAGTGTTCCTAAATTTTTTTGCATTCATACATAGCTAAAATGCCCCTGTTTTTTGTCATATTTCTTGCAGAAATTTCTGAGCGTGCAATCCACTATCAAGCTCCAGGTGCCATGTATCGCGCTCATTGGATGGCGAAGGCGATTTATACCATCAATATTTGGATGTTTTGTCATCAATTCAATATGTTAAAGAAAGAAGCACAAGGTATTCGAGAATTAGACACCTGTTCTGTTGCGTTTCATCTGAAAGCATGGATAACATCACCCAATGTTATAGAAGAACCACTAAAGGATTTTGGACTTATGGATCAACTTCTTAATTATCCGCATACAAGTGTTTCTGCTGCAAATAGCAAAAAGCTTGGTCTGCATTAATGGCTGTTCGAAGAAATGGTTGGACTAGCCTGGTTTGACTCTGGATTGTCTGTGGAAAGTAAAAGGCTAATGATGGCAACCATGTTACTGTAGATCAGGGTTGACGAACCTTTTTGCGGCTGCGGGCCACTTTGTCAATTACACATGAGCTATCGGGCCACACAACTTTTTGATAGTAACCTATTATGAAATCTTTTAGAAGCGACTCAAGATATTATTCATGAAAAGTAACAAATGGCAGATGAAAGTAATAAAACCCACACAGTTGAAATTATCTTACGCAGAATCGTAGCACACAACAGTAGAAAACTAAAACAAATCAACTTGAGCAAAAAGGATAGAGCAACAGTACTTGCACTGATAATGACGACAGTTTAATTTTCAAATCGTTTGCTTTCATATGAGTATGATTTCTCCTTTTTGCTCAAGTTGACTAAATGTTTCGACCATTATGCTCCGAAACAACAAATCAGTTAATGAAATTTCTTTTTCAAACAACAAACAAAAGCCCATGCGAATCATACAGCTGAAGCTATCTAATGCAGCATTGAAGCATTAAATATTATAAAATAACATTGAAGCATTGAATTTTTTTGCTTAGTGGGATGTTTGGAAAGTTTTTTGCTCGACTAAGTCTTCAATATTAAGTCGAACAGACGATGTGGCAACTCTCATCTGCATACTAAGATTTTCATCTGTCAGCCTTGACCTGTAACAACTTTTTGTAAAGTTTATTTTAGAAAAGAACTGTTTGCATAGGTACGTAATGTCGAAAACAGATGACTATTTGAGAGCGTGAGCTTTCAAGTTTGGAAGTTCTTCCTTTGATAGACATACACGATAAAATTTAAGCAACGGCTTGTTCACATACATCGCTTTTAGCGTGTCATCACTCTGTAGTTTCATGAGTTCAAGTTGGAGCTCATAGGATGCAGAAGCATGTGTAACATTGAAGGAGATAGAAAATACATCAAGCTCCAGTTACTTGCTTTTGATATCCTGAAATCTAACATTACAACTTTCCAAAAAACTTAAACATTCCACAAAGAATTTTGTGCGGCCCGCAAAATGTGGCCGCACAAAATTCTCTGACGGGCTGCAGGTTTGTCACCTCTGCTGTAGATGAAACAGCAGAACGTCCACCAAGGAGACCAAGCGTCAAAGTAGATGCCTTTTTTGGCAATAAGGGTCTACAACAGTTTTGCACCTCTAATTCAAATCGGCTTCTTCAGCTGTAGGGTTATGATGAAGCAATGCTTATACTTTCAAAGGATCCTGCTCGTTGGACTGAAGACGGTGCATTTATTCAAGCTTTACACATTGAGAAGGGACTTTCAGCAGTCAATGACAGAGCAGTGAGAGGAGTTGATCTAATCTAGTATTTTACTAAACACAGGAAACTGTTTTGAAATTGCAACAAGAACAATATTGCCGATTCTTCTTCTTCGTTTGAACCTTCTTCGCCACTCCAGCTGTCGAGCAGCCCATGAATTGATTCGTCATCCAGTTCACGCACACCATTTGGCGCATGGTAGGTGGCACAGTAACAGATGGTGTGGTCTGCGGTTTGTTCCTCCTTGCCACGCTCACAGATTGCGGATGGAGCCATCCCCCCATTTTTGCATGTTGGAGCGGAATAGTCCGACGCCAGCGGATTGAGCCGCACCCAGGCCTGCCATGGCAATTGCATTCCGGTTGGGTGGGGACTGGTGTCGGAGATGAAACTTTGGAGTCTTGAGGAGTTCTTTTTCCACTCCGAGCTCCATTGGTGGTCCGCCCAAGCAGGGCTGCGATTTTTTCTTTCTTGTCGAACGGCCAAAAATTCTGCGTTTGTTTGTCGAATAGTAATATGACGTCACAGGAGTCAGATTATAAGCGTTTGGCCGCGAGTTACCGCACAAGTTGTGTGGTATCAGAGTCACTTACTTAAGCTTTTGATCGCACGCTAAGTTATGCACCTAAGCGCTAAGTTATGTACCTACCGGACATGTATACAGCCCTCGAAATTAGCCGCGCGACGGCAAAAACATTGCCGTCGCCAAATCAACAAACCTTGGATTACGGCGGCAATGGACCTTTTGCACATTCAAAATCACCAGAGCGTGACGTTTGAGTTACGCGGAGTGTGAGGGTTAAGAATCGCTTGTTTTCTACGGTTTATGAAGGCGTTTCTTATTATTGCAAGCAAGCGTGAGGTCGCTGGCAGGTGAAAGTAAATTTTTTGTGTTTATGAATTGTTGTAGGTTATCGGTACACTTCAGTTCTTGTTCGTTTTAATCATAATGTTGGCTAACAGACTAGGAAAGGCAATTTAGGACGGCCATTGTGGAGCGTGTGCATTTTGACCGGGAATTATGGATCACGTTAGTGGTAGCCTATTTTGTCTTGCAACATTTTCTTTTCATTCTGCATAACATATGCAACAAACCAACCACACTTCATTGGTGATGCCAAGCATAGTCACTGGGATTTTCCTGTCGAAGATGTGAAATTGACAAATTTTTTTTATGGCCCACTCTCTGCAATACATGAATGCGATGGCGTGCAATACTTCGTGTATTCAACACATCGTCTTCACTCATTTGAGGCCTACCTAGGAAAGGAGAGATATTCAAATGTAGACCAATACCATGTAGGCTAAATCTTTTTCTATAAGAAACCTTTTTTCGGCCATAACAGCATCATTGAAGTGCAGTGCATTAGCAGCTATTTTCTGCTTCAAAAGGTGAAACATCCACTCCTCTGACATATTTCTTTGTCACTCACATTACCAGTGTAGCCTACAACTGAGATGCAAACATAATAGCCCCATTTCTTGGATCAACTCCCACTAATCTAATGCCTTTGCAGTGTTCGTATTTTTATAGTTCGAGTACGTTTGCGACTGACGGTGAAGTAAGGATGGTGTTTCGAAACGTACTTCAGTGCAGTCGATGGTGATCATGGTGCTTGAGTAGGCTAGTCCTTTTTGAAGTCTAGCTTCATGGCTGCTATGATGACATCACGATGACGGAATATGTTCAAACTAATCAACCTTGAATTACATGAGATGAGACTGAGATGCATTCATGAATAAAAAATACGGTGTACAGTACGAATGCAGAAGTAATACCAAATCTTGTGCCTAAGTCTGTATAAAACAAACCCATGCGAAGCTTCACCAACACCAAGAAAAATTCATCTTCCACCGCTAGTCTATGTAGCCTAGATGCAGTGCTCCTCTCCTGTATCATTTTGAGGTATTTCGAAAGTAGCATCGTCATCAAGTTCTGCATCAACATTTTGATTTGCATGCTTAGCTTTTGAAGCTGTGTAATACAGGAAATTCTTCCTATCTTTGCCGGGCAAGATCGCTTCCAATGCAGTAAAGAACGGGTCGAAGGTTAACACTTCTGTAGCCTAAGTTTACAACTTAAAAGAGTTTTATTTTCTGGAAAATTATACTGAAACACTAATACACGCCTGTAAAGACCACAAAACAACAGCTTAAGCAAACGTTAAGCAATTTATTCGCCTGCAAACTACGCCACTCACTCTATTGCACAGCATTGCAAACAGCGGCTAGTCGTTCACGACTCCAACGTCATGCTCTGTTGGTTTGTTATGCAAAAGGTCTATTGCCGTATGCTTTAGTGTTTAATCAAACGAAATTTTATGCGTTTCTTCATCGCGTGTCACACGGCGGTAGCCCAGAGCATCACGCAAGCTATTTTATGCGCTGACAATGCTCTTGTGAACTGTAAAAAGTTTGCAACCTTATAAATACCGGCTTATTGTTACGCAAAAGTTATTTTTTCATCGAATGCTTATTGTTAACCGATGTCATTGCGAATATAAATTATAGTGAAAGAAGATACAGTTAAAAAGTAGAATTTACCTGCTATAGATTATCAAACAGAAGGAAAAGTTAGTGAGGTATTTTGCAAAATTTGTAAAGAATTTTATGACGGAAACAAATTGGAATTAGAAAAGCTAAGGGGTCAAGTTAAAAAAGTAGTACGAAATTCGATAAATGGTTCTTGGGCAGTAAAGCTCTGATAGATTGGTCTTCAGCGGTTTTCATCAGGAGTTGTGCGGCACGTACAAATGGGTGTCTCGATTTCAGTCACCAATGACGCTGTCGCTCGCTCACAGACTCCTAGAGACTTGAGTTGAGCAAGTGGTTGGGGTCCGTAGTGCGGTGAGAAAGAGATAGGATGGCTTCTTCCCTTCGCAAGATAGATGCATTCAATGTTCAGAAAGCAGATAGAAAACCATGTTTTCTGCACAAAAACCGTATCTTTAGCTCAAGTGATTTTCGAGATACGCAGGTTTGGTATTTCGAGGGAGGGCACCTGTTTTTTTTTTGGTTATTTGTTGGTCATTGACCGATTTTTTAGCAAAGTGTCCGAAAAAAAAATATATATGATATAGTTAATTCGGTAAAAATGTCAATTCGGTCAAAAAGGAACTGCTTTCATCAGAAAAAATGACCAAAATAAATAAAAAATGACTGAATTTTTTCAAGTCATTTTGGACAAATGAACGAAAAGTCTCAGCGAAAAAAAAAACCAGGAGGGCACAGAACTTTAGGGGAGGAGGGCCACCTCTGTATCAACTTCAAATTAGTTATTTTTTTTGACAACCTCACCATTTGAAAGGGTGTCCCAAGCAAAATTCAAAAACTCAATTTTAAGAGCCACTCTAATATAATATATTACTTAATAGAATATATATTTATACAATGTAGTATCAAGAACTTTTCATTAATTTAACTAGTCCAGCAAAGCACAAATATTGTGCTGTAGAATTCTGAACAGTGAATATTATAATGATTGAATATATTGGCTCACAAGAAAATTGTGAGAAAAAGGAATAAACTGCATTTACAATTAGTCATCATGTTCTTCGTGTGCATTTGCTTCGTTTAATCAACTAATGAGTATTCTTGAAGTTTTCCATTGTATGGTAATTTGGTATTTACCCACTATTAGGGGGGTATGTTAAAAGACGAATTTTGAGTACAAACTCTGAGTACCCCCCAAAATTATGCCACTGGTAGTAAAAAAACATATTATGAAAACAATTTGGGATTGCCCCTCCGGGAACTCCCCGCTACCGGGGGTTTTTATGAGCGATTGTCAAAATACATGTGATTTGATACCTAAAATTTGAACCGGTTGTCATGGAAGGCTGGCACCAGTCTCAAAAGTTTCGTTTTGAAAAGTTAAGATAGGAATGTAACTGTTTCAGAAGTGTCAGGTGTATGGACAGGCCCATTTTGGCCCAAAACGGCCTATTTGGCCTATCGCGATTGTATGAAATTCAAAATTTTACCTTACTAAGTTTGAAACCGGGCTAATTTTTTGTTTAAAACAATATGATTCAAATTAGTACTTTCAAATGAATCATATGCATGTCTAGTTGTAAAAAATTGATTGATTACCTATGACATCATTACGTTTAAAATCAGGGACGTTTTGGGTAATGTCGTAAAAATTGTAATATAGGCATACAGCCAGTCATTATAAAGCATTTTCAATTTTCTTGCCCATGTTTGCTCTTTTGGAATATAAATATATATAATATGTACGTGTCAGTTACCAATGTGACATATTATATATATTCAGTATTACTTGTGTCTATCTATATATTCAGTGTCTATCTGATAAAATAATAAGAACAGGATGCTATTAAATCATAGTTTGTTTGTGCATTTGTATTATTTCGTTGTGTATTATTTCGTTGTTTTGGATATGGACAGCTTTGTCTGACGCAAATAAATAATAATAATAGTTATGTTTCAAAGGTCCAATGTTATGGAAGTAATTGTGTAGTTCCAGATATCAAATTAGTGTTTTTTATCTTTTCATTAAGAGCTTCATTCAATAGTTGAACTGTTTCATTTGAAACACAGCATTTGATTCGGGCAGATCTGACATATGACACTAACAAGAAGTTCAGGATTTTCAGGAAAATCCATATTTCTTCATCTCTGCTGTTGCCAACCTTCTTGAAGTAAGTAAGTAGTAAGGCATCATCATTAAGGATAGACCCAAGATAAATATTAAGGATAGACCCATAAAAGGATAGACCCTCAGCCCCAGAAGCTCAGACGACGACGACGATTCACAACTTTAACAATGTTAGCAAAGTACCAGTGTTATTAGCTTCCTTCAATCCAGATGGCAGCTATGAACTCACCAACTTGATAGGCTGGTGCTGCAAAATCAGATTCCTGGTCGTTTGATGTGGAGCTTGAATCTGCCTCTGTAAGCAAATGCATAGCAGAAAGCACACTTTGGAGGTCTGACGTTGTTGTACATGAACGTGAATTATCTAACTAGCTGATAAGGTTGTTGGCATAGTCTTCAAATCTGGAATTTTTATAGTCTCGTTTCAGTCGGAATATTGAAGCACTTGATTTTAGGGAGAGGCATGTCTTCTTTGCATAGCGAACTTCAGTGCAAAGTCTTTTGTTCTTTATGTGATCTGTTACAGCATCACTTTGAAGGTAAGCACTCACTTCCTCAGAAGTGGTGAAAGGCCCTGGTGGATTTTGCGCTTTCAGGAAATCTAAATCAGCAAGTTTACTTTGCTCTGCTCTGATATTAAGAGCTTATTTTTTAGAGTAACCTTTTTCTTCATAAGCTTTTATCTTTTCATTCCATTGCAGTCTAATTTCTTTGCTGTCTTATTTCTGTACTGGTTTTTCCCATTTCTTTTCGTCAATCTTCTGAATATTTTCAAGTAAATCTGTGCTTTTATTGAGAACTACGCTTCTGGACACTGTATCAAGATTTCTTTTACCATAAACATATATCTTGTAGTTCGCTAATCCAACACTACGTTCTTCACCCAGGTTGTGGACTGGCAGATTATCCAGTTTCTGTAGGACATCATCACTTGCCCATCCAATTTTCAACAACGATCCTGTGTCCTCATTTGCAGCAGGACCAAAACCAAGTAGAGACCCTTTTTGAGTTGCCAAGCCTTTTGCAAAAGATTGAAGGAATAGAGCAAGCAAGCTCTTAACTTAGTTACAGTGTTCTTGCAAGCAAACATCGATCGAGCTGAGAATTGTTGGCTTTGGCAATGTCGATTTGAACATATCAATTGACGAAAAAGAAGTAACACACTCTGATGTTTGCAGGAAATGATGTGCCTGAAGCATATAGGCGAGTAAGAAGTGACATTGGACCCGGACATTTTTGATAACAACCATTTTTTAGTTACAGGAGGCTTGTCTGGTAGTCAAACCGACGATTCTAAAATTCGGCAAAAATCGGACCTAAGGAACTGCCCCAAACCGCATTTTAAATTTGCATAGCGCGCCATCTAGCGGTTGTAAATATCTGCTCTAAATAAAATGCAACAATGACGCATACATTCACGTAATTAACAATCACAAAAAGATAAGTGTATTAAAACTATTTAAAAAGGTTGTGATCATAGGTGTCGCAGTAAAGGAGCACTAAACCCTCACCCGGATTATGATTTTACAAGTAATTTGCTTGCAAGAGTGCAATTTTCCAAAATCGGATTCGCCTTCCAGGCAAATACTTTCCCATCAGGTTTTCAAGCAACCCTATTTTATTTTTTTGATTTCTCTAAAACAATTTCCGCCGTAGGCTCAACAACCACTTACACCAGACGTTAACAGTAGTTTTTTTCACAATTCTCGCACCTCAACACTCAAATGTTACTTTAAATTGAGAACTTTTCTTACCTATGTTGCAGCTTACAAGACGAATTTGGCTTTAAAAATTGTGTCTTTGCAACCCTCGCCTCTCCCCCACCCCTGCATTTTTTTATGACGACACCCATGTTTGTGACGTATTTGGTCATTTATTACAGTTTAATGATTTTCACGCAATTATAATCACCTACTTTAAATTGTAATTCAATGTAGGCTATATGACACTTCAACAACATTAGCAACTGAAACAAATGATGATACAACGTTGGCAGATGTAGAATCAACGTATAATAGGCTAATAAAACGATGAACATCAGCAATTTGAGCGATTAATGCTTCAAGAGAAAAGGCAATATTTAATATAATGCGTTCACTTTCATTAACAAATCATTCATTGCAAAAAATATTTTACTTGCAAAAACTACCACAGTAACAATTTGAGTTCCCGTTCTAGAGATACAACTATTTTTATTAAAGTAAATATACTTCTACACTTACAGCTCTTGGGTATCTAACACTCTAAAAGTGATGACTTTTCACACTGAGCTTCACAAGCACAGTAAATACTGCACTTAAAGCCTTTCTTGGAGCAACCACAAGATGTGCATAAACGTTTAGCGCTCCTGCGATTGCACCTAATTTCTTTCAGAAAGGTTTTGGGTGCACATTCATTATCTGTCATTATTGGGACCAGACCAGAAGTTGTTTCCTTGTAGCCATAGAAAGTAGGATTCAGCACAGTTTTTAAATGACGCCATGTTGACACTTGATGATACACACGAAGGCTGTGAAAGTAGCATGCTCTACTTGTTGGAGGCATTCTTTCAACTGATATATATTTGGGGAAAAAGCGTAATTGTAGCGCAATAAACTCAAAGTATCCATGGAAAACCCTTGCTTGTACAGAATTTTTGGCAAATTCTTTTTCAATTCTGGAAATGTCTTCTTTTAAAGCTTCCTTGTTTCCGAAGGCGGCACATTTACGTTGCACTTTGTTCAGACCTTTTAAGATTTTAAAAACTTTTACTTTTTCTATTCTGTAAAAGCAGGATGTTGTATCGCAGCCAGAGAACGCGTGGCAAATAACAACGTTCGGCACATATTTTCTCGGAGAGCAAGCTGCTGCAAGCAAGCTGCTCCGAGAAAAAACATCAGTTGATGAAAACCACCAAGTCGTAAGCAAACATTTTTGAAAATGCGAAAATTGTCCTGTTTAATTTTGAGTGCTCTGAAGTAGAGGGGTTGGTCAAACGTTAGTGGTGCACAACATATAGCCTACTCATTTTCCTCGCTTGGTCTTAAAGGAATATCATTGTACTGTGAACAGCTTCATCTGTTGCGGGATTAAGCGGTATCATAGGATTAAATGATACTGACGAAACTTGAAACTCACCTTTAACTACATTGGCCATGAACCCTTGCCATTTTACTGGCTTAGAATTGAATATATGTGAACACAGCCACAGAGTGTCAAGCAATTCATAGTGTGTAAATAACACAGCAGAGGCATTCAGCTGCTTGATTCGTACGCTTTCCAAGTAAGCTACCCATCTTTGCAGCAGTATACGGTTTGACTAAATTGCCAAAATTACCTAACTCCAGTAGTTCAGTTGCACTGACGTGTCGTTTTTCAATAACTAGTGGCCGAGTTGCCGTTTTTGGTGTTTGACAGTTTATAATGCTCATCACATGCGTTGTATCATGATTCATGACCTGTCAGAGTATCTTTGTTAAAATCGAAGTTATCTGCTACCCACTGACAGAAAGAACCGGGATGACTTGTAGAGTCTATTGTCTCATCCGTATTATCATTATTCGTTTGGCTTGCAGTAGCCTAGCTGATCGTTGAAACGCTATTACTTGACCATAACTTACACAAAAACCAAGGGATGATAGTACATCCAAGAGAATACGCGATCTTGTGACCTGATGTATAAAATGCCAATTGACAATAAAAGAGGGGAAATGTAAAATAGCCTGCTTGTTGACTGCAGAAATACATGGGACACCGATTTGTAGAAGCTTCTTCTGATTCCTTCCGCGATCGAGGCATTCAAGACTTTAAGCGACTTCGGTATTTCGGAAGCAAGATACTCCAGATTAATGTCTTCAGGAACAGGATAAGATGTTTGAGCTTTATCAATTTTTTTAATTTCTTTCTTTATAACACTTCCAGCTTGCTGTTCAGTGATGCTCAGTTGCTCATCAAAGTGCTCCAGCAAACGCCATTTTAGATGTTTGCTACTGTAAGTTTGAACATCGCTAGATGAAAATGTCGACATATGATCGCGTAGCTCTTGCAATGTACATTGCCTACCTACTCGATTAATATCATTCATCCACAAACAGAGCTTTTTGAATGCTTCTTCCTTCAACAAATCTGAGTTGCGAAAGTTGAGCATGCTTCCACCAATCGCGAAGCTGTAGATTGCGGTTTGTGTGCATCTGCTTGGTTTCGAACGAAAGTTTTCGATTCGTATAATTTCTGTAGCAAATATTGTGGACTGCAATTTCCCGTTGGTCGCCAATATTCTCATTTATTTGATCACGATACTTAACAGACCACTGGGTTAGTGTTGATACTGCTTTTGAACCCAGCGTTCTGCCAGTTTTTCCACAAACAACCACTTTCTGACAAATTTCGCAGATTTTACTTACATTGCTTTCCATATTGGCTCAAAAACTCAACGTTTTAAACTACTTGCTTGCACGCGTATTAGAAGTTAGAACTGAAGAATTGGTCATGTAACTTACTGTCCCATAGCTCCGGCCACGTGTCAATATGAAATCAAGTTGACAACCTGCTGAGAAAATTGCTCCATTTTACCTAAACTTCACGTTTGGTGACGTTGCATCGAAGTAAGAATGGCCACCTATGTAACGACCTATTTCTTCAGATAACCACTTTTGTGTTGCTTTGGCAATGGTGTTATTGATTTAATGACTTGGCTGGTCTGATGTCTAGTTCTGATGTCTAGTCTTGGCTGGTCTAGTTGTTATCCAACTCCTTAATTATGCAAGAACATTTGTTCGGAGCATTTTCTGAAATCTTTTCTTTGTAAAAGTTCAAGGTATAAATCATTACCAAATTTTATGTGCTCGTAGTTTTCATGTTCTTCAAATACGTTTTAACAAACGAAATTACGTTTTCCGAAATCAATCTTAGTTAATTAGTATTTTGCATAATTTTACAACCACTGCACTATCATTGCAGCCTAGTTTCTGTTACATGAGGCACTCAGTAAACAAAATATGTTATTTTACGTCGATTCAACGTCGCCAGACGTTGAATCAACGTAAAATAGCTAATTCTGCTGAAGGGTAATTCTAGACACTATGTTAATCATCTTTGTTTCACTTGAAATTTGCGAATTAGCACGACGGAAAATACTTATGTTTTTCTTCCGCTAGACGGCGCGCCGTTCAATAATTGCTTCCCTCAAAAAGGCCTTTCCTTATGTCCGAATTTTGCCGAATTTTAGATTTGGAGTCTCAAACAGGTAACCTATCTTTTTATGAAAAAAAATGGTTTGTTATCAAAAATGTCCGGGTCCGGCTATTTTTATGTCAATTCTTACTCGCCTAATAGTCAAGTCGGGCAAATATATGACTCAAAAATGTTACAACCCTATCATAGCTTATTAATCAAAAATTTAGGCCCATTGCCATCTCATTAAGGCCAATTATTGCCAAATTTTCGATTTTGTACCATCGCGGTAGGCTAAATGGGTCATTTTGGGCCAAATTTGGTTTGTACGGGCCAAACTATACACCTGACACTTCTGAAACTGTTACATTCTTATCTTAACTTTTCAAGATGAAACTTTTGAGACTAGTCTGAGCTTTCTATGACCACCGGTTTAAAAGTTAGGTGTCAAATCCCATGCATTTTGGAAATCGATCGTTAGACCCCCCGGTAGCGGGGAGTTCCCGGAGGAGCAACCCAAAAATTTTTTCATAACATATTTTTTTACACCCAGTGGCACAATTTTGGGGGGTACTGAGATTTTTTTAATTTTAACATACCCCCCTACCACTATGCAGTTGCTTTACGGTACTGAACTTTGTATTTGTAAGGTACTTTGCTGATTGCAATGTTCATGATGACCAACTTTATTTCTAAAAACTTTCCACAAGAACAATTGCCAACGTGGTCATTTGTAGCCTTCACACCCACTTTGCTAACAAAGCTTTTGATTGGAAGAACCATGTAGGCTAGGACTGTAGGTGTATGCACACTGCACAGATGGTGCTGCATCAATGCTTGATATTAATTGTAGAGTCGTTAAAAAAAAATCCAGCAGAGAGGAGAACAGAACAAGCCAAGTGGAATTACTCTCACTGCTTCTTAGGGAACCTCGCTGCAAGCCAGATATCACCAGACTGCACGAGTTTGTAGCTGTAGAGACTGAAGTATTTCAAGTGGAATGCACTGCTCAAGATGTTTTGCTGCTTCGTGCAACATCTTGATTAAGATCACTTGCCATTCTAGTATCACAGTGATGAAGAAAAGTATTGAGGGTGAAAGCCATAATCGCTAGTACTTTGTTGCATAACAGCTCAAAAATTTTTGAAAAATGCTGATTTATGTTATGACAATTTTTTAAATCTTTGATGATACCCGGTATACCATTACCAAAAACTATCATATTGGATTTCTGACTTACAATTAAACATGAAATCTTAATTTGTTTTTCTGCACGTTTATTATTTAACTAACAATCAATAAAATGGTTTGGTTTTGAATCTTTATCCTCGGACTGACAAAGTCTTGATAGGTTATTCCTGGTAGCATCGCATACTTGTAGACAGTGGTGCCACGGCTTGTGTTTTAGCACAAGATCTTGTGTTTTTAATTTTGATCTTGTGTTCTTGTGCTTTCCGATCGATTTTTGGCTAAATCTTGTGTTTTTTAATCAAAGTCAAATTATCCGTTGCTACCATGGTTTGAGTTTGGTAGAGAATTAAGGACTGGCACTAAAAGGTTTTGGTAACTAGGTTTCTGGTACCGTACTTAGGCATATTGACCAATTTTACACATTGAGTTATCAAGCCTGACAAGATTAGCTAAAAATTTGATCTGAAGAGAGTATGATATGATGTGTGCTCGTCGTCAGACTCAGATGTTGTGTTGCTAGATAACAAGAGCAGCGAAAAGAGTACATCACCAATCACCATTCTGCATCAAATAATGACAATCATTCACCAAGTCCCAAAACAAAAAAAGTGATATAAACAGCATTTTAATCGTCAATGGTTGAATGATCCTGATTTTAAAAGTTCGATACAAGAAGACAAAACTGATCGATATGTCGCCTTTTGTAAGATTTGTGATATTAAATTAAAGACCACGAATTAAAAGAGAACAGTGATTTAGTAAGCATGTATCTTCTCTAACTAAACTGTTGATTTCAGAGTCATATTATTCTTCAAATTGGCACAAAATGGGTCGCAAAGGACAAAGGTTCAATTTTGCAATCTTGCGCTTTTGTATCCAAACCTTGTGCTTTTTTTTCTTAAATCTTGTGCTTTTTCCAAATTTGCTGTGGCAGCATTGGTTGTAGAGGCTCTTTACACAGAGTCGGTTACCGAGATTGGCAGAGTGAAGTTTGTGATTGTTGAAATTTTGTTGCCGGGACTTATTACATCCATTAGGCGCCACTGAATGGAGATCAGTCCTTAAAATGCGTTGCTCAAGCACACACTCCGAGAGTCGAACCAGCTACTTGGAGCGAACAAATAAGCTTATCATTGCAATCTGCAGTATCATCCGTTTACCTCTAATATTGTGTTCAACCTATATTGGTGAGAAAACCTTTAACTTAAAAACTTTGGTTTCTTTTTAGCCAGTAAAGACAAAGAAAATAAAAAGAGAAATTAAGATCTTGCAAAACCTAAGAGGTGGCGGTCCAAACGTAATTACTCTCCTTGATATTGTAAAAGACCCTGTGGTAAGATACAATTAACCCATGTAAATTGCTGACATAGTGTACCTAGAGTTGTTATTTTAAAGTCATTGGATTATTTAAAGGTTTATGGTTAAGGTTTCAAGGCTTTTCATATGAATTGTCATTCTCTGTATTCTATTGTGCAGTGCAGTGAGTTCACCATATGCATTATCCATCTTTAGAAGCATGTATCTTTTAAAAAAACAGATTTATATACTATTTTGGCCATAGAATATTTACGTTATAGATTGACGGTACATGACTTAATACCGTGGTCCAAATGGCGCAAATACGAATTACGCGATCCCTAGGCTGCAAGGCACGAATGACGCAAGACAGGAATGATGCATGACCTGAATGATGCAATGCATGAATGACGCAAGGTCCGAATGCCGCAATGCATGAATAACGCGAGATGTGATTGTTTCGTACTAAAATTAATTGTTCTTTTAAATAGCCTATGGTACTATTTTCATTTGTCACGGTAGCAATTTCAATTTTTATACAAATAAAAATAGTGAAATTGATTTTTGCAGTTAACAAAATAAAGATGAGAATTGGTTAAATTTCTCCCTAAGAAACGAATAAAATTTTTGGATTCAGTATCGAAAAGTATATATATACACCTGGAACCGTCAACAGTTTAGAAACCTTGAAATTGATGCAGCACAATCTTATGTTTGTTCACATCGACGTCAAAGAAGACCTAAATTTTGTACTAATAATCAAAAATTATAATCAAGAAGTTTTCTGTGACGATTAAAAAACTGAAAAATATGTGTGATTGATATTGATGTGCATTGAATGCACACTGCACAGTATTTCACTTTTGTGACAATACTGCAGGAAATGCAGCCTACTTTCAATAATTAGTTTTCAAAACCTGTTTGCCAAATTTTAAAAAAATCAAGAGTCCTGGTCCCACTGAAGGCTAATCTGACAAAAGAATGAACCAAAATACCTCAAAGAGTTATTCGTGACTCTTGCAGGTCCTTTTCGAAGCGTCTCTGGCTTGTTATCGAGGAAAATGGCGGACACATTGAGTGAAACTTGGTTTTCCTAAATATTTATTTATCTGAGAATAATATTATATGTTTATTACTCAAAAGTTGTCTACCATTTGTTAAATACAGTTGTTTGAAGTTGTAACATTAATTATATTGATGGCCCTGTATATTGACGGTACACGTCATCCGGGTCTTGCCCAACAGAGGTAAGAGTGTAATGTAAAAAAAATGCCGCTCACACTGTTTGTTTGAAATCGCACAGTTTTTTTTTCAAGTCTTTTGCGCTATCTCGAAAGTGATTTTGCAATGATAAGTTTCTCATCTGTTTGCACTTCCAGTCACTTGTAGATTGTCATCTAGGTAAACAAACTCGGCATACGCTTCTTGTGTCAAAGCTAGGGGCACTTTGTCTGGTAAAAATCCCAAAAAAGGTTCATCCGAAACAACGGGAGTTAATCTGCAAAAAAAAACAATTTTGGATTGTACAGTAGGGAGGGCCGTCGGAAACAGATTGCTTAGCAAATCGAGTTTCTTAGGAGGTTTGTCGAGTAAATAGCAAAATCGAAAACAATTTTTTAATTGAATGCCAGGAAGACGGCGCACAACCAGGGGCTAGTTTAGCTGATAGAGGCTCGGGACACCCTTAGACCGGGGGGTCTGTGCAAAAAAATTTTGCGCCTAAGGCGCGAAAAACTTTACAAAATAACTTGAAAGTCACCCACACGGTTGCTAATGCCTTTACGCCAAGCTCAGTCGCCACCTTGTGACTAAAATTAACCTTGAAAAAGGAGGCATTTTGCAGAAACTTCAAAGGCTGAGAGAAAATAATGATAATAACACAAAATCACATTTTCCACGCCGAGAGGCCCTTCAAAAGGTTGTCTCAGGACAAATGCACCCTCTGCCCCCCTTAAATCCGGGCTTGTGTAGAACACGGTCCAAATAATCAGTAAATCACCCCATTTCATGGATATTACCCCCCACCAGTGGTGACGTTCTCTACAAAAGCGCCCTAGTGAAAAAAATAAAATCATGAAGAATAAGGACACCGGAGATTAAAAGAAGGAAATGGAGCTGCACGAATTGGCGGAAGCAGTGTCGACTAAAAAAGTATCTACGATTTCGCCATGTGCAGTGGCGATTATTACGTATGAGGGAGTGATCAAGAAGATCTTGAAGGAATGGGCCATGGTTAAGATGAAGAAAAAAATCCCCACGGCGAGAAAGAAGGCTGAATGGAAAACTTCATTGAATACCAGTCTTTGCTTCCACACGCTTTTCGAAGTCGTTGACGACAAATTGCTGTACTCACCCGACGTTGATTTCGTTATCGACCAACGTGGAGCACGCATTGGTTTCATTAGAAACGTCGATTGGGAGGCGCAAATCTGAAATGAAGAGGGACGAGGGAAGGAGCAACTGCTTTCGCTAGAAAACGAGTGAAAGAACGCGAAGAATGTACTCACGACTCGGATGACTACAATACAGAAGAAACTTCTAGAAAGCGCTTCCCTTTTAGAGTGCTCGATCGGCAGAGAAGAACTCGAAGAAGAGCAAGAGTGATGTACTTTCGATCTTCGTACAGTTGCGCGTGAGGTGGAAAGGTATGGAATGCTAAGTCGAGCAGCAGCTGCCCTCGCAACCGTAACATTACTGGACACAAAAGATGATTTCAATCCGACGATGATAGTCGACAAAAACAAGCTCGTTCGTGCACGAAAACTGCTCCGTTTAGAGACGAGTCACTTCGCTTCCAGTTCGCTCGACACAATAGTTGAAAGCCTTTACTTTGACGACAGAAAGGATAAAACCCTTAAATTGAATGGCATAACTAGCTATCGTCGAAAATAAATCGAAGCCCACTAGGCAACGAAATGCTGAAATATCCATGATCTGAATATATCGACCACGTTTCCACTGAAGGGTGTTCAACTGGGAAGACCATTGCCAAAACGATGTTGGCTGCTCTTGAAGTCAAGGGACTAACGTGAAAGGCATTCTGGTCGTTGGATGCGACGGAACTGCCCTCAATGCAGGTATGCACACAGGAGCCATCACCACCATTGAGCAACATATTGGAAGTACGGTGCAATGATCGATTTGCCAGTTTCACCTCAATGAACTCCTGCTTCGGCATCTCTTCGGTGAGCTGGAAGGGAAATCATCAGGACCGCAAACCTTCAAATGATTTATCGACCGTGTCGTCGTTAATGATAAGTGCAAAATAGGAGAATTTGCAGTCGTCGAGTTCGAGAAGATAAAATCCAATCTGACAGAAGTCGATGAGGTGATGGAATTAGTGGCGATCAAAAGTATCTGCTCGATGTGTTGGTCATCGAGGGAAGTCTGTCTCCAGGAAGCATTTGATTCCGTGATCCAGGAAAACAGGGTCATGCACGATGGCTTAATCTCGCTTCAAGGATATGCCGACTTTATATCTCGGAGCCAGAACCAACAGAGGCGCTGATAGAAATGACGACGTACATCGTTAAAGTTTACGCTCCCATCTGGTTTACTACCAAGCAAAACAAGAAGGTCACTTTGCTGCTCGGTCCTTCCTTCGGTTGGTTAAGCTCGTCGTCAGCGTATGCTCAAATTCTATGAATGGAGACAAAGGACCAGATGAACTTCAATTCGCTTTTAATTCCAATTCATACACAACATGAATTTGTTGTATATCCGGATTTCGAGCATTTAGCTCTCTTCAGTACAACTTTTGAATTGCGAATGAATAACACTACAAATGAACTGGTATTTATAGCGAAAAAGGTTCTACGTTGACAGCGATGGCATTGCAAAACCAACGTCAATCACTGCCAACGTGGAGCAAACAATTTGGACAGTGGCGAAACGGTTGAACGAACAATGGATAAAGGCCTACGAATAAAATTAACACGTGGAGAAACTTGCGTTAACAATATCGACGTGGAATTTCATTGCGCTAGTTAATTTCATTGCGCTTGGTTAAGCTGACTCGCTATCTGACAGGCCAATTAAAAAAGTCGTCGACAGTGGCCTACAACCAAATGCTTTCGCTGCGCATTCGAGAATGTAGTGTTGGCCCTTCTGCATGACGATTCTAAACCAATGCGTAGACTAAATCGGATCCAGAAAGCAAGGAACGAGTACACAGATTTGACAACAAACTCGTTGCTCCGGTGGAACGAGCGGAAACTCACTGAGCCACTAATTCTACACAATATCAGCATGGAACAGCTCACAGAGCTTTTTGTCGAGACCGATGCTCCTACATCGATTGACAGTTTTTCGTCCGGCACACAAGCAGTTGAGCGCGAAATCAAACTCGTCACCGAAGTAAGCGATGAAGCCATCGGCCATGACAACAGACATGAACTTGCTGACGCGAACTGCTGCTCGCTCACATTGTTCACGTTTTGAGTCAAAAAAAGATTACGTTCTGTGATTGTTTACGTCGTTTTGCATATTTTCTATTTTTAATTTTGTTTTGGAAAAAAAATGTTTTTTTTACTTTTATGGGTTAATATTGACTTTTTTGTGCGGCGTCTTCCCGCGCCCCAATCTAAAAATATTTACAGATTATTTGTTTGTGACCTAAGCCTCCTATCTGAGCCGAGTTGCTAAGTGATTTGACAAAAAAGTGCATTGACGGCCCTCCCTAATGTACAGTATGCTTTTATTTCATGTCAAGATTGTGCGTCTACGTCGTTCATATGAGATGTTATTACGGCGTAAATACAAAAGATTTTTGTGAAAAATGTTTGGTTATGTAGTTTAAACGTCTCAACCTCGGTGGTTACGAAAAAGTTAAGAGGCAGCATGGATGCAACAGATGTTACGTCACATGCTGGGAAAATGGAGATGTCCGGATTTAAATCATCCGGGACATTTTGCATATTTCAAACATGTACTATGTTCCTGTTACTGACAAATAAACCATTGATTGATTGACATTTGTAAATTTGCCTCCGGCTCTGAACACCCCCCCACTAGCCTGTATGATATACATGTTTAAATAAGTTTTTACATTCTCTAATGCATAATATCTGAATTGTATCTGCATCCTAGGCAAAGGCTACTCTTCATTACACTTCCTTACCTTTTTCATGACCCGATCAAAACGGATATAATAAAAGCATGGCCGCTCTTGCGCAATGATAAAATTGTTTGAAACGCGAAATTTACTATCGCCATCTAGCAGTTGCTGTTTTGAACTTTTATTTGCCACATGGCGCTAGAGTATTATATTCCGATTTTATTGATGTTTCAATGGCAATTCTAGGTTCACCAGGAAGAGATTTAACAGCAAAGTTAGTGCAGACGGTCAGAAAGTTTTCAATTTTATTAGGGACAGGGTTTTGGGCCTAGGTGAAATATTTGCTGAAATCTGAAAAGCGGTTTTGGTCTAATTGTTAGTGCAGAAATAGTGATAACAATCTTCTTACCTGTGCCATTTCAGTTTTTCAGTTTAAACAAACATTAGCTTGTTTTATTTGAAATTTGTGTTTCGGGTTATTTTACCAAAAATTTGTGTTTAGGGGTATCACTATATGCCTGCGGAGGTCTGCTACTATTCGGCTAGTCTAATTGGGCTAGTCCGATTCGGCTAGTCCTATTCGGCTATTACCCTATTCGGCTACAGCCCGATTCGACTAGTCCGATTGGGCTAGTTCCCTATTTGGCTACAGTCTTTATCAGTTAGTTCCCTATTCGGCAATTTTTTGAAAATCCTACGATAATCCTTCTGTAATCCAACAAAATCCTTCTGTAAATCCAACGACGCCTTCTGTTTATTTAGAGAATTTTGTATTTTATTCCACAATAGGCTATCGTTTCTTTTGCATTCTTGTATTTTATCCAGTGTTTACCTTTGAGTGCCTTCCCAGACGGCAAAATCAGTCATTTTTACATTGATTCAACGTCTGCAGAAGTTAAATCAATGTAAAAATGGCGGATTTTACTGTCTGAGTGAGCCGTGTGATAAATTAAAGCCTTCGGTTGTGTCATAATGAATTGCGTGTAATTACCATCGCTTGACGGAGGAGCAAGACTACGCGCGCCAGTATTTAAAAGAAAATAGCTGAGAAAAAAGTGGGAAGCGAGGTAAAGTTGTTTACCATAGAAATGCTTGTCACAAAGCAATAACGAAATTCTGGAAAACCTTCTCGAATGCGTTGATTAATGATTTTAATTGGGAAAGAAAGCCAGAAGTAGACATTTTTTTATTCAGGTTAAAGTGAAACCACTCTACGTTGGACTAAAGTTCAAAGTACAGTTATCTCCCGGTTAAGTACGCAACTTGATCCTGAGTAGTGTGTGCGAACTTATGTGGTAGGTGCGTACTTAGCAGTTATGCAGTCACCTAGTGAAGGTATGCGTGCAGCCATGCACCCTGCATGCGTGGCCAACGCGTGTGTGAATATGTGTACCCAATACACAAATGTCGCATTTATTATGTCATTGACGATGCGTTGCCCATGTTCAATTGTTCATTCATTCATAAAAAGTTTTCTGTTATGTTTTCTTGTTGTGTTTTCTGTGGTTTTGTATGCCATTCTTTTCAATACAATTTTCTCGTTTGCATGATGTCAGGTAAAGGTAAGCGCTTAAGTGAATCCCAAAGATTGGAAGTCATTGCCAACTTGTATGTACCGTCCGCTCCGAGTAAAAAAAGTCTCGCAAGAGAGTATGGCGTGAGTGAAGCTGATATCCGAAAGATTTAAAAAAACTGAGAAGTTATTCGAAAGCGTTCTGCTTTGATGTCTGAGGAGACAAAGACAAAAACGTTTCGAGCATCCGTTGGTCGGTTTTCTGAGCTTGAAGATATTCTATATCTTTGGATTGATAGCATGCGCCGTGCAAGTCTTCCCGTTCCCCCCTCACTGGTCATTGCAAAAGCAAAACAAATCGCTCAACAATTATCGATATCAGAAGATGAATTTAAAGCGTCGCGGCAGTGGCTTAGCCGGTTCAGAGCATGTCAAGGATTGCAGAAAGTTCTTCTTCATGGTGAAGGAGCTGATGTGGACAAGGAAGACCCAAAGCTTTTGGCTGCATTGAATGATTTACATGCTATAATTGCACGGTATGATCCTAAAAATGTGTATAACATGAATGAAACAGGGTTGTTTTTTCGTCTGCTACCTAGATATACCTTGCTTATACCTATACCTAAGCTAAAGACCGTGTGTCTCTGGTGACATAGGTATCATCGCCATGATTCCCATGTCACTTGGTAAACAGCCATGTGACATGGGAGTCATCGCGGTACTGAAGAAGAGGTACAAATATTCAAATCTCAGGGAGGTTCTGGATTTTTACGAGCTTAACGAGAACTTGAAGGCCCACAAAAAAGAGCAAGCTAAAAGATTACCCAGAGGGGCAGCAGGTGTTGCTTATGGGAACCCTTCTCATTTGCTGGATGCTGCTCACTATGTAAAGCAAGCATGAGATTTAATATCGGATGCGTCGGTAAGAAACTCGTTTAACAAGGCTCAACTACTAACTCCGTTGGATGGTGGCGTTGATGAGGAACCTAACTTCATGTCTGACATGTCTAAAATTTTGCGCTGTTTTAAGTCTATGGATATTTCGGTTGACAAAGACGAGCTAGACAGATTTATGCATGTTGATGACGAAGAATAATGAAGAGTATTCACAGGCGATTTTGGGTAACGTGAATGAGGTGTTGGAAACGATGCAGACTGAAAATGATGACACTGACGATGAGGCTGGCCCAAGCAACGATTGTGCACCTGTCGAAAACATCATCGTTTTTCATGGCTTTGAACAACTTTACAACAAAGTGCTTGAAGTTGAGCTTACGATAATCTCAAAAGCACTTTTGAATGCTTTCAGCGAAAACTGAGACAGGTGACGTTGGAAGCCAAGCAAAAAAGAATGCAAAATATGCATCAGATGACTTTGCACGACATGTTTAAGCAATGAACTATTGTTAAGTTGACGTTTAACTTTTCCTGACATTCAGTTAATGTGCTTGCTGTTTAAAATAAATAAATTGTTGAAAAAGTTGAACCCAGAATTTGTGAAGAATTTTTGCGTACTTATCTGGGATGCGAATTTAAACGGGTGCGTACTTAACCGGGAGATGACTGTAACTATCAAGTTGCCTTGCAAAGCGGCAGATCAAAGTTTGCAAAACCGGTCGTAAAGTTGATTTTGCCCAAAAATTAGGTCGTTGAAATCAATGCTTAATTACTCGTAACTTTCACGTGATATAGGCCTAATTTTTTTTTGTAGTCAGAGTGTAAAGATGGAGGTTTGATATTATCGAATTGAATCGCCGGTTAATACTTACCGTCGGTTAAATCTCTAAATTGATGGACCGTGCATTATCGTAAAAACTGTCCGTCCGCGCATTTGCCACTTTGACTATATATGATAATATATGACTTTGTTTTAGAGCATCAAATTTATGCTATCTCCGTAATTAATAACTCGTATCATGCAAGTTTTTACGTGTATTTTGAATATAGGCGCCTAAGCCATGGGGGCAACTTTTTATGCTGTATTGATACATAAAACAATAGATGAACTAGCGATCGGCAGCTGGAAAGCATTTTTTGAATGCAAACCGCAACAGCTTCGCAATAAATAACCACTAGAACGAGTAGCGATGCTACAATCCCACACCAGACAACAAAATCTGTCATTTTTACATTGATTTTGCTGCCTGGGACATAGCAAAAATCTACCATTTTGTGTCGATTCAATGTCATCAGATGTTGAATGCACCCAAAAAAAAACATAATTTGCTACGTAGACGGAGCGTGCGTTTAGCTTGATGAGCTTGCAAACAGACTTGATGTCGCTTTCGAAAGTCGAAACCTCTGCACTGCAGTGAATCGCTCGCTGTGAAAATGAACTTGAACTCTTGGCCCGCGTTAACCACTAACCAACGCAACAAAGGGCTAGTACAAACCGCATTACGCACACGCCGCATAATAATTGCAGTAACGGACTCACGCAAACTGAATGGCGCACACACGACCGTTGCCATAGAAACCCGATCAAAGGCGGAATATGCGCAATTGCGCATCTTTTGTTTCATCTGCAACGCGAAAACGGGCGTTTTACAGCGGTCAGTCATAAGTTGCGATATTGTAGTTAAAAGGGAGCAATGTTAAGTCGAAAACTTAATTAAACGTCTCTCCGTAACTATTTTTCAAGTGCTGCTTACGGATGTCAGCAACTTTTAAATTTATTCAAGGTGACGCGTTGCTGAATTGATGTAAACATGAATGATTTTACTTTCCACAGGTATATTTTCAAGCGTATGATCAAGTTAGTATTTGCATTCCATTTTCAAAACATAGTCATTCCATTTACAGTGTACCTTTTAATAAACCTTTTCGTCTCTTGTTTCGTGTTAATAAATCTAATTTGTTAAACTTGCTAAACTTAATGTTGTGCTTAGCTTAAAGAGTCGCAGTCCATCAACCGCTAGCTAACGCAGACACATGTCATGTGTTTGCTTAACCGATGTGGTCTAGTTTTGTTTATAATAATTAACGGGAGGTCGAACGTAGCGATAACTCTGAGTGTGGCAATAAAAGCAATCTTAGTGTGACAGCATAATTACGTCATCCATCTGTATGACATTTGCTGAATTTACATTGCTGCTGATGAAACACTCTTTCGCCCTCACTGCCAAAAAAATAGTAAGGCGCCTATGATTTTGAACAATAACACACTCGAACAACTAACAAAACACTTCTGTTTATCTCATTAACCTGTATTGTTAATCATGAAAAATGTTGTTTTGATGTAAAACACATATTTTGAACGAACCCAGACAACAAAAATGACGGATTTTGCCGTCTGGGAAGGCACTCAAAGGTAAACACTGGATAAAATGCAAGAATGCAAAAGAAACGCTAGCCTATTGTGAAGTAAAATACAAAATTCTCTAAATAAACAGAAGGCATCGTTGGATTTACAGAAGGATTTTGTTTAAATTGCCGAATAGGGAACTAACTGATAAAGACTGTAGCCAAATACGGAACTAGCCCAATCGGACTAGCCGAATCGGGCTGTAGCCGAATAGGGTAACAGCCGAATCGGACTAGCCCAATCGGACTAGCCCAATCGGACTAGCCGAAACAGGCCATTCCGTGCCTGCGGAATGCCTGGGCTATCTATCCGTTAAGCTTTTAAGCCTTGTTGTATTTTACTCCACAACCTTTGCCATTGAACTTTTTATCTTTACAACCATGGGCTATTTTTAGACTGTGTTACATAAATTTAGTCTAATTTGAGATGAATATATATTTAAATGTAATGAAGTATCGTAATCAATTCTGTTTCATGTGAAAACTATTAGGCTAATCACAGTTAGAGTTGCCAATCTTAAGCAGTCTCGGTTTTGATAAAGTATATAGCGAGGAGAACGTTTGTCATTGCTCGCTGCAATCGTTTTCGCCTGACACCTTAGGAGCTTGTCAGAATAATGTTGACCTAAGTCTGGTGAGGTATTTGTAGATAGAAGGAAAAAGTATGTTAATAATTTCTAGTTTGGAAAAATTGACCACCTAAAGATAAAATGAACTTGTACACGACATTTGAACACAAGTAGGAGGGAGTCCTAGATTTAAGCTGAAAATAATAGCCAACTTTGAACGTTTTATACCCCATAACAATATCCACGCTGAACTTCATTTTGATTAAACTTGACATATTAATTACAAATCTGGATTAATTAAGTGCCTGCTCAAGCGAGCACAAGATATTTGCTCTAATTTTGATAATTTTAATATTGAAGTCAATCGTTTACGGTCTTATTTTATTGCGAACAACTACCCCACATGGTTTTTCAATTAGGTGCTGAGGGGGTTTTTGGATTCACGTTCTACGCACTCTCCAGCGGACGAGCGTGAATGGAAAAACTGTCTTACAGTTTCCTTTGTGGGTAAAGCATCGAGACGCTTTGTCAGTAATATGTCAAGTTTAATCAAAATGAAGTTCAGCGTGGATATTGTTTCTGTGTATAAAACGGTCAAAGTTGGCTATTATTTTCAGCTTAAATCTAGGACTCCCTCCTACTTGTGTTCAAATGTCGTGTACAAGTTCACTTGTTCGCATGACGCGAATTGTACATACATCGGTATGTCTACGCGGCATTTGGCCACGAGAGTGAGGGAGCACTTAGATTTAACTAATTTGAACAAGCAAAGTGCCATTAAAGATCACATATTCGATTGTCAAACATGTTCTAATAACAAACCATCCTTGGAGTCGTTTAGAATTATGCGTAAATGTTCCACCGAATTCGACACTAAAATCCCGAGGCTTTGCTAATAAAATCATACAATCCTCGCCTCAATACACAGTTGTTTGCTTCAGGTGCTTCTTATTTACTCAACGTCTTTTCTTGATACGTCATATGATGCGTCTTTGCCTCACGTAATTTAAACGCCATGTGATGTGCCTTTCTCCTATGCTCTGCCGTTTCATTGTGCATTTCGTTTTTCCATTCAGTGTTTAGATCAGTTATTCATTTTCATTGTAGATGTGATAAGCAGTTATTTTTCTTACTTGATAAGGGCTAACGTGTGTATGGCCGAAAACGTTTGTAGCTAATAATTTATGTTTAATTTTAATGTCTGTGGTTGAAGAAAGTAACCTCTTTACCAAAATTGTATTATAAAGATAAAATAGTGTAAAAATACCTTTGTCAGCAAATACCCCACTGCTTGTGGCAACTTATCAACACCAAGCACACTGTGACGATGTCGCAGCTCGCACCTGTCCAGCAGGTGCATGCTCTACGCAGTTGACAATAGTAGCAAAAACCCCTTGTGTAATTGAATAGTGCAATTGTTTAGAGCTGCATAATAGACTTTTTGCATTTAGGCTGCATTGTGAGCTGAATAAACTAGGATAGTTAACATGATCCCTCTTGGTTTATCAGAATTTTTAAACATTCTTTTGGAAGAAATGCAAAAAGGAACTATTGTGATAGTTGTTTTTATTTTGTTGTTGTTCTTCAAATAAATATTACAATAATGCTGTTTTTTTTCTAGTCTCGTACTCCAGCTCTTGTCTTTGAACATGTGAATAACATTGATTTTAAGGTGAGGAGATTGCATAAGGAATTTAGAAGCATTAAAAGATTGAGTAGCACTTGGGTGCGATGATTTTGCAATGAAGCCTTGCCAAATCACCATTCCGTGTATTTGGACCTGACTTCCAGATCGCACAACGGATCATACATTGCTACTCCATCTTCCGAACTCGAGATAGAAATACTATTTGCAGTCTTTGTGCTTGGTAGTAATACACTCCAATGGTTGCAATGTCTGGAGGGAATGGAATGACTGCTACCGTCATAATACGATACGCCATAAGAGTTTATCCAGCTAATTTTGATATGATTCTAGTGCTCACTGTTCTCCACTTAAGTTTGAGTTTGAAATATCATGTACGGTAAACATAGGATGCTTTGGCCTCTTCTAAGCGACAAATTTATTGTGGCAGACAGGACACTACTTCGGTGTAATATCTGAGTGACTTTAAATACCGTTTGTCTGGTCCTTTATTTTTTCAATACCGGTATCTTAATTTATAGAAATATTAGCAATCTTTAAAAAACTAGTGATGTAATTACATGCTTGATTAGTAGTATGATACATATTGTGCAAAGTAAAGCTAATTTGAGAGTTCTCAGGTTTCTAGCTCCAGTTACAACGTTCATCTGATGAAAATAAAACCAACAACAATGTTGCTGCTTTCACTTTGATCAGATGAACCTTGCAACTAGTGCTAGAAACGATAATTGTCTTGATGAACACCCAAACTTTTCAGTATTCAGTTCTCTGGTTATCTTGTCACATTTTTAATGCCGGAATAATATTTTTTGTTACAGCAACTATACCAGACCTTGACAGACTATGATATCAGATATTACATGTTTGAAATTTTAAAAGTAAGTTCACTCGTACTGATTGAAAATATTATTTTCTTGGTAATTCAAAACTATAGAAATAGTCCTGTAGAATTTTTGGTCAACCTAGAAAAAATTCTTATAAAGACGTATTATATATCGTGCTACAATCTACAATCACCAGACAACAACATCTGTCATTTTTACATTGATTTAATGTCTGCAGACGTTGAATCAATGTAAAAATGACTGATTTTGCTGCCTGGGACATAGCAAAAATCTACCATTTTGCGTCGATTCAGTGTCATCAGATGTTGAATGCACCCAAAAACAACATAATTTGCTACGTAGACGAAGCGTGCATTTAGCTTTATGCGCTTGCAAACATACTCGATGTCGCTTTCGAGTCGAAACCGCTGCACTCTGCAGCGAAATGTCACGGCAGTGAAAATGAACTTGGAGTGTTTGGGATCCCAGCGACCTCAGCTCCAGCGGAGCAATCGTTTTCAAAAGCTGGCCTAACCGTCACGAAGCTGAGATCCCGACTGACGGGTGACCATGTCGATCAGCTTTTCATCAACTCCAACATGGGCCTGGAGCTGTAGACGTTATTTTGTGTTCTATTTTTCGCAAATTTTTATGATTTTTTTTTTGCGTTTTCTAGGGAATTTTCATGTCGTTTCTTTCAATAAAATCACATTTTGCAGTGTGGTGAATAGTTGTGATATTCGAAATCGAAATTCGGAAATCGAAAATAAATTGAATTTCGAATATTCAAATAATCGAAATTGAACACCCCTATCTTCTGGTGCAGCAGCTACGTCCGTCATGACTGGAGAAAATATGTCATCTTTTCTTCTTCATCTATTGCCCAACATTTGGCTACAAACTGTGTGATAATAATATTTCAGGCACAAGTGCGCTTATTTAAGATAAATTTTTACGTGTTTTGAAATTCCCAAGTTATAATAAAAAGGGGAACAAATCGAAAACAATATTTTCGATGAAATCATGGAATGTTGTTTCGGTATGTAATAAATTAAATCCCAAGGAGCGATAGTTTCAGTAAATTGTTATGTCATAAAAGCTTGGAACCGCCATGTTTTGCAAGGGCGTATGAAATCACCAAAATATTTACAAATAGCCTATAAAGTGTTTTTTCTATATTGTTTCAAACCAAGAAACTTTCCAGTTAACCAATTACATGTTGATGAATTGTCAGGAGAAACCTGCTATGCCGCCAAAAAGGGCATTTATCAACATATTGCCATTCGTAAACACGTGAACTTCAAAGAACTTAGGCAGTGTAGAGAAAATATCTTATATCTACAGTGTATCACACTACTTTACTAAGCATTATTTGAAAAACCAAGCAAGGGAAATAAAACTGACCGTAGTAAGTAAACAATAATATAATGAAGTTATAATAAACAACGACAGCTCTACTGATGCCCCCCCCCGTCTTGCTCACTCTTACCCCCTGAAACAGATATATAGTTCTATTTTCATTTATACCTTTTGCATCTACTTGTATATCCTGCTTTTCTGTTGATAATTCATTAGTTTCTAGCCTTTTATTCACCCATTATTAGAAAGATAAGAATATAAATGTTCTCATGTTAAATTTTTTTCCCTAATTTCAATTTTTAACCCCTGGCACGTTTTTGGTCGTAACTTTTTTTCCCCAAGGTAAAAAAAATGACAATATCCATCATTGAAAAGCTGATAAAATTATCTTTCCAACGATATATCATACGTCTTTATAACAATTTTTTCTAGGTTGATCCATTTTTCGACGAAATTCTACAGGACTAAAAGGAAAATAGCTATTCTGTAGTTTATATGATACTCATTAGTCTTATAGGTCTAGACTAGACTCTAGGCCTAGTTATTATTCTGCTATCTCAAATCAGTAACAGTAGTATTACTAAGCAAATACACTTAAATGTTAACTTGTGAAGTGTATGCCATAAATATTTGGACTGCTTGTAAGTATATCTAGCATAACTACCAAAATTTTGTGTCAATAATTGTTTGTATATAAAAGGGGTCTCAAAAGTTTCGTTTTTTTAAAGATGCACTTTTTTTATAGGTACGGTATCTCAGAAACTGTCAACGAACATGCTTAATATTTAATTGAAAGAAGTTTTTACATTTAATTAGAACGAGAACTGTAGCTTTGGATGTGTTTTACTAACATTACTACCAAGACTGTGGGAGCACCATCTCGGGCTTTCCTTAGAATCCACTAGTGGGCCCCTATGTTCAGTGATCACTCTTTAAAATACGACCAGAAAGCATTTAGGGTCGCAAAATCTTTCAATGTGGGTGAAAAATTTACATTCATTATTTTAGCAAAGAGTAGCCTAAACGACTAAGATTTTCTATAAAAAAATAGTTAATAGCCTGTTAATATAATAGGCTGTGCCAACAATGCAGTAGCGGATCTAGAAAAAAGTTGGGGAAGGACCAAAGTTTTAACATTTAAGCAAAACTTGTAACATATTTATAAATAAACAATGCAAAACTTAATGTCTGAAAAAGTCAATAATTTTCTCACTAGGGTGCGGCTGATGCCCCGACCTGAAGCAAAACACCCTAACTTTTTTTTATAGGTGACACTTGGTACAAAAAGTATGCTCCACAGATTTTGCCTAAACTAAAAAAGTTTGCCATAATTCTGCAAAATTTTTATAAATTCCGTTGCACAAAGTATGCAAAATTACCCCTAAATTGACCCACTGGTTCTAAGTGAAACCTAAGTTTCTGTTCACAGCATAAAAACTATAATTTGCAATAAATTAGCTGGTATCACATAAACATACAAAAATCACTCAGTTTTTTTTTAAATAAATCACTCAAGTTAATATCAAAATTGAAATTTGGGAAAATCGATAATCCTATAAAAGTTTGATTGCAATCTTGACCCCCTAGAGCAGTGGTTCCTAACCTTTTTGTCTTGGTGACCTTCTTTAAAAAAAATTGTAGATATCGCGACCCTCACATATTCTTTCCTAAATACAAGTATACTATTAACAAATAATACAACAAAATGCAGCACTAAAAATGTTTTTCTTGCATTTATTGACAAATTAATGCAATGGCTGACCTTGTAGGTCTGCAACTAACCGCGAAATTTGAGGTTGCGTGCTAGACAGAGCCAGTCTCATGTCGTCTTCCACATCCATTCTATTTCTTTCCTTTTTCATATGCAGAAGAGCTGACAAACCACTCTCATTTAGATACGTCGTGCCGAAGGGCAGTAATACTTGAAAAGCCAGCTTAGAAATCTGTGGGTATGAATCATACATCTCACACCAAAATTGAGAGAGTGACTTTGTATTGCTGGTTTGCAATTGCTAATTGCTCACTTAAATTAAACAACCTGCATTCCAGTCCCAGTTGAAAATATCTATCTTCATGATTTCAAAAACACAAAGCTATTGCACTGATGTACGGTAATGTTCAAGTTTTCTCTTCCTCCTACACTACAAATAAATACTTAAACAGACCACAAACTACTAGCACTAATCTCATTGCTAGGATTTCATTGCGGTGTGTTTACATCACCCGCAACTGCTTTATTTCGGTTTCATTTCTGTTGAAACTACCGACATGAAATCCAGACCGCCACAAATCTCATTTTGGTCATCGCATGCAAACAGACTACGAGTCTGGCAGACTAACCGAAACGGAAAATTTTCATTTTGGGCGCAATGAAACGTCGTGTAAACGTAGACTGGCACATACTACTAGTAGACCGGTACCTCGTCCTACTTACATTCACTTTTGTTGTTGCATGAGCAACAGCTTCGCGACCCCCTATAAAATGCTCTGCGACCCCCAGGTTGGGAACCACTGCCCTAGAGCCTAGACCTTATTCAATTTTGCTGAAACTTCATATTTAAGCTTGGTACACCACGTCTCACTTCCAAAAAAAGTTAGGGTTGCTACGATCAAGTTTTAAATTTTACAATAAAGATAAACTGAGATTCTTCTAAATCTAATGGCAGCTTGTTGCAAATTATACACAAGCTCCAGATCAATTAGGTCTTGTGATGGAAACAAAAACAAAGTATAAGAGAAACTTTAGAAAGGAAGCTACTGCTGACTAAAAATATGAGACATATGTGAGGTAGTTGTATAGTAATCAGGGCAGTGTTAACTGGCCACAGCTGAATAGGGGCCGACTCATTTTAGTCTGTTTGATGCATACTTGACAGTTTACAAAATAAAACATGAGCTACAGAAGCTCGATATTCAACAGTTTATATAATGCAAGGCCATATTTTATTCCTTTCTAAACCAACAACTGGGGGCCTACCTCTGCCTAAGGGGCCACGCATATGTAGTTTGTGCAGTGTTTTTTGGCTTGTAATTTCACATGTACTTTGTACTGTAACATTTAATATATATTTTTTCCATTATAAATAGTAAAACTTTCTTGTCCCGTTGCCCGCTCAACCACATTTTATTCATCACGGCGAAACTGGCATGCATGGATGGGGTTAAGGGAGTGAAAAGTTTTTTCTGTCCCAAAAAACTAACAAAATGATGCAATATTCTGAAGTAAACACTGCTCACTCAAATAGCCTAAATAATTAACAATTAAACAGATAACTTTCAATGTTAATCGAGTTGTGAAGCAAAAATGCTATCGGTGAAGGTGGGGACCCCTCAGATAATTTTTGAAGTTCTAGCCTGCTGAATGACTACACCAGATAGCTTACTAAGGCTATACATATACAAGCGTTAAAGAAATAAATTATTGAAATCCTTCTGTGGTCGTGAATGAAGAAACTGTCTTTAGACTTCCAAAAAATGAAGAAAGAGATCTGTGGATCAAGAGCATTCCACGAGAAAACATACCATGTTTACAACACCACACTTCAATAAGTGGAAGGCATTGGCCGAAAAACTACAAAACTGTTGTTATTAATGGGCAAAAACGACCAAAATAAACTCCAATAGTTTTTCATTGTATTCCTTAAAGCCAAGTTCCAACAGCCCCAAACAAACTTCGAACAACGACAGTCAATGCCAAGTAGTAGAATTACTATTGATGATGAAATGGAGACGTTTTTGCAAAAAGACAGTATTTTATCATTTGAAGATCTTGTCAATAAACTTGGAAAAAAATGAGGTTGATTTTGGTTTGAGTTCATCTTTTTCTTTCGTTTGAGACTAGATCAAATTTCAGGGCAGGTAGTGGAGAGCCAGGTGAGTGTAGCTTCGTCCAGCGTTGCTATGCCATGCGTTCCATTTGGTGCCTTGTAATGTAGGTGGGACATTCGAGAACAACATGGTCAGCAGTTTGTTCCTCCGCACCGCATTCGCAGGCTGATGAGGGAGCCAGACCCCACTTGTGCATGTTGGAATGGAAGCGACCAACTCCGATTCGGATTCTGTTGAGCTCGACCCAAGTCGGCCGAGGCAGGTCCATACCAGGGGGGCGTGCCACTGCGGAATGGTCCGTTTCGGTGAGTCCGATTTGGTGAGTTCGATTCGATGAGTCCGATCCCTATTCAGTGATTTCTTCAAATTTTTTTTTGAATTTTCGGGTACCGTAGCCTAATTATCATTGCCGTTTTAGAGTTAGGGGTAGGGGTTAGGGTTAGAAACTCACCGAATTGGACTCACCGAATCGGACTCACCTAATTGGACTTACCGAATAGTAGCAGACCCGTGCCACCGGGTGGGGTATAAAACCATGTAGTTTGGTGGCGGTGGCGCACCACGCTGCATTCCAAGTATCTTCCATGAAGTGTGCTGCGCTGATGGCATGATCGCTGAATGGATGTAGTAATTCAACAGCAGCTGGCACAAAGAGGTGTCTTGACTAGTTGCGGGGGGATTCCTGAGTTCCTTGAGTTCATCCATTGTAAATTATACAATCTCTGACCAGTTATGCGTGCAAAGTTCAGAGTTTAGATTACGTGTTGCACATTTTCTACTTAAAATCTCAAAAGATATGTCCTTTGAAGGGTACCATAATGATATCAGGCACACCATAAAAAGTTTGTCTGTCAATCGTGTTTGTGTCCTGGATAAAGTGTCAAATCTTATTGAAGCAATAAATTTTTTTAACAACATCACCACAAGCAACAAATTTTACTGCAACAAATGTCCAGCATGTCTTGCACTCCCATTGTGGATAAAAATATACACCTGAAATGATAGCAAGAGCTTTTGAATATTTCTCAATGTGTCGTTTACTCTACAGTCGTCTACGAGAGATTTCCAATTCCCATGTGTTCATTGCTTACAAGATTGTCTAGCAGAGAAAATCAATTAGAAAGCTGTAACCTTTTAAAGCGGTATTTTGACAACTGCACAGATGTTCGTCACGAGAATGTAGTTTTATTGATTGATGAAGTTTATGTGAAGCCTGCCTTGACATGTCAAGGTGAAAGTGTTTTTGGAAAAGCTGTTAATAACCCAGAACATTGTGCAACTACAGCTTTAGGTTTCATGTTACGTAGCCTGTTTGGCGAAAAAAATTCCCTCTCAAAATGTTGCCTGTTTATTGCTTAGACACGGATTTTCAATTCCAAGAAGCTTGTGCAATTTTGGACAATAGTCGATGTTCTGGTGGCTTCCCTATTGAAGTAATTTGTGCTAATAATCGAGCCAATTAAAACTTTTTCAAAAACACTGACCTTATCCCAGGAAAGTCTTGGTGTACTATAGACAACGTGCACTTACTTTTTGATTAACTGCAGACAGTGCACACCGTTTTGGCCTTCCGGCCTTCTCAGTGCAGTAGGTACACTGATTCACTGTAATCTCATCGCGGTAATTTCATCGTGGTAATTTCATCGCAGTAATTTCATCACATGGTAATTACATCGCATACATTGTCATCGCATTGTAATTACATCGCAAGACACTACATCGTCAGTAGTTTAATCGTCTTCGTCAACGTCCACCCATTTTTTTAAAGTGAAAAGGCGGATGATAAAGTAAATGAAACCCATTAAAATTCAAAGTTCAAATTTGTTGTAATAAGCAAATTAAAATGAAGTATCCATATTAGCAATATTTGAGACAGTTGCTTTTTAATCAAAACGACAAGTTATGTGCAAGTCCTCTTAAAGGGCGGGAAACCCAAATTCACTTTTTGCCAGTTTTTTGTTTCAGCATGATGTCATTGTGTACAACATGCGTTTTAGCAAAAAAAATCCAAATTTTGTTTCCCTCGTCTCGCTAAGGCCGCTTTTGTTTGATACCCGTTTGCGAGGTCTCGCGCGCATCAAGCTGTGATTCTGTTCGCTGTGACGTCACAAAGTACATATAGTTGTGGCCAAAACTTCAAGACCAGACTTGATTTATGACGATTTTTGCATTACTTCAAAATACTGCATCATATATTGTTTCAGTTGCATCATCTTTATGCATCATCTCAATATTTGAAGTGTTTCTTTGCCCAAAGCAACATTGAACCCTCAAGAATATCATTTCGGTAGTTTTCTTGGTTCAATTTCACTCCTTGGTCCACAAAAATCAATGGACTCCTTCTTGATTTGTTGATTGCGGCCCACACCATCACTAATGCCCCCCTTGTCTCCGAGTGACTACCCAGAGTTCCACGTCACCATAAAACACGATCATTCTGACTGTTAAAATGATGCTGGTCGATAGTCATCAAATATCTTCTCATCACTGAACAAAAGGTTTGGCAGCGTGCCTCCTTTTTCAATGCGTGAGAGCAGAATTCTGGCTATGGAGAGACGTTTCTCAATGGTATTGGAATTTAGCAACTGTTTCTTCATGTGTTTGAATGAGCTCATCTTCAAATCTTTTTTGAGAACTGTGAACATGGTTCCATAGGCCACCTTCGTCTCCTTTGCCAGTTTTTGATTTGGATCTCTTGTAACGTTAATTATTGATGACCCTGTTTGTGTCTGGCAGTTCTTAGGATAAAACGTTGTTGTCTGTGAGGTAATCTAAGAAACTAGCTGATTTTTTTTACATTTGCGGAGGCATCTTACAATGGGACGGCAGGTCTTGTCATTGATATCATTGATCATTTAATCCCATTGATGGAGAGGATGTTGTGCATGAATTCTTTGTTTTAAACCACTTTTTAACTTCATTACAGTCAACTAAGTTTATAACTTAGCCAACATCACGTTTTATTAATGATAAAATATAAATCAACTCGATTCATTCGTAAAAAGGGGAACACAGATCCTTTAACTATGAAAACTGCCATTGAAAAAGCAATACAAACCGGAAAAATTAAACCTGTAGCAAGAGAGTTTGTTGTATCAAGACAAACATTGAAAAACTGGGTTAACACCAACAAAAGAGGCCAAGCAAATAATGATCAACGCAATTTACGTTTTCAATCTCATTATGATGTCAAAAAGATTTTTACTGATATAGATGAGAAAAATTTAGAAAAGTAATTGTGCTAAGCAGCAAAAATGCACTATGGCTTGACATCTAAAGATTTACGACAGTTGGCATCGAATTGGCTCTGATAAACAACAAAACAGTTCCTCCAACTTGGAACATCTGCACTCTGCAGACGTTAATTCTATGTAAAAAATAATGGATTTGAAGTTTCTGTCATTTTTCCATTTGATGAGAATGTTTTCAACCATGATGAGTTTTGCATTCATACTCAACTGACCGACCTAGCGCTTCAGAAGTTTCCAAAACTCCACACCAATCTCAGACAGGAGACATGGGAGGAGATGTAACCATACCTACATTTGAAATCTCGGTAGATTCATTGAAACAGCTGCAGCCTTGTTCTTCTGATGCAGCAGGTTCGAGCAATCGCTTAGATGATTACATTCCAGCTGCAAAGCCAGCGCAATCCTATCAAGGGCAAGGTGATAGTGGGAAAAGACTGTGACACCAGAGCAAATCAGACCCTTCACAAAAGCTCATGCCAGAGCCAAAGTAACAAAGAGAAAACGAGTGGTGTCATCAGTGTTGACGAGCACTCCTCTAAAACAAAGATTGCTAGTTGAGTTAGAATCACATCGATGAGCAAAAGACAAGCCACCAAAAGGAAAAAAATGTCTGCAGCCAGCATCATAACCTTAGATAATAAAAAGAAAAAAAAAATCTCCAGAAAACTTAAAATAAATGTCAGATCTTCAGAAGTCCTTTTAGAATCTTCAATGTCGAACCATGCATTTAGTCTTCATGACACATCCGATGAGATCGAAATAGAGGAATATGTTTGTTGCATCTGCAGCAAAGAGTGGTCAAACAGTGCTTCCGGTGAAAAGTGGGTATAGTGTTGTGGATGCTCTAAATGTTGTCGGTTCAATCCAAGAGTTGCTCTGAAGAAAAAGAGTGGAGGAATAGGACTGTGTCAAGTGTGGGCTCGTGTTCAGTGTTTAGACGACAGTTCATGTTTTGTATGTCACGATTCCTTCCCAAAGACGATTTAAACGCAACATGAAACTATTGAAACAATTTTTAATTTGACAAACTGCCTTTTAACAGAACAGTAGATTTTGTTGCAAAGTAAATGCCAAGTTGCTAACTCGATTTGGTGGCTTTTCGCTTAAAATGTTGGCTCAACTGTCTTAGAATCTGAAAATCTTGAATGTTTTTTTGTTGTGTCCTCAGAATTCAATATTGCACTGTGTAGTAGACCTTCTGTTTAGGCAAGTTGTCGAGATGCAGAGACAAACAGACCCTGATCAGAACCTTTTTTTGGTTCTATCTTGCAGCATATTTGTTAACCTAACAAACAAATTTTATACAAGAGAATAACTATGGTGATTAAGCAGTCGTGTTTAGAATGTCTTCTTTAGCTCCTTTTTAAAAATAAAAAAAACTTTAATAATGCAGTAATTATGATTGTGTCCCACTGAAGAATTCGTGTCTCATTGTTTGAAATTGCCTGTCCCAATGGTAGGGCCAGATTCAACAATGGGATGTCTTGAGTAACTTTAAAAAACTGTGCGTTATTTATAAACCACTTGAGATAATGAAATCAAACCAAGTGTATTTGAAAAGAAATGCATTGGCATAAGTGTTGTAAAAAAAGCACTGCATTTCTTTACAAAATTGTAAAAAATTAGCAAAATGCAAAATTTGTCCCATTGATGGAGGTTCTCCCCTACTTAAATCTGCATTATATAATACATAAAATGAAATTGTAAAGTAAATTTGACTTTGCACTATTACTGTAACGACACTCCGGAGTGAAAAGCACAAACTGAACAAGTGATGCAAGAATGATTACGAATAAATTATACGGCGGGAAACAGATCACAGGAGGTGTAAACTACAGTCATGTGACAAACTATTAGAACACACACAAAAGGAACGATGAGCCACAGGCGAGTAACTGCCGATTGAGAGACGAATCATTACGTTTGATTCTTCAGGCTGTCTTTGAATCAAACGTAATAATTCGTCTCTCAGCTGGCAGTTATTACGTTATATTTTTTGTGTGTAATACATTATGTTAAACCCGCTAAGGTTACTTTGTTTTGTTTGTGTATGGTTCAATAAAGCAAACTCTACCAAAGTTTCATATAAATAGAGCTTCCAAACTTTCTCAACTGTTTGATGGTTGGAAACTTAGCATACTTGTAGCAGAGGCAAGGAGGTGTTAATGCAAGTGCAGTCATTGAGATTGATAGTATAAACTTTCTACTTATTCTCTGGAGAGTTGTCCTTGAAGCGTGTTGCTCACTTAGCTGCGTATGACAAGTTGAATCTTCATTTCTTTTTGGTCTATGGAGCGGTCTCTGATGATGTTGAAGTACTTCGGACCTTTTATAATAGATTGTTTTGCCTCACTTAAACAATCCTCTTGTCAGAATTTTTGCATTTACATTTTACATAACTGCAGACAGTGCACACTGCACGACGTTTCGGTCTCCTCAGTGCAGTAGGTACACTGGAATGGCCATGGAGATATATACCTCCATGTGACATTTTCCCGTTTGTGATACCTAAACACCAAAAATGGTACTACTGCCAACCTTGCCAAAGTGCTCAAACTGCAAGCAGTGAGCTTTGCGCAATGCATAGTAAGGTGCCTCCAGTAAAGTGCTCAATCGGCATCAGCCAAGAGCAACGTGAACTTGTAAAATTTTGTAACAACACCCCACCACAACGTTGATCAATTGCATTTCAAGTATATTTGAATACAGACGAAATCGGTTAATAGTATACTGCTTAAAGGTATCAATCGTTTATTTGAATCAAAACCTGAAATCCCAAACCAAATCCAATCTAATGTTAAGTAAAAACATCGGTTAAGCGTATACCGCTTAAAAGAATAAGTCGGATAAAAGCATCAGGATTTGCTTCTAGTTTGCCTACTTCATTCATTTAATCGTATAATTGTACCCGTTAGCGAAAAGACAATGTCTCTTTTTTGCTTCGCATAATTGTCTGCAATGTTCAAACGCGAAATGAAGCAAAGGTGAGACAGACGCAAGCGATCAAAACAAAGACAAGTGTCTGTAATCCCAGGCCATAATCTTATGTGCTAGACATCGCACTACAAAGAACCAATTTTCGCACAGCTGGGCTTCATTAAAACAAAAGAGCACACAAAAGGAATAATCACACTTCCCAATAAAGAAGTTTAAATGCTTCTGATGTCATCAGTCGGCGACTGGCCTTGCAAGGAAAGGACACGGACAAATTATTTCGGCTTGAGAGGGAAGTGTTGAAAAGAATGTCTAAAAGTTTAAACCAGAAAACAGTGGAGAATTTTTTTTTAAATTGCTGAAAAAAAGTAGCCTATTGTTGTGAAATGCAGTGCGTATAATTTCATTTGTGCAGTATTGTTCAGTTGAAGAACATCGCAAATTAATTATTTTACCAGACAGCGCAAAACACTTGAAAAAAAAACCTTTGCGATTTCAAAACAAACAATGAGTGTGAGCTGTGTTTTTCCACCATACCACTATTTTCGTAAGCCCTTTTCCATACTCAAAACTACACAGCTGGTACAGAGCTAAAAATAGCCCGCTTGAATTAAAATCTTCAACGTCAAAGTTCGCGTTGTGACGTCACAGAGATTGGTGATATGAAAGATTGCCGATTTGCAGTCCGATTGCTGCAGTTTGCAGAAAAATGCTTTGATGGTTCTCCCAGTCAGCAAAGCTGGTCTTTTTTACATTGTTTCAACGTCTGCAGACAATAAATCAATGTAAAAAAGACCAGTTTTGCTGGCTGGGACATACAGCGTAGTGGTATGTTAACACAGAACTAGGAAATTCTTTAAAGTTTAACCAGAATTGTAAACAGTTGTAGGAAGTATCAATGGTAATGTGCGTTGCAGCCTAGTCAGCACAGACATCTTCTCAACATTACGCCCATTCACAATAAACCTTTTTTTAGTAAATTGGTTAAACGAATCAATCGTATAATCGTATCAAAATGTCTGGCAAATAGGTGATTCGATTAACCGATTTCGTCTGTATAAAAAAAAATTATGCCTGAAAAGAAAAAGCATTAAATTGTCGTCTTCATACATTGTGTAAACATAGTGACTTGTTTAACGACCTTTGCTTTACTTTTTATATTCCAATACTTGAATGTCAAAATTCTATAAAACTTTATTTTATCTGCAAATTAACTTTACAGGTTTGATGTTGTCATAATATGGTAACGTTTTTCATAAATTTAAGAATTTTCAATTTACTTCGTTTTCAGGCTTTGGATTTCTGCCACAGCATGGGTATTATGCACAGAGACGTTAAACCACATAACGTGATGATTGATCACGAAAACAGAAAGGTATGCATATCAATGCACATCATTTGTCACGTTGCAAACTTAAACTCAATTCAGGAACAATCTTGTGGTTTTTCGATTTTCTTTTTTTTATGTTCTTATTAGTTACACTTTCAAATATGTCATTGGGGCTACTTCGTACGTGTTTCATTTTTTTGAGTCTTGAATTCTACGCTTATCTGTTATATTTGTCCATCATACTGAAACCCCAATGTTTATCCTTCTGAGTAATGTCATATTGCCACATCTTTTTTATGGCCCAGTCACTGTTTTTTTGTTTACTTTTGAGATGTATATACAGGGCTGCGATTTTTTCTTCCTTGTCGAACGATCAAAAATTCTGTGTTTGTTTGTCGAATAGTAATATGATGTCACAAGAGTCAGATAAGCGTTTGGCCGCGAATTACCGCACAAGTTGTGTGGTATCAGAGTCACTTAAGTTTTTAATCGCACGCTGGTTGAGTGATTGCAAAGGAGTATCAAGCGCTGAGTTATGTACCTACCGGACATGTATATTATTTGTTTTGCTCCAGGAAGAGAACTGTTGTAAACGTGAAACTGAGGATCGCAAAAGAAAAAATCCCTTAGGCTATACCGCTAGCGTAACCTACTGCGAGATTTTTTCCTTTGGCATCTCTTTAGTCTCGCTTACTACGTAAATGGTTATGCACGTACCCGCACGCAAGCACAGTTAGGAGCGAAATATGCATGTTCGTTGAGAGGTCGTTTCAACTTCCTGATGAGCTTGAACATCTATTGAAGCTGTGCTATCGCCAGGGCCTGACCTTATATTGGCAGACGGAAGCTCACCGACCGAACTTGAAGGTTGTGCTTGGGCAAACTCAGAAACGTTATCACTGTCTCGTCGAGAAAAGAATGTATTGATGCGCTATTCCTTATGCGCTTGAACGGGCTTTGTTGAAAAGTGAAAACGCAGTAGGCGCCTTTTTATCAAGCATGCTTTTGCTTACCACTATTAAATTAAACATGTTCAAAATTGAGAATGCTTTGCGACGTTAGGCTACGAAACGCTATAGCCGGAAGTTTACCTGAATGATAAGTTCCAAAGTAACGTGGCAATGCTTCTCTCGATAGCTCCTTCGAACAGATCCCGCACTTCACTCGCTGTTTGCTGAACCTTAACCGCTTCTCGGTAAGACCGACCGAAGCTTTTGCCATCCGTGTTGTCGGAGGATTCTGTCGTTTTTGTAGTCATTATAGGATACTGTCTAACTGAAGACTATCCTATCTGTAGTTGGGCAAAGCTATGCTGTTCTTACAACTTGCCTATTACCTTGCCTTGTCCACTCCCAGTGACTACCTACTATTCTTCTAGAAGCAAACTCTTATATATTATAGCGACCTTTCTTATCTGTGTTTCTGATTCTGAACATCTGGTCAGAAACTAGGCTATTTTCATGATGTAAAAAAACTTGCGTAATAAGTAGGTTTTATTGTGTGCTTCTGCGATTATTTTCTCCTGTACCAATCACCTGCTTTAAGTTGTATAACGGAAAAGAAATCTTAAATTTGTTTTCGTCATCATGCACTGGCTACATAAATCCATCATTGCTAAATCTTTCAAAGGATGGCATCTCGCCTGGTGCGAGACAAATTTCCTGCAAATGTCCAGACTTCCCAGCCAGCAAACTTGTTTATACATGTCATGCATTGTGTATACATCGTCTGCAGACGTTGAATCAATGTAAAAACGATGGGTTTTGCTAGCTGGGTTGTGTGCTTTTGTGAATGTGCAATATCGCCCATGACGTAATCACAGGGCAAAATCGCCCATGATGAAACTCTTTTAGTGGAAGGAAGTCGAGTTGCAACCGTGTTTATCTGTCTACTATTCTTTATTCACATTGCAAAACATTTCTGCAATCTTGGAACAATGAGTGCTTAAGTCAGACATAAATACAAACTTGCAAACACGTTGACAACTAAAAGTAGCCTACTTCGGTTATTTTATCTATGAAAGAAACTCGTTGTGTCGAATAGCACGAAACGTGTGTGGCGAAATGTTTGATGGCAGGCGTTAGAACTTCAATCAAAGCATTTTCCCGCAGTGTTCAAAATGTTCTGAAAGAGAACTTCTTTCCATAAAAATAGCGGCTTTTTTCATCTGTATTTCTGAACATCTGGTCGGAAACTAGGCTGTTTTCTACATGTGAAAAACTTTCATAACAAGTATCCAACAGTCATTTTACCAGAGCAATATTGTTAATTGGCTCAAACGGCGAAATACAAACTGGCATAGACGTTGACAACTCAACGTAGCCTAGGTTATTTCATCTATAAAAGAAACCGGTTGTGTCGAATAGCACGAAACGTGTGTTGCGAAATGTTTGATGCCAGGCGTTGGAATTTCGATCAAAGCATTCTCCAGCAGTGTTCAAAATGGCGGCGCTGACGCTTGGGAGTTCTCTTGTGAAGCGTCGCTTTTAGACCTTGCTTTGATGTACCTGGCGCAAGAAGGTTTACGTAAGTTAGCACTTTTATGATTGCATCACGTGATGCCCCCCCCCCCCCGATTGTTCTTCGACCAGACGACGTTTAGTCCTCTCTCAGTTTTTATTTTCCTTTTTTTTTCGTTTTTTTTTTCCCCAAGGCACGGCGTTTGTCGAATAGTGATGGCGGCGCGTGTCGAGTGACCTTGTCACCGAAAAAGACAAAAATTGCAGCCCTGTGTATATATACTTCACATGAATAAAAGCATGAACAATTGTTTTGCAAACATTTAAACTCTATTGTGTGATATATATTGGTACAGCATGTTTTCAATGGTGTCTATGTAATGTATTTAGTTTTATGACAAGTAAAAAGTTTTTTTTCTATTTTCCTTTACGGTCATTCCATGTCAATTTAACCAAAAAAATGTAAACATCACCTTCTTCAATTTCGCTGAAACTTGGCAGAAATGATGCTTGTAGGTAAAAACTACCCAATTTAAAACTATCTTAATCAAACAGATATAAAGTCAACATAATATGAGGTATCCTTGTGATGGGAATTTTCCAAAGAATCTTTTTCTGTAGTCATTTTTAATATTTGAATCTCCTTTGATGCAAACTCCTTTTGACCTTGAAATTAATTAAAATGTGGAACAGGTTACCATGAAATCTTGAATGATACAAATAAAGGTTTAGGACATGATGGTCCAGAACAGCGAGTATGAAGGGCCAGTGCATGAAAGTGTGAGGAAAACTTTACAGGCCAAAAAAAATGAATTTCAGCTTGTTTGTGACATAAAAAAGTGATTTTCAGCTTGTAAAGAAGATACAATGTATATTGTATAGGCTATGGTAATACACCAACACCATAGTAAACCAAAACAATTTACGGTTTCATGCTTTTGGTAATTCTCTGCTTTAAATTCGGTGGTTGACCGACGTAAGCGGAGCATCCAAGGTTTTATCAGCCATTCTATTCAGTGTGGCGCCTTTCCATCGCTTCACAATTGAGAAAGTGCTTTTCGCAAATGTATGTGCTACCAAATATGGAACACATCTTCAGTGCATAGTCATTTAAATTAAACTCGTTCGGAACAGATATCTTGCAAGCTCACCAGATACAGCTATTTAGCTGTTTATGATTGAACTGACTTGTGTGAAAATACAGTCGTTTGTATTGCAAGACATTTATCTGAGTCGATCATATCAAGCATTGTTGTGGGTTTGATACCTGTCAGAAGATATTTCATTTTCTTGATCAGATACTGACTACTGAGGTTTACTATTATTTTTGGCAAAAAAACACTTTCATTCCAAGTAGAATTAAACTCTCTGTTTTCCTCTGACACTTTTCTTTTGACACTAAATTTGTTAATAAAATACGTAACTTGACTAAGTAGACAAGTTAGCAGCTAACCTGCAACTAAATTCCAGAATTTGTGCTGGCAACAAAGAGCAAAGTGTGTGTTGCCACAAACCGTAAAAATAAATAGTTACATCTTTGATCATGTGCGACTTGATTGATTGAATCTTTATCCTCGGACTGGGAAAGCTTCTTTGAGAGCTTAATCCTGGCAGTCTCACATACTTGTAGAGGCTTTGAACTACTGACACAGGCCCGAGATTGACAGAGTGAAGTTTCCTATTGTTGAAGTCTTGTTGCCGGGAATTATTCCATCCATTAGATGCCGCTACATGGAGAGCAGTCCTTAACGTGCGTATTTCAAGTGCACACCCCGAGAATCGAACCAGCGTCGCTTGATCATGAAGCTTCTTTGTTCCAGAAATCACACGTTAACCGGCTGAGCTATCGGGGCGGACTTATTTGTGATTGTGGTTTATTTAGGTTCATAGTTAATTTAGGTTAATGCATTTATGTAAAACGTAGGTAAGTGGAGTTTGCATTGGAAAATCCGGCATGCAGGAAGTGTTTGCGTCCGCAAAAAAGTTGCACGGGGGACGCTCGTTTGGACCACCCTAAATTATTAGTTTTCACAGAATATGTAATCTCTAGAGAAGTAATTTTTTTGGTTTCCAAGTGTATTTTCAAAACTGTCTTGTTCCAAAAGAAATTTTATAGCTGCACATTTAAGAAGTCCCAGATTTGAAATATTTTTATTAAAAATTATATACATTTAATTTAAACAATGATGAATTTTGTGCAATGCATCACAACGCTGATTTATAGGATACACTTTTGGCATTATTAGTAGATTGCTTTTACTTAATTGTAATGACTTATTCAAGAAGACATCTGTGAAGGAGTGTGAATTATATGGTAGAAAATACATATTTTTAGAGTCTAGCATTGATGTACTGACCAATGACCATCCCTATCCATGGAAGTCCATCATCATGCAAAACACATTATTCTGCCCTTCAATTGTATGTGAAACAGCATTTGTATGTGCAGTGTTTGGCTCAACTACATGGGTCTGCTACTATTCGGTGAGTCCGATTCGGTGAGTTCCTAACCTCTAACCCCTAACCCTAAAACTGCAATGATAATTAGGCTACGGTACCCGATAATTTAAAAAAAAAATGAAAAAATCACCGAATAAAGATCGGACTCACCGAAACATGCCATTCCGCAACTACATCAACCAGCTTAGGAGGAGTGGATTTGAAGTGCGTGTCACAACACAAGAAGGAAGGCGTCGAAATGGACAGGCCTGTCTGAAGGCTCCACCGTCATCAGTGACAGGTTTTGCATGAAATGGCTTTAACAAATGAAGTGTTAGTTTTTTTTCAGTTCCTGCTTTTAAAAATGACTACAGACAGATTCTTTGGAAAGTTTCCATCACAATGACGCCTCATATGTTGACCTTGGTCAAGCACTTGCTTAGATTGCATTTCAAATTCAACAATTTGCGAAATCTGTCAAACAAGGTCAAAACTTAATACAGTAACTGCCATTTCGTAGACCAGTGGTTTCCAACCTTTTTGACCTTGCGGCACCCTATCAAAGAAATAAATAGTTTGCGGCACCCTGGTAAAACTGGATCAATTTTATGAGGTTTCTGTATTTCAAATAACTGTATGAAATAACACAGAACAGTGCACGTAAATAAATGTATTTATTCAAAAGTCAGTGTGAAATTTGGGCTTGAATTCTTGCACAAAGTCCTTTAATATCTGGGGGCACATTCGATAAAGCCACCTGATCTTCTTCCTCGACTACAAGCACTAAGCAGTCGTTCTCGTTTTTCAGTTTTTATGTTTGTTAATACGGAAAATCCATTCTCACATAGGTATGACTTGGAAAACTGCAGCAAAAGCACAATTAGCTTTCTTTCTAACGCAAAGACACATTTCCTACTTCCGCTTCTTCTGCATCATAATCGACATTGCTCCACTTTCATTTCTGTGTAATAAATTTCTCCATCATAAGTATAAAGAACAAATTAATTATAACTTAGCCTTTTCTCGATTAACTATATGTACCGTGCTTGTATGTGCAGGTATCCTCGTGCAAAAGTTTCCAACAATGTTATTGTGATGAAACAAGCGAAACGCCTTCTAGTGTTAAATGAAAAAAATGAGTGCTTAACTTTTATTATTAGTGTTGACAGTCGCGGCAGTTTGCAGCGCAGTTTATCACATGTCTGGTAATTACGGAGTTAATCCCCCCCCCAGTGTGAATAGATTTTACAATGGTTCTCAAACTATCGTGCTGGGTCACACAATCCGATAATTCACCACTGCAATTTGACTTTGTGCGCTTTGAAACGCAAAATAAAATCATGAAACCTGGCAATAATGATGCGTTTCAAACATTTTTATGGAAAGAACAGCAACGAGTCAAAATCTCTTTCACGCTGTTTTTCCTGGGCGAGGAAACAAAGGCTTACCGTAGATTAGAGTTAAAATAAATAAATAAATTCCGCACTTAACGGATTAAAATAAAGAATGGGCCGCAGTATTTCAATATCTCGTGGCACCCTTGAGCATTGCAATTGGCACCCCGGTTGGGAGTAGACTGTTGTCCTGTTTGAGAAAACGATTAGATTTGGATAGTTTTACCTAAGATCATCATTTGCTCTAAGTTTCAGCCAAATTGGCAAGAATGGTATCCAATTGGTTGAATTGACATAGTATGCCTCTTTAGAGCATTTATCGTTACTATAACCATAGCCATCTGGAGTTGCGGCCTGATTTGTCACATTTTGCAGAATTTGATTACAGCTACTGCTAGTGTTTGACTGACATTTTCTGAGATATTTTTACTTTTTACTGTCTCCTAAAAATATAAAAGCTTATTGTTGCCTTGTGGAAGCAGTAGCAAATGAGAAAAGGTAAGTTGAAAAACGTTGAATCAGACTGTTATTGAAAAATTAACAGACTGACTGAAATCTTTGAAATTAAACTTTTTTTGTTTTTCAACATCTGAGGATGTTAAAACCTGCTGTGTCATCTGGGGAAAACACTAATGATAAAGTAAAAATATATTTTTTAGAAAAATTTATTTAAACATTCCCCAAAAGTTAGCAAAACCTGGAAATTTCTGCAAAATGTGACAAATCAGGCAGTATCTTTAGGTACCAGTAGCCATGCTATAACCTACGGCTACGTAAATGTAAAAAAATGCTCAATTAAGAATACTCAGGTAGTAACGACGGTCATAGAAACTTAAGGATATTTGGGGCAAAGAAGCCACCCTTGCTTCTTGCATCACATGGAATATTTTTCTATGTTCATTCAATGCTAAAATGTAAGAAGTCCTTCTGCTCAAATAGAATATTTTTCACTGTACTTATATATTTTTACAATTGATTGATTTTATTCACCGACCCGAAATATGGCACTAAAAAACTTTTTGTGACACAATTAGCATAAATTCTGGAAGCTGGATAAAGTAAAATATCAAACTCAAAACACAGTGTGAACTGTAAAGCACAAAAAATAACCAATTATGCATTTCGATAATTTTCTCTTAAATTAGCAAGTAATTGCAGTTGAAAGTGAAACACGGCATTTTACATCATATGCAAGCATTATAAGACTGTTTCTGAAAGGCAATTCAGCCTCCTTTGAAATATAGTTATTTTAACATAGTCTTTTATATTTAACTTTGTATTGTCATCAAAGCTTACAAGTTAATGTTAGGCGCAATAACATGTTTTGAGGTAGTAGTTTGAGGGGATTGGGCTCGGAATCTTTATCCTCGATCTGACAAAGCCTTGATAAGTTATTCCTGATAGTTTCGCATACTTGTAGAGGCTTTTGACGCAGGGCCGGTTACCGAGAGTGACAGAGTGAAGTTTTCCGATTGTTAAAGTGTTGTTGCCGAAGAACTATTCCATCCATTAGGTGCCGCTGAATGGTGAACGGTCCTAAAAATGCTTTACTTAAGCGCACACCCAGAGAGTTCAACCAGCGCCGCTTTATCTTGAAGCTTCTTCATTCACGAAATCACGCGCTAACCAACTGGGCTGTAACATCAGATCTGTCACATTGGTTAAGAAATATTTCGGAATCTGAACAGTGAACACTCCTCTGCTATACTCACATAAATGGAAGCTATGTGAGCATAGCAAGATGTTACTTTGAAACAACGCGAGACACAAGGCTACGATATTCATAAATAACATGGAAGATGTACTAAAGTGATAGCAACATGTTTGTCTTGAAATTCTGCATGTTGGTTCTGTTATTAATCTGAAGATCAATGAACAATATATTAGGGTAGTTAAAAAAAAATCAATTTTTGAAAATTATATGGGCTACCCTGCCAAAAGTTTCCATTTTCAAAAAAAATAACTTGTGTAAAATATTTTTGAAAAAGATTAATGTTTAGGGGTGCCTCAAGTCCCCGAAAATTTTGACGATTTCGTCATAAAAGCCTAAACTTAAAATGGCTGTGTTTCGAAAACGGTTCATGCTAACATACAAGTGTTTGGGTTCATTTTAATCAGCAAAGTGAGCTCTATGATTTGGAAAAGAATAATAGACTAATAGTATCATAAGGTGAATTTTTAAATTTCCGATTTTCATGTTTATTTTTGTTATGTGTTCTAAAGTTGTATTATTGCTGTACAATAGTAAGCCTATAAGTCCATTGGTTATTACCAAAGTCCACACAAGGTCTTAGGTCATATTGGGTCCTCCCACTATGACGAAATAGGTATTAGCTGTTTAAAACAGGGGGTTTCATGGCAACCAACCACTCACTGTTGCCCAATTAATGTGTTCTTTGATGCTTGAGGAAAGCGTTTGCGATGCTGAGACACAAGCTGCAAAAGGAACTGCAACTGGTCTTCACCTTTGGTCAAATGTCCAGAAAATGTTTTTACAAGGGCAACATTTCTTTCAGCATGGTCATCAGTGACAATCAGTGATCTAAAGAAATGTTTGGCCATCTGATAATCACTGTTTCCATCCCATTCTGCAACTGGAAGGTGGAAAAAGGCATATATATGGGATTTTCAGTTGCTTGAACAGCAGCTGTGTGTTGGCTGTAGCGAATGTTGCCAAGGTTTTGGTGTGCATGTCATCCAACAACACAGTAGTTATTTTTGCTGGAGTCCTCGGTTTCCTGAGCGACCATTATTGCTTTTGCTATTTGATTTTTGATGATTGGCTGGACATCATCATCAAAAAAAAACAGACCCACCAACTCTTCAGAAAGGTACCTCAAATGGCGAGTCATTTTTTCTGTTGCGACTTTGAGGATTGACTCATTGATAGTTGCATACTTCTTCAAGCTTTTCAATAAACACAGATCACTAATTGGGAGCCTTCACAGCCAATGGAGCAGCTACAGTAATCCATGCTTTAACAGAAATACAGAAAAATAAAACACACAGTTCACGAAGTCCTCTCTGTTCACGCAAAGTCAAATGAAATTGACTGCAAAACATCCACACTTTGAATGTGTAGATGACTTTAGCCATCCATCTTGCATGATGATTAGCACAAGGATATCAAAGTCTAGTTACATAAGGCAGAGTTCGATCTTAACGCTAGTCCGCTAGCCAATGGCTAGTGAAAATTTGCGCGTACTAGTAGAAATGTTGCAGTACTAGTCCGATTGGCTAGTGAAAATATTCGCCGGTGAAAAGTTTTGGTTTACAAAATGGCGATTGGCGATTTACAAAACGTACTACAGATGCGCACAATGTAATATTAAAACATAAATAAATATTAAGCAGTTAAGCACACACCGCATGCCACGTTTATTTTGTACCGTATGTTTTAAAATTGCATTGTTTGCGTCTGTAGTACGAGAAGGTGTTTTTCTGCGTATTGTTGCTCTTTTGTGCATACTGAAATCTGAAAGCCTTTACTTTAGTTAGTTCTAGTCTAAGCCAAAACACTTATCTTAATACGTCACAGGCCTCGAAATTCCGGCGGTCATGGCGGACATGACCTCCGGAATGACTTCGAATGTCTGCCGAAGCCGACTCATTGGTCGGTCATAAATGACCGCCGCAAAATTCTTGACAAAAATAGAGCTAATGCAGCAAAAATATATTTTAAATTTGAATTGTTACAATTGTTTGTTTAACGCGAACAAATACGGAGCTGAAACAATTAATAGTACAGGCAAATGCTTTAAAGATCACATTAGAGTGGCGTGGTTAACGAGCTAATGGCAAAAGTAGCCATTTTTACATCATTTCAACGCCTTGCAATGTTGCCTTGAAATAAAGTTGTCTGAACTTTTCGGCAGGATATGTATTCCAATTTTAACAATGAGGATTATTGCGTTACATTGATCGTTTGTTAAAAAGAAACGTCACAGAGAAGCAAGTCTCAGCTGGGTTCCGCACGTGCTCAGGCGAATGTGGCGACCTTATTCACGCTGATACTGATAGAAATAGAATTTCTGCACAGAAGGGAGGGTGTTAGACTAACACTATTGTGTTAATTAGTTAACACTAACACTATTGAGGGCTAACACTATTGAGTCACTAATGCGCATTTGTCTGGACGGTCCTGAGCTGGAGATTTACGACCCCGCGCCAGCAGTAATCGCTTGGCACAACGATTCTATAACGCAACAACCACAGAATAAGTGATCGTAGTTGCTTTTGTAATGAGGAAATTTGGATTGTTGTTTTCAATTGTGTTTATTGCGTCATTACACGACTGTCATTAACGCACTGATTTATTTTCAAGCAATCTGTTCCAGTATAGCCTACTTCAGGGTCGGTTAATTAAGCCATCAACCATTGCAGAGTTATTCTGTTGTAGAAAATCTTCTACAAACACGACTACACAATACTGTAGTGTAATTTTGTGCAAAATCTACGTATGCAAAAAATATGTCCGGTTGAGATATTAAATGTCCGCTGAAAGGGCCAGTCCAGTAGGACATGCTTGACCGCCGGAAAAAAGTACAAATTTCGAGGCCTGCGTCATCAGACAAGTGAAAAGTCAGTAAACTGGTCGGACTAGTGAAAAATCCTGCGGGCTGGTGAAAACGGGGAGCAACTAGTCCGCTGAGCTAGCGAAAAAAAAGTTAAGATTGACCCCTGTAATAGGGTGGTCCAAAAAAAACTTTTTTTGTAAATGTTAATGTCTCACCCTAAAATATTGTTACCATTAATGAGAAAATGATATATGTGAATTTTCATAAAGATTGGTTGATATTTAGGGGTTGCTACCGGGGTTCAAAGTTTTGTCGTTTGCCCCCATTTTAACGTTTCGAGAGGATATGATATGATACGGTACAGTAAAAAATACGGTACAGTGCCATTGTATATTGCAATAAAAATACAGTTTAATAATTACTCTATGGTCTGTTTATAAACTCATGTGTCTGTATTACGAATTATACTAACTGGTGTACATGTACGAAATGTGCGACTTTGTATAAGGTAAAGGTGAGTCCCATACTTGAATACAAGCATCGAGGGATGAGGTTCTCATTATACTAAGCCTTCGGCACTAACGAGAGTAGGGTGGCCAGTCCCTTTCTCTCGGCCGCCTTTACTTCAGCAACTACGCCCACCCAATATATTATACCCCGGGTAGAGGTGGGCGTGGGCGGTGTTTGTCAACAACCAGTATAAGCCGGGAGTCAAACCAGGATTGCATAATTGGAAAGCGAGCGCGTCACCGCTGCGACTTTCTATACTTGTGTTTAAAATTCAGAGACTAAATTGGACATTCATTAACAGCTTTAGAATACAACAAATAAACTACATACAGGAATTATTGCACGAGGGTCTTTCTACTGCAGTCTGGATATCGCTGACGGTGATCGGCGACGACACGCAAAAGATACTGTTTTTGTTCTTCGTCACATGTGTGTAATGTGTTGTATTCCGTGATCAACGCCACTCCACGCTCGGCAATGTCCCAACCGGGGTGCCAATTGCAATGCTCAAGGGTGCCGCGAGATATTTTAACTTTAACCCGTTAAGTGTGGAATTTATTTATTTATTTTAACTCTAATCCACAATAAGCCTTTGTTTTCTCGCCCAGGAATAACAGCGTGAAAGAGATTTTGAATCGTTGCTGTTTTTTCCATAAAAACGTTTGAAACGCATCATTATTGCCAGGTTTCATGATTTTATTTTGCGTTTCACGGCGCACAAAGTCAAATTGCAGTGATGGATTATCGGATTGTGTGACCCAGCACGATTATAAAATTGCACGATTGTTTGCGAACCACTATAAAATAGAAACTTTTGCATGGGGGATACCATACCTGCGCATACAAACACGATAGCCTACATAGCTAATCGAGAAAAGGCTAAGTTATAATTGATTTATTCTTTATACCAGTGCTCCGCAACCTTTATTTACTCACGGCACACTTAAAAACTCTTTAAAGTTTTGCGGCACAATTCGGCCGACACATTTTCAAAATGTAAAAAATAACTATCATCTTTTTAATGAGATATTTGCGCTTGTTTCTTGCTTTAATAAAGTTAACAATTTGGATACAGTCATTCATTGTTTCTGTCAGCTCCCTTGTAAAATGTTTGATCATCAAGGCTTCCCTGTGTAAGCAGCAATACATAAGTTGAATGGCTGGATTTTGACGTTTTACCCATGCAGCTAAACTTCTTCCTTCGCCCACCATTGCTGAAGCACCATCTGTGCAAACGTTGATGCAGTTATTCCAATGGATACCATGGGTTATGAAAAACTCGTTGGTCACTCTAAAAATTTCCTGGCCAGTCGTTCGTTCCTGGCTGGAAGTTCTTTGCAAAATAATTAGGCTACTCGTTTGTTATGGACTCGCCATTGACAAAACGTTGGCTACTACACTTAATAGCTGTGCTTTCAATATTACGAAATTTTTCATTAAACACTGCTAACTGACAATTCAAAATGACCTAGCCTGACTTCTAAAAACGCACTACCACGTTAACCAGCCTTTTTTAAAACTAGGGCAGCCTTCCCATTGCGAAAACTTCAATGTGAGGCAAAAAAATCATAAATGCACTGTGGGAAGTCTAGCTAGAGTTTGAGTTGTCTTGCAGTGGTAAAGCGAGAATTTTTAAAACATAAAAACTCCTTTCTTTTCAAAAAGTATGTTCTGATGATAGTTATCCCGCGGCACACCGGTTGCGGAGCACTGCTTTATACTTATATGAATATATTTTGTGAATTGCTTTGCGATTACAATTGGGTCTCCAAATTAGTGGATTTTCCGTACAAACGAACATTAAAACTAAAAAAACGAGAACGACTGCTTATAGTCGAGGAAGAAATGTGGGTGGCTTTGTCGAATGTGCCTCGAGATATTAAGGGACTTGTGCAAGAAGTCAAGCCCAAATTTCACACTAAATTTTGAATAAATACATTTATTTATGCGCGCTATACTGTACAACTCATTCTGTGCTATTTCATACAGTTACTTGAAATACAGAAATCTCATAAAATTGACCCAGTTTTGCCAGGATGCCGCAAACTATTTATCTCTTCGATAGGGTGCCGCAAGGTCAAAAAGGTTGGGAACCACTGCTCTACACCCTTGACAGCCTGTTTTAACCTAAAAGGAGGACTTTCTGATGATTACCCTTTTAGGGTGAAACAGGCTGTCAAAGGTTTAGACAGTGGTTCTCAACCTTTTCTGAGTCATGGCCCCCCAGACTGTGGCTCTAAAAGACCATGGCCCCCTTGAGCAAAATAAAAATGTATTTGTTTAAAGAACAATGAAACGAAATCAATAAAAACAGTTAACAAATGATTAAATGATTTAATGCTTTCTTTTTCGTAATAGACTACGCTAGTAAATCAAGCGTATCCTTAATTGTTACGTTACAATCACAAAAGATGATGCAACATGCAGTGAGATAGAACATATGATGAAAAAACATGCTTTTAGCTAGCTTTACGATACTAACACCTACATGAGTGTTTTTTGTGTCACAATTCTGTTATAATTCATCAATACATGTTATAATTTATTAATGAAGCTTTTTATCGTGGCTCCCCTGAGAACGCTCTGTGGTCCCCTTGGGCGGCCGAAGGCCACGGTTGAGAACCCCTGGTTTAGAGGGTAATAACTATGTATGTACTATGTATATTAGTTTACATCATGTACATTTGTACATGTAGTTTATTTACTGTCTTCTAAAGCTGTTATTGATTGTCAAATTTAGTCTCTGAACTTTAAACACAAGTATACAAAGTCGCACATTTTGTATATATATGTAGACCAGTTAGTATAATTCGTAATACAGACGTACATGAGTTTATAAACAGACTATATAGAGTAATTATTAAACTGTATTTTTCTTGCAATATGCCATGGCACTGTACCATATTTTTTACTGTACCGTATCATATCATCTGTATCACATCCTCTTAAAACGTTAAAATGGGGGCAAACGACAAAACTTTGAACCCCGGTAGCAACCCCTAAATATCAACCAATCTTTATGAAAATTCACATATATCATTTTCTCATCAATGGTAACAATATTTTAGGGTGAGACATTAACATTTACAAAAAAGTTTTTTTTGGACCACCCTACCCTGTAAAGTAATGGGGCAACAAGAAACGACAACGTTAATTCCATGACCTCTCGATAATCATCTCAAGGTTGTCTTTCAGTGGTCAATTTCACAGTGATAAACTCGATCATCTCTTCTCTGATACCCTTATATTGTCTGCTGCAACATTATCCGTCAATGCATCCTTGAAATGATTTTGATCTATAAACTCCCAGGAATCTTTAAACCTTTTGAAAAGCAGGATGTCCGAGGCAGAAGATGATGGCACAATTTTATTAAAGACTGCGCCTGCAATCAGTTCTAAAACATGATGGCGACACGCCAAATATAGCAGGTCTCTTCCAAGTAGCTGTTCAAGAATGACAAAAGCTTTATTAATGCAATCAGTGTTTGAGCTAGTGGTATCAAAACACACATGACTTCAACGTTTTCTTCAATATGCCAATCTTTAAAGGCATCAAATACTGCATGAGCTTGAGCCTCACCTGTGCCAAATGGAAGCTTTGGTACTGACAACAGCTGTGTATCCCCTTGAAAGGTCGCAAGGATGGTAAGGCGATCGACGTGATTGTGTCCAGTTAAATCTGGGGGAAGTTTTCCATCCCAGTGAACCGTTAAAGGAGCTTTTGGAGACAAGTTTTTCATGATTTCTGTTGCAAACTGTTTTTGATGCTGACTGCTGCTGCGCCTGATGCTTGAAGTACTCAAGGTTAGGTCTTTAATGTTATGTCCCAGACTTTTGGCAGCTTCACTAACGATGTACATTGCTGCTTGGTTGGAGACATTAGCTCTGTCTAGGCTTACAGATAAAGTAGGAGATAAAATATTTTCTCTACCCTTCTGGGATAAAATGGAAACAGCAGATTACCCACCTATTCTTCACTCTCTGAGACAAATTCTTCAGTTGCTGAACTGCTGTTATCTTCCAGAATAGCCATTGCGGCTGATGTATCAGCTTCCTCTTCTGCCAATCGGCGTTGCTTGTGTTGTTTTTCTACAGCACTTCAATGCCTTTTTTTTTCTTTTGTAATAAACTCCTATCGAGCTCGCCTAAACATCCTCTGCGACATCCTCAGCCAATCATCAAAGATCGAATGGCAAAAGCAATAATGGTCGCTCAGGAAACCGAGGACTCCAGCAATAATAACTGCTGTGTTGTTGGATGACATGCACACCAAACCCCTGGCAACATTCGCTACAGCCAACACACAGCTGCTGTTCAAGAAACTGAAAATCCCATATATATGCCGTTTTCCACCTTCCAGTTGCAGAATGGGGTGGAAACAGTGATTATCAGATGGCCAAACATTTCTTTAGATCACTGATTGTCACTAATGACCATGCTGAAAGAAATGTTGCCCTTTTAAAAACATTTTCTGGACATTTGACCAAAGGTGAAGACCAGTTGCAGTTCCTTTTGCAGCTTGTGTCTCGCATCGCAAACGCTTTTCTCAAGCATCAAAGAACACCTTTATTGGGCAACAGTGAGTGGTTGGTTGCCACAAAACCCCCTGTTTTAAACAGCTAATACCTTACGTCATAGTGGGAGGACTCAGTATGACCTAAGACCTTGTGTGGACTTTGGTAATAACCAATAGACTTGTAGGCTTACTATTGTAAAGCAATAATACAACTTTAGAACACATAACAAAATTAAACATGAAAATCGGAAATTTAAAAATTGCCCTTATGGTACTATTACTCTTTTCCAAATCATAGAGCTCACTTTGCTGATTAAAATGAACCCAAACACTTGTATCTTAGCATGAACCGTTTTCGAAACACAGCCATTTTAAGTTTAAGCTTTTATGACGAAATTGTCAAAACTTTAGGGGGCTTGGGGCACCCCTAAACATTAATATTTTTCAAAAATATTTTACACAAGTTATTTTTTTCTGGAAATGGAAACTTTTGGCAGGGTAGCCCATATAACTTTCAAAAATTGATTTTTTTTTAACCACCCTACAATATGTGTTACGTAACTACAACAAGAGCAGCGTTATCCAAAAAAATTGTATCTATAGATAATGTTGTTTAGAATTTACATTAAATTCAATGTGCGTATTTATTCAGCTGAGATTAATCGACTGGGGTTTGGCAGAATTTTATCACCCAGGACAAGAGTATAACGTTCGTGTTGCTTCAAGATACTTCAAAGGCCCAGAACTTTTAGTTGATTATCAAGTAAGACCCCATTTGACTATTGCTGTTTCCATCTGGATTCCATAGAAATTACGTATCAAAAATTGCTATCAAGCTAATTAACTTAAACAATAATTGTTGCTATTTAAACGTGAGACTCACATTGAGTTAGATATCTCAAGTCAAATGCTTTTGGAGAAAACCCAGTTATTTTTGACGAAACGTTGCTAGATCTTACACCGTGTTGACTTTAGTTTTATGACTACTCATTGGACATGTGGAGTCTTGGGTGCATGCTTGCGTCGATGATCTTCAGAAAAGAACCTTTCTTTCACGGGCATGACAACTATGACCAGGTAAAATGCACGGTCGGAAATATGACCTTTTTTATCACCATGTTGATTGCTTGTTGAAGTGCAAGCTCAACAATCATTCTTTTAATTCTGCGCAAAGTTAGGACCTTTGTTAATATTTCTATTGGGGTAACATGAAAGTCAATGACCTACCAAACATATTTTCAAACACGAAATGATTTTGGATCTTTTTATGTCACTTAGTATTAATTTTGAAAACCCCCTAATTTTTGTTTTTATATTTTACAAAATATTTTACCTTGCAGTTGGTACGAATTGCCAAAGTTTTGGGTACTGAGGACTTGTACGAATATTTAGACAAGTACAATATTGAATTGGATCCAAGGTTTAATGATATTCTTGGAAGGTAAGTATTTTGCCGTAACATTTAGTTTGTTGGCGTGAACATGAATTTATACAGCATTGGTTTCGTTCTGAACAACGTTTCCCAAATGTTGGTCCTGCGTATCACTGCTGTGTAAAGTTAAATATGTAGTAAGTACTTCCCAATCATCATTCAATAATCAATATCATAAAATTACTCCACTAGTACGTATATGATAATTACCCCTCTTGTTTAAAGCTGGACACCCCACAGAAATGAAAACAATTCATTCATTATAATTAATATTTACCGCTTACATTTGAATATCATTCCGTTTTCTGATCACTATGCTCCCATGTTGCTGAAAACAATTTTATTTAAGAAAAACTAAAGCTCTGACAAGAGAGTACGTACCTATGTTTAATGTTTATAGAGTTAGTGGTTATTTATTATCTGGAATGTGTACTCCCCAGTAAGTTTATAATACTAAAAATGTACGGGTGGAGTAATCATGTAAAGTCAAACAAGGCCTAGGCCGAATTATTTTGGGGAATCTAAATCTAAGATTGACACCAGTCCGCAATAAAAAGTCGTTTATATTTGTTGCACGTTTTCAGTGCAGTAAAATTTCGATGTGTCAAGCAACAAAAACGAAAAGATCATCTTTGTTTTTAAGTATAATGAAACTCCATTGTATGCAAAATTCATTTCAAACAATCTGACCTTAGGCTACATTTTTATGTAACTGGTCCATAAGTCAATTCTTGGGGTTTTAACGGTTTTCAAATTCAAAAACTTGATAACCACCTTTTTAGGGGTCCACGTCTTTTAGGCGCTGACAGTTAGACGCTGGTCTAATAGGCGCGCACTCTGTGGCGTCTGGATATTTAGGTGCGGAGCACTGTGGCGTCCGGTCATTTAAGTGCTATTTCTAGTGAAGTCTGTAGATTGTATCAGCTTGGCAGGGAGGGGCGTAGGACAATGCTTTTCACACAAAATATTATATTGAACAGGAAAATATATTGTTTTGTTAATGCGTGTGCGTTGTTGGTCATGGCTTCAGTGAGTGAAGTTGCTTAAACCGGCAATGCTTTTTCACACAAAATGTTATTTTTTTGAATGCTTTTTCCGAAACCAGCAATGCTTTTTCACACAAAATGTTATATTGAACAAAAAAGGACAGGCAAAGACTATGGATCTGCCATCATTTACATTTTTTTTGCTTGAAATAGGCTACCTTTTAACCTTGGACGTAGGGATACTTCCTTGGTCATCATGGCAAAAATCCCAAGGCGTGTGTATACGTCCGTGGTCGCGAAAGAGTTAACTAAAAATGAACTCAATAATGTTCGGAAGCTTGAATAATTTATTGATGAAGCTTTCACCAACGCAAACTTGGACCAACAACAAATAAAACAATAATAAATCAATAAAACAACAACATATTTTTCTGTTTAATATAACATTTTGTGTGAAAAGCATTGCCAGTTTAAGCAGCTTCACTCACGAAAGCCATGATATAATTTTCTGGCAAGCTGCCAAGCTGATACAATCTACAGACTTTACTAGGAATGGCACTTAAATGACCGGGCGCCACAGGGCTCCGCACCTAAATATCCAGACGCCACAGTGTGCGCGCCTATTAGACCAGCGCCTAAAAGACTTGCCCCCCTTTTTAGAGGGTCCACGTCTTTTAGGTGCAGACAGTTAGGCGCCGGTGAAATAGACGCGCACACTGTGGCGTCAGGATATTTAGGTGCGGAGCACTGTGACGTCCGGTCATTTAAGTGCTATTCCTAGTAAAGTTTGCAGATTATATCAGCGTGACAGGTAGGGCAACGCTTTTCACACAAAATGTTGTATTGAAGAGAAAAATATGCCATGCCTTCCGTGAGTGAAGCTGCTTAAACCGGCAATGCTTTTCACACAAAATGTTATTTGACTTAACTAAAAGTGAACTCAGTATTATAATGTTCGGAAACTTGAATAATTTATTAATAAAGCTTTTGTCGATGCAAACCTGGACTAACAAGTTAACAACAAATAAATGTCGAACACGTGTATTAAAAAGCAATATATTTTTCTGTTCTATATAACATTTTGTGTGAAAAGCAGTGCTGGTTTAAGCAGCTTCACTCACGGAAGGCATGACATATTTTTCTGATAATGTGCAGACTTTACTAGGAATAGCACCTAAATGACCGGTCACCACAGTGCTCCACACCTAAATATCCCGACGCCACAGTGTGCGCGCCTATTTGACCGGCGCCTAACTTTCTGCACCTAAAAGATGTGCTCCCTTTTAAGAAGCTCCGAGATTCGCTTTTCTTGTCTGTCACTCCAGAAAATTCGTACGGTGCGTTGTGCACCTAATTCTGCACGAAACTCTACATTTAATAAAATCTGACACTGATTTGTATCTTGATATGCATTAACAACTCAATTTAGTTATCGATTGTGGTTTTAAAAGATACATACTGTAAACTTGTAAAGGATGAATAGAAAGTCTTTGGACCAACTTATAAACAATTTATTAATAGAAAAGTAATACAATTTCATCAAAAAGGTATCATAATGAGAGCTTACAATATTAGGAATAAATTTCTTTAATTTCAATGTGGTCGCCCTTCACTTAGATCACTCTCTTAATCGGAAGTTTTCTACTGTATTGTTGTATTGAAGTATTGTTGTTGTTATTGATGTATTGTTGTATTGAAGTACCCCTGGCAACATTTGCTACAGCCAACACACAGCTGCTGTTCAAGAAACTGAAAATCCCATATATATGCCGTTTTCCACCTTCCAGTTGCAGAATGGGGTGGAAACAGTGATTATCAGATGACCAAACATTTCTTTAGATCACTGATTGTCACTAATGACCATGCTGAAAGAAATGCTGCCCTTTTAAAAACATTTTCTGGACATTTGACCAAAGGTGAAGACCAGTTGCAGTTCCTTTTGCAGCTTGTGTCTCGCATCGCAAACGCTTTTCTCAAGCATCAAAGAACACCTTTATTGGTACTTTATAGGTACGACGGTACGTAGCTTATCCTGGGGTATTTTGGCCCGTTCCCGCAGGAGTAACTGCTTTAGAGCAGGGGTGTGCAACCTTTATTACAGGAGGGCCATATATAAATATCTGGGTGAAACCGCGGGCCGCACGTTTATTTAACATATGCTTTCTTAGTTGCAGGTACAAAAATGTATTTCTTTTTTGTTATTCATGTTATTCTTATGGCATTATTAGAGGTTATCTCCTTGCAGAAATAATAAGTTAAGACGCATAAATTTCTGAAGAAAACTGCTATTCAAATTTATTGTCACACCGACTACGAGTTCAGTGAGAAGTTTGCAGCTGGTTTCTTTTCCCGACGACTTTTTCCAAATTTACTTTAATGGAAGTGCTCTCAATTCGAAGTCCATTTTCCAGGTGTTTGCCTGTCAGAACCGATTGATAGAGAGATTTTATGACGCAAATTTTATAAAAAAATTGTTTGTACAAATACGTTCAGCCAAAAAGAGCCATTTTTGAAGTAGAGCTGGGCGATATTGGTAAAATAATTTCGATACGATATTACCAAAAATAAAACGATATTATCTAAGTTTCGATATTTTACGGCGAATCGCATAGCACGGCTTTCTATAACTGCATGAAAAACATACTGAGCACTGGTACTGAAATGAACAACATTTATAGCAAACAATGCTGCGATTTAACTGTCGCAAACTAAAGATTTTTGGACAAAAATGTCAGCATGTTGACATTGCAGGATTTTAGGCACGATCTCTTCTTGGAAACAATTGAGCCACTAAGTGAAAACACCCTTTCACTACTAACACTGGTGGCTTGAATGCACAGAAGTTTTCTTGCAACTTTTGCAAGTGTAGGAAAAGTCAGTGCATTAGCTCGCCACCATGTACAGATGCAGCGATCATTGTTGATAGTTTTTGATGCAAAATAGAGATGCAGCTGTGAGTAGCAAAACAAAATAAAGTAACTACCTAGCTGTAGCTACCGTAGGCTACGGCCGCTACACTATGCTACGGTACGTAAATTCAGTCAGCTTGCAAGTTTCCTATTGTATTTACCGGACTTCATCCTTCGCAACAACGCAACACGTGGGAATCAGTAAGCAGGATTGCGTAATCACAAAGACTGCTTGTAATGCATAAACAATGCACACACGCTTGAGGGTTGTCTGCGCATGCGAAAATGTTGCTATAATTTCAGTTCATTTACAAGCGATAAAATCGGAGCTTTGTGAATAAATATCGCTGCCGAAAAAATATCGTATCGTAATATCGCCCAGCTCTATTTTGAAGTCATAAATTTTTTCAAATATGGAAAGTCATCTTGGTTGAGATGTTTTCGAAACAATCAAAAAATTCACGACTTCTTTCCGCAGTTCGTAAAATCGTTGCAACATGCAGCCCTTGCTTAACCAACGCACCTCGGAAAAATAAAGATCTTTATGTGTCATGTTGAGGTCATCCAGAAACTTTTGAAACTGACGATGATTGAGCCCTCATGCTCGAATAAAATTGCTGCCTTAATAACCGGACTCAAGACGTGTTTGAACTTCAAAGAATTTTGCGCAGAGGTTTTGCTGGTGAATGATACAATGAAAATTTGCTATGTCATCATCGATTTTTCTCTTCCTCAAGGCAGACTTTAAGGGACCTGTGAATCCAATGCCAGTTCCGGACATGGATCGAGCACCATCAGCTGCGATTCCGCATAAGCTAGACAAGTCCAGTTCGAACTTGTCAAAAGCATCAATTACTTCAGTAAAAATGTCAGCACCAGTTGTCGTGCCCTTCATTGACTGCAGTGACAGAAGCTCTTTCGTTTCGTTTAAACCTTTGTCCACTCCTTTTAAAAATATGGCCAACTGTGTCCTTCTGGTCCGTACTTTCATCGATCGCAAAACTCCATGAAACAAAGTTTTTCACCTTATCCCTGAGAGTGTCACTAATATCACGAGCAAGATCATCGATAGTCTACGCCTCGCTACCGTCCACCGTGACAGGCTTATTTTCTCAAACTGATTCTTCATTTTAGGGCACATTTCTTCTGCAACATAGATAAGACACTGCTTCACAAAATTACCGTTAGAATACGGTTTCATAGTTCAGCTATTCTCTGTGCAATTCTGTGCCTCTGATCTACTGACTTTCCAAATAATTAAATACAATGGGATGAGCGGTGGCCGGTGGGAGATTTCTAAAATGGTTAACAGAAGGTGAGAAATGTACAATAATCCACTCTATAATGAATTGTTCGCACGTACCACACTAAACTAAATTATAAACACGTTTCGCGGGCCGCACACAATTCAAAATTGGCACATCTTCACGGGCCGCACAATTTTTCTTTGCGGCCGCATTTGGCCGCGAGCCGCACGTTGCACCCCCTTGCTTTAGAGCATCAACACTTAGGTGATCAATGGAACAGACCTTTGCTTTCAATAACGACCACACAAAAAAGTCCATGGGATTCAAATCAGGCGATGAATGAAGCCACATTTCCTTGCTCCAGAATCTTGGAAGTTGACGTTAGCAGCACCAGTCATGAGTCTTTGAAATGTAGGACGCTGGTTGCTGCACCATCTTGTTGGAATGTGAAGGGCTGGTCTTTGTTCTGTTTCTTCATCTCTTCAAGGGCTGGAACCAAAGTATCGTTGATGTAGTTATTTGAATTGATAACCCCTTGTTCCATGAACATCAAAGGAGACTTCCAAATTTTGGAGATGGCAGCCCACACCACAATGGACGTTTTTTGATGGCGGTAAACTGTTCTCACAGAATTTTTAATATCTGCTGAAGACTATAAATTCTATCATTCTGATTATTGAACTGAGCTTCAATTGTGAAGAGTTTTTCGTCTCAAAAATGATTTCTTGCCCTGCCATGCCTGCCTTCGGTTCTCTGACAAGAATCTGTGCTCTTTCAAGACTCTTGTGATTTTGGAGAGGTGTAAGGAACTGCCGTTTTCTCATCTTGTAAAGAGACAACTGAATATCTTTTTCCACGATGGTTCTCATTGAAGTGTTGCTTTGTTTCATGTCTTTGGCCATATGACGGAGGGGTCTGTTTAGGTTTCTCCTCGCCCTTTCTTGGACAGTCTTACCCAACATTCTTTGTTCAAGCAGTGCGAGGTCTTCTACTCCTAGGACGATCTTCAGATGTACTAAGTTTCTTAAATCTATTTACAACATTGTATAAAACGGTGGATTTGGCAACTTTTAAGAACTTAATGATATCAGAGTTGGTTTTCCCGATATCAGAGTTGGTTTTCCCGGGCGATAGAGCTGAATGATGGTTTTTCTTTGGCTCATTTTAAAGTCCAAGGACTGTTCAGTGTTCCCCCTGTACATGATTAATTCACAGAGCTTGTAAAAATATATACATTAAGTTTTTCACTTAATAAATGCTGATGTAGTTTTGTCATTTTATGTGTTTTTAATATTGACCAGTGCAAGAGTTCGTTTTTAACCTGGATTGTTTTTACTTGCTAGACACTCACGGAAGCGATGGGAACGTTTTGTTCACAGCGAAAACCAACATTTGGTCAGCCCGGAAGCAATTGACTTCCTTGATAAACTAATTAAATACGATCATCAAGGCCGTCTAACTGCTCGCGAAGCCATGGACCATCCTTATTTCTGTAAGGAGTTTTCGATATTCTTTCTTCAAACATTGCAACCGTGGCCTACAAAAATAGTTGGCCTGAACACCGTGCACAAGATTTCAGAACTGAAGGCTGAAGTGGCTTGCAGATAAAAGTGTAGGCCTACTTGGGTTCTACATTTACCTAAAATGTTTCTTCAAGTGTTTTCAGTGTTCAGTGCTTCTTTTTTCATTTTGCAATCTAAATTTTAGCATAGAAAACCGCGATGAAAACTATTGAATCTACATGTAGAGAATTCCATCCATTATTTGAATTGAAGAATTGTGTCTACACATTGTTTGATAAAATTAAAAAAAGAATTTTAAAGTTGAAGCTTTTCATGATAAAAAAAAAACATTTCTTAAATACTGAAACAATTGAACATAAACGCTTGCAAAAGCATTATATATAGGCATATATAGGACCCAATTAACACGTTTTTCTGCAATCGACTTAAACCTTCATCTTTGAAGTCTCGCCATTCATTTTCGTAGGCCATGATTGCAAGCAATCGTGTCTTGAAAAAATCATTAAATTAGTTTTATCGAATGTTTTATTTAATGTCAATTGTTTTTTTTTAGAATTGCTTTCGGAGAAATTTCCATTGTTTAACTGAAAAGAAGAGATAGATACTAGTCTTTATTCCGTAAATCCAACGATAAATGCCTTTCGATTTTTTTCTTTGGGATGAGATCACTGGTTATTCTGCTTAAAAGATCAATGTTTCGGATTATTTGACATGGGATCATGTTTTACTTTTTTTCAAATTTTGTGAAAGTATATTTTGTAATATACCAGTTTTACTAACTTATGCCTTGTGTGTGAGGTAGGCCATCAGCAGATCAATTTAAATCGCACTTCTGGCCGGCTCCAGAAGTTGAGGTTCGATATTGTTGAAACTTTTAAAATATCTTGTTTTTTTGAAAGAAATGCAAATACCCCTCTGTTTGGTATTGTTTACTTTAGGGCCATTGGTATCACCAAAGATAACATGTTTAATTGTTTATCTGGTGTAATGTAGGCTATGGTACCTGAAACTATAACTTGTTAATGAGATTGTCAGACATTTTTTTAGGTCACAATCTGGGTCGTCATGGTCACAACTTACAATGTGACGTTTTCTTCCCGTTCCCCAGCACAGAACTATATCCTAGCAACCTCTTCTGTTGATGTTTGGAGAAATTTCTTTCTGTGATGATATCCCTGCTGTCTTATTGGTTAATCCTGTTAGCTCGTCAGGAATGAAAGCCTCCTTCATCGAAAAATAGATTTCAATATTTGGTTTCTGCTCTGCATAACTTTTGATCAAACTGTTTCTTGTGTCAGTTAGTGGATCATGTGTTATCATGGTCCTTGCTTTGTCTACCCCACATCTAAGCCATGGGTGGGAAATTCTAATTGACATGCAGCTTAATGACACGGTGAAAGAACTATTCGATTCCGTTTCATCAATAGAATTCTGCAAATATTTCGTCTGACAAATGTCTTTGCTTGAAGAATTTCTGTATGAAATGTCTGTTTTTGGATTCACATGCTTTTGTGAGCAGATTTTTTTATGAAAATAATCAAAGTAAAAAAATGTTTTCTCTTTCTGACAAAACATTGGGCTGAGCTAATATCATCAAACTTTAAAAAGCTTGTAAAAAATATGAGGTTACATTTGTGTCATTAAATTCCTTGCGTTGGTTAAAGTGTTTTTTTTTTCATTTGTTTTACGATGAAAGTATCAGGTACGGCCTTTCGTCAAACGCGGCCTTCTTAAAGTTGACCTGAGGTAAATTAATTGCCCCTTGGTGTAGGTCACCAAAATATTCAAAGCATTATTTGTTAAGTTGGGTGGAATTTGTACAAGTTTAGCCATGTCTCATAGCTTGATGACATCTGGTAGTTATATCCAGACTTGGACAACTAGAATTTTTGTAGTCTTTCGAAATTAGATTAGAATTATAAGCTTAATTAGAGTAGTTTAAGCGTGTACCAATTAGATTAGGATTAGAATTAGAGCTACCCAAGTTTTCACAAATTAAAGTAGAATTTAAACTAGATTAGAATTAGTTGAACGCAGTTGTCACATAATTTTTTTAGTTCGAGAAAAACGCCAATGTGGCAACTCGGGATCAAAGTGTCATTCCACCATTACAGCGCCAAAACCACTTACGTCATAATTATACATTGTAACGTCAGTGAATTGATGAATTAATCGAATTTTCCTGACCTTGCTGCTCAAGGGATGGAATGACACTTTGATCTTGATCGTTTTATTGCATTATCTTTGTATAACGTTGATGAGAGCAGTATCCTTCCATTTGCCAAAAAATATTGTTGGACAAACCAAATTTTTTAGCAAAACTGAAGATTGGATAAAAACTACAATTACAGCAAACAAGTTTTTACCGAATTGGATTAGAATTACCGACATTTCGTTCTAATTTATCGAATTAGACAACTAAAATTATCTAGTTGTCCAAGTCTGGATCCCATTAGGTGTAATTTTTCCCTTTGTTTTAATACTTTATTTTTTCTCAGTTCCAGTGATAAAAGAACAGGCTGGGTTATCTAAAACTTCTTCTTTACCTTCCTCCAGAACACAACTTAGTCAAGTTCAGCTCAATTCAGGTTTGCACATTGTTTATTTTTTTTTTATTAGATTCAATATAATAACTTCTGAAGTTCACATCATAAGATTTTTCTTAGGATAAATTGCTTCAAGCACATTGAAAAGAAAAGTAAATTTGTTACGACTATAATTAGAGAAGTTTACGATTTTTTTAACCTTTCATTTTAATTTTTATGGCACTGACGGCTAAAATGGCCTTTTATCTTGCTTATGTAATGCATTACCGTATCTTATGTTCTACACAGGCATGCGACTCTAACATTACAAACCTACTTGACCTCTGCTAGGTAGGAAACAGCAGCTGAGTTTGCAAAAGTTTTGCTATTTTTGCTGATTCAAAAATATGCAACTAATCCATGGCTCGGTTTGCTTTGTCTATGGCTTATCAAAATGTGCCGAGTCATCGTAATTGTAAAGAAATTGGTGCTTGTAATTTTGCTTGTGTATGATTTGGGAGCGAGATTAGGGTGTACACTGTACACGTGTTAATATGCTAATCTTGTGACATCTAATTTTGTACGATGTAATAATTTGTCAATTGTCATATTTAATTTTTAACTGCTTCAATTTCATGCAAGTGTATGAGTTTGGGTTTTTTAACTCATTCACCAAACGAAAGCTACATAATTTGTGACATGTTAAATCTTCGTGCAAAGATTCCAACAAGTAGATTTATCCAACACTTGTTGTAGTGGAAGTAAAAAACAATAATTTGACAATTACACCCGATGACTTGGTCAGAACAATACTGTTTTATCAATTTTTGTCATAGTTTTTAACTGTACCTGACTATTTGCCTAATTTTGTATTATCCAATCACGTCTAGTTTTGAAGACACTTTTTCGTTTGATTAAACTCTTTTTAAGCTGATACTTACTGATAACACACTCAGTTGCTTGGTATGACTTTATTTGACGCTTGCAAACCACACAATCGCACGATTGTAATGCAGCAAAATAAGAAAACTAAGAACTTATCCCTCGCTGCATGGGTCCAAATCCGAGGAGAAGGTTATTGGAGTAGTTGAACAGTCCACATGAAGCAGTTTTTGGTGTATGATAGAATTTAACTAATTTAAGTTCATTTAAAATTCAACTGCTACACGATTACATCTGTATTTCACAAGGGCTGCTATAGTCTGCTTGGTGGATCAATAATATTCGAAGCTTTTTTTAAACTTCCTTGAATAACAAGCTAATTAGACATGTGTAATGTGGTTGTCACTTCTATCAACTTGCAACGGTTATAGGTGAATTGTTCGTAAACAGTTGTTCGTAAAGCAATTGTTCGTAAACAATTGTTTGTAAAATCAATTCTTCGTAAAGCAATTCTTCGTATGCATCAATTCTTTGTATAGGTGAATTATTCATAAACAATTGATAGATGAATTGTTCGTGAACAATTTTTCGCAACAGCAAGGTTTGTCTTGCAATTTCCGATGAAGGTGCGTAATGCAAATTTGTAGCCTACTTCTTGTACTCCTTGTACTTCTTTTTTGGAGGGGGTTCTGCCTGGCCACTGACATACTGCTCAATGCGAACCTCATTTAGGTTTTGCTCTCGCTTGATTGCAGATATGAACTTCCAAATATCTGGATGATTTGCAGATACCTGGAACATGAACCCTCTGTGCCATCCTTCAATGCTATTATTAGTTTTGGGAAGGCCACTGAGGACGCCATCATAGCAGTTCCACATTTGAATTGCAAACATTGGAGGACGGCGCCCTTGACGGCGATCTGGGCGCCCAACCCAAGTGTCTTCAAAGTAGTCAATTACTGGCTGAGCAACATCTGGTAATACATTCCCATCAATGAGAATGTCAAAGGCCCGGCTGACTTTATCAATAGGCACAAAGGCCAGAGACGACAACATGCGCAAATTGCGCAGCCTCAGAGCAAACTCTGCACTTGTCTCGTACTGCTCCTTCAGGCCACTTGATTGCGTCTTTCTTCAAATGCACTGGCACAAATGGAAGAAACAGCCACGGTGAGTTGAAAGTGGGTACTCTCTGCTTACTGCATTAACCATGGCCATCTCAAAGTCAGTCATGATTGTCTCTGCAACAGCAGGTAACAACTCCTTGATTTTTGCAGCAGATGAATGTATGTCCCTCTCCTTTTGTCCCCCAGCAGGGCATACACCAGAGGCACTGAAGTGTTTTCCTTCAGTCCGTGTATTGTGTAAAGCTGTTCAAACAGTGAAGGCACTGTCTTGAAGGTGCCGTCAGCATACCAGTGCTTTGAACGGGCAAGGAGCTGCAGATTTCTTTCAGTGGCAAAGAGGACCAACAATCCAACCCATTGTTGAAATTTACTATTTTGGATGTTGAAGTTCGGTAACTATAATGCTGTATAAGCAAAAATATCACAAAAACTATATTTTTGCTGTTTAGTCAAATTCTACTAGAAATAGAAGAAAAAGTTCTCTTAGAACAGATAGAAATATAGGTCTTCTGAATCTTTTAAGCCATTAAACAGATTTCTAGCGCCAGTAGAAGTGGAGATAGAGCAATTTTGAAAAAAATTGACTTCTCGCGACCTTTGACCTCAGGTAGGAGGGTCAATTTAGGGGTAAGAGGACCAAAATTATGTTCAGGGTTATTTTTTAGGCCTAAAGACAACATTACAACACCTTAAATAAAAATCTAAAACAAAAAGTGAAATTCACTCCACCCTACGTGCAGATTTCTTTCAGTGGCAAAGAGGACCATACGGTTATCTCCAGGCCCAGAATCATCGGACAAGAATGTTACACCAGCAAACCTTTGCTTGTACTCTACTGGAAGCACAATGTCACGGAGAGGATGTGGGATTGCTGGGCCTGCATTTTCCTTCAATCGCACTTGGGTGACTGCCCTTTTCATGCTCTGCACACTTGGCAGTTTTGCTGCCGTGGCTTGACTGAGTCCAATAGTTTTTGCTGAGACGAGTTAACTTGGGGCATCACGACTGTCTTTTGCTGCACAACGAATATTTTCCATAACCTTTGCTGCTTCGACATGACCAGCATCTCCAGCATGATTGTGCTCACCTCTGGATTGTACAATGGCGGCCATAGCAGTTGTTACTCATGCAGGACATTTCTTATTAAATGCTCACATTTCTAATAAGTAGTTTCTTGCCCTTGTGCGTTAATTGCACTATAATCTTTGTAATAAAGCTGGCCACTATACAAAAGTTTTGGCTTTCCTTTTTCGCTGCTCACAAACTGTAATGCCATTCTGAATCAGGGACTCTACACTCTACAGGTACAGCACGTCTTTAAGCACAATTAGCACATCTCTAGCATATAGGCTACCCTAATTGATTGTTCGTAAACAATTGTAACTGTTTTTTTTTTAAAGCTGTAGCCTAACTTTTATGAACATTTGTTTACGAACAATTAGTATTATGGTCAATTGCATGCCCGAAGAATTGCTTTACGAAGAATTGATTTTACGAACGATTGCTTACGAACAATTGTTTTACGAAAAACTGTTTACGAAAAAAACGTCGGACACCACTTGCAACTTACGAACTACTACAACAAACAAACTGCAAAAAGGCAGATGCATATCAAGCGCATGTGGCATCGTGAAAACTGATACAACTCCAGGCGATGATTCAACAAACATGATGACGCTTCAATGCAAGATGCTGTATATTATGCAATGCATTGAATTGATTCCAGTGCTCTTTAACTTTTTGTGAACAATCTGAAAAATTAAATTTTGAAAGTTTTTTTTACTTTTGCAGTTTTGAAATAAACAAAAATCTATAAACTATAAATCTATAAAATCTACCTAAACATCGATGTTTCCGAAACTAAGTTGATACGAATCTATCTTAGAACAAAATGATCAGAAACTATGTCTTTAAAGTTCTGCTTTCATTTTCACACTATTGTTGCTTGACTAATATGGGAAATAACTACAAAAAAAATAAAAAAGACCAATACAAAACAAGGACTAAGCATAAAAACGTTTTTAACACTGTTGACTGTGACTTTTCCACATTGTATTACATCGTTTTGTAGCTATCAAACTGTTAAATCTGGCTTATACGCGAGTATGCATTGAAGATTTGGTTATTAAAACGTTGCTAAATGATTCACAGTTTACGGATTTTCGTTAGATTATTACACCCAGCAATTACAACCTCTGATTAGTTTGTTATTTGTGTTGATAACACCGAAATTCAAAAGAGATTGAAAATTTGCCTTATGCTCGAACATAAACGTATTTGGTTGATAGATGATTTGCCCCACTCCTTAAATTGATCGGACTTATAATCATCTCAGGTTTATCAATTAGCATACGTTGATAGAATTTTATATATAAGTATATATAATGCAAATATCGCACAAATTTAGCTAAATTCACGCAACTGCAATATCAGCAAAGTAAATTTGTTAAATTTCTAATTGCACTTGGCTTTTGACAGGGATGAGTCTTTGTAACATTCCCACCACCCCCAGCATTTTGCAAGAACCTTCTATGGCCAGCCCTATCCCTCAGTCATCGCTCAACTAAAGCACCTCCAACCACAATCTGTTTTGTTTTCACATAATGCTGCGTATGTTGTTGCAGCTAACCATATTGTTTTAGTCATTGCTCTAAAAGCTTGACTTTCAAATTTAACAATGTTTTTCACGTCAATATGGGCGTTGCAGCGTTAAACCAGCAGTAATCATGCTGGTGATTGGCTGAGTTTCACTTGTACTCTAGCAGAAATTGATTTCTGCAATGCACGTTATTGCGATCGTTTGAACAGATTTTTTTCCACAAAATCTAGTTTGTTAATGTTGATTCAGCGTGGTTTGCATTGATTAAACGTGGCCAAAGGCAGCTAGTTTCATTGTTTTTAGTCACTTTAACATTATCAGATATAATTGTTGGTTATTATTTTAAAAACATTCTTACTTTTGACTACGCTGCTTAAAGTTTGTGATTATTTTGTCATTGCTTTTACATTTTTGTGATCTTGTTTTCTGACTTTGAATTAACTTGAGTTGAGTCGTTTTATCCTTGCTGACATTTTGAATTTCATTGCCAAAGGCCTACTGGCATGTAGCAGGCTAATTATCTGACCCTTCCTGTATAATTTGATAACAATCCTTCTGTAAGTGAACAGTGTCTTTCGACCGTGTGCGGGAAAGTGATTATGACTCAAAATAAACCTGAAAAGTGTAAAATGCCTTTCGATGGAATGCTCAAACTTTGTAAACGTTTCTTCAGAGCAATAAAAACCATAGGATAACATATGACAATAATTCACTTGAAACCAGACATGATTTATACAAAAAATGAAACAAGTTACCTTTTGAAGATATGTCGTTTAAAAAATAGCTATCCAATGATTTCTGGGCAAACTCGTTTGATGTAACTCGTCGCTTATCACGTGACATGCTTCTTTTTCACTGTAAAAAAAAATACGATGTTTTAAAACAATATTGTGGGCTAGTCAACGTATCTCCTTAGTCGGCGTTCTTTTCGAGTAAAACTGATTCAGTAATTTGACGTGTTGAGCACCATGTCGTTAGGTGATGCACAATTGCACATCCACTGGGAAGCTGTTGTGCTGTTGATTTCGTTTCTTCAACTTTTTATGGTTTTATAATCGAAACGTAGGTTCCATTCAAGATTTTTAAAAATATTGCTCTGTTAATATCTTCCTATTGAAATCATTCTTTCAAATAATATCCTGAAACAACTTGCCCACAAACGCATCTGCTACCGCGCGGGCTTTTTAATAGGTCTAGGTTGTAAAAGAAACTTTGTCGCCAAGGCCAGTGATTCTCAAACTTGTTTATTCGCATACTATTCGAAAGTTTCGCACAGTGTTTGCATAACCTGCCACCTATATCTAGAAAAACTCAATAAAAGGAGTATTTCTCCGGTGATAAATAGCAGTGCAGTCGGCCTAATGCTACTTCATGAATCGCTGATAGATTCTGCGAGCTATGGTCACTTTCAATGTTCTCAGCGAGTTGACGTACAGAACGCTAAACTGCTTCTAGAAAGACATTAAATTTTTTAGCCAATGATCTCAGTTGTGCTCAGCAAGCGCGTCACTCGAGTCAAGGTGTAGCGCTCATTTTTAGGAAATGTGATTGGGAATTTCATGTAATATAGTTTCGGGAGAGAGTTTGCTTTTTTATACCAAAGACAGGCAAGACACAACAATAACACAGGGTTGAGCATTACAACAGTATATTACATATTTACAAATAGTTCAACATTCAAACTTAGTCATGCAGTTGCCTTTTCTTAGTCATGCAGTTGCCTTTTCTTAATGTAATTTTTCGTCTGTCTGTATGTTTTCCACTCCAGTGCTTTTAATCGTGCGTGTTTCTCGATGCTTTTAGTTAGTTAGTTAGTTACGGTAGTCACTGTCAAGAAGTGAAATTTATTGTAGTTTATAATTATTTACAGATTCCTGATGAGGACTTAAGTTAAGTCGAAAACGTTTGAATGTTGAACTATTTGTAAATATGTAATATACTGTTGTAATGCTCAACCCTGTGTTATTGTTGTGTCTTGCCTGTCTTTGGTATAAAAAATTTCATGTAAAGCTAGGTAAAAGAGCAATTTAGAGAAATTTCTTGCCTTGTTTCACTTGCTAGACTGATTAGATATAGCGTAGTAATGCACATAATTTTGCACATGTTTTTGAACTGGTGCATCACCACAGCCACATCAATTATTACCAATAAATAGGGACTGCCATGCAGTGAACTCTGGACCATAGCCTAGTGAATTAACACGAGGCTAGAGACAAGACTGAAGAATTACTAATTGCCCTGAGCGACTTATGTGTAATAGGCCTATGATCAAGCATTTCTGACTTTTAAACCAATATTGCTGCTACCGGTAGTTTACGCCAAGTTCTTTGCAGATTTAGGGAATTTTCAACGAAGAGTAATGAGAATTTTGGCTTTGTGAAACACTGCTAACACTTCTGGTTGCAACAAACATTCCCGTTTAATTAGAAAAGAGCATGGAAACAACGTAGGCCTACTCAGAAAACGTTGCAACGAGTGCTACAAACGATTGCCTTCAATCTACGTAAAAGTCGTGCAAAATAAAGTCAACAAAATATGTAAACTACGTAAACGTAGCCTACAGTAGTTCTCCACACTATTCTCTTCGTTCCACCAGTAGGCTGCAAAACGAAACAAGCAATCGTTAGGGGAGGAAAGTCGGGGCTCCGAGAGGGGGGGAAAGTCGGGCAACTTTCCCCCCTAGCATAACATTGCAAAGGAAAAGAAGTAGTTTTTCGTTTTTTCCCGTTTGAGGGGAGCCCATTTTTGCCACTAAAATAAATTTTCGAAAGAAATAGGCAGTTCTAAGTATTTTTTGATCATGGTTGATGCTACTTCAGATGTTTCTCATCAAGAACTAATCATTCTCGCATCAAGGTAGGCTATGTTAAACTGCTTCAAGACGTAAGATTTGATGCTGTTAAACCTACTGATTTGTGCTTGTGCATCATAAAAGGGTTGCTATTGTTTTAACTTGAAAACTGGTGCTGCTGCTGTGTTTTGCTCAAACCTGAACACACCACCCCATGATCTTTACTCAAAGAAATCATTAAATGCAACTTTTGTTGTATTTCTGTTTGATTAACTTAGATACACCGCACTCCAATAGATTACACACAGACAACTTTATTGTACTTTCTCTCAGCTAATCTATCTCATGTCTCTAGTCTCGTAACAGTTGCACGTCGTACAAAACAAAAGGATACTAAAATATAACAATGGTTTCTATGACGAAACACTACATCCCTCCCTTTTTTTAAACTTTAAAATACGTTACAGATCACATAGTTATTAATGCAGCTTTAACAATGAAAAACAAGAACATTAATGAGCTTTTATGAACTGCTACAGCTGCACTTTAGTGGCGATTCAATTACGAAACAATTGGTGACACAAACGGTATGTAGCCTACATAAAACATCAGACCAGGCTATTACTATTTCGACGATATGCCTTAATATGCAATTATGAAGTAAGACATAAACAAAATCAGAAAATTGTTAGTATGTGGTAGGTTTCTCCAATACACGTAAAAACAGAGCTACACAATATTACCACATACAGTAAACAATTAAACATGTTTATGTGAGAACATAGTCATTAAACCTTGTTGGTTTAGTTATAGAGCAAGAATATCTACGTTCTGGCATTTGTAAACATGGGGATGATAGGTTCATTGAATCTGGTTTATCGACCGTGACTAGCAGTGAGTCGTAAGTTTTACTTTCACAATGACTATTGTCTAGCCTGATATAATGATATATTTCTTAAAGAAAGATGAATTACGTTTCAGTCATGGCGATCTATACTACTGGCCATCCCAACGTGGCAACAGCCAAATAATGTGGGGGCCTATTAAGTTTTGGCAACTAACAGATATTAGGCGTAAAAAAGGCGTCTTTGCATGATTTATTACTAACAAACAAATACTTCTGGATTAGAAAATGAAGTTTTTAACATACTGAGTGTTTTGAAAGTTGGTCACTCTTGATTTCATGTACCTTGATTCTGTTGATATCTTGATTCTCATTGTATTCTTAACATGTAGCTATTGTCCTGCTTTCTTGCCACTTATTTAATAATATTTCTACATCTTAATTACCTTTTGGCACTGTATTTACAATTTTTAGGCTCAAAAACATTACTTGACCAATAAAAATTGCTGATTATATGTTGTAACACTTATCTCAGTTGGTAAATTGAATTTTCGTATAGGCCCCCACATTATTTGGCTGTTGCCACGTTGGGATGGCCAGTAGTATAGATCGCCATGGTTTCAGTTCAATACCATCCTTATCCATAATGGTAACCTCACTCTTTTCTTTTGAGACAACTGTTTCAGGGACAGGTTTAAATGTAGGAGACAATTTAGAACCTTTAGGATTTCTAATTAAGACTTCATCACCCATTTTTATTTCCGACTCTACTTTCTACGGGGGTCTGCTACTATTCGGCTAGTCCGATTCGGCTAGTCCGATTCGGCTATTACCCTTTTCGGCTACAGCCCGATTCGGCTAGTCCGATTTGGCCGATCCGATTCGGCTAGTTCCCTATTGGGCTACAGTCTTTAGCGGTTAGTTCCCTATTCGGCAATTTTTTGAAAATCCAACGATAATCCTTCTGTAATCCAACATCGTTTCTTTTGCATTCCGACAAAGAAAAACAAATTGAAATGAAATTTAGCGAAAAATGTTTGAACTATTAAATTTAACTGTTTGCTCACATAAAATGGACAATGACGTCTTCTGTTTATTTAGAGAATGTTGTAATATCGCTTCTTTTATAGTTGAAATCATCGAAGCTTTAGATGAGTGGGGTTTAGACCTAACCATTGAGATCTTAAAACTAAAAAACGAATTAAATTTATTTTTGAACTGTCAATGTTTGCTCAGATAAAATTGACGTGTATCATGCATCGCCGTCTGCATGCAAACTTAGAATATATTAGAATCCTCAACTATTACAAAATTCTAAATCCAACGACGCCTTCTGTTTATTTGCAATAGAGAATTTTGTGTTTTATTCCACAATAGTTGATCTCGAAGCTTTAGATGAGTGGAGTCAAGACCTAACCACTGAGATCATAAATCATATTTATGACACCGGTTACATCCCTAGTGATATGGTACGTTCCATATTCATAACTTTACCAAAAAAAACCGGAGCAACAGAATGGTCACTCCACAGAACAATTAGCCTTGTGAATTACGTAACAAACAGCTTACTCCGAATCATGTTGATGAGATTGAGACCAAAACTACAATCGGAAATTTCAACAGCACAGTTTTTATTTGTTTCAGACAAAGGGACCACAAAAGGAATTTTTACATTAAAATTGATAACAGAGAAATGTATGTCCGGTTCTTCTGTTTATTTAGAGGATTTTGTATTTTAATTCGACAATATGGTATCTTTTGCATTCTTGCATTTTATCCAGTGTTTACCTTTGAGTGCTTTCCCAGACGGCAAAATCCGTCATTTTTACATTCATTCAACGTCTGCAGACGTTGAATCAATGTAAAAATGACGAGTTTTGATGTCTGGGTTCGTTCAAAATATGTGTTTTACATGAAAATAACAGTTTTCATGATTACCAATATGGGTTAATGAGATGAAGTCAGCCAAAACGTGTCAACGAAAAAAAGGCAGTTGCCAAATAGCGTTTGCCATAAAAGATGAAGTTAAAACCTAAGTGGCAGTTTAGAGTAAACCTGGGTTTCGGCGTTACATGACCTGAAATTCCTTTGGTTAGTTCCTTCGTTAGACTCTCAGTTGATGTTACTTGATCATGGCAGAGGAATCGATTAGTACGCAGCGCAAAGGTGAGGTTTTTCTACATGATGGCTACATGTTTCAACTAGCTCAATATAGTCCAGACGGGCTTAAGAAATACTGGCGTTGTTCCCGACGTGATGAGAAATGCAAGGCTCGCATCCACACTTGTGTGGCAACAAATCAGGTAATAATGTGTGTTATGATGACTATAGTTTGATCATTTGAGAAAATGTGCCAAGAAATGTCAAGTACTTGAATTGTAATAATCGCAACCATTGTTCACCTGCATTGACGTTGGACCTGGGAATGCACCACGGACTGGCCTACCCTAATAATTACAACTGCTTTGATAGTGACGTTGTGCTATTACTTATTACTAGGGCCATTTTTTTTACCTAAAAAATTGAAAAATATGACTTTATTTTTTGAAATATATGATAATATATGACTTTGTTAAAGCATCAAATTTATGCTAATCTCTAATTAATAACTCGTATGTAAGTTTTTACATGTATTTTGAACAATAACACACTCGAACAACTAACAAAACACTTCTGTTTCGCTTGAAAATCATTACAAAAATGCAAATGTCTAATGCATCCACTGGCGCCGACTTACGGGGTGGCCAGCCACGCCACCCCATAACCTCTATGGCATGATGGCAGCCACCCCGTTTAGGTTACATTACTGCAAATAAATGTAATTTGAACGGACGTTTAAATCTTTTTTGATCATTGGTTTTCGCTTCAAGTTAACGTAAAGCAAGAGGTGAACCAATACAGTATTGCAAAGAAAATGATTGTTTTTGTCACAAGCATGATACTAGCGAAACATCAAGCAAGCTACGTGAAGATTACGCAACACGTGGCTGCAAGTTTTTTCCTTGTTGTTGTTGTGATCGTTTTATTTGTTACTTGTCATAAGTCATTGTTACAATTGTTAGGTTTACAATGGGATTTATTAATCAATAAAATACGATCTTTCCATTGCCTCCCTCAAAAATCTTTTTTGAAAATTTTTAAACTGCTCATAATATCGCTATAAATCATGACAGCTATAAAATACTTGGAAATAAACTTATCTGGATGATTGATAGCTCCACTCCCTAAATCAGTGGTTCTCAACCTTTTTGACCCACGGACTATTCTCAAGCTCGCCTATATATCCGCGGACTCAAGCTATATATTAACGAAAAATAAGTTTCCTCTTTAAGAGTAGCCACTCTCTCAAGCACCTTTCCTCGTGACAACCAACGAACAGTTGAATGGAACAAAAGCCCACTGAGTTCCGCTCCCACTTCGTCACACAAAGCACGAAATAAGCGAGTGTTCAAAGGACGAGATTTAATATAATTCACCACAGATACAACCTCTTTCAAAATTATGGCAAGATTTTCTTGTATTTCTTTTGTTGCCAAATTTTCTCTGTGGAGAAGACAACTGAACAACCGAAATGTTATTGTTTTTCTTTTTCACAAAACTCATGAAGCCTTTCTTACTTCCCATCATGGCTGGAGCACCATCAGCACAAACAGACACGCAATTAGACCACTCAAGCTGATGTTCTTCAAAGAAGTAATCCACTTTCTTGAATATTTCTTCTCCTGTGGTATTTTTAGCAAGTGGACGGCAAAACAGAAACTGCTCAACGAAATCATTTGTGTCAAAATATCGCACAAACACCATGAGCTGTGCATCACTTCCGATATCGGTTGTCTCATCCAGTTGCAAACTAAATCTTTCACAGCATCTTATGGCAGCGATTGTTCGTTGCAGAACATTTCTTGAGAGTTCTTCGATACGCCGCTTCATGGTGTCGTTTGACAAAGGAACCATTTCCAGTTTGTTAGCAACAGCATCACCACACATTATCCTGGCCATTTCAACAGATGCTGGTTTAATTAAATTTTCTCCAGCTGTGTGAGGTGCTTTTGCACAAGCGATTTTCCATGCAACCGCAAAAGAAGCACGCACTGCATGACTGTGAGAATATACTATTCCTCCTCGAGCAGTTGGGCGATCAATGCGACTTCGCTTCACCTGATGCTCTTTTTCTTTAAATACTTCAAGAGATTTGTTAACAAAATGTCCATGGTTTGATTCTAGGTGCCGACGAAGTTTCGTGTCCTTTAAAGAGCTGTGAGCTAAGACTGTCAAGCACAACACACACTGCGGCCTCACTTCGCCATTCACCTCAATCGAAGTAAATCCAAGCTTCAAGTATTCATCATTATATGCAAAAACTTGTTTTCTTTTAGCCATTTTAAGTAATTCTGTCTGAGACTGTTCACCAGGCATCTAATATAAAACTGACTGTGTTCCCACCGGTAGAACACAGTCAGTTTTAGAACTTTAGCCAATTTATTATGACATTACAAAGATAAAGTTGGTGAAATAGGAGCATTTTACGTTTTATTTGTAATACAATATGAACTGATTACTAGCAAAAGCAACTGTGCTCGCGGACTCATCCAGGCCCTTCCGCGGACTCATTTGAGTCCGCGGACTCGGGGTTGAGAAACACTGCCCTAAATGAATATCTATTTTCAAATTTCATTAAAAAAATGCAATTTTCGAAACTTTTTTAGTTTTATTTAAATAGTGCACTTAGTAAAGTAGTAGTTTTAACGTTCTGCAAATTTACACGTTTATATGATTCTATTCGAGGAAAGCTACACCCCCTGCCAATTCCCAATAATGAAAGCAACCTTTTTCAATTAGTCAAGATTTTGAATTATTTTCCGATTTCAATTGAAGTGTACTGTCATCTACTTCTTGCTTTAATTTCTACTTTGTTATCTACTTCATGCAGTAATAATGTAATATTGCGTGTCAATGCGTGACAAATTGTGAGGCGGGAATTTATTGGTCTTACATAGGAGTTGCTTGTTACATCATAGAAAAAATTACGAAAAGTTGTCCTGTAAAAGTTTGAGGAGGGAATTTATTGGTCTGACATAAGTTAGGAGTTGCTTGTTACATCATAGAAAAAATTACAAAAAGTCGTCCAGTAAAAGTTTTCCCCGACATTCCAGTTTTATTCAACTTAAAGATGCCACCGAAAAAGCGTTCAACTGTCGCAACTGTTTGATCTATTTGCAAGCAATGAAACAAGATCATTAATGCTTCCAAACGTGGTCTGCATTGTGAAAATATACTTATCGTTGCCTTCCACTACCTGCGAGGCGGAGCGATCGTTTAGTAGTGCACTCAGGCGCATAAAAACCTACTTGTGATCTACCATGACGCAACAGCGATAGAACCACATCCTAATTTTAAATGTTTATCAAGCTGAAGCTTCAGGGTTACAACTTGACCAGTTGATTAACAGTTGGGTTGACAGAGCTGCCGTTCGCAAAAATACTTTTGCCAAATGTTAAATGTCGGAGCGGCAACGTAACAATAAAATTCACGACATACTTCCTGTGGTTTGTTGTAAAGTTGTTTTGTAAATAATCGAGCTACAAATCAGGTGTGAAAAGACAATTGCATCTACGAAACACGCTTAGTAAAAAACAAAAACATGCAGTTTGAAAGTTTTTAGGTTGCCATATTGTGCTATCCGCCACCCCGTGCAAAATTAAAAGTCGGCGCCTATGCCGGTGTCATAAATATGATTTATGATCTCAGTGGTTAGGTCTAAACCCCACTCATCTAAAGCTTCGAGATCAAAATACAAAATTCTCTACTGTAAATAAACAGAAGGCGTCGTTGGATTTAGAATTTTGTAGTAGTTGAGGATTCTAATATATTCTAAGTTTGCATGCAGACGGCGACGCATGATACATGTCAATTTCATCTGAGCAAACATTAATAGTTCAAAAATAAATTTAATTCGTTTTTTAGTTTTAAGATCTCAAGGGTTAGGTCAAAACCCCACTCATCTAAAGCTTCGATAATTTCAACTATAAAAGAAATTTAATAATTCAAACATTTTTCGCTAAATTTGTCGGAATGCAAAAGAAACGATGTTGGATTTTGTTGGATTACAGAAGGATTATCGTTGGATTTTCAAAAAAATGCCGAATAGGGAACTAACCGCTAAAGGCTGTAGCCCAATAGGGAACTAGCCGAATCGGATCAGCCAAATCGGACTAGCCGAATCGGGCTGTAGCCGAAAAGGGTAATAGCCGAATCGGACTAGCCGAATCGGATCAGCCCAATCGGACTAGCCGAAACGGGCCATTCCGTTCTACGGCCCCCCTTTTTTCGTCAGCATAACTTTTACTTTTCAATTTGTTATCTCAAGCACGATCTCTGACTTCTTCGTCGAACTGTTGTGGCTCACGGCACAATTCTGGAAGTTTCGTTTTCATTTCTTGTCCAAACATCAAATAGTTTGGAGATGCACCAGTGGATGAGTGGTGTCGATCGAATAAGCCGTCAGGAATTTACTGATCTCCTCTTTCCATTCTTTTCCGTCCACATGTGCAATTCTGATTGTTTTTATCAACGTTCTGTTTTGTCGCTCTACCTCTCCATTTGCTTGTGGCCACAATGGCGTCTACTTTTGGTGCACGGTCGATTGGTCGACAGACATTTGGTCGACAAGACAGTTGGTCGACAGGACGTTAGGTCGACAGGTTAGGGTTAAGTGCGTAGGGTTAGGGTTAGAGTTAGAGTTAGGTTAGAGTTAAGGTTAGTTAACTAACCCTAACCCTAAAATGAATCGTTCTGTCGACCTAACGTCCTGTCGACCAACTGTCTTGTCGACCAATTGTCTGTCGACCAATTGTCTGTCGACCAATTGTCCTGTCGACCAACTGACCGGGTACCCTACTTTTGATGCTTTTTGTCGAACTCGGTTAAGAAATTTTCAAACTCTGAAGAAACAAATTGTGGCCCATTATAGTCCAGGAGTTGTACGAGTTTAATTACATTTTCATTAGGAAATTTAAGGAAGAACTTTTTAGATGTATTTTTGGGCGTAGAATCCAAAAATCGAGTGCTTACACGCCGAAAACTGGACATTTTTGAGATATTAGTAATTTTTAATGTTTGTGGGCTACTTCCGTTTTTTATTTTTTTATTTTACCAATTTGTCATAGAATTAAGACAGCTTCTCAGTTCAAAAAGTGAAATTGGTCGAATTCTGCCAAGACAAAAGGTTATCTGTCATGGTTTTTGAGTAACTGTAACAGTTTTTGTGTTTTTCAAATATAAAACTGTAAAAAAATACAATCTGCATTACAAGATTTAGTTAGATAATGTTAAAATCACCATTCTGACTTTCACTGTCATCTGAATCGTCAGATTTCAGATAAATTCGAATCCTCGTAGTCACTGTTATTGTTATATTGGTCTTCTTCCAGAGAATCTGGCAGCTGAGAGCCTTCAAACCAATTTGGCACTATCTTGCCGCTATTATCCTCTTTCCACCCATGATCTAAGGGTGACTCTGTCACAGGCTTGAATTCATTTGCAAGTTTCCACATCCTTGCAATAAAATTTGCTCGCTTAATGTGCTGGATAAACGCTGCCCTGCAAGGAAGCATTGCTGTAGGTTCCAAACCTTTTACTTTTTGCAGAGGCCGCTCACTATGTATTGGCGTAAACTTCGTTTCAAATATGTAACTCTGCGGGCTTCATTGACGTCACGAAGTTGCCTTTTCCCGTATGTTGCACATACAAACTCTTCGAGAGCAGCTTCTGTGGCAGAACTAACACTGATGGAACTGCCTGAATCTGCTAGTGCTTGAAGAAATTGAGGGTACTTTAATGCAATTAAGAGTGGTCTAGTTTTCCCTTTGCCAAAGAAACAGGAATTGTAATCACACCCTGTGATGGCATGGTATCCTGGCAAAGCTGTACAGAATAAGCCATTAATTTCACTGAGCTCCTCCATCATGCTTCTGATGTTAACAATACGCCGAGTATTGTTATAAGCATGACCCGTTTCTAATAAAACTTCTGTTCGCAGGTCCACATCGCTGCAATAATGCAAGAGAATGATCATTACATCTGTGTCATTACAATGCACATTCACTCGCAGAGGATTGTTACTACTTTTGTAGAGCTGAAATATGTGATGTACCATCCTTGTGTCCGCTTCGTTGTGTTCGCAGTCATATAAACAGCAGTCCTGTCTTATTACAAGATTGTTACTTTGCACACTAACTTCATAGCACTTTTTTCCCTTTGCCACAATTACTTTCTTGTTCCCGATTACTTCAGCATAGGCATTTGACTACCACTCATAAAACAGGAAAGCAAGGAAAGAATCTTTGAACTGTGATGAGGATAGGCACTTTGAAAAGTCTTTAGGTCTTTTTTGGCTAGGACCAGTAATGCTGATGACAGTGTCGGTGTCCCCCCGAATTTCATGAGCCGAATCTTTGATTGTGTTCTGAGTATAAACGTCACATACAAAGTGCACTTCTTCGCTAGTAGCTTTACAAATCATAGTTAAGAGAGCTTTGGCAATTCCACCATAAGTAGAAGGAAGGTTCGTAATCATTCTGATCAAAAACATGCCATCAAAAATACTCCCATTGCTTCCCGTATTCAATGGTTCATTAGCTGCCGTCGCAAGTGATTCAAGATGATTAGCCAATTAGGACTTGTTGGTTGTGGTCATACTTCCATCTACATTGCATAGACTAAGGGGAACTACTGACAGTGGGTGAGACAGGACTTTTCTTAAGTCAAGCTTTTTTTGGCAGGACAAGTAAAGAAGTCTGCCAAACATGTCTCTGCAACATTTCAGCTCTACCACTTTCTTATTTTTTGTGGTGATGAAAACCTTTGCTGCATTGCTAGCGAAATTTCTAACTTTCCTTCTCTTGATGGGCTTTTCAATTCGAGCTGGATCTTCTTTTATTTCATCAAGGAACTCCTTTTGCCATTCAAAACCTTTGCTAATTGTGTTCAAGGGATCATTTCTGATCTCATCTGGAGCTGGTTTTCCAGACGATAGCTTAATCAAGTGATTGCTTTGTTCAACATGTTGAAATGGATTCATGGTCGAATCGATAGTTTCACCAATCTTCATGAAATCAGCATGGTCTCTTTTTATTCTGTAGGGTTTTGATTCCTGGTAAACAGTTTCATAATGTTTCATACCAGCCTTCTCCATCGCATAATTTATCACTTGAGTCCTTACATACCTCGTGACATTCCATCTTTGTTGGGCAGGAAAACTTTGGGTGAACACACTTATGCCAGTCATCCTGGATGCAGCATCCACATTTACAGTCATCTCCACTGCTTGATCAACAGGTAATCTAGAGAAGGAATGTCCAGACAACTTCACAAAGAAAGTTCCTTTCTCCAGCTGATCACGTATACCATGGTGTGTGTAGTACATGTTCATTGTTCAACAGTTTCAGGAAGTACAGTAGCATGTGTCTGGAATGGTTGGGCTTGTTGCATGCAAAAAACACAGGAATTATTGTTTTCAGAGCATAAGTGAAGAACTCGATATCATTCGTCTTTACAGCTCTGTTCATAAGTAAAAATCGCTGTACAAGATTGATGTAAAGAAACCAGAACTGGGCTGTACCACCATGGTTCCCGTTCCGTGTGTCGTCACAGAACTTCTCATAATCATTCATAAGACCTTTAAAGGCATCTGATTTCTCTACATCTTCAATATGTATACTGTTTCGAAGCATTGCTGTGATGATAGCATGTCTATTCACATCGTCCTTCATCTGCTCTAAGAACGACTCTACATGTTATTTTCTGAACGCAGTGGCAAGTAAAACATGCAATCGCTTACACCTGTTGTAATGCTTTCCTGATAAGAAGCCGCTAATTGCCCCAGGAGCTAGTACTTCCGATTGAGTAAGGAAGTATGGACCTCCAGAATCCTCTATCAGGTAGCCCAAGCAACCAAAGTACCTGAACATGATGTGGAACGGTCCATAGTGGATGAATAACCTATCAAATCTGGGAGCGAGAGTATTCTGGATTTGGGCAGCAGGCTTTGCAATACCAAGGACATACGTAACATTGATGTAATGTTCCTTGCATTCATCCGCTACTTTCAAGCTTGTTTTCATAGCATCAAGAACTACATCATGTCTTGTTGGTGGTTTCCCTATATTTGGCATGTATGCAACTGTCTGGCGTGGCAGGGGCTCTTTTGTAAGTTGAGCATTCCATTCTGACCACATAGGCGTGTCTTTAAAGCCAGCAAAGCCGATTGGCCAAATCACATCCCTTTTTGTCACATTTTGTAGATTTTCAGGATTAGGATAGGGATATCAGGATTTTCTAGCAACTTTGGTTTTGAGCCATGTATTCAAATGCAGCCGCTATCCAACGACCGCGAATTTCTCTTGAGCTCCCAAGCAATGATGTCATTCTCTTGCTAGCCCAAAAAATGCAAATATCTCACAAATGTCCAGTTTTCGGCTTGTAAGCACTCGATTTTTGGATTCTACGTCCAAAAATACATCTAAAAAAGTCATCTTTGAAATTCCTAATGAAAATGTAATTAAAGCCATGTACGGTAACTCCTGCTCTCAGTTCTCAAAAAAACTGGCACACCGAATCGTGCAAACTTAGGCACAATTGCGTCTACTATTTTCGTGGTGGTAGTAGACTTCAAGACAGTTATTTCATAGTACCGACTGTAATAGTCTACAACAACCAAATGTTTTGACCGCTTGGCAACGGTTCAAGAATGTCAGCTGAACAAGCTTGCCATGGACCATTCGGAGGAACCACTCTTGTCATCGGCTCTGGTCTTGCATATTCGCTTGTCACTTGGCAACCATGACATTTCCTACACAACTTCTCTGCATCACTGTTCATTTTAGGTCACCACACTTTCGTGCAAAATCTGTTCTTAGTTTTAACGATTCCCTGTGTTCTTCATGTGCGAGCTCCAAAACGAGTTTCCGCAAAGACTTAGGAATTACTAGTCAATAGCAATTACACGCCATAGCCCATCCTGTAAGTGTGTAAGAACAGCTTCTAAACCGACTGGTGATGCATTTACAATAATGTGTGTCTTGCAATCGGTTCGGAAAAATGCTAATGCATTAGCTTTAGTCATCAATGATTTCAGCTGTTCAAAAGCTTGTTGCTGCTCCTGCTTCCACTCAAATTTAACTTTTTTCTTTGTCAGATCAAGTATAGGCCTAGCGATCGTAGCAAGATTTGGAAACCCCACTTTAAATCAAGTTTACTTAACATAGTGCTACCATTCATTCGATGCAACAAATCTTCAATTGTTGGAATGGGATGTCGTTCCAGGATGATTGCTTCATTTGCTCGACGCATGTCTACCAGGGATTGATAGTATAGGGATCGCCAACTAGGCTGGATTTCTGACAAGGCGATCTTTATAACAGGCCTGGATACCATGCGCCCCCAGTCAAAAACTGGAGGCGGACGGTATAAATACACATTTCCTCAATAAGACTACATATTTTTGGAGTCAAGATATTTTCTGTTAAACATGGGTCAAAAGCAACAATTTGGGGGTAATGCAGGTTGTTTATGACATCATAATGATATCATAGAAGATTGTAATTTTTTGTTGGATTGATGCATTTATATAATACCTTGTAAATGAATGTGCTTGCTTGTTGGCAGCACAAGAGAAATAGAGAACAATACCACATAAACTTGAAACTACTGTAACTCAGCTTATTGCATTCCACATAGAACATGAACATTGAACAACCAAATTTTTGAGTACACAAGCTCCTATTATTTAATGCAACAAATTTCGTACCTCAAACACTCAACATACATAACACTGTTTAAGGCTTATTAACCTATGCATTGATATGCAGTTTCTACCCTTTTAGGCATGAACTTGTACATTTGATGTACAATTCTGCACCTTAAGGGATAATACTTAAATACAGTAGGTTGTGACAATATTGTTTATACATGTTGTGTGTGATCAATTGATAATGCACGCAACGATCTATGATATGCATTCAATTGGGTCTAGACTCTAGACATATTAGAGGGCTGCAGTGTTAACAAATACGAGGCTAACATTAGAAGTTATGTGTTGTTAGAATCGCAAGTTTGCAGAACGAACAGTTTGTTAGTACTGTTTATCATGATTACTGCAACTTTAACAGTTTCTGAGATGGTTCCTTGCATGACAATGAAGTTATTGCTTTGCATAGCTTATTGAGCAAAATATTGGACAAAGTAGTACAATGTAATGAAGTCATATCAAATTCATAAAAATCACTTACATACTGAAAAATTGTGCTAGTGACTTTTGGCAAACATTTAACTTTACAACCAAAAATAAGCTATAGCAAAAAGCACACCACTGACATGTTGCATCGTTTGGTACATTTAATCCTCCCCGATTCAAGTACTGGGTATAAGAGCCAAATTTCTCATAGTAAAAGAAAGTGTCGTCACTACAAATTTCCTCTTTCCTTGTAACATATCCAGCTAAGTACACAATGGCTTGCAATTCATCAAATGAGAAATTTTTTTTTATACTTGGCAATCTCTCAAACACTTCCACTTCTGATAAAACCATTCAGTATGAGCATAGATTGCAAACATGCCCTGCTGGTACACATACAGAAGAAATGTCAATTCCCTGCTGCAAAGCAAGCTTGGCCTTGCTTATTGACAGTTTTCGGAGACCTGCTGAACATTTATGAAATATGTTCCCCTACAACCTTGCCTCAGCTTGCCAAATGATTTCTCAAGAGTATCAGTTGAAAATTCACTGAAAATAACAAACTCATGATCAGCTGATAAAAGGCTTTGAGCAAGATCAACTGGACCTAAGCAGGTATGATGAAAAGCTGAGCTTGTTAAACTGGACAACTGTTGTACACGTTTTCTTTGAGCGCTACCCATACATTTGACTGAATTAGCCAACTGTGTTAAAATCTTCAACTGAATGTCATTGGAAGATCTTACAACTTCTTTGACTGGATCCTTAAAGCGCAAATTAGCTCCTAACCCTTTCACATTGACAATCTTCCAAAACTGAGGAAACATGTTTATGAACTTAACTGTTCCTACAGTATAAATAGAGTCAAGGACTGTGTGAGTTTGCAATGCAGTGACTGGTTCATCACAAAATACACGTAAGCATGTCTTAACGTTTTGACGCTCTATAGGTTTAGGATGCACAGCAACAAAGTCAAGCTTTGACTGTTTAAGCATGGAAGATTCTTCTGCCTGAAGTAAATGCTTTAAGTCAGACCAACGAGCAATTTTTTGTTGATCATTTTCATCTTACACTCTCACCACACTTTTCAGAAAGCCAATTATTCCTTATGCATTTCAGCAAGTGGACATAATCAAACAAAAGAAATATATTTTTGTGTTTTGTCAACCAAGGTTTGTTTGAAATTGTTTCAAAATGTTTGAAAAAAGACCTATTGACTTGTTTTCCATCACAGATTATAGCAACAATACGTGAACCGCACTGCTCAAGTTTATCAATAATAATGATGATTTGATCATATTGAAAGCCTGCTGTTAAACGATCATCGGATGAACTGGTATAATTTTTAATAAGAACACTGGACCACCAAAAAGACACTTAATCATAACTGCTAGAACAGTGGTTGCTAATTGTTTAGGATTATTTTGAGCTTTCCCAAAAAATTTTCCTCCGTGGTAAGACATACTAGGCTTGACATATATTTCATCTATTCATCATATATTCAATATCTTTCATCTATCAAATTGTTTCTGGCGACTCTGCAATGTATCCAAAATAGTTTTTAAGAAGTTAAAACCTTCCATGTTATTAACTTTTGATGTAATTCTAGTAAGAGTTTTGAGACTGGGAAGTTGATGATCCTTTCGAAATAGCTCATATGCTGCTCTGGAACAAGTAAAATATTGAAAAGCTTGAATCATTGTTGCTGGAGAATAAACTTTGCTTCCAACTAAACATGTGGAAGACATTGCTTCTCTGCAATGCAAAGAAATTTATTCTCACACGAGTCAGTTCAATCATATATTGCTAAAAATCGATTTCGATCAGCTAGAAGCTAGATCATCTTCAGTTAAGCTAAGCTGGAAGCAAACAGTACAAAATTCAAATGATGAAAGTGCAAAGAAATGAAAAAACGTTTGATTGAACTATGAACTATGATATGATTGAACTGACTCGTGTGAGAATAAATTTCTTTGCATTACAAGACATGTAACCGAGTCGTTCATATCAAGCATTGTTGTGGGTTTGACACCTGTCAGAAGATACTTCATTTTCTTGATTGCTTCTCTGTAATCATCTAGCACTTGACTGTGGTGACTTTTGTCTGCTTTTGAAAGATAATTAACTGCTTCTTCTATAACTGACCACTTGTTCATTTTAACAATTCTATTTTTGGCTAATGAGGGGATGAAGGGTTTAATTCCAAGATGGTAACAATCAAACTTAAAATTGTTGTGCAAAGTTACAAAAAATAATGGGATTCCACAACTTAAATCGGTTGACTGTATCACAATGCTTGTTTCCTTAACAAATGAAATTACTGCGGATTGAAATGATACAGTGTTTAGCTTTTTTGTCAGTGTATCTGCATCAAAACTAGTAATTGTGTCTGTTTTGTGATGCTGGTCTATTTCATCAGCAACAAAGCTTCTTTTACTACTTGAAGCCCTCTGAGTAACTCTTTTTTACTAACATTAGTAGGAACAAGACTTTTTGGAATACAATTGAAAACTGATGGATGTGAAGCTGGCCTTAATTTATCGTAGCACATAACTTTCTCACAATCTTTGGGCCAGTGCTTCTCACACACTACACTACCGGTATCTTTGCTTTCTGGTATGTTATACCCAGCGCTCTCTCTTCACTTTCCTTGGGTAAGCGATACATTGAAATTTTTTCTTTTCCATCGTAACCAGATCTGGATCCAGTAACACAACACTTTCTGACCACTATCGTTTATCACATTAGGGCTAGCGGCGTCTCTAAACTACAGGTGTATAGAAACATGTATGTTACTTTCAAAAGCACTTAATTTAGACTAATTAGCTTGGTTTCAATTTTATTTCAAGTAGTGTACTAAACATATCTAACACACTAGCCTGCTGGGTGCTGGCCTCTTCAGCTTATAACTGCCAGGTTAATCTAGTTTCACACATAAAAACCTCTTATTCTCTGAAAAAAAACTGCAGTGCTTAGTTTAAATTTGTTTTTATTTAGCTCTCTGAATAAGAACGCACTCGCAAAAATCAAAAGCAGTTTGTGTAACAACTAAAAACCTCGCTTGAACCATCCGCCTCCAGTTTTCCACTGGAGGCGCACGGTGTCCAGGCCTGTTATAGAGATCGTCTTGATTTCTGACAAGCGGAGTGTAAAAGTGTTAAAATATTTTTAAAAAGGAGCATTAGATTTAGGCAAAATGTACTCATCTAAAATTGCTAGAGTATCTTCAAAAGACTTACTGTCGTCATTTTCGTCCACAAGGCTGAAATAAACTTCTTGAACCTCTTCTCCAGCTGTGTGTAACAACAACGCTTGCTTTTGTTTATCGTCTGCGTTTCCTTACTGATTGTAAAAAGAGAAGATGACCTTTTCCACTACTTCTATCTTTGTCCTAAACCATGTGGATCACCTTACACTTGAAACCACTTGAGACTGCCAGTGTTGTACGCGTCAATGAAATAAATTGACGGCGTTAGCATCAGCACGAATGGCCTAAAAACTTTACGGCGTAAAGTACTGCGTCAGCTCTTAAAGAAATTGACGGCGTCAGCGCTAATTTCTAGCGCTATTTTAGCCAGGGTCTCACAAAACAAAAGAGCAAGTTTAGGCTAACAATAGCTATAAATACAGAGCAGGTATTATGCTTTGAGACTGTATTGAAATTGGATGCTTAGCCAATTAGTTATTGCAGGGTTGCCACACGGCATAAAATCATAAAAAATCATTAAATCCTTCCAAAAACACTGTGTAGCATAAAAACTCATAAAAATCGTACTTCATCAATAACCAGCAGATTCTTAGGTTCAATAAGTTAGAGTTAACCAACGCGAGTGACACAGTGGGCCAATTTTTTACTTGATCAAATTTTCTGAAAGATTTTCATTATTGGTCGCCTTGCCCAGCTTATGCAGGTGCTTTGCATCATTTGAGAGATTCTGCTCAACGTGAACCGAAATTTCAGAATATTTTGGTATATTTATTATTTAGTGGTTCAAATAGTATTGGCTCCATTTCCAATAAATTTTTGGCAAGCATTTTTCCAATTGGGTCATTAAAACTGTTTGGCCCTGAAGTTGATCCATCAACGTGTTCAAAAAGTTTGCAAAGTGGTAACTCGCAGTGGTGAAGTAAGCAAACTACACGCTGACAAGGTCTTTCTATACTTCTTTCGATATGGGCCATTGAACCATCTTTCCAGCCAGTATTAGAGTTTGTACCATCTCCTCAAATAACACATATGTTAGATATGTTAATTTTCATTGAGGTTAGATGATCCACGACACCTTCAGCAACACATTTTCCTGTAGAATACAAATATATAATAAAGTTAAGATTTCCTTAAAGAATCTACTGGTTATTCTTGTTCTTGTTCACACTCTTTCTTTTGGTTTCAAGCTCTTTTATTTGGTCTATGATGGTCTTCTTGCACTTTGTGGCTGCTATAGATGCAGATGAACATATGTTGATGATGCCTTTGTAGTTAATTGTGCCGTTGACTAGATGTTGTGGAATTCATAAATTGAAATGTACGGAGATAGAGAAAATGTCTGAGTACATTCAAACGAAGCGGAATTTCGGATGTTTTCAGTGACTCATACTTTCCTATTTCTAAAGATCATCCTTTATTGAAGATCGTTATGCTATTCTTACACTCAGCTAATACAATACATTCAATAGAATAAGTCAGGTAGGTATATTTCGTAGTATCCTGGAAAGTAAAATCAGAATCAAGTTAATAGGTGGAGAAACAGCATACATACCTACATGTCTGTGATGTAATTTGTTACATAAATAAGAGTAATAATACTATTTTTTCATCTGGACTTCCTTAGCCATTGTTTTTGTAAAAATGTTCTTTCAGAATGTACCAGAACCAGTAAATCCAACTTGCTACTATCATAACCTTCAGAAACCACAAAAATTTACATAAAATGCAAGAAAATATGTCATTGTTGCAAAAATTAAAATTTTAAAACATGTCTAAATTTGTCTGTATACTTAATAAATGGATTAATTATCTAAAAACAATAAAAGTGAATACTAACATGCCCTACCTAGCACAAAAGATTAAGATTTTATGAGGAATTTAAAATTCCGGTAACCTGCAAATGTTCCGGGGCCGACAGCAGGGTCTAAACATTGACAAAAAAGTTTTTTTTTGCATGCCTTCATTATTCAGGCATACACAGATATTTAGATATCCCCTCAATTGAAATTAAAAATTTGCCCCAAAAGGGCGCAGCTTAATATTGTATACCCGTAATGTATGTTACATAGTTTGATTGTTGATTTTGCAGATTTGCATTTTTACATAAAATAAAACCAAAGCCTGGTTACAACACATACTGCTAGTCATTTTACTTAAGGAATATAGTTATCAGATATCTGCATTGCTCTTGATTTGAAATGATTTAATTGTGACATAATAGCCCTATCTATTTTGTGCTGAGCTCTAACGCTGTCATGCGCTGTTTATTTCCAGCCATGAAGAACGATTCAAGCTCAAGCAACCAACGGCGCCAATCTACAATCAAATATTCTGATATTTATTTGCTCGGGATTTTGTTTATTATAATAAACAGGGTCAATAAAATCTTGATGCACATTCTGGGTGACTGGGGAGCACTCATCGTAACTTGAATGTTTTAAACTTAGGTATGGACGATGTCTTATTTAGTGGTTAAAGTTAAGTAGAAAAATGAGAGCGTTGATAAAGTGTCCGATAGAAGATGGGTTGACAAAGCAATGCAGCAATGTTGATTGTTCTTTTCACTTTTCCTATGTATATGTTGGTGCATAGCCTACCTTAGGAGAAAGCAATGTATTATGAACCCCCTAATGATAAAGGTTCCTAATTTTACAAGTTCAGTGAAAATATGGACAATATTTACAGAACAGCAAGCCAACATGCATACCTATTCCCATCAACAAGTTAGTATGTGACATTGTGCAAGAGTTCATATTACACAACTTTCTGTGTAATAAGAACCGCTTTGAATAATTGCTGAATAGACGTGTTTGACTACACAAAAACTGCACTAAAGCAATTTTTGTCACAATACATGTGCAGCAAAACAAAATCTATTAAGGTTTTCAAATAATTTACACTAATTTTTGTAAAAATGCAAAAGTTTTTAAATGTAAGCATTAGTTTCACAAAGAGATAAGCAACATTTACCACTTTGCTTCGGCGTGTTGCGAGCCGCGATCGTAACCCGTGACGGCATCTTTTTCGTTTTTGCCTCGCATTGCTGTTTTATTGCGCAGCCGCAGTAGTGTCTTGTTTAAAGCTAACATTGTCAGTGATTGGCATTTAAATTTCAGTGATTGGCATTTAATTTTACATCGAAATGAAACAACACTTTGAAAAATGAATACAGCAACTGTGTTTTATACAAAAACAAACATTGTCAGTGATTTTACACGGAAATAAGGCAAAACTTTGAAAAACAAATGCAACAGTGGTATTTTGTAAAAAAAGAAAACATTGTCAGTGATTTTACACGGAAATAAAACAACACTTTGAAAAATGAATGCAGTGGTGGTGTTTTGTACAAAAGAAAACATTGTCAGTGATTGGCATCTAACCACCCTAGTCTTTTACACAGAAATACAATAAAAACAACACTTTGAAAAATCACTCAATAATTTATTTTGGTATGATAGTCTTTGAAGCATGGTGAAGGGCAAAGCGTCACCTCGCACTTATCACATCGATATTTATTTTCTCTTCTTCGACCGTTTTTCCAGCACACAGCACACCTTTTGTAACTTGAATTTGATTTAGAGGGTTCAACTCCAAAAAATGTCCGTCTTTATCTCTGAGACGGTCAGGGGTTGGAAGGGATCTCTTTCTACCAGGTTTTGGATATTCCGGAGTTACTGCTGATTCTGATTCCAGCATCTCACGGGCTAGTATAATTTTAAAATTAGGCAAAGTCATTCGTCTGATATCTGGATGGAGATTCTTGAATAATATAAATGCATTCACCAGTGCAATGTCCACAATGTAAAAAGCAATTTTTGGAACCACTTTGTGTGCTTTCTCACAGAGCGGCAGGTTGATAAAAGCTGATCTGAACGACCAACTCCCCCAATGCTTTCATTGTAAGAAATAACACAAGTGGGTTTTACGATTGGAGTACCTTGAATTGTATTTTTACGAGTTGGACATAGCTCTGGTGAATGCCAAGTGGAGAGCATTTTCACATCTTTTTTATCCTTCCTTACCATCGCCATCACACCATTTGCAGTCTTGTGTAGTACATGCTCTCCTTACTTCAACTTTCTTCCAGGAAAGTCCCTTGGCATATTTTTTGGGTTTAGTCGAACCGTACCAACTGTGTGAGTTTTGTTTTGCAGCAGCATAGAAAATAACTGAGGACTGCTGTACCAGTTGTCCACGTACAGGTAATGACCTCTTCCGAGTAAGTCATGGCATAAATCCATGACCACTTTTGTGCTGGCTGGTACACTACTGTCACGGTCCTCGCCACTGTACATTTTAAAATTCCATGTGTAGCCGCACATATTTCCAGTGGATTCACACAGTCGGTACAATTTCAATCCAAACCGTGCCCTCTTGGAAGGATTGAATTGTTTAAATTTCAGCCTACCATGAAATTTTTAGCATGTCCACTCATCAACAGAGATGTGCTTCTGTGGACGGTACACTGTTTGGAAATTACAAAGCAATAGGTCCAGGATAGGTCTAATTTTGAAGAGACGATCTGTCCCATCATCAGATCATTGTTGTGGAAGTGAAGGTTCAGCATGATCTTGATGAACCTATCCCTCGGCAATGTTCTTCTGAACAAGGGCACAATGATCATTCCATCCGTGCTCCAGTACATGATTACTTCTGGAAGACTCACCACCCCCATCATGATCGCTGTAGCTAAGAGCACTTGCAGTTCTTCTACTGAAGTGGCGTAGAACGACGTGTCATGTCTTCTTCTGGAGGTCGTGGCTTCCGGATGCTGTGTGGTTTACAAGTTAGTCTTCCTTTCCATATTTTCAAGCGTTTTGGCAGTAAAAAAATGTTTAAAAATTTCCAGAGTCGAGGTATTTCCATCCATGTTCACTAGAATACCACTAGCACCAACAAAAGGAAAAGTTTGGGGATCAAGCTCATTGTCACTCCAATCCCAAGTCAAGTTTGGCATTACTCCCGGATTTGGTAAACTGGCAGTATTTTCTTCTTCACTGTCGCTTGAGTCCAGAGAAAACGTGTCAACCAAATCCAACTCAGAATTATTGTCATCGTCGGAATCGGACGATGCAGCGGCAAGAATTTGTTGAACAGCATCAACAGTAGATAATCGTCTCGCAGCCATTTTTCAAATCGATATAATTTTACTATGTAAAGCTTAATCATATATATCACTGAAAGACAAGAAACATGTTTTCCTTCTCACACATCCAATTGTCTGCTGCCTGGTTATAGAAGGTTTTAAAAGGCCAGTACACGGTCCTGTCCAGTGGCTGCAGCTTATGGAAGTAGTGAGGGCACAGCTAAGAAGAGTGATGTTGTTTTCTTTGGCAAATGTTATGCGCTCCAGAGATATATGAGATGCATGGTTGTCTAGCAGTGGAATAATGGGTTTGGCCTATGATGGAGTTTTATACTTCACAAAGTGTTTCATGTACCTATTTTAAAAACGTTTCTTCCGTCATCCAATCAGTTGCTTTGGGATGACCGTTTGCTTCACTTCCTGGTCGTGCTGTAAGAAACCAATTATCCTGGACATTGACTCGGGGAAATACAAAAAATGGTGGTATTTGAATTTCCAAGAACATTAACAGCACAACATAATGTTACTAGTGAACCACGTTCTTAGCTCACTACTGAACCCACTTGTTTCGTTCCCTTTTCTGCAAGAATTTTGGATGGCCGCTGAACAGTCATGACACCAGTTTCGTCCAAATTTCATATTTGATCAGGTCCATATGAAGAGTTCCTTCTCAATACGCTTTCAAGATTGTCCATGAATGCTTTGACATTGTGCTGATTAAAGTTAACCATTCTCTGGATTGAAATTGCTTCTGGTGTTCTCAAAGATATGGTATTATTTCTAAGAAAACCCTTTGCCCAGTCAAATCTTGCCATGTTATGTTTGGTCCAAGTCGGTGGTATTTTTTCAAGTCTGTGTGCCAGTGCCATTTGATATGCCAGCTTCCGTAGTTCGGTTAATGTAATCCTATAAAATATTTTTGCAGCTTCTTTTACATACTCTGCTAAACTATCCTTCATAGTTGTGGTTAGCACTTGGCGGTGAGAAGTATAACCAAGCTGGACGTCCTTCAGGCTGTTGTTGTTAACCTTATAGATTGGGATATAACGACTTAAGGTTTTGTAGTTAAGATCATTGTTGCTAGCAGATTTTCTGATGCTCACTCAGGCCACCATTCACAACCGCTTCTGCAGCAGCCTCCATCACGTCTTTCGAATACCGTCCACGTTCAGTTTTCCTTTGGTAGTTACGCATCTGCAAATTTATATGTTAAAGAAAAAAACAAGAATTATTGGTAATACAGTAGGTTTAGCTTATTTATGACAGAATTTACAGAAATACACTAATTGAAACAAGATGATTAATGAAGTACCGGTATTAGTATTGATCCTCGGGGTCAGTTGTCACACAATGTGACAACTTACTCCAAAGCATCTTTAGTTATAAAATTCTGGTCAACATGCTTCAGCATTTTAAACGATAAGTTCATTTATATATTACTGACATAAATTGTCACTACTAATAGAAACAAAAAGATTCCGTATATAATATATTCAGAAACGTTTAAGATATATCAAAATACTTAAAATACAATACTCCCCTACAACTCTACACTCAGATGCACGTAGCAATGCAGCAATGTTGTGTGTGGCTTTTATGGTCATCCAAGATTAGAAGGACTTTATTATCTTGACTGGTTTGATGAAATGTTCATTGTTCAAGCCACTGACAAAAAATCTCACAATTCATCCAGCCCTTTTTCTAAAAATACACAAAAAAAGATCTTAGTATGCAATACTAACAATCACTTTTTACAACAGGTTACAAAATCTCTACTAACCTGACAAGCAAACATGCTTCCAGGAGGAGCACCACCATCCAGTAGCTCTGCTTTCATCCGACACGGTAGAAAATTAAAGCAGGTGGGACATAATTTCCTGTTGCATTCATGCAGCAAACTATGGTAGTTGTCTGCCCTCTTTTCATACACGTGATTGAGCCAACTTGATGTCTTCCTCTTGTAGCATATACCTTCGACAGTTTTTAGACAACAGTCAATCCAGACTCATCCATATTATACATATTGTGGGCACTGATATTATTGTTGTTAACGATGTTGTACAGCAGATCAAAAAAATGTTTTAGTTTGAACTCTATTAAACCCAGAAGCTCTTGCCAAAGATGTTGCTTCTGGTGAACACAAAGAAATCTCTGGATGACGCCGTAAAACACCTGACAACCACTCTTTTCCAGCAATTTCTTTTTCTACATTGAATCTTGTTTTTATATTGTTAACTTCTGCTATTTGAAAGGCGAGTTTTCGTAAATCAAAGGATGTCAGTCCATCAAATCGAGATTCCAATTCAATAATGTGAGTTGCCTATCGCTTTTTCTAATTCATCAGGCAAGTCAGGTTGTTGTCCAATATGGTTTTTAGCACCATTGCCAAATTTGTTTTTTGTAGATGTCCTAGCAAAGTTACTTTGTTGATGCCAAAAGTTTTACATGCTTCAGTTTTGCTCGTAGTACCGTTTGTGATGACTGAAATAGCATTCTGTATGTCTTCTTCGCTCTATTTCAGGGTGGTCCAAGACTGCAAACATGAAAGGCCACATTAGGGTCTAAGAAAAACTTCACGGCTGCATAGTGAGAAATGATAACGCGTTGCTGAAAGTAGAAACGTTGTTAAAAACTTAACTAGGTTGCGATTTTGAACTTCTGCCGGCAGCAGTGGCCGAGTGGTTAGCGCGTTGGGCTCGCAGTCGAGAGCCTGCATGTTCGACTCCAGCCACCCGCACTGCTGTTGTTTCTCTGGGCAAGAAACGTTACGATAATTGCCTCTACCCAGTGATCGATTTCGAGTTATGGGTAGTACCAAATTTAAGTCATAAGCAAAGTAGACAACCGGAAACAGACATTGCCGTTGGCTGCAGCGTGGGTCAGGTGTATGTCGGAAGGCGTACATCGATGCATAGCGCTCAAGTCCGCTTTCCCGCAATGCAGGATAAAGATAAACAAACAAACAAACTTCTTTTCTATAGATTTCAATCTGTTTTAGCTATATTCTTACTGTTTGCAGGCTATGAACATTAACAAATCTTGTCGCTGACAAAATACAGTTGCAATAAAAGGACTGAGTTTGCTGTTCTGATCGACCTAATGTTTTGCTGCACGCCTAACTCACTTTATAATCTCTGCTTTGCGACTCAAAAAGTGATTTTCAGCTAGTAAGTAAGATAAGATACATAACGTCAACAAATTAGCAAACCAAAACATTCAAGGGTAGACTAGCACACAAATAAACCTCACCAATAACATTTGTTTTGTTAAAAATAATAAAAATCCAATTTAGTTATGTCCAAGAAAAATTCATTTCGGCATGATTAAGCACATTCAGCTGGGATTCATGTTACACACTTGTGGTGGTTCCAGTTAAAATGCTGATAATCGACTAAATAATTCGTTTTTTAAACAAAACTTGTTGTGATTCCTATCATCAAGTGTATTTGAGGATATATTAATCAAAAAATTACAAGTCCATTCATATACTGATAAAAAAAAACAACAATTTCTCTATCTGCAAAATAATATCACACAAGCTCTAGTCTAAACCTTCATACCCTCAATTCAATTTATTTTTTATTGCTGGCGCAAATATACACAGAACGGCAAAGTAAACATACCGTACGAATTTGACACCAACAAAAGGGAAAGATGGCAAAACCCAAAAGTTTAAAATATACATGGATAAAACAGTACTAGCTAAAGTGCCACTATCTTAAAATTGTACAGCCACCAAACCTAGAAGAGAGATAGAAAAAATAAAATGTTTTTTTGTGATAATAGTCCTACAATTACCAGTGGCGTAGCCAAGGGGGGGGTTTTGGGGGTTACAACCTCCCCCCCCTTAGGCAGGCGTGTGACGTCACGATATTGAGAATGATGCTTTCAGTTTAAAAAAAATTGCCTAATTTTAAACAAAATTGCATTAAAACAGCAAGTTTTGCCAATACCAAACATTCAAACATCTCAGCCAGGAATTAACAACAAGAAAACACAGAGACTTAGCTTTTTTTCCGAAAAAATGCCGAAGAAAACATGATCTTATCCTTTTGCTATGCTACCGGACAGCACCATTTTACAGGAATATTCGTACCCACATTTTTGTTGAAAATGCTCTCAGAATGCACCAAATTCAAAGTAATTTTTCAAAATTTTCTGGGGGAGGCCCCCCAGACCCCCCGCCGTTGGGTGGTCAAAACCCCCCCCTTTCAAAATTCCTGGCTACGCTACTGACAATTACAATTAACACTTGCAAGTGCAAGGGCGATTTAAACTTAGTTAGGCTGCACAAAAAAGAAATTCACAAGGTTACAAATTTCCTGAACGTTTGCTTTGAGAGTCTTCAAAGGCATCTTAAAAAATGAAATGTGATGTCATAAAAGACCAGCAATTCAAAAGTTACAGGAAACCGGCTCAGTGTGACCGTACGAATTTAGAAAAAAGTAATCAAAAGCAAGGATACGATTAAATAAACAAAAATACATACATACTACTCTTTATTTTCTCAGATACATTGATTTCTTCAAAACATTTTCAAAACATTCTTCAAAACATTTACAAACGTTAAAAATGAAAGAAGTTTCTGGTGATTTTAATGCATTTTTGCTTATATTAAAAGGCAGCCTTTAGTGAGAAAAAATTGAAAATTCATTTGAAAGCAAACTGAGAAGAAAAAATATGGCAAGTTGTCACAGTTTGAAGAAAACAAAGCCCCCGAAGTAAAGTGATTTTTACGACACGACACACAGTACAATTTATTAAAAAATAAAGTCTGGCAGCACTGCTGCTAAACACAGGGCTAGGCTACCACTCCAACCAATCAACTGATACAGATTTACAAATTACAGGAATGGAAGACAAATTTAAACAAAAAAAGAGTTGCAACATCCAAAGAATTACAGTCTAGTCTTGATCTTTTTTCTTTTAGGTTTTGATGAATAAGTTTCTTCACATAAAAGGCTGCCGATTTCAACTATTTTACAGCTATTGTTACAAACACATCGTCGTTTCGAGCCGGCTGTAATGCTTTCTCTCTGATTTTAACGTTACGTAGATATTGCGTAAATATTCGTCTTGGCAACGTCATGTTTAGGTCTCCTACATTTGTCGCCAGAGTGGCGGCGTTTTAAACTCTTGATACGAATCGTGTGGAATCATAGGACAGCGACTTTCTTTCCCTCTCGCTATGATGTCTGTGTTTTGTTGTTCAACGTAACTTCTATGTATTTAGTAAAGATATGGGCCACTGCTTTCTAAGCGCACAATTGTCCAGTAGAACGCGCTTTCCATCCATCGTCCAATTTATTAATATAAACAGTAATAGTTTCGTTCTATCTTTCAGATGTAAGCTCGTTGTAGGTGTTTGCCACAACTATTCGAAATCTCTCTCTCTTTCTTTGTCTTTAAATACCAATACGTAGTTTATTTCGAATTTGACTATTGGAAGCGTACTGTCTTTTTGAGTGGAAACGTTGGAATTAATAGAAATTATTTGAAAGCGTTTCGTTTGGCACCTGCAGACGAGAAGATTAGCGACCCAATTGCCTAAGAAAGCCGCACCGTCTTATCTTAGCAATTCGGGTTTGGCGAGAGATGTGAAATCGCTTGCTCAATAGCTGAAATCGCTTGCTACGTAGAACATAGGGTTCTACAGCTATCCTAAATCAAAGTTTCTTCAAATTGCTTTTTCTTTGCCAATTCTTGATTAAATTCAAAAAACTTACTATTGGAGTAATTACAAACAAATTCTTTATTCAATTTTTCTGATCTTGTCGTGTCTCCAACTCTTGATTTTGTTATTTGTCCAACTTTTGAATTTAAACCAGAAGATTAAATATTTAGCCTCCTACTTGAAAAGCGCGGGAACTTTCTCAGTGGCCAAACTTCAGCAACATGCAAACTTTCACCACAAATGCAAAACTGCTTGCAAACTTTGTAAAGCGGTGAGGAGCAACGTATTCTGCGATGGATACAGCGCTATATAAAAACTAACATTATTATTATTAAAAACATTTCTGGTCGAATGACCAGCAAACTTTCTAATTTCAAACTGTTAGAAGTCAAACATTTTTATTGCCACGTTTTCTGAAAACAGCAGGGGGTTCATAATACAGAGGTTCATATTACACGGCTTTCCCCTATATACTTACTTTGAAGCCTGTGCCCCGTATATGCGCGAAGACTAGTGTGCTTTTATTTTATTCGCACACTGAATAACGTAAATCTAATTACAGTTATAATTGGTCACAATGGTTATTTTTCAAAAACCAGATAATTCACACCGTGCATAGACATGTTTTATAAGAGAATGAAATTCATCTGCTAACGTAATAAAACGGCTCCACACTTATTCGTCGGATGTGATCATGCTTATTTCGGAACAAAGACAATCATTTTCAAGAATATGCTTTCCAGAATTGCCAGGCAATTTGCTGTTTTCTTGTGGAATTAGGCTAGTTTTGTTTCCGAATCGCAGAAAATTTATAGCAGTTACGGCAGAGTTACGGTTTGATGGCGAACCGACTTTCATAGAATACATACCATTTCAACTTGAAAACTTTCGATTACTTTACTTTGTGGAAGATTTCCAATTTTTGGCTACTTTTGAGCTTGTTTCAATTTGCAACCATTGTGCTACTTTTGTACTGCGGTTTCATGAAATTGTGTTTGGAGAAGCCAACCCACATCATCATTCATTTTGCTTCAAAGATGCCTGGTTTTCATCCCAAAACATCAGGCTCGATCAGTTGCAGCAGTTCTTTGGTCTCCCTTTTCTCATTTTTCCTGTCACTATCTTATTCAAACTCGCTTGGTCAAATTGTTCTCGTCCATTCGATCTCAGACCACACAAGTAGACTAGAGGCTAGACTACTCTTCAGTATCACAGTTCGTATTAAATGTTTTTAGTGTTTTCGAAACTCCGTCATTTTTTATGCATTTAGCTTAATTTTTAGCAATTGCTTGTTAATTTGAAATAGGCCTACTTGTAAATTTTTAGCTCGGGTAGTGCGCCTTGAATGTTTATACGTTTGGGTGCCGTCAGCGATGAAAGTTTGGGAACCCTGCACTGCTTTCCTCAATTATCATTGATCGTTAGTGACAATTTTGTTGACAGAAAAACTTGACTAACATGCCAAGAAATTTCAAACAGGATTGGACCTGTTTCAGACGGTTCTACCGTAATCGCCATTGTTATAGATTCCTTAGCCTTATCCTCAACAGTCAACTTAATTATACATTTTAGTGTTTATTTTGCTGTTTATTATTTGTGTTTATAAAAGTCACCGACGTGATTGGCTTATGTATGCGAAAGGTTGATGACAAATCAGCGAACAGTTGCAACTTCACAAATCGGTTATTCCTGCTTTTCAAACATCAACACGGGGATTTTCTTTTTCCGTCGACTGTTGGGGACTATGCAAACAGCATGATACGAATGTGATGCCCTTGGATGGGAGGGGGTTGTCAACATAGGCCTATTGCATTAAGAGGTAGGTATCCGCTACTTTGAAAGTAGCGCGCTATCGCTGCAATACGAAAAAGCAGTGCTACTTTTAGTGACACTGGAAAGTTCTGTTCAAGTGCCTTGTGAATTCAAAATGACCTTGAAAATGTATGAAATCACCTTTCAGCACAACATTCGCTTGGTTATAGGCAAGTTGTTCGTAAAACAATTCTTCGTAAACAGTTGTTGGTGAAACGAAATCCGTAAAACAATTCTTCGTAAAGCATGTCTGCGTATACATCAAATCTCAATTGCATACACGAAGAAATGCTTTGGGAAGCATTGTTTTATAAAGAATTAATTTTACGAAGAATTGTTTTACGAAAAACTGTTTACGAAGAAAACGTCGGACACCCATTCGCTTATAGCCTACTACAATTTCAACGTCGTTATGAAAAACAAGTTCTAAGGAAAAATGTTATTCTTATCCTTCAGTGTTTCCATCAAAATCTCTAAAACTGGCAAATACAAGCAAAGGCAGCGCCACATACAAGCAAAACTAGCGCCACATTGGAAAAAAAGTAGCGTCGCTATCACTACCTTTCACTGCCCGCCGTTCATTGCATTGTAGGCTATAGGTTGACATCACAACGTCGTCATATGGTCTATAGGCTATATCTTGTAACGTTTTGAACAGTCTCGAATGGAAGACACCAGTCCACAGATAGTGTCAAATAACACTATTTATCTGCTACAATAGCCTACCGTAGGCTACCATAATAAACAAAACTGGAGCATTTGCAAAGAACAGTGATTTAGTAAACAATGATCTTCAGGTAGCCTCCCGCTACGGATTAAAGCAAATACTGTAGAAATGACGATCAATAAAGGGTTCTCATAACCAGTGGTGGATTTTCAGAAGATTAGCTTCCGAAACGTTAGTTTTTTTACTTTTCAAATACTCTAGGCGCCATAGAAGAGATTCAGAAATGTACGTAGGCCTACCCTTATAAGACTTTGAAATATTAAAACACACTTGGATGTAGGTTACGTGTTTAAAACGTTGCTAAAGCAAAGTATTATAAAAATAGATGATATACGGTAACGTTGTTCCATACAAATATTCGTATTTTAGTGAAACAATAACACAAAACATTACCGCAAGTTCCACAATTCTTCAAGACTTTCATCGTATTCAAAACCATAAGACCTTTGGCGCCTTCGGGTCTCAATTGCCGAGTTACGTCCCTGGCGCAACCAGGATCCAACATAGGCCTACTTTGCTGGTGAAAACTTTCGCAGTGGAGGACCGACCATTCGTATAGAGCAGGGGTCACCAAACTTTTTTCTCTGAGGGCCGGATTGCAGCGAGATTAACAGCTGCGGGCCGAATGCGAAAAGATATTGGCTACAACTACTTAGAATCTCCATTGACTTGAATTGAGCACAATAAATAACAAAGTCAGTAGTGGAACCACAGTCTGGAAGGCTAACGGTAAAGGCAGTTGTCGTCGCTCGTAAAACAGCGCCCCTAGTGGTGGTGTAACAGAAGTGGCTAAACTAACATTCTGTATATGTGGACAAAGCACTACTGTTGCTTCTCAAAAAGGTTTCTTTATTGATTACCCAGCGTGCAAGAGGATGTCATCAGATAGCCGAGACAACGACGAGCTACACCAAGTTGTGTCAATTAAAAAAAAAAACGAATATTGCCATGCTAGCGTGTTTTATGCAAGAATCGAGTGCTGCCAGGCGCATTGGAAATGAATTAATAAAACTTGAAACAGTTGAATTATGCTAATAATATAAAAACTTGAAAGTAGACTAAACAGTAGAATTATGATAACTGCACTGCAGATATGGCTGATGACGAATACGAGACAGCAGTCGGTACATACGTTGGCCCCAGTCAAAACGACGTTGAAGCGTAGATGAAACGTCGTGAATGACGAAAACAAATTAAGTATGATTGAGGGTTAGAAACTGAAATTGAATACTGGGGCACAACTGTAAAATCAGCCATGAGAAAAATATTTACAAGCGTTTTTAGAGAAAAAAAATTAAGCATGTATACAAATAGGTAAGCGTCCATGGCTGTCCATGTCCCGCCTCCGAAGAGATAGGACCGGACGCCCATGGAAGCAAACCAGAATAGTAAAAAAATTGTATGTAGCCTAACGGTGTACGCGCGTGGTTGTGCGAGACAGAATGTTCTAAAGTCATACTATTAGTTCGAGTATTTCGATGAGGGAGGACGAGACGACAGCATTTGATTTGGAAGTTCGGTGATGTATATGATGAGCACGACAGCAGGTGATAAGCAGTTCAGTTAGTAGTCCATTGATGGATGACGAGCACGACAGCTGTTGAGTTGTGAGTCAGTCGATATGGGACGAATATGACAGGAAAGAGGCCAGCTTGTATAGTTGCAAGCTGTGTGACATGCAGCCATTGCATGTCGAAAGTGGCGCAAAATAGCGGCACTGGTTGGGTTGACGGCGCGGTGTGCTTCTGACGCAGAGAAGGCTTGAATGATGAACGATGCAGCAATTGCACGTCGAAGGTGTGTCGCAGGGAGTAGCGACAGATATGGGGTTAACCATATTGGTTGCGTCGGTGGCTGTGGATAGCCGTATTGAGGGTCATCTCCGTGGAGGCATCTCGTGGTTGAGGCATCTCATGTTGAGGTATGTGATGAGGGACTGTTCAACTCAGTGCAAGTCGTGAAGAACATGGGGTGCTGTGGTGCCATGTTGAAGTGGTCTCATCAGTGAGCTTGTCGTGTCATCATCGTGGTGTTGAATTGAAGTTCCTTGAAGTCTCGCATCAACCTCTCGCAGCAACCGTGTTGATAGGCAGGTCTGAAACGAAATTGATACAAAGTAGCGACCGCTAGAAAGTTACACATAAGCAGTTCAGACACATTAAAAAAAGCGATACATGCGGGGATACAAGTAGTTACAATATGGCAGTGCCATAGGCGGCAGACGCCGGCTGATGATGGGACACATAATGAAAAAGAATAGCGATACATGCAGGGATACAAGTAGTTGCAATATGGCAGTGCCATAGGCGGCAGACGCCGGCTGATGATGGGACACATAATGAAAAAAGAATAGCGATACATGCAGGGATACAAGTTATTAAATTGGTAAGGCATGGCAAGGCAATGCCGGCTGGATGGGTAGGAAACGAGACAAGAAACTATGAGAGTCGTAGTATAAGTACGGAGTAGGCTCAGCACTCATTAAAAAAAAGCGACAAACACGAGCATAAAAAGTAGTCACAACGTCACATGACTGTAGTTAAGCGAGTGATTATAAAATGAATGAATGGATGCAGTTTTCACGTCTTGCTCAGGACGGTAAGCTACAGAATGGATGCAGTTTTGACGTCTTGCTCAGGACGGTAGCTACAGAATGGATGCAGTTTTGACGTCTTGCTCAGGACGGTAAGCTACAGAATGGATGCAGTTTTGACGTCTTGCTCAGGACGGTATATTGCTGTAGAATAAATTGGTTGAGTGGAGGTTAGTCTGTAAACCTGGAAGGTTGTACGATGATGCGTCCACTACGAGTCGCTTTGGGCTGAAAGTGAATGAATGAAGGTTCGCGCACGATGGATACTGATTGGGGGAAAGGTAATTGAGACAAGGTAGAACAGTTGTCTTTAATATTAGATACGGACGGTGGACGAGGTGTGTTTGTAGGTGAAAGGGTGACGTCAGGTGGTGCAAGCGGGTAGAATGGTTTAAGTCTATCTATGGAAACGTTGGAAATGCGCGAACCGAGGTCTAAAGTGAAAAATTTGTCAGAACGTGATTGAACACGAAAAGGCCCTTGATACGGACGCTGAAGTGGAGATCTAACTGCGTCGTCGCGAATGAAGACATGGGAGCATGAGAATAAGGCATCGTCAATGTGAGTTTGGCGGTTGCGCGTTACGCGGGTAGGAGCATAACGCAACGCGGCCATAAACTTGATGAAGTCATTGACGAGTGGAGTGTGAGATGAAGGTGTGTCATCGGAAGGAGTAAAAAAATGGCCCGGCAGACGGAGTTGTGTGCCAAGGGTCAATTCTGCGGCAGAACAGTCGATTTGTTCCTTCAAAGCAGAGCGCAAACCTAATAAAACCCATGGAAGGTTGGAGACCCAGTCTGCAGAGGTAGTTTGTGCTTTTAAAGCCCATTTGATCACGCGGTTATATTCTTCAACAGCGCCCTGGCATTGAGGATGATAGCTAGTGGAATGTGAGAGCTTAGATCCAAGAAATTGGGCAATATCTTTCCATAGAGTGGAAGTGAATTGAGCGCCCCGGTCAGTGGTAATTCGGGCAGGCACGCCGAATCGGCTGACCCAGTGCATGAGAAAAGCGTCTGCGCATGATTTTGCAGTTATATCACGTAAAGGAATGGCCTCGACCCAACGAGTGAACCGATCCACAATGGTGAGAATGTAGGAGAAGCCCTGGGAAGATGGCAGTGGGCCAATGAGGTCCAGGTGAATGTGAGCAAAACGACCAGCTGGCGGTTGAAACTGCTGTAAGGGTGAGATATTGTGACGAAAGATTTTAGTTTGCTGACAGTGTAAGCAGGTGCGGCACCAGTCGCGAACATCTATTTTAAGCTTAGGCCAAAAAAAACGGTCAGATAGTAAACGCTGTGTTTGTTTGATGCCTGGATGAGCCAGAGAGTGGATAATGTCGAATACCTGTCTGCGCATGAGCGGAGGAACATAAGGGCGAAAACGGCCGGTAGATGTCTCGCCTAACAAGGAGAGGCCATTTGGGGCGGGTCGAGTGGTCAGTTTTAGCGATGAGTTGTCATGGAGAGGCGGAAGCGTAGTGTCTTGATTCTGCAGGATAGCCATACGATTATAATCCAGGGACGGAACGTCCTCAAAAATAGCGGCTATGGGAGGTCGGGAGAGACAATCAGCGGTTACGTTGTCTTCACCGGCGAGATGCTGAAGATTCTTAGTGAATTGAGCTATGTACGACATGTGGCGAATCTGTCGTGGCGAATGTGATGCGGTAGGACGGTGGAGAGCGCTAATTAGCGGCTTGTGGTCTGTGAGGACGGTGAAGGTACGACCTTCTAAAAAATAACGAAAATGTTGTATACCGAGGTAAACGGCTAAAAGTTCACGGTCGAACGTTGAGTAATTGCGTTGTGCGGTAGTTAGACATTTTGAGAAGAACACTATGGGCCGGGATTGGCCGTGTACGGTTTGTTGCAGTGCGCAACCTATGTGAGTGGCGGATGCATCTACCGCAAGAAAGGTGGGAGCTTCGTGCGCTGGAAATGCGAGAAGACACTCCTTGGATAAGGACGATTTGGCTTGAACAAACGCTGCTTCCGCTTCAGGCGTCCACGTGAGACGTTTACGACTGGCTTTGTCATGTGTGAGCAAAGCATGTAGCGGTCGCAAGGTGTCAGCACAGTTGGGAATGAATTTGGAATAAAAAGCGATCATACCTACAAAACTGCGTAGTTGTTTCATCGTAATTGGTTGAGGAAACGATTGAATTGCGTCTACCTTTTCAGGATTGGGTTGAATACCTTGCGATGAGAGAAGGTGACCTAAAAAGGTGATTTGGGGTACTGCGAATGTGCATTTGTTCTTGTTAAGGGTTAGGCCAAAGTTGGCAAGTCGTGAAAAGACTTCTTGCAGGTGAAATAAATGCTCTTCCTGGGATTTTGAAAAAATGAGTATATCGTCAATGTAGCAAAAAATGAAGGGTAAGTCGCGTAAAACTTCATCCATGAGGCGCTGAAAGGTTTGACTAGAGTTCGATAGGCCCATGGGCATGAAACGGAATTGAATGGAGCCAAGCGGCGAGATGGCAGCAGTTTTGGGAATGTCTTCAGGTGCTACAGGAATTTGATGAAAGCTCTTGAGTAAGTCTAAACTAGAAAACACGTTGCAGCCATTAATGCGGTTAGCAAAATCGTGAAGGAAGGGAAGTGAGTAGCGGTCCGGTTGAGTTTGGAGGTTAAGTTTGCGATAATCAACCGTGATGCGATGGGACATTCCGTCCTTTTTTTTAACCATGTGTATGGGTGAAGCGTAAGGCGAATTAGAATACTCAATTACACCCAGATCAAAAAGAGTATTCAGTTCCGTGGACAATGTGTCGAGCATTTCTGGGGACATGCGCCGTTTGGGTGAGCGGACTGGTGGCCCTGAGGTGATAATGTGATGTTGTACGTGGTGAGAAATAGATTTAGTGAAGGACGATTGATCAAAAACGTCAGCGAATGAGTCGAGGAGAGAATCAATGGAAGATGGCGCAGGAAGTGTACTAGAGATGTTATGAGAGGCAGGTTTATGTAGTGACGCCGTAGAACTGTGATTAGTATCGCGACTTGCATGAATGGGCTTTGCTGAAGGCAATTTACTGGGACACATATTAACATTGGTGGAAGAGCGAGCGTCGTTTGAACATGTAGGATGCTTATCAGGTGGTAGAATTAATTTACGCTTGGGGATGTCAAGTGAAATTTTGAAATGTTCAAGAAAATCCATTCCTAGAATGGGATGAAGAACATCCGCGATGAGGAAACGCCATGAAAATGATTTGTCGAACCCTAGAGAGAGATGCAGTTTAGTGTAGCCAAAGGTGGGGACTTTGGTATTGTTGATAGCATATAGATGGGACGTACTACGTTGAGAAGGTGCATGTTGCACGGGAAAAATGGAATAAGGACTACCTGTGTCGATAAGCCATTTAAGCTGAGTAACAGAATCGTAAATGTAAAAAGGTTGAGGCGATGAAGGATATAACTGTGTGGATAGCCCCGCTGTAAGTCCTATTGACGAGGCAGCGGGGCGGCGCCGTTTTTTGGTGGACCGGAGAATGCGCAAGGAGGGGAGCAGTTGCGTGCCTGGTGTCCAAACCTGTGATGGTAATAACAGATAGGTGGGGGGGTGAAGCGTGTGCTGTTGTCGGTGCGATGAGGGTTGAAGGGCGGCATGGCCTGAGGATAAGAACGTGGGCGCGAGGGTGATTGTGGACCATGACTTCGCGTTGGAAGAGGTGCAGATTGCTGATCGGGCAGCGACATGAAGGTTTCGAGAGAATGCGTAAGTGAAGAGATTTTTTGTTCTAAGAGCTGATTGATTAGAGACTGAGAAGAATGATCGTGGGATGTGAGAGGGTCATGTTGTGAAGTGGAGGCGTCTAAAATGTTGTTGGCCTGAAGGGCCAGGGTGTCAAGATCTAGATGCGTGGAGGCAGCTAAAATGGGTCGTACTTGTGACGGCATGCGCTCCAGAAATAAATTTTTTAGAATGGCATTAGCCGTGGGATTGTGAGCATTGTCATGGCCCAGCAGCTTACGCATCTCATTTAGGAGGACAGTAGGTCTTTTATCCCCTAGAGTGCATTTGTGGAAAAGGGTGGATAGACGTGCGGAAAAGCTCTGCTGATTGGCTGAGATGAGAGCCTGTTTGAGTGTAGAATAAGGCTGATGGGTGTGTTGACCGGTGAGGATGGCGTGGTCAACATCACGCAATTGAGCATAGGATAAACTATTTAGAACAAGATCGAACTGGATCCGTTCATTGTTGAGGTTGTGCGACCTAAATAGAGATTCGCACATGCTGAACCAGAGGGGCACATTCTCCGTCCAGAATTCAGGAAGTTTAATATTGACAGGGGAATAGTAGGTAGGCGTAGAAGTGGAGCCTATTGTGGTGATATCGTGTGGCGCAGTTGCAGAGGAGCGCATGGGTGTGGTGAAGGTTGCGTCTGCGTGGGACGTCATAATGGGGGTGGTGGAGGCTGTACTATCTAAAGTGTAAAAGGAATTGTTGGAATGCATTGGTATTTGAGAGTTTGAAAAAAGATTGGTGGAATGTGTGGCCGCAGCGCAAGCGGGAGTGGAATGTTGAGTTACCGGAATGTCAGTAAGAACTGAAACGAATCGAGGCATAGTGGGGAGATTAGTAAAAAGTATGGCGGGCAACTGCCTGTAGGGTACAGTGGGTAATGGTTGATTACAAAAAGTGTTGAAAAAAAAAATTGTTTATGTAGTGGTTTCTATAGCAACAGTAAAGATAAGGTACCGTACCGTAGAAAAAAATGGAAGTTATAAACGATGCATAGAGACTACCGTAGATAATTACATAAAGTTAAAAATTTTAGCATGCAGTGGTTTGTATGGCAACCACAAGGTTAAGGTACCGTAGAAATAGAAGTTAGAAGCTATGCATGTAGACTACAGGAGATAATTTCAGAAAATTAAAAAAAATTTTGCATGCAGTGGTTTTTATGGCAACCACAAGATTAAGGTACCGTAGAAATAGAAGTTAGAAACTATGCATGTAGACTACAGGAGATAATTTCAGAAAGTTAAAAAAATTTTATGCGGTGGTTTGTATGGCAACCACAAGGATAAGGTACCGTAGAAATAGAAGTTAGAAACTATGCATGTAGCCTACAGTTAGAGATAATTTCAGAAAGTTAAAAAAATTTTATGCGGTGGTTTGTATGGCAACCACAAGGTTAAGGTACCGTAGAAATAGAAGTTAGAAACTATGCATGTAGACTACAGTTAGAGATAATTTCAGAAAGTTAAAAAAATATTTGAAAAAACGTGGTACATTACCAGGTGGCGTGGATGCCTTTGTTGCAGGTCGTGAGTTCTCAAGATGTACTCGGGGTCACCATTGTAACAGAAGTGGCTAAACTAACATTCTGTATACGTGGACAAAGCACTACTGTTGCTTCTCAAAAAGGTTTCTTTATTGATTACCCAGCGTGCAAGAGGATGTCATCAGATAGCCGAGACAACGACGAGCTACACCAAGTTGTGTCAATTAAAAAAAAAACGAATATTGCCATGCTAGCGTGTTTTATGCAAGAATCGAGTGCTGCCAGGCGCATTGGAAATGAATTAATAAAACTTGAAACAGTTGAATTATGCTAATAATATAAAAACTTGAAAGTAGACTAAACAGTAGAATTATGATAACTGCACTGCAGATATGGCTGATGACGAATACGAGACAGCAGTCGGTACAGTGGTATAGTATATTATGAAAGCAAAGCACCAAAGTTATGCAAATACAGGCATATTGTCTACTATCAATGGTGAAATTGTGCAAGATATTGTGGTTGCAGACTTGTTTTTAACTAATGTAGAATGTTTAGGATGTTAGTTACAGTATTTATCTAGAAAAATTCGTTTGGTTTACTTTTCTGAGGTTTCGGTTAGCATGACTACAAGTAGTTAAAAGATGATGTAAGTTCAAATTATAAGGAATTGAATTTTGGCTTCATCAGCAGAAGACCAAAACATAGGTTGTTGAAAGGCTGGTTAGTTGATAAACTTTTCTGCCAGGAATATTTAGGCACTAGTTGGTTTAAAGGAAGGCACTTGTTGCCAATGGAAATTGGCCTAGACTCAAGATCAAACAGTAGGCTACTTTTGTCTATTCAAAGTCTATAAATGTACACTGTACAGGTTATTTATACTAAAGATTAAAAGTTTTTTAGGTTAGGCCCAATAAGTTTATTCTAACTTGCCATTGAATATTTATTGTTTGTCAGTTTACACTACAGACTGCAGATATGGCCTACTGGCAAAAAACTTGTTTGTTTACTAGGCTAGCCTACTGATAAAAATATAAAGTTACGTATGTTATCTCCTTTCTTGTTCCACTTAAGATATTTTGCACCAAAATGAAGAAGTGCATTTGTCATGACACATTTGTAGCCTATATAATTATTATTGTAATGGGACAGTGCAAATGCCAATAAACTTACAATTAGGAAGTCGTTCTTGCCAATGTTTTTAAAATAAGTTGGCCCAACTGCGACGAATGGTGCAAGATACGTTGGGTCAACGGAGGAGCACTATTTTACCAACTGTCACACTACGTTGGGCCGAGGTACAATGCTTGCTGGGAAGGGAAGCACATGTACAGAATTGTACTGCAGCTGTAATTTCCGCAACACGTGGCGGGCCGGATGAAATCATTTCGCGGGCCGTAGTTTGGTGACCCCTGGTATAGAGCAGCGGTTCTCAACCTGTGGTCCGCGGACCACTAGCGATTCGCAGGCATTTGCCTGGTGGTCCGCGAGCAAAGTTTGAAATCGTTGTTTTTTCACCCTTTTCATAAAAGTTGTTAATTTTATCAAGGCTCATCCAATAAATCGTCGTCTCTTTGCTTCATTATGTTCGAATAAGGATCTTGATCATGAATAGCCACTGATGCATACCTACTCAAGTTCGCTGATTATCAAGGGAAAAACAGACTGTTTGAGTTACGTGATGCTGCGAGAGAGTTTCTTCGAGAAAAAAATCCAAGCTTGTTGCTCACTTCAACGATAGCTTTTGGGTTGCTGTCCTGGCTTATTTGGCTGTGACATTTTTAAACAACTGAATAAACTTAATTCATCGCTGCAAGGAAAGCAGACAAATTTAATTACCCTCAGTGATAAAGTGTCTGCTTTTACGAAAAAAAATAATCTTTGGAGGACAAGATTATTGCAGGGTAACCTTGACATGTTTGATCAATTGCACGAATTCACTGAGAAACCAGAAAATGCTGAAATCAACAAAACAAATGTTGATGAATTTTATTTCTGGCCATATAGGCCTACTCAGTCACTGCAGGATCAATTTAACTTCTACTTTGGTGAGTTGAACGTTCAGAGTTTTTCATGGCTTTCCAGTCCGTGAACTGACCAATAGCACTAATTTGAATATGTTACATCCATCTGAGAGTGAGCTTGATAAAATTTTGGATACAAGTTTCACACGTGTATCAGAAAGTTTTGAAAGTAATTTTCTTATCTTTGTGAATGTAGATTTTCTGCATTGGTTAGCCTACAATAAAAACAAAGTAGTAGGCTAGAAGAGGAACTCCGATTGAGTCTTTCAAGTATTAGGCTACACCTCGTTTGGATAGGCTGTGCTCAAATGTGCAAGCTCAAAGTTCGCACTAAATATAGCAATCTTTTTAAAACCAACTAGGGGAGACTCAGGTAAGTTGGCCCTGCAAAATGTAAAATTGAATTTGTGAGCTAATAACAAAACATAATTATGTTAAAGCGAATACTATTGAAGAGTAGAGAATTTATCACTCTAGAAGTGGACATATTCTTGCATCAAACCAACATTCTTAGGTATGCTATATAATTTTTTAAGTTTTCCGAAAAAATTAAAATGGGCCATCTTGCCTTCCTGTGCGGGTAATTTGGCCCACCGTGGAATGTAAGTTGGCCAACATGTTCATCTATGGTATATTAAACAGTGGAAAAGTTCTCTTTCTCCTAAATTTTATTTTCTTTCTAATTATTTCTTGGTTTTATAGAGGCATACATACATAACTGTATGGTTTATAATATAATCTACTATTATAATGCTGTATTTTACCTCAGTAAACTTTTTTTACATGAGTACACCAAATAAGCTTTCGAAAATAATGAAAGCTGTATCAAATATCATGTACAGTAGTTGGAACGGCAAGCCTTTGTTCCTAACGATCTAGTCACCTTAACGATACTGATAGGTAGGACCTTGCTTGCAGTACAAACCCCATTTTTGCATGGGTACCAACATCGGAACATTTTTTAATGTATCTCCGAAACGGGGTAGGCTATACGTTTTAAACCGTCGCTTGAGAAGTGGTTGCATATTTTTCTTTGACTCACACTATTCTTCAACATCTTTAGCCCCTCATCATACACCTGCTGAGACACATTTCCGCGATTGGTTTTCTTGATATAATTACTTACCATTATTCAGTGGCGCCGGCAGGGGGGGGGCAGGCGGGGCAGCTGCCCCCCCAATGTTTTGGGCATCATCTTTAAAAATTTTTTTTTTTATTAATACATATTAATATTATTTTTTGTAATATTTGGATCGCAACCTCAAGTAAGTCAACTCAAGTTGCAAGGGGGGGGGGGGGGGGGGGTAAAAGCTCTCTCTTTAAAAAAAAGTATGGAAAACCTTGATGACTAAATTGTACAGTAGATAAAAAGATTTTCTACAGAAGCAAAGATATAGACTTTTTAAAGTTTTAACTAACGTCACATTGATGTAGAAAAATAACAACATGTTAAATTTTTGATATCTCACACTCCCATGACTTCTTCCGCGCGCATTTTAACATTGGTTGCTTGCAGTGATTCTTTCACTTAAACAAAACGTTTTGTTTCAGCAGTTTTGAGTAGTTCGATTATTAAGTTGTAAAGGAGACTCAATTTCTCCAATGTTTATCATTTATGTTTCTTCTTTAATCTCAGCAGAGTATAAAACTTGTAAAACTTTTTCCTCCATATGACGTCATGAATGAAATTATATCTCAAATCGGCGTAATGACGTGACATCATCTAAACATTTTACCGAATAATAAATTAACAAATTTGAACGTCAAAAGTGGTTTAGTGATGGTAAATATTACGTAATGAAAAAAATGTGATAAGGTTGGAAGACATTACGTCATGTATTTTCAATACAAATAAGTTATGAAGTTTAAAATTTATTCTTTTGTTCATAGTCGTAATCCACCTTCAAAGCGGTACTACAAAGAACAATTTTCGATAAGGGGGGCATCAAGAATAAGTCGACATGACTTTTAACCCTTAGAAGGTTGGGCTCCTGGAGTCTTGCTCAGTTTGGGGGGGGGCTGTCAATTCTTCTTATGCTTTAGGAGTGATATCTCTGTTATTTTGGCACGGTTTCAAAATTTGGGATTCACTTTGTAAAATTATTTACGCTGAGCATATCCGAAAATTAAAACTATGTGAATTTTAGAGATATACGTTGAAATGTTGAGGTCACGTATGAGTGTAATTTGTAGCATGAGTTTACACATTATTTTTTGGTAGAGTAATGAAGAACGTGCATTGTAATCTTGTGATTATTTTTTTTTACATTATTTTACATACAGCCAATGCCCTTCACGCTGTGAAACAGTTAGGATTAACGAGACATGGGCCAAATTAATCACTTTCATCCAGCTGATGGGAAAATGTTTCACAATAGAATATGAAATATTTACGTCAGCTCTGGAGATCAGTAAAATATAAGGTTGTCATCTTTAGTGCAACAAGACCATTGATTGATTGGTTTAGTGAGGCTTCGTGGTCCCATTGCTTTCATTTTGAGTGATCATACTGATTTTCAATTTATTCCTACAAGACGTTACGTAATGAAAAAATATATAACTAAGGTTGGAAGACATTACGTCATGTCTTTTCAATTCAAAATGAAGTTTAAAATTTATTCTTGTGTTCATAGTCGTAATCCTCCTTCAAAGCGGTATTACAAAGAACAATTTTCGATAAGGAGGGCATCAAGAATATGTCGACATGACTTTTAAGGTTTACGTCAGCTCCGGAGATCAGCAAAATATAAGGTTCTTATTATCGCGCTGGTAAACCACGGGAAATTTTTTCTCTAATAAACAGATTCCCGGAAAGCTAAACATTTTTTCCAGCCCTGGTAGAAAACAAGAGAAATTAAATAATATACCACTGTCTTGCACCAGTGGCGTAGCCAAGGGAGGAGGTTCGGGGGTTTCAACCTTTCAAATTGAATTTACGGATGTTAATACATTGTTTACAAGAAAAGTTTTAGCTTATGATGTAATTTCTCTTCAAACTGTGCAAGGATGTAAGCCATCTGCAACTGCTGAGATCGCTTGTTCGATCTAGATTAACATCTAACCAGCCATTCGTTATACAAAACTTGAATATATCAGAAATAGCCTAAAGTAACTTCATTGTCTCAAAGCTTTTTGTTTGACACTCATCAAGATGCATGACCTCTATGACGTTACATTTTCTAAAGTTTGGGTTGACTTCAGAGCATAAAAGTTAGTGACTTACCGGAATAAGATCGTTTTTTGAATCAACCAAGGAGAAAATTGATAAATAATAAAACTGTAATAATCTCGCAAAAAAAAAGCAATCAACCTATGCCTCTAAAACAAAGTTTGCCTAAGTTTAAACGAAACTGCATTAAAAGAGCGAATTTTGCCAATACCAAACATTCAAATATCTCAGTCTGGAATTAGCAACAAGAAAACATAAAGACTTAGCTTTATTTCCGAAAAATGCCAAAGAAAACATGATCATATCCTTTTGCTATGCCACCGGACAGCACCATTTTACAGAAATATTCATACCCACAACTTTGTTGAAAATGCTCTCAGAATGCACCAAATTGAAAGTAATTTTTCAAAATTTTCTGGGGGAGGCCCCCCAGACCCCCCGCCGCTAAGTGTCGCCTTCGGCAAACACGCCATCGGGCTTCGCCCGCCGGCTGTCAACACCCCCCCTTTCAAAATGTTTTACTATGCTACTGTCTTGCACTGTCAATATTTTGCCCCCCCAATGTTGAAGGTCTGGCGGCGCCACTGCCATTATTCTATTATTACCATATGGGTTAGGAATAAGTTGTCGCAATTTATAGCATAAAAGCGAGGTTAGGAAGTGTAGGTTGTTATTGATCGTTTAATGCCGATGTAAAGCCGCGATTTAGGCCTACTTACTTTGGATACTTGATGAGAGGCTACTTCAATCTTGCAAAAATAAGTCATCGTATTAATTAGTCAATTATTATTATCATTCCATAATACCTCATGAAGGCAAGTTGGCCATGGTGGCCAACGTACCCACCCACGAAATGGGCCAACTTTCCTGCATGGCAACCATATTATAAAAACTGAAATTTATGTCAAACTATCGAGCTTCTAACAACGGTTTCACCGTCAAACTAAGCCTTAATAACTACCCCAGCGCTGCAATCACTAAATAATAACCTTTCTTATTTAGTCAGAAAAACTCACTCCACATCTAAAAATTTTAAAAATCATAATTTTTCATACAAAAATCGTGCTCACATGTTTATACTGCTTGCTAGAGCCTCCCAACCTGGTGATAAGGTAGTTTCAACAGCACTTTCTCAGTAGCCTATGCGTATGATACGCAACAATAACTATTTTGCTTAAAAAATTATTTAGAGTGGGCCAACTTACCCGAGTCTCCCCTACCGTACTGTTTATGACTTAGCAAACAATAAGGGACGTTTGTTCGTTACTAGGGGAGTGTTATAGTCGTCATTTTATTTACGTAGATATTAAGTAACTTGTGACCTGCCTCACTACATAATTAGGCTACATTCAGCGTTTTCTGGTACAGACGCTGGAATTGATTACCATCGCACTGCGCGTGTAATCAATCAAGCGTTCTGTACCACTTCCTCAGTTGGTTGTTTTGCGTTTCTTTCTTAGGTAGCCTACTATATATTGCGTTGCTTTTATACACTGAATCAGTAAGTAGGCTACAAGAGGTAAATAGTTTTCTCACTTGGTTGGCTACTGCTGTTATTATTGTTTATTTTATTGGGAATGTCTAAAAATACAACCGAAACTTTTTGAAGATTTGCTGCAGTAGCACACAATAAGAAACTCAAAATTTCGACAATGTTTAATCTAACTGAGTTTATGGAAAGTCTTGAATGCGTTCGAAACAAATACAAAACTAAGGCTTTGTATTTTCAAACTCAAAACGTTAGAATTATCAAGAATCAGTCATTGAAATAGAAAATAAATTTTTTTAATAAATTTGTTTTTTCTATTTCAATGACTGATTCTTGATAATTCTAACATTTTGAATTTGAAAATACAAAGCCTTTGTTTTGCGTTTCTTACTTACTATATATTGCGTTGCTTTTACACACTGAATCAATAAGTAGACCACAAGAGGTAAATAGTTTTCTCACTTGGTTGGTGTTCCCGACAATTTTCACCAAATCAAACGTCATATAAAAACCGTTATGGTCTACTTAACCTAGCTGGCATCTTACGTCATGGAAATTGCTAGAAAATGTTCAAATATTGCACCATCGGTCGTAAGACCTGATGAAATATTGCATCACTACCTTTGAACACCGGTTTGAATTGCGTGACAATGTTGCGGGGGAGGGTCGCTACTCCTCACACCCGTTGGTCGACGTTGCCTTACATGCGAGAGTGGGAGCTCCCGATGTTGGGTTCCTCAGCGAAGGCAAGTCGACCCTTGTGTTCTATCAGAAACAACTTAGGTTTGCGGTACTTCGTTACGTACCACTTCTAGCAGTGCATTGCCTGTTAGTGTTTTGTGTAAATTTATATACCATAATGTGTGTAGACTAACTTAATCTTTTTTTCTAATCATTTTTTGTTATCATTGTGGCTACACACACCTACAATACACGCCACCAATCACGCATCACACAAAACAATTCTCATACCTCACCAAACACTAGTAACAGCGTGATGACAGAGAACAACCCAACAACTTCCATTTTAAAACCGGGTAAACGAGTCACCCAAGAATTTTGCAAATCTGCCCCTAAGGCATGGTTTGCTAATTTTAATAGAGTGTGCCAGAAGTGGAGCATAGTTGAGGATTCAGACAAGATTGAAGCTTTAATGTCTTGTCTGGATTCATCAACTATGATTGCAGTGCAACCACTTTTGGCAAGACAAAAACAATTCCCGGACATTCAAAGTTTTCTGATAAGCAAGTTCACAGAACCTTTATGTGACCAAATTCAGAAGTTAGTTTCTGTCAAGCAGTTAGGTGATGTAAAACCTTCGGAGTTTGTGGCTAACATGAGAGTAAATATCTCAGAGTCAGACATGTCGGACTCTGTGGTGAAGTCCATGTTGGTCGACAAACTTCCGCAAGAAGTTAAAATTGCATTGGCACCACTTCATGAGGCTTCATTGGAGGAGTATGCAATAGCAGCAGACCATGCTATGAAGCATACTGCCCCTTTATCTTTTGTGGGTGCTATAAACAAAGAGCCCCAGCAGTCTGAAATGGTTAGGGTAAATTTACAGCTGGAGTCATTGACTAAGTCAGTGCAAGAATTAATGAGGACTATTCCAAGCCAAGTTTCTTCCCAGAGAGCCGGTCCTCCACCTGCTCACTATGCACCAAAACCACAAGCTTCACACTCAAATTATTCTCGCGTGGCTAGAACACACAATATGATGTGTTTCTATCACCAACGGTTTGGTGCAAATGCTCGCAAATGTAACCCTCCTTGCTCTTTCCAGGGAAACTGGTAGGTTGCACTGCGAGATCGACTGTGCCCAGTGCAACAAAACTTCCATTTCATAAAAGTCACAGTCCACTTCTTCACATTAGGGATCACAAGTCAGGTTTATGCTTCATGATAGACAGTGGTGCTGAAATAAGCTTGGTTAGGCCGTATAAGTCTGAAAAACATTTAAAAACACATAGTCATTCTTTAGTGGGGGTGAATGGAACTTCCATTGCCACTTTTGGACATCGAACCATGAACTTGCAGTTTGGTGATAAAACTTCAAGGTTTCGGTGGATTTTTGTAGTGGCCGAAGTGTCTCAAAATATTCTTGGTGCTGATTTTCTCAAACATTTTAATTTATGCGTCGACTTCAGTCAATCTTGTCTGAGAAGTGTCAACCAGTCAATTGCATGGCCACTTTACCCAAAAATGGTGGCACATGTAGGTGCACCCAAAGCATTTGTAGCCACCAATTCCTTCTTACAAATTTTAGAAAAATATCCTGATTTAACGCGTCCACCAAACAAAGACAAACCAATCAAGCACAATATCACCCACACTATTGAAACCACTGGCTATCCTTGTTCCGCACGCGTTCGCCCTTTGTCACCTGAAAAATTAAAAGCGGCCAAAGAAGAAATTGACATGCTCCTTGAAGCAGGCATAATTAGTAGGTCCAACTCTAACTTTTCCTCAGCCCTGCATATGGTAGCCTACCTAAAGGAAACTCTGGTGTTTTTCGTCTATGTGGAGACTATCGTTCCTTAAACGTCCAAACAGTGCCTGATATGTATCCTACACCTTCGATCAATCAGTTGTTGCACAGATTGCAAGGTTCTTCTATCTTCAGTAAAATAGACTTAGTTCGAGCTTACCACCAAATCCCTTTGTCGTCCGAGTCAAGACATAAGACTGCCATCACAAGTCCTTTAGGTCTGTTTGAATATAATTTTATGCCTTTCGGATTAAGAAATGCTTCCAGCACCTTTCAACGCTTCATTGATCATGTCTGTCATGGTTTAACCAACGTAATGGCATATGTAGATGACATAATTATATTTTCTGAAAATGAGGAAGACCACAAAATGCATTTACATAAGTTATTCCGCAGGCTGGATGAGTATGGAATAATCATCAATCCTACAAAATCTGAATTTGGCAAGAGTGAATTACTGTTTTTAGGGCATCTGGTGTCTAAGGATGGTGTGCGACCCACCCCTGACAAGGTCAATGCAATTTCTGAATTTCCCTTGCCTGAAACAACAAAACAATTAAGACGTTATCTGGGCATGGTAAACTACTACCACAGATTCATACCACATGCAGCTCAATGCTTAGCACCCCTCAATGACTTGATTTCTGGTGAAACACGTGCGGATAAAAAGATTGTTTGGACTAAATGTGCAGAAAAAGCTTTTTTCGACAGCAAAGTAGTTTTGGCTGAAGCATAAATTTTGGTGTATCCACTGGAAAATGCTCCTTTAAGTATGATGGTTGATGCCAGTGACACAGCAATAGGTGGTGTGTTGCAAGTGAAAATTGATGGGTCCTGGTCTCCTGTAGCTTTCTTTTCGAGACGACTGGATAAGACACAGAAATCTTATTCTGCCTTTGATAGGGAGTTATTAGCGGCCTACAGTACTCTTAAACATTTCCATCATTATGTAGAAGGAAAGGATTTTACTCTTTTCACTGATCACAAACCTTTAGTAAGTGCATTCCTTTCCAGTAAGTGCATTCCTTTCCAAATCTAATCAATCTATCTTGAGGCGAGTCAGACAAATGAGCTACATCACAGAATTTACTTCAAACATCAAACACATTCAAGGGTCTGCAAATTTTACTGCTGATGCTCTTTCTCGAATTGAAAGTAATGGTGTGCTACATGTGCAAAGTGGCATTAATTTCTCCGAAGTGGCTGCAGCCCAAGAGTGTGATGAAGCTGTTCAGAGCATGCTCAACAATCTACAGGCATCTGGGCTGTTCTTAGACCAGTATGCTATTCCAGGTGTTCAAGATAAACTCATATGGTGTGACACTTCAACTGCTGTGGTTCGACCGGTAATTCCACTAAAATATAGAAAGATGGTCTTTGACCAGTTGCATTCATTAAGTCACCCTGGAGTAAGGGCTACTCATGATCTTATTTCGCGGCGTTTTGTGTGGCCAGGCATGCGAAAAGAGATTGCCAGCTGGGTAAAAGAGTGTCAGTCTTGTCAACGAAGCAAAGTCATTCGCCACAACATTGCTCCATTAAAGGATTTCAAAATGCCTCAGTCACGGTTTGAACACATTCACATTGACTTGGTAGGTCCCTTACCGGAATCAAGCGGCTATAAATACCTATTTACAGCAGTAGATCGTTTTACTCGTTGGCCAGTGGCAGTACCCTTGAAGAACATTTCTACAGAATCCGTAATAGATGCCTTTATGTATGGTTTTGTTTCACAGATGGGAGTGCCCAAAACTGTCACTTCTGACAGAGGAGCTCAGTTTGAATCAAATTTGTGGGGTCAGCTCATGAATTTCCTTGGTTGTCGTCGAAACAGAACTACTAGCTACCATCCGCAATGTAATGGCCTAGTAGAGAACATGCATAGACGACTGAAAGATGCTCTACGCAGTTATAACAACTCAGGTGATTGGTACCATAATCTACCCCTTGTGCTACTCTCTATGCGCAATACAGTCAAACAAGAGTTGAAATGTTCTCCAGCAGAACTTCTTTATGGTGCCTCCGTGGCCATGCCAGGATATTTTCAGGTTGAAGGAACTGCTGCTGCTGTTCCTCAGCATGAGTTTGTAAAGACGCTGAAAAATCATTTTAAAGACATTCAGCCTTTACCAACTCGACCCCACCCACAACACAAAAGCCATATTGACCCAGAGCTTATGTTATGTGAGTATGTATGGATTAGAAGAGATGCAACTACATTTCCTCTGCAGTCACGTTACACAGGTCCTTACCGGGTGATCTCTAGAAATGAAAAATATTTTACTTTAGACATTAAAGACAATAGGAAAACTGTATCCATTGATCGCTTAAAAGCTGCACATATGCCAGAGCTGAACAATCAGCCTACACCTAAATCTTCACCACCTCTGACTTCAGTGACACCGACCGCAACTACTGTTCGTCGCACGAGGTGTGGCCGTAATGTAACTCTTCCTGCACACCTCAATGATTATGTGCAAGTGTAAAGTCTGTCCTCTCACTGTATGTTCATACATACCATAGTTTCTTTGCTTGTAGTAGGAACTAGATTAGGACCAGTGCGAGGAAATATATCAGCTCTTTTCTTTTCAGGCAGTTGTAGATTCTCTTTCAGCAGGTATTTATTCTGGATGACCAATTCTCTAAAGACTCAACATGTGTTGTATATAACAGGACTGCATACACAGTTCATTTGTTTTATACACACTTTGTGTCTGATAGCTGCATGTTATTTCTAGTTCTCTTTGCAGAGGATTGTGGCCAACCCAGCCATGACATCTGTCTGTGGGCTAAGTCAAGCATGTAACTTTCCTAAACTCTTTAACGGTGCACACAATGCATTCAACCATTCGTAGTGATGATATCATTATGTCCTCTGTTGTACTCACTCATGTACTTGAGCATAATTGTACCACTCTGCATGTCTGTGGTGTTGTTTGGTACATCCGGAGTACCATTCGACGTTTGGAGAGTACTAAGATCCTCAATAGGCATCAAGTTCTCCCTTCCACATTGTTTTCTTCCATTTTTTCGTATACAAGCCATACTTCATTTTGACGATTGTTTGAGAACCGTTCATCCAGAAGTATCTTGACTGAGTAACCTCATCTTGACAGAATCTTGCCTTGTTTTTCTTTTGTCTATTCGCACGTACAATTACCTAATCATTGTACACATACTACATTTCATTGACATGGAACACACACTGTCACGCATCATGTTGTAGCAGTTGATTCGTTTATTTTTTTGTATGTTTGCAACACTTCTGTGTTGGAGTAGTTTTCACTCTAAGCAACCGCAATTATTGTTAACCCAGCAGCCGTCATGCTGTTATGTTTTGAGTAAGTTTGTGAGCATCATTTTTATTATTGTATGATAAGTCATTGTTTTATGTTTGAACCATTCGAAGTTAACTACTACGTCATTACCAGGGTAGACTTGGGCAGCAACCCCGTCGATAATTGCATTTGTTTACCTATCTTGTGCACGTTTAATGATCAACCGACAACACATAGTTTTGGCCGCATAATTTGAAAGAAAACTAGTGCTACAAACAAGACTGTTATAAAGATTCCTGCAAACGCATCAGTCCGAGCCACCATCATCTTCATCGAGAAGTCACGCCAAGAAGCATGTCGATGTTTGATCATTTCGTTTACTCATGATCTAATCATCTGGCGTCAAGTGATGTGGCGTTCCCTTTACAATTCTGCTTGCGTCTGAATAGTTCTGTCCGCTAGAGGCGCCAAGGCTGGAACGTGGCCGCGGATGAATACTAAACAGAGATTTTTGAAAACAACAACTCAGCGATCGGACGTGAAGGAAAGTGATGCACAAAAGACAATAAAGAAATGACATTCGGAAATCGGAACATGGCTACAAGGTTGAACCCGGACTATTGATTAAGGACATTTATTCTATTAAGTAATATTACTGTGTGTGTAACCTGGTCTGCCCTGGTGACCTTCATTTGTATTAGCTTCTACCATTGTTAATTAATGTTATTGTGTTTACTTTGAATTATTATACTACTTCTACAATGCTTACTTTAGTGTGGTATTAATAGACAGTGCACTCTAGAAGAGTTAAAGTTAGAACAACGCCCCTTCTGAGCTAGGAGTCGCATGTCGGTAGTGCTTAGCGTACACTATTCGACCACCTACAACCTATACGCCAAACTGGTGACCCCCGACGTTCAGAACAACGCAGGGCACTCTACCTTTGCGTGTCTCGGGCCAACCCAGCCCTCAGACACTGGTGGGGTGTTATGTGGCACGAAGCAGCTAAATCCGTTTTCAGGATTTTGCTGTACTTCGTTACGTACCACAAACCTAAGTTGTTTCTGATAGAACACAAGGGTCGACTTGCCTTCGCTGAGCAACCCAACATCGGGAGCTCCCACTCTCGCATGTAAGGCAACGGGTGTGAGGAGTAGCGACCCTCCCCCGCAATGTCTTTCATTATTGCGTCACAGTTACTGTCTACGTGCATTTGAGATATCGCAAATTATTCTAGTCATTCTTAAAATTGTTTGTTGGAAGTCAGTCGCATATTTAACTGTTTGCTTGGTGCTTACTAGCTGGACAAATTTTCCGTCTTTTATCTAAGTAATCTGTTCTGTAGTGACAAGTTTTAGTGGTGTACGGCGTTGCATCCAATTTCGACAGCTTTGAGGCTATTTTTACAGAAATACAATTTTGAATAGACGTTTCGAAGGAGTGTTTCTTTTTCGGTCATTACATACAGACGAACGGATCCGGGAACTTTATGTTACAATTTTCCCACGAAGAGATTATGGTTTACCGCTGTGACCAGTTGGCTACTACTGTTATTATTGTTTATTTTGTTGTAAATGTCTAAAAATACAACAGACATTTAACTGGCGTCGTCGGCAGGACTTTTTACAGAATTTCTACAGGAGTTTAGAAAACATGGAGAAACTGATCGTAGTCCTGCAACAACAAATTGCCAACCAAGAACGCCAGACGAAGGAGCAAATTGCCAGACAAGAAGAACGTCACCAAAAACAAGTAGGCTACAACGTCACCAAGAACAAGGTCACCAAGAACAGACGAAACTACTCATGGAGCAACTACGATAAATGCGAGCCCAAACTTCAAGACCACAACCAACAACAATACAACAGCAGGTATCTTTACCTAAGTTCCTAACGTTCGATACCACCACTGAACTGTGGGCAGACTATTGGAAGAGGTTTAACACTTTTGTAGCAGCATATTCAGTCCCACAAGACAAAATGCCGCAGGTTTTCCTCACGAATCAATCACCCACAATCTACAAAATATTAACAAATTTGGCTGCGCAGGAAGCAAACCCAAAGAAAGTCAACGATCTCACCATGAAGGAAATTACAAATTACATGGCTCAACAATTCGACTCAAAACGCTTCATCGTGAGGGAGCGATTCCGTTTCTGGAGCGAAATGAAGAGCAAGCCCGGTGAAACAGCTCAAGAACTGGCCGTCCGCATACGCCAAGCAGCTGCCACCTGTGACTTCTCGTCCATTTCAAATCCATTGGACGAAGCATTAGGCTACGTACTCGTTTTATTTATTCAATAGGTAACGAGGCGGTGCTTAAGGCGTTAATCAAAATCAGAGCTGATGAACTTACTTTCCAACGTGCGGTGGAGGTAGCATCAGAAACCGAAGAGGCAGCCAAGGTGGCCAAACTAAGGTAAGGACCATCAACAAACCTCCAAAAACTAGGCAGCTTACAGGTACTTTCTTTACTTCTAAAAATAAAGAATGCTATCGTTGTGGTTAAGGATGTGCCGATTAATAGGAATCGGCAGGTACCGGCAATTTTTGGAGAATCGGAATCGGCATAAAAAAAAAAATTGCCGATTCTTTATCAAAGTTTCCTAATCAAAAGTAGCGCGGGCGCGTGGAAATACCGATCAAAGAACGGCTTCTTTGAACAACCACATCAGCATTAACGAGCATTCGGAGAGCGGTAGTTTAAATTATGACGATTGTCCGCCATTTTGTAAACTCTTGCGAACGAATTTTTAGCACAGGTGGCCAGTGTTTTTTTTTAAGGTGTTTTGAGGGACCGAAACGGTGCCCCAAATTTCTCCAGCGGTTTCCAAAAATTTGGACTTGCATCTACAGTAGAAAAGTAATGGTTGTTTCTCGCTATGGCTATTTTTATGTATTTAAATGAGACACTTGCGGTCTCTTAAAACTACTTAGCGGTCACCCAAACCTTAAAAAAAACCTGCAGGTGGCAATATTTTTACGCCTCAACGGAACAGACTTACTCCAGCAACTGGAGAAAAGTTGATGTTATTGCATTTTAATTTGCATTGCATTTACGTGTCTTTAATTTTGAATATTAAAAAGCGGAAATGTTTTTTGTAATTAGTACTGTTTAATCGTTGTAAAATTCGTAGTCACTGAAAGTTGCTTAATGTTAATTTACTAAGCAATTTTTTTTGATTCTTCATAATTTGAAATACCAATCTTTTTTGTTGATAGCATTTTTTGCCCACGGACACTTTATCCTTTTGACCTGGAAGTAACCTACTAAATTCATCATCTTCCTAGAACTTCAAGACAGAATCAATAATCTCTTGAGTGAAAGTCCTTTGTTGACGTGGTTGAGGTTTTGGAAGATTGGTTTGGGTGACACTAAATGAGTTGTAGGCCTATCAGGAGTTTAAAAAGAGACAACCCGATATGAAGATTAGTTTGTCAAAATTTTGCACATTAAGGCCAAAATGGTGCGTTTTGGCAGGAGCTTCCGGAACCCATTCAGTTTGTGTTTGTCTAATTCATGAGAATCCCAATTTAACGTTGTAACCGTTGTATACGACGTTGTAACCGGTCACGGAATTGGTTTTAACGTCTCCATTCAGTCAGCTGTTTAAACTGTGCTACCCATCCTTCCTTCACCTTAAAAAATACATGGTACACTTACTACAGCAAACTACCTCATTTCTACTCAAATATCCCACTTCATATTTGGAAGCTAGAATTAAGAAAGCCAAGAAAGTTACCTTTTATTTAAGCCAATTTGCAGAAAAATCAAAGTAAAGTGTTTTTTTGGTATAAACGATCAAAGTTTCGTCATGCATGACTGATCACAAATAGTCATGTGTGAAAGTAGCCACTTGGTGGCCTGTAGTGATATAAAAACAAACAAAAAATATATCTTTTCAGAATCTCCTTACTTTGGATAACTCGTATGCATTGGAATTTTCAAGTTACCATATGAAACACCTTCATAATAGGCAGGGTTGCCATCGACATGGACCCAAAAATAAGGACAGCCGAAAAAATAGATTAGCATTTAAAAAAAGTTTTTGGACATACTTTGTATTTATACGAGCCGTCACATCAGTTTCCATACTTTTTGCCAGAAATAATCTACTCCAGCAACTCCTTGTTATCAGAACTTGCTTCATGAATCTCTCGGCAGCTCAGGTATAGTTTATCTTTATTTGTAGCTGAGATTTGACTGTTATTTAACTAAGTCTGTTCCTTTCCTTGGTCCACTGCACCGAAACAAGAGAAAACACTCTTTCCACAAGCGCATTGCTGACCAGAAGGGAGAAAATGATGCTCACCAGCATGTAGAGCAGCGGAAAAGAGTTGTTTCCGGTAAAGATCTTCATCCACTTGGCCTCAGGTTCATCCTTTCTGAACACATCATCTGGAATCTTCTTGAGCAGCGCGTTAACACCCGAGACCTCATCGAACAGCTCATCTTTCATTGCCATTACCCATTAGTGGATCAACTTGCTTTGCCAACGCCTTGACTTTCTCGTATTCGATTGCTTGATCTTTCAGCAGGGTCCAGTTGATGTGCGTTAGATGCTTCTCAAATCCTTGTTGATATATTCCAAAGTAATGGCGTAGAACTTCTGGAAGCTTGCTTTGAGACCCTTAACATGATCTTGATCGACTGCTCTTAGTAGTTCGTCTGTTGTTGCTCCGAAAAACCCTGAACACTGGCGTTGCAATATTTTGATCTTGAAGATTCAATTATCTCTGCCACTTCTGCAAACAATGTAGTTGACTTTTGCAGGAGTAACAGTCGTTTATTGAAGAGCAAGAGAGCTCTGTGGAGGAATGATACGATGATCAGTGGTTCTTCTGATTTAAAGAAATCCTCCAATATTCTTGGTGGATATTTCAGCGAAAGAAAATGCGCTTTGAGTGGTTCCCAGAAATCGATCATTCGCTCGAGTACAGCATCAAGTGTGGTCCATCGAGTCGGCGTTTGTGTTGGTAGAGTCGAGCAGTTCCCGCACAGCAAACAATGTCGGCTGATCGTTGGCCAACGGTCGCGAACGTCGCGGTCGGCTTTTCGCCGCAAAACAACCATTTGCCAACTAACATTATCTCTTTAACTGGACAAAGAATCAGTAAAAAAGGGTACAACATGTTATAATTTGGTGATATAAACCACATAAAACATTTTTTTTACCAAATATATATTGTGTAAAACTTGGTTGTGGACACAATGCTAAGACAATGGTGGGCCAACGTCGCATTTGTCGTCGTGGGCATTCAGTTGAAAACCAACCTCCAGCCACCGATTGTTTATTTTGATATTTCGGGTGAAATAATCTTACATAATGAAAAGTACCCATTACAATTCTGTGAATTGAAGCTTTTATAAATTTTTACTTCAACAAACGTCAATATCATAAATAGGTTGTTAACACAACGTTGAACCAACGAAGAACCAACGTCACGTACGTCACCGTGGGCATTCGGTTGTCAGCCAACCTTTTGAGAATAAATCTCAACTTTGGTGTTTCTGGCAAACGAATTAAGAGATATGGCAAGTATGTATCATAATTCTGTGAAATGAAGAATTTTTAAAGTTCATTTCAACAAAAATTTAATATGACTAATATAGTTGTTGACGCGACGTTGTGCCAATGGTGGACCCCACAGCGCGTTCGTCGCCGTGGGCATTCGGTTGTGAACCAACCTTTCTACAACAAATATCATTTTTCGTATTCACAACAAAATAATTCGAAGCATTGGCCAGTATATGTTACAATTTGACGAAATTAAAGTGAACAAAGGTTTATTCTAACAAAAACGCTATGTAAAAAATAGTTTGTTGACGCGACGTTGAGCCAATGGTGGGCCCCACAGCGCGTTCGTCGCCGTGGGCATTCGGTTGTGAATCAACCTTTCTACAACAAATATCATTTTTCGTATTCACAACAAAATAATTCGAAGTATTGGCCAGTATATGCTACAATTTGACGAAATTAAAGTGAACAAAGGTTTATTCTAACAAAAACGCTATGTAAAAAATAGTTTGTTGACGCGACGTTGAGCCAATGGTGGCCCCACGGCGCGTTCGTCGCCGTGGGCATTCGGTTGTGAACCAACCTTTCTACAACAAATATCATTTTTCGTATTCACAACAAAATAATTCGAAGTATTGGCCAGTATATGCTACAATTTGACGAAATTAAAGTGAACAAAGGTTTATTCTAACAAAAACGCTATGTAAAAAATAGTTTGTTGACGCGACGTTGAGCCAATGGTGGCCCCACGGCGCGTTCGTCGCCGTGGGCATTCGGTTGTGAACCAACCTTTCTACAACAAATATCATTTTTCGTATTCACAACAAAATAATTCGAAGTATTGGCCAGTATATGTTACAATTTGACGAAATTAAAGTGAACAAAGGTTTATTCTAACAAAAACGCTATATAAAAATATTTTGTTGAAGTGACGTTGGGTCAATGGTGGGCCCCACAGCGCGTTCGTCGCCGTGGGCATTCGGTTGTGAATCAACCTTTCTACGACAAATATCATTTTTCGTATTCACAACAAAATAATTCGAAGCATTGGCCAGTATATGCTACAATTTGACGAAATTAAAGTAAACAAACGTTTATTCTAACAAAAACGCTATATAAAAATAGTTTGTTGACGCGGCGTTGAGCCAATGGTGGGCCCCACAGCGCGTTTGTCGCCGTGGGCATTCGGTTGTGAGCAAACCTTTTGCCAAAAAATCTTAATTTTATTTTATTTATTTATTTGCAATCGGACTCAAAGTCCATAGAATTCAAAATGCTTAGCCTACGCAATTGAATCAAATAGTTTTCAATTAGAGAAAACACAAGTCTCACGAAACAAAGTGTTACAATCACTCATACAAATAGCCTATATTAAAATGTTGCATGACCAAGTGCTGCATAAATTTGATTAAAGAAATTCATCTTTTGATAAACGTTTTTACAGCTTTTCAATAGTTTATAAGTCAGTAAATCGGTTGGATATCGGAAATTTTTGAAAATGAAATATAAGCCGTCGCCAAAAATTCATATAAAAATAATATTTTGTTGAAAATACAACCAAGAAAACTCAAAATGCAAAAATTTTGTCTTGTTTGAGGATAAGGATTTTCGTTAGCCTACATCTGCCGTATTTAACGTTTGACTAGAATTAACTACATCAAAATAAAATAATTTAATTTGGACCAAAAAAATGATTTCATCATGTTTTTACAGTAACCGCAAATATCCCCCATAAAGTAGCCTACAAATGATCATATGAATGTTTGTGGTGGGCAAAACTATTTCTCAACCATTCAGACTTTCGAGTGTTCAATACAAATTACTTCCTTTAGCCACAAAACTTGTTGGTCTCATCTCGTTTGCTTCGAATTTTCGAAGTATTTCGTTTCGACCTAAAAGTTTCTATTGAAAAGCAAAGTCCAATTTTTTCACATTCATCCAATGTTTGAAGACGTTGAATCAATGTAAGATGCCTGATTTTGTTCGCCAGTGATTTAACCCAAATAGAAATGTGGTTTAATTAAATCCAAAGTTTGATTGAATTGAATTAAGTTTAACTACTAGATTCACCCGGACAACAGAGCAGAAATTGATTTTCATTGATTCAACGTTCACAGATGTTGATACAAAAGCATGCTTTGCTGGCTGGCAATAAACAGCTCTTTGTTAATTAGGTCATGCATTGGTGTTAATTAGGTCATCCTCTTCTTTTTTCACTTTTTTCCCATGCTGCCCTGCTTTCAAATTTATTCACAGTGAGTTGTGACGGCTTGAGGGCTTGTACGAATTACAAAGATAATATTGCGGTGCTTTGGTATGTCAGCAAGGTCCAACCAATGAAATTGCGAAAGATTTTAAGCCTACAAGCTCCAGCCTCGAATACTATCATTAGTCGCCTGGAAAAGCGTTGGTGAGTGTATACTAGGTACTGCATATCGCTGTTTTTATTGTTGTTAGCATTTTTGATAAAGCATGAGATGGTTCAATTAGTTCAATGTAGTAGCCTACTATAATTAATTATAATGCAATACCGATACATAATTATTCATAAATTTAGATTTTAGGACACACCTGGGTGTGTACTGTGCAGTGCATTGATTTTTGTGTTAGTTTCGATAATACTAAATAGCTTATCTCCTGTTTTTTCGATGAAGTCAACTTTTTGTAGCAAGCTTGCGCGGTGCGTTTTTTGTAAGGATTCTGAAAGTAACGAAAAGGTTCCAGATGCTTGTTTAATAGATCAATGAAAAGTCAATTCAATACCATTACTTATTTTAAGTCAGTTTGTTTTAAATGGACACTGGTAAGCAAAATGTTTCCTCCTACATTGATAAAAAAAGCTCACCCTCAATAATTTGTTTATTTTTATGTCGCCAGTTTTGTGGCTCAGACTACTGTCTTGTATCGCAATTTTGCAATTTTGGTACGATCTAATTGATTAAAAGCAATTAGTTTTAACATAAAATCTAAAAAAACACTAAATTATTGGGTCAAGTTTTTGTTAGGTCATTAAGGTCATTTTCACATTTTAAAGTAAATTGTTTTGAATATTCAGGTCGATGAAAACTTGCTCTATTTGTGAGGAATAGGCTGATGATGATATGATGATGGATGATGGTGATGACGGATGATGATGAGGCTACATCAGATTTCGATAATCCTGTTTCACTACAAGCACAAGCATGGTCAGCTTAAGCATTATCCCTTTACCTTATGTTTCTTTTTCAACAAACTCTCAGTTTTTAATGAATAATAACTACAGACAAAGCTTCTGTAGTTAATTTAATGCAAGGTTGCATGAAAAAGGTGTTTATTACAGTGACGAAAAATCATAATTTTGTATTTGTAATAGAAGTAATTCGCAAAATCTTTGAAGAAATGATTTCAAAGTTTATTTGTAGCAGGATAATTCTCATTTTCTTTTCCAGACTGTTGTAATCAATGTAATTCTGAGTTTATCCATGGGAGATACTTTCAGAACTTTTTCAATGTGATTAGTTCATTGCTTTATGGGAAAAAGTTGCTTGTTAGAGTTAGTTACGTGGCTTCAGCAACCAACCTTTTCCACTAGACATATTGGTTTGGACCAGCTATTGGCAATTTATCCCAATGACAATATTATTTTTAGATGGAGTACGAAGAACCCATAACTTGTCCACAGCAACAAATTCAAATATCCATGCCGCTATTTCAGACTGGCTGAAATACGCAAGAGATGAGGACTGAGAAGTTTGAGAAGAGGAAGACAGGAAATTTGATTTAATTTGCCTCATGCCCTTTTCTAGACCGCTGTTATATTTAGCATGTTTTTTGTTTTTGCTGTGATGGTTAGAAATAAAAACAAACTTAACTGCCATCTGTCCTACTCTTTGCTTGTATGAGTGCCTTTTCTAGCAATGTTGTACCGAGTGGAATGCTAGTATGGTAAGTGATAAGGTTTACTGCGAATTGAGGCCTCGATCCCACGTCTTCGTGGTCATCATTTTCAGCACAGATTAACTCGAAAAAAGTGAGTTAACAACACGCCACCATGTGGTCAAAGTTAAGAAACGTTTTCGGTTTGGTGAGGTCGTAATGTCTAACCCTTGTCAGAGCAAAACGTGAGCGTTTGGTCGTAGATTAGCAAATGATGGCCAACGCTAGGCCCACGAGTAACCAAATCGTTTTCGCCAGAGGGGATGATAGTAAATTGCGTCTTCCACGTCGACCCAACGAGAGCGTTTGGTCGTAGGTTGGCCAACAGTGCATCAACGTTGGGTCTACGATTAAACAACTCTTTTTTGCCACAGTGAGGATAGTTGTAAATTGCGTCATGGATTCCACGTCGAACCAACGAAAGCGTTTGATCGTAGGTGGCAAATGGTCGGGAAAGGGTTGGCCAACAGTGCATCAACGTTGGATCTACGATTAGCCAAGCATTTTTTTTGCCACAGTGAGGATAGTTGTAAATTGCGTCATGGATTCCACGTCGAACCGACGAAAGCGTTTGATCGTAGGTGGCAACCCAGCCAGCAAGCCCATATGGGCCCCATATACTATTTTAATGGGCTTGTGGGCATGTGGGTTTTATGTGGGTTTTTTTGTTTTTGCCATATGCGCCCAATATGGGCTTTCTTGCAGAATGTGTTGCTAAATGACAAGGTGGAATATAAAACTTCCAATCTTCAAATGCGTGATCATATAAATGCATTTTAAGAAATTTAGCCACATAAAATTATTGATCATGGGCTAAGCATGAAATATTGATGGGCTTCCCACTTTGTTTATGGGCAGACCATGGGCTGCCCACTTTGTTTATGGGCAGACCATGGGCTGCCCACATTTTTCATGGGCAGGCCATGGGCTACCCACATTTTTTATGGGCAGACCATGGGCTACCCACATTTTTCATGGGCAGGCCATGGGCTGCCCACATTTTTTATGCGCAGACCATGGACTGCCCACATTTTTTATGGGCAGACCATGGGCTACCCACACAGTGATTCAAAGGTTTGTGGGCAACCCATACTAATATGATATACACCTCGATCAGCATTTGTCTAGACTTTGAGATTTTTTAGTTGTCTCAAACGACTTTTGTTGATCTTTTAAACAAACACAAAATGAAATTGAACAAGCAAAATTACTGGAGGCACCTTGCTATGCATTGCGCAAAGCTCACTGCTTGCAGTTGGAGCACTTTGGCAAGGTTGGCAGTAGTACTATTTTTTGTGCTTACGTACCACAAATAGGAAAATGTCAGATGGAGCTATATACTTACTCGTGCGTTGTTGATCAAAATAAAACAGTTCATCATCGTGTGCACTGTCTGCAGTTGACGCTCTACGGTTACGCCGATTGAGCACTATACTGGGGGCACCTTGCTATGCATTGCGCAAAGTTTACTGCTTGCAGTTTGGCACTTTGGCATTTGTCTGCAGTTATATACCTGATATACATATGGGCAGCCTGTATTAGATTTATCGGTTACATATGGGCAGCCCATATTAGATTTGTGGGTTGAGTGTGAGCAACCCATAAATGAATATGGGCAGCCTATATGGGGGCAATGTGATGCCCGCGGACACAATGTGTATGGGCCCCATATGGGCATCTCACATGGGGCCCGTACATCAGCCCATATGGGGCCCATATAGGCTTGCTGGCTGGGAAATGGTCGGGAAAGGGTTGGCCAACAGTGCATCAACGTTGGGTCTACGATTAGCCAAGCCTTTCTTCGCCACAGTGAGGATAGTTGTAAATTGCGTCGTGGATTCCACGTCGAACCGACGAAAGCGTTTGGTCGTAGGTGGCAAATGGTCGGGAAAGGGTTGGCCAAAAGTGCATCAACGTTGGGTCTACGATTAGCCAAGCCTTTTTTCGCCACAGTGAGGATAGTTGTAAATTGCGTCATGGATTCCACGTCGAACCGACGAAAGCGTTTGATCGTAGGTGGCAAATGGTCGGGAAAGGGTTGGCCAAAAGTGCATCAACGTTGGGTCTACGATTAGCCAAGCCTTTTTTCGGCACAGTGAGGACAGTTGTAAATTGCGTCGTGGATCCCACGTCGAACCAACGAAAGCGTTTGGTCGCAGGTGGCAAATGGTCGGGAAAGGGTTGGCCAACAGTGTGCCACCGGGGGATCGACGTTTAACCAACCGATTTTTGTGACTGACGATTCGCCCAAGGTGGCCTGCTGGCCAAATTTGTTACGCGCCAACGTCGGAAACCAACGGAGGGCCCACGAGACGTTTCCGATGGTCTAACGTTGGACCAACGACACGTTGTTGTGCGGGTTGCTATCAAGCTCCTCACAGAAATGCTTGAGCCTCATCGTTCTACCTGTTTGGCTTTTGAAGTGGCTACCAATCTTCAGTAGGCTACGATTGTTTCTATGTCAAGTGTGAGGCGCTCTGATCCCTTTTCTGCTGCATTATGCAAAATATGAGCAGGGCAGTCGACTGGGATCAGATACAATGTGTGCTCTTTGAGACGAGAGAAGACGTTGCTTTTTCCACTATGCTGTGATCCTCCAAAATTCACTGGTGCATTATCGGCACAAAAGGATGACAGCTGTTTCATGTCTAGGCCATTCTCTTGAATAGAGGAGAGAATAAAGTTCGTAATCTGTGCGGAGGTCTTGCCTGGCATCGATCGCAGGTCAAGAAGACGCACCCGCACTACAACTTTGGCGTTGAAGAATCTGATGACTAGAGGAAACTAACTAGACTAATTTTAGAATATTATGCAACACCGGAAACCAGAGGAATACGATCGAAGTTCTGTAATTGTTGAAAATAAGACAAAATAAGGACGCAAGTCGAAAGTAAGGACATTTCTTAGAAATAAGGACACATAAGTTTTCTAAGACCTGGCCCTTCAAAATAAGGACAAATCTTAGAAATAAGGACGGTATGGCAACTCTAATAATAGGTCAAACAAAATTGCAGTTAATTTTTACCCATGAGCGATTACGAAAAGAACCAATTTTCAATCGCCGATATCTCAAAAAGTAGCCTACTGGGCCGATTTTGGTAAAATTGGTATCACTATTCTCAGAATTGCACGGAGATTCTACATACGAAATTTCATAAAAATCTACGACATCATGGTTCCACAACTGTACCAGTAGCCATGAAATTACCCCAAAATAACAAAAAATGACATAATTTAATCCAATTGTGGTACCCCTAGATGTTAATGAATTCTTCTGAAAAGTTGCACATCTTCAACAATCATAAAAAGGAACATTTTAATACACTGCAGAAAACTAAACAAAAAAATCAGGGGCAGATGATGCACCCTAGTGCCCATCAATGTTGGCCTATGCTATTCTTGTTGGCCTATGCTTCTTCTTCTTTCGTTTGAGACTAGATCAAATCAAATTTCAAGGCAGGTGATGGAGAGCCAGGTGAGTGTAGCTTCGTCCAGCGTTGCTATACCATGCGTTCCATTTGGTGCCTTATAGATCGGACATTCGAGAACGACATGGTCAGCAGTTTGTTCCTCCGCGCCGCATTCGCAGGCCGGTGAGGGAGCCAAACCCCACTTGTGCATGTTGGAATGGAAGCGACCGACTCCGGTTCGGATTCTGTTGAGCTTGACCCAAGTCGGCCGAGGCAGGTCCATACCAGGGGGGCGCGCCACCGAGTGAGGTATAAAACGATGTAGTTTCGTGTCGGTGGCACACCACGCTGCATTCCAATTGTCTTCCATGAAGTGTGCTGCGCTGATGGCATGATCACTGAACGGATGTAGTAATTCAACAGCAGCTGGCACAAAGGGGTGTCTTGACTTTAATTGCCAGGAAGATTCCTGAGGTGGGATGTTGAGTTTTGCATGAAGCAAGTGGTTAGGATCCCCCGCCCGGCGAGCCAGGTGTATAAGGGCTCCCTTTCGGCGAAGCTCAGCAGGTTGGATGCCTGCGAGGATTGGTAAATACTCTGTTGGAGTTGGGCGCAGGCATCCAGTTACAGTTCGCAATGCGTCGTTGATTGGGCTGTCGATGAGACGGGTGTGGGCACTGCGGCACCAGGCAGGGGCGCAGTATTCAGCAGTGGAGTGGACCAACGCCAGGGTTGCAGTGCGCAAGGTGTCAGCACCTGCACCCCAAGTTGTGCCTGCCAAACGTCTCAGCAGGGCGACGCGAGATGTCAGCTTTTTGCGTAGTGACTGTAAATGGTGACGGTATGTGAGTGACCTGTCAAGTGTAACCCCAAGGTATGTAGGTTCTGGGCAGGGCGGCAAAATTTTGCCGTTAACGGTCACTTTCAGGTCACGTTTTGCCTCCCTGTTGTTGAGATGGAAGGCTGCCGTCACAGTTTTACTTTCGCTGAGCTTCAGTTTCCATTGGTGAACGTATCCAGATATGGTCGTCATGTCTTGGCTCAACGTCATTTCTAATGATTGCCAGTCTTTCGCAGAGTGCAAGATGGCCAAGTCATCAGCATATGCATATTTGTCAGATATTGTTGATGGTAGGTCATGCATATAGACATTGAAAAGGAGGGGAGCCAAGACTGATCCCTGTGGGACACCGTTTTTGAGTCGCCGCAGTCTACTTGGTTTTCCGCTTCCGGTGGTAAGGGTAAAACTCCTGTTGTGGATCAGTTCCATGATCATTTTGACCATGTGCCTGTCAGGGAGTAGGCGGAATAGTTTGTAGACTAGGCCATGGTGCCAAACAGTGTCATAGGCTGCTGTTAGGTCGATAAAGACAGCCCCCGCTTTCTTTTTTGCCGAGAAACTCTCCTCAATGAGTTACCATTGCGGCATCTATTTGGAAAAACATCTGGTCCAGAAACATTCATTGGCGATATTCTGTGGTCAAACCTTATAGCCTTGGAGATTGCGTTTTTTAGTGTTTTATTTCTTTGTGATTTACTTCATTTTTTAATTTTCTTATTTTTTTTGATTTTGTCCCAATTTTTCATTTTCATAAATTTGTTGATCAGATCTCCTCAAATGAGGAAATTTCCTCACAAGTGGATTTACAGTTCTGCTCGCACTCATCGCTGACCACTATTTGGCTACTTAAGACAATTGCAAAGAAATGTCCCAGCCAGCAAGCCCATATGGGCCCCATATACTATTTTAATGGGCTTGTGGGCATGTGGGTTCTATGTGGTTTTTTTGTTTTTACCATATGTGCCCAATATGGGCTTTCTTGCAGAATGTGTTTCTAAATGACAAGGTAGAATATAAAACTTCCAATCTTCAAATGTGTGATCATATAAATGCATTTTAATAAATTTAGCCACATAAAATTATTGATCATGGGCTAAGCATGAAATATTGATGGGCTTCCCACTTTGTTTATGGGCAGACCATAGGCTGCCCACATTTTTTATGGGCAGAACATGGGCTGCCCACATTTTTTATGGGCAGACCATGGGCTGCCCACATTTTTTATAGGCAGACCATGGGCTACCCACATTTTTCATGGGCAGGCCATGGGCTGCCCACATTTTTTATGGGCAGCCCACTTTTTTTATGGGCAGACCATGGGCTACCCACATTTTTCATGGGCAGGCCATGGGCTACCCACATTTTTCATGGGCTGCCCACATTTTTTATGGGCAGCCCACTTTTTTTATGGGCAGACCATGGGCTACCCACATTTTTCATGGGCAGGCCATGGGCTTCTCACATTTTTTATGGGCAGACCATGGACTGCCTACATTTTTTATGGGCAGACCATGGGCTGCCACATTTTTTATGGGCAGACCATGGGCTACCCACACAGTGATTCAAAGGTTTGTGGGCAACCCATACTAATATGATATACACCTTGATCAGCATTTGTCTAGACTTTGAGATTTTTTAGTTGTCTCAAACGACTTTTATTGATCTTTTAAACAAACACAAAATGAAATTGAACAAGCAAAATTACTGGGGGCACCTTGCTATGCATTGCGCAAAGCTCACGGCTTGCAGTTGGAGCACTTTGGCAAGGTTGGCAGTAGTACTATTTTTGGTGCTTACGTACCACAAATAGGAAAATGTCACATGGAGGTATATACCTTCATGGCCATTCTGGTGTATGAATACAGTTATTGACGCTCTTGGCTTACGCCGATTGAGCACTTTACTGGGGGCACCTTGCTGCGCAAAGATCACTGCTTGCAGTTTGAGCAATTTGGCATCTGTCTGCAGTGATACATATACCTGACATACATATGGGCAGCCTGTATTAGATTTATGGGTTACACTTACATATGGGCAGCCCATATTAGATTTGTGGGTTGAGTGTGAGCAACCCATAAATGAATATGGGCAGCCTATATGGGGGCAATGTGATGCCCACGGACACAATGTGTATGGGCCCTATATAGGCAGCTCACATGGGGCCCGTACATCAGCCCATATGGGTCCCCATGTGGGGCCCATATGGGCTTGCTGGCTGGGGTAGTATGTTTCAATGAACGTCTAAGATTGTTTCGAACAGCAGATCAAATACAGTAGTACGTCAATGTTTTTCTGAAAATCTATAAATCAGCATGTTGCATTGGTACAGAAATGGTTGGAAATTGCAAAAAGGTCACATAACAATGAGCAAGAAAACTGAAAATGTAAAAAAAGAGGACATTTGAGCATTTTTGGTGTCCTCAGAGGACAATTTATTTTTCTACAAAAAAGAGGACAAATCCTCTTAAAAGAGGACATATGGTAGCCCTAATATATAACAAAAAACAAGAAAAAATTGCGCATTTTCCGTATTTATTTATTACTTAATATAAATCTTCACCCTTACATCTCATGCACCTGTTCAAATAAAAGAGCTTCTAAGTGGGTTCTTGGCTGCAGGCCTACTTGCATAGTCAGGCACTGCACACTGATATGTTTCAAACTGAAATTCACTTTGTAGCTTAACACAGCGGGAAGAACTGTCGGATAATCAAGCATTTCTGATAAATGATTATGAGTGTAATTTGACACAACCAATAGCACATAAATGATCGGGCACCACACCGAATATCCTGACGTCACAGCCCGCACCTATTTGGAAAATACCTAACTGATACTTAAAACGGACCCGTAGTTAATGAATTAAAATACACATTGAAAACTGATAGACTTGTCACCATAACATAAAGGGTTTACTATGACTGAGAAGATCATGTTTATATCTAATTAACGGATACATGGTTCAATAATTAAAAATGATATTACACAAAAATGATAAACTAATATAACATCGGCAAATAAAAATTGCTACTGTACATACTTATCTGCAGCACGGTAAATTACTCACATGATGAAAGCACAATGATATCTTAAGACATTCATAATAAAAAGTCAGTTGTGATATATGCAGTTTGTACACTTTAGCGCAGGGGGCACAACCTTTTCATTTCGCCAGCTTTTATTCAAAGCCTAGCCCTAAAGGTATAAGGCTAAACTTTAAATAACTGTATTCAAGCACAGTTGACCTCGCATGAACGACTCCTTTGGTCTAACTTCCGGGCAGAGAAGCAAGCAAAATCAGGCAATTTGCAGAATATAGGGTCGGTGGCTAGTGCACCCGTCTCTGAACCATCAGTAAACCTGGGATCGATACCCTGTTGGGTCCACCAAAGACTTTTTGAAAGTGGTACTGAATCTTATTCCTACTTGGCACTCAGAAATGGATTCGGCCTTCGGGTACCATAATAATGTAAGATACGTCTCTAAACGGCTGCATTGAAACAGTCTGATTAGCAACGCGCTGAGGAGGAATGCATAGCCTCGGAATGGCCCGTTTCGACGAGTCTGATTCGGAGAGTTCCCTATTCGAAGACAGCCTTTTTCGGGGAGTTCCCTATTCGGAGATTTCTTGAAATTTTTTTTGAAAATGATTGGGTGCCGTAGCCTAATTATCATTGCCGTTTTTACATCGTTTTAACGTCGCTAAACGTTGAAATCGTGCAGAAAAAAATAGAAAATTATTGGGTATCGTAGCCTATTTATCATTGCCGTTTTTACATCGCTTCAACGTTGAAATCGTGCAGAGAAAATAGAAATAAAATGTTTGAACAATTAAATGAAAATTTGTCATGTCAGTTCGGTTGTTTTTATTTGTGACCATCATATCAAAAACAATACACGTCAACACAGCAAAGGTCGAGAAAAAGGTAGAAGCGACAAAACGCGAACGTTAAAACGTGCTTGTGACTGAAGTAAGTGATTGAGTTGAAAGAAATTTGGCACGGCCGCAACACCTTCAGAAAAATTTAAGATATGAAGGGAAAATAAAAAAAGATGCTACAAAAAAAAAATTATGTTTATGTCTATAAGTTAGTACTTTTGAATAGTTAAAATGATTACCGGTAGATTACCGGTACCAGATATTACCAAATGTGTGGCCTATCGTTTTAACGTCGCTAAACGTTGAAATACCGTAGCCTAGTTATCCCGATCAGCAGAAATTGCCGTTTCTACATCGTTTTAACGTCGCTAAACGTTGAAATCGTGTAGAAAAGAGAAGTTTAGCTGACTAGGATACGCATACTAGTGACGATCGGTGAGGGAAAGCAGTGCTTACCTGAGCAAAAACTATGCAAAATATAATGACTGAATTCTAGGTTTAACTTCTTATTATTTTTATTACGTCTATTTTAACTTGAAAATTACTGTATTCGTGACTAGAATTACTCGTAACGCTTGTGAGTAGTCTAAGTGCTCACCAAACCGCATGTATTGCATATAAATGCCAATTAACGCAAACGCTTCTGTCAGAAACAATCACTGAGGCTCCAGGTAAGCAACTATCAAACTTGCTTTCCCAGATTCAAAAATGTCAAAAAACGGCTTCGTTTTATCCAATCCTCACTCGTTTTGCAAAACGTCACCACCTGCTTAGCCAATCAGATGTGTTATGGTATGGTTAGTTGTGCTTTCCCAGTGACGTCAATGCGAACATTCGCTAGAGCGGCTAGACTAACTCGTCAGAATGGTCTCTCGTCACCGTACAGAGCACAGCATCATAATGCCGAAATAATTGTTGCTGTTTTTTGATGTCTCCTCGCCATGTACTTTAGCCTACTAGCTTTCATAGTCATGCCTTTGCCCTTTTTACAGCGTTGATATAACGTTACTTCGCCAATGAACGTTCAGGTGCGGATGCAATATTTAGTTCCTTAAGCTTCTATACGCAGGAGGCAAACTTATCCAGCTTTTTGTACAAATTGCTTGCGGTTGTAATGTTTAGGCCTAAGTGTTAGTTTTTGTAGTGTAGGCCTAACTGAATATCTGAGAATGAACATTCATGACGAATTAAATATTTAGACAACTATTATTCCATGTCTAACACTGGATTTTGGTCCTGCAACGTTAAAATTAAGATTGTTCATGACTTCTAAACATTAAATGGATGTATGATCACGACATAGGCGAAGCACAATTTGACAGATTTTTATTTTTAATTTGTTTTGGAAATGCTCTCAGAGCGCACCAAATTGGAAGTGTTTTTCAAAAATTTCTGGGGGAGGCCCCCAGACCCCCCGCTGAAAATGTTGCCTTCGGCAACACACCTTCGGGCTTCGTCCGACGGTTACGTCCTTCGTGCCTACTACCTTGCTGCAGCATATTTCCAAGTTGCTTTCCCAACGGTTTAAGCCACCGAACGTCACTGGCATACTAGGATATTCCACAATATCGTTTCTTTTATAGTTGAAATTATAAGCTTAGAAGCTTTAGATGAGTGGGGTTTAGACCTAACCACTGAGATCTTAAAATCATATTTATGACACCGGAAAGACCCTAGTGATTCCATATTCATAACTTTACCAAAGAAAACCGGAGCAACAGAATGCTCACTCCACAGAACAATTAGCCTTGTGAATCACATAACAAACATCTTACTCCGAATCATGATGGTGAGATTGAGACCAAAACTACAATCGGAAATTTCAACAGCACAGTATTTATTTGTTCCAGACAAAGAGACCACAAAAAGGAATTTTTGCATTAAAAATGATAACAGAGAGATGTATGTCCGATTCTTCTGTTTATTTAGAGAATTTTGTATTTTATTTCACAATATCGTTTCTTTTGCATTCTTGCATTTTATCCAGTGTTTAGGCTACTTTTGAGTGCCTTCCCAGACGGCAAAATCCGTCATTTTTACATTGATTCAACGTCTGCAGACGTTCGAATCAACGTAAAAATGACGAATTTTGTTGTCTAGGTTGTTCAAAATCTGTGTTTTACATCAAAACAACAGTTTTCATGATTAACAATAGGGGTTAATGAGATAAAGTCTCAGCGAAAACGTGTCAACTAAAAAAAAGACAGTTGCCAAATAGCGTTTGCCATAAAAGATGAAGTTAAAACCTAAGTGGCAGTTTAAAGTAAACCTATAATTTTTAAATAATTAATTTTTAAAATAATAATTTAATTAATAATAATTACTAATAATTTAAAAAAAAAATTCAAAAAATCTCCGAATAGGGAACTCTCCGAAAAAGGCTGTCTCCGAATAGGGTACTCTCCGAATCGGACTCGCCGAATAGTAGCAGACCCGCATAGCTTACAGCGCTGTAAGTAATAAAGCAAGCATTGTTATTATATCATTAACCTTAATCCAGATTGTTTTCTAACAATCAGATTCAGTAGCCTATTAATTCTATTTTAAAAGTAATCTTATTAATTCAGTTATCGTATTCTTGACTCTAAGTATTCGCATTGAACAATCAAAGAGGCTTCATCAATGCCCACCGCCATAACTTAAACTTCAATGTACACGTGGACAACGACAAAAAGTTTTATTTGCGGCCACTGGTTGTGCACCCCCGCTTTGGCGCAATGGTCGGTAAATAACAGCCTTCAAAAGCAATTACTCGTTTAAGCTTTTGTCAAGATAAAATAATTTGCACTTTCAAAACTGTTGTTCAAGGTCTCAGAAGGCGTTCATCTAGACTTTTCTCAAAGTCAGAAAAAGTTCAATAAAGTGTTTTCATATATGGTATGTAACTGAAAAATCAAAAAAGTATGAAATTACAGGAACTTTTTTTTAAACAAATCTTTAAATAATTAGAAAAACCGTTTTGACAAATAATATTAAGTAAAATGTATCAAAGCCAACATAAATCAATGTGATTTGACGAGCTTTTAAATTGTGTTTACAAAGTTTTATTGAATAGCCTACCATACACTGCTTCTCCTTTGAAGAATGAGACAACAGATCATTGTTAAAAAGATATAAGTTGGATTATGTTTCAATTTCACTTGTAATACTGATGGTAGTAGATGAAGCTGATTGAATTGCAGGCAAGATATTTTCCCAGGCAGCATAGCAGCTGTTGTTATACTTTACTTGTGCATCAGCAAACTTTGAAAACAAGGCAGCAAGATCTTCACTTTTATGCTCCTTCCATCTATCCATATCAGCTCGAAAGTTAGAATTTGTTCTTTCAAGTGCATCACTTAATTTTTCTCGCTGTAATGACAGCTCTTCAATTTCATGATTTAGTTTTTCTTCTTTTTGTTCTCGAACTATCTTTGGAGATTTACCCATTAAAGCTCCAATAGAATATGACTGGTCAGATTTTCGCAAGTTTTCTTTTTCACTTTTTTTGTGGTGTAATTCTACATTGCATTTCTGAAACTGAGATTCAAAAATATCACGTCGCTTCAGAGCTTGTTTTACCATATCAGCATATAAAATATATTCTTTCACAGCAGGCAAGAAATCTTTTTCTTGCACTTGGGCATTTGAATCAGCTTCGTTAGCACATGATTCCAAGCAATTCGCTATGGAATTCATAATTGGCTCAAGAACACTATCTTCAGAATGGCTCCATTCTGTGAATGAATTAGAAAACAATTTCAAACAGCTAGTCAAGTCCATTTTTTCTCCCAACAGCCGTTCTCCTATTCGATCCAAGACTGCCATTTGTTCATGAAACAGTGTCACAGTTTCATTTATGGATTCAAACTCTGAATTTTTAACATGTGACAATTTGAGGGAGCCACTCATCCATGACAATATATCCTGTTTGTAAGTGGCAGAAAAATCTTTAGCAGTCAAGAAGGCTTTTAGATGTTCACTGTATGATATCACAGGATGCTTAGAAATGCGATTTAAAAACGTATTCAATGCAAGACATCGAATTTGAATGAATTCGGGACTGAAACGATCTAACATGCCCTTCATGACAAATTTTGGGGGCAAAGGAGGGATAATAAAACTTGGATATTCTTCTTCTAGTTTTCCACAAAGCCAAGAAAAATCCCCATACCTTCTCTGCACAATAAATTCACTTTCATCAAATGTGCTCCTTGTTGTTTTTGTTGTAACTTTATATGAAACATATGTCTCCATTGGAAACACTTTTTTGTCTGGATCCGACACAGCAACAAATAAGTCTTCATCAAATACTTTTTTAGAATCTTCACCTGCAACATGATCCAATTCATTATCAAAAAAAGGCTCATTGTCATTAGAGCTTTCCTTTATCGCTTCTTCATCAATATTTAAAGGAACAGAATCAACTGCATGATCTACATTCTCCATTTTATAAACCGACCTTACAAAACTTAGCTAGGTAATGAATACTGAAAAATTGAAAACCATCAATAACTCGGAATCAAACAAACCTCCTTGTAGACTCTAGTACACAAAAACGGAAGAGGACATTGTAACTACAAAATCCCCACACCAACATAATGTTTTTGTGATAGAATTCGCCCATCCATGATCAGTTTGCATCCAGAATTAGCAATACATATTCCTTGCATGTCATTGCTAATAATCTTTGCATCGAAGCAAAGCCAATTTCCAAGCTGTCCGCCATATTGGTTAACTCAAAAACCTTCCAATGTTCAATTGTTCATGTATAGTTGTATAATGTATAGGGTCATGCGGGGTCAAACGGGACACTTTTTCAGTTTTTTGAATGCCACATAAAACCTATGATGAAATTTAAAAAAAAAATATTTACCACAGAGCATTACACCTTTCAGCAATGAAATAAGACATTTTTCAGAAAAATTAAAAACTTGCAAAAACACAAAAAAATGTGCTAAGCTGGGGTAGGTGTGGCCCATTTGACCCCATCAGCTGTGGGGTCAAATGGGCCACAACTTCTATACGTCTAAATGGTAAGGAAAGAACTTTATTTTTGCTATTTTATCACAGACCTGTTGGGTGGCATGTATTTTGTTCAAGTGATGCTCAACAATTTTAGCAATAAAGGCCTTCTACGCCCTTTTCAGATAAAGGTAGAACACATAATTTGCACTGCTCTTTTTCGCAAGTAAAATTGAACGATATGAATAAGGAAACATTTTACAAATGTTCACTTTTAAACCGGCAGTCATAAACAGAGTAGAAGGGGCCAAGTCAAACAGCACGGTCTATAGTTGACAATTGAAATAGGATACTATACAATAGGGTGATTCATAAATGTGTATGGGTGATTCATAAATGTGTATTTTCATGAATGATGACAATTTTGGCAGAAAATTAGAATTTAGGTGAGGAATTTGAGGCAACGAAAGTTTAATTGGAGTGGGTGTTGGGATTTGGATGTTAGACAATTGGAGATTTGGAGAAAACAAGGGATTTAGACAATTTTAGAGCAAGGAAAATTTTGGTAGAGTGATTAATTTTTGTGGGAATCTAATTTTGGGAGATTTAAGGTAAGTGACTACCTTTTGAGGGGGTCTGCTACTATTCGGTGAGTCCGATTCGGTGAGTTCCTAACTTCTAACCCTAAAACGGCAATGATAATTAGGCTACGGTACGCGATAATTTTAAAAAAAATTAAAATAATTACAGGGATCGACTCACCGAATCGGGCCATTCTGCTTTTGAGGAGTGAAATTAATTGTTGAGATTTTAGCAGATTGGAGAACTTTGGACTTGGAGAGGGGTGGGGATTTGATGGGAGAGATATTTAGGGCAAAGTAGTTTGCACTGTAATTAACCAATGCAATGTAAGTTTGGGGCAAAGAAGTCTTGTAAATGGGGATAGGAATTTGAAAGAAAGAAGGGTTTTGAGCATCGGAATGATGATTGATGAGGGACATTGGTGGAAGACTTTAGGACATTGAAATGAAGAATTCTGGGTGAATGGGGAGAGGGATTTTAAAATACAGTCAAAGCTTGTGAACTCAAAGTTGAAGGGACCGACCAAATTGCTTCGAGTTATCCGTAGCTTGCAAAAAACCACGTTGCATTTGTTGCAACAACAAGTAGCCTACTTTGTAGTATTACTAGTACACACATGCATAAAATTATACAGTCGAAATCGTTTAAGCGCATAGTCAATTTGTCAAGCTTTTTATGCGCTTAAACGGTATATGCGCTTAACCGTTTACATTGTTTGACAGTATCCTATACGTCAATACCGATCGTTTATCTAACGCAAAAGCGTGAAAACAGACCGCTGGACTTTTTCGATGAACGAAGGCATTGAGCCTTAATACGTAACCCGGAGTGTTAGGAGATTTACAGAATATTCTAGAATAGTACTGTACAACCGAATTCCAAATAATGGTACTACTTTGTTTGGCTGTTGGTCAGCGAAGTGTGACGCAGCAACAACTGTTCACGCGCGTTCCTCGTGGCTTTCGGGTAGCTGCCGTGATCACCCAACCGTAACGAATTCGCTTCAGCGAGCAAGAAAGAAAATTCACTAATCATGCGATTTAGATTTTCCTTAGTCTTATGGTTCTACAGTTCGTACTGCGACGTAATGATACTTGTTTATGATGTAACAATCCATAAATGAAATGTGGTCTTGTGATTCATACAGCACTGTACTCAAATCATAGAAGAGAAGGCCTTTTTTCGTGCGGTTTTACTTTATTGTTTAAATCATGTAGGCGCTAACTGTCTGTCTTGAGGTGTTATCTTGAGTAACTTTGCTTTGCCAAAGGAAATATGCGGTTAAGTGATAAAAGTCTACAAATCTATCAAGAATTCCTAGTCGCTTAGCCGATTTATGCGATTAATCATTATGCGACTAACCGTTGAATTTTCTTCACAAGTGAATGGGAATGGTTTGGGATTATGCAATGCTATGCTCTAAAGCGATTTATGCTCTTAACCAATATGCGACTAGCCGATTTCAACTGTACATGCAAATAATCAACAGCAGTTTGTCTCAGTGATTTCACTTTCTTCAAAGCAATGTATTGCTCAAGTTTCTTTAGATGGACAAAAGTCTGGGCAGAATTACCTGGCAATTGTAAAATGTATTGTATCCCCATGCTCTGATCATGTATTCTGGTTACTGTGGGTATGGGTCTGGCTTCCAGCTCGTTGTTATCAGCAGCAGTTGTCAACTATCTTGGGTATTTTTCTGTTATTGCCTCAGGAGTGTCATCAGTTGTTGCATAGTCTTTGCATGTCCCATCAAAAATCACACCATTGGAACGGCCCTAGTTACTGCTAATGATGTGGTGTCTCGAGACATGTCTCGTCTTGAGACACTGCTTTTAGCGTCTCAGTTTTGGTCACGCGCCGTCAGACTCAGACATTTGATGTTTTGATATTTAAGTCAAGACATGGAGACATTTTGGAAGCTGTAGGCTACTGAATACAAAGGCTTTTGTGGCGACAATCTTCTTAAAATGAGACATTCTTGTATTTTCTGGATTAATATTAAACTAACCCAAAAGGATTAAGACAAGCGGAACAAGGCCAGGAAGAGAAAAAAAGAACGCTTTGTTGCGTATTTAGGTTATATATATTCTGAGTTCTGCCTGCGCAGTTACAAGAACAACACAACTGCATTTTGAACAACACAGTCTTGAGCAGGCCCGGATTTAGGGGGGGGCAGAAGGGGCAGGTGCCCCAGGCCCCCCCTAAGTGGAAAAAATGTGATTTTAGGTTATTATTATTTTTTTCTTTCAGCCTTTGAAGTTTCTGCAAAATGTTGTGCAGTGCAGTGCTGGATTAATGCTGCTGTAGACGTAGAGGTGGTTTTTCGCGCCGTGGGCGCAAAACCTTTTTTTGCGTGGGGGGGGCCCGCGATCTAAAAGTGCCCCGGGCCCCCCATCAGCTAAATCTGGCTCTGGTATTGAGTGACAATGGAGTTAGAGAAAATTAGGATTAGAGAAAGCTTGAGTTCAGAAATAGTCACTGATGAAGTTAAGTGCAGATCAATTAAACTATCATGTTCATCCCCAAACATTAGATTTGGTTATGAAGACCATCAGGAATATACGCACAGATCCCAAAACACAAGCAAGAAAACATAGAGCTATGTGAAAATTTTACCATAAAGCAACAAGATTTCGTGACAAAGAACAACCTCCGGTTTCACAAGGCAATCGATAAAACCCTACAAACAAAAGGCAAGTAGCCTACATTTAATAGTTTATGGGTTTGAGAAAAGATGTGCAGGCCCACAAAGAATCTACCAAGATGTGATTTGTATGTATAAATCAATCTAAATTTTCAACCAGGGCTGTCAAATCACATTTATGATCATAGCTATTTGATTTCAAGGTCTGCTATAGCATTTTGGAAACTAGTAATTTTTTTCCTTTCGACACTTTAGGGCTTCCACCAGACCTTATAGGTTGAAGCAGAAATGTAGCCTAAAAGGGCTTGGAAGAGCAATTGCCACCCAAAAATTGTTTCTTGCTCCCTCCAAAAAATACTTTTAATACTACAGTATTACACCGTTTTAATAATATTGTATTGGGTCATTCCAATTCCATGCCAAATCAAGCAATGTTTTTAGAAAAATTATACCACATTTTGTGGATTTTATTGAAATACTTGTACATATTGGCATACTTGTAGATGTCACAGAAATATAATAAATGCAAAACAATTTTGAAAAACTTTTACGTTTAGTGAAGTTATGGTCAGTTCAGTTATTTTTTGTTCGGCAAAAAAAAAAAAATATACAAAAACACAATAAACACAAATAATTCGCACAACAAGGATGGCAGCGAAAGACCAAAAGGTCACCAAAGTCAGCTGCCGCCCAAACATTAAAACAAAATAGCCAAAATTAAGAACATTAACACATATAGCACAATACCAGCAGTCCAGCACTTTACATAATACATTAACAATGGAATAACACAGGGCAACATAAAAAAAAACAAAAAAATTGTGCAGAGAAATAAGCAGATGATATGTTTCAGGAGTGATCATTGTACAAATTCTTTAATAAACATTTATATTTAAATTTAAAAGCATTATAAGACTTTTCTTGTATTTCTTTTGGTATTTGATTCCATAGTTTCACTCCATTAAAACATAGCATCTTCTTACCAGACTTTAACGTTGCAGAAGGCAAATATAAATCATTCTTTTGGTTCTGACGGGTTTTATGATGGTGAATTTCGTTTACAAAAACAAAGCAGCCAGCAAAGGCCCGGGGCAGCATTTTGTGCACATATTTGTACAAAACTTTTGCAGTCTCAAATTTAATAATATCGTAAATTCTGAGCACATTAAATTGGTGATAAAGAACAGTTGCATTTGTTGACCTCGGCAAAAATAAGCAGGATTGGATGAACTTGTTTTGTAACACTTAAAGTGGAGCAAGCAATGTAGAGTTTGCTTTTCCCCAATTTATAATCGAGTACTGGATCTTGGATTGAAACAAAGCATAATATAAAGTTTGTAATATTGTTAATGGGGCAATGTATCTCAGCTTAAATGCTATGCTGCAGACCCTTGCAAGCTGCTTTCTAAGATTAAAATATGACTATCCCATGTCAATCGCTCATCCAAAGTTACACCTAGATAGTTTATACTTTTTTTTCTTTCGATGGATCGGCCACTAATGGACAGACTAAAATTTTCTGCTGCCCTTTTTTTGTTGCAGAGGATCATATAAGTAGTTTTACTATAATTTAATGAAAGTTTATTGGATTTCATCTACACATCAATGTTTCCTATTTCTCTATTGACATTTTTTTGGAGAGACGACAGGCATTTATCTGACATGAAAGTTTGAGTCATCAGCAAAAAGTGTAGTTAAAAAAGAAGATGCATTTGGAAGATCATTCACATAAAGAAGAAAAAGCAAGGGACCAAGGATCCAAGACAAAGGGTCATTTGAAAAATTGCCATTATTACCTGTTCTGCTTCAGCGATTTTGCCCAATTTCTTATCATATTTCTACTTTCTCAGCGTATGACTGCAAATTGCTAAACAGACATTTTAAGACCTCGAGAATCTAAAAACATAATATAGATTACAAAGTTTCAGATATATAATATAACTGCTTGATATGATTATAACGGTTTCAATTTGCTTCATGCATAAAAAAAATGGGGATAAAACTTAAATTCACATGTTTTATACTTATATCAAGGGCAGCATTTTTTTCTTTCTTGCCGAAAGACCAAAAAATCTGCGTTTGTTTGTCGAATAGTACTATGACATCACAAGAGTAAGATAAGCATTTGGCCGTGCATTACCGCACAAGTTGTGTGGAGGTACGTCAGAGTCACTCACTTAAGTTTTAAATAGCACGCTGATTAAGGTAGGTATTGCAAACCAGTATCAAGCGCTAAGTTGTGTAGGCCTACCTACCGGACATGCATAACGGCCTTACTCATCTGTATTTCTGATTCTGAACATCTAGTCGGAAACTAGGCTATTTTCTAGATGTAAAAAAACTTGCGTAAAAAGTATCCCACAGAGTCAATTTTGTTAATTGGCTCATACGACGAAATACAAACTGGCATAGATGTTGACAACTAATAGTACGGTAGTCTATTTTGGTTATTTCATCTATAAAAGAAACCCGTTGTGTCGAATAGCACGAAACGTGTGTGGCAAAATGTTTGATGCCAGGCGTTAAGAACTTCGACCAAAGCATATTCCAGCAGTATAAAAATTGACGGCGCAGAGTCGCGGACGCCTTGGGAATTTCTCGCGTGAAACGTCACTTCTAGGCATTGCCTTGAAGTACCTGGCGCAGGAAATTTACGTAAGTCGGCACTTTTATAATTGCATCATGTGATGCTATTGCTCCTCCCCCCCCAATTGTTCCTCGACCTGACTTGACGTTCTCTCTGTTATTTTTTTCCATAAGGCACAGCGTTTGCCGATTAGTGACGGCGTGTGTCGAGCGGTATTGCCGTCAAAAAAGGTAAAAATCGCAGCCTTACTAATACCAATACTCAAGTTTATGTCAAATAAAAAATATGAATCAATTTTGATACCAACTATGACTATAAAAGCTAAATTTTCTAATTAGCAAATTTTATATTTTCCACACGTATTGTGTAATGTGGTCACAATTTGCTTATTGATGGTCACAATTTGCTTATTATTGATTATAATGACAATAGCAAAGTTCAGTTCAGTACGCCATAGCCTTTAGGAGAGCTGTAGGCATTTTTCTCACACTGTTTATAATCATGAAAAATCAAGGGCTATAGCATGCCACTCCACAATCGATAGCATGCCTTTAAATACCTTGTGAAGTGAAGACACACTCTTAAAGCTCTTGAGGGGTGTAGAGCCGGCACCCTTTCAAACCAGGGCTCTCACCACTTGGCTATGCAGCCAAGAACAAAATGATTGAACCAAATGAATAAAAAAATTAAGTACAGTAGCCTACAGTGTTGCAAAAGTCACAAATACGAAAGATTTACCGTATATTGTGATATCATAAAGAAATGGTTAAGACTGACTTTCCAGGAGACTTGTCATTTTAAGCAGTGTTCAGGAACTGACTCAACGTGAACATATCAATTAACAATACAATTAAATAGAGTAAAATTGAGAAATAAACAAGCAAAATAAAAATAATAGGCCTTTGATGTTTTTAGAGGTGGAATTTAACATATATGATACATATCAAATATAGTTATTACCGTACTATCTGAAGCCTTTACAAATTGTTTCACCTAACGGATCATCAGAAGGTCTTATTCAAATTGATTCTATTTGAATAAGACCTTCTGATGATCCGTTAGGTGAAACAATTTGTAAAGGCTTCAGATAGTAATAACTATATTTGATTTAATTCGCTCTGCTTTGCCTTTTTGCTTGGCATTGAGCACTTTTTGTAGTATTAATAGTTTTCATTGTTTTATATGATATACGATAATTACAATATTATACGGTATATAGGCTCCTAAATCCAGGTATCGTTTCATTATACAATTTAAGCAAAGAACAATTTTTGACGATTGAAATGCAATTGTTAATCACACCACCTAGGGCTTTATATTACGGGATACGAAGCCTCATCCGTTTTTTTCCTTATCCGAACACTAGAAGGGCTAGTTTCAGGATACTTCCTTTTAGTGATTAGCAGTAAGCTAGCGTGCAGCATATCTGCAAGTGAGAAGTAACCAACAGATTGTTGCTGTGGTACTTCAATTTGGAGAAGTTAAAGGAAATAAGTTGTTAACTATGCTGTTATTGTTATTATGCTGTTGTTGAAGCGCGGGAACGTTTCAATTATTTTTTTTCTCTTGTAAGCTTATTTTAAATGGCAAAATCGTAATTTTCGTAGGGTGGCAATTGACTAGTAGACCGTATGGTCGTCTCGTTGTCTCCCTGTCGGTATGGGAACTTGTGTAACTTTTGTACTGTGTATATTGCATATTTCAAACATGTACCTATGTTCCTGTTACTGACAAATAAAACATTGATTGATTGATTGATTGAACTATACAAATTTGTTAAAGTGCTTTTGAGAAGTACGTTAGCCCAAGGCAGGCTTATAGTTTGGTTGGCTTTGGACTTTGCTAAAACAAGTTATAGTTCAGTTCAGTTTATAATGTCTGCATTGAATCTATGGCCACCTTTTGCTTATGGACTGTAGCATTCACTAGTAAAGCCTAACACGTTAATTTGGTGTGGGATATATCATATAGGTATCAACTGTGGCAACAATTTGTTGATGTGACTATTGCACTTCAAACCAGTTCACAGTTTAGCAGTGGAGACTATTTTCAAACTTTTCTTTAGTCTTATAGTCTGCTCTATATTTTAGTCAGTCAGTGACAGTAGTCAATTAGTTTATAATAATGATGACATTGAAGGTATGTTGGTATTTGTTAAACCTTAGATGTCATGTCATGTAGGTAATAAATATTATTAGATGTCATGTAATGTAGGTAATAAATATTATTCATTTGTTCAAATAATAATAATATTTATTTGCATCAGACAAAGCTGTCCATATCCAAAACAACGAAATAATACACAAACTGCAAACATCGAACAACAACAACGAAAAACAACGAATAATACACAAACTGCAAATGCACAAAATCTCACTAAATATGCTATCAACTGTTACAAGTTTACAGACAATGGTACGGTAGTGTTACAAGTTAGAAGAACTGAAAGTATTCAGAACGATAAAAACAATCAGATGACATGGCAGCCATCAAAACTAAATAATAGAATACATAGAATTATTATACTGAAGACGGTAATTTGATTTACGATGGCAGTCGGACCTCATCAAGGAGGCAACAATAGAGTTAGACGATACTTCACATCTTCCAACAAAAGAAAAAACATATTTCCGAAGGAATGCATCAAATGTTATGATGTTGCACAAGACTTGATGTTCATTGTTCACGTACGCTATAATGTTAAGGCAAATTGTGTAAAATTCTAAATTCTATTGTGTAAAAATTGTAAAGTGTAAAAATTGTAAAATTCTAAAATTGTGTAAAATTCTAAATAAAGCAGAAATCCTGTTATTAGCAGAATGAAAACTAAGTGGATTACCCATATACTTTTTAATTGTTTTATTTATGTAAAATCTGTCACTTGTCTCAAATAAAACAGTTTTTATACCAGAAAATGCTTCACACATAAAACCTAGGCAAGGTATTGATGTCATAGTTAATTCTGTAGTTTTAACGTACTAATCATTCTTATACTTTTAGTACTATTTATGTATAACTATATAATGCATTTGACCATTAATTCATAAAATGGTTAACACTTGCTATGTACCCGGATGTACAACTGGATATAAATCAAGTAGCGAGGTTAAAACTTCTCTGTTCAAATTTCCCAATGATGTTGAACTGAGGAAACATGGGTGCGAGCAATACCATGAAAAAATTGGAAGTTGATTGATTGATTTTGATATTCCAACTTCTTGCTTTGAACACATTTTGGAACACTCATGCAAGCCATGTTTTTCTGACACATGCTCTCAGTAAGTCAAAAAGTATGTTTACAGTATTTTTTGTTAATCTAAGTAACTGAAGTTACTTTGTTTTATTTTGTTTTGTTAATCGTAAACTAAAATTTTGACTTGTGCAGATAAAATTGATTTATCACATATATATCTTGATACAGCTTCGGTAGAGAGTTTGTCTTGTTAAACCATAGGCATACGAAGCCGAGCAACGTTATCAAGTTTAGCATATTTAAAGATTATTATATTTACAAAAACACAAAACTACGCAACAATTAAATATCGAACGTTTTCGACATCACAAGATGTCCTCTTCAGGAATAACATACATACAACTTTATGTATGTTATTCCTGAAGTTGTATGTATGTTATTCCTGAAGAGGACATCTTGTGATGTCGAAAACGTTCGATATTTAATTGTTGCGTAGTTTTGTGTTTTTGTAAATATAATAATTTTTAAATATGCTAAACTTGATAACGTTGCTCGGCTTCTTATGCCTATGGTTCAATATATATCTTGGTTAAATACACAAACCGTTTTATCGCATGAGATTCTTGAATACTAAGCCATAACACAATTGGATAATCGCATGTATCATAAAAAATTTGACAATTGGACTATGCAATTATCCGGTTTTGTCTATTTTATATTGTAATCTAATATGCTTGTTTGCAATATAAAGAAATATGCTTGCTTATCAATTTTGCATGACTGTCATTTACATTAACTTCAGTGTTCTTGAAAGTTGCAATGTATTAACTCTTAAACATATGACACATTTTAAGACATTTTCCATGAATCAACTAGTCGAGGATTGGAATTTTATGCTGAGGATCACCCATCTTTTCTTGAAACCGCTCGATTTATCAAAATGGTGGAGAATTTGTGGAAAGTGATGTTTGTGAAACCTCAGTTTAAAGGTTAGAGCAACTTCACATAAATATTATATAACATTTTGCTGAAAAGGCACACATGAAGAAGTATATTTGTTTATTCTTAATTGTTTAATTATATGTGGAGACTGAAGCTTTCTGGCATGTTACCTCCAAAATTTGTATGACTGATTACAAAGAAAAAATATACATATTAGAACACATTATCTTCATAAAGTACTGTCATTACCCAAAAATTATGCTTATGCCGAAATTAGTTGAAGCTTCTTAGATAGATACTACATTTACTCAATGTTTCAGGTAATAAAATACAAGATGATGCTGTCTTTACTTCAACAAGAAGCTTTGCTAGCTGGAGCCAAATTGTCATCCTTAAATTTCCCAGCAATTACAGCAACAAAAGTTGCATTGTCAGTAACTTGGCTGGTTGATTTTTTTAGGATTGTGACATTAGATGACCTATCCACATCTGACATGAATGTGGCATACTATGTTGCTGGGTATATTGACAGAAGCATTTGTCCTCGTAGGAAATGTAATGCTTGCAAGGAACTTCTCGTTGCCGGTCAAGATGACACTTTAGTGGAAGAAAGCAATGAGTGTTGCAAGCTTCTTGCTTTAGCTGATCGTGGTGGTTTATCCAAGCCAACAGAACTATGTTTTATTGTAACCTCTCTTGCAGTGCACCATTATTATGCTGTGTTATTAGAGTGTTAGAGTAGAAAATTAAAAGGAATTTAAAAGGAGGACTGTTCACTATTGGAAATCAACGTAATATTTTTGTTTGCGCTCTCACGGAATGCGCAGTGTCTCAGTTTAATTACCTTCTTGTCATCGTATCTTTAAAGTGTGATTCTGGTCATGCAAGCTTTAAAATGATTGTAGAAACTGCTTTCAATTGTGTCGCAAAGAATGAACTTAACGTTTTGAAGACATTAAAAAAGATTTGGTTGCCAGTTCATCGCGAAAAATTCAAAAACTACCTTCAAAAAACTAACTGTAAGCAATCATTAAATATATATTGAGAAGAGGTTGCTTGATTATAGAAGAGCCATATTTATTATACATTGTGTAATTGTTTACTTATGTTATGTACATGACAATGTTTGATATGTAAATATTGTTTATAATGCTCTGGTATGTGAAATGTATGCAACATAGCTTTATATAGCCTGTAGCATACAATATGCATAGGCCTATGTCAGTTTATTAATAAATGTCATATAAGCGTTTTGATACATTTATTACTTTATTAGAACGTTGTTGCCATTCTTTAGTGACAATACATTCATATGTTCAAAATTGATGGTGCTGTTCGATGAGACTGCGTATCTACTTAAATTGTGCAGTGACCCTTCTAGTGTTGGCGGATAAGCGGAGTTTCGCGTCCCTACACCAGCGTCATTCTGGCAGAATAATTTTGCGCGATCCGCCTAAAAAAATGATCCGTAAAAAATTGCGTGGTAAACAATGCGATGAAAGCAGCAACATTCGGAAACTGATAAAATCACTTCTCCTTACCACATCAAAGCAAATGTTATATTTTTTCCATAGCCAAATGAACAGTGAACACAGAAATTTAAATAAAAAACTCGACTTGTCAAAGACAAAGCAACTGCAATTGCGAAAATTTAGACAAAAAATTGTTTCTATTAAAACTACTATAAGCGATATGGCAAGAAAAGTAAGCATCACAAAAACGACTATAAAAATATTTTCCCGAAATATTTTTCGGAATTTTATTTTTGAATCGTGTTCAGAATTAAATTTCCTTTCCAGGGATGGCAAGCTCGTGGTGGGGCAGACGAAGAAAACGCGAGCAGAATGGTTTAAAAATGGGGGAAATGTCTTACGTATTTAAAAATAAATAGAGATTTTAACGTTTATAGACGCCTTCAATTAAGCGTCTATAAAAATATTTTCCCGAAATATTTTTCGGAATTTTGCATATTGAATCCATACAATGCACAAGTCTTTGTTCATGCGAGTACGAAACATGCAATTCGACCACAAAATATCCAATCCTCTCTGACGTTTCATCTCCAATCCACACTGATCATTCAAGAAATGCTTTTGACTTTCTAAACTTTATCTTGCAACTTGAAAAAACTTGTCGTACACGAATTTTTTTAACATCAAATTACGTATGGTAGGAATTTAACATCGAAAACCGCTAGTTTTTTCATCTTGAATTAACATTGTTAAGACTCTGACATTGCATCATCTGGGGTCGTGTATTAATTTGATTTGTAAATCATAATTAGGCCTACATATTATTTTAAATTTTAAAGTGGCATGACCAAAAGGGAAATTCACCCCTGGTAACTGCTCTTCTGGTTATTCCCTTGATGACGTCATTATTGCGTCATACTGTACTGGAATTATTGTTTGTCACGATTTCTTTCTATCTCTTACCAGGAAAAAGACTTGGAAAGGTTCAATGACGTAGTTTAATGGGTCAAACCGAAAAGCAGTCAATTAAACGTCGAATAATTCTACTAGTGAAATGATAATCTGACTTCTTGAAGAACTTTAACGAACGGCTTCTCAAATAGCTCTAAATTCGAACACAATTTATATCAGCACCAATTCTCATCTACTTGTATTCAATTACTTCAAGTCTCAATCACCAATAATTTCTGCATCAACTACGAATCCACAACTCATAGCACAACTCCCATAATCAACTCATAATAATAATAAACATTACACAAACTACACCACTATTTATAGTTGGTTGTTCAGTCCAGTAACTTCGAGAAGGTTACGTAAGGTTACATCATGAAGAACCATTGTTCTATCAAGCAGCATTTAAATGTAAACAACAGAAGTCTCTAGAATGTCACGTAGGGAAAATGATTCCAGAAAACACATTTTACATAATACAGATTTCGTAATCAGAGGTTACTTCAGGTCATAACCGATAATAACACATCGCACCAGAATTCTACAACCAAAACAACACGCTCGTTGAAGATACAAAGCAAGCCATCGCGAGGCATTGCACATTGATTGTGACATACGCCCCCCCTTAGAATATTGTTGCAAGCAATATAACAACACAATCAATACAAAACACACCACAAAACAATTAATTACTCAATAATCAATTCTCATAAGTCCATCGTTGCATGATCTACCAACGATAGCTTTTCTCAAAACAATAGTCACGTTTTCTGCGAAAGTTTCCAACGTCCTCAGCAACTTCAGTGCATCGGCGAGCGAGATGACCCATCTTCCTACATCGGAAACACCTCCTCTCCGGACAGTCCTTGGCGAGATGACCTTTTTTATGACAATTGTAGCAAGCCTTTTCATCAAAAGGGCAGCTCCTGGCTATGTGTCCAATCTCTCCACATCGGTAGCAGTGGTTGTCACGGCAACGTCTGCTTTCCGAATGTCCGCCGTCAGCAACGCACTCCCTGGCGAAGTGTCCGCGTCTACCGCGTCTATAGCAAACTCCAAATGGTCGTCGCCTGCCTCTTCTCCTCGGTTCTTCGCGCTCATTGTATCCATGACCGTGAGATCGTCGCTGATTATCTGCAGAACAATCTCGAGCAAAGTGACCATTCTTGCCACAAGAATAACAAGTAACTTCAGAATTTCTCTCAATAACATTTCCGATTATAAGATCAACTAAAGAGTTTTGGAAACATAACGCTTTCACAGTCCCACTACAATACGGAGTTTCGATATATATCTTCGCTAACGGTCCTTGGATTGAAGTGTTATTTATCGACATCACAATTCCAGTTTTTCCCGTTAACTGACTGTCTTTAACTAAATCTCTCCTCACCATTATACCCGTAGAACCAGAATCACGTAAAACTTTTACCTTTTTGTTTCCAACTTTTCCATCCACTACTGGCAGGTAATCTTCAGGTATTATCTTTTCGCAATCATCTTCATCCGGTCTCTCCTCGTCAAACGCTGGTTCATGAATCATTATCGCACAACCACCTCGATAAACCTCCGTGTCTTTATCTTTTCCAGACTGATTGGATAGGGAAAACGACTTGTCCTTGCATTCCTTCGCTTCATGTCCTTGCCTATTGCAACGATTGCACCACTTCCTCGATTCCTGATGATTTCTGTTAGTCTTCTTCCGGCAGTTAACAGCCTTATGACCTAAGCCATTACAATTAAAACAACGTACTTCTCTTGGAACAGCACCTCCTTCAAAATTATTTAATTGTTCCTCGTCATTATCGCATGACAACGTCTCTTCGGTCGACAACTTCTCATCATGAGCAACTAAGTATTGTTCCGCCACACTGGCTATTTCTTCTAGAGTCTTCGGACTTCTTTCCATTAAATAAACAGACAGATCTTTTGAACATGAATCTGTGAATTGTTCCTTAACTATAAGGTTTGCCAATCCGTCCAATGATTGGTCGGCCCCCGAAAGTTCAAACCATTTTAACAAAAGGTTTCTTAAACGTTCAATAAATTGACCTGGGCTTTCGTGTTGTTCAGGCTTTGCCTCACGGAATCTTTGACGGTATCCATGCTCGGTAAAATTGTATCGCTTTAACAGAGCTAACTTCAATCTGTCGTAGTTCATGGCCTCTTCTTGCGAAAGTCTTGAATATACATCAAGAGCTTGTCCCGATAATAACATGCTTAGCTGGGTAGCCCACGTCGACTTCTCCAATTTGGTTATTGTAGCATATTTTTCAAATCTTAACAAATAACTATCCAACTCATCTTTTTTATCAACAAATGATGGCAAATCTGGACGTCTGACTTGCGCCACAATAACATCTCGAGCATTATCATTAGTAGAATTAGATAGCTCACCAATGTCCAGCTTTTGACTTTCTAATTCAAGTTTTAACTTTTCCAATTCATATTGCGCTCTTCTTTCTTCAGCTTCTGCTTCGCGTTGCGCCCGATTCTCTTCGGCTTCTGCTTCGCGCTGTGCCCGCTTCTCTTTGGCTTCGCGCTGCGCCCGCTTTTCTTCTGCATCAGCTTCACGCTGTGCTCGTTTTTCTTCAGCTTCTCGTTGTGCTTGCTTTTCTTCAGCTTCAAGTTCTGCTTTCCTTATTTCACGATCAGCTCTTCTATCTTCTCTTTCGTCAGCTTCTCGCTGAGCTTTTTGGTCCATTATCTTGTGATACTCTTCCATCACAAACTGAGACTTCTCATTACCAGTCAGCCCCATTCGTTCAGCCATGCTCCCTAAGTCTTCAATCATCTCATGTTTGACAGTATCCGCCATCTTTCCATCCATTGATAACTAAACCAACTAGAATTACTTCATCCAGTTCCACAGCTATTGATCACATATGGACAAATGTCTATAATGCCAAAACAAATGCTGGTATAATAGTTGACTGCATTGCTGACCATCTGCCTGTAATACAATGCTCTCAATTAGGTTTAATTCAAGAATTTTCCCACTTCAAAGAGAAAAGGTGCTTTAGTAACACAAACATCTGTAATTTTGTTAAAAGACTATCAGAGTTTAACACTAAAAATATAATGGAAGAAACTAACACTGATGCAGCTTACAATAGGTTTTTTAACAATTACCCCGAATTATTTAAAAATAGTTTTCCTGTCAAATCAGTAAAACACACGAAAACCCAATGTTGGTATGATGCTGAACTCTGTGAACTTCATAGAAAAAAACAACTTGCATATAAAAAGTACATTAGAAAATCATCTGAAATAAATAAATCCCGGTACAATTTGCTCTGAGAAACTTTTATGTTAGATCACTGAAACTCAAAAAGCAAATTCATTTCAAAATTGCTCTGTTAAAACACAAAAATGATCTTAAAAGCACCTGGAGTGTTTTAAATCAGCTATTAGGGAGAAGCAAGTGCAACAAATGGTCCCGTCTGGCTGCTGGAGATAAAATCTTAACTCACAACAAAGATAAAGCTGACTACTTTAATGAATATTTTTCTTCAATTGCCTCAAAGCTAGTTGATAAAATCCCAAACAAAACTTCACAATTTTCAGAATACCTTTCCAATCCTATTAGTAAATCAATTTTTTTACAGCCCACCACCACTCTTGAAATTAAGCAAATTCTCTTTTCCTTTCAATCCAAACTAAGTTGTGGCATTGATGAAATACCAACAAAAATTATAAAAGCTACCCCAGACAGTATACTTACTGCACTTGCACATATATTTAACCTATCCTTAAAGTGCCCCTGACAGGTTGGACCCAAGTATAGTAACTTTTCTAAGCATTTTCTAGCGCAGAATTATGCTTAGCGAACTTTTTAATCTTAACCTTGAAGCTCGACTGGTTAGGGCGAAATTTATACAAAACGACAGTTCCGCAGCGCCACCACAGGCGAAACTCCATATTTCACTGCTCTGGGACGACTTTGGTGGTATTACGTCATCCTGGGTGGGTGTCGTTAGCGACGGATAAAACAAATGCTTCCTAGATGTAATTGGTGGATCACAGTTTGGTCGGAGTTGGTACAAGCGGTTGCTTTTTTTGAAGATTAATTGTTTTTTGCAGTTTAATAAAACTGTACTGGATACGTTCCTACAAAACCTAAAATATACTTGAAGTGAAAAATGAAGAAATCGTATCAATCATCATTCATATTTAATTCATCACTAGCCTATTCATAAATAAATAAAAGTTCTCTATCTCTTTGTCATAATGTGCCTTCAGTTGGCCATTGAAATCCGGTGTAACGGCCATCTGGACTTGAAAATTGTTTCGGATTCGCCAAACAATACATGACGGCAGCACAATCCGATTGTTGCTTCCGAGAGCACCACCTTGTAGTAGGCTATCCACTCCAATACATGAAGGTGTTGCGACCGTGCCAAATTTCTCAACTCAATAACTTACTTCGGTCACAAGCACGTTTTAACGTTCGCGTTTTGTCGCTTCTACCTTTTTCTCGACCTTTGCTATGTTGACGTGTATTATTTTTGATATGATGGTCAGAAATAAAAAACAACTGAACTGAACATGCCTGTAAGCGACTAATTACCGATACTGCCTGCAAGGAAATAAAATCACTTCGTTTAGTGTGCATTTTTTAGTGTTTAGGGTATTTTTAGCCTAATGTAGCATCCTTACTCTTTTGATAGGTCTCCGTTTTCTCCTTTCGGTTTATTGCTTTTTCTCCAGTTCTTCCTGCTCCTCATAAAAAAATTCCTCAGAACTGCAGGATGTAAGTGTGCCTCAAAATCGGTAAAATGGGTAACACAGCTAGATGTGTCTTCAAAAGTTCTTCGTCTGTGGCACTTCTTGGCAACATACACATTCATTGGGCTGGGACATAGACTCGCATTTGTGGCAAACGCACCACCTACAGTTCCCAGCACGCCACTCATTGCTAAGAAGATCCAAATCGGGTTGGTGGTGTTAACAAAATCATCTCCATTGAAGTGAAGAGAACATATACGACTAGTTTTGTATGGTCTATCCCACTTTCGAATATTTGAAGAAAACTTTGACTATTTTCTTCTCAGCACCTTGTTGCATGGAGACATGGGCCCAGGAATGGAACGAGCTGCCACATATCCCTCCCCAGTTTTCAGTTATACCAGCACTCTCCATCCCTCCTGGAGCAGACCTCTCAAGAAAGGCATGGGTTACATTGAACAGGATCAGATGTGACGTTGGCTGCACTGGAGCTAATCTGTTTAGGTGGAGTTGCATAATTCGCCGATATGTGTCTGCGGAGCGGTAGAACAAACAATGCAACACATACTCCACGAATGTTCCATCTTACGGCCCCCAAGTGGAATCATTGATATTCGACAACTGGACCCAACTACCGTACCTTGGCTGCAAGAGGAGGCATTACCAATCTAAGCTACTACAAGTCAACCGAGAGAAGAAGAAGCACCTTGCTTTGTTTGAAAGCATGAAAAGATAGCACACATCTTTGTCACTGACTTTGTCACATAAACAGCAATTTCCAGGCATTACCTCAACCATAAATTAAGTGCACTGTCTGTGAGATACTGCTTTTACACTACAAATGGCTGTAGCCAGATTAAGACAAATAAAAAATTATTCAACTTGTAGCCCTACAAGAGTTTAGAAAAACTGCAATTTCAATTGAATTAAGATGCTGTTTGATAAAAATAAACTCAATCTATTTGATCTAAACCTGATAGTAGGCTAATAACAAGTTGACTTTTTCATTTCGGTAATTCTCATTTTGCATATGCTTTAGAGTAGACCAATAGAGCCCCACACATTGACGTTTTGGAGCAGTCGTACCATACCTTACCAACTCACCACAGAGAAAGAATGTATCCTTCCCACCCATGATGACGTCACAGAGAGGTTGCCGTTTTTATTTTCGCAATTGAATAGTCCCAGATTTGCCGAAAGTGAATGAAAGTTTGCAAGCGTGTAACTTAGTAGTCTGTTGATATTTTTTACGATTTGCTGGTCAGGGAAGTTTGTTAGTGTCATCTCTTTGGTATCTTAGGTAAATTTAGCAAATTTATTTTCCTGTCAGAGGCACTTTAACCAATGGCAAATTCATATCATCATTCAAAACATCTAAAGTAATACCTGTATTTAAAAAAGGGAAAGCAGAAGACTGCAGTAATTATCGACCTATCAGTTTATTACTATCAATTTCAAAAGTACTTGAGAAAATAATGTACAATAGAATATACAATTTTCTAGAAGGCAATAACTTCTTCTATGGTCAGCAGTTTGGTTTCAGACAAAATCACTCAACAAGTCATGCAGCATTACATCTTGTTGATAAAATTTCAAATGCAATTGAAAGAAAAGAAACAACACTAGGTATATTTTTGGACCTGTCCAAAGCATTTGATACTATCGATCACCACATTCTGCTAAACAAACTTTACTATTGTGGTATTAGGGGTATAGCCCATGACTGGTTCAGAAGTTACTTACAAAACAGATTTCAAGTTGTAGAAGTATCTCACTCAAGGTCTGCTAAAAGAGAAATATGTTATGGAGTACCACAAGGATCGATCCTTGGACCACTATTATTTTTAATCTATGTTAATGATTTTTCGAGATGTTTAGTACACTCTGAATCTATAATGTTTGCTGACGATACCAATTTATTCTTTTGCAGTAAAAATTATGATAAACTTTTCGAAATGGCGAATGAGGAAATGACAGGAGTAACAAATTGGTTAGCAGCAAATAAGTTATCACTAAATGTAAAAAAAACAAAATACATGTTATTCAATAATACAAATAAACTCTCAAACCTCTCTTACACACTGTCTATATGCAATCAACCCATTGAACGTGTCAACACTATTAGTTTTCTGGGCATTTTGCTGAGCGAAGACTTCTCATGGAAACCCCACATGCTATCTTTACTGCAAAAACTTCGCAAAAACTTTGGAGTTATCTGCAAGGTTAAGCCCTACCTAAACACAAACAATTTGATTTGCCTTTATCATTCCTTAATTGAAAGCAATCTCCGGTATTGCATAAGTGTATGGAAGCATGGCCATGTAACTGTTTTAAAAAAGCTTCAAAAGATTTGCAACAAATTTATAAAAATGATTGCAAAACATGAACCAAATCACTCTGAATCCCATAATTTCTTCACAATTGACGAACTATACACAATAGAAACTGCAAAATTTATGTTCAAACTCAAACACAATCACTTACCCCAATGCTTTAATTCTCTATTTCAACTTAACAATTTGCACTCAATATCAACCAGAAGCAACAATCACTTTTTCCTCCCCTATTTCTCCAAAAGCTTGACTCAACAATCAATTCAGTTTAGTGGAGTTAAAGTGTGGAACCATCTCCCGAAAACCATCACTGAAATTGAAACCTTTTCAATATTTTGCAGTAACTTGAAAAAGCACTTGCGTTTTGAAAATTAACCTCTAACAACCTATGCTGTAACTCTTTAATTATCTGACTGTATTATTGATTGTTGCACCATATCCTGGTATAGCATGCCTTTCCAAATGCCACTTTTGTAAATTTATCCTACATATCATATATTACTATATTATACATTAACATATCTTACTATACGTATATCTTATATATTACACCCGACCGGATAAGAATGATGATTAGCCTACTATCTTTACTCTTCCATGAATAAGCTACTATACCTTTTTGTATAATTTAATATTTGCCAGATAAGAATATATCACTATGTTACTACCAGCTTGCATCTAACTACTCCCTGATTATTATAACTATATATAGGCTACTTAATATCGTTGCTGCAAACACTTTATTTCTGTATGAAATCTGTAAATAGTCCTTGTTTTGATAGTCCGTTACGTAATTTCAATATGTGTGTGTAACTGTGTATATTAGTTTGTTTTTGTGATGTTGGGTTCAGTCGTGTTCTCATTGCTTTAAGAATTGGCGCTCCAGTTGTTCCAGGAACGAGGAGGCGACTGATTCTTAACTAATTCATCAACTTATTTTAAAGTATCAGGTTTGGTGGCCGTGCTTAACTATATTTATCGATGCATATACCCATAGCCGTACGAGACCAAACCATTTTGGGGGGGCAGAAAGTAAATTTGCCCAAATGTGCACGCTTTTATAGAAATTGCCCAAATATAATGTATGCGGTGCATAATAACAGTGAAAAAGTGACATGACAAGATCACCAGAAGTGGCGTAGACAGTGATTTTGAAAAGGGGGGGGAGGGTTAAGGGCGTGTTTCACTTATGACGACACCCAGCAGCGGGGGTCTGGGGGGCCTCCCCCAGAAAATTTTGAAAAATTACTTTGAATTTGGTGCATTCTGAGAGTATTTTCAACAAAAATGTGGTTATGAATATTCTTGTAAAATGGTGCTGTCCGGTGGCATAGCAAAAGGATAAGATCATGTTTTCTTCGATATTTTTCGGAAATAAAGCTACAATTCTCTATGTTTTCTTGTTGTTAATTCCTGGCTGAGATATTTGAATGTTTGGTAATGGCAAAACTCGCTCTTTGCCATCCCCAACCCTCCCGCCCTCCCTGGCTACGCCACTGATCACCAGCTAGCTAGAATTTCTTACCAAAGTAATCAAGATAGAACAACTGAATTCATCTTGAAGAGCATGGTAAGTAGGAGTAACAAATATTGTTTTACACACAACAAATAATAAACAAGGCCACTTAAATATTCAGTTGTGATGTCATAAAAAACTCAGAAAAATAAACATTGCAGGAAACCGGCTCAGGGTGACCATGCGGATTCAGAAAAAAGTACATAACAATAGAGAAATTATAATTAAATGTAATAAAACACAGACATACTACTTCTGTTCAAATAAACTTTGTTCAATCAATTAAAGTAGTTTTGATGATACGAATTTTAGTACAAAAATAAAAAGGTCTGGCAGCACTACTTCTAAAAATATAGTTAGGCTAGGTAATTTGATGACAAAAATAACTAAGTTTAATATATTCTAAGTTTGCATACAGATGGTGACATAGGATTCAAAGAACCCAATTAGCCTAACAGTATGTATTTACATTGATTCAATGTCTGAATATTGAATAATATTCAATCATCGGATTTGCAGAAGGCGTCGTTGGATTTTCAAAAAATCGCCGAATAGGAAACTCGTCGAAAAAGGCTCTCGCCGAATAGGGAACTCGCCGAATAGTAGCAGAATTTTCAGTACTTTTAACAGGTATAACAAGTTTTTGTTAAATGCTGTGGTGTTGCTTAGCTATGTCCATTTATGGTTGAAAAAGTATAGCTGTGACCTCCCCACCCGAATTGTTTTGTAAAAGTAAGCTATATTCACCAGATTTATATAAATTCATATTTTGTAGTTGCCCAAATCAAGATGATGCATTTATTGATATTATGAAAAAAATTAAAGACTTTGTAAATTTTGATGCCGAGGCAACTGCATCATGCCAATTTGGGCAGTTTTATAAATAGACTATGATCAGATAATTTCATATTTTTTGTTGCCCAAATCTAAACGATACAGTTATGTAAATGGGAAAAATTAATAATTTTGTTCATTTTGGGGAAACTGCCTCACGCTAATTTGGGCAGTTGCATAAACAGACTACTAATCAGTTTCATCAAATAATTTCATGTTTTTAGCTGCCCAAATCAACACGATGCATTTGTGAAAATTAATAAAATTAGCTAGATAGCAAATTTTGCGTTTTGATTTGGGCAGTTTCACAAAAATATTAGAGACATATTTTGGTGGCTGCCCAAATTGGCATGATGCAGTTGGTTAAATGCATTTCGTACTATAGTTTGATCACCATGCAATACAATACATCAATACGGGTGTACCAAATGAAAATTTTGCGGCACATTTCTTGTGCAAATAAGAGGCTGTATATACTTAGTTTGATAAGTAAAAGATATTAATTTATAGTTTTTCTCAATTCATGCAATTTTGTAGCTTTGTAATTTTTGCCCTAATAATTGCAAGATTTTGCCCGAATTCGCGACGTTTTGAAACAACAGGGGGGGCGGCTGCCCCCCCTGCCCCCCTGGCTCGTACGGCTATGCATATACCGCAATATTAGATCCTTTCATGCACGTCTTAAACCATTAAGGTTTTGCCACCTTTTCCTTTTGTTAGTTTTGTTACTGTATTTCTTTTTCACAATATCATTTCTTTTGCATTCTGACAAAGAAAAATAAATTGAATTGAATTGAATCTTGACAGCTTGTTGTTAATTTATTATTCTTTCAATAAATCCTTCAGTATTCTTCGGTTTTTCGGTTTTTCCCGGACGAGCCCCAAGAATGTCACGATTTCTTTCTATCTCTTACCAGGAAAAAGACTTGGAAAGGTTCAATGACGTAGTTTAATGGGTCAAACCGAAAAGCAGTCAATTAACTGTCGAATAATTCTACTAGTGAAATGATAATCTGACTTCTTGAAGAACTTTAACGAACGGCTTCTCAAATAACTCTAAATTCGAACACAATTTATATCAGCACCAATTCTCATCTACTTTTATTCAATTACTTCAAGTCTCAATCACCAATAATTTCTGCATCAACTACGAATCCACAACTCATAGCACAATTCTCATAATCAACTCATAATAATAATAATAATAATAAACATTACACAAACTACACCACTATTTATAGTTGGTTGTTCAGTCCAGTAACTTCGAGAAGGTTACGTAAGGTTACATCATAAAGAACCATTGTTCTATCAAGCAGCATTTAAATGTAAACAACAGAAGTCTCTAGAATGTCACGTAGGGAAAATGATTCCAGAAAACACATTTTACATAATACAGATTTCGTAATCAGAGGTTACTTCAGATCATAACCGATAATAACACATCGCACCAGAATTCTACAACCAAAACAACACGCTCGTTGAAGATACAAAGCAAGCCATCGCGAGGCATTGCACCTTGATTGTGACATTGTTATTGCTGCAATTGTAAAATTTTAAGCATTTGCAAAACTTATAATGAGAGTATTTGATCGCTTTTTTTGGAATAAGCTTACCTTTGGTTCCTGAATTTTAAGTTGTCTAGTTTTAATAATGTAATGATGACGTCATAAAAGATGCAATCATGACAAAACTACTTTTAGGAATTGTGAAATGGTTTTAGTAACCGGTACTCCAACTAAAACCAACAGCAAACGACCAAAATAGGTTAAAAAAGCAAAAAAAAAATATGATGACGTCACAATGACGTCATCAATCAAATTATTTTGTGTTTATATTGTTTCACTTATTTGTATGTGCTTTTTAAGTTAAAATATACAAAAATCAACTATGTAATTGCACAAAAATGACGTAAAAAGACCTGAAACGTGATTTCTGGGGAAATCCCCGATTTGGGGGTGATCACGTGACCCAAAAAGTTGCGACACCCACTAAAATCAAAGTTGGGTTGATCAATTGCAAAAATATGCAAAAAAACAACGTGTAACACGTTTAGCCTAAAGATTTCCCTAAGGGCCTGCACTAGCAATGAAGTTAAATATTGCAAGTCTTTTATGAACATTTTTTTCAAAAACTAATATTAGGCTAATTAATTTAATTTGTCGCCGACATTTGTTGGCATGTCGTCGGGTTTTGTGACCGTTGGGTTGTATGCTAACTAAGTTAGGGATTGAAGAAACTGATACCGTAGCGAATAATTTTCCATCCTAACACTGGTGTGTTCTACTACGAACTGCGATCATTTTATCCGTTTGATAACTTGAGGTAGTTAGGTAAAAGTACGGTACCGTATATTCATAAACCACAGCTTGTGAAGTTGTGAATGAACCACAAAACTGCAGACTGCTAGCCTAAGTGTTAGGCAGCGCCAGCACAGCACGTAAAATTAAATCATACTTAGCCTAATTATTGGTCTCAAAATTTCATATAAACATGCTTATAGGCTCGCAATAATACTTTAATGCTAATTTCTTCCTAGAACAGAATGAGTGCTATGGTCAGGCCAATTTGAAGTCATAGGCCAACAACAAATTAGATTTATTAATTCTTCAAGCTTTAAGCTTCAATTAATCGATGCTTAGCGACTTTACTAAACTTCCAAGTTCCAATTGTTACTGACTGAACGCAAAATCAGCCAGGAGAGGCATGATGCCGGTTTTGCAATGTCACAATTGATTTGCTTAAAGGGCGGGGAAACCCAAATTAACTTTTTGCGAGTTTTTTGTTTCAGGGTGATGTCATTGTGTACAACATGCGTTTTAGCAAAAAAAATCCAAATTTTGTTGCCCTCGTCTCGCTAAGGCCGCATTTGTTTGATTCCCGTTTGCGAGGTCTCGCGCGCATCAAGCTGTGACGCTGTTCGCTGTGACGTCACAAGGTACATATAGTTGTAGCCAAAATTTTAAGACCAGACTTGATTTATGACCATTTTTGCATTACTTCAAAATAATGCATCACATATTGTTTCAGTTGCATCATGTTTATGCATCATCTTATACGTAAGACATTTCTTCCATTTTTAAACCATTCTGCTCGCGTTTCCTTCGTCTGCCCCACCACGAGTTTGCCACCCCTGGAAAGGAAATTTAATTCTGAACACGATTCAAAAATAAAATTCCGAAAAATATTTCGGGAAAATATATTTATAGACGCTTAATTGAAGGCGTCTATAAACGTTAAAATCTCTATTTATTTTTAAATACGTAAGACATTTACCACATTTTTAAACCATTCTGCTTGCGTTTCTTTCGTCTGCCCCACCACGAAATTGACACCCCTGGAAAGGAAATTTAATTCTGAACACGATTCAAAAATAAAATTCCGAAAAATATTTCGGGAAAATATTTTTATAGTCGTTTTTGTGATGCTTACTTTTCTTGCCATATCACATATAGCAGTCTTAATAGATACGATTTTTTGTCTAACTTTTTGCAACTGCAGTTGCTTTATCTTTGATAAGTCGAGTTTTTTATTGAAGTTTCTGTGTTCACTGTTCATTTGGCTATGGAAAAAATATAACATTTGCTTTGATGTGGTAAGGAGAAGTGATTTTATCAGCTTCCGAATGTTGCTGCTTTCATCGCATTGTTCACCGCGCAATTTTTTACGGAAACCTTTTTTTTAGGCGGATCGCGCAAAATTATTCTGCCAGAATGACGGTGGTGTTAATCACCACTACTTCAATGACAAAGCAACAAAATTCAGTTCAGTTCAGTTGTTTTTTTATTTCTGACCATCATATCAAAACAATACACGTCAACATAGCAAAGGTCAAGAAAAAGGTAGGAGCGATACATTTTAAATACATTTAACTACAGTAAAAAACATGAAAAGCAGTTTTGTGGATTTACGCTTTAGTGTGATTGATGTAAGGTTGCCTAGCGGCCCTGCTTTGAAAAACTAGGCTAGCAGCCAACTTTCGATTTTCAATAAGTTAAACACTAATTGCTTTATTGCATAGCATATTAATAATATTTTACAACACACACCAATCCCAAAATATAAATAAATTTAAAACAAAGAATTTTAGGACAAACTTTAACCAGTTTAAAGGGTAACGACTAGAACATCACACAACTAAGGCGAAAGAGAAAATTGAAAAAAGAAAACTAATCGTAAAATAGTTAAAACATCGCACTCTTGAGTTTTTTGGTGCTAAACCTAAAAGTAACTACTTTCAATTCTCTCATTTTCGCAAAGCATCATTTTTCCCATTAGTTTTCTTTTTTCAATGTTCTCTTTCGCCTGAGTTGTGTGATGTTCTAGTCGTTACCAATTTAAAGTGCAACCACAGAGACTGTGGTGCAACTGCACGACCGAATTAACATAGGCTAGAATCCATAGCCAAGACAATGAAGACATCCGGTACGGGTTGAAAAACTCACTTCCTTACAATTGAGGCCCGCAGCCAAGAAGAAATCGACCTTTTTCCCACTCTCTCTAGCGCTTTTCTCTAAGTTTGCCACTTCCAGGTAGCGTGATTACCGGGATGCATCTTAGATCACCGAGATGCATCTTAGATCCCGGGATGCATCACGCCAACTAAACATTTCTTGGAATTAGTGGCGCTGGCAGGGGGGCAGGTGGGGCAGCTGCCCCCCAATGTTTTGGGCAACATCTTTTTTATTTTTTATTAGTACATATTAATATTATTTTTTTAATATTTGGATCCCAACCTCAAGTAAGTCAACTCAAGTTGCAAGGGGTGGAGGGGGAGGTAAAAGCTCTCTCTTTAAAAAAAAGTATGGAAAACCTTGATGACTAAATTGTACAGTAGATCAAAAGATTTTCTACAGAAGCAAAGATATATACTTTTTAAAGTTTTAACTAACGTCACATTGATGTAGAAAAATAACAACCTGTTAAATTTTTGATACCTCACACTCAGTGATGGGCATTATCGGCGATAATTTACAGGCGATAATTATCGGCGATAAATTTTTATCGCTTATCGCTCAATTCTTTTTTCAGTTATCGTTTATCGTTATCGCCAAAGGCAATATTTGATTATCGCCGATAAATTTTATTTCGGATCAACACACAAGTGAAAAAACTATGAAAAGTAATAATAATATTTATTTGCATCAGACAAAGCTGTCCATATCCAAAACAACGAAATAATACACAAACTGCAAACATCGAACAACAACAACGAAAAACAACGAATAATACACAAGCTGCAAATGCACAAAATCTCACTAAATATGCTATCAACTGTTACAAGTTTACAGACAATGGTACGGTAGTGTTACAAGTTAGAAAAACTGAAAGTATTCAGAACGATAAAAACACGTAGCCACCTTATAATTACTGAAACTAAAATTGAAACCAGTGCTTCTTCAGTGCCTGAAATGTGTGTGCACAGGTCGTTGTCAGGGGAGGGGGCAGCGACGGCCCTGACAACACAATAATTTTTAGAGTTGCAAATTGCAATGCAATGAAATGAATGCAACAATTTCCTTGTTGTTTTGCTGCAATCGGCAATCGCGAGTGAATTGTATAATACAATTAAAATGTAAGCGTACAGGTGGCACAGCATCCTTTGAAGCGAAGCGAAAGAAATTGGAAAAGTGGTTTGTGAAAGTGTCGCAATTCGAGACCGCTTTCAAGTAAGCATTGCAGCAGAAAGAGAACTCTGATTGCAGCATCGTGTATTTTACCGCACTTTTCAAGATCAAGACTCTGGAGAGTGGGAATGCATAGGCTTAGATTAGGGGCATAGCAAGTTAAAAGTTGTTCCTGTTTAAAGTTAAAGAGAATTAGCCATGCAGTAAGTATGAAGTAGATAGGCTATGTATGACCGTCGAGAAAAGATGCAAGAAAAATACAGTAGGCCTATAGTTCAGTGCTCTCGCCAGAGCGAAAAAAGTAGGGGGAGGGGGCACCTGCCCAAAGTGAGAGAGCACCAAAATGTTAACCTAATGAATAAGTCATAAAAAAGCCGGTCACATAATAAACGCCATAAGCTTTCGTGGGGCAACAATATTATGAATGCTGAATGGTAATTTTGCAAATCAAAGTTAACAAACAACTAATCAACATAATAAGAAATCGGTTTATAAGGAGAGGCCACAGAGAAAAACGTAACAAATAATAGCCTAGTGAATTTGAATGAAAAATCATTTAAAATTCAGCCAGAGAACTGGGGAAGCGCTGCAAACTCACTCAGTGGAATCCGAGGGATCGGAAGCTCAGGGAGTTAATCAGAGAGTTTTTGGCATTGAATGGCTAATTTTAACATTGAAAAATCCGATATTGTTGTTCCGATATTAATTTCGTTTGATTTTGCGTTTTTTGGAATTTTTTTTAATTATTGCTGACTTTGCTGTAAACAGCCCTTTAAGCAGAAAGCAGAATACAAAGTTTGGAATTTTTGATGGTATTTTCATTTGATTTAATTATTTTGCCTACTGCACGTAAGCGGCAGTGTAACACAATTGATAAAAGCATCCAACTAGTATCCGAAGGTATAATTATAAGCATGGCGGTTACCTCAGTGGTTTGATTCTGGATAAAGAGGTTGAAGATTCGATACCCACTGCCGCTGTTGCGATTCTATTCAGGCATAACTTACAAAAAGTTTTGTCCCTTTACAGTATATTATGTTTGATTTTTCGTCATGTTAATGAAAACAGTTCGTGCTGAATGGGATGGGGCATTGGGGCAACGCTAATCAAGAAAATTTTTTTTATCGTTATCGGACATTACCGGCGATAATTTTATCGTTTATCGTTTTAGGCATTTTTCGTTTATCGATTATCGTTATCGCTTAACTGAAAAATGAGTTATCGTGCCCAACACTGCTCACACTCCCATGACTTCTTCCGCGCGCGTTTTGGCATTGGTTTCTTGCAGTGATTCTTTCACTTCAAGTTCAAGGAAATATAACTAAATTCGCTTTAGACACGACTTCTGATATTGATTCTTCATCAGTTTCTAACCTTTCAAGAGCTTCCAATGCTTCAAAAACTGTCAATTTGTTGCTATCATGCAAATGTTTCGCCATTGCTATGCTGTATGAAATCAAAAGATGTATGATATATCACTACTTTTAACTTCAAAATGAAACAGTTAGCCTATACCATATTATGTTCACCAATTGACCTAGATTAAGTTTTCATTTGCTAATATATCAACGTTTTGCTTGAGAATCAAAATGTTTGCAAAATAACCCCTAAACTCAACTATTCTGCTCATAATTTGTAAAATCATTTACAATTTACATGCTCCCTTCTGCCCCTAGCGTCAGTTTAAACTGACGGAAGCGGAAATGGTACAAAACTTAAACAAACAATTAATTTTTTCTAAGTATGCAAAATATGGATACAACAATGTTAGTTCTAACTAATTTCGTGGTTTATGTCATTATAACGCGATCCAGTAAAAATTGACACCGCTATAATTACGAACAACAAAAAATATCCATTTTGGAAATTTGATCCGTTATATCCAGTCGAAGGATAAACGGAATTTCACTAAATGTACTATAGTGTTAGGTACAGACCTTACCAACCTCATAACATACTAACTGGATTTCAACAAAACGGTTTGTAATCTAGAAACCATCTAAATGCGCTGTCAGTTTAAACTGACGGTAGGAGGATATGGGTTAATGATGTGCTGTGCTGTTTGACAGTCACCACAAACACAGGCTGGTGAGTCACACAATCCCCAGGTAAACATATTGTGCTTGAAGAGACCAACACCAGTAGCCTACGGAGGCGATTCAGAGTCACCCATTATTTTCTTGGCAGGTCTGAGCCAGGTGGTACCGTAGTGTCTGGTGTGACTTGGAACTGGATGGCCGTGAGATGGTTTCCCAGCGGTCTCTCCATGACTTCATCAGGTCAAAGTGGCCTTCATGCAGCGCCTATAAGTAAGGTGGCAGTAAGAGCTAAGGTGGCTTCTAGAAATAATATTTTACAGAAACTCGGAAACTCTGATTCGGGTGCCCTCCCTGACACAATACGTTCAACGGAACTGATTTAGCCTTATGCTATTCGGTTGCAGAATATGCTTGCCCAGCATGGGAACGCTCAGCACATGCCAAGACATTTGACCCCATATTGAACCAAAGCTGCCGTCTGATTACTGGTTGTCTCAAACCAACCAACATCACGTCGCGGCACATTCTGTCTGAAATTGCTCCCCCCAACATCAAAAGAAGCGTGACCAGCAGAAAGGAAAGATTTTGCCAGGACATGGATTTGAGACACTCACGTATGGCCAAACTCAAGCACACAGGCGTCTGAAGTCAAGAAAAAGTTTCCTTGCTTCAGTTATTCCATTAGGTCAAGACGATGTCGCCGCCAATGTGCGGGTTCAACTATGGCAGGAGGGACTGGCAGCCGGACCGACATTGGCCAATATGGAGCTCACACCCATGGAGAGCCCTCCTCCCGGAAAACTTGAACCGTGGAAGTATTGGCAATGCCTCAACCACTTAAGAACTGGTATTGGAAGGTGTAAAACCTTGATGAGACACTGGGGGTATTCCATGGGGATAACAAGTTGCAAATGCGGACAGGAGCAAACGATGCAACATCTACTCGAATGCCTTGACCTAAAATCAAGGTGCTCTGCACAGGATTTGGCCGAGTTCAACGATAGAGCAAGAGCTTGCGTGATGCGCCCTGGGCTACGGTCGTGTGACACATGATAAGGAACAAGTAGTGGCAAACTCGTCTACGCCAGCTAGTGATATGAAGTCACTTCTAGTCGAACTTAGTGGAGACTAAACTAGACGAGATAGGCTTGGTTGCCATAGTGAATGCTCAAATTTATAAGACATCTATAATGAAAACGCATCTTTCAGCCAGCACATTATACAAATTTAGTTGTTAATGCCTGTGTGCCAGGAGTGGTCTGCGGTGCCCATCGCCGAAGGCTAGTCTCGTAGATTGGTACAGGCAAACTTGGTTATATCGAAAAGATTTTGTATTGCACAATAATGAGCTGATAACGCTTCAATATTCATTGGGGCTGTTTTCTGAACCCAGCATAATCTCCATCGTCACTAGGGTATTTTCTGCCGACGAAAGAGACAATGCAGGATGGCAGCACGACTCTGTTTGACTTGCCCAGAACTTTTCCATCCAACAGTCACTCCAGCACGTGCCTATAAGCGAAAAGCCTGAATTGTTTGAGAGATATAACAGCTTCGTTTAAGCAGGGATATCTAGAACAACAGGATTGCTGACTTTGCAAATTTCGATAAAGCGATGGACACTAGAAGGGTCAGCGCTGTTAACGCCCGAAAATGAAAAAGGCGAAAGCGCGTGTCAATTACGCTGTTGAGAAGTCGCCTTTTCTAGATATCCCTGCTGTGAAGCTAAAATAAGGTCTTGAAAGTGGGCACTCTTAGGCATCTTTCCTAGCAACGCTCATAGCAACAACTAATGGCTGGCCTTGTCTATAACTTAACATCATCATTCTAAACCAAAACTTTGCTGTTAGTCATCCAAGACTATTGAGTATTGAACACAGCTTTAGTTTTCATATTTAATTGATTATTGCATCACTTTTGGGCAAGTTTTAGTCATCAAAAATAGGAAATAAAAAAAACATGAAAAGAAGTAAGAAAATTCAATTTCGTAGTATTGCTAAACAAAGAAAGTTGGATAAGGTTGGTTGTAAGTCTAACAATGGTGGTAGACTTGATGAACTGTTACTGTAACACAAGTGTAACCTTTCCTGTAACACCAGAAAGCCATTCAACAACAGAAGATCAAAGCCCTTTTTGGCAACCTTCCACTTCAGCAAAAAAAATTAGGAAAACAAGACAGTGGCAAAATCTCTGCATATTCAGAAATCTGCCAAATACTCGACAAGTTTTGACTTGACAAATCATGAAAAAGAAGCTTTGACACATCCAAGGCCAGGAGAAAAACATTAAAAGCACTTAATAAAAAATTACAAACCCAAGCAGAGGCAAAAAAGGGTCTACTTATGATAAAGGAGGCTTTAAGGTGTTGAAAATGTTTATTGTTGTTTTTCGTAAAATGTGATTTTTGACCAAGTACCAAATTTTAATCCCAAATATCTCTTTCATTTATTTGCCTATCGCTTTCAAATTTTTAGCACTATCAGACAGAGTAAACATGCAAAGCCTCTGGTCAAAGAATTTTGGAAATTTTGTCCATGATGCTGTCGGCACCCATTTGTTTCATGTTCGAAGATCAAAAATTTTTGAAAAAATGCAACAATTCGAATAACTTTTTATTTTCTCAAAATATCTTTATTTCCTTCCATAGAACTTCAGTTTTGATACTTATAAACATTCTGTTAAAATTTGATTCAAATCCAGTAAGTGGTATTAAAAATATTTGTGTTTGAAATTTGTGTATTTTTTACCACGTATTGGCGGTTTGGGGAAAAACGGCCACATTTTCATTTTTTTTTTGCTTTTTTTAAATTATTTCATCTTCAAGCATCATTTTTAAAACAAGAAATGGGTTGTATGTTGAGAAATCCACATTTTAGTTTGTGCAGTAATGATGCAGTAATGATGCAGTAACCCTCCTATTGTCCACTTCAAAACAGAGTCAGCAATCCCGTTGTTCTAGATATCCCTGCGTTTAAGTATGAATGGAATAATTACGCAGATAGCTCTTGAAAGGCTGTTGAACAGTAAACAAGATTACTCATCTGACAACTTTCCATCGCGTCCTCTGGGCTTGTCATCTTTTTCCCAATTCTTTCTATCAACCTTGAAGAAGGTTTGTAGGACTGCTGGATTGACCAGTGCATGGAATTCGTCCAACACAATGATGCAAGAGGTGCTCTCCGCCATGCCATTGAGCACCTTATCACACTGCCTGATTTCATGGCAGCAAACACATTCCTCCGCACCCGACACAACACAACGGGTACAACGACACCAATTTAGAGGTAAAAGGTGTTATGTCAAAGAAAGTAAGCAACACAGTAAGCCTACTGTTTTTCAAGATGGTGATCTGTTTTAATTAGACTATAACACTGGTACCGGTATTACATAACTTCTTAATCGTTCTGACTCTTCTGAGCAGATGGCACATTCTATGTTCATAAAATTTATTACAAGTAGGCTTAAAAACATTAAATAGGGTATGCAGCTTATAGCTTCTATTGTGTAACTACAAACCTTCTGTATTGTCCGCTTTTGCATTTGATGAACTCTATCCGGCTTAGAAGCAGAAGCATCAGAGGTAGCAGAAGTAAATTTTATGGTGAGAACAAAAAATTTCTTCAGAATGTAACGTTTCCAAAATCCCATATTGACTTCACAATAATTTTTAAAATCATGCTCAAAAAAGTGATTTGAGCAGATAACACTGCTGGGAAAGGGTCCATTCCATTTACAGACTTGATGAGCAAACTTGCACCACTTAATTCGCAAACGTTGATCGTTAGGGAAGGCAAAAAATGTCACCTTGGTACCAGAAACAAATTTTGTGTGAGAGATAGAGCAAATTATCACTATTTTAAAAATTTTGGCTTAGAACTAAGTACAATAATCTAAGAAACGAAGGTGCTAGAGCAGGGCTTCCTGATTGGAGGTGCTCGCACCCCCCTGGGGGTGCGAGCAGCTGTTGCTGGGGGTGCGAGAATCTACCGAGGAAGAAGTGCTATACCGTATATAGAGATGGATTTTGTTTAACGAGGGAGGTGGTAATTATCTTTCAGAGCATTCTATGTTGGCCTATACAGTACAATGCACAACAACAAGATAGGCTACCACCCGACAAGTTGCTGATAACAAAAGGGTTGTGGTCCGAACGTCACGTGATTGGTGGCGGAGGTTTGGGGGCCTCCCCCAGGTGGCGGGGGTCTGGGGGGTCTGATTGGTGGCGGGGGTCTGGGGGCCTCCCCCAGAAATTTTTGAAAAACACTTCCAATTTGGTACCCTCTGAGAGCATTTCCAAAACAAATCAAAAATAAAAATCTGTCAAATTGTGCTTCGCCTATGTCGTGATCATACATCCATTTAATGTTTAGAAGTCATGAACAATCTTAATTTTAACGTTGCAGGACCAAAATCCAGTGTTAGACATGGAATAATAGTTGTCTAAATATTTAATTCGTCATGAATGTTCATTCTCAGATATTCAGTTAGGCCTACACTACAAAAACTAACACTTAGGCCTAAACATTACAACCGCAAGCAATTTGTACAAAAAGCTGGATAAGTTTGCCTCCTGCGTATAGAAGCTTAACGAACTAAATATTGCATCCGCACCTGAACGTTCATTGGCGAAGTAACGTTATATCAACGCTGTAAAAAGGGTAAAGGCATGACTATGAAAGCTAGTAGGCTTGGCGAGGGGACATAAAAAACAGCAACAATTATTTCGGCATTATGATGCTGTGCTCTGTACCGTGACGAGAGACCATTCTGACGAGTTAGTCTAGCCGCTCTAGCGAATGTTCGCAGTGACGTCACTGGGAAAGCACAACTAACCATACCATAACACATCTGATTGGCTAAGCAGGTGGTGACGTTTTGCAAAACGAGTGAGGATTGGATAAAATGAAGGCGTTGTTTGACATTTTTGAATCTGGGAAAGCCAGTCTGATAGTTGCTTACCTGGAGCCTCAGTGATTGTTTCTGACAGAAGCGTTTGCGTTAATTGGCATTTATAGGCAAGACATGCGGTTTGGTGAGGACTTAGACTACTCACAAGCGTTACGAGTAATTCTAGTCACGAATACAGTAATTTTCAAGTTAAAATAGACGTGATAAAAATAATAAGAAGTTAAACCTAGAATTCAGTCATTATATTTTGCATAGTTTTCGCTCAGGTAAGCACTGCTTTCCTTGCTTTCCCTCACCGATCGTCACTGTACATTGGGTACGTATACGATGGTTCTTTGGTCGGGAAAAACGTTTGTACGCAAGCGCATGTTTTCCGGTGTCGTCTGTTTAAAATCCAAAAGGAGATAGCCGTATGGTGTCGACGTGGCATCGTCGAATGCTTCTTGTATGATGCGGGGCTTCCTTGGAAAGACTTGCTTACCCAAATGATTGATTTGTGAAACATCTCTCGGATTTTTAAATACAATCAGGTAGTGGGCATTGAGACTAATTGTCCGATGCTCCTTTCCTTTGTTGAAAAGATTTTGGACGATGTACATTACGCTGATGTCTTTGTGATGACTTCCTTTGGTAAAGAGATTGGTAACAGATTGATTTGTTTCATTCATGAGGTCATCGATTATCAGTAGGTTCCGTTTTCTTACGTCGAAATGATCCGGTGGTGGCAGTCCTTGGATAAATTCCACTGCTGGTATGGATGAAAACAATGGCTGCCATTCTCCATAACACCACGTGATCGATTGTGGTGATGGTGATATCATCTCGTTCACATTTTTTAGCACTTTTGTAACGAAGTTTGTTTTACCACTTCCCGTAGGTCCGCTGATGACGCATGTAAATGGGTGTTGCAATCTTTCATCCATCTCTCCACATTGCACTGCGGTTGTCTGCTTATATAGGGTGATCATGATCTGTAAATTTTCATGATCTTTGTCAGCTTTGCTCTGCAAATCGGGCACAATTTCAGTGAATTTGCACACTCGATACAGCAGCACATGTGCTGGCATGGGAAGAGTAATATATACATGTCCACGTCCAGACAAACCTTACATAATCCACCCCATTTCTCTTTTGGTCTATCATTGTGAGTTTGTTTGGACCACTCTGAGGTGTTTGATTGTTTCTTGGGTGTTTTGCATTTGATTGTGGTGGTAATGTCTGGGGTCTGCTCCGCGGCTTGTGTTCGTTCGGCTTCTTGTGCGTCTGTCACCAAATCGAGTAGCTTTGTGTATTCTCCCTAATTATGTAATTATGTAAACTCTACACTTGGCTTGATAACAATCAGTTGACACTCAACTTGAGTAAAACTAACTACATACTCTTTAACAATAAAAAGACTACACTCTCCGATATGCAAATAAAATTAAATGATACAATAATTAAAGAAGTTGACCACACGCGCTACTTAGGAATCACAATAGATAACAAACTCAACTGGAATAAACACATTGATAGCCTCTCCAAAAAACTATCCTCTTCTTCAGGCGTACTCAGCAAACTTAGAAAATTCACTACTAGAAAAGTTCTAATCAATATTTATTATAGCATTGTACACTCGCACCTACAATATGGAATTATCAACTGGGGATGCGCACCCACAAAATACTTGAATAGAATTCAGGTTAGACAAAATAAGATAATTAAAATCGTTACAGGAGCATTTGAAATGAAAACTAAATTACTGCCACTCTATCAAGAAAATAAAATACTAACTGTTAATTCTACTTATAAACTAGAAATAAGCAAATTTATGTACAAATTTTATAATAATAAACTACCGGAAAACTTCAAAACTTTCTTTACACATGTATCATCTATTCATTCGTATAACACCCGACGTTCAAGTTCCAATTCACTTTATACTAAACTGGCAAATATCCAATTATTTCAAAAAAGTTTAAAATGCATGGGAATCAAGGTATGGGACAATTTACCTCAAAATATGAAAAAAAACATGAACAAAGGCTTCAAATATTTCAGTAAAATGTGCAAAATACACTTCTTCAATAATCAAGAGCTATAAAAACGACATCCACTACCTGACTATGTTAATTGTTATTATTGTTTGTAGTATCTGTATTTGTTTTGTTTTTTCTGTTCTTCCTTCCTTCTTCTTTTTTGTGTCAATTTGCAACAATATTATCAACGCAATACTTTCTTTTGTGTAACTATTTGAATGAGAGAGTGCAGACTCGACGACCTCCTACGCCTTCAGGGCTACGGTCTTTCGCACTCTCTCATTGGATGCACACTGTCAGTTTTTGTTTTATGTGTGTTTCGGCGTTTCGCATCCAAACAAAAATAAAATGACCATCCATCCATCCATCCTCCCCCGGTACACCGCTTTTTTTCTACTAAATCCTTCACCAAGTCCTTGGAAAATCCGAACTGTATAGCCATCGTTGAGAAAGTGTTTTCTAACTTCATTATTAAATTGTCTGTTTGTGGGTTTTGACAGTTGATTTTCCGTATGTACTCCCTCCCTTTTTGCTTGATCAGAAAACCGCATCTGAACAATAATACGGTTAAATACACGACTTGTTGCCACAATCACTTATTGCGGTACCAACCTTGGAAACCATTTGGCGTGTTCTTTCCATGGATCGTCGTCGTGTCTCCAGTCCCTAAGTCCACCCTTGCATGCGAAGCATTTCACTTTGTCCTGGACATGAATGTACTGAAAGCCGGCTTCAGCCAATGCCAGTGGATTGGGTTTATTTTCGCCGGGCCATGTCCGGAATGTGGCCAATCGCGATACCACTGACGTCATTTCCATTTTTATACTTTCTGTTATTGCACCATACGGCTAATGTTCTGTGCAATGGAATGTTATGTATCTTTATGGCAAAACATGTGGGGAATTACCATGGGTGGTGTGATAACTGTCGCATGTCACGATTGTCACGTGAGTGTATTGTTTGGATGTGATCCAGTGGTTGTGATGTTGTCACTTTGCTGTCCAATGTGCTTCGGGTGGTTGTGATGTCACGTATTGTCCTGACGTCACCTGTTGGTTTTCTATAAACTGTCATTCCATGATGGCGTCATCCAAACATCGTTGTCTCACACTTCAATGTACGTCATTGAATGATGTCGTCAAACCAGCTTCGTCATGTGCGACGCCTTCGCCTCAATGTACGTCATCTCATGATGTCGTCATTTCAGTGTCATGATGTCATTGTGACGTCAACCACCAATCCGATTCGGATTGGTATTTGCTTTACACTATGAAGCCCTCCAATACAACACAGCATACGTCATCGAATGATGTCGTTATTCCAGCTTCGTCATCGCGTCAATGCACGTCATTGAATGATGTCATCAATCCAGCAACGTCATACGTGATGTCATAGTGACGTCAAACACCAATCCGTAGGATAAAGCTTACATATAACTACTGCCTTTATTACTGCGAATTACCTAATGTACATTTTCAATCAAGTTTGCTACAGATTAAAGTAGGCTATTTCATGAATTTCACTTAATACATGACAAAGATCAGTGTCAAAACGTGATAATTAAATCTTGTCGCACCAATCTGGTTGCAAGGTGCTAAGTTTAAACTATTTGAGGAACAATGGTTCATTACAGACTCACAGCTGGATTTTTTTTGCAGCTATTTCATACTCAAAGACGGGCAATTTTCCGGGTGGCAATTTTCTCGACGGCAATCTTCCCACACGGGCAATTTTCCGACAGGCAATATTCCCATACGGGCAATTTTCCGGCGGGAAATTTTCCGAGTGCCAATTTTCTGATGGGCAATCTTCCTGTCACGGAAGAAATCATAGGCCTACTCATATGAAAGCAAACGCTTCGAAAATTAAACGGTCTTCCAATGGGCTGTAGGCCTATCTAAGGGGAGGTGAAGGGGGTGATCACTCCCCACTCGTTGGAGTAGTTGGAATGACAAAGACGAGCTGAAAGTTGTGATTGAAATGACTATGACGATTTTAGCCAACTGTCCAAAATCACCCCCCACCCCGAATTCTAAAAGTGGATAGGTCTAGAGCGCCTGCAGTGTCTTCATTATCAGTGCAAGTACTGTTGCTCTATCCTTTTTGCTCAAGTTGATTTGTTTTTATTTTTTACTGTTGTATGTTTCGATTCTGCCTAAGATAATTTCAACTGTGTGGGTTTTATTACTTTCATCTGCCGTTTGTTAATATCTTGAAAGTCGCTTCTAAAGGATTTCATAGTAGGTTACGATTAAAAAGTTGTGTGACCCGATAACTCATGTGTAATTGACAAAGTGGCCCGCGACCGCAAAAAAATTCGTCACCTCTGTTTTTAACAGCTCTATAGGCCTACCAAGCCGTCTCAATCCATAACGTTACAGTCTTATTTTTTCTGTTTGACAACCCTTTTTAAAGGCTCCACCATTCCTTCGACCACCAAAAATTTACATGAAACCTGCTGGAAGTTAATTTATTGCTTTCGATAGCGCCAACAAATGTGAATTTATCGCAAATACACTGCTGACCCTGCTGGTTTAAATTATCACTTGAAGAATGTAGGCTGCCATTGCCTATATTCATGTTGCATCCACGTAAACTGACAATATAGTTATGTAACACGAGCGAAAATATTTGATAATAGCGTGCCCCAATGGAAGCCATCCACGCTACTCAGACAAAGCGCATAGAACTCAGCTTTCGCTCTCCAGCTAACAAGGTTGTGAGTGACGTTAGTTTACAATTTACTTATGCTGATACAATATAGCCTATCGCAAACAAGAAGGCAACTCTATATGGCGCTGCCTTGTCTCTACATAAAAAGCAAGTCTTTTGTTAGCAACTTCTCAATGTTTTCATTTATCAATGTTGTTTGACGTTAATGTAGCGTTAAGTGCATAACGCAAATGAACAATCGACCGCGACTGGCTAATTGAGGGAACTATCCCAGGCTTCAACCGCGCTAGCTGAGTGAAGGAATTATCCCAGGCTTGGAAAGCACTGTCTTGTGTCTAGTAGGCTACTTAGCAACGCAACTAAAATGTTTTCATAGCAAGTTTTCATACACTTCGCAGTGAGTCGAAAATATTGCAGTGAGAAAGAGTTTAGGTTAGAAAAAGATTATATCACTTTGACAAAATTCAATTCTTAGAAGACTTGCCAAGTATTAGGCCTACCGCTGATTTTGGCAAAAGTGTCATAGACGGTATGTAGACTTACTTCGAATTAACAGTTCTGTTTATGGTTACACTGTAAATGTACTAGATTAGAAGGAACAGCAAAAAATAAAAGTTAGGTTTTGAACCGATTTGGTATTGATAATATTTTTTGCATGTTTTGCACTATCGTGGTCGATTTATTGCCATATTAAGCTGTAACTGTTGCTTGATGTGGGTGCTTTTCAATTATTTAGGATGCAATATCCAGGACCAGACCGCAGAGCAAGGGGGCCAACTTTTTTTTAAGGGAGGGAGGCCGAAAAAGTTTAAATAATTTTGGCATTTTAACCTCTTAAATATCGGTATCCACAAAAATTGCAATATATCAGATTTGTGTTAAGACCAATACTGGTCTCTTATTTTATCCGCTAGTTAAATCACGGCAACCATATTACAATGACCAACATAACACAGCAATTGTTGACTTGTATAAATAGCGGTGCTTGTTATGAGCAAAAACTGTAACTGGCTCGAAGAAGCTAGTGCCGAGGATTTTGATAACTTAGGCTATATGATTACATTCCGCCTATACACCCGTGAGCTGGTCTATTGCAATTGCAGTCGCGGATGTTTAGATGCAAACCGTCTCACAAACAAGTCTAAATCGATAGATTTCGATACAGAATATTCACAGGCCATAGGCACCAAGTTTGCCTGTCTTGGTCGTAACATGCTCCGTCTAGTGCAGGAGTTCTTAAACAGGGGTCCGTGGACCCCCAAGGGGTACGCGGACTAGTTTTAGGGGGTCCATGAAGGACCAGTGAAAATCTTAGTGTATAATTTCATAAATGGCATATTTTTTTTCAAAAGAAAAGAGATTAAGTTCAAACAACGCTGATGATTTTCCTCAGGTCATCGTTATTCATTGCTTTTTACATCATCATGCATTAGCTTCGAAAACTCTTCCTACAAATTTGAAAGAAATTTTGTCTAGTAGTGTGAAAATCGTTGATTTTATCAGAGGTCGTGCTTTGAACCATCGAATATTCAAGAGGTTATGTCAAGAAATGGGAGCGGAACATGAAGTTCTCCTGTAGGCTTATCATACAAAAGTTCGCTGGTTGTCAAGGGGAGAAGTTTTGAAGCGCTTATTTGAACTTCGAATGGAAGTTTCTTTTTTTCTAAGAGACAAAACTTTGAACTCTCAAAGCAGTTTAACAGTGAAGAGTTTATTCAAGGGTTAGCTTACTTGGCGGATGTTTTTACTCATATAAATGAGCCATGAGGTAAATCGTTCTATTCAAGGCCCTGCCGTTACAACTATGGACGCTTCTAAAAAACTTAAAGCTTTTCAGGACAAGTTATCTCTGTGGAAAAAGAGATTGGAGACTAACAACTATTCTAATTTCTCAACGTTGGAAGAATTGATGCTTCAAAATGGAACTGCAGTTTGTAATGCTCTACCATCTTCTCTGCACACAGACATGTGCAGACATTTTTAAGCACTGCAAAACTCTTTCAGAAGTTACTGCTTAGCCGCAGAGGATATTGAAAATACAGCATGGATAGCCTTACGTTACCCTTGTCTCGTTGAACTGAAATTTATCAGCCATGAGGACCTTGCAAAAGATGAGTTCATTGAACTAAGGGCAATGGAATCATTAAGAATGTCCTTCAATTCGAAAAGTATTTGCGATTTTTGGAGTTCGTTGACCCAAGCATATCCTCTTTTGGTAAAGAGAGCCACGGCTGTTATAATTCCTTTTGTGACTACATGTTTATGTGAGTCAGGATTTTCATTCTTGGTAACTATCAAAACAAAGAGTCGAAACCGGTTGGATGCAAAGGATGACAATCAAAAAAGTTTTTCGGACTAGGCCACAAAGGGGGTCCACGCAATCCAAATTTTTTTTAAGGGGTCCGCGTTAAAAAAAGTTTAAGAACCCCTGGTCTAGTGGGAGCGTCAACCCTTGTTAACACTGAAAATCCACACTCACAAACGGCAGTGCTAGATCCAAATGTAGCAGTATCTGCTGCAAGGTTGAACACTTTCGGAAAGGCAACTTTTTGTTCACGTTGCTCGACTAGCTGTTCAACTAGCTGTTGCTCGAGAATGTTGGAATTTTTCCAGGGGGGCAAGGCCCCCGGCTAGCTACGGGCCTGACAATACCTATTCCATTATTTTAGTTTTGTTCTTCTTTCACCCTATGTGTAAACCTTGTAGGTCGTGTTTTTTTTTCTCAGACGCTCTGTGAGGGCTTCTTATGTTGTTCTACAAATCTTCTGCGACCTTGAAAAACCCAGTAGCTTAGGCTAAGTAAAGTTTATGTCAAAATTGAGTTTTGTAAATTTTTGAACTTTTGTTCCTATATATATGTCGTTTGTTGAGTTGAATAACAAGCAACGGGTTAAGTTTAATAGCAAGCTGAAATGATGCATAAATGTACATAAAACGTGATTTGGTTGCAATAGCATTGGTAGCATAGTTTACTAAAATGGAAATGACAGCGTTGAATGTTAGTAGGTATGGGCAGGGGCGTAGCCAGCACAAAAACTTCGGTGGGAGCAATTGAGGATTATAACACACGTCATTGAGCCCCGCAACACTCCCAGAAGAAAGTGTCTGCGGGGCCTACCCAAACGACTTTTGGAACAAATACCTCAAAATTGCTCATTCTGAGAGTATTTTCAGGTTTCAGTCTACAGCAATAGTAAAACTGTCAAATGATGCTGTAACAGATGGTGAAAAGTTTGTTTAAGTTACATAATACCAAAACAACTACAGGAATACATGAAGCAGACCTATAGGCTAATGATTGGTTCAATGGAAGGCTTCAGTTTGTCAATAAGTATCTTTCATACAAAATACAATACGTTACGCTATTTGTCTATTCGAGATTCGCGAAGTTGCATCGGGAAATGAGCAGCATTGCAACAGAGTTCGATGTCGAGTTGAGGAAAGTGGGTAAAATTTTCAGTGTGCGTTGGGTTGCGTCCTCACATCGTTCTATCAATGCTTTGTGGAATAGTTTCCCAGCAATGTATAAACACTTCACAAACCTCACAGAAAGGAAGAATATTCGAGCAACAGATCGGGCCATGTGTAGATGCCTCTGCATCAAAATGACCAGTAAGGAATTCGTAGAAGATCTGGCGCTACCATTTAGCATCGATGTTTTCGTTTACGTCATGGTGCCATCCGAACAGCGTTTTTTTTTTTTTTGCAAAATTTTGCGCCAGCGTTTCGGCTGTAATATGGGTTTGTTAACTCATTTCAAACTACTCCAAATGGCATATCTTCTTCTTCAAACCGTAAATCAGCTTCTTTTACATAGATTCAACGTATTCAGGCCTTCGATCAATGTAAAATGACTTGTTAAAAACCCTTGTGACGAAACAAGGGTTTGCCTGGTTTTTAAACTCCTTCAAGGCAAGTGAACTCATGCAAAACCTATTCAGCTTGACATGAATTCAACGTGTCCAGGCCTTGAATCAACGTGAAAAGATTCATTGAATAGCCAGTTTGAACTGAATTTCTCAAACCTGCTTGTAAACAGACCAGCTTTTTCCTTACAAAGCAAAATTATAACGATGATTTATTGAAGCCAAACTACTTCTGATAGATAACAGAAGCTTTAGGGAATTCACCGAAGCGATACAAGTTGTATACGACCGTAAATGTTGTTCTAAAGTTAAGCAACAAAAATTTGCGTCTATATACGCTTGCCGGGTGGCGCAAGCAAAACGCGCGCGCGTCTATTGACTAGGGCCTTGGCCTACCATATTTTCATCACCCAAAAAGAGGTCATGTTTAGTAAGCAAGTAAAATGCCAGTGGATTTTTACGTTTAAACAATTTTTACATCTTCTTAGGCTAGGCTAGGCCTATAATCATCTATGTAGCAAAATTGACAAATAAAAAACATGACATATTTATTTGTCAGATTCAGCCAATGAACATTTTGCTGTTCATTTGATTTTCTCCACAGAAAACATGCGTTTTACATTTGCATTTTGAGCCATAGCTTATTGTAGATGAAGAATTCAGAGATACGTCTGACAATAGAAGAGCTTTTGTTTATCGGAAATTATCTCTGTTTACCGTAAAATGACAATTGACACCGATAGCAGTTTAAAAAATCTTGTTGTGATAACCTGCATTGCGCTATTAGCATAAGGCGTGGATACTCACTGCATGCTCATGGTTAGGCTACTTGTTAATTCAACTATCCGCATACTTGCTTTACGTCTAGCTTACTGCAAAGGCATTGTTAAGAAAAACAGCTTACTGGTAACTTTTCAACTGTCTTTCCAAACAAGTAGTCTTTAAATATGCTCTATGCAACTTTTACTAACTGTCTTCTGTAGCTGACTGTACCAGCTGCACTACAAAACTTTCTGAAATTTTGAAAAGAACCTCATGTTTCCCGCGCTAAAAACTACCGCCCTGGTAGTGTCCTAAGAATAAGGCAATCGCTGTGAGCCTTCGCATCTCCTTCTTTAGATATCCCTGGAAGAATTGCTCGATTTTTAACAATTCATTAAAAAAAATCTATAGTTTTTCAATATTTGAACTATTCTGTCCATTTTCTAATGTGCCATCATTTAAACCAGAGGTGACGAACCTGCGGCCCGTGAAAGAATTTTGTGCGTCCGCAAAACAATTTGACAATCGCTCATGCATTAAAGCCAAAAGACATCTCAAAGCTCAAAGGCAGCACGTACCTGCGCGAACAGTTCTTTTCTATAATGCACTTTACAAAAAGTCGTTACATGTCGAGGCTGACAGATGAAAATCTTAGTAGCCTATGTAGTTGAGAATTGCCACATCGTCTGTTCGACCTAATATTGAACGCTTAGTCAACCAAAAAACTTTCCAAAAATCCCACTAAGCAAAAAAATTCAATGCTTCAATGCTATTTTTTAATATTTTATGCTTCAATGGTGCATTAGATAGCTTCAGCTGTATGATTTGCATGGGCTTTTGTTTGTTGTTTGAAAAAGAAATTTCATTAACTGATGTGTTGTTTCGGAGCATAATGGTCGAAACATTTAGTCAACTTGAGCAAAAAGGATAGAGCCAAAAAAGAAGAAATCATACTCATATGAAAGCAAACGCTTCGAAAATTAAACTGTCTTCATTATCAGTGCAAGTACTGTTGCCCGATCTTTTTTGCTCAAGTTGATTTGTTTTTATTTTTTACTTATTTTTATTTATTTTTTACTGTTGTATGTTTCGATTCTGCGTAAGATAACTTCAACTGTTTGGGTTTTATTACTTTCATCTGCCGTTTGTTACTTTTCATGAACAATACTTCTAAAAGATTTCAGTCGCTTCTAAAAGATTTCATAGTAGCTAGGTTACGATTAATAAGTTGTATGGCCCGATAACTCATGTGTAATTGACAAAGTGGCCCGCGACCGCAAAAAGGTTCGTCACCCCTGTTTTAAAATTTTAAACAAAGCTAATGCAAGCTAGCTATTAGGTTTAAGACGCCTTTGCACTAGCTTTGATATAGATCGAACAGTTTAGCATCATCAATGCCAACATTTTTCTCTGACAGATAATTCCACACACCGCTGAAAAGCGTTATCCTGTTCTTAGGTGTACTGGTAGCATGCATTTTCTACCTCATACCTGGTGGAAAAGGGATTCAGCTGTGTTGTTCTGCTACAATGCTACATACCAAACTGCGAAACCCACTTGACATATCCATAAGAGGTGATCTTCGAATGTTTCTCACTGACTTTACACCGGATGTGAAGAAACTGGCACTTTCTCACAAAGTCCAAGGTTCACACTGACTACCAGTAGGCCTATACTGTTTTCATGCTCACAAATGTATATTTGCTTTTCATCAAATATAGTTACTAGTTTCTAAAACCCTTAATCCTTACAGCCTGTTTCACCCTAAAAGGGGGATCATCAAAAGGTCCTTATTCTAATTGAAATAGAATTCTATTCGAATAAGGACCTTCTGATGATCCCCTTTTTAGGGTAAAATAGGCTGTAAGGGTTTTAGAGACTGGTAACTAGCCTATGTTTGATGTAATTCGCTCTGCTTGGCTTTTTGCATGGTATTGAGCACTTTTGTAGTATTAATACTATTTATTCTTTTATATTCGCTTTTCGTAATTAATCGTTTTTGTCGGGGTGCGGTAACATTTTTCCAGTTCATGAAGGGGGCGTTGGGCCAAAAAAGGTTGAGAAACACTGTACTAGAGTTATGGTTTGCAGCAATCGAAGTTCCATGGCAAGAAGGGGAGCAGAGATTACGAGAAATAAAAGAGATATTTCATGTCATCACTCCTACTTCCGATTTTGGATTGTACGTAGACAATCCTTGTCATATACCAGATACGATTAACTTTCTGTACTATACATGATTGCTATAAGTTCTGCTGAAACCGTACGTGGATTTTTGCAAGTGACCTTGGTCATCACACCGCTACGATCACGGCTGACCATATCGCTTGTTTGAGCATTGTTGTTCATCAGCATCATTGGACCACATCCTCATTTATGGAATGGCACTGCGGCAAAGTGGTTGCGGACTCATCGATCGGCTGTGGATACTCAGGCTAAGCATTCTAAGCTGAATTGAATAAACTCAGGTCTGTGCAACAACTGTTTGCTGGCTAAAATCAAGGACTGTCGATCGTGGTGCTTATAACTTAGCCCATAAAACCAAAGACCTGGCAGACATGCTATTTGTTTTGTATAATTCAATTCAATTTTATTTTTCATTGCTGGCGTGAACATGAAGAGAACGATAAAGTAAACACACGAATTTCACACCAACAAAAAGAAAAGATGACAAAACCAAAAAGGTTTAAAATATGCATCAATAAAACAATGTTTGAAAAACATAATGCTAAAAATACACAGCCACCAAACTTAGAAAAGAAAGCGAAAAAAGAAAACTTTTATTTCGTCGATTGTAAAATAGACCTACAATTAACACTAGCAAGAGCAAGTAGGGCGATTTAACACAAAAGAAATTCAAAAAGTGACAAGTTTCCCCAATGGTTCCGAAGTAGGGGAGGATGGGGGGGATATATCCCCACCAATAATTCAGAAGAAAAAAAATAGTTGCTATGAAGTTGTACTTCGATTTAGTTGTTTGCAAGCATCTCGAATTGCTGTTGTTTTTCTTTTATTGATGTTTGATCACAATTCTAAAATGTCTTGGATTTGAGGCTAGACAATGAAGGACCTTCATTGAAGGTATTAAGGACGAGTTGGACCAGGCCACTGGCCACGGCACTGCGGTAATGAAGAAACTGCAGAAACGTATTTGGGCCTTGTGCTGATTTTGAAGCCTTTGGCACTTAGGCCTATACAGCAATTTAGTATCACGTTGCAAGGAGAAAAGCTTGACATTGACTCTTGTGAGGAGCTGTTTCAGACCCTGAAAATCACTCGAGATAAATATCGTGATTCGGAGTTTGAGAAAAATTACAAAAATGCAGTTTCACTTCCTGAAAAATTTGCTGTCAATTTTATCACGCCTTTGCAAGCACCACGGCAAAAAAGAGTTCCTGAAAGATTGGTTGGAGGCTCGATGGCAGCTACTGCAGACACTCAACTGCATTAAGTTATAAAATACTTTACAATCAGTTCATGGACAGAGTTATGTCTGAACTGACCGAACGGTTTGAAAGTAGCCTGAATTCCGATTCTGCAAAGTATAAAGAACTTGCACGAATTGTCAGGACCGGCTTAGTTCCTGAAATGGTTAAAAATTATCCAGAGTGGAGACAATCGATGAGTTATCAAATTGATTCATTCAGCAAGGCAACAGGATCAAAATCTCTGTACAATGCCAAAAGAGCTTACCAGGCCTTGTCCAAGTTGGAAAAACCTCTCTATTCTCAAATGCTCCAGCTGATTAATTAAGATCCTCTTTTTGCCTGGTAATCTCTGCTGCTTGTGAGAGGTCGTTTTCCAATCTTCGTAGATTGAAAACTTGGCTGAGAAATACTTTGGGATAGGAAAGGTTAAGTGCTAGCATTGTTTGCAACATTCACCAAAATATTCTTAATGACATCAGTAGGGCAACCAAAAGTCAATAAAGTCAAAATTTTTCTGCCTTGTTCAAAGTTTATAAAACGTCCAGAAACTAAATTTCAGGCTGACATGAAGAGAGGTTTCAAAGTTATTAAGTCAAAAAAAAGTCAAATTTTTTGGTTAGGTCAAAATTTTCTTTTAACGTAGTTTTTCTTCTCTCTATTGATATTTTATTAAAGCTACACAGATACTGATTTTTTGTTGCAATTTATGTTGCTATTCTGACGTAATAATCCATTTGTTGCAATTTCTGTGGTAATAGTCTTGTTTCGCCTTGCCAAATTGGAAAATGGGACGAGATGATATTTCACCACATTTATATAGCCTGCTGAGGAACTCCCAAGCAACTTCTGTATCAGTAGTGAGAAGTTTGTCCATTTTAGAAAAAAATTTGACGAGAGACAGGAATTTCAAAGGCGATAATGTGAAACATTACTTGATGTTGAAGTATAATACTGCAGAATCCCCTCAGTAATTTCGGGATATTTAAAGACACTCCATATTTACTTTTTGCAGTTTTTCAAGTGATTTTCGTTAGGCCTACATGTTCGTTAGCTGTGGTGTCATTGAGTCTTCCACATTTTTCTTTTATTTTATTAGAAAAAGAAGATATTCTTACCTTACGGTTTGATTTCTAACATGCTTTGTATTTCGCATTTGGGTTGCAAACGCAGAAAGTTATTGGTCAAAATTAGGTCAAAATTTGTAAATTATAAAGTCAAAATTTTAAGTTTTTAGGTCAAAAATTTGGTTGCCCTAGACATCAGCATAAATGAAAGTGCTAATGTATTTTCAATGCGCACTACCGTAAGACGCAATTCGGTTGTAACACGTTCTTGTGATGTGTTTGAAATTTAGCATTTTTGTCGTAAATTTGCAGATGTTCTTCTGTAGCTACGATTGTTTTCAGTTTCCTGATTAGTGACTTTGTCCTAGAGTGCACTAATAAGTGTAGTAATTCTAGTGAAGGAGAGGGCAAGAAGAAAGGTATAACTTGTGTTTTTTTTTTGGAAAAAGTAAGTATTCATTGGAAGGTTATAGGTTGGAATCCCGCTGGAGGTACCAATTTTTCTTTGCTTGTTTCTTAATCTTGCAGCAATCATTCACAAGAGCACTGGTAGCGCTTTTATCTCCACAATTTCTTATCTGTATATTATGCTGTTAGCAGCTAATTTACCGAGGTCCGGTGATTGTTAAATAAACTTAATCCCGGTACCAGAACCACTAAAATAGTGTATAAACGTATGCACCCCCCCCCCCCCCCACCCAATGTTCAATATCGTCTAAAATTTGATAAAATTTTGATTCATCCCCCCCAATCCTAAACTAACTTCGGCACCACTGAGTTTCTCGAAGTTTTTGTTTGAGAGTCTCGCATTCAAAACTTGGTTGTGATATCATAAAAGACTCAGAAAAATAAAAATTGCAGGAAGCCGGTTCAGTGTGACCATGCGGATTCAGAAAAAAAGTAAATAAAAATAGAGATTTAATTAAATATATATTAAAATACAGACATACTACTTCTGTTCAAATAAACTTTGTTCAATCAATTTCACTTTCCAAAAGTTTTACAAAAGTTACAAGTGAAATGATTTTATGGCGATTTAAATGAAATTATACTGTATTTTCACGAAAAAGGTAGTGATAAAAATGCAAAAAATTGTAGTCAAAAACAAATTAAGGAGAAAGATTATAGTTGAAACAATTTGTATAAAACATTAAAGCTACAGAAGTAAAGTAGTTTTGATGATACGAATTTTAGTACAAAAAATAAAAAAGGTCTGACAGCACTACGGTAGGCTACTTCTAAAAATATAGTTAGGCTACCATTCAACTTCAACATATAATTTAATCAGCAATTTGATGACAAAAATAAGTAAATAACTAATTTGTACAATTTAAAGTTGTATTTTAAGGATAAATAATCACATCTTAGTCCAACACGGGCAGCTTTTTTTGATATGACCGAATTTCTATTGGAAAGCCTACTTCTTGTCTTCTCTTTTTTTTCACATTTTTCTCACATTCCACTTCGTAATTCCCTTGCAAACTTTTGACAAAGATGAAATTGTAATTTTTCCTTTATATTTTCTTGAATTTAGCTTATCTTCAGGACCTAAATTTGCACAAATCCAGTTTTTAAACTTGGACCTGGAGAGCAAAAATCTTGCTTCCGATATCCAAATAGCGCGGGAATCAAATCCAAAATAATCTCGTTTGCACCAACTTGTAATGTGCTTGTGCTGTATTTGGAGTTGTTTAAACTGTTCATAACTGAATAAGATTTTAGTGTAAGCCTAACTGTCACATTGGCAGCTTATTGGTTCTTACTAGCAAAGCTGCAAACAGAATCGCTCATTTCAAAAAATGCATTTCCTCACTTTCCTACAGTCAATTTTTTTGCAAGTTTGCTTAGAATTGGCTTATACAAATAAGTTTTCAATTGAATTAAGGGATCGGAATTAGCTCATGCAAAGCGAGTTTCTAGTATACACAGTAAAGAAAAAGCAAATTCAATTCAATTCAATTTGTTTTTCTTTGTCGGAAAATAACAGCAATGATAAAGTTACCAACAGTTTACGGGAATAAAACCAACAAAAGGAAACGGCGGCAAAGCCAAAGAAGTTTAAAACGTGTATGCGATGTAAATTTAAAGGATACGTCGATGAAAGTAAATTTAAGCACGGCCACCAAACCTAACAGTTTAAAATAGATAAATTAGTTGCAAGAATCAGTTGCATCTACATACCTAAAGCAACTATAGGTCTGGCAGTTGATAAAGTCATGCGGGGACAACTGAACCTTACAACCAATACAAAAAAAGAAAAATTAAAAACACGAGTATTTAAGAATAAACGTACGGTGAGCTTATTATACAAAAAAACTATGTACACTGTACAGTGCTTCGTTTTTAAATAAAATGAAGTGTTTGCAGCAACAACAGTGGTGCAGTTTTAAAGTAACTTAGAAATCGATAACTGATGTGTTCAGGAATATAGGCCTACACTAAGTTAATTATTAGCCTATTGTTTGAACATGTTATTAAAGTGATGATCATAAATGATGAAAAATGTAGTGAAGAAGATATGAAAATGGTCAAAGGCGATTGCAGTGTAGCAACCAAGCCAAATTTCAAACTTACAGTATGTATTTATTTCAGATTCAACCACGTTTTCACGTTTTGTTGCTTCTACCTTTTTCTGTAGGCTACGGTACTTCAAGCTATGTTTTAGCATCGGTTGTTTTTCGATATGATGTTCAGAAATGAAAACAAACTGAACAATGTTTCATTTCAAAAAGGCAAAGATTGTTGGCTAACCTACACCACTTTCTTATACAAACTTTGTCTATAACAACACAGCTAGGTGTTAATAGAGCCCCCCCCCCCAAATAAAATCCTAGGAATACACCCCTGCAGTGGGCTACCGATAAGCAAAATGTTCTTAAAACAACAAAATTGCATATAGACTTACCCATTACCTTTGACTACTGTTAGCAGGGAAAGTGTTTGGCCTACATGGCTAAAGGCCGCATGAATTTAATAAAAGATCAATAACCTTTCTTCATTAACTTTTGCATTGATCACATGCCTAGCAGAGGTGAACGAAGTCCCTTTTTTTTTACTCCGGCTGCGCTCCTGTTCTGAAAGTATTCCGCCTAAAAATACCTGGGCTTTTAAAAACAAAATCTAGCAGGTTGGAATTTTTAAAAAAAGCCTCTCTGTGGAGAACGCAATGAGTCCATACAGCACTTGGGGCTTTGTCTTTGATGCGTTTTACCACACCAGACTATGTGTGGCCCAACGTATGGAAAACTTTGTCACGGTTTGCCCTACACAGTGTTCGTGATATATAGTGCACGTTGCAATGTACTGTATATCCGGTAATTTTGGCAAGTTAATTTATGTTTGAGACTGAAATTTTTGTTGTGTTTACATTTAGTAATAACAATAATAAAAAAAAACTGTTAAAAGTTCTTGCACTACGAACATGCTACAAAGCTTTCCGATGTCTCGACGTGAAACACTTCATGACTTGTGTCTACATTTTACAGTTTTGTGATCGATCGCTTCACGTTTTAAATTTATTTTATGGTCATTTTTCGCCCAAGATACAATATGCCTAAAAAACAAGCGACCCAAAAAAATAATGGGGCGACCCAACGCTTGGGTCGCGACCCAAGCGTTGGAAACCACTGATTCGTAGAGCATGATACTTAGCACACAAGTGTTATACATCCTCCCTCGTGTCTTGTAAGATAGGTGGTGTGATTATTATGTAAATTCAGAATTATTATCTATTTTTTGTATTAGCGCAAATTTTAATTAATTTTTGTTTAAGTCAAGGGTAAGGAAGACATGAACATTATTTCCTAATAATAGAAACCAAGTTTTTGTTTTTTGCTTAGGCCTATAGTTTCGCGTGGGAGTGTTTCAAGCAAAATGCGGTGTACTTTAAAATTCTGCTGTTGTTTTATCGTTCCTTTGCTTTGATTTTCATTTCGAGTTAAACTTCTCAAACAAAAAATGCCCTTTGTCCTGTTCGCTTCAAACACCTCGTTTATAGCGACTTGACCACGTTTCAGCAAAACCAATCAAACTTGTTGTGCATTCAGCCGTCTGGCCTTTTTTTTTGTGCTATATGCCTATATCGCTTTTCATAATTGGTTATGCTATTCAATTCATGTACAATGCACGTACTATCAACGCGTTCGAGCATAAAACGTTATTGTCTACTTGTCAATTACGTAACAAGCGGCTCGTGATGTCGTATTGTTTCATGACATTTACACGGTGGTCGGTAAGTCAGTGAATCTAATCTGTAAGCATGCGGCGTCTAATTTATTAAGCCTATTGTTGTTCCAATTTATTCCGATCAAAGTGGGTACATCAGGCACAAACAGTGCACCGTGCCTGCTTACGAATAAAATATGATACCGTACCAAGACTGTTTATTTGAACTATGAAGCTACAGATGACCGTCTATAATATATTTTTTGCGTGAGGCTTTTCGCCAAAAAAACTGTAAACGTTATAATTATGACGTCATTATCGTGATTGTAAGCCGCGGGAAACCTAGCGTGTGATAGATCATTTGTAGGAAGTGAGTTACATTCATAGCCCCACTTACATCCATACTTAATCAAAAAAGTTTTCAACCGAAAAACAAAACGTCGATTAAATTGACTCAACAATCTTGCCCCTCAGATCATGAGCATAGGCTATAGCCTAATCCAGTGGTTTGCAACCAGGGTTCCGCGGAACCCTAAGGTTCCGCCAGTAAGTCTAGGGGTTCCGCAAGTTTACATTCAAATACGAGAGTCTATTTTATTATTACAGTATATGCATAATGTTTAAATACTATCAAATATTGATTAGGTTTGCCACTGTTAATAAATTTTCTACACATTAACATGTTCGCTGCGATCCCGAATTTTCGTTGTTTTCTTGGGGTGCGATTATACCTTTAACTTTCTGCTTTCTGCCAAATTCCGTCGACATGTTTTCTTCGCTTCAGACAGTTTAATCGTTTGTACAGTTATACCGGTGGGTCAAATCGCGATGAACGTGGTAGAGATCATTTTGTAATTTTTTAAATGTAATTTTTCACAGTTTGTATTTTTATTGTACATAAATAAATCTGAACATGAGTATTTTAATTTAATTTTATTAATCAAATGATGTTTTTTTAGCATAAGGCAATTAAATTAATGAACAGGGGTTTCTCAAACTTTGGAAGGTTCCATTGGGTTTCGTTCCACCAAAAAGTTTAAAACCATTGGCCTAATCATACCAGGTGTCACAATCAATACGCAAGGTCTCACGACGGGCAGCTTTGTGTTTTGACCGAACGTGCTGTTTTGGTTGTAAAGTTCTTGTACGATATGTTGTGTCATGACGTCACAAGGATGTTTAGCAGTAGACCTTTGATTGCGAAATCTTTATTATGTAACGTATTTCCAGAACATTCTGTGTACGTGGAAGCCTGGAATATTCTTTTGCTTATCACAATTGCCAGGTGTTGTTTGTTATGATGTAACATTAACATACCTTCTCGAAGTTACACTAGACCAGGGGTCACCAAATGGCGGCCCGCCACACTGCATCGCTGCGGCCCGCGGAAGGTATCAGCGTGCAAGTTTAACCAAAAATACTTTTCTTGAGGAGTCAATGAGCATGAAGGTAAAAAATACTTTCCGGGGAGCATATTTTCGCTTTGCATACGATTCCACCGACAGACCATTCAGATTGTAGTTCTAGGGTGGGGGTCGCTTAACGTTATTCCAATGCGATGTCCAGCCACACTGTCCAAGTGGTTGATTAAAACGTCTGTTTTCGAATTTCGAAATTGTCTGTGAGCATAGGGTTGCTTATTTTAAGTTTGTAAGTGTCATGTAAACACTAGTGTGCGTTTCACCGTTATTGTGTTTCACGAGCAGTGTTCCCTTTAAGCAAGTTTTTGTTAGCAAAATAGGCCGGTGTGCCAACTCAATTTATAATAAATTGGCAAAATATTTTTTAAATTTAAAGACATTTTCTGATTGTATCAAGAAAATGAAATATCTTCTGACAGGTGTTGGTTGCATTACTTCTGGTTGTATTATTGTTGTATTTTCATAAGACAACTTCTGGTTGTATTATGAAAATATTTAGTTTATTACTGCAAAATGTTGTTAATCAACAATTCTTATGCTGATAAGCACCGCAAGTGACAGTTGTCTAATAATCAAGAAATACGGTTTTATAGACTCTCACAAAAAGATGAAAAACCAACTCATTGCTTCTTTAGAGGGAACACCGTTCATGAGTTACGATAGAAACGTTTTTTTCGGTGATTTCTACAAGCGTTTGTTTCATGGTGCCTAGTTTGTTTCTCCCTGTTATTGGAGCCTATTTTTCGCTGGTATGTTAGCAGCATAGCAGGTCACTGTTGTTGCCTGTATTGCGATGTGTCAAACATTTCTTTGGTTACTGAAACTGTTAATTGCAAGATATCTTTTGCGAAGCGAAGTGACAACATCACTCTTGCTTGGCGATGAATATTCTAATGAAACCGTTCGCCTGCTACAATTGCGCAAAACAAGTGGCTTCGTTTATTAGACGTTCTTAAAGAAGTCAAAAGTGTTGTTAGAGGAGCTTGGCCTGGCAGTAGCGTTGTTCGACTAATTTTGTTGCTGCGGTATTCTAAGATAAATAGCAACAACATGTAACGCTGAATACTGGGTAGCCTACGAAATGCGTTCATTTCTAGCATCAGAGTCAACCTACCTAAAATTTTATTAGTGCGGCCCGCCACAGCTCTCCTTAGTGCCAAAGTGGCCCGCATGCAAAAAAGGTTGGTGACCCCTGCACTAGACCATCAAACCTGCTATAAATACAGTGGTGGCGTGATTTGCAAATTAATATTATTGTAGTAGTAGTTGGCAATAGATGCAAAGATTATTATTTATTGTTGATCGAGAGTTGAAGTTATTGAATACGAGTAAATGAAAGTTGGTAGGCAACTATTATAATTTGTGATTGAAATTAGAATCGTATGAGAAGCTGTGAGTGGAATACGATAAAGTCGATTAATACTCGCAAGCGTTAGAATCTATTGCTATTTACTGTTAGCCTACTGTTACTTTGATTATTTGCTGGAAGTGCTGAACCATTCGTTAAAGTCCTTCAAGAATTTTCATTTATCATTTTACTAGTAGCACCATCCGATCATTTAATTGACTGCTTTTCGGTAATATCCTATTAAACAACGTCATTAATCCTTTCTAAGTCTCTTTTCTGGTAAGAGATAGAAAGATTCGTGACACCAGGCTTGTCCTTATGATCATGAGCATACCAAACCTACATCTTGTAACATTTTATTCGCTTATTATAAGACTAGTTTTGTTTCTGTCGCAGAGTAAAACTTAGTTAGCCTAGCTCCATTCAATTTTTTTAGTAACCATCCTATGAAAATTTTCTGTTCTCGCCAATGATTCAAAGCAAAAATATGGCGTACATAGGCGACTGGCAAGTTTAATGTTCTGTACTTCACATTCATGACTATGCAGCAGAGCCTGTTGCCGCATTCAGGGAAATGAAAATTCTCTGGTTGCATTGCGCACCAGTAGCCTTGACATGGGTGTTCAGGGGGTATTTTTGGAACCGGGTCCGAGATGAGGAATTTCCCTTCTCTCGACTACGCCCCTGGGTGTAGGCTAATAAACTTTGATTTTTTTATGCTTAGACCTATCAGCAATCAGTGTTTTGTGCAGGTAAAAGAGGTTTAAAAAGTAAAGGCCAAAATGTTAACAAATTTGGACTAATAACGCAGAATTTATCATCCATCGCGATCCCCGCTGGCAGCAGATTGCGCATCAACATGGGTTATTTGTTTCCAAAAGGGTGATTTTGAGCTAACTTGCTCGCAGTGTCACTAAATTGAGTCCGGTCCCTGCCTGAATGTTGTCTTGCCATCGTTTTGAATTGTCTGCCACGTTTTCTCTTTCCTTTGACTTTACCTTCTGTGCAAACTTTGCTGATTTAAAATTTTGATGTTTTAGTGTGGCCGAAGAGTTTCAGAACTTTTGATTTTATTGTTGCTGTAATTGGATGCAGCATTGTCATTGTCAATAGATCTTCTATTTTTATTAGGTCAAATAGCCTTTTGTTGATCATGCTTCTCATGATGTTATTTTGGAAAGTAGTGAGTTTTGCATTGTTGATGAAGTCCAATTTACGCATTCTAAACTGTAGTATACTGTAGAGTACAATTGGTAAAACGTAAGTTTTAAATCAATCAATCTGTGTTCACACAATCAAGAAGTCAAAAAACGCAAGAAATTTGTGAGATCTTCCATTCCATCTCATACCCTGCCTATAACACAATATAACAATTTTAAAGGATGCCAAAATACTCAATCAAGAACAGTGCCGGTCTTTGGGGTGTGCAAACCGTGCGATCGCACAGGGCCCACAAATTAGGGGCCCGCAATTTACTCAAAAAAAGCAGTAATTTTTGTTAATTCCAATGGAAAAAAATCGATTCACAAGCAAGTACCGGTATCCTTGAAGTCAGTTGCGGCTGTAGGGTGAGGCAAGTGCTGAGATTGTCGCGTCGAGCCACCTTGACAAACTTACATGCTTTTAGGCCACCCACGACATTTCACCATGTGCCAAATAGTTAACATTGCATTGTGACAACAGAATTTCGTTTTGTGGCAATTGCATTTAAATAGAATACTTGTTACTTTCAATACAAAACCATCGCTATTATGCCATATAGGCTACATGTAGTTTTAAAACTGAACATTTAAAGGGCCCGGATTTTTTAAACGCCATGTATCAAATTGCTTAATATTCTATGAATTCAGGAAACTTCACTCTTGTGAAAATTTAAATGCATGTTACTTCCAGTATTAAACTATCATTATTGCGTCCTATGCATGTAATTTTTAAATTCTAATAATGAACATGCTCTCAGAATGCACCAAATTCAAAGTCATTTTTCAACATTTTTTGGGGGAGACCCTTCGCCGCTGGACGGCTTCGCGCTCCGGCGTCAAACCCCCTCCTCTTTCAAAATACCTAGCTACGCTACTGAATTGGATCATTGTCATTGGGGCACTCAAAGCATTTTCCGCAGAGGGCCCGAAATACCCTAAGACCGGCACTGATCAAGAATAACCTTTGTATGGGATCATAGCCGCAGGAGAGAAAAACATTTTGGGGGGGTGGAACAAACAAAATTTGCCCCAATTTTGTCTTTGCAAATATACATTTAAAAACGCAACATCACTCACAATCTCTGGGGTGGTGTATAGTCTAATACAGGGGGTCGGAAACCTTTTTAAGTAAGAGAGCCACGAAAGCTGCATGTTTGGAAATGTACTTTGTAAACACCATATATTGCTTTAACACTTTATACAACTAACATGTAGTATCAGGTCATGAGTTGCAAAAGTGGAGTTATGTGTTTACTTAAGATGAGAAAAAGAGCGGGGGTCTGGGAGACCTCCCCCAGACAATTTTAAAAAAATGCATTTAATTTGGTGCATTCTGAGAGTATTTTCAACTCTAAATTGTAATGAAAATTGAAGATAATACTTTCTGTGAGCTAAGTGCCATCAGGAGAAGCCACATATGGCTCGCGAGCAATGGTTCACGACCCCTGGTGTAATAACTTCACAGTCATCAACTTGGCAGTGTACGAAAACACAGGCAACGAAACGTTCAATTTAATTAAACAAGGCTGACTTAACTTTAACTTACATTCATACACATGTCTGTGTCCCAATTACCGTAAATAAACCATCAAATTGAACCTTTTTTGCATCAAACTTGCATCTTTGAACAGAACTACTTTTAGTATTTGATGTAGCCTAATATTACAATGAAATCATAGCCAATGTTCTTTCAATACCATTGTTACGTTAATAGCTGGACATTTTGCCCAAATATTTTGCAAATAACCGCATCAGTAGGATATGGACAAAACAACTCAAAACACCTAAAGAAGTTTCCGATGTTAAAGCAGAAATCTCATAAGGTTAGGTTACCAATACCCAGCAGGTTTTCAAAATTGTAGGCCTACCAATCAAGAAATGTAGGCTTGCATCCTGATGATTATTTAAAATACGGTTATGTCTGTTTACCAATTGCATTCTTTTACGTTTAATTTCTGCAGACAATGAATCGAAGCTTAATATCAACGTGGTCGACTCATCAAGAATTATAAATATACTTTTACCATTCTCAACAATTTTTTTAAATAGATTCGTCCTCATTTCTGTACCGTACTTACATGCTGCACAATGCTCTTGCAGGCTTTACATGAATGCAAAATACATCCCATTTGAAGTCCATTGAGTTCCTGCACATCTATTTCACTCTCGAAGTTGTTAAATGATTGGTTTTCCTTTGTACGCTGTTCGAAATATTTTTTGTGTGACCTCTTTTTCACGGGAATATTGTGCCTCAACTGTACTTGAAGTACGGTTTTCGTTCGACTGTGATAAAATGAGCGACTCTGATTTGTGGCCAGCACTTTCGCGATGTTCGTATGTTTTTTCTGAAGGGAACTTAACTGTTGTGATCTGGTAGTTTCATTGTAATTTATGTTTATTTGGCTCCATTCTCGCGAAATTCTTGCCCCTGCTGTTTTTTCTACTTTTAAATTGCCAACTTGTCCACATTTTACACAACCAAGTTTTCCGCCTTTGGCTATGAGCCATTCGTATTGGTTTTGATAATTTGTTTTCTGGGATGTAGTCCAACAATCAGGCCATTCATTACTTGAGGACAGAGCCGGTAGATCAGGAGAAATTGAAGCATCTACAGAGTTAGACACTTGTGCAACAGAAGTTGAGGACGAAGATGGTAAGTCAAAAGGGGTCGAATCTGCAGGATTGGAAATGGCTCATTGGCTGTCTTCCACTAGTTTTCGCTTCCTGGCAGAGATAACGAAACTTGTAATTTTGTTCATTTCTAACCTAAACTCACTACTTTTACCGGGAAAATACTTTATGTGATGTATTGAAAATATTTGATGTGTCAAAGTTTTTTAGAAGAATTTTTTAATGTGCTACAAGATCTTCTTCTTCTCTCGTGTTGTCGCTATATGTCAGGGCATTCGTTGGTTAACCACTGCCTGGTGTCGTCATCGATGGAAACTAGGCCTTCCATACCATGAGGAGGTCTGTATAGCCGGCAATCCTTGATAATGTGGGCTGCCGTCTGCATTTCACTACACTCACAAGCAGCACTCTCTGCCAAGCCCCAGTGCAACATGTCTGCACCGTAGCGTCCAACACCAGTGAGCAAACGGTTACGCCTTGATGAGGCAAGTCTAGAGAGGCCATGGCCCAGCTGGTTCTCGGGCGGGGATCTGAATACTTGGCGAAGTGGGGATGTGCTGCTTGACCATTGTTCACACCACGCCTCGTGGCACCACTGTTTGCTAGGGCTTCCACCAGAGGCTGCCAGAAGGTCTTGTGCAGCGCGTACAAATGGCTTTCTTGATTTTAGCCGCTGCTTTGGTGGATATCTCAGCGTGGTTGTGTGTAGCAGATGGCTGGGGTTTAGGGCTTTACGGCTCAGGGAAAGAACAGCACGTTGACGCCGTAGTGCAGCTGGCTCAATGTTTGCAAGGACAGGCAAGCAGTCAGTTGGAGTTGGGCGGAGGCAACCTGTGACAGTTCGCAGGCAGTTGTTGATTGGCACATCGACAAGGTCAGTATGGGCGCTTCTGCACCAAGTAGCAGCACAGTATTCAGCAGGGGCATAGACTAAGGCTAAACCACCTGTTCTCAGCACTGAGGGGCTAGCACCCCACCTTGTACCAGCAAGACGTTTCCAGAGAGCAGAGCGAGCTGTCACTTTTCCGCATAAGTGTTCTAGATGTTTGCGGTATGTAAGAGACCGATCAAGTCGAACCTCAAGGTATGTGGGTGTGGCTTCAAAAGGAAGTGTCCGGCCGTTATTTTGGATGCCGTTATTTTGGATGTTAATCTTCGCTTCACTCAACTTGAGGCGCCATTGGTGCAGATAGGAAGATAGAATGTCCATATCTTTAGTCAAGGTGTTCTGCACTGTTTCCCATTTGCGGTGAGAATAAAGAATAGCCAGGTCATCTGCGTATGCGTATTTATTAGAGGAAGTATTTGGAAGGTCATAAGTGTAGATGTTGAACAACATTGGGGAGAGAACAGATCCCTGCGGAACTCCATTTTTTAAGCGCCTCTGTCGGCTTTTCTTTCCGTCGCTGGTTTTAAGGATGAAGCTGCGGTTGGAGCCATGTGTCTATCTGGGATTATCTGCAGCAGTTTGTAAGTGAGGCCCCTGAGCCAAACCGTATCATATGCCGCAGTAAGGTCGAGGAAGACCGCTCCTGACTTCAGGTTGGCCTCAAACCCATCTTCGATGTTTTGTGTGAGCAAGGTTACTTGGTCGACTGTTGATCTTCCTCTCCTAAACCCCGCCTGTTCTTGTGGGAGTTTGGGGTCAATAACGGGTTCCATTCGTCGGTGTAAGACGCGCTCCAGTAGTTTGAATGGGACGCACAATAGGGAGATGGGGCGATAGCTCTTTGGGTCAGTTACCGGTTTGTTTGGTTTTGGGACTACAACAATCAATGCTTTTCGCCATAGTTTAGGGATCTTTAGGGTTCGCATGCAATAAGAATAAAAATTTCGTAGCCAATTAATTGTTTCCTTTCCTAAGTTTTGTATGAATTCGAGGTGAATCAGGTCTGGTCCTGGTCTCCTGGAGCCTTCCCAGCTTTCAGTAACTTTATGGCTTCAGTCATTTCTGCTTCAAGATTATACACGTAAATAAATAAATTTGGATTAGTGATGTAACGTTGACCCTTTATGGCAAGACACGTTCAATACTGCAAGGAAGTTAGTCGACGTAGCCTACTAGTAAAACTCGTCGGCTAACAGCACTTAGCTGTCCAGCATTGAAAGTTTTATAAGAAGCCGAAGCCAAGTCGTAAAACTTTCGACACTGGACATAGCTCAAAGACTTTGCTCTAAGGTTCAAGACTTTGACGGCACTGAACTTCCACGGTGTACTTCTGTGGGCATCTTGACCAATAGATGGCGGAATAAGACTATTCTTATTGCTACTCTTACCAGTCGGTATCACGACTGCTCAGACATACAAGGCTACTCTGAATAGGGCAAGGCAGTGAAGGCACACTGAGTGTTGAGTGGTACTAAGCAGCGGGAAACAGTCAGTAGGCTAATAAAAGTGGAAAAATACAGGAAAAACTAATTGTGACGTAATAAGGTGGCTCATTAAAATATCTGTGACGTCAGGGTGTGGCGTTGGAGTCTGGTCAGTCAAGCTGCTTCAAGGTTGCACAATAACGGATCAAATTAACTACAAAGACAGGCATGGGTGCACCTCAACCGTCTTCGTACGGGCGTCTGGCTTTTCTGTTCAACCATGCATCAATGGGAAATGGCCTCTTCCCCCTCCTGTGAATGTGGTGCCGAAAAACAGACCGCAGACCACATCATTAATGACTGTACCATCTTCAAGCCACCTAACGGAGTGTAAGGTCAGCGCGTCATGGATGATGAAAATGAAACCAAAGACTGGCTGCTCTCTAGTAGCCTTCCAGTGTAGTTCGGGAACATCATGAATCTGGGATGGTAAAAGGATTGACACTCGGCCCCAGAGGCTCACACGAAGACAAAGGGATCAAACGAATGATACAAATTATAAACACCATCCGTCCATCCTAACGCTACTCTGAACAGGGCAAAGCATAATAAGAGCATGAAATATTTGAACTTCCGGAGCGGCGTTCCGGACCGTTCCAGCTGAAAGCCGGCCCTGCCTATAGTGACCTATGATTGTGAAATCCTTATGTGATGCACTTCTTAAAGAATTTGCATACGTGCAAGATTAGAAGGTTTTCCATTTTCCAACTCGATGAAGCAATTTGTCAGTTAGTAAGTTGTTATGACGTCACAAAGATGTTTACGGTTAGTAAAACTTGACTAGAACAATGGGTTCTTTTGACGTAACAATATTGCACCTTCTGAAAGTTACTGGTCAAAACAAACCGGCTATAAAAGGTAGTGTAATTTGCGTAATTGATTATGAAATTGATAAAAATTGAAGTTGAAATTATTGAATACGAGTAGATGAGAGTTGGTGCTATTAGAAGTTGTGATCGAGATTAGAGTTGCATGAGAAGTCGTGAGAAAAAGTACATTGAAGTCAATTATCCGGTGTTGGAATATGGTGTTGTTCAGTTATTTTTATTGTTTGTTGGAAGTGCCGAACCATTCGTAAAAGTCTTTCAAGAATTTTCATCTATCATCTCACAAGTAGAACTATTCGACCATTCTTTTGACTGTTTTACGTTTGATACCCCAATAAACAACGTCATCAATTTTTCCCAAATTTCTTTCCTGGTAAGAGATAGCGAGAACCGTGACAAACTCTTTAGGCTAACTTGTGGTTGGTTAGTATAAAAGAAAACCTGTTTGCTTTGGTAGATAACACAAGGGAACACAATTTTTGTTGGCTTCGAGATAACAATTGTTTTTGACTAACTTTTGGGCGCTGAATCCAAAACTGACATCAGTTTTTCTCTATCACGTCAAGTTTTTGGGCTAGGCACCAACCACTTTGTCTCATAACCCACAAAAGTACAACATTTAAGACATCTGCGTTTATTGTATAAAACGTTTTAAGAACTACAAGCAACCGAAAGTAACTCCATGGTTTTCAAATAAACATTTATACAGCAATATTTTGTTTCTTAAAACGGATATTGCTTCTGCAGGACAAATAAAGTGTGAGTTTTAGGGCAAAAATTTACGCTTGTAGCTTTTCCTGACATGTTCAAGCTACGTGCAGTCTTGCTTAATACTCAAGCAATAGTCAGCGAGCATATGTAAGTCCCATCGTCCCTGATATCTTTCTTCCCTCACCTTCAGATTTTGGTGGAATCTTTCTCCTTGCTCATCGCTGACCGCACCAAGATTTTCCGGAAAATTAGCAAGATGGCTATGCAAAAAATGCATCTGGATGCTCATGTTGCAGCCAAGTTATTTGTAGCTTTCCAATAGCTTCTGAACAATTTCGATGTAATTCTCTGCCCGTGTAGGCTATTCCCAAGAAATTCCTTTGACAAAGTTTTTAAATGATAACCACGCATTTTCTTCCAATTCTGACATTGAACCACTGAAACGTTCATCTTTGATGAGTTGCCGAATTTGTGGACAATCAAATACTTCAGCCTTAATTTTTTGAATTGACAGGCCAGGAAAAGCCAAAACGAGGTACGGTAATTGAAACAGTGCTTTTAGTTGACAATGCTTTAACGAATTGCTTTATTAGGCCGAGCTTTATATGCAGAGGTGGGAAAATAATTTTCTCTCTGTCAACAAGTGGCTCATGTAGAATATTGGGATCACCAGGTTTAAGGTCAGATCTCGGTCACAAAGCTAACTGTCACTTCGAAAGTACGGTAAAAACACACTTTCTTTCGATTGAAAGTATAATAACTTCGCTCCTTTTCCAAGTAAATTTTTCTCATCTTGGCTGGATGCTAAGAGTTTCGAAGCTTTTTTTCTTAGTCCCATATCTCGTGCCAAATCATTCAACTCATGTTGATGGAATACTACTCCATGTTCTGAATCATCTTCAATTGCAACATCTTCATCATTAGGCTTACTATCACTAAAACATTTATCATGATCCAAATCTTCGAGTGTAGGTGTTTGAACGAAAACTGGAACTGGGATTTCAGCTGAATGAGGCACTGGACATATAGCTGATGGAAGACTTGGATACTCAACTTTACCTTTGTTTTTCTTTTTATACCCTGAAGATTGCACCAAGCAAAAGTAACGGTTTGTGTAATGATCTTTAGGCTCTCGCCAAACCATGGGTATACCGAATGCCAATTTGTCACGTGTTCCCTTGGTCTAAATCCGCAAACTCTCGATACACTACTTCAATACCTTGTGGGGTGCCCAAGACTTATCTTGATCACCAAGTTTTATTTTAAAATGTACAAAGTAGGCTTGTTTGACAAATGCACTAAAGTCCTTTCTTTGGCCAGCAATAGTAAAATTGCCGCAAATATAGTAAAAGGAATCCGGGTTATTTAGACACTGACGACGAGCACAGCAGACGCAGACAAGATAGTATTCTAACAAACAAAACATATATATATATAACATATATGGTTGAAAGTGGAAAGCAACTAACTTCAATTTTACCATCCTAATCTAGTTTCGTTGGATGATTACATCTTCCTACCGGTACCAAAAATGGGGGAAATAGCGTAAGCATCGACCTAAATCGATGCCTGTGCCTTTTTTGCTTAATAATTCAGTTGACCCTTCTTGTATATTACTTACTTTATGATTAGCTTGTGCCTTCCTATTACGTATGGAAAAGCAATACGGCTAAAGTCGTGAAAAGTTGCATATTTTGGATGTATGCTGTAGAGCAAAAACTTGACGTGATAGAAGAAAACTGGCGGCATTTTTGAAATCAGCACACCGGAATTAGCCTAAATCAAGTGAAAAATCAAAGTCAACAAAATTTTTTTTCAAAATTGTTCCCCAGTGTAATTATCGTGCTCGGATTTGTCGTGTCGCCATTTTTGCGCGATGCCTCAAGCACGTTGACTTTTTTACTCATCATGATTTAGACATTAAAAAAGGACTCAGTGGATGATCTTACTCATTATCCTTTTATTACTGCTTGTTTTTCTTTTCAGAATAACTGAACTAGCTTTCACCGATAGGCTTAGTTGTAGTGGTCAAATTTACCGGAGAAAGAGTCTAGAGTTAGACAATTTGCTGTAATGAAACAAGACGGAAGATGGGGTTGGTGGGCTGTGGCGACTGCTGCATTTGCCTCTGCATTGTGGACTTCTGAAATGAGATGTTTTCCTGCATTTTATCAGTCTCTCATAGTAGAGTTCGGTCTACAATACGGATCAGTATCATTTTTGATGGGTTTGTTTGAAATTGGATATGGCATTTCGTGTAAGTATTCATGGTGTAAGGCGTAGGCTATCTTTATGTCTGAAGGCACTAAATAAGTTATACAACTGCATAAATATTATTGTTTATATTTTTAAATTAGAAAATTAAAATTTATTTTTGTTAAGTTACATCAAACTTAAGCATTGTTCATAAATGAAATTTAACTAACCACCATCGGTAATGTTCTAAACGGGCTTGAATGACTTTAACTAAAACTTTGAGTAGGTCTTGTGACAACACAAAACAATTGTTTAGAAAAAGTTTTAGTTCATAATTTTTCTTTTAAAGTAGGAGAAATATCTCATGCGTTTGTGAACACTGTACTGTAACAGCTATCAGAAGTTCAAAATAACTAGTAGGCAAATATTAGTTAGCTTCGGTCTTTATTTTAAATACTTATATTTATGTTAATTTTAAATCAAATATAGTTATTACTATCTGAAGCCTTTACAAATTGTTTCACCTAACGGATCATCAGAAGGTCTGTAATTAGAAATTGTAATTGAAATTGTAGGCTTCTCAGTTCCAATACTGTTCATCCGCGAACCTTAATACTGAATGCCAAAAAATTATGTTAATTTTATGTTTTTTTTCTTTTCCCAACTGTGTCTTTTGTAATTGCGCAGTCTACATAATTTTCAGCACTTTTTCTTCTTTTTCTTTGCATGCGCATTTAAATGAGGTCGGTAGATCAGCGGCAATAGATTTCGATATACCACCGGATCCATGACTCTTGTGCGCTTTATTATCGGACAGCGCCATATCTGCTAAAAACACTGTAGGCTACTCAATAAATGAAATGCATTGTTTTCTAGGCTTCTCAGTTCCAGTACTGTTCAAGTATATAGATTATAGGCCTGTAGTGATGGGAGCTGGTGGTCTTTCATCTTTATTCATATTTATCGCCTCTTTTTCAAACACTCTTTGGCAAGTTCAAGTTTGTTGTGGATTCTTAACTGGTATGTCTACCGTACTTAATACTCATTCAGTTTATTGTAGCATACCACTAAGGCCGTGTTAACCGCACCCGTATCCTCGGCCGCGGGAGCACGGCTGTTGAGGGGCCCACTAATTTTAATTTGTTTAATTTTTTTGACTGTTTAAACGAGAAAAAAGCTGCTGCAAAAGCCCGATAATCAATAGCTTAAATCATGCAAGGCCGTATTTGCTGCTTCCCAAACCCTCGGCTGGGGCCCCACCTCCATCTAGGAGCCCACACATATTTCGTTTGAGCAGCATTTGTCAGCATGAACTTCTGAATAGTATGTTACATGTAACTTTACTTCTATTTTTGCAAAAATTTCCTCGCTCGCTCGATCACATTTTATTCACCTAAATATTGGGCATGTATACTATAGTTTCAGAAAGTGAATTTTTTCTGAAAGGAGAAAAAGTTTTTTGTATCTCTCAAAAACTAACGAAATAGTGGTAGACCTAGTATTACGCAGTAAATACTACTCACTTAAGTGCAGGGTTGCTAGTCTATGAAAAGGTCTTAAAGCCAAAATAATACAAAAAAGCCAAAACAAGGACAATTTTATAGTACCGTAGATAAAAAAGGCCAAATGGATATTTACCTGTTTCTATTAAAAATAATAAAATATACATATATTTAACAAATTTACTTACATTTTATTACAATTAAATTAAATTTTATAATTAATATAACAACGTTTGGTACTTTATTGAGGAAAAACATGTTTTCGTTTGTCAACCATTGCATACACTCCTCAAATCGCTTTATACCAGACCTGATGTCATCTGATTGTTTTTATCGTTCTGAGTACTTTTAACTCTTCCAACGCTCATTGTATGTAAATTTGTAATAGACATTTAGTGAGCTCTTAAACCGACGACATCCAAAGTGGCTCTCTGTGACCTTTGTACATTTGCATTGTGTATTATTTCGTTGTTTTGGATATGGATTGGATAGCTTTGTCTGACGCAAATATATAATCATAATAATAATAATTGAATTATTGAAGAGTTTCTTCTACATTATAGGTTTCTTCATTTTGTGATGAAATACACAAATTCTCACTGTTGTGCAATTAAACCATATTTGAAATAGGCTACACTTGAAGTCTTTGCAACACATTATTTGATCTAATTAGTTGAGAACGAATTCTTATGATAGCTTCCAATAGTTGAATTTGTGTTCTGTGTCTAGGCTTTGTTATTACAGCAGTAACTAGTGAAAATATTTTTTCAACAACTGCATTACTTGCAGGTGTTATCAGAGATGTTAGAGCATATTTTTAGAGTTCTTTAAAGTTGTTGTGTTTAAACACACCTTGCCAGAATGCAAGAGAGTCTTCTGGAATGCCACTTTCTGAAAAATATTTTTCTTCACACTATTCAACAAGACTGACTTTTCTGTAGCCTACTGAGATAATATAAACTAGTATTATCTTCCATGATAAATCTTCAAAATTTCCTTTTAATGTCTGCCTATGAATTGTGCAAAGATTTAGCAATGAAAGACCTTTGAATATGTTGACAGAATCTGAAAGCCTCCTCTCTGCCTGAATTAATGCTTCTTGAAGCATAGATTGACACCTTATTGTGACCTGCATTATTTTTTGCTTTTGTTCATCTTTGCAGCTATTTACTTAAGTGAATATTAACCTAACCTAATTATATTTATCATTATGGTCGTTAATCTAGTTGACTGTAAGCTTGCACTAGGAACTAGGAATTTACCGAAATTACTTAATATAGATTTCGCGGGAAAAAGTCCTGTGGAAATTATCTTAGGAGGCAATATCTTAGCAAGATCTGAAAGGAATTTTCCAACAGGAAAGAGCTCTAGTGTCAAACAGAGCTGAATAGGCTACTTTTCATAAGAACTCCAAATATGAAAACTATCAATATTAAAATACAGTCAATGAATCAAGCTAAATTCATGTAGGCTATGTAGTAAACAATGAAAACTATTAATACTACAAAAAGTGCTCAATGCCAAGCAAAAAGCAAAGCAGAGCAAATTAAATCAAATATAGTTATTACTATCTAAACCAGTGGTTCTTAACCGAGGAGGGGCGCCCCCTGGGGGGCGTGAAGCATCTCTCATGGTGGGCGCGAGCTTTATAACAATTTCAATTTTTTTTAATTACTTTAATGTCCTAAGTCCTAGGACCTATGCTGTTCGTCATATTTTGTATTTTACCTTATTTTATATTGTATTCAGTAATTCTTGCTTTATTAGTTAGACCAGAACTTTACCAAACTATTTTGCGCTGAACTCCTTCAGATTTATCAAATTTTCTCGACGCTGCTTTATTTTTGCTTTTTTGTTCAAATTGCTCTTTTACAATTTTATTTACTTAATGCTCGATCACCAAAGAACTGGAACTTGAGACGTTCTGGGCCAATTACCTTCCTGTTTACCCTCTTATCGCAACTCGGGCTCTTCGAATTCTAACAATGTTTGGATCCACGTATATTTGTGAAGCTGCATTTTCTGCTCTCGTTGCTATCAAGACCAAGTACAGAAACCTGCTGAGAGTTGAAGGAGACTTAGGCCTACCATGGCCACCTGGAGATGCGGCCTGATTTGTCACATTTTGCAGATTTTGATTACAGCTACTGCTAGTGCTTGACTGACATTTTTTGAGATGTTTTTACTTTTTGCGGTTTCCTAAGGACAAAAAACTTTTTTGTTGCCTTGGGGAAACAGTAGCAAATGAGAAAAAGTAAGTTGAAAAACGCAAAATCAGACTGTTATTGAAAATTAACAGTCTGACTAAAATTTACAAAATCAAAATTTCTTTGTTTTTCAACATGTGAGAATGTTAAAACCTATTGTGTCATCTGGGGAAAAGAATAAAGAAAGCGTAAAAATCTAATTTTTAGAAAAATTTATTTAAACGTTTGCCCAAAGTTAGAAAAACCTGGAAACTTATGCAAAATGTGACAAATCAGGCCGTATCTTTAGGTGGCCATGGGCCTACGTTGTTCACTCTCTGGAGACCTCGCATTAAAAATCTAGTCGCTAAGAAGCAGTGTCAAGTATCTCACTGATGTGTAAAATAAACAGACAAAAATGCAATTTTTTTGGTATGATACTTATTTAAAATCTAGGGGGGCGCGAGGCACATGACCATTATTAAAGGGGGGCTTGATAGAAAAAAGGTTAAGAACCACTGATCTAAACCCTTTTAAAAACCTTTTTTAAACCCCTTTTTTAAAGGGTTTAGTCAGGGGTGACGAAACTTTTTGTGGTCGCGGGCCACATTGTCAATTACACATGAGTTATCGGGCCACACAACTTTTTAATCGTAACCTATTATTCCATGACGTCATAGATTTTATACCGAGAAGGAACGTGACATGACGTCATAGATTGGAATCGACCAAAAATACAAGGTGAAGTTGGTGAATAGTGTTTTCACAACTTTACCTTATAGCTTTCCTATTTTCTAACTTTAAACCCTAAAAGTTAGTGTTTAGGGCAAGAAATAGCAAAGAAAAGGTGTACCAGCAAAGGCATAAAACAGCTTTGAGATGTCTTTTGTTTTTAATGCATGAGCGATTGTCAAATTGTTTTACGGGCCGCACAAAATTCTTTTGACGGGAATTTTATCAAACTTAAGCATCACAAAGGACCACAATAACGGTAATTTGAAGAGCATTCAATTGCACAACCACAAATCACTTCTATTGCTCAACAACTGAATTTATGAAGGCATGCTCGGCTGGCAAGCCGGTGGTTGTGTTAGACTACCGATCGATCGAAAGTGAACAAGTTACGTTTCTGCATACCTAGTTTTGAAGTTGACATTGTAATCAGGGGCGCCGGAAGCATGGGAGGCGGATGCCCCCTGCACTCAATTTTTTTGTGGATTGAGCGGCAGGGGGGCAATGGTGCTCTTTTAAGGTCATGTAGCCTAAGCCAGGGGTGTGCAACGTGCGGCCCGCGGGCCAAATGGGGCCGCAAAAAAATTGTGCGGCCGCGAAAATGTGCCAATTTTGAATTGTGTGCGGCCAGCAAAACGTGTTTATAATTTAGTTTAGTCTAGTACGTGTGAACAATTCATTGTGGAGTGGATTATTGTAGATTTCGCACCTTCTGTTAACCATTTTATAAATCTCCTACCGGCCACCCCTAATCCATTGTATTTAATTATTTGGAATGTAAAAATGTATGGTCACATAAAAGGCATTATGAACAAATTACGATTTTGGATAGCTCACGTACAGACAGGAAATCCTTTCCACTTTCCAACTTTGAGAGACTATGGAATGCATCCTGAGAAGAAAACTGAATTTGCAGACCAACTTGAAAATTTGTTGTAGGCTATGAATTTTTGGCTCGTTTCAAAGACTTCAAATCTCATGAACATTTGTTTGGTTCGCCATTCAACACAAACATTGACAAGATCTTCATGAGAAAACGGATTTGACAGCAAAGTATGTAGAAATGAATCTTGGCGATTTTTACCGAAAACATCTCAACTAACTTAAGATGACTTTCCACATTTGAAAAAATTCATGGCTTCAAAAATGGCTCTTTTAGGCTCAACGTAGCCTATGTGTGCGAATAATATTTTTCTAAAATGGTCATCATGAAATCTCCCTATCGATCGGTTCTGACAAACGAACACTCGGAAAATGGACTTGAATTGCGAGCACTTCCATTAAAGTAAATTTGGAAAAAGCCGTCGGGAAAAGAAGCCAGCTGCAAACTTCTCACTGAACTCGTTTAAAGACGGTGTGACAATAAATTTGAATACCGGTAGTAGTTTTCTTCAGAAATTTATGCGTCTCAACTTATAATTTTTGCAAGGAGATAATCCCTAATAATGCCATAAGAATAACAAAAGCTACTTTTTTGTGTTTGCAACTACTAGAGATCATATGTTAAATCATGGGGTTAAATAAAAATGCGGCCCGCGGTTTCACCCAGTTATTTATATCTGGCCCTCCTGTAATAAAGGTTGCACACCCCTGGCCTAAGCTACTGCACATTTTGCAATACGATATAACAATTTCAGCTATTCGCTTTTAGCCTAATCATAATCTTTCATTTTTGCCTCAAAATAATATGCACGACACAAAATTCTGTATCACAGTAAGTTAGCCTACATCATTATAGCATGATGCCCTTCCGTGCCATTGTTCTTTGTATACCGGACACTTGTATCATTATGAATGAGCATTGTCGCTATATCTCATCTTAAAACTTTAAAAAAAATTGGCCTTTCAGCAACAAAAGTGCCCTTTTTTCGTAATCCTGCCCCCAAGTCAAAAACCGTTCCGGCGCCCCTGATTACAATTTAAAAATAATGTTTATAGTGTTAATATTATCGATATTTTATGACTTGTAACGGATTTTAATAAATTGTAGCAAAAATAATTCTGAAAGTAGCCCGAAAGATAGCAAGTATAAAAGGACTGTAGCGGATGAGTTTTAATCCGCTGCAGGGTGAGCGCAGTCTGACTCGGCGCTGGCGTCACATTAGGAGTACCGGTATTAAACAAGTATAGAATAGAACATGTATTGAACAATGGTGAATATGGTTTTATCTGGTAAGGCTACGATATATGAGAAATATTGATTATTATGCATTTTGAAGAGAATAAAAAAAAGCCAAATTTAAGGCCAAATCTAGAAAAAGGCCAAATGTATAACTTCTAGGGCCAACAGACTCTAAAAAAGCCAATCTGGCAACCCTTCTCAAGTAGCTTAGTTAATTAACAATTAAATTGATAAATTTCGATGTTAATGGAAATAGGCTTAGAAAGTGAAATGTATCTTGAAAATACATTCGGTGAAGCAAGGTGAGGACACCTCAGATAGATTTTCGAAGTGCTAGCCTACTGAAAGGCTACGTTATACTGAGCTGTAAAAATTTTCAAAAAATAAATTGTTGAACTCCTTCTCTGGTCATGAATGAATTTTTTTTAAATGGTAGGCTAACTTAAAATTTAAACTAAACCTTCTGCCCAAATTCAATTTTAATTTGATAAATTTGGTTAAGCACAAAGCGACCTACCGGTACGCTATATAGCCCAGTTACGCACAAAGTCTGCATTTTGATAAAAAATATTATTGCGCCAAAATTACCTAAAAGTGATTAAAACAAAATTATATTTTGAAAATTTTTCGCGAGGCAATTCCCCCACACCCCTATAGTGCTTCATTTTTTCGGACATTACGGTTTGCATTGTCCATATGTCTTATAAATTTTGCTTTTCTAAACTCTGGTCTTTTTCCAACTTTTTTCAGATCCTGCATTGTCGGCATTTTAGGCTACTTTTTTTCTAAAAGATATTGGAGTAGACTAAGATTGTTTACCGTTTACTGAAATTAAAAATGAGAAGTTGAAAGAATTTGCGGTCATGGCGTAACGCTTTCTTGCCCTATTTTTATGAGCTATCGCTAAACATAGGGGCCTACAAGTGGATTTCGGGAGGGGGGCGAAATTGTGCTCACACGGCCCTGCATACCACAGTTGTTTTGTTTGGCAGTAGTCGAATGATTTTATGAAGCAACAATCATTGCAACAACTTCTTGCCTGGCAAAGAAACGCTCCAATATATACTGTCTGCAAATGCAAATATTTTGACTGCAGTCACCTTAGCACAAATCTTGTGTCAATTATAGAATGTTTGGGCGAGCGAGCAAGCAACCTCTGCGACTGAAATCGAGACACCCATTTGTACGTACCGCACAACTGATGAAAACCGCTGAAGACCAATCCATCAGTGCGGCTACCTGGGCGGACCACTAATGGAGCTCGGAGTGGAAGAAGAAGTCCTCAAGACTCCAAAGTTTCATCTCCGACACCAGTCCAGTCCCCACCCAACCCGAATGGGTTGGATGCTGCTCAACCGCCTGCGTACTGGCGTCGGACTATTCCGCTCTAACATTCACAAATGGGGGATGGCTCCATCCGCAATCTGAAAGTGTGGCAAGAATGAACAAACCGCAAACCACACCATCTCTTAATGCGTCAGCTACCATATGCCAAATGGTGTGCGTGGTCTGCGTGAACTGGATGACGAATCAATTCAATGGCTGTTCGACATCTGCCCAAACATCTAGACCGCGTCGCCACCACTGCCCAAGGGTGGTAAAAGGTAGAGCCCCTCGACCCCTGGAGTGGCGAAGAAGGTTCAAACGAAGAAGAAGAAGAATGTTTGGTTTAGGTTTCAAAGGCGTAGAAACTCAGAATTTTCTCACAGGCATTATATTATGAACTTTGTGAAAAGACCAAACATTCCATATCCGACTCAGGAAATGTGCTAAGGTGACAGCAGTCGAAAGTTGGTGGTCCCGAAGACGTAGAAATTTAGAATTTTTTCACAGGCATCGTGTGTATGAACGTTGTAAAACGACTGAAATATTAATTGGTGTCTCCACACAAGTGATTTTTGTCGTATCCCGTTTGAGCTTCAAGTGTTGTTTTTGTATGATACATCTGCATGATTTTAACTGAGTTTGAAACTGACAGTCCCTTGCGTCAGACAGAAGTTTACCACAACGCCATACAGCTAATTGTTTTTAAACTTGAACCATACCATCACACGCTTTATGGCTTCAGCTGCAGTAGGTTGCGGCATCTCTAATGCCTGTACTGTACTCACTTTTAGGACTCTGCATGGGAGGTATCGTTGTTGGTGCTTATACTTCTGTTGCCCGGTACTTCAACAAATATAGAGTTCTAGCAATGCAAGTTGGAAATGCTGGTGCTTCACTGGGCGCTTTAGCATTCTGTCCTTTGTATCAGTTCTTCATCAACATCTACACATGGAGAGGAGCATGGCAGGCACGGTGAAATGCAATATTATCACAACTGATAGATTTGGTATCAAAGAGCTTTTTATTCGATCGTTTTTGTCGATCGTTTTGTAGGCTAAGTGGTGAGGTACTGAGGTAGGGTAGGCCTATATTTTTGACTGGTAAAACATCTGCGAAACTAAAACTTGGGCAGATTTTCATGGGGCTACTTATAGAACGCTTGGAATCGTTGACCTGTATCTTTACATAATCTTCTACTTGTAGTCAGTGTTGTTACTGTTGACTTGGCCCACTGTACCTTAAGATATTTGGACCATCATGAGTTTGCCATTTCTGAGTAGGGTGACAATGGAAAGTGATTGAGCTGAAATGTTTCTGTTCTGTCAATGCAGTTTGTAGAAATACGGTATGATGAGTGTTTTAAATGCACTGTGATCAGTGGCGGCTCGTGCCATGGGGCTGCAGGACTGCAGCCCCATCTGAAAGAAAGAGAAGAGGGAAAATATATTTCCTCTGTGTTTGTCAGACCCGGTTACTTTTTTCGCTTAAGAATTGCGGATCGAAAATTAAAAAATTAAAAGTTTCTTTTGGCAACACCGATTTGTGCAAACTTATTTACAGCCCGAGATGCTGGACTTCAAGCGCTGTAATTGGCTAAAAATTATCCTTGAAGCTCCACCTCTTTTGGTATTTTACAGCAACTTTTGAATCTGTTGGGGCTGCATGGAAAACAACCCCACCTAACCGAATAATTTTACAAACTTTTTAAAGTTAGTTTTTATTTCGCAGAGTAGCGATGAGCCATGGATGTAGAAGTGTTAGCTGTAGAGTTAGGGTATTCAACAGGTTATAGGAAGTGCTAAGGCATCTCAAAATCACTTGAACCTTGTATGCAACGGCTAGGCTAGTCAAGACTAAGCTCAATACTAGTAAAGTTTGTCTTCAAAGCAATGCGGTACTTGTTAGTTTTTTTTTAGCGCGTTGGGCTCGCAGTCGAGAGCCTGCATGTTCGACTCCAGCCACCCGCACTTGCTGTTGTTTCTCTGGGCAAGAAACTTAACGATAATTGCCTCTACCTAGTGATCGATTTCGAGTAATGGGTAGTACCAAATTTAAGTCATAAGTAGAGTAGACAACCGGAAACAGACATTGCCGTCGGCTGCAGCGTGGGTCAGGTGTATGTCGGAAGGCGTACACCGATGCATAGCGCTCAAGTCCGCTTTCCCGCAATGCAGGATAAAGATAAACAAACAAACAAACAAACATCAACTTTTCAACAAAGTTTGAATGCATTTTTTTAAAATTTGAGATAAAAACATGCTCAGAACGCACCAAATTTAATGCGATTTTTCAAATCTTTCCGGGAGAAACCCCCCCCCGACCCCCGCGAAATCGTTTGCTGCCCCAGTGCTCAAAAACACCACCAGCCGCCACTGACTGCGATCACCATGAATTATTTGTTAATGACTCCCTTTTCATGAGTATGTGAAACTTGCGGTTCATGCAACCTCTTCAATGCGAGGTTGTTGACTCCATGTTGCACAAGGCGAGAATGGGAATTGTTTTTTGCAACTCATTTCTAACACAGATAATAATTAAATCAACATAAACTCTTCTAAATTTCAAAGCTAATTCTTGTTGGCTGAAGAAGCCTTGAAGATGAAACAGGGAGTTCGTTTTTTTCTCATTGAGGCAGAACAAAATACTTCGAACGCAGTGACTGGAAAAACCTTTGTTTCCTTTTTCAGCTTGTCGCTGGTGTCTTTCTCAATGTAGTGGTTTTTGGAGCTCTGATGAGACCAATTATTACACCGGAAGAAGACAAAGAAGAGAACTTAAAGTAAACAAGTTGTCCATATTTACATTCATAACAATCTTTGCGGTTGATGCAACTAACTGAGAGCACGAGTGAATTTTTTGAACTTATTTTAGCAATAATTTTAAGTACTGGAAGTTAGAATAATATTTGATATAAGGCTCGTTGACAATTCTGCATCAAACTTTTTAACTTCATGGAACTCATTTTACTTTTTTTTCAAATTTTTGCAGCAGTAGTAGGCTACAGTAGATTGTTTTTTTCCGTATTTGGTGCCATGATATGGTAGAATTAGGTGTGGAAACAATGTGTTTGGAAGTCAATGAGATCACATTAAAAAGTGCTGTTGCATCCTTGTTGTAGGTCAAGTAAATGACTGATGATAATATTTCATAACCTACTGTACGACCGGTTGGTTTTCTTCATCGTGTGTCACACGGCCGTAGCCCAGAGCATCACGCAAGCTCTTACTCTATCGTTGCCCTGCAAGCCTGCATCAAAAACCTCTACAAGCATGCGAAACTATCAGGAATAACCTAGGCTTTGTCAGTCCGAGCAGAAAGATTCAAAACCAATCAACCAACTCGGCTAAATCCTGTGCAGAGTTTCTTGCTTTTAAGACAGGACATTCGAGGAGATGTTGCATCGTTTGCTCCTGTCCACATTTACAACTTGTGCTTTCTAGGGTATACCCCCAGTGTCGTATCAACGTCTTACATCATCCAATACCAGTTCTTAAGCGGTTGAGGCGTCGCCAATATTTCCAGAGTTCACGCTCTTCTGTGGGAGAAAGCTCCATATTGACCAGTTGATAATAATATTTTACAGGGTGGAAGTAAAAGAAACAAATATAGAAGTTTTTGTAGTCAACAGAACTGAAGAAAACGAATCTGTAAAATTTGTACTTCCTGCTCTAAAAAAGAAGGAAAAAAGCCCAAATCGGTTTGGTGCTATCGCAAAGAAGTGGGACTTAAATTTATTCATAACATTTGACTTCTATATTTACATAATGGGATGGGTATCAATTGCAGCTGGATATCACAATGCACTGGGCTATTTAGTTCCATTTGGAAAAAGTAAGTTTTAAGTCAACAGAACTAATACGCTTTTAGCTGGTCAATCTAACTCTATGTTCATTACGACAAAGGAAGGTGAAGTACGTTAAGTGTACTTTCACAAACTATTGCTTTGCTAGGCTACTTTTTTTTTGATTAATTGTTTAAGTTAATATGCAACTTGCAATACCAAATTAGCCTAAGTGTGAGTAGTAGGCGATGTGGTTTTCAAGGGTAAGACAGGCAATATTCCCTTTCCAATCCTCCAACCAAGGAGGCAAAAACCGTAGAGGCCATAACTAGGCAGTTTGACAGAGGCAAAAACCAACGGGCTCGTAAACAATGACGTCACAGGCAATGCATGAAGAAAACAAAGGGACTTTCCCTACACGCTGTCAAGGAAGGAAATTTCTGCAATCAGGTTTATCAATTTCATTTTGTGTAGGCTATGCTATGTAAGTGGACTTGAATGTGTGACAAAATTTGATAAGACCCTCTGTGATAGACAGTAATTTATGAAAATTATTTTTTTAGTTTTAAAATTATGAAACAACTTTTAATTTGTAAAATCATAAAACAAAATCACAATATTTGTAACAATGATGTTTTTAGTTCACAAGTTTTTTTGATGAGTTTCTGTTTGTAAAACTTTTATTTAAAATAGGCCTATTAGTTTGCTATTTCGTAAAATAAAAAGTTTCTAAATTTCAATTTTGTAACTTTGTAGATTAAAAGTTTTACTTTATGAGTTTTAACTTTCAAGAATAAACTTTAATTTTATGATTTTCAGTTTGTAAAACTTTATTTTTTTACTTTAATTTGTGGTTTTGTTGAACAGAACTTTACAGTATAAGTTTTTGTTTCTGATTTTGCAATACGAAACTTTGTATATTCCAGTTTGTATTTTTTGTAGAAAAATGCGTCATGAGTTTCAGTTTGAAAAGTTTTATTTTATCAAGTTTAGTTTGCAACGATTTCACTTTATAAACATTAGTTTGCAATTTTGTAAAAGAACAGATTATAAGTTAACTGGCAGCTTTGTGGATCAAAAGTTTTACTTTATGACTTTAATTTGTAATTTGGTAGAGCAATTTCAACATAATTTTCTATTTGTAAACCTTTTACCAACAACAGCATCAATCAAAGATTCTGCAAGTAGGCTACTGGTCTTTCCATGTATTTTTGATAATAGGCCTACCCGAGGGAATGACCAATTTTCAATCTCATTTGTAGGCTACTTGACTGAATAAATCGTTTAATTTGCATCATCTGAAAAGCAATAACAAGTTTCGTTGGAAGGAGTGGATTGACCGAGGGTTTAAAAAGTTGATCTTCAGAACCAATGGGTTAACGTCCGCATGGGTTCGAATCTCAAATCTAGTATTAATTTCCATTTTAATTTACATCACTTAAAAACTTAATAGTGTTGAAAGCTCGAGATTAATAATTTAAAGGAAATGTTTTTCAAGGAATGACGTTTGTCAGCTATAAAAAAGCAGTTTGTCGTTTGAAAAAAGCACCAAACTCACCGGCGCTAATTTTAGATTCCTTTCTTCCTGCTTGCACCACCTCACCAATCCAAAAATATGGAGAGCTTTATTAGTTGCGATCCCTAAGCCTCACAAGCCACCAGATGACCAAAGGAGTTATCGTCCGATATCCCTCCTCTGTGTTCCTTTTAAAATTTTCGAAAGGCTGATCTATGCCCACGTCTACCCAATCATCGACCCGCTTCTTCCAAAAGAGCAAGCTGGGTTTCGACGCAGGCATTCCACCGTAGATCAGGTCACACTCTTGACCCAAGACATCGAGAACTGCTTTGAGGCAAAAAAGAAGGCCGGCGTTGTCTTTCTAAATCTCACAGCTGCCTATGACACCGTGTGGCATCGTGGTCTTACTTGCAAGCTGCTTCGCCTGCTTCCTGACTGACATATGGTCCATATGATTATGGAACTTTTCAGGAATCGAAGCTTCACCTTCACCACCGGCAACTCACGGCGAAGCAGCCTAAGACACCTGAAAAATGGCGTCCAACAGAGATCGGTCCTGGCTCCACTTCTTTTCAACATCCACACCCACAACCTGCCAACCACGGTCTCCGCAAAATACGCTTATGCGGACGACCTGGCGATTCTCCACTCAAAAAAGTCGTGGGAAAACCTAGAAGACACCTTGAGGGAGGACATAAAAGCCCTCTCAACTTATCGTCAGAAGTGGCGACTGAAACTCAGCGAAATCAAAACTGTGGTTCTCTATAGTATCCTTCCAGTGTAGTCCGGGAACATCGTGAATCTGGGGTGGTAAAAGGATTGACCCTCGGCCCCAGAGGTTCACACGACGACGACTAACTAGAAAAGAGTAAGCCTACTCAACAAGTAGTCATAATTAGTAATTATGTAGAAAAGATAATTTTTCAAGGCTGGGTAGGCTACTCATCTGCAAAGCAGGCAAGGTTTGTTACTCTTTTTAAAGTATTAGCTTGTCCGATTTTTGAATACAGTAATTTGATATGGTTTCCAACGTAGACCGGAAGAAATCTGTAGCTGTCCTATAAATGTTTATAGCCTATACTACGTGATTTACTATTCAGGCACGTTTTAAACTTTTCAAGGTTTTGCTACCTTCTCCCGTTCATTAACGTGCTGGTAGGTTTATATCGACTGTTGTAGTAAGTAGCATATTTTTCGTCCTGGACGCCTCAGCGACGAAAAATAAAATGAATAAATGAATAGCAGTGCTACAAAATTAGTCGGCCTACCTTAACTAAGGCATTTACATTATTCTGCAAGGCTACAAAAATCAAACTTGTCTACTTTAGCATTTCCACGTCTTTGCCATGATATTAATTAGCTTAACCAATACAATGAATATGCCTTACTGTCCAGTAATACCCTTTCATGCAACCAAACAAGCTAGCTATTGTACTTGCCATCCTGGACTAAACTACCAAGTCTCACAGCCAAGACCCAGGAAAACAGTTTTCTCAACCAAGCCAGATTCATGCGCGCTGATAAGACGCTGACAAAATAGGATTGATTCTATTATGTCGTTAGCGTCGTAAGAAACAGTTCTCTCGTCCTTCTTTCATGTCAGTATCGCGTTGTTTGAGGAAAGACGGCAGTGTGCAAACTTGGTCAGCATCTGCGTCTTGATTACGCCAAAAGCAGCTTACGACACAATAACGACGGCAGTGTGAATCCGCCTTATTGGCATCGGCTATGAATTCATCATCGGCGCTGGTTCGACTCTCGGGGTGTGCGCTTGAGCAACGCACGTTAAGGACTGCTCTCCATTCAGCGGCATCTAATGGATGGAATAGTTCCCCGGCAACAAGACTTCAACAATCGGAAACTTCACTCTGTCAATCTCGGTGACCGGGCCTGCGTCAGTGATTCAAAGCCTCTACAAGTATGCGAAACTGCCAGGATTAAGCTCTGCAAGAAGCTCTCCCAGTCCGAGGATAAATATTCAATCAATCAATCAGTATCGTTAGTTCAATTTTATTTTTTGCTGCTGGCGCAAACATATACAGAACGGCAAAGTCCATTGTTTTCTCCTTCCTTTGAGTAAAGTTAATTGGGCTTAGGCTACTCTACGCTTTAACAGAAAATATGTCGCCAGTGCTCCAGCGTCTGATTTCATTTTATAACATCATACTGTTTTACTGTAGGTGTTGGATTTGACAGAATTGAAGCGTCCACCTTACCGTCATCATTTGCAGTTGGTGAAATTTGTTCCAGAATTTTACATGCCTGTGTGTTTATAAAGGTTCCGAAAAACTTTCGTTACCCTGTTGTGGTAAGTACTTAATTTAGGGTGTACTATTACTTCCAAAAGCTTAGATCGTTTTAACTTAGATTATATGTTTCTAAAATCCGCTTACATCGTTTTAAATTTCGTTTTTAATTCAATCAATAGCATAACCTTATCTGTAGCGACACGGGGCTTTATGAGGACGCCCCACTCTATTAGTGAAATATTTCACAGAAGGAAATATGCTAGAAATGTGAAATTTCTTGACTTTTAGTTTTTGTTATTAGCGAATTTTCTACACCTAACGTGGTCATTTTTTTACCTTCCTGCCCTTCACAATAAGCATTTCGACTCAGGTGACTAGACATTTTCGTGCAATGGTGGTTATATATATGTTAATGGAAGTTATATTAATGAGCACAAGTAATTTTTTATTAAGTTTAGTTATAATTCAAAAATTTTAATTTTGAAGCTATTGACTTTTACCGGTACTTGAACAGAGATTTCCAGTGTAAGTTTAAGACAAAATTAGCGAGTAAAAGTAGCGGTAGCGTTCTCCGCTTTTGGTCCGAGCATCGGTAGCGTGTTACTTTTCACTTGCATAATATACCAAACACAAATTCCAAACGTTGTCAAGACGTAGGCCTACATACCACATTTTTCTTCATCTTTGGAACATCACCTTCGAATAAAACAATAACAAATTGACAAAACGATACAATAATGAACAGATGCATTTCATACTTTACAAATATATGCATTACCTACAGGCACCTCAAACGTCGTATATATTGTGGCCATATATTTCAGGTGGTCTAGTTACTCTAGAAAAACGTCTCGGGTGTGTAGAAATGGTTAAGGGAGATTCAATCATTTCATGATTAGTTTTCGAAGAAGTATGAGCATCTGCATCAATATCCGGTGTAAGATTTTGCTGTGTATATCTGCGGTTTCTGGTGAATGGTTTCGTTGTGTACATGGAGGTTCTGATGTAAGATTTTGTTGTGTGAGTGAAGTTTGAAAGGGAGATTTAGAAGGAGTAGAAACCATGTTATCATTGTTCGATCCATTTCTAGGTGTTCGGGCAAGATCGTTGGTTGAGACGGAAGATTCTTGACCATTGGGATATCGCACATGGGCGAAACTTAAAGCAAATAAAAGCCTTTAAAAATTAAAAAAAAATAAAAGCCTCAATTGGGTTATTAAATGTTTCATCACAATTTTATTCACTTGAATTAATGGACAAGTTCCTGCTACCCAACAGACTGGAGATCCTTCCAGAGGAGCCCGAAGCAAAGAAAATATATAATTACTGGAAAAAAAAACTTTTGAAAATTTTCTGACTGCGGTTGACATAAACGAAGGAAATCTAGAGAACATCGACAAGCTGGGGTTACTAGCAAACTCACTCTCACACAGAACTTACGGGCATCGCGCTTCTTAAGCAGCAGATGATGTAACTACCAAACACAAATTCCAGACGTTGTCAAGACGTAAATACCACAGCCTACATGTTGCACATTGAGGTAGGTCTACCACTGGTTTGAAGGCTGACGTAAACATTAGCTAACTCAGTGATTCTTTGCCTTTATGCCTCTTGCTACAACCTATCTCTTCGAGGCAGGATTTTTAGCTCTTCTTACTATCAAAACGAAACAGCGAAATAGGTTGGAGGCCTAGAATGACATGCCTGTTGCTTCGTCAAAGACCACTCCACAATTTCGTGTTTTTGTTGAAGACAAGCAACAACAACCTTTTCATTGAACAATTTTTCAGAGGAGACGAGTAAACGCCTACGTACCTTCATGTTGTTTCTCGTCCGACCAGCAGACAGCGAAACCGGGTCTCTGAATTTGACTAAAAATACTAAAATTGTTATTGAAAAAATTTCGGTCTAGGTTTAACAATTAACACAACTGTTTTACGTGTGTGCTAGTGTTTCGACCACCACTAGTTTGATTAAAACCTAGTTTCGACATTTGCCATGTGTTTCTTGCAAAGCGGTCCTTATCTTTTCAAAGAATGCATTAGGCCGTAGGGGTTCGTGATCCAAAAAGGTTAAGAAACACTAGTCTAAAGATATATTCATTCCCAATGGCTTCACATCACATTTTGAGTGGTCTTTGTAGGCTAGTCTGTTTTACTGTTTTCAATACATTTTGCCCTTTTATGGATAAAATTTACCCCGGTTGAAAACTTTTGAGCTGGCTGAATGAATTGACGTTTAAAAGTGTTCCCATCGCTACAATAGTTTAGAGCTAAAGCAAATGTAGTTCAATTGGCGAAATTTACCCTAAGTTTAATTTGAAGCTTTTTATCTTCTGCTTGTTATACTTTAGCATAAGCGACAACCATGTTTGTAGTATCTTGTGTTATAATTTGCAGGTGATACAGGTGAAGAAATAATGCTGTAGTATTATGTAGGCCTATCCAACTAACCAATAAACTAAGCAATAAACCGCACCGTCGCATGCAATCTAAGACGTAGTTTACTATAGAATTGAAATGTTTTTATGACACGAAAAATAGAAAGTACGGCAAAGTGTTAAAGCCTAATATTATTTACATTTCAGGCTGGGGCACTTGCAATTTCATCTTTTTTCTGTTTTGCTTTGCCATTCACTGTATCCTACATGGTAGTATTGATTTTATGTGGCCTGATTGGTTTCTGCATTGGTGGAGTTGATGCACTTTACTGTGTCATTTTAGTCGAATTGTTTGGTTTGGAGAAATATGCGTCAAGTTATGGATATTCCAATATATTTTCCCATCTGATAGGAATGGCTGTAACCGTTTTGATAGGTAATATATAAGTTAACTTATTTTTTAAATATTTATAGCTCTCTGATATGAGGTAACCTAACAATCAATTCAAGGCTTACCTTACATCGTTTGACTAGACATTGTATGCGATAACGGTTGGTTGAGGAAGGTTATGGGGAATGGCAATTACAGTTTTACTTCTAACAAGCAAATGCTATATATAATATATCAAAAAGAAAATCATCTGTATTCCATACGTTACGATACAAAATTTTTCATTCCATATTGTTTACCCTTTTCCGACCAAGTGCATCCCTTGAATGTAGGACTAATTGAAATAAAGGTAAAAGAGAACATGATAAAAGCGTTCACGTCGCAATCCCTGTCAACTTAATCCAGAGAAATAGCTGCTAATTATACTGAAATTTCTTACCTAAGTATTCCATCGGCAATATCAGGATTTATTAATGCAACAGAAATCCCTAAGGTCGGCTATTCTCAAAGATGTTGTTTTTCTCTAATGTTATGGATGTCTATATCCACCCAGCAAGATCTGTTTCCTAAAACGACCCGACACCCCGCGTGGATGAAAAGAAGAAAGATCTGTTTCCTTTGGGAGTTCATCTTAAAACAATTGGTTCTTTCGGCATTGCAAAAATGACATGCAATCTTTTTTTTAACTGATACAAGAAATTCACTGAAATGCAGACGACCCGACACCCCGCGTAGATGAAAAGAAGAATGTTAACTTATTGAAACAAAACATGGCAATACCATGCTCGCTAAAGAGGAACAGATTAGGTTACGTAATCGGTATCAAAGTTCACTTAATAGCCTATAAAAATCGTCTATTGTTGTTCACTATCACCTTCATGTGCTACTGTATTTTCTCTTCGATTACTATCGGTGAAGTCGTCATTGATGCTTTCTGCAACAATATCACCCAGTAGAGATATGCTGCAACCAGGGCCAACGCAATGCTACTTTGCATCCTAGGCAAGGTTCAATTTCTGTGCTCCCATTGGCGCAACAGTTCACTGTAAAAAGTGAACAATAAGATTTTTGTCTGTTTCTGTAACTCCAATTGTTATTGGTTAAAATAATTACTTTATAGAAGTAAATAGCAGTTCTAAATTAAATAATAGTCAAAATTTGCACAATGCTGGTACACTAATACAGCTTAGGGCTAGGCCGCCTAAAAATATCACTCTTCATGCTTACGTTTTTATTTGCAAGTTTCGTCACCACTTTAGCCATGTTGAGCGCGAAAGCATAGCCAGGCTTGGTGCACATCGTAGCCTCTAGCGTTGACATGAATGTTCGCAGTGTGTACTTTTGGACTAGGCTAGGGGTCATTTTAGGTACCTACGTCCTACGTAGGCTACCCACAAAACCCTGAATATTTTTATTGTCCTCGTTTTTGCATTATAATAGTTGAGATGTCCTTCCTTATAAAACAAGGGTCTCAAACTCAAATTGCTCTGAGAGCCAAATGAACACTTGTAAATTAACTTGAGGGCCGCAATACACAATAAGTCAGAAAACAAAATAACACAGTTGGCTAAAACGCAATAAAAACAGTAATAAGAACAAAGAGATGGAAAAACACTGAACAAACGCAAACAAAACGACGGACTTGGAGAGTAAAAATCTTGCAGTCAACTTTTAAAAAGCGCAGAAACATTGAAGAACTGATTTTAGCAAATAGCAATTTTATTGTTGCGATAATGACACAATAAGTGATCAGGCAATGTGATGTAACAATACAAGTTTCTCACATGCAATAAAATGGCGTGACAGTAGGTAGTGCTAAAAAGTCGTGTGAAGTTTGATGTGCATTTTCAGATTTTTTGAGCAATTTTAGATTCAAATTTATCTTTCTAAATGTATAGAAAAAATATATACTGTAATTGTTAATCATTTCAAAGTTCAAAAATGCATCGCGGGCCGCACCAAAAGTCCTCGTGGGCTGCGTGTTCAAGACTCTTGTTATAAAACAAACACCTAACTTTTCCCTGGAATATTTTTAGAGGCCTTAGTTTTTTCAAAGAGTGTGCGGAATTGCTCTTAGTAGGCCTACTGGGCCTAACCTGTTTTTTCAGCGGCCCTCGCCGTAACTATGCAATCCATCATCCAGACAGCAAATCAGTTCTTTTTACATTGATTCCACATTGTTTCCGACAATTTTGTTCACCAAATCAAACGTCATATAAAAACCGTTATGGTCTACTTAACCTAGCCGGTGCTAACCTTGTTAAACTCAACATCCAGTCGTTAGAGACGGATGAACTGTTTTGTGATATAACTTCGGTGGTTAACCCAGCTTGGACTGACGATGTTAAAACTTTACCGCACAAGCAGGATTTAAGTGGTTTCCGTCATTTTCATGACGTAAATATGTTTCATTTGAATGATTGTAATACTGTAGATGTACTGATTGGCAACGACAACGCTTATTTGATGTGGGCCAAAGAGGAGCGTGTTAGTGAAAATCGTAGTGAACCACATGCTTTACTCACTCCTCTCGGTTGGTTGGCTTGTGGTGGCAAGTCACCCTTAGATGAAAGCGTTGCTAACGTGTGCAGAGTGCAGACGTCTTCAGAGTCGGATGTCATCTCTGGCTTTCAGCGTAAAATTGATCTCGTGATATGGAAATAGCAGACCTGAATAAAGTCATTCAGGATTTGACCTTGCAAAATGAAACCTGTGAATTGTCTCGCAATGATATTTTGGCTAGAGAACTTGTCGAACCGAATATTGAGTTGAAAAATGGTCGATTTGAGATACCTGTTCCGTTGAGGGAAGATATTGATTTACCTAACAATTTTGTGCTGGCGTCAGATAGAGCTGCTGCTTTAAGGAAGAAGGCTTTAAAACGACCTGAACTTCGTGATTTCCTTACTGACACCATGAAAGATCTTAAATCTAATGGCTATATTGAGCGTGCTGGTGAAGCAGAAAATGTAAAAGGATTTGAATGGTATTTACCATACTTTGTGACGTCACAATTAAAAAAGCGTATTGTTTACGATGGCAAGTCTGAATTTCGAGGAACTTGTGTTAATGATGTAATGTTTTCGTGTCCTGATTTGTTAAACCCTCTGGCAGATCTCTTGGCTAGATTTCGGCTTGGTAGATTTGGTTTCGTGTCCGATATGACCAAGTACTTTTTTCACATTTTGGACTCTTCAATACGCAAGCCCAATTTCATTGAACTGCTTACGTACACCAGCAGTGCCGTTCGGATCGTGAACGAACGCCCTTTGGTACCTTTGAGTGACGACCCTAGGGATTTTACTGTCATCACCCTTGCCTCACTTTTGACCTCATTCTTAGACCCATGCTGTGCTGTTGGGCAACCACATCATCGTGACCAACTAAGAAGGGATTATTGGTTCAATTTGTCACTTTCTCAGCAGTTTTGGAGCAAATGGATAGATTTTTACTTGCCAGGGCTTCAGGGCTGGAAAAAATGGTTAAAAATGGCTGAGAATTTGGAGCCTGGTCAACTTGTAGTGGTGGGTTCTCTCCAAGACATTGGTAAACGTGGGAAGTATCAATTTAGGAGGGTGCATGAGGTGGTCCCACAAATTAGGAAAGGGAAGCCTGTGGTTCGTAGAGCCAAAGTTGCCGTCTGCAACTATGATGAGAGTACGGGGAAAGTGAAAGTAGACTACGTGTTGAGGGATATTTCGTGCCTCGCCCCCGTAAAGAACACCTAAGTGTTAGGGTTTGAGCCTGGTTTTGTCTGCGGTGGCCGACCCTTGTCTGAGCCCGGAACAGTCGGTTATTATCGCAACTATTGTATATAGCGTCATTTTAGCATGTACCTATGGTACCAATTTCATGTATCGTCGTGTATTATCCCGTATTGTTGTTCATTCTTTGCATGCCCTTTGTATTTACGTATTAACTTAAAAGTGAGTGATTCAAACAATTTGTGTATCGTGTATTTTTATTCATTGGCTCACAATTGTCGTCAATTCTTTTTTAGTTATGCCATGCTAGACTGTCATAACTAGGGGCCGCTATGTTCCCGACAATTTTGTTCACCAAATCAAACGTCATATAAAAACCGTTATGGTCTACTTAACCTAGCTGGCATCTTACGTCATGGAAATTGCTAGAAAATGTCCAAATATTGCACCATCGGTCGTAAGACCTGATGAAATATTGCATCACTACCTTTGAACACCGGTTTGAATTGCGTGACAATGTCTTTCATTATTGCGTCACAGTTACTGTCTACGTGCATTTGAGATATCGCAAATTATTCTAGTCATTCGTAAAATTGTTTGTTGGAAGTCAGTCGCATATTTAACTGTTTGCTTGGTGCTTGCTAGCTGGACAAATTTTCCGTCTTTTATCTAAGTAATCTGTTCTGTAGTGACAAGTTTTAGAGGCGTACGGTGTTGCGTTCCATTTTCGATAGCCGCGGGCTAATTTTACAGGAATACACTTTTGAATAGACGTTTCAAAAGAGTGTTTATTTTTCGGTCATTACATACAGACGAACGGATCCGGGAACTTTATGTTACAATTTTCCCACGAAGAGATTATGGTTTACCGCTGTGACCACACATATGTAAACGTTGAATCAGCGTAAAAAGAACTGATTTGCTTAGGCTACTAGGCAAGTCTATCCAAAACTATTGTAAAACGTACAATCGTTTTGATGATTTCCAGCTTTGAAAAGCTTCGCTCAACTGAATATAATATTGAATAAATAAATAACTATTGCCAATGAAATTGTGCAATGAGAATAAAATATAAGCTTTCCCTAACCCTACATTTTTTTGAAAAGCTCTTGTGCACCGCAAAAATTAATTTAAAGAAAAAAAAAGTTGACTTCGACGGGCGTCGAACCCTCGTTCTCACGAACACTAAGCAGAGGATGAAACCACTGTACCAACCGTGCCAACGAGAAAATGTTGCATTCACACGGTTTTACTACAAACTTTTACCAAAATATGCTTATATTTGGGATGGACGACAAGTGGCTCCTCGTGCCCCATCCTGTGAGTAACATCTGCACCCAAGCAGATGCCAAACGAAACTTGTCAACCAAGAGCCTCCACCCGGACGGCACAGCTGCAAGGGGCAATGGACAAGTTCAGACGGCCCACCATTCAGCAGCTCAACATAGAAAGCTACACAACAAGCAAGATCAAAGTTGTGGAGCAGCTTGCCCATACCAACCGGGCACTCGTCATCCTCCTCCAAGAGACCCACTGTACCTCTGCAGATAGGCTAGCTATTCCCAACTACACGCTAGCCGGGTCTACCTTAAGCAGGAAGCACGGCATTGCCACATTTGTGCATGAGAGCCTGAAGTGGACCTTTGTCGACCAATCTCCAATTGATGCTGAGATTGAGTGAGTGTGCGTTTGTATCTCAGACTACAACATCGTCAACATCTACAAGCCCCCACCCTCGCGAATGTTGCCAACATCCCTTCCAACGTTCCCCTCCCCCAGTCTCTACGCTGGCGATTTCAACTGCCAGCACATCGACTGGGGCTACAACAACACAAGCAGCGACGGAGAATTGCTGGCTGACTGGGCCTCTACAAACCATCTTTCCCTCCTATTCAACCCAAAGGAACCAGCCAATTTCCACTCCGGCCGCTGGGGAACAGGGACAAACCCTGACTTGACCTTCGCGAGTGTCGACAGCTCTCTTCCAGACAGACGTGCGCTTGAGAAGTTCCCGCGGTCCCAACACCGGCCGTCCCTCATCATCGCCCCAAAACTTGTGGCTCCTGTCCCGAGTTCACCGGTGAAGCGATTGAACTTCAAAAAAGCCGATTGGAATCAATACAGCCTCCTGACCAATGAGTCTGCTGCAAAGTTACCATCACCTGAAACATGCAAGGCAGACGAGGCATACCAGGACTTCTGCAATGCCATAATAACTGCGGCAAAGGCCACAATACTACGTGGCCATCGAACCAGCTATACACCATGCTGGGACTCTGAGTGTGAAGCTATCTATTGCTCATACCTAGGCGCCACAAGTGGTGCGGCTTCTAACACCGCCGCCACCAGACTACTTGAGCGGCTGGACACAAAGAAGCTTGAGCGATGGAACGAAGCAGTCCAAACCATCGACTTCTCACACTCAATCCGCAAAGCATTGAGCATCATAAACAACCTCACTGGGCGCTCAGCAAACTCCCCTCGTCAGTGCCCCGTTTCTGCCAATGTCATCGCTTCCCAGCTAGTGCAGAACGGGGTCTACAAGACAAAGGACCGCAAGGCATCCCGTCTTGTTGCCAAGGAAGTATCTGCCCTTTGGCGAGTGGAAACACCACAAGAGGAAGCAATCTCTGGAGACTTCACCCCAGAGGAATTCGCCACCGCCCTCCGCCTAGTGAAACCACACAAGTCTCCAGGGCCGGATAAGATCTGCCCTGAGCTTGTGTTCCATGCTGGCCATGCCCTTAAGTCCTGGTTACGTAGATTCCACTCTTCCTGCCTGCACCACTCCACAATCCCAAAAATCTGGAGAAGAGCTTTAGTAGTTGCGATCCCTAAGCCTCACAAGCCACCAGAGGACCTAAGGAGTTATCGTCCGATATCCCTCCTCTGTGTTCCTTTCAAGATTCTCGAAAGACTGATCTACGCACTCGTCAACCCAATCATTGACCCACTCCTTCCAAAAGAGCAAGCTGGGTTTCGGTGCGGAAAATCCACCGTAGATCAGGTCACACTCTTAACCCAAGACATCGAGGATTGCTTTAAGGCAAAAAAGAAGGCCGGCGCTGTCTTTCTAGATCTTACAGCTGCCTATGACACCGAATGGCATGGCGGCCTTACTTGCAAGCTGCTTCGCCTGCTTTCTGACCGACATATGGTTCATATAATTATGGAACTTGTCAGGAATCGAAGCTTTACCCTCACCACTGGTAGCTCACGGCGAAGCAGACTGAGACATCTGAAAAATGGCGTCCCACAGGGATCGGTCCTGGCTCCACTTCTTTTCAACATCTACACCCACGACCTACCAACTACCGTCTCCGCAAAATACGCTTATGCGGACGACCTGGCAATTCTCCACTCCACAACGTCGTGGGAAAATCTAGAAGACACCTTAAGCCAGGACATGAAAACTCTCTCAGCCTATCTCCAGAACTGGCGACTGAGACTCAGCGAAACCAAAACTGTGGCAGCAGCTTTCCACCTCCATAATCGGGAAGCTGATCGTGAGCTACACGTCCAGAACAACGAAAAATCTCTGTCCTTCTGCCCCGAACCAAGATATCTGGTGACACTGGACAGATCGTTTACATACCGCCACCATTTGGTGTCTTTGCGCAAGAAACTCACATCCTGCGCTACTCAAGCGCCTGGCAGGCTCTAGCTGGGGGGCGAGGGCTGACACTTTGCGTATAGCAGCCTTAGCCCTTGTCTACTCTTCAGCAGAGTACTGTGCACCTGTTTGGTGCCGCAGTGCTCACTGCCATAAACAGCGCCCTGCGCACAGTGACCGGATGCCTGCGTCCCACACCATTGGACAATCTCCCCATTCTCGCTGGCATCCAACCCGCTGAGCTTTGTCGCGAAGAAGCCACTCTGTCCCTCGGTCGACAGGCATTGGAACCTAACTACCTTCTCCACCACAGGATCTCTGCTCTCCCAAACAGGCACCCCCGTCGACTGAAATCAAGACACCCATTCGTGCCAGCCGCTCAACTTCTGATCAACGAAGCTGATGTACAAGACATCTCTGCGGCTGCTTGGGCGGACCATAAATGGAGTTCTGAATGGAAGTCAACCGCCACCAGACTCTATTCGTTCATCCCCGACGCTGACACACGCCCCATCGGTTTAACACTACCAAGACAGGCATGGGTGCGCCTCAACCGTCTCCGTACGGGCGTCGGGCTTTTACGCTCAACCATGCACAATGGGGAATGGCCTCTTTCTCCTCCTGTGAATGTGGTGCCGAAGAACAGACCGCAGACCACATCATCAATGACTGTTCCATCTTCAAGCCACCTAACGGAGTGGAAGGTCTGCGTGTCATGGATGATGAAACCAAAGACTGGCTGCTCTCTACTAGCCTTCCAGTGTAGTCCGGGAACATCGTGAACAGGGCCGTTGACAGGATTTCTCGGGCCCGGTACCCATTTATTTTCTGGCCCCCTTCATCGACAATGTTATGAATATAAAGGTTGTGTACAAACTTTTATTGATGTGCTGTTAAAATGAGGATGACGCATGCCGTTCAAAGTAAAAAATTAAGAGGAATATCATTTATATATTCTCAAAGATATGTTGTATCCACGAATTTCCCCAACTGTGCAATTACGCATTGGGGATTTTCTCCGTAAACTGCAAAATCGTTGCTCTCAATCACGATCTTTGTCAATATGTTTAAAATTGTTGGAGTTTTTCGGCGGAAATTAATTCTTTGTAAAGTAGCGGTAGGAGAGTAAAACGTTATTTTTTTGGGGAGGGGGGGGGGGGGCGAACATAATTTGCCCAAATTTTGTCTTTGCGTATATATGTTGAAAAATACAAAATTACTCACAATCTCTGAGAGTCATCAACTTGGCCGTGTACAAAAAACAAGCATAAAAAACACGTACAACAACAAAACAAGGCTAAACTTACTGAGTGTCTGTGTCCCAATTAAATAAATAAACCAACAACTTAAAACATTCTTGTGTATCAAAAAAAATATACATACAGTATATTAAGCCTAACTGGATTCAAAAAAATTTGAACTAAGACTTCACCAATAACTGGATAACAATAATTGCTGAATATTCATGTCACCAGATTACATGAAAATCTCCAGCCCAACTTCAACAAAAGGCCTGACCAAAAGTAGCTCAATCTTTTCAATTCAAAGATAGTCCGAAGACTCGATATTTGTAAATTTGCATTGAAACAAACTAAAATGACAATACGTTTACTTATCAAACCAGTAACATTACTTAATCCATGCTGCTTCAAATCCTATAGCCTGAAAAGAATTTGACAGTTTACCATGCTATGTGCATCAAAATTCCACCTTTGAACGAAACTACTTTTGATACCAAAAATATTGATATTACAATGAAATCATAGTCAATGTTTTTTCAGAAGATCATTACAAAGATAATCTTACTTCACAATGAAGCAGCTAGACCTACTCAAATCACAAGCAGTGAAGAAAAATGACTCCCAGATAATAACTTCAAACTCAATCGTTGCCACAAAATTAAGACCACATTACCAAAACATGACACAAAAATAGCACTGTTTACATTGCCTGATATAGTAACTGCATGAATTGGATGACAAAACAACATAACATGTGTCTTTGTATTTGATTGTTGTTGCTCTAACACTGTGTCATAGATAGTAAATAGCTGAGCATATCAATCCTGGGACTGGCAAAGACAAACAGAAGTTTATACAAAAAATTCAATATAGAAGCCAGTTAAACCACAGCTCACAAAAACATGAAATTGAATCCAGGAAAATTTACAAGTTGTTTTCATTTAATATACTTTTTCACTTTGTACATAACTATAGTTAGTGGCCGGGATCAATGCTCACAAAAGTGGTGTATATGTGGCCTCACAACTATTGATTAAAGTTTATAACAAATGCTTATTTTGTTTGACCATATCTAAAAATGATAAGCTATCTTTGTAGTATTTAAGTCAAGTTTTGCGAGCATAGCATGACTTATGGTAAAAATTGATTTGTCCAAATAACTAGACATTTTTGCCCAAATGATTTTTATAATCAACTACATTAGGTGGATATCGAAAAAAAAAAAACTCATAAAGTTACCAGTACCCAGTAGGCTTTTAAATCTTACCCATGAAGAAATGCAGCCTACATGTTAGTGAATACCAGTAATAAGCTTAGCCTACCTCTGTTTCCCAACTGTGCTTTTTTACAGTTCTAGTTTGCAGTTGTCAAATCGAAACTTATCATTCTGCCCAGATTGCAATACCACATGCAACAGTTTTCAAAGTTGGGGATAATACATTTACATTCATTGGAAAATATTAGCTAAATGTATCTCATAAATTACAACAATTATGTAAAGTTTCTAAACTGGTGAAGCATCGAAACATTGTGGTAAGATTGATTTTGCCAAATAACTGGACATTCTTACCCAAATTTGCAACATTTTTTTCGGCGGGGAGCAACCGCCCCCCACCTCCTACAGCTATGATGTGGATGCAAGTAGCTAGAAGTGATTAGGCTACCGTCAAAATATATATATATTTAGAGTTAAAGAGTGGGTGAAGAAAAATATTTCGTCTTTTTGAAAAAAAAATCCTGGTTAGGGAAATCACTATACCCGGGAAGGGGGCCCGGTACTTCACCATCTGACGGCTGAAGTGGCTGTTTTAACCTCTGATGGTAATTCCTTTAGATCTGATTATATTAAGATCTTGATAATGTTTGAAGTCGCGGGAAATCTTTTAAATCCGGGCCCCCTAAATATTCCGGGCCCGGGTCCAAAAGTACCACCTAGACCCCCCTGTCAACGCCCCTGATCGTGAATCTGGGGTGGTAAAAGGATAGACCCTCGGCTCCAGACGCTCACACGACGACGACGACGACCAAATATGCAAATGAGACAGAAATCTCGCGGAAAAAAATTTCGCGTCCCGGACGCGTTAATGACGAAAAATAAAATGATTAATTGATTGATATTGGAAGCGTCAGAAGAATAATTATGCTAATTTATGAAGCATTTGGTATACGATATTGTCTGAAAGTTTTTATTGCATCACCAACAATAACACATCTTCAGATGTCATAGATTTTGGGACTCAAAATTGCGATTGTAATGCATGAGGGTAACTTTCTCGTTTATTAACTTGTAAAGAGTAAGTCTGCAGTTCGTACAACAATGTTCGAACCACAAAGACATCTTTGTTTAAATCAAAATAACTGTAAGAAAAAGAAAGTACTGCGCCCCTTTGAAGGCTGCGCCTGAGCCGACTGCCTAATTCACCTAATTGATGCACCGGCCCAGGCTGCAACAAATTTCAATTTTTATGTAGTTACGCTTATGTATTTTATGTAAGAAACGCCAAGATCAAGTAACGCAGGTTCAACTCTTAGGCTACGCGATTGAACAACGCATTCCAAGTACAGCTTCCCATTCAGCGATACCAAGTGAGCGTAATTATTCCCAATAACGAGCACTTTAATAATAGAAAACTTCACTCTGTCAATCGTGGTGACTGAGTCTGCGTCACTGGTTCATAACCTCTCCACCTAGCCTATGGGGAACTACTACGAATGATCTTTAAGAAGTTTTTTCGGTCCGAAGATGCAAGTAACCAACCTATAATTAGTGATAGCCTACCACCACCGGTGAGCTATTCATCGAAACTGACCAATAATTTTTCATTGTGTTGCAGGACACGCTATAGACTTATCAGGAACAGTTTCAACATCATTTTGGATTGGAGGCGGCACATTGCTGTTGGCCTGTGGATTTTTGCTTGTAATAGATCAAAGAATAAAGCGAAATTTTGCTGATGTGATTGGCAGTTCATCTTAAAACAATTGGTTCTTTCGGCATTGCAAAAATGACATGCAATCTTTTTTTCAACTGGCAACAACGTTTAGCTTAAATTACACGTATTGGGTTGTGCAAAGCAAAATTTTCTACTTTATGGCTACGCATTTCAAAATTTTTGATCGTTATCTTTTATCAATTTCAAGCGTTTTAAACTTGCCATTGCTTTCCTGACTTTAGGGCTCGACTACCTGCAGTATTTAGGGATTGGGCCTACCGTACTTGAAAACATGTCGTTTTAGAGACCTGAGCTGTCCAACCAGCCTATTTACGAAAAGTCAGTTTAGAAAAATACTCCCAGGAACAGTTGCTCACGAAAGAGACCCGAGGTTTATCTCATGCTGCACGCTCGGACTCTTAACAAAGACAATAGAGCAGGAGCCAGGTCGATTTATTTGACTGTCTGGGTCAGTAAGGTTTGACAAATGTTTCTAAACTAAAATTTTGTGTAGATTTCAAAAATAAACTTCTTACTAGCACTGGGCTGACCGTTTTTTGTGTAAAGATCTGTTGTTATACTTTTCATCTTCATCAAAAAAAAATATGCTTATTTCATTGTGACATGATTAACATGCAGTGAAACTTCACTGATCTTCGAAATGATATTCTAACTTAGCTTGAAATATGATATTAATGCTGTCTTCTCGTTGGGCCAATAAAAAAGTCATAAAATCCTGAATTAGTCTTTATGTTACTCTATCTGGAGACATGACCACTGCCGCTTGACATAGTTCGTACCTCATGGTCGGTGGTTGCGATCACAGTGGCTACTTTTTGACCCGGGTCTGGGATAATTTTAGGGGCCCGAAAACATGAAGAAACCACAGCGTATTTTTTGAATAGCTTATAGTGCCTTTTTCTTACAAATGCAAGGGCGCAGGAAGTAGGGGTGCTCAAGGGGCTTCAGCCCCCCCTAGAGCTAATTTCGCCCCCCCCTCTGGAATTTTAGATAATTGCTTCAGCCCCCCTACAAAATTCTGATAATTTAAGGTACATAACGTATTTTCAGAAAATTATTCGAGCAATAATTGTTACGATGAATCGAGTTCCTATTACGTGTGATCGCGCTCATCATTCGAAATAAAGAGTCGTCAATCACAGAGAACTATACATCGCAGTAGCACCCTCCCTACTAACACGGCGTTCCATCGTTTATTGGACATCATTCTGCAATATTTACTTTACACTTACAGCATAGAACAGCAAGATTTGTTATAACAGAGGTTGTTATAACGGACGGCGGGCCAAACTTAAAGCATTATGCCTTGGATCATTATACATTCACTGCAGTAATCATGCTCTCGATTTGATTTTGCAAGACGTTGTAAAGGAGGTGAGGCACTGAGGCTTACTGCCGATGCCTTAAACTTCGTTCAAGGTGTTGCAGTTGTAATTCGTAAATCGTCTAAACGTAAATCTTTATTCATGTCGTTTTTTGGTTCCGATGAAGTTGCCTGCAATTTTCTGGGTTTGTGTCCTACTCGTTGGTGCGTTCGTGCTTCTGCCCTCGCTCGTGTTGTTAAGTGCTACCCTATCCTGCTGCAATGTCTGACCGACATGACAGAAGATAGTGCAATGAAAGGAGACGCACGTGCAAAGATAGCCTATTCAGTTTGGTAAAATAAGCACACACGTTGCGGCTTTATTTTGCGACTACCTGCAGAGGTGAAGTTTTTCAGCCTGCAGAAGCCATCGCAAAACAGCTCCAAAACAAGAAGATCTCCGCTTCTTCAGCTGTGGATCCATCACCATTTCCCGCGAACGGATCAAAAATCGCAGAAAAGATGAATCCGTTTCCAAGCTTGTGGAAGCAGCGAACGTCCCAGCGTCTGCCAATAACCTAAAGACGCCAAAGGATCTCCGAGTGAGCAAAACTCCAGCAAAATTTTGAAACACAGAGGAATCGGATGCTTTGTCGTCTGCGGTAGAAGGAGCGTGGAAACGGCAATACATCAAAGCCCTTGATCTGTTCAAGCTGAGGTTGATCGAAGATTCGACCAGGTGGATCTGCTTACAGCAGCCAACAGAGAAAAGGCCCTTCTGAGCTGTGCAAATGGTGAGGAAGGATCTGATACTGAGATCAGCTTACCGGATGCCATCAGAAAAGATCGCCTAAAACGGAACTTACCTTGCTCAGCGATGCTGTAGGCTATAAGTGGAAAAACCGCAAACTCCGTTCAAAAGGTTGCTGAGTGTCACGATTTCTTTCTATCTCTTACCAGGAAAAAGACTTGGAAAGGTTCAATGACGTAGTTTAATGGGTCAACCGAAAAGAAGTCAATTAAATGTCGAATAATTCTACTAGTGAAATGATAATCTGACTTCTTGACGAACTTTAACGATCGGCTTCTCAAATAACTCTAATTTCTGCATCAACTACCCATCCACAACTCATAGCACAACTCTCATAATCAACTTATAATAAACACCATAATAATCTCAGAATCATCATCAGAATAATCAGAATACAAACTACACCACTATTTATAGTTGGCTGTTCAGTCCAGTAACTTCGAGAAGGTTACATCATAAAGAACCATCGTTCGGTCACGTAGCATTTAAAAGGTAAACAACAGAAGTCTCTAGAAGGTCACGTTCGCAAGAAGATTCTTACATAATAACGATTTCGCAATCGGACATTTACTGATAAACAACCTTATGACGTCATGACAAACGACGCTCAGAAATCATGAAAAACAACAGAACCTTCTAGATTTGCATGCTTACAGATGATTCTAGAAATACGTTACATAATACAAATTTCTCAATCAGAGGTTACTTCAGGTCATAACCGATAATAACACAACGCACCAGAATTCCATAATGAAAATAGCACATTCGTTGAAGATACAAAGCAAGCCATCGCGAGGCATTTGCACCTTGATTGTGACATACGCCCCCCCTTAGAATATTGTTGCAAACAATATAACAACACAATCAATACAAAACATACCATAAAACAATTAATTACTCAATAATCAGTTCTCATAAGTCTATCGTTGCATGATCTACCAACGATAGCTTTTCTCAAAACAATAGTCACGTTTTCTGCGAAAGTCTCCAACGTCCTCAACATCTTCAGTGCATCGGCGAGCGAGATGACCCATCTTCCTACATCGGAAACACCTCCTCTCCGGACAGTCCTTGGCGAGATGACCTTCTTTATGACAATTGTAGCAAGCCTTTTCATCAAAAGGGCAGCTCCTGGCTATGTGTCCAATCTCTCCACATCGGTAGCAGTGGTTGTCACGGCAACGTCTGTTTTCTGAATGTCCGCCGTCAGCAACGCACTCCCTGGCAAAGTGTCCGCGTCTACCGCATCTATAGCAAACTCCAAATGGTCGTCGCCTGCCTCTTCTTCTCGGTTCATCGCGCTCGTAATATCCGTCATCGTGAGATCGTTGCTGATTATCTGCAGAACAATCTCGAGCAAAGTGACCATTCTTGCCACAAGAATAACAGGTAACTTCAGAATCTTTCTCAATAACATTTCCGATTATAAGATCAACTAAAGAGTTTTGTAAACATAACGCTTTCACAGTCCCACTACAATACGGAGTTTCGATAGATATCATCGCTAAAGGTCCTTGGATTGAAGTGGTATCTATTTTTGTCACATGGCCAGTTTTTCCCGTTAATTGACTGTCTTTAACCAAATCTCTCCTCACTATTATACCAGTAGAACCAGAATCACGTAAAACTTTTACCTTTTTGTCTCCAACTTTTCCATCCACTACTGGCAGGTGATCTTCAGGTATTATTTTTCCGCAAACATCTTCATCCGGATTCTTCTCGTCAAGCGTGGGTTCAGGAATCATTAACGCACAACCGCATCGATAAACGTCCGTGTCTTTATCTTTTCCAGACTGATTAGGTAAGGAAAACGACTTGTCCTTGCATTCCTTCGCTTCGTGTCCCTGCCTATTGCAACGATTGCACCACTTCCTCGATTCCTGATGATTTCTGTTAGTCTTCCTCCGGCAGTTAACAGATTTATGACCTAAGCCATTACAATTAAAACAACGTACTTCTCTTGGAACAGCACCTCCTTTAAAATTATTTGTTTGCTCCTCGTCATTATCGCATGACAACGTTTCATCAGTCGACAACTTCTCATCATGAGCAACTAAATACTGTTCTGCCACACTGGCTATTTCTTCTAGATTCTTTGGACTTCTCTTCATTAGATAAACAGACAGATCTTTTGAACATGAATCTGTGAATTGTTCCTTAACTATAAGGTTTGCCAATCCGTCCAATGATTGTTCGGCCCCCGAAAGTTCAAACCATTTTAACAAAAGGTTTCTCAAACGTTCAATAAATTGACCTGGGCTTTCGTGCCGTTCAGGCTTTGCCTCACGGAATCTTTGACGGTATCCATGCTCGGTAAAATTGTATCGCTTTAACAGAGCTAACTTCAATCTGTCGTAGTTCATGGCTTCTTCTTGCGAAAGTCTTGAATATACATCAAGAGCTTGTCCCGATAATAACATGCTTAGCTGGGTAGCCCACGTCGACTTCTCCAATTTGGCTATTGTAGCATATCTTTCAAATCTTAACAAATAACTATCCAACTCATCTTTTTCTTCAACAAATGATGGCAAATCTGGACGTCTAACTTGCGCCACAATAACATCTCGAGCATTATCATTAGTAGAATTAGATCGCTCACCAATGTCCAGCTTTTGTCTTTCTAATTCAAGTTTTAACTTTTCCAATTCATATTGCGCTCTTCTTTCTTCAGCTTCTGCTTCGCGCTGCGCTCTTCTTTCTTCAGCTTCTCGTTGAGCTTGTTTTTCTTCAGCTTCAGCTTCTCGTTGAGCTTGTTTTTCTTCAGCTTCGCGCTGCGCCCGCTTCTCCTCTGCTTCAGCTTCAAGTTGTGCTCGCTTTTCTTCAGCTTCAAGTTCACGCTGTGCTCGTTTTTCTTCAGCTTCAAGTTCTGCTTTCCTTATTTCACGAGCAGCTCTTCTATCTTCTCTTTCGTCAGCTTCTCGCTGAGCTTTTTGGTCCATTATCTTGTGATACTCTTCCATCACAAACTGAGACTTCTCATTACCAGTCAGCCCCATTCGTTCAGCCATGCTCCCTAAGTCTTCAATCATCTCATGTTTGACAGTATCCGCCATCTTGACATTAATTTATTATTCTTTCAATAAATCTTCGGTATTCTTCGGTTTTTCGGTTATATTCTTTTTCGGTTTTTTCCGGACGAGCCCCCAGAATGTCACGATTTCTTTCTATCTCTTACCAGGAAAAAGACTTGGAAAGGTTCAATGACGTAGTTTAATGGGTCAACCGAAAAGAAGTCAATTAAATGTCGAATAATTCTACTAGTGAAATGATAATCTGACTTCTTGACGAACTTTAACGAACGGCTTCTCAAATAACTCTAATTTCTGCATCAACTACCCATCCACAACTCATAGCACAACTCTCATAATCAACTTATAATAAACATCATAATAATCTCAGAATCATCATCAGAATAATCAGAATACAAACTACACCACTATTTATAGTTGGCTGTTCAGTCCAGTAACTTCGAGAAGGTTACATCATAAAGAACCATCGTTCGGTCACGTAGCATTTAAAAGGTAAACAACAGAAGTCTCTAGAAGGTCACGTTCGCAAGAAGATTCTTACCTAATAACGATTTCGCAATCGGACATTTACTGATAAACAACCTTATGACGTCATGACAAACGACGCTCAGAAATCATGAAAAACAACAGAACCTTCTAGATTTGCATGCTTACAGATGATTCTAGAAATACGTTACATAATACAAATTTCTCAATCAGAGGTTACTTCAGGTCATAACCGATAATAACACAACGCACCAGAATTCCATAATGAAAATAGCACATTCGTTGAAGATACAAAGCAAGCCATCGCGAGGCATTTGCACCTTGATTGTGACACTGAGATACTATCGCAACTAAACCCTTCAACCCTAGATCTTTTCAAAGAAACGTGAAAATTCGTGGAGCTCTGCTTTTGCCTCCCGGTTTCAGCTGCATCATCAGAAAGTTCTTTTTCTGCTCTAAGACGCCTGAAAACGTGGTTGAGAAGATCAATGACACAATACAGACTTACTCATCTTGCGTTGATGTATGTCCACCAAAACATTTTGAACACTGTCGATGTCAAAAAGCTCATGACACAGTTCATATAGAGAAAAACCTGAGCGGAAAGCAATCTTCGGAAAAGTGTGAGAACTCATTTCCACAAACTGTCGTTTTCACATCACTTTCTAATTTGTTCGTTTTCTTTTTAATTTCCTGAACAGCTGCTTTGTTGTTGCCGTTCTTCGTTTCTTACAACTTACAATGTGTGTGTGTGTGTTGGCGTCGTTTTACACACAGGAGGAACCTATAAAAGTTGCTACCAGTTTTAAACGTTCTCCTACATAAGGGGGGTCTGGAGGGCTTCGCCCCCCAGAAGCTCACAACACTAATGGCAGCTTCAGCCCCCCCTAAAGAAAAATAGTTCCCTCGCCACTGTACAAATGTATAAATTTAGGGGCAAGGATCTCATTGGTACCGGGCCCAAAATATCATCTCAACGGCCCTGGTTGCAAGAAGTGTTTTTTGGCATGCAGGCACGAGAATCATACTCATTTTTAAGTTTTGGAAAATTCAACTTGCATTTTCCAAAACTTAATTAAGACAGCATTTTTTTGCAAACAAAAATAGTTTCAAAACAAAAATTCGTTCCTAAACTTTTCATCAAACTTTCTTATAATTCAGCTGATGATCCAATAGGATGCGCGGTGTGACAAAACCTTTGAAATAAAGTAAACAATATCACACCAAATCTGAAAAATCAATTTATTAAAATATAGAGCTTAAAAAGGTTTGCGAGATAAGTTAGAATCATTATTGTGTCATAATTGCAAAATCAAACATCATTGTCTTGAAGAGCAGGGTAGGCCTAATGAGTAGGGAAAGTTTTTTTGACCTAAAAATCTAGAAAAATTGACTAAAAAATGACTTAATTGACAAGTAAAATTGGACTGAGTGAACGACTTTTTTTTGTGTTTTATATTTACAAGCAGGCAGCATATATTTACAAGCAAATGTATATTACCAACAACAAGCTGCAGTTTAGTCCAGTCGTTGAAGCGAAAAAAAGGGCCTAACCTTGACTTAATTGGTGTAAAGCTGAAACTTTGCACATTGTTTCTGTTGATTATGCACATTGACCAAAAAAAAATCCCCGTGAAAATCTTTTGGTGAAAAAAAGTTATCCGCCTTTTTTGAAAATCCGCCATTTTTTTTTTTTTAATTGGCGGATAAACAAAATTTGAATATTTTTTCGAAGTATCGTCATACTACGGCTTCTTTAAAATATGATATTATCATTGTCACAATTAATTAGCAAGTAGGTACGCAATAACAACTATATTTGACTTTAAACGAAGTGATAGTAACAAAATATTATATAATAGCCTACGCTAATGTATAAGTTTCAAAAACGATAAATTTGTTCACTTATAATCAGGTCAATATATGGTTTGACCCCAAAAAATTCCTACAAAGGGTTTTCCAACGGTTTTTTCTAGTATTTATCATCAAGAATAATATATTAAAAATCTAGGAGAATCAGGGCACCGGAAAGTTGTCATTTTCAATATGGCCGCCAAAACAGTATAATGACAATAATTCACTTAATATTCATGCTAGAGCTCTAATTCTGGCGTCTATCCCTAGGTTTAAGGTGGTAAGGAATTCATTAAAACAATTCAAAATGAAATTAACTGATTAGTTTAATGGAAAGACTTATATGAAACAAAACCAATAGTGAAAGACTGACAGTACAAGAATCGCAGACCGCTTACTAAGTTATTTACATTCAGTTGTTTAATAAGTCCTGGTCATCATCTTCATCCAGTAATGACTGATTGTACGTATTGTCACAGGCATCAAGTTGCACTGTCCACATGCTGAAGTACAGGGTATGTTGTTCTGCCTACACCTGGCAGTGCTATAGGCAGTTGTGCAGTTGCAGTGGATAATCTATAAGAGGGAATCTGGGTCCGCATTCATGTCCGACTCTGTTGTCACAAACTGACTGCCTTCCAGTTTCCAACCCCACCCGTAAGTTTCCATGTCACTCTCCTGTCCTAGCCAGACCATTATTTGGTAGTAAACCCTTAGACAGTGAAATTTTGTTGATGACTCAGTAGGTGGTAGGCGTTCTGGTGTCACAAATGATTGGGAGGAGACTACTTTTTTTCTTAGTGGCCTACTCTGTAGTGCAATGACGAGAGGGAATCCGTCCGCGTGCCCCCAAAAATCACAGCCATCGCTTGACAATCTTTGTTCACAATGGATGCTGCTGTCTGCTTTGGAAGAAGGAGATAATTGGCACAGTCTTTCATAATAGCATCACCTTTACCAGCTTGTGAAAGACAGATTTTCTTACCCACACCAAAAATTCTTGATGTTGTGTCACATCCAGTGTAGGAGTACGCATGTAGAAAAAGTAACTGGGAACATAATTCTTCACCCATCACCATTTTCAGTTCGTTTATATGATACACTTTGTCAGCATTTTCCTTGTCGGAACGGAAATATAGATCTCTGTTCACTTGTTGCGCATAATGAAGAAGCAGGACCAACAGATCTGTGTCTTCTCCAATCAACGTTGTCGAGTGTGACACTGCACTAAGAACAGTAGCCTTCACAATCGGAACATCAGCATTTCCTGCGGGCATTGATCACTTCGCAGCCTTTAGGCTACCCCGAAGTGTTTTACTGATCGAATAGGTCGATCACTTTTTTTGTTCATGTTCATGTACATTAACGTTATCCTCGGCCACAACACCATTCACAATATTCTTCAGGGTTTGATCTTGAGAAAAAGGTACATAACCAGCCAGTGATGTCTTCTGCGCTTCATTGGCAAAGCGGAGTTGCATGATTTCAATCCTAGTCTTCTCTGTGATGTTGAGTTGTGATATGTTGTGCCTTAGAATCATACGGTTCGCTTTCTGAGCCGGTGTCAAGGCAGCAATCATTCCCATCTCGTGAAAAGTCCCCTTCCCATCCAGGGTGATAATATTATGATCAACATTGTCAGCTGCAAATAACATTGTACTTTCGAGTAGGTCTATGTTCTCTGGAACAATGGATTCCGACGCTAAACAATGATTCCGACTCTAGAACAATGGATTCCGACGCTTCGCTGCTTCCTGTCGTCTGTTGTATCGCATCTGCGATCGTAGTGTTACTGTATGTTATGTATCGCAATGGGCGCACATAAAACACGATTAGGCCTACTATTATTATTGAGTGCGTCTGTGCTTGGACAGTGATCATTAACAGATGAAACATCATTTTTGATGAGCCTTGCCGCAGTTATAACTATTTCTCTCTTTTGTGACTCTTCATCATCCTCATGCACATTGTGGCGCTTCATGAAGGTTACTTTGACCTGATGAAGTCATGGAGAGACCGCTAGGAAACCATCTCACGGCAAAACCAGTTCCAAGTCACACCAGACACTACGGTACCACCTGGCTCAGACCTGCCAAGAAAAGAATGGGTGACTCTGAATCGCCTCCGTACTGGTGTTGGTCGCTTCAAGCACAATATGTTTACCTGGGGATAGTGTGACTCACCAGCCTGTGTTTGTGGTGACTGTCAAACAGCACAGCACATCATTAATCACTGTCCAGTGTTTCGATCTGCAGAACATGTGGATCTCATAGACCCTGATATGACGACATTACTCTGGTTACAACAATTGGAATATGTTGCCTGAATTGCTGCCTCATAAGCAAGAAGAAGAAGATCCTCATGCCTTGTTTTTAGGTAATGAGATCGGAGAAATTCGGATGTCTTCTCTCTCATAGTGACAATGTCATGAAGGCCCTGACCTTCAGTTATATAAATAGATTCATCGATTGGGTCTTCAGATATTTTGATTCATAAGGAAGGCAATCATCATTTGCTAAAAACTCCTTCATTTTAGATCTGAGGTCTGATATCGTTAACTGTTCTTCATCATTCTGTTCAAGATGTGAATACATCTTTAGAGATGCCTGGTCCTGTTCCTCATCCTTCGGTCGCCCAGATTTTCGACGTTTTGCCTCAATACTCTGCCGCATTACAAGGTTACGTTAAATCCATATATAAAATTAACACTACAAGAATGATGGTGTAAACAGTGCAGCATGCAAATCGCCACCGTAATATTCAATACGACCTTTCGTGGCGAATGACCAATCGTCAGAACGTCTCTCACAACACTCTAATATAGTTCTTGCAAAAACATCTGTTTTAACAAAACTAAAGCCAGGTCTGTCCGTGAGAACTCGAGTCCCACAAAACAAACAATGAGTCTTACTGCCGAAATTGCCATCAAGAATTCGAACACTTCGTTTCCTCGTGACGCAGTATCCAGTTTCCTCTCTGTTCTTCTTAAGCTGTATATCGATTGGGTTGGTGTAACGTTTAGGCCTACGACAGTATATGTGTAGGCCTACTTATCGACCAGCTGTCGCAATAGTGTTGTCTCCTCTATTAGTACTGGCAGCATTAATCCCATCAGCACCCTTTTGACGCAGTATACTGGAGGCTTCAGAAGCTTGAATTTCCTTGTCACAGATCATAATTTCTTTGCAGGCATTTTCCCTGAACCCTTTTCCGTGTATCCGTAAACTTCCTCCGGCAATCACGGTGGACCAAAACTTTGTCAATGTGAAATAATTGCAGTATGAAATTTACTTTTAAATGAGCAACAACACTAACAATAATTTCATAAAAATTGAATATTTCCGTATTTGTACATCCGCCATTTTGAAAAAAATGGCGGAATTTCGAAAATAGCGGATAACTTTTTTTCACCAAAAATTTTTCACGGGGATTTTTTTTTGGTCATTGTACACAATGAACAGAACCAATGTGTTAAATTTCAGCTTTACACCAATTAAGTCAAGGTAAAACCCTTCAACGACTGGACTAGTTCGCCTACCGGAAGGTCTGTCTAGATATTTTGAAGTTCAACGTGGGGTTAGACAAGGCTGTGTAATGTCACCAGATCTGTTTAACTTGTATAGTGAAATGATTTTCAGAGAAATAGAAAGCATTGATGAGGGAGTTTTAGTGAACAGCATCTTATTAAACAATATTCGCTATGCTGGCTCATAGCGACATCCCCGGACGGTCTACAAACACTAATTAACAAAACTTCAGACATCAGCGCAAAATATAGAATTCAAATTAATGACAAAAAAACAAAATGCATGACTATCTCCAAACAAAGTTCTGAACCTCACTTTGCACTTCACCAGGGAGGCAGCACAATTGAACAAGTGTCTTCTTTTAACTATCTTGGTTCTCTCTTGACAGCGGATGCACGATGTAAGAAAGAGATACGAAGAAGAATAGGCCTAGCTAAAGAGGCTTTTAATAGACTACGACCTATTCTATTGGATCGCAAGCTCTCTATTTCTCTGAAGGTGCGACTTCTCAAAGAGTTAGTGTGGTCTGTTCTCCAGTATGGTTGTGAAACATGGACCTTCAACACAGAAACTAGGCGTAACATCGAAGCAGCTGAAATGTGGTTTTACAGAAGAATGCTCCGGATTTCATATACTGATCACATCACAAATGCAAAAGTTTTAAACCAGGTAGCCTACATCAAAATAAGGAACTATTGAACAACATAACTCAAAGGCAACTCAAATTTCTCGGTCACATCATCAGAAAAGAAAAATTCGAAAATCTTTGTCTAAGCGGTCGCTTTCTCGGGAGACGTGCTCGTGGCAGGCAACGAATAACATTTGTATCTAATTTTCAACAAAATACATCAATCAGCCAACCAAGAACACTTTGGGACACTGCACGACAAAGGGAACATTGGAAAAATTTACGAACTGAGCATCTAGTTCATCAAAGGCCGCATCGGCTATGATACTGTTGATGATGATGATGATATTTACAAGAAAGCTATACATTTGAAAAATAAATTAAATCCAAGCCCCGAATTTAAATCAACGAAAAAACATTGAAACCTTCAACAGAACATATTAGTCTCACTCAAGGCCATAGGCTGGTATGCCTAGCCACTTTAACACGCCAATTTTCAGTAAGACCCAATGACACCGTTAACCAATCGGACATATTTAAGTGGCTACCGTCCAATTGCTTGAGAGTTGATCTTCTAGCAGACAGTGGATCCCTGCTTTGAACTTTGTTTTGTAATTACAGAAGAAAAAGGAGTTGGGAATCGAACCCACGTCATTAAAATGTATTCCCTAACCCTCTAAGCCAGTGGTTCTTAACCTTTACTAACCTGCCGAACCCTTACGTTAATCTGCAAGCTTTCGTTGAACCCCAAATTTTCGCTGAGTCACAAAAATTTTCCATATTTAATAGTTGGCTAACAGGATACCTTACTGTATCAATGAGACTTTTGTTGTTTTTCTGAGACCAATAGTAAGATTCGAGGCTTTGTCTCGGAAACAGCAATTCTCATGTCATTTTCGCATGCAAGCCGGTTTCGTTTTTGTGCTTTAACATCGACTAGAATACTGTAGAAAGCGCATGCTCGCATAAATAAGTGGTTACAAATGACATGAGAACTTCAAAGGCAACTTTTGTAATAAGAGAATAACTTTCCATTTGTTTGCACCAAAACGTTTGAAGATTTGTTGTGTTGAAGTTTCCATCTTGCACCTTAGTTAAGCAGATAACTTTAGATTTCTCGTAAAATACTTCATTTGGTGACACAAGCATGAAAATTGGCACATATGTACCTTAGAACATGTAGATTTCAAAAGTTTAATTAACCAAACGAAAATTCAAAGCGGCGGCCCGTGACGTCAAAATTCAAAATGTCCGCCATTCCGGTCCTGGACTGACGTAGGAAAGTTGTTTTATGAAAGCAATTTAGGTGTTTTTCATCTCTTACTTTCTTGAAAATGTTTTTTGTGACATTTTTAGCCAGTATTTATGATTTCAGATTGTACCTCTCATTAAAAATCTTCACAAAAACGGGGAAAAAACGTTTTTTAGTGCTTTTAGCGAAAAAAGGGTGGTCATATGTTACTTAAAAAATGATAGCCTCAGCAAAATCCCTCGTTACTGTTCACCCTCAAATTCAGTGTATATGAAAAGAGACAGAAGTAGGGGTCCAACTCGAAAGTCACCAGAGTAAATTTTTCGAGCAGACAAAGGTGGTATTTGTAGTAAAATCTGATTGTTGGTTTGTCAATTATTACAAATAATTATGTTTCGCGGGCGTCAGAAATGAAGTTTTGTGCGTAACTATTGGTTAGCTGCCAAGAGTAACGCACAAAATTTCCTTTTTGACACTGCCGAAACGACAATGTTAACCTTGACCAATAGCAACGCACAATCACGTATATATATATTGACATATTTTATTTACTTAATAAGATTATCATAACAAAGGCTTTATAAAACATAGCTAAACATAAACATAAGTTAAGCACTTAAATTCTTTACAACCCTCACAACACAGCTGAACTAAAAAATAGACATGGAGAAACGTGAACAAGAGCTTCACGAATCAAGCCAGAATTCAAAGAATAGTGCGCCAGGAAAGCGGATGATTTTCCAATGTTCAACTACTGGTACACTGCATTCAATCTGGAACTCTCATTGCTGGGTTTTGTGGGCACTCTCCGGGAAAGAAATTTTCCAGGATACAAGGAGGCTCTGGCAATACTCCTTTCAAAATTCTTTAGTGGTGACAGAACTCACTACTCAAGGTGGCTGACCATACACCTACTTGACATGTTGTCATTGAAAGATAAATTTCCTGATGTTTATGAGCAGTTCATGAAAGGGAAGTTTGTGATTCAGAAGACCAACAGAGAATATTCTGCGATTGCTATTGACCAAGCCCATGAACAGAATAATGCTATTATAAAAGGAGATGAAGAGATAATTGGAATCACAGAACACGAATCAGCTTTGCTACGATGGACGGTAGCAGGCCCTGAAGTCTGTAGAATTATACAGGAATATGAGTGTGTTTCTAAAAGTCGAGAGAAAGTAGGCCCCTAAATCATCATGAAGCAACACCATCAGCACAGAAAGCATTTCTCAAAGACGTCATTTCTCTCACCCGAACCATCGAAGAGATGGGCAATCCCTACCTTGAAGAGTCCACTTTAGATTTGCTTACTCTTAATACGAAAAATGTCATGGAGCAAAAGGTAACAGATAAGTTATGCTAAAAAACAATGATACAAAAGGAAAAAATCAGTTGGAAAACTTCACATCAGAATTAGACAAATTCTACTCACCAATTGCTCGGAACAAATTCACACTGTTTAACTCAAAAATGACAACACGAAAAGGGAATCAGGGCACATTGAAGGGTGACTGCAGCCTTTTTTCAAAGCTCTTTATTTCATGCCAGATCCGACAAGTTGATCTGCCTGAATTTTTTAGCCATGAAAACCAACGATTCCCAGCAGCTTTAAGTTCAGAAGGTGATCTTTACCAAACACAGAAAGCAGATTTAATGGGTTGCCTAGAGAATGTAGTACCTGCACAACCTGCTTTACTGGACGATGTAGACATGATGGTGATAGATGGAGCATGTTTAGTACACTCTACTACACCAAAACATCATACGTTTGGTGAGTATGCCCAGAAGGACTTCGTGGAGAAAATTAAGCCATATGCCGGAAAGCACAAACGAACGGATGTTGTGTTGGACACTTACAGCTCGTATAAAGAGGGGTAATGGTAGCAGGCGGAGAGTTTGTTTGTTTGTTTGTTTATCTTTATCCTGCATTGTGGGAAAGCGGACTTGAACGCTATGCATCGGTGTACGCCTTCCGACATACACCTGACCCACGCTGCAGCCGACGGCAATGTCTGTTTCCGGTTGTCTACTCTACTTATGACTTAAATTTGGTACTACCCATTACTCGAAATCGGTCACTGGGTAGAGGCAATTATCGTAAAGTTTCTTGCCCAGAGAAACAACAGCAAGTGCGGGTGGCTGGAGTCGAACATGCAGGCTCTCGACTGCGAGCCCAACGCGCTAACCACTCGGTCACGGCTGGTTACTCGAGATGGGAGAGTCCCAAAGAACTGGCCAAACTTTTTGCAAAATACAGACAATAAAAAAGAACTTTACCCATTCTTAGCTGATTCCATCCAAGAATTCATGCCACCGGATGATATCGTTTACGCTTCCAAGAATGAAAAAGCTGTTACTAATAAAGACAATCCCGCTTTAGTCAATTTGAGCTCAAACCAAGAAGAAGCCGATACCAAAATGTTTGTTCATCTTCATCATGGTCTCAAGTATGAAACTATACAAAAAGCAGCCATCCTAGCTAATGACATTGATCTGGTCGTTATTGGAATTGGCTTGTTTGAAAAATTGAGCAAGGATGGACTTCACAAACTCTGGATATCTTTCGGGAGAGGAAACAAAAGAAGAGCAAGGATGGACTTCACAAACTCTGGATATCTTTCGGGAGAGGAAACAAAAGAAGATGGATTCCTATTCATCAGATATTTTCTGTCCTGGGTCCACAGAAATGCAAAGGGCTGTTGTTCTTTCATGCCTTTAGTGGCTGTGACTCTTGTTTAGGCATGAAAGGAAAGGGGAAGAAGTCGTTCTTTGCAACGTGGTCAGTGTATCCAGATGTGACGCCAACATTTCAGAAGCTCAGTCAGTGTCCGGAGGAAATAAATGCAGAAGATTTTGCGATCCTTCAAAAATTCACGGTATATCTTTATGGTAAAAGTAGCACTGATGATAAGGTAGACACTGCAAGAATGACTTTGTTCACACTTAAAAATAAACAATATAATAATATTCCACCAACAGAAGATGCGCTGAAATTGCATGCACTTCGGGTAGCATATCAGGCCGGACACATTTGGGGACGAGCTCTTGAAAGGAGTCCAGAATTGCCATCTCCAAGTAACTGGGAGTGGAAATCTGGAGATGGCGGAACATGAGACATTATGTGGACAAGAAAAGACCCCGTAGCCGAAGCATGTAAAGAACTAAGACGATGCAATTATAAAAAAAGAATGCAAAAACTGTAAATGTAAAAATGCAGATTTACCATGCACTTCACTATGTTCCTGTGCTTGTGACCATGAATAGATATTATTTACATGTGAATCATTGTCATGAACATGATTTACATACTCAGTAGTAATAACTGATAACAGAAATGTTAACTGTACATGAATTGTCTTTTTAAGAAAGTATTTTAAGTCTGTTTGGGTGGAAGTATCAAAGTTTAGACTAGTCTGCATACCTGACTGTCAAATTTGTGAAACCCTTTCTCTGTCCATAGTACGTTACACACTTGTTTTTGTTGAATACCATCTTAAATCATTCATACTGTCTTAAAAGTAACATTTCAAAGGTAGTAAGAAATGAGACACATCTACATTGCTTTCATAAAGCAACTTTCCTACGTCAGTCCAGGACCTGCATCGCGGCCATGTTGAATTTTGACGTCACGGGCCACCATTTTGAATTTTCGTTTGGTTAATTAAACTTTTGAAATCTACATGGTCCAAAGTACATGTGTGCCAATTTTCATGCTTGTGTCACCAAATGAAGTATTTTCAGGGTTATCTACCTCACTACCTCGCTTTCTTGAAGCTCAATAACGTCATCCAAATATGGACTGTTTATATCTTTGTTGTAGTATATTTTCCAAAAGTATTTTCTGATATAGGCTACCGTGTGTTAATGTTTCAGACGACGTTCGCGCCGAACCCCTGAAACAGCTTTGTCGAACTCCAGGGGTTCGATCGAACCCTGGTTAAGAACCACTGCTCTAAGCTAAGCTGGCTTCGGTGGAGCGTTAACTTACTTTACTTTCTATCAGAACAGTTTTGCGAGTTTTCTCTGTTTCATCTCTAACTTCCAATTGGTTGAAAAGCTATTCCACCTGTAGGCTAGGCTACGTCGTCTGGTTGGTTGATTGCTTTGAAGCTTCACTGGCTCTTACAAAATTTGTTATGTTAAAGTCCCTACCAAGTAAGCAGACAACTAACTCCACAACTGTAACAGTTCTTTCTAGTTCTTACGCGTAGCCGTAAAGCGACTTTGAAAAGGTTGATGACGTAGTTTATTGTGATATCAAACTTTAAACAATCAAATAAATGGTCGAATATTTCTATTTGTGAGATGATAAATGAAAATTCTTAAATTGACAAATGGTTCACCACTCCAGCACATAAAGAAATCAAATTCTGAACAGCAAAAGTCTTCGTCGATTTCAAAATAAATATATAGCCTACTATTACTTGCAAGTTGCAACAGCTACTTTACAATTGGCAGTAAATTCTAATTTTACAATCTATTCAATATCGGCTGGAACTCTACAATCGTTAACAGTAGGCTACTATTCATTACAAGTTCTAATCCTCATAGCACAATTCTAGCCTACTAATAAAAATCAAATTACGCGGCTTTTTATAACAGGTGTGCTTAGACCAGAAGCTTCCAGAGACTAAGGTAATATTTCATCACAAGAATTCATTCTTCTGGTCAACAAGTCAAAGAATTTTCCAGAACGTTAATTGTGCTTTCTAGAAACAGATTCCAGAAACTTTCTAGAAGCAGATTTCGCAATAACAGATTGCATAACTAAAGGTTAGGCCTACTATTGGGCAGTAATCGTTGAAACATCACAACAGAATCACGCAATAAAATAGTTCACTCATTCTAAAACAAAAATATAGTCTACCGCCAGAGCTACGCATAGGCCTTATTGATTGTGACAACAATACATATCACGTTCACCACAAACAAATCATTTCTCCCTAGACGCCTAGAGCAGCTTGCTATTAATAATAGTCATGCGAGAAATCAAGAGCTGTTACGTTCACTGTTCGCACCCTTATTACATCATTGTTTTTTAGTTTCAAAATCGGAAGTCGATGTCTAAGTCACTTCGGGTCATAACAAGAAAAAAAACAAATTATTTCCTTTGTTTCAAGCATTTAAAGAGAATATCCCCACTGATTGATATAACCCCTGCTGATAATTTGTGCCATAAACAGAGTTTTTAGGCGACTGACCTCAACTGACTGGTTTGTTTTGATGCTAAACCCGCTACGTAATGCCCAATGTGTTGTTATTGTGAATGCTGCTTCGTTTAGCGGTTTATCTGAGCGTCAGCAAAATCTTACATTTTGTCTACTCTGTGTATCTTGACGTTGAACCAACGTAGCTAACTGCTCTTGGCTGATGCTGAGCTTCGTCGGAGTCTGCCTCGCTTTCTGACCTAGTCTTATTCTGAAACGATCCCTGTTCCATATCTAGAAAGCTAAAACCTCAATTGCTAAGGTAACAGGGATCAGTTGTCAGTAGATGTTACAGAAAATATATTTCGCACTTATTCAGTGCATCGTCAGTTCTGATAAAGGGCAGTTAAAACCTACAAGTAATGTTTTAAACAACATTACCGCAGCTCTCACACCCGCCACATTGACACCGCCATCAGTGACGCACTACGCACTGTGACTGGATGCCTGCGTCCCACTCCAACGGACTGCCTTCCCATCCTTGCAGGCATCCAACCTGCTGAGCTTCGCCGTAAAGGAGCCATGATTTCCCTTGCTCGTCGCGCACTGGACCCCGACCACCTCCTCCACAGTACATTCCAGCGCCTACCTGGAGGACAGCAGCGACTGAAATCAAGACGCCCATTTGTGCCCGCCGCACGACAGCTTCTGAACAACGTTGAAGATCTTGGAATAAGTGCGGCACACTGGACGAACTACACATGGAACATGGAGTGGCAAAACAACACCTCCCGACTCCGTGATTTCCTACCCGACGTCGATCCCCACCCTCCGGGAATGTCCCTCGCAAGACTTGCGTGGGTCCGGCTTAACCGCCTACGAACCGGCGTCGGTCGCTTTCGTTCAGACATGTGCAAATGGGGCCTGGCTCCCTCACCGGGATGCGAGTGTGGCGCCACAGACCAGACAGTAGATCATGTCGTCCATGACTGCCCAATCCATCAACCACCACACGGAGCGCTTGGACTGAAGGCCCTGGATGACGAGACTGTCGAGTGGCTGATGACATCATGCCCAAACATATAGTCCAGAAGAACAGCTCATACGACGAAGAAGAAGATCAGAACTGACGATGCACTGAATAAGTGCGAAATATATTTTCTGTAACATCTACTGACAACTGATCCCTGTTACCTTAGCAATTGAGGTTTTAGCTTTGAACCAACGTAGTTAGAAGTTTGCGCCGGCAAAGGCAGCTTGTACCTTTTTGAGTATGACGCTATCATTGGAATCATTTCTCTTCTCTTTTCGTACTATATATGAAGTCTGTTCTTAGCGAAATTTATAATTTTAATGTTACATTAGTTAACTACAGTACATGAGCGTACCAGTTCTGTTGAGAATTGATTTAAGTTAGTAGTTATAAGGATCGCCCGACAAAATTTCGGTGAGTGTGTTTTGCTATTTCATTATTGTTTTATACAGTAATTATTGATCAACAGAGCACATTTCGATGAAATGTTTAATAATGCGGTTCTCTGAAGTAACATCGATTTGTAGACTTGTTTGTCGTTTTATAGATTCTTTGATTTGAACGTGTTTATAACGTAATTTTAAGCGCAATTATTTCATGTTAGTAGCCAAGGTCTTTTCGTTACAGAAAGACCGTGATCAACGATAGAAGATAACGACACGAGGGTCGGACTGTCTTGCTATTTTCACGCGTCCACGATATACTGGGTGGTATCGTTTGTACATTAAAGTTATCATTTATTTTATACTTCTCATCTATGGGTGTGAGTTCACGGGCGGAACTAAGAATTCATTTTCAACACAACATAGAAGAAAGTCTTTCGAAATTTTTGGTGATTTCGATCGAATAACGTAGGTTGCTCTTTTCATCATGACTGAGAATGCATCTCGAAGAAATAGTAACTCTACAGACCCCGAAGTCAGTGTCCCAGTGTCCACAGAGCAGGACTATGACTTTTTGAAGAACTTTCATTACGAGTATTCAGAACAGAAAAGCTACACTCCTTCTGTTCGATCGGTTGCGTCAACGACAGCTTCCGAAAGGGTACGTCATCAAGCTAAATTAGATAGAGAGCTTGCGCTGGCTAATCTATTGTCGATAGATAGTCAAAATAAATTTGACTCGAAGTGTCCCAAAAGAAAGCCCAATTGCGACAAGAGAAAGCCGCATTGGAAGAAAAGCAGCATTTCCAGATGCAGCTTTTAGATAGTTAACAGAAGAGGTTGGAAGCTTTATCTGCTCTTCGCAAGGCAGAAGCAGCAGACAGAGTAATTAACGGTCCTGACATTTTCCAGCCTGATTCGTTAAATGAACACGAGCCTGAAATTAAATCGGGAGGAGAATTTCTATCCCCACCTATAATCATTGCACCTGTTTCTTTGTCTTCACGGTCGCCTGGTGAGCCTGTTCCTTTCAGTAGCCCTATGAACACTGCGCCCTCAGCTGGCAGCGATCTTAGCGTTTCCGACACGTTTTTGGCTCCGCCGACATACCCCTCGGGTAGTTCAGGTAAACTTGCAAGGAAAGGGTCAAGTTATGTGAAACAAAGCGCCATTGTCGAAGCCCCGCGAAGGGAAACTTTGCCGAAAGTGTCGCTTTCAAAGACGGATCCACCGTCTATAAACTACACTAATAGGTCTAATACATTTCATATGTCTGGTGAACCCTTTCAAGTTGCTCAGACATTTGTGACTTCTTCAAACCAAGGACAAAGATTCTCCCCCCCCCCGTCAATGTTGATGATCACGACAACTATTACCGGCAAGAGTACTCGGAGGGACGTCGACCATACGTGGACAATTCAAGCTATGGGAATGGAGACAATTTGCCAGGTCAGTTGACACAAACTCAAAATTTGCGCCCTCAGAACAGCGTCGATCTACTCTCAACATTTGCTGAACTAATGGTAATGCCCAAACTGGAATGTCCCACCTTTCACGGGGACCCAGAATCATATTGTGCCTTTGTGAGGTTCTTTACTGAAAACGTAGACGGTAAAAACTACAGCTATCAGCAAAGGTTAGCCGTGCTTCTGCAACACACCGAGGGTCCGGCTAAAGAAGCAGTTGCACACTGTAGTTCAATTTTGTCGTCCGAAAGGGGCTACCAAGAAGCGCGCAAAGTGTTGTACAAACGGTTTGGCAAACCAAGAGTGATCGCTGAGGCATTTCAGCGTAGTCTGATGAAAGCGCCAAATATTAGGAAAGAAAGCAAATTAGACACTTCAAATTTCTCTAATCGGTTGAAACGATGTCTAATGACGTTGGAAGGGTTAGGCGACTACACCGACCTCAGCAGCATCGATTGCCTTCAAAAATTGGCGGAAAAGTTACCCTCTTCGATGTTTGAACAGTGGAAAGTTAGGTATGCAACCATTTACAACAACGAAGAGCGTAAACCAAACTTTAAAGATTTTGTTGTTTTCGTAGAGGAAAAATCTAAACTTCTTCAAGCGTACCCGGAAGAGTTTACCTTTTTAAATTCAGCCTCAAGCAAGGGACGGAGTGACAATGACTTCTCGAAACGAAAGCTATGTGCGACAGTCTCTGTTGGTAACCCGCATGTTAGCGACGCAAAGCAGCAAGCTCATAGGAAATCTTCGCTTAATGATTTCCCACGACGTTTACAGTGTGAGTATTGCTCAAAGGGACACGTTACATACAAGTGCAGAGATCTTGGCAAATTACCTGTCCAAGAAAGAATGGAATTTGTCAAAAGAAAAAGATTATGCTTTGTATGTCTCGGCCCTCACTTTAGCAGTAACTGCAAAAGTGACTATTTATGCACTGTAACAGACTGCGGCAAACGCCACAGCCGTATTTTACACAGGTCTCAACCCATCAAGGAAGGCAATTTCGATGAGGTCTCTTCAAAGAAGAAGGAGCAAGACACCACAAGCTTCTATTGTTCTAAACAAGCGTCAAGAGGGTTTCGAACCGTTGTACCTGTGCAAGTTGCGGCTGGAAAAAAGGTAATCGAGACTTATGCTTTTCTGGATAATGGGTCTGAAGCATCGTTTTGCGATGAGCAGCTAATACGCCAACTTGGCATATGTGGCGAACCAGTAAAAGTCAGCGTTTCGACATTAACAAAAGAACTATCTCCACTAAAACGGTTTAATGTAGACATGACCGTGGAAGCGATTGCAAGTGAAACGTCGAAGTTTCATCTAAACAACATAATCTGTGTAAAACAATTGCCTATTCAACCTAACGAAACATTAAGCAAAGCTGACTTGGAGAAACTGCCTCATCTGCACAATTTAAAGTTTCCAGAAATTAATAAAAATCGGGTTTCCATGCTAATTGGGCTCGACTGTCCAAACGCGCACAGGATTCTGGAAATGAAAGTGGGCGATGGAAAGCAACCAAACGCCGTTCTCACACCTTTCGGTTGGTCTTTGCTGGGCCCTGCTTTAGAAAGCAATCGAAGGGACGGATTGCAGTCCTATTTTATTCAAATGGACGATCACGTTGATAAAGCAATACAAAGGTCATGGTTTCGGGACTTCGAGCCGGATAATGTGCTACGTCCAACTCCAACGTCCAAAGAAGACAGGCATGTCTTCAAAATGCTAGAAGATGAAGTTACCCACACCCAAGGACAGTACGATTCATCACTGCCTTGGAGAAAGGATGTTGTCTCTCCCGAAAGTTGCTGGCCGACGGCTCCCGAAGCAAAGCATTCTGAGATTCCAGATGAATTCAAGCCGCTGGAAGAAAAAAGCGTTGCGGCAGTCCAATGTTCAACTGTCAGTGAGCATGCTACAGTAGATGACTTAATTAACAGATACTCAGATCTATATAAGCTTAAAAGGGCTGCTTGCTGGTTAATCCGTTTTGTAAAATTTCTAAAGGATAAAAAGGCGGCTGTCACTGCCGACCTTACTGTCGAAGAGTTACAATCTTCCGAAACTAAATTGTTGCAGTACGTGCAAGGAAAAGAGTTTAAACCTGTTATTAAACTTTTAGAAAAGGGTTTACCTCTAGAAAGTCACTTGAAAAAGAAAATTCAAGCAAATACCAATATACGACCACTTTACAAAGCAGATCCCTGCATGATACATGGACTGCTGCGTATCGGTGGACGATTGCGCAACGCAACGATCGACTTTGAAAGTAAGCACCCAATCATTCTCCCTTACAGCCATAATTTGACCAACTTGTATATTCGTCACTTCCACAAATTGTGTGGACACTCTGGATTTACCTTTACTTGGTCATTAATTCGAGAAAAATTCTGGATAATCAAAGGCGGTGTAGCTGTAAGAAAAGAAATCTCAAAATGTCTCTTGTGTAAGAAGAGAAGTTCCCCTCGCCTGTATCGAAAAATGGCAGATTTGCCTTCTGCACGACTGCAGTGCTATGAACCGCCTTTCTCTTGTTGCGGTGTCGACTACTGTGGTCCTTTCTTAGTAAAGCGTTGCCGCAGCGTTGAAAAACGTTACGGTTGCGTATTTTCATGCCTCACGACTCGAGCCGTGCATATCGAAGTCGCGAAGGATTTGTCTACAGATTCCTTTCTTCAAGCCTTTCATCGATTTATCGGACGAAGGGGAAAGCCAAAGGAATTATTTTCTGATAACGGTACCAATTTTATTGGAGTTGAAAGGGAGTTAAAACGTTCTCTAGATCAGTTAAACCAGTCTGTCATCGCCGAATGTCTGAAACAGGACAACATAATTTGGAAGTTCAACCCTCCGTCTGCTCCACATATGGGAGGGTCTTGGGAAAGAATGATACGTTCTATAAAACGCATTCTCAATGTCCTACTAAAAAACTCAAACGGTCACCGAAGACGTTTTACACACACTACTTGTTGAAGTAGAAAGCATTTTAAATTCTAGGCCTTTAACTCCTGTGATGTTAGACACTGATGGATTAGTGTCACTAACTCCTAACCACCTTTTACTTAATCGTTCCATCGAAAACATGCCACCAGGGCTATTTGATCCAAAGGATAACTATGTAAGAAACAGATGGCGACAGGTACAATATCTGACGAATTCCTTTTGGAAGCGATGGCTCAGAGAATACCTGCCCACCATAGCTGTACGTGAAAAATGGCCAGATCGCCAACCCAATCTAAAGGTCGACGATGTGGTGCTAATCGTGGAAGATCACTTCCCACGAAGTAAATGGAAAACCGGACGAGTCATAGAATGCTACCCCGGAAAAGACGGCCTTGTACGACAAGTTCGATTGAAAACAAACAGCGGTAAGCTGCTACGGCCAGTCACCAAGCTCTGTCTAATCTGTGAATCAGATAGACACGAGTAACAGTCCTCTGTTTTCTGTCCGACGGTAATAGGACGTCGACCCCTAGCCGGCAGAAAACAAGACAACAAATAGAATTACACATAAAACAGTCTGACATGCTTGATGCATATGAACTTTATAAACAATAAACGAGCCTTGCTCATGCGGACAATGTTTGACGTTCATCTGATGAAAGAAGAAAACTGCGAATCTACGATCGGATGCACCACAAACACGAACAATAGGTTTCATTATGTTTGCATCGATCACAAGATGCCTGTGTTTGTTGTCACGTGAACGTATTGTGTTTTAAAATATGCTGTTTTGTCAACTCCATATTTTAGGGGGGAGTGTTACGTTCACTGTTCGCACCCTTATTACATCATTGTTTTTTAGTTTCAAAATCGGAAGTCGATGTCTAAGTCACTTCGGGTCATAACAAGAAAAAAAACAAATTATTTCCTTTGTTTCGAGCATTTAAAGAGAATATCCCCACTGATTGATATAACCCCTGCTGATAATTTGTGCCATAAACAGAGTTTTTAGGCGACTGACCTCAACTGACTGGTTTGTTTTGATGCTAAACCCGCTACGTAATGCCCAATGTGTTGTTATTGTGAATGCTGCTTCGTTTAGCGGTTTATCTGAGCGTCAGCAAAATCTTACATTTTGTCTACTCTGTGTATCTTGACGTTGAACCAACGTAGTTAGAAGTTTGCGCCGGCAAAGGCAGCTTGTACCTTTTTGAGTATGACGCTATCATTGGAATCATTTCTCTTCTCTTTTCGTACTATATATGAAGTCTGTTCTTAGCGAAATTTATAATTTTAATGTTACATTAGTTAACTACAGTACATGAGCGTACCAGTTCTGTTGAGAATTGATTTAAGATAGTAGTTATAAGGATCGCCCGACAAAATTTCGGTGAGTGTGTTTTGCTATTTCATTATTGTTTTATACAGTAATTATTGATCAACAGAGCACATTTCGATGAAATGTTTAATAATGCGGTTCTCTGAAGTAACATCGATTTGTAGACTTGTTTGTCGTTTTATAGATTCTTTGATTTGAACGTGTTTATAACGTAATTTTAAGCGCAATTATTTCATGTTAGTAGCGAAGGTCTTTTCGTTACAGAAAGACCGTGATCAACGATAGAAGATAACGACACGAGGGTCGGACTGTCTTGCTATTTTCACGCGTCCACGATATACTGGGTGGTATCGTTTGTACATTAAAGTTATCATTTATTTTATACTTCTCATCTATGGGTGTGAGTTCACGGGCGAAACTAAGAATTCATTTTCAACACAGCAAGAGCTATTGTCGAAGTGTTCACGGCAGGCGTTTCAGTGTCTTTCCAAAGACATAGCCACATGCTTTTGAGCGGTGTCGAACCGGCGCTTAATTAACTTTCTGGACCATATCAGCAAATTGCACAAAATTTATCTCTAACACTCTGCAATTAGTTTTTGTAAAGTTTCTTAAAGGCCTATTAGTTTCGTAAATTTTCGAAACTTTGAGTGGTAAAATAAATAGCAAAAGTTTTTGGTAAAAAGCGCTGTAGCCTAGTGTTTATTTCGGCGATTTGCTTAGCTGTCGATGTCAAAGTCGATTGGTTTCCAACCTTTTGTGCTTTTGTGGCACGAAACAGCTTAATCCGCTTTCGGGATTTTGCTCTATTTGCGTACCACAAACCTAAGTTGTTTCTGATAGAACACAAGGGTCGACTTGCCTTCGCTGAGCAACCCAACATCAACAAAAAAAAAAAAAATCTCGCATGTAAGGCAACGTCGACCAACGGTGTGAGGACTAGTCACCCTCCCCCGCACTTTCTTGTTTAAAAGCTGCCCACACCATTAGTTGGTTTTGAGTCTTTATCCTCGGACTGTCAAAGCCTTTGATAGGTTATTTCCGGGAGTTTTGCATACTTGTAGACAGGGATGTAGGAACCACGCGGGCCTGGCCCACCCACTTTTGAAAGCCAAATTTCTTTGAAAATGTAGCAAAAACGGCAAATCACAAAGGGAGTTCCAAAAAACGGTCTTCACTCATTTGATACACACTGTAGAATTTTGACGCGAATTCTACGTTAAAGAATATCTTTCTCACTGGCGCCAAACAGTGGATTGGATTATTATATGCGTCGCTCAGTTAATACGGTTATGCGCCTACAACAGACAGAAAAACAAGCCAAGTAGATTGAATCTGAACGCGGTCTTGAGTTCTATTAGTTTATTGTGGCAGATAGGTTGCAAGATTACAAGTCAAAAGATCACAAGGTCACAAGATCACAAGTTGCAGGTCGAAGGTTCAGCCACAAGATCACAAGTTGCAGATCGCAAGTTTACGGGGTTGCAGGTCGCAAGGTCGTTTAACAAACTTAGTGGGCAGATATAGGCTACTTCAATTCTAGATAGAGCTGGTGATTAGTTCAGACTCACCGAGACAGCAATCAGGGCTTGAAGTGATAATCCGTACAAATTATAATCCAAATAATAATAGTCGTAACAGTCATACAGCAATTGATTCTACTAGTGCATCTTATTCAAATAGAATACAAAATGTACAATTAGTAAATGGTCAAGAAATATTTCACATAAAGTTTCTCAATTTATGCTTAAGAGTTAAGATTTAAACATCTCGTTTTACCAAATGCAGCTAATACAAAACTCAAGGAGAATTGCTCGTTTATGCTTCACAATCACCAAACTTTGCGTCATTGTTCCATTTGAAGGTGAGGACGAGAACGCCGTCTAGATCAAGATGATGAGATGCAAAGGACGATAGATGAACTGCGGAGTTCCAGAACTTTTTTTGATGTATTGTAACTATTATTGTAACTAACTGTATGTGCCTATTGTAATATGTATATTGTATACTGTAGCCTAATGCCAAGCAATCCGAAGTTAGCAGCCACTCTATTCTTTGTTGTTTTAAGAAAACCTCTGAAACGTCAATCGCGTCTTCGTGCTGATAGAATTATTACGTTACTTTTACAGACATAAAGCTTGTGTTTCGGGAAGAATAAGGAATTGCTAAAAATGTAAATTGTTTTCGTGCAATTCGATAGACTACTAATTCCTTGGAGAGAGATATATGGATTTAAGTAAACACTCTGTCCAGTTCCAGTAGAGTGGCCGGTAGAATTATCAAGAGACATAGCGAACGACTGTAAATGGGGAAAACCCGAAAAAATCTTCTTTGGGAGATTTAAAAAATTCCCAAATATAAAAAACGAATATGTCCATATCCACCTAAGGGACATAAACCTGGAAAATATCCCAGACAAAATCAAAGTTTATGGTATATGGATATATATCACAAAGCCAGGAGAGGAGCATCTCCCCCTGTGTAGAATATGCAAAAAGCGAGGTCATTGGGCAGCAGATTGCGCCCAGTGCGATATATGCAAAAAGAAGGGGCACACAGCCCAACAGTGCCGAACGACACAAAAAATGAACAATACACCTCAACGACATCTTTGTCGCTTCTGCAAAGGACTGGGCCACCTCGATGCAACATGTCCCATGAGGATATTGTGTGGGTATTGCCAACACCGTGGACATCAAGGTACGGAATGCCCAAAACGTGCCCTCCTAACTCAACAAAGAAACGCCGAAACTGAAAGTGGTACTACAAGCCTTAACACAGAAGGACTATCATCAGATATAGAGTCCACTGACATAGCATCAAACCCATGGGAAAAGAAAAGCACACGAAGGAAGTAAAAGAAAAGGAAAACAACACACAATCAACAAAGACATCCGATATCTAAAACAAGAAATGCACCTGAAAGTCACCATTCACCAACACCCACCTACATCAGACCTAATAAGCGACCTCTTGAAGATAGTCCGCCCTTAGAAAACAAGACCCAAAAAATAGATCCAAACTACTCAAAAGACTCATCCTCCGATTCAGAACAAAACTTAATGCCTCTGATGATTGACACATCATCCCAGAATCAGACAGATGAAAACCTTCTCACGCCATCAGAAAACGATGAAAAATCTATCCTTGAACCAAACAAAGAAGAAGAGCTGCCAAGAGACAACGAAAATACTTACTAACTATAATATTTAAAACGAATTTTTATTGAATCCTTTTATCGGCTAAAAACCGAAAAAAAAGGTAATAATAATCATAGTGTTAAATAGCCTATAATATAGCCTAATGTGATTGTGTATCATACTTTTGACACCCAGTGAAATGCTTTCTGAGGCAGAGAGTCAAACTTGTCACATGCAAGTTAAAAAGCTTAAAATTTGCTCAATCAATATAAATGGAATTTCAAAAAAATTTACCAACATTATAAAATTCTTTAAGCTTTATTGACTCTCTGCCTTAGCTATTCAGGAAACTCATCGACTTTTACCTAAACAATTAGAAAATTGAGAAAAATTTTATAACATAAAACTTTTCTCAAACATATTCCCTGATTCTCCAAGCTTTCGTGCAGGAACTATGATAATACTAAAAAATGAAATATATCAAAAGGGTCAACCCAGACATACTATTTTAAAGAACAACCACCTTCACCAACTACATATCAATATTAATGGTGAAAATATGCATATTATCAATGCATACTTTCCACAAAATCATAAAGACAAAACATCACTATCAAAAATACTATCCACAAACTTACAAAAATGGAATGATGACAAAATAATACTACTTGGTGACTTTAACCTCATCACAGACCCTCTAGATACTGCAAACCCTCCATCCTTCTCAAACACCTACGACAAAAAGACATTTAAAACACTAGTTAATAATTTTCAACTAATAGACATATTTCAATACAAACATCCACACAAAGCAATCTATACATATTCACATCCAAAAGCAAAAACAAGAATAGATAGAATATATATAAACAACAATACCTTGAAGCACTTTGAAAACATTACACATCACACAAATTTGTACTCAGACCATAATAATGCACCAACCTTATCATTAAGCTATCACACACACATAAAATGGGATCAACACACATATAAAGTAAATAACTCCATATTTCAACATCAACATGTAATATCCGAAATAGAAACAACCTGGACCAATTGGACAATAAGAAAACCAAACTTTCAAAATACTCTTGAATGGTGGGATAAAGGAAAAGAAATACTTAAAAATAAGCTGATAGAGTTCTCACAACAACTTGCAACGATGCAACGAGAAGCATATGACGCAGCAAACCAACAACTCCAGATCTTAACTCTAAGATTGAAGACGAATTTCATCCAAAACTAGTATCTGACCGAGCAAAATTTATCGATGTTATTGAACAATTTCACAATAACACGCAAAGAGGAGCACAAATTCGCTGCAAAATACCTCAAAACGATTCAGAGCAAACAAGCAAAGGATTCTTTAACCTTGAAACAAAAAGAGGTAAAAATAATACTATCACCGAACTACATACAGAGGACAATAAAGTTGTAACCAACAAAAATGATATCTTAACAGAAACACACAATTTTTATCATAAGTTATGGGGAATTGATGGAAAAATTGATCCAACTGAACAAGATGAATATCTAAACATTTTGAACCACACCACAATACATGCAGATGAAGCACAAGAAAATGAAAGACAAATAACAAAAGATGAAATTAAGATCGCAATTGATACATTAAATAAAAACTCAGCCCCCGGCTCGGATGACCTCAGCGCAATCTTTTATCAAAAATGTTGGCACATATTGAAATATGATTTGCTTGAAATGTATACTAACTGTTTTCTAAAGAACACTATGACAGTAACGATGAGAGAAGCCATAGTTAAACTCTTTCACAAAAAAGGAGATAAATCATTGCTCAAAAATTGGAGACCAAACTTATTATTGAACACTGATTACAAAATTTTAAGCAAAATCCTAGCCAATAGAATCACCCCCTTAATGAAAACACTGATTCAACCCAACCAAAAATGTGGTCTACCGAACAGACGAATTGAACACGCTACAATGAATATTCAAGCAGCCATCGAAGCAGCAAAACTAAAAAACAGAAAATTATATATAATGGTAACAGACTTTGAAAAAGCCTTTGACAGAGTGGAACATTCCTTTCTGTACAAAATACTCCAAAAAATTGGATTTAAGCCAGTGATGACTTCATACTTAACCCTTATATACACAAACATCTCTAGTCGAGTTGAAATGAATGGAGCACTGACAAAAAAAATCGACATTAGGCGAGGCATCCGACAAGGATGCCCTCTTAGCATGCTCTTTTTTATAATATGCGCCGATGTACTCACTCGCCGCATAGAGAGCAATGCATCAATAAAAGGCTTCTCCATAAATAAAAAAGCAGGAAAAATCGAACAATACGCAGACGACACAACGTTTATCACAAATAACCTTAATTCTATTACTGAAATACTTAAAGAATTAAAACTTTACCAACAAATGTCAGGACAAAAATTTAACGAAAATAAAACACAAATGCTTGTATCACAACCTGAGTTACAAAGTGAAGTACAGCAACATTACCCACATATTCAAATTTAAAATGAAATAAAAATCCTTGGAATCTGGTTAGGAAACAACAACAAAAAACTAGACACTCTTAACTGGGAAAAAGTGATAAAACAAACTGAAACGACTGCCAACATTCATAAATTTCGACCACTCTCCCTTCTAGGAAAAATCACCATAATAAATACTCTCCTCGTGCCTATATCTCTTCACATGGGAAGGGTTCTTTACCCACAAAAAAAGCATATCCAATCCTTAAACAAAATCTTATACAATTTTCTATGGTATCCATCTCCAATTGAGCAATTAAGCAGAACTAAAATCATAGCAGAAGTTAAAAACGGAGGATTAAAAATGATTGACATAGAAACAAAATTTCAAACCAGTAGAGCTGACAGAATTAAACACCTATCCACACTCGATAAAGCTACAGAACTATGGCATGAGTGGGCAAAGTATAATCTAAACTATAAAATAAGGCACATCAACCAAAAATTATATAACCTAAGTGAACCACACTCTGATTGCCCAAATTCGTTTTATTCTGATATTTTCCGCACTTTTCTCCAACTCCGAAAACACAATCTTGACTAGACTGATATATCATATAATACAATATACACAACACTAAAAACACAAAAAGAAACTAAAACTGAAATTAAGAGCCTAAACAATGAACCAATAACTGGTCAGAAATGCTCCTTATGAAGAAAGATATCAAACCATACTTTTCAAACTCTGACATATCGATCTGCTATCGAATAGCACATTCAGCTTTTAAATGGGGCGATTTTTACAAACAATCTAACTCATGGCGTTGCAGCCAGAACAAAATTACTCAGTGCAAATTTTGCAAAATGGCTGTTGACAATATAAAACACCTGTTAACTGAATGTACCTTCACGAAATCAATTTGGACAAAAATAGAAAAGTTATATCATTCAATAACAAAACAAAAGATTAAACTTACAACTGATATAATCCTATACAACCATTTTCCAAGCAGACAGGCAGACAACCTACTGATTCTGCTGATCCTAAATACCGTTAAGAGTACCATAATTAAAAAGAAAATTTCACTAGACGTTGGAGATAAATATATGTGGGACAACAAAAAATTTACCAAAACAACCCTCTGGGTTATTAAAACAAAAATTAAAGAATATCTTCAAAGTGACACCTCTGTAATACCGACGCCCCTTACAAACTCCCCACACTGTAGCATAAGTCGAACAGGACAACCAAGAACCCCCTGTCCTCGAAAGAATTCTGCTATTAATTGTTATCATTTGTAGTGTATGCACCTGACTTGTGAACTTTATGAAATGCGCCATAGTAAATGATACTTATTCACACATGCCATCTACATGTAGCATCATTGCACTACAAGAGAGCAATGAGGCAACATGCACATCCTTCTTCGTTTATGCAATTGCATGCATTACATTATATTCCTACTTATTGATTTGTTTATTTTTTGGCCACAAATGTGCGTTGTGGGACGCACAGTAACATAGACACTTTTATTGTGAGTTGTAATGTGTTACCTACCTACCTGCCTGCGCAATGCATCTGATTTAATGTCGAACACAACAACGCCTTCTGGCATATGCATGATAAGAATATCTTTTGGGCTGCTATTGTATGAACGTACTTGTTAGATGACCGTTATTGCGGAGATAAAACACTAGCCCCAAACATAAAACTGATATCATAGCTACAATGAATTTCCAAATCTATCGCATGCATTTGATCTCTTAATTTAGGTATAACTTATACTGTGCAACAAATTGTTATTAATAATATGATGTCATTCACCAATTGTTTCGTTTGTATTGTTTACTTTTCTAATTGACCTTTCAAGATTAGAAATCACATGCTCAATGTATTTACATTTGGTAATACTGTACAACTGTTTTTACTTTTCAATAAAAAAAAAAAAAAACAGCCTCATGGGCGAAACACGTGTCTATCGCTGTCAATTCTTGCTACAAATCGGCTGCCGAGAAACTATACGATTTCTTGTATTTTTCTATTGATTGTGCTACTTTGTAGTTAGCAAAAGAATTTTCTGATTCATTGGTTTTCCTTTCCTTTGTAATGTCAAAGAAATTTGTTGTTTTAAAGCTATTTTTGAGTAGATTAACTTTGCTGTTCCTTGTTTGACATATTAACTTGGAAAAAATAGTATGTTTTGTATCATAATGGCGCTTTATGTTGAGTTGTTTGTTTATATAAACAGAAACGCTGCAAATCAAAGACGTGGGCCTATTAAAATGAATAATGAAAACTGAGGCTGTTGTATCTGATGCATCCACATAGCAGTGAATACAATTGGTGCATTGAATTCGGGATGATGCAACGGGTGTCCTTGGCAAGAGCGTGCTTTTCTAAAATGGAAAGCATGTTGCAATTCGTCGTTCTATTAACTAGCTTGTTAGAAAAAAGTTGAAGTGGCCCTGGTTCGACTCTCAGGATGTGTAGACTACTTAAGTAAAGCATTTTAAGGACTGCTCTCCGTTCAACGGCATCTACTGCAGGGACCCCAACACCGGGTCGCGATCCAGTACCAGGTCACGAAAAGGTTGATACCGGATCGCGAGAACACTCGATCAAAATGGCAGTCAAGAATGTGAGTTGGTTGAAAGTATGTTTTAAACTAATTGATCACAGTGAAATCAATTGCAATTATGCGTGTCGTGAAGTTCTGTTCTGTTGCTTGGGGCTTTGTGTTGATTGCAGGTGTAAGGTCACGTCTTCCTTTACACCTTTGTTGAGTTACCATTGACCCGTTGCTACCAGCTCAGTGGCCGAGTGGTTTCGCCTTCGGCTCTGGTGCTGGTAGATCTGAGATCGATTCCAGGTCGGGTCAAACCGAAGACTTTAAAAACGTTACCGATTGTGTACTATCCTGCATAGCGCAGTGAGAATGAGTCGGGTAATAATGTGATAACATCGTAAACCTGATACAAATTAAAAATGAGCCCTGTCGCTAAAAGACCTTATAGCTGTTGTAGAGCGACAATAAATAAAACCATAACATTATTATTGACACGTTGCTTGTGTTGAAGTAGGGTGGTGCTAGTATAGTTTTCTGTTGCTGTTGCGTGAAGGTATATTTATGTTATGCTATGTTTTTCAGACGCAGTGCCTATTTAATTTAAGCCATTAAATGGTGTCATCTACTTTTGTTACTTAATTCTATTTGTTACAATTTAATAAACTACATAGAAATCGAAGCTGAAAGAGTTGATAGAAAGTTTAAGTCCTGAAAGCAATCGGAGATGGCCAATAATAACTGGAAATGTCAACAACCAGAAAAGCTATGTGTAGATCCAAATTCACCAACAGCAGAAGACGATTGGAAGTTTTGGTTCAAGACATTAGCCTACAAACTTCGTAGAAGCCATGCCTCGTGCTGAAACCAGTAAACAAGCCTTGTACGTCAAGCCAAGAAACGAGATCTATTTGAAACATCTGCTTGCTACTGCGCAACAAAAAGACGGTGAGTCAATAGACGAATTTGTTTCACGTCTAAATAATTTGAGCCGAAATTGCAACTTCGTCCCCGTCAATGCAGTAGCTTATAGAGACTCCTTGATCAGTAGCATTTCGTCCACACTCATAAGAGAGCGCCTTCTAGAAAATCAGATTTTGACTTTCGATCAAGCTTACCCCAAGGCTCGAGCTCTCGAATTGGCTAAAAGCAATTCCGAAACGTATTCTCACCACAACATTTTACGTGCAATGCAAATTTGTTCAACTGAGCTGCCGACAGTTCGATACGAGTACCCTCAAAGTAAAAGCGAAGGTTCGTCCAGCCATGATCGCACAACCGCAGCAATAAGACAAAATAAAAAGAACATATCGAACAAGTTTACATGCTTTTTTTGTGGTAGTCGTAATTGGCACCGTAGAAATCAACGTTCTGCAAAAGACGAAAAATGTGATCATTGTGGCAAAACTGGCCATTATGCCAAGTGTTGCGTCGTAAGGGTGTTGTTACAAGCAGAGATGGGCAAGATCACCAGTATTGGTAATCTTGAAGATCAAGATCACCAAGAATAGGTGATCTTGAAGATCAAGATCAAGATCACCAAACTATGTGATCTTGAAGATCAAGATCAAGATCGTGATCTTGAAGATCAAGATCACTTTCAAGATCACTTTTTGTGTAGGCCTACTTGAAAAAAAATGAAGTTTTTGATCAATGATGTTGCAAAAAATAATTACTATAAGCAACCTGGGTAAAGGTATATAGTTGGTATTGCTAACGTTTACTTTTAACTACTCGATCGCTGGCCTAAAAATTGTAATAAGTTAGTGAGTGTTGCTATTAGGCCTATCAATTGTTGACGTAGTTAGCGTAGAATCGCAACGTCACACCCAAGGCCGAGGTTAATTACAGTAGTTCTGAAAAAGTCGCAAAATTTGCAATTAGTTTTACACTTTTTATTTATAATAAATAAATAAAAATAAACTCTGAACTGCATCATTTTTTACCAAATTTTTGTCTGGTTCATATGGGAGTTTTTGTTCGTGTTACTAAGTAGTTTTAACTTTCACTGTATTATGCCAATGTTTATTGCACCATTTACCCATCTGGCAACCTTGATACTGTTGTCTGCTATCAAAAAAGTTCAGAGGTTTGCGGTCAGACAAACCGCTCCATACTCAGACCTTAAAGTGCCTCTGACAGGAAAATAAATTTGCTAAATTTACCTAAGATACCAAAGAGATGACACTAACAAACTTCCCTGACCAGCAAATCGTAAAAAATATCAACAGGCTACTAAGTTACACGCTTGCAAACTTTCGTTCATTTTCGGCAAATCTGGCAATCAGTCAATTACGAAAATAAAAACGGCAACACCGCTGTGACGTCACCGTGGGTGGGAAGGATACATTCTTTCTCTGTGGTGAGTTGGTAAGGTATGGTACGACTGCTCCAAAACGTCAATGTGTGGGGCTCTATTGGTCTAAAGCATGTGCAAAATGAGAATTACTGAAATGAAAAAGTCAACTTATTATTACTATCAGGTTTAGATCAAATAGATTGAGTTTATTTTTATCAAACAGCATCTCAATTCAATTGAAATTGCAGTTTTTCTAAACTCTTGTAGGGCTACAATTTGGATAATTTTTTTGTTTGTCCTAATCTGGCTATAGCCATTTGCAGTGTAACAGCAGTATCTCACAGACAGTACCCTTAATTTATGGTTGAGGTAATGCCTGGAAATTGCTGTTTATGTGACAGAGTCACTGACAAAGACGTGTGCTATATTTTCATGCTTTCAAACAAAACAAGGTGCTGAGAAGAAAATGGTCAAAGTTTTCTTCAAGTCTTCGAAAGTGGGATGGACCATACAAAACTAGTCGTATATGTTCTCTTTACTTCAATGGAGATGATTTTGTTAACACCACAAACCCGATTTGGATCTTCTCAGCAATGAGTGGTTTGCTGGGAACTGTAGGTGGTGCGTTTGCCACAAGTGCGAGTCTATGTCCCAGCCCAATGAATGTGTATGTTGCCATGAAGTGCCACAGACGAAAGCACTTTTGAAGAAAGACCCATCTAGCTGTGTTACCAATTTGACCCATTTTGAGGCACACTTACATCCTGCAGTTCTGAGGACTTTTTTTATGAGGAGCAGGAAGAACTGGAGAAAAAGCAATAAACCGAAAGGAGAAAACGGAGACCTTTCGAAAGAGTAAGGATGCTACATTAGGCTAAAAATACCCTAAACGCTAAAGAATGCACACTAAACAAAGTGATTTTATTTCCTTGCAGGCAGTATCGGTAATTAGTCGCTTACAGGCATGTATTGGAGTGGATACTACAAGGTGGTACTCTCGGAAGCAACAATCGGATTGTGCTGCCATCATGCATTGTTTGGCAAATCCGAAGCAATTTTCAAGTCCAGATGGCTATTACACCGGTTTTCAATGGCCAACTGAAGGCACATTATGAGAGAGAGAGAGAACTTTTATTTATTTATGAATAGTGATGATGAAATAAATATGAATGATGATTCGTACGATTTCTTCATTTTTCACTTCAAGTATATTTTAGGTTTTGTAGGAACGTATCCAGTACAGTTTTATTAAACTGCAAAAAAGAACAAATATTCGAAAAAAGCAACCGCTTGTACCAACTCCGACCAAACTGTGATCCACCAATTACATCTAGAAAGCATTTGTTTTATTCGTCGCTAACGACGCCCACCCACGATGACGTAATACCACCAAAGTCGTCGCAGAGCAGTGAAATATGGAGTTTCGCCTGTGGTGGCGCTGTGGAACTGTCATTTTGTATAAATTTCGCCCTTACCAGTCGAGCTTCGAGGTTAAGATTAAAAAGTTCGTTAAGCATAATTCTGCGCTAGAAAATGCTTAGAAAAGTTACTATACTTGGGTCCAACCTGTCAGGGGCACTTTAAACAATTCTTGATCTAGTTGATTTGCTGCAATAAACCACTTTACATGACCAAAGTCGGCTAGAGTCCAGATTTTTAAAACCGCCATTCTAGACTTTTGTAACATCTAAAATTGGGTCAAAGAAAGCAAACATTTCTTTAAAATTCACACATGGAAATTGTGCACAAAGTTAAATCATTTTTTATTGTACGTCAACATAAAGTACACGGAAGTTAACTTCTTTATTATGACCAACACAGAAAACTTTTTCAATTTTGAAATGGCAATAATGACCAGATTAGATGGAGACTTTAAATCGTCTTTTGTTGGACACATATCATATTAACAGTGGCTTAATGTCAGTAGGTGCCACTAACTACTTTGTAGGCCTACAGTAGCCTACGAGTTCTAAAAAAAGCCTCTATCTAGGAAGTAAAATTCAATTTTAAAGTGATCTTGATCTTATTGTTCTTCAAGATCAAGATCACACAAAAAAAAGTGATCTTAGATCAAGATCAAGATCACCAAAAAAAAAGTGATCTTGAAGATCAAGATCAAGATCACGATCTTGATTTTCAAGATCACTTGTGATCTTCAAGATCAAGATCATGCCCATCTCTGGTTACAAGCAATTGCATAAACTCACCTCGTCTAGCTTCAATGTCTACACTGCACTGCATTCTACATTTTCTAAACGTGTTGTAAGTGAAGTGAAAATTAACGATACCTTTGCTAACGCTTTAATCGATACTGGAAGTACAAACAGTTATTTAAGCAAGACCTTTGTGGACAAAAACCATATTAAATATAGTTACGTCTCTTCGTTTCGTTGCAAACATGGCTAACACTTCATTAAAAACTGAAATTTATGGTATTTGTAATGTTAAACTGAAATTTGCCAATCACTTTTATGAACAGGCAGAATTTCTTATTATGCCGGAATTGGTTTCTGACGCAATCATAGGCGATGATTTACTCGAACGCCATAAAAGTGTAACTTTTCAATTTAATGGTAATTTGCCTGAACTTTTTGTGTCATCTGTTATGCCTGCAGCACAAGTCGAATATCCTGAATTGTTTTCACACTTACTACCTACATGCAAACCAATGGCTGTTAAAACTTTTAACTTCTCATCGGCTGACCAAGAACTAATTCGAATCGAAACGGAACGATTATTACGCGAAGGTCGCATAGAGAAAGCAATTCCTCATGGCGGGCCCAGCCCTTGATCGTCGACAATGGCAATGGAAAGAAAGGGATGTGCATTGATTACAGCCAGACAATCAACTTGTATACCTTGCTGGACGCTTACCCTTTGCCATCAATCGAATTCACAGTAAATGAAGTTGCCAAGTGGAAGTATATATCCACATTAGACTTAAAATCTTCGTACCATCAAATACCAATTTGCCCCAAAGATCGCCGTTATACCGCATTTCAGTCGTCGCATGAACTGTACCAATGGAAATACTTAGCCTACCATTTGGATTGACAAACGCGGTACCTGCGTTTCAACGAGTAATTAACAACTTTATTGCAAAACACAAATTAAAATGCGTTAATGCCTACTTGGATAATATCACCGTGGGAGGAATGACACAACAAGAGCATGATAACAATCTCGCAGCACTACTCAGAGCTGCTGAAGAAGATCACTTTACATTTAATGAAGCAACAAGTTTGTACAACCGCACTGAAGTTTGTTTGTTGGGTTACCAAGTTGGAGCTGGAATTATAAAACCAGATCCTCAACGAATCAAAGCATTGCAAGATTTGCCGGTACCAACAACAAGGAAAGAATTGCAGCGTATCATGGGATTGTTCGCCTACTAGCCTACTCCAAATGGATCTCTAACTTCTCTGCAACAGTTAGGCCACTCGTGCAAACAGAAAAATTGTCTTTAAATTGTGAGGTTTTGGCTGCCTTGAACAAACTGAAAACTAAGTTAACCCATGTTTCTTTACAGCCAATCAACGAATCCATTCCTTTTACTGTAGAAACAGATGCTTCAGACTTTGCCATTGCCGCAACATTAGATCAAAACGGCCGTCCTGTGGCATTTCACGCGCGAACCTTATCAACTTCGGAGCAAATGCATTCAGCAATTGAAAAGGAAGCCTACGCAATTGTAGAAGCATTGAGAAAGTGGAAGCATTTACTGCTGGGAAGACACTTTAACTTGATTACGGACCAAAGAAGCGTATCCTTTATGTTCGATTTAAAACATCCTTCCAAGGTAAAAAATGATAAAATACAACGTTGGCGTTTGAAACTTTCACCTTATAACTTCTCTACCGTTTACAGGCCAGGAAATAAAAACACTGCACCTGACACTTTCTCAAGAGCAACATCTGCATCAGTAACAACAACATCAGAAGCCGCTTTAAAATTGCTACACGAATCACTTTGCTATCCTGGTATTACACGATTGAGGCATTATATAAAAACGAAAAACCTTCCTTATTCTTTGGAAGCCGTGAAAGCCGTCGCAATGCAATGCAAAGACTGCGCCGAAATTAAAGCAGCTTTTTATATACCCAAAGAGCAACAACACCTCATCAAAGCAACCCAACCTTTCGAAAGAATCAGTATGGATTTTAAAGGTCCTTTAGCATCTACCACCAAGAACAGATACTTGTTGGTGATCGTGGACGAATTTTCTAGATTTCCCTTTGTATATCCATGTGCCGACATGAAGGCATCTACTGTTATCGAAAAATTGTGTGATTTATTTTCCGTGTTTGGATTTGTCATGAAAACAAAACTGTCATGAAAACAAAACTTCATTGCAAAAGCTGCAACGTACATGAAATAACTTTCTTCGTATTGTATTTGACATTGACCGCAGAGAAAGCATAAAAGGTGTAATGGAACTCAATAATTTAAAATCAATTAGCCACATGAAAAATACAGAGATTGCAACTTTCATGTTTAAATATTCAAGAAACCTACTTCCCACAACATTTAATGATATAATTATGTGTAAACAATCAAATAGCCTAACAACAAGAAGTAATTCTCCTTATATTCCTATATATTGCGGAATTAACACTTGCAAACAATCAATACGGTACATGGGGCCAACAATTTGGAACAAGCTTCCCCCTATTATAAGAAATCAATGCAAAACTGTAAAAAGCTTTAAATCAAAAATGAACAAGCTAAATCTTCCTTGAAATAATCCTATCTAAGTATAACATACACCAAACTTACTAATATTTTTTTTTGCCCAGAAATGATAGGCCAATGTGTGTAGATTTATTAGCAAAATAGTAAGGTTGTAAGTAATCCTACTGGCCTTCTGGTTCTTGTGTTTTTTTGCCCACAGAAGTTCTACAGAGTCTGCAAAAGTTTTTCCATCCTCTTCGACCAATCACCATCTTTCGATGAAGCGGTGGCCATGTGCTCCAACCAGTTGTTTTATATCAATATCTTGGACTGGATCGTCATGCTATTGTCTGATTGTTTATCTATTTTTCTAACATGCCGAATTGGATTTTTTTTTCACTTTTGTTATGGTTTAACGTGTAAAACATACGGTAGCCTAACCCAAATTTATCATATTACTGTGACATGCCACTACTACATCTCAGCTGGCGATGCCTGTCGTTTTTGCATTAATTCAACGTTTTCTAACGTTGGATCAGTGAGGAGGTGACGATTTTAGCTGACTTAATTGTTGCTAAAAGAATCTCAAAAAAAGGTTAAAAAAAAACTTTTTCGAAAAGAACCTTTCTGCAGGGTTCTTTTCGAAACAAGTTCAGAAAAAGAACCCTAGGCTTAGAGTTCTTTTGGCAAGCAAAGGGTTCTTTTTGCACTAAAGAACCTTTTTTGTTAAAAGAACCCTAAGCCTAGGGTTTTTCTCGAAAAAAGAACCCTAAAAGAACCCTAAACGAACCTTTCTCATTTACAGTGTAGGGTCTAAAATTATCGCTTTATCAACGCAACTTTTATCAAAGCACGCTTGATATCTTCAAGATATAACTTCCCTGGGTATAATTGAATTTCCGCAAGATGATGATGTTGTTTTTGCTAGTTTATTTTATTTGTTTTTGTCATTGTTTTCCTGTCGTCAAGTTATAGCCTATCTATTTTGTGAGTCGTGCAAGGCCTATGGTGCGTTGCGCTTGAAATGGCTTTGCCCGTGGTAGGATTTCTTTGTGGGGTTTTCTATGCCTGCCTTGCTCTTCTTTGCTATGAGCTAAACGCATCAAGACGTGTTCCCCTTACGACCATCAGCACTCTTGATAACGCACCATGGCCGATCTTCATAGCAACTGTCCATAGAAATCTTAAATATATCAGCTAAAGCTATGTGGGCTAATAAAGCTATAGCCTAAATATATGTTGTTTAATTGTTTTTTGTTTTTTTGTAACATTTTTGTTTTTTATTTTCCCTTTATATCTTAAATTTTTCTGAAGGTGTTGCAACCGTGCCAAATTTCTTTCAAATCAATAACTTACATCGGTCGCAAGCACGTTTTAACGTTCGCGTTTTGTCGCTTCTACCCTTTTCTCGACCTTTGCTATGTTGACGTGTATTGTTTTGATATGATGGTCAGAAATAAAAACAACTGAACTGAACTATGTCCACACCGACCAGGGTGCAAATTTTATGTCGAGCGAACTGAAAGAGTGGCTGCATGGAAAGGGTATTCCGACCAGTCGGTCTACTAGATACAAGCCTCGAGGCAATAGCCAAGTGGAACGATATATCTTCATAGTGTGGAAAGCTATTCTTTTGGGACTGCGAGTCCAAAAACTACCCGAGACTTTGTGGGAAAACGTGTTATCCGATGTATTACATTCGTTACGTTCACTTTTATGTACTGCTACAAACTGCACTCCCCATGAGCGTATGTTTTATCATTCTCGTAAGTCTTCAAATGGCGTATCGATGCCTGCCTGGCTAAAACCAGGACCGGTGTATGTAAAACGTCATGTACGTAACAAAAGCGACTTATTTGTTGAAGATGCCGAGCTTATTGAAGCTAACCCCCAATACGCTCACGTACGCCTCAATGATGGACGTGAAACTACTGTATCATTGCGTGACTTAGCACTTAATCCTAAATAGATTACCACCAGTCGTGACGACGAAACGCTAACGGAGCCATAAGAAATTGATTTTGGAATGTTGGAATCATCTCAACCTCGCTTGGATCCTGCTCCGATTTTACAAAATATCGAATCGTCAGAAACTGGTCCTACTATTCCTGAACAAAACTCATCGTTACGTCGCTCCACACGAACACGCCGTCCTGTTGTGTGCTATGGCTTTGATACGTGACTTAGTTTTTGCAATTTATGTATTTATTTACTGTGTTTGGCTTGAATTCTTGTACTTGTTATAATGCGGTAATATAATTGTTCCGGACAATCGATCGTTTACCAAATCAAACGTCACATAAAACCGTTATGGTCTACTTAACCTAGCGGGCGTCTTACGTCATGGAATATTCCTAAAACATGAACCGAGATTGCAACATACTTCGTAAGACCTGTAAAACATTACACCTGTAGCATTGCATTGCACAATCTTTCTTTGAACACCTGTTAAAATGGCTTCACAATGCTTATCACTGTTACGTCACAGAAGCTGATTACGTGCAGTTGAAATATCGCAATCAATTCGTCATTTTAGAATTGTCGTTTTGATAAGTTGGTCAAATATTTAACTGTTTGCTTGTGCTTACCAACTAGATGAAATTTCTGTATTTTATCTCAGTAATTTGTATTGTGGTGACAAGTTTTCTACTGCGTAGTGCATACGCGTTGTACTAATTTTTGACAGCCGGTGGCTATTTTTTGCTGAAATACAATTCTTGAAAAAGACGTTTCAGAAGAGTATTTATTCTTTTTCGCGGTCATCGCATACAGACGAACGGATCCGGGAATTTTATGTTACAACTTTCCCACGAAGATATTATGGTTTACTGCTGTGACCAGTAATTTATGTAGTGGCGATTTTTTCATTTAACCGGGGGTGAATGTCGTGAAGTTCTGTTTTGTTGCTTGGGGCTTTGTAGCCTATTGATTGCAGCGGCGCCGCTCACGTGTAAGGCAGGCCCGTAATTGCCGGGGGGGCTTGGGGGGGCAATGCCCCCCCAAGCTCAAAGTTAAAACTCTGCCAGGCAAGCTACATTTGGTTTTCCAATTCCAAATGAGTACGGTAATCCCAGACCCAAGACTTTCTATATTTAATTTTTTTTAATTCTCATATGTCACTTTGTACAATTATCTTGCTTGTAATTTTGTAGTTGTTATGTACTGGCAGGGTAATAGTTCTAGGGTTATTCCTGACAGATTGCACGATAATGATTTTTAAATTTGGGTGAGTTATTTTGGCAAGGCATCTCAGGTAAAAGCAATTACAATGGAGTAAGATGCTGGTTTTGGAAATATTGTCCATGAATATCTCTTGAAAACAAATCCATCAACATTGGTATTGGTATCAGCTTGGATAGCTGTTAGTGTTTTTTGACGTTTACTGCCGAATATTACACCCCAAAGGGGATAAATGTTTGGTGGAGACCTGTACCAGACAAAGTCACGAGGGTCATTCCTGACAAAGTTGTGTGTTAAAAATATTGCATCCAGTGGCGTAGCCAAGGGGCGGGGGGTGGGGATTACAACCCCCCCCCCCTTTGGCACGCGTGTGACGTCACTATATTGAGAATGATGCTTTCAGTCTCTTTATGCTTGAGAATGATGCTTTCAGTATAAAAAGAAATTGCGTAATTTTAAGCAAAACTGCATTAAAAGAGCGAGTTTTGTCAATACCAAACATTCAAACATCTCAGCCAGGATTTAGCAACAAGAAAACATAGAGACTTAGCTTTATTTCCGAAAAATGCTGAAGAAAACATGATCTTATTCTTTTGCTATGCCACCGGACAGCACCATTTTGCAGGAATATTCATACCCACATTTTTGTTGAAAATGTTCTCAGAATGCACCAAATTCAAAGCAATTTTTCAAAATTTTCTGGGGGAGGCCCTCCAGACCCCCCGCCGCTGGGTCGTCAAAACCTCCTCTTTAAAAATTCCTGGCTACGCTACTGATTGCATCTATTCTATTCTGCAATCCTTTTGGCTGGAATTATCCCAATCATTCGAAATTACTGCTATCTAGCACCTTGTGACTTTGTAACATATGCCGTGCCTTTGCCCGAAAAAACGCAAATTAGACTAATTGCAACTACAAATGTTATGTGCATAGCCTTTTACTTCGCAACAGCTTTTGAGCCCCCCCCCAAGCTAAAATGTATAATTACGGGCCTGGTGTAAGGTCGCGTCTTCCTTTACACCTTTGTTTAGTTACCATTGACACGTTGCTTGTGTTGAGGTAGGGTGGTGCTAGTATAGTTTGCTGTTGCGTGAAAGTATATTTATGTTATGCTATGTTTTTCAGACGCAGTGCCTATTTAATTTATTAAAGCCATTAAATGGTGTCATCTTCTTTTGTTACTTAATTCTATTCGTAGCAATGCGCTTGATACGTATGAATCTTACTTGTGACCTGTTGTATACCTATGAAAGCAGTGACTGATTAGGTTGGGGTACTTGGTCACGTGCTCACAAAAAAATATAACAAAAATTTGTAATTCACACATGCCCTAATTGCACTGAATATAAATCAACTGAAGTAGGCTAATAAACCTTATCAAAGAGACACAACATTAACAATGCCATTCCCCAAGCTCGTTTATTATTAACTTGGAATTAATGAACGGTTATGGAAAATTTTATTTGTGGCATCTGGTAACACTGGTGACGGCACATCATAACAGGGTTGCCACACTGAAATTTGTAAAAAAGGCCAAACTCACCAAAAAATAGGCCAACTTGAGGCCAAATAGGTAAAAAAAGGCCAAAAATAAGCCAAACTCAAAGAAGATAGAATAAGTATGGTAAGTCGTGACTCAATGTGGCAGAATCCGAGCTTGGATGTGCTCTTGTTGAATATCAGCATTCTGCAGCAGAGTTGCCAGACTATGAAAAGGTCTTAAAGCCAAAATAATACAAAAAAGGCCAAACAAGGAAAATATTAGATGGTTGGTTGGTTTTGAATCTTTATCCTCGGACTGACAAAGCCTTGATTGGCTATTCCTTGTAGTTTCGCATACTTGTAGAGGCTCTTGACACAGCGCCGGTTACCGAGATTGGCAGAGTGAAGTTTTCCGATTGTTGAAGTCTTGTTACCTGGGAATTATTTTATTCACTAAGTGCCGCTGAATGAAGAGCAGCAGCCTACTGAAATGCGCTGCTCAAGCGCATACCCCGAGAGTCGAACCAATGGCGTAGCAACGCAATATGCCGCCCTTGAATTTTTGCACGAAATGCCGCCCCCTTTAACACCGTCGTAAAAGCTGATTAAAATTACACACAACAGAAGAATTATAGCAGTGTGGTCACAGCGGTAAACCATAATCTCTTCTTGGGAAAATTTTAACATAAAGTTCCCGAATCCGTTCGTCTGTATATAATGACCGAAGAAACACACACTTGAACTTCTTTTCAAACAGTGTATTTCTGTAAAATTAGCCCGAGGCTATCGAAAACGAGGGGGTGCAACGCCTTACACCACTGAAAAACTGTCACTACAGAACAGATTACTTGGATAAAAGACGGAACCTTTGTCCAGCTAGCAAGCACTAAGCCAACAGTTAAATGTGCGGCCAACTTTCAAACAATCATTTTACGAATGACCAGAATAGATAGCAATATCTCAAATTCACGTATGCAGTACTGTGACGCAATAATGAAAGACAATTATGAAGTCATTCCAACAGGTGTTTAAAGCTGATGTAATATTTCCTGTTTAAACAGGCCCAAACAGGCCCAAACAGGTTTGACACAATTCTTATGAACGCTGGTGCAATTTTGGCACATTTTCTAGCAACTTCCATGACGTAATATTCAGTAGACTTGAACGGTTTTTATATGACGTTTGAATAGGTGAACAATTGTCTGGAACATAGCGGCCCCTAGTTATGACAGTCTGACATGGCATAACTAAAAAAGAATTGACGACAATTGTGAGCCAATGAATAAAAACACATGATACACTAATTGTTTGAATCACTCACGTTTAAGTTAATACGCAAATACAAAGGGCATGCAAAGAATGAACAGCAATAAGAATAAACACGACGATACATGAAATTGGTACCATAGGTAAACGCTAAAATGACGCTATATACAATAGTTGCGATAATAACCGACTGTTCCGGGCTCAGACAAGTATCGGCCACCGCAGACAAAACCAGGCTCAAACCCTAACACTTAGGTGTTCTTTACGGGGGCGAGGCACGAAATATCCCTCAACACGTAGTCTACTTTCACTTTCCCCGTACTCTCATCATAGTTGCAGACGGCAACTTTGGCTCTACGAACCACAGGCTTCCCTTTCCTAATTTGTGGAACTACCTCATGCACCCTCCCAAGTTGATACTTCCCACATTTACCAATGTCTTGGAGAGAACCTACCACTACAAGTTGACCAGGCTCCAAATTCTCGGCCATTTTTAGCCATTTTTTCCGGCCCTGAAGACCTGGCAAGTAAAAATCGATCCATTTACTCCAAAACTGCTGAGAAAGTGACAAATTGAACCGATAATCCCTTCTTAATTGGTCACGATCATGTGGTTGCCCAACAGCACAGTATGGGTCTAAGTATGGGGTCAAAAGTGAGGCAGGGGTGATGACAGTAAAATCCCTAGGGTCGTCACTCAAAGGTACCAAAGGGCGTTCGTTCACGATCCGAACGGCACTGCCTGTGTACGTAAGCAGTTCAATAAAATTGGGCTTACGAATTGAAGAGTCCAAAATGTGAAAAAAGTATTTAATCACATCGGCCATGAAACCAAGTCTACTTAGCCGAAATCTAGCCAAGAGATCTGCCAGAGGGTTTAACAAATCAGGACACGAAAACATTACATCATTAACACAAGTTCCTCGAAATTCAGACTTGCCATCGTAAACAATGCGCTTTTTTAATTGTGACGTCACAAAGTATGGTAAATACCATTCAAATCCCTTGACATTTCCTGCTTCACCCGCGCGCTCAATATAGCCATTAGATTTAAGATCTTTCATGGTGTCAGTAAGGAAATCACGAAGCTCAGGTTGTTTTAAAGCTTTCTTTTTTAAAGCAGCAGCTCTATCTGACGCCAACACAAAATTGTTAGGTAGATCAATATCTTCCTTCAACGGAACAGGTATCTCAAATCGACCATCTTTCAACTCAATATTCGGTTCGACAAGTTCTCTAGCCAAAATATCATTGCGAGACAATTCACAGGTTTCATTTTGCAAAGTCAAATCCTGAATGACTTTATTCAGGTCTGCTATTTCCATATCGCGAGACTCAATTTTACGCTGAAAGCCAGAGATGACATCCGACTTTGAAGACGTCTGCACTCTGCACACTTTAGCAACGCTTTCAACTAAGGGTGACTTACCACCACAAGCCAACCAACCGAGAGGAGTGAGCAAAGCATGCGGTTCACTACGATTTTCACCAACACGTTCTTCTTTTGCCCACATCAAATAAGCGTTGTCGTTGCCAATCAGTACATCTACAGTACTACAATCATTCAAATGAAACATATTCACGTCATGAAAATGACGGAAACTACTTAAATCTTGTTTATGGGGTAAAGTTTTAACATCGTCAGCCCAAGCTGGGTTAACCACCGAGGTTATATCACAAAACAGTTCATCAGTCTCTAACGACTGGATGTTGAGTTTAACAAGGTCAGCACAAGTAGGTTTCTGACCAGCCAGAGTATCCATTTTAAACGACGCTTTATCATACGGTTTAAGACCAAGTTCGCACACCAAGTCACTCGAAACAAAGGTCAACTGCGAACCAGGATCATGCTGACAATACACCAACTTCGATTTGCCAGTCATTGGATTCAAAACACGAGCAGCAGTAACGCAGTTAAAGGCTGCTTTAACATTTCCAATCTTAACATTACGCACAGGAACTCTGGCACCAGCCTCATCTTTACCGACCAAATCCAGAGAATCACGTGACGTCACATAAAAATCATGCAGAAGAAAATAGTGTTTCCTATCGTTGGTAGGTCCACACTTACGACAGTTATTTGCATGATTACAGTCTCTAACCATATGCTGGCGCAAACAATTCAAGCATTTGCCAGCTTTCACAATGACATCTCTCCGATCTTTAGGTGTCAAGCGCAAAAATTCTTTACAATTAGACAAAAAATGATATTCAACTTGACCACGTGACGAACAACAAATACATGCCGGCAGGTTTTTTCGTCTAGCCTCACCACCGCGCGGTGCGCCAACAGCAGTCGAGTACTGCGAACTTCCTGACATGACATTATCATGGGGTTTTACAGACGTCTGCCTAACCGGACATGAAGGCAATTTTCCTTTGCCAAACTTTTTAAAATGCTGCGACTTCCCAGAATCGCCCATTAGCATAATGCTAAAATCAGTCGACTTACGCGTTTCTTCTCGAACTTCAAATTCAAACAAACTCTGAAAGGTAGGTTCCTCAGTGCTACCATACTGATCACCTAAAAAGTCAAGATAACGCTGCTTAGCGTCAAACGGGAGTCGCTTAGCCAAATCCAAAACAAAACGTCCTTCTAATTTATCACGCTGACCATAAGCTTTCGCGTAAAGCAAACACTGCGACAATTTATCTTTAAACTCTTTCAAATCACTGGAAGAGATAGAAGTCAATTTGCTACCATAGCGATACTTTCTAATTTCTGGTTCTGCGAAAAGACCTCCACGAACTCCAAAACGTTGGGACAAGCGAGCTAACGACATTTCTATCCTGTCTTCCTCTGACAAGCCAGGAGTGTCGGAAACCAAATTAGCAATCGTTTGTGCAGCTGTTCTAACACAAGCTGCTTGCAACAAAGTCAAACGAGTTCCCTTAAAGGGCGAAGCTGCCATCAAGGCCATAACACGATTTTTAAAGAAGACAAATGGCATATTATTACCATCGTAACCAATCAAGGCCGCCTTATCGAAGAACGTCCTACTATTTTGGTATTCAAAAAAGCAATCCTGCTGTTGAGAACTCGATTTAGCGGGAGAAGACAAGCTATATCCCTTAAGGGGCTGAGTGGGCTCAGTCACATGCACAGCCCGATCACGATCCTCACATACGTTAAAATCAGGAGACACGATACGCCTCTCACAACCACCCAAATTACGTGTAGCTGGGCGATCAAAAACTAGCGGCGCAGAAAACTGTGAAGAGGGCAAAGCATTACTGCTAATGGCGGCCCCGTGACCTGTACGCTCTGGGGGAGGAGTTCTGTTGTAATTTGCAGACCTTGGCTCTACAGCCTTCGGAAGACCCTTAGCCGCGGCCCCGAGACCTCCTGAAACAGCTGGAAAACATGTGGATTGTACAGGTCCACTTACAGATTGAACAGGCGTCTGGAAAAGGTTAGGTAAATTAAACTGTGATTGATGTTCACTTCTGGAATGCCTAGAAGAGCCCTTCCTAGAGCTACGCCGGGAGCCCAACTCTGAACGATATTCAGCTAAAACTGCCTCTTTACGTTGTTCGGCCCTCAACTGAGCGTCTTTGAGTGCGAACTCAGCAGCTCTCGCTTCGGCTTTCGCGGCGGCCTCAGCAGCTCTCGCTTCTGCCTCAGCTCTCGCGGTAGCCTCAGCTCGTATGGCCTCAGCTCTTGCGGTGGCCTCAGCAGCTCTTGCTTCGGCCTCAGCTTGGATCTTTAGCTCCTCTCGTCTTAACTGTAGGTTAATTTGTGCAACTATCCGTGACGAGCTCTCAGACATCCTAGTGCTTACATTTGAGACGCTATCCTCAGGATGTATGTCAGCATCCAACCTATCTGAGAACTCACTTTCTTTTTGTTCGAAGTTATTTTTTAACGAGTTAAATTCGGGATCTACCCTATCACGAAGTTCTGCCAAGATTGCAGAGTTAAAAATTTTACTCAAGAGAGCATGGAAATGCCGTAATTCCTCTTCCAAAGTAGATAACTTAGATCTAAAAATTAACAGTTCCTGCTTATCACTCAAAGAACCTAGGGCTACAGAAAGTTTCCCAATTTGAGTCAAAATATCCCGTCTAAGATGCCGGGCCTCTCGAACTGACTTAGCCTCATCGTTAATGGGTCCCTCCCCAGAATGGCCTGCCCGACCGCAAAGAACATCATCAGGCTTAAAGTCAGTCGAGTCGACGGCGGTCGAGTCCCTGTCACCACCGAGGGTAGACATATTAAATGTTGGGGCTAAATTTTACAATTAAAAAATTAAGTTACACAAACACACAAATTATTAGGCTACAGTAGTTATAAAAAACTTAACTGCAAAGACCGTAAAAAATACAAAAAAGAATTTAAATGCACGATACCGTATCTGTACGAGTATGAAGTCCTAAAGTCCACAAAACTTGCTTGGATTCTTCGACTTGAATCTTCAAGCACAGATGGATTGCCTTTAATCTTCTTTCTTGCCAATGAATGTCAAAGTTATTTTTCTTCAGTACCAAACTGAGAAGAAATGTCTTTACTTTTCTTTGCTTCTGTAGACTACCAACTAACAAGATCCTCTTTTATTATTTCTTGCTTCTAAGTGCTTCTGTGCCAAACACTAGACAGAGAATCGTCTTTTATTTTTATTGTTTGCTTTAATTTCTTCTTGACCTACCAACTGACAAGAACCCGTCTTTTATTTTTTTGCTTCTAAGTGCTTCTTGGCCTACCAGCTAACAAAAACGTCTTTTATTTTTTATGGTCACAGCGGTAAACCATAATCTCTTCTTGGGAAAATTTTAACATAAAGTTCCCGAATCCGTTCGTCTGTATATAATGACCGAAGAAACACACACTTGAACTTCTTTTCAAACAGTGTATTTCTGTAAAATTAGCCCGAGGCTATCGAAAACGAGGGGGTGCAACGCCTTACACCACTGAAAAACTGTCACTACAGAACAGATTACTTGGATAAAAGACGGAACCTTTGTCCAGCTAGCAAGCACTAAGCCAACAGTTAAATGTGCGGCCAACTTTCAAACAATCATTTTACGAATGACCAGAATAGATAGCAATATCTCAAATTCACGTATGCAGTACTGTGACGCAATAATGAAAGACAATTATGAAGTCATTCCAACAGGTGTTTAAAGCTGATGTAATATTTCCTGTTTAAACAGGCCCAAACAGGCCCAAACAGGTTTGACACAATTCTTATGAACGCTGGTGCAATTTTAGCACATTTTCTAGCAACTTCCATGACGTAATATTCAGTAGACTTGAACGGTTTTTATATGACGTTTGAATAGGTGAACCATTGTCTGGAACACAGTGTTTGTTTAGTTTTATTGAAAGTTCAAAATTCAATACGTCCAGCTTTTGTAAGCAAATTCAGAAATTAAAAGATAATGTCTCGACTAAATCACTTTCAATGGAGAGTAGGCTATTGCCAGTGATGTACGCGCATACAAAAAATATTGACGCCGTCAGCGCAACGCAAAAGTTCGAAAAACTATACGCCGTATGCGTCAATGTAACTTGTAAAAAAAGTTAGCGGCGTCAACGTTAGCGCATACACTAGCGTAAACTAATTTTGTTTGCTAGGTGCCAAACATTCACACGGTGTTCCCGACAATGGTTCATCGAATCAAACGTCATATAAAACCGTTCAGGTCTACTGAATCTTAGCGTATTACGTCATGGAATTTTTCCTAAAAATGAGCCAAGATTGCACCATCGTTCGTAAGACTTGTATCACACCTGTTGAGAATTACTTCACAATGTTTCACTATGACGTCACAGTAACTGCGTACGTGAGTTTGAGATATAACAATGTATTCTAGTCATTTGTAAAATGGTTGCTTAAAAGTTAGTCGTATATTTAACTGTTTGCTTAGTGCTTGCTAGCTGGACGAAAGTTCCGTCTTTATCTAAGTAGTTTGGATTGTAGTGACAGGTTTTTAGTGGTGTATCGCGTTGCACCCCATTTTCGATAGCCACGGGCTAATTTTACAGAAATACACTTATTGAATAGACGTTTCAGAAGAGTGTTTCTTTTTCGGTCATTACATACAGACGAACGGATTCGGGAATCTTATGTTACAATTTTCCCACGAAGAGATTATGGTTTACCGCTGTGACCACACGGTATAAACCACTCAAAACAAACAAGTTTTATTTTGAAATTCCACGAAGAAACACAAGCATCTCAAAGTGTTCATCTGACATTTCGCTGTGTTTTGGTTCCAATATGTCTTTCTCATTGAAAACATTCTTTCAACTGCAGCGCTGGAAGGTACTGTATTGGCGTGCTGTATCGAAAAAAATACATTAAAAAGTATGCGTTGACGCTATGCGCTAAAAAACCGCAAAAACTTTACGGCGTAGCCTCAAGCGCAAACTATCCAAAAAATGTGGCCGCAAGCGTTAGCGTAAACAAAAAGTCTACGCCGCAAGTCTGCGGAGTAGAATTTGCGGCGTATACGTACATCTCTGGCTATTGCTAGCGCAGACAGCCTGCTTTCTCCTATAGTCGATCTCAAGTAAGATTTTATCAACTTAAGTTTTGAAAAACTTCTTTCACAGCTTGCAATAAAAACGGCAACAGTGAGGTAAAGCTTAAAGTGCCCCTGACAGGTTGGATCCAAGTATAGTAACTTTTTAAAGCATTTCCTAGCGCAGAATTACACTTAGCGAACTTTTTAATCTTAACCTCGTAGCTCGACTGGTTAGGGCGTAATTTAATCAAACGACTGCTCCACAGCGCCACCACAGGCGAAACTCTATACTTCACTGCTCTGGGACGACTTTGGTGGTATTACGTCATCCTAAGTGGACGTCGTTAGCAACGGATGAAACAAACGCTTCCTAGATGTAATTGGTGGATCACAGTTTGGTCGGAGTTGGTACAAGCGGTTGCTTTTTTCGAAAATTTATTGTTTTTTGCAGTTTAATAAAACTGTAGCCTACTGGATACGTTCCTAATCCTACAAAACCTAAAATATAGGCTACTTGAAGTAAAAAATGAAGAAATCGTACGAATCATCATTCATATTTAATTCATCATCACTATGCAAAAAAAAATTAAAGTTCTCTCTCTCTCATAATGTGCCTTCAGCTTCAGTTAGCCATTGAAATCCTGTGTAACGGCCATCTGGATCTGGAAAATTGTTTCGGATTCGCCAAACTATGCATGACGGCATCACAATCCGATTGTTGCTTCCGAGAGCATTACCTTGTAGTATACACTCCAACACATGCCTGTAGGCATTTTTACTTGAGTGGTATTAACAAAATCATCTTCAGTAAATTGAAGAGAACATACGACTAGTTTTGTATGGCCCATCCCACTTTCGAACACTTGAAGAAAACTTTGACCATTTTCTTCTCAGTACCTTGTTTTGTGGAAAAGTGGGAAAAGAAAGCACACGGCCTTTGTCACTGACACTGTCACATAAACAGCGATTTGTAGGCATTGCCTCAACCATAAATTAAAGGTACTGTTTGTGAGATACTGTTGTTACACTGCAAATGGCTATAGCCAGATTAGGACAAATAAAAAAGTATGAAAATTTTAGCCCTATGAAACTGCAATTTCAATTGAATTGAGATGATGCTGTTTGATAAAAATAAACTCAACCTATTTGATCGAAACCTGATAGTAATAATAAGTTCACTTTTTCATTTCGGTAATTCTTAATTTGCACATGCCTGAGACCAACAGAGCCCCACACATTCACGTTTTGCAGTAGCCGTACCATACTTTACCAAGTCATCACAGAGAAAGAGTGTATCCTTCCCGCTTACTGTGACGTCACAGCGGTGTTGCCGTTTTTATTTTCGCAATTGAATGAGTGCCAGATTCGCCGATGTCAACGAAAGTTTTCAAGCGTGTAACTTAGCCTAGTAGCCTGTTGATATTTTTTACGATTTGCTGGTCAGGGAAGTTTGTTAGTGTCATCTTTTTGGTATCTTAGGTAAATTTAGCGAATTTATTTACCTGTCAGAGGCACTTTAAGACCATAAATAAATAAAGTATTGATTCACATAAACGATGTTTGCTTCCTATGATCCCACTGCGTGAACTCCTGCAAGGTTAAGTGAGTGGTTTCCACATAGGATAAACGAGGCCTCAGGAGTCAGGACCAGTACCGGTCTTTGGGGTGTGCAAACCGTGCGATCGCACAGGGCCCGCAAATTAGGGCGCCCACAATTTACTCAGAAAATGCAGTAGGCCTAATTTTGTCATTTTGAATGGAAAAATTCAACAAGTGAATTCAACAAAGGAATTAGCAACAAGAAAACATAAAGACTAAACGAGTGCAACCTATTTCGTCCCCTGAATATTTCTTACCCTGAAAAGATCGAGAAAAAAACAACATAGCCGAAGTCGCTGATCGGATTTGCCACAAACATATCAAAATTTCTCTCGATCTTTTCAGGGGATGAAATAGGTCGAAATTTGATTTTGTTACACGATTTCAGGGTGCGAAATCGGGGTAGGCTACGAATTTTTCAGGGGACGAAATAGGTTGCATCCAGACTCAACGTAGACATAGCTTTATAACATAGACATTTAAAAAATGCCAAAGAAAGCATGATCTTATCTTTTTGCTATGCCACCGGACAGCACCATTTTACAGTAATGTTTATACCCAAATTTTTGTTGAACATGCTCTCTGAATGCCCTAAATTCAAAAAAAAATTTCAAAATTTTCTGGAGGAGGCCCCCCAGACCCCCCGCCGCTGGCTCTCGCCTTCGGCGATCACGCGTCAGGCGATTACGCCGCCACCACCCCCTCCCCTTTCAAAATATCTAGCTACGCTACTGAATTGGCTCATTGTCATTGGGGCCCGCAAAACATATTCCGCAGAGGGCCCGAAATACCCTAAGACCAGCACTGGTCAGGACGAATATTTTTTATACTGTATTTTACTCCAGTGTGGACTCCTGCCATGGTGGAAGCATTGTCGTATGCTTGGCCTCTACACATCATTATGTCTAAGCCATTTTGCTGAAGCTCATTGAGAATAGACTTATAATTTCGTCTGCATTTTTTACGTGCAGTGGGAAAAAAATCAGAAAGGATTCCTTTATTTGTAGCCTACCTCGTTATTACTGTCGATTTTGAGGTAGCCTATCCAGCATTTACAATAAAAGCCGTTTCATCGATATGAGAGTCGTCAGAAGTACTGTCAAGTAAAATTGGAAACTACTTTGCTGTCTATCTCCTCCAGCATGAGATCTTTTATACCTTTTTACCAAAAAGCTCAATTAATTCATTTTGGATAGCTGGTGAAAGGTATGTGTCAAGCTCTTTTTGGAGAGTTTGGTACTAAAAATGTGTTCATAAATGACTGTAAGTTAGCCTACTGTAATTTGCAAGAAGTTTTAAAATTTCAAGAAAATTTTCCTGGTTCCTTGAATTAAAATCTTCTCGATGATCACAAAAGGAAGATTTTGTTTACTGAGAAACTTTATGACTGCGATTACGCTCTGCAAGACTTCTCTCCATCTATTTTTTTTTCCTTATTTATAAGAACTTGGATTTTTTTGTCAGTTGTTTGATGAACCCAGGGTTTCATAGTATAGGGATCGCCAACTCGGCTGGATATCTGACAAGCGGTAGGCACTTTTACATCACCCACTCGTCGAAGAGTGCCTGCTTTTCAATGTGAAAGTGCTTTGTGTTTTAGTCACAATTTCGACTTGTTAAAGTGGCTACCATTAAGATCCTTCTTGCACTCAGTTCAGTTGCAGAAGAAAAAATAGTATTAGCAGAGGGTGGGAATCGAACCAACGAAATCGAAATTACTACTCCTCTACCCTAACCATTAGGCAACGGTGGTTGTGGTGAAGCATTCAGTTAAATTTCTTTGTATCAAAATGTTTCGATCAGAATATCACGTGTCGAGTCACATGACTGAAATCAGCTGAATCGCGAATGAACATGTCGCGCATGATTGCGTACCTTTTCGACGAGTAGGTAATGTTAAAGTGCCTACCCTGACAAGCGGAGTGTAAAAGTGTTGCCAGATATTTTTTAAACTTTTAGAAAAACTATTTTTTTGGCATTTTTAAAAAGTAGTGGTTTCCCAAAGCTTGTCCATTTAAAACTAACCTGAAGTTTAAAGTTGCACAAAATTGAAAAAGTAGTTTGTAGTTGTTTTACTTTGCAATAAGAATGTAAAATTATGCATAAAATTTAAATAAAACTTTGAAAGAGACGTTAAATTTGCAAAAAATATAATAGTTCGATAAGTGAATAATAAAATTGCTTTAGATAAGTTTTAAAATAGTTATTTACGGGCAAGTTTTGGGCGACTACCACTTTAAAAATGCCAAAATAATATTTTTTCTAAAAATTTAAAAAATATCTAGCAATACTTTTACACTCCGTTTGTCAGATATCCAGCCGAGTTGACGATCTCTATACTGTACTATGAATCCCTGGATGAACCTGAAGCCTCAGTGCGAGCTCATTCCTTTTATCAAAGCATTGCATGTGAAGTTTTGAATTTTCATGATTAGAAATGCATGGATTAAGACGCCAAAAATTTACAAACGGTTTGAAAACAAATGGAGAATTATCATTTCTCCATTGAAATAATCTGCAGCAGAAACAATAGACTATAATTCGGAGTGGTTATCCAAATATAGCAACCATGATCTGAGAACTTCATCACCATTCTTTAGTGTCTTATAAAACCACTTTTGCTCAGAAAGCTTATAAGGATTCCTTCTCTTTGTCTCCTTCTTTAATTACTCTACTCGCCGGCTTGAATGGCCCTTCTTTATTCTGAAACATTTCGGGCCCTAATTTGATCATCTCAACTCTCATGTTATGAGTTAATATTTCTGGCGAAGTAGCGACATCGTTATGAGAAGAATAGATATCATCTGTTTTATCTTTCTTTGAAAATGTTTCATTCATAGGTTGACTTCTTTCAATGATCGCTTCGTTATTGTTTTGCTTGAGGTACACTTCTTCAACTTGAGGTAGCGATTTACTGTGGCTGCTAAGCTCTTCTGTTTCTTTAGCAGAGGAAATTTTTACGAACTTAAAAATGGCTCCTTCATTCTTTTTTAGTTCCTCTTCTCTAACTTTCTTTTTTTTTCTAAAAAAAGCTCCACTTTCTTCTACTCTTTTAATATGCAAAAATTACTTTAAAAAATTTGCTTCCGTTCTTAAATCTTGTTCTGGAATCTGACAGCACAATAGTTAAAAAACAATAACTATAATCTATTAATCGCAAACTTGCTGAGTTAAGCTAATTAGTGATCTATTTCAAACCTGAAACTTTAAACCTTTCACAAACCTAACCCATCTTCACACATGAAGATAGAGGAATCCCGTCTATCTAACACAGACAGATAGTAATTCCAAACTTACCTACCAAAGCTAAATTGACGTAATAATGCTTAAACTTAGGCCTGCAAGTTATAACCGACACATAGACTCCTTAAGCAGTGGTTCCACTCCTAGTGTTTTTCCACTAGATCTAGTGTGTTTGGGTTGCATCTAGTATTCTAGTGTTTTTTTTTGCTATCTAGTGTTTTTTTAGCGATTTACCGCTATATTGGTGTGCATAAGTTTGGACAGTGTGCAAAGTAGCCCACCTATTTTTGTTTGGCTGCATCAATGTGTTTGTAGTGCTTTTCAAAGTTGACTCGAGTTTTTTGTCTAGTTACACCCAATGATGACCAAATTTGAGATATTTAGCATAAATACTTTAAAAAATACACACAAAGGACTGTAAAAAGTGTTCAAAGTAGACTAAAGTAGGTAGCGTAGCCTACCATTATGGTACAGGAGGCTTAGGCTACATTTCGTCGGCTTACATTTGATGAGTGTGGAGTTCTTAAACTATACTACCTCAGAGATGATTGTGAGTAATATTGCGTTTTTGACAATATATTTGCAAAGGCCAAATTAGGGAAAATTTTGTTCGCCCCTCCCCCAAAATGTTTTACTCTCCTACGGCTATGACTTCAGGGCTCTCACTTTCAAGGAAATTCAGTTCTAGTTTGAAATTTTAAGGACTTTTAACACTCACTAACGTCATTGGCTGTCATGTTTGTACATTATGCATGTAAATGATCGCGTATTTATGATACTAGTGTTTTTTTGTGAATCTAGTGTTTTTTTCAGTCTAATCTAGTACTTTTCCATGACAAGAGAGTGGCAACAGTGTCCTTAAGTCAGTGCTTCTCAACCTTTATTTGTGGCGACCCAAATATTAAGGTTAAATTAATAGCGAAGATTTGGCGATCCTATTTTCAAAACTACGTTTCGCACAACGTTTTGTAAGCATAAAAAAATAAGCCACACTCATATTTAGGGATAATCATATCAAATTCTCGTATCAATGAACCCAAATGCCTTTCTATGACAAGCTGGACATCGTCAAAGCTTAACTCCATTCTTCGTACCTTCCAGTAACTGAATCAAAACAGTAAATGATGCTCTTTTCTGGGACGCGATCTTCCTCTTCCACAACTGTAGCTTTTCTGTAAGAGCAATCAGTTTTTCAGATACATCGACCAACATTGTGTTTGGTCCTTGCAAAGATTTATTCAAGATGTTCAGCTGTGAAAATGTATCAGAAAGATATGCCACAAACAAAAGGCACTTTTGATCAGCAAACTTTTCTGCCAAGCTATGCTTTTTGTTTATCAAAAACCCCTTCACCTCTTTGCGCAAAGTTACAAATCTCTCCAGTACTTTGCCACGAGATAACCACCTCACATCAGGAAAGTACAACAGATTTCTGTATTCTGCATTAAAATTTTCGCATAATTTTTCAAATAGCCTACCGGTAGTCGTGACTCTGGAGTTTTATAGTGATTTGGCCTTTATGAAGTTGACGATTTGAATTACATCTTTGCATGACAGTTTCAAATTCGGTTGAAAGCCTGCAAGATGCTAAATTTTCTCGATGGGCAATAGGATTCACTTCTTTTACACGACCAGTAAAACCTTTGCGGAATTTGAGCATAGCTGGAGCTCCATCACTGCAAATACTGGAGCATTTTGTCCACTCTAACCCCTCTTCATTCATAAATGAGGCGACCAAAGCAAAGATATCTTCGCCTCGTGTTGTTATTTCCAAAGCAATACAAAAAGTGAATATAGTAACCATACAAGCTTAAGTAATTGACGAATTTACTGGTAGGCCTACACCGGCCTACACAAGTGATGTTCAAAGATTGAAAGAGCTAGCCTACGGAAAATGCAATAATTTTTTAATTGATAAGGTTTGAGACAATTAATTGTCCAATTTTAGCAATTAATTGTCTTTGTTTGGTGTGGTTTTTGAAGTAGGCTAATTAATTGTTAAAATATCCTAGTCTAGTGTGTAGGCTATAGGCTACTGTTAATTGTGTACAATTCACCGTAAATGCGTGTGGCAAAATCGTCGGGTGAAACCAGCGGCGTAGTTTGAATAATGGAAATTACGAAAACTAAATTAGTGGTATACCGGTAGGCAGTTTTAACTTTGCTCAAGAGACTTTATTTTTTATTACCACATCTTACAGCGACCCAGCCAAATGAAACGGCGACCCAGTTTTGGGTCGCGACCCAGGGGTTGAGAAGCACTGCCTTTAAAGGACTGGAACCTCCCATGCTCGGGGTTTGTAACTTGAGTCTGAATGATTAACTTGAGTCCTGGCTAAAATGACTTCTAGAGAAGTTAGAAACACAATCTTGGATTCCATATTCGGGTTTTTGAGGATGGCTAGTTCAATAATGTTACTTTCAACACCATCTGAGGTCATTTTCAAGGTCAAAATATTATATTTTAAGGTCAAATTACAGAATTTTGGTCATTTTTGCCAATTTTTGCGTCTAAACCGTAAAGCAAAACTGTTTGAAAGAAGTCTGTGACGAAATATGATATTGTGCACCTTCTGCATCTACTGTGTAAGATATTTTCTCTACACTACGTAAGTTCTTTGAAGTTCTTTTTATTTATTTTGGGAAATATTTTGGTGATTTCATATGCCCTTGCAAAACATTGCGGTTCCAAGCTTTTGTGACGTAACAATTTACTGAAATCATAGTTGTACTTTGCATGACAAGACTGAAATGCGTTGCCGGTTTCATTTTGCTGAGCTGTTATCCTTTGTAGATGCACATTTAGCTAGTAGTCATGCTGCTTGTACTATTTTAGCCAACATTCTATTGAAAGCTTATGTCCTCAATGTAAGTGACAAAGAAAAGTCTTTGGGATGCCTTCATCATCATCATTAAGTTCCTTCCTCTCGTCGAGGGTTGGAGGCAATGAGACACCAAGTTTCTCTGTTGTAAGATTTTTCTACTGCAGTTTTGTAGTTAAGTCCTGACCAGTCTTCAATATCATTAGTTCAGATTCTTGGTGGTCTGCCCCTATTTCGTTTGCCGTTCATTTTTCCTTCTAGTAGTTGTCTTTGAATAGAATTATTGCTTATCATGTGGCCAAAATATTTCAATTTTCTTGATTTAATTGTTTGTAGAACTTCCATGTTGGTTTGTATTCTGGATAGTACATCTTTGTTTGTGATTTTATCCTTCCATGAAATTTTAAGCATTCTTCTATAAATCCACATTTCAAATGCCTCAAGTCGTTTAACCATCTGTGATGACAGTGTCCATGTTTCTGCATTGTATAGTAACGTAGTCCATATATAGCATTTCGCAATACGTTTTCGAGAGTTGATGTTAATTTTGCGTGTTGTTAATGTCTTTTTCATTTTTACGAAGTTGTTTTTTGCTATTTCTATTCGTCTCAATATTTCCGTATCGCATCTGCCATTTTCAGTTATTATGTGTCCCAGATAGGTAAAGCTTTTGACTTGCTCGACCAGCATTCCGTCAATAGTAATATTTAAACTTGGTACATTTTCTTTTCTTGTAATAATCATCGTTTTCGTCTTGTTTGTGTTGATTTTCATGTTATATTCCTTTCCAATATTGTTCACTTTTTCTATTATTGTTTGGAGAGCTTCTGCTGATTCCGCCAATAAAACAGTATCGTCTGCATACCGTAGGTTGGATATGTTCATACCTCCTATGCTGATACCCTCAATTCCATCAATCTGTCTGAAAATCATTTCAGTATACAGGTTGAATAGACATGGAGATAGTATACATCCCTGGCGAACTCCACGTTTTATGTCCATCGCACCAGATAAACCATCTTCCATCTGAATAAATGCCTTTTGCGTCCAATATAGATTAGCTATCAGTCGCAGATCTTTTCCATTTAAACCTATATCAGCCAAACATTGCATCAATTTTTCGTGTTTAACTCGGTCAAAGGCCTTGTCATAGTCTATAAAGCAAGTATAAACATCTTTATTGATTTGGTTGTAACGTTCACATATAGTTCTCATATTGAAAATTCCTTCCCGTGTTCCCTTTCCAGGCATAAAACCACTTTGAGTTTCATTAATTTCATTTTCGATGATTTTTCTATTTCTTCTAAGAACGACTCTCAGCAAAATTTTTAGTATATGACTCATCAGACTAAGGGTTCTAAATTCTGCACACTGTGTGGCTTTTGGCTTCTTCGGCAGTTTGACAAGAATGGATTCATTCATTTCTAGTGGTATGTGGCCGTTCATGTAGATGCTATTACATAAGTTATAAATATGTTTTAGTCCTTCACAATCCAGAGCCCTTATCATTTTCGTTGTTATTTGATCTTTACCAGGAGCTTTATGGCTTTTCAATTCATTTATGGCTTCATCAAATTCAGATTCCAGTATTGGTTCACCTTCTTCATTATTAATAGCAGGAATATTTCCTCTCTCATCTCCATACAGGTCGCTAATATACTCTTCCCATCTTCGCGTCGCCAGATCTCTGTCGAAAATCATTTTTCCGTCTTTATCCTTGATGCAATTGTTTTGTCTTGCTTTTGACTTTCTATTACGAGTAATTTCTTTAACTTTTTGATGCATATCTCGTGACTTGTGCGTAGCTTCTAATTGTTAGATAGTTTCACACTGTTCATCCCACCACTTTTGTTTTGCTGTTTGGCACTTTTGATTTATTTCTTAATGTAGCTTAAAATACTGGATGTTATTGTCTTTGTTTCTTTTTCTTTCTATCATCAAGTCTAGAATCTCTTGATTCATCCATGGTTGCTTAGAGGCTTTTTTCTTTTGCTTTAAAACTTTTTTGCTTGCATCATTCAATGCTTGCCTCCTACGGGATACCTTAGGAGGCAAGAAAAGCTTTCCAACTAGTGATAGACATTGTTTATTATGGTGTTGTTCCAGACAATTGTTCACCTAATCAAACGTCATATAAAAACCGTTTAGGTCTACTGAATCTTAGCGTATTACGTCATGGAATTTTTCCTAAAAATGAGCCAAAATTGCACCATCGTTCGTAAGACTTGTGTCAAACCTGTTTAAACATGAAACATTGGATCACCACCTTTGAACACCTGTTAGAATTGCGTGACAATGTCTTTCATTATTGCGTCACAGTTACTGTTTACGTGAGTTTGAGATATCGCAAATTATTCTAGTCATTTTAAAATTGTTGCTTGAAGAGGTTGGTCGCATGTTTAACTGTTTTGCTTAGTGCTTGTCAGCTGGACGAAAATTTCCGTCTTTTATCTAAGTAGTTTGTATCGTAGCGACAATTTTTCAGTGGTGTACGGTATTGCATCCCAATTTCGATAGCCGCGGGCTAATTTTACAGGAATACACTTTTTGAAAAGACGTTTCAAAAGAGTGTTTGTTTTTCGGTCATTACATACAGACGAACGGATCTGGGAATCTTACGTTACAATTTTCCCACGAAGAGATTGTGGTTTACCGCTGTGACCATAAAGAATAAAAGACGTGACTTGTTAGCTGGTAGGCCAAAAAGCACTAGAAGCACAAAAAGAATAAAGACGTTACTTTGTCTAAGTGTTTGGTACAGAAGCAAAGAAATAATAAAAGAAGATCTTGTTGGTTGGTAGTCTACAGAAGCAAAAGAAAATTAAAGACTTTTCTTCTCAGTTGGTACTGAAGAACTTCAAGTTAAAAATTAAAGGCGTTTCTTTGTTGGTTCTGAAGAAAAAACAACATTGACATTCATTTGAAGAAAAATAATTAAAAACAATCGATCTGTGCTTGAAGATTCAAGTGAACGAATCCAAGCAAGTTTTGTGGAACTTTAGGACTTCATTCATGTACCCGTACAACTACGGTATTGTGCATTTAAATTCTTTTTTGTATTTTTTACGGTCTTTGCAGTTAAGTTTTTATAACTTAATTTTGTGTGTTTGTGTAACTTAATTTTTTAATTGTTAAATTTAGCTCCAACATTTAATATGTCTACCCTCGGTGGCGACAGGGACTCGACCGCCGTCGACTCGACTGACTTTAAGCCTGATGATGTTCTTTGCGGTCGGGCAGGCCATTCTGGGGAGGGACCCAGTAACGATAAGGCTAAGTCAGTTCGAGAGGCCCGGCATCTTAGAAGGGATATTTTGACTTAAATTGGGGAACTTTCTGTAGCCCTAGGTTCTTTGAGTGATAAGCAGGAACTGTTAATTTTTCGATCTAAGTTCTCTACTTTGGAAGAGGATTTACGGCATTTCCATGCCCTTTTGACTAAAATTTTTAACTCTGCAATCTTGGCAGAACTTCGTGATAGGGTAGATCTCAAATTTAACTCGTTAAAAAATAACTTCGAAGAAAAAGTAAAAGAGTTCTCAGATATGTTGGACGCTGACATACATCCTGAGGATAGCGCTTCAAATGTAAGCACCAGGATGTCTGAGAGCTCGTCACGGATAGTTGCACAAATTAACCTACAGCTCAGAAGAGAGGAGCTCCAGATCCAAGCTGAGGCCGAAGCAAGAGCTGCTGAGGCCATCGCGAGAGCTGAGGCCATATGAGCTGAGGCTGCCGTCAGAGCTGAGGCCGCACGAGCAGAGGCTGCCGCGAGAGCTGAGGCCATAAGAGTTGAGGCCGCACGAGCAGAGGCTGCCGCGAGAGCTGCTGAGGCCGAAGCGAGAGCTGCTGAGGCCGCCGCGAGAGCCGAAGCGAGAGCTGCTGAGTTTGCACTCAAAGACGCTCAGTTGAGGGCTGAACAACGTAAAGACGTAGTTTTAGCTGAATATCGTTCAGAGTTGGGCTCCCGGCGTAGCTCTAAGAAGGGATTTTCTAGGCATTCCAGAAGTGAACATCAATCTCGGTTAAATTTAGATAACCTTTTCCAGACACCTGTTTAATCCGTAAGTGGTCCAGTCCAATCGACACGGTTTCCAGCTGTTTCAGGAGGTCTCGGGGCCGCGGCTAAGGGTCTTCCGAAGGCTGTAGAGCCAAGGCCTGCGAATTACAACAGAACTCCTCCCCCAGAGCGTACAGGTCACGGGGCCGCCATTAGCAGTAATGCTTTGCCCTCTTCACAGTTTTCTGCGCCGCTAGGTTTTAATCGCCCAGCTACACGTAATTTGGGTGGTTGTGAGAGGCGTGTCGCGTCTACTGATTTTAACGTTTGTGAGGATCTTGATCGTGCTGTGCATGTGACTGAGCCCCCTCAGCCCCTTAAGGGATATAGCTTGTCTTCTCCCGCTAAATCGAGTTCTCAACAACAGGATTGCTTTTTTGAATACCAAAATAGTAGGACGTTTTTCGATAAGGCGGCCTTGATTGGTTACGATGGTAATAATATGCCATTTATCTTCTTTAAAAATCGTGTTACGGTCTTAATGGCAGCTTCGCCCTTTAAAGGAACTCGTTTGACTTTGTTACAAGCAGCTTGTGTTAGGACAGCTGCTCAAACGATTGCTAATTTGGTTTCCGACACTCCTGGCTTGTCAGAGGAAGACAGGATAGAAATGTCGTTAGATCGCTTGTCCCAACGTTTTGGAGTTCGTGGAGGTCTTTTCGCAGAACCAGAAATTAGAAAGTATCGCTATGGTAGCAAATTGACTTCGATCTTTTCCAGTGATTTGAAAGAGTTTAAAGATGAATTGTCGCAGTGTCTGCTTTACGCGCAAGCTTATGGTCAGCGTGATAAATTGGAAGGACGTTTTGTTTTGGATTTGGCTAAGCGACTCCCGTTTGACGCTAAGCAGCGTTATCTTGACTTTTTAAGTGATCATTATGGTGGCACTGATGAGTAGGGTGGCTCATTTTCCTTGATGTTCTTTAAAATTTTTGTCAGTTTGAAATAATGTTCCATTTTGCTCACTGATATTTGCAAACCAAAATTTTTTGTTGGGTTTTGACCTTTGACCCTGGTTCACCCAAGGAGAAATTCTGAATTTTTCTGAAAAATTAGTAAATTTTGAAGTGGTTTAGCAGTGTCTGAAAAGGGGATTTCTCAAAATTTGACCACGTGATTTTGACGTCACTTCCTCTGTTAACTTCCACGTGGAACATCTTCACCCTACTCCAAGTCTGAGAGTCACTAATAGTGCATGCTTTTAGTGTCATTTTAGTTGATTTTACAGCCTTTTCGCAGTCAGTGAATCTATAACATAAAGACCAACAAAAAATTTTGGCACAAAAGATGAGAGTCATTTTAGAGTATTTCAGGGCCCCTGATTCCGAAAATGCACTTAGTTTTTTCGAATTGGCTCTAGTTTTCGAGATATTCGACAATGAAAATATTTTTGAAATCGTTATTCAAAAGCTTTCAATTAGCAAATTACTTATTTTCAGCCCTGTTTACCATTATGATGTCATAATTACACTTGTCTAGTTCAATTGGTTCATATTGAACAAAAGTTCAAAACGCAAGCAAAGGTTGAAATGAATTGTGTTTAACGTAAGGAGCCATAAATATTCAATGTAAACAGTTGTGAATCAGTAAGCCTACATCACAAGAAAAATATCCCGAAAGTCATGTGTTTATGAATGCAGCTTTATATTGAAAAGGTAGGCTAGGCATACTGAAATGGATACTGTACAAATGAAATTTTATTCTAAGCCTTTGCTAAGGCCAAGTCTTTGCTGCAAGAAGTTTTTTTCTGGTCTATAGTCTGTATAGTGGTCTATATTACTGGTCTATATTATCTATAGGCTAAATAAATGGCATATAGGCTAATAAAATACGCCTTTGACAAGTGGGATTCTGTACAAACAACCCAGATATATTTTACTACATGAGGCAACGCAGAGGAGTAACGCATTCCGCGGTAGATACAGCGCTATATAAAAACAAGCATTGTTATTATTATTACTTTGACATGAAGCTGGGTGATCAAGATAAGTCCGGGGTTCCTCCTAAAGTATGCAAACATTGCACTTAAACCCGTTTCTGGGCTCAAGGCTAAGAAGTTCAGAGTACCATGGCATAAAGAGAACCGTGGAATCACCATGAAAATTGATACTTCTGTATGGTGAGCATGTTCGAAGGAAGTTGGAACATCATGTTTACATGGAGTGTGCAAGGCAGTCATTGCGTGGACGTTGCTATTTCTGTTTTTTGTTTGCCCTCTCTTGTTTCAAGTGGTGATTTGCTTGAAACAATAGGAAAACGGGCATGACTGAGAGTAACCTCAATACCTTCAGTAATGTTTTGAAGCAAGGTCAAGCTTTTTTCTCAAAACCATTTCTACCACCTACTGTAGTAGTTAAAGATTTAGTTATCAAAAATAGTAGCTGGAATCTTGGCTAACTCAAAAACTAGAGCCAATTCGATAAAACTTAGTGCATTTTCAGAATCAGGGGCCTCGAAATACCTTAAAATGACTCTCACATGTCCTGCCTTTATATATAAAAAATTTTTGTTGGCCTGTGAAAATCGATAAACATCGTCAAATGATTCAAGAAACTGAAAGCAGTAGATATTTACTACAGTGAACGGTGCACAAAGAAAATCATGTCTGAAATGTGGTAGAATTCGACATTTTGAGAGTAATACACGTGTCAGTGTTCATGGAGCTGCTAATTAAACCACTTTGCTTGCTACAAGTTTGTGTTACTGCCTCTTATTGTGTCCATTAAGATGCTAGAGTGCATTAGAAGATAGCGAGTGAGCAGTTTCAGGGATAAGCGAAAATTCGATATTTTGAAAAAATTCAAACCAGGTGAACCAGGGACAGACGTTAATATTTTTTTGTGAAATTTGGTATAGGAGATACATTTACCAAAAGGAACAATATTACAAACTGACGAAAAATTTAAAGAAAAAAAAAATTTTTTTCGAGATTTTGCGCCAGCCTACTGATGAGCCTACTTTTCAGAGTTTGTTCGATTTTGTTGTACGAGAGGAAACGCGCAAGTCGACTGATTTTAGCATTATGCTAATGGGCGATTCTGGTGAGTCGCAGCATTTTGAAAAGTTTGGCAAAGGAAAATTGCCTTCATGTCCGGTTAGGCAGACGTCGGTAAAACCCCATGATGATGTGATGTCAGGGAGTTAGCAGTACTCGACTGCTGTTGGCGCACCGCGCGGTGGTGTGGCCAGACGTAGTGACATGCCGGCATGCATTTGTTGTTCGTCACGTGGTCAAGTTGAATATCATTTTTTGTCTAATTGTAAAGAATTTTTGCGCTTGACACCTAAAGATCGGAGACATGTTATTGTGAAAGCTGGCAAATGCTTGAATTGTTTGCGCCAGCATATGGTTAGGGATTGCGTTCATGCAAATAACTGTCGTAAGTGTGGGCCTAACAACGATAGGAAACACTATTTTCTTCTGCATGATTTTTATGTGACGTCACGTGATTCTCTGGATTCGATCGGCAAAAGTGATGCTGGTGCCAGAGTTTCTGTGCGTAATGTTAAGATTGGAAATGTTAAAGCAGCTTTTAACTGCGTTACTGCTGCTCGTGTTTTGAATCCAATGACTGGCAAATCGAAGTTGGTGTATTGTCAGCATGATCCTGGTTCGCAGTTGACGTTTGTTTCGAGTGATTTGGTGTGCAAACTTGGCCTTAAACCGTATGATAAAGCGTCGTTTAAAATGGATACTCTGGCTGGTCAGAAACCTACTTGTGCTGACCTTGTTAAACTCAACATCCAGTCGTTAGAGACTGATGAACTGTTTTGTGATATAACTTCGGTGGTTAACCCAGCTTGGGCTGACGATGTTAAAACTTTACCGCATAAACAGGATTTAAGTGGTTTCCGTCATTTTCATGACGTGAATATGTTTCATTTGAATGATTGTAGTACTGTAGATGTACTGATTGGCAACGACAACGCTTATTTGATGTGGGCAAAAGAAGAACGTGTTGGTGAAAATCGTAGTGAACCGCATGCTTTACTCACTCCTCTCGGTTGGTTGGCTTGTGGTGGTAAGTCACCCTTAGATGAAAGCGTTGCAAATGTGTGCAGAGTGCAGACGTCTTCAGAGTCGGATGTCATCTCTGGCTTTCAGCGTAAAATTGAGTCTCGTGATATGGAAATAGCAGACCTGAATAAAGTCATTCAGGATTTGACCTTGCAAAATGAAACCTGTGAATTGTCTCGCAATGACAATTTGGCTAGAGAACTTGTTGAACCGAATATTGAGTTGAAAGATGGTCGATTTGAGATACCTGTTCCGTTGAGGGAAGATATTGATCTACCTAACAATTTTGTGTTGGCGTCAGAGAGAGCTGCTGCTTTAAGGAAGAAGGCTTTAAAACAACCTGAACTTTGTGATTTCCTTACTGACACCATGAAGGATCTTAAATCTAATGGCTATATTGAGCGTGCTGGTGAAGCAGAAAATGAAAGGGATTTGAATGGTATTTACCATACTTTGTGACGTCACAATTAAAAAAGCGTATTGTTTACGATGGCAAGTCTGAATTTCGAGAAACTTGTGTTAATGATGTAATGTTTTCGTGTCCTGATTTGTTAAACCCTCTGGCAGATGTCTTGGCTAGATTTCGGCTGAGTAGATTTGGCTTCGTGGCCGATATGACCAAGTATTTTTTCACATTTTGGACTCTTCAATACGTAAGCCAAATTTCATTGAACTGCTTACGTACACAGGCAGTGCCGTTTGGATAGTGAATGAACGCCCTTTGGTACCTTTGAGTGACGACCCTAGGAATTTTACTGTCATCACCCCTGCCTCACTTTTGACCCCATACTTAGACCCATACTGTGCTGTCGGGAAACCACATGATCGTGACCAATTAAGAAGGGATTATCGGTTCAATTTGTCACTTTCTCAGCAGTTTTGGAGTAAATGGATCGATTTTTACTTGCCAGGTCTTCAGGGCTGGAAAAAATGGCTAAAAATGGCTGAGAATTTGGAGCCTGGTCAACTTGTAGTGGTGGGTTCTCTCCAAGACATTGGTAAACGTGGGAAGTATCAACTTGGGAGGGTGCATGAGGTGGTTCTACAAATTAGGAAAGGGAAGCCTGTGGTTCGTAGAGCCAAAGTTGCCGTCTGCAACTATGATGAGAGTACGGGGAAAGTGAAAGTAGACTACGTGTTGAGGGATATTTCGTGCCTCACCCCCGTAAAGAACACCTAAGTGTTAGGGTTTGAGCCTGGTTTTGTCTGCGGTGGCCGACACTTGTCTGAGCCCAGAACAGTCGGTTATTATCGCAACAATTGTACATAGCGTCATTTTAGCGTGTACCTATGGTACCAATTTCATGTATCGTCGTGTACTATTACTTTATTGCTGTTCATTCTTTGCATGCCCTTTGTATTTGCGTATTAACTTAAACGTGAGTGACTCAAACAATTTGTGTATCATGTGTTTTTATTCATTGGCTTACAATTGTCGTCAATTCTTTTTTAGTTATGCCATGTCAGACTGTCATAACTAGGGGCCGCTATGTTCCAGGCAATTGTTCACCTAATCAAACGTCATATAAAAACCGTTTAGGTCTACTGAATCTTAGCGTATTACGTCATGGAATTTTTCCTAAAAATGAGCCAAAATTGCACCATCGTTAGTAAGACTTGTGTCAAACCTGTTTAAACATGAAACATTGGATCAACACCTTTGAACACCTGTTAGAATTGCGTGACAATGTCTTTCATTATTGCGTCACAGTTACTGTTTACGTGAGTTTGAGATATCGCAAATTATTCTAGTCATTTTAAAATTGTTGCTTGAAGAGGTTGGTCGCATGTTTAACTGTTTTGCTTAGTGCTTGTCAGCTGGACGAAAATTTCCGTCTTTTATCTAAGTAGTTTGTATCGTAGTGACAATTTTTCAGTGGTGTACTTCAGTGACAATTTTTCAGTGGTGTAATTCATCGTTAGTAAGACTTGTGTCAAACCTGTTTAAACATGAAACATTGGATCAACACCTTTGAACACCTGTTAGAATTGCGTGACAATGTCTTTCATTATTGCGTCACAGTTACTGTTTACGTGAGTTTGAGATATCGCAAATTATTCTAGTCATTTTAAAATTGTTGCTTGAAGAGGTTGGTCGCATGTTTAACTGTTTTGCTTAGTGCTTGTCAGCTGAACGAAAATTTCCGTCTTTTATCTAAGTAGTTTGTATCGTAGTGACAATTTTTCAGTGGTGTACGGTATTGCATCCCAATTTCGATAGCCGCGGGCTAATTTTACAGGAATACACTTTTTGAAAAGACGTTTCAAAAGAGTGTTTGTTTTTCGGTCATTACATACAGACGAACGGATTCGGGAATCTTACGTTACAATTTTCCCACGAAGAGATTATGGTTTACCGCTGTGACCAGGTGTCATCTTGTTATGCATTGTCAATTTGTGTACTATTATATTGTAATCCTTGACGCGACAATTTATCGAAAGACAATTTATCGAACGACAGTTCATCGAACGACAGTTTATCGAAAGACAGTTCATCGAAACGACAGTTCATCGAACGACAGTTTATCGAAAGACAGTTCATCGAACGACAATTCATTGAAGGGGCTAGGGGTTAGAAGCTAGGGGCTTGGGGTTAAGGGTTAGGGGTTGGGGGTTAAGGATTAGGGTTAGGGGTAGGGGTAGGGTTAGGATTAGAGGTTGGGGGTTAAGGGATAGGGTTACGGGTAGGGTTAGGGGGTGGGGGTTAGTGGTTAGTGGGTTGGGGTTAAGGGGTAGGGTTAAGGGGTAGGGTTAAGGGGTAGGGTTAGTGGTTGGGGGTTAGGGGGTGGAGGTTAGGTTTTAGTTTAGGGGTTAGGTTTTCGATTAACTGTCGTTCGATAAATTGTCGTTCGATAAACTGTCGTTCGATAAACTGTCGTTTCGATAAACTGTCGTTTCGATAAACTGTCGTTCGATGAATTGTCGTTCGATAAACTGTCGTTTCGATGAACTATCGTTCGATAAACTGTCGTTCGATAAACTGTCGTAGTACCATTGTAATCATAGACTCCTTTAGATAATAGCCATAGTGTTGAGAAATACATAGGCTATGTTGTTTATGTAATAACAAGTTTCATCACGACTTCTTTAAAAATGTTTTGCTTTACGATTTAGACGCAAAAATCGGCAAAAATGACCAAAATTCAGTAATTTGATCTTTAAAATATAATATTTTGACCTTGAAAATGACCACAGATGGTTTTGAAAGTAACACTATTGAACTCGCCATCCTCAAAAACCTTAATAGGGAATCCAAGATTGTGTTTCTAACTTCTCTAGAAGTCATTTTAGCTAGGACTCAAGATTCCTTCAGACTCAAGTTACAAACCCCGAGATCGCAACATTCCAGTCCTTTACTTAAGGAGTCTATGAACCGACATTATATTATGACTTCAACAGCATGAGCATCATTATACCGTCACAAGTAACACGTAGTCAGTCACAATCCAAAAAAGTTACAAATTAGTTGAGAGGCATAACTTGTGTAATTTTTTGGCATTACTTTGATCAGTGTTAACTTAAGTCGTTTAAGTCTGAGTCACTTTCAGAATAAACTAATGTGACTGTCTTTGTTCGTTTAAAACGTTATCACATTTTTCCGCCCTCCAGCATCGTACCGCCCTGGATTTATCCACAAGATCCAATGGGTAGTTACGTCACTGAGTCGACCCAGCGCAGCGTGATCTTAATCCGGGCGCGTTACCACTGAGCTAACTTGGCGGGCAGATAAAACAATGCCAAATAAATATTTACCTGCTTCTATCAAAGTAATGCCAATAATATTCATATTTATTGATATTTTATGACTTGTAGCGGGTTTTAATAAATTGTAGCCAAAATATTTCTGAAAGAGCCCGAAAAATAGCAAGTATAAAAAATTGTAGCGGATAAGTTTCTATCCGCTGAAGTGGTGACATCTGGCACCACTGGATGGCTTAGAGTGTGAGCGCAGTCCAGTGTTGTGCCGATATTGAAAATTAATCATCCAATCCAATCGACATTTTTTAGAAATATCCGAATCCAATCCTGATCCAAAAATAATAGGAAAAGCAATATCCAATCCAGATCCGAAAACTACGGTAGCATTATACTTAAATAGCAGTGTTCCAGACAAATGTTCACCTAATCAAACATCATATAAAAACCGTTCAGGTCTACTGAATCTTAGCGTATTACGTCATGGAATTTTTCTTAAAAATGAGCCAAAATTGCACCATCGTTCGTAAGACTTGTGTCAAACCTGTTTAAACATGAAACATTGGATCACCACCTTTGAACACCTGTTTGAATTGCGTGACAATGTCTTTCACTATTGCGTCACAGTTACTGTTCACGTGAGTTTGAGATATCGCAAATTATTCTAGTCATTTTAAAATTGTTGCTTGAAGAGGTTGGTCGCATGTTTAACTGTTTTGCTTAGTGCTTGTCAGCTGGACGAAAATTTCCGTCTTTTATCCAAGTAATCTGTTCTGAAGTGACAAGTTTTTAGTGGTGTATCGCGTTGCACCCCATTTTCGACAGCTTTGAAGCTATTTTTACAGAAATATAATTCTCGAATAGACGTTATAAAAGAGTGTTTCTTTTCGGTCATTACATACAGACGAACGGATCTGGGAATCTTATGTTACAATTTTCCCACGAAGAGATTATGGTTTACCGCTGTGACCATAAAAAATAAAAGACGGGGCTTGTTAGTTGGTAGGCCAAGAAGCACTAGAAGCACATAAAGAATAAAAGACGTTACTCTGTCTAGTGTTTGGTGCAGAAGCAAAAGAAAATTAAAGACATTTCTTCTAAGTTGGTACTGAAGAACTTCAAGCTAAAAATTAAAGGCGTTTCTTTGTTGGTTCTGAAGGAAAACAACTTTGACATTCATTGGCAAGAAAGAAGATTAAAGACAATCCGTCTGTGCTTGAAGATTCAAGTGAACGAATCCAAGCAAGTTTTGTGGAACTTTAGGACTTCATATACCCGTACAACTACGGTATTGTGCATTTAAATTCTTTTTGTATTTTTACGGTCTTTGCAGTTAAGTTTTTTATAACTTAATATTTTGTGTGTTTGTGTCAATTTTTTAATTGTTAAATTGAGCCCCAACATTTAATATGTCTACCCTCGGTGGCGACAGGGACTCGACCGCCGTCGACTCGACTGACTTTAAGCCTGATGATGTTCTTTGCGGTCGGGCAGGCCATTCTGGGGAGGGACCCAGTGACGATGAGGCTAAGTCAGTTCGAGAGGCCCGGCATCTTAGACGGGATATTTTGACTCAAATTGGGAACTTTCTGTAGCCCTAGGTTCTTTGAGTGATAAGCAGGAACTGTTGATTTTTCGATCTAACTTATCTACTTTGGAAGAGGATTTACGGCATTTCCATGCTCTTTTGACTAAAATTTTTAACTCTGCAATCTTGGCAGAACTTCGTGATAGGGTAGATCTCAAATTTAACTCGTTAAAAAATAACTTCGAAGAAAAAGTAAGAGAGTTCTCAGATATGTTGGACGCTGACATACATCCTGAGGATAGCGCTTCAAATGTAAGCACTAGGATGTCTGAGAGCTCGTCACGGATAGTTGCACAAATTAACTGTTTGAAGGTTGGGGGGGGGCTGTCAATTCAACTTTTTTGCATCAACAGTTGTATCTCTAAAACCACTGAGGCTGCGACTATGAGATTTCTTGACTTTTCCTAACTTTCATTCACCTCTATTGAGCTGAAATTTTGAGCGAATAAAGGTTATAAATTGAGAGATATAAGGCATTTCTCAGCACATCCTCTGAAATATTTCATATTCTATTGTTCAAAATTTTCCCACCAGCTGGATGAAAGTAATTAATTTGGCCCATGTCTCGTTAATCCTAACTGCTTCACAGCGTGAAGGAAATTGACAGTATGCGTGGACCTTTTGTTCTCACCACGGCTTATAAGCGACGTCGATACAAGAAAAGCTTCAACTTTGATACGATGAGTTACCGTCGCTTGCGGTTGAAATTGCGTAAAATTAAACATAAGACTTGGTGCCAATGCATCTAGAGCGAGAATAGTTTTTCGCAGACAATTATGTCCTTTCAATCAAACAAAGCATAGGCTACAACGTTATTGCCTACTATAGAAGCTGCTCTGTAACATATTATGATTTTGGTTTCAAATCTTTCCTTTTGTCCGACACACTATCAAAAGCAGAAAAGGCGTCGATGTTCCCAAAGCTTCTCACATATACTTGTAAACATTTATTTCCAAGTCGACATGTAAAGATTTGAAATGCAATACGCTTCTCATTTGTGTAGGATAAACCAGAACATCACGCTTTTGTGAAAAGGACGATCGTTCCACCACGTTTATACGTGATGCAGCTTAGTTGAATCAATATATTCGAGGCTTCTTGTACCAGGTTCACTGTCACTGATAAACTAAACCGCGATGCAGTACCTCGCAAAGCAATTGTAGCGTAACATTTCCATGTGCTATAACTCGTCATAAATTGTGAAAACTTGTGCAATTACTTGTCAAGTTGTCTCATGTGAAATATAAGTTTGCATAGCAATGTCACAATGAAATCTTATCTCCGTTTACCAAACTAAAGATATGAACTTATGCGACGTCTTGCAACGTTGAATCGACGGAAAGGCGGGTAACTGCCAAACTGAACTGAGAATGCATGAAAGAAATCGTTTATTATCGAATGGACGTGACGTCAGAAAACGATGAATCGACATAGGCTAGCGGCGAGAGATATTTTAGTTAGATAATGACACGCGGCAGCGCGTTTACATTGAATAAAAATACCTTTATTTTATCCATTTCTATTTCCATTCTTCCTAGTTTCGTCTCACAATAACAAACAAATGAAGTTACGCATATTTACTAAATTATTCAATAAACAATAATGCATCATCCAGCATTATGTCAGCGCTGATTGACTAGACATATTCACGAGTTGTGTGAGAATTGTATTCGATTAATCGCATTATTTATTGTAGATAACACCTGCAAAAATTCAAGTAATTGCAGACTCTGCCTTCATAAGTGTAGTTTAGAAGTAGCCATCTCATATTGAGCCAATCCAATCAATGTAAAATAGAACGCTTTTACTTGATAGCGCGTGTGATATATAGGTTTTATCTAACAACTACTTTCAGTTACATTGAAAGTGAATGAGTAAGCATTATGCAGTCTGTGACAAGGACTGGAAATGTATAATCAGAAAATATAATATCATAAAGTATATTGCGTTATGTACATCTAGTAATTTTTATGAACATGGTATCATTTTGCAGGCAGGCGTTTTTATAGAGATACAAACTTATTCCATAGTTTGATTTATGGCACTTATCCAACTGTTTCATAATGCGAATAGCTGTTTTAGTTGAATTTAGAAAAAAATATAACTTATAACCGCAGACAGATGCAACTTTTTTCATGCTTTAGGCAATCGGCAGTACGGTGAACTATAGTGGTACATAACATAACCCATATGCGGGGTAATCGCAAGGGTCAACCCAAGTAATGGAAAGGTTCTTTTTGAATTATGGTGATGGAATTCTTGTAATGCTATTGAACTTCATCTTTTTATGAAAAACTTATATTGTTTGCATTTGCAAGAAATATCAAACTTTTGGATTTTTTTTATCACTGAACTGTCCGTTAGTAGAATGTTTCTTTATTACCTTAGTTAGGCCTATTGGTAAGTCAGGAAAGTATTTGTTGATGTGACATATGAGGATATTGTAAGAGACCGAGTTATTTTGTAAATAGTATTTGATTTTTGGACACCATCAAAATTTTCTCACAATACACAAATGCGCATCGAGATATAGTGCTCATAGTTTGGAAAAGTTAGATTGTGATAATTACAACTTGCCTGAGTAGGCCTACAGCAAGGGACAATCAAAATAGATGAAACCGCATTCATGGTAATATAGACGTTTTGCAAACTGCTCTTTTCATTTTCAATATAATAACAAGAATGACAGCTTATTTTCACTAAACATATAAACAAATATCAAAAATTATGAATGAACAGCGCATCTATATTTTTCGGTTTAGGTTCAACAATGCATTCTAGCCGTCAAAATGATGGAATATTTGGTAATTTTGTTGAGACATACCATTGCCCAATCGTTGAATTTACATCAGAGATAATTTTATTAGATAGATTATCAGTTTCATGCACATGGTTTCATTCAGCGTTATAATGTTGTTTTTCAAGCCACGTGGCGTTCATGGTCATAACGCAACATTGCAGAAACAGCCAATATTGATACCAGGTAGGCCTACTAATTATTACGCCGCTTTCGTCGAATCTACGTCGCTAAACGACGATATTGTGCAAACGCCTGTTGGATTTCCCTTCTACGTGTAGTTTATCATAAACGTGAAGCATTGCTCAAAAAGCTAATCTGAATCACCATAGATAACCATAGCATTCATATAGTTTCATCATCAGTAAATATGTAAAGTGCACTTCACAATTTTTAACAACGGTCTGACAATTTATTATATTGCAAAGTTTTGATTTATTCTCGATTTTTATAATTCTGTGTAACAGTTTTTTTCTAACTAGTTTCTATGGGACTAACAATTTGTTTCATTATACATTTTCTTTAGTATTTCAACGCCATTATTAAAAAAATTACGTCCTTTTCACTTTTAAATAAAACATGGCAAGGCAAGGATTCAGTGCTGAAGAAATATTGCAACATGTTTTACTGGATTCTGACGACGAAAGCCAGGCGGATGATTTGGAGGATTTATGGCACTCCGATTCAGATGAAGAAGCGGATTCTTCTCCGTCAACTTCCGCAACAGCGATTCCGATCGAGATTGACGACCAGTTACTTTCCATGGGCGATGTTCAACCGGAGTTTGCGCCATCAGGACGGATTATAACATCGAAAAGACTGGTGAACAGCATAGATTCCTATCTCGACATGAACAACTACGATGCTGTTGAGTTTTCCTGACACACTGAAGTCTTATACAACTTTGTAGAAAAGCCAAAGAACAGACAAGAGGGCGGCGTCAGCATTACTTGGTCTAATGCGAGACCGGTGCACAATGGGAGAAGGGGCCGGGCTAACATTATATCTGGCCCGATTGGTGTTAGAGGAGAAGCCAAAGAAGCCAAGACCCCTCGGCAAGCATGGGAACTATTTTTTTCTTTAAACATTTTGAACATTATTGTTCAAGAAACAAATAGAAAAATTGCCACACTCATTTCTCAATTGCCAGAGAGAATTTTAGATGACAGCAGATACTGCTATTTTGGCCAAACCAACAACGAGGAGATGCTGGCCTTTGTTGAATTGGAGTATTTTCGGGGGCTTTTAGGACAGGCTGGTCATTCCACGGATGTATTGTTCAATCAACTGCAAGGACATCCCGTGTTTAGTGCAACAATGAGCAAGAACCGCTTTAAATTTTTATTTTCGAACATTTCGTTCGACGACCAAAATACTAGGCCGCAACGTTGGAAGAATGACCGGTTGGCCGCATTTCGAGTCGTTTTCGAAATGTTTAACGAAAACTGCGGCAAACATGTCATTCCAGGTGACTACTTGTCGTTGGACAAAACGCTATACCCCATGAGGACACAAATTGCCTTCAAGCAATATAATCCAAACAAGCCTGCGAAATATGGCCTTCTGTTCAAGTCGGTAAACGCCAGCAGATTCCCATACACATTTGCGGCATCGGTCTATTCAGGTAAACCGAAGGAAGAGCCATTTAATTTTTACGTTTGTGGAACAGAAGAACTGGTAAAAGGAATGGTGATGAGCCTGGAACAACACGGTGACCTTCAAGGTCGGAATATTTTGTATGACCGCTTTTACACCTCCATACCACTCGCGCAGTGGTTGCTTGACAGGGGTATAACGTCAGCTGGAACCCTCAACGCTATACGTAGAAGAATACCCCTGGAAGTGAAGCAAGTGAGTGGTAGGGAGAAATCTTCGTACAAAATTTATTGGCAGACGAGTGAGGCTGATCTCAGCCTACATTCTTATGTAGTAAAAACGAAGAATTCTGGCATGCGGAATGTGTTGATGTTGACGACCATGCAACCTCTATTGGGGATTACCAAGGATGACGGCAAAAAGAAGCCAGGCTTGTATAAGCTTTACGACTTCACAAAGGGTGGCACCGATATCATCGACCAAAGGATGGGTTGGTTCATTCACGTGCAAAGCGAAGTCCCCACGGTGGACAACTACTGCGTTTGCTTATTGAGAAGGTGCCAAAGCCACAAAAAATAAACTACCAAAAAACCGTGGCCAATGTCAATGCTGTGAAAAGCCTTTATGCCCTGCACATTCCATACGAGTATGTCAAGTTTGCTTTTGCGCAGAATAAACTATTTGAATGATTGCGGTTTTATAAACTTTGGCTTCAACCACAGCCTAAATAAAACGCGGAGCTCAATGAGAGATTTTCCTTTTTTCCTTTTATTAGACAGATAGCTATTTTTACGTTGATTCAACATATCAAGACGTTGAATACTTGTAAACATGTGCGGTTTTGCAATTAGATTGTTTATCAAAATCATCTATCCTTTTTTGTATAAAAAGTGGGTCATAAAACTAATCGTAATACTCGATGTAAAATTCAGCATTTTTATATGCTGAAACAGTATTGTATTCATATTTTATAAATCCATTTTCTATTTAGAAAATATCAATATAATGCGGTTTGAGCATAGCTGAATTTTAGCACGGATACAACGACTGATTTTATGACTTTTATACAAACAAGGACAGAAGAGAAGTAATCTAATTGCAAACCCGCGCATGTTTACATCGTCTTGCAATGTTGAATCCACGTCGAAATGATTGTATTAGCGTTGTATTCAATTTCTCGTATTATCGAACTGTAAATGTGCAGCCACTTGTAATTTCAATGTGCCTCATTGCATATTCCTAAATATTTCTGAATTTGTGTGTACATAACCTGACAGAACACAGGTTGCTTTACCATTGAATCAAGTTGAAAAACGTTGCTGCAAGAGCCTTGTGCCAATTGCTGCAGTCCGGTATTGCTGTAACCAAATCAAAATACTTATCAATATTTTGCTGCCAAACTGACATTTTTATCGCATAAACGCCCATTAGGCAAAAAAAAAGGCAGCTGATTCTTTGTAAAGTATTTCTCCAGGTTCACAATGATTTGACGCATAATAAATACTACTTTGAATAAATCTAAATATTGTTTGGATTTTAGTGTGTGGCATATGAATCTTAGAGAGCTTATTGAATCCACAAGAAAATGACCCGAGGCATTACAGATTTTCCTTTTGATGAAAAGCGTTGTGACGTTCTGTTAATTAATGAACCGTAACTGTTTTATTTTGAATTTCTTTCTGACTTCTGTTTATGTAAAGCATCATCGACTTTATCGGGTAATCTTACTCCTAGTACTAGCCTTGTATGTAGCCGAGTTCACATTGAACTTACATTGAGAGACGCTGTTGCAACTACAATACATTGCATTTAAACCGCTTTTTTGTTGCATGATCTTCCATTCGTTTCGTGGATTACATAATAGTATTTGATAAACGCCACCCTGCTTCTTCAGCTGGTCTACATTTGTTAATAAAGCGTAGGAGTTGCTGTTCTTGGAACCGAGGTCACAAGATCATAATCCAAATTGGTGTGACACGCGTTCAGAAATCTCATTACTGCATGTAATTGATGAAGCATTGTTCTTTTAGTCAAGAAGCGAGCTTTATTTTGAGCGTGGGAAAAGTTATTATTTTGCATGAAAAATATAGATTCAAATTGAGATTATGTAAAAAAAATTTAATCACAACATGGCAATGCATGTTCTTCATTACTCTACCAAAAAATAATGTGTAAACTCACGCTACAATTGCTTTAATCGCAAAATAATCCAAAAGTCATAAGTCACCTCAACATTTCAACGTCTATGAGCAGTTCTAAAATTCACATAGGTTTAATTTTCGGATATGCTCAGCGTGAATAATTTTACAAAGTGAATCCCAAAGTTTGAAGCCGTACCTTAAAAAATAACAGAGATATCACTCCTAAAGCATAAGAAGAATCGACAGCCCCCCCCCAAACTGAGCAAGACTCCAGGGAGCCCAACCTCGTAAGGGTTAAATTCATTTTTGTTATAAACCTACAATATGATACGAACCAGTGACGTTCGATGGCTTAAACCATTGGGAAAGCAACTTGGAAATATGTTGCAGCAAGGTAGTAGGCACGAGGGGCGTAACCGTCGGGCGAAGCCCGAAGGCGTGTTGCCGAAGGCAACACTTCCAGCGGGGGATCTGGGGGGCCTCCCCCAGAAAATTTTGAAAAACACTTCCAATTTGGTGCGCTCTGAGAGCATTTTCAAAACAAAATCTTCGGACTTTCCGAGTCCGAGGATAAAGGTTCAATCAATCAATCAAACTGGGACTAGTCTAGAATGTTGGCTGCTTTTTTAGACTGAGCACAAAAACTTATTGTCAATGTCATCTGTAAGCATTTAGGCTACGACATGCATTGGACTGGTGCAATAGTAAAGAGCAAATAATTAGCCTATAAATTAAGCTAGTCCATTCTTGAAGAAAAGTATGTTTGCTCTGAACGTGTGATGTCAGTCTATTGACCCAAAGAATTTAAAAAACACTTGTGCTGTTTCAGTACTGGTTGGTTAATGTACCCTTTGGAATTGCATGTCTTATTGTAGAATCTATGTTTTGTTTGGTAAGAGAACCAGCTTTATTTTCAGCGTACTCAGTAGCCTATAGTTACAAGCCCGAAAATCACTCATGCGTAGAGGCTGTATTCCTTTCGCCTGAAACCAAAAGCAGCCGCTATGAGATACGCATTGACGTCACTGGGAAAGCAACTTTAACAATAACACCAGATAACACATCTGATTGGCTAAGCAGCTGGTGTCGTTTTGCAAAACGATTGAGGATTGGATAAAACGAAGGCGTTTTTCAATGTAGGGTAAGCAATTTTGAAAGTTGATTTTCCTGGAGCTTCAGTGATGGTTTCTGACAAAAGCGTTTGCGTTAATTGGCATTTATAGGCAAGAAATGCGGTTTGGTGAGGACTTAGACTACTCACAAGCGTTACGAGTAATTCTAGTCACGAACACAGTAATTTTCAAGTTAAAATAGACTTGATAAAAATAATAAGAAGTTAAACCTAGAATTCAGTCATTATATTTTGCATAGTTTTCGCTCAGGTAAGCACTGCTTTCCCTCACCGATCGTCACTGATACGAACACATTCTGATAATTAAAAATTATAATTCGAATACGGTAACAATTGAGTGCTAATAGTGAAGTCAGACAGTTAAATTAGATAGATAGAATTTCATCAGGTCAGACAGCCTTAATATTAATAAAAATTAGGGACATCTAAATAAGGGAAAACGAAGGTTTTTATTACGTCTGACAATAGAAGGGCTTTTGTTTATCGTAAATAATCTGTGTTTATCGTAAAATGACAACTGGCACCGATTGTAATTTAATAAATCTTGTTATGATAACTTGCATTCTTCTCTCGTGTTGTCGCTGTATGTCAGGGCATCCGTTGGTTAGCCACTGCCTGGTGTCGTCATCGATGGAAACTAGGCCTTCCATACCATGAGGTAGTCTGCATAGCCGGCAATCTTGATAATGTGGGCTGCCGTCTGCATTTCACCCCACTCTCTGCCAAGCCCCAGTGCAACATGTCTGCACCATACCTGGATAATCACAGCATGCTCGTGGTTGCTTGTTAATTCAACTATCCATATACTTGCTTTACATCTAACCTCCTGCAAAGGCTTTGTTAAAAAAAAACAGCTTACGGGTAACTTTTCAACTGTCTTTGTAAACAAGTATTCTTTAAATATACTCTACGTAACATTTGCTAACTGTTTTCTGTAGCTCATTGTACCAGCTGCACTACAAAACTTTCTACGATTTTAAAAAGAACCACATGTTTAAAGCAGTAGGCTACAAACTACCGCCCTGGTAGTGCCATGAGAATAAGGCAATCGCTGCGAGCCTTCATATCCCCTTCTCTAGATATCCCTTATAAAAATATAAACATACCTTAGACATCAAATAATAAATGTTACCACATAAAAATCATTCTTATACTTAAATATAAAAAATAAACACACAATGTTGTCAACCAAAGTTTGAATAACTTAAACAGATTGCGATCAAAAAGAAGGTAGGCTAGTCTCTACGTCGAGCTTTGAGCTGGTCCAACGTTATGCCTTCAAATTGAAAAATAGACTGGTTATTAAAGTGAGTGCTTTTCCCGAGTCGATGGTAACCTGGTTTTGCTCGATACAACCCAATTAGGTTTAGTTATACACAACAAAAGTAGGCAAAAATATTAGAAATTCATTACCAGCTACTCCTTTTTTATTACTTTTTTTCGTCAAAGATTTTTTTGGCCATAATTTTCTGAAGACGATGATGTCATAAATGCGTTTGTAAATACTTCATTACTGACGCATCTTGGAATGTCACGGCTATTCCTTTAAATTGCAATCACATTTTGAAAACAGAAGTATTTCAAGTGGACATTCTTAACATTATTATTATTGTCCTGATCCCGGACCTATTCTTTTGCAGAGTTTGTTGAACGTTGAGTCAGAGTGCCAAGCAAAAATTAAGTTTAGTTACCACTTTTAATGTCTTTGGTATGACTCGACCGAGTATCGAACCTAAACGAACCCATGCTTATTTCCTACCGCTTCATGGGCGGACACTCTATTACCACTTAGTTACCAAATCCGATTTATGAGTTCATCATTCATTCCACATAATGTTTGTTGCTTGATCTTGAAATAAAACATACGATATCTTTCCTCTGTCACAGAGGCGTGCTATTTAAATCCACTCATTCATGTGATCGAATGAGGTATCGAACCACAGTCCATTGACTCGGACATGAGCACTCCCTCCACTTGGTGCAATGCAATACCACGTAATTGATTTTCAGCGACAAAAACATTGCAATCGTTGACGTTTAATGACACCAAGAGTAAAAGCATTCCTGCATACAATAACGACTCAACACTTCAGGGGTACGGTATATAATTCACTGAAGGTCATAAATATGCCACAAACAAAAGGAAGAAATTTCTTTTGACAGGAGTTGCATGAAATATACCGTATCAGACTTGGTAACATTTATAAACGTTAAACATCTAATTAACCATCAACATTTAACATACTTTAATCACGATATTCAAATACTGACTGGGTTAAATATTTCATCAAACCTTCTTCTAAATTGTCATATGTTAACTACGTTTTTCGCACAATACTTACTTTTTACATTCAAATTTAGTCTGGATTTTTAATGCTTCTATGTCTTAAAAATACAAAAATGCGAAAAACTCCAAATCCAAGTCTACACCGACCTACTCAGAAAGTTACATTCTAACTCCAAAAAAGTTTTTCGGCAATTACCAAACCATCTTCACTTTTGATAATGTAGCAATTTGTGCTGGTGTTGGGCAATGTGGTATTTTTAGCGAGACAATGCCCTAAGTGTGGTTTGCGCCACAAAAAGTTCAGTGTCAACGGTCAAGGTCATACTTTAAATCAAACGATACACCAATGGTACACCAAAACTGTATACATCTTTCATGGAATTAAGCTGTTACTTAATGTTCAGCTCTAGCATCAGAAAGTAAGGGTTAATGTGGTATTTGATATCAAACCCGCACCCTTGTTGATATCTTTTTACTTACAAGTATCATTGATAGGAAACTTCCACTTTTGCCACTTTTACAGTAATTCTGCAGACGTTGAATCAACGTGAAAAAGGGTTGAAGTTTGCTGTGAATACATAGCTTTGCACATAACTTTGCAAAATAAACCAAGCAGTGATGTAGGGGAGATGCAGGAGAGTTGAGGCACAGGGAGAGTTGAACCACCACCTCTAGCAGAAATTCTGTTTAACACAATTGCACTCTACTGTCACTAGTGGTATGAAAAAACAATGTTACAGCTTCATTGTAATCAAGAAGGCTTCACGATATAGCAACGGAAAGTTATCTTTGAAAATGCAAAAAATGTATCAAAAAGTAGGTTTGACAAATTTCAGCATTTGCTTAAATAACTCTAGATCCATAAAAGATATTTAAATTACAAATATAGTGCAGGGTACCTTTGGAAAAGGTGATTGTATGCAACAATTACCATGCAACTTCTTAAAAGCGTTTTGAAGAAATCCACGCTAAATATAAAATGGCTACAATTAGGAGAGTTGAACCACCACGTCAAGGAGAGTTAAACCACATGGCTCAACTCTCCCTTTTATTTAATGAAATTTTTTTTTCTCAAATCTACAATTCTAGCGTTTAAATTATTGTTTTATGCTTAAAAACGATAGGCCTATAGCCCTACTTGCTTGCAACAGTTAATTATTAAAGCAAAAATATCAAAGCAACTGGACTTTTGCTTCAACCTATTTGTTAAAACAGTCTAGCCAATCATGCGAATATTTCAGGCATTGTGGTGAGTTCTACAAAAGAGCTCAAGCTATCTTTGCTGATTTATTTGTTATACTGTGATTGAATAGCCTAGCTAACCTAACGGCTTATCTATTACAAGGGTCATCAACAATTAACGTTACAAGAGATCCAATTCAAAAACTGGCAAAGAAGGCGAACGTGGCCTATGGAACCATGTTCACAGTTCTCAAGAAAGATTTGAAGATGAGCCCATTTGAATACATGAAGAAACAGTTGCTAAATGTCAATACTATTGAGAAACGTCTCTCCAGAGCCAGAATTCTGCTCTCACGCATTGAAGGAGGTACGCTGCCAAACCTTGTGTTCAGCGATGAGAAGAAATTTGATGTCTAGCATCATTTTAACAGTCAAAATGATCGTGTTTGGTCAAGAAATGGTTAGGCTACATGGAACCTCGGGTAGTCACTCGGAGACAAGGGGCGGCAAAAGCAGTTATGGTGTGGGCCGCAGTCAACGAATCAGCAGGAAGGAATCCATTGATTTTTGTGGACCAAGGAGTAAAATTGAACCCAGAAAACTACTGAAATGATATTCTTGAGGGTTCATTGTTGCCTTGGGCAAAGAAACACTTCAAAAAAACTTAACTGGTCATTCCAACAAGATTCTGTCCCTTCACGTGGAGCAAAGAGAACGCAAAACTGGCATTCAGCTATAATGTGCCGTTCTTCATTTCCAAGGAAGAATGGCCTCCTTCATGCCCAGACCTGAACCCCCTAGACTTTGCTATCTGGTCTTACCTGGAGAACAAGGTTTCGACTAAACACAACCAAAGTTTGGAAGCGCTAAAGGCTAATCTGAAAAAAGAATGGACCTAAATACCTCAAAGAGTAATTCGTGACTCTTACAGGTCCTTTTCGAAGCGTCTCCGACTTGTTATCGACGCAAATGGCGGACACATTGAGTAAAACTTGTTTTTCCTAAATACAGCACCGTAGTCTATATGTCTTGTGGCTGGAAATGATAGCAATCCATTCAGTTGCAAGTTTATCGAAGAAGGTACCAACAGTGTATCTATTAAATGCTGTTGCCCTTGCTAATCATGTCGCTTCAGGAGTATAGGCTATGTATCGACAACTGTTGGCGATCTTTGAATCCCAACCAGAAGCTTTGTCCTGCTTTCTTGTCCTCTCTCCAGCTATCGGGAATAACAACGTTACTTCTCACAGCAAATTCGTGGGCAAGCATGCGACATTTGTCTTTTGATCAGCCATAATAGATAGAGGCCAAGTCTTTCACGTGATCGGCTAGCTCGGTTTCCATTTCCATTGTAAATATCATATTAGCTGTTTTACATTTCTTATATCCAAAATTGTCATGACGTTTTTCTTAGCGTTTCTTAATATATCACTCTAAAGTGGACCTGTTGTTGACCCCAAATTCGTTTGCAGCTGATCGAATCCAGGTGCCACGTTTATTTGCTTCAGCAGCACGCTGGAGATCTTCTTCAGAGCTAGCCTACTACGAGTAGAAATCCGGGTGTATTTTATGGCATACTGCTTACAAGCTTGATGTTTTCTTTTAAAAAAGTCTGCACTCATAAAATTCTGTGGTGCATAAATATACAGTACTTTAGGCTTACAGATAGGTTACTGTTTAACAGAAAAAGTCATTCTTAACTGCACTGATTGTTTGTCGAAAGCACAAATTATGACTCACAAGGTTTATGCAGCTTTCGCCGAACATTGCTACTCTAACTTTGAACTTCTACATTACATGGATCAACTCTCCTTATCCGGTTCAACTCTCCTTAACCCTATGATCAACTCTCCTGTAGGTGCAGGAGAGTTGAGCCATTTGGCAAAACTTTTTTAAAGTTAAATTCTGAAAATACGTTTGATATTGACTAACATTTAATCAGAGTGATTGGAAGCCAATTGGTTCTACTTCAACATAAGCACATAACATTTGGACCAGCAACCATACAATCGGAAATATGGGCTCAAAAGCAAAAATTGGCTCAACTCTCCCGCATCTCCCCTACAAGTTGACTTTTGACAAAAATGAAATGAAAAACAGCAAGCTATGTAACAAAATCAACTGATCTAGATATTTGTGGATATAAATCAGAACAGTAAATATCCATACTTCAAATGTTCTGACGGTAATACAACGTCAAATAACAAACAGCAAGAAATGGCAACATGCTACGATATATCTTATCAATTAAACATAAAGTTTAGATGCCACATAATGTTCATACAAAGTTGGGTTGTTTCATTTCATTTGGAAACGGCAACGATCCAGTCGTTTGCTTCGACACACATGTTACTGCAAAGTACGTTGTAGTAATCATCATCATTTGTAGTAATAACTTATTAGTAATGTAGCTTTTAGCATCAAATACAGCAAAAATGTTACCAAAGATCCCAAATAGTGAAAACTGAAGCAACAATTCATTCAAGCAAAAATGTAAGCAAACAGAGACGACAACACAAAACATTTTGTCTTCAGTCGGTCGTCACTAAGTTTAAAAACAAACTTCGAAAGGAAATTAGAGTTTGTCAGAATCGATTCAAATTGCAAACTTCACATCACGTGATGTAAACTAACCAGACCATGATTTCACAATTTGAATTAATAAAAAAACATTCTTATAAATTGTGAAAGTAAAAAAAAAAAACGTTTGTCGGTGCCGAAATCGAAGTTCGGTCGGTCTCAAACTCTAACTACGTAAACTTTCTTCTATCTCTCCAACTACTTCAGCTCAAAAAGGAATGTTAGGAGCTTAGTATTTACATAGAACATATTTAAAACAATGAAAACTATTAATACTACAAAAAGTGCTCAATGCCAAGCAAAAAGGCAAAGCAGAGCGAATTAAATCAAATGTAGTTATTACTATCTGAAGCCTTTACAAATTGTTTCACCTAACGGATCATCAGAAGGTCTGTAAAAACATGTAAACAGTAAAGAATCGATAATTCTGAAAAGATATTAAATATTACAACTGTAATTTAATCTGCCAAAAAAAATCTCTAAACCTGTACTTCCTGAGGAGATATTAAATATTACAACTGTAATTTAATCTGCAAAAAAAACCTCTAAACCTGAATTCCTGAAAAGATATTAAATATTATAACCGTAATCCAATCTGCAGAAAAAAACTCCAGAATTACTAAGGACAGCCTCCATCCGCCACGATAAAGTTTCAATCAATTTGTCCCAATGGAAATTTCCATTGGGACAAATTGATTGAAACTTTATCGTGGCGGATGGAGGCTGTCCTTAGTAATTCTGGAGTTTTTTTTTCTGCAGATTGGATTACGGTTATAATATTTAATATCTTTTCAGGAATTCAGGTTTAGAGGTTTTTTTTGCAGATTAAATTACAGTTGTAATATTTAATATCTCCTCAGGAAGTACAGGTTTAGAGATTTTTTTTGGCAGATTAAATTACAGTTGTAATATTTAATATCTTTTCAGAATTATCGATTCTTTACTGTTTACATGTTTTTACAGACCTTCTGATGATCCGTTAGGTGAAACAATTTGTAAAGGCTTCAGATAGTAATAACTACATTTGATTTAGAACATATTTAAATGTATTTCTATTTAAATGAGAAGCTCTTGACCATTTTCCGAATGGAAACAAACTGTGCTGTTTGTTTTTACAAAAACTGAATTGATACAGTAAATACGAAAGGCATATCACATATGATAATTACAAGAGTATAGCTTTAATTATTACGTCGACATACAACGTTATAGTACGTAAAACAGACACAGTTTATGAACTGATTAATAGATTAAAGAAAATAATTGAACTCGAATTGGAATTTCTTCTTAAAAAAATAGTTGTGGAATGTTTCTGATTTAATTGGAGGTAAAAATTGAGAAGAATTCTTAACTGAAGAAGCAGTTAAACGTCCAGCCCCGCAAATAACGCAAGCAGGCAGACGATCTCCATTCTCCACCCAATGTTGCGATTGATGTTATTGAGTGAACGAAGTGAATTCGCAAAAATAACAACATTGATTCGAGATATTTCAACATGCGATAAGTCAGTGAAATAAATGAAATGTGAAAAGCGATGTTTAAATTGGGGGTGCGCTGATTACACCTTCAGAACTACAACAAAAAATAGTAAAAAGTTGCATTGAAGATCTTGACAACTATTGAGAATTCACAGTATCATACAATGCAAAATTCGGTGGAAATAGTCATTGGAGCGTGCCCAACAAGCTTGCAAAATTTTTGTCTCTCTGAAAGTGAGCTTTGTGTACTTTGCAATGTGTGGCTGTGCAATGTGCATAGAAACGTCTGCATGATTACAACAGCAACATAACCGCTGACATTACACTACAAACTGATGATAAAATATTAGAATACCACCACATAGTGCTTAAAACCTAAATACCTTTTCGGCTGCTCTTTTCAAGAGAGAAACCAGCTTCGGCGCCCCAGACGTAGTTTGCAGTACCAGCAGCTTTTTAGTAAGGTCGGATCACTTTCAGCTTAGAAAAAAATACACGAATGGACTAACTAGGTGGCGCTATAAACCTTGAAAAAAGCGCTACTTAGTAAATAATCTAGCAACTTCAGCAAAATCGCATTATATCCTGTTCAAGAACTACTATTTTTTGAAAAATGAAATTTTGAAATTGTGACTACAGATAGGTTTGCAGCCATAAGTTAAATTTCACAAATCTATAAATAAGCCAGCTTGCTGAAGTCAATCAGATTTACACAGAAAACGTTCAGGTCGAATTAGGGGTTTAAATACATTTTTAGGTTTGTGCCAAAAATAGAGAACCGCTCGCAATTATGTGCAGAAGTGATGTCGTAAGTGAGGACACGAGCAAATGTTCACAACAGAGCTGTAATTTGGAGATTGAGTTTGCGTTTGACAACCGGAGGCAAGCTGTGGTAATAATTTGTCGCAGTTAAATGAGACCTGATGCGACATGAGAGTTATTGAAAATATGTCGACATCAACTAGGCATGTGGAAGTGTTTGAATTATAAAAAAATACCGTTTGAGTAACGTGTTTATTCATTTTATAAAATAACGCTTAAATAGACATTTTTCGAAGTTAAACAAACTGGCAACGGAACTATCACGACTCAAAGATTGCACTAAGTATTGAAGAATGCATTTTGTGTTGAAAAGACGTCGTTGGACGTTAAATTTGCAAATAATAATAAGTTGCACTTTTACAAGCGACATTGTAAGCTACTGCAATAACACTTTCACGAATGTGTAATACAGCATTCAATTTGTTATAGATATAAGATATTAATCAATTTAACACAAAAACAATGACGTATCATGACTGAAAATACTGCATAAAAAGATTTTTGAAGATTTACTTTGTTGTGTAAGAAAGGGGAAAATTAACATCTCAAATGATGTGGCTAAACTATGATTAATTGCAACGAAGCGACGTTTTTGAACATATCTGAAGCATACAAAAAGAACAAAAGCTAGTGTTAAAAAGCAATTACTATTTAGTTTAGAAGAAGGCGCCAGATGGCCCATCATCGTCACTGGGGTCATAACTTCTGTTACTTGGATGAAGTTCGGAAGTTAAACTAGCTCCTATGTCTTCTTCAACATCACTAGGAAGCGGGGGAGGGGGTGAACTGGGCATTGGGGGACTGGGTTGGTCTTTTTCTTCTTCTGAGCAATTATCAAGGGCCGGTTTAGTAACTTTGATAGGAGGGATACTAGGAGGTGGGTGATCAGGAGCTCCACGTGATGATAACTTCCTTACAGGAGGACGAGGTTTTGGTTTCACGTTTTCATTTTCAGGAGGCACGTCTCCCCATGAGGTGTTTGGGGTTATTGGTGAACGCGGACTCGCCATCTGCTTTTTGGATGACGTGCGCTTGGTGGCAACGGGAGGTTTCATTTGTGAGCTGTTTCCATTTGAAGTTACGGACAATGGAGCTGATGACACAACTGGTGATGACCTATTCCGTTCAACGGGCTTTCTAAACATCAAAAGCAAGCAACTGCTATGAGATATTAAAGGGGAAAAAAAACAACCCATTACTATCAAGTGATACTCTTGAGTCTTGAGAATGAAAGTTAAACATCTTGAAATAATATTCACAGTAAACTAATTTAAAATAGGTACTGTATGTACAAACAATAAATTTTTAGAAAACTCTTATTTTTATATTAAAACTGACTCGCTGGCCAGGTGTGCACACCAGGTCCGTTCAAACCATAAATCTCATTTTAAAAAGTGTCGTTTCAAGTTATTACTCAGCATGGATAGAGGATTAAGATAGATAGAGTTGTAACATGTAGTGGATAAAGTTGTAATGAGTTTCATCGTGGCTGCTCTGCAACCATTTTTTTAAGGCTAGAGCATGAAAAGTGTGTGTCACAAATTATTGATTTCATTTTCACAGTTCCTGTTATAATATAATAGCTAAAAATCCAAATTATATGACTCACACTGGAGGAGGACCTTGGGGCTGTGGAGGGGGTGGCGCCCTCTTTGTCTTCCTACGTTGTATGGTAGTGGATTTAATAGAGCTAAAAATAAACGGAAATAAAACGAAACGTTAGAATTTCAATTTTTTTTGCTTCGGTTCTGGACACAATTCACACTATAAGCACTAGCGTTAACAAAATTCATACGTAATAAAACATTGAAATGAGGTTGATAGCCATATCAGCAATACTTATCACACGACACAACTTTCTCCATTGTTCTTCACATTAATTAGATATTAATATAGCTAGCACGCATTTTCAGTTTGTAGCATTTATAACTTACTTATCTGGAAGTTGGCTTAAATCTAAGGAAGGGGTAGGGGAATGGCCAAGGGACTTTTCTTTCTTCGGAAGAACTGTTGGTAATGGGGATGGACCACTTGGTTGAAACTTGGCCTCAAAGGTGGAATTGCTGAAGGAATACGAAGTTGCATCCGGAGTTACGACAAAATCAATATCTGAAATTAAAATCGAAAATGATAAAAAACAAGCATCCGAAAGCTAATAAATAGCTTGATGTGTTGACAGAATAACACCCCTATTAAGTTAAAAACAGTTTTGGTCAGTTCAGTAGATTTGCTACAGGTAAATAAATAAATAACCCTGTGTCACCTGCTACTTGATCAAGTTGCAGGTAGCCTACTCACCAACTCGCATTGAACCAGCGTGGTGAGAGAAGGTTTAAACCCACAAATGAACACATACCCTTAGTCCCCGGCAGCCGAAACGCAAAGGGTGCGAAAAAAATCTCCGTCCCCCAAAATCAACATTTCTACTTATACTGTAAGAAGACTGGAAGATGAATACAGACCACTAGAGCTAATACACGAGCTAAATGGAACATGGATAATGTGGCATGTAAGCAGACTGGCGGGAACAAGAAGAAAAGGAAAACAGCTGGTAAGATTTAACGGAAGAAAGTTTTTTTTTTTTACCAATTTAAGCGCAAGATTGTAGATTATAGAAACATAAGAAATCAGTGATAAAGTGCCTTCTCTCACAATGAAAACAACACTAAATACTCTATGCAAAAATACAAATATAATAGTTAATACAATAATACATTCACCACCAACCACAAGCCATGACGACGAAGAAGAAGAAATATACGAGGAAATGCATCATGTCATGGAAAAGAATAAAAGTCACCACAAAGTAGCCTAATCATAGGAGACTTTAATGCAAAAATAAGAAAACATCAACGGAGTGAAGGAAATACCGCTGGAGTGGACGGTATATAGAAACGGAAAGAGAAATGTATGGGGGGAAAGAGTAGCCCAGTACGCAACATCAGAGTCACAAGTATTTTTTTACAGAAATCAAACAGAAGGAAATGATTTTGGGAAAGTTCAAATTGAAACGTGAAAGATATAATGGGTCATATCTTAACCATTAACGATCTATACACACAAGCCTTACCAACGTGCAAACTGGAGGCGAATGTAATTTCGATTTTAAACTCTAAGCTAAATTTACTTTATGTCCCTTTGAAATGATAGTTTTGAAAATCCAAATTGCCAGAGTGGGATCATTGAATCAGCACTGCAAAACTAACAATGACAAATGTTTCTCTATTACCAGCGTTGTCAGATGCTTTTTGCATTTCCAGCACAAGTGCCAAAATCTAATCCTTTATTTGTATGATAATAACAGCACAAAGTTAGTGCAATATCATACAAAATACATATATATACACAAAGACTATATTTAGTAACTACTAATTAAACTATCGACTTGTACCAGCGATTTTGGCTAACTGACAGATCGGCCTCGTCAAATTTTAAGCAGCACGTTGGCATGGCAGGTGTATAAAGGTCGCCATGGTCGAAATTTATAATATTTTATAATTATATTATATTATTCCAATTAATTCGTAACCGCGTGATAGTTTAGCTGGGTATATAAAAGATATTATTATAATACCAAAATCTTTAGAACGGCAAAGGAAAGGGCATGGCGAACAACAGAGAGGACACCAAGAGATGAAAAAAGAACTACAGTAGAGAGACCGAAAAGATGATGGCGAAGTGACATTTAAGAAAAGATTGCCATCACCTGGATAAGACAGCGAAAGATATAATGGTGTAGAAACATACAGTACGTGAAGGCCATCTGCCACCGGTGGCATGACTGGTTGATGATGATAATTTACAAAAATACCCAATTACCCATAAGACACCATGCTTAAAACTTATTGGTTAAAAAGACTAGGTCACATACCTGTCGGAAAGAACCAGCTTGAACTACTGATCATCAGTTCAATGATGGTTGCAATTATGTTCGACACCATCATGCGCTTGCTGTGAATAAAATACACGTCAGCTTTGTGTCGGTGAAATGTGCAACAGCTTATGCGGATTGCTTTGTTGTACGTTCATTGTTTTGTATCAAGATCGAATCGTACTGATCGCTAATAGCAGTAGCCTGTATCCCAGCGCCAACTTACTAATAACTACGACAAGACCACATTCGCCTGGATTAACTGACACTTCACTTCTACGTATTGGGATACTGTACTGACTTGCCACTCAAACAAGACTTGTCTTAACATGAGCTGTAGCGCTCTTCAATTTCTTTGCTGTCACGCACAACCTTGTATGCAGCATCAGTACGACAAAGTTTATAACGTGAAATGGAATCGCGTACTTCTAGCTTCATGGCAACATGCTCGATAGTGTCTGTATGCGACTACAATGACAATTGACACTGTTTGCTTTTGCAAAGCGTTGAGAGCAACGCATATCTGCTATGTATACACTACAGCGCTATCAAAACACATATTACTATTATGATTGTTTTAAAAACTGTCAGAAATAAACTTCAGTGGAGAGCTTAGAAGTTGGAAGTAGGCAATGAAATCTCCAGTTAAAAGCTGTGCCATTTTAAGGCTGCATTCAAAGTTATGCAAAATATGATAGCCTCAGCTTCATTAAGATTTTCTCCAGGATAAGGAACTTCGGCTTGGAATCTTCAAGAATAACCTCAGGTCCAGTGCAGTAGGCGATAATTGCATACTACACAGTGTTTTTCAAAATAGAGAAGTGCCAAGAGTTGCATGTTATTTCACAGCATTGTAATAAGTCATTTTTTTTTATTATTATTGATACATTGTGGCAGTGTTTATGGATCGAGGTGATTTTTTTTATCACTTAATCAATAGCGTAGTCATATTTTATTCCGTATCCTACAGACTAGAATTTATCAATGCATGTGAAGTTTAAAAATACGATGTTCTTCTTTCGGTCAACGAATGTGTTTGGTAAATGTATTTAAATTAAAATAGCATACCGGTAAGCTAGTGGTCGCTAAAGATTCACGCACTACACGTCCGAGAGATTATTGTTTTCATACTAGTTCAAATTTCAGAATGGAGGCCAGATGGATTATTCCTGCTTCGCTTTGGTGCTTGCTTAAGCTTGTAAACTATTGCAGAAGTACCCAGATGTAGTACCTTTAGCTGCATTCTCGCATCCAGCCCTACCTGGGTCCAACAGAGATGACTCGGATAGGTGCACGGGCTGGCATAGGACGGAATGGCCCGTTTCGGTGAGTCCGATTTGGTGAGTTCCCTATTCGGTGAGAGCCTTTTTCGGAGAGTTTCCTATTCGGTGATTTTTTGATTTTTTTTTAATTATTGGGTACCGTAGCCTAATTATCATTGCCGTTTCAGGGTTAGGGATTAGGAGTTGGGGATTAGGGGTTATGGTTGGGGTTAGGGTCTTATTTCAACGTTTAGCGACGTTAAAACGATGTAAAAGCGGCAATGATAATTAGGCTACGGTACCCGATAAAAAATCACCGAATAGGGAACTCTCCGAAAAAGGCTCTCACCGAATAGGGAACTCACCGAATAGTAGCAGACCCAGCATAGGATAGGATACTCGACTCGGATAGGTGCACGCGTGCAGGGCTGCGATTTTTTCTTTCTTGTCGAACGACCAAAATTTCTGCGTTTGTTTGTCGAATAGTAATATGACGTCACAAGAGTCAGATTATAAGCGTTTGGCCGCGAGTTACCGCACAAGTTGTGTGGTATCAGAGTCACTTAAGCTTTTAATCGCACGCTGGTTGAGTGATTGCAAAGGAGTATTAAGCGCTAAGTTATGTACCTACTGGACATGTATACAGCCCTCGAAATTAGCTTGTATCTACGACGGCAAAAACATTGCCGTCGCTAAATCAACAAACCTTGGATTACGGCGGCAATTGCCGTATGCTTTAATGTTTAATCAAACGAAATTTTATGCGCTTCTTCATCGCGTGTCACACGGCGGTAGCCTAGAGCAGGGTTTCCCAAACTTTTTGGGCAATGGACCCCTATTTGTCAAAGTGTTTTTTTGCGGACCCCAATCTTACGTCGCATCAATTTTCCGCCTAAACAGCGATAAATGTTAATACAAATAAAAATAAGTAACACTGAATCATGTTTATTAATCGAAATGACAACATCAATGGGATGGATGTGATTGCTTCTTACTGCACAACTTGTCAATTCTTGAAGCAATTTGTGGCAAGCAAACTCGCAATTCAGAGTCTACGATAAGTCTGGACCGGTATTTTGTCTTCATATTTGTAAGAGCTGAAAATGCTGTCTCACACATGTAGGTACTAGTGGCAAAAGGTAATAACATTTGGTAGCCTTTTGTGAGAGCAGTGGATATTTGTTCTCAACACTTAACCAGAAAGATGCAAGAGGTTTTTGATTGAAACTAATCATTAAAGTTCGGTCAGATGACAATTCAGCCAATTCTTCTTCTTTGCGTCCTGACAGATCAGTTTTTGCAACAACAAAAGTGTTTAAAATTCAGTCAAAATTCTCATATGTCTTTTTTAAAAAGTATATACTTCGTAAAATGTACAGAAAGCAATTCCAAATGTTGTTGAATGTCAGAGAAAATCAAATCTGTATTTATTAAAGGTTTGTTGGCAATGTAGTCACACAGAACAGGAAACATATCCACAACATTTTCATTTATTCTCGTTTTCCATATGTTGAGTTTCTTTGTGAATGCTGTTATTTTGTTTTGACTGAGTAAAATGTTCGCATCTCTTCCCTGAAGTGACAAGTTCAGTTGATTGAGAAGGTTAAAAATATCTGCCAGATATGCAAGTTTCCCAAGCCAAATTTCATCGGCTACTAGTGAAGCTAAGTCCGCATTGTGCACTCGCAAGAAAATTAAAACCTCCTCTTGCAGTTCAAACAGGCGTTCTACAATTTTTCCTCGCGACAGCCATCTAACTTCCGTATGGAGCAAAAGGCTTGAATGTTCTGAGCCTAGTTTATCGCAAAGTTTCGAAAACATTCGGGACTGCAGTGGGCGAGCTTTGATAGAGTTGATAACTTTGACACATAAAGATAAGACTTCAGACAAAGATTTTCCTGAATGTTTCGCAACAAGCGCTTCGCGATGAATCATGCAGTGCGTTCGTATAATGTTTGGTACTTTTTCCCTGATACGAGCTACAGCCCCGGAGTGCTTGCCGGTCATTGAAGCTGCACCATCGGTATATAGCCACACATCGTTCCCACGACAGTTCTGATTGTGAAAAGAAATCACAAAGTACGTTGAAAACGTCTAAACCGGTTGTTCTGCATTGCATTTGATGACAAAACATGAAATCTTCTATCATTTCGTCTCCCCATGAATATCTAACATAAACCAAGAGATGTGCTTGGCTGGCAATGTCCGTACTTTCATCCAATTGGATTGCAAAATTAGTTTGATTCAGTCTTTCAAGCAGCTGTGCTTTTATGTCATTCGAAAGTTCATTGATTCTTCTTGAAATTGTGTTGTTCGACAAGGGAATTTCTTTAAGCTTGGCTGCACATTTGCCGTCCAAAACTACTTCACACATGTCAATTGCTGCTGGAAGAATTAAATTTTCCGCAATTGTGTGAGCTTTCTTGGCTCGAGCCACCCTTAGCGCCACTAAATAAGATGCTTTCATTACTTTTTCGTTCGACACCAAAGATTGTGTAAAAGTTTCTTTTTGCTTTAAATATTCTTTCTTCTTTCTGTCAAAAAAAGCCTGTGGCTTTCCAGCTAGCTCAGGATGTTGAGCCATCAAATGCCGTTTTAACTTGGCTGGTTTCATACATTCCTTCGACAATGTTTTGTAGCATATTAAACACTGAGGCTTAGTAACATCTGAAGGACATTCGTATGTTCGAACTTTTTGTCTCTTCGTCTTCCGGGATGAAACATCCTGAGATTGCTGAGCTTCACATTCCGAATCATTCCACTTATCCTTTCGCTTCAAAAATTTATCCATAAGATTTGAACTATAACACTAAAATTTAAAAACAGAAAAAAAATATCAGTGTCAGTCAGGATATTAGAAAAATCGCAGAGGTGGCACTGCAGCTGACTACCGGTACATGTTTGACAAATTTATTTCTGCACAAACTTTTGCAACAGGCTATCGCTTAGCCTCAATTGTTGTAGGCCTACTGACTTTGTAGACTACCGGAGAAAAAGCTGCGCAGAAATATATTTGTAAAAAATGTTGTCAGCTGCAGTGCCACCTTTGCCATTCTTCCAAAAGTTAACACAAATGAATTAACTGATAACTTCGATTCGTTACTATTCTATCGTTCCTTTGCTACTGCTACTCTTATACCTAAACACCGCCCCTTCGCATTGAGTTATTTCTATGTTTTTATCTATTATTTTTATTTTATTTTGAATTATTAAGCTAGGCCTAAGGCCAATTCGAACAAAAATTGAAACTTCAGAACTTCATAACTTTACCACTTATGGGGTTATCTATTTTAATGCTCGGACTGCATAGACCTACAGGTAGCTAACCGAAAAACAGTTTAGCCTTGTAGCTATATAGCAAACCTTCCCCACTGCTATACACCGTACGTTTAATTGTTGCATCATAGACGCCGAATGCAATTTTTAAGGTAGAGCAATTACGAAGACGTACTAATTCATTTCAAATATTTAAGATTGACACGGCCTAACATTCATTAAATAATTCATTTTAGTTACAAATCACGGCGGCATTCATCTGCGACAATGAAAGTACGGTACCGTACAATGTCAAGCCTGTTTTCGCCATTTTGTCATATCGTCAGGGACCCCCTGTGCAGTCTTTGCGGACCCCCAGGGGTCCGCGGACCCCACTTTGGGAAACCCTGGCCTAGAGCATCACGCAAGCTATTTTATACGCTGACAATGCTCTTGTGAACTGTAAAAAGTTTGCAACCTTATAAATACCGGCCTATTGTTACGCAAAAGTTATTTTTTCATCGAATGCTTATTGTTTACCGATGTCGTTGCGAATATAAATTATGGTGAAATAAGATACAGTTAAAAAGTAGAATTTACCTGCTATAGATTAAGGAAAAGTTAGCGGGTATTTTGCAATATTTGTAAAGAACTTTATGACGGAAACAAATTGGAATTAGAAAAGCTACGGGGTCAAGTTAAAAAAGTAATACGAAATTCGATAAATGGTTCTTGGGCAGTAAAGTAATGCTTCCGATCATATGGCATCGCGCGTTCATGAACGGGCAGTTTTGCGTCTTCAAGTGACGACGCGACAACCTCATCCTCCGATACAGCATCTGATAATTCCGATTCTGACAGCTAGTTCTTTATCAAACAGACTCGTGTTTGCTCGCAGTATCCCAATTGTGCCGAAATTATGTTAGTGTAAACGTAAATCGAGGCAATCATCTCGCAGTGAGCTCTAAATTTGTTACCGGTACCTGGTTGAACAATTAACGTTATTTTATGATAATTCAATTCAACGTTGCTAGATGTCGAATTAATGTAAAACAAACGTAAATCTCTTCTTGGGCATTGATACGCAGGCATCAAAATTCGTTATTTTTGCATTGACTTAACGTCTGTAGACGTTGAATAAATGTAAAATGATGATTTTTGCTGTCTGGGTAGCCTACGCAATATAACCCTCCAGGAAATTTAAATCGATTTGTGCTGTTAACTTACTTTGAAGGTAACCCAAAATTAAATTACTTTTCCTCCCTGAGTTATTTAAGGTGAATTAACGTAACAGCGTGCGCATCGCTACTTTTGGTATTATTAGGCCTACATCACAACAAATCAAAAAATGCGGTCGTGATAGACTACTCTAGTATATTTTTCGCTTCTCCTTTTTTCGATTCAACGTCTGCAGACGTTGAATCAATGTAAAAACGACGGGTTTTGCTAGCTAGGTTGGGTGCTTTTGTGAATGCAAGTGCAAAGTCGCCCATTACGTAATCACAGAAACCCTTTTAGTGGAAGGAAGTCGAGTTGCAACCGTGTTTATCTGTCTACTATTCTTTATTCACATTGCAAAAAATTCTCCATTCTTGGAACAACAAGTGCATAAGTCAGACATAAATACAAACTTGCATAGACGTTGACAAGTAAAAGTAGCCTACTTCAAAGAAAGTTAGAAACTCGTTGTGTCGAATAGCACGAAACGTGTGTGGCGAAATATTTGATGCCAGGCGTTAGAACTTCGATCAAAGCATTTTCCCGCAGTGTTCAAAATGTTTCTTTCCATAAAAATAGCGGCTTTTTTCATCTGTATTTCTGAACGTCTGGTCGGGAACTAGGCTGTTTTCTACATGTGAAAAAAATTCATAGCAAGTATCCAACAGTCATTTTACCAGAGCAATATTGTTAATTAGCTCAAACGGCGAAATACAAACTGGCATAGACGTTGACAACTCAACGTAGCCTAGGTTATTTCATCTATAAATTTTCAATTTTTTTTCGTTTTTTTTTTTTTTCTGCAAGGCACGGCGTTTGTCGAATAGTGATGGCGCGTGTCGAGTGACCTCGTCACCGAAAAAGGCAAAAATCGCAGCCCTGCACGCGTGAACACGGAATCAGAAACCTAGGAGTTGCTGGTGTCGTAAACGGTAGGGGTGGAAGTGGGCCGTCCAGATTGCTATTTAGCGAAATCCCACAACCAAAGGTTAGGATTACATTATAAAATATTGGAACAATGAGAGCAAGAGCCAGTAAAGTGGTAAAGACAGTCTCTCGTAGAGGAATTGATATCTTCTGCCTTCAAGAAATTCGATGGAAAGATGATACAGCGCGCATGATACAAGGGAAAGACATGAGGTACAAGTTCTTTTGGTCAGGAAACAGCCAAGGCACAGCAGATTTGGGCTTTCTGCTTGCAGAGAAGTGGATTGAAAAGGTCTTTGATATTCAACATTTCTCGGATAGAATTATTCAACTAAAGCTTGTGGTGAGTAGCTATGTTTTCAACTTCTTGTCAGTTTACGCACCCCAAGTGGGCCTCACTGATGCCAGCAAGGATGCCTTCTATGACCTACTCATAGTGGCTGCCATGAAGACAAAGAATTTCTACTCCCGTGCAGAGACTGGAATGGACGTGTAAGAAAAGCTGCTGTAGGCTATGAAGAAGTACATAATAATAATAATGGTGTTGCAAGCACAGTAGTGATTTTTCACCTTCATGATAATTTACGTAGAAAAATACATAGCAGGCGTGCTTAACTGCTTATGGCACACGCAACACAGAGGGAGAAAGAATACTTGAGTTTGCTACTGCTCACAGTTTCGCAATTTGCAATTCGTGGTTCAGGAAGAGTCATCAGATAACCTATGAGTCCGGTAGAGATAAAACACAGATGGACTACATTCTTGTAAGGAGAAAAAACATGAAACGAGTGAAAGACATAAAAATGAAATCTCCGGTGATGAGTGTGCCCTCCAGGATCACCTTCTGATTTGTGACTTATCAATCGTCATTCTTCACTCAGCGAGGAACAGATTTAAGCCCATGTTGAGAACTTGGAAATTGAAGAACATGAAGGTTTAACAGGAATTCCATCACACCTTCTTGGAAGACATACGCGCCGACTTCCGGGGGGGCCGGGGGGCGGCGCCCCCCGTAAATTTATGGTTGAGGGGCAACAAAAATGGTTATTACAAGTGGTGTTTCAAAGATAAAACACTTTGCGAAAGAAATTTACATCATTTAATCGGACTTTAAGAATGCGAAAGCAAAAAATAGCCTACGTTGCTCTTGCCCACAAAACAGCAGCTGATCGCATGGCTTTCTCATACATGTGGAAATTTCAAAGTAGATGTAGAGTAACTTACGCTGCTGGAATAGTCACGTAACTGTTCACTGCAATATTAAGAAACCAGTAAATGAGACGCGCTATTTTCGACGAGGTCTTCCCGCTGTGAGATCAATTATGATTCAACAGAACGCATTGTTTTGTTCGCAATGTGTGGGAATTAAACCGAAAACCGATAAAAGAAAAGGTGTTTAATGGTCTTGGTCGCAGGTATTGCTTGCATTAACGACCTCTCTTGCCGCTATTATCACCTTGCTAACCACCAAGGTTTGACATCGACTTTAACGATCATGATACGTAATTAGAACGGTTATATCCTACACACAAAAATGAAAAAATTGATCTCTGAAAACAGCTCTTTCCGCTGTTTTGTCTCGTGAGCTTTGCATATTGCTCAACAAGTGCATAAAGTTTAGAATTGACAAGAAAGATTTGAAAATTAAGTTTGAATCACTGCAAATAAACGTATTCAAACACTGCGTAATCTACGTCGTCACTGATTTTGCCGCAGCAAAAATACGTTCATTTTGAAAACTGCCGAGCTTCCCAGACTGCAAAATCGGTCATAATTACATTAATTTAATGTCTGCAGACGTTGAATCAATGTAAAAATTACGGATTATTCTGTATGGGTTGTCTCGTGTATAAGTTGAACCTGTCTTTTTGAGGGAAAATTACTTGCGAACATCTGGACCTATACTCGAGTATATGGCATAGCCAGGGGGGGGTTGGGGGTTACAATCCCCCCTTTGGCACGCGTGTGACGTCACAATATTGAGAATGATGCTTTCAGTCAAAAAAAAATTGCCTAATTTTAAACAAAATTGCATTAAAAGAGCGAGTTTTGCCAATACCAAACATTCAATAATCTCAGCCAGGAATTAAGCAACAAGAAAACATAGAGATTTAGCTTTATTTCCGAAAAATGCCGAAGAAAACATGATCTTATCCTTTTGTTATGCTACCGGACAGCACTATTTTACAAGAATATTCATACCCACATTTTTGTTGAAAATGCTCTCAGAATGCACCAAATTCAAAGTAATTTTTTTAAATTTTCTCGGGGAAACCCCCCAGACCCCCGCCGCTGGGTTGTCAAAACCCCCCCTTTCAAAATTCCTGGCTACCTTACTGATATACGGTATTCGATAAAGACTTTCCTTAAAAAAACAGAAGAGAAAACATTTCGCTGCTGTTAACGCTTTGAAGCTAAGTAATTAGCAAAATGAGCGAAACTAAGCTAATAAAACTGATAGCGGGTTTCCACTCTGCTTGAGATCATGATTTTTTGCGTTTCATTTCGATAACTTCACTGTCTTGATCGTTGTTATTCACTCGCACGAAAAGGAAATGAATCGGCTTGTTTTCCAACTGTTCCAATTATGAGCTAACAACATCAAAAATTTTACGACTGGGAGTACTGCTTGCGTAAAACTAATCGTTTCAAGCAGCGGTTCTAATAAATTCCGTTTGCAACCTAGGTGTCAATATAAACAAGACACTAAGCTTAATCAAAGACTATTTTAATTGAGTAAAACAGCGTTATGGTTATGACGTCATCACCTTTCTCGCCCCCCAAGGTTTTTTGAAAAGTCGGCGCCTATGTTGGAAGAACTAGACGATGCACAAATAGCACAACCCACAACCATGGAGAAGCGCTGGTGCAAACTGAAGTGATTCAATAATGCCGCAAGCAAATTATGCGGCTACTTCAAGAAGCGGCAATGGCACAGACAAACCTGGTGGTGGAACTGGAATGCCGACGTCAACATAGCGGTTGCAGAGAAAAGGTGATGTTTCAGGAAGTGGAAAAGAGGAGGCAGGAACAAGATTACATCGAAGCCAAAAGATATACTCAAACAAATCATATATCAAGTAAAAGAATCAGCATTTAAGGAAAAATTAAACGAATTAGATCTCAAAAGATACCAGATTTTCCAATTAGCTAAACAGATGAAAAAAGAAAATGAAGATGTCACAGCTGTGAGAAATGCATTTAGAGATGATGATTGATGGCGGTAACCATTCAATTGATGACAAGACTAAGAAGTTAGCCTGGAAGCAATATTATGAAAAGCTGCTCAATGAAGAATTCTCTTGGAACCTTCTGTCCAAGGTCCATCCATAATCATATACATCACTAAAGACATAATGATTAAGGCACTTAAAAGAATAAAAAAATGGAAAGGCAGCTGGCCCATCTGGCATCATGGCTGAAAAGCTCAACGCATCCAGCGACACAGGCATCCAACTCATCACAGATCTAGCCAATGATATCATCAGAGAGGATGCAGTACCAGAGGGTTGGAAGGAGAGCGTCATCATCAACTGTTACAGAGGCAGAGGAGATGCCCTACAAAGAGGTAACTACTATATGGAGATTTGAAGCTATTAGACCAAAATTTAATGATGAAAGTGATTGAGAGGGTAGCTGACAAAATTATCAGAGACACAGTATCCATTGATGAGATGGGTCTGTCTTCAGCTCTATCATTATAGTTCTCAAGGCACCGTCATGTGACTTCCGCGCGAGTTGTCCTTGGGAACTCCTCTATGTTGACGACCTGATTATCATCTTTGAATGCCTAAACGAGCTGGTGGAAAGGTTGAAGATAAGGAAGGACGACTTGGAAGACAAAGGCCTATAGGTCAACATGGCCAAGACCAAGATCAACAAAAAGGAGTTGCATTGACTAAAATACAAGGACGTGACCTTTATGCTGTGTGTAGGGCGGGCGTGGGCACAAATTCTATCCAGTGCAACACTTGCCTCCTCTGGGTTTACAAAAAGTGTAGGACGGAAATCCCACCCAACCTTTAAGTGTAAACGATGCACTGGAGAAGCTCGGCCCATAGAGGGTAGAACCATTACTAACATCCAAATAGATGATGATAAGTTAGAAGTGGTAGATGGATCAAATCTCATTAATCTTTATTAAGGGGAAGAATGAAACATCCGGTTTACTGGAAAAATATTTATCTTTTAAAGTATCGACATTTCATGAAATTATCCAGAAACGTTGAGAGATCGCACAAAAGCATGATGTCACTTTAAAACAATGCCTGGTGTTTTCAGCATATAATTATGCATTGCAAATAAAATTTCCTTTAATTATGCTATCACACATTAGCTTTCACCTACAACTTGTTACAAACTTTTAAATACGAAGCAAGTGTTTCTTTGTTTGCTGTATAGATGAAACGCTGGAATATTAAATTGCAAAAGGAAATTGGAAACACTGGTGGTCATACCCAGATTAGCAGTGAAGCATGATGTGACGTCACGATATAACAGCGTATCACATTTACGATATGTTTTATCTTACTTTTGTAAGAATCTTTCCTTTTGACAAAATCTTACTTTTGTAATGTCAATCAAACAAACACTTGCTTCAAATCAACCTAAAACAACACTTTTAAACATCATACGCAAGCACGGTATAGCCGTACTATACTGTACAAGGAAATAAACAGAGTAGTTATAAGCGGAAGTGCTAGTCCCAATGCATAGCCTGACTGTGTTTACACAGCAGGTCATGCCGATCTTAAGATGTTCACAGCAACAAACGGCTGTTTTTCCATTGTTTCATTTACTAACAATTAGAAGAGTTCTGTAATCACGAGGTGCTGTCTCATAGAAAGTCACAAATAGCGTTTCATTTATACATGAATTTGATGTTTAAAACAAGTTATAGAAGCCTACAGTGCCTCGTGTTGAAAACGATTTCCTGAAGATCGGAAGTTAACTTGGTCAGACAAGAAAGAAAATACAATCAATTCGATTTGTTTGATTTTGCTTGAGGTCGTGTACGATTGTGAGCCGCGTTAAACTTACAACTCTTGCTCGTAAAACTTAACAAACAGTTTTAAAAGCAAGTGCAAACAATGTCAATTTCAATAGATAACAAGTGAAAGCAAAAAAATCAATCTAATGTAATGTGCTAAACTAACCTTATGTCATCCATATTCGACCAAAGCAGATTCGGGGCAAGCACTACGGCAAGGTTGCTAGCAGTCATTTTGTTGACTTCTTGACCTTCTGCCACCAAGGCACAGAACTTGATAAGATATCTGGTCAAGAATGCATTGTAATAATATTTCATGGAACAATGTTCGGACATTTGGCACGTCGAATAAAGCTAAAAAAGGAACAGCACAAGCTCCCATGCTCATACACAGGTTACGTATAAAGTCCTCAAATGTGAGTACTTAAGTGAGTAATAAAGTTAAACAAGATTGATCAGCGGTTACTTGAGTTGTCTACGCAAACAGTGGAGCATACAGCAGTTTGTGCCAGTGGAAAGGGGGAGGCAAAAATAGCTGAAATACGCCCACATACGGCAACCTTTGTTGATTAATGAAAGTTAGTGAAAAGGCGGCAAGTAAAAGCAATAACTGACTCCCTTCTTTTCTACTACAATACATGGAAATAACAAAACTACAATACAAATCACAAAATTTGCATTAAAATAAGGGCTAGTGAATTCTTTGCGAAGTTGCTTAAGAAAAGTATAGCAACCAATGTTTTCCAATGGGAAAATATGATATTATGCTATGTAGTACATATAATAAACAGCCATCTTATAAACCATCCATCACAGAAACAACTCTACAGAGTGTCATTCATTTCAAACGAAATCACAGGTTTGGTGCATAACCCATTAACCCTTTGCGAGGGAGCAAATTTACATAAAGCTCAGTAACGAAACTAGTGCACTAAGTACTTTTAAATATGGCTTATACTGCCGTCACGGCGCATTTAGTGAAGTGATAATGTCATCAAACACGAAGGTTCTCATTTCCAGCGTTTACTGTTGTGAAACACACTCGGAATGCATAACGATGTACCATCGACACCACGGTTTCAAGCATCCCTAAAAACCAGGCCCCCAGGACTTGCCTCCACCCATTTAGATCAAGCTCAGTCGACTGCTAACACAAGTTGGCCACCCATTCTAGTCATTAGTGGGGTTTGGCTCCCTCAGCGGCGCGAAGAGTGACGATGAGAAAGAAACCACTGATCATGTTTTTGTCGAGGCACCGAAACAAACCATCTACAAGAGGCACCAAACAAGATGCATGGTCTGGAAGCACTGGATGAAGCTAACCTGACCTGGCTTTCCACGACTTGCTATGAACTTTGAAAATTTTATGCGAAGGGCGGCTTTGAACTTTTATTTAGGCTTTACTCTTCACAGTGCTTTTAGGTATATCGGGATTATGTTTGTTTTACGATTTACGTCTAGAAAACGTCAATTCAGCGGAAAATTACCTGTGCAAACTTTAAAAAATTAAAACAAATTTACTCCAACGTTTAATTGCAACGATAAACAGGATTTCCTTGTTGTTACGTTATCACTTGTGTTCTTGTCATTTGCAACCGTTACTACTCAACAAAATAACACTGATGAAAGTATGTCCTGGTTTGGTTGCTACCTGCTATAACATATTACGACATTCGATGGAATCGTCCCTGAGGTGACTTGCACATAAAGTCAAGTATCTCAGCTACACTTTCAAGAACATGAATTAGCGAGAAGAGTGAGATTTATCCGGAGTAGAGATATGGTTGATTTTTCATGGATTTAACGTTTGTAATCGTTGGATCTATGGAAAGAATGATGTTACCAGTCGCAATTCTTTGACACACCTGAGGTTAGTCTTGTTTTCGGGTGGAAGCTTTTCAACGACTTGCCACACTTTTTGAAGTTTCTCGTCTTGTTCTTGCACGCTGTATGTAAATGAAAAACATACACTACAACCGTATTACACTAAAAAAAACAGAAAGCTATTCTTTTCTGCTTAGACTTATAAAAGATAAAAGCTGTTATAAAGGAATAACAAACTTTTCTTTGTTGAAACTTTACAAAGTAAAAGTAATGAAATCATAATACGAATAGAACTAATCTGAGCAAGTTCTAGTGCTTGAACAAAGATCAAACCCATATTCACAGCGTGCACCATCAGTCACCACTCCACGGCTCTACTAAAATGCTCCATCGATATTGCATGGAAAGTGTACCTGGCAGTAGCAACCCACTCATCGTAGAGGTCATGTGTCAGAAGAGGATCCGGGAGCTCACGAAGGTATTGCTTCAATGCTCCGGCCACCGCATGTATGTCATCCTGAGCATCATAACCTCCAAGATCAAGAACTCCTCCATCAACGAGCGCTTTGAATTTGCGCAGCTTGGCAGCTCCACCTCCGATACGGAATATACCCTGAACATTTTTGTAAGAAAACCCAGCATCTAACAACGTTGGAATGTTTCTACTAAAAGCGAATAGACGAAATTTATTTTACGACTAAGAAACCGCACAAATTCTAACAATATTCAACTTAATTGTGAAAATACAATGATTACAATAAAAAATAAGACCACAACACACAACTTACCATTGAAAATCCGGATTACAAGTTACAACTAGTCAGTGAGAGAAGACGGCATTTTAAAGTCAAACATAATCATAACAACATTTGCAGAAGCATACGTTACAAACCAGCGCGTAGTTGTTACGACTTTCTATTTGAGAATAAAATATCATACGTGCACACTGCACAGCAATTTCACACTAGACATTTTTATAAGTATAATGGATTTTCTTTAATAGATTTGGTTTATATGTTCGTTTCAGGTATTTTTCAGTTTTATTTTCAATTCCAACAAATGATTTTTATATGCGTTAGCTGAATATGCTTTTACTTTTAGTATAACAAAATAGAAATAGATTCTGAACATGTTGAGGAATTACATTATTGTAAAAATATCATCTTTTCTAACTACTCTGATGAATGCGAAAGAACACCACCACCTGGAACAAACTACTTGATCTTTACGGAAGAGTGAAGCTAACAAACAATGACCAATCCACGGATCACCTGATAAGTAACGCGACAACGCGAGACATGTGTATAAAACCGGTTCAGTAATTATCACGAAACAGCATTGATAACATGCTTTTACCTCTTCTTTAATGCCATATTCCAGCAAGCACAACACACAAGCTTCTATAGGAGACGCTATCTCCCGGCCGGTTATTTTCAAATGCTCCGCTAACGGACGACCGAACCAGGAGTGGACCACAGTTTTTTCTAAAAACAAAACAGCACAGATGTGAACAATCCAAAAATGTGAGAACAATTTATGAGGTACTGTACTTATTATTTGCTACACAAAGACAGAGAAAGTTACTTGCAAGGTACAACATTCAATCAGCAGAGGTTAAAAACTGTCCAAAAACGAATCTGTCATTCCATATCAATGTTACCAACATGATTGTATTCTCGCAAAAAAAAACATGAAGAATAAGTTTGACGTCAAATTGTGTAGAAAGCGTCAATTCAGCAAAAGCATTGAAGATAGTTTTTCAATGATGGTTATTGGTTAATCAATGAAACAGCTTCAGAACTTTAGTTGCACTACGAAAGACCTTGTAAAGCGAGTGAATCACTTTTGACTGAATGCTTTTATGAAAACAATAAAAAATATAGAAGTTGAAGCTCTCTTCATTCAGCCTAAAACCGCGGAAAAAAATCACGAAGTAGTGACCATGCCGTCACAGCATATAGGTCAATTGGAATTTTTTTCTGAAGTAAGCTAATTCCAGGAAGCAAAAATTTCCTATCAGTTCTGAAAGCGATTTCTTAAAGTTGCAGATTTTCAACGAGAGTGACAGATATATCTTGCCCCCCTACCCCCACGTAATCGATGCCTATGTAATGTCTACCACAACAATCTACGAAGTCAAGCCAAAAATGTTTAGCTCGTCTTCTCCTGGAAGACAGTGTCGTGGTGACGAGAACCGAAAAGGTTGAGACAAGCCAGAGATGGCTTTTGTTGCACGGGTTTGTTGGTCAATAAGGTTTACCTGAGATGGGGATTCTGCCTTGTTGGAAGATTATAGTGGTAAATCTGAATGACATGGACTTGAATGTGCTTTACGGCACTCAACACCAACAAGACGCTTGTCGTTCATTTGTTATATCCTAAACGTTTGGCAGCGCAAAGTTTGATTAAAAACTGATTGATATGCTGTATTTTTATCAATAATATTAGTTATGAGTTGGTAAAGTATCTGTATCTTACCATGTACGATTGTACGTACCTTTGAGTGTACTTCTTAAAATATAAAATTGGGGAAAATATTTGATTCTCTCAGAGAATCATAAAAATCTTTTCTCTTTCAATAAGGCATTTAAATAGTGGTAGGTTATGTACACTATGCAGTAATTTTTTTTATCATCAGGTTGTCCCATTTTAGTTGGTGAAACTGGTGTTTGCATCCGATAGAAGTTTAAAGAGTAAAAACTCGGCAATGCAACGTCATTTTTTTGTCAGTTCTAAACATCAGCACTTTTTAGGCTTTTGCGTCTGTAAAATTACAAATGAAACTGCGGTACACGACAACTGGGCCATACCCACTTGGGCGAGACCAAGTGGGCGACGAGCCAAGTGGGCGACGAACCAAGTGGGAGAGGAGCCAAGTGGGCGATGGCCAAAGTGGGCGACGGTAGCGAAAGTTTAGTGGTGGTGACATATATAATTTATCTAGTTGCTTTGCGGCATCACGGTTTATCGTGAAGCTTAAGAGAAACCCCTCAGAATAGAGACAAACAAATGGCCAAAGAGTGGTTGAATTCATCGAAGCTTGTCAGTCGTTACAAAGTCATATCTTCTGTTTTAGATCATAAAATATGACTTTTAATTTGTGATATACGATCTAACTAAAACAAAAAATAATGAAAATGTTGCTTCCAATGACTTTGCGAGTGTAGATTGTGACTCACAAACGTTACGTCAAAAAAGTTTTTTAATCCAGGGCTGTGAAGTCGAGAAAAAAATACATGACTCCAACTCCTCGGCTAAAAAACTGGCCGGCTCCGACTTCAGTGATGCCAGATTTTTTTAGCTATTGCCTTTTAAGTTTAGTTTCACACGTAGTGATTGAAATCGAACAGACGACTCTCACATAAACTGACAAGAATAAACACTTATATTTTCTGGTAAAGTTTTAGGTTGCAATACCGAAAACAAAACAATATTTTAAACAAAAACTCAAACAATTTTTTTATTGTTTTTCGCTTTGTATCAAGCCGGAGTCAGCCTTTTTTAACGACCCCCACTCCACAGCCTTGTATTTGCCACTGTTTGAACCGTTACCTTGTATGTCATTCAGGTCTGGTTCAAGCTTTTCCAGCATAATAACACATCTTCGATGATAATCGAGTTGCTTGGCGTGAAACTACACATGATAAATATACTCAAGTTATTGAAGTGCGTCAAGACCAAAGTATGGTTACACCAGCGCCAGCAATCTCAATCGAATGGTAAGAGCTTGAAAAACGATCCTGGTACCGGCAAATTACATGATTTTTCAAGATCACATTCATCAATTAGTGCTGGTTGGCCCATGAAAAAGCATTGGTGAGATTCCAGGCTGAACTTTCTTAGAGTATAATTTTTAGTAAAAGTACTACAACCCGTGCATAAAACGTACACAAAACAATTATATATAACTTTTCATTTTACGCTTATTATTTTGTTGGAATAAAACTGATGATTATTCTTTTACAGTGGATTCTTTCGTATGTCTGCATGATGGCGACCTGCAGACCACATCAATGTGCATACGTCAAATTTGACTGGAGGCTAACTGCTAAGGTGCTAAGCTTGATAGCATTCAGAATCACCAGAAAAACGTCTGAATAGTAGTTGATAAAAATAGTTTTTGAGGATATTTTGGGATATCTTCGTGTTACTATACAAATATTGGACTATATTTTGGTACTTGATCGAAGAGCATCTGGTAATACTGGTATGGAGAATCATTTTTTATATAATTTTTTAAAATAAAACCAGGAATTTTTAAGTGAATATGAGATTTAATGAATACACCAGGGTTTCATAGAAGTACAGGATGTCCAATTTACCAAAGCAAAGAATGTGTTAAACGGAAGTGTTGCCAACTGTTTTTCAAACTTTTTCAGAGGAATTGTGATTTTACATTGGCGCTAACCCAAAACTTGCTAATGAAAAACTACTCTAAAATTAATCCAAAGCAATTTTATTTTCCACTTATCAAAACATCATAATGCTTGCAAACACAACCTGTGCTACACAGAACTTATAACCACTACACAGAACTTGTAACCTGAAATAAAATTACATGCTTCAACACTGAAAACATAAAGCTTTCTATTCATGAGGTGTATTTTAAATTTTCTCAAGTTTTTTTTTATCTTTTTGCTCAGTAATATATTTTCTAAAATTGTAAGAAGTTCTTTTCAATTTACGTTTTGTAAGTAAATTCAGTTTCTCATTGCAAGATAACATAACTAGAAATTTCTTTAAATCAATTTTGCAAATTTTATGCAACTTTAAGCTTCAGGCTAGTTATAAACAGTCAAGCTTTGGGTGACCACTACCATAAAAACTTCAAAAAACTATTTTTTGTAAAAATATCTAGCAGCACTTTTGTTTAACATACGTCACTTGTCAGATACCGAAGCCTAATTGGTCAACCTGTACTTCTATCAATCCCTGGAGGACAATTTGATTTTTTAGAACAATCATTTCAAAGACACATGAAGTAGGCTACATTTAGCCTACAGTACAAAATAAAAAATACACTAGCCTCCAATCATATAATATGTGCATATAATGTTATTATAGGCTCACGGGTTAGCAAAGTTTGTGTAAAGCTTGTGTGCATAAATATGGTGGGCTTATAGACTAGGCAAGATATTCATCAGTGCATGGTACTCACGTCAGCCATTCTTTGTCCATGACCAACCTCCTTAGATATGTATTCAAACATATCAGTGACAAGCTGGTCCTGCAAGAGCACAAACATGTCTATAAATTTCAAATGATTCGGCAAAGAAATGAATACTGCAGTAACATTTTGGTGGGAATGCTGTCATCAAATGGAAATAGTGTGTCACAAATAAAAGTAAACAGGCAAAATACCCACTATGAACCGGAATGGCCCGTTTCGGTGAATCTGATTCGGTGAGTCCGATTCGGTGAGTCCGATTCGGTGAGTCCGATTCTTTGAGTCCGATCCCTTAACGGGGATTTTTTCAATTTTTTTTTTTAAATTATTGGGTAAAAAGGTAAAGGTGGGTCCCATACTTGATCCAAGCATCGGGGAACGAGAAGATAAGGTTCTCATTAGACTAAGCCTTCGGCACTAACGAGAGTAGGGTGGCCAGTTCCTTTCTCTCGGCCACCTTTCCTTCAGCAACTACGCCCACCCAATTTGTTACACCCTGGGTAGAGGTGAGCAGTGTTTGTCAACAACCAGTTTAAGCCGGGAGTCGAACCAGGATTGCGTACCGTAGCCTAATTATAATTGCCGTTTTAGAGTTAGGGGATATGGTTAGGGATTAAAGGTTAGGAACTGACCAAATCGGACTCACCGAATAGTAGCAGACCCCTATAAACGGTTTGATGGTTTAATATTACCCCTTTCAGTTAAGCTGTACAATGTACATTACTATTTCATGCAAACTCGACAAAGACCGCAAGTTAATCATTGATGTGGGTGAATTTGCAAATGATATGTAGTTCCTACAAATACAGGGCGATAGACAGTAGACTACGGTAGCCTACATGGAAGTTACATGCTTTCCATTCCATTCACCTGAGTAACAAAGGGATGAAATTTGTGTCTACATCCGAGGTCTTTCAATCAAACACTGATTAAATCCTGCTAGTAATAGTTTGAACTAACAATGTCAGTAGTTCAGGTAGAAAAAACAACTTCGTCAAAGAATAAACTATGAAAGCATATTTCGAAAATGTTACAAGCAACAGACTCCTGCAAAAAGTTGGGGGATTACTAAAACTTGCCTCGACATAAGGTCCAATCATACGCAAACGGAAGATGACGTAGCCAAGAGATGAATGAACATGATGAAATATTCCAGGATATGACCAACGTTTATAAAACGTTATTTAGAAAACAAGTTGCTACATCGAATACATGAAACAGTGTAGAATGTATGACTTGAATGTACTGGTAAATGCATTAGTTACCTCACAGAGGATTGCTACAAGTTGCTGGTAGCATAAAGTACGTACAGGCTACAGCACATTGACAGGTTGGGCCAAATCGAACTGCGTGGTTTTGTATGCACATCTTACACCAAGTAGTTGTCTTCACTACAGTGTTGACTCTACACTGTCCACAAATCACATAACATAAATAACTTTTTCTGTTTATTCAATAGTAAAACTGGGGAAACAAAGTGAAACCTAACTTTAAATATCCAAAAATTGAATGCTTATGCATCTCCATCACGTGTGATCAGAATTTTTGACAATTTTGATGAGGACTGCTTGGCAAGAGACTATTCACCTTGGGTGACTCACTGCACGGTTCATCAGCCTTGAGTCTGTTTGCCCATGTCTATCTTTCATATGGATATCCGGTCTGTTACTAATTGGAGAATCTGATTTAGAGAAGCCGATTCGAAGAAATCCCAATTCGGAGATTTCTAATATTTCACAGCAGCATCTTTTTTTGATTCAAAGGAATTAGCTCATAATAGAGGTTGACCAAGTAAAGCGTCAGCGAAAAAGTCTCAACTGAAGTCTCAGCGAGAAAAAAAAAAGTTATCAAATGATTATTGTAACAATTGAGGTTAATTAATTAAACTCTCAGCCAAAAAAGCAATGGTCAAACAGAAAGTAAAATGTCAGCGAAAAAGGCTCAACAAAAGTCTCAGCAAGAAAAAAATAAACAGTTACAATGTGCGTTTCAGTGGTGTAGGCTACACAAAAATTTTCATGGGGGCGGTTTGAAAACAATTGTTAAAGACAATGTTACTAAGGTATATAAACTGTATTTATTTCACGACAGAAACAAAAAAGTCCTGTTTTGACAGGTCACAAAACGTAGGCATGAAATCAAAGTTGTGCTCATAATGAAGGCCACAAGATGGCCGTTTAGGCTAAGTTTACTCACATTACGTTTTTTTATTGAAATTTTTTTTATTAAATAAAAAAAATGGGCAATGCAATGTAAATTGTGAAAAATATTGCACGCGATATTTGGCCGGCCTTGCCTGTAGAGTAGGCCTACAAAGAGGTTTTTTATGCAAGTTACGTTAAGATTGCATCTGGCAGTAAACGGGTAGTTTATATTTTTAAATACTCGATGTGGTGGCTTGCTTTTACTCTGCAGCAAAAAAAGTAGTTTAAAGATGATAAAAATCTCTACAATCCTGTGAATACATCATACGAAACAAAATTTTGTTTCAAAAACGTTTCAACATAAAACTAAAGTTGCTTTTATTAGCGAGCTGTCCCAACCAATGGTGAAAACAAACTCTCACGAATTCACCGAATCGGTTTTCTCCGAAAAAAGCTGTCTTTGAAATGGGATTTCTCCGAAACGGGTCATTCCGATGGATATCTCATGACATACCAATGCGTTTTGATTACTATTGTTGAACTCCTATTAAGAAATTTTAAACTTTAACCTACTTTACTAGCACGATTAACACAATCTGAAAGTGAAAGGCAAAAGCTAGGCATGAAAATGTAATCTATCGATGCTAGAATATTCTCTGCTAGGCATTGGGTACTTTTTGTAGTGAAAATAATAATAGCTCTTAAGATACGGAGTACCTTTGTCGTGGTTGTATGTCAAAATGCAAGTTATTTTATTTCAAACTCTAAAAGTTCCAAACACATCTCAGAGATGTTTTAAACGAAATGTGATTTGAAAATACAGATCTATTTTTTGAAAGCAAAGATTTTGAATAACAGTTGTTTTGAACAACCTAAGAAGTTTGGCAGTATTTATGCTTTTCAGATTAGGTAAATTTTAACCCACTGTTTGGAAGTGCACTAACACTTAACAAATTTAATTTTATTAACCCACGGTGTTGAATTGCTTTGAGATAGAGTGGTGCGCTGTGGCGCAATGCAACTTTACTATGTGAAAGGTACTCCGTTAGAACGGAGTACCATGAACTATGAACAGGATTTATACAAACGAAAAATATTATCAAGCGCTACTATTGTTGAATGAGCCTGGTAGATTGAGAAGAAAAAGCAGCATTGGCGTTGCTTTGTGGCGTATCATGCGTTGCATAAATATCTAGTGCGCTTCCCCATTGCTGGGTTGAGAAGATAACAGATGAGTGGCAACTTCAGTTGGTCTGCTAAGTGCGAAGTTACCTACTTACTTGTAGCTTTGCATTGTATGAATCTGGGCATGGGTTAGAGCAGTGCTCTTCAACCGGTGTGCACGCCTGCACCAAAATATGCTCGGGGTGCACCAGCACGAAAGAGTAGCCTACACAAGGATGAATCACAATCTCATCACACTAAACAGATGCCTTTCACGAAAGCTTTTTTATTAGCAAAAACAACCAATTAATCAAACAATGACAAGTATTTAATTTGTAACAGATGGAAATTATTATTATATTCTGCTACATTGAAATTGAAGCAGCAGATTTGATACCTGGGCGGCAAAGAAATAGCCTAATTGATAAAGTTTCAAAAATTTCTTTGACGGATACCACAGTTTATAACCTATGTCTAAGTGTAACAACAAACTTAGTTGATAAAAAAAGAAAAAGAAAGCCCTTCATTCGCCATCCAGTTAGATGAAACAACTGATGTAGCCTATATTCAGAAGCTCAACTCATTGTGTTTTGTAGATTTGCTGATTCTGCACGTAAAAAAATCACAGAGCATTACTTATTTTGCAAACCTTTTGGAGTGGATGCAACCGCCAATTCTATATTTGAGATATTGGGTGGTTATATGAAGGAGAAATCACTCAGTTGAAGAAAATATAAATCAGTTATCACAGATGGTGCAGCAGCAATATAGAAAATATCAACGGTGTTAAAAAAAGAATTTTCTTCTAAATGTGTTTCTTTTCATTGCATCCTACCTCTTAAAGCTCAAAGAAAATGAAAAGGAGAGGTAATATGACGAAAATGATACGACTTTTACAAAACTACTACAGGAAGTTGTTGATATTGTTAACTGTATTTGAAGCCATGCAAAAAAGCGTAGGACATTCACTAAGTTGTGTAAACAAATAGATGCGTCATTCCCAGAATTACTCTTGCATACGGAAATACAGTGGTTCTCCAGAGGCAAAGTTTTCAGACTATCTCCACTCAGAGAAGAAGTGGGTTTTTTTTAAAAGAAGAGCATGGCCAAGGTGCTTGCAAATTTTATGACAATTGTTGGTTAGCACAAATTGCAGCGTACCGGTATATGGCCTCCCGTTTCAAACAACTTAATGAACTTAACTGACTTCGCAGAGGAAAAAAAAAATCTTTTTAAAAGTACTACAGGCCTATGTCCAAAGTCAATACTATGAAGAAAAAAACCATCACGAAATTAATTTTCAAAAGCAATTGCTTCCACTTATTGATGCCCAATCCCATGTTAGATTATTGCAGAACAGTTTTGAAGAATATTTTAACGCTGAAGAGAATGCCACACGTATGATAGACTTTTTACAGAACTCGAAGATTTAATTGATCTCCAATCGAAAGCATTATTTAAAAAGATCCATGAGCTGATTTCTGGGTAAACCAGTTATATTTGCCAGAATATATAGCAGTAAAGGCAACTTGCGCATGCTAATTCAAATGCCAATTACGCATTTATGCGAGGGTAATTTATCTTGTTTGAGTGAAATCTAATCTTAAAAATATGCAATCACACACTGACGAGGGGCGGAATTGAAATGGATATCATTCCTCGGTTTGAGTTCTTGGTTTCTTTTTTGTGCTATCCAGGCTTACACCAAATGTTTGAAGATTTAGATACACTGTAGTCGAGGAATAACAATGAAGCCAATCTTTATGTCCACCCTCAAACATGCCATAAAATGTCCTGCCAAAGACACAGTCTCGATGGGCACGCTCTTTAGCGGGGTCGAACCGGCGCCCTTTCGATTGCGGTACCAGGACTCTCACCCCTCGGTTACTCAGCCGCCAGCCATATAACTAATCGTTTTTGGTTATTAAAATTCAGCTAAAAAAGTTATTAAATATTATTTCTTCAATTTTCTTTGCTTGTTTCAGGTACAGTAGAATTCGCCTATAACGGCACCTCTAGGGGTTTGCGAAAACTGACGTTATAGCCGAATTGATGTTATAGACGAACTACTGCAAACTATTCCAAAACTGTCTTTTCATTAAAGAAAGAGGTGTATAATCCAGTCAGGTTTACTGTGTACCACCAAACTGACAAAAATCACGCAGAAAATACAGTAAACAAAGAAATTGTTTAAAAAAAATAACCTACAGCGAAAGGTACAGGAAATTTGCGCAATACAGCTTGTTACATAGTTTATACAGTACTGCACGTACAACTGTTGCTTTGAGTTGTTTAAAGGTCAGCTGTAGAGCTGCTTTTTACACGTGATGGTTTTTCACGCGAGAAAAAATTCAGTTAATTAAAGTCCCTGCAAGCAGCAGCACTAACTGGATTAAAAGACTGACCGTTCGTGGTGAAGGTGATGGCTTAAAGTGACATTATAAACGAACAAAAGACGTATGGGGACTAATAAAGGGTGCTGTTACATGCGAATTGACGTTATAGGCGATGCTGTTGTAGCCGAACTACAATGTACATAAAAGATAAGAATTTTGCCGGGACCGAGCGAAATGTGACGTAATAGGCGAATTGATGTTATAAACGAAGCCATTATAGGCGAATTCTACTGTAATATCATAGAGTAATCGCCTCTTTGTAAGATGATGTTCGTATCATTTTTCACCTCGATTTGCCTTTTAAGTAAAATAGGTGCACGAGTTTGTCACAACATTTTTAATGGTGCACCATCACAAAAAAGGTTGAAGAACACTGAATTAGAGAACACATGTAGCATGCAAAGCGGAATATAATTATTCACCAATCCTGACAATCATGATCGAATCTTTGCTGCTTAATGTTTGTGTAACATTGGTTCATGGTAAGATATCCATAATAGAACAGATGTGAAAAAATAGTCTTGAAGCGAAATGCGCCCAGTGATGACTCATCCAAGATGAATAGTCAGTCACTCGCCAAAACTATAGGTTTAAGATGCGTCGACCCTCAAGTAATATTATGACTTCTGACAACAGATCCAGTATAATACCTTGCATTGCTCCATGCGTGTCACCGCCTGGTCATATTCTTCCTTCAGTGCATCGGCTTTTGCGGATGCTTGTTGATAGTTGATCCCCGGTGTTAAAAGAACTTTTTGTGCTTTTAGATAGTTTTGGTTAGCTCCATCTCGGTCCAAAACCAGCCTTTTTAAACGATCTCGTTGTTTTTGGACGGTTGGAATTTCTACCTAAAATTTTGAATAGAATTTTAAATAATGAAGATTAAACTTAGAAACTTAAAAATACTACTAACTTTATGTTGAAAATGAAAGTGCCAAACAATTTTTATACCTCGATGGGATTTTAACAATTCATGAGCATACTGACTGTCGCATTAAATTATAAAATATTTGCAAGTAAAGGTATATAAAAACAAAAGGCCATGTCAAGAACAAAATAAAGATTTTGCAACTACTTACTACGGACATCTTAAAAATCATCACGTGACCGAAACAAACAACTGAAGCAATTCAATAGTAATTAATTACACAGTATAATTGTTTTCACAGTGTACCTACTGCACCGAGGAGGCCGGAACGGTGTGCACCGTCTGCTCTGCAGTTATGGACGCTCTTGGCATATGCCTATTGAGCACTTTTCTGGAGGCACCTTGCTGCGCATTGCGCAAAGGTCACTGCTTGTAGTTGAGCACTTTGGCAAGGTTGGCGTTACTACCATTTTTGGAGCTCTTTGGGTTCCACAAATGGGAAAACGTCACACGGAGGTATAATATATCTCTGCGGCCATACCCATTACCCAGTGTACCTACTGCACTGAGGAGGCCGAAAGGCTGACACGGTGCGCACTGTCTGCAGTTACATAACAAAATTATATTCCCACAGCATGAACAATTGAACAGTGATGATAATTGGGAAGTGAGAGCAAGGAAATGTCAAATTGCAATTTTTACCTGTTGGGCCAACTGAAATATTTCTTTCAACGGATATAAAGATGTATTTACAACTATTGAAATTTGTAATGTTACAAAGCAAAAATGATATCTTATACAAGTTGAACAACAGACTTCAAACGTTTTATCCAAAAGTGATGGACAAAGTTTTTTTTTTCAAGTAGTTTCACACTTAACTCGTGCAAGATTCGCTACTTTCATCAGCTATTCAGTCTAAATAGGAGTGGGTTCAAGTGCGCTATAAATCTCTTGAAAACTTTTACTTATTATCACCTTGTAGAATTTCTCGTTAATTTGATATTTTTAAGTAATATTAGAAAAGCAAAGGTTTCAAAAGGTACATTGCGTTTGCTAGTAAACACAATACTACAGAACACATGACATGGTGCACATGTAATCATTGCGTGTTCTTCGTGTCAGGTTCTAAGGCCGATGGTCCTTTTTCAAAGCCAGGTTCATGATGCTCTTGGACTACACTGAAAGGCTACTAGAGAGCGGCCAATCTTCGGTTTCCCCATCCAAGACACGCTGACCGTACACTACCTTAGATTGGTTAAAGATTGTACAATCTGAAGATGGTTGATGATTTGCTCTGCGATCTGTTTCTCAGCACCATATTCACAAGATGCCATTCCCCTTTGTTGCATGTTTAAACGGAAAACCACGACGTCGTACGAAGACGATTGAGGCTAGGCACATCCATGTCTGTATCGGTTGGAACAAACCCATGGGTCAGGTGTCGGCAAAGGAAATGTAATGTCCAGCGTAGACAATAGATTTAAGACTTAAAAAAGTGAATGCACAAAACATTGAAATTCTGCCTTAATTCTTTATTCTCTTAGTCTTCCGTGGAATCTGAAAGATAGTTTGGCCATTGACTACTTCCTTATGAACTTATCTACTTCTAACTAGCAAGTTTAAATATTACTATTGACGGGATGCTGATCGAACAAGTCAAAAGCTTTTATTGACCGTTTGTGAAATGAATGATTGAATATGTGAGGGTTGTAACAATTTTGATGTTGTGCTTTGATGTTTTAAAGACTGATAACTACTAGATTTGTATGAATTACGGATTACTTAAGTTACCATACTGTTAAAAATTACTGATTACTTAAACAGTAAATTTTTGTTACTTGAACCCAGCACGAATTGGAAACCAATAATGCTATCAGCAATGAAAACTTACTTCCACTAAATTTTGTAGCGGAGAAATGATTTGTTCATCTACAAACATTTCATACATTGCTTTTTCTTTGGCAAGTCCACTCTGAGCTTCAGCACACACTTTCATGGCACGTCTAAATAAATAATGCTGCAACATTGGAAAGTGATGTGGCAATTGTGTACATAAAATGCCTATAAACCAAAGGTCTCTAACTCAAATTGCTCTGAAAACCAAGCAAATGTCGGATGTTTGAGACCCTTGGTATACTATATACGATCACTAATGTTAATTGTTAACCAGGTAGAATCGACATTTTAAAGCCCAGACAGTACAATCGGTTTCACGTGCAAAAGAGAGAGAGAGTGATACACCAACAAAACAAATTATAAGCTATATACATTATACAATATATTCTATATATACATTTACTAACGGCAATCATTTTCCATATAATTAAACAAGCAAAGCATTTATACTAGTTGTGTGAGATCTGCAATGCTGTATGGAAGTGAGACATGGTGCTTACGAGAAAACGAATTGGCGATTTTAAGAAGAACTTAGAGAGCGATGGTGAGAGCAATGTGTGGTGTGAAGCTGATGGACAAAAGGAATACTGAAGAACTTGCTTGGGTTGAATGAAAATGTTGATAAGTTGGCGAAAGCGAATGGAGTAAGGTGGTATGGGCATGTTTTGAGAAGGGATGAAGATGATGTTTTGAGAAGAGTGCTGGAGTTGCGAGTGGAGGGTCGTAGAAAACGGGTCTGCTACTATTCGGCTAGTCCGATTGGGCTGATCCGATTCGGCTAGTCCGATTCGGCTATTACCCTTTTCGGCTACAGCCCGATTCGGCTAGTCCGATTTGGCTGATCCGATTCGGCTAGTTCCCTATTGGGCTACAGTCTTTATCGGTTAGTTCCCTATTCGGCAATTTTTTGAAAATCCAACGATAATCCTTCTGTAATCCAACATCGTTTCTTTTGCATTCTGACAAAGAAAAACAAATTGAAATGAAATTTAGCAAAAAATGTTTGAACTATTAAATTGAACTGTTTGCTCACATAAAATGGACAACGACGTCTTTTGTTTATTTAGAGAATGTTGTAATATCGCTTCTTTTATAGTTGAAATCATCGAAGCTTTAGATGAGTGGGGTTTAGACCTAACCATAGAGATCTTAAAACTAAAAAGCGAATTAAATTTATTTTTGAACTATCAATGTTTGCTCAGATAAAATTGACGTGTATCATGCGTCGCTGTCTGCATGCAAACTTAGAATATATTAGAATCCTCAACTATTACAAAATTCTAAATCCAACGACGCCTTCTGTTTATTTACAGTAGAGAATTTTGTATTTTGATCTCGAAGCTTTAGATGAGTGGGGTTTAGACCTAACCACTGAGATCATAAATCATATTTATGACACCGGAAACATCCCTAGTGATATGGTACGTTCCATATTCATAACTTTACCAAAGAAAATCGGAGCAACAGAATGGTCACTCCACAGAACAATTAGCCTTGTGAATTACGTAACAAACAGCTTACTCCGAATCATGTTGATGAGATTGAGACCAAAACTACAATCGGAAATTTCAACAGCACAGTTTTTGTTTGTACCAGACAAAGGGACCACAAAAGGAATTTTTACATTAAAAATGATAACAGAGAAATGTATGTCCGGTTCTTCTGTTTATTTAGAGAATTTGTATTTTAATTCGACAATATGGTATCTTTTGCATTCTTGCATTTTATCCAGTGTTTACCTTTGAGGGCCTTCCCAGACGGCAAAATCCGTCATTTTTACATTCATTCAACGTCTGCAGACGTTGAATCAATGTAAAAATGACGAGTTTTGATGTCTGGGTTCGTTCAAAATATGTGTTTTACATGAAAACAACAGTTTTCATGATTACCAATAGGGGTTAATGAGATAAAGTCTCAGCGAAAACGTGTCAACGAAAAAGACAGTTGCCAAATAGCGTTTGCCATAAAAGATGAAGTTAAAACCTAAGTGGCAGTTTAGAGTAAACCTGGGTTTCGACGTTACATGACCTGAAATGCCTTTGGTTAGTTTCATCGTTAGACTCTCAGTTGATGTTACTTGATCATGGCAGAGGAATCGATTAGTAGGCTACGCAGCGCAAAGGTGAGGTTTTTCTGCATGATGGCTACATGTTTCAACTAGCTCAATATAGTCCAGACGGGCTTAAGAAATACTGGCGTTGTTCCCGACGTGATGACAAATGCAAGGCTCGCATCCACACTTGTGCGGCAACAAATCAGGTAATAATGTGTGTTATGATGACTATATTTTGATCATTTGAGAAAATGTGATAAGAAATGTCAAGTACTTGAATTGTAATAATCGCAACCATTGTTTCACCTGCATTGACGTTGGACCTGGGAATGCACCACGGACTGGCCTACCGTAATAATTACAACTGCTTTGATAGTGACGTTGTGCTATTACTTATTACTAGGGCCATTTTTTTACCTAAAAAATTGAAAAATATGACTTTATTTTTTGAAATATATGATAATATATGACTTTGTTTTAAAGCATCAAATTTATGCTAATCTCTAATTAATAACTCGTATGTAAGTTTTTACATGTATTTTGAACAATAACACACTCGAACAACTAACAAAACACTTCTATTTCGGTGGAAAATCACTACAAAAATTCAAATGTCTTATGCATCCACTGGCGCCGACTTACGGGGTGGCCAGCCACGCCACCCCATAACCTCTATGGCATGATGGCAGCCACCCCGTTTAGGTTACATTACTTACTGCAGTGCAAATAAATGTAATTTGAACGGACGTTTAAATCTTTTTTTGATCATTGGTTTTCGCTTCAAGTCCACGTAAAGCAAGAGGGGAACCAATACAGTATTGCGAAGAAAATGATTGTTTTTGTCACGTAAGCATGATACTCGCGTAACATCAAGCAAGCTACGTGAAGGTTACGCAACACGTGGCTACGATTTTTTTCCTTGTTGTTGTTGCGATCGTTTTATTTGTTACTTTTCATAAGTCATTGTTACATTTGTTAGGTTTACAATGGGATTTATCAATCAATAAAATACGATCTTTCCATTGCTTCTCCCAAAAATCTTTTTTGAAAAATTTTAAACTGCTCAATATCGCTATAAATAATGACAGCTATAAAATACTCGGACATAAAATTATCTCGATGATTGATAGCTCAACCCCCTAAATGAATATATATTTTCAAATTTCATTAAAAAAATGCAATTTTCGAATGCTTAGTAAAAATCAAACAAAAACATGCAGTTTGAAAGTTTATAGGTTGCCATATTGTGCTATCTGCCACCCCGTGCAAAAATAAAAGTCGGCGCCTATGTGTAGGCCTACCTACCAAACCAGCTACTTAGTAGTAAGAGTCAAAGCTCTGTAGTCGAAAAGTACCCTTGACTCTTGAGGTCTCCGCACTGGTTGACTTAGTCGCCGTTAATAAGCTGAACTATCGTAAGACCAAATTTTTCAAAATTGCGTTTTTGATTGATTTGATATCTTTATAAACTACAGTTTATTTTGTTAAAGCATCGTAAGTCCATCTGCTTTAGTTTTGATGATACAGAACGATGAACTATCGTAAATTGGAGTTACGATAGTTTTGCAAAAAAATAAAATAATAAAATGGGACTTACGAATACGATACTCTGCTCTGAAAGTAATTTTACACGTTTCATGTTAACACTCCCTTTTCTGTTAGTTAATTTTTCTTTCAATCGTTTTTTGCATGTTGATATTTAAGGCTTACTTATATTTCTTTCTATTTCGCATAACAATTTTGCTGTTTTATTGTAACTACATTTCGACAATTTTTTATTGTTAAACTATCGTATGTCCATATCATTTTTCTAACGTTCAATTTTTGCAAAAAATAATTGTATTTTTTTTTTTCAACAACAAAGCTCCATGAAAAAAAACAATGTATATATAGTTTTCATGTTTTTCCGTTAGAGAACTTTTAGAAAGATCAAACAATGTACGGTACAGCAAACACAGCGTGAACTTTAAAATTCAATTTTCTCAAAACTGCATTTTTTAAGTTACGACGGTTCAGTTTATTAGCGACGTAGTGGCCTACTGCAAGTGTTTATAATGTTCAGAGACTGGATTGTGTGTTGCAAAATAATGTGTCAAGATGATGTCACAATGCAAATTAACATCAAACAGCAAGCGCTATTACTAGGCTACAGAAAGTAATAAAAATGTTGCTTCCAATGCTTCGTGAGACTCAGCGTGAGAACTCTCATTACCTCCCTTATTGACAAATTATCAAATTTCAATGTCTACAGCAGCTGTTTGAACTGCATTTACAAAGTTACTCCGGCTCAATCTTTGTATTTTGAAGTAAAAATGAAGTCATATTTTATGATCTAAAACAGAAAATATAACTTTTTTTGACTTTACAACTTCTTAAATAGACACCGTAGAAACGTCGTTGTTTCACTGTTATCGGTTTGACAACTTTCTGCATTACCAATAAAATATGACTTTAATGACTTTTACTGGCCCTACTTATTTCACAGGTAGTGAACACTGGCCTAAATCGCGATTTTTAGAAATGAAGACGATGTTCGATCAAGCTCAAACTTTCAGGAATGTCGTTTTATGATTATTCGCAAGAAAGAAAGTTTGTAGCAATGAAATCGGAGAAAAAGTCCGTTTCGACCCACCCTACTTGTTATGTACCGTATTGATTGTATTGACTTGTTAAACTAGGGATTGGATTTTTGTAATAGTTGAGGATTCGAATATATTCTAAGTTTGCATACAGACGGTGACGCAGGATACATGTCAAGTTTATGTGAGCAACATTATAATTTAATAGTCCAAAAATAACTTCAATTCGCTTTTTATGTTTCGCTAAATTTCAATTCAATTTATTTTTCTTTGTCGGAATGCAAAAGAAACGATTGATGATGATTATGTGTCTCATCTGATACAGACGTTGGCGATCATGGTCTTCCAAACATTTCTGTCATTTGCCATTCGTATAAAATCGTTCGTTTTGACTGTTGTGTTTGTGGTCCATTGATTCAATCTGTTTAAATAAATTAATCTTTGACGACCACTGCTTCTTTACCCATCCCAAATGTTTCCAAATCTCCATGTCTGTGAATATGACCTACAAATTGCATCTGGCGCCATCTAACTGTTCTTATTATCATATCGTTACTTATTGTCCAGCATTCACATCCGTAGGTTAGAATTGATTCTACATATGCTTTCAAAAGTTTAATTTTGGTCTTTGTTGTCATGTTGCGATTCCTGAAGACTGTGCCCATTTTACTGAAAGTATCCTTTGCTATAGCGGTTCTCTTTTTAATTTCAGTGTCACTTTGCCATTGCAAGTTATAGTGTACCCAAGATATTTCAATTTATCAACTTGTTTCACACCATTGAGTGCAACACACCATTGAGTGTATGGTTGCAATTTGGATAAGTTTTCTTTTTTGATACGGTCGTACATTCTGTTTTTGAATTTAACTCTAAACCCATTGGTGTACTGTTATTGACAGCACAATTTAATAAGTCCTGTAGATCGTTTGCAGATTCTGCTACCAGGACTGTATCATCATTCATCAGCGTATCTCAAGCTTGTTACACTTTTTACCCCAACCTTTACTCCATTCATATGTTCGATGTCTCTCAAAATCATCTCACTGTAAGCGTTGATAAGATCTGGAGATCGGACACATCTCTCTGTTATCATTTTTAATGTAAAAATTCCTTTTGTGGTCCCTTTGTCTGAAACAAATAAAAACTGTGCTGTTGAAATTTCCGATTGTAGTTTTGGTCTCAATCTCATCATCATGATTTGGAGTACCGTAAGCTGTTTGTTACGTAATTCACAAGGCTAATTGTTCTGTGGAGTGACCATTCTGTTGCTCCGATTTTCTTTGGTAAAGTTATGAATATGGAACGTACCATATCACTAGGGATGTAACCGGTGTCATAAATATGATTTATGATCTCAGTGGTTAGGTCTAAACCCCACTCATCTAAAGCTTCGAGATCAAAATACAAAATTCTCTACTGTAAATAAACAGAAGGCGTCGTTGGATTTAGAGTTTTGTAATAGTTGAGGATTCTAATATATTCTAAGTTTGCATGCAGACAGCGACGCATGATACATGTCAATTTCATCTGAGCAAACAGTAATAGTTCAAAAATAAATTTAATTCGCTTTTTAGTTTTAAAATCTCAATGGTTAGGTCAAAACCCCACTCATCTAAAGCTTCGATAATTTCAAATATAAAAGAAGTTTAATAATTCAAACATTTTTCGCTAAATTTGTCGGAGTGCAAAAGAAACGATGTTGGATTTTGTTGGATTACAGAAGGATTATCGTTGGATTTTCAAAAAATTGCCGAATAGGGAACTAACCGATAAAGACTGTAGCCCAATAGGGAACTAGCCGAATCGGATCAGCCAAATCAAACTAGCCGAATCAGGCTGTAGCCGAAAAGGGTAATAGCCGAATCGGACTAGCCGAATCGGATCAGCCCAATCGGACTAGCCGAAACGGGCCATTCCGGTAGAAAACAAGGAAGACCCAAGAAAATGTGGAAAAGGCAAGTGGAGGAAGAAAGCAGCAAGGTGGGCTTAACAAGAGAGGACGCGTTAGACAGATCGATGTGGAGGCAGGGTGTGAAGACGATTACATTTGGAAGTGAATCCGGTCACCCTCGGTAACGGGGACATCACCGGATTAAAACTGGACTACTACTACTACTACTACAAGGAGAGAAAATACATTTGAGATAACTGGTGAAAAAATTTCAATAATCAGCGCAGCTCTGATAGCGGATGCCAGGGGTTGCAGTCGATACAATCTTTTTCTGCACCAGAAAAAAATCTCTTGCTCGCTTCAATCAAATTTTAAAATTAACCTTGTCCTTCAGTCGTTGGTTTAAGAATCAAATTAACCTATTAGTACAGCTGATCTAAAAAAAAAGTACAGCTGATCCCCTCTCATAATCAAATCAATTGTGCAAATTATGACTAAAGCATGAAATTTTCACCAGTGTTAGCACATGCCATAAGGGTCATTTTAAGATTGGGAGGTAAGTCAGATTTGACCTCTGATGACCTTGAGAGGTCAATGACCTCAAAGTATCAGAATATTGATATTTGACGTCATTGCTTAATCTTAAACGTGTGTATGATGTACAAACCATGCATAGGTGTTATAATAAAAGTGTGTACACATTCTACAGAGTTTTGACTGTGTGAGTGTGTTGGTCATTATTACCAGAGTTGCCAGGTTGGCCCTTTTACGACTAAACTTCACCAATTTGGCCTTTTTTGAAGTCGTTTCCAGGGCAAAAAATTTGGGTTTGGCCTTTTGGCCTTATTTTGGCTTTTTTTCATATTGGTTTGGCTCCAAATTTTCTGTTTGGCTTTTTGCATTTAGCTTACTGTATTTTGTAAGATTGAAACAACAATGGCAACACTTGTCTTTTATTCTTTCAGTAGTGGTGATTGTTATTTGTTAACGCGCATGTGCAGAGTGCGCAGGCAGCAAGGATGGAAGTGTTACACTCTTGCTCTTGTAGCAATGGTTGTTAGTTTGCAGTGCCCACTAAGATCTACCATGAAACCGAGAGGTTTTGGCTATGCATCATTGAAAGAAGACCTCAGCCAGTTCAAGGGACTTGGTCACATGCCGATGGAACTCGACGTCAACAGACTGGATGATGGCGATGACAAAGAAGCTAACTTGAGGAGACACAGTGCTCAGTGGCACAAGAAATGTCGTTTAAAGTTCAACAAAAAATATTTGACCAGAACAGAGCAGAATCCGCTTCAGGACAACAATTTGGTACCGGTACTTCAACCCTGCGCAGCACACGATCAGCAGCTGCCCACAGGCTTCCACAGTCAACCGAGCTGTTTCCTTCTGCAATAAGCCAGCTGGCCACTGAATTGCAGGACACTGAAGGCCAAGCTGTCTGCAGGAGACCTGATTGCAATCGAGGCAAACTACCATCGCGACTGTCTCCGTGCATTATACAACAAAATCAGACCAGCATCACTCAAAGACGAGGACGATGATCGATTGCATGGCATAGCCTTTGCTGAGCTGGTGGTGTTCATGGAGGATATGCATGAAGATGAGGACAATGCCCCTGTATTTAAACTCTACCACGTGGCTAACCTCTACAAGACCAGATTAGAGCAGCTGGGTGCCACGGTAACCAACAGGGTACACACAACCAGACAGAAGGATAGGCTTCTTTCTGCACTTCCTGATCTGAGAGCGCATTTGCAGGGCCGAGACACACTTCTCTTGCTTAAGAAAGACATAGGTCCCGCTCCCGCTCTGAGGAAGGCCTATGGTCATGAGAGTGATATGATGTACCTAGTAAGAGCAGCACAGGTAGTCCGTAGAAAAATGTTTGAGACAAGATTCACCTTTGAGCTGATTTTGCGTTCCGTGCTGAGCAAGTGCATTCCGAGCTGATTTTCTGATAAATTCTGTGACACCACCCCTCCTTGCTCTGGTTAACATGATCCTCGATAGGATGAACATCAAGCACCAGACTCAGTTGGCCAACACAACTGTTGAGCTTACACTATCGCAGCTACTGGTGTTCAACAATGTGAAGCATTAATGCTGCATGGAGTCAACCTCAGTGCGCCACAACCGCGAGAGAGAAACCCCATTCCCACTCTACCTGACCCTCAAGATTCACGCTGTGACCACTCTTTGGCCTAGGGATGTGTGTTTCGTATGATATATTACTACAGCTCACAGCAGAGATTGCCAATGGCGTCTGTCAGCGCTTCACCATGGAAGAAGTTGTTTTCCCACCCAAGCTGCGCCAAGAGCTGTTCATTACTAGGAATGTTGATAATATTGACCATAACCCTAGCTCTGCTACGGCCAAGGATTATTTCCATGGCACTGGTGTATCCTTAATGGTGGACACTATCTTGGTGTATTGGTGCTTGGGCAAGACATCTTCACCTCTAAGACGGTAACACCTCTGCCTTCAGTGCTGTTTTTCTTTTTTTTCGGTCATTTATCGGTCATTGACTGATTTTTTAGCAAAATGTCTGAAAAAAAATATAGTCAATTCGGTCAAAATGTCCAAAAAAATATATAGTCAATTCGGTCAAAATGTTCGAAAAATATCGGAATGGCCCGTTTCGGCTAGTCCAATTCGGCTATTTCCCTACTCGGCCAGTCCGATTCGGCTAGTTCCCTATTCGGCTACAGTTTTGAATTGTATTTTGTACTTTACTCCACAATATCGTTTCTATTGGATTCCAACAAAGAAAAATAAATTGAAATGAAATTTAGCGCAAAATGTTTGAACTATTAAATTGAAATGTTTGCTCACGTAAAATCGACATGTATCCTACGTCACTGTCTGTATGCAAAGTTAGAATATATTAGAATCCTCAACTACTACAAGATTCCAAATCTAAGGACGCTTTCTGTTTATTTAGAGAATGTTGTATTTTGTTCCACAAGATCGTTTCTTTTATAGTTGAAATTATTGAAGCTTTAGATGAGTGGGGTTTAGAAGTGGTGTTTTAGACAAGTGGTGTTTCAAAGATAAAACACTTCGCGAAAGAGATTTAGATCATTTAAATGAATTTAAAGAGTGTCGAAAGCGAAAAATAGCCTACGTTGCTCTTGCCCGCAAAACAGCAGCTGATCGCATGGCTTTCTCATACAGTATGGAAATTTCAAAGTAGATGATAGAGTAACTTACGCTGCTGGAATAGTCACGTAACTATTCACTGCAATATTAAGTAAACCAGCTAAATTAGACGCGCTATTTTCAACGAGGTCTTCCTGCTGTGAGAACAATTATGATTCAACAGAAGGCATTGTTTTGTTCGCAATGTGTGAGAATTGAATTGAAAACCGATAAAAGAAAAGGTGTTTAATGGTCTTGGCCGCAGATATTGCTTGCAATAACGATGTCTCTTACCGCTATTGTCACTTAGCTAACCTGACATCATTGTTTTATGCGACCGCTTAGGCTTGATATCGACTTCAACGATCATGGAATGTTACGTAATAAGAACGATTATATCCTATACACAAAAATAAAAAAAATTGATTTCTTAAAACAGCTCTTTTTGTATTGTCTCGTGAGCTTTGCATATCGCTCAACAAGTGCATAAAGTTTAGAATTGACAAGAAATCATGAAATTTGAAATTTAAGTTCGAATCACTGGAAATAAACGTATTCAAAACTTTAACTTTTCGAAGCCGTTTCAAACTCCGTAATCTACGCCAACAATGATTTTGCGGCAGTAAAAATGCGTTCATTTTGAAAACTGCCAAGCTGGAGACAATAGCTTGTCCCGTGTATAGGTTGAACCTGTCTTTTTGAGGTGAAATTCACTTGCGAACATCTCGACTTATACTCGAGTATATACGGTATTCGATAAAAGACTGTAAAGACTTTCGATAAAAAACAGAAAAGAAAACACTTCGCCGTTGTTAACGCTTTGAAGGTAAGTAATTAGCAAAATGTGCGATACGAGGTTAATAAAACCGATAGCAGGTTTCTTTCTCCTCTGCTTGAAATCATGATTTTTTGCGTTTAATTTCGATAACTTCACTGTCTTGATCGTTGTTATTCACTCGCACGAAAAAGAAATGAATCGGCTTGTTTTTCAACTGTTCCAATTATGAGCTAACAATATCAAAATTTTTACGACTAGGAGTACTGCATGCATAAAACTAATCGTTTCAAGCAGCGGTTCTAATAAATTCCGTTTGCGACCTAGGTGTCAATATAAACAAGACACTAAGCTTAATCAAAGACTACTTCAATTGAGTAAAATAGCGTTATGGTTATGACGTCATCACCTTTCTCGCCCCCCAAAGTTTTTTGAAAAGTCGGCGCCTATGATTGTGGAATAAAATACAAAATACAATTCAAAACTGTTGCTAAATAGGGAACTAGCCAAATCGGACTGTAGCCGAATAGGGAAATAGCCGAGTCGGACTAGCTGAATAGTAGCAGACCTGAAAAATATATAGTCAGTTTGGTCAAAATGTCAAAGGTTTGAGTTTCGCTAATGAACGTTGAAGAAACGTTTGTCTGTTCTAACTTTTCTCAGATAAAACACGACAACATTTCTCAGCGAAACTTAATGTTGTAGCTAGTCAGGAAGTGCAAATTTTGGTTTGTATCAGCTACTTGAATAGAAATATTTTTATCAGAAAAAATGACCGAAATAAATAAAAAATGACCGAATTTTTTCAAGTCATTTCGGACAAATGACTGAAAAGTCTCAACAAAAAAAAAAACAGCGTTCAGTGTACACAAGTGTGCCACCCATTGCCATTACGACGAAGCACTTTAATATTCCAGGTGGCTTTCTGTACACATTCGTGATATGATAAACCTCATTGACAAGCACCCAGATATCCTTGCAGAATTCAAGTCTGGAAACTTTGTGGTACACAAGGCCAGCAATAAGTTTTCTGCCATGGCAATCGACCAATGTCATGAGCAGAACAACGCTACTGGTCAAAGGGTCTGGTGGAGCTAATGGACTGACAAGAAATCCAGGAGCACTCAGGCGCTGGATGGTGACAGGGCCAGAAATAGCTAATATCATTACAGAGTTTGAACACCAGGCCACGAAGAGAGGACGTGACGACATCAGGCATCTTCACCATGACCAGAAACCTGGAGTACAGACAGCCTTTGTGAAGGATGTCAGAGTGCTTATGGAATTGTTTCAAGAGATGGGAAATCCCTTTCTACAGAGCTTTCAAGATTTACTGGTCCTTGACACGACATCGTGGAAACTCCAGTGGCAGAAACTGTGAGGAAGATTGAATCCCTTGGTGAGAAGCAATATACAAACAATGTTTGTTGAAGAAAGGCTGGAACTATGCACGAAGCCAGTTACAGACACACTGACCAAGAACAAGATGCCGTTCTTCAGTCGGCCACAGACCAAGAAGCAGTCAAAGCAGTGAAGAGTGACTGCAGTCTCTTCTCGAGGCTGTATATTGCATGTCAATCACGTGACGGGGATCTTGACCAGTTCTTCTCCCATGAGAACCAGCCAGCTCCGCCTTCATTATCAACAGGAGACCAACTGCACATTGAAGTCAAAGCAGATCTACTACACTGCCTGAAATTAGACCAAACTGAAACCGCAAGAGCACATGTGGTTGATGTCATAATCCTTGATGGGGCAGCTATTGTTCAAATGCTTAATCCTGTTGCGGCAAAGACCTTTGAAGTGTATATGAATACAGTTTTTGCACCTTACATCTTCACTCAACTGGAAAAGGTCCAAAGACTAGGCCTTGTCTGGAATGTATATGACAGCCTGAAGGCGACGACCAGACAGAGGAGGGGTAAGGGCATCGGGAATAGAATGGCTCCCTTTACTGTTATGCCTAAGAACTGGAAGGACTTCCTTCGTGTTGATCAAAACAAGACTGAACTCTTTGGTTTCTTGTCAAGAGAGACCATTCGTCTTCCAATTGCTGATGGCAAGGAAATGTATGCACCTGTGGTGCTTTTACACCTAGTGGGCCACTAGTGGGGGTGGCCGATGGGCGGCGCCCGATGGGCGGCGATGGGGGTGGCCGGGGGGCGGCGCCCCCCGTAAATTTATGGTTGAGGGGCAACAAAAATGGTTATTACAAGTGGTGTTTCAAAGATAAAACACTTTGCGAAAGAAATTTACATCATTTAATCGGACTTTAAGAATGCGAAAGCAAAAAATAGCCTACGTTGCTCTTGCCCACAAAACAGCAGCTGATCGCATGGCTTTCTCATACATGTGGAAATTTCAAAGTAGATGTAGAGTAACTTACGCTGCTGGAATAGTCACGTAACTGTTCACTGCAATATTAAGAAACCAGTAAATGAGACGCGATATTTTCGACGAGGTCTTCCCGCTGTGAGATCAATTATGATTCAACAGAACGCATTGTTTTGTTCGCAATGTGTGGGAATTAAACCGAAAACCGATAAAAGAAAAGGTGTTTAATGGTCTTGGTCGCAGGTATTGCTTGCATTAACGACCTCTCTTGCCGCTATTATCACCTAGCTAACCACTAAGGTTTGACATCGACTTCAACGATCATGATACGTAATTAGAACGGTTATATCCTACACACAAAAATGAAAAAATTGATCTCTGAAAACAGCTCTTTCCGCTGTTTTGTCTCGTGAGCTTTGCATATTGCTCAACAAGTGCATAAGGTTTAGAATTGACAAGAAAGATTTGAAAATTAAGTTTGAATCACTGCAAATAAACGTATTCAAACACTGCGTAATCTACGTCGCCACTGATTTTGCCGCAGCAAAAATACGTTCATTTTGAAAACTGCCGAGCTTCCCAGACAGCAAAATCGGTCATAATTACATTAATTTAATGTCTGCAGACGTTGAATCAATGTAAAAATTACGGATTATTCTGTATGGGTTGTCTCGTGTATAAGTTGAACCTGTCTTTTTGAGGGAAAATTACTTGCGAACATCTGGACCTATACTCGAGTATATGGCATAGCCAGGGGGGGGGGGGGGTTGGGTGTTACAATCCCCCTTTTGGCACGCGTGTGACGTCACAATATTGAGAATGATGCTTTCAGTCAAAAAAAAATTGCCTAATTTTAAACAAAATTGCATTAAAAGAGCGAGTTTTGCCAATACCAAACATTCAATAATCTCAGCCAGGAATTAAGCAACAAGAAAACATAGAGATTTAGCTTTATTTCCGAAAAATGCCGAAGAAAACATGATCTTATCCTTTTGTTATGCTACCGGACAGCACTATTTTACAAGAATATTCATACCCACATTTTTGTTGAAAATGCTCTCAGAATGCACCAAATTCAAAGTAATTTTTTAAAATTTTCTCGGGGAAACCCCCCAGACCCCCGCCGCTGGGTTGTCAAAACCCCCCCTTTCAAAATTCCTGGCTACCTTACTGATATACGGTATTCGATAAAGACTTTCCTTAAAAAAACAGAAGAGAAAACATTTCGCTGCTGTTAACGCTTTGAAGCTAAGTAATTAGCAAAATGAGCGAAACTAAGCTAATAAAACTGATAGCGGGTTTCCACTCTGCTTGAGATCATATTTTTTGCGTTTCATTTCGATAACTTCACTGTCTTGATCCTTGTTATTCACTTGCACGAAAAGGAAATGAATCGGCTTGTTTTCCAACTGTTCCAATTATGAGCTAACAACATCAAAAATTTTACGACTGGGAGTACTGCTTGCGTAAAACTAATCGTTTCAAGCAGTGGTTCTAATAAATTCCGTTTGCAACCTAGGTGTCAATATAAACAAGACACTAAGCTTAATCAAAGACTATTTTAATTGAGTAAAACAGCGTTATGACGTCATCACCTTTCTCGCCCCCCAAGGTTTTTTGAAAAGTCGGCGCCTATGGTGGAATTGATGTCCTGCGTGCTCTCCTGCTGAGTTCGACTTGACCAACCTCTCCCCATGTTCTCAGGAGGAGGCGGATACACGCATGCTTCTACGTGGAAGATGCTGTCCAGAAGGGGATGAGGAAGTTGACCATACGTACTGTAGATACTGATGTTGTGGTACTGGCTGTGGCTTCCTTCAACCACGTTAACCCTGACGAGCTGTGGATAGCTCTTGGTACTAGGTCCAGCTTCCGGTACATAACTGTTCACCGTTTGGCTGCTGTCATGAACCCCAGACGATGTGCTACTCTCCCGGTCTTTCATGCCCTCATAGGGTGCGACACTGTGTCTGCATTCGCTGGCAGAGGAAAGAAGACTGCCTGGGAGATTTGGACAGTTTTCCCAGAGGTGACTGATGCATTCGAAGAACTACTACGCATGTGAAGTGATGTCAGTGAAGAGTCAATGTCACTGCTGTAGTGCTGATGTATGACCGCACCAGCGACATCATGAAAGTGAACGACGCTTGGAAACAGCTCTTCGCACGCAAGCCTAGAAAACAACCCTTCTTCGCAGGCAGCATTCCAGCAACATATCAAGCTTCTTTCCAGGCCAACTGCTGGAACTCTGGTCCTAAATCCTAAGTTTCCGATCCCATCTAATTGGGGCTGGACAAAGGAGGCTTCTGGGTGGCAGCCTCTCTGGACGACACTGCCAGAGGCATCAAACTCTTGCCAAGAACTGATCCACTGCAACTACAAGAAGTGTACCGGCTGCTGCAAGTGCACCAAGGCTGCACTGAAGTGCACTGCATTATGCGCATGTTCGGGAGACCCTGGGTTTTTTTTTGCTGAGACTTTTCGGTCATTTGTCCGACATGACTTGAAAAATTTCAGCCATTGTTTATTTATTTCGGTAATTTTTAGTCATTTTTGGTCATATACAGTCAATTGACTATATTATATTTTTTCTGACATTTTGACCGAATTGACTATATTTCTTTAGGACATTTTGTTAAATAATCAGTCAATGACCGACAAATGACCGAAAAAACAAACAGCGGGAGACTGTTAGCTGCGATGACACACCTCGACATTTATGCGGCAATATGGATAATTTGTCTGAATATCATTACCGATATGTACTATTCATGTGTCTGAGGCCCGCCTGGCCTCACTGTACTTCAAGCTTTTATAGCCTCTGTCTAATGTACATTAAACTGCAGCAAATTATCTTAACATGTCTTTCAAATAATTCACAAGACAAACAAACTGCACAAGAATCGTGAAAAACTGTAATTTAGGTCATTGACCTCTCAAGGTCATTAGAGGTCAAATCTGACTTATATCCCTACTGAAGAATTGTTGGATATGCTAGAGATGAGAGAGACCATAGACCAACTGGCAAGGGCAAATGGAGTAAGATGGTATGGACATGTGATAAGGAGGGAGGAAGGAAGTTTTATTAGAAAGGCACTAGATCTAAAGGTGGATGGGAAGAGGAAACGCGGTCGTCCAAGAAGAACGTGGAAACAACAAGTGAAGGATGAGTTTAAAAAAGTCGGACTGAAGGAGGAAGATGCAAGGGACAGGGTGAAATGGAGAAAAGAGATCAAGACAATTGCTGCGCGGAAACAATCGGCCACCCCCACTAGTGGGGAACAAACCGACGATGGATTATGATGATGATGATCCCAATCTTAAAATCAACCTTATGATATTATGTACTAACGCTGGTGAAAATATCATGCTTTAATAATTATCATAACATGTCTTTCAAATAATTTCCGAGACAGACATAGCCTACTGCACCAGAATCTTGAAAACCTGTAATTTAGGTCATGTTTAGGTCATTGACCTCTCAAGGTCATCAGAGGTCAAATCTGACTTACCTCCCAATCTTAAAGTGAACCTTATGGTATGTACTAACACTGATGAAAATTTCATGCTTTAGTCATAATTTGCACAATGGTTATGATAACCCGCTGCACTATATGGCAATGGTATGGTGAAAAATGACTTGGTGTAAAGGCTACTAAGCACTTTGTTAAAAAAAGAACTTATATAATATATAGAAATAGTTCTGTCCTCATCAAAAACAGTTTTACACAGCGTCACAACTCGTAAGTTCAAGTGAGTTAAGTCCCTTATAGCTATGTGAAGTAATATAGGAAGACAAAGTTTATGCAACAACATTCCAGCAGTCACATAAGCAGTAAGCACTAGGGTGGCTCTTAAAATTGAGTTTTTGAATTTTGCTTGGGACACCCTTTCAAGTGGTGAGGTTGTCAGAAAAAATAACTCTTGCAAATTTTTTTTAAATTTGAAGTTGATTTAGAGGTGGCCCTCCCCCCCTAAAGTTCTGTGCCCTCCCTCAAAATACCAAATCTGCATATCTCGAAAACCACTTCAGCTAGAGATACAGTTTTTGTGTTAAAAGATGCAGAAAACATGGTTTTCTATCTGCTTTCTGAACATTGAATGCATCTACTTTGAGTAGAAAAGCAGTTATTTAGAAAAAACGCATTTGACCAAATCTTGATTTTACAACCTTTTTTGTGACCACGAAACCGTCTACAAAATTTCGTTTTTTTGTCTTAATTTTTGCACCTTAGAGGGAACACTGGTAACAATATTCATTTCAAAATGTAATTCTGGTCAGTACTGGAAGAAGCGATATTATCGACAATATTTTACATATTGCCTTGCGTATCGTGACAGGATGTCTGCGACCTACACCATCGGACAATTTCCCTGTCCTTGCAGGCAACCAACCAACTGAGTTTCGTCGCGAAGAAGCCATCCTGTCTCTTTCTCGCCGCACTACGAACCCCAACCACTTGCTCCACTCAAGTCTCTATGAGTCTATGAGCGAGCAATCGAGCATCCTCGGCAACTGAAATCGAGACAACCATTTGTATGTGATGCACAACTCCTGATGAAAACCGCTGAAGACCAATCCATCAGCGCGACTACCTGGGAGGACAACAAATGGAGCTCAGAGTGGAAGAAGAACTCCTCAAGACTCTAAAGTTGTATCTCCGACACCAGCCCCCATCCAACCGGAATGCATAATTTGCCAAGGAAGGCCTGGGTGCGGCTCAACCGCCTGCGTACTGGGCTAGCCTACAGGAGTCAGACTATTCCGCTCCAACATGCACAAATGGGGGATGGCTCCATCCGCAATCTGTGAGTGTGGCAAAGAGGAACAAACCACAGACCACACCATCTGTAACTGCGCCAAATGGGGTGCGTGGTCTGCTTGAACTGGATGACGAATCAATGGATAAATGGACGAATCAAAGGATTGCTGCTCGACACTTGCTCAAGCATCTAAACCGCATCGCCACTGCCCAAGAGTGGTAAAAGACAGAGCCCTTGACCCCTGGAGTAACAAAGAAGGTTTAAACGAAGAAGAATCGACAATATTGTTCTTGTTGGAATTTGGAAACAGTTTCCTGTGTTCAGTAACAACTTGCAAAAGAAACTGAAGTTGTGGCTCATCTTCAGTTAAGATTTTGTTAAAATCCTGGATTAGACTTAAAGCAACTCCTCTCTCTGCTCTGTCATTCACTACTGAAAGTCCCTTCGCCATGTGTAAAGCTTGAATAAATGCACCATCTTCAGTCCAATGAGCAAGATCCTTTGAAAGTATAATTATTGCTTCATCTTCACCCAACAGCTGAAGAAGCCATTTTGAATCAGAGGTGTAATACTGTTCTAGACCCTTATTGCTAAGAAACGCATCTACTTTGATGCTTGGTCTCCTTGGTGGACGTTCTCCTGTTTCATCTAACATGGTTGCCACCATTAGCTTTTTACTTTCCACAGACAATCAAGAGTCAAACAAGGCTAGTCCAACCATTTCTTCGGACAGATACCATGAATGCAAATCAAGCTTTTTGCATAAATCGCCTTCGCCATCCAACAAGTGCGATGCATAGCACCTGAAGCTGGAAAGCGGATTCCACGCTCAGGAGTTTCTCCAAGGAATATGATAAAAAACGGTTATTTTAGCTATGCATGAATGCATAAAAGTTAAAGAATACTTATTTCGTTTATTGCTTTACCAGTTTTACAGGTTAGTTTATGAACTTTGTTAATTGAATAGGTTGGGCCACAATACTTGTTTAGCACTGTTTTGTGCTAGAATACCGAAAACAGGTTTTTTCTAAATAACTGCTTTTCTACTCAAGATAGACGCAATCACTGTTCAGAAAGCAGATAGGAAATCATGCTTTCTGCATCTTTTGACACAAAAACCGTATCTCTAGCTCAAGCAGTTTTTGAGATATGCAGGTTTTGTATTTTGGAGGAGGGCGCAAAACTTTAGGGGGGGAGGGCCACCTCTAAATCAATTTGAAATTCAAAAATTTTTTACAGGTGTTATTTTTTCTTACAACCTCACCTTTTAAAAGGGTGTCCCACACAAAATTCAATTTTTTTTCATTTTTTGCCAAATAAGAGCCACCCTAGTAAGCACTATAAGCAGACTTGTGACTCTTTGTGCAGGGTTGCATGTGCAGCACTGTAAAGTGAAGAACAACTTTCTAGTTTGAACTGTTGCTGACACAAATCATTTTACCATAAGATATACTCACCCAAGACTTTGGTTAGATCCGTTTTCACTGAGTAGAGTTCTGCATGCTTCTTGCATAGCTTGGGCCAATGTGTTTTCAGATAAGCGTTTCTACATTTTATATTGTGTTTAGAAATGCAGTTGTCACAAAATACTGAGTAGGCCTAATGCACGAGAGGCATCATATTGACTGGAGGCCGGATGTTCTGGCCGGAAATTGCAATGCCGCCAGAAGCCAAAACCTCCGGCCTTTGATAATATCTACTTCATAATAATCAATGTTCCAACCGTACGGTTGTATACCACTTTCACCAAGACCTCTAAAAAGCAGAGCACCTCTTGCAGGTGCAGACAGTTAAGCGGCTTACAAATACAGTAGAAGCACACACTGTGGCGACAGGATATCAACGCAGGCCTCGAAACTGAAGGCAACCATCGCCGCGATTAACTTACAAGAATCGACATTTTGTCCGCCGGGCGTAGCCCTTCCGTCGCCGCATGTGTCTGCCATCAAGTTCCCAGAAAATTTTACGCAAGCGGTCTTGTGAATACAATATTTTGCCACTTATAATCACAAAGGATTGGAAAGTGCTCAGTCAAAGCACCCGATAGGCTAAATCAGAATACACACTGTCTGTCTATGCTTGAATTGTTAACAATATTGATTGACCAAGCAGCTGATGTCTGACGACAAGCAGGATGTAAGTGATATCACAACACACTTTATTAATGCGATAAATCATTATTGATGCGTGTCAAAGTTCCGATGACCGCCATGTGCTTGTGATTAGCTGCCAAACAGATTGCTTCAGTCAGACACGTTTGGCCGCCGGAAAAATTGTTTCGAGGCCTGATTTAGGTACGGTGCATTGTGGCGCCCGGTCATTTAGGTTCTATTCCCAGTAAAGTCTATTTCATTAGGCGCTTGATGGTAATACTGCAGATTATACCAGTGTTGTATTTTTAGACATAGCCTATAATAAAAATAAAGTAAGGTCGCAGTGACAAATAAACTGTCAACATACAAAACGTAGTATAAAAATTATAGCAAACCAAGTAAGTGAAAATTCATTTAGCCTACCTCTTGATACTCACTTAACTGATTGTACAAAGTACCGTAACGCAATATATAGCAACAAAGAAACGCAAGTCATGCAACTGAGAACGTGGTACAGCACGCTAATTGATTACGACGCGCAGTGGTAATCAATTCCAACGTCTGTACCAGAAAACGCTGAATGTGATTATGCAGTGACGCTGGTCACAAGTTACATAATATCAACGTATATTAAATGGCGACTACAACACCTCCCCGATAATTTTTATACACAAAGAAAGATACGAACAGGACACCAAATTAATAAAACTCAAAGTCAGAAACGAGCCGGAGGTCTGAGGCGACGGCTCGACCTTCGTGGATTGTGTGGCCCGAATTCAGGTACAGTAGGTGTCTCGTCCAAATCCGTTCGAGCTGAGAAGGAAACAGCGGAGGAGTCGACTGTTGGTATAGGAGTTTTTCCAGGCTCCAGGTCCTCTGATGATGCATAACGACTAACGAGGATGTAGTTGGTTCATATGGCGCCTCCACGTCGGACCATGTGGCTATAGCCGTACCAGGAAGATTCGGCTGCCTTGTCGCTTAATTACTTCGGCTGGAACCCAACGAGGGTCCTGGCTCCGTCTCGGAGTAAAGGATAGCGCATAGCAGGGGTCTCCTGGTTTAAAATGTCGTTTTGTATCTTTGGAGGCATCCGTGTTGCGGGTCTGCTACTATTCGGCGAGTCCGATTCGGCGAGTCCGATTCGACTAGTCCGATTCGGCGAGTTCCCTATTCGGCGAGAGCCCTTTTCGGCGAGTGCCCTATTCGGCGAGTTTTTGAAATTTTTGAAAGGAAATTATCGGGTACCGTAGCCTAATTATAATTGCCGTTTTTACATCGTTTTAACGTCGCTAAACGTTGAAATCGTGCAGAAAGGAATAAAAATAAAATGTTTGAACTATTAAATTAAAATTCGTCATGTCAGTTCAGTTGTTTTTATTTCTGACCATCATATGAAAAACAATACACGTCAACATAGCAAAGGTAGAAGCGACAAAACGCGAACGTTAAAACGTGCTTGAATTCGTCATGTCAGTTCAGTTGTTTTTCTTTCTGATCATGATATCAAAAACAATACACGTCAACATAGCAAAGGTGTAGAAAAAGGTAGAAGCGACAAAACGCGAACGTTAAAACATGCTTGTGACCGAAGTAAGTTCTTGAGTTGAAAGAAATTTGGCACGGTCGCAACACTTTCAGAAAAATTTAAGATATGAAGGAAAAATAAAACAAAGAAAATGTTACAAAAAAAAAATAAAATAGATCATGTTTATGTCTATAAGTTAGTACTTTTAAATAGTTAAAATGATTAGTTTGGACCAACAAATGTGTGGCCTACAGCTTGGATTGAAAGGAAATTATCGGGTACCGTAGCCTAGTTATCCCGACCAGCAAAAAATTGTTCCAAGAACACAGTTCATTTTTACATTGTTTGTAGTAACAGAATGAAAAGGCTAAACAAATGTGTGGCCTATCGTTTTAACGTCGCTAAACGTTGAAATCGTGTAGAAAAGGGAGCTTTTGCTGACTAGGATACTTTGAAACTGAGAAACATTCACAGAAGCCCTACGATTTGTTCCAAGAACCCATTTAGCATAACATTTTATTTGTACATTGATTCAACGTCTGAATACATTATCTTAAAAATGCAACGTATCGTAGGGCTTCTGTGAATGTTTCTCAGTTTCAACGTATCCTAGTCAGCAAAAGCACCCTTTTCTACACGATTTCAACGTTTAGCGACGTTAAAACGATAGGCCACACATTTGGTTAGCCATTTCATTCTGTTACTACAATGTAAAAATGAACTGTTAGGCTAACTGGGTTCTTGGAACAAATTTTTGCTGGTCGGGATAACTAGGCTACGGTAGCCTACCCGATAATTTCCTTTCCATCTAAGCTGTAGGAGTGTAGGTCACACATTTGTTGATCCAAACTAATCATACTTCCCCACGCATATTTCCGCGTGGGAGCAACTTTTTATGCGGCATTGATACATAAAACAATAGATGAACTAGCGATCGGCAGCAGGAAAACATTTTTAAATGCAAACCGCAACAGCTTCGCAGTAAATAATCACTAGAACGAGTAGCGATGCTACAATCCCACCCCAGACAAAAAAATCTGTCATTTTTACGTTGATTTAACGTCTGCAGACGTTGAATCAATGTAAAAATGACTGATTTTGCTGCCTGTGACATAACAAAAATCTACCATTTTGAGTCGATTCAATGTCATCAGATGTTGAATGCACCCAAAAACAACATAATTTGCTACGTTGACGCAGCGTGCGTTTAACTTAATGCGCTTGCAAACAGGCTCGCTGTCGCTTTCGAAAGTCGAAACCTCTGCAGAGAATTGTTGCGGCAGTGAATCGGTTGCTGTGAAAATGAACTTGAAGTCTCGCCCGAGGTTACCACTAACCAACGCAACAAGGGCTGGTACAAACCGCATTGCCCACAGTCGCACAAGCGGAATAATCAACACAACAACGGACTCGCGCAAACTGCATGGCGCACACACGTCCGTTGCCATAGAAACCCGATCAAAGGCGGGGAATGTGCGCATCTTTTGTTTCATCTGCAACACGAAAACGGGCGTATTACAGCGAATTGAAACTTGAAAGCTGGTCAGTGGTCAGCCATAAGTTGCGATATTGTAGTGAAAAGGGAGCAATGTCAAGTCGAAAACTTAATCAAACGTCTCTCTGTAACTATTTGTCAAGGGCTGTTTACGGATGTCAGCAACTTTTAAATTTATTAAAGGTGACGTGCTGTTGAATTGATGTAAACATGAATGATTTTGCTTTCAACAGGTATATTTTCAAGCATATGATCAAGTTAGTATTTTCATTCCATTTACAGTATACCTTTTAGTAAACCTTTTCGTCTCTTGTTTCATGCTAATAAATCTAGTTCGTTGCTAAACTTTATGTTGCGCTTAGCTTAAAGAGTCGCAGTCCATCAACCGCTAGCCAACGCAGACGCACAGCATGTGTTTTGGTCGAGCTTTGTTTATAATAATTAACAGTAAGTCGAACGTAGCGATAACTCCGAGTGTGGCAATAAAAGCAATTCTAGTGTGACGACATAATTACGTCATCCATCTGCGTGACATTTCGCTGAATTTACGTTGCTGCTGATGAAACACGCTTTCGCCCCCACGGCCAAAAAAATAGTTAGGCGCCTATGATTTTAACTATTCAAAAGTACTAACTTATAGACATAAACATTATTTTTTTTGTAACAATTTCTTTGTTTTATTTTTCCTTCATATGTTAAATTTTTCTGAAGGTGATGCAACCTTGCCAAATTTCTTTCAACTCAATAACTTACTTCGGTCACAAGCACGTTTTAACGTTCGCGTTTTGTCGCTTCTACCTTTTTCTACACCTTTGCTATGTTGACGTGAATTGTCGCTTCTACCTTTGCTATGTTGACGTGTATTGTTTTTGATATGATGGTCAAAAATAAAAATAACTGAACTGACATGACGAATTTTAATTTAATAGTTCAAACATTTTATTTTTATTCCTTTCTGCACGATTTCAACGTTTAGCGACGTTAAAACGATGTAAAAACGGCAATTGCAATTAGGCTACGGTACCCGATAATTTCCTTTTAAAAATTTCAAAAACTCGCCGAATAGGGCACTCGCCGAAAAAGGCTCTCGCCGAATAGGGAACTCGCCGAATCGGACTAGTCGAATCGGACTCGCCGAATCGGACTCGCCGAAACGGGCCATTCCGCCGTGTTGCAAGTGTTTTGTCTGGGTACCACTTGAGACGATGTGGGGAGAAGCGTGTCAATACTGGTTCGAATCTGACGATTGTTGAGTAATTGGCTTGGAGAGTAGCCACCCGGAGAGGGGGGGGCGTTGACACTGCTGCAGGAACTCCAAGACGCCTGTTTCGGGGGTAGAGAAAGATTGGCAAAGTGCTTGCTTGAATGTACACATGAGGCGCTCCACCACACCATTCGTTTTTTTATGGTAAGGGGCATCCGTGATGTGTACCATACCCCTCTCCTTACAGCAAGTTTGGAATTCAGTGGATTTAAAAGTAGTAGCATTACCAGTAACTATAGTATGGGGATAGCCGAAATGAGCAAAATCTTCTTATAGCAGGTTGATAGTAGTTGTTGACGATAAGGAAGTAGTAGCATGAATACATGGGTATTTTGAAAAAGCAACTCCACGGTGCTTCTGGAATCGTCCATGATTGGACCTGAGTTTTAGATTGCGGTTGGTACTCGCCATAGGTAGCCTACTACACTTGTGACAAAGTTCCGTTATGTCTCGATCGATGTTTGTCCAGTAAACAGACGTTCTTGCCAACTGTTTCATTCTCTCAATGCCGAAATGTCCCTCATGAAGCAACTGAAAAATGTGAGGAGTCCTGGTTTTTTTTATTCGCTGAGACTTTTCGGTCATTTGTGCGAAATGACTTGAAAAAATTCGGTCAATTTTGGTCATATATAGTCAATTGACTATATATTTTTTTGGACATTTTGACCGGATTGAGTATATTTTTTTTGGACATTTTGCTAAAAAATCGGACAATGACCGATAAATGACCGAAAAAAAACAAAAAACAGGTGAGGACGAAGTTTGGACGGAATGACCACTCGGGAGCTGTAAAGTAGACATCCGTAACTAGAAAGAGAGTCTGCGTACTTACAAAACGGTTCGACCGGGTCTCGTGGAGAAGACTTGGCCAGCCATCCTTCATGAATAAAACACATTACCGTGGAAATGAAAGGATCTTTAGAAGATTCTTTACGTAGTGAGGCAGCATTTGGGGTCTGGACCTGCAAATCCAAAGCATCGATAGCGCAGACGATATCAATGTCATCCGCACTTTCCATTTCATCGAAGACTTTATCCGTGCCCAACGAGCCAAACGATTTGCTGCCAAAGAAGGTGTCGATTTTCTCGGGCCAAAAAGACTGAGCAATGGTTTATGATCAGTGACTAAAATGAATGATCTACCAAAGAGATATTGATAAATTTTCTTCAGAGCAAAAATAATCGACAGCCTCTTTTTGAATTTGGCTATAGTTTCTCTGGCGTCGCCGGCAGGATCCTTACAGAATTTCTACAGGATTTTAGAATCATGGAGAAACTGATCGAAGTTCTGCAACAACAAATAGCTAACCAACTACGCCAGACGAAGGAGCAAATTGCCAGACACGAAGAACGTCACCAAGAACACGAAAAACGTTACCAAGAATAAGAACAACGTCACCAAGATGATTGGGTGGTGGGTATGGTTTCAGCAAGATAGACTTGGCTAATGCCTACAATCAGATTCGCCTTGGTCCTGACTAGAGATGTAAATGCAAAAAAAAAAGAACCGTTTTTTTTTAAAAAAAACAAACCGTATTTTTAAAAAAAAAAACGTGTTTTTTTTCAAAAAAAACTTGGGCCAAAAGAAACATGCATTTTTTGTTTTTTTTTCATATTTTTCTGGAAAAGTTGCAAATTTTTTACAATTTGCAGGTTAGTTTCATTATAGTGCTCTTGAAAAACATTAAACTAGTAAAAATGATTTTATGGTTGTGCTGAAATTTGCACAAGAGTGTTTGTGCTTGGCAGCAGCATATGTTTTTTTGCATAGTCCTACGTTGTTTCACTTTCTTCTTCATTCTCAGGCATGTTTGTGGCAGTAGACCCGACAAACATTGAATTAATGCAATTTGATACATGACATAATGTAGATGAGTTAATCTCTTTTTCCTTTTATGGAAGTTAGCCTACGATGTTACTGTAGTATACCGGGACTGGTTATTCTTGTACACACACAATGGGTTGACGAAATTTTGGCAAAAACAAGATGGCACTATTCAGAACACACATTACCTTGTTTGTGGTAATTTACTAATGCAAGCTATTGCCAATAGCTTGTTTAAACATGTTTAACTGATAGCTTAACAACGATGTATATGTTTTATAAATGTTGAAACAGAAGTATTCTTTTCGTGTGTTGTAGGCCTAACTTGTAAGGTCTTAGACACTTTGTCATTGATGCTTCTTGCAGATCATTTGTGACATAATGCAAGAAATCTTATCACTGATATTTTTAGCTGTCAAAAGTACGTGCATTTCTCATAAAAGGTTTAGGTTAATGTTCCCTTCAAATGCCCACCACCCATGTTGACTACTGTAGGCTATTGCTAGTAACTACCAATCCTGAATGAAGAAATTTTCCCTTTAAAATGGAGTTTTTCAGCACTGCTCAGTGTTCACATAAGGAATAAATGCTTCATAGTACTTTTCCAGACAAGTATAAAGTTTTACCCATATTCTCGCAATGCAGGATAAAAATACAAAACAAACATCAAAGATGAAAACTTATTTTATTTGGGAACTAGGCCTACTACTTTTTGAGATAAAAAGAAATTAACCTCTTGTCTTTACGCACTGATAAAATCATGATGCGTAACTTAAAAAAAAAAAATTATTGGGTAGCTCAAAGATTGACAAAAAGTTTGGCAAAAACAAAAAAGTGCAGAAGTCTCAAAGTCCTGCAAACTAGTTCAGATTGGATGGATTAAATGCAACCATATTTCTTTTAAACATGTGTAGTGTATGACAGCACAATGGTGTGATTAAGATAAAACAAACATGACTATGACATCACAAAGGAGTATTGAACCTCTTCAGGGAAAATAAAAAGCATCAAAATGTTCCATCTTTCAATACATTTAAATGTGATTGGGGCTAAAAGTTGGGACTTTAGCACTACACTGCTTTGCCAAACTTTTCATCTATCTTTCCTCTACCCAATTCAAAAAAAATATTTTTTTGAAGTTACGCATCATGGCTTTATCGGTGCGTAACGACAAGAGGTTGTTTCTCGGCAGCCGATTTGTAGCAAGAATTGACAGCGATAGACACCGTGTTTCGTCCATGAGGCTGGGCTCGTCAGTATCGCACCACTAATTCTGCCACAAAGGTATTCGACCACCGCTTTACCAGTCAGTTTAACTCTTATCTTTGTGGAAAGAAAAGAGCCAACAAAACCAGCAGGCGCCAGGGCAGAGGACATTGTGAAGAAAGGGGCGCTCTTCCCGGCTTTCAGCACAAGGCTGAGCAGTAGTGAGCAGTCACTAGTACAGCGAGCAGTACAGTACAGCGAGTTAATTTCTTTTTATCTCAAAAAGTAGTAGCCAAAACTTGCTTTAATGTTCATAAACAGATAGCCCACCCAGAAAACAAGGGGTAAAGCTAAAAATTATCCAAATTTGATGAGCGGTTCTTGAGATATTGCCATTTTTCTATTGCTTTTTATCTATAAAGTCACCTAGCGGCTAAGGTTATTTCACTTATAACTCGAGAACCGCTTGCGTGGTTTTCATCAAGTTTGCACCAAATGCACATCAACTGGAACAACCTCTTGACGTTGTACTGGAAAAGGTGTGGTGTGCTGGTCAAAAGTGCCTTTGTGAAGCAGAGAAACAGGACACTGACCACCTGGTCCTAACATGCATAATAACCAAAATCCAAGGTGGCTTCGAAACTGTACACGACTGTGGTACTGCATTTAACAACGGGCTGAACCAAATTACGGACAATACTTGAGATGTGCCAACCATAGGACACTGTTACTACTATTTGAGACAATGAGAAATCTTTATGGCTTGTGTGTTGAGACTTGAGATCTACAAAATTGCAATGAAACAATATACCAGACATATAGTCTGATTTGAAATAAGTTATACGAGTTATGAGACTGTTTGTTTGTTGAAAGAGACGCTATTGCAATGAGTTTACCCTAATTGCTGCATATTGTGACATTTAGTGTCAAAATAGGTAAAAAAAACAAAAAAAACGAATAAAAAAACAAAAAATGATAAAAAACAAAAAAAACGAGGTCGTTTTTTTTAAAAACAAAAAAAAAACGTTTTTTTACATCTCTAGTCCTGACAGTCGAAAACGACTCGCATTAAGCACTCACCATAGCGTACATTTACAAAATGTTTTACATTTTGACATATCTTCTGCTCCAGGTTATTTCAGAAGATCATGGACGACCTTACAGCCGACCTTCCAGGGGTCGCAGTCTACTTAGACGACATTCTTGTCAGTGGCATTACTGCTGAGGAGCATTTCCAGAATCTTAGACGGCTCCTCGATCGACTTCACTCAAAAGGCTTGAGGTGTAGAAAAGACAAGTGTAAGTTTGCACAACTTCAGGTAGAGTACCTCGGACACATTTTGCCCAGGCAGGGCATCTCCAAAGGTCTTAAGGTAAACGCCATGCTGGAGATGTCTGCCCTCACTGACGTACGGTATCTTCTCTTTCTAAAGGCATATATGACTGGTTTTGAGTGTGCTTTTGTTGGCCGATGTTTATCGGCGAAAAATAGCCGATACAATATATCAGCTACTCCTGATATCGGCCAATAAATATCGGTTAACCGATATATCAATCGAGCTCTAGTTTTTGGTACACCCTAATGTGCACTGTGCAGCCTATTCTTGTATTGCTGCAGTAGTGCAGTAAGCCACCACAATACAATTTTTTTTATTCAAAGTCATGAAATAAACCACAGCCACACACACAGCTCGCACATACACCTCTGGTTCCGGGCCAGAGCCACCATCACTTCCGGCCCGGAGGTTGTTCCATCACTAAAAATAGTGTAGAAACAATTTAGCTGTCTTATAAAATCATAAACAAGTTGATAGTGAATGCTACTGCTAGTTAAAAAATGCATTTCATTAAAATGTGAAACATTTAAATTACAAAAATACACGCCATGCAACAAAATAGTGAGACTTTAAACTGCATCCCTTACAATTTCTTCATAAAAACACCAATTAAACAATGTGATGAAACTTACCAGTCTTTTGTCATAGTCACCGGCACCATGACTTTGCATACATTGAGACAACTTTTTGTAGGTTGATTGACACGCTGAGCGTACATGTTCAATGTGCTTTTCAACCTGTGAATACAGTCATGTAGACTTACATCATTGCCAGACGTTAAAATGATGTAAATATGGCAGCATACGCGCCGACTTCCGGGGTGGCCGGGGGGGCGGCGCCCCCCGTAAATTTATGGTTGAGGGGCAATAAAAATGGTTATTACAAGTGGTTTCAAAGATAAAACACTTCGCGAAAGAGATTTAGATCATTTAAACGGACTTAAAGAATGCCGAAAACGAAAAATAGCCTACGATGATCTTGCCCGCAAAACAGCAGCTGATCGCATGGCTTTCTCATACAGTATGGAAATTTCAAAGTAGATGGTAGAGTAACTTACGCTGCTGGAATAGTGACATAACTATTCACTGCAATATTAACTGAACCAGCTAAATTAGACGCGCCATTTTCAACAAGGTCTTCCCGCTGTGAGATCAATTATGATTCAACAGAACGCATTGTTTTGTTCGCAATGTGTGAAAATTTAAATCGAATACTGATAAAAGAAAAGGTGTTTAATGGTCTTGGTCGCAGATATTGCTTGCATTAACGACGTCTCTTACCGCTGTTATGACCTAGCTAACCTGACATCATTGTTTTATGCGGCCACTAAGGTTTGACATCGACTTCAACGATCATGGAATGTCACGTAATTAGAACGATTATATCCTACACACAAAAATAAAAAAATTGATCTCTAAAAACAGCTCTTTCCGCTGTTTAGTCTCGTGAGCCTTGCATATTGCTCAACAAGTGCATAAAGTTTGGAACTGACAAAAAATCATTACATTTAAAAATTAAGTTTAAATCACTGCAAAAAAACATATTCAAAGCTTTTACTGCGGCCGAAGCCATTACACACTCCGTAATCTACCTCGGCAATGATTTTGCGGCAGCAAAAATGTGTTCATTTTGAAAACTGCCGAGCTGGAGATAACAGCTTGTCCCGTGTATAAGTTGAACCTGTCTTTTTGAGGGGACAATCGCTTGCAAACATCTCAAACATCAAAGACTATTTTAATTGAATAAAATAACGTTATGGTTATGACATCATCACCTTTCTCGCCCCCCCCAAGGTTTTTTGAAAAGGGGGCGCCTTGGGTTTTTTTTTCGCTGAGACTTTTCGGTCATTTGTCCGAAATGACTTGAAAACTTTCGGTCATTTTTTATTTATTTTGGTCATTTTTAGTCGTTTTTGGTCATATATAGTCAATTGACTATATATTTTTTTGGACATTTTGACCGAATTGACTATACTTTTTTCGGACATTTTGCTAAAAAATCGGTGACCGATAAATGACCGAAAAAAAACCCCCAGTTCATGGCAGCATTGTTAACTAGAGACTCGCTTGTACGCTTTACAAAGTATTCCACACTGTTGCTTCAGCACAAAACTGACAATTCGTTAATGTGTATTGGAAAAAACAGTGGGATACTTGAGTTTGATATTTTATTCTATAGATAGATCGGTGAGAGTTAATATATACCAAACTTCATAAAAATCTGAGATGATGAATATGCATTAGGGTGCATCATCTCCCCCTTATTTTGGAAATTGAATTTGTTCCATTGATAAATGGTGTCCATTTAAGGTCAAATGACACCAAACAACTTTTGGGGGTCAGGGGATCCCCCTACCACCACCTCCTGACACCCCTAAATCAGCTTTTTAAAAGTCGCCATAACTCAAAAACCAAATAAGATAGACATATGTTGATTGGTATCACATTTGTTGTAACTACTTGATTTAACTCATTAGTGCCCGCGCGTCCCTACATTCCTACAAGGACGTGAAAAGTGGGTATTTTAGATTCTGAATTGCTTTCTTCAGATTGCTGATAATAACGTTTTTTTTTCTGCTGAGGTTAGAATAACATTATAGCTATTGAAGCAGCGCAAGAGTATTTTCTTAAACAAATTTTAGTGTTCACTCTACAACGTTCAAGGTAGACCTTTTGTGAGATATGGAGCCAGCACATGGTACACAAACTGTGACCTACAAATCGAGGTATGTAACATTGTGTTTTTATCAACTTTGTGTTTTGATAAATCTATAAATATGTTTAGCTACGTGCCCAAAGCGAAATATTTTATTCTTCTCTTATACTTTTTTCTGAATATAAGTTAGAAGTTAGGTGAGTCCTTGTAGGGACGCTTGGGCACTCGCCCGGACACGAGATGTTTTTTCTCACAAACTTTTTGTTACTTCGCATAGAGTTTGTGTTTATAGCGTGTGAATGGAAACGCTTTTTTTCGTTGGCGTGTTTGGTTCAGTGGTTTTGTTTTTGCCTTATATTCGTGAGGACACCGGTTCGACGCCCATCGAAGTAATTTTTTTTACATTATTTTTTTGCGGTGCACAAAAGCTTTTCAAAAATGTAGGGTTAGGGTGAATTCTTAATCAATTCGTAAAAAATTACTTTTAGACTAATGACCACAATCAACTTCTTTTCTCAACTTTTTTAAACTAACTTAGATGTGTCTCCAGGCTACGTTTTTTTTTCAAGTTCAATGTTTAGATTTGGACCTGGAGGGCGAAAATCGGTAAAAACAGTTACGCGCGCCGCGCGGTAACCAGTAGTGGCTACACTTACAGAAATATGCAAATGAGACAAAAAGTTCGTGGAAAAAATTAATGCTATAGGAATTCGTACGTTTTCATGTTAGATGCAAAAACGAACATTATTTGTAACCCGCTGATATTTAATTTTCAAAACCATGCCTTTTAGTTGGGGTAGGCCTAGTAGGTTAGGTCATCATTTTCGTGTGCAGACGGTGGTGCTTCAGAATCTATTCTGGGCGCTTTCACTATTATTGCACTGTAAATTGAGGTCTTGCTGTAAATGTTCATGTAGGTAGGCCTATCTTTAATTTATTTTTTGTACTCTTTATAGGAAAATTCATTTCACTGGTCAAGAAATTTTGGGAATTTTAGAAGAGGATCCACCCAAGGAGCCCACAGACATTGTAATTTTTCCTCCTGATGAATCCGGCAACGTGAGCGAGGAGGACAGTGCAAATGAAGATGAGGGTGTCAAAAACGTTAACAATGTCGGAAAAGGAATCCTGAACCAGAAAGGCGAATTAGTGATTCATCAGAATGAAGACATTCAAGACATGGATCTTGTTGAAGATAAGGAGAGGCCTACATTTGATAACGATAAGACAGAGTCGCTACCGAAACCATCTAAAGTCAACCCATTGCGTTGGAACCCAAGAAGAAATGTAAAGAAAGTAGGCCTACTGGCAGCACAAGATATTGGGTCAACGCCCGTTGCGTTAAATGACCTGGAAGAAGAACTATCGTACAACAAACCTGCCAAGAGAAAGTTTGCAGAATCATGCAAACTAACTGGAAAAGTAACACTTGTAACTAAAAAAAGAAAGGGCCGTCCACGAAAAATTGTGTTTCCTGGCTCATCATCAAGTGAAGAAGAGTTAACAGAAGAAAAGATACCACTTGTACGGGTCAGAAACAAAGATAGGATCCAGTCTACCGCCCAAAATCAACTAGGGAAAATAATTCCTCCTTTTCCTGAAGCTGAAAAATTCAGCCATGATAATTTACCCATTGATCCTGATAATGTGAAAACGCCGTATGATATTATGAAACTCTTCATCTCTGATGATTTTGTGAACAAAGTAGTGAAAGAGACCAAGAGGTATGCAGCGCAACAAAACAAATTGGCCTTCCAGTCAAAGGTGGATAATTCTTTAATAAGAGCAAGTCATGCAATAATGTTTATGACGGGATACATCACCCCTTCCACACGCAGGATGTATTGGGAGAGGAGAGATGATACAAACAATGTGATGGCAAGAAGAGCCATGTCAAGGAATCTGTTTGATGAGGTAATGCGCTATACCCATTTCGCCAACTCAAACCACCCGAAAGACGACCCATTTTGGAAAGCTGCCCTTCTTTTTGAGACTTTGAATGAGACAGCAGCCAAATTTGTTGAAAAAACTGAGTACGTAGCTGTAGACGAATCAATGATCCGTTATTTTGGCCCCCACCCTCTAAAGCAATTTATAAAGGGCAGGCCAACAAGATTCGGGTTTAAAATTTGGTCTATGTGCACCCCCTCTGGAGAGCTAATCCACTGTGTCCGCTACGCTGGAGCAAAAACAAACATTTTCAAGTATGGATTCAGTCAAGGGCCTGACGTTGTTTATGGCCTTGTGGAAAGTGCTCGACTGATTCCTGGATCGAAGGTTGTGTGCGACAATCTTTTCACGAGCCTGGATTTGATAGATCATTTGTCTAAGAAAGGGATAGGTGTTTTGGGGACAATGAGGCAAAATCGAATGAACAATCTATCTTTACCATCAAAAAAAGAGACCAATAATATGAAGAGGGGAGATATGAAGCAACTGTACCTTGGAGATGATCAAACCATTGCTGTGTGGAAAGATTCTGGACCAGTATACGTTGCATCTAACTTTGTGGACAAGGAACCTTTGGGAAAATGTGTTAGGTGAGTAAAAAACATCTAACAAAGGCGGTGGAGTTATTTCGTTGTAATATAGCACAGTGGGATTGCAGGCTGGTAGAATATATGACACATGTTATTATTCAGCAGTGGCGCGTTTACTTAATTTGAGGCTGACTCAAACTGCTCGTTTGGGCGACCGCAAGGCAACACACCAGTGAGAACCTTATGGTAGTATGCATATTTCTTTATCGTATGGCTTCTTGGCCTGATGGGTTTCCTTAGATCGTGGGTATGGAGCCCCAAAACGGTACTGTCTTTCAGTTATAGTCGGTAATCATTTTACCAAATTTTAGATACTCTCGTGATGCAAAAAAGCTACGCAGACGATATGGCCATTTTGAATAATTCTAAACTGAAAATGCAGGAATATGTCAAAAATTCCTAGATGCTCTGTCAAAAAATGCTGCTAAATACGGCCTCCAAATAAATGTGTCCAAAACCAAATGTATGACAACCGACAAAACTAACAACACACTCAATCTCACTCTCTATGGAAAACAAATAGAACAAGTACCAGAATTCATATATCTTGGCCACCGACTATCCGCAACCAACGATGGAAAGACTGCAGTGCAACACCGAATTGGCTTAGGCTGGGCAGCATTTGAAAAGAACAAAAAGATTCTAACATCCAATAGACTCCCAGACAAACTGAAAGCAAAAATTTTCAACACCTACGTTTTACCAGTCGTGCTGTACGGTCTAGAATGCGTAAATTGGACATCATCAACAATGAAAAAACTCACTACCTTTCAAAATCACATCATGAGAAGCATGACCAACAAAAGGTTACTTGATCACACAAAAATAGAAGATCTTCTAACTATGACAAAACTACATCCAACTGCAGCAATAATAAAATCAAAAGTTTTAAAACTGTTCGGCCACACTAAAAGATCACAATTCGGAATCAGCAAAGTTTGCACAGAAGGCAAAGTAGAAGGAAAAAGAAAACGTGGCAGACAACCAAAACGATGGCAAGATAACATTCAATCATGGACCGGACTCCACTTGACGACACTGGGCGAGTTGGCTCAAAATCGCCACTCTTGGAAGCAAATAAGCCATGTTGATGCGCAATCTGCCGCAGGCGGAGATAACGACTGATGATGAATTCTGATCCTAGCATAATTTGTAAAAGATTAAATTGCTCAGATACTGGTAATTATAATTCTAAGTTCGAAAGACAAGAAAAATTCTAGTTATCCAAGTCTGGTTGGAGGCAATGAGGTGCCAAGTTTCTCTGTTGTGAGATTTTTCTACTTTAGTACACAAACTTGCACAAACAGTTATGTATATAAGTCCTGACCAGTAGGGTGGATCAAAAATGGCAAAAAAAAATTTTTTTCTCAATTTTAATTAGCTAGATATGGCAAAAGTTGCCAATACATCACCAAAACACAATGTAAAAAATTGAAGAGGTTTGAACAAGTTTTTGATCTCCCCCCGCGACATTCAAATTTAGTCACTTATACATACAAGAACTGCAAGGCAAATTTTTTTTCGATTTTAACTCGCTTTGCAGACATGGCAAAAGGTTCTAATATAACACCAAATACAATGAAAATGTGCGTAATTAAGAGTTTTGACTTCACCCTCTTTCAGCATATTACTTTTAAAGTGACTTGGCGGATGGCCAACCGCGATTTCAACAGGTAAACGACTATTAACATTCACCATCAGATGGCCGACTATAGACTCACAAGCTTAAACTTTATATGACTGGGTTGACAGGTGGCCCATTGGCAAAGTCACTTCCTATTAATTTATGCGCTCATGCATACAAAGACTGCAAGCAATATAACAAACAGTTACAAATTAAAGTGAGTAAAGTCACGTTTAGACTCAAACGTTGGCATTAACTGACGAGAAGCAATTCGGGCACGAATGAAGAAGCCGTCTCGATATTTCGGTCCACAAACTGCTTTAGATGCGTCGGCAACCAGTTCCAAGAGCCTTTCAACAGCCTGCGTGTGACATGAAAATTTGGGGAAAAATACAGTGGGAGTCACATCTATCATGATGAATTGCCGGAGCTCAGCATCCGTCATTGCTTTAATTATATGAGGCTCCGTGATAGCAAGATCTGTTCAGTTAATCAATTCGAAGTATTTCACTGCATCAAAATTAAGCTTTGGGGGAACTTTAAATTTTTGTATTTTTTCGCTGGGTTTTGCAGCTCTAGCTTTCATCTCTCTACGCAGGCCTAGTTCTTGAATATGTGGTCGATGGTAAGTTATCATAGCCAAAATTATATTTTCCGGATGAGCAAAGTATGAGTTGCGGTGTAGCCTATAACTGGGTTGATAATTTTCTTGTGCTTCGGACTAAGATATCGTGATGTGGTTATCATTTGGTGAATGTATCTAGCTCCATCTTTGCAAGATGAGTGTGATTTTATTGTGAACCACATTGGAGCATAAACACGGATAATGAACATAACCAATGCTTGCAGTTTCCCATACGGATTGTTATCGCTGACATAGAAGGGCTCTATTAATTAGCTGTAGTCAGCAGCCATCGTGAGTGTCTGAGTGATTCAAGCATCCTGGGTTTCGCATCGCCAGATCAATGCTACATTCACCAGTGCAGTCACACTGCTATACGCTGAATGGTGAAGATTGGGGAAGGGAAGCACCAAGTAATAATAAAACTAGGCCATCGCCCAGTAGGGTTACCCGTACTAGTCTAAGTGAACTGCCTTTTAATCTGTAAGAAGCACATATAACTTTTATTAAACTTTGTGGAACCTGCAGTGCAAGCAAATTCCAATAATTGTACTACAAAGCTTCTTTTATATCTAGAATTCTTTTGAAGAATCAAATACTGCATCAGCTAATTGTTGAGATACCCAACCAAGTATTTTAGCAATGGTGATAAAACGGTCAATTGTAGCCTATTTGTTTAAACACAAGTCGCTTATTATGACATCATAAAGCGCATAAGTGAGTCACACAGTATTCATGCTTTTGAACAATTTTATGATACAGTTTCTCCAACCCGATATTAGGGAAATTAAAACCTTGCGGGGGGCGATCAAAAAATTGTCAAAACCCCAAAAAAATTTGCATGTATGTTATTATGGGTATTTCGCACCTTTTTGACATACTAGCTAAGAAAAATAAAATTTTTGGATTTTTCGATCCACCCTACTGACCAGTCTTCAATATCATTAGTCCAAATTCTTGGTGGTCTGCCTCTATTTCGTTTGCCGTTCATTTTTCCTTTTAGTAGTTGTCGTTGAATATAATTATTGCGAATCATGTGGCCAAAATATTTCAATTTTCTTGATTAAATTGCTTGTAGAATTTCCATGTTGGTTTGTATTCAAGATTCCAAAAAATTTTAAGCATTCTTCTATAAATCCACATTTCAAATACCTTAAGTCATTCAACCATTTGTGATTATAGTGTCCATGTTTCTGCATTGTAAAGTAATCCATATATACTAGCATTTCATAAAGCGTTTTCGAGTGTTGATATTAATTTTGCGTGTTGTTTAATGTCTTTTTTTCATTTTTACGAAGTTGTTTCTTGCTATTTCTAACCGCCTCAAAATTTCCATATCACATCTGCCATTTTTAGTTATTGTGTGTCCCAGATAGGTAAAGCTTTTGACTTGCTCGACCAGCATTCCGTCAATAGTAATATTTAAACTTGGTAGTAGGTACATTTTCTTTTCTTGTAAAAATCATCGTTTTCGTCTTTTTTGTGTTGATTTTCATGTTATATTCCTTTCCAGTATTGTTCACTTTTTCTTTTTCTGTTTGGAGTGCTTCTGCTGATTCCGCCAACAAAACAGTATCGTCTGCATACCGTAGGTTGGATATATTCATACCTCCTTTGCGGATACCCTCCATTCCATCAATCTGTCTGAAAATCATTTCAGTACACAGATTGAATAGACATGAAGATAATATATATCTCTGGTACAAACTCCACATTTTATGTCTATTGAATCAGATAAACCATCTTCCATTTGAATATACGCCTTTTGCGTCCAATATAGATTAGCTACCAGTCGCAGATTTTTTCCATTTAAACCTTTTTCAGCCAAACATTGCATCAATTCTTCATGTTTAACTCAGTCAAAGGCCTTTTCATAGTCTATAAAGCAGGTATAAACATCTTTATTGATTTGGTTGTAGCATTCACATATAGTTCTCATATCGAAAATTCCTTGGACAGCGTTCCCTTTCCAGGCATAAAACCACTTTGATTGTCATTAATTTTATTTTCAATGATGTTTCTATTTCTTCTGGTAAAATTTTTTGGTATATATCATACATGACTCATCAGACTAAGGGTTCTAAATTCTGTACACTGTGTGGCTTTTGGCTTCTTTAACAGTTTGACAAGAATGGATTCATTCATTTCTGGTGGTATGTGGCCATTCATGTAGATGTTATTACATAAGTTATAGATATATATAATGTAGGATACATCAAACTTAATCTTGTTTTGAGCAAATTGGAACAAGTAACTAAAGGTCAATGAAGTTTCCATCGGATTATTCAGCAAAAAATCATGGACAAGAATGGAACAGGGCAAATCAATTCAAGGCTTAAACTTTTTTCCCATTAGTAGGCTGCTTGAAAAAACAAAACATTGGATAAACGACTTGCAACAGAAGCATAGAAAACCTTTAAGGCAGGGGTTCCCAACCGGGGGTACTCATACCCCTTGGGGGTACGAGATTAAACATCAAGGGGTACGAAGATCCTAGTGCCACAGAGCAGCTTTTCAAACAGATTTTACAGTAGGCTATAGTTTTATTTTGGAATTGTAGATATTATGCCATTTGCTATGAAATGCCTTTGCTATAAAAAAAAAATTATCTACAAGTAATTGTTGTTATTTGGTAGATACAATTTGGGTAGAGGTAACTTTTTTTTAAACCATAAACAGACATAACCCAGCAACAACACTATTATACATTTAACATTATAAAAAAAAACAATCAGCTAACGTTTTCGGCTAATCATACTGCCCTATTCAAGCCTAAAAGAAAAATATTTTTAAAAGAAATACTAAAGAATAATACACAAAGAGAATAGAGGTAAAATTAATTAATTGTTCAGAAAAAGACTCAAGCAAATTGTTATTGAAGCCATGACAGTGTTTCTGAACAATTAATTAATTTTACCTCTCAAATACTTGACCCGTTGTGCTGCGTAAGTTTCAGTTATCACTTTGTGTGAGCTAGTTAAGCAAGTTACTCAAATGTTTAAATTTGTCCATATTTTTGTTGTGATAGTGTATTATTCTTTAGTATTTCTTTAAAAAATATTTTTCTTATAGGCTTGAAAAGAGCTGTATAATTAGCCGAAAACGTTAGTTTATTGTTTTTGTTTTTATAATGTTAAATGTAGTGTAGTTGCTGGGTTATGTCTGTTTATTTGGTAGGCTAAGAAGCCTCATTGTCTCATAAACAACGTGTTTTTTACTTGCTGTTGCTGAAAATGAAATTGGAAACCTTGCTAATTTTCCTTGTCTTGATCAAATTGCAAATAACTCTTTGCTGCAAAATGTCAAAAATTCAATTATTTCCGAGTTAAAGATGCTGATTGATTCTTTCGATGGTTACTTTTTTGCTGGTGAATTGAATTATTTCCAGCATTGGATTGTAGGCTAAATCCATTTCTTTTTGATTTAACACAAGTGTCGGATGAGGATAATTTGAAGAACATCATCGAAATAATAAGCTGCCAAAAATTGAAACTGCTATTTGAAAAATCAAAGTTAGATGATTTTTGGTGCTTTGCTATGAATCTTTCCCAAGTCTTGCTATGGAAGCCATGACAGTATTAATTCTCTTTTCAACAACTTATTACTGTGAAAGTGGCTTTTCAACCATGATGTATATCAAGAATAAGTACAAAAATTGTCTGCAACAGTGCAACAGGAAGATGATTTACGTGTTGCCTTGAGTAAAATCGAATCAACGTTTGAGCGAATTTTATCAATGAAGCAACAACAAATATCTTACTGAGAAGTGACAAACAAAATAACTGAAATTTAATTTCTTTTGGTAATTTTTGCATGTTTGTGTGAAATATCGGTTTAACGTTTAATTGAGCTATAAAAGCAATTTAATTTATAGCAATATATGCCTGAAAAATTCAATCAGGATTTTTTTGGGGTACGAAGAAAGGTCCATGTCTTTTAGGCGTAGACAGTTAGGCGCCAGTCAAATAGGTGCGCACACTGTGGCGTCTGGATATTTAGGTGTAGAGCAGTGTGGCGCCCTTTCATTTAGGTGCTATTCCTAGTAAAGTCTGCAGATTGTATCAGCTTGGCAGGTAGGGCAATGCTTTTCACACAAAATGTTATATTGAACAGAAAAATACGTTGTTTTGTTAATGCGAGTGTGGAGATGAGGTGCGAGACAATGCTCTGATACACTTGATATTAGCACATCTTCACGGGACATTTGCTATGCATCCTGAACACAGGTTGCAGCTAGATGGAACCTTACTTAATCTGTTATCTTTCGCAATTACGTCTACTCGAGATGGATTGGTCGTGTGGCGAGTATGTATGAGACAACTCTCTACTACATGAATTCATTTCTATAGGGCATATCAACCCTGGCTACATGTTGCAAGCATAATGGTGTGACTTTGCTCGTTATTAAACCTAGGGGGTTTTGACGGAAAACTAAATTACTCTTCACTCAAGCCTACCACTCGCTTGAATACAGGCTACGATGTATTTTTTACTGATGTTTAGTGTAATTATTATATGACTCACTAAAAGTGAACTCAGTCATGTTCGGCAACTTGAATAATTAATTGATAAAGCTTTCGCCGACGCAAACCTGGACTAACAACAAATAAATGCCGAACACGCGCATTAAAATAGAATATATGTTTCTGTTCAATATAACATTTTGTATGGAAAGCACTTCCGGATAAAGCAGCTTCACTCACGGAAGCCATGACATTTGTTCTGTTTAATATAACATTTTGTGTGAAAAGCATTGCCCTACCTGCCAAGCTGATACAATCTGCAGACTTTACTAGGGATAGCACCTAAATGAACGGGCGCCACAGTGCTCCACACCTAAATATCCAGACGCCACAGTGTGCGCGCCTATTTGACCGGCGTCTAACTGTCTGCGCCTAAAAGACTTGCTCCCACGAAGAATGCTCTGACCTGACAAAGGGGAACGGACAGCAAAAAAGGTTGGGAACCCCTGCTTTAAGGGGTGTGAAGTTTTCTGACAAGGTGGAAAGAGTAAAAAAAACAGAAAATCCTTTAAATTTGGATGTTAATTTTTTGCTTTCAGCCACAAACACAATTATAAAAAAGTTAAGAGGATGTGGAGATTTGTAAAGTTATTAAGGCCCCGATCAAACGAAAATGGAAAACGCCATACTCAAGTTTCACCCTTGTTTGGGATCATCTATGGTCCAATTATCCATGTGTCTCGAGCAGCAATCGAACCTCCCACTTGATGGCATGTGTCAAGACAATGAAGCTTATTTAACTGCAGTCTTACTCTGTGCAATGCCACGGAGGGTTGCTGATTTTTTTTTCGACTACACAGAAGCACATGAATCCACAAGGCTAATACCCTCCACATAAGGAACCTCACCATCACGATTTTGAATTGCACATCATAAGCATCACAATCACTAATTACTTGCATCATCAATCAATTGCAGGCAAATCCAAATATAGACGAATTAAGGATCAAACCATATGAATAATTGGATATGGACCACTGATGAATGATCTCCAACAAAGTAAAAATTGCTCTCGCAGGTTTATTTTTACTTGAAAGCATTGTTGATTTACCTTTGTTTAATGACAACTCACACTATCACCATAGTAGCTTATCTAAAGATGCAACAACTTTGCTATGACAGCAGTCCAACACAGAATGTGCATTGGGCAAACTGAGTGATTGACTGATCATAAAAGACGTTATATGTACTTGTTTCGGTAATATGCTCTTTTGATGTAATAGGGTAAGAATGAAAAGCTCCAATTCCAGCAAAGAGAGAAATACATCAAAAAAGATTGGAAATCGCTGGTTTAGTAGCTGATTGTAGCGTTTTTTATAATTGTAGTTCTAAGTAAAATCTTACACATACAAATTCATCAAAATTAACTTAAAACACAAAATATGACAAACCTGAAGCAATTCTTCATTCAAAACTTCACTTTTGTTGGCTCTAAAGAAAACATTTTATTTAAAATACTACCTTTTCTTGGTTAATGTAAACCAAATACAGAACACATAACTTACGGTAAAGTGAGTGATGGAAAATTAATATTATAAAATAAATTGCAAACACAGTTGTAAAGTGTGAAAGCCATTTTAGAATATTTTGTAGAGCTCGACCGATATCACTTTGTCAGGCCGATGCCAATACCAATGTTTATGAAAATTTTAGGCCGATACTGATATATATCAACTACGAAAAATTTGTTACCAACAAAGTTATTAAAGTGCCCCTGACAGGTTGGACCTACCTATAGTAACTTTTCTAAGCCTTTCCTAGCGCAGAATTATGCTTAGCGAACGTTTTAATTTTAACCTCGAAGTTCGACTGGTTAGGGCGAAATTTACACAAAACGATTACTCCGCAGCGCCACCACAGGCAAAACTCCATATTTTACTGCTCTGGGACGACTTTGGTGGTGTTACGTCATCCTGGGTGGGCGTCGTTAGCGACGGATGAAACTAATGCTTTTTAGATGCAATTGGTGGATCACAGTTTGGTCGGAGTTGGTACAAGCTTTTTTCAAAGATTTATTGTTTTTTGCAGTTTAATAAAACTGTACTGGATGCGTTCCTACAAAACCTAAAATATACTTGAAGTGAAAAATGAAGAAATCGTACGAACCATCATTCATATTTAATTCATCATCATTCATCACTATTCATAAATAAATAAAAGTTCTCTCTCCCTCTCATAATGTGCCTTCAGTTGGCCATTGAAATCCGGTGTAACGGCCATCTGGACTTGAGAATTGTTTCAGATTCGCCAAACAATGCATGACGGCAGCACAATCCGATTGTTGCTTCCGAGAGCATCACCTTATAGTATCCACTCCAATACATGCCTGTAAGCGACTAATTACCGATTCTGCCTGCAACGAAATAAAATCACTTCTTTTAGTGTGCATTCTTTAGAGTTTATGGCTTTTTCTCTAGTTCTTCCTGCTCCTCATAAAAAAAGTCCTCAGAACTGCAGGATGTAAGTGTGGCGTAAAATCGGTCAAATTGGTAACACAGCTAGATGTGTCTTTCTTCAAAAGTTCTTTCGTCTGTAGCACTTCATGGCAATATACACATTCATTGGGCTGTATAATGTTCTGCCTTTACTCACTAGTACACTTTGCTTGCTTACAGTTTCTTTTTAATAATCGTAAAATCCGTTTGCATGTGCGAAGTAACATAAATCCGTTTGCATGTGCGAAGTAACATAAATACACACCGGTTCATGCAATATCAATATGAGAATATAAATGAAAGGGACTCATGAATACTACAGGCTGGGACATAGACTCGCACTTGTGGCAAACGCACCACCTAGAGTTCCCAGCACGCCACTCATTGCTGGGAAGATCCAAATCGGGTTGGTGGTGTTAACAAAATCATCTCCAGTGAAGTGAAGAGAACATATACGACTAGTTTTGTATGGTCCATCCACTTTCGAACACTTGAAGAAAACTTTGACTATTTTCTTCTCGGCATCTTGTTTTGTTTGAAAGCATGAAAAGATAGCACACGTCTTTGTCACTGCAGGCATTACCTCAACCATAAATTAAAAGTAATGTTTGCGAGATACTGCTGTTACACTGCAAGCCAGATTAGGAGAAATAAAAAATTATTAAAAATGTAGCCCTACAACTTACAAGAGTTTAGAAAAACTGCAATTTTAATTGAATTGAGATGCTGTTTGATAAAAATAAACTCAACCTATTTGATCTAAACCTGATAGTAATAATAAGTTGACTTTTTCATTTCAGTAATTCTCATTTTGCACATGCTTTTTAGACCAATAGAGCCACACACGTTGACGTTTTGCAGTAGTCGTACCCTACCTTACTAACTCACCACAGAGAAAGAAAGAATCCTTTCCACCCATGATGATGTCACAGCGGTGTTGCCGTTTTTATTTTCGCAATTGAATGAGTATCAGATTTGCCGAAAGTGAACGAAAGTTTGCAAGCGTGTAACATAGTAGCCTGTTGATATTTTTTATGATTTTCTGGTTAGGAAAGTTTGTTAGTGTCATCTCTTTGGTATCTTAGGTAAATTTAACGAATTTATTTTCCTGTCAGAGGCACTTTAAGCAACAAACCAGTCCCCTGAACCAGTCCAAGAAAGTTTGTGCATTGGTTGCTGTAATGGAAAAATCATTCTTACCGTAACACTAATCACAAAAAAAAACACCAAACAAAAAAGAAACAACCAAATGCAATAGCCTACTGTTTTGTGTTCAATTCAATAATCAAAGTTCAACAGTTTCAAATTGTAGTTAAAAAAACATAGTTTCCAGGCCTCGAAATTTGTACTTTTTTCCGGCGGTCAAGCATGTCCTACCGGACTGGCCCTTTCAGCGGACATTTAATATCTCAACCGAACATATTTTTTGCATACGTAGATTTTGCACAAAATTACACTACAGTATTGTGTAGTCGTGTTTGTAGAAGATTTTCTACAACAGAATAACTCTGCAATGGTTGATGGCTTAATTAATCGACCCTGAAGTAGGCTATACTGGAACAGATTGCTTGCAAATAAATCAGTGCGTTAATGACAGTCGTGTAATGACGCAATAAACACAATTGAAAACAACAATCCAAATTTCCTCATTACAAAAGCAACTACGATCACTTATTCCGTGGTTTTTGCGTTATAGAATCGTTGTGCCAAGCGATTACTGCCGGCGTGGGGTCGTAAATCTCCAGCTCAGGATCGTCCAGACAAATGCGCATTAGTGACTCAATAGTGTTAGCCCTCAATAGTGTTAGTGTTAACTAATTAACACAATAGTGTTAGTCTAACACCCTCCCTTCTGTGCAGAAATTCTATTTCTATCAGTATCAGCGTGAATAAGGTCGCCACATTCGCCTAAGCACAGGCGGAACTCAGCTGAGACTTGCTTCTCTGTGACGTTTCTTTTTAACAAACGATCAATGTAACGCAATAATCCTCATTGTTAAAATTAGAATACATATCCTGCCGAAAAGTTCCGACAATTTTATTTCAAGGCAACATTGCACAAGGCGTTGAAATGATGTAAAAATGGCTACTTTTGCCATTAGCTCGTTAACCACGCCACTCTAATGTGATCTTTAAAGCAACTGCCTGTACTATTAATTGTTTCAGCTCCGTATTTGTTCGCGTTAAACAAACAATTGTAACAATTCAAATTTAAAATATATTTTTTCTGCATTAGCTCTATTTTTGTCAAAAATTTTGCGGCGGTCATTTAGGACCGACCAATGAGTCGGCTTCGGCAGACATTCGAGGTCATTCCGGAGGTCATGTCCGCCATGACCGCCGGAATTTCGAGGCCTGGTTTCTCAGCATTCATACCAAGAAGAGAACATCTTTTGTTATCGTAAATCAGTCCAACACAACAAAGACCGGTGTCACCACCCGGAATGGCTCGTTTCGGTGAGTCCGATCCCTTAACGGGGGATTTTTTCAATTTTTTTTTTTAATTATTGGGTACCGTAGCCTAATTATCATTGCCATTTTAGGGTTAGGGATTAGGGTTAGGGGTTAGAGGTTAGGAACTCACCAAATCGGACTCACCGAATCGAACTCACCGAATAGTAGCAGACCCGTCACCGCCACCAGCCAGATAAACAGAAGCACAACCAGGCAGCACCAATTAAATAGGCAGCTAGAAGAGCGCCCTTCCACGTGCTGCGTGCAAAAATGGATTGTGTGCAGCCGCTTGCACGTAATTAAAATGAGAGAGTTTAAATGCGCGTTTGAGCAACTCGTGCTTCTTCTAAAGGCATGTATGACTGGTTTTGAGTGTGCTTTTGCTGGCCGATTTTTATCAGCAAAAAATAGCCGATACAATATATCGGCTACTCCTGATATCGGCCGATAAATATCGGCTGACCCATATATATATATCGGTCGAGCTCTAATATTTTATTTCTCGCCATATGAGAAACAAGATAAGTTAAATCGTATTGATAAAATTTAGTCCAATACTGTTGACGTCAACAAGCATATAAACATATGCATAATATGTTCCATTCCATACTCTTCATCTTGAAAGTTGTATATATCCACAGATCTACTTTACCATACAGTATTGTATTTTGAGTGCTACTAAGCTAGTAAATATTAAATAATTGTTCATTTGAACTCAACTTGACGGTACATGACATCTGGGCAAGACCAACTGGGAGAAACCAAGTGGGCTGTTTTTTTTTCGCTGAGAGTTTTCGGTCCTTTGTCCGAAATGACTTGAAAAAATTCGGTCATTTTTACTTATATATTTCCTTTCAAGTATGTAGCTGATACAAACCAAAATTTGCACTTCCTGACTAGCTACAACATTAAGTTTCGCTGAGAAACGTTGTTGTGTTTTATCTGAGAATGTTAGAACAGACACACGTTTCTTCAACGTTCATCAGCGAAACTGCAACACCGGGCGGCAGAAATCTTTTATTGCACACTAACACGCGTTCAAAATAACGCAAAACCAAAATACAGTACAACGGAAAGGAATAAAAACAAGAATGACCAAATAAAAAAACACGTTACGCTCTAATGGTTCGCAATTACAAAATGATTTAACTCCTCAACAATTTCACCGCTTACGTTGTAGCATGCTCGCTTCGCGTTACTGTGCCAGTGCGGCAGTGCGCCACTGTGCCAGTGCGCGTATGATGTGTCATAATTGAAAGTTTTGTATGATGCAGCATTTAACCTCATTGAATGCTCATTTAACCTGTTTCAATGCTTCCCTTGCTTCCAATTCAGCTGAATTGCAGGACAATGCAGCACAATAGCCAACATTGCAGCACAATGGGCCAAGGTAGACCAGTGTTAAGCTACATTGTCTATGTTGTGACAATCCAGTCCTTGAAATTAGCGGCGGCAGTGCTGCGGCACGCGTCAGTTACCCTGGTAAATGCAGTCTACAAAATTAGCATATTTTTACTTGGCAAAAACGTTGCTTAGACCAAACGGAAAAAGTTGAAATTGCCTCAGCAATTGCTGTGAACGTTTATTACGACAAAATTGTACCAAAACATATAAAATGCGAAGCGAAAAATATACTAGAGTAGTCTATCACGACCCCACTGTCTGATTTGTTGTGATGTAATAATACCAAAAGTAGCGATAAAGTGAGCAACGAGATACGCACGGTATTACGGTAATTCACGAGAACTTTAGCTGACTAGGATACGCATACTAGGATATTCCACAATATCGTTTCTTTTATAGTTGAAATTATCGAAGCTTTAGATGAGTGGGGTTTAGACCTAACCACTGAGATCGTAAATCATATTTATGACACCGGAAAGACCCTAGTGATATGGTGCGTTCCATATTCATAACTTTACCAAAGAAAACCGGAGCAACAGAATGCTCACTCCAAAGAACAATCAGCCTTGTGAATCACCTAACAAACATCTTACTCCGAATCATGATGATGAGATTGAGACCAAAACTACAATAGGAAATTTCAACAGCAGAGTTTTTATTTGTTCCAGACAAAGGGACCACAAAAGGAATTTTTACATTAAAAATGATAACATGGAGCGATGTATGTCCGATTATTTTGTTTATTTAGAGAATTTTGTATTTTATTCCACGATATCGTTTCTTTTGCATTCTTGCATTTTATCCAGTGTTTACCTTTGAGTGCCTTCCCAGACGGCAAAATTCTTCATTTTTACATTGATTCAACGTCTGCAGACGTTCGAATCAATGTAAAAATGAAGAATTTTGTTGTCTGGGGTCGTTCAAAATATGTGTTTTACATCAAAACAACAGTTTTCATGATTAACAATAGGGGTTAATGAGATAAAGTCTCAGCAAAAACCTGTCAACTGAAAAAAGACAGTTGCCAAATAGCGTTTGCCATAAAAGATGAAGTTAAAACCTAAGTGGCAGTTTAGAGTAACTTATAATTTTTAAATAATTAATTTTAAAAATTAATAATAATTACCGTATTTTACGGACCATAAGGCGCACTTTAAATCCTTTTTTTCCTCATAAATTGATCGTGCGCCTTATGGTCCGGTGCGCCTAATGTATGGATCAAGTGCGGTAGTGCTGTATTGCCTACACTCAAAACCAGTACCGATACTACTATTATATATGGTCCGGTGCGCCTTATGGTCCGGTGCGCCTTATGTATGAACAAAAAACTGATCAAAGCAATTTATTGACAGTGCGCCTTATAGTCGGGTACGCCTTATGGTCCGTAAAATACGGTACCGTGAAACCTTACAACTTTGCCCGGGTGGACAACTTTGCCCAAAATTTGTGACTTGTATATCCAACCACAATGCGGTTTTCATGATTTATTGGTTTTGTTTAATGAATGATATTGTTAAATATGAATATTTTATCAATTGTTTCAGCAGAAAAAAATAACTTTGTAAGATTATTTTCATTAAGTTAATTCCAAATGAAAATACAAGGGAAAAAAATGCAAAAACTATGTGTCGGAAATTTCACATGGGGGTCAAAGGTCATTTACCCATGCAGAGTGTTTTCCATATGCAAAGCTTCTATATTTATTCATGAGTATGTGCAAATGAGTTTTTATTAAATTCAAAGAAGTTGGATATTTTTTTGGGCATTTTAGTGGTTGTGACCCCTTATTTTTTGCTTTGGGTACAACTTTGCCCACTCCTCATGATCACTCCAGCAAATACAAACTGCCTATTTCTTGCATATAACTTTTATAAAGTTTGTACCTAAGGTCATGAACTTGATTACAGGTCACTAAGAGACACATTGCTGTGATTGGTTAAAATAGCATCATGAATATGAGGTGATACCTCATTCAGCTAAATCTCTAATTGCTAGCAGTTTTTAAATCAGCAGAAACAAGCGGGATTGATGGCTATGATTTTTTCTCTGTTGTTTAGTTATAATTTTTAGGATAAGCTTGCACACAGCTCTGGTTCCAGAGCTACAGCTGGCTCCATCACTAGTGCAGTCTACCAGGTTGACGTTCCAAATCACCACATTTTGGCACTATATGACATCTGACGACGTTGTGCAGAAAAAATATGGGAATCTATATCAATGCCGACATGGAAACAACAGCAGCTCTTTCAAAACCAAACAAAGATGAATTAATGGTGTCTAATTGGGTAGTGGTGGAATTTAATATTGGTTCAACCTCCCGAAACACAACTGGTGACAATAGCAAATTGTATGCAGGCCAAATCACAAAAAAAGTTTCCAATTCAGTTTAAGTCAAATTCTTAAGGCCCCCATACAATTTGTCTTGTGACAAGTACTCATGGCCCTTGAATAAGGATCAGACCTTTGTGGACTTTGATGCCATATCTCGCGTTCTTCCAGAACCAATCTTTGATCGACGAAACAATATTTTCTTTTCTGTGTAATTTGTCACAAACTGTAAAACATGTATTGTAATCGTTTTGCTGTTGGTATCCAAAAATTCATTTTTGTAACATCCACTGTTGCCGCTGTGTCACAGAAAGGTGCATGATTGATGATACTGTCGTTCAGTAGTTGTTCATATTTCTTTACTGTTTATGTTAGCAATTTCTATTCAATAATTATTATTGTAACTGTCTCCGCCGCCAGTGTAGCCAAATCGTTTGGCATCCGCTGGCTTCGATCAGTCTTTCAACAAGGTTGATAGGATCTCCATTCTGTTTTGTCCTTTGCGATGTTTTGCAATCGATGGAGATGTGGTGTGCTGAGCAAGGATCCCAGGCCAGCTTTTCTGATGTCAGATCTCAGCAGTTGTAATAAATTGGTACGGTGACGTCCGGTTCGGCCTTGGTACTTTTTGCTGCCAATTATTGCAAATTCAAGGGCTTTCTGAGGAGGTGAGTCCTGGTGAAGTCTCAGAATGTGTCCAAACATGTTCCATCTCATGGTGGAGATCTTGCAAGACAATGGTTCACTGTTGCATATTTTGTAGAGATTTTTGTTCGAGATAAGACTGTTTGGCCAAGTATGACCAGTTATGACACGTAAATGTCTTCGATGACAGGCATCCAATCTTTCAAGACTTGCTTTGGTAACAGACCAGCTATTACAGTTGTAGATCATAATTGGGATGCAGTACGCGTTGTACAATCTTAGTCGCAACTGTAATGGGATTCTCGATCTCTTGCTCCATAGTTTCCAGTGTGATCTGAAAGCGACATTGCCTAAATTGCAGCGGGATTTGACATCGGCAGTGCTGCACAATAATGATCCCAAAAGTTTGTGTGTACGCCATTTTTCGTTTCCTCGAATCGGTAGGCTATCAGTATCAGTTTCATTTGTGTCTGCAAGAAATATGTGGGTGAATTCAGTTTTAGTCTCATTCATGAAAAGATTGTAGTTTTTCAGGTTCTTTGTAGCAATAGATTGTAGCATATCAAGTGGCTGTCTTTCCTCATCCAGAAACTCAACATCGTCTGCATACTCCATTTCCAAAGGCATGCATGTGTCAGATATAGGGGGGTTTGGTCTGGAGGACTGCTCTCGCACTGAGCTCAATGCTGCAGATAGGTAGCAGGTGAAGAGTATTGGGGAGAGGCTGTCTCCTTGAGGGGAACCGATGGTAGTCTCAAAGTTTGCGGATATTTCGTTGTTAATGCGCACATACAGTTTCGTGCCAGCTAGCAGGGCGCGGGTTAGTCGCAGTTCATCTTCATCACAGCCAGCTTGGTCTAAAATTTGAAGGATTTTTTTGCGTTTGATGGTGTCAAAGGCTTTGGACATATCTATTCCCATTTTGTGGAAGTCCCATTTTCTAGCCATTACCACTGAAACGAGCATACGTTGTGCCCAGACAATGTCAGCACAGCTTCTGCCACGTTTGAAACCGCTTTGGAAGGGTCCTGTGAAGCTGTCAATTTTGTCTCTAATCCGATGCAAAATGATGATGGAGAGGATTTTTCTGATGCTATTGAGGAGCACAATGGGTCGAAGATTAGCTGGTGGTCCTTTTGGTTTCTTGGGTTTTGGTATAGCAATTAGTATGCCTTCGCCGATGGTGTCTACTGGTTTGTGTTGTTTGAAAGATTCATTAATAGTCTGTGATATTAAACCGGAGGTTATGTCTTTGGAGAATTTGAAGAGTTCGTTGTTGACGTTATCAGGGCCAGCAGCACGACGGTTTTTCAAAGAAGAAATTGCTGCAGACACTTCCTCAGTGGTTATTGGTGTTTGCAAGGGTCTTGCTTCTCCGGTGAATGGTTGTATTGGTTCATCATCTGAATCTGTAAATTGTTGCTGAAACCATTTTCTTACAATCTCTACTTTGCTTTTGTCTGAGAGCACAAAACTGCCATTGACATCTTGAATCATGATGGGGGTAGGAGGCTTTCTCGCTTTAAGTAGTTTTGCTGCTTGGAACATTTTACTGCTGTCTTCAGATGCGGATATTTCTTCTGCCAAAGAGTTGGCTTTTTCTATTGCAACCTCCTTTAATCTTTTAGATATGCTGTGTAGGATGTTTGTACGTTTCTTTCGGAGGTTAGAGCGTTCCATGTTGTTTGTGCTTTGATAAATTTGTAGCCTTAAGGCTTTTTGTTGTTTGGACAGATCTGCTACTTGTTGATCAAACGTATGTTGTGGTGGGTTGCTTCTTGTGATGCCGGCAGCTTTTATGGCTGAAACTTTCATGCAGTCAAGTAGATGGTTTATAGTTGTGTTTGGATCATCGTTGCGGTCTAATTCGCTCAACATATTCTTCAGAATTTTCCTATATGATTGCTGGGTCTTTCGATCATCTCTCAGACGATGGATGTTGATTCTCTGTTGCTTGGATTTCTTTGGATGGCGTTTGTGAATTAAATGAATTTTATCAATTCTTAGTTTCGTGGAAACAAGCTTGTGGTCAGAGTTTAGGTCCGTGCCTGCAAAAGACCTTGCGTTTTGTAGTAGAGGGCGTGCTTTCTGTTGACAGATGACGTAGTCAATTTGGTTGTAAATAGGCTTACTTAAGTTGGGGTTGTTTGGATCTTTAATAAATCCCGTCCAGGTAGTGCGGTGTCTGCTTGGGTGTTGAAAGGCAGTGTTGCTAGCAAAGTAACCATTGGCAGAAAGGAAATCCATGAGTGCATTACCGTTCAGATTGCGTTGGCCAGTGCCGTAACTGCCCAGGCATGCGTTTAGGCCCGTGTCAATGTCATCTTGGGTAAGCTTTCCGAGTTTGGAGTTCATGTCGCCACATATAAAAGTAAGCCAGTTAGCGGGGGTGGAGCTAGCAGTGTGAAGTTCTGCATAGAAATTTTCAAGATTTTCTGGTGTTTCTGCTGCTCTTTCAGAGGTTGGTCCATAGGCGTTGATCAGTCGCATTTTTGTTAGACTACCATTTCGAGTTGGAATAGCGAGGTCCATAATTGCAATTCTGTCGCTAACGTACTTATAGTTCACAACGTGGTTGATCAGTCTTTGGCCAATAATAAATCCCAAGCCATAATGAACTGATTTGTTTTGTTGCAGCAGGACAAGTTTGTGCCCTGTTTGTAAGTTGACTTCTTGGTGGTCCTTGATTTTGGTTTCTTGAATGCATAAGAGGTCAATATTGTAGCTTTGGCAGTCTTTGCCCAGAGTTTGCTTTTTGGTTTCAGCATTAAGGCCTCGTACATTCCATGTGCCGATGGTGATTTCCCATGGTATAGTGTTGGGCCTTGAAGGTGCTTGTTGAAAGTTAGACATCTTTCCGAGGTTGGGCCGAGGGTTTATCCTTTTACCACCCACTCGGTGTTTATGCGGCTGTCAGCCCGCAAGCCTAGACGATGATTAGCTTCCTGAAAAATCAGTACTGACAGGGTGAACCGCGAGAAGGTTATCGTCTTTCCCACCGTCTTTCCCATTCAATAAACAAGTTGATTTCAATATACGATCATTAAGCCTGGTGTGGCTAATCGCGACCATGAGGGTAACCAATTGTATAAAGTCCCTACCAATTAGGCAGAAAGTTATTTTTCTACTGTAAGTTATTTTTAAAAACACTGCTTGTGGGCAAAGTTGTATAATACCATGTTAAAATTGCTTGATCCACAACTAAATGTGTAAAATATAGCCAAAAAACTAGCTGTGGGCAAAGTTGCCACTTTGTGGACAACTTTGCCCAGCAAAATAAAACAAAAAAAAAAATAATGAAAAAGATTACGTCTGATAATTTAAGTTGTTGCATGCTTTAGCACATGTCTTTGCACACCAGATAAGCCATTGCAACAAGAATTACCTCCTTTACAACAAAATTTACAACATATAATTGTCAGCTAACTCATGATATCTGGGCAAAGTTGTAAGGTTTCACGGTACTAATAAACTTTTTTAAAAAATTCAAAAAATCTCCGAATAAGGAACTCTCCGAAAAAGGCTGTCTCCGAATAGGGAACTCTCCGAATCGGACTCGCCGAATAGTAGCAGACCCTCACCGACAACCTCATAGGACAATAATGGAAATGGTTTGAAATTGGTTTGAATTTTTCAATTGGCCAATCCGAAACACAACCATTTAGTTTTGATCCAATCTTTCCTGAGAAAGTAGTAGGGCTACGTGTTGTCCCGTGTATAGCAACAAACACATGTTGCAATGGCAGTTCATTGCAGTATAGAAGGCATATCACTCACTGCAATGGATGTTCTACCTTCTCTTCCAATGCTCTAATTAAGCCATCAGTTCCTACAACTGCAAGTTTGTCGCCCAGTTTAGTGTCCTTGATGGCATCATTGACGTGTTTTGCAGTTATTCTTCCTTTCCCATCCTCAGGTGTGACACGAGTCAAATAATACTCTCCTGGTTCTCCAACAATGACATAGTGCTCTTCCAGGATTGACTGTAAATGGATTTTGAAATATAGTCTATGTTGTTCCTCTTGTAATTCGAAAATGGACGACAATTCCACAATCCACACAGTAGGCTACTTGTGGTTGAGAGCAAAATGATAAAATATCAGTTTCTTCCATTTAAATCATTTTCTGTTGCATTTATGGTTAAAATTGCTCTTAGAGCAGATAGAAACATGTAGCTTCTGAATCTTTTAAGACCAATTTGAACTTTCTAGCATGTACGGTTGTAAAGTTATGCGGATTTCATGACGTTTGACCCTGTCGCGACCCCTAGGGTCGGGTGGCACGGCCAATTAAAAGTGCCACACCCCAAAATCAATTTTAATGGTAATTTTAATGGTAAATTTTCCAAAATTTTAAAACGTTGCCAAGACCCTATTTTTGATTGGTTGTTTGGCTGAAATTTAGTAGAAATGTTGTTGAAAAATTTCAGTACAAAATATTAAAGGGGTTGGGAGGTATTTAATGTGAAACATGGGTCGAAATGAAAAAAAGCAAAAAGTGGGGTCTTTTTAACATCTCAGTTACCCATGACCCCATTGAAAATTTGCACTGAAATTTTGTTCACATATTCACTAAGATATGACAAGTCTACCATGCAAAATTGATCCATGGTTCTCAATGTTTTCTTATAGAAAGTATGCGTCAAAGTTTGGACAAAAACGCTAAAAATTACAAATGAAAAATTTAAGGGGAGTAGGGGTGATCATTATTTTATCTTGCTATAAGCTACATAAAGTTTTCTTGGTGACAGTAGCAATATTATGTGCTTGACAAACGACATTGTAAACCAATAAATAATTTTTGCAAGACGTTTTATGCAAAAAGTTTAAGACATTATTATCTTTATGTGTTTTACACTGGCCGATATCTTTTTTTTCGTACTTTTGGTATTAAATTTTCTTTAATTGCAATCAAGAAGAAGTACCATCAGAATGCTAAGTTAATGCAAGTCGTAGTACCTGATAAGCTGACACACACAGACTATTAGGAAAAATTGGTGTGTTCCATTTCTAACAAAAAATGCATCATGAGTTTTTGCAATAATTGCCCTGGCAGAGAATGTTTGAAGAGCTATTTAATTGATACATTCAGCAACAAATATGATCTTGATGATACTATAAGGTACAAGCAATGGGCTCATACTGATAGAACGACATTATCTGAGCAGCTAAAAGGCCTGGATGACTTTTTATTGAATCAGTGTCTGACACAGGCCTCGAAATTTGTACTTTTTTCCGGCGGTCAAGCATGTCCTACCGGACTGGCCCTTTCAGCGGACATTTAATATCTCAACCGGACATATTTTTTGTTTGCAAATAAATCAGTGCGTTAATGACAGTCGTGTAATGACGCAATAAACACAATTGAAAACAACAACCCAAATTTCCTTATTACAAAAGCAACTCCGATTATTTATTCAGTGGTTTTCGCGTTATACTGTAGAATCGTTGTGCCAAGCGATTACTGCCGGCGCGGGGTCGTAAATCTCCATGTCAGGACTGTCCAGACAAATGCGCATTAGTGACTCAATAGTGTTAGCCCTCAATAATGTTAGTGTTAACTAACTAACACAATAGTGTTAATCTAACACCCTCCCTTATGTGTAGAAATTCTATTTCTATCAGTATCGGCGTGAATACGGTCGCCACATTCGCCTAAGCACGTGCGGAACCCAGCTGAGACTTGCTTCTATGTGACGTTTATTTTTAAAAAACGATCAATGTAACGCAATAATCCTCATTGTTAAAATTAGAATACATATCCTGCCGAAAAGTTCAGACAACTTTATTTCAAGGCAACATTGCAAGGCGTTGAAATGATGTAAAAATGGCTACTTTTTCCATCAGCTCGTTAACCACGCCACTCTAATGTGATCTTTAAAGCAATTGCCTGTACGGTACTATTATTGTTTCAGCTACGTATTTGTTCGCGTTAAACAAGCAATTGCAACAATTCAAATTTAAAATAGGCTATATTTTTGCTGCATTAGCTCTATTTTTGTCAAGAATTTTGCGGCGGTCATTTATGACCGACCAATGAGTCGGCTTCGGCAGACATTCGAGGTCATTCCGGCGGTCATGGCGGACATGACCGCCGGAATTTCGAGGCCTGCTGACACCTTTCTTGCTTTATTTATTATTTATATATTTACTTGCATCAGACTCAACTCAAGGTGATCCATATTACAATCAAACATAAAAAGTAGAAACAAAGCAGATACTCAACTCCGAAGAGCTGAGTTGCATTGTACCAAATATATACAGCTTGGAAGATCCATCACTTCATTAGCAAATCATAACCGAGTTACTTGAAACAAATTAAACAAAATTTAGCTGATGATGAAGTCGTAGTACAGTATTATATATTATACTTGATTTTGCTGAGAACTACCCATTCATTGTCCAAGATGCTGTGCAGGGGTTCCATTGGGACATCACTCAAGCAACCCTTCACCATTTTGTAATATACTACAAAAAAGATGGAGCTCTAACATTAAATAGTTTGGTTGCAATATTAGATCACTTGGAACATTCAAGCACAGTGCATGCATTCATTAACCAAATAATTCCACTTATCAAATCACTTGGTTATGTGAAAAAAATAATCTATTTCAGCGATGGTGCTGCTTCACAATACAAAAACCGTAAAAATTTTATCAATCTTTGCCATCATTGAACGATTTGGGAATTGAAGCTGAGTGGCATTTCTTTGCTACATCTCATGACCAATAGGGTGGAGTGAAAATTTTTTTTCTCTCAAATCAAAAAAGTGGGGTTCTAAAAACTTGGCATTTGACCTAAAATTACCATTAAAATTGATTTTGGGGTGTGGCACTTTTAATTGGCCGTGCCACCCGACCCTAGGGGTCGCGACAGGGTCAAACGTCATGAAATCCGCATAACTTTACAACCGTACATGCTAGAAAGTTCAAATTGGTCTTAAAAGATTCAGAAGCTACAGGTTTCTATCTGCTCTAAGAGCAATTTTAACCATAAATGCAACAGAAAATGATTTAAATGGAAGAAACTGATATTTTATCATTTTGCTCTCAACCACAAGTAGCCTACTGTGTGGATTGTGGAATTGTCGTCCATTTTCGAATTACAAGAGGAACAACATAGACTATATTTCAAAATCCATTTACAGTCAATCCTGGAAGAGCACTATGTCATTGTTGGAGAACCAGGAGAGTATTATTTGACTCGTGTCACACCTGAGGATGGGAAAGGAAGAACAACTGCAAATACCGTCAATGATGCCATCAAGGACACTAAACTGGGCGACAAACTTGCAGTTGTAGGAACTGATGGCTTAATTAGAGCATTGGAAGAGAAGGTAGAACATCCATTGCAGTGAGTGATATGCCTTCTATACTGCAATGAACTGCCATTGCAACATGTGTTTGTTGCTATACACGGGACAACACGTAGCCCTACTACTTTCTCAGGAAAGATTGGATCAAAACTAAATGGTTGTGTTTCGGATTGGCCAATTGAAAAATTCAAACCAATTTCAAACCATTTCCATTATTGCCCTATGAGGTTGTCGGTGAGGGTCTGCTACTATTCGGCGAGTCCGATTCGGCGAGTCCGATTCGGAGAGTTCCCTATTCGGAGACAGCCTTTTTCGGAGAGTTCCTTATTCGGAGATTTTTTGAATTTTTTTAAAAAGTTTATTAGTACCGTATTTTACGGACCATAAGGCGCACCCGACTACAAGGCGCACTGTCAATAAATTGCTTTGATCAGTTTTTTGTTCATACATAAGGCGCACCGGACCATAAGGCGCACCGGACCATATATAATAGTAGTATCGGTACTGGTTTTGAGTGTAGGCAATACAGCACTACCGCACTTGATCCATACATTAGGCGCACCGGACCATAAGGCGCACGATCAATTTATGAGGAAAAAAAGGATTTAAAGTGCGCCTTATGGTCCGTAAAATACGGTAATTATTATTAATTTTTAAAATTAATTATTTAAAAATTATAAGTTACTCTAAACTGCCACTTAGGTTTTAACTTCATCTTTTATGGCAAACGCTATTTGGCAACTGTCTTTTTTCAGTTGACAGGTTTTTGCTGAGACTTTATCTCATTAACCCCTATTGTTAATCATGAAAACTGTTGTTTTGATGTAAAACACATATTTTAAACGACCCCAGACAACAAAATTCTTCATTTTTACATTGATTCGAACGTCTGCAGACGTTGAATCAATGTAAAAATGAAGAATTTTGCCGTCTGGGAAGGCACTCAAAGGTAAACACTGGATAAAATGCAAGAATGCAAAAGAAACGATATCGTGGAATAAAATACAAAATTCTCTAAATAAACAAAATAATCGGATATACATCGCTCCATGTTATCATTTTTAATGTAAAAATTCCTTTTGTGGTCCCTTTGTCTGGAACAAATAAAAACTCTGCTGTTGAAATTTCCTATTGTAGTTTTGGTCTCAATCTCATCATCATGATTCGGAGTAAGATGTTTGTTAGGTGATTCACAAGGCTGATTGTTCTTTGGAGTGAGCATTCTGTTGCTCCGGTTTTCTTTGGTAAAGTTATGAATATGGAACGCACCATATCACTAGGGTCTTTCCGGTGTCATAAATATGATTTACGATCTCAGTGGTTAGGTCTAAACCCCACTCATCTAAAGCTTCGATAATTTCAACTATAAAAGAAACGATATTGTGGAATATCCTAGTATGCGTAGCCTAGTCAGCTAAAGTTCTCTTTTCTACACGATTTCAACGTTTAGCGACGTTAAAACGATGTAAAAACGGCAATTTCTGCTGGTTGGGATAACTAGGCTATGGTATTTCAACGTTTAGCGACGTTAAAACGATAGGCCACACATTTGGTTATCTGATACTACAGTATATACAATGTAAAAAGGAACTGTTAGGCTAACTGGGTTCTTGGAACAAATTTTTACTGGTCGGGATAACTAGGCTACGGTACCCGATAATTTCCTTTAGATCCAAGCTGTAAGCCACACATTTGTTGATCCAAACTACTGGTAATCATTTTAACTATTCAAAAGTACTAACTTATGGACATGAACGTGATTTTTTTGTGTAACATCTTTTTTTATTTTCCCTTCATACCGTATCTTAAATTTTTCTGAAGGTGTTGCGGCCGTGCCAAATTTCTTTCAACTTAATCACTTACTTTGGTCACAAGCACGTTTTAACGTTCGCGTTTTGTCGCTTCTACCTTTTTCTCGACCTTTGCTATGTTGACGTGTATTGTTTTTGAAATGATGGTCACAAATAAAAACAACTTAACTGAACTGACATGACGAATTTTCATTTAATTGTGTAAACATTTTATTTCTATTTTCTCTGCACGATTTCAACGTTTAGCGACGTTGCAACAACGATGTAAAAACGGCAATGATAAATAGGCTACAATACCCGATAATTTTCTATCTTTTTCTGCACGATTTCAACGTTTAGCGACGTTAAAACGGTACTCAATAATTTTCAAAAAAAATTTAAAAAAATCTCCGAATAGGGAACTCTCCGAAAAAGGCTGTCTCCGAATAGGGAACTCTCCGAATCGGACTCTCCGCATCGGACTCGCCGAAACGGGCCATTCCGTGTCGGTGACCTCAGCACAAACCAGCACTATGCTTAAAGGATTTGTTGGGCAACTCTCCTTGGTCATTGTGGACGATGATTTAGCAATGTTGGAGATAGGGCCAATTTTCCACTTGAGGTGGCTTACTCTTGCATGCAGAATCCTGCGATATTATACTTCAATATCAAAGGCGTCCGCAAATCTGCATACTTTGGATAAATTTTGCTAAAAGGTATATTTCCCCGCATGGTTCCAAATCAAGCACAAAGATAAAATATCAGATGGGGCAAAAAATCTTTTCGATCTTGTCCAGCAAATCGTTCAGTTTCCGTCCAAAAAAGCGAGGAAATTTTCGTTAAAGGATGTGCAAAGAAATGCATTCTTTTCACATCCGGAGAATATTCTGGCGGCATGCTGGCAGACGGCAGCGAAGAAATTCGCAGAATTGCTGTGAACAAAATATTGGCGATGAGAGGATGTTTACAGCAACATGGAGTCAACATTACACCTAATGACAACTTAAAAGGAGGTGACCTGGCACAATCAGATGAGGAGGCTGGCACAAATGTTAGTTCCAGTGTGTGTCGATTTCTTGTTCCTAAAATCAACATCAAGGCAAGGAAGTATTACAAGCTTATCAATCTTAATGACCCTGGGATTTGTGAACCTCCACTAATCAAAGCTCTAAGTCGATCCGCACTTGAGGACATTCAAGATAGTCCACTGCGCCTTCGCCTTCAGTCACAATCAAAGAGTTGAACGGCACATAAAGTTGGTGACAGATGCATCATCCTCTGTAGCAGGATATGACAGGCGTGACGGTTTCATCAAACAGAAAATTAAATCTAGACGTCTGATGAAACGCTTCGACACAAAGAAACAATGTGCTTCATGAACATTGAACAGGCATAGAGTACTCAGCAGTGACCATACAGAGTTACTTATTGTTGTCGTACCTTTAAGTTTCAGTTCATCAACATGCCTGAAGTGTCAAATGGCTGTGTTCTATATTCTTGACTGGACTATGCATTCATTTACAACTTTAGCTTTAGGTCAAAAAATCTGTTTAATTCTCACTCTTCTATTTCCAAAAATGCTTTTTTTGCTTGCATTTCATCGACTCACAATGCTTGATGCTTGTTTAATACAAATATCAGTTTTCTTTTGATAAAACAATTTCGGTTGCAGTTAGGGTAAAAATTGCTCTTAGAGCAGATAGAAACATGTAGCTTCTGAATCTTTTAAGACCAATTTCAATTTTCTAGCATGTACGGTTGTAAAGTTATGCGGATTTCATGAAGCTTGACCCCGTCGCGACCCCTAGGGTCGAGTGGCACGGCCAATTAAAAGTGCCACACCCCAAAATCAATTTTAATGGTGATTTTGGGTCAAATGCCAAGTTTTTAGAACTCCACTTTTTTGATTTGAGAAAAAAAAATTTCACTGGAATTGCTGGAATCACCAACACATTAGCTGCATGTGCAAGTCTTCAAGCAGCAATCAACAACCAAATTCTCACAGCACAAGATCTTTTCTAATGGGAGCAAAATCACATTTTTGGGTTTCAATATATTTGGCTTTCTTCAACTGAAATTCAAGACCTCAACACAAAATTTGAATTGGAAAAGCGATATGCAATATGCATTGTGTAAAACAAGAACAGGCACGAGATCACATCATACTTTTATGCCACAATCATGTCAGTCTTTAAAAATGTGTCTGTCAGATGATATTTCACATATCCTTGTGTGGATGTGGCACGAGGTCATTTGGTCAATCATAACTCCCAGAAAATGATGCAAATGTAGGCCAATATGTGTCTTGCACATTTGATTCTGATTGGTATATACAAGTGGTCTTGTTCCCCCAAAACGTAAACATGCCATTGTTCGTCCACACTTAAAAAAGCCTAGTCTAGACAAAGAAGAGTTCAAGAACTATCGCCCTGTGTCCAATCTATCTTTTGTGTCAAAAATATTGGAAAAAGTAGTTGGCAGACAGTTAAATGATTTCTTAAACGTGCAACATTTATTTGATATCAATCAATCTGCTTATCGTCAACATCACTCCACAGAAACAGCTTTACTAAAAATCCATAACGATATTGCTACCGTACTTGACTGTAATCACAGCGTTGTTCTACTTTCTCTTGATCTATCAGCTGCTTTTGATACCATTGATTACAAAATTCTTCTAAATCGTCTCAAATCAGATTTTGGCATTACAGGAATAGCACTTGACTGGTTCCCTTCTTATCTTTATGATCGAACTCAATCTGTAGCAATTGACAACTCAATGTCTTCTGCAACATTTCTTTCTTCTGGAGTTGCTCAGGGTTCTGTTCTCGGCCCTGTCCTGTTTTGCCTCTACATAAAACCTCTGTTTGACATCATAAAGTGACATGGGCTTTCATACCACTCATATGCTGATGATATACAATTGTATTTGCGTGTTACTGATGAAGATTCATTGTGTTGTATTATGTCAAAATTCCAAAAATGTATGGTTGATATCTCAAATTGGATGTCTTATAATATGTTGAAACTGAATCAAGAAAAATGTGAGTTTATTGTATTTTCTCCGAAACAGTGTATTTCAAAGTTTAATGACATGACCCTTACCCCGAGTAATATCAATCTTTCTTCTTCTAACTCAATTAAATTGCTTGGTGTAACATTAAATCAACATTTGTGTTTAGAAAACTTTGTCAGTTCCACTGTTAAATCTTGCTTTTTTCATCTTAGAAATATTGGTTCCATCAGACAGTTTATTAATGTTGATGCTTGTAAAACTTTAACTCATGCACTTGTGACATCCAGGCTTGATTATTCAAATTCATTGTTAAATAACATTCCACATTGTACTATTTTGCGTCTTCAAAGAGTTCAGAATGCTGCTGCTCGGCTAATTACTTTAACACGTAAACGTGAGCATATCACTCCTATACTAAAATCCCTGCATTGGCTTCCAGTATTGTATCGTATTCGCTTCAAAATATGTCTATTAATTTATAAAGTTTTCCATGGTTTTGCTCCGAACTATCTGGACACTTTGCTTGTTCATTATAAACCTGCCAGAACTTTGCGTTCTCAGCATCAATTGCTCTTGTGCAACCCTTCATGTAAGACACAATATGGAAATCGTACCTTCCCAGTTGTTGCTGCCAGTTGCTGGAACTGATTGCCTAGTTGTGTGAAAGAAGCTGAAAATTTAAATGAATTCAAAGCTCGCTTGAAAACGTTCTATTTCAATGAACATTATGACTGAATGTACCGTATTAATTATCACCATTGTCATGTACAGCGCCCAGGAGCATAGTTTGACTGTGGATGTGGCGCTATATAAATATTGTTATTATTATTATTATATACATTGGCATTATTTGTAAAAAAAAGCTATGAAAAGCAAGACTTCAATGTTCAGTTTATGATAGTACGGTAGATAACAAAAGCAACAAATGTTTAAACTGACCCTAAACATCAACATTCAACAAACATGCTGGATTCCATTTCATGACATTATTTGTTCAATTGCTGTGCCGAGTATCCACGGTTCTTCTGGCCAACAATACATACTGAGCAATGAAGATTATGACAAAATTTGCCATTTTGTTCATTGACAATGAGGACCACATGGTACATTACAGTTGTCAAATGTATAACAATTGCTAGAAACACAATCAAAAATACACTTCAAATGTTTTCTAGTATAGTTCAATATTGTTACATTTTTTTAAAAATTTTTCATTTGTAATTTTTAGCGTTTTTGTCCAAACTTTGACGCATACTTTCTATAAGAAAACATTGAGAACCATGGATCAATTTTGCATGGTAGACTCAGGCCTCGAAATTTGTACTTTTTTCTGACGGTCAAGCATGTCCTACCGAACTGGCCCTTTCAGCGGACATTTAATATCTTAACCGGACATATTTTTTACATTTAGATTTTGCACAAAATCACACTACAGTATTGTGTAGTCGTGTTTGTAGAAGATTTTCTACAACAGAATAACTCTGCAATGGTTGATCATCATCATCATAATCCATCGTCGGTTTGTTCCCCACTAATGGAGGTGGCCGATTGTTTCCGCGCAGCAATTGTTTTACTCCCTTTTCTCCATTTCACCCTGTCCCTTGCATCTTCCTCCTTCAGTCCGACTTTTTTGATGGCTTAATTAACCGACCCTGAAGTATACTGGAGCAGATTGCTTGCAAATAAATCAGTGCGTTAATGACAGTCGTGTAATGACGCAATAAACACAATTGAAAACAACAATCCAAATTTCCTTATTACAAAAGCAACTACGATCACTTATTCCGTGGTTTTCGCGTTATAGAATCGTTGTGCCAAGCAATTACTGCCGGTGCGGGGTTGTAAATCTCCATGTCAGGACCGTCCAGGCAAATGCGCAGTAGTGACTCAATAGTGTTAGCCCTCAATAGTAGGGTGTACCAAAAAAATAAAGTTCTTTGGATTTTTTAGTCTATTTGCTAAAACTTGCATTTAGGGTCACAATTAACTTTACAACAAAAATTTTTCAATTTCAAAGATGTCTGACGCCGGTATTCTGCGTTTCCGTGACGACGTGGCCAAAAATTCATTATTTTGGTCATATATTCAGATCCGTAAGTGCTAGAGACTTCATTCTTGGTGCTATGGATGCAGAATGTCCACTTTCCTATCACCATTCAATACATTTATATAGCCTAAAGCCTTTACTTTTTGAGATTTTTGCTAAAAACTACTGTTTGCCATGTTGTCGTAGGGATTCATCCATAAAAAATCTTAAAAATCATGAAATTCAACAAAAAATTCATGGAAATATGAATATTTATGCTGATATGTTACACCTGTTTCTGGTATATATTCAGCTGACAGGCAGTGATTGCTATAAATCAAAGAAAAGAATTAGCTAATGAACATACATCACCAAACCAGTTATTTACTGAGTAAGTGAATGTACCATTACATTTACGAATCAATGTCGCATATACCAAACTACATTATTTCATACTCATTACTCTAGCATGCAATGTATAATTATGTTGTTTAAGCACTGATATGTTGCAGTAAGCTAGTTACATGCTAGCAGTTCAAGCTTGTGGCAGAACATCACAATACTCTACACAAAATAATGGACTATTCAGTGTATAGGATAATACCATATGAGACATTAGTTTTACATACAAGCAAAAATGTTTTGAAAAGAAAATTGAAAGCAATTAACTTGCCTAAAAAATAGATAAAACTAACAGCAACAATGCAGAATAATCTACAACTTAACCCTGGAGTCCAATCTGAATAACACAACTTCTATAAAACTACTATATAGCATTATAGCAGTCTTCAATAAGCTTTGTGTTAGAAGCTAAGCAAAGTATTTGATCATATTTTGTTTGGTGAATTTTTTGGATGATGTTGCTTAATAGCTTGTTCTTTCGAAAACTGTTGGATTATTTTGTATAAAAACTGTTTCTGTTGCTTGTCTGTGGTGATGAGGTTGCTGTGGAATTTTGTCAACAAACCTAATGCTCTTTCACATGAATCATTAACAACACAAATATTGTGAACCATTTCTTCATCTTTCAAGAAATTGCTGTCTTCTGCCCATTTCCTTGGATGGCTGTTTAGAAAAGAAGAGTCTATTCCCATTGTGTCCAGAAGAATCCATGATTCTGAGCCAAATAAATCTCGCAGCTGCGTGTCCTTGCTGATGATTTTGGGCATTTGCTGTTCAGTTATCTGGTTTATGCTGACGACAGCCTGACTTGTGGTTGTTTTTTTTTGTTTTGCATTTTAAAAGGATTTTCTCAAAGTAAAGTTTTCCGTTGTAGTTACTTTTTCGCCAAACAAGCTCATCACCACCAAGGGTTCAGTTAGATACCAGAGATAGCAGTCTAGCTTCTTCAAATTTTCCTCAGCAATGTGACTCAATTGAGCAGGGAGATAAGATGCACCATTCTTCATTAATGGAATATCTTTACTCAGCTGCTTGTACAGCAGTAAGTCATTCAGTGCGGCATCGCATGCACTAGTGCACTCTAACCAGCTTTTTACATAATATAGAGAAAGAAAAGTTGCCAAAGAATACATCTTATTCAGAACTTCTTCATTGAAAACACTTTTTGCTTTCAACTGCGATTGAAATAAAGCAATTTTAAAAGTGTAGAGAAGCTTTGCCATCCACCTAGCATAACTGGTGGCACCCAGACTCTTGGAGCTTTAAATGCAAAGTTCTCCTTTTTTGGTAATGCTCCTCCGAGAAACACAACAGAAAGCACAAGAAGTTCTGTATAATCTGTAAATTTGTTTGAATACTCAGGGCCAGGTAACAAAACATCAGCACATCTTCACATCTGGTCTTAGTCCATCGTGGCCAAGCACTGTTGTCACAAATATCGTAATCATTAAGGTTCAGTGATGACCAGAGTTCCTTTAAAGCATTAAATGTGATGTCTTTTGGAGAGGATGTCTCTCCAGTCCATAAACAGTTTTGCATGCAACACCACATGCTAACTCAAAGATGTGGTGCCGGCAAGCAAATAGAAGGAGGTTTCATCTATAATATTCTTCAAGACGAATCACAATACATTTGTTACAACCAGTGTTCACAGAAGTGGTATCAAACACTAAACCAACAATTTGGGATATATCAACACAATATTTTTGTAATTGTTGAATTATCTCAGATTCAGAGTCACTATTTTTCACATCACTTAGAGACAAGAGGATCTCTTCATCTTCAATGAGGCATTGCAAAAGTATAGCCATGTGTTGCATTTTTGTTTGAGTGTGCTGTGTTGTAGGATGCAAAAGTTGGCCATCCCATTGTACAGTAGATTGTATCGCAAATGTTGAGCATTTTTGAGAGTTTTTCACTGTTTCTCTTAATTTGACCACCCATTTTAGTTTATCTGCGTTTTTTTGGTGGTCATTACAGATATACCACATGTACGATTTTCTGGTTATGATATTGTTTAAGTCTGAACCTATTGCAAATACAAGTTGTGTTAATGGCCTAGCTATGGCTAATTTGATATTTGCCTTTGTTTCGTGCTTTGTAATGTTGCTTTGTAATATAACTGGCTTATGCCAGTTTGTAGTGTGCTAATTATACCACTTAAATTGCATTGTCTCAAAAAACAAATGAAAAGCAGTTAGTAAAGCAGCTGGATTTAAACTATCATACATACCGGTACCAGTATAAATATGCACATTTAGCATGAATTATTTGTTGAATTTCATGTTTTTTAAGATTATTTTTGGATAAATCCCTACGACAACATGGCAAAAATCAGTTTTTAGCAAAAATCTCTAAAAGTAAAGACTTTTGGGTATATAAATGTATTGAATGGTGATAGGAAAATGGACATTCTGCATCCATAGCACCAAGAATGAAGTCTCTAGCACTTACGGATCTGAATATATGACCAACCATAGGCGTCGAAATAGGGTGCGCCGGGTGGGCGACGCCCACCCTGTCGTGAAACGAGGGTGGGCAAAATATGTTTCGCCCACCCTGTTTTCATGACACTTATGAAGTATTCGTTACAATTATTTCCGTTTTTGTTAAACGCTGAATTATCCAACCAACTGCAGCGCAACTTCTTGTTTTACGCTATGTCTCTTGCTAGGTATCCGACAGAACAAAGCCATTCCGCAACAACGCTGCGTGAAAAAAGGGTGGCACTCACTGCATTGTTGTTGCTACGGCAACTGCCACACGCTGGCAATTCCTGGTGAGAGAAAGCCACGTTTGATCTTTTCTCCGAATGGTCTCACTTTCGTTACGTCACAATCAAACTTCAGTTCCGGGTCAGCGTAAGGGAGTATGACAATATGACATCATAATGAACATGACAATAAAATAACCGATACAAACTAAAAACGCACTGAAACAATCGCTTTTTACAAACCTTTGCTTTTTACAAATCAAAATGCGGCAAATCCGAAGGCGCCACTTTAAAGATTACAGGTCACAAATCACGCGCTTTTTAGGTCGCAAAGGAAAACATAAAAGAAGTTTGTTTAGTTTAGCAGCGCTCATAAGATCGCAAGGTGCAAGAAAGCAAACATCAAACCTATTAAAGCTTAATTGCTGCAGCGACGCTAAACACAGTCTTTGTGAGAAAGACCAGCCACAGTCTTCGAAATTAGCATCGGCAATTGCCGACGCAGATGCAGGAATGGCGCATTAGCAATACAAATGCCGAAGCCACACGAGCGCTTGCAAGGACCACAAGATTTAAAAAAAAAACTAATTTTCTTAGACTACACCAGACTAGGATGTTGATTCAATCTTACTATTGCTGGATGTTTTATTTGGGTTACTTCCTACTTCGCCGGCGCTTAGACACGTGCCCATCTGGGAGAATCTTTTATAGAAATATCACCCTATTTGCATTGATTTAACTCCAGTAGACGTCAAATTATTGTAAGCATCTATTCTCCTTATTGCGCCTCGCTTTCCGTTATCTCGTCCAGCTGATACAGCATCTGATGACACCGATTCTGACTAGTTCATCAAACAGACTTTGTGTTGCTCGCGGTGTCCTAATTGTGCCGAAATTATGTTAGTGCATACGTAAATCAAGGCAATCTTCTCGCAGGGAGCTATTAATTTGTTACCTGTACCTGGTTGAGCAATTAACGTTATTTTATGATAATTCAACGTCGCTAGATGTCGAATTAATGTAAAACAAACGTAAATTTCTTATTGGGCATTGTTGTTACGCAATATAACCCGCCGGGAAAATTAAATCGATTTGTGCTGACTTTGAACGTTGAATCAACCCAAAATTAACTTACTTTCCCCCTCCCCGTGAGTTTTTTAACGTGAATTACCGTAACAGCGTGCGTAATCCATGGCGTATCACGTTGCTCGCTTTATCGCTACTTTTTGTATTATTACATCACAACAAATCAAACAATGCGTTCGTGATAGAGTACTCTAGTATATTTTTAGCTTCTCGTTTTACATATTTTAGTACAATCTTTTCGTAATAAGTGTTCACAGCAATTGCCGAGGCAATTTGGCCTCGGTAACGTTTTTGCCGAAGTAAAAATATGCTAATTTCGAAGACTGAACCATTGCAAATTTGCAAACAAACAGATTCAATGAAATCTGTTTGAAAACTCTCGCCCACCCAGAATTCCTCTCTTCTAAGAAAAAATCGACGCTTATGTGACCAACATATAAAAGTTTGGCCGCGTCGTCACGAAAACGCAGAATACCGGCGTAAGACGTCTTTGAAATTGAAAACTTTTTGTTGTAAAGTTGATTGTGACCCTAAATGCAAGTTTTAGCAAATAGGCTTTTTTACAAAATGGCATTTATAGACTCTTTCGAGAAGAAATTACTGCGCTAAGACGTGTGCACGCACACACTCTATCGAGCCAGACGCACATGCGTGGAGTATGTTGGTCTGGTCGATTGCGGGTGTGCGCGCACATGCTCTGTTGCCGATAAGAGAAGTGCTATTCAGGAAGAAGAGCCTGTGCCACCTCCATCTACAAAAGAAGCTTTGCAGATGGTTGGAAAGCTCCAACACTACCTATATGTTATGCCAAGAAGACAGTGGCGAATTCGCATTTTGCAAGCTCACTATCAAAAAGGGTGCAACCTAGTTCATACCCTGAACAGTTCGTACCCTCAGTTTGTACCCTGAAAAGATCGAGAGAAAAAATTAAAAAAAGCCGAAGTTGCTGATCGCAGTTTAACAGCACAAAGCCAAAGTTGCTGATCGGAGTTTCCGCTGATCGGAGTTTCCGCTGATCGGAGTTTCCGCTGATCGGAGTTTAGGGTTAGCGGAAACTGCGGAAAAATATTTACAAAAACTTTGATCAACGAGGGTTAGGGTTAGAGAGCATCGATTACTCGATGGTTAGAGTTGGGGTAAGCGGAAACTGCGGTTAGCGGAAACTGCGGTTAGCGGAAACTGCGGAAAAATGTTTGCAGAAACTGCGATCAGCGAGGGTTAGAGCATAGATTACTTTAAGGTTAGGGTAAGGGTTAGCGGAAACTACGGAAATATGTTTGCGGAAACTGCAATCAGCAAGGGTTAGAGCATAGATTACCGTAGTCTATGGTCAGGGTTAGCAGAAAATGCAGAAAAATGTTTGCGGAAACTGCGACCAGCGAGGGTTAGCGTTAGGGTGAGGGTTACGATTAGGGTTAGCGGAAACTGCAATCAGCGATTTCCGCTTTTTTAATTTTTTCTCTCAATCTTTTCAGGGTACCAACTGGGGTACGAACTGTTCAGGGTACGAACTAAGTTGCACCCTATCAAAAATGCATGACTACTTGGTTGACAAGACACTTGCAAGCAAAACTCAGTCAAAAATATCTGTGTTCTTCAATTAAGCTGTTAAGTGCGTTATTTCTGTACTGTACTTTATTGTGTACCGTAATTAAATTCTTTTTTCGCTTACCTCTTCGTCTCACTTTACCACTATCGCAATAGGTCGCGATATACCATAAAATTAATGAAACGCAAAACAATGGCTAAATTTAGCTGTTTGCATTGGTCATCAGTTTGCGTAAGTCGTCACTTTTTCTGTTCCCCCTGGGGTGACGAGTTATCCAAGTTCTATCTACTATATTTGCGATCAAGGCCATTTCTTATTTTTTGATTTTATTCTGAAACATTATGAGTATCTTCACTTGAAGAACATTAAGGGGAATATGGCACATGTTACTGGCCTAGTTTTGTCTGATTTCAATTGTTATAACCTTTTAAGGCGGTACCGGTAGGCTACTTCTTCAGGTGTTTTTAATGATGTCAATTTTAGATAAATTGTTAATAAGAGCACCACTGATATAATGTATCAGCACCGGTAAGTCAACTATTACAGTACAATCTCTCACCTTCCAACTTTCTGATCTGCAATTAAGCGGTATCTCATGAACTGCTTCTTCATTGGTATCTTTTATGCTATGTTTGCATGGCAAAACGCAGGCGGAGGCGCGTCTGGGTAGGTCTGCTAATCCTAAATGGTTTAGCAGTTTTGCATGAATGGGTAGGGTTGCCAGGTTGCAGAAAGCGTTTTAAGCCACAAGACACAACAAAATAAGCCAGTCCCCAATATGAAGCAATTAAAACACACTTCAATTAAAACAACTGACACAATTAAAAATTCATACAAACAATGTCACATTCTTGCTCAGCAAGTTCTCCAAGATTAATGGTTCTGGTATGAATGAATTTGTATGTATGACTGAAATTAGTATGAATGAAACACGGAATTTTATATCAAAAATTCTCATAGATTTGTTTGATGTGTCTTTCTTTACAAATGTTGTTATTGATTTGCTCACGCTCACGTTGCCTTTTCTCGTATCTTGTGCTTTGAGTCTTCTCATGCAAAAGTAAATTATGCTTTATAAATTGGAAAATTGAACAATGACATAATTTGCAATAACAAAAATTTTCTTTCAGCATCAACCACTTGGTTTCAGCATCAACCACAAGTTGTTCGAAACAAACTTTTTCAAATCGAGACGAAATTTTTGCTACCTTTTTCTTTTGTTGGTTTTGTTCCTGTACTCTATTGTTAAATTTATTTTTACTGCTTTACTTGTTACAATATTGTTCAACTCATCATGACTACCATACAAAGAAACATGAAATTGAATTGAAAACAAAAAAATCTTTCTTGCCCTGTTCTGATTCCTCATGAATTTCGCATTGCTTTTTCGTCCGAAGAACATGGATTTCATGTTCCTGCAATCAACACTTAATTTCTTTTCATGAACATTTATTTTGACATCGCTAACGTAGCCCACTGCAAATTGGTTGGTTTTGAATCTTTATCCTCGGACTGACAAAACCTTGATTGGTTATTCCTGGTAGTTACGCAAACTTGCAGTGACTCTTGACGCAGGGCCGGTCACTGATATTGGCAGAGTGAAGTTTTCCGATTGTTGAAGTGTTGTTGCCGGAAACTTATTCCATTCACTAGGTGCCGCTAAATGGAGAGCAGTCCTGAAAGTTGCTCAAGCGCACATCCAGTGCCGGATTAACTGTTAGAAACGATTCCCCGCCCATTTAATATTATTGTTGTATCTCTGCTCCATTCTATTTTCATGCTTGAGTGACCCGGCCATGCATTAACAATTTTTGCTAGTTGATCTTTCTTTTTACGTTTTGGCATGGACTGGAGTGGTCATTGTTTTATAAATCTGGAGAACTGGAGATTTGGAGTGACTAGGGAATATGTAAGAATTCGGTAAGCAACTGTTTGTTTCGTTTTATTATTGTCGTTTTCAATACACCATTTCTTCTAATAAGTAAGGCCTGCACTTTATCCAGTCTAGGCAAAAAACGTTTTAGACATCATTTATAAAACATACCTTTGCTTGGTGCAAGGTTATGCCTGTCTAGTTAACTCTAGCTAGTTGTGTAATCTGTTTTGTTATCCTAGGGTAGTCTTTTCAGGTCTGCCAAGGATTCATTTATGGTATGTGCCTTTGTCTAGCTCACTTTAGCTAGTTGTGTAATTTGTTTTGTTATCCTAGGGTAGTCTTGTCAGGTCTGCCAAGGATTCATTTTTGGTTTGTGCCTTTGAGCCTGCCATGCTGTAAAGTTTGTTTGAATTTTGTAATTTGTTTGTTATCCTAGGGTAGTCTTTTCAGGTCTGCCTAGGATTCATTTTTTTTGGTGTGTGCCTTTGAGCCTGCCATGCTGTAAAGTTTCTTTGAACTTTGTAACTAGTTGTTTGTTATCCTAGGGTAGTCTTTTCAGGTCTGCCAAGGATTCATTTTTTGGTTTGTGCCTTTGAGCCCGCCACGTTGTAAACTTTGTTTAAATTTTGTAAATAGATCTTCACTTTGGGCAGTCTTGTCAGGTCTGCCAAAGATTGAAGCTTCTAAGCCTGTACTCTGTCAGGCCACTGTTCTAGTCAGGTAGAACTGGTTACCGTTAAACCCTGTAATTTTAGTAGGTTGCTTACTGACATTCTCCGTAATATCGTGAAGGTCAATTGTCACCTCACCTAAGGTAAGTACCGTACAGATTTTGTTTTTTGTAGCTTGTATATTGCTGTGTGTTAATTATGGCTCGTAAAAAGCCCAAGCAAACCCCAAGACGGAGTAAGCCAAATGGTTATGCTAGTGGCTCAACAGAGCAGCATGAGGCCGCCTCTAATATTAGTGGTCAACATGACAGTAGCGAAGAGCTGCCAGGTCTCGTTGTGTTAGAACAAGAGCTGGTTGAAATCGAGCTTGGCATAACTTCCATCGACATGGAGCTATGCTCAAGTGATGATTTCCTGAGTTCTTCTGAAGTTTTGGAGGTAAAGAAAAGATGCCTTGAACTTCAAAGGAAGCTCTCCCTTAAACGTTTAGATTTACTCAAATGCAAACCACAGCAATCAGGCTCAATAGAATCTAGGATGAACCGTATGGGGGAAAGCATTTATGGTTTTCTTGAAGCATGCTCTACCCTCATTCGAAGCTGTCGAGAGCAATCCAAGCAAGTGTCACATCAAACATCATCGGTAGTTATGGATGCAGGCAGTGACACAGGCAAAGCTGCTGAGTCTAGCAGTCACGTGACACCCCGTGAGAGTGGTGTAAAGATACCACCTGTAAAAGCAGAACAGGGTATCCTTCAGGGCAGCAGTAGTGCTAGTAATATTCTTAATCCTTACACATCTCCCTTTCGCACTGAAGCTAATAATAGTAGTGAATTTCCCATCGTCGTGCCTCAACCCCAGCTCAGTGCAGGGTTTCAAAATGTTCATGGTCCTCGGTTGTCGCTGGAGAAGTTTGACGGCAATGTGTTAAAGTTCTTTAACTTTAAAAGGCGTTTTGAACGATACATTGAGTCAAACTATCTAAGCTTTGAAGATCGCATCGCCTTTTTGGAGGACAATTGTGTAGGCCAGGCCTTGGAAGTAATTTCTGGCCTGAGTTGCTTGCAAAATAGTGAAAGAGCATATGGAATGGCATGGGATAGATTGAGAAAAAGGTTTGGCAACCCTGGAAAACTCATGGCCAAAGTGAAGGAAGATTTGCTGCAAGGACCCCCTATTTCAGAGTGGGATGCGCCGGGCCTCACAAAGCTTTGCGACAAGATGTATAAGTGTGAAGTCAGTTTCGATGGCTGGGGTAAGTCCCATCTTTTAAACAGTGATGAGGTGCTTCAACGGCTGTTCCTGCGACTTCCTTATAAGCTAAAGGAGCAGTTCGTTAATGTTAATCACTTAGGATCGGACTGTGCCACGTTTGGTGATTTAAGAGTCTTGGTCGAGGATGCAGCCTCTCGAGCCGACAGCCAATATGGCCATCTTATGCAACCAGGCAAAGATGTTAAGAGAGCTCCACAACCATCGCTGGCTCGATCTAATCCGCAAGGTGGCTACAAGCGTGCTTCGGTTTGCACAATCCAAGAGCAGATTTCCCAATCTGCTAACCATAAACAAGAGTCCTGTTGTTTGTGTGCAGAGTCGCATGCCCTATGGAAGTGTGAGATGTTTAAACAAAAACCTGTTGCAGAAAGAAGAACCCTGGTGCAAAAGCATAGACTGTGTTTTTGTTGCTTGAGAGCAGGCCACAGAGTGGTTGATTGCAGATTTAAGAAATCTTGTGCAACGTGTGGATCGAGGCATAACTCACTTCTGCATGTAAACCGTGTGGAAGTGGAAAGTCCCTCTTCCCCGAGGAAGAGCATCTCAGCAACAACGTCCGCAACTGTGCCAGCTACATCTGGGACAACAATTTTTAAGGTTTTACCAGTTAAGGTATGGGCTGGGGACCCCTCCAACTATACCTATACTTATGCTTTTATCGATGAAGGGTCCAGCGTCAGTCTATGCTCCTCAAGCCTCGTATCTCGCTTAGGAGTTGCTGCGACGAAAAGCAATGTAGAGTTGCTGACCACCAATGCTGTCTCCTTTCATGACAAGAAAATTGATTTTTTGGCTGTGCAGGGAATGGAAGAGCAAGCTGTGTTTTCCGTTGCAGATGCTCTGGTGATGGACCAGATTGTGGATGTCAGCCACAGTATCCCCACCGAAGCACTTAGTAGTGCATATAGTCATTTGGAGGACTTAAAGTTCCCTGAACTAAAAGATAGGAAGGTTGAGTTGTTATTGGGTAGCGATCTTCACCAGGCCTATCTTTTGCAGGAAGTTCGTACTGGCGCACCAGGAGAACCATGCGGACTGCACACCCTTCTGGGTTGGACCATATATGGGAAAGATGGTGGCGATAGGCAGCTCAACTCACCAGTAATGGTAAACTTTCTTAGCGTAAAGGAGTCTTGCGATAGAATGTTAAATGTATTGTTGCAGGATTTTAATGACATCGATGAGCCACAGGCCCCCTGTCCTTCAATTGAGGATAAACGTGCGCTGCAGATCATGCAGGACACGGTGAAGAAGGTGGATGGACACTATTCTGTAGGGCTGTTGTGGAAGGATGAAGACCCGGACTTGTGCAATAATCGCTCTATGGCACTCAAGCGCTTAGAGGGAATGAAGCGGCGATTTATTGCTGACCCGGAGTTATTCAATAAGTATCGTGGTAAAATGCAGGAATATGTTAAATGTGGCTATGCTGTGCCACTTGAAACTGGTGTGGTAGACACACCAGGGAAGACGTGCTATGTGCCCCATCACTGCACGACCAATGCGGCCAAGTTTAGAGTCGTTTTCGACTGCAGCGCGAAGTTTAAAGGCGTGTCATTAAATGACAAGCTGCTTCATGGCCCAGATCTCACCAATAACCTTGTAGGAACATTGTTTCGCTTCAGGCAACATCCGATCGCTGTTGTGGGCGATATTAAGGCCATGTTTTCCCAAGTACGCGTAGACGAAGGGGACAGGGATGCCTTTCGATTCTTATGGTATCCGGACGACGATCTCAAGCGGGAACCTATCGACTACCGCATGCAAACACATGTGTTTGGAGCAAAGTCGTCGCCATGCTGTGCTGCCTTCGCGCTTCGGATGACTGCCAAAGACAATGAAGCAGGTGCCGATCAAAACACTGTTAACTCAGTTTTAAAAAATGTTTATGTTGACGATATTTGTCATTCATGTGAATCGCCGGACCAGGCTATCGAACTAATACAACAACTGCGTGAACTATTACAAAGTGGCGGCTTCCATTTAACTAAATTCCTGTCTAACAGTGCAAAGGTCTTGAGTTCTGTGTTGCAGGAAGACTTGGCGTCGAAAGTCGATCTGCCGCAGTGCCAGCTTCCAACGCAGAAAATCCTTGGTGTTGTGTGGAATGCTGCGAGCGATTGCATGGAGGTGAGGGTGAGTATCCAACAAAAGCCTAACACCCGGAGAGGCGTTCTCTCCATGATTTCGCAAACATACGACCCACTAGGTCTAATACAACCCTTCATTTTACCTGCTAGGCAACTCCTGCAGCAGGCATGTGACGCTCAACTTGATTGGGATGAACCCCTTAATGGCCTTGGGCCAGTAAACATTAATTGGGAAGCTTGGTTAAAGGCCCTTCCAGAGCTTGAATGTGTTTCCATCGCTAGAAGCCTGACTCTTTTTGGTAAATGTGCTATCCGCTTTGAATTGCATGGTTTTTGTGATGCCAGTACCAGTGGCTATGGGGTCGTGTTTTATGTTAAAGTGTTTTATGATGATTCTGTAGTAATTTGTAATTTTCTATTTGGCAAGGCTCGAGTGGCTCCATTAAAGCCTGTTAGCGTACCTCGCCTGGAGCTCACTGCTGCTGTGCTCGCTGCCAAAGTCTGCAATTTTATCCTGACGGAGTGTGATTTTAAATTCAATTGTGTTGTCTTATGGACAGACTCAACTGTTGTGCTGCGTTACATTAATAATACTTCGACTCGTTTCCACACCTTTGTGGCTAATAGGCTGAGCACTATTCACATGCTTACCAGTGTCAATCAATGGCATTATGTACCGACTACCTTAAACCCCGCTGACCTCGCGTCTCGGGGAGTTTGGCCTGATAAAGTTAATACCGCTAAGCTTTGGTTTAATGGTCCTAAGTTTTTGCATGATGTCACGAGCAATTGGCCAAACCAGCCCGACTTTGTTGGCGGAATTTCGTCAGACGATCCAGAGGTTAAAAACATTGAACGTTGCTCAGCTCAGCAACACACGATTACGGACTCAGACTCTCTATGTCGGTTGTTTACCCGCTACTCGCATTTCCACGATCTGCAAAGAACGGTTGCATGGTTGCTTCGCTTCAAATTGTACCTGAAAAGGAAATGCCGAGATGACTCCTTGACTGTTAAGACAGATTCGCTCAGTGTCGAGGAGATGGACGAAGCTGAACTTGCCATTGTCACAGCCGCCCAGCATCAAGCATACCCGACGGTGTTCGCAGTTCTCCATAACCACCCAGGATTTGACGCCCCGGTGGAACTCGTGTCCGACCTGCAGTTGAAGAAGCATGTGGCTTTGAAGGAGCTACAGTCCCTAAACCCCTATGTTGTTAACGAAACGTTAAGAGTTGGTGGGCGATTGCAACAATCTTCTCTGTCAAGCGGAAGAAGGCATCCGATCATTCTCCCATATCAGCACCCAATCACCGATCTAGTGATCATGAGGTATCACGAACGAGAAGGACACATGGGATGCTCACAAGTCCTTACCGCCATTGCTTCCCGTTATTGGATTGTCAAAGGGCGATCAGCTGTCAAAAGGGTCTTGCATTCCTGTATGAACTGTCGTTTTTGGAAAGCTACCGCCGGAAAACAGCAGATGGGCAACTTACCTGCTCCACGCGTAAACAAATCCATTCCTTTTCAAGCTGCTGGCACTGACCTTCTTGGTCCATTGATGGTAAAGAGCGGCCGCAGCAGTGTTAAGCGATATGTTTGTATTTTTAATTGTTTGGCGACCCGTGCTGTGCACTTTGAGGTCGTGCAATCCCTGGAGGCAAGTGCATTCATTCAAGCCTACCGAAGATTCTGCAGCCGTAGAAACGTTTGTCCTACTGATCTGTACAGTGACAACGGAGGAAACTTTGTTGCTGCAGACCGCGAACTTCGGCAAGGACTCAAGAACCTCCATCAAAAGAAAGTCACCGATGCCTTACTTCGGCATGAAACGAACTGGCACTTCAACCCTCCGCGTGCTTCACATCAAGGCGGCTTCTACGAAATATTTTTTCGTTTATTAAGAAAATTGATGCGGTCGCTGGTAGGAAACGCTACGTTGGATGAGTTCGACCTTCTAACGCTGGTAGCAGAGATTGAAAGAATTTTAAACGATCGTCCCATCACTTCGCTCCCATCGTCACCAGATGATCTGCAAGCCCTGACTCCAAGTATGATACTCACCGGATCAGCTTGTGACACCCTACCGCCAGATGTTTTTATGAAGGCTGACGGTTATCGACGCTCTTGGAGAAAGACCCAATACCTCACAAACAAGTTTTGGGAACAATGGCTGTTGCAATATCTCCCTCTGTTGCAGCCCCGACAAAAGTGGTTTGGCACATCTCCAAGCTTGAAACCAGGCGATTTGGTACTGGTAACGGACGAGGCAACTAAACGTGGGCACTGGCCCAAGGCTATTGTAAAGGAAGTTATGCCGGACACTAATAAACTTGTCAGACGCGTGCGAGTAAAGGTTGCTGACGGTACAGAGTTTGTTCGCGACATCAGAAAGATCTGCCTGCTAGAGGGCAGTATGGACTTTTAAAATGACAATTTTGTTTTCTAGGCTGGCTGGTTGGCACGATTGCACAACTGACATTGCTCATGCTGCTTAGGTTTCATATTTGAATTGTATTGCGTGTTTGTGTTTATTTTACTATTATTATTCTTGTGCTCCTCACTACCGCAGCTAGCGCGGCGTCGTCGATGCATTTGCATCCAGCAGTTCTGCCATAACTGTGTTATTGACTCCCATTAATAGTGTTGTTTCTATTTGCATCCTGCAGTTATTTACACTGTAGCAGTCTAGCTCTGTTTTTGGTCTGACTATTTCACACACCTGTCTCACTACTAATGCTTTTGCTATGTGCGATATTATTTTTCGTGTTTTGTCAATTCATTGCTTAATTATCACGACTCGACTTAACAGTCGCGTGTTTTTTCTGGTAGCCTACTTTTGCTCTGACGTTAATGTCACTTGCGCTGGTCATAGCATTGTGCAGTATTAGGTTGTATGTGTGCTTTTGTTTATGCCATATCCCCACTTCTGCCACTGGTACCATGTATGCTATCATTTGTTTTTCGTGTATCCGTTTATGCTGACTTCCAGTTGTCGGTAGACTTATGTTTTTGTGCTTAATTTTAGCAATCGCTAAGCATGTTGGTCAAAAGGGTTTTTTAACTCCTCTTGGGCGTGTCTTCGATGTCCTTCTGTAGGCTACTGTTATGCATGTTCTATTAAGTTTGTGTGTAATGCAAGCCAGCCTTTGTGTTGCAATTGTGATCCTTGCTAACCGCGAATATTTTTGATTCTGGTCGATATTTGCATAATTCATGTTCATTGTCGTTTATTTGGCCACCTTGTGGCAATTAGTTGGTTTGTATTTTGCTTCGTTGTAATCGTTTTACAGTGGTAAAACCCTCATTTGTTAAACTCTGGTTTTGGGGGTGGGTATGTTAGAAACGATTCCCCGCCCATTTAATATTATTGTTGTATCTCTGCTCCATTCTATTTTCATGCTTGAGTGACCCGGCCATGCATTAACAATTTTTGCTAGTTGATCTTTCTTTTTACGTTTTGGCATGGACTGGAGTGGTCATTGTTTTATAAATCTGGAGAACTGGAGATTTGGAGTGACTAGGGAATATGTAAGAATTCGGTAAGCAACTGTTTGTTTCGTTTTATTATTGTCGTTTTCAATACACCATTTCTTCTAATAAGTAAGGCCTGCACTTTATCCAGTCTAGGCAAAAAACGTTTTAGACATTAACCATTAGGCAAAGTAGGAACGTGCCTACAGGCCAGTCAAAAATCCAGGCCACTTTAAAATCGATAGAAATTTAGTCATGTTTTCAAAATATTTATTTTCTAAACTAATAAGTAGGGCCATTTTTATTTTGACCTAAAAAAATATTTTTTTGACTTTATTTTGACCTAACGAAATTGCTTGTTTGTTGAGTGCACAGTTCTTCCTTGAATTGATACCAGTTACCCAAACATAATATTTTGTCAATTTCAGACCCAAACGTAGCCTAATATTTTGTCCAAAAGTCAAGGTGTTTTATAGCGATAGATTTAGGTAGACTATGTTATTTTGTCCTTGTGGAAAGGGCATTTTGCCTCGATTTTCTCCGCATGATAAATTAAATTCATCAGGAAAATCTCGAGAAAGGTCTAAATCTGAAAGCGATTTAACTTGCTTAGGCATTTTTGTATTTCAGAATGTCAGTAGGCTATTCGTAAAATCCAAACTGTTGATCTTCGAAAAGACCATGTTTGTGAAGAGAAGTGTTTTATAAGAATTATTTAAATACGTAACAATGAATAAACAATGGACAATTTGCGAGAAAAGTTACTGCTGATCCAAGTGGGCATTGTGACATATTTCCTGTTTTATGGGTTATATGGTTTAATCAAAGTCTATGGTTTAATAGACCTTTTGCATAACAAACCAACAGAGCGTGACGTTGGAGTCGTGAACGACTAGCCGCTGTTCACAATGCTGTGCGATAGGGTTAGTGGCGTAGTTTGCAGGCGAATAAATTGTTTAACGTTTGCTTTAGCTGTTGTTTTGTGGTCTTTACAGGCGTGTATCAGTGTTTCAGTATAATTTGCCAGAAAATAAAACTCTTTTAAGTTGTAAACTTAGGCCACAGAAGTGTAAACCTTCGACCAGTTCTTTGCTATATTGGAAGCGATCTTGCCAGGCAAAGATAGGAAGAAATTCTTGAATTATACAGCTTCAAAAGCTAAGCATGCAAATCAAAATATTGATGCAGAACTTAATGACGAAGCTACTTTCGAAATACCTCAAAATGCTACAGGAGCACTGCATCTACATAGATTAGCTGTGGAAGATTGAATTTTTGCTGGTGTTGAAGCTTCGCCTGGGTTTGTTTTATACAGACTTAAAGCACAAGATTTGGTATTAGTTCTGCATTTGTACTGTACTGTACATCGTATTTTTCATTCATGAATGCACCTCATGTATTTAAGGTTGATTGGTTTGAACATATTCCCTCATCGTGACGTTATCATAGCAACCATGAAGCCAGACTTCTAAAAGGACTACCCAAGCACCATGATCATCATCGACTGCACTGAAGTAGGCCTACGTCTCGAAACACTGTCCTCACTTCACCGTCAGTTGCAAACGTACTCGAACTATAAAAGTACGAACACTGCAAAGGCATTAGTGGGAGTTGATCCAAATGAGGGTAATATGTTTGTATTTCAGTTGTACACTGGTAATGTGAGTGACAAAGAAATATATCAGAGGAGTGGATTTTTTCACCTTTTGAAGCAGAAAATAGCTGCTAATGAACTGCACGTCATGATGCTGTTATGGCCGATAAAGGGTTTCTTATAGAAAAAGACTTAGCCTACATTTGAATATCTCACCGTTCCTAGGCAGAAGGCCTCAAATGAGTGAGGACAAAGTGTTGAATAAACGAAGTATTGCACGCCATCGCATTCATGTAGAGAGGACCATAAAAAAATTTGTCAGTTTCACATCTTCGACAGGAAAATACCAGTGACTATGCTTGGTATCATCAATAAAATGTGGTTGGTTCGTTGCATATTATGTTATGCAGAATGAAAATAAAATGTTGCAAGACAAGGTGCCACTATCGTGGTCCATAATTCCCGGTCAAAATGCACACGCTTCACAATGGCGTCCTAAATTGCCTTTCCTAGTCTATTAGCCAACACTATGATTAAAACGAACAAGAATTGAAGTGTGCCGATAATCTACAACAATTCATAAACACAAAAAATTTACTTTCACCTGCCACCGACCTCACGCTTGCTTGCAATAACAAGAAACGCCTTCATAAACCGTAGTAAACAAGCGATTCTCAACCCTCAGACTCCGCGTAACTCAAACGTCACGCTCTGGTGATTTTGAATGTGCAAAAGGTCTATTGTGTCGCAGTTCCTGATTTACAATGCTCCCACAAGGATTTTGACAAAAATTACTCTCAAGAAACACAAAAAGTTTGTCAAAAGCCATAATATGACAAATCATAATTTGACAAATTTTGACTTTATTTTGACCTATAAGCTTCTGAGAAACACTCCCCTAGGTGCTGAAAACAACTTTATTCTTTGATTCGTGGACATCAGACAAGGTCCTTAAAAAAATTGGACTTTATTGACTTTTGCGCCCCGACTAATAAGTATAGGCTATATCTTAACAACTCTGTTTTTCCAGATAAATTAAAGGTTGCAAAAATCGTTAAACTGATGTTTATAATGCATTTCCGACCAGGGAAGTAGCACTTAGAATGTACTTGTCTCTAATGGCTACGAATTGCTCGGGGAAACGCTCGTTTTCACAACTAAAACCAATTAAAGACGTCAAACGATCAAGAAAGTGTCAACAACGTCTTGGTTGGTACACAGGCACTTTTGTGTATTGAAAGCGATCTACTCCGTAATATTGACCTCCAAAAATTAGTTAACGCGTTTTCAATCGCAAAAACGCGCAAGTTGTTATTTAGTTAAGCATATGACCAGTGTTGTACGCGTCATTGAAATAATTTGACGGCGTCAGCGTCAGCGCAAATTGCCTAAAAACTTGACGGCGTAAAGGACTGCGTAAGCTCTTAACCCTTTGTCCTGTGGGGGGGGGGGGGGTCGGGTGGACTTGGCGCTTTTCAAAGCAATATCACTAAAGAACTACGCAATCCACACCTTTGAAAATTTTTGACTTTTCCTAAAAATTATTCAAGTATTTATTCCGCTTTAAATGGCATTGCTATTGTCTATAGTTTTAGAGATATGACATGATTTTCATAACATACTCGCATATTTTAGCCTGCTACTAGCTAGTCCTTTTGTTTTCTAATTATACGGATTAATAGGATTACTGAGCGCCGTCGTGCGCGGAACTGCGACGCAGATATCTCGTGAGTTGGCTTTGTTGTAAAGCATTCGACCGTAATGATTCCGCCTTTTGTTTGCAAACTCGAGTTTTGAGTTGCTTTGATTAATCTTTTAATTACATCTGAGTTGCTTTGAAATTATCAGAGAGTATCCGATAAGCTATGCTGAAAAAAATGTAATTTTACGTTGTTTTCTATGGCGAATACATTTTGTTTCTAACTTATAACAAGAAGCAGTAGGAAAGTTCTTGACTAAATTCTGTTTATCTCACAAAACAAACAAACTGATGTGGGAAGTTTTTTGTTGATTTCTTGTTGGAAAGCAACAAGGAGTGAGTTTTTGACCCGCCAATAAACTTCTGCATGTACCGGTACACTTATATTCACATAAATATTTATGGATGTTGTTAAAACGTTTTTATAAAAACGAGAGATTGAAGGATACTGAAAAGAACTTGACATCGTCTATCTAAACTGCTCTGCTTTTGTGGAAAAACACGCGCAGCGAAATTGTTGTGCTTTGACAAACATTGCACATACTGTATTGTCAGCAATGAATCTTTACCTAAATGGTAATTTTGCAGTTGCTTGAGAGATAACAAAATTATTTTTTCTCTACGAGGATTGAAAAGTTTTGATATATCTCAGCAGAAACACTATTAGGACCAACTCAATAATTTCAAACTTTGTTTTCAAATGTTGATCTTCAAAAGCTTATTTTCACAAAAGCTTACCTCAAAAAGGTGTAGGCATATATCATTTTCTCAATAAATTTGGATGTTTATGTCATTTGGAGCAAAGTTGTTTGTTGGGTTGAAAAAATCTGAAATCAATGCCTTGTTTTTGTAACGTATCGCAACGTAACGTATCAGTCAGCCCCTTTTGAGCCTTTTTGTTTTCGAATACATTTCCGTGACAAAAGATTGGCTTTTGTAATAACGCCATCAACCGCGAAGTTGCATTCTCTGACTGCATCTAAAACGCGATACCATACTCAGCAATTTTTCTAAAAAATTGTTGAACGAAATACATATCTGACAAAATAAGGGAAATATGTTGAATTGAATTATTTTTTATACGGATTGTTTTCCTTGTCTCCTAAAAGTAACTAAAAAAAATAAAAACGATTTTTATCGTTTGGCATAAAAATATGATATTGAGGTTCACCTTGGTTTGCATGATGAAAAATGAAAATCATAACAAACAATTGCTCGAAGTGATTTTCACAGCTATTTGATCCTTCGCGATGATATCAATTGTAGTTTCTATTACATGAAACCTGTTCAAACTATTTTTTTTTAAAACTGTGGTTGATTCAAGAATATAATACTTTGTAAATATAACTTACTTCATTTTTGTGTTTTTACTTCGACTTTTTCACAAGCAAGACTTTACACAAAACAACTTCAGTGTGAGCCTACCCAATAATGTCGATAAGTTATTTGCAACGTGAGTCGATTGACCAGAGTAGTCTCAGTGGACCAGAAAGCTGTGGCCAAAACTTGATTACTTTTATCAAAAGGTTTGCACATTGGGAACAGCAATCACTTTGTTTCAAATCAGCAAATCACTTTTTGTCATTGGTTCAACGTCTGAACTAATATACAACAAAATTGTTTTTCTGGCTCTTTGGTTCGGAAAAACATCATTATGATGTATTGTTACGTGGTCTATCAGCCAGCAGTAGTTTATGCGCCTTTTGTTTTTGGATATGTATCAATTACAAAAGATGGCTTTTGCAGTAATGCCGTCAACCGCAAACTGCATCTAAAATGTTATTTCAAAATTTGAAGAGAAAGAAATTTTCTAATGCGTAAGAAATAGCTTGACACAAAATGCATGTCCAACAAATTAGAAAAACATGTAGAAAACCTTATCTTGCAAATCTAGTTGACAACATAAAAAAGCCGTTTCAATCGCTTAGACACAAACGTGCATTTTCAAAATATCAAAAACCTTCAATTTTGCCGAAGAAAAAAGTCAAAATTTTAGTGATTTTTTTTTGTATGATAATAACAATCAGCCTAAAAAAGATTTTTTTTGCAAGATTTGATATCTTGCTAAATGTATTTATTTTTCCTATCGTTATGCCACGACTTTGAGTTTGTCACGCAGAACGGGAGTTCCCTTTGGCAATGTACAAACAACCTTTTCTATAGCCTACCAATACGATTTGACTAAACGATTATTGTCACTTCACTGTATCAAAATTGTTTCATTCAAAGTGATCATTGTTGGTAGGTATGGAAACAAATCAGTTTTGTAATGCATCGTGACATAGTTTATCAGTCAGGAGTTGTAGACACTTTTTGTTTTTGAAGTGCATGAAGGTCCAAGTTGGAACGAGCTCCTATCGAAGCAAGTAACTACCTTTGGATAGGTTGTGGTTCAAACACCATGTGACACCAATAGGCTACCTTACTTTTCTGTATCAACCGCTAGCTAGAAAGCAAATCAGATACTTTTTACATCGATTCAACGTCTCTAGACGTTGAAACAATGTTAAAAACAAATAAATAGCTCCCTGGGATGTGCTGTAAACTGCAAAGTGTTTCTTGATCATGTATGATCATATAATACTTTGTAAATATAACTTACTTCATTTTTGTGTTTTTACTTCGACTTTTTCACAAGCAAGACTTTACACAAAACAACTTCAGTGTGAGCCTACCCAATAATGTCGATAAGTTATTTGCAACGTGAGTCGATTGACCAGAGTAGTCTCAGTGGACCAGAAAGCTGTGGCCAAAACTTGATTACTTTTATCAAAAGGTTTGCACATTGGGAACAGCAATCACTTTGTTTCAAATCAGCAAATCACTTTTTGTCATTGGTTCAACGTCTGAACTAATATACAACAGTCCAACCAAATTGGACAGTATGAGTGTGAAAAGAAAACTGAACTGAACACAATTGTTACAAATAAAATGTTTACTAAAGCTTATTGCTTGATTTAGTTTTAATATCAAGCGATGACAGTACATTTGAAAATGTGTAGACTATAACATATGGCTCAAAAATGACTTGAAACAGTTTATTTTGCCGTGATTTTGTCTCATTCTCTGCAAATGTTGAGACAAAGCGAAAGATTTTTGCAATGCCTCGGGCAAAACAATAAGCAAACGCAAGTCAGACGCCAATTACGATTTCATTGAAGCGTGGACGACGTCCACGCGTAAGAGATTAAAATCCAACACAATGGAATTATCCCGTCACACTCAATTATAAAGTAATTAAGAAACGATTTCTCAAGTCAAATAAAAAAATATGACTAACCATCAAATTATTTGATTTTTCAAGTTACGCTGTTGAACAAATTGCAAAAGATTTTCGATGCTATGTTGTCAGATAAATTATCTGCATCATGGGAAAATTTGATTGATCTATTTTGCGTAGTTTTTGAGTTACACGAGCTGAAAGTGATAGTGTCGAACCGACCCCCCCCTCCGCAAGTCAACTGGCCAAAATACGTCACAGGAAATAGGGTTAAAGAAATTGACGGCGTCAGCGTCAGCGCTAATTTCTAGCGTTATTTTTGCCAGCGTCTCATAAAACGGAAATATTTCAACCAAGTTCAGGCTAACAATAGCTATAAATAAAGAACAGGTATTATGTTTTGAGACTGTATTGTAATTAGCTGCTCAGCCTATATAATTAGTTATTTCCTTGCAGAAAAACAAGCATTTCAAAACGTTTGTCTGACAATCCGCTGCGTTTGGGACGCATATTCAGGGGCGCCGAAGCAATTTTTGACTGGAGGGGCAGGAGTATGAAAAAAGGGCACCTTTGTTGCTGAAAGGCCAATTTTATTTTAAGTTTTAAGATAAGATATAGCGATAATGCTCATCTATCAGCCCATTATCGAGTAATGATACAAGTGTCCGCTATACAAAGAACAATGGCACGGAAGGGCATCATGCTATTTTATAATGATGTAATATAACTTACTGTGATGGAGAATTTTGTGTCGTGAATATTATTTTGAGGCAAAAATAGAACATTATAGCCTAATTAGGCTACAAGCGAATAGCATTGTTATATTGCAAAGTGTGCAGTAGCTTACATGACCTTAAAAGGGCACCATTGCCCCCTCTTCCCTCCCCATCCATAGAAATTTGAGGGCAAGGGGGCATCCGCTCCTCCTGCTCCCCTCCCCCGCTTCCGGCGCCCCTGCGCATATTGTCCTTTCCAAGTGAAAACATGCGTTCCACAGCAGCGCTGGTTGGTATTGGTGTGTTGTATTTCAAAAACAAGTTGAAAACGTTTAGTCGAAAAGGTATCACTGTTCCAAGCGTGCTGTGATAGTTTAGCATGTATAAATCTTTTAACGGGGTCCACAGCACCAACATCGCTCTTTTCAGGGGCATAGAGCTCTTCAAATAAAGTATATTCAACGTCCGCGATGCCATTCATGGATTTTTCGCTTTCAGTCTCTGATCCCTCGTTCTCAATACATGGGTGATCACCATTTGGCGGACTTCTTCCGCATGTATTCCAGGGAGCCATTCCAACCAACGCAAAAACTGGTAATTCGGATGAGTCGCGCTGGCAAGAATACATTGTGAAACTCTTATTGTGAAACGAGATTTTCCATGAAAACAAAAATTGACGCTTAGAGCTTGACGCTTAAAATCGACAAAATAGTTGACGGCGCTATCACTTCCGTTAACTGAAAAATAAATTGACGGCGCTAGCCTCAGCGTCAACAAAAAGTTGACGCCGTCAACGTACAACACTGCATATGACTAAGTTTTTGCACGGTAGGCTACTCTGTGTTATAGTTGCAACAACGATCTTTGTGACAATGATTTGGCAACACTGGTAATTCTAATTTTTTAGTTGGCCACCCTGATTTTCGGGCCACTTATAAAATGTGCCTACAGGCCAGCAGACCCTTAATCCGGCACTGCGCACATCCCGAGCGTCGAGCCTAGTGCAGTTAAAAGAATGCCTTCAACAAGTAGAGCATTCTACTTTCACAAACTTCGTGTGCATCATCAAGTGTCAATATGGTTTCATTTGAAAACTGGGCTGAATCTTACTTTCTATGCATACAAGGAAACAGCTTCTGGTCTGGTCCCAATAATGACAGATAATGAATGTACACCCAAAACCTTTCTGAAAGAATTTAGGCCCAATTGAGGAGTTAAGATCACAAGATCACGCGCCCACGCGCACTTGCGCTGCGTGATCTTGTGCCGGGCGCATAACCACTGAGCTGACGGGGCGGACAATAAATAAACGCAATAAATAAAGGGCGAAAATAAACATATCTAACCTACAACAAAAAAACACAGAAACAGCTAAAAAAAACATTAACTATGACATGCAACAAGTGTGGTCCTACGACCTACGTTATCTGGTTATGTAGATTAGAGATGTGCTTAACTGTTACTTTTAAATAAGTGTTACTTTGAAAATCTGAACTGCTACTTTTAACTGTTACTTTATAACAGTTAAAGAACAAAACCATGAAAGCAGCAAAAGGCTAGGCTACAGTGAACCTCAGATAACGTGTGACTAAAAACAACAATTGTGCAAACGACATAATTTTAATCTAGTTTGTCTAAAAAAAAAAGTCAAAAGTTGAAGGCAATTAGGTTAACTAGCAATTTTTTTAACTGCTATATTTCAATTTGCTTATCTGTTAATATGAGTTAAGGAAATTACCTGTTACTTTTTAGCGTTATGTTATTTTTCGCACATCTGTAATGTAGACTTAGTGGCGTACGCAGGATTTCCTCAAGGGTGAGAGCCTTTCGAATCGAATTAAAAAACGCCCATTTGCTAATACAGTAGAATTCGCCTATAACGGCTTCGTTTATAACATCAATTCGCCTATTACGTCACATTTCGCTCGGTCCCGGTAGAATTCCTATCTTTTACGTACATTGTTGTTCGGCTACAACAGCATCGCCTATAACGTCAATTCGCATGTAACAGCACCCTTTATTGGTCCCCAGATGTCTTTTGTTCGTTTATAACGTCACTTTCAGCCATCACCTTCACCACGAACGGTCAGTCTTTTAATCCAGTAAGCGCTGCTGCTTGAAAAATGCCTTTCCTTTATTTTGCTACGTCGTTCGCAGCAGGGACTTTAATAAACTGAATTAACTTTTTTCTCGCGTGAAAAACTATCACATGTAAAAAGCAGCTCTACAGCAGCTGACCTTTAAACATCTCAAAACAACAGTTGTACGTGCAGTATTAAAGTTAGGCCTACTTTATAAACTAATTATCTTTTTTTTCCCCGCGTGAAAAACTATCACGTGTAAAAAGCAGCTCTACAGCTGTGTCAAATCCGAAACAGCGCAAGATCAATGCCTTTTTTTGCGAATAAACAATGAACTTCTCTACTACTGTAGCCTATGTAATGAGCTGTATTGCGCAAATTTCCTGTACCTTTCGCTGTAGATTATTTTTTTTTTAAACAATTTCTTTGTTTACTGTATTTTCTGCCTGCCCTTTGTCAGTTTGGTGGTACAAAGTAACCCTGACTGGATTATACACCTCTTTCTTTAATCAAAAGACAGTTGTGGAATAGTTTGCGGTAGTTCGTCTATAACGTCAATTCGGCTATAACGTCAGTTTTTGCAAATCCCCTAGAGGTGCCGTTATAGGCGAATTCGACTGTAATAACCAGTTAGTTAGACTACATTGTACAAAATTTGCCTACATAGCCTACTCAGTTTGCATTGACGATAATTTTTTTTAGTTTGCTGGTCAGCTTGGTTACATTAGATAGGCTACATTTTTTATTGAAAACAAACAATATGATAGGCCATAGCCTAACTTAACTCTCTTGATGTCGCATAGCTGTAGGCTAATGTTTTAATTAGGCTAGGCCGCTAGACCACGTAGTTGACTTACTTAACCCAATGAACTACGAGTAGCCTACCCTAGGCCTATTGATTGTATTTTCGGTTGTGTGGCCTGAGTAGGATTGATATAATTTGACAATTTTTGTAAGAATAGTCTAATGTTACTTCATAGTGTGACAAAAGTTTAAGGTACCGGTACCATTGTATATTTTCATCATATTTTATACGATTAGAGTAGACTAGTAGACCTTGAATGAAAATATCTCCAATTTGTTTTGAAGCATAGCCTAGCTTGCAAGTAAAAATACATCAACTAATGTCCATAACAGGTCAGCTATCCTACACTTGTTTGTCTGTTCACCAAGAACTAGCCTAAATCCGGTCTTGCATGTCCCAGGTGTTGTCATTTGCCTGATTGTTGATCAGTTACCAGGACTCACCACTAGGCTGTGCCAAAAATGGCGAGGTTCATGGATTTTTCTTTAACTTTCTGAAAAGTTGTAGTGGACTTTTACAAACACAAACGTGAAAAACGGCCCAACAGGCCACTAGTTGTATGTCTGCCTTAGGCCGTAGCCAGGGCCGGATTTAGACTATGAGAGGCACTAGGCTATTCCATTTGTGAGGCCCCTCCCTATTTTTGAGCTCAGAAATTCTCTCTATACAACATCACATGTCATTGCTTAATGTTAAAAATATGAGTGCATTAAACTCTTCGTTCTTTTCATTTTCCACATTGATGGGTGCAAATTTTTAATTAAAAGAATAAAAATTTAGTTAAGGCAGTTTTTGCTTTTAATTTCTCTGATCAAACAGCCGTTACAATAATTGTAAAGTTTATTTACGAGCAGTGGCGTAGCCAGGAATTTTGAAAGGGGGGGTTGACGGCGTATTCGCGTAAAACGACACCAAGCAGCGGGGTTCTGGGGGGCCTCCCCCAGAAAATTTTGAAGAATTACTTTGAATTTAGTGCATTCTGAGAGCATTTTCAACAAAAATGTGGGTATGAACGTTCTTGTAAAATGGTGCTCTCAGGTGGCATAGCAAAAGAATAAGATAATGTTTTTTTCAGCATTTTTCGGAAATAAAGCTAAGTCTCTATGTTTTCTTGTTGCTAATTCCTGGCTGAGATATTTGAATGTTTGGTATTGGCAAAACTCGCTTTTTTAATGCATTTTCTTTTAAAATTAGGCAAGCTTTGTTTTAGAGACATAAAGAGACTGAAAGCATCATTCTCAATATCGTGACGTCACACGCGTGCCAAAGGGGGTGGTTGCAACCCCCAACCTCCCCCCTGGCTACGCCACTGATTACGAGGTCATAAGAAATAGTTACAGCCATCAAATAGAGTAAGACTAGGATACCAAATTTTTATTCTAGCTTTCGTCAAAGCAAAATCATGCAACTTGAGACACTGTCGATCTCAGTTTATTTTTGATGCTTTTGAGCCTTGAGAAAGATCTCTCTCCTGAGCAGTTAGTGACCATTAAGCTTAGAAACAGTCTTAATATTGCTTCCACATATTGAAAGGCAGCGTTAATTTTTTCCTTGCACATAGAAGTTCATCAGTAAATTTCCGGACTCGGGTCAACATCTTCCGGATACGCTTCCTTTAAAAGTTTTAAACCTTGGTTGTCCATTTTCAGTTTTAGCCAAAACTCTGGTGGGCTAAGGTTATCACTATCATGCAGAGCATTGCACGCTTGAGGCAAAGCTCCCTATTCTTCTTGCAAATCATCTAAATCTTCTTCGTTAACAACAGAAGGAAAGTTTATTCTGCCATTCTCAAAATTTAAAAAAAAACACTATAGATTCTCCAAGAAAACCACTGGATTATTTCATACTGTTTTTTGCAGAGAAGACTGCGGCACTTTAACATAGAAGCTTCCAGCAGAAAGCGGGCAATAAGCTAATTGTCTTTATTATGATGCAAACGAGTAACGACGTAATAATGACTGTTTGCAACTTGTGTATAGAGTTTTCTACTCTGAAAAGCTTGATATATATAAGTACTTTAGGTAGGGTTTAAACTTGTCAAGTTTTTAAAAGAATTACAAACTTTGAGATCGAATTTCGAGGCCCCTGGACGTTGAGGCCCTAGGCTGCAGCCTGCCTAGCCTATTGGTAAATCCGGCCCTGGCCGTAGCACTGCAGTGGCGTAGCCTACCTAAGGTATGGGCATGGCTTGAGCCATGGGCGCAAAAATCGGTTGGTAAAAATTAAAATTTGTGATTTCTAATTTCTTCAAAATTTAATTTGCGCCTGTGGCGCCCGAGAGCTAATTTTCTCTGACGCGACGCGCGTCACTGTGACGTCATGTCGTATTCCAGAATCTTCATTTCCAATCAACAAATAACGCGTACTTTCGGAATGCAGTCTTGTAATTCTTCTTTGCATTGTGCCTGAATCGCAGTACCACTGTATTTCATCGACTAGTGAATCCACCGTTACGTTAGATGATCGCATGTTGAATTGGTAATGCCTGTGGATGCGCCTCTCCAATTTAAACTAGAGTTCTTTTAAAGAAACTGCAATTATGATCCTTCACTAATCACTTACTATACTATACTGTTCGAGACGATTCGAGGATTATTCAACTCAGACTCGCTATTATTCCGTTTGGTAATCAAGAATGTTAAATGGTGAAATGTAATATGCAGTATTCTGTTCTCTGGAAGATGCAGTCGTAAACGAAGTTTCTTTTCCCCAAAGTTGAAGTTCTTTTTGTTGTGATGAGATTCCTAATGTAGTACGCCAGCATGCTAGTATTTCGGTAGCGGGATTGTCAATAGTTCGGTGTTCTCTTTTTGCTATGTTTAGATTTCTGTTCTTCTGAAACTAGCAGTCAAGTTAATAAACAACGCAGTCTTAAAGGATTCTATCTTGTGGTCAAGTACTATTCCGTCAACTAGTCAATAAAATAGGCAGTGAAGAAGACTATCGTGTCCTGGTCATTCCTCGCCAGTTCTGATCTCGGTTCTGCCCAGGAATGTCGCCGTCAGCACGGACGGCTGCATATGAGCGCGCGTGCTAACTACCGCGTCCGCTACACGCCCAACAAAGATTAAAAAGGGTCTCTCTTTTACTGTAGCTAATGTTAAATAATGGAATTGTGACGTTGTAAAAGCAACATTGTGCCTCTCCTGGCTCACTTTGCGTTCAGTCAGCAACAATTGGAATCAATCAATCAATGGTTTATTTGTCAGAAACTGGAACATAGTAGGCTACATTTATTTTCTTCACGATTTGTTCAAAAAAGACTTGTATGCAATATTTAACTTCAATTGTTAAAAAAGGCGAACATTTAAACTTTACTGTGGGCACCATTTTGCATAGGTACGCCACTCGTAGCAGTGGGCTACCGTGTCCGAGGTATGTTATTTTAAAGAAATAATAATAAATAAACAAACTGTTCACTCGATTGTGCAGAACTGTGCACTCGTCAGCAACAAAATGATTAACCCTGGCTAGCGGACATTTGAAAAAAAAACAATTAGCCTAGAAATTAATCTTTATTTTTGAAATTAAAATAATTCGTTTGTTCATCAACTAATCCCACAACTTCAAGTTGTACCAAATTGAAAGAATAACGTAACAAACACCACGATAAATATTTAAAATGTAATAGCCTACTTTAGCAATTCTACTTTTGTGGCCTACACCTCAGCGAAAATGAAGACTTTTCGGCAACGTTATTTATAACAATCACTCACTGGGAACGACATGAGCATTGACGCTCGAGCTGAAATGCAACAGCACGCCGCATTATGACGTCTGTTCGGCAGCGTGATTTATGATCACTCACCGGGGACGACATGGGCATTGACGCTCGAGCTAAAATCCAACAGCGCGCCGCATATGAAGCAATTTTTGTCGGCGTATATTATTGCGCGTCCCGATATAAGAAGGTACGACATCGGCAAGGGACGACATCGTCGCCACCCGTGCATGCTTACACTGCTATTTTCGTTGTTTTGTTATTGTCGTTTATTGTTGTGATTTAGATAGATTACTGGTAGGCTGAGTGCTACTTTAATATCAGTATAAATTCATTATGCTGCAATTAAGACAAGGATGGGAGGGTAAAAAAAAAATTTTAGTGTACCGTAACATATGTCTGCTTGGTCACAGCGGTAAACCATAATCTCTTCGTGGGAAAATTGTAACATAAGATTCCCAGATCCGTTCGTCTGTATGTAATGACCGAAAAGAAACAGTCTTCAGGAAACGTCTATTCGAGAATTATATTTCTGTAAAAATAGCCTCAAAGCTGTCGAAAATGGGGTGCAACGCGATACACCACTAAAAGCTTGTCACTACCCAGCAAACATTGTACTTCGGCCCAACGTAGTGTGACAGTTGGTAAAATAATGCTCCTCCGTTGGCACTACGCTGTGGCCGAAGTTGACCCAACGTATCTTGCACCATTCGTCGCAGTTGGGACAACTTCTTTAAAATGTTTGGGCCAACGTTATCCCAACTCTGCACCCAACGTAGTTCATCGTTGGTACCCTACGATGGCCCAACGTATTTTGCACCATTCATCGCAGTTGGGACAACTTCTTTAAAATGTTTGGGCCAACGTTATCCCAACTCTGCACCCAACGTAGTTCATCGTTGGTACCCTACGATGGCCCAACGTATTTTGCACTTTTCATCGCAGTTGGGCCGACTTATTTTAAAATCTTTGGGCCAACGTTATCCCAACTCTACACCCAACGTAGTTCATCGTTGGTACCCTACGATGGCCCAACGTATTTTGCACCATTCGTCGCAGTTGAGCCGACTTATTTTAAAATCTTTGGGCCAACGTAATCCCAACTCTACTGCCAACGTAGTTCATCGTTGGTACCTACGCTGGCCAAACGCACTTTGCACTTTTCGTCGCAGTTGGCCATACATATTTTGCACTAATCGTTGTAGATGAGCAACGTTGGTTAAACTTAACCTGCAATTTCAAGTTGACACTGTCCTGATGATCCATATGCCAATACGATGACCACCTTCTTGTACTGAGCAAATTTAAGTCAATGATGTAAACAAACGTAAAGTTGTTGAAAAATACATTTATTCGAATGGTAAAATGCACCACCCATGCACAATTCACAGCTACGACAAGACATGCATAAAAGTCTAAAAACACAGTGGACTGAGGTACTTCATGCCTCATCAGAAGACTGCGCCTGGATGTAACAACGTGATCTGTGGCGGCCTCAAACGCAAGTACCTATAAAACAATATGCAACATTTGTAAAGAAAACAGGGATGAAAGAAAATATACTGTACAGTGCAAATTAGGTCGTGTTTACAGCACCGTGAAAGAACAGACTCTAATTGCTACATATCCCATGGATATGTGTATGCAACACCCGGTTATGTCACAATAACAAGCATTTTTTTAATACATCCTAACATTCCTCAGTATGTTTTAATTCTGTAATTCGTAGCCTATACGATGGGGTGGGGAATGGGTATACCGTTATGTTCTATCAACCTCTAACATTAATGGCCAGTGCAAATTATTATTGTTATCGTTTGATAGATCTTCGAAGTCAAGTCTTAAAATGTGTGTATATTTCTTGAAGTTCTGCTCCAGCAATAAACTAGTCGCTGGTTAAGTAAATAAAAATGCTTTTATTGCCCTTATTGAGAGAATAGTAACGATTTGTCAGTGACGAAGAGAACAAATGAACATACCCGCAGTACTTTTTGTAGCAAGACGTTTAAGCCGGCCCCCATCGCGGTCTTCCCACGTCTTAAACCAGTCGCCCAGTTTGTGGTCGATTTCTTGTAGAGTGCATGATTTCGTATTGCTCTGGACAACATCTATAAGTAAAGCAGTTTTGTAAACAAATAATGTTACATCGATTTTTATTTTTACACAATCATCTACAGCAGTGGTCATCAGCTCTTAACCTATGGGTAATTACTCAATCTGGGGAAGTTTGAGGTCTTCCAGAGGGCAATGAGCAGGACAGTGCAAATTATTACCAATTTTTAATCAAACTTAAATCATTGTTGGGTTTGGCTTTGGCTATTCCATTCAATTGATTGCCAAAGACTAATAAAATTGGTACGAATGGAATTAATTTTATGCTGCTGTTTGGAAGTCTTCACGAGAAGATGCAGAACAACGTGTTCTTGTCGAAGGTTGCTTATTTGTGCGACTTTTTCTCTGACATAAACGCCTTGAACTGCTTGCAGGGCAAATGGACAAGGTTATGGGATTTAATAGACAAATAATAGATTTAAGATGCCCAACATGCTTAATTGCTTAAAGTGGGGTAACGGGTCAGAAAAGGTTAAGAACGTTGCTCTACAGAGTCTACAGTCTGTTTCACGTGAGTGGCATGATCATCAGGAGAGCTGTAATGAAAATAAAAGCGAGGACATCACCATAAGCATAGCCGCCGAACCCAGGAAGGTCGGCCTTCCCGACCTTTTCGCAGAGAAGGCCACCCTTCCCTGCTAATCTCATCTTTTTTATTGCACACGAGTAAACAGCAGGTGTTTTTCAACTAGATCTAGACTGAGGCATTAATCAGGGATAGTAAACAGCAAATTGACAAAAAAGATTACGAAAAAGGTAAACTTGAGATGCTGCAAAACTTATGATATATCCAAGGTTGTTATTTCATTGAAAATTAATCATGAACAGTAAGTATTCTTTCTGGAGACGATATCATACCAACAAAAGGTGAATACAAAACTTAAACAAACTACGACCATGTTCTTTAAGTTTTGCATGGAATCAAAAGAAAACTTTTTCTCTCCACTTAATTTATTTTCCCCTTCCCGGTCCGCGAGACGTAATTTGCGACTTCGTTTAACATCACCTGAGGCATCAATCGATTAACCGTGTCGTATAGGCTTTTTCCTCCTGTACGACACAGTTGTTTGAACTGCAATAGAACAGATGGATGTTGAAATGCATAAGCCGAGATCGTTAAAACAGCATAGAAAGCAGTCCCATCAAACAGTCGCGGTGCGTACCAGGCTACCAGCGTACATAGGCGTCGAAATAGGGTGGGCTTTATTTTAACAAAATATGTTTTGCCCACCCTGTTTTCATGACACCTATGAAGTGTTCGTTACAATTATTTCCGTTTTTGTTTTTAGCTGAATTATCCAACCAACTGCAGTGCAACCTCCGATGACTTGCAATAAACAAGATCACAGATATGCGTAAATCAAACGCACAATACCACATTCCAATTGACAACTTTGAAGGTGGGTATGTAAATGAACCCAAACCTCCAAACAGCAACATTGATACCAACATCAGATTGTTCCAAATTCCAGTTATTAACATCAAGGCTAAATATTTTCACCAACCCAGCAAACATCACAGTATTGCGCCAATACTGTATTTGTGTCTGCGTGTATCGGGTGTATCGGTAACGTTTGCACTGTATCGGGCCAATACCGGCAACGTACAGTATTGTATCGGCAAAATGATACAGTTTGTCTGATACAAAGCCTGTATCGGGCCGATACAATGTTGTAAGGGCAAAACTGTACAGTTTGTGTAAGGGCAATGCGGTATTGGCACAGTACAGTTTGGTAATGGCAAAACTGTACAGTTTGTGTAAGGGCAATCCGGTATTGGCACAATACAGTTTGGTAATGGCAAAAATGTACAGTTTGTGTAAGGGCAATCCAGTACTGGCACAGCACTGTGTGGTAAAGGCAAAACTATACAGTTTGTGTAAGGGCAATCCGGTATTGGCACAATACAGTTTGGTAATGGCAAAACTGTACAGTTTGTGTAAGGGCAATCAAGTACTGGCACAGTACTGTGTGGTAAAGGCAAAACTGTACAGTTTGTGTAAGGGCAATCCGGTATTGGCACAATACAGTTTGGTAATAGCAAAACTGTACCGTTTGTGCAAGGGCAATCCGGTATTGGCACAGTTCAGTTTGTGTAAAAGCAATCCGGTATTGGCACATTACAGTTTGGTAATGGCAAAACTGTACAGTGTGTGTAAGGGCAATCCGGTATTGGGACAATACAGTTTGGTAATGGCAAAACTGTACAGTTTGTGTAAGGGCAATGCGGTATTGGCACAGTACAGTTTGGTAATGGCAAAACTGTACAGTTTGTGTAAGGGCAATCCGGTATTGGCACAGTACTGTTTGGTAATGGCAAAACTGTACAGTTTGTGTAAGGGCAATCCGGTAGCCTACTGGTACAGTACAGTTTGTGTAACGGCAAAACTGTACAGTTTGTCTAAGGGCAATCCGGTAGCCTACTGGCACAGTACAATTTGTGTAACGGCAAAAGTGTACAGTTTGTGTAAGGGTAATCCGGTGTTAGCACAGTACTGTGTGGTAAAGGCAAACCTGTAGGCCTACAGTTTATAATGGCAATCCGGTGTTGCAATGGTACAGTACAGTTTGGTAAGGTGTTGGCACAGTACAGCTGATATTGGCACAGTACAGTTTGGTAAAGGCAACACTGTACACTGTAGCTACAGTTTGGTTGCAAATTATTGGGCTTGTTTTTGTGTTGATTTGGCTGTTTTGGGCTTGTTTTTTAGATTCACTTGCTTGTTTTCAAAAACCAACCTGGCATCACTGGTTTTCAGTTTACTACTAACGGGAACGGGAACACACTTCGCGTGCGAGTTAAGCCAGGTGGCTACATTTGTGCGTGGTAGAGAGAGAGAGAAAGAAAACTTTTGAGAAAGCTTGCAGTCGAGTTTAGCTGTTTGTCGTGTGATTTGCGTTGTATGCTACAGTAGAAACTCCTGCCGCGTTCCACGCATAATGCCTTTGGCCAACGCAACTGTTCAGTTGGCGCTCCCACTCTGTTTACTTGCTTGTTATGTTGAGGTGCGGTTCAGGTTGATAATCTTATTGTCTGAAGTACTAAGCTTAATTCATTTGCTTATATTCATTTAGATGTTCCATTTAGTTTGTTAAAGCTAATATAAGCTTGCGTAATAAAGTATGTATTAGTTCACGGCAATTTAACGAACTAATTGAAGATGGATAGCAAGTTTATAAATCCCAGTTTGTTCAGCGCTGATCCCAACTCTAATCAAGCTAGTAAAGAGTGGAAACATTGGCATCGAACATTCGCAAATTTTCTTGCAGTATTTCCAGCTGAACCAGAGATCAGTGATGACGATGAACTGCGATGTTTGATCGCCCACGTTGATAAGGATGTTTACGATTACACCAGTGAATGTAATACTTAAGACCTTGCAATAAGAACTTCAGAAAGATTATACGTGAAACCAAATAATCTCATATTTGCCAGACATTTGCTAATGACCTGCAAACAACAGGCAGAACAGTCATTAGATGATTACGTATTAAACTTGAAGCGGCTATCTCGAGATTGCAATTATAAAGCCGTATCCGCGAAAGTTTGCCGCAATGAAGCGATTCGTGACGCTTTTATGTCAGGGATATTGTCTGCATCAATACATCGGGTGGAACGTGACACAGTCATGCCTTCTAAACACCTTGCTTTTAAGGTGAGTAGGCATCGTCAGCAGTAGCAAAGTGCGCCTTACTACGACAAGTTCCATGTCGCACTTCTCACGCCATCACGGCTGGACTGAATAATAATGTTTTTGTTTGTCGTATCCAGGTTTACACCCGGTGGTTGAAGATTTAGATTAAGTGGACGGGAAGGCAAGGTAGCCAATCTTCGTGTCCACCTTCAGGCATGCCTTTAAGTGTCCTACCACAGACACAGCCGCATGCTCGAGCGGTGTCGAACCGGCGCCCTTTCGATTGCCGTTCCAGGGTTCTCACCACTCAGCTATGCAGCCGACTAATAATGGTGTTGATGCATGATTCTGTAAACATTACTTATTCTGAGACAATAAAATATCTGCTTTTACAGGTGCTGTTATGCGAACACCGAGCTTGGATGATGCCACTGAAAGTGCCATAGAAAAATGTATCAGCACTTGGATGTGAAATTTTAATGACCGCGAAGGGGGACGGAAAAGACGAACCATCGGTTGCTCATATGTTCAATAAATTTTCACATAAGAATTGTCTTGTTTCTGTTTGAAAGTACGGGTTAGGGTTACTGATGCAGGCTTGGTGATGGCATTGTATATGCCTGTACTGTACATTTGTAGGTATTGGCATGGTGTAGGCGCAGGCATGGTATCTTTTAGAGGTACAGGCAGATAAATGGCATTGCCCTGGCCCATTATTGGCATCGTATAGTGATATTCGCTGAGTAATGGCATTGTACAGGCCAGAACGAGGGTGTAAGGTACAAATACCGGTTAGGTAATGGCATCGTGCCGGCAACTGTAGTAATACTGTATCGGCCCAGTATAGAACTTGTTTGCACTTTCTTATCGGGCCTGTATAGATTACTGTATCGTGCCAAAAAAGGGACCCGATACAACACCGCATTGGCCCTATACCGGCCCGATTAGGGTATGTTAAAGGTACAAATACCGGTTGGGTAATGGCATCGTGCCAGCAACTGTAGTAATACTGTATCGGCCCAGTATAGAACTTGTTTGCACTTTCTTACCGGGCCTGTATAGATTACTGTATCGTGCCAATAAAGGGACCCGATATAACACCGCATTGGCCCTATACCGGCCCGATTAGAGTATGTTAAAGGTACAAATACCGGTTGGGTAATGGCATCGTGCCGGCAACTGTAGTAATACTGTATCGGCCCAGTATAGAACTTGTTTGCACTTTCTTACCGGGCCTGTATAGATTACTGTATCGTGCCAATAAAGGGACCCGATATAACACCGCATTGGCCCTATACCGGCCCGATTAGGGTATGTTAGCTGGGAAGTTGTCAACTTAAACCTCAAAGATATCAAGCATCTGCTCATGTATTTGGATTAAAACGTAGAGACGGCCTCATCACTATCAGACAAAAACTAAAGTCCCGAAAGCTGACGAAATTCTTCAATACCAAACATGATTTTAATGTTTGTGCAGACTAATACTGTGTGATGCTGAAACCAGCTTTGAAATTTTTGTGTTTTCAATATGGAGTTGTGTGATACAAACCATACAACAGCATGTTTGTAAGAATGTGAAGGACTGATTCACACTAAGCGTTTTGACTCCAATATGACATTTGAAATACAAATTTAATATGCACACAATGAATTCAGTTTATTTAAGAATTTCTAAGACAAAACTATATTCTGCCTCATTGAAGCCGAACTGTGACAGTGTGAATCAGCCATAAAAATAGTGGGTTACTCGAAGTCCACTTTGAAACTAGACTGTTTTATTGATTCTTTGATTGCTAAGATCAAGTGTATTTATACTAGAAGAGGACTTCATTTGTTTGAGTAAGTTTTTAAAAGTAGTTCTACTTGATGGGGTATGTTTCACAGTCATAAGATCAATCATTATACACTTTTGACATCGCACCCACTGCATCAGTGCTTGATTTTACTTTAAAAAATCAGTAATTTGCTTGTAACTTTTTTCTGTACATTTTTAAGAGAAAGTTCTTTGGAAATAAGATAGAAACATGTTACTTCTGCAGCATTTAAGCCAAAAAGTAACTTTCTAGTATAAGCGGTTATCAAGATATGGCAAAATTAGCTATTTTCAGCTTGTTTGGTGAAATTGCACGGCCACTAGAGGGTGCAAGAACCCAAAATTATGATAGAAGTATTTCATTTGATATTTGGGGCCATATATCAAGACCACTTTTTGAAAATCAATTTTTTTTATTTTTCACTCCACTCTAATGAACAATTCGTACCGTCAGTTACCTTGAAAAGATCAAGAGGAAAAATTAAAAAAGCTGTAGTCGCTGACCGTAGTTTCCGCAAACATTTTAAAAGGATTAGATATCGATTAGCTAGGCATCGGTATCCGCAAACAAACAAACTGAAAAGATCGAGAGAAAAAAATAGAACATTGCTGATTGCAGTTTCCGTTTTTCCGCAAACATTTTAAAATTTCCGGTAATGCAAACATTTTAAAGTTTTCCAGTAATGATTCTAAGAGTTTGCCGAAGTCGCTGAACGCAGTTTCCGCAAACATTTTAAAAGGGTTAAGGTTTAGGGTGTTTCCGCAAACAAACAAACTGAAAAGATCAAGTGAAAAAAAATAGAACAAAGCCGAAGTTGCTGATAGCAGTTTCCATTTTTCCGCAGTTTTTGCAAACATTTTAAAATTTCTGGTAATGATCCTAAGAGTTTGCTGAAGTCGCCGATCGCACTCGCAGTTTCCGCAAACATTTAAAAAGGGGTACCGGTACCTCTAAATACCCATTGTCATGCATTGTCGGGCATTAGACAAATCCTAGACAATGCCTTGAAATTACCGACAATGCCTGAAAGTAGCTACTCTACAATGCCTGACAACCCCTGAAAATGCTATAATGCCTAACAAACCCGTCAACCACTGGTAATGATCGACAATGCCTGGAAATTCCCAACAATACCTGAAAGTAGTTAGCCTACTCCACAATACCTGACAACCCCTGAAAATGCTCCACAAACCCCCAAAAAGCCTACTATGCCTGACAATACCCGACAATGCCTGACAATGGGTATTTAGAGGTACCGTTTTAAAAGAGTTAGGCTTGATTAGAGTTTCCGCAAACATTTTAAAAGGGTTCGGGATTAGGGTTGATCAAAGTTTCCGCAAACATTTAAAAATTTCTTTAAATGATCCTAGGAGTTTTTGTTTGTTTGCGAAAAAATTTTAAAATGTTTGCAGAAACTGTGATCAGCGACTTCGGCTTTTTTTAAATTTTTTCTCGATCTTTTCAAGGTACGAACTGACGGTACAAATTGTTCATGGTACTAATTAGGTTGCATCCGATGCTGCGCAATCTACTTCATAAAACAATCTGCAAAACTTGTGGTATATACATAATGCGGTGATAGTAGCAACACTCGAATCCTGATAAAAGCACTTCTCGTTGACATAATAGTCATTTTTATGCCACTTGAAAGTGAAGATACCACTTTTTGAAAAAATCGAGTAGGCTACTTCTAAAAATGTTACTTCAAAACCAATAAACAGGTCACGTAATTGCCGTAAAAAGTATTAAATAGTTTACCCTGAAGAATAGATATGAGTCAACTGAAATAAACCTTACCTGAGTTTCATGATGATCATTCATTTGGGCAGTGCTCTCATAAATGAAAACCTGAAAGTCTCCAAAGCTACGTCTAAAAATTCCTAGATTACATCAAAGTTCCCTAAATCATTATTACATTCGAACAGTTTCACGTTCTGAAACAAAAAGCAAGAGTTAAGCGGTTTAAACAACAACACTAGCAAAAACCATTCTACATAACTTTGTTGTATTAGTGGGCAAAGTCTCACAGCAAAAAGCAGTACGGTATGTTAAATTACAGTGATGTTTAACATTACAGGGATACAGTGAAGATTTCCCAATGCTCATCACATGCTAAAAATGACATAAACTGTGCACGACTATCGACTTATTCATAAGAGCTAATTCGACTAGTAATTAGTTGATTAGCTCATGTGCTTCAGCATTTGTAGCTGAACTCTTCATGAGCCCTTGCCAACTGCAACAATTTAGCTCGATCCCTTAATCCCAGTTTGTCAGCTGACTTCATACCTTGGGTGTGTAGCAAACCAACTAAACTTTCTCACTTTAAACTGTTCCTGTAGTCAGTTTTAATGTTCTTCAAGCTATCCGTACTAAAAAGTCATTCAACTGGGGCATTTAAACATGGTAGGGACATTAGGCAAGTGACTACTTTGCTATGAACTCAAATACGGAAGAAAACTTGACAAACAAACTTCCATTCATTCTGCAAGCGAACAAGACAAAACTGCAAATGCAAATGTCGTCCAACTCCATTTGGGTTTTCGCGCGTTTTTTACGATTCACGTCACAGACAATTGTAGTTTCTGACTGCGCATGCGCATCGTCATCTCTTTTTAGCGAATTTTGAAAAAGCACGTTCAGATGTCCGCCATTTTTTACAATGCACCAATTACTCGCGTTTGTCAATGCTTTAGATATGGCGTGCTGTGCATATGGATGTAGAAAACGAAGAAAATACAATTCAGATGATAAAAGGAGTAAATATTATTCCAAGATATTCACTAATCTCTCGGATCATGTGTTTGAATGCACCAATAATCATATTTTTACACTAGTCAAAACTGTATCCAAATGTTATTTAAAAATTAGGTTTTATCGCATTGGTAAGAAAACCTGCAAGCAAATACAAGCTAAATTGGTTCGTAAAACGCTTAACAAAAATTCTGTCTTAACAAACGTCTGTAGACGTTGAATCAGTGTAAAAATGACAGATGTTGTTGTATGGCTTGGCTGTAACAGCGCAGCTTTCACGCAAATTTGAGACAGTGACAATGGCGAATGCCTTTTTTTAATTTCTTCAATCGAGATGCGCTGTCTAGTTGTTATAAGATGTTTATGGTTTTTTTAAAGTGCTTGCCTGAAACACATGGTACGGGAAACTGTGGTCCAATTATTCAGTTCAGTGTTGTCATAATTTTTTTCGAAAATAAAATGAAAACTTCGAAAACAAAAATGAGCAGAGCACGTAAAAATTGCGAGATGAAACTACAGCCCTGATCAATTTTAAGAAGGCAGAGTATAGTTATATAGAGCCATAGTAGAACACTAAAAAAACTAGCTGCTGCTAACAAACTTGAAAAACTGCAGCTAAATTTGCAAATTAGTGTTTTTTTTTCAGAATTAGTGATCCTCATGGTGATGCATGACTTAGAAAAACATTTCAAATTTTTTTTTTACTTACAGCAATAACGTAAAAAAATTGAGGGGTTACCGTAGTTCGCCCGCAAATAATGACGTTGGTCCAACGTTCTGTACAACTGCACACCAACATTGGAAAAACCGACTTCCTAATTCTAAGTTTTTTTGCATTTTCATTGTCCCATTACAATTGTAAAAGGCATACGATGAAGCAAACTTAAACAATTCTTCGAAGGTATCTTCAATAAAAATATTTCAAAAGTTGGCAAAGTTGGCAAAACTACATTACCCTCAGCCAACCCGAACAACCGTCAGCCAACGTTGGGCCAAGGAAAAATGTTTACTGGGTACAGAACAGATTACTTGGATAAAAGACGGAAATTTTCGTCCAGCTGACAAGCACTAAGCAAAACAGTTAAACATGCGACCAACCTCTTCAAGCAACAATTTTAAAATGACTAGAATAATTTGCGATATCTCAAACTCACGTGAACAGTAACTGTGACGCAATAGTGAAAGACATTGTCACGCAATTCAAACAGGTGTTCAAAGGTGTTGATCCAATGTTTCATGTTTAAACAGGTTTGACACAAGTCTTACGAACGATGGTGCAATTTTGGCTCATTTTTAGGAAAAATTCCATGACGTAATACGCTAAGATTCAGTAGACCTGAACGGTTTTTATATGATGTTTGATTAGGTGAACAACTGTCTGGAACATAGCGGCCCCTAGTTATGACAGTCTGACATGGCATAACTAAAAAAGAATTGACGACAATTGTGAGCCAATGAATAAAAACATATGATACACAAATTGTTTGAATCACTCACGTTTAAGTTAATACGCAAATACAAAGGGCATGCAAAGAATGAACAGCAATAAAGTAATAGTACACGACGATACATAAAATTGGTACCAAAAGGTACACGCTAAAATGACGCTATATACATACAATAGTTCCGATAATAACCGACTGTTCTGGGCTCAGACAAGTGTCAGCCACCGCAGACAAAACCAGGCTCAAACCCTAACACTTAGGTGTTCTTTACGGGGGCGAGGCACGAAATATCCCTCAACACGTAGTCTACTTTCACTTTTCCCGTACTCTCATCATAGTTGCAGACGGCAACTTAGCTCTACGAACCACAGGCTTCCCTTTCCTAATTTGTAAAACCACCTCATGCACCCTCTCAAGTTGATACTTCCCACGTTTACCAATGTCTTGGAGAGAACCCACCACTACAAGTTGACCAGGCTCCAAATTCTCGGCCATTTTTAGCCATTTTTTCCAGCCCTGAAGCCCTGGCAAGTAAAAATCTATCCATTTGCTCCAAAACTGCTGAGAAAGTGACAAATTGAACCGATAATCCCTTCTTAGTTGGTCACGATCATGTGGTTACCCAACAGCACAGCATGGGTCTAAGAATGAGGTCAAAAGTGAGGCAGGGGTGATGACAGTAAAATCCCTAGGGTCGTCACTCAAAGGTACCAAAGGGCGTTCGTTCACGATCCGAACGGCACTACTGGTGTACGTAAGCAGTTCAATGAAATTGGGCTTGCGTATTGAAGAGTCCAAAATGTGAAAAAAATACTTGGTCATATCGGCCACGAAACCAAATCTGCCAAGCCGCAATCTAGCCAAGACATCTGCCAGAGGGTTTAACAAGTCAGGACGCGAAAACATTACATCATAAACACAAGTTCCTCGAAATTCAGACTTGCCATCATAAACAATGCGCTTTTTTAATTGTGACGTCACAAAGTATGGTAAACACCACTCTAATCCCTTTCATTTTCTGCTTCACCAGCACGCTCAATATAGCCATTAGATTTAAGATCCTTCATGGTGTCAGTAAGGAAATCACAAAGTTCAGGTCGTTTTAAAGCCTTCTTCCTTAAAGCAGCAGCTCTATCTGACGCCAACACAAAATTGTTAGGTAGATCAATATCTTCCTTCAACGGAACAGGTATCTCAAATCGACCATCTTTCAACTCAATATTCGGTTCAACAAGTTCTCTAGCCAAATTGTCATTGCGAGACAATTCACAGGTTTCATTTTGCAAGGTCAAATCCTGAATGACTTTATTCAGGTCTGCTATTTCCATATCACGAGACTCAATTTTACGCTGAAAGCCAGAGATGACATCCGACTCTGAAGACGTCTGCACTCTGCACACATTTGCAACGCTTTCATCTAAGGGCGACTTACCACCACAAGCCAACCAACCGAGAGGAGTGAGTAAAGCATGCGGTTCACTACGATTTTCACCAACACGTTCTTCTTTTGCCCACATCAAATAAGCGTTGTCGTTGCCAATCAGTACATCTACAGTACTACAATCATTCAAATGAAACATATTCACGTCATGAAAATGACGGAAACCACTTAACCCTATCTGGTCACAGCGGTAAACCATAATCTCTTCTTGGGAAAATTTTAACATAAAGTTCCCTAATCCGTTTGTCTGTATATAATGACCGAAGAAACACACACTTGAACTTCTTTTCAAACAGTGTATTCCTGTAAAATTAGCCCGAGGCTACCGAAACCGAGGGGGTGCAACGCCTACACCACTTAAACTGTCACTACACAACAGATTACTTGGATAAAAGACGGAACTTTTGTCCAGCTAGCAAGCACTAAGCCAACAGTTAAATGTGCGACTAATTCTCAAGCAACCATTTCACGAATGACCAGAATAGATATCAATATCTCAAATTCACGTATGCAGTACTGTGACGCAATAAATGAAATCAATTATGAAGTCATTCCAACAGGTGTTTAAAGCTGATGTAATATTTCCTGTTTAAACAGGTCCAAACAGGCCCAAACAGGTTTGACACAAGTCTTATTAACGATGGTGCAATTTCGGCAGATTTTCTAGTAACTTCCATGACGTAATATTCAGTAGACTTGAACGGTTTTTATATGACGTTTGAATAGGTGAAAATTGTCGGGAACACTATCTTAATACGAGCTGTTTTCGTACGCGGAAAGTTCGACACGGGCTATTTTAGCCCCGTGCTAATTAATCGCTAATAACGGGAGCTATGAAAATCACAGAACCAAAATATTTTGCAAGATAAGAGCCATGTGTGTTGTGCGTATAGAAATTAAAATTTTACCCCACAAAATTATTGAAATAAAGTGTTTGAGATGAAAAAACGATAGAAAGTCGGTTTTTATTCTAATTTCTCAAAAATAGCTTCAAACTTGACCGTTCGAACGCATATTTTTGAATTATAACATAGAGTAATGCTAAACTAAACAAAAATTTACTTTTCCTCATAAATATAAGGCATTTTTGGGCGTTTTTACATTACAAAGAAATTGCACTAATATTTATAATCTACCATATAATTTGTTTGCTCAAATATCAAGCAGCGAAAGGTCAACTCTGGATTACCGCTCTTGTCCTGACCCAATTCTCATCGTAGAGAAATAAGCACAGCTTGATATGTCCTATCGTGTCATTGCGAGTGCTAACAGCTTATAGATACTTTGCTTATGTCGATACAACGTTCAGCGGTGTTGCGATACAACCTAAAAAATCATGCGTTTGTTTCAAATTGCATTCTTCTTGAATGAATGCTTTTTTATTACGTAAAACTTTCGCAGGAATTATCGGCTGCTTTACAGCGGTTCACCGTCGTCAGACGTTGAAACAGTACAAACATTTGATCTGTGAAAGCAATGCCTATCAGCGAAAATGGAAACACATAATGTCATCCAGGCACTGTTTATTGAAAATGAAGACATGCAGCTCGTCATTGCATTGAGAAAAACTGACTTATCAAAATTCTTCGAAGACAAGAAATTCCAGTCACAAAAAAAATATGACTTGTGCGAAATATTGTGCAAAACAGACCGTATTGCAAGTGTAGTAAATTAGCATCGTCCAGTATAATGGTAATGAAATTGAACCGCACAGCTTTATAAATAATATTTCGATCAATTTATAGATAGAAAAATACCCCGCTTTTGAATAAAACGGTGATGACCAAATACTGTGATTAAAATATCTAAACCCATAATCAACGATAACATGATAAGAACAAATCTTATGATAGCCCGCTATTTCATTATGAAAACCACTGGTAATATCAAATTTGAGTTTGCTGTTAATCTATGGTTTCGTCCCAAAAATGTTGACATTGTATGATGGAGTGACCCACGTAGAATAGGTACATCATCCAATCGTCTAGACATGTGTGGTTTGACTAATGACATGGCTAGCTGCCAACCCTCCACAAAACTTTCGTCTCACTTGGCTTGTGAAAAGGACAACTCGCGGTTCAAGTAACTAATGGTCATCGCATTGACCCGCGCAACGTCTAAAATGTAAGAAAATGCAGACACAGACCATTTTGCTGACTTCGGCTTGACGCTATAATATGCCATCTTCTGGTCGACGACATCAGTCCCACCCTTGGTAAAATGGTAGAGCTTGATTATTGCAGGTTTTTTCTTTCCGTCATCTTTGGTTACTCCAAGGATTGGCTGCATAGTTGATAAGACCAGAACATTGCGTTTACCGGTAGCTTTTGGTTTGACTGCGTACGACGCCGTACGACGTAACGGTAGTGTGGTTTCTCGACTCCTCCCAGTAAATTTTGGTCCTGAAAGCTTCCCAATCAGTGAGAGATTTTAACTCGCTAACCCCTTTTCTATTGCTTTGCCATTTTCCAACTAAAGTTATGTTTTTGTTCCAAAGCCATTCTGCCTAATCAAGTGAAGTGTAAAAGCGATCAAGGGATATGTTTCGTCCTTGAAGCGAAGAAACTCTGTCCAAATTGTGTACCAGCGTTTCCATAGTGGAAGTCAGATACTGTGGTCCTGGTACACCTACTGGCTTACCCGCATAAGCTATGGCGGTATAGGTGAATGACATACGTGCACTATTTATGCGTCTTAGCAACAAATCATATTTAGCAGGCCATGAGCAGGCTTATTTTTTGCCTGAAGCTTATTGCCTGAAGGACACACCAACGCGGGATGGAAACAAAGTCTCATCCAGTGAAAGGAAGTCTTCTGGTATTAAAATCTTTTCACAATTTCCAGTAAAATATTGGAATAGTTCTATGATTGCTGTAAATCGGTCACTTTGCCAGCGATTGGCCCTTGTGCTTTTATCATCAAAACGAATATTTGCAGACAGAAATTTTAATCGGTTCAACGACATGGTCGCACTAAAGGATGTCCATATAAATGGGAAAAGCAATGTTAATTCGGTGAAATGTTCGCTTGAGTAGTCCTCTAGTATACCACAATCCAATGAATGTTGCTAGTTCCGTGGCATCAGTTTGCTGAAAATGTGAGGCATGCCAAGAAGTTCGTTGAGCCTCCGATATTCACGATAGCCTCTCTCGTATACATGTGCTGGTGCTTGAAACAATGATGTAGATCATCTCTGCTGTAAATAAGAAATGCCATGCATTATACGACTTCGTTGCATATTGATAATCGCGCTTTACTCCTGGTAAACTGTGCACCACATTGGCAGAGTTTTGTCTTCCTCTTATTGATGGTTGCTTGGTACTCCAAACAACTTTCACTCTACTTCTTTGGTCAACAACCACCGACATTCGCTCCTCTTCCTGGTCAGGCAACGTTGGCAGACGTTGAATCGTTGTTGAGTGACTGATTTTGATAGCCGAGGTGACTCAACTACTGTATCGCATTTTTCGCTCGATTTTTCCATTGTAAAAACATAGCTTCATTCTTACTTTTGACTGACGATGAAAACAGCAGTTTTCGAAACGTTTGAATAAAATGTTCGCCAATGTGTTAGCTTTGATATTCATAGTCCGAATTTCCTCTAAATCCTACGGTTATGCTCCGAAGTTTATTACTTTACTTCTGGCCTTTTCAATATCAAATTAATTGGGCTATAAAACATATTTTTTTCATATAGCCTAATGATGTAACCTGACTTGTAATATCGCCATGGTATTATGTGCATTTCTACATTACTCCTGTACGCAACGTTGGTCTTTAGCATACTAACATGTCGTAGATGTCGTTTTATTTGGACAGTTGCTCATAGTACTCCCAGAGCTAAATATACTGCCAACGTGTTGCAGATAATCTATATCGCACCTTTAGAGGAATTCATCATTACGATTTTACATAATTCAAGAGTTTGCCGCAATAATCAGGAATGCTTTGTGTCTTATTCAAAGTATTCTTCATCTCATAAATAACAAAGTGCCATGAGACATCAAAATGACGTAGAATAGCTGTAAAGTTTATAAGTTTTGCGCAAAGAAATTAAAATGAGCCAGGATACTTTGTTTTCTGTCCGATATAAACTCATCTATATTTGTCTAAACAGGTTGAATGACAGTAAATTGGCATAATTTGACGGTTACAACCGATTACACAAATATGTGAAACGTATAGGCCTACTGTTTTTAGCAATGATGGGACCGCTTGAAGTACCTCTCATTCTTCATTGTAGGGACGCTATGAACTCCTAACGAAAATCAATGACCTAGAATTCATTACACCGTGGTGCTGACAAAACACGTTATGTATGTAGCATGACAGGTGTTATATTATATTGTATCGACGCTCTACGAGATAAATATAAGTGAATATACTTACAAGAATCTAAGGTACGATAAGGCGTTGTGAAATAAATAATCGAGCAATTTTGTTATGATTATGGGAATACAACATGCATCAAAAAGAATCAAATCAAAAATAATTAAATTTGGGCTTTAGCATCTTCTAAGAAACAAGCGTATTTATGACTTCGGCAATGTCGTCGAACAAGGGTAGAGCACATAAAAAGATAAAATCGTAATGTTTGATTTGTAGTTTGTGCGATAGGCTACAATCAAAGTAAGCAACATATTGTTACAATAATGATAAAGCATTTTACGTTGATTCAACGTAGAAATGCATCGACGAAATATCAGGGACAGACTTTCTGTAACGGAATGAAACTTGTTTATTCTATCTGGAAAGCAGCGAAATGTGGAAAGCAGTCGCAATCCTAAGGGCATTGTTCAAACACACACAAGATTGTAATTAAAACCCCACAATCCTATTTTACGCTTTTACGGCGAAGCAACGCCTCGGGGTAGGATTAGAACGAATGTCCTAAAACGATATATTGGATAATTGGATCACACAGCGGGAGAAAAACTTCCCACGACAATTAACTGCTGTAATGTAGGCAGTTTCATGAAAATGTCTAGTTACCTGGGACAAAATGCCTATTGTGAAGGGCAGGAAGGTAGAAAAAAGACCAGGGTAGGTTTGAAAAATTTGCAAAGAATAAAAACTAAAAGTCAAGAAATTTCACATTTCTAGCATATTTCCTTCTGTGAAATATTTCACTACTAGAGTGGGGCGTCCTCATTTGACCCCGTGTCGTATTAAGATAGGGTTAAATCCTGTTTATGCGGTAAAGTTTTAACATCGTCAGCCCAAGCTGGGTTAACCACCGAAGTTATATCACAAAACAGTTCATCCGTCTCTAACGACTGGATGTTGAGTTTAACAAGGTTAGCACAAGTAGGTTTCTGACCAGCCAGAGTATCCATTTTAAACGACGCTTTATCATACGGTTTAACGCCAAGTTCGCACACCAAATCACTTGAAACAAACGTCAACTGCGAACCAGGATCATGCTGACAATACACCAACTTCGATTTGCCAGTTATTGGATTCAAAACACGAGCAGCAGTAACGCGATTAAAGGCTGCTTTAACATTTCCAATCTTAACATTACGCACAGGAACTCTGACACCAGCATCACTTTTGCAGATCGAATCCAGAGAATCACGTGACGTCACATAAAAATCATGCAGAAGAAAATAGTGTTTCCTATCGTTGTTAGGCCCACACTTACGACAATTGTTTGCATGAACGCAATCCCTAACCATATGCTGGCGCAAACAATTCAAGCATTTGCCAGCTTTCACAATAACATGTCTCCGATCTTTAGGAGTCAAGCGCAAAAATTCTTTACAATTAGACAAAAAATGATATTCAACTTGACCACGTGACGAACAATAAAAACATGCCGGTATGTCACTACGTCTGGCCACACCACCACGCGGTGCGCCAACAGCAGTCGAGTACTGCGAACTCCCTGAAATCACATTATGATGGGGTTTTACCGACGTCTGCCTAACCAGACAAGAAGGCAATTTTCCTTTGCCAAACATTTTAAAATGCTGCGACTCACCAGAATCGCCCATTAGCATAATGCTAAAATCAGTCGACTTACGCGTTTCCTCTCGTACTACAAATTCAAACAAACTCTGAAAAGTAGGCTCATCAGTGCCACCATAATGATCACCTAAAAAGTCAAGATAACGCTGCTTAGCGTCAAACGGGAGTCGCTTAGCCAAATCCAAAACAAAACGTCCTTCCAATTTATCACGCTGACCATAAGCTTGCGCGTAAAGCAGACACTGCGACAATTCATCTTTAAACTCTTTCAAATCACTGGAAAAGATAGAAGTCAATTTGCTACCATAGCGATACTTTCTAATTTCTGGTTCTGCGAAAAGACCTCCACGAACTCCAAAACGTTGAGACAAGCGATCTAACGACATTTCTATCCTGTCTTCTTCTGACAAGCCAGGAGTGTCGGAAACCAAATTAGCAATCGTTTGAGCAGCTGTCCTAACACAAGCTGCTTGTAACAAAGTCAAACGAGTTCCTTTAAAGGGCAAAGCTGCCATTAAGGCCGTAACACGATTTTAAAGAAGATAAATGGCATATTATTACCATCGTAACCAATCAAGGCCGCCTTATCGAAAAACGTCCTACTATTTTGGTATTCAAAAAAACAATCCTGCTGTTGAGAACTCGATTTAGCGGGAGAAGACAAGCTATATCCCTTAAGGGGCTGAGGAGGCTCAGTCACGTGCACAGCACGATCAAGATCCTCACAAACGTTAAAATCAGTAGACGCGACACGCCTCTCACAACCACCCAAATTACGTGTAGCTGGGCGATTAAAACCTAGCGGCGCAGAAAACTGTGAAGAGGGCAAAGCATTACTGCTAATGGCGGCCCCGTGACCTGTACGCTCTGGGGGAGGAGTTCTGTTGTAATTCGCAGGCCTTGGCTCTACAGCCTTCGGAAGACCCTTAGCCGCGGCCCCGAGACCTCCTGAAACAGCTGGAAACCGTGTGGATTGTACTGGACCACTTACGGATTGAACAGGTGTCTGGAAAAGGTTATGTAAATTAAACTGCGATTGATATTCATTTCTGGAATGCCTAGAAAATCCCTTCTTAGAGCTACGCCGGGAGCCCAACTCTGAACGATATTCAGCTAAAACTACGTCTTTACGTTGTTCAGCCCTCAACTGAACGTCTTTGAGTGCAAACTCAGCAGCTCTAGCTTCGGCTCTCGCGGCGGCCTCAGCAGCTCTCGCTTCGGCCTCAGCAGCTCTCGCGGCAGCCTCTGCTCGTGCGGCCTCAACTCTTATGGCCTCAGCTCTCGCGGCAGCCTCTGCTCGTGCGGCCTCAGCTCTGACGGCAGCCTCAGCTCGCATAGCCTCAGCTCTCGCGGTGGCCTCAGCAGCTCTTGCTTCGGCCTCAGCTTGGATCTGGAGCTCCTCTCTTCTGAGCTGTAGGTTAACCCTTACGAGGTTGGGCTCCCTGGAGTCTTGCTCAGTTTGGGGGGGGGGCTGTCGATTCTTCTTATGCTTTAGGAGTGATATCTCTGTTATTTTTTAAGGTACGGCTTCAAACTTTGGGATTCACTTTGTAAAATTATTCACGCTGAGCATATCCGAAAATTAAACCTATGTGAATTTTAGAACTGCTCATAGACGTTGAAATGTTGAGGTGACTTATGACTTTTGGATTATTTTGCGATTAAAGCAATTGTAGCGTGAGTTTACACATTATTTTTTGGTAGAGTAATGAAGAACATGCATTGCCATGTTGTGATTAAATTTTTTTTACATAATCTCAATTTGAATCTATATTTTTCATGCAAAATAATAACTTTTCCCACGCTCAAAATAAAGCTCGCTTCTTGACTAAAAGAACAATGCTTCATCAATTACATGCAGTAATGAGATTTCTGAACGCGTGTCACACCAATTTGGATTATGATCTTGTGACCTCGGTTCCAAGAACAGCAACTCCTACGCTTTATTAACAAATGTAGACCAGCTGAAGAAGCAGGGTGGCGTTTATCAAATACTATTATGTAATCCACGAAACGAATGGAAGATCATGCAACAAAAAAGCGGTTTAAATGCAATGTATTGTAGTTGCAACAGCGTCTCTCAATGTAAGTTCAATGTGAACTCGGCTACATACAAGGCTAGTACTAGGAGTAAGATTACCCGATAAAGTCGATGATGCTTTACATAAACAGAAGTCAGAAAGAAATTCAAAATAAAACAGTTACGGTTCATTAATTAACAGAACGTCACAACGCTTTTCATCAAAAGGAAAATCTGTAATGCCTCGGGTCATTTTCTTGTGGATTCAATAAGCTCTCTAAGATTCATATGCCACACACTAAAATCCAAACAATATTTAGATTTATTCAAAGTAGTATTTATTATGCGTCAAATCATTGTGAACCTGGAGAAATACTTTACAAAGAATCAGCTGCCTTTTTTTTTGCCTAATGGGCGTTTATGCGATAAAAATGTCAGTTTGGCAGCAAAATATTGATAAGTATTTTGATTTGGTTACAGCAATACCGGACTGCAGCAATTGGCACAAGGCTCTTGCAGCAACGTTTTTCAACTTGATTCAATGGTAAAGCAACCTGTGTTCTGTCAGGTTATGTACACACAAATTCAGAAATATTTAGGAATATGCAATGAGGCACATTGAAATTACAAGTGGCTGCACATTTACAGTTCGATAATACGAGAAATTGAATACAACGCTAATACAATCATTTCGACGTGGATTCAACATTGCAAGACGATGTAAACATGCGCGGGTTTGCAATTAGATTACTTCTCTTCTGTCCTTGTTTGTATAAAAGTCATAAAATCAGTCGTTGTATCCGTGCTAAAATTCAGCTATGCTCAAACCGCATTATATTGATATTTTCTAAATAGAAAATGGATTTATAAAATATGAATACAATACTGTTTCAGCATATAAAAATGCTGAATTTTACATCGAGTATTACGATTAGTTTTATGACCCACTTTTTATACAAAAAAGGATAGATGATTTTGATAAACAATCTAATTGCAAAACCGCACATGTTTACAAGTATTCAACGTCTTGATATGTTGAATCAACGTAAAAATAGCTATCTGTCTAATAAAAGGAAAAAAGGAAAATCTCTCATTGAGCTCCGCGTTTTATTTAGGCTGTGGTTGAAGCCAAAGTTTATAAAACCGCAATCATTCAAATAGTTTATTCTGCGCAAAAGCAAACTTGACATACTCGTATGGAATGTGCAGGGCATAAAGGCTTTTCACAGCATTGACATTGGCCACGGTTTTTTGGTAGTTTATTTTTTGTGGCTTTGGCACCTTCTCAATAAGCAAACGCAGTAGTTGTCCACCGTGGGGACTTCGCTTTGCACGTGAATGAACCAACCCATCCTTTGGTCGATGATATCGGTGCCACCCTTTGTGAAGTCGTAAAGCTTATACAAGCCTGGCTTCTTTTTGCCGTCATCCTTGGTAATCCCCAATAGAGGTTGCATGGTCGTCAACATCAACACATTCCGCATGCCAGAATTCTTCGTTTTTACTACATAAGAATGTAGGCTGAGATCAGCCTCACTCGTCTGCCAATAAATTTTGTACGAAGATTTCTCCCTACCACTCACTTGCTTCACTTCCAGGGGTATTCTTCTACGTATAGCGTTGAGGGTTCCAGCTGACGTTATACCCCTGTCAAGCAACCACTGCGCGAGTGGTATGGAGGTGTAAAAGCGGTCATACAAAATATTCCGACCTTGAAGGTCACCGTGTTGTTCCAGGCTCATCACCATTCCTTTTACCAGTTCTTCTGTTCCACAAACGTAAAAATTAAATGGCTCTTCCTTCGGTTTACCTGAATAGACCGATGCCGCAAATGTGTATGGGAATCTGCTGGCGTTTACCGACTTGAACAGAAGGCCATATTTCGCAGGCTTGTTTGGATTATATTGCTTGAAGGCAATTTGTGTCCTCATGGGGTATAGCGTTTTGTCCAACGACAAGTAGTCACCTGGAATGACATGTTTGCCGCAGTTTTCGTTAAACATTTCGAAAACGACTCGAAATGCGGCCAACCGGTCATTCTTCCAACGTTGCGGCCTAGTATTTTGGTCGTCGAACGAAATGTTCGAAAATAAAAATTTAAAGCGGTTCTTGCTCATTGTTGCACTAAACACGGGATGTCCTTGCAGTTGATTGAACAATACATCCGTGGAATGACCAGCCTGTCCTAAAAGCCCCCGAAAATACTCCAATTCAACAAAGGCCAGCATCTCCTCGTTGTTGGTTTGGCCAAAATAGCAGTATCTGCTGTCATCTAAAATTCTCTCTGGCAATTGAGAAATGAGTGTGGCAATTTTTCTATTTGTTTCTTGAACAATAATGTTCAAAATGTTTAAAGAAAAAAATAGTTCCCATGCTTGCCGAGGGGTCTTGGCTTCTTTGGCTTCTCCTCTAACACCAATCGGGCCAGATATAATGTTAGCCCGGCCCCTTCTCCCATTGTGCACCGGTCTCGCATTAGACCAAGTAATGCTGACGCCGCCCTCTTGTCTGTTCTTTGGCTTTTCTACAAAGTTGTATAAGACTTCAGTGTGTCAGGAAAACTCAACAGCATCGTAGTTGTTCATGTCGAGATAGGAATCTATGCTGTTCACCAGTCTTTTCGATGTTATAATCCGTCCTGATGGCGCAAACTCCGGTTGAACATCGCCCATGGAAGGTAACTGGTCGTCAATCTCGATCGGAATCGCTGTTGCGGAAGTTGACGGAGAAGAATCCGCTTCTTCATCTGAATCGGAGTGCCATAAATCCTCCAAATCATCCGCCTGGCTTTCGTCGTCAGAATCCAGTAAAACATGTTGCAATATTTCTTCAGCACTGAATCCTTGCCTTGCCATGTTTTATTTAAAAGTGAAAAGGACGTAATTTTTTTAATAATGGCGTTGAAATACTAAAGAAAATGTATAATGAAACAAATTGTTAGTCCCATAGAAACTAGTTAGAAAAAAACTGTTACACAGAATTATAAAAATCGAGAATAAATCAAAACTTTGCAATATAATAAATTGTCAGACCGTTGTTAAAAATTGTGAAGTGCACTTTACATATTTACTGATGATGAAACTATATGAATGCTATGGTTATCTATGGTGATTCAGATTAGCTTTTTGAGCAATGCTTCACGTTTATGATAAACTACACGTAGAAGGGAAATCCAACAGGCGTTTGCACAATATCGTCGTTTAGCGACGTAGATTCGACGAAAGCGGCGTAATAATTAGTAGGCCTACCTGGTATCAATATTGGCTGTTTCTGCAATGTTGCGTTATGACCATGAACGCCACGTGGCTTGAAAAACAACATTATAACGCTGAATGAAACCATGTGCATGAAACTGATAATCTATCTAATAAAATTATCTCTGATGTAAATTCAACGATTGGGCAATGGTATGTCTCAACAAAATTACCAAATATTCCATCATTTTGACGGCTAGAATGCATTGTTGAACCTAAACCGAAAAATATAGATGCGCTGTTCATTCATAATTTTTGATATTTGTTTATATGTTTAGTGAAAATAAGCTGTCATTCTTGTTATTATATTGAAAATGAAAAGAGCAGTTTGCAAAACGTCTATATTACCATGAATGCGGTTTCATCTATTTTGATTGTCCCTTGCTGTAGGCCTACTCAGGCAAGTTGTAATTATCACAATCTAACTTTTCCAAACTGTGAGCACTATATCTCGATGCGCATTTGTGTATTGTGAGAAAATTTTGATGGTGTCCAAAAATCAAATACTATTTACAAAATAACTCGGTCTCTTACAATATCCTCATATGTCACATCAACAAATACTTTCCTGACTTACCAATAGGCCTAACTAAGGTAATAAAGAAACATTCTACTAACGGACAGTTCAGTGATAAAAAAAATCCAAAAGTTTGATATTTCTTGCAAATGCAAACAATATAAGTTTTTCATAAAAAGATGAAGTTCAATAGCATTACAAGAATTCCATCACCATAATTCAAAAAGAACCTTTCCATTACTTGGGTTGACCCTTGCGATTACCCCGCATATGGGTTATGTTATGTACCACTATAGTTCACCGTACTGCCGATTGCCTAAAGCATGAAAAAAGTTGCATCTGTCTGCGGTTATAAGTTATATTTTTTTCTAAATTCAACTAAAACAGCTATTCGCATTATGAAACAGTTGGATAAGTGCCATAAATCAAACTATGGAATAAGTTTGTATCTCTATAAAAACGCCTGCCTGCAAAATGATACCATGTTCATAAAAATTACTAGATGTACATAACGCAATATACTTTATGATATTATATTTTCTGATTATACATTTCCAGTCCTTGTCACAGACTGCATAATGCTTACTCATTCACTTTCAATGTAACTGAAAGTAGTTGTTAGATAAAACCTATATATCACACGCGCTATCAAGTAAAAGCGTTCTATTTTACATTGATTGGATTGGCTCAATATGAGATGGCTACTTCTAAACTACACTTATGAAGGCAGAGTCTGCAATTACTTGAATTTTTGCAGGTGTTATCTACAATAAATAATGCGATTAATCGAATACAATTCTCACACAACTCGTGAATATGTCTAGTCAATCAGCGCTGACATAATGCTGGATGATGCATTATTGTTTATTGAATAATTTAGTAAATATGCGTAACTTCATTTGTTTGTTATTGTGAGACGAAACTAGGAAGAATGGAAATAGAAATGGATAAAATAAAGGTATTTTTATTCAATGTAAACGCGCTGCCGCGTGTCATTATCTAACTAAAATATCTCTCGCCGCTAGCCTATGTCGATTCATCGTTTTCTGACGTCACGTCCATTCGATAATAAACGATTTCTTTCATGCATTCTCAGTTCAGTTTGGCAGTTACCCGCCTTTCCGTCGATTCAACGTTGCAAGACGTCGCATAAGTTCATATCTTTAGTTTGGTAAACGGAGATAAGATTTCATTGTGACATTGCTATGCAAACTTATATTTCACATGAGACAACTTGACAAGTAATTGCACAAGTTTTCACAATTTATGACGAGTTATAGCACATGGAAATGTTACGCTACAATTGCTTTGCGAGGTACTGCATCGCGGTTTAGTTTATCAGTGACAGTGAACCTGGTACAAGAAGCCTCGAATATATTGATTCAACTAAGCTGCATCACGTATAAACGTGGTGGAACGATCGTCCTTTTCACAAAAGCGTGATGTTCTGGTTTATCCTACACAAATGAGAAGCGTATTGCATTTCAAATCTTTACATGTCGACTTGGAAATAAATGTTTACAAGTATATGTGAGAAGCTTTGGGAACATCGACGCCTTTTCTGCTTTTGATAGTGTGTCGGACAAAAGGAAAGATTTGAAACCAAAATCATAATATGTTACAGAGCAGCTTCTATAGTAGGCAATAACGTTGTAGCCTATGCTTTGTTTGATTGAAAGGACATAATTGTCTGCGAAAAACTATTCTCGCTCTAGATGCATTGGCACCAAGTCTTATGTTTAATTTTACGCAATTTCAACCGCAAGCGACGGTAACTCATCGTATCAAAGTTGAAGCTTTTCTTGTATCGACGTCGCTTATAAGCCGTGGTGAGAACAAAAGGTCCACGCATACTGTCAATTTCCTTCACGCTGTGAAGCAGTTAGGATTAACGAGACATGGGCCAAATTAATTACTTTCATCCAGCTGGTGGGAAAATTTTGAACAATAGAATATGAAATATTTCAGAGGATGTGCTGAGAAATGCCTTATATCTCTCAATTTATAACCTTTATTCGCTCAAAATTTCAGCTCAATAGAGGTGAATGAAAGTTAGGAAAAGTCAAGAAATCTCATAGTCGCAGCCTCAGTGGTTTTAGAGATACAACTGTTGATGCAAAAAAGTTGAATTGACAGCCCCCCCCCAACCTTCAAACAGTTAATTTGTGCCACTATCCGTGACGAGCTCTCAGACATCCTAGTGCTTACATTTGAAGCGCTATCCTCAGGATGTATGTCAGCGTCCAACATATCTGAGAACTCTCTTACTTTTTCTTCGAAGTTATTTTTTAACGAGTTAAATTTGAGATCTACCCTATCACGAAGTTCTGCCAAGATTGCAGAGTTAAAAATTTTAGTCAAAAGAGCATGGAAATGCCGTAAATCCTCTTCCAAAGTAGATAAGTTAGATCGAAAAATCAACAGTTCCTGCTTATCACTCAAAGAACCTAGGGCTACAGAAAGTTCCCAATTTGAGTCAAAATATCCCGTCTAAGATGCCGGGCCTCTCGAACTGACTTAGCCTCATCGTCACTGGGTCCCTCCCCAGAATGGCCTGCCCGACCGCAAAGAACATCATCAGGCTTAAAGTCAGTCGAGTCGACGGCGGTCGAGTCCCTGTCGCCACCGAGGGTAGACATATTAAATGTTGGGGCTCAATTTAACAATTAAAAAATTGACACAAACACACAAAATATTAAGTTATAAAAAACTTAACTGCAAAGACCGTAAAAATACAAAAAGAATTTAAATGCACAATACCGTAGTTGTACGGGTATATGAAGTCCTAAAGTTCCACAAAACTTGCTTGGATTCGTTCACTTGAATCTTCAAGCACAGACGGATTGTCTTTAATCTTCTTTCTTGCCAATGAATGTCAAAGTTGTTTTCCTTCAGAACCAACAAAGAAACGCCTTTAATTTTTAGCTTGAAGTTCTTCAGTACCAACTTAGAAGAAATGTCTTTAATTTTCTTTTGCTTCTGCACCAAACACTAGACAGAGTAACGTCTTTTATTCTTTATGTGCTTCTAGTGCTTCTTGGCCTACCAACTAACAAGCCCCGTCTTTTATTTTTTATGGTCACAGCGGTAAACCATAATCTCTTCGTGGGAAAATTGTAACATAAGATTCCCAGATCCGTTCGTCTGTATGTAATGACCGAAAAGAAACACTCTTTTATAACGTCTATTCGAGAATTATATTTCTGTAAAAATAGCTTCAAAGCTGTCGAAAATGGGGTGCAACGCGATACACCACTAAAAACTTGTCACTTCAGAACAGATTACTTGGATAAAAGACGGAAATTTTCGTCCAGCTGACAAGCACTAAGCAAAACAGTTAAACATGCGACCAACCTCTTCAAGCAACAATTTTAAAATGACTAGAATAATTTGCGATATCTCAAACTCACGTGAACAGTAACTGTGACGCAATAGTGAAAGACATTGTCACGCAATTCAAACAGGTGTTCAAAGGTGGTGATCCAATGTTTCATGTTTAAACAGGTTTGACACAAGTCTTACGAACGATGGTGCAATTTTGGCTCATTTTTAAGAAAAATTCCATGACGTAATACGCTAAGATTCAGTAGACCTGAACGGTTTTTATATGATGTTTGATTAGGTGAACATTTGTCTGGAACACTGCTATTTAAGTATAATGCTACCGTAGTTTTCGGATCTGGATTGGAACTTTTGTCCAGCTAGCAAGCACTAAGCCAACAGTTAAATGTGCGGCCAACTTTCAAACAATCATTTTACGAATGACCAGAATAGATAGCAATATCTCAAATTCACGTATGCAGTACTGTGACGCAATAATGAAAGACAATTATGAAGTCATTCCAACAGGTGTTTAAAGCTGATGTAATCCAAGTTTCATGTTTAAACAGGTTTAAACAGGTTTAAACAGGTCTGACACAAGTCTATGAACGATGGTGCAATTTTGGCACATTTTCTAGCAACTTCCATGACATAATATTCAGTAGACTTGAACGGTTTTTATATGACGTTTGATTAGGTGAACCATTGTCTGGAACATAGCGGCCCCTAGTTATGACAGTCTGACATGGCATAACTAAAAAAGAATTGACGACAATTGTGAGCCAATGAATAAAAACACATGATACACAAATTGTTTGAATCACTCACGTTTAAGTTAATACGCAAATACAAAGGGCATGCAAAGAATGAACAGCAATAAGAATAAACACGACGATACATGAAATTGGTACCATAGGTACACGCTAAAATGACGCTATATACAATTGTTGCGATAATAACCGACTGTTCTGGGCTCAGACAAGTATCGGCCACCGCAGACAAAACCAGGCTCAAACCCTAACACTTAGGTGTTCTTTACGGGGGCGAGGCACGAAATATCCCTCAACACGTAGTCCACTTTTACTTTCCCCGTACTCTCATCATAGTTGCAGACGGTAACTTTGGCTCTACGAACTACAGGCTTCCCTTTCCTAATTTGTGGAACTACCTCATGCACCCTCCCAAGTTGATACTTCCCACGTTTACCAATGTCTTGGAGAGAACCTACCACTACAAGTTGACCAGGCTCCAAATTCTCGGCCATTTTTAGCCATTTTTTCCGGCCCTGAAGACCTGGCAAGTAAAAATCGATCCATTTACTCCAAAACTGCTGAGAAAGTGACAAATTGAACCGATAATCCCTTCTTAATTGGTCACGATCATGTGGTTGCCCAACAGCACAGTATGGGTCTAAGTATGGGGTCAAAAGTGAGGCAGGGGTGATGACAGTAAAATCCCTAGGGTCGTCACTCAAAGGTACCAAAGGGCGTTCGTTCACGATCCGAACGGCACTACTGGTGTACGTACACTGTTAATCAAAAGGGTGGAAACCTTGGGGTGGAAATTTCCATGGGTGGAAATCTCTCGCGACAAGGGTGGAAAGCGAAAAGAATGGTGGATATTTCCACCATCTAGAATTTAATCCACCCTAAACTGTGGAAATACACACGTTGTTAACAAGGAGGGTGGAAAGGTTGAGTTGGAAATTATTGAGGGTGGTTATTTCTCGCGGCAAGGGTGGAATGAAGGAAAGGGTGGACTGTTCCACCCATCTAAAATTTGTTCACAGAGAGATAATTAGCGTATAGCATCAGTAGCTTTGCGGTATGGTAGGAAGAGAAGATTTCTACACTGTTTAATTTGAAAAAGTTGCAAAAGCTTTTTCAATTGCCTTTGTAGCCTAATTCAGTGCATTGTTTCTGCAATAAGCTAAACCAGCTCATTAACCCAAAGATAAATATAGATATAGTATCTGTGGGTTAAAGATTATTTACTTGTAGCGTCTGTGGCATAACATATGTGTTGTTGAAAATGCTTAGATTGCTGGTGTAGGCTATAGCTTAAAGCGTCTCCGAAATGAATTTCTTTGAATGAAAAGAAGCTTTATTTCAAAATCTGCAGTTTGAATTGAAATATCACTAAACATTAGGCTAATACCAAAGAATAAAGGGAAAAATAAAATTAAAAATTTATTTTGAATAATCTTATACTTATAGGCTATTCATTCATTGAGCAACGTACTTTCTATTTTTAACGGTGCTGATGAGTTTCTCTAATATAATTCAAGCTAATACAAATAACAAAAGTATGTCTACCCAACAAGCAAAACTGGTTCTATTTACATTGATTCAATGTCTGCGGAAGTTCAATCAATGTAAAAAATACCAGTTTTGCGGCTGGGCATGGGTTTCAAAAGAAGGAATTTTTTCCAGAAAGTTGAAAACGATGTACAGACAATATCAACTTATTTTTCATTTCGACGTCCTAATCAGAACGCCACCCCATAAAATATTGTGTTAACAATAGCTAAGTGGTAAAACACTATGAATAATGGCATATACCGCACCAAATGCTTTTTGCATTGCTTAAACAAAATACTAGTTCTTGCTTACTGCTTTGCAGTTGAGATTGAACTGATATTTAAAAAAACAAGTATGTTTATCGAAATTACCGTTTTGGAAATACGATTCAATGAGAAAGAACTTACCTAAAGAAATCAAAATGAAAAACTAGTGGGCATGCAATATAATCATAGGCTATCCAATCAAAATGTTGGCAAAAACAAACACAAGCACTAATTTCATTGAAAATCTTATCATCTGAGTGAGAAAACTTGTTGGAAATTCCTTCCTGGCAGTACTTCAAAGTTCACAGTTGCAGATGTTTTCAATCACAAAGAGAGGACTGGTCACCAAGGTCAAAAGTATGAATTTGCCACTTTTTATTGTGTTGTTGCCTGTAAATTATTTCATCCACTTGGTGCCGCTAACTAGAAAGCTGTTCCTGTAACGAAATGCTCAAAGACGTATTCCGACAGCTGAATCATCGCTCCTTGATTTCGAGAAATTTGGGTTTGCTAAACTATTTCCAAAGTGTTGTCGGAACAAACAAACGAGTTCAACTATAACAAATTTATGAGAAATGTTCAAAACAAATTTTATTCTATGAAAAAACTTTTTTTCACTGGAATGTCTTAGGACTACAATTTTAAAATAAGTTGGTTTCAAGCAGTACTCAAATTTAGTTTACGTTTGTGAACAATTGTAGAAATTGGGCAACCTAATAGTTTTAGAAATGAGGAGTGTTCGAAACGAACTTTGCTAGTGAAACAAATGTAAGGATTGTGAATTCATGTAAATATCGAATGACTAACTTTGAAATTACAGAATCAAGACCAAAACAAATATTGATTACCAAAGCCTATTGCTCACCATCCCTATGGAAAACCATGTTCTGCTTAAACACATCAGCTCAAATCTTACAAAATGTTTTCAGTAATCTGTTTTGCCCCAGAGCCCGTGATTTTTATCACAGAACAATATAACAGCTGTTAGACATTTACCTTGACATTTAATCCAAGCAACAAATATAAAAAGAAGCAGACCCCCGACCCTTAGACTGGGGAAGAAAGTTTTTACAAAGAAAATAATATACATTTATTATAACGATTTCCCCATGGGGCATGCACGGCATGAAGAATGATGTTGCGAACAATTTTTCATTTGCAATTTTAGCCGAGCTTTATGTGTTGCGAGAAATACTACAAGTTAAATGTTTCTATCTGGGACATGAAAACTTTGATTTAAGCCATCAACATTTTGATAAACATCGCTTCAAAGAATTGGTTTTGAACAGAGTATTTTCAAAATACCTGAGAACGACATTCTTCTAAAACGAAATGAAATTTCGAAAAAAGGAATAACGAATAAGATTTCCATGAGACGAAATGTACAAAGCATGGCAACAGCGCCGCAATTAACTTTAATTAAAAATGGACCTCATTTCTTTTTCTGTATTTGACTATTGCATTCTTTTCATGTTTATACAAAGGATTGGACTTTGTAATCATTTTAGCTAATTCATTGTTTTGGTAACACACTGAGAACCGTCCTAGAGCGAATCGATCTATCAGCTTTCGACAGAAACAGATCTTGCGTGACCATTATAATCTCTTTTGCTTGCAGCTTTTCCTTATTTTCTGTTTGCTCGTATGCAGAGTAATGCTCGTATACAAAGTATTTACGTTTTGCAACGTGTTTTAATTGTATCTTTGTATTGCGCTAGCTGGTAATCACATAATCACATGGCTTGGAAGGCTGTTGTTTTAACTTCAGCTCAGTTGTTTTTACTTACTGTACTTCGACATCAGGGGTCTCCAAAAACAACAAATCACAATCCACAACGAAGTCAGGCACTTCATATTTTTCAGATCTTTCTTATGATTTGCATTACCGTTTCGAACTGATAACTTGACAAAACGAAATAGCTTGTGTGAGAATAAATTTCTTTGCATTAGCTTGGACTTGTTTGCGTTTTTCCGAAACAAGTCCAAAACAAATGCACTGTACCCACTGTAAAAATAAAATGTACTGTATCCAAACAAATTGCGATGGTTTCTTCAAGTTTTCTGGCCCTTAAGTAGGTTACAGGCCCCTAAAATCATCGCGGGTGTCCAAAAGTATTTTCTGGACCCACTGTCAATGCCATTGTCAACGTGCAATACGCTTGTTACACACATCTGTCACAAAGTTAAGAGTTGGACTTTGTTGTCTCTGGAAATTCTTTATGGACCCATTGCTTACAATTCATGAATCTAAGCGTTGGATCCAATCCTCATCTTGACTTTCATCACAGACCAAACCAGCATAAACTTTGTTGAAATATTCTTGAAAACGTGTTTTCCATACGCTTGTTTCTTGGACTCTTTTAAGCTTAATATTGATGGAGGGGTTGGCGCGTTGCTAATAATACTTCGTCCGTTATCGCCAGAAAAAATAATCCTTCAGCAACTTCAATCGGAGTTGAAGGCTACTCCAGGTAATATCGGCGCTGACAATGCTGTCATCGAAAAGTGCAACTTCTTGTCTAGTACAGTAGCACACCCAGAAAAAAAGTTTGGGGAGGGGGCTAATTCAGAAATGTCGGCCGAGTGATTTGTGACAGTAGGCCAATGCCCATCCCTTTGATTAATATTTAAAAGCACTCACAGCCAGTGGCGTAGCCAGAAATTTTGAAAGCGGGAGAGGGGTTTGACGGCGTGTTCACCTAAGACGACACCCAGCGGCGGGGGTCTGGGGGGCTTCTCCGCAGAAAATTTTGAAAAATTATTTTGAATTTGATGCATTCTGAGAGAATTTTCAACAAAAATGTGGGTATGAATATTCCTGTAAAATGGTGCTGTCTGGTGGCATAGCAAAAGGATAAGATCGTGTTTTCTTCGGCATTTTTCCCAATAACGCTAAGTCTCTATGTTTTCTTGTTGCTAATTCCTGGCTGAAATATTTGAATGTGTGGTATTGGCAAATATAATATAATAATATTTTCAGCAAAACTCGCTCTTTTAATGCAGTTTCGCTTAAAATTAGTTTAAAGACATAAAGAAACTGAAAGCATTATTCTCAATATCGTGACGCAACAGGCGTGCCAAAGGGGGGGGGGGGTTAACCCTCGGCTACGCCACTGCTCACAACCCACCGGTTGCCAATTCATCAGGATTCGTTCTCTCAATCAGATTAGAAGTTGGCCTAGTGAACCCCATGTTACTAGCACCATATCAACTTCCTCATCCCTACGTCCACTCTTGCAATCTTCTATAGATCTCGATGTTTTCGTCATGTGTGACAAAATAGAATTAGCTTTCCGTTTGCCAACACAAATCAGTGCGAAAACAACAATTAGCACGAAAACAGTTTGAAACAAAACACTAATTTTGTAAACAACAAATTTGATGTGGACGTTTTTTTCTAATCACAATACATTCAAATTTAGTTCGTATTTTCAACTAAAGTCCCAGACGCCTTCGTCTCTCTGCTCAAACGTCGTATACAGTTTACACGTCCGTGTGATTCGGCATTGACGTACGGACACGGTAGGCCTACATAGGTGCGCTACGTATGTCAACCAGACATTTGACTACGAGAGTACATGAGCATCTGAACTTTAGGGAGTTAAAGAAAAGGGCCATTAAAGACCATATCATGGAGTGTTCTTTTTGCTCTGATCGAAAATTCTCTGTCGACTCATTTAAACTTTTACGCAAACACAAATCCCAATTTGACACCAAAATTTAAGAAGCACTGTTAATCAAACGCTATAACTCAAATTTAAACAAACAATTATTTGCTGGAGGCGAGTCCATTCTTTTCAACACTTACTTGATGTATCACCTTCCCTGTGGAGCAAATTTTTTCGCAGTTATTTATGTAGTTGCCTTTCCTAGTGTAATTTTACCTTCAAAAAGTTGAAATTTATTGCGTTTTTATAAATATTTTCAGACTCTTGATGAGGGCTTAAGTTAAACCGAAAACGTTCTACTGTTAAAACTATTTGTAAGTTAAATATGTAAAATATATTGTTATAATGCTCAGCCCAGTTGTGTTGTTGTGTCTTATTCATACCTAACCTGCATGCAAAATATATAAATGAGGAGCATACAAAAACTTCATTTTTAGTGTCGGGTTTGGGGGGGGGGGGGCTTGATCCCCTTAGCCCCATGCTGGGTGCGCTACAGGTCTAGTATCCTCTGTCATAGGCCCACCTTTATCATTACGGGACCTAAGCGTTCACAACCGCGCTTTCTCGAGAGTATATGACAGATCTGTCATATCTCCTGGGCAAAAATAATCGGTTTCAAACACAAATCATTAAAGCGTTGATAAAAAAGTTAATGAAACTTTGTAAGCCTTTTCACTTCTGTGTCAACAGTAACAACTTTCTCAATGCTTTAGGCCTACGGTACTTAGTTTGGTGACTGTATGTCCTTAGAAGTGTAAAAATGTAGCCTCAGAGGCAATGGTTGCATCTTGTGTATGATGGACATGATTTTGATATACTGTAGGCCTACGTTGCAATGCAGAAATAGCCTAGGTAAATTTTGATGTTGTGGTTATTTAGTCTAAGGACAATTTTGTGTTTTTACTCGACTTAAAATTCTAGATAACATTTTCACACAATATCCAAATACAGTAGCCTATCCTAAATATATTTTTTTTCATGTTTAGTTGATTTCAGCAACATGGTCCTGTGTTTTGCCATGTTCGACAGTTAGCCACTACCTGGTCTAGCTCCTTGAAGAAGTCAGTCGTGTCTGATTGACGAAACGTCTGAATAAAAGCAGATTGTCACTTTATACATCGTGTGATAGTTTAGCTTAATTTGCACCAGTAGAATGCTTCATGTTATTTAACTAAATGCCGGATGAACAGACTCATTCAATTTTCAACATTAGCCTATAACTTCGCAGTTGGCCTATTTCTTTTTTCAAGCATTGATAAAGATATTAACCACCTGACAAGCAATCAGACGTCCAAGAGGAACAACATCCTGCAGAACAGCTTTGGTAGCTACTGTGTAGCCGAAAAATGGTTTTGTACACGATTTCTTTGTGTATTGAGGAAAAATCGAATCATTGCCTGATCAGCCAGATTTTGGAGCCAGTTCCAATGTGGTAATAAATTTATGCAGATCTGTTTCAAGGGGTCTTGACCATTTGCTTTACTTTGACAGATGGTTTACATCTATTCCTCTTGTAACCCATCTGGAAAAATCAAATATGCACTGTTTAGGGACTGTGTCAGTTAATCGGCTGCCAGGGATCACATTTTCCGGTGACAAAAAGGGGTGCTCATGATGAAAAGAAAGTTGTGGTTGATGGCACGAAAGTGCGTCCTGTAAAATTGATAGGCAACAGATCTGTCACTTTATTGTCCACCTTTGCTGCTGCACAACCATTGGGAGATTGCAAACTTTTGACAAAAAAGAAAAATGTTCTAAAACGGTACCTTACCCTGCAATTGGGGAGGAGTACAATCAGTTTATGGGAGGCGTTGATCTCATAGACTCTCTCATGGCTCTATATCGAATCAAAAAGTCTTACCATCAATCATTTTCAGTACTAACTATAATAAAATGCTGGCTGTTGTATGGAGAGGACTCTTTCGCTGTCAGTGGTTCTGAGAAAACAATGATGCTTCAAGAATTCAAGATTTGTATTGCTGAAGCTTTGCTTCTTGAAGGAAAACCTACGAAACCTCGCAAAAGAGAGCGGCTATCACAGACAACGACTTTACAATTCATAAAAAAAGAAATTAGGTGCTGCTACCAAACCAAAACCTTCTGTTGAAATCCGAACTGATGGGTACCATCACTTTCCAGTAGTGATGACAAGAGGAAGATGCAAGAACCCCAATTGTAAGGCAGCCCCTGTGTTTTACTGCGAAAAATGCAAAGTACATTCATACCAAGAACAAAATTGCTTTGTTGATTTTTACCGAAATTACACTGTTGACAACTGATATTTCTAATATGTTTCAAATGTGGCTTCTAATTTTTTATTGTGCTTTTACTTGGAGATTTCCGTACGTTTGAGATGGTGGTTCTTATGACGATGTTATATGGCGTAGGCCTACGCAGGAGCCGCCGTGCACCGTCTCGACAACACTCCTCTGCTCAATAATCACCTACGCAAGTCAATAATGGGATTCCTGGGGAGAAGTAGCCTACTGCTAGTAGACTACAATACAACTACAACCAAATTATCAGCCACAGCCATTCAAAAATCGTTGTGCCATATGTGTAGACGACATCAGAGGAACCGGATATTCCAAAAAAAATGAATAATCTCACCAAAGTTTCTCATCGTTGCTTCAAATGCAATATGCATTGGGCATAGCTGGTCATACAGGCACATGTTAAAAATTTCATGGAAACAAAAGATCACTAAGGAAGGATGAAGTATTATCCAAATTTAATTCAAGCAAAATTCTCTTACAAATAGTCAAAAGAAGAAAATTGAAGTATTTTGGACACACAATAAGGCAAAACTCGTTAAAAAGATCATTAATACAGTAGAAGGGAAGATAAACGGTATAAGAAACAAAGGCAGACCAAGAATGATTTAGACATCAAACATCACTAAATGGACAAAATTAAGTTTTGAAAATGCAGTACGAACAGCTTCAACAGCTCATGGTAGAGAACAATGGCGCATTGTATCCAACCCTCAATACGAGGAAGGAACATAATGATGATGTTGATTTGTGCTCAAAGCACACGTTGAAGTTATGTACAGTATTTTCTTGGATAGAAACCGCGGCTACTTTTTATTTTTTGAACGTTTTTTGCGGCTTCTATTTGAAGGTGGCTTCTATTATTTTTTCTATGAACGTTTTTGTCTTCGAATTGGTGCTCACTGCTCAGTCTCAGCGGGCATTCGAGTTGTTCGAGTAACAAGAAAACGTGATCAGTAGGTCAGCTGCAATTTTAATGTCTCTTTTTGTGAAACCGCTAATCCGACAGCTGCTATTATGTTCGCATCTGTGTGAAGAAAACAAAACCAATTCAATTACCGTGCTCACTGCTCATCCAATTTTATGCAAAGCGCTGAAACACAATGAGCCCGCTCCAAGGCAATGTGTAGTGTGTGCGCTCGTGTATTATATTAGATAGCTTTGCGTGCGAATTTTACATCGTGTTTTACTTCTGAAATCTTCGATGCTAGAAACCGATAGATATTTTAGTGGTTGGAAAATCTGAACACGGGAAAGGAATTTTCAATATGAGAACTATATGTGAACGTTACAACCAAATCAATAAAGATGTTTATACTTGCTTTATAGACTATGAAAAGGCCTTTGACCGAGTTAAACACGAAAAATTGATGCAATGTTTGGCTGATATAGGTTTAAATGGAAAAGATCTGCGACTAATAGCAAATCTATATTGGACGCAAAAGGCGTTTATTCAGATGGAAGATGGTCTATCTGGTGCAATGGACATAAAACGTGGAGTTCACCAGGGATGTATACTATCTCCATGTCTATTCAACCTGTATACTGAAATGATTTTCAGACAGATTGATGGAATGGAGGGTATCAGCATAGGAGGTATGAACATATCCAACCTAAGGTATGCAGACGATACTGTTTTATTGGCGGAATCAACAGAAGCTCTCCAAACAATAATAGAAAAAGTGAACAATATTGGAAAGGAATATAACATGAAAATCAACATAAACAAGACGAAAACTATGATTATTACAAGAAAAGAAAATGTACCAAGTTTAAATATTACCATTGGCGGAATGCTGGTCGAACAAGTCAAAAGCTTGACCTATCTGGGACACACAATAACTGAAAATGGCAGATGCGATACAGAAATATTGAGACGAATAGAAATAGCAAGAAACAACTTCGTGAAAATGAAAAAGACATTAACAACACGCAAAATTAACATCAACACTCGAAAACGAATTGCGAAATGCTATATATGGACTACACTACTCTACAATGCAGAAACATGGACACTGTCATCACAAATGGTTAAACGGCTTGAGGCATTTGAAATGTGGATTTATAGAAGAATGCTTAAAATTTCATGGAAGGATAAAATCACAAACAAAGATGTACTATCCAGAATACAAACCAACATGGAAGTTCTACAAACAATTAAATCAAGAAAATTGAAATATTTTGGCCACATGATTCGCAATAATTCTATTCAAACACAACTACTAGAAGGAAAAATGAACGGCAAACGAAATAGGGGCAGACCACCAAGAATTTGGACTAATGATATTGAAGACTGGTCAGGACTTAACTACAAAACTGCAAAAGAAAAAGCTCAAAACAGAGAAACTTGGCGTCTCATTGCCTCCAACCCTCGACGAGAGGAAGGAACTTAATGATGATGATGGAAAATCTGACATTGTTACATTATGTTACAATGTATACAATGACTAGAATTTTCAGTAAACAATGACGGTTTACTTAATTGTGCAATGCAAAAATGACTAATTACATCGGCCTGATATGAATGGTTTCTATCGTTTCCAATATCAAATTGAAACAAATATTGCATTTGCTTTTCACAAACCAATGCTTTCCGAAACTCATGATTTCTAGTTTTTATGGAAACAAACATCCCTTATCAATAGTACCTATACAATATTGCCTTTTTTGTTTGTGTGGTTTTGCCTTACAATCGCATGTAAACATTTCGATGTGAGAAGAGCAGCTTGCAATAGGCCTACTATTGAAATTATCTGAAATTTCTCATTTGCAAACTTGTTGATTTTTAAATTATTGCGTTTCACGACAGCGTCTAACAAAGAAGCAAAAGCAATTCCATTTGCACTGACTTCTTTCTAGGAATAGTTTCTAACAAGAACAAAGAAATTGTCATATGGTTTCAAAAAAAAGAAGTGATTTCAGCGTAGTTACAAAGTTTATAGTAATAGTTGACATTCAGCTACAACAAAGAACATTTAATTTGTAGGCTACCCGATTATTACCTTCTTTACTTTATTCAAATCTTTAGATACAGCACAGGATTGATAGAATAAAGCTGTCACCGTTTATTAGTTATGTTGTAAAGAAGTAATTTTGCTGTACTATAGACAGAAGCAAAACAAATCAATTGGGTTTGAATGGCGCTATTGAAACCCAATTACCCTTCGGTCTACCATCTGTGCGTTGTAGTCCTCAGTTATTGCATAAAGCTGAAAATTACGTTTTGTTGGTTACTTGGAAGAGAAGTTATTTTGTTGTACCATAGAGTAGACAATTGATAGACAACAACGTAATTGGGTTGAAAAACACTAATCAATCTCAATTATGACAGCGTGGTCCAACTGCAGGCTCGCGAGCCAAATTTGGCCGGCGAGCTCCCTTTTGTTTGCCCAGAGAACTGACAGACAGCTTTGCTTCAATCTAGCAATATCACTTCAATTGTTGTTTCTTTGTTGTTGTAATTGACAAAAAAACTTTGTGAACGATCCTTTGTGATGCATAACAACAGTAGCGTTAGCAGGGGGGGGCATTGGGCCATGCCCCCCCCCCCCCCCCCCCCCCTTAAAAATGTGTTAGTAGTTAACGACGTAGATTAAGGCATTTAAAATGTTTTGCATTGCTCTGTCAAAGCAATTACTCTAACAATGTTGTTTTACAGTCTAAGCCAATACGAAATAGGCTACATGGCCCAATCCACCTGCCCCACCCCAGGTATGCCAATGTAGCATAGTGTTCTGTAAGCCTATTATAGTGATTCGTGAGAGATAAATCGATAAAGTCTAAACTAAAACCATACTGGGATATCATGAAGACGTCTGGGATATCAATGGGCAGTGGTATAGCCAAGAGGGGCGGGGTGAGGGGTTGGGCCTTGGGGGTTACAACCTCACTTTGGCACGCGTGTGACGTCACGATATTGAGAATGATGCCTTCAGTCTCTTTATGCTGGGGAATGATGGTTTCAGTCTAAAAAAACTTGCCTAATTTTAAACAAAACTGCATTAAAAGAACTAGTTTTGCCAATACCAAACATTCAAACATCTCAGCCAGGAATTAATAACAAGAAAACATAGAGACTTAGCTTTATTTCCGAAAAATGCCGAAGAAAACATGATCTTATCCTTTTGCTATGCCACCTGACAGCATCATTTTACAGGAATATTCATAACCACATTTTTGTTGAAAATGCTCTCAGAATGCACCAAATTCAAAGTAATTTTTCTAAAATTTTCTGGGGGACGCCTCCCAGACCCCCCGCCGCTGGGTGTCGTCTTAAACGAAAACGCTGTCGGGCTTCGCCCGCCGGTCGTCAAAACCCCCCCTTTCAAAATTCCTGGCTACGCTACTCTCAATGCCCCCCCCCCCCTTGAGAAAATCCTGCGTACGCCACTGCATAACAATGTTTTTAGTTACTCGCCTTGTTGTCCTAGCCTAAAAAAACTAACCAGTTTCGCAAAACCTAAGGGTTCTACTTCTAAAAAAAAGAAAGGTGGAAGAAAGATCGTTTTAATATAAATAGGAAGAAGATCATTTATTTGCAGAAAATTCAGGAAAACCACTCTGTCTAGTTTTCCAAAAACAAACAGTTTCAGCTGCTAAAGAGTATAACATCAAGCGCCATTATGAGTCTTTTCACAAAAATAAGTATAAACTGACGACATCCAAAGCGACTCTCTGTGGCCTTTGGCCATTGCGATTTAGGGGGGCCAGATCAGGCCTGAGGATCTAAGTGTTAAACGTAGTAGCATATTTTGGGTGGAGTGTAGAGTATTATAACATTTTTGTTTGTGCTGTATTTTGTGTGCGACATCACGCTGGTCAGATAAATGGAGCGTGAATTGGATGGCGAAAGAATTGTTTTCGCTTTGTCGACGAAGAGACCCTGACCTCATTTACTGGTATCTCTGTGCGGTCGAGTGTAACGAGGATTGATCGATGAACAACACCATCCATGCCTCAGAACACGAAAGCGTTGTTTGTATGTTGTAAATTCTTTTCGCTGACCAAGTTTTTTTGTGCAGTAGGCTACTTGTTTTGTTTAGTTTAGTTCCAATGGCAGAGCTAGAGGTAGTCATATAATGCAGAGAAAAGCACGATTTAAAATGAAGTTACAGTATGTTATTTGTTTATTTCACAGCAAAACTTTGTATGAAACCTATTGTAATGATATTGTTTTGTTTGTCGCTGTGACTTCATCGTGGATTATTATTAACAACTAGTGAACTGAGTTGTTTACACATGAATTTCCCCTTGAAGTAGAATATTGGAATCACCTACATAATTGCGTTACTGTAGATGATCTGCACCCTTGGATACGAAATAGTTTGGTAAGTAACATTGTGACTTTATTTAAGTACCGTGCTATATTGTCAAACTAATTAAACCAAAATTATTGACTTTTCTGTTTATCTAGTATTTTGTGTATATATGCTGTAACACCAGTCTAAACTGCAACAACAAAAAACATGTAGGTCGTAGCAGATTATATATTATGTAATCTGTGTATTTTTGTTTACCCTGTTGTGACCTAACCTTGGCAGTATTTGGTTTTATAAGTTGGGACAAAAAACATTTCGTTCAGTGCAAATTTCAGCTCTAGAAATCAGTCTTTGTTACGTTAATTCAATATTCACAATTACGTTGATTTAATGTAGCAACGTCTGACTTTTCAGTTGAGTCTTCATACAAAGAAAGTATCGTATCATGTTTTTACATTCAATATACGCTCTGCATCATATACGATAAAGTATCGCATTGCTATATCATTGACAGTTGATCGTTGAGGCAGCTCAACTTGAAGAAGAGCGATGTAAGCTACCAAGAGGTGTCCCTTGCCTACCAACGAGTGTTGGAGATCAATAACTTCCTAAATGAACTGGCTAAAATAATTGGCCTTAGTGGTAAGTTTAAAACAGTGTGATATATATATAATATATGGTTTAAAGCAGGGGTTCCCAAGCTTTTTACGATCTCGTACCACTTGGACGCTGTGTACTGCCAATCGTACCACTCCTTGAAGGAGAACTAATTTGATCGAATCATATTTCATTCAGAATAATAATATTGGCCTACTAAAATAACACTAAAGCACCACAACTAAATGTAATGAGATTTTTGTTTTTTGGTTACTGTCCACCAATTGGTCGATACCCGGTGTAAATTTGCTAACAGCGCATCGAAAGTCATTTCCGGGCGCACCTAGTCGGTTTCGATTTTTTGACTTGATGTTCACCATGACTGAAAATCCCTGCTCACATTCCCACGTGGAAGGGAAAATCAGTAGCTGTGGAACAGCGTGGGAAGCTAATGTTGAATATGAAGAGGCCATACTGAGCCAGAAGTTTATTGGAGAGCATTCCTTGTAACTGTTATTGAACATTTAATTCCTATCTATTTTTAACTTACAACTAGCATTATTGAACGCAATTTGTAGCTAAAGCTATAAAACAGTAGATGATATCTATCAAAAGCAATCATTTCACATAATTAACGCCCACTATTCAACAGTATTGTACGACTTTTCAAAGCAACTGTGCTCCTTGTTGACAATTGACATGACCTGTATTTTGAAGGTCGTAATGTTACAAAACAACAGGAATAGAGACGTAACAATAAGAATATGCTTCGGGAATTTTTTTTGTAAACAAACTTAGATACACAAAATATAAAGCTGTTAATCCACATTTTTGTGAAAAAAAAAAACGGAAGCTACCCGCGTACCACCTGAAAAACCTTCGCGTACCACTAGTGGTACGCGTACCACAGGTTGGGAACCCCTGGTTTAAAGGTATTGAAATAGAGCAGCCATATTATTACAGTTACCTGGACCTTTTGGTGAGATAGCCCAATGTCTAGTCTCTAGTTTTGTCATTTGACCAGCAATAATGTATATATTTACTGTTGCGTAAGAAGCAGGTAAACCACGAACCCATACCGGTAACTCTTTATTTAATTTGATTAAATAGGTGAAGCAACTTACATTGCATAGAATTGTCTGATAATATTTAGCGTGAGAATATTTAATATTTTCTGGCAACTTGTCATGTTTTGCACGATAGTTTTCTTGTGTCTACTGTCCTACGTACATATAAAAGCAAAGAGAAAGTAACTGGCCACTCTCCTTTCGTTAGTGCCGAAGGCCTAGTGTGATGACAACCTTACTGTATCTTCTCATTCCCAAAACTTAGTAACCGAGTTTGGCACCGCATTTACCTTATCTATTATGCACATTGCACAGCTCATAGTTATTTTGTATTTGCAGATCGCTGGAGAACTCTGCTGTGCTTACCACTTGCATTCAAAGAGCGAATGCAGCACTTTGTGATAATTGGCGCTGTAAGTCATCAGTCTACCGCTAGCTACATTTGATTACAATTACATTTGTTACTTAAACAGTTTGATGCTGTTACCTCGCAGTGTCCGTATGCAATGCATGTAAGAACTGTGTAAGGTAGGAGGCACTGCTTCACCTATTAGAATGTATCAAAATAAAAAAATGATGATCATCGTAGAATGTGGATGACTGTCTTGCAAAACATTAGTGAGAGTTATATCTCATTTTATATCCCACATTCACATTAAGCGCTTGCTTGATGAAAGAAAATTCGTCGGAAAAATGCCTCACAACTCATTACTCACACCTAGTGGTCAAAATTCATAAGCCTTATATCAGCGGAATGTCAACTTTATTTTCTTCGCAATAGTGCACTCTCCAAGACAGAGCGTTAAAAAAGAGGTGAGATCACGGGCTCTGGGTCCACTGACGTCACAAATAAAAGAGAGATAAACTTTTTTCCAGTTTTTTTGCTTATGAATATGCGCATGGTTTTTATCAGGGCTCTGGAATAGGAGTTTCAAAAAAAAGGCCGACTGCAACTCCGGCTGCATACAAAACGATAAACAATAAAAATTTTGTTTGCAATTTTAAATTGCTTGCAATGAGATAAATAAGACCAAGCTTCTATTACTTACAACAACACAACTTTAATGCACAACGTTTCATAAAACCACTGATTATTATTTTTTTTGTATTCTTTTTGAATAATGCAAAAACCAATCTGGCGGCCCTAAAAATCCTTACAACACTGCAGCTGGAGTTAGCCAGTTATAAATCGAGGAGTCGAAGTCGTATATTTTTTGCCCAACTCCACAGCTCTCGTTTTGACACATTAAAGCTTTGGATATTTTAAAACAATTTTATTTGAGCAAAATCAAATTCCAAGAAACGTGGTGAGAAGCAAAACCACATAAAAGAATAAAAACTGAAACGAACCAATAATTTAAAGCAGCTTTAGGATTATTTAAAAAAAAAAGCAATTTATTTTTATGTTTTTTTATTTCTTTGTCTTAGTTTCGTTTCGAAATCCGGCAATGTTGCAATTCGAAGTGTTCGGTTTGCCATATTTTCGAGAAACGTAAGTGCGTTTGAAAACAAAACCGTGTCATGACGAATTTTTTTTTTTTTTTTTATGCACAAAAAAGTGTTCATGTTGAAGGAGTTTTTTTAACCATAAAAAGACATAACTAAGCAACGAGACAACATTTAACATTTTGAAAACAACAACGACACAACAATCGTTCGCGGCTATGCAATATGCATCTAGTAGTCTTTATCAGGCCTTTACAACACCTTATACCTTGAATAGGAAATACTAAAGATTAGGCAAAAATATGCAGGAGAACACAAAACTATAGTCTAATGATTAGACTCCAATCTAAACAATTGAGAAACTGCTTTATCTTGCACACATACAAAATGAGAACTAAAGTTACAGCTCTTAAAAAAAAACGTTTTGTTAGCGATTTGAGAAAAAGTTTTCTCTGCCTATAAAACGTTGAATGGTAGTTTTATCAACTATTTCTGGAAACTTCCTTGGTTTCGTATTATCTGTATTTTGCCTAATTGAAGATGAAATTTAAAATGAAATGCAGATGAGATGATCAAAATTGAATTGTATTGAATAAATATTTTATTAATCAGATCATAAACAGTCTGTTATTTTTCAAGGGTCGCATTTCGCTGCTGAATGCTTCATTGGCCTGCCATTTTTATATTGTTACGAAATTGTTAACCTTGCCATAATTCTGTATAGCTTATTTGTGTGCCATAGGGATGGTAGTGTTCCACAACAACAGAATTCGTTAGCATCATATAAATCTATACCTATTCAAGTATAATCAGTTTTACCATAGGCCTATAACTCTTATAAGGTTGATTCAATGCTAATGTTACATCTTGTATTACAGGATGACAGTTTCAGCTTGACAAAAGTCACAACTCCTTATCCCAATCTCCAGTCAAGCACATCCGAGGGATTTTCTCTATACGTGCACAAGCAACTGCGATGCCACATCGAGGAGCCTGAAACTGCACTGCTTCTGCTTTTGTACACGTATTGGATATTTGATATTAACTTTCCCCAAGAAGTCGCCGAAATGCTACACCTGTGCAAGCTTTAATAAATCAGTTTTGAATAACAATTTGGTAGTGCTGGTGAAAAAATTAAAATCACAACGGCTTTGCGTTTGTCTTTCTGCAATTCCTGCCCGAATATCAACTTTGTGCTCATCCAAACAGGCCCAGATATCACATTGAGAAAAACTGAAAGTGAATAAACTGTTGTTGTATTGTTTATTTGATTGCATTATGGATTAGCCCATATTATAAAATCCGATTTGGTGTTCCGCGACATTATTTTAATGCATAAAGTGTTCCGTGGCTCAAAGAAGGTTGAAAAACATTTGTACAACGAACACTTTTTACGCAACCTGGCGGATAGGGAGGCAGAAAGTGCAACAAAAAAAAATACAGGAACGCGAATTAATACGATAAAAAAACGGTCTGAATTGTAGAGGGGACATTTCCAACTCAAGCAAAAGAAATAAGGTAAAAATTAGGACCATTCTAAAGGGTGGAAATTTAGACAGCTTGAGAGTAAATGCTACTGAGGTGGAAATTTCCACCTCAAATGAAGGGTGGAATTTTATACCTTTTGTGGTGGAAAAATCCACCCTATAAGTGTATAGGCCTAGGGTGCAAATTTCCACAGTTTAGGGTGGATTTAGCTGGGGGTGGAAATTTTCACCATTGCTCAAGGGTGGAAATATCCACCATTTTTGGTGGAAAAATCCACCCTACAACAGCATAGGGTGGGAAACAGAGACCACCCCTAGGGATGGAAATTTATATACCTTTTACTTAACAGTGTAAGCAGTTCAATAAAATTGGGCTTACGTATTGAAGAGTCCAAAATGTGAAAAAAGTACTTGGTCATATCGGCCACGAAACCAAATCTACTCAGCCGAAATCCAGCCAAGAGATCTGCCAGAGGATTTAACAAATCAGGACGCGAAAACATTACCTCATTAACACAAGTTCCTCGAAATTCAGACTTGCCATCGTAAACAATGCGCTTTTTTAATTGTGACGTAACAAAGTATGGTAAATACCATTCAAATCCCTTGACATTTCCTGCTTCACCAGGACGCTCAATATAGCCATTAGATTTAAGATCTTTCATGGTGTCAGTAAGGAAATCACGAAGTTCAGGTTGTTTTAAAGCTTTCTTTCTTAAAGCAGCAGCTCTATCTGACGCCAACACAAAATTGTTAGGTAGATCAATATCTTCCTTCAACGGAACAGGTATCTCAAATCGACCATCTTTCAACTCAATATTCGGTTCGACAAGTTCTCTAGCCAAAATATCATTGCGAGACAATTCACAGGTTTCATTTTGCAAAGTCAAATCCTGAATGACTTTATTCAGGTCTGCTATTTCCATATCACGAGACTCAATTTTACGCTGAAAGCCAGAGATGACATCCGACTCTGAAGACGTCTGCACTCTGCACACTTTAGCAACGCTTTCAACTAAGGGTGACTTACCACCACAAGCCAACCAACCGAGAGGAGTGAGTAAAGCATGTGGTTCACTACGATTTTCACCAACACGTTCTTCTTTTGTCCACATCAAATAAGCGTTGTCATTGCCAATCAGTACATCTACAGTACTACAATCATTCAAATGAAACATATTCACGTCATGAAAATGACGGAAACCACTTAAATCTTGTTTATGGGGTAAAGTTTTAACATCGTCAGCCCAAGCTGGGTTAACCACCGAGGTTATATCACAAAACAGTTCATCTGTCTCTAACGACTGGATGTTGAGTTTTACAAGGTCAGCACAAGTAGGTTTCTGACCAGCCAGAGTATCCATTTTAAACGACGCTTTATCATACGGTTTAAGACCAAGTTCGCACACCAAGTCACTCGAAACAAAGGTCAACTGCGAACCAGGATCATGCTGACAATACACCAACTTCGATTTGCCAGTCATTGGATTCAAAACACGAGCAGCAGTAACGCGGTTAAAGGCTGCTTTAACATTTCCAATCTTAACATTACGGACAGGAACTCTGGCATCAGCATCATCTTTACCGATCGAATCCAGAGAATCACGTGACGTCACATAAAAATCATGCAGAAGAAAAAAGTGTTTCCTATCGCTGGTAGGTCCACAATTACAACAGTTATTTGCATGAACGCAATCCCTAACCATATGTTGGCGCAAACAATTCAAGCATTTGCCAGCTTTCACAATGACATCTCTCCGACCTTTAGGTGTCAAGCGCAAAAATTCTTTACAATTAGACAAAAAATGATATTCAACTTGACCACGTGACGAACAACAAATACATGCCGGCAGGTCTTTTCGTCTAGCCTCACCACCGCGCGGTGCGCCAACAGCAGTCGAGTACTGCGAACTTCCTGACATGACATTATCATGGGGTTTTACAGACGTCTGCCTAACCGGACATGAAGGCAATTTTCCTTTGCCAAACTTTTTAAAATGCTGCGACTCCCCAGAATCGCCCATTAGCATAATGCTAAAATCGGTCGACTCGCGCGTTTCCTCCCGTACTACAAAATCAAACAAACTCTGAAAGGTAGGTTCCTCAGTGTTACCATACTGATCACCTAAAAAGTCAAGATAACGCTGCTTAGCGTCAAACGGGAGTCGCTTAGCCAAATCCAAAACAAAACGTCCTTCTAATTTATCACGCTGACCATAAGCTTTCGCGTAAAGCAAACACTGCGACAATTCATCTTTAAACTCTTTCAAATCACTGGAAGAGATAGAAGTCAATTTGCTACCATAGCGATACTTTCTAATTTCTGGTTCTGCGAAAAGACCTCCACGAACTCCAAAACGTTGGGACAAGCGAGCTAACGACATTTCTATCCTGTCTTCCTCTGACAAGCCAGGAGTGTCGGAAACCAAATTAGCAATCGTTTGTGCAGCTGTTCTAACACAAGCTGCTTGCAACAAAGTCAAACGAGTTCCCTTAAAGGGCGAAGCTGCCATCAAGGCCATAACACGATTTTTAAAGAAGACAAATGGCATATTATTACCATCGTAACCAATCAAGGCCGCCTTATCGAAGAACGTCCTACTATTTTGGTATTCAAAAAAGCAATCCTGCTGTTGAGAACTCGATTTAGCGGGAGAAGACAAGCTATATCCCTTAAGGGGCTGAGTGGGCTCAGTCACATGTACAGCCCGATCACGATCCTCAAACACGTTAAAATCAGGAGACAGGATACGCCTCTCACAACCACCCAAATTACGTGTAGCTGGGCGATCAGCAACTAGCGGCGCAGAAAACTTTGAAGGGGGCAAAGCATTACTGCTAATGGCGGCCCCGTGACCTGTACGCTCTGGGGGAGGAGTTCGGTTGTAATTTGCAGACCTTGGCTCTACAGCCTTCGGAAGACCCTTAGCCGCGGCCCTGAGACCTCCTGAAACAGCTTGAAAAGATGTAGATTGTACTGGTCCACTTACAGATTGAACAGGCGTCTGGAAAAGGTTATGTAAATTAAACTGTGATTGATGTTCACTTCTGGAATGCCTAGAAGATCCCTTCTTAGAGCTACGCCGGGAGCCCACCTCTGATCGATATTCAGCTAATGCCACTTCCTTACGTTGTTTAGCCCTCAACTGAGCGTCTTTGAGTGCGAACTCAGCAGCTCTCGCTTCGGCTTTCGCGGCAGCCTCAGTTCGTACGGCCTCAGCTCTCGCTGCGGCCTCAGCAGCTCTCGCTTCGGCCTCAGCTTTCGCGGCAGCCTCAGCTCGTATGGCCTCAGCTCTCGCGGCAGCCTCAGTTCGTATGGCCTCAGCTCTCATGGCAGCCTCAGCAGCTCTCGCTTCGGCTTCGGCTTGTATCTGGAGCTCCTCTCGTCTTAGCTGTAAGTTAATTTGTGCCACTATCCGTGACGAGCTCTCAGACATCCTAGTGCTTACATTTGAGGCGCTATCCTCAGGATGTATGTCAGCATCCAACCTATCTGAGAACTCACTTTCTTTTTGTTCGAAGTTATTTTTTAACGAGTTAAATTCGGGATCTACCCTATCACGAAGTTCTGCTAAGATTGCAGAGTTAAAAATTTTACTCAAGAGAGCATGGAAATGCCGTAATTCCTCTTCTAAAGTAGATAAGTTAGATCGAAAAATTAACAGTTCCTGCTTATCACTCAAAGAACCTAGGGCCACAGAAAGTTTCCCAATTTGAGTCAAAATATCCCGTCTAAGATGCCGGGCCTCTCGAACTGACTTAGCCTCATCGTTAATGGGTCCCTCCCCAGAATGGCCTGCCCGACCGCAAAGAACATCATCACGCTTAAACTCAGTCGAGTCTACGGCGGTCGAGTCCCTGTCACCGCCGAGTGTAGACATATTAAATGTTAAGGCTAAATTTAACAATTAAAAAATTAAGTTACACAAACACACAAAATTACAGTAGTTATAAAAAACTTAACTGCAAAGACCGTAAAAATACAAAAAAGAATTTAAATGCACGATACCGTAGCTGTACGAGTATGTGAAGTCCAAACGTCCACAAAACTTGCTTGGATTCTTCCACTTGAATCTTCAAGCACAGATGGATTGCCTTTAATCTTCTTTCTTGCCAATAAATGTCAAAGTTATTTTTCTTCTGTACCAAACTGAGAAGAAACGTCTTTACTTTTTAGCTTAAAGTTCTTCAGTTGCCTACCGAGAAGAAATATCTTTAATTTTCTTTGCTTCTTTAGACTACCAACCAATAAGATCTTCTTTTATTATTTCTTTGCTTTTGTAGCCTACCCACCAACAACTTCGTCTTTTTTTTTTTTGCTTTTAAGTGCTTCTGTGCCAAACACTAGACAGAGAATCGTCTTTTATTTTTTATGGTCACAGCGGTAAACCATAATCTCTTCTTGGGAAAATTTTAACATAAAGTTCCCGAATCCGTTCGTCTGTATATAATGACCGAAGAAACACACACTTGAACTTCTTTTCAAACAGTGTATTTCTGTAAAATTAGCCCGCGGCTACCGAAAACGAGGGGGTGCAACGCCTTACACCACTGAAAAACTGTCACTACAGAACAGATTACTTGGATAAAAGACGGAACTTTTGTCCAGCTAGCAAGCACTAAGCCAACAGTTAAATGTGCGGCCAACTTTCAAACAATCATTTTACGAATGACCAGAATAGATAGCAATATCTCAAATTCACGTATGCAGTACTGTGACGCAATAATGAAAGACAATTATGAAGTCATTCCAACAGGTGTTTAAAGCTGATGTAATCCAAGTTTCATGTTTAAACAGGTTTAAACAGGTCTGACACAAGTCTATGAACGATGGTGCAATTTTGGCACATTTTCTAGCAACTTCCATGACATAATATTCAGTAGACTTGAACGGTTTTTATATGACGTTTGATTAGGTGAACCATTGTCTGGAACAGACAGTTTTATTTTCTGTTACCTTTTTTTTCGATTAGTTTAGATGGAAAAATACACAATCTTTAGGAAATTACGCATGTGTTAAAATGGTTCACTTGTTAGGAAGGAAAACGTGTTTGGCATGATATTGGATTGCTACAGAGACACCCCAAATTTGAGCTAAATTGAAACTGGGGGTACCAACTGCAGTTCAAATTTAAGGAGATAAAAACGGTAAGACACAAAATCGCAGCACACAATAGGTATGTTGAGTGTTTGTGATAATAATGTGATGTTGTGTTTGTGGTATCGTGTCGCGACGTGAATCTTGCGTTGTTCTACCGCCTTCCGAAAAAGAATGTTAAGTTTTTGCCTTGTAGAAGAGTCCACCGTGTAGAAAAATTCATTGTTTTGTTTGTGAGCGCCGTTGCAAACCGTAGTAGGCATTCATTGCGCTAGAGAGCCTGCACCACCTCACAATCTCAAAAATCTGAAGAAGAGCTTTAGTAGTTGCGATCCCTAAGCCTCACAAGCCACCAGAGGACACAAGGGGTTATCATCCGATATCCCTCCTCTGTGTTCCTTTCAAGATTCTCGAAAGACTGATCTATGCCCGCGTCAACCCAATCATCGACCCGCTCCTTCCAAAAGAGCAAGCTGGGTTTCGGCGCAGAAAATCTACCGTAGATCAGGTCACACTCTTAACCCAAGACATCGAGGATTGCTTTGAGGCAAAAAAGAAGGCCGGCGTTGTCTTTCTAGATCTTACAGCTTCCTATGACACCGTATGGCATCGCGGCCTTACTTGCAAGCTGCTTCGCCTGCTTCCTGACCGACACATGGTTCATATGATTATGGAACTTGTCAGGAATCGAAGCCGCACCCTCACCACCGGTAGCTGACAGCGAAGCAGACTGAGACGCCTGAAAAACGGCGTCCCATAGGGATCGGTCCTGGCTCCACTTCTTTTCAACATCTACACCCACGACCTGCCAACTACGGTCTCCGCAAAATACGCTTATGCGGACGACCTGGCAATTCTCCACTCCACAAAGTCGTGGGAAAATCTAGAAGACACCTTGAGCCCGGGCATGAAAATTCTTTTAGCTTATCTCCAGAACTGGCTACTGAAACTCAGCAAAACCAAAACTGTGGCACTGGCAGCAGCTTTCCACCTCCACAATCGGGAAACTGATCGTGAGCTACACGTCCAGAACAACGAAAAATCTCTGTCTTTCTGCCCCGAACCGAGATATCTTGGGGTGACACTGGACAGACCGCTCACATACCGCCACCATTTGGTGTCACTGCGCAAGAAACTCACATCCCGCTCTGCCCTACTCAAGCCCCTGGCAGGCTCTAGCTGGGCAGCGAAGGCTGACACATTGTGTATAGCAGCCTTAGCCCTTGTCTATTCTTCATCAGAGTACTATGCACCTGTTTGGTGCTGCAGTGCTCACTGCCGTAAACAGCGCCCTGTGCACAGTGACTGGATGCCTGCGTCCCACACCATTGGATAATCTTCCCATTCTCGCTGGCATCCAACCCGCTGGGCTTCGTCGCGAAGAAGCCACTCTGTCCCTCGGTCGACGGGCACTGAAGCCTTACCACCTTCTCCACCACAAGATCTCTGCTCTCCCAAACGAGCACCCCCGTCGACTGAAATCAAGACACCCATTCGTGCCAGCCGCTCAACTTCTTATCAACGAAGCTGATGTACAAGACATCTCTGCGGCTACTTGAGCGGACTACAAATGAAAGTCAACCGTCACCAGACTCTATTCGTTCTTCCCAGACGCTGACACACGCCCCATCGGCCTAACACTACCAAGACAGGCATGGGTGCGCCCCAACCGTCTTCGTACGGGCGTCGGACTTTTCCGCTCAACCATGCACCAATCGGGAATGGCCTCTTCCTCCTGTGAATGTTGTGCCGAGGAACAGACCGCAGACCACATCATCAATGACTGTTCCATCTTCAAGCCACTTAACGGAGTGGAAGGTCTGCGAGTCATGGATGATGAAACCAAAGACTGGCTGCTCTCTAGTAGCCTTCCAGTGTAGTCCGGGACCATCGTGAATCTGGGGTGGTAAAAGAATTAAACCCTCGGCCCCAGAGGCACAAGACGACGACGACGATTGTTTGTATGACTCTTTCTGTTGAAAAGGAGACTATGCCTATTGGCTTGATGAAAATGTAGCCTTCTCTTGCTTTTTTTTGCTAGAGGTCCTAGCCATCATAGAGATCATTGACGTCATCACAGCATTCGTTGGCATTCGGCTTTTGCACTCGTTGTGAGGCGCTAGAGAGTCGAGTGCAGGTGGCTCTGAAGGGTAGGCACTTTAACATGCAGATATCCAATCCAGCACGAACCAATCATAAGCTACGCCGTTTGTGACGTCATCAAGGTTGCGTTTAGAAAGAACAAAGGAAAAACGCAAATTCTAGCTAAATTAAGTCATTGCTTTGCCATCGGTTGGCTTGGCGCAGAGGGTTAGGGCGGTGGTAGACTAGTCATTTCATTGACGGGGGTTTGATTCTCACCACTGCTATAGCTCTTTTTTCTTCTGTAATTACCGAACAAAGTTCAAAGTAATAATCAAGTCTCTGTCTGAATGCTGGAATGGTCACAATTGGACAGACAACGTAACATCTGATTGGTTCGTGGTGGATTGGATATCTGCATGTTAAAGTGCCTACCGCTCTGAAGCACTTTTTTCGTTTCACGCCGCAGTAACGCAGAACACGTGCTTCTATTGTTGTTCATGATGAATGATTTCTGAAAAAGGCAAAGCTATTTTAATTACAAATTTAACATTGAAATATTGAGCTCTGTGTATTGAGCGACTGGATTTATAAGCCGACCTGTACAAAATGGAAAAGTGAGAAAACAATGTGGATAACACAAATATAAAACAAAAGAAATTACACGTCCATAGGCTTGTAGCCTACTACCATTTACAAAATCGTAAATGTTCATATAATGGTCTGAACAGTCGTTCAACAGCTGCAAATACAACACAAAAATAAAAAAGAGAGATAATTCAAAACCATGCTGCTGTTTCGTGGGCATATGCATGCGTGCCCAAATATAGATTAGTAACATGCCATGCTAACCGTTATGTACGTGCGTTTGCATGCCACTCTCTCAATTTCAGTCATTTTCAACCATACATAGTCTAATGAGGTTAGCTTTGCGCTTATGCGTTTGCTTGACGAAACGATGTTTTACTTTAAATTCGTCGATGCTGATAAGGCTGCTGAGTATGATCATTATAATTGATTGATTGATTGAATCTTTATCCTCGGACTGGGAAAGCTTCTTGCAGATCGAGCTTAATCCTTGGCAGTTTCGCATACTTGTAGAGGCTTTGAATAACTGACGCAGGCCCGGTCACCGAGACTGCCAGAGTGAGGTTTCCGATTGTTGAAGTCATGTTGCCGGGGAATTATTCCATCCATTAGATGCCGCTGAATGGAGAGCAGTTCTTAACGTGCGTTGCTCAAGCGCACACCTCGAGAGTCGAACCAGCGCCGCTTGATCTTGAAGCTTCTTCGTTCCAGAAGTGACGCGCTAACTAACTGAGCTATCGAGCTATATGGTTATGCTAAAATCTCGTTTACCTTGGAGTAATACTGATTCGTGCTCTAAGTCTCATCTACAAAAAGCACAATCAATTCAATTTTATTTGTCATTGCTGGCTCGAACATGTAAAGAACGATAAAGTAAACAGGTTTCCCGAAGTTTTTACTTCTTTACATTGAAATTAACACTAGAAACAATATCTTGAGGAATTTTACCAACTCTGGGTTGAGCGCCAACCCACAAACACTCAGAATGAAGGCATTGGCTCTGTGCTACTTTAAGATAGAATCTGCATGCCATATTTGGAACAGGTCATGACACTCAATGAAACTCAACTCGGCACTCAACCATTTTTGTCGCCTTATTGCTAGAAGTCTGAAAACCACAAATAGCCTGCCAACAAGCTTTACCTGCTTTCTGGTATTGCACCACTACACATAAAAAGCAATGTTAAAAGTCAAGCTGAAAGGCTAAAGCAAACATGTGATAAAAGACACCTCTCTATAGACAAACTCAATCAATCAATCAATGGTATATTTGTCAGAAATAGTAATATAACTTACATAGTGCAAAAGTTGCACATGTTCTCACACTGACAGGGAAACAACTAGACGACCCTGTGGTCCACTATAGTCAGTAGTCAATTGCCATCCTCCACTGCTACACATACCCGATTCAAATCAAGAAAAAGCTTCCAAACACGCGTTCAAACACTAATCTCAAAAAAAAAAAAAAAAAAAAAAAAACAAGGCTAAAGCAATGAAAACAACAATTCTAAAATGACCCATCATACGCGGAAATGAAGGTTCCACCGTCAGAGATCCTCTCCCAGGCGCAAACGTCCCTTCGGCAAAGTAGAAAACATTGAATCGACTCCGAACCGGTGTTGGCGTATTAAACTTGCAATGGTGAACTGGGGCTACAACACCAGCCCAGTTCCATGTTCTGTGGCACCAAGGTCCAAACAACGGACCATCTTTTTGTGTCCCCTCAGCTTACCCAGTGCACCAAGTGGGACCTTTCAATATACATCTCAGTCGCAAAAGAATGTATCGATCTGGGGGTATAGCAACCAAATATAGAAGACACAATGGAAGAAGAAGTCTTAATGATTTGAATAGCTCAGTTGGTTCGCGTGTGACTTCGTAAGCGAAAAAGCTTCAATACCAAGCAGCGCCGGTTCAACTCTCGAGGCATAGCCGTACGAGACCAAACCATTTTGGGGGGGCAGAACGTAAATTTTCCCAAATGTGCACGCTTTTATAGAAATTGCCCAAATATAATGTATGCGGTGTATGATTACAGTGAAAAACTAGCATAATAAGACCACCAGCAGTGGCGTAGCCAGGAATTTTGAAAGGGGGGGGGTTAACGGCGTGTTTCGCTTATGGCGACACCCAGCAGTGGGGGTCTGGGGGGCCTCCCCCAGAAAATTTTGAAAAATTACTTTGAATTTGGTGCATTCTGAGAGTATTTTCAACAAAAATGTGGGTATGAATATTCCTGTAAAATGGTGCTGTCCGGTGGCATAGCAAAAGGATAAGATCATGTTTTCTTCGGCATTTTTCGGAAATAAAGCTACAAGTCTCTATGTTTTCTTGTTGCTAATTCCTGGCTGAGATATTTGAATGATTGGTAATGGCAAAACTCGCTCTTTGCATGTTTCATTTAAAATAAGGCAAATTTTGTTTTAGAAGCATAGACTGAAAGCATCATTCTCAATATCGTGACGTCACACGCTTGCCAAAGAGGGGAGGTGCAACCCCAACCCACACCCCTTGGCTACGCCACTGATCACCAGCTAGCTAGAATTTCTTACCAAAAGAATCAAGATAGAACAACTGAATTCATCTTTGAAGATACCTTGCTTGTGCATTGCTCGATGCTTCTGCACTTTGGCATGGTAGGTAGGAGTAATAAATATTGTTTTACACACAACAAATATAAAACAACCCCACTTAAATATTCAGTTGAGATGTCATAAAAGACTCAGAAAAATAAACATTGCAGAAAACCGGCTCAGGGTGACCATGCGGATTCAGAAAACAAGTACATAACAATAGAGAAATTATAATTAAATGCAATAAAACACAAACATACTACTTCAAATAAACTTTGTTCAATTAATTAAAGTAGTTTTGATGATACGAATTTTAGTACAAAAAATAAAAAGGTCTGGCAGCACTACTTCTAAAAATATAGTTGGGCTAGGCTAGGTAATTTGATGACAAAAATAACTAATATATTCTAAGGTTGCATACAGACGGTGACGTAGGATTTAAAGAACCCAATTAGTCTAACGGTTCATATTGACATTGATTCAACGTCTAAATATTGAATAATATTCAATCGTCGGATTTGCAGAAGGCGTCGTTGGATTTTCAAAAAATCGCCGAATAGGGAACTCCCGAATAGGGAACCACCTTAACATTACTTTTAACAGGTATAACATTTTTTTGTTCAATGTTGTGGTGTTGCATAGCTACAGGTATGTCTGTTTATGGTTGAAAAAGTACTGTAACCTCTCCACCCGAATTGTTTTATAAAAGTATTCACCAGATTTATATAAATACATATATTTTTTATAGTTGCCCAGAATCAAGATGATGCATTTATAGGGCTCGGGTTCCAAATAGCGACTGTCAGAACAGCGACTGTCAATAGAGCGACTACACGACAGCGATTCATTTAAAACAGCGACTGTCAATAGAGCGACTACACGACAGCGATTCATTTAAAACAGCGACTGTCAATAGAGCGACTACACGACAGCGATTCATGAAAAACAGCGACTGCCACAACAGCGACCTCACTTCTTTTATTAAATCCAAGGCTTACGCGCACACGCACTCTTTCACCCCTCCACACATACCTTCCATCCCCCACACCTCTCTACAGACGTATGCACGCACAAATAGGCAAACACTGCGTAGTGAAAGATTGAAACCAAAAGGGACTTTAAAACAACATTTTATTTGGACTATCCATAGAAGTCACATGATTTAAAAAGAAATAGGCTAGTCAAGCCAAACAACAGAAAGTCGTCAAGCCTTGCAATAAAATTCAGGGTCTAGAAAAAGATTGAAACCAAAAGGGACTTTAAAACAACCAAAAGTCTTGCAATAAAAATCAAGCCACGTTTATTTCTAAATTGTGAGCAAGGGCTCGAAGGAACTGCCGCAGATCATACTGGCCTCGATTTTGCTGTACAACAGTGATTCGTGTGTTCATTGTCACGTATCTTTTCATTCGCTGAGTCAGGTCTCTGCCTTGTAGTAGCTGGGTTCGGTTTGGTTCGGTTTAAAGTGTTAAGTCGCTATCATAACAGTCGCTGTTTTAATGCAGTCGCCATTATGACAGTCGCTGTTTTGACAGTCGCTCACTTCATTACGTCGCTATTATGAAGTCGCCATTATGACAGTCGCTGTTTTGACAGTCGCTATCCGGCCTGGATGCCCATTTATAGATATTATGAAAAAAATTAAAGACTTTGTAAATTTTTATGCGAGGCAACTGCATCATGCCAATTTGGGCAGTTTTATAAATAGATTATGATCAGATAATTTCATATTTTTTGTTGCCCAAATCTAAATGATACAGTTATGTAAATGGGAAAAATTAATGAATTTGTTCATTTTGGGGAAACTGCCTCACGGTAATTTCAGGGGTCCCACTCGGCATAAAATCATAAAAAATCATAAAATTTTGCTTGATTTGGAAAAAATCATAAAATAGCATAAAATATAGACACAATCATAAAAAATCATAAAATTGAGTTGTAATGGAGAACTGAACATGTAAAAATCAAAAAAATTAATATAGTGTAATGTGTAACAATTCCAACCATGATAACAGCATAATTATTTGTGTAACGATTGTGTTGAATGCATTGATTTAGGACAGGGGTGGGGAACCTGCGGCCCGCGGGCCAAATGCGGCCCGCGTGACTGTTCCATGTGGCCCGCGTCAATATTTCTTTACCCAAAATATATTGAAACAACAGCTCAAAAAAGAGTAGGCTAGGCTCTGCATTCTCGGTATATTGCGAATGGCCTTCTATGACTAGTTAATCCATCATAGAAGGCAATTTGTAACAACAATGTGACCAGTTATTGTTAATCGGTCAGTTATGCCATTCGTGAAAAGTGTTTTGCAGAGTAGCCTACTTCTCAAATTAGCAAAATTTTACGTTGTATAATGGCTTCTGCAAAGAAAAGAAAGATTAGTGATGAAGGCACAATGTTCCAGAAAGATTGGACAAACTTGTACTTTGTTGAAGTAGCCTAAGTGGCAAACCTGTGTGCATTGTTTGTGGTAAATCTGTAGCAGCAAAGAAAAAATCACATTTAGAGCGTCATTATGACTCCTGCTATTTGAAACAGCTAGCAGGGCAGGCGAGGCAGGATAAGATTAATATCCTTAGAAGAGAGTTACAAGCGCAGCAAAGCACTTTGTCAAGGTAGGCTACTGCAAACAGGATGAAGATATTGTCAGAACGAGTTATGAAGTTACCATACTGAACTGATAGCAAAGAAGCTGAAACCACATGCAGATGGAGAATTCCTGAAAGAATGCACTGTCACCGCTGTCAAGCTACTAGCTAAAATTTCGAAATTTTTAGTGGCCCGCCTGTGTTATTTCTCATTTTTATGTGGCCCGCAATACTAAAAAGGTTCCCCACCCCTGATTTAGGATAACATGTGGTTGCGTAATCAAGTCCAGTGTTGCCTGTGGAGCTGGAATGAGAAAAGGAGCGTAACTAGATACTTTCAGTGCATGTTTTAAACGTCATTAGACATAGACAAGTAGACGCTGACAAGATTTCAAGACATTGCAGTTATTGTGGGAGAATGGTGAAAGGATAATTTGACAGCAATGTTTTGGGAAAAAGCGTAGGGCTAGGCAAGGAAACTATTGAGGCCATTTGCAAGCAATGTGTTACTCAGGCGAAATTCATGGCGGAAATTCATGGCCTTAAATCTTGAGTGGGACCTCTGACATTACTTCCTGTAGTTTTTGCCTTAGCAAAAAACTTCAAGTCAAACATTGCATCTACCCAAAGATACAAAAGGATTTAAGAAGCATTAAAGGATCCTTTGATGGAAGCTTATATTTCATTTGTATCATTTGCTTCTGGTGACTTTGAACGGTTTTTAGTCCTATTCCAATATGAAGAGCCACTGATTCACATTTTTTACTCAGCAATGTGCTATCTGATCACAGCTTTGCTTAGTAAATTTATCAACAAAAAAAACAACATATCATCCACAGAGTCAGAACATCTTGTGCTTGATGTCACAAACAAAGAACTTCAGAAGCCCTTGAACTTGATTGATGCTGGAATATGAGCAAAAATTTTACTCAGTGATATTGCAGTCCTTACTGAAGCCGACAAGAAAAAATTTAAATCAGACTGTCTAAACTTTTTTGTGGTTGCTACAAGTTACCTTTTACACCATTTGCCATTGCATTCATCTGTTCTTAAACAGGCACAATTTTTGCACCCAGAAAAAAGAAATGTTGGAACTACAACTTCTACTGTCAATCCATTGGACAGTCTCCAATTGCATTAAAAAGTGTCGTGCAAGTGCTTTTGCAATTGATGTATCTGTTTCAAGAGAAGAACTTTATGATAAGGCAAGACTGCAGTGGTTGCGGTATCAATCTAAGGATATTCTAGATGAGTTTTACAAAAAGACTGATCTTGAAAGTAACAAATACAGTATACTACACCAATTCCCAAGCTTCTTACTGGACTCAAGCACAAATCAAATATGGTTTAACAGTAACACCCCTACCAAAAGTGTCTTCCTACAAGAGAATTGACTATTATTAGACAAAAATTGGAGGCCTGTTTGATGATGCTGGGATAAAAAATATCCGCAACTATTTAGTCTGGCAAAATGTTTTCTAACATTAAGTCACGGTAATGCCAGTCCTGAAAGAGGTTTTTCCATTAATACACATTTGATTGATTCACATAGAAGTTCTCTTAAAGGAATCACAATTGTTTCACTGAGGATGGTGAAAGATGAACTAAATCAGTATGATGATGAGGTAAACTTTCCCATTAACCGTTTGAGTAATGTTACCAGAAAGTTGGTTTACATGAAAGTTGCCATCTGATCACGGCTTTGCTTAGTAAATTCATCAAAAAAAAAGAACGTATCATCCACAGAGTCAGAACATCTTTTGGTTGATGTCACAAACAAAGAACTTCAGAAGTCGTTGAACTTGATTGATGCTGGAACATGAGCAAAAGTTTTACTCAGTGATGTTGCGGTCCTCAGTGAAGTTGACAAGAAGAAATTTAAATCAGACTGTCTAAACTTTTTTGTGGTTGCTACAAGTTACTTTTCACATCAGTTGAGTATTGTTACTAAAAAGTTGGTTTATATGAGCCATGCAAGAAAGATCAAGCCACAACAAATACTGATTAACAGGTCTGTTCCAAAGGAATTATGATAAATTGGATTTCCGCAGAACCTAGAAGTACTGGTTATTCCCAATGTCTTTGCAAGTCTGTTGTTGCGTTGATTTGATTTTTAAAGTGCAGCTTGCTCTGAACTGAGCTAAACAATTTAACCACATTTAAATAATGTAAAGTATAACAAGCTTACAGTAGGCTATATTATGTTTTCTACTTCCACTCAAAAGCTGTACCGTAGCCTATGTTTGCTTTTACGTAATGACTTGCATTGATTGTTTTTCCGTAATCGCTTTTTATCCTTAAACTGTGAAAATAAATACTTTAAAAAAATTAAATGTAACAAAACATCGAGCTCTGATGTAAAATCATAAAAAAATCATAAAATTTTGATGAAAAATCATAAAAAAATCATAAAATAACCAAAAAAATCATAAAATTTTTGACTTTTTTGGCATAAAATCATAAAAAAAATAGGAACATCTTGAGTGGGACCCCTGTAATTTGGACAGAACTTTGCATAAATAGACTAATCAGTTTCATCAAATAATTTCATGTTTTCAGCTGCCCAAATCAACACGATGCATTTGTGAAAATTAATAAAATTAGCTGTATAGCAAATTTTGCGTTTTGATTTGGGCAGTTTCACAAAAGTATTAGAGACATACTTTGGTGGTTGCCCAAATTGGCATGATGCAGTTGGTTAAATGCATTTCGTACCGTACTACAGTTTGATCACCATGCAATACAATACATCAATACGGGTGTGCCAAATGAAAATTTTGCTGCACATTTCTTGAGCAAATAAGAGGCTGTACTTAGTTTGATAGGTAAAAGATATTAATTTATAGTTTTTCTTAATTCATGCAATTTTGTAGCTTTTCATATAGCAATTTTTGCCCGAATAATTGCAAAATTTTGCCCGAATTCGCGACGTTTTGAAACAACAGGGGGGGCGGCTGCCCCCCTGGCTCGTACGGCTATGTCTCGAGGTGTGCGCTTAAGCAACGCACGTTAAGGACTGCTCTCCATTCAGCGGCACCTAGTGAATGGAATAATTCTTCGGCAACAACACTTCAATAATCGGAAAACTTCACTCTGTCAATCTCGGTAACCGGCCCTGCGTCAAAAGCCTCTACAAGAATGCGAAGCTACCAGGAATAACCTATCAAGGCTTGGTCAGTCCGAGGATAAAGATTCAAAACCAAACCAAAAGACGTTATTAAAAACAACACATAATTTTTTTTGTATTTGCAAAGATGTAGGCTAGTAAATTTGATTCTTGTAGACTAGAGCATTCCTTCACTCTTTCATTTTTTGATTTGTGGAAAATGGTTGTTAGACTAAATTTGATACTAAACGTGAAGCTATGCGTTCGATTTTCTCTTGGATTAGTTTACAACTTTCATTTTTATAACCTTTATTTTATATGCCCTGCACTTTTGATGAGTGGTTTCCATCAAGTCTACATGACACATTATAAATTTTGTTAAAAGTTTTTTCATTGAAATTAAATCAACATCACAATGTAGGGTAGTTCGGGGCAAGACTAGTCACATTTTGGTATTATTGTGTATATCTTCACATAAAGTTATAAATGTCTCAATTTTTAGTGTTAAACAGTTATATTAAGGCTTCTTTAAACAAGATAGCGAAAAAAAAGTGAAATTTATTTTTTAACTTATTTTAATACAACATCATTTTTACGACAGATTCAAATGATTGGTTCTCCCCCTAAGTAAGGGTAAAACAGGTCAGTGTTTTTTTGATGATAGAAAGATTATATTTACACATAGAAAGTGCAGTTACACATACAAAGTATACTACTGCAGCACATTTGTTCAGAACAGACATCAGCAAGCATGCTGGATTCCATTTCATGACATTATTTGTTCAATTGCTGTGCCGAGTATCCATGGTTCTTCTGGACGACAAAACAAACTGAGCAAGGAAGATTATGACAAAATTTGCCATTTTGTTCAATGACAATGAGGTCCACATGGTACATTACTGTTGTCAAATGTTAGAACAATTGCTTTGTGAACAATTGATAGAAACACAATCAAAAATACACTTCAAATGTTTTCTAGTATAGTTCAATATTGTTAGGCTACATTTTTTTAAATCTTTCTTTTGTGATTTTTTGGGATTTTGTCCGAACTTTGATGCAAACTTTCTATAAGAAAATAGTGAGAACTATTGATCAATTTTGCATGGTAGACTTACCATATCTTAGTGAATTAGTGGACAAAATTTCAGTGCAAATTGTCACTGGGGTCATGGGTAACCAAGATATTAAAAGGACCCCACTTTTTACTTTTTTTATTTTGACCCACGTTTCACATTAAGTAGCCTACCTCCCGAACCCTTTAATATTTTGTACTGATATTTTATCAATTCATAGAGCCTTTTGTAAACAACATTTTTACCAAATTTCAGCCAAAACCAATCAAATATGGGGTCTTGGCGAGGTTTTAAAATTTTGGAAAATCTTAGCCGAGAGCTGGAAGCGGCCAATTTTGGATGTCTATGACCTTTGACCTTTTAGAGTGACAATGTGAACGATGTTGTTTTTTCAATATTTGGCAGAAGTAGCCTACTATCACCTTTAAAAAATTTGAGTTGTTACCTAATTTGGTTTAGCAGTAATAGGGCCTCAAACATGGCTAAAAAATCGTGCCCCCTTGGCATACCCCCTCCCAAACTAAATGCTTCATAACTCTGGTGTCTCTCGATAAATTTCACTCAAATTTTGCAGGTGTTCATCATATAGGATAGTGAAAACGTGTATAAAATTTAAAGAAAATCGAAGAGGTTGAATTTTTTAACTGTGTGAATTGCCACGGAATGGCCCTACAAGGGTAGGCTATGTTGCATGACACAAAATTTTGTAAATCTTAGCTCACTCACACACTAGGATTTTATGTTTGATGTAATAGGCAAATAATACCCTATGAACCAGGTAAGCTTACATGACAGTTTGGTTAAAGAATTTAGTATTTTCACCAATTTAGGCCAAAGTTTTGCACAGCACTTTATGACTGACTTGTGTTGCCCCAACCAAAATAGCCATGACTGAACAAAAAGAAATACCCAATAAAACTAATTTCCAAGGAAGAACTACAAGATGAGTAGTTTTGAGACAAAGTACAATAATTGTAATTTGGTTTAATTAACAATTTTCATAGTGTAATGCTCTGTCTTGTCTAAACCACAAAAAAAAGTTAGTCCAAAATATGAAGGTAAAATTTTACACCAACTTACGTTTCGCAGCCAAGACAGCAAGCAAAAACGGCACAGCAGTTGCTGTTGTCACATCACAAAGGAACCACTAGGTGCACTAAGGCATTTTTTGAGTGTATTAGCACAGTCTCTATATTACCATAGATATCATATATAGATATGCAACTCAGTGGTGCGTAACGATGTTTGAAGGCTAACAGCGTAGCTATGGCTGTATGCATTGACTTCAAACTTAGCACAGCAAAACAACTTTATTTTTAATATATTTTTTTGGTTTTTGTTTAAATAAAACTTTCTTCGTTTTCAAGTTGACGTATGGATTGCTTGTGATGACGTCACATTTTCGTTCCGCATGGACTGCTTTATGGAGATTCTGGCGATTGAAAACAAATCACAGTCAAAGAGGGTACCTCTAAATACCCATTGTCAGGCATTGTCGGGCATTGTCAGGCATTGTCGGATTTTTGGGGGGTTGTGGAGCATTTTCAGGGGTTGTCGAACATTTTCAGGGGTTTCAGGTATTGTAGAGTAGGCTAACTACTTTCAGGCATTTGTTGGGAATTTCTAGGCATTGTGTAGGATTTCCAGGCATTGTCGATCATTATCAGTGGTTTACAGGCTTGTGAAGCATTGTCGAACATTTTCAGGCATTATCGAACATATTCAGGGATTGTCGAGCATTTTCAGGGGTTGTCAGGCATTGTAGAGTAGCTACTTTCAGGCATTGTTGGGAATTTCCAGGCATTGTCTAGGATTTCCAGGCATTGTCGATCAATATCAGTGTTTGACAGGTTTGGTAGTCATTATGGAACATTTTCAGGAATTGTCGAACATTTTCAGGGATTGTCGAGCATTTTCAGGGGTTGTCAGGCATTGTAGAGTAGCTACTTTCAAACATTTGTTGGGAATTTCCAGGCATTGTCTAGGATTTCCAGGCATTGTCGATCAATATCAGTGTTTGACAGGTTTGGTAGTCATTATGGAACATTTTCAGGGATTGTCGAGCATTTTCAGGGGTTGTCAGGCATTGTAGAGTAGCTACTTTCAGACATTTGTTGGGAATTTCCAGGCATTGTCTAAGATTTCCAGGCATTATCGATCAATATCAGTGTTTGACAGGTTTGGTAGTCATTATGGAACATTTTTAGGCATTGTCGAGCATTTTCAGGGGTTGTCAGGCATTGTAGAGTAGCTACTTTCAGGCATTGTTGGGAATTTCCAGGCATTGTTGATCATTATTAGTGGTTGACGGGTTTGTCAGGCATTGTCGAACATTTTCAGGGGTTGTCTAGCATTGACAATCCCTGAAAATGCTCGACAACCCCTGAAAATGTTCGACAATCCCTGAAAATGTTCGACAATGCCTGAAAATGTTCCATAATGACTACCAAACCTGTCAACCACTGATATTGATCGACAATGCTTGGAAATCCTAGACAATGCCTGGAAATTCCCAACAATGCCTGAAAGTAGCTACTCTACTGATACAGTTAGTAACGTTTATTGTGCGTTATGGTCATTGCCTAGTGCATTGCACCGGGTCACGTGCACTTGATTACGTCGTGCCGCCCTGTGGCTGTGAGTAGTTGGTAATTACGGCAGCAGGACTTCTTGGTAGCCACACAATGATTTGCCCTTAGTTCATTCTAGCTCTACTCGTGTTGAGACCTCTTTTCAATTCCTTTACGTTTACCTACAAGCGTAACAGTGGTGTCAGAAGTAAAATAGAATCTACGTTGCAGTTTTCTGAAGTGAGAAGTTATTACATTGTCGCAGTGGTTTCTGCACAAATTAGTCATGGAAGAAACAGTCAAAGCAATGCTAGCCACAATGGAGAAACAGCAGGAACAGTTTTTATCAACGTTAAATGACATTAGTCGAATGCAAACCAACGAATCAGCGCCAAAGTTTGAAAGTTTCAACCAGGATAAGGAAAAATGGAAACAGTATATGCAAAGGTTCTTACATCACATGGACATTTACAATGTTGCAACTGATGACAAGAAAAAGGCATGTTTGTTATCCTGGGTTGGACCCGAGACGTATAGCTTGATTGAGAATCTTTTTGGTGACAAAAACGTACGTGATAAATCGTTCAACCAAATTTCAGATAAGTTAGCATCGCATTTTAAAGAAACCATTCATGTTCAAGCAGCGCGCCATAGTTTTTACAACTGTAAATTACAAGTGGGTCAGTCTTATAAAGATTGGACAGCAACTTTACGAGGGCTTGCTCAAAATTGTGAGTTTATATGCAAAAGTGAGCAGTGCAATCATCTCAGCTATGTGGACGAGCAGATTAGAGATGTATTGTATTAAACACCCCACACCCTGAAGTCAGGCGTCAATGTTTAACGAATTTAAATTTTTCACTTGATGATGTTCTCAACAAAGCTGAAGTTTATATCAGAACTGTGCAAACTGATAACATCCTAAGAGGGGAAGAAACATCAGATGAAGTTGTCGTTAATAAGATTTCCGCAACCTACATGAAGAGAAAGACGCCCTCAGTTGGTTCCACGAATCAAGGTCGCAAGGCGTGGAAGTCATGTCAGGATTGTTTTTCTAAACATTCTAAGGGTGAATGTCCGTTCAAAAGTTACGTGTGTTACACGTGCGGAAAAAAGGGCACATCAAATCTGTGTGCCAGGCAAAGGGGTTACAACGCCAGCAGAAAGACCGAGTAGAAGCTATAGGCCATGTAAGCAGTTGCAACCAAATTCGAAAGACACCTCCATGGAAGGAAAAGCGGAACTCAAAAGCTTACCAACGCATCGGAAAGCAAATTTGGATCCGTGCCGAAGTTAACGGCAAACCATTCACGTGCCAGTGGGACACTGGCTCAACATGTTCCATGGTTGGATTAGATGGATATCATGAGTTAGGTTCTCCCACGTGCTATCCATCAGAAACCTCACTACATGCTTATGGTGGTAGGCCTTTGCATGTTAAAGGTCAATGCTTCGTAAATGTTAAAATAGGTTGTCAACTAAAGTCAAGGATGAAGTTAATCGTACTAAATGAAAACAAAGGCACAAACCTAATGGGTCTAGACTGGAGTGACAGTTTTGGCTTGACCAGTCAGGGTATTTCGGTGTTAGATCAAGTTTCAGACAAGAAAAAACATCTCGTATCTTCACAAGTTCAGCAGACAGAAGAATCCTTACTAAAGCAGAGGGAAAGGCAAGTTTCAGCTTTAACTTGCAAATTTTTCAGAGTTTTTTCGTCTTATCTTGGTAAATGTGTTAAGACAAAAGTTTCTATACACTTAAAACCGGAAGCAAAGCCCGCTTTTTCCAAACCAAGACCAATTCCATTTTCCAAAAAGCAAGCTATCAAAGAAGAATTGGACAGACTTGTGGAGCGCAACGTTTTGCAGCCAATAAATTATAGCGACTGGGCAGCTCCGATCGTAGCGGTGTCGAAAGCAAATGGAAGTATACGAATTTGCGGCGATTTCAAGGGACTGAACCAGCAAATACAAGTGGATCAACATCCGTTGCCGACGTTGGACACGTTGCTGGAATCGCTGGGAAAAGGTCAGTACTTTTCTAAAATTGACTTGTCGGATGCTTACTTGCAATTAGAGCTTGATGACGAAGCAAAAAAACTTTGTGTCATAAACACACCTTTTGGTCTTTTCCAATACAATCGTATGTGTTTCGGTGTGGCGTCAAGCCCAGCCCAATTTCAACGTTGCATGGATAAAATGATTTCGGGAATCCCTGGTGTAGCAGCATATCTAGATGATATCTTAGTTACGGGACCGACAGAAAAAGATCATTGGAATAACTTAGAGAAGCTTATGGATTGTTTAAGCGAGTATGGGTTTTGTGTTAAAGTACAAAAATGTGAATTTTTCAAGGATTCGGTTGAATATCTTGGTCATGTAATCGACAAAGACGGCAAGCGACCGTCGAGCACATCAGTCGAAGCAATAAAACAATTATCCCAGCCGCAAAACCTTCAAGAACTTCAAGATTTTTTAGGTAAAATTAACTATTATGGTCGTTTTATAGCAGATCTTCCAGACAAGGCAAAACCTTTAAATTCTTTGTTGAAGAAAGGAGCAGTGTTCAGGTGGACACAACATTGCAAACTCGCTTTTCAACAACTGAAGGAGGACGTGATCAATGCAACCACGCTAAGTCACTACGATGAGAGCAAACCACTCATACTAGCCACCGATGCATCCCAGTACAGAATAGGAGCAGGTTTGATGCAGAAGCACGATGGTGCGGAACGTCCACTCGCCCATGCATCGAAAACTTTGAGTGAAACGCAGAAGAGGTACTCACAAATTGAACGAGAAGCGCTCTCTATCATCTATGGAGTAACGAAGTTTCACCAATACCTGTACGGTAGGAAGTTTACTTTATTTACGGATCATAAGCCACTAGTTTCGATTTTCTCACCAAAAAAGAATCTACCAGTCCTAACAGCTCAGCGTCTTCAACGATGGGCTATTACCTTAATGGCATATCAATATGATATTCAGTACAAACCAACTAATCTACATGGTAATGCAGATGGACTGTCTAGATTGCCTATGGGGTTAGACAAAACGTTTGACAAAAACGAGGAGAGAGAGAATGCAGAGGTTTCGCATTCTGTAGAGGAAACCATGGACGGTTTACCCTTAACTTCGAACGAGCTTAAAACAAAAACGCTTCACGATCCGGTCTTAAAATTAGTTCTGTCGTATATCCAGGACGGTTGGCCTAGAAGATTACCTGACAATGATAAGCTGCGCTGCTATGCTTCGTATAAAGACTCGATGTGGGTAGAAAACGATGTAATACTTTTACAACGTGACGGTTTTCCGCGAGCAGTAATTCCGCAATGTTTGCAAGCACAGGTTTTAAAACTCTTGCATGAAGGTCACTGGGGAATCACCCGAACGAAGCAGATGGCACGCAGACGTATGGTGGCCGGAGTTGAACAAAAGCATCGAAGAGATGGTGAAGTCGTGCGGACCTTGCAGGCTTGTCGCAAAAGCTCCGGACAAAGAGTACCAAGCATGGCCGAAAACTACAAAGCCGTGGCAGCGGATTCATCTCGACTATGCTGGACCTTTCTAGGAAAGATGTGGCTGATTTGCGTTGATGCACACTCAAAATATCTCAAAATATCCATCAAATAAGGGAGGAGTGATACAGTTAGTAACGTTTATTGTGCGTTATGGTCATTGCCTAGTGCATTGCACCGGGTCACGTGCACTTGATTACGTCGTGCCGCCCTGTGGCTGTGAGTAGTTGGTAATTACGGCAGCAGAACATCGGACAGGCAACTTCTAAAGCAACGATCAGCGCACTTCAACAAATCTTTGCGATAGAAGGCTCTCCGGACACGATTGTCTCGGACAACGGAAGCCAGTTTACGTCCGGAGAGTTCAAGACATTTTGCATCAAGTTAGGAATACATCACATCACCTCGCCAGTGTTCCATCCTGCATCAAATGGCGATGCGGAACGCTTCGTCCAAACCTTTAAAAGGGCGATGGAAAAAAACTATAAGGGAGAAGTGAGCAAGCAAAATGCTCATCTCTTAGTAGTCACAACGTACAGAAGCACACCTCACCCATGCCTCGACTGGAAGACTCCAGCCGAAGTTCTTCATGGGCGCCAGCCGAAAACGCTATTGTCCTTGTTCTCGCCAAAGGAAAAAAGTAATTCAAAACAAGAACCTGCATCTCATAAGCGAAGCTATGAAGAAGGTTCATTAGTTTATGCTCGAAACTATGCATCTGGTTCGAAGTGGTTACCGGGTACGGTAATTAAAAGACGGGGACGTGTCCTGTACAACGTACGAACGGAACGAGGTGTTTGGAAGAGACACATAAATCAACTTCAGCCCAGGTTTCACAACGTTCATACTGAAAGTAAAAGTGATTTTTCTGATTCAAGTAAAGTTAAGGTTGCACCAAGTCCAAAGAAAGATTCCGAACCGACCGATACCAATGAACACTCTGGGCATAGTAAAGCTGTCCCACAGAGACGCTATCCAGTTCGAAACAGACGCAAACCTGATTTTTATCAGGCTTAGTCAATACGTTTGTTAGTCGTATGTGCTTCTGACCCTAATTGTAATACGACCATTATTGCAGTGATCTGTCAGAAGCACTATATATATTGTGTATGTTAAGTCGTGAATACTTGGTTAGTATCACCCTCCCTTAGCTGTAATGTTTTATTTCTACTGCTAAGTGTTAATTTATAAGAGAGGAGTGATACAGTTAGTAACGTTTATTGTGCGTTATGGTCATTGCTTAGTGCAGGGGTCACCAACCTTTTTTGCATGCGGGCCACTTTGGCACTAAGGAGAGCTGTGGCGGGCCGTACTAATAAAATTTTAGGTAGGTTGACTCTTATGCTAAAAATGAACGCATTTCGTACCCAGTATTCAGCGTTACATGTTGTTACTATTTATCTTAGAATAACGCAGCAACAAAATTAGTCGAACAACGCTACTGCCAGACCAAGCTCCTTTAACAATACTTTTGACTTTTGACTGCTTTAACAATGCCTAATAAACGAGGCCACTTGTTTTGCGCACTTGTAGCGAGGCGAACGGTTTCATTAGAATATTCATCGCCAAGTAAGAGTGATGTTGTCACTTTGCTTCACAAAAGATATCTTGTAATTAACAGTTTCAGTAACTAAACAAATGTTTGACACATCGCAATACAGGCAACAACAGTGACCTGCAAACATATCAGCGAAAAATAGGCCCCAATAACAGGGAGAAGGAAACTAGGCACCATGAAACAAACGCTTGTAGAAATCACCGTAAAAACGTTTCTATCGTAACTCATGAACGGTGTTCCCTCTAAAAAGCAATGAATTGGTTTTTCATCTTTTTGTGAGAGTCTATAAAACCGTATTTCTTGATTATTAGACAACTGTCAATTGCGGTGCTTATCAGCATGACAAGAATTGTTGAGTAACAACATTTTGCAGTACCAAACTAAATATTTTCATAATACAACCGGAAGTTGTTTTATGAAAATACAACCATAATACAACCAGAAGTTGTCTAATGAAAATACAACCACAATACAACCAGAAGTAATACAACCAACACTTGTCAGAAGATATTGCATTTTCTTGATACAACCAGAAAATGTCTTTAAATTTATATATAATATTTTGCCAATTTATTATAAATTGAGTTGGCACACCGGCCTATTTTGCTAACAAAAACTTGCTTAACGGGAACACTGCTCGTGAAACCCAATAACGGTGAAACGCACACTAGTGTTTACATGACACTTACAAACTTAAAATAAGCAACCCAATGCTCACAAACAATTTTGAAATTCGAAAACAGACGTTTTAATCAATCACTGGGACAGTGTGGCTGGACATCGCATTGGAATAACTATAAGCGACCCCCACCTAGATCTACAATCTGAAAGGTCGGTCGGTGGAATCGTATGCAAAGCGAAAATATGCTTCCCGGAAAGTATTTTTTACCTTCATGCTCATCGACTCCTCAAGAAAAGTATTTTGGGTTATACTTGTACGCTGATACCTTCCGCGGGCCGCAGCGATACGGCGTGGCGGGCCGCATGCGGCCCGCGGGCCGCCATTTGGTGACCCCTGGCCTAGTGCATTGCACCGGGTCACGTGCACTTGATTACGTCGTGCCGCCCTGTGGCTGTGAGTAGTTGGTAATTACGGCAGCAGGACTTCTTGGTAGCCACACAATGATTTGCCCTTAGTTCATTCTAGCTCTACTCGTGTTGAGACCTCTTTTCAATTCCTTTACGTTTACCTACAAGCGTAACATCTACAATGCCTGACAACCCCTGAAAATTCTCGACAACCCTTGAAAATGTTTGGCAATGCCTGAAAATGTTCTATAATGCCTAACAACCCCGTCAACCACTGATAATGTTCGACAATGCCTGGAAATCCTAGACAATGCCTGAAAGTAGCTACTCTACAATGCCTGACAACCCCTGAAAATTTCCGACAATGCCTAACAACAAGGCTGTCAACCATTGATAAGTAAGTAAAGACCTTTTTTGGAGCTGTAGTTCCAGGACAAGCTGAAGTTTTGTTCAATTAATCTACTGAGTGTTACCAAAATGAAAGTTACTGCTGGCTACCGAAAGCTGTGCTACAGCATTTGGTAGCCTAGTTATGGTGTGTACCAAACATTAAAATTGTCTTGGTTTGGCGGTTGGATCCGTGATGCTAATGAAGCTGTCTCTGCAGGGGGGAGGATGCCCCTGCTCTCAAATTTTCTCTGGATGGAGGGCAATGGTGCCCTTTTAAGGTCATGTAAGCTACTGCAAATAGCCAAATTATAGGGCCTATAGCGTACAGTAAGCCCACACAAATTATCCCGTGGACACATTTTATACTTTACAGCAGATTGTGATGCTATGAATGTGAAATTTACCTTTCGTTTCTTGTTCAAGCTATTGCAATTATTCATCTGTCTCATATTTCGACTTTCATGGCTAATAGCGGGAAAACGAATGAGTTGCCCAGCATTATCGCTATACCTCATCCTAAAACTCTCGTCCTAAAATTGTTCCGGCGCCCCTCTATCTCAGGTTTGTAAACTGCCTACAACAAGCTTTAATGAGTCACTGGAAATAAGCTTAAATGAAAGTTCCAACGATCATGAAACAGAAGTTGCATAACCTACGTGAAGAAAGATTATTGTCTTGATTTTTCATAGTAGGCTATTCTGTGAAAACTTGAAATATACGCCAAACAAAGTATTCCAAAGGAGCTCAAAAGCCACCACTCGCCAAGCCCAAACCGTACAATAATAGCCTACCATAGATACGCTAGCCAAGCTGGCAACCTTGATTGTTGATTGTGTCCATAAAGTCAGTCGAGCGTGACGATAATTCCAGGATTGCTGAGTTGCATATCTATATGTAAGATATCTATGATATTACTAGTCTGGAAGGTCAATGGCGTTGCTATGCAAGGCAGTGTCCTAGCATTTGAGACAGCGCCTCAAGTGGTAGTAGAGTACTTTTGCAAGTTGTAGCCAAAAGTCTATAGGCACTAGGCAGGCTTAGCCGAGTAATGTCAACTGCAGGTTGTTAGGCTAAATTCTTATTTGCAGATTATCGCTAAATAGGCCTAGGCTATTTTTTCTTATTACCAGATTACCCTACTAAGTTAGTCTTAAGTTTTTAATATAGAGACTGTGGTCAAATTGATAGTAGACAATATGCCTGTATTTGCATAACTTTGGTGCTTTGCTTTCATAATATACTGTACCGCCACTAGGGGCGCTGTTTCACGAGCGACGACAACTGCCTTTTTCGTTAGCCTTCCAGACTAGTAATATAGAGACTGTGGTATTAGTTCCAGAAAAAAAAGTTATGCTTGATTAAAATCAAACTGACCGGTTTTACCCGACGACTTGTTTTGCCCCAAACTACCCTACATTGTACAATGATCGTAAGTAAACAAAAAATTAAGCAATTCAAAACTTTATGTTTGCAAAAACGGTTCAGTTTGTAACTAAATTTCATTGCATGAATGTCACAAGAGTGCACTGCTATAGATTCTACATTACGATGGATAGAATTTACAATAGTGAATCACATGTCAAATTAAACCTTTCGATCAAAAATTAGTATCATTATAACTTATCAGTTAAAAAATATTCAAATAACACACAACTTCCTAAACATTACAACCTTTGAAACCTTCTATTTGGTCTAAACTAAGCTCAAAATAAAAAGTTTCCAACAGTTTCTTTGATTTTAAAAGATACCTTTTTTATCCCTTTTTAATGCTTTCCATTGCAAATAAAAAAAAAGTAATTTAACTTAAAAAAAATTTTACGTTGGGTAAATGGTGTTGTTTCCACTTATCAACAGAAGAAAATGATAACTAGACCGATGATAATTTCTATCCTGATGGAATGTCTCGTGTGGATCGAGTTTATTATCACGAGTGTATCAAGCAGACTGTGTACAAACTTAGCATGCTGCATAGTTCCACATTGGGTACCTAACCTAAGTGGGAGTTTTTTTGTATCTTTGCGAAATAAAAACTTTAACTGCTTTTGCATTTTGACTAGGAAATAGTATTGATTGCCTTTTACAAGCTTGCGACCAATTAAGATTTAATAGAGTGTAGTTAAAAAGGCAAGTTGGATCTGAAATCCAATAGAGTAGATTAGGCTTACCATACAGTAAAACATAGTTGAATCGAATTTACAAAATAGCGTAAAACTATAAGTCTGTGTTCAATTTTGAGTCGGTATTTACAATTTCTTGTAAGTCAAACTTCTGTACTTTCCCATTGGTTTAAAGTTTTTGTTCCACCAGAATGTCAAGGCTGCTGATCAGCCGCAAATTTATGGGGGTTGTAATTGTAGACAACAAAGTTAAAACACAATATTAACCCAGTTTAGCAGTTTAGTTCCTCAGTGGTGAAAGTATCGGTGTCTGAATCGACAGGCAAGAGTTCGATAGCTTATCGGGTCATGAGCAAAAACATTTTTGAAAACAGTAGCCTATTATATCCTGCTTGGCGTTCTGCAAAAACATGGATTAGTGCAAAAAATATACCTGAGAGTGTCTCCTTTGTAAAACGCTAAGAGCTATGCATACCCCATGTGCCATGGATAGGCTACACACTACACAGCACTATACGAAAGCAGATTATTGTAAAACTGCTGCCGCATGGTGTTAATGAACTGATCAATCGAGTGCCTGCGAGCGCAAGTTCAAGCAAAAATAACAATTTCATGGAGTTCAAGTTTGGCAGCGCTAATGCCTTAATTACAGCGAGTAGGATAGCGAAAGCGTGTAACTATATAAGAAGACCAACACGTTCTTCTGGATAAGAACCTTCCTCGTCTTCTTCTCCAAAGTATTCTTCTATAAGATATGCATATTCCTCTTCGGGAGCTTTCGTGTAAAAGAGCCATATCTCATTTTCTCGGAGAAAAGTTTTAAAAGGCGGATCGTACGCTGCCAAAGCCATCCGGTCCGTAGCAAATGTCGTCACATTATTCTCCTTCAAATGATTGCTAAGCTCAAAGGCTTCTTGTACGTAACTTTCTGATCTTCGATGATTGCGAAACCAACTGCAAAAAAGAGCAGTTTTACCCTATGTTGTAGTTTATTGGTTTTCAAGCCAAGTAATTGCATGTTATTAGATTGCATTTCTCAAAACAAAAAAGTTAGTACTTACTATGTTCATAATAAACTTAAACATGAAATATCTTGCTCTTGTAAAAGGTCAAACCGACAACAATTTGAGTTTTAACAATTATTTTAACATCCAACCGCGTGTTTATAACAAACGTTTGACAATTCAGTCTCGAAATATCTGTTTACTAATAGTATGGTTTACTTACTATTGCTCTGCAGCAGTTAAGGTAAGTTAGCGACAGTACTCTTTTCAAAGTTTGTATCATATTTACGATGTCACCACATCCACGACAAGACATCAAATCCTTGCCTTCCAATTCACGAAAGGACACTCTTACCACCAAGCCACAGAACCGGCTTTGAATGAGACAATATTATTGTTGCCACATAGCCTATACAAGTTCCTTTGTGCTGAATTAGGTTAAAAAGTTTGTACTGGTTGGTGTTGTCGTTGTTTACTTTTCAGTCTTTTCACTAGCTTCCAAGACAAACAATGAACGCAGTAAAAAGTAGCCTATTCACTGTCTAGATTGCAGAAAAGCAGCATAATTTCCTCAAAATATTTAATGTGCTTTTCAGAAATCAGTTTAAAAACATCTGTTTGCAATGCGTGCGACTTTGTTTTGGTTATAACTGGGAAATATTTTCATTTTTGATATATTGACCATTTAGGCCAGTGGTTCTCAACCTTTTTTTTCTTTCGGGGCCCATTTTCGTTGCACAAAAATTCTGATGGCCCATTAATTGTTTATGCATAAAAAAACAACTGCAAAATGGATTTAAAAACCAAAAAACAGCAGAAAATGTTCCAAAACAGATTATACCCTGCATCAATGAGATGCGTGCTCCCGAACGTTGCTGACCAACTTGTAGTTACAGTGGTTCTCAACATTAATGCCGTATTCCTTCTTTGAAAGACACAACTATTGTCAATTTCTCCCCACAATAATTCACAAAAAAATATTCAAAACAGATCTGCACAAATTTCAGTAGGCTACCGCTTTCAGTTTGGCTATGACTTGATTTTAATCATAAAGTGTTGTAAAAACTCTACAAAACTATGTGCTCAGTCATATATAAATTAATCATTTCAATAGATTATTTAGATAACTTTACATTTGATTTGCATTTCTTCCCAATTCCTTTCAACACGATTATTCCTCTCTTTAAGTTAAAAATTTCTCTTTACGGAGCCAAGTGGCTCCCTATATGAACCACACTGATGTAGTTTCTTGAAATCAACGTTCGTATATTATGCAACAGACGGCATTGATTACATCACGCCGCCAAAATTATTATTTCAATAATTAGAATGGAAATTACCATTCTGCAGCAAATTACAGCAGCACCATTCATTGTTGCTATAATCAAAACAACTAAACAAAACACACAAGTGTAAAATTAACAAAAGTAACACAAATTAAACTAAATTTTTCACTAACTCTGGCAAATTTTTAAATAGGTCTGTGGCCCACCTCAAAATCTTTGCATGGCCCACTAGTGAGCCATGGCCCACCGGTTAAGAACCGCTGATTTAGGCCATTCAGACCATTTTGACCATTCAGACCAATTAGGCTAAACAAGACATAATTATAAAAGCATTTTATTTTGCTAGCTAAAATTGGTTAAAACGAAAAATGTAGTATTATAAATTAGTTTTCTTCAAATCCTCAATTCATTATATTAAAGATGGACCTCGTCAGAAAGTCGCCATGTTCTTTAAAGTGTGTTGCTTAACAATAGCTTAAATTTTCGCGATTGTCATCATGAAAGAATATGTAATAAAACTTAGTTTTATTCATCCGTTGTTTGTTTATTAGGCTATTTAGTACGAAGTTTTTATGTACGCCTACTAAGTGAAAGCTCCTACTTTAAGTCTTTAGGCCATGGTCACCATATGAGACGCATAGGTTTATTTTTCAAATTGTTACTCTTATGGCTAAAACTAAAGTTGTCTCAAATCTTACCGTGAGTAGACAATAAAGTCAGGGTAATGTATGATAAGAATTCGCTCATCAAGCGGTTCTGGGGCGTCTGACTGATAGATTAAAGGAATGTAGAAAGACACAGTGTACACAGATGGACAAAATACGCATGCACTTTGGAAAATATCAACTGTTACGGGAACGGTCATCCGCATCGTGATCTCTGCAACACATTAATAAAATTTTGATCATAGCTTAAAAAAAATTATTAAAGATTTAAAATAAACTGTAAAAACTGTGAGCCATAAAACGTTGCGTTATTATTTAAGCGTTAAATTTCTCGAACCAATAGCTCACCATGCAATAAACTATTTTGTTTTATTTTGTTTTTAGTTTGCTACTTCTGAGCTTTGGCATGATACAATAAAATTTTATTTTGTCATAGCCGAACTGCTACCACTCTTCATCGATGGGGCAATCAATACGAAACTACTATTTTGTTGCATTAAAAGTCTCCTCAGTTTTACTTTTGGCATTAGTTCAGTTATTTCTTTGGTGAAACATATCTCATTTTTGATTCAAGTAATGTAGGTTTTGCCATGATTGCTGCAGCCTCAGAAATAAATAAAGCATTGACGCTTTAATTACCACAGCTGCAGCTGTTTTGTACAATTTGTTGGTATAGCCTACCTCAAAAGTTATCTCTTAGAACGTGCACCACTGAATATAGTAGGCGTAAAGCATAGGCCAGATAGGCTATATTTCACAATCGTAAAGAATTCATTTTGAATATTAAATAAAAATTCTAAAAAAGTACTGCAAAACAAAGTGTAAAATCAATGTCCTTATAGAGTAGAACTAACCTCTTTTGTTATGTCCTCTGATGTATCTATAAATTCTTCCAAAACCTATTTCGGCTGCTTCATTTTCAGAAAAAGCCGTCACGTTGGTGCTTGCCCAGACTGAAGAATTATAAAACCTCACTTGGTAAGACTCGTCCTAAAAAAAATAAAAATTAAATCCAAATTAACCAGAATCTTTAAAGAAAATAATATCTATTTTCCGCGTAATAATATGCCAGCACTAAATGACGAAACATATCATCATCACTTTCAGGCTGTGGTAGTCCACTGTAAAGCAAAATTCTCCCTCCTTTTTGCCAATCCACTCCATCGTGAGTCTTTTTATACTAGTTTGTTGTTATGGGCTATACATTCTTCGTCGATCTCGCCAATTCATCTTATTTATGACTTTTCTTGTTTGCATTTGTTTTTCCAGGGTGTCCAAGTTGTCAATTTGTTGGTTCATATGTTGTCCTGATACCTTGCTATATGACCTGCCCATGACCATTTTAGTTTTCTGATCGTTGTTGCAATATCCCGCAATTTACTGTGGCTTGATTTCCAATCCGTTCAGCATTTTTTGCCTTGCCAAGTTAGACCTATCGTAATCCGTTCATGTGCTGTTGGCATTGATCTTGATTAGTAAAACTTTGTAGGGTTCATAAAGCAGTAAAATAAAGTTATTATTAATTTAACACAAAGTTTACAGGAGGAGTAAACAGAATTTATTTTTATTGAGTGATTGAACCTTTATCCTTAGACTGAGAAAGTTTTTATGAGAGTTTTTTCCTGGCAGTTTCGCATATTTGTAGAGGCTTTAAACCACTGCTGACGCAGGCCCGGTCACAGAGTTTAACAGAGTGAAGCATACCTAATTCTAAGGCGCAGTGATAACCATTTTGTGCAATGATAAACCAAAATTGTGCTGTGATAACCTGCAAAATGGGCACTGATGAAATAAATGTTTTTTGGCCGAATAATAAACAACTCATACAAAACACAAAGCAATATTTCTTTTATGTTGTCAGTTGCATGTTTTTTCAAAAAACTAATCAGTGTAAAATAATTTTTTCAGTGTAAAATAAAGCTATCTGATCTATGATGTAATAATGTCCGTCTGGGCATTTACGCAATGGACATGAGTGTTCGCAGTGAGACACGAGGCCACTGAAAAATCGAATCCCACAGGGATCATTCCTGGCTCCACTTCTCTTTAACATCTACAGCCACGACCTGCCAGCGCGGTCTCCGCAAAATACGCATACGTGGACGACCTGGCAATTCTCCACTACACAAAGTCGTGAGAATGCCTAGAAGACACCTTGAGCCAGGACATAATAACCCTCTCAGCATATCTACAAAAATGTTGTTTAAGCGTGATGTCATTGTGTACAACACGCGTTTTAGAAAAAAAAATCCAAACTTTGTTGCCCTCGTCTCGCTAAAGCCGCTTTTGTTTGATCCCCGTTTGCGAGGCCTCGCGCGCATCCAGCCGGACGCTGTACGCTGTGACGTCACAAGGTACATACAACATTGTTCGAATTAATTAAAACTGTCAAGGAAACAGGCTGAAGAATGAACATGTTGTCCACCAACCAAAGAAACTGGGAAGCTATTTCTGTTCCAGGGCATTTGTGTTCTGACTTTTCGCGGCCTGATCTTTCAGATGCCGCAATGTCAGGGTTTTCTCGGTTTTCTACCGAAAAAAACAGTTGATTTTTTTTACGCTGCTGTTCTGTGTTGCAGGCTTTGACCTTGACTTTATTGAAAGAAGGTGGAGGCCATATTAGGTACGGTATTAAACTATCGACATCTGTTAAATTATCGCAATAAACCAAATATACACAAATTCAGCGTCACGGCTGGATGCGCGCGCTGCCTCGCCAACGGGGATCAAACAAAAGCGGCCTTAGCGAGACGAGGGAAACAAAATTTAGGATTTTTTTTTCTAAAACGCATGTTGTACACAATGACATCACGCTGAAACAAAAAACTCGCAAAAGTTAATTTGGGTTTTCCCGCCCTTTAAAAAATCTGAAAATGTCGATTAAACATTGCACGACTTCTATAAGCGCTAGCCTATTGTCGAGCCAGTTTATTATGTGTGAGAAACCTGTATTGTTGCATCACGACTTTGCCTATTCCTTCTTGTGCCTTATCGCAATCAGTGACGATCGGTGATGGAAAGCAAGGAAAGCAGTGCTTACCTGAGCGAAAACTATGCAAAATATAATGACTGAATTCTAGGTTTAACCATGGCCACCTAAAGATACGGCCTGATTTGTCACATTTTGCATAAATTTCCATCTTTTTCTAACTTTGGGCAAACGTTTAAATAAATTTTTCTAAAAATTAGATATGTACGCTTTCTTTATTCTTTTCCCCAGATGGCACAATAGGTTTTAACATCCTCACATGTTGAAAAACAAAGAAAATTTGATTTTGTAGATTCTAGTCAGACTGTTAATTTTCAATAACAGTCTGATTTTGCGTTTTTCAACTTACTTTTTCTCATTTGCTTCTGCTTTTCCAAGGCAACAAAAAAGTTTTTTGTCATTAGGAAACCGCAAAAAGTTAAAACATCTCAAAAAATATCAGTCAAGCACTAGCAGTAGTTGCTTTCCCCACGTCCAAAAACGTCAAAATACGCCTTCGTTTTATTCAATCCTTACTCGTTTTGCAAAACGTCACCAGTTGCTTAGCCAATCAGATGTGTTATGGTTAGAGACTAGAGTTGCTTTCCCAGTGACGTCAATGCGTAGCCCACAATCGCTAGACTATCTCGTCGTCGTCGTCGTCGTGTGAGCATCTGGGGCCGAGGGTCTATCCTTTTACCACCCCAGATTCACGATGTTCCCGGACTACACTGGAAGGCTACTAGAGAGCAGCCAGTCTTTGGTTTCATCATCCATGACACGCAGACCTTCCACTCCGTTAGGTGGCTTGAAGATGGAGCAGTCATTGATGATGTGGTCTGCGGTCTGTTCTTCGGCACCACATTCACAGGAGGAGGAAGAGGCCATTCCCGATTGGTGCATGGTTGAGCGGAAAAGTCCGACGTCCGTACGGAGACGGTTAAGGCGCACCCATGCCTGTCTTGGTAGTGTTAGACCGATGGGGCGTGTGACGGCGTCGGGGATGAACGAATAGAGTCTGGTGGCGGTTGACTTCCATTCAGAACTCCATTTATGGTCCGCCCAAGCAGCCGCAGAGATGTTTTGTACATCAGCTTCGTTGATAAGAAGTTGAGCGGCTGGCACGAATGGGTGTCTTGATTTCAGTCGACAGGAGTGCTCGTTTGGGAGAGCAGAGATCTTGTGGTGGAGAAGGTGGTTAGGCTCCAGTGCCCGTCGACCGAGGGACAGAATGGCTTCTTTGCGACGAAGCTCAGCGGGTTGGATGCCAGCGAGAATGGGGAGTTTGTCCAATGGTGTGGGATGCAGGCATCCAGTCCCGGTGCGCAGGGCGCTGTTTATGGCAGTATCGATGTTATGGCAGTGAGCACTGCAGCACCAGACAGGTGCACAGTACTCTGCTGAAGAGTAGACAAGGGCTAAGGCTGCTATACGCAAAGTGTCAGCCCTCGCCCCCCAGCTAGAGCCTGCCAGGCGCTTGAGTAGCGCAGCGCGGGATGTGAGTTTCTTGCGCAGTGACACCAAATGGTGGCGGTATGTGAGCGATCTGTCCAGTGTCACCCCAAGATATCTTGGTTCGGGGCAGAAGGACAGAGATTTGCCGTTGTTCTGGACGTGTAGCTCACGATCAGCTTCCCGATTATGGAGGTGGAAAGCTGCTGCCAGTGCCACAGTTTTGGTTTCGCTGAGTTTCAGTAGCTAGTTCTGGAGATAGGCTAAGAGAGTTTTCATGTCTTGGCTCAAGGTGTCTTCTAAATTTTCCCACGACTTTGTGGTGTGGAGAATTGCCAGGTCGTCCGCATAAGCATATTTTGCGGAGACCGTAGTTGGCAGGTCGTGGGTGTAGATGTTGAAAAGAAGTGGAGCCAGGACCGATCCCTGTGGGACGCCGTTTTTCAGGCGTCTCAGTCTGCTTCGCTGTGAGTTGCCGGTGGTGAGGGTAAAGCTTCGATTCCTGACAAGTTCCATAATCATATGAACCATGTGTCGGTCAGGAAGCAGGCGAAGCAGCTTGCAAGTAAGGCCGCGATGCCATACGGTGTCATAGGTAGGTGTAAGATCTAGAAAGACTGCGCCGGCCTTCTTTTTTGCCTCAAAGCAATCCTCGATGTCTTGGGTTAAGAGTGTGACCTGATCTACGGTGGATTTTCCGCGCCGAAACCCAGCTTGCTCTTTTGGAAGGAGCGGGTCGATGATTAGGTTGACGCGTGCGTAGATCAGTCTTTCGAGGATCTTGAAAGGAACACAGAGGAGGGATATTGGACGGTAACTTCTTGGGTCCTCTGGTGGCTTGTGAGGTTTAGGGATCGCAACTACTAAAACTCTTCTCTACACTATCTCGTCATAAGCACAGAATGGTCTCTCGTCACGGTACACAGCACAGCATCATAAAAAGATTGTTGCTGTTTTTTGATGTCTCCTCGCCATGTACTTTAGCCACTAGCTTTCATAGTCATGCCTTTGCCCTTTTTACAGCGTTGATATAACGTTACTTCGTCAATGAACGTTCAGGTGCGGATGCAATATTTAGTTCGTTAAGCTTCTATACGCAGGAGGCAAACTTATCCAGCTTTTTGTACAAATTGCTTGCGGTTGTAATGTTTAGGCCTAAGTGTTAGTTTTTGTAGTGTAGGCCTAACTGAATATCTGAGAATGAACATTCATGACGAATTAAATATTTAAACAACTATTATTCCAGGTCTAACACTGGATTTTGGTCCTGCAACGTTAAAATTAAGATTGTTCATGACTTCTAAACATTAAATGAATGTATGATCACGATATAGGCGAAGCACAATTTGACAGATTTTTATTTTTGATTTGTTTTAGAAATGCTCTCAGAGGGCACCAAATTGGAATTGTTTTTCAAAAATTTCTCGGGGAGGCCCCCCAGACCCCCGCTGGAAGTGTTGCCTTCGGCAACATGCCTTCGGGCTTCGCCCGACGGTTACGCCCTTCGTGCCTACTACCTTGCTGCAGCATATTTCCAAGTTGCTTTTCCAACGGTTTAAGCCACCGAACGTCACTGATCGTAATAGCAACCTTGGTAGCCCGTTTGCGGCAGTCAGTTCTTAAAGTATTTTCTTTTTGCACTTTTTGAGAGTCGGTTGCAAGATTGTTCTCCAGGTCTAAGTCGTTTCGTTTGCTGTTTTGTTTTTGCAGTGTTCTTTTATGTCTTTGTTCTTACTACTATTTCTCTTTTTTTCAATCTTACGTTCTTCATGCGTTCATACTACTTCTTTTATTGCCTCCTAACTGTGTTGTTTTGCTTATTGAAAGGCTGTGAACTGTTTTGTCAGCAACCACAACGTACGGGTACAAAAGAATTGACACTGCAAGAAGAGCACAATAAACATAGCAAGGTCAGAGACTTCAAAGAACTGGCCTATTACTGTACACCCACAGTGGTGTGATTTTGGGGTGGCGAAACACTTTTGGTAATGTCCACCAGCTTATGTCGCGGGGGCAGGCTGTGGAGTCGAGGTGCCAGTGGAAAGATAGTGTGAATCGAAAAAATTCGTGGACTGTAAGACCCGTCTCTAAAATTTAGAATGGTGGAACGATCCAGGAAGACAGGCTTAACTTTCCGCAATCCAAAAAGGTATTGCTGCTGTCGTGTTAATTCACAAGTATTTAAGAAAATGTGCACTAATAACAATTCCTTAGAACTGGGTATGGAGTGAAGTTTTTGTTTGCTGTTGTTATGTAAATTATTCCATCCACCAGGTGCCGCTGAATGGTGAGCTTTCCTTGAAATGCGTTGCTCAAGCGCACACCCTGAGAGTCAAGCCAGTGCGCTTGATCTTGCAGTTCCTTCGTTTGTAAAGTCGGGCTCTTAACCAACTGAGGTATTTGGGCGAAGTGCAACGCAAGGTGAAATATTGATACACTTCTATGTCCTATTATGTCCTTGCTTATTGGTATTGCGAAAGCATTCAGTTATCTTCGCTACGAACAACGACAAATTACACTGGTCAACAAAAAATTTGTTGCATTTCCAAATTCACTTGGTCTTGGGTAATTTTGGAGTGGTGAATCCGAATATGACGCTAGTTTTGGTCTAGAAGCTCTAGATTTTTTGCAAATTTTGATTTTTTCCTTTTTTTGAGTAAAAACTGAATATTTTTCAAAAAACTCATATTTTGATGAATAGGAAAAAAAATATCTTTTACGACTGAAATACTGCTTAACTGTTTTATCTATAGCTTAGATCTATACTTACTAATAAAAATGCACCGAAATATTTGAAAAAAACATTACAAAATCATTTGAAAAGCGTCGTAAACAAAATTTCAAAAACTATATAGGCTATATACAGTACATAACAAACGAATCATTTTCACAACTACAATAGTAACCATAGCACTGCATGCAGACCTATTGCAATCACAAGCATAAATAAGCTCCTTTAAAAGTTTGATGTTGTGAGAAAAGTTCACTGGCTGAAAATAGAAAGCGAAATCCACACTACATGCTGGGCAAAAATTAGCGTTTGAGGCTCTTGCGTTTGTAAGCTTTTTGGGGGCAGTCTCGTTTAATGCTCCAGCAGTAATCTGCCATCATGTGTCGATTCCATCGGCCTTGGTAACGTTCTTCTACTTTCATAAGATCCTGGTGAAACCGCTCTCCTTGTTCGTCACTGACAGCTCCAAAGTTTTCTGGAAATTTGTCCAGATGACTGAATAAGAAATGAACTTTGATGGTCATTCTGCATCCTAAGTCGCGGAAAGCAAAGAGCATTTTGCTCACAAGAACCTCGTAATTGTGAGCCTTTTTGTTTCCAAGAAAGTTTTTAGTGACATCCACAAAGGACAACCACGCTGCTCTCTGTTTGGTTTTCATCTTATCGGTGAACTGTTGGTCTCGCACAAGGCTTCGAATTTGTGGTCCATTGAAGACACCAGCTTTAATCTTTTCGTATGAAATGGAGGGAAATGTGTGAACAATATATTGAAAGCAGTCGCTATCAGGGCTTCAAGCTTCCACAAACTATTTTATCAATCCAACTTGATGTGAAGAGGGGGGAAAACAATTTTGTATCCACTTACAATCGGATTGTTTAACATGTTTGGCATGCCGGCTTCAAGTGTTTCACGTATGGGCCAATCCTTTTGAGTCCAATGCTTGTCATTAGCTCTGCTGTTCCACATGCAAAGATAACATGGAAACTTTGTGTATCCTTTGTGCTGACCAAGTATGAATCCAACCATTTTCAGGTCAACACATAATATCCAATTGTGCTGATGATATTTCAGCAAGTCAATGACTAGCTTAATATCATCATATAATTCTTTTAAGACAGTTGAATGACCAACTGGAACTCCTCCATGTGCATTACCATTGTGCAAAAGAACACACTTCAAAAGCTGTCACAGCTTCGCCTGGAACTGTCTATAAATAAGCGCCATTCACTTGAATCATATGAAGAAACTCCTAGTTGGACGAGAAGGCCTGGAATATCATTGAAGTAAATTAACAGCTTTTCCTCTGAAAAAAAAAGACATAAACATTTCATCTCGTTTCCTGAAAAACGAAATCTTTGTGGAACGGTCCAATACGTGTTTTTCACTGAGCCTTGATGCTAAAAGCTCAGCAGCTTGCTTGGATAACTCCAAGTCTCGTACCAAGTCATTTAGTTCTGACTGGTTAAATTTCTGAATGGTTTCAGAATTAGAGCCTTCTGAGTCTGCATCTGCTTCCTTTGTATACTCGCATTCCATACTACCGTGGTAACTCTCAGAGTCTGTTTCTTCATCATCGGAGGATGCAAAACCATTAAATAGCCTACTGGAGGTGGAAACGTTTCAGAGTGAAGGACAGGTCGAATAGCGAAAGGAATATTTGGATAAGAAATGTTTTGTCTGTTTTTCCTGCCAATGCCCTTGGTGTTAATCAAACAAAAGTAACAATCAGTGCAGTGGTCCTTCGGTTCACGCCACACCATAGGGACACCAAACGGAAGTCCGTTACGTTTTTTTGTCCAATCTCTTACTAAGCATTTCTTCGCAATTATGGCAGACAATATGTGGAGCCTATTTATTCTCTTGATCTCCCAGAGGAACTTGAAAATAAGCTTTGTAGGCCCGCTTCACGAATGGCGTTATATTTCGTCTCTGACGAGGAAATGAGTAGGCCTATATGCCACTTTTTTTTGGCATTTGTAAAACCAATCATCGTATCGCTGTAAATCGAGTTTAATCCACTGGTGTATTGCATGAAAACTAGAGCTTGCAGAAAAAATCTGATTGCAGATTTGGAATTAGTGGCTAAAACTCATTCAGAATCGATCAAAAAATCTCTTGCAACAAGAAAAAAAATTTTTTTTTGTTGACCAGTGTTATACACAAATTGTATTTGTGCGTTTCATATAGGAATTCATGGAATGTGCTGAGTGCTTTTTGTTTTAGAAGATTTTTAAACCTTTTTAACAGTAGCCTACTTGTTTGATGACACAAGAATGTATAACAGAGATATCCCTGATGTATAATTCAACAAGACACCTGGTAAATAGTCTCCCTCTATTGTGCCTTATACAATTCAGCATACTTGGCCTAAATTTCGAGTTTTAATTTTATACGTATCCAAAACTTTTTAAGTAGGCCTACAATGTCTGTCCATGTTCAGACATTTCATCGGTTTGCGACGTAGAAAATCTCAAAAAAATTAATGTGAAACTAAAACAAACTTTATTTAATCTTATTTTAATAGGATGATAATACTGTACCAACAATCAAATGAATACTACTTACCCCTGGTTGCTCTCCCCATAAAACCCATAGGGGGTGCTCGTACGCAGTTTCCAAGCTTTTTGCGCTTGCACTTCCAACCGAACATGCAATCAACAAGGCAAAGCAAATCATCTTGAGTCTTCAGCTAATGAGGCATTCTTCGCGTTACTGTCCATTATATAGTGGCTGTGACGCAACATGTTCCAACGCTTGACGAAACAAGATCGCGAGTCAAAGATTCTTTGTTTTAGTTAACAAATTGTTCGATGACGTTAGATCAATGCAAACATTGTAACGTAAATTTTTGTTTGTGCAGAAGAAAGTGTGACTGGATCATGATTATGTTGTTTATCACTCTGCAGACAAAGTGCAGCATGGTAAAAGCAAACTCGCTGCAGTCTGGATATTGGTTATTTATACTTGATTGCGATAAATATGGCTATTTCATGAGTTATTATTGTGATTGCGTCTCATTATTTGGCAAAATCTTACATTCTAATACATTAACTGCTTTGCGAAAGTTTATTGAAATACTAAGCGATTGAGATTGCACTATTTCATGGTTGTTTTCAACACTTTTTTTAATATTAAAAATGCACTTTGCACAATGGCACTTCATGATAAGTGGGTCAGCCAAGGGAAGTGATTATGACCAAAACCTAACATGTTTCTGTGTTTTCATAGTAATTTTTCAATCCAATCTACAAAACGTGCTATTCATGCAAAGCGCGTGGTGGCCTAAGCTTACAACAGACAGACACTTGATACATCAACACAATCTAACAAAAACGTTTTACGCTATGAAATTGGCAATCTTTGCGATGCCCACTAGAGCTAGGCAATGTGTTATATTTAGGGCCGGATTTACCAATAGGCTAGGCAGGCTGAAGCCTAGGGCCTCAACGTCCAGGGGCCTCGAAATTCGATTTCAAAGTTTGTAATTCTTTTAAAAACTTGACAAGTTTAAACCCTACCTAAAGTACCTATATATATCAAGCTTTTCAGAGTAGAAAATTCTATACACAAGTTGCAAACAGTGGCGTAGCCAGAAAAAAAATTTGGGGGGGCCAAATATTTGATGAATTGAAGAGGACGACAAAGTGTTTGATTTAAGCCATCGCCACCTGATGTGCAGTGACGTATCCTGGTGGGTTGAGCAAGGGAAGCAATAAAAGTGGTGGGGGTTAGAGCGCGCCGAAGGCACGCGTATTCTAGGGGAGTCCGGGGGCATGCTCTCCCGGAAAATTTTGCAAAATTACACTCAAATAATGGATTATATTGCTTTCTGGAAACACTTTTAGGGTAATATTTGTATGAAATTTATTAGCAGATAAACAGCTATTAACTTATTAAAGGTAGCTCTTACACACGAACGGACAAAAATTGCGGTTAAACTTAGAGAACACCAAAAACTCAGCTACACAAAAACTCAATAACTACACAAAAACCCAACAGAGTACGCCATTCTAAAATTGCTTCCACAAATTAGTTAAAAGAAACGTAAATCGCGTAAATTTTGCGCGATTTACGATTTGCAAAATTCGCTGGAGTCTTTCTGTGTGTCTAAAACAAGTCCTTAGGGGTGTTATAGCCAGATGTCTTGGAAAACGTTATAAATTTCTACAAATTTTATTATATTTTCAACAAAGGGTTCAACTACGAAATCCAAAGTTTGAAAATTTGGGGGGGCATGGCCTCTTTTGTCCCCCCTGGCTACGCCTATGGTTGCAAACAGTCATTATTACGTCGTTATTCGTTTGCATCATAATAAAGGCAATTATTGAGCGCTTTCTGCTGGAAGCTTCTATGTTAAAGTGCCGCAGTCTTCTCTGCAAAAAAAACAGTATAAAATAGTCTAGTGGTTTTCTTGGAGAATCTATAGTGTTTTTTTTTAATGTTGAGAGTGGCAGCATCAACTTTTCTTCTGTTGTTAACAAAGAAGATTTAGATAATTTGCAAGAAGAAAAGGGAGCTTTGCCTCAAGCGTGCAATGCTATGCATGATAGTGACAACCTTAGCCCACCAAAGTTTTGGCTAAAACTGAAAATTGACAACCAAGGTTTAAAACTTTTAAAGGAAGCGTATCCGGAAGATGTTGACCCGAGTCCCGAAACTTACTGATGAACTTCTATGCGCAAGGAAAAAATTAACACTGCCTTTCAATATGTGGAAGCAATATTAAGACTGTTTCTAAGCTTAATGGTCACTAACTGCTCAGGAGAGAGATCTTTCTCAAGGCTCAAAAGCATCAAAAATGACTGAGATCGACAATGTCTCAAGTTGTATGATTTTGCTTTGACGAAAGCTAGAAAAAAAATTTGGTAGCCTAATCTTACTCTATTTGATGGCTGTAACTATTTCTTATGTCCTCGTAAACAGTGGCGTAGCCGGGGGGGGGGGGGGGGTTGGGGGTTTCAACCCCCCCTTTGGCACGCGTGTGACGTCACGATATTGAGTATGATGCTTTCAGTCTCTTTATATCTCTAAAACAAAGCTTGCCTAATTTTAAAAGAAACTGCATTAAAAGAGCGAGTTTTGCCAACACCAAACATTCAAATATCTCAGCCAGGAATTAGCAACAAGAAAGCATAGAGACTTAGCTTTATTTTCGAAAAATGCCCAAGAAAACATAATCTTATCCTTTTACTATGCCACCGGACGGTACCACTTTACAGGAATATTCATACCCACATTTTTGTTGAAAATACTCTCAGAATGCATCAAATTCAAAGTAATTTTTAAAAAATTTCTGGGGGTGGCCCCCCAGAACCCCGCTGCCGGGTGTCGTTTTAGGCGAATACGCCGTCAAACCCCCCCCCCCCTCCCCTATTTCAAAATTCCTGGCTACGCCACTGCTCGTAAATAAAGTTTACAATTATTGTAACGGTTGTTTGATCAGAGAAATTAAAATTAAAAGCAAAACTGCCTTAACTAAATTTTTATTCTTTTAATTAAAAATTTGCACCTATGAATGTGGAAAATGAAAAGAACAAAGAGTTTAATGCACTCATATTTTTAACATTAAGCAATGACATGTGATGTTGTTTAAAGAGAATTTCTGAGCTCAAAAATAGGGAGGGGCCTCACAAATGGAATAGCCTAGGGCCTCTCATGGTCTAAATCCGGCCCTGGTTATATTCAGATAATACACTCATCATTCTGGATGCTTACAGCCACCAAAGCAATAGCCTACCTATGGGTAAGCTATTGTCAGTCATCACGCCTGCTCAATGCTCATACACACAAGGAAGCGCAGATGTTTTCATGAGTCCGCAAAGCCTGTGCTTATCTAAACCATATAAGTTTACTGCTACAAGAGCGTATATCCAACTTTGATGTCCGAACTAAATAATGTTTACTTTCAAGGTGCCCTTTGGTAAGGCATGCTGCAAACTCTAGATTGATAATATAATTTATCGTGCCAGATGCCTGATCCGGGAAATTGAATGTTACAGCAAACATAACAGCCCGCTTTGTTATTGGTTGTTTGGTTTTGAATCTTTATCCTCGGACTGACAAAGCCTTTGATAGGTTATTCCTGGTAGTTTCGCATATGTAGAGGCTTTTGACGCAGGGCCAGTATGGACAGAGTGAAGTTTCCTATTGTTGAAGTGTTGTTGCCGAGGAATTATTCCATCTAGTTACTGCCGCTGAATAGAGCAATCCTGGAATGCGTTGCTCAAGCCCACACCCCAAGAGCCTAAGCAGCACAGCGTGATCTTGAGTTGGGCGCTCAACCAGTGAGCTAACGGGGCGGGCTTGGTATTTTCTTACTTGCTCCCTCTTAGTTCTGAATTTCACAAAAATGCTTGGTTGACATTAAACCGAGAAACAACGGAAATCGAGCGTTTTAAAATGCTTTTTTGACAAGTGGAGACACGATGGCTTCTGCAGCATGTCAATGTGGGCACTGGACATATTGGATTTTGCAACGCCAAACGCTTAAGAATTTACACTCTGCACTTTCAAAGCAAACAACTACCGGTACTTGAAATTGCCAATCATAGCCTAATGTGTAGCTCACACGATATGGCAAACAAATAGACTGTGTGTACATGAAATGTTAGAAAACATACGAGATCTTGTTAAACAAAAGTACATTTGTTTACTTTGTTGCCAAGGTAGGCACTGAAGGCTAAGTTCGGCCAAGTTTTGTCAATGATAATGGTATTCTGAGCAATGTCTAACCACCGAATACATTTGCAGAGCTTGGACGAAAAGCACACAAAAGGATTTCAGGTCTTCAAAAAAGGAATCTGAACCGACTTTTGTATCTTTCCGTTTTCTGATGAAATTCATACAATGAAATGAATGATAGAATTATGTGTGCCATCACAGATAATTCTATCTTTCATTTTGCAATACTATGCAACACTGCGTGGTTTTTGGAAAGATTTCTCTTGAATAAATAGGTTTCTAGCTTTTTCATCTCAGCCAGCTAGCTTACTTCTTTAACCAGAATTATTGAATATCATTCTATCTTATTTATTTTACAAAAAAAAAAAAAACATTTTTCCGCAGTATTCCAAGAGAACTAATTTCCAAGACGTTCTATGATTTTTGTCGCAATGAATCTCATTACAGTAGTTTGCAATTGTTCATAAGTTCTTATTTCAAGTGCTGTTTAGTTTACCGGTTAATTTTTATGTTGGGAACTATTTTTTATTGCCCACCATTTGAGCAACCGGGCCATAGAGGACACGACCTTTCCCTTTTATGAAGGGGATTGTCTTCCGGCTAGCTTTCAAACGCCCGAATACGATGACTTAGATTAATGGGAAACCACAGCCTACAAATTTTTTTCGTCTCCTTTTCGTTGTCACTCTACTACAGACATTTCCTCGAATTTGAATTCCTTGTAGTTTCAGACCGACTACTTTTAACGGTCGTGAGCAAAAATGCTGGCTTTCTTCAAGGTGGATTTGATTGTATGATATAGCATTGATTTGATTGTAAATTTAGGGAAACTTGCAGGGACAATTTAGGACTTAATTTTTGTTTTCCAGACGTTAACCTATAGCTTACTTCTTTGTACTATTTATATTTTGTCGTTGACAATTATTTATTTTTCGCGCAGTTATCATGTTTGGCTGGTTGAACGGGCCTTCATGCTAAATAAAACAATATGCTTACATAGATTGTTGAATGGTATAATCACGGCAAGTTAGTTATCCCAGCTGCGTGATTGCATGATCAGAGCTTCTGACCAACGTTTTAAAAGTTGTCAGTTCGACTCTTTTCATAAGTACGCGGCTAAATGCTTTAGCAAGAGAGTTCATTCCACAGCAGAAGAAAAACAAGAAGATAGTTTTTTTCTTACTTCTCCTACCAAGGGATCAAAATCCTAGTCAATAGAGAAACTGTTCACCTGAAAGTTTTTTGCTTTGCTGATTTCTATTTGTACTTGGTATGAAGCTGACATAGCCGACTATGCCGATAGCTGATAATTGATAGCCGATAGCTGACATAGTCGACTATTGCGTTTTTATAACTGTGTTGTTTTGTTGATATTTTTTCTACAACAAGCAAAAGTTGAAATAATTGTTTTTCTACGAATATTAATTGCAATCTAACATGCAATAATTTCAGAAAAAAATGCTTTCGTAGCCAGAGTTTTCATATGTTTTGAAAAGTGCGACACTTTTGACTTGCAGATCGTGCAGAATTTGAACTTATATTTTTTTGTACGTGAGTTGTCTCCAAATGCAAAGAAAGTTCAAGACGTCCTAAACGATAAACATATTTGAAACACCATGCGTTTTATCATCGGTATCGGCTAAAGTTAGGACAAAAGTGGTCCCTGTCGTGCAGAGTGATTGGGTTTGTCCGATAAAAGAACCACTTAGCTAAAGTGCAATTTCCGGTTGTATTCGATGCGCCTTAGGGTGGCATTTTTCAAATTTTGCAACAATAGGCAGGTATCTTTGCATCCAGAATGGAAAATTATATCGAACACGAAAATCTGAAGTGTAATGTTTTATGAAAATTTTAATATGGCATCTTGAAAATTTAATCAAATTTATTATTTTAAACACATTTTAAATCTTCGGCAATTAGAAATGTTTTAATTAATCCCATGATTCATCAAAAGCGAGGACGTAGCGTAAAAGAAAAAATAAGCAATCACAAATAAAAATAAGATATCAAATTAATAAATAGAAAGTTTGTTTCAATTTCTCAATATTGTTGCCAAAGTTATCAATTGCTGTGCTTTTGATTGTATCGCAGCCAAAACCATTAATAAAAAATTATGTCAATTTATAGCTCGTCGCAGCATATTTTAATTTTTTGCCTTTTTTTAAAATTACTTCATTGTGACAAAGTGTAATGTCAAAAAAATAAACCTAATTAACTCTCAATCATTTTTTTTTTGAAGTAATGAACATGGTAAAATGGTAATGGCTACACAAGGTAATGAACAAATGAACAGCAACTGCTCGTCAGGTTGTACTCTTTTTGCTATTCTGTGAAATTGTGTTGAATATACAATACCTAAGGATATTCATACATCAGTCTACTGTATTTGCATTGACAGTCTTTCTATATTCTTTAAATCAGTTGACTTTCGAGTCAAGGGTCTCGACGCCTAAAATCTTGCCGACCCCTCTGTCTCTCGTCAAGCCATAAACGTCTAGATTCCATTTTCAAACTTTGCAGATTTTTTGGTATAATAAAGAAACTTTTGTGTTGTAATTGTAATGATTACTTTCTGGTAAATATCTTGCAACAAAGTAGTCCAAAATAAGCTTTCGTGTCTGTTTCTAAAGTTGTTGTAGGCTAGTATGTTTTAATGTGTACATATGATACTTTTCATAGTCATATTTTTCTTTTCCTAATATCTATTAATTTACGGAGATGTACGTATACACCGCAAATTCTACGACTTTTTGTTTACACTAACGCTTGCGGCCACATTTTTTTGGATAGTTTACGCTTGAGGCTACGCCGTAAAGTTTTCGCGGTTTTTTAGCGCATAGCGTCACCGTCAACGCATACTTTTTAATGTATTTTTTTCGCTACAACACGCCAATACCTTCCAGCGCTGCAGTTGAAAGAATGTTTTCAATGGGCAAAGACATATTGGAACCAAAACACAGCAAAATGTCAGATAAACACTTTCAGATGCTTGTGTAATGTGTATCTTCGTGGAATTTCAAAATAAAACTTGTTTGTTTCGAGTGGTTTATACCGTGTGAATGTTTGGCACCTAGCAAACAAAATGAGTTTACGCTAGTGTATGCGCTGACGCTGACGCCGCCAACTTTTTTTTACAAGTTACGTTGACGCATACGGCGTATAGTTTTTCGAACGTTTGCGTTTACGCTGACGGCGTCAATATTTTTTGTATGCACGTACATCACTGGCAATTTATTTAATTGAGAAAGCATTGAGATTTATAACGTATAAATTTATACTGCATGTCAGTTTATTGTATTGTTTAATAATGTTATTCAATTCCACTAATTTGCTGTCTGTCAACTGTCTTGGTAGGCTAGATGGTTATCAGTGGGTTTGTTTTTGATGAGCTCCGGGTTGCAACCCCATCAGCCTACCGCCCTTTTTTAACCATTAATTTTTTTTGATTTTGCGCCCACAGCGATTGGTCCAGTGCCACAACACGAACTATTCCATTTTTTACATTAAATTAATTTTAACTCCTCAATAAAAAGCTGAAAACTGTTCACTGGAAATTAGTTACTGTAAATGGATTGGCAGCAAAACACCTCGTACAAGAACAAATTTCCGGAAAGAAGCAAATGTTTATTTGAAAGAAGTTGGAAAGATTTTCAAAAACAACTAAAATTGAATCTTTCATAGTTTCACGCCAACTTTCTCAGTTCTGAAAGGGATTAACCATCGCAAATACTCTAAACAGCTTGTAGGACATGTAGGCTACTAAGTTATACCATGATTTTAACTAACAGATTCAAAATATTAGAACATTTGGCCGAAACCGATGAGAATTGCAATTGCAAATAGCCTACATTGCAAATGTGCAAATTCAAAACCTCAATTCTGCTCTCACGAAATTAAGGTCCCGCTTCCTATTAACAAATGCCACTCTCATGAATTTTAGCCCACCACATCTAGTGTAGTTTTTTTGATGTTGTGGTGTCTTTAGTGTAAGCTTTTGCTTATTGAGAGACCCTGAGTCTCTAGCTATAAGTGGATATTTTAGGTTTCTGTCTAAGGGTATGATTGCCTACAACAATTAAACAAGTTAAATGTAATGTAAAATGTATTTTTTGTTAATCAAAGTTACAAGCTCTTATACTCGGGAAATTGGGAGACTTATCCTCTCTCTCTAATAGTTCATTGCGACGGGTGTCAGAAAAGCGACATTCTCCGTCGTGATTTTCACCTGAATTCTTATTCGAGAATCGTTCTGTTTTCGAAAGTCTGTTTCGTCTCTTCCGTCTGTTTCAAAGGGAAATCCATTTGGTTTATATACGTTACAAGTATTTTTCAATTCCCCGCATTATTTCATAAAGTAGTGCCTTTTTATCAGTAATATGGTTGGGGTTTCATGTCGCTTCAGAAATACGGATGTGGTGGCTAAATTCCGTGAGAGTGGCATTTGTTAACAGGAAGCGTGACCTTAATTCCGTGAGAGCAGAATTGAGGCATGGACATTGAGGTTTTGAAGTTGCACATTTGCAATGTATTCGCAATTGCAATTCTCATAGGTTTCGGCCAAATGTTCTAATAATTTAAATTTATTAGTTACAAACATAATACATGTTACAAACTTACTTCGAGCCCAATTTTTTTATTACGACGCAAAAGCGATGTTGCCAAAACAACTCTGGTTTTGTTTTGGCCAAGACCTGTATCGAACTCAATGGCATGCGCAGGATTTTCTCAAATGGCGGATGGAGCGTTCGAAATGCTTTTCTAAACAAAATGAAAACGAATTAAAAATACCCTGTTACGAACAATCGTTCCCCAGATCAAACGTCACATAAAACCGTTCAAGCGTTAAAGTCTAATTAAATCGGCGTTTTACGTCATATAGAACATTGCTAGAAATGATGAACTGTTGTATCATTCAGATGTAGCTCGTGTGGAAACATACGACAATATGTTGACTATTACGTCATAGATGCCAGTTACTTGCGTGTTGAAATATTCCATTAGTTTCGTGTTTTTTCGAATTTCGATTGTCGCTTGAGAAGGTTGGTCGAACAATAAACTGCTCTGCTTTTTGCGTACCAACAACAGAACGAAATTTCCGTCCTTTATCGAGAAATCTGTCCTGTGGTGTCAAATTTTTTAGTGCGTACGTGTTGCGCCTCCTTTTAAACAACCTGTGCTGCTGTCCTTTCTTGAAATACAATTCGTGATGAGATTTTAAAAGCATGTTTCGCTCGGTGTCATCGCATACAGACGAAGGATTCGGGAATTTTTTCTTACAACTTTCCCAAGGGATATTATAGTTTTCCGCTGTGACCATCAATAGCATTCGATATTTTACTAATGAGGTATAAGGCTGCAAGATTAGTGGAATGATTTCGTCTAAAACCAAACTGCTTGTCATAAACAAAACTGTGATTTTCGAGAAAAGCAACAACTCTGTTGTAGCCTATATTCTTTTTTTTAAGTAGCCTACTTTTGATTACGATAATAGCAAACTGACAGGGCGGTAATTGCTATAATCTTCTGCTGTACAGAATATTGGTATTACTTTGGAAGTTTTGAATACTTCAATTCAATTTAATTCAATTTTATTTTTTGCTGCTGGCCAGTGGTGCCGAAGTAGGGGGGGGGGGATTGGGGGGATATATCCCCTCCAATGTTTTGGCAGCATCCTCCACAATAATTTAGAAAAAAATATTTGCTGTGAAGTTGTACTTCGATTTAGTTGTTTGCAAGCATCTCGAATTGCTGATGTTTTTCTTTTATTGATGTTTGATCACAGTTTTGATTGTCTTGGATTTGACGCAAGACAATGAAGAACCTTGGTCTACTGTCTACGCTAGAAGCAAAAATAAAAGCACAAGGAATTTTAACATGCTTAGTTAAATCTGAAACATATGTGGGACTTGTGCTGATTTTGAAGCCTTTGGCACTTATGGAGCAATTTAGTATCACATTACAAGAAAAAAAAAATTGACATTGACTCTTGTGAAGAGCTGTGTCATACATTGAAAATCACCCTAACTTAGAGAAATATCGTGATTTGGAGTTTGAAAACAATACTAAAATGCAGTTTCATTTCCAGAATAAATTGCTGCTAATTTTATCACGCCTTTGCAAGCAGCATGGCAAAGAAGAGTCCCTGAAAGATTCGCTACTGCAGACACTCAACTGCATTATAAAATACTTTACAATCAGTTCATGGACTGAGTTATCCCTGAACTGACCGAACGGTTTGAAAATAGCCAGAATACCGATTCGGTAAAGTATAAAGAACTTGCTCGAATTTTCAAGACCGGTTTATTTCCAGAAATGGTCGAAAATTATCCAAAGCTGAATAGACAATGGATGAGTTATCAAATTGATTCATTCAGAAAGGCAAAAGAAGCAAAATCTCTGTAGGCTACGATGCTGAAAGAGCTTACCAGGCATTGTCCAAGTTGGAAAAACCCCTCTATTCTCAAATACTCCAGCTGATTGAGATCCTCTTAGTTTGCTAGGTAAGCTCACTGCTTGTGAGAGGTCGTTTTCCAATCTTTGTAGATTGAAAACCTGGCTGAGAAATACTTTGGAATAGGAAAGGTTGAATGCTAGCATTGTTTGCAACATTCACCAAAATATTCTTAATGACATCAGCATAAATGACAGTGCTAATGAGTTTTCAATGCGCACTACCGTAAGACGCAATACGCAATATGTTCGGTTGTAACAAGTTTGAAAGTTGTTATTTTTGTCATAAGTTTGCAGATGTTCTTCTGCAGCTTCGATTGTTTTCAGTCTCCTGACAAGTGACTTTGTCCTATAGTGCGCTAAGTGTAGGCTAGTGTTTCTAGTGAAGGAGAGGACAAGAAGAAAAGTATAACTTCTGTTTTTTTGGAAAAATTAAGTATTCATTGGAAGGTCATAGGTTCGAATCCCGCTGGAAGTACCAATTTTTCTTTGCTTTTTCCTTAATGTTGCATCAGTCATTCACAAGAGCACTTTTATCTCCATGATTTCTTATCTGTAGCCTATATTATGCAGTTAGCAGCTAATTTACCTAGGTCTGGTGATTGTTTAATAAACTTAATACCTTAGGCTACCACTAAAATTGTGTATAAAAATATGCATCCACCCAATGTTCAAAATCGTCTAAAATTTGATAAAATGTTGATGCATCTCCCCCAATCCTCAACTAACTTCGGCACCACTGCTGCTGGCGCAAACATTGTTACGGACAATTTTCATTTCAAACGTCATATAAAAACCGTTCAGCTTTACTGAATATTACGTCATGGAAGTTGCTAGAAAATGTGCCAAAATTGCACATCGTTCATAAGACTTGTGTCAAACCTGTTTGGACCTGTTTGGGCCTGTGTCAGTTTGAAACCTGTTTAAACAGGAAATATTACATCAGCTTTAAACACCTGTTTGAATGACTTCATAATTGTCTTCCATTATTGCGTCACAGAACTGCATATGTGAGTTTGAGATATTGCTATCAGTGTTTCCACTTTGAAGGATTTTATCCCGAAATCGGGATTTTTCAATGCTTCGAAGGATAAAAAAGGGATTTGAAGAAAAGAAGGATTTTTTAGGGATTTTTAACAATTTTACAAGGAAATTTTGTCTTAAAAAGGGATTTGTTCTTTTTAGCAATTTTAAAGAAAATTTTATTCATATTCCCTTTCAAAAGTTCTAAAAACGACTGGAATAACGCTGATCAGCTGGTTTCCGTCGCCACTCGCCATCCGGAAACCCTCTCATTCTCTCTTCTTTCACCCATTCTCGCCTTTCCATCGCTTCTCGCTTGGTTGATTTCTATTCTCGGCATTTTGGGAATTGGAGTTAAGACGTAAGTTCAGTGAGTGAGTTAGTTTTAATTCTTTTAGTTAAACTTAGGTAGTCCGTTGATTTGCGGTTGAATTTGAATAGCAATGACAAAGTTTAGTGAGCTTCGACGTACAGTGGCATGATAAGCTTAGGCTAGTGGTATCCTTCCGGTTTAGAAAAGTTAGTTATAGCCTATGCTAATCTATTATGGCGTGTTAATACTAGAGCTAGCTAGGCTGTGTGTAGGATATGTATAGTGTACACAGTCAGACCGAGTCAGTATCATATTCATGAATAGGCCTAGTATCTTAAAGTTTTTCATCAGTCTCAGATGATTGTGAAGATGTTACTGGCAAGGAGAAAAAAGAGATAGCCTAGCCTATAGAGTTGAACAAGTTAGCACATCAAGGAAAACTAAACTAGACACAAAAAATAAATTTATTAATGGATGAATATTGGATACGGTAATTCGTTACTGGACATTTACCACCTGAACATTTTCAGTGTTAGGGAGAAGTTAGGAGTCTGGGTGGGAAAGATTAGAGCGGTACCGGCACCGTAATTGGTAAATGATGTCCAGGACTCCAGGTGGTAAATGTCCCAGAACCGACTAACTGACAAGCAGTTTTTTGGCTGGACAGTGAACAAAGGAAGTAAACCATGTTATTGTAAAATATGTGTAGCTTACTATTCTAGTAAAACAACGTTGCTTCGACAAATTGAGCTATAAACAATAGGCATGAATAGGCCTAGGCCTGAATTTTCATCAGCTTCAGATGATTGTGAATATGTTACTGATGAAGAGAGAGAAAAAAGATGTAGAGTTGATAAAGTTAATGCATCAAATAAAACCAAAACTGCACACAAAAATAAATTTGTTAAAGGATGGCAAACTGACTAGCGGTTTTCAGGCTGGATATTGAATAAAGACAGCAAACCATATTGCAAAGTTTGTGGCACTTTTGTGTACTTTACCAAAACAGGGTTAATTCGGTACGCTGCCACAGAAAAGCATCAAGCTAACTTTAATTCGGCAAGAAACACTGTAGGGGTCTCGGCAATGTTCGAAAGAAATATTGACACTAAATCTAATGACATTGAAATAAAATGATGCTCAGATTCCATCCTATAGCAGGCCTACTCAACAGTATGTTCTGATTCATAAAGTTATGAAATATGTGTAATTTCTTGTAATAACTAAAATGACAACCTTTATTCAGGTCATACTTTTGAAGTACCAGTCGCAGTCGGTAATAAACTTCATGAACAGCAAGGGCAGCGCTGATGCAGAGTCAGTCTTAGAAATTTAATTTTGTATCAAGATTATCACCTATTCAGTCTGTTCCAATGACTGTTGTTCCTCTGTAGCCTAAATGAGTGTAATTTGGCTCATTTTGCCTTCTTTTTTTTTCACCACTTAGGCTACATATGCAGTGCCAGTGTTCACTGTTCACAATTAGTAGGCTAATGTTTTTAATAACTGAGTCTGAGTGTTAAGAGTATTAACTGAGTGTTACTGTGCTCCTATGATGTAATCATGTGGTGTTTATACTACAGCAGGTGTGAATGTGTTGAGATACTTCTTGTGTGGTGTATTATTTATATTCCCTGCCATAATGTCACTGCCCACTGGACATTAATATGTCAAATTTATGGTATTAGATTGGGTTTGTCAACTAAATCAGCCATGCTACTGCCTGCAAGGTGTTGTTTTTTGTAGCAATTTGAGAAGCCTACCGTACCACTTCTTCAATTCACTGATTTTCTGTTCTTTCAGGTTAAACCGTAACTTAGGTGAGATTAAAAACTTTGAAGTTGTATTGGCAACTTTTTTAACTCAAATAACGTCAAAAATAACATCGCCTATCAAGAAAATTTTAAAGGATTTCCGACTGAGAAAAAAGGGATTTTTCAGGACAAAAAAGGAAATTAAAGAGGATTTATCAATTGTCAGAAGTGGAAGCACTGATTGCTATCTATTCTGGTCATTCGTGAAATGATTGTTTGAAAGTTGGCCGCAAATTTAACTGTTGGCTTAGTGCTTGCTAGCTGGACAAAAGTTCCGTCTTTTAACCAATTAATCTGTTCTGTAGTGACAGTTTTTAGAGGTGTACGGCGTTGCACCCCCTCGTTTTCGGTAGCCGCGGGCTAATTTTACAGAAATACAATTTGAATAGACGTTTCAAAGGCGTGTTTCTTGTTCGGTCATTGCATGCAGACGAACGGATTTGGGAATCTTATGTTACAATTTTCCCACGAAGAGATTATGGTTTACCGCTGTGACCATAAAAAATAAAAGACGAAGTTTGTTAGTTGGTAGGCCAAGAAGCACTTGGAAGCAAAAAAAATAAAAGACGATTCTCTGTCTAGTGCTTGGCACAGAAGCACTTAGAAGCATAAAAAAAATAAAAGACGTTTTTGTTAGCTGGTAGGCCAAGAAGCACTTGAAGGCATAAAAAATAAAAGACGTGTTTGTTGTCAGCTAGTGCAGAAGAACTACTTAGAAGTACAAGAAATAATAAAAGAAGATTTGTTGGTTGGTAGTCTACACTCTTACAGAAGCAAAGAAAAGTAAAGACATTTCTTCTCAGTTTGGTATTGAAGAAAAATAACTTTGACAATCATTGGCAAGAAAGAAGATTAAAGGCAATCCATCTGTGCTTGAAGATTCGAGTGGAAGAATCCAAGCAAGTTTTGTGGACTTTTGGACTTCATACTCGTACAGCTACGGTATCGTGCATTAAATTCTTTTTTGTATTTTTTACGGTCTTTGCAGTTAAGTTTTTTATAACTACTGTTATAATTTTGTGTGTTTGTATAAATTAATTTTTTAATTGTTAAATTTAGCCCTAACATTTAATATGTCTACACTCGGTGGCGACAGGGACTCGACCGCCGTCGACTCGACTGAGTTTAAGCCTGATGATGTTGTTTGCGGTCGGGCAGGCCATTCTGGGGAGGGACCCAGTAACGATGAGGCTAAGTCAGTTCGAGAGGCCCGGCATTTTAGACGGGATATTTTGACTCAAACTGGGAAACTTTCTGTAGCCCTAGGTTCTTTGAGTGATAAGCAGGAACTGTTAATTTTTCGATCTAACTTATCTACTTTAGAAGAGGAATTAAGGCATTTCCATGCTCTTTTGAGTAAAATTTTTAACTCTGCAATCTTGGCAGAACTTCGTGATAGGGTAGATCCCGAATTTAACTCGTTAAAAAATAACTTCGAACAAAAAGAAAGTGAGTTGTCAGATAGGTTGGATGCTGACATACATCCTGAGGATAGCGCCTCAAATGTAAGCACTAGGATGTCTGAGAGCTCGTCACGGATAGTTGCACAAATTAACCTACAGTTAAGACGAGAGGAGCTCCAGATCCAAGCTGAGGCCGAAGCAAGAGCTGCTGAGGCCATCGCAAGAGCTGAGGCCATACGAGCTGAGGCTGCCGCGAGAGCTGAGGCCGACGCGAGAGCTGCTGAGGCCGCACGTGCAGAGGCTGCCGCGAGAGCTGAGGCCGAAGCGAGAGCTGCTGAGGCCGCCGCGAGAGCCGAAGCTAGAGCTGCTGAGTTCGCACTCAAAGACGCTCAGTTGAGGGCCGAACAACGTAAAGAGGTAGTTTTAGCTGAATATCGTTCTGAGTTAGGCTCCCGGCGTAGTTCTAGGAAGGGCTCTTCTAGGCATTCCAGAAGTGAACATCAATCACAGTTTAATTTACATAACCTTTTCCAGACGCCTGTTCAATCCGTAAGTGGACCAGTACAATCCACACGTTTTCAAGCTGTTTCAGGAGGTCTCGGGGCCGCGACTAAGGGTCTTCCGAAGGCTGTAGAGCCAAGGTCTGTGAATTACAACCGAACTCCTCCCCCAGAGCGTACAGGTCACGGGGCCGCCATTAGCAGTAATGCTTTGCCCCCTTCAAAGTTTTCTGCGCCGCTAGTTGTTGATCGCCCAGCTACACGTAATTTGGGTGGTTGTGAGAGGCGTATCCTGTCTCCTGATTTTAGCGTGTGTGAGGATCGTGATCGGGCTGTGCATGTGACTGAGCCCACTCAGCCCCTTAAGGGATATGGCTTGTCTTCTCCCGCTAAATCGAGTTCTCAACAGCAGGATTGCTTTTTTGAATACCAAAATAGTAGGACGTTCTTCGATAAGGCGGCCTTGATTGGTTACGATGGTAACAATATGCCATTTATCTTCTTTAAAAATCGTGTTACGGCCTTAATGGCAGCTTCGCCCTTTAAGGGAACTCGTTTGACTTTGTTACAAGCAGCTTGTGTTAGAACAGCTGCGCAAACGATTGCTAATTTGGTTTCTGACACTCCTGGCTTGTCAGAGGAAGACAGGATAGAAATGTCGTTAGCTCGCTTGTCCCAGCGTTTTGGAGTTCGTGGAGGTCTTTTCGCAGAACCAGAAATTAGAAAGTATCGCTATGGTAGCAAATTGACTTCTATCTCTTCCAGTGATTTGAAAGAGTTTAAAGATGAATTGTCGCAGTGTTTGCTTTACGCGCAAGCTTATGGTCAGCGTGATAAATTAGAAGGACGTTTTGTTTCGGATTTGGCTAAGCGACTCCCGTTTGACGCTAAGCAGCGTTATCTTGACTTTTTAGGTGATCAGTATGGTGGCACTGATGAGCCTACTTTTCAGAGTTTGTTTGAATTTGTAGTACGGGAGGAAACGCGCAAGTCGACTGATTTTAGCATTATGCTAATGGGCGATTCTGGTGAGTCGCAGCATTTTAAAAAGTTTGGCAAAGGAAAATTGCCTTCATGTCCGGTTAGGCAGACGTCCGTAAAACCCCATGATGATGTGATGTCAGGGAGTTCGCAGTACTCGACTGTTGTTGGCGCACCGCGCGGTGGTGAGGCTAGACGTAAGAACCTACCGGCATGCATTTATTGTTCGTCACGTGGTCAAGTTGAATATCATTTTTTGTCTAATTGTAAAGAATTTTTGCGCTTGACACCTAAAGATCGGAGAGATGTTATTGTGAAAGCTGGCAAATGCTTGAATTGTTTGCGCCAGCATATGGTTAGGGACTGTAATCATGCAAACAACTGTCGTCAGTGTGGACCTAACAACGATAGGAAACACTATTTTCTTCTGCATGATTTTTATGTGACGTCACGTGATTCTTTGGATTCGATCAGCAAAGATGATGCTGGTGCTAGAGTTCCTGTGCGTAATGTTAAGATTGGAAATGTTAAAGCAGCCTTTAACCGCGTTACTGCTGCTCGTGTTTTGAATCCAATGACTGGCAAATCGAAGTTGGTGTATTGTCAGCATGATCCTGGTTCGCAGTTGACTTTTGTTTCGAGTGATTTGGTCTGCGAACTTGGCGTTAAACCGTATGACAAAGCGTCGTTTAAAATGGATACTCTGGCTGGTCAGAAACCTACTTGTGCTAACCTTGTAAAACTCAACATCCAGTCGTTAGAGACAGATGAACTGTTTTGTGATATAACTTCGGTGGTTAACCCAGCTTGGGCTGACGATGTTAAAACTTTACCCCATAAACAAGATTTAAATGGTTTTCGTCATTTTCATGACGTGAATATGTTTCATTTGAATGATTGTAGTACTGTAGATGTACTGATTGGCAACGATAACGCTTATTTGATGTGGGCCAAAAAAGAGCGTGTTGGTGAAAATCCTAGTGAACCACATGCTTTGCTCACTCCTCTCGGTTGGTTGGCTTGTGGTGGTAAGTCACCCTTAGATGAAAGCGTTGCTAAAGTGTGCAGAGTGCAGACGTCTTCAGAGTCGGATGTCATCTCTGGCTTTCAGCGTAAAATTGAGCTCGTGATATGGAAATAGCAGACCTGAATAAAGTCATTCAGGATTTGACCTTGCAAAATGAAACCTGTGAATTGTCTCGCAATGATAATTTGGCTAGAAAACTTGTTGAACCGAATATTGAGTTGAAAGATGGTCGATTTGAGATACCTGTTCCGTTGAAGGAAGATATTGATCTACCTAACAATTTTGTGTTGGCGTCAGATAGAGCTGCTGCTTTAAAGAAGAAGGCTTTAAAACAATCTGAATTTCGAGGAACTTGTGTTAATGATGTAATGTCTTCTTGTCCTGACTTGTCTGACTTGTTAAACCCTCTGGCAGATGTCTTGGCTAGATTTCGGCTTGAAAGATTTGGTTTCATGGCTGATGTGACCAAATACTTTTTTCACATTTTGGACGCTTCAATACGTAAGCCCAGTTTTATTGAACTGCTTACGTACACAGGCAGTGCCGTTCGGATCGTGAACGAACGCCCTTTGGTACCTTTGAGTGACGACCCTAGGGATTTTACTGTCATCACCCCTGCCTCACTTTTGACCCCATACTTAGACCCATACTGTGCTGTTGGGCAACCACATGATCGTGATCAACTAAGAAGGGATTATCGGTTCAATTTGTCACTTTCTCAGCAGTTTTGGAGTAAATGGATCAATTTTTACTTGCCAGGTCTTAAGGGCCGGAAAAAATGGCTAAAAATGGCCGAGAATTTGGAGCCTGGTCAACTTGTAGTGGTAGGTTCTCTCCAAGACATTGGTAAACGTGGGAAGTATCAACTTGGGAGGGTGCATGAGGTAGTTCCACAAATTAGGAAAGGGAAGCCTGTGGTTCGTAGAGCCAAAGTTGCCGTCTGCAACTATGATGAGAGTACGGGGAAAGTGAAAGTAGACTACGTGTTGAGGGATATTTCGTGCCTCGCCCCCGTAAAGAACACCTAAGTGTTATGGTTTGAGCCTGGTTCTGTCTGCGGTGGTCGACCTTTGTCTGAACCCGGAACAGTCGGTTATTATCGCAACCATTGTATATAGCGTCAATTTAGCGTGTACCTATGGCACCAATTTCATGTATCGTCGTGTATTATTCTTATTGCTGTTCATTCTTTGCATGTCCTTTGTATTTGCGTATTAACTTAAACGTGAGTGATTGAAACAATTTGTGTATCATGTGTTTTTATTCATTGGCTCACAATTGTCCTTAAATTCTTTTTAGTTATGCCATGTTAGACTGTCATAACTAGGGGCCGCTATGTTACGGACAATTTTCATTTCAAACGTCATATAAAAACCGTTCAGCTCTACTGAATATTACGTCATGGAAGTTGCTAGAAAATGTGCCAAAATTGCACATCGTTCATAAGACTTGTGTCAAACCTGTTTGGACCTGTTTGGGCCTGTTTCAGTTTGAAACCTGTTTAAACAGGAAATATTACATCAGCTTTAAACACCTGTTTGAATGACTTCATAATTGTCTTCCATTATTGCGTCACAGAACTGCATATGTGAGTTTGAGATATTGCTATCTATTCTGGTCATTCGTGAAATGATTGTTTGAAAGTTGGCCGCACATTTAACTGTTGGCTTAGTGCTTGCTAGCTGGACAAAAGTTCCGTCTTTTAACCAATTAATCTGTTCTGTAGTGACAGTTTTTAGAGGTGTACGGCGTTGCACCCCCTCGTTATCGGTAGCCGCGGGCTAATTTTACAGAAATACAATTTGAATAGACGTTTCAAAGGCGTGTTTCTTGTTCGGTCATTGCATGCAGACGAACGGATTTGGGAATCTTATGTTACAATTTTCCCACGAAGAGATTATGGTTTACCGCTGTGACCAAACATATACAGAACGACAAAGTAAACACACGAATTTGACACCAACAAAAGAAAAAGATGGCAAAGCCAAAGGTTTAAAATATACATCGATAAAACAGTACTAGCTAAACTACCACTATCTTAAAATTATACAGTAGTCGGGTCAATATATAGTTTGACTTCAAAAAAATTCCTACAAAAGGTTTTCCAACGGTTTTTTGTAGTATTTATCATCAAGAATAATATATTAAAAATCTAGGAGAATCAGAGCACCGAAAAGTTGTCATTTTCAAGATGGCCGCCAAAACAGTATAATCACAATAATTCACATAATGTTTCTCGGCAGCCGATTTGTAGCAAGAATTGACAGCGATAGACACGTGTTTCGCCCATGAGGCTGGGCTCATCACTATCGCACCGTATTCTGCCACAAATTTATTCTGCCACATAACATTAGGATTATTAGCAGTGGGCTATAAATGGGCAATTTTTTGTTTTGCTTTAGGAACAGATTTTTGTATTCCATTTAGCCTATCTCAACATAAAATGACAAAATTTTTGGTCGGAGTTCCAAGAAAAAAGTGTGCAGGGCAAAAATTCAAAATGGCCGCCATTTTCCGCAAAAAAATCACGTTTTTAGCCATAACTTGGTCATTTCGGGGTATTTTTACCTGGTTGTGGTGTCTTACCCTATGTTTGTGAGATCAGGCAATCTGTTTAAGCAATAATAAGTAGGCTTTAGTATTTACATGTATAGTTATAATATAGTTTGACAAAATTACCCACTTTTTTAAACTTATTTTGTGGTTTTTATTTCGATAAAAACCACGAAATAAGTAATTAATTCTCTAATTCTGGCGTCTATATTTAGGTTTTAGGTGGTAAGGAATTCATTAAAACAATTCAAAATGAAATTTACTCATTAGTTTAATGGAAAGACTTATATGAAACAAAACCAATAGTGAAACACTGGCAGCATAAGAGTCACACACCACTTATTAAGTTCTTTACATTCAGTTGCTTGATACGTCCTGATCATCATCTTCATCCAGTAATGACTGATTGTAGGTTTTGTCACAGGCATCAAGTTGCCACTGTCCAAATGCTGAGGTACAGGGTAGATTATTCCGCCTACAGCTACACCTGGCAGTGCTACAGGCAGTTGTGCAGTTGCAGTGGATAATCTTCAAGAGGGCATCTGGGGCCGCATTCATGTCCGACTCTGTTGGCACAAACTGACTGCCTTCCAGTTTCCAACCCCACCAGCAAGTTTCCATATCACTCTCCTGTCCTAGCCACACCATTATTTGGTAGTAAACCCTTAGACAGTGGAATTTTGTTGATGGCTCAGTAGGTGGTAGGCGTTCTGGTGTCACAAATGATTGGGAAGAGACTACTTTTTTTCTTAGTACTCTGTAGCGCAATGACGAGAGGGAATCCTATGACGTAGTGTTGAGTTTTTGGTGGAGTGTCTCCTAAGGATTCACGAATTTCCCGAACTGCCTTGGTTGCATAGTCTGTGATAGCATTCGCAAGTTGAGGCTTATCAGGCTTCCGAAATCCGAAGCACTTTCCTTGTTTCAAACAGTGCTGGAGGGAACGGGCTCAGTTCATACTTCAAGATATCTTCGAGAGATAAAACCCCTAGTTGTGAAACAACTAGGAAACGTTAAAAAAGCAAACCTTGGTCAATCGTTCTTTCAGGTGTCACCTTCACTAATGAGATGTTTCCAAATGTCTTGGCTTTATCCTTCCGCTTAAAAGATATTGAGAAAACAAACTGTCCAATCATTTTGTCCATAATGTTCCTTCCGACTGATTCAAATTCATGTACATTAACGTCATCCTCGGCCACAACACCATTCACAATATTCCTTATAGGGTTTGATCCTGTGAAAACGGTACATAACCAGCCAGTGATGTCTTGAACTTTTCAAGATCAGAACTGTCTCTCTGAACCCTAGCCTGTGTTGCTTCCTTGTGTTGTTCGCTTGTTGTGTAGAAGAGTTTATTGAATTCCTGCATGGCATAGTTGTACTCAGACGTGACTGGAGTCGACATTGTCCACTAGCATCGCTGTTCTTCTGTCATGCCGGTTCCACGCGTTAAACCTCCCGACGTCTTCAGTGACCTCATCAAGCTCCGTTCAATAACTAGGTCTGAGCTGAGACCAGCCCAAAACTGATTCGAGCGACGGATAACATGGTACCCTTGTTGAAACCTTTGAGATAACTCTGGGTGTCGGTTCGAGAGTTGGTCCATTTCTTGGATGTAATAGAGAGCAGGTTTCAGATAATTGAAGTGCCCTGCAGCCGCGAATACTGGTAGACAGTCAGAAACTGCACGAAGGTGCATCTGCCACTTGCCTGTCCTGTCCGCTTCGATTAGTGCTCGCGCTACCCCAACCATAGACTGATAGCACAACTACAGTTGACTGCTCTTAGATCTTCCACGCAACTCAGCTTTCTCTTTTGTGACTGTCACGCTTTCTTTCTATCTCTTACCAGGAAAAAGACTTGGAAAGGTTCAATGACGTAGTTTAATGGGTCAAACCGAAAAGCAGTCAATTAAATGTCGAAAGGTTCCACTAGTGAAATGATAATCTAACTTCTTGAAGGACTTTAACGAACGGCTTCTCAAATAACTCTAATTTCTGCATCAACTACCAATCCACAACTCATAGCACACCTCTCATAATCAACTCATAATAATCACCATCATAATAATCTCAGAATTATCAGAATCCAAACTACACCACTATTTATAGTAGGTGGCTTCGGTCTGGTAACATCGAGAAGGTTACGTAATGTCACATTGTTCTGTCAAGTTGCAATAAATGTCAACAAGCAGAAGCTTATAGAAGTCTAAAGAATGTCACGTTCGCAAGAAGATTCTTACATAATAACGATTTCGCAATCGGACATTTACTGATAAACAACCTTATGACGTCATGACAAACGACGCTCAGAAATCATGAAAAACAACAGAACCTTCTAGATTTGCATGCTTACAGATGATTCTAGAAATACGTTACATAATACAAATTTCTCAATCAGAGGTTACTTCAGGTCATAACCGATAATAACACACCGCACCAGAATTCCATAATGAAAACAGCACATTCTGTCAAGACGCAAAGCAGCCCGACGCGAGGCTTTGCACATTGATTGTGACATACGCCCCCCCTTAGAATATTGTTGCAAACAATATAACAACACAATCAATACAAAACACATTACAAAACAATTAATTACTCGATAAATCAATTCTCATAATTATGTTCAACGACTCAATAGTCCATCGTTGCATGATCTACCAACGATAACTTTTCTCAAAACAATAGTCACGTTTTCTGCGAAAGTTTCCATCGTCCTCAATGGATTCAATGCATCGGCGAGCAAGATGACCCATTTTCCTTCATCGGAAACACCTCCTCTCCGGACAGTCCTTGGCGAGATGACCTTCTTTATGACAATTATAGCAAGCCTTTTCATCAAAAGAGCAGCTCCTGGCTATGTGTCCAATCTCTCCACATCGGTAGCAGTGGTTGTCACGGCAACGTCTGTTTTCCGAATGTCCGCCGTCAGCAACGCACTCCCTGGCGAAGTGTCCGCGTCTACCGCATCTATAGCAAACTCCAAATGGTCGTCGCCTGCCTCTTCCCCTCGGTTCTTTGCGCTCATTGTATCCATGACTGATTATCTGATCGTCGCTGATTATCTGCAGAACAATCTCGAGCAAAGTGACCATTCTTGCCACAAGAATAACAAGTAACTTCAGAATTTTTCTCAATAACATTTCCGATTATAAGATCAACTAAAGGGTTTTGTAAACATAACGCTTTCACAGTCCCACTACAATATGGAGTTTCGATATATATCATCGCTAACGGTCCTTGGATTGAAGTGGTATCTATCTTTGTCACATGGCCAGTTTTTCCCGTTAACTGATTGTCATTTACTAAATCTCTCCTCACCATTATATCCGTAGAACCAGAATCACGTAAAACTTTTACCTTTTTGTTTCCAACTTTTCCATCTACTACTGGCAGGTAATCTTCAGCTTTTATTTCTTCGCAAACATCTTCATCCGGTCTCTCCTCGTCAAGCGTTGGTTTAGGAATCATTAACGCACAACCACCTCGATAAACGTCCGTGTCTTTATCTTTTCCAGACTGATTGGATAAGGAAAACGACTTGTCCTTGCATTCCTTCGCTTCGTGTCCTTGCCTATTGCAACGATTGCACCACTTCCTCGATTCCTGATGATTTCTGTTAGTCTTCCTCCGGCAGTTAACAGACTTATGACCTAAGCCATTACAATTAAAACAACGTACTTCTCTTGGAACCGCACCTCCTTTAAAATTATTTGTTTGCTCTTCGTCATTATCGCATGACAACGTTTCTTCAGTCGACAACTTCTCATCATGAGCAACTAAGTACTGTTCTGCCACACTGGCTATTTCTTCTAGATTCTTTGGACTTCTCTCCATTAAATAAACAGACAGATCTTTTGAACATGAATCTGTGAATTGTTCCTTAACTATAAGGTTTGCCAATCCGTCCAATGATTGATCGGCCCCCGAAAGCTCAAACCATTTTAACAAAAGGTTTCTTAAACGTTCAATAAATTAACCTGGGCTTTCGTGTTTTTCAGGCTTTGCCTCACGGAATCTTTGACGGTATCCATGCTCGGTAAAATTGTATCGCTTTAACAGAGCTAACTTCAATCTGTCGTAGTTCATGGCCTCTTCTTGCGAAAGTCTTGAATATACATCAAGAGCTTGTCCCGATAATAACATGCTTAGCTGGGTAGCCCACGTCGACTTCTCCAATTTGGCTATTGTAGCATATCTTTCAAATCTTAACAGATAACTATCCAACTCATCTTTTTCTTCAACAAATGATGGCAAATCTGGACGTCTAACTTGCGCCACAATAACATCTCGAGCATTATCGTTAGTAGAATTAGATCGCTCACCAATGTCCAGCTTTTGTCTTTCTAATTCAAGTTTTAACTTTTCCAATTCATATTGCGCTCTTCTTTCTTCAGCTTCTACTTCGCGCTGCGCTTGTTTCTCTTCGGCTTCTCGTTGAGCTTGTTTTTCTTCAGCTTCGCGCTGCGCTTGTTTCTCTTCAGCTTCTCGTTGAGCTTGTTTTTCTTCAGCTTTGCGCTGCGCCCGCTTCTCCTCTGCTTCAGCTTCAAGTTGTGCTCGCTTTTCCTCAGCTTCAAGTTGTGCTCGCTTTTCCTCAGCTTCAAGTTCTGCTTTCCTTATTTCACGAGCAGCTCTTCTATCTTCTCTTTCGTCAGCTTGTTGTTAATTTATTATTCTTTCAATAAATCTTTCGGTATTCTTCGGTTTTTCGGTTATTCTTTTTCGGTTATATTCCCGGACGAGCCCCCAGAATGTCACGCTTTCTTTCTATCTCTTACCAGGAAAAAGACTTGGAAAGGTTCAATGACGTAGTTTAATGGGTCAAACCGAAAAGCAGTCAATTAAATGTCGAAAGGTTCCACTAGTGAAATGATAATCTAACTTCTTGAAGGACTTTAACGAACGGCTTCTCAAATAACTCTAATTTCTGCATCAACTACCAATCCACAACTCATAGCACACCTCTCATAATCAACTCATAATAATCACCATCATAATAATCTCAGAATTATCAGAATCCAAACTACACCACTATTTATAGTAGGTGGCTTCGGTCTGGTAACATCGAGAAGGTTACGTAATGTCACATTGTTCTGTCAAGTTGCAATAAATGTCAACAAGCAGAAGCTTATAGAAGTCTAAAGAATGTCACGTTCGCAAGAAGATTCTTACATAATAACGATTTCGCAATCGGACATTTACTGATAAACAACCTTATGACGTCATGACAAACGACGCTCAGAAATCATGAAAAACAACAGAACCTTCTAGATTTGCATGCTTACAGATGATTCTAGAAATACGTTACATAATACAAATTTCTCAATCAGAGGTTACTTCAGGTCATAACCGATAATAACACACCGCACCAGAATTCCATAATGAAAACAGCACATTCTGTCAAGACGCAAAGCAGCCCGACGCGAGGCTTTGCACATTGATTGTGACAGTGACTCTTCATCATCCTCCTGCCTTGTTTTTAGGTAATGAAATCGGAGGATTTCAGATGTTTTCTCTCTCATGGTGACAATGCCAAGAAGACCCTGACCTTCAGCTATATGAATTGATTCACCGTATTGTTTCTGTAATTGGGTTTTCAGATATTGTGATCCATAAGGAAGGCAATCATCATTTGCTAAAAACTCCTTCATTTTAGATCTGAGGTCTGATATCGTTAACTGTTCTTCATCATTCTGTTCAAGATGTGAACACATCTTTAGATATGCCTAGTCCTGTTCCTCATTCTTCGGTCGCCCAGATTTTCGACGTTTTGCCTCAATACTCTGCTGCATTACAAAGTTACGTTAAATCCATATATAAAATTAACACTACAAGAATAATGATGGTATAAACAGTCTGCAGCATGCAAATCGCCGCCGTTATATTCAACACGACCTTTCACGGCGAATGACCAATCGTCGGAACGTCTCTCACAACAATCTAATGTACAGTAGTTTGTGCCAACAGAGTCGGACATGAATGCGGCCCCAGATGCCCTCTTGAGTATTATCCACTGCAACTGCACAACTGCCTGTAGCACTGCCAGGTGTAGCTGTAGGCGGAATAATCTACCCTGTACCTCAACATGTGGACAGTGGCAACTTGATGCCTGTGACAATACCTACAATCAGTCATTACTGGATGAAGATGATGATCAGGACTTATTAAGCAACTGAATGTAAAGAACTTAATAAGTGGTGTGTGACTCTTATGCTGCCAGTGTTTCACTATTGGTTTTGTTTCATATAAGACTTTCCATTAAACTAATGAGTTAATTTCATTTGGAATTGTTTTGATGAATTCCTTACCACCTAAAACCAAAAGATAGACGCCAGAATTAGAGAATTAATTACTTATTTCGTGGTTTTTATCGAAATAAAAACCACGAAATAAGTTTAAAAATGTGGTAATTTTGTCAAACTATATTATAACTCTACACATAAAAGCTATAGCCTACTTATTATTGCTTAAACAGCAGATTACGTGATCTCACAAACATAGGGTAAGACACCACAACCAGGTAAAAATACCCCGAAATGACCAAGTTATGGCTAAAAACGTGATTTTTTGCGGAAAATGGCGGCCATTTTGAATTTTTGCCCTGCACACTTTTTTCTTGGAACTCAGACCAAAAATTTTGTCATTTTATGTTGAGATAGGCTAAATGGAATACAAAAATCTGTTCCTAAAGCAAAACAAAAAATTGCCCATTTATAGCCCACTGCTAATAATCCTAATATTATGTGAATTATTGTGATTATACTGTTTTGGCGGCCATCTTGAAAATGACAACTTTTCGGTGCTCTGATTCTCCTAGATTTTTAATATATTATTCTTGATGATAAATACTACAAAAAACCATTGAAAAACCTTTTGTAGAAATTTTTTTGAAGTTCAAACCATATATTTCATATATTGACCCGACTACAGCCACCAAACCTAGAAGAGAGATAGAAAAAATAATATCTTTATTTTGTGATAGCCTACGGCAGGGGTGTGCAACCTTTAATAGAGGAGGGCCAGATATAAATATCTGGGTGAAACCGCAGGCTGCACGTTTATTTAACATTTGCTTTCTAGTAGTTGCAGGCAAAAAAAGTAGCTCTTTTGTTATTCATGTTATTCTTATGGCATTATTAGGGGACCTTATCTCTTTGCAGAAATACAGCAATAAGTTAAGACGCATAAATTTCTGAAAAAAAATGCTATTTAAATTTATTGTCACACTGACTTTAAACGAGTTTAGTGAGAAATTTGCAGCTGGCTTCTTTTCCGGACGACTTCTTCTATTTTAGAAAAAAGTTGTTTGCACAAATACGTTGAGCCAAAAAAAAGCCATTTTTGAAGCCATGAATTTTTTCAAATGTGGAAAGTCATCTTGGTTGAGAAGTTTTCGGTAAGAATCGCAAAGATTCGTTTTTAAATACTTTGCTTTCAAATTCGTTTTCTCTTGAAGATCAATCAGTTCGTTGGATATCAGCTGGTGCTTTATCAATGTCTGTGTTGAATGGTGAAGAGAATAAGATTTGAAGTCCTTGAAACGAGCCAAAAATTCATACAATAATTTTTCAAATTGATCCGCAAGTTCAGCTTTCTCCTCAGGAAGTATGCTATAGTCTTTCAAAGTTGGAAAGTGGAAAAGATTTCCTGTCGTGTCGGTATATGGGCTTTCCAAAGTCGTAGTTTGTTCATAAAGCCTTTTATGTGACCATACATTTGATTTGCATACTGATTTTTTCGCTGCAGTCTTGTATTGAGATCATTCAGGTGCGTAGTTAGGCTATATCAACCAAGAAAGCTAGATCGCATATCCACTCTTTGTCTTCCATTTCAGCTATTGGGTACCCTTTAAGTTTCAAAAAATTCACAACTTCTTTCACAGTTTGTAAAATCGTCGCAACATGCAGCCCTCTCTTAACCAACGCACCTCGGAAAAGTAGCCTAGTTTACATCTTTATGTGTCGTGTTGAGACCATCCAGGAACTTTTGAAACTGACGGATGGTTGAGCCCTCGTGCTCAAATGAAATTACTGCCTTAATAACCGGCTCAAGACGTGTTTGAACTTCAAGCATTTTGAGCAAAGGTTTTGCTGGTGAGTGATACAATGAAAAATTGCTATGTCATCATCGATTTTTCTCTCCTTCAAGGCAGACTTCAAGAGACCAATGCCAGTTCCGGACATGGATCAAGCACCATCAGTTGCGATTTCGCATAAGCTGGACAAGTTCAGTTCGAACGTGTCAAAAGCATCAATTACTTCAATAAAGATGTCAGCAATGGTTGCCGTGCCCTTCATTGACTGTAGTGACAGAAGCTCTTCTGTTTCGTTCAAGTCTTTGTCCACTCTTTTTACATATATGGCTATCTGTGCTGTGTCCTTCTGGTCCGTACTTTTATCAATCGCAAACTCCATGAAACAAAGTTCTTCACCTTATCCCTGAGAGTGTCACTAATATCACAAGCAAGGTCATCGATACGCCTCGCTATCTCCACCGGGATAGACATATTTTCTTGAACTCACTCTTCATTTTAGGGGACATTTCTTCTGCGACATCGATAAGACACTGCTTCACAAAATTACCGTCAGAATACGGTTTTATAGTTTGAGCTATTCCCTGTGCAATTCTGTGTCTCTGATCTACTGACGTTTCAAATAATTAAATACAATCGGATTAGCAGTGGCTGGTATGAGATTTCTAAAATGGTTAACAAAAGGTGCGAAATGTACAATAATCCACTCTAATGAACTGTTCGCACGTAGACTACCAAACTAAACTACATTATAATCACGTTTCGCGAGCCGCACACAATTAAAAATGGCACATCTTCGCGGGCCGCATTTGGCCCGCGAAGAACGTGCGTGCCACACGTTGCACACCCCTGGCCTACGGTAATAGTTCGACTATAACAATCACACTGGCAAGTGCAAGGCCGATTTAAACTTAATTACACAAAAAAGAAATTCAAAAAGTGCTTCGATAAATTGGCCTTTGCTTAACGACAAATTAAATATGAGAGATATAGCTTATAGTTAGAATGCTTGGCAAACTTATCAATACTTTCGTTGGTATTTCATCCATACCACAGCTGAGCTTAGATTTAAAGTTACTAAGTATCTGCTGAACTTCTTGAGGAGTAGTTGGTTTTAAGAAAATTGACCCAGAAAGGTAGTTTGAAAATTTTGCTTGTATTGATGGTAGCCTATATTGTTAACCAGATTAGAAGCTACTAATGAAAAACATTTGTTGAAATGATCAGTTTTGTCTTTATTTTTTGTAGGCAATTTTCCTTCAAAAAAAGGTAAAAGCGGTTTGCCTCATTTTGTAGCAGAGTTCTAAAGTGATTTCGTTTTTTTAATTTAATTAGCCTATCATACATAATTCTCACTCCATTGTAAAGTGTTTTATTATCTTTAGAAGGCTTTCTAAGAATTTTTTCTAAACCAATTGTGTTTTGCTGTGAAGTTCATGTCATACCAGGTTTTGTGTATTTTTTTAGTGACAGGTCTATAAGAAAAACAAGATTTGAAGATTTCAAAGTAATTGTTATAAAACATGTTGTAAACCTTATTTGCATCAGTTTTTGTCAAGATACTTTCTACGTCCAATTTACATAGTTGACAATTAAAAAGCCAAATATTTTCATTGCTGTAACATCTTCTATTGTAACTTTGGAGTACCGTACTTCTTTTAATGAACCCAACTGGGAGCACTGCATGACAGGTAAATATTCTGCGATACAATCTGCTAATATTCCATAGTGAGTTGTTTTTATCAAAAATATTTGTCCGTATATTATGATCTATAGTTGTTGAGCTAATGCTAGTGATTCTGTTTGGTTTTGTTATTAAAGGGTAGAAGCTATTTTCAAATATGACATCTTCATAGTTACTATTAGGCCTATAATTTCCCATAATAATGCACTGTCTGAGTATTACATTTTGCATCATCTCATTTTGTTGTAAATTTACATTTAATTTTCTCTTTTCGAGCCTCTCGGCTCATTCAGTCTCAGCAAGCCCGTTTGCATAAGAGCTGTTCTTACAGTGTTCAGTTAAAGGGACATTTTGTTGCTTTAAGTTGACTTACTGACTTACCTGGTTTGCTTTTGAATCTTTATCCTCGGACTGACAAAGCCTTTGATAGGTTATTCCTGGTAGTTTCGCATAGCGCCGGTGTAACGGTCCAGGAGTTACTGCGGTCTGAAAGTTACCGTAACTTCTGGACCGCGTATACGCGGTCTGAAAGTTACGGCCAGTCCAGAAGTTACTAAAACAGGGCTGTCAGATTTGACGCTTAATTGCAGCAGATTTGTATAGCCTAAATGATTTCAACATTGGAAACATGTTGAACTTGAAGACTTATCCACCATTGCATCTTAACAACATGGTTTACAGCAGAAACGTAATTGGGAATGAAGCGAAAATAAGATGAAAGTTAAAAGATGAGTTTTGTACCAGAAATTGTTGCTGTATTGAAATGAAATTTTAATTTGTAACCTAACAATTTTCGTACGGTAGGCTATCATTTTAACCTGATTTGTTTGTATCATATCATTTGAAGTTGTGTCCGTGCCTTACGTGCGTTGGCAAATAAATTTTGGCAAATAAATCGTAGGTTGCATCATTGCACAATCAGGATGACAGCAAAAGACTATAGGCTAAGTGGTCATCTAGTCAATCACCTCCCAAGAGTTTGTATCATACCATTTGAAGTTGTGTCCGTGCCTTACGTGCGTTGGCAAATAAATTTGCATGGGGAGGTGATTGACTAGATGACCACTTAGCTTAGCCTATAGTCTTTTGCTGTCATCCTGATTGTGCAATGATGCAACCTACGATTCACAATGTAGTATTATGAGTGTTTTATTGACTCGTTGTAGGCTATATGGCGCTGTTGAAACAAATAATTTAATTGATCATCGCTCCAAACATTTCAAAGTTTGAATCGTGGCTATACATGAATCGGTGGCATTTAATAAGCTACAGGCCTTAATATATCGTGCAAAGTTTGCATTTGAAAGCTGACTTGTTAGCCGCTGGTCTTGAGTTGTAGTTGACGAACATAGTCTTTGAGACTTTGACTAGCCTAGACTTTGTATTTCATGACAGCTAAAACCAAAGTTTTCTAGTGAATGAAGGGCTGAGCCTATTTTTGGTCTGGTTTTTCATAACTAACGTTTTGAAGAAATATAAAGTAACTTAGGCTACTGGCTACATGTAAGCCAACTGGTAGTCAAAACGCCATCAACCTTCAGAGAGTAGGCTATCACAGTTTCACACGCGGGGAGGCTTTTACTTTTACGAAAGTGTTGAACACTTTGAGATTCCAATGAATTTCCGTTGGACTCCCATCGAAAACACGTGGCACGAAACTTAAAGTCAATAATAATGGTTTCGTGGTGAGAATATTTGAAGGGCTTAGAGGCAAACCGGTCTGCAACTTTCTAAAAGGTACCATAAAAAAATCCCCTATACCGAGATTGAACAATAGTTTGACCAATCGGAGCGGTGCTGATCAGTGGAGCGTGATATGTTGTTTTCAACAGTCAGTGGAGCGTGAGATTGAGTTTTTATCACTCAAGGGTAGTGTTGCCAAATTTCTTACCCTGTTTATCAATTTGGTACCCATTCATTAAGTGTGGTTGGCAGAACTGCTCAAAGCTTAGTAGTGCTGATTAGTCAGTCCCAGTGGTCAGCCGTTTTTGAATGGCAGTTGAAAATATGAAGCAAATCTGTACATCAACAACTACACTTCACATTTTGGCTAAATTTGAAAGTGCTGATTGTACTTTAACATTTAACCTAACCCTAGTAAAGCACTAATCTAACCCTAACCCTAACCCTAACCCTAACCCTAACCCTAACCCTAACCTTAAACCCTAACCCTAACCCTAACCCTAACCCTAACCCTGGAATCCCTTGCACCATTTACGATGTTGACTTTTTTGACCCTTTGCACTATTTACGACTTTGCTTAAAGCAGTAATCTCCAGCTGTGCAACTAAAAAAATTAGTAGATTTTTTTCTTTGAGGTGGGGCCCCCAAAAGTGGGGGCCCTGGGCTTTAGTCCAGTCCGCCCCCCCCCCCCCCCTTTAATCCGGCACTGCTTATTACGCACTATGGGCCGTGAACTTTTCTGATAAAATTCAGAGACTGAAAAACACTACGTCGTTTCCATTGAATCCAGAAGCGTTAAAAGACTTTGCTTCTATTAAACAAGAAATCTCCGAATCCACATTGGCGGCCATCGACGAGACATTACCATTTTTTGTCGAATGCGACGCGTCAGAACTTGCAGTTTCTGCTACTCTTAACCAAGCAAGAACACCAGTTGCTTTTGTCAAGAACTTTGCAAGGGAGCGAACGGCATTATCCTGCCGTAGAAAAAGAAGCTACCACTTCCTGGCGAGACAACATTTCACTTTGGTCACAGACCAATTGTCGGTAGCATTTATGTTGGACAACAGGACGTAAAAAAGTTAAAAATAATAAAATACAGTGTAGGAGTCTCGAACTCGCATCATTTTCGTACACAGTGTAATATAGACCCGGAAAGGATAATGCCTGACCTGATACAGTACATTAACTTTAGCGTATTGCGCGTCTACCGCCAGTTACAATCCAAACGAAATTCATCAGAACCTTTGCCACCCTGGTGTCATGGTGTGAGGAGACTTTCCCACTTTGCATGACATGAAGAGGGTGTGTAGTAAACTGCAGAATATGCAAAGAATAAAAACCAAGATTTTTTATGCAGCAACAAGACACTCTTGTTAGCTACTCGCTCCTTCGAGTGCATTTCGATTGACTTTAAAGGAGCATTACCATCCAGTAGTCGCAATCAGGGATGCATAGTATATAGGCTACTATGAATATATAGTGTAGTATACACTACAGGCCTACCTGTAGTATATACCTGTAAGTGTAGTGTTAGATTTTCAACAGGTCCTTGAAAGGCCTGCCTTTCGTTTTACCGCATTACTCCCGTTAATTTGTGTATTCGCCACCTAGCGTCGTTTCCCCTTCATTGTTATGTTATCGCTGATTTGCAAATGGCAACACTCACCACGAGATTGTCTATGGAACTTTCGAGACGTTTTCGTTTTTGCTGCTAGTTTGCCAGCTAGCCGGACGTGTTAGTTACTGTAGTTTGTGACTGAAAATTGATTGAGTGATGTTTATGCTTTGTTAGCTGCTTCTCTGTTATGTATTTCTACAGGACTTAAGTTTGACAATTGTTAGGGTGATCCCTATTTTACGTGTAAGCTGTCTGATTCGATATTTGCAGCTCAATATCTCTCAGAGTTCAATATACTGGTGAGCTTACTTGTGATGTAGGCCTAATAATGTTTTGTATAACTGAATGTTGACCTTCTACCGTGAAAAAACGTAACGTATCTCTGGTGTGCGTAAATTGTCGTTAGGCTAATTACTTCAAACTTAAATATTGCAGAGTCAATCACTATAGAATCCTTCGCGTACAAGTGCATCATTTGGCCTTACTGATCCGGTCATACTACCGGTACGTTTATTATTCTGAATTGTATGATTGATTGATTTGTGTCGTGAATTGTGGATTCATGCTTACTACTGAATTATTGATCAATAATTTGTCAGCCTAATGGAAATTAATTCTCGTAAACCGATCTTAACTAGGCCATGTGAACTGCCACGTTTCTTTGTTTTTAATATTGGTCTAGCGTTATGGTTGTACGGTAGCCTACGTAAAAGTTGTGAAAGGTAACATCGCGAATTTATTTATTCAGTGCGTCATTGGCCAACTTGTGGAACTTGTATACCGTTCAGTGGATTGAGAACTGTTAGTCAACAAATTTGGTACGTTTATCAGTTCGACTGTTGTGCTTGCTGAATTGTGACTAGTGTCTTATGTTGTGTTATTTCTTGACAGAAAAACCGTATAAACTTCATTGCTGCGAAGCAGTCACTGGAAACCGAGTGATTTCTTCAAGTTGGCGTGCTTTAACAGTTGCTCAGTCCTGCCGGGTGGATTAGGAAAATCGTGACGTCACCGGCGCAATTAACTACCGTACCTGTTGTGTTCGCGTCGCACACAACATGTAGTATATACCTGTAGTATAGCCTATACTATGAATCCCTGGTCGCAATGTGTATTTGCTGGTAATAGTAGGTGAATTGTCACGTTTTCCGTTCTGCTATCCGTGCTTTTCTTCTTCATCGTGTGTCACACGGCTGTAGCCCAAAGCATCACGCAAGCTCTTGCTCTATTGTTGAACTCGACTAAATCTTGTGCAGGGCATCTTGCTTTTAGGGTAAGGCATTCGAGGAGATGTTGCATCATTTGCTCCTGTCCACATTTACAACTTGTGCTTCCCAAAGAATGTCCCCAGAGTCGCACCAACGTCTTACATCTTCCAATACCAGCTCTTAAGCGGTTGAGGCATCGCCAATACTTCCAGGGTTCAGGTTTTCCGAGAGGAAGGCCTTCTGTGAGAAAAAGCTCCATGGCCGATGCCAACCCGGCTGCTACTCCTTCCACAGTTGGACCCGCACATTGGCGACAACCTCAGCTTGACCCAGTGGGACAACTGAAGCAAGGAAACTTTTTCTTAACTTCAATCGCCTGCGTGCTGGAGTTTGGCCATATAGTGGATGTCTTAAATCCATGTCTTGGCAAGATCTTTTTTTTCTGCTGGTCACGCTTCTTCTGATGTTGTGAGGAGCAATTCCAGACAGAATGTGGAGCGACGGATGTTGGTAGGTTTGAGGTAGCCTGTAATCAAACGGCAGCTTTGGTTTAATATAGGATCGATTTTCTTGGCATGTGCCGAGCGTTCGCAAACGGGGCAGGCACATTCTGCAACCAAATAGCCAGCAACCGAATAGCTAAGCAGTTGACCGCATTGTATCCGGAAGATCGCCCCAATCAGAGTTTTCTAGTTTCTGTAAGATATTATTTCGCGAAGCCACCTTAGCTCTTACTTTTCAATTTTGGACTTGTATGTGAGGGACCTATCTAGTTTTACACCGAGATGTGTGGGATTGGTACAGTGTGTTAGTTTGGTTCCATTCCAGGAAATGTTTAGTTGGAGTGTTGCATCCCGGGATCTAAAGTAGAATGTGCCGACTTGGGTTTTATTGGGGTTGGCATGCAGGTGGTTCTCCATATAGTATGTTGTCAGCTGTCCAGAGAATCGCTGAATACTTTCTCCGTGGAAGAGAAGTGTTTTTGATGCGTTGTTATACACAAATTGTTAGCGTATAGGAGGCTTCTTGTACTAGGAGGATTAGTTGGTCGTTTGTACAAACGTTGTATAAGATAGGGGCTAAAACACTCTCCTGTGGCAGACCATTTTTCTGCTATCTCCATCTAATATTTTTGCCACAAAAATAAACATAGAAACGGCAATTGCTAGGCAACAGTTGTAGCAGCTTTGTGAATTGAAAATTTTAAGTGATATTGAGGATCTTTGAAATTAGGAGGCGATGGTTGACAGTGTCATACCCTGCAGAAGATCTACGAAGACAGCTCCAGTGACGGAACCCTCTTCAAACCCACTCAGATTCAGGAGTAGTCCTGTGCAGGATTTAACAGGTCGGAAACCTGCTTGTTCATTAATGAGTTGGTCTTCTATAAGAGGTTGCAATCGGTTTAATATCAGCCTTTCAAATAGAGCAGAGTTAAATGGTCTTAATTACATTTTCATTAGGAATTTCAACGATGACTTTTTTAAATGTATTTTTGGATGTAGAATCCGAAAATCGAGTGCTTACAAGCCGAAAACTGGACATTTTTGAGATATTTGCATTTTTGGGTTAACAAGAGAATGACGTCATTGCTTGGGAGCTCAGGAGAAATTCGCGGTTATTGGATAGCGGCTGCATTTGAATGCATGGCTCAAAACCAAAGTTGCTAGTTCCGCTGTTTTCCCTCGGAATTCGGATAGTTTTGTTTTCTGGTTGCGGCAAAATTTTGGCCGTGATGGGTTGTGGTCTGGTTGTTTCGTTTCAATTCAAACCAACTATCATAGAATAAATATTATTGTTACTTCACAATTTTCAGTTTTGATGACTTCACTTTGCACAATTTTTCTAAACTTGGGTTACGTTCGTGCTTGTTTCATTAGTGTACGGTTCCAGTTCGTGTACCGTTCCACATCATGTTCAGGTACTTTGGTTGCTTGGGTTACCTGATAAAGCATTCTGGAGGTTCATTCATCCTTACTCAATCGGAAGTACTAGCTCCTGGGTCAATTAGCGGCTTCTTATCAGGAAAGCATTACAACAGGTGTAAGCGATTGCATGTTTTACTTGCCACTGCGTTCAGGAAAAAACATGTAGAGTCGTTCTTAGAGCAGATGAAAGACAATGTGAATAGACATTAGACAATGTAAATAGGCCATTGTGTGTAGATTTATTTGCAAAATAGTAAGGTTGTAAATACTCCTACTGGCCTTCTGGTTCTTGTGTTTTTTGTCCACAGAAGTTCTACAGAGTCTCCAGAAGTATTTCCATCCTCTTTGACCAATCGCCATCTTTCGGTGAAGCGGTGGCCATGTGCTCCAACCAGTTGTTTTATATCAATATCTTGGACTGGATCGTCATGCTATTGTCTGATTGTTTATTTATTTTTCTAACGTAATATGCCAAATTGTTTTGTTTTCTTACTTCTATTATGGTTTAACGTGTAAAACATACGGTAACCCAAATTTCCCCTATTAAGTTACTGTGACATGCCACTACTACATCCCAGCTAGTGATGCCTGTCATTTTTGCATTAATTCAACGTTTTCTAACGTTGGATCGGTGTGGAGGTGACGAGTGTAGCTGACTGGGGTATAAAATTATCGCTTTATCAACGCAACTTTATATCAAAGCGCGCTTGATATCTTCAAGACATAACTTCTCTGGGTATAATTAAATTTCCGCAAGATAATAATGTTGTTTTTGCTCGTTTATTTTAGTCATTGTTTTCATGTCGTCAAGTTATAAGCTATATATTTTGTGAGTGGTGCAAGGCCTGGTGCGTTGCGCTTGAAATGGCTTTGCCCGTGGTAGGATTTCTTTGTGGGGTTTTCTTTGCCTGCCTTGCTCTTCTTTGCTATGAGCTAAACGCATCAAGACGTGTTCCCCTCACGACCATCAGCACTCTTGATAACGCACCATGGCCGATCTTCATAGCAACTGTCCATACAAATCTTAAATATATCAGCTAAAGCTATTTGGGATAACAAAGCTATAGCCTAAATATATGTTGTTTATTTTTTTTGTAACATTTTCTTTTTTTATTTTTCCTTTATATCTTAAATTTTTCTGAAGGTGTTGCGACTGTGCCAAATTTCTCAACACAATAACTTACTTCGGTCACAAGCACGTTTTAACGTTCGCGTTTTGTCGCTTCTACCTTTTTCTCGACCTTTGCTATTTTGACGTGTATTGTTTTTGATATGATGGTCAGAAATAAAAAACAACTGAACTGAACTGAGACGTGCTATCATCACAGCAATGCTTCGAAACAGTATACATATTGAAAATGTAGAGAAATCAGCTGCCTTTAAAGGTCTTATGAATGATTATGAGAAGTTCTGTGACGACACACGGAACGGGAACCATAGCGGTACAGCCCAGTTCTGATTTCTTTACATCAATCTTGTACAGCGATTTTTACTTATGAACAGAGCTGTAAAGACGAATGATATCGAGCTCTTCACTTAGGCTATGCTCTGCACGTGGGCTGCATAGTGCATAGCCGAGTGGTCTCTTGAACACAATTAACAAAAGTTCTGTGTGGCAACAGGAGTTCCTTGATGACATAAAAGAAGATCTCGCTCGAATTGAAAAGCCATCAAGAGAAGGAAAGTTAGAAATTTCGCTAGCAATGCAGCTAAGGTTTTCGTCACCACAAAAGATAAGAAAGTGGTAGAGCTGAAATGTTCCAGAGACATGTTTGGCAGACTTCTTTACTTGTCCTACCAAAAAAAGCTTGACTTAAGAAAAGTCCTGTCTCACCCACTGTCAGTAGTTCCTCTTAGTCAATGCAATGTAGATGGAAGTATGACCACAACCAACAAGTCCAAATTGGCTAATCATCTTGAGTCACTTGCGAGGGCAGCTAATAAACCATTGAATACGAGAAGCGATGTGAGTATTTTTGATGGCATGTTCTTTATCAGAATGATTACGAACCTTCCTTCTACTTATGGTTGGTTGGTTTTGAATCTTTATCCTCGGACTGACAAAGCCTTGATTGGTTATTCCTGGTAGTTTCGCATACTTGCAGTGGCTCTTCACGCAGGGCCGGTTACTGAGATTGGCAGAGTGAAGTTTTCCGATTGTTGAAGTCTTGTTGCCGGGGAATTATTCCATTCACTAGGTGCAGTTGAATAGAGAGCAGTCTTGAAATGCGTTGCTCAAGCGCACACCCCGAGAGTCAAACCAGCGCCGCTTGATTTTGAGCCGGGCGCGTAACCACTGAGCTAACGGGCGGAGCTAACATGATGGAATTGCCAAAGCTCTCTTAACTATGATTTGTAAAGCTACTAGCAAAGAAGTGCATTTTGTATGTGACGATTATACTCAGAACACAATCAAAGATTCGGCTCATGAAATTCGGGTGGACACCGACACTGTCTTCAGCATTACTGGTCCTAGCCAAAAAAGACATAAAGACTTTTCAAAGTGCCTATCCTCATCACAGTTCAAAGATTTTTTCCTTGCTTTCTTGTTTTATGACTGGCAGTCAAATGTCTATGCTGAAGTAATTTGGAACAAGAAAGTAATTGTGGCAAAGGGAAAAAAGTGCTATGAATTTAGTGTGCAAAGTAACAATCTTGTAATAAGACAGGACTGCTGTTTATATGACTGCAAACACAATGAAGTGGACACAAGGATATGGTGCATCACATCTTTCAGCTCTACAAAAGTAGTAACAATCCTCTGCGAGTGAATGTGCGTTGTAATGATACAGATGTAATGATCATTCTCTTGCATTATTGCAGCGATGTGGACCTGCAAACAGAAGTTTTATTAGAAATGGGTTATGCTTACAACAATACTCGGAGTATTGTTAACATCAGAAGCATGATGGAAGAGCTCAGTGAAATTAATGGCTTATTCTGTACCGCTTTGTCAGGATACCATAGCATCACAGGGTGTGATAAAAACTCCTGTTTCTTTGGCAAAGAAGAAACTAGACCACTCTTAATTGCATTAAAGTATGGTACCCTCAATTCCTTCAAGCACTGGCAGATTCAGGCAGTTCCATCAGTGTTAGCTCTGCCACGGAAGCTGCTCTCGAAGAGTTTGTATGTGCAACATGCGGGAAAAAGGCAGCTTCGTGACGTCAATGAAGCCCGCAGAGTTACATATTTGAAACGAAGTTTACGCCAATACATAATGAGCGGCCTCTGCAAAAGTAAAAGGTCTGGAACCTACAGCAATGCCTCCTTGCAGGACAGCGTTTATCCAGCACATTAAGCGGGCAAATTTTATTATAAGGATGTGGAAACTTGCAAGTGAATTTAAGCCTGTGACAGAGTCACCCTTAGACCATGGGTGGAAAGAGGATAATAGCGGCAAGATAGTGCCAAATTGGTTTGAAGGCTCTCAGCTGCCAGATTATCTGGAAGTAGACCAATATAACAATGACAGTGACTACGAGGATTCGAATTTATCTGACGATTCAGATGACAGTGAAAGTCAGAATGATGATTTTAACATTATATCTAACTAAATCTTGTATTTCTTACTTTTTTTACAGTTTCATATTTGAAAAACACAAAAACTGTTACAGTTACTCAAAAACCATGACTTTTTGTCTTGGCAGAATTTGACCAATTTCACTTTTTGAACTAAGAAGCTGTCTTCTATGACAAATTGGTAAAGGAAAACATTAGAAAATAAAAAACGGAAGTAGCCCACAAACATTAAAAATTGCTAATATCTCAAATATGTCCAGTTTTCGGCGTGTAAGCATTAGATTTTTGGATTTTACGCCCAAAAATACATCTAAAAAGTTCTTCCTTAAATTTCCTAATGAAAATGTAATTAAACTCGTATAACTCCTGGACTAAAACAACTTGAACAAATGACACAGCAAAGAAATAGGGCCAAAGGTTTTAGGGTCATTTGGGTCTTTTCCTGGTTTCAACAAGGCATTAATTTTGGCTTTTCTCCATAGCTTAGGAATTTGGATAGAGCCGAGGCAGTTACTATAAATTTTTAGCAGCCATCCGAGAGTGATTGTACCAAAAAGTCAAGGCTACCTAGGCTACCATTTCCAGGTGGCCAGGCGAAATGGTCAATTTGTTCTATTCGGATGCCACCTAATCCAGCAGATTTACCTTGTTTTAGAGATTCAATGCCCTTCATTAGTTCATTAATTGAGAAAAGAGATGTTAGACGAAGATTGCGTTCATTTTAAACGGGGTTTAGACTGCTTTTGCCTTAAAAAGAAGTTGATAGGCAATTTGATTGATAGATAGGCTACAGTGTAATGGTGGTCTGGTTTAGTGTAGTCGGCAGACAGAAACTTGAATATTTTCCAGGCTTTCTGACTGCTACGGTATGAAAGATTTGTGGATTCGATCATATCTTGCCACATTCTCCTCTTTTCGCTGGCGATAGCTCTGCCGTGATTTGGCAGAACCTAATATCCGCCATTTTCAAGTTTTCTAGATAAACGACTTTTTGTGTTTATAGCTGTAAAATTACCAAGGTAAAACACTCGAAGTTTACTTTTGTAAGGCTGGAACGGACAACCAAACAAAATTTTTAAGAATGAAATTTGAGCCAGGTTTTTGTTTGTTTAAAACATGGCGTATATTTGGTTTTGCCAGATAGTTATAGTTATAAAAAATGTATTAGGTTTGTAGATGATAAAACCTACCATATACTCTCGATGTTGACTTTAACCGCCTTATTTAATGTTATGTTTTTGTGTGATAAAGCCTAAGATAAGCTAAATGTTGGCTTTGACCACACTATGTTGGCTTTGCAAGCCTAAATCAAACCTAAAGTATCGGTAAGCCTCTGGATTTCTCCCAGAACTGTGTATCATTTCGTCACTGTAATCTGTAGATAACTTTGCTGATAGGCCTATCACAGAAGCTAGCTAGGATAAAGGCTATCACCGATTTAAAATCAGTTGCTGGTAGCCTACTTAATAACCAGGTAGGCACTTTAACATTACCCACTCGTCGAAAAAGCGTACTCGCGATTCAGCTGATTTGAGTCATGTGACTCGACACGTGATTTGTTGCTTTTCTTCTGCAACTGAATTTGATTTTTTCTGTAACTGAACTGAGTGCAAGAAGGATTTGCAATCAATGGAGTTTATAAGGAAAATTGTAACTAAAACACAATGCAGTTTCACATTGAAAAGCAGGCACTCTTCGACGAGTGGGTAATGTTAAAGTGCCTACCTAATAACCAATAACCATGCCTTCATTGAAGGCTACCGTAGCCTACTACATTGGCTACACAGCATCTGGTAGGCTACCATAGATTAGAAATGACTAAACACACTGAGTAGCATACTCCCGGGCCTCTGCTTTAAAATTTTAATAATCGTATGCAAGCTAAGTTATTTAGCGTACCGTAAAGTCAACTAAGCCATCAGTAGCCTACACCAATTAGTCCAGTCGTTGAAGCGAAAAAAGGGGCTGAACCTTGACTTAATTGGTGTAAAGCTGAAATTTTGCACATTGGTTCTGTTCAGTGTGTATATTGACTAGGGTTGTAAAGGGGTGGAAAGTTTCCGGGAATTTTGGAAACTTTCCTGGAAACATTCCGGTAATTTTGAAGGACCCGGGAATATTGGGAATTTTCATTTGGCATTTATTATGTTTAAAACATTTGTTAAATATTTCATCAATTAGAAAAAATATCAAAAACCCATCTTAAGCATTTCTTATTTTCTTTAATTATTATAAACATTAATTTGGTGTTAATTAAGAATGAGGCTTAAGCATAATTATTAATTATGCATACTTTTTCAATATTTGAAAAAATACTGATCATATTTGGGAACACTCACACCAAGGTCTGCAATAGGCTCGCAAATAAAAGGGCGGAAAAACTAGTATCAGTTAGGTCAAACTTGGCATTGTTTGAGCCCTGTGAAAACAAGTCAACTCAAGTTGAAGTTGATTCTGAAGTCGATGACGCTGCCAGAACAATCATTAGTCCATCACCTGAAGAAGCCGTGCCGGAGGAGATGCTAACCGGCAGCAACTAGAACAACGACTTTGTAACTGACTCAGTATTGTTTTTCTTTGCAAAAAAAACAGATTGGTGATGAATCATTTTTGGAGTTATTAAACTATAAACCATGTGTTTGTATGTTCTTAAGTATTTTAGTTATACATAGTACTATTATTCTAAACAGTATAAGGCCATTATTTTCCTGTTTCAACATCAAATTAAGATTGTTTTGAAAGTTTCCCAAAATTCCCAAAAATTCCCGTTATTTCCCAAAATTTCCATGGAAAGTTTCGGCTCTGAAAATTCCCGGGAATTTTGCAACCCTAATATTGACCAAAAAAAATCCCCGTGAAAATTTTTTGGGGAAAAAATGTTATCCGCCTTTTTTGAAAATTCGCCATTTTTTTTTCTCAAATTGGCAGATAAACAAAATTTGAATAATTTTCCGAAGTATCGACGGCTTTTTTAAAATATGATATTATTATTGTCACAATTAATAAGCAAGTAGGTACTCAATAACAACTATATTTGGCTTTAAACGAAGTGACATTAACAAAATTTTATATAATAGCCTACGCTAATGTATAGTAACTTAGTTTCAAAAACGATAGCCTAATTTTGTTAAGTCAGGTCAATATATGGTCAATATTTGACCCCAAAAAATTCCTACAAAAGGTTTTCCAACGGTTTTTCTAGTATTTATCATCAAGAATAATATATTAAAAATCTAGGAGAATCAAGCACCGGAAAGTTGTAATTTTCAAGATGGCCGCCAAAACAGTATAATGACAATAATTCACTTAATAGGCTATTCATGCTAGAGCTCTAATTCTGGCGTCTATCCCTGGGTTTAAGGTGGTAAGAAATTCATTAAAACAAATCAAAATGAAATTAACTCATTAGTTTAATGAAAAGACTTATATGAAGTCCCCGATTGAAACACTGGCAGTACAAGAATCAAACACCACTTATTAAATAGGCTACGAAAAATCAAACTGATCGGCGAGACGTAATTGATAGCCTACGGCATTTAATGAAAAGAAAAGCTAGTTTGTTCGGACGCACATTTTTAGGCTAGCCTACAGAATTAATCTTACTTTGTGCTTAACAACATTTTAGCCCAATCCACTATATATCGAACGCTTTTAAATCCGCTTCATGCAACCAGGGCCTCCGAAAGAAGTCAGCACTGGTCGGGAAACAATACGAAAAATGGACCCCATAATATTTTTTAGCAAATAATGCGTTGCATGTTCGTGTTAAGCTGAAATTAGCCTACTTTCCTCAGCATGAAAAGAACTTCGTTCAATGTAAAATCATCGTAACCACTGATTACACTTGCAGCAAAGATGCCATTGAGGCAAACTATTTTGTCTAGAAAGCTTTGTAAACACACAATAGGCCTACAGACAACAAAAATAGTTCAACCAAGAATTTAATTCAAGAGTGTCCAAACTTTTTTCCACGCGAGCCAGGTTTGATAATAAGTGTTCGCAGGCCAACAGCCACAATAATTTTTCTGAAAACTGCAAGTTGAATTTATATGATTTTTGTGTGTCTGCAGGCCAAAAATAACACATTGTACAACAACAGGCGCGGGCCATACAAAAACGTCTCGTGGGCTGGACTTTGGACATGCCTGATTTAATTCAACCCTTTCTGAACTTTTTGCAATGCAAAGTTACGGATCACAGCATCAAATGATAAAATTTTGCGACGTCTGAATTGATGCACAACATGTATAGTTAGGCTCTTCAATCGGTTTTGAATCATAGGCCTACTGGAGCGCAAAAAATTCTTTACAATAATTGCTAAAACCACGTTCTCAAAGCGCAACCGTTGGAGGTAGCTACCAGAACACAAAAAAAATCATAACAAAACTATTTGGAAAAACCTTTCGAAAGTTGCAATCAATGATTCCTTGTGTTGAGATTATGGGGTGGTTAGTTCTGGTTTGCAGCTAAAGTTTGCTGTGTGGCTTTCTGTCAAAAGTACCACCTCATCCAAAATGTCTTGAAAAATGTCATTGTTGTACGGTAGCCTACAAATGGTTTAAATTTGTCCCATATGCCCGCAACTGCACAACAGACATACTGTACGATGAAATTTTCATTGAATTTCAAACTCATCGACGATATGTTTGAGTTTGTTGATACATTTGTCAATTCCAACAACTATCGAATCCTTTGTAATGTAGCCTACGGTAGAATACATTTCCTTCGAATGATTCAGCTAGTTAAGATGAGTTATAAAAGCGTTCTGACGTCAGGAAAAGAAAATCATTTTCTTTTCAATTTATTGAACCATAGAGAAATAAAACATAGTAACTTTAGCGGGTTTAACATACTTTATTTCACACAAAATATAACATAATTAAAATAAAATAAACTCAAACGTTTTCGACACGTACGTGTGTCCTCATCAGGAATTAAATCTGCAATACATAAAATGAAAAATCGTAAGATAAATTTGACTATGCACTGTAACTGTAACGACACTCTGGACTCAAAGTACAAACTGAACAAATGATACGAGAATGATTGCGAGTAAATTATGCGCTAGGAAACAGATCACGTGAGGTGTTGTAGACTACAGGCATTGGACAAAACAATTAGAACACACACAAAAGGAACGATGAGCCACAGGCGAATAACTGCCGGTTGAGAGATGGATTGTTACGTTTGATTCTTAAGGCTTCCATGATCTTAGTCTGAAAATCAGATCTGCCTCGAGAGATGATTTTAAATTGGTCGATCGAGACATTGTAAGTGCACGTTTCACAAGAGGCGATGTGCTCTTTAATGTGCAACAACAATTATGAATTTCAACATTATGCACATTATGAATTCCAACTAGATTTAAGCAACAACATCCATAAACAAAAAACTTAAATGAAGAAAAAACTCACTACCTTTCAAAATCACATCATGAGAAGAATGACTAACAAAAGGCCACTTGACCACACGAAAACAGAAGATCTTTTAACTATGACAAAATTACATCCAATTGCAGCAATAAGTTAATACGGTAAAACCAAAAGTTTTAAAACTGTTCGGCCACACTAACAGATCACAATTCGAAATGAGCAAAGTTTGCATAGAAGGAAAAGCAGAAGGAAAAAGAAAACGTGGCAGACAACCAAAACGATGGCAAGACAACATTTAATCATGGACCGGACTCAACTTGGCGACACTGGGCGAGCTGGCTCTAAATCGCCACTCTTGGAAGCAAATAACTCATGTTAATTGATGCGCAATCTGCTGCAGGCGGAGATAATGACTGATGATGATCCATAAACAAAAAATATACAGGAGTTACTTTCTTTAATCGTGCTTGGACTGATACCTTTGACTTTCCGAGATAACTTATGTTGGATAGGCCTACAACATCCTATGTCTGGCCAACGCAGATTTTGAAGTTAAGGTTCAGTTGTCAAGCAAAAATAGATCCCGCTTAGCTAAAACAGCACCAGTTTTCAAGTTGAAACTATCAATACAATCGAAACCGTTCAGTGATACAGAAATCATTTCAGAAAATGGATGAGAATATGGATTTTGTTCCCGACAATTTTCACCAAATCAAACGTCATATAAAAACCGTTCAAGTCTACTGAATATTACGTCATGGAAATTCCTAAAGCATGTGCCAAAATTGCACCATCGTTCATAAGACCTGTTTGGACCTGTTTGGGCCTGTTTAAACAGGAAATATTACATCAGCTTAAACACCTGTTGGAATGACTTCATAATTGTCTTTCATTTATTGCGTCACAGTTACTTTCTACGTGAATTTGAGATATTGATATCTATTCTGGTCATTCGTAAAATGATTGTTTGAAAGTTGGCCGCACATTTAACTGTTGGCTTAGTGCTTGCTAGCTGGACAAAAGTTCCGTCTTTTATCCAAGTAATCTGTTGTGTAGTGACAGTTTAAGTGGTGTACGCGTTGCACCCCCTCGTTTTTGGTAGCCGTGGGCTAATTTTTACAGAAATACACTGTTTGAAAAGAAGTTCAAGTGTGTGTTTCTTCGGTCATTATATGCAGACGAAAGGATCCGGGAACTTTAAGTTACAATTTTCCCACGAAAAAATTATGGTTTACCGCTGTGACCATAAAAAATAAAAGACGAAGTTGGTTAGTTGGTAGGCTAAGAAGCACTTAGAAGCAAAGAAATAATAAAAGAAGATCTTATTGGTTGGTAGTCTAAAGAAGTAAAGAAAAGTAAAGACATTTCTTCTCGGTTTGGTACAGAAGAAAAATAACTTTGACATTTATTGGCAAGAAAGAAGATTAAAGGCAATCCATCTGTGCTTGAAGATTCAAGTGGAAGAATCCAAGCAAGTTTTGTGGACGTTTGGACTTCACATACTCGTACAGCTATACGGTATCGTGCATTTAAATTCTTTTTTGTATTTTTTACGGTCTTTGCAGTTAAGTTTTTTATAACTACTGTAATTTGTGTGTTTGTGTAACTTAATTTTTTAATTGTTAAATTTAGCCCTAACATTTAATATGTCTACACTCGGTGGCGACAGGGACTCGACCGCCGTCGACTCGACTGAGTTTAAGCCTGATGATGTTCTTTGCGGTCGGGCAGGCCATTCTGGGGAGGGACCCATTAACGATGAGGCTAAGTCAGTTCGAGAGGCCCGGCATCTTAGACGGGATATTTTGACTCAAATTGGGAAACTTTCTGTGGCCCTAGGTTCTTTGAGTGATAAGCAGGAACTGTTAATTTTTAGATCTAAGTTATCTACTTTAGAAGAGGAATTACGGCATTTCCATGCTCTTTTGAGTAAAATTGTTAACTCTGCAATCTTGGCAGAACTTCGTGATAGGGTAGATCCCGAATTTAACTCGTTAAAAAATAACTTCGAACAAAAAGAAAGTGAGTTGTCAGATAGGTTGGATGCTGACATACATCCTGAGGATAGCGCCTCAAATGTAAGCACTAGGATGTCTGAGAGCTCGTCACGGATAGTTGCACAAATTAACCTACAGTTAAGACGAGAGGAGCTCCAGATCCAAGCTGAGGCCGAAGCAAGAGCTGCTGAGGCCATCGCAAGAGCTGAAGCCATACGAGCTGAGGCTGCCGCAAGAGCTGAGGCCATACGAGCTGAGGCTGCCGCGAGAGCTGAGGCCGACGCGAGAGCTGCTGAGGCCGAAGCGAGAGCTGCTGAGGCCGCCGCGAGAGCCGAAGCTAGAGCTGCTGAGTTCGCACTCAAAGACGCTCAGTTGAGGGCCGAACAACGTAAAGAGGTAGTTTTAGCTGAATATCGTTCTGAGTTGGGCTCCCGGCGTAGCTCTAGGAAGGGCTCTTCTAGGCATTCCAGAAGTGAACATCAATCACAGTTTAATTTACCTAACCTTTTCCACACGCCTGTTCAATCCGTAAGTGGACCTGTACAATCCACATGTTTTCCAGCTGTTTCAGGAGGTCTCGGGGCCGCGGCTAAGGATCTTCCGAAGGCTGTAGAGCCAAGGTCTGCAAATTACAACCGAACTCCTCCCCCAGAGCGTACAGGTCACGGGGCCGCCATTAGCAGTAATGCTTTGCCCCCTTCACAGTTTTCAGCGCCGCTAGTTTTTGATCGCCCAGCTACACGTAATTTGGGTGGTTGTGAGAGGCGTATCGTGTCTCCTGATTTTAACGTATGTGAGGATCGTGATCGGGCTGTGCATGTGACTGAGCCCACTCAGCCCATTAAGGGATATAGCTTGTCTTCTCCCGCTAAATCGAGTTCTCAACAGCAGGATTGCTTTTTTGAATACCAAAATAGTAGGACGTTCTTCGATAAGGCGGCCTTGATTGGTTACGATGGTAATAATATGCCATTTGTCTTCTTTAAAAATCGTGTTATGGCCTTGATGGCAGCTTCGCCCTTTAAGGGAACTCGTTTGACTTTGTTGCAAGCAGCTTGTGTTAGAACAGCTGCACAAACGATTGCTAATTTGGTTTCTGACACTCCTGGCTTGTCAGAGGAAGACAGGATAGAAATGTCGTTAGCTCGCTTGTCCCAACGTTTTGGGGTTCGTGGAGGTCTTTTCGCAGAACCAGAAATTAGAAAGTATCGCTATGGTAGCAAATTGACTTCTATCTCTTCCAGTGATTTGAAAGAGTTTAAAGATGAATTGTCGCAGTGTTTGCTTTACGCGAAAGCTTATGGTCAGCGTGATAAATTAGAAGGACGTTTTGTTTTGGATTTGGCTAAGCGACTCCCGTTTGACGCTAAGCAGCGTTATCTTGACTTTTTAGGTGATCAGTATGGTAGCACTGAGGAACCTACCTTTCAGAGTTTGTTTGATTTTGTAGTACGGGAGGAAACGCGCAAGTCGACTGATTTTAGCATTATGCTAATGGGCGATTCTGGTGAGTCGCAGCATTTTAAAAAGTTTGGCAAAGGAAAATTGCCTTCATGTCCGGTTAGGCAGACGTCGGTAAAGCCCCATGATAATGTGATTTCAGGGAGTTCGCAGTACTCGACTGCTGTTGGCGCACCGCGCGGCGGTGTGGCCAGACATAGTGACATACCGGCGTGTTTTTGTTGTTCGTCACGTGGTCAAGTTGAATATCATTTTTTGTCTAATTGTAAAGAATTTTTGCGCTTGACACCTAAAGATCGGAGAGATGTCATTGTGAAAGCTGGCAAATGCTTGAATTGTTTGCGCCAGCATATGGTTAGAGACTGTAATCATGCAAATAACTGTCGTAAGTGTGGACCTACCAACGATAGGAAACACTATTTTCTTCTGCATGATTTTTATGTGACGTCACGTGATTCTCTGGATTCGGTCGGTAAAGATGATGCTGGTGCCAGAGTTCCTGTGCGTAATGTTAAGATTGGAAATGTTAAAGCAGCCTTTAACCGCGTTACTGCTGCTCGTGTTTTGAATCCAATGACTGGCAAATCGAAGTTGGTGTATTGTCAGCATGATCCTGGTTCGCAGTTGACCTTTGTTTCGAGTGACTTGGTGTGCGAACTTGGTCTTAAACCGTATGATAAAGCGTCGTTTAAAATAGATACTCTGGCTGGTCAGAAACCTACTTGTGCTGACCTTGTTAAACTCAACATCCAGTCGTTAGAGACTGATGAACTGTTTTGTGATATAACCTCGGTGGTTAACCCAGCTTGGGCTGACGATGTTAAAACTTTACCTCATAAACAAGATTTAAGTGGTTTCCGTCATTTTCATGACGTGAATATGTTTCATTTGAATGATTGTAGTACTGTAGATGTACTGATTGGCAATGACAACGCTTATTTGATGTGGGCAAAAGAAGAACGTGTTGGTGAAAATCGCAGTGAACCGCATGCTTTACTCACTCCTCTCGGTTGGTTGGCTTGTGGTGGTAAGTCACCCTTAGTTGAAAGCGTTGCTAAAGTGTGCAGAGTGCAGACGTCTTCAGAGTCGGATGTCATCTCTGGCTTTCAGCGTAAAATTGAGTCTCGTGATATGGAAATAGCAGACCTGAATAAAGTCATTCAGGATTTGACTTTGCAAAATGAAACCTGTGAATTGTCTCGCAATGATATTTTGGCTAGAGAACTTGTCGAACCGAATATTGAGTTGAAAGATGGTCGATTTGAGATACCTGTTCCGTTGAAGGAAGATATTGATCTACCTAACAATTTTGTGTTGGCGTCAGATAGAGCTGCTGCTTTAAGAAAGAAAGCTTTAAAACAACCTGAACTTCGTGATTTCCTTACTGACACCATGAAAGATCTTAAATCTAATGGCTATATTGAGCGCGCGGGTGAAGCAGGAAATGTCAAGGGATTTGAATGGTATTTACCATACTTTGTGACGTCACAATTAAAAAAGCGCATTGTTTACGATGGCAAGTCTGAATTTCGAGGAACTTGTGTTAATGATGGAATGTTTTCGGGTCCTGACTTGTTAAACCCTCTGGTAGATGTCTTGGCTAGATTTCGGCTTGGTAGATTTGGTCTCATGGCTGATGTGACTAAATGCTTCTTTCAAATAAAGTTACCGGAGTCGCAAAGGGATTTGTTTCGTATATTGTGGTTTGAAGATGATGACCTTGAAAATGGTAGGATGGTACCATTTCGTTTTTGTGTACACCCTTGGGGAATAAAGAGTAGCCCGTATATCGCTTGCTTGGCTATAAAGAAAATGATCGAGCAGAATCCCAGCAGTGCTGGTGAATTGACTCTCTGCAATATTGCAAATAATATGTACATGGATGATTTTATATTTTCGGCTGATAGCTTAGAGGAAGCTCAGCAAATCACTCATGAATCAATTGCTTTGTTTGATAGCCGTGGGTTTAAACTTGTTAAGTGGAGTGCTAACAAGGAGTCTATGATTGTCTTGTCAAATTTGGATAATGAGATGCTTTCACCTTTGATTCGTGACATTGACTTTCAGACTGAAAATATGACTTTGCCATCAGCGAAGACATTGGGTTGTGTGTGGCAAACCGAGTCTGACGAGATGCGTATCGCATGTTCCTTAAAGCCCTTAGCTAAACACACGCGCCGAAGTATGCTCAGTCAGCTTGGACAAAATTTTGATCCGCTAGGCTTTGGAGCGCCATTTTTTCTAAAAGCACGCCTTATACTTCAGCAATTGGCGATAGACAAGTTTGATTGGGACACCGAGGTCCCTGATAGCTTTGTTAAAGAGTGGGAGTCGTGGCTTCGCTCTTTGGACCTGCTTAAGGATTTTTCGTTACCGAGATGGTATTTTGCAAACTCTGGTGTGTGCAGTCCTGATGATATTGTTTCATATCAATTGCATGGGTTTAGTGATGCTTCGAATCAAGCTTTCTCTTCTGTTGTTTACTTACGTAGACTGGTTAACGGAGTTCCGAGTGTGTCTTTCGTTCTGGGTAAATCTACCATTGTTGTAAAAAATCAGTTTTCTTGGCCGATAGCTAGGAAAGAGCTTGTTGCCGCTTTAAATACAGCAAGACTCGTGAAGCAGGCCTACGAGGCATTGAAGATGCCCGACTGCAGTAAGTATTTTTGGTGTGATTCTCGGACTGTGTTGCAGTGGGTTAAGAACCCTGATTTACGTTTGAATAAGTTTATTACGCGTCGAGTTGAGCATATTTTATTGTTGTCTGGAGCCCAGGATTGGCGTTTTTGCCCTACCGATATGAACCCAGCTGATGTTGGCACAAGGCCAAATCTTATTACAAAGAAAGAGTTTCGAGAGTTGTGGTTAAATGGTTCTAGTCTTCTCTATCAGTGTGAAGAAATTCCATCTGTAGAAAACCCCACTCCAGTACCTGTCCATAGCCTATATCTTCGTGACGAAGAGGGGTCGCTTGACGTTGGACAGGGTGGCCTTCACAGATTGATCGAGGCCGCACCTTCTTTGTATGTTATGAAAAAGAGAATTGCTTATTTGGTTGCTTTTGTTGAATTTTTGTGCTGTAAAACGAAAAAGCGTAGCTTTATGAAGCCAAAACTGGACGCCTCTTATCTTGATAGAGCCTTAGACTTAACTGTGAAGTTTGTTCAGAAAAGCGTGTATGGCGATGTGTTACATTTAATGACCAAACGATCGCCGGATGCACTTGAGGAAGTGATAAAGCGGGGTAGTGTTGGCGCTTCGCAACGTGAGAAGGAACGCTTGAAAGGATTGCGTTCACTTAAAAAGTACAGACCTTGTGTAGATGATGCTGGTGTAATCCGCATTGAAGGGCGCTTAAGTAATTCTCCCGAGATTTCTCTAGAAGCAAAGCATCCGATTGTTTTGCCTTCGAAGCACCCCTTCACTAGGCTTGTTGTACTGTCGCATCATAATCGAAATGCGCACTGTGGAGTACAGCACACTTTGTTGTCTACGCGACAGAAGTTTTGGATCGCTAATGGTAATGCTTCCGTGAAGAGGTATCTTAATGATTGTGGTGTATGTGCGATTGAGAAAGCTCGGCCTATAAGGCAGCTCATGTCTGATTTACCTTTGTCTCGCACAACTGCCCATAGGAAACCCTTTTTTGATTGCGGCTTGGACTATCTTGGACCATTGACCTTTGTTGAAGGTAGGAGTCACAAAAAAGCTTGGGGACTCTTATTCACATGTATGGCATCTCGCGCTATTCATGTTGAGCTGGTTACGTCATTGTCGCTGAGTGATTTTTTACTTGCCTTTACAAGGTTTACAGATTTACGTGGGCAGGTTAATGCTATCTATTCCGATAATGGAAGTACCTTTCAGGCAGCATCTAAGAAGTTACCCGAGTTGATAGAATCAGCTGAATTTCACAACGCCCTGAGACAGAGAGAGATAAACTGGGAATTTATACCTCCGTATGCTCCGGCGCAAGGTGGCGCCTGGGAGGCAATGGTTAAACAATTTAAAATTGCATTTTTTCACATTTTGGACTCTTCAATACGTAAGCCCAGTTTTATTGAACTGCTTACGTACACAGGTAGTGCCGTTCGGATCGTGAACGAACGCCCTTTGGTACCTTTGAGTGACGACCCTAGGGATTTTACTGTCATCACCCCTGCCTCACTTTTGACCCCATACTTAGACCCATACTGTGCTGTTGGGCAACCACATGATCGTGACCAATTAAGAAGGGATTATCGGTTCAATTTGTCACTTTCTCAGCAGTTTTGGAATAAATGGATCGATTTTTACTTGCCAGGTCTTCAGGGCCGGAAAAAATGGCTAAAAATGGCCGAGAATTTGGAGCCTGGTCAACTTGTAGTGGTAGGTTCTCTCCAAGACATTGGTAAACGTGGGAAGTATCAACTTGGGAGGGTGCATGAGGTAGTTCCACAAATTAGGAAAGGGAAGCCTGTGGTTCGTAGAGCCAAAGTTGCCGTCTGCAACTATGATGAGAGTACAGGGAAAGTAAAAGTAGACTACGTGTTGAGGGATATTTCGTGCCTCGCCCCCGTAAAGAACACCTAAGTGTTAGGGTTTGAGCCTGGTTTTGTCTGCGGTGGCCGACCCTTGTCTGAGCCCGGAACAGTCGGTTATTAGCGCAACCATTGTATATAGCGTCATTTAGCGTGTACCTATGGTACCAATTTCATGTATCGTCGTGTTTATTCTTATTGCTGTTCATTCTTTGCATGCCCTTTGTATTTGCGTATTAACTTAAACGTGAGTGATTCAAACAATTTGTGTATCATGTGTTTTTATTCATTGGCTCACAATTGTCGTCATTTCTTTTTAGTTATGCCATGTCAGACTGTCATAACTAGGGGCCGCTATGTTCCCGACAATTTTCACCAAATCAAACGTCATATAAAAACCGTTCAAGTCTACTGAATATTACGTCATGGAAATTCCTAAAGCATGTGCCAAAATTGCACCATCGTTCATAAGACCTGTTTGGACCTGTTTGGGCCTGTTTAAACAGGAAATATTACATCAGCTTAAACACCTGTTGGAATGACTTCATAATTGTCTTTCATTTATTGCGTCACAGTTACTTTCTACGTGAATTTGAGATATTGATATCTATTCTGGTCATTCGTAAAATGATTGTTTGAAAGTTGGCCGCACATTTAACTGTTGGCTTAGTGCTTGCTAGCTGGACAAAAGTTCCGTCTTTTATCCAAGTAATCTGTTGTGTAGTGACAGTTTAAGTGGTGTACGCGTTGCACCCCCTCGTTTTTGGTAGCCGTGGGCTAATTTTTACAGAAATACACTGTTTGAAAAGAAGTTCAAGTGTGTGTTTCTTCGGTCATTATATGCAGACGAAAGGATCCGGGAACTTTAAGTTACAATTTTCCCACGAAAAAATTATGGTTTACCGCTGTGACCAGATTTCGAGAATATGGATGATCCATCAACTGTCAATAGCCCAAATGCACAGACAAGTGTAGAAGATAAATTGACGGACACTAGTGAAAAAGAGAGTGACAGTGAAGACTCTACTGACAGTAGTGACCTAACAGCCAGAAGCTCATTCAAAGGAAGAAACGGCCGTGTGTGGGTTACCACGTGTCCCCAACCATCAAGAACACGTGCATGTAATCTTAGACACACCACCGAGGGACCTGTCGGTGCTGCGAAAGACGTCCAAAATGAAGTAGACGCTTTTGCTTGCTTTGTTGATGAAGATATGCTAAAGCAGATTGTCAAGCATACTAACGAACGTGCAAGAAGAGACTTGAGAACAAAGGGCAAAAATACAAATGAATGGAAGCCAGTTGACTTGTGTGAAATCCGGGGAATTGTTGGTCTTCTCTATCTCATCGGTGTGTATCGTTCTCAACACGAATCTCTTCGCTCGTTGTGGTCATCTGGCCCGTCAGGAAGAGCGCTATTTCCCGCTTCTTTCGGCCGTAATCGGTTTGAACAAGTTGTAGCAAATCTACGCTTTGACAGTCGTGAAGATCGTAACACGGATGATAAGTTTGCTCCTTTTCGAAAAATGTGGAAACAGTTTAAAATTGCAGAAAACATTATGCTGAAATTGCGTATGCAACCGTAGATGAACAACTGATACCATTTCGAGGTCGCTGTAGGTTTAGGCAATACATGCCCATTGCCCAGCAAGCCGGACAAGTACGGAATGAAGCTCTTTTTGTTGTGCGACTGCCCCACAGGCTACACATTTAATGGGATGCCATACATTGGACGCCAAGGAAATCAGAGAAACGTTGGCTTGTCGCTGATGTTGTGAAATTTCTTTCTAACTCACTGCAGTTTTCTGGAGTCAACACAACAACTGATAATTGGTTCACCAGTTACCAGCTTGCTGCTGACTTACTTCAGAAACAAATCACCTTGCTTGGTACAATGAGAAAAAATAGGCGAGAATTTCCCGTTGAATTTGCAACAAGAAAGACAAGAAGAGTTGGATCAAGCTTGTTTGGCTTTAGTGACAGGCAAACGTTAGTATCGTATGTGTAGAGGAAAAACAAAGTTGTAGTTTTACTATCAACTATGCATAATGATAACAAAGTTGATGCAGATAAAGGTTTGCCTGACATGACAAAAGACTATAATGCTACTAAAGCAGCTGTTGACAAAGTTGACCAACTTTGTCACAACTACAGTGTGCAGAAAAGGACAAAGCGCTGGCCACTTGCCTACTTCTACAACTGACTCAATATTGCTGGTATCAATAGCATGGTGGTCTTCCGAGCTAAATTTCCAGGAAGGGAAAAAAAAGCAAGCCGTCGACGCCGAATATTTCTGGAAAACTTAGGTATGAGTTTGCTTCATCCATGGCTACAACGTCGAGTGCAAGTAAAACAACTTCCAAGAGCTGCTAAACTATCGCTGCAAAAATGTGGATACAAATTTACCATAGGACCTTTGGAGATGCCCTGCTTGGACAAAATGTGTCCGAGATACTCTACCTGAGGTTGTGCAAACTTACACTTGTCCTTTCTACACCTCAGGCCTTTTGAGTGAAGTCGATGGAGGAGCCGTCTAAGATTCTAGAGATGCTCCTCAGCAGTAGTGCCACTGACAAGAATGTCGTTTCGGTGGACTGCGACCCCTGGAAGGTCGTCCATGATCTTCTGAAAATAACCTGGAGCAGAAGATATGCCAAAAGGTAAAACATTTTGTAAATGTACGCCACGGTGAGTGCTTAATGCGAGTCGTTTTCGACTGTCAGGACCAAGTCGAATCTGATTGTAGGCATCAGACAAGTCTATTTTGCTGAAACCATACCCACCACCCAACTTTTGCATTAAGTCTTCTGGTCAGGGTAACGGGTGACGATGAGTCTCCAGGGAAGGGTTCACTGTGACTGAATAATCGCCACATATGCGTAACTTGGCCTTCGCTTCTGAAGAGTTTGAAGGCTTACGGACTGGAACAACCGGTGTGCCCTAATCGCAAAACTGAAGTGGTGTCCATACACCACGTGCAATACCCGACTCATAGGCTTGTGCTAAGTCCTCCTTTAGCGCGAAAGGTACAGGCCTAGGTTTGAGAAAAACAGGTTTAGCATCAGACTTAAAATCTATGTCTAGTTCATAATCTCGTAAGCACCCGAGTTCAGGCTTAAAAACATCTTTGAACTCGTCACATAAGAGGGAACATGCATTCTCCAGACCCTTATCAGGCTTGTCGCATGACTGGATACTCTGTAAAGTAGAATTGTTAGACAGAAGGAACTTATCGATAGAAATTCCTAAAGACGAAATTGCATCACGACCTAGCAAGTTTAGTCCTTTGACGATCGTGACTACAAAAGGAATATTATCTGATCTTCCCGTGGAAGGACAAGCTACCTGGGCCGTGAAAGAACCCGTGATTGGTACTAAATGCTCGGTAGCAGATTGGAACTGCGACACTAATGCTTGCAGTTGAGGTGCGTCTACCCGAGTCCAGACGTCATTGGCAAGGAAATTTCCATTTGTAGCAGTGTCCAGTTCTACGTGTGTGGTTACCGAATTAATGGAGATCGGTACTTCCAACTTTGAATTTTGAGGTTTTCTGCAAGAACTAGAGAGCATGTTAATTTCCTCTATACAATTTACCTTAGAAGGTTTGAATTGTCTAGCTTTCTTTCGACAAACACTTTGTAAGTGTCCCGTAATATTGCAGAAATGGCAGGTGGCTTTCTTAAACCTACAGTCATTGGCGTTGTGGTTGGAATTACCACAACGATAGCATTCTTTTTTTTTAGAAGTAAAGAAAGTACCTGTAAGTTGCCTAGCTTTTGGAGGTTTGTTGATGGTCCTTACTTTCGCAACCGGAGCTGGTGGAGTGCCGTAAACAGTTTCTTTGGCCACCTTGGCTGCCTCTTCGGTTTCTGATGCTACATCCACCGCACGTTTGAAAGTAAGTTCATCAGCTCTGATTTTGAATAGCGCTTTAAGTACCGCCTCGTTACCTATTGAACAAATAAAACGAGTACGTAAAGCTTCGTCCAATGGATTTGAAATGGACGAGAAGTCACAGGTGGCAGCTGCTTGGCGTATGCGGACGGCTAGTTCTTGAGCCGTTTCACCGGGCTTGCGCTTCATCTCGTTCCAGAAACGGAATCGCTCTCTCACGATGAAGCGTTTTGGGTCGAATTGTTGAGCCATATAATCTGTAATTTCCGTCATGGTGAGATCGTTGACTTACTTGGGGTTTGTTTCCTGCGCAGCCAAATTTGTTAACATTTTGTAGATTGTAGGTGATTGATTGGTGAGAAAAACCTGCGGCATTTTGTCTTGTGCGACTGAATGTGCCGCTACAAACGTGCACGAGCACGCTGGGAAATTTACTTACAAAATACAAAAAAAATTGTTTGTTTATTTATTGGCCGCTGCGAAAAATATGTACAATAAATCAAAACACAATGTACAGTAAAACTGTTGAAAAGTTTACAATAAAAAAAAAAAAAAACGGGTAAAAAATGATGGTAGCATCACAGCAGCGGGAGGCTGCGAAGTGACCGTTCAAGGTCTTCAAGTCAAGCAGCCACCCTTAACTCATCAATGATAATTATAATTGAATGGTTACATGCTGAGTTACATGCTGAGCTTGAATGGTTACAAAAAAATTGCCTCTGTATGCAGAAACACCAACGAACGGCTTCTCCAAACCATGCGGCAAATGTGCACTTAAGCGGTAACCATGGAGCGCATAAGCCTATGATAAAAGAATGTACCTCTATTAAATGTAAACCCAACAAAAATTTCAGTCTTAAACAAAAATTAACTTGCCAAAATTACGGAATCTGACGCTACATTGCAACGTGCGCTATATGTCACGTACACTATGTAGGCCAAACCATCACAAAGTTTTCCACACGTTGGGCCACACACAGATCTATTTGGAACAGTTTTAATTACTCTAATAAATCCGGTGACAAAGCAGCATTATTGAAAAATTATGGAAAATTCCACAACAGTGAACTAAAAAAGAATCCAGCTCTGGCAGACTGCTTTGTTGTTACTTTCGCCGAACAACCCAGCAAACAATTTTTAGACATCGCTGAAGATAAATAGCTACATAAAATCAAAGCCACCATTAACATACAAAAATTGATTCGACCAACCACTTAGTCTGTTTTGGTTAATCCTATGTCATCAGCAACCTCCGACCCCTGTAGTGTAGGTTATTCAACCATGCCCATTCACACTTTATTCTTTTTGCCGTTATATCAATGTAAACTTATGGCAGTGGACTGTAATCTAAATTGCGTTTTTCTTTGTATTCGTCTTGTTGAACGATTGTAATTTACTAGATGGACGATAACGTTCATGTATTTCTTGAATTTGTACCAGTATATTGTTGAAAATCGTGGCAGAACATCAGTTTCAGATTTAGGCTTGCAGGTTTGATTTTAATTTCATGTAACCATTTATTTAAAATAGAATTTGTATGCGTGTTGATAATATCGGAGTTTGCTTTATTTGTTCGTTTTACGTATTTTTTCAAATTATCTTTTTTACATGTGCTAGCTGAAGATGCTATTAGCCTACTATAGCGAAATCGATTCTTACTTAATAAATAACACCAAGAGGTTAGATTGTTGTGCAAATGCCAGCATTTGATGAATGCAAAATAGCAGTACCTCTTCCAATAAAATTCCAAAACAAAACTTCGTTCCTAAACTTTTCATCAAATTTTCCTATAATTCAACTGATGATCCACTGGGATGCACGGTGTGACAAAACATTTTAAATAAAGTAAACAATATCACACCAAATCAGAAGAATCGGTTTATTTAAATACAGAGCTTTCGCCACACAAGTGTGGCTTCATCAGTATAAACTTATTCAAATAGAATAAATACCTCTTCCAATAGTCTGCCCACAGTTCATTGTTGGTGGCATCAAACGTTGCGAACTTAGGTAAAGATACTTGTTGCTGTATTGTTGTTAGTTGTGGTCTTGAAGTTTGAGCTCGTATTTCTCGTAGTTGTTCAAGGTGGCGCTTTTCTTGGTTGGCAATTTGATCTTAATGACGCTGTTCTTGGTGACGTTGTACTTGTTCTTGGTGACGTTGGCAATTTGTTGTTGCAGAACTTCGATAAGTTTCTCCATGTTTTCTAAACTCCTGTAGAAATTCTGTAAAAAATCCTGTCGACGACACCGCAGCTTACATTTAATATAAAATAAGCAACAATAATAGTAGTGGCCAACCAAGTGAGAAAACCATTTACCTCTTGTACTTACTAATAATAATGTTATGATTTTATTTATTGTCGCTCTACAACAGCTAAGGTCTTTTAGCGACAGGGCTCATTTTTAATTTGTATCAGGTTTACGATGTTATATCACATTATTACCCAACTCATTCTCACTGTGCTATGCAAGATAGAACACAATCGGTACCGTTTTTAAAGTCTTTGGTTTGACCCGGCCTGGAATCGATCTCAGATCTACCAGCACCAGAGCCGAAGGCGAAACCACTCGGCCACTGAGCTGGTTCTTGTACTTACTGATTCATTATATAAAAGCAACACAATATATAGTAAGAAAGAAACGCAAATTGATTACACGCGTTGGTGGTAATCAATTCCAGCGCCTGTAGGCTACCAGAAAACGCTGAACGTTATTATGTAGTGAGGCAGGTCACAAGTTACATAAAATCAACGTAAATAAAATGACGACTATAACACCTCCCCCGATAATTTTTATACACAAAGAAAAATATGAACAAGATACCGAATTAAACAATAAAACTCAACGTCGGAAACGAGCCGTAGGTCTGCGGCGACGGCTCGACCTTCGTGGGTTGTGTGGCCCGAATTCCGGTACAATCGGTGTGTCGTCCTCGTCCGAATCCGCTCGAGCTGAGGTGGAGACAGGGGAGGAGTCGACTGTTGGTGCAGGAGTTTCTCCCGGCTCCTGGTCCTCCGATGATGCATAGCGAGGTTGCAGTTGGTCCATATGGTGCCTCCATGTCGGACCATGTGGCAGCAGACGTACCAGGAAGATTCGGCTACCCTGTCGCTTAATCACCTCAGCTGGAACCTAACAAGGATCCTGGCTCCGTCGTGGAGTGAATGATGGCGCGTAACAGGGATCTCCCGGTTTGAAATGTCGTTTTGTACCTTCGGAGGCGTCCGCGTTGTGAGGGTTTTGTCTTGGTACCAATTGAGACAATGTGGGGAGAAGCGTGTCGATCTTTTTTGTTTGTTTTTCATATCTTTATCCTGCATTGCGGGAAAGCGGACTTGAGCGCTATGCATCGGTGTACGCCTTCCGACGTACACATGACCCACGCTGCAGCCGACGGCAATGTCTGTTTCCTGTTCTGTTGTCTACTCTACTTATGACTTAAATTTAGTACTACCCATTACTCGAAATCGATCACTGGGTAGAGGCAATTATCGTAAAGTTTCTTGCCCAGAGAAACAACAGCAAGTGCGGGTAGTTGGAGTCGAACATGCAGGTTCTCGACTGCGAGCTCAACGCGCTAACCACTCGGCCACTGCTGGTTCGAATCTGACGATGGTTGAGTAATTGGCTTGGAGAAAAGCCACTCGGAGTGGGCGTGCGTCGATACTGCTGTAGGAATTCCAAGACGGCTTGTTTCGGGGGCAGGGAAGATTTGTGAAGTGCTTGCTTTGCCTGCGAGTGTGGCACGAAAGTTTCAATGTTTTTGTGTGAAATATTCATTCAAAAAGTTTTAAAAAGTAAAGAAAAAAGTGTTATTTTTATTTGTAGTTTTTTTTTATAAAAGCAAATGTATGTTTTGCCCTGCCTTCTCCTACCGAAGAACACTAGGCTAATCGCTGCATCGCCAAATTTTGTTTCTTTAAAAAAACTGAATAACCTATAACTTTGTTCGAACAAAACACACAGCTTTAACACTTTGCTCCTCAAAGGGAGGCCAGATTTGGCCCCCCCCTCATATTTCCTTTAATTATTTGAAGCACAGTAACGCCATGCACTTGGTTTTTCTTGACTTTTCCTAAAATTGCCAGGCGGATCTGATGATATTAAATTTGATGCTAAAAGTTGTGTAGTTTTCTTGTAAATTCAAGATTTTGGTGAATTTTTGCTATTTCTAGCTAACTTCCAGCAAAGCGTGAAATGGATTACATTGCGATAACAAGCCATAAGCTCATAATTGCTTCGTGCATCGATATGCGCGAGCAGAGAGAAACATCCTCTTGCTTTCCTTTGTTTGGTTTGACCTCAATAATACAAAGCGCGTTATTTCTTATGCTACAAAGAAAAGCCAGTGATCGCAAAGCTGTTAATTAGAAACAATAATAGCAAGCTTTTTTGCGTTATCAGCACTACAAAGAAGAATAGCAATCCACGATCAAAATAGTAGGCTATGGAGGCCACAAACTAGTCAAAACAGTTGTTTCAAGCAGATAATATTCATTGACGAATAAAAAACGTTACAATAAGAAATCTTCTCTTGGATAAAGACACGAAAACCTGGTTTCGAAATAAACGTTCAATGGAAATGCTCTTATTGACAAAACTTGCAATTGAGGAAATGTATCACTGCAAATGCTTTTGGGAGAAGCCGGAGAAATAGCGTTTTTGCAAACAGTAATTGTGAGATACACTCAAAATTATGAGATAGGCTCCATTTACACGTAGCAGCTAACTCGATGGCGTCCCTTCACTGCTTTATGTCGCCTACTTGTTGTTATGTCCTGTATTTTTGTTTCACAGTGCACTGTGTTTTGTTCCAAAGAGCGCAAAATAAAGATGATAATGCCTCATCTACATTACAAAATATTTTGTAATGTAGGCCTACAAACAAAATGTACAATGTACACAATGTACATTACAAAATATTTTGTACTGTAGACGAGGCATAAATTTAGGCGTCACATAAGACAAACAACAAATCAGCTTTCTTCATCATTGATTCAACATCTGAATACGTTGCGCCAATGTATAAGAGGCCGGCTATTGTGAAGACCCGCCATTTATAAACGATCCGATTATACCAAAAGTGGGACAAACTAGTGGATCAAAGAATGAATAAATAATGCTGAGAAAACTAAATCTAAGTGACGAACAATACCGATGTCTTCATTTATCTTGGAAAAATGCTGCCTAAACTTATCAACAAAAAATACAGTAAATAACGGCAAGGATCCCGAAAGCAGAATTTGCTCGACTTTGGCATGAATTTAGTCAGACATCTACAGTAATAATTCCACACATACAATAACGGGCTCTCAACTGCTGTAAGATACATAATAATCAACCTGGTTCTGGGCGATTTGTGTAACAGTTTAGGGGAAGACACTACTTGAAATGATGCACCACACAAAAGATTTTCAATGAAGACTGAGTCTAAAAACCGATGTGGATAGTGCTGCACAATAACTTCAAGTTTAGGACAGAAGAGGCACAAAATATCACGATAAAAATAAAGACCTTGTGGGAAATTTTCGAGAATCATAACACGATGCAAATACCATAAACGCTTAGTTTGCATGCTGCTCTAAGCTGGCCGGCAACCACAAAGGTAGACAATAGCCTACAGGCAGTTTATAATTCGATAACAGCGCAATAAACATTATAAATACGTAAACCGACAATTTTCTTTTACAAACATTTTACGTCTAATAGTAAATTTTCCCCCAACAATTTTTTGTGAAGCACTTGCAAACCACGGTTTTGTAAAATAATTCATCATTATTATTTTTTACTTCTCGGATATTGTAAAACGTCATCAGCAAAATCACAAAAAAACATTTCATTACTTCAATGTAGTAGGCCTAAGAATTTTTTATAGAATTGTAGCCACGTTGTTTCAACAAAGAAGCCATTTTTTAGCAATGTAAAGTTATAGAAAATAATTTGCAATCATGCAAATGGCTGGAAAGAATCTAGGAAGTCTTCTCACAATCTGGCACAAAATGATTATGTTTATTGTATCTCAGTAAAATGTTTTACGACAAACTTTGAAGCTTCGTTATAATCATTTTTATCTTTGAAGTCAAACGTTATTTTTTTTTGGCCAGAAACATAATCACTGCCTTGCTGACGTTGTCGCTTTTACGCGTATTTTTAGTGCTTCAAACAATAAGGACCCAGTCAGCAATCCAGTCCTTTTACATTGATTCAACATTTGTAAACGTTAAATTTATGTAGATTTGCTGACTGTGGGTTATTTCACATTTCCTTTGTTTACGCATGTTCCTCAATTCGCTGTTGCATTATTTCGACGCTGGCTGACTAAAAATGTATTTTCAAATTGATTGACACAATCTTCAATAAAAAGTGAGCTTCGAACTTAGCTTTGTTGATGTAAATGCTGTATTTTTTGTGGATGTAATTTATGAGTCATGTTTATAAACACCCGTAAGCGAAATGACTTATGATGTGGCCTGCATGATATTTGTGATGCGACTTGACACAAATCCACAATTTCAAAAGCACCTAATTTGAACTTAGAAATTTCAGATTATTTCAACAACTTGTTCAATTGTCTTCTCTCTACTAAAAATATTCATACTACAAACTCAATTGTAGACCTAAAATACACAAACGAAGATGTAAACAGCTATTCAAGCAGGCTAAGGTGTTACTTATGAGAAATTTGGTTCCATAAAACTAGAAGCTAGCCATGAGTTTCGGAATGCATTAGTTTAGGATAAAAATGTAAGACAACAAACGCAGTTTTGTTTTTTTCAAATTCGTGTAACAATATTACTCTGACTGTAACTATTTTAGAATCAGTGAGTAGCTTACAATAAGATTTGCTCGCAAGTCGTAAATTCTAATCAATGCAATGATTCGGCACACCGCACACACACTTCGTGCGTTCGATCGAGCTCTTTGTTATTTAGAAGTTTGCATGAAATCGGATTAGCACGGTTAATTAAAGGCGGCAAGTTAAATCAAAATTGTCGTTTTTGGGTACCTTTGCAAAAATTGAAATATCAAGTTTAACATATAAAATTTTAAAATAATGACTTTTCAAACTTATAGACAAATGATTTGCTTTCACACCAGTGCAACTTCTGTTGAAATAGCATCAGCGGATAACTCGTAACAGCTGATTGAATTTGATCCAAAAACGGCCCCCCCTTGAGCAGTTAACTTCCAAAAAAACGTTGAAAAGCAAAGGGTTAATGCCTAGAAGGAAAGCTCACGTTGACACAGGACGCTGGAAAATCCTTCATGTTTTGATATAATTATGCATACATGTACTAGACATACAACAAACATCTAACATATTCAGATATGAGACGAATAAACTTCCGGCACCGCACATAAATTTGAAAACACAACTAATATAGAGTACGTCATAAACTAATTTTTTGTCTAAAATGTCACGGATTTGATTACTTCACAATCAAACACAGATTTATGGTATAGTGAAAATTGTAATCTTATGTGGCATACCCGCATACTTATGATGCGTCTGTGTTAAATTCAGCAAGTTCCTATGATTCAGCATTGGTGTTGCAGCCTATCTATATAACTAGTAAACTTACAACCCGCCATAATACAGTTCTGATATTGAGATGCCGCGGGTAACGAAAATCACACTAAAGAAATGCAATGAGCTGAAGCATTAGGCCACACAAAGACTTGAAGATAACACAAAACTGTCATGGAGTGAGCGATTATAATGTGAAGAAGTGAAATTATAATTGCATAAAAATACAACACAGTTAAGGTGAATGCAATGTGCAGTAACTTAACGACCTGAAAACACAAGCCTTGCCAACGTGCAAACTAATGCATAACGATTTAACGATTAGTTGATGTACAGTAATTTAAATTTCGAAGTATCAGCTAAAACTCTTTGCACTGAAGGTGATGAGAAACTAAAGTGCGATCACAAACTTCAAATCACTATAAAAATCCTGGTTTCACTTCAAAAAAGAGCTAAACATCTCTTCGTTACCAGATGCTCTGTTCGGATTTTCATTCCAAGTGCCAAAATCTATTTGCGTAGTAAAAGTAGATCAAGTCACACAAAATATACACATAGACCATATTTTTTATTTATCCATACTACAAGCAAGCAAACTATACTACCGATTCTGACGAGTATCAAGCCTCACAGATAAGCCTCCAATCAAATTTGAAGCTGCAAGTTGGAATACCCTGTGTGTATATAGATCGCCATGTGGAGTAACTGCCAAGCTATCAAGTATGATTTTAGAAGTTTTTGTTTTTTGTACATTATTAAAACACATCCACAAAAAGTAAACAGACCCATTGACTAGTTTACAATAATGTAATTGTTTCCTGACAGTAATTGTTTCTTGACAGTAATGCTATAAAAATGAAAGTTTCACACAGTGAAGATTTTTTTTCAGTGTGGTTAAAATTATGAATTTGAAACGCTAACTAATAATTTGAGGGCATTATTTTACGTCTTTTTAGCGTTGTGTATCTGCTGCATGCCACAGTGCGTTTGTGTGTCGTGATTAAGTGCATCGCTTGAAGCATTTCTAACCACACTGGGTTAGTTCTATGTTCAAAATTAAGGTATCTTCAGAGGTGGTTTTGTTACAGAAGAGCTGCTAATGGGTTTATCATACCGTCAAAGTTTCAAAAAATCAAAATTTGTAGTTATCGGATAGTTCCAACGTTTTGATGCAAGGTTCGTTGATGATCCCGTATTTTGAACTTTACTGGGGTAAGGTTTCAAACTCAACCTGGTGGCAACAACCACATCATGTAGTCGTCAAGATTACGGTGGTTCTTCTATAAGTAATAGTCTACAAATAAGGACAGAGTGAAACTGTTTACCAGGCACTTTATTTAAAGTCTACAAATGTCTATTTTTTGAAATACCCGCTGCAAAGGTTATTCGCAACATATCAAGTTTCTATCTAGATTTTTTTTATAAGAGATGCATGATAGGCTACTGCCTAATGCGTTGACAGAAGTTTATATTTGTTAAGCTTCCTGTTGTGATCATCATGTGAACAAGAGCTTCATAAAATGTTTATATTCATTTTTCTCTCTTCATGTTTCTCTGAAGATTGCATTTTCATTGAAGCAATGCGTTACTTCATTGTTTTCTTCGATGTTATGTCGGTCTGAACTTCAAACCGCTATAAAGGTTTTTTGAAGGAATACAACTTTTAAACGTTTCAAACATGGCCGACAGCACAGCGTATTTTGAAGTGGTTGGCTCATTAACTGGTACAAATATGCATTCTCGTCAACACGCGGAAAACTATTCAAACACATTCAATCATCTAATAAATTCAACACAACAGTTTCTATGGCTACTGCATAAACGGATTTAGCTCATACTATATAATCATGGCTATGCGATGACTAGCGATGACATTCAATCCATAAATTACACATTTTATCAACAGAACCATGGAGAAACAGAACTAATCTTTTCTTTGTATCTTCTTAGCTAGAAAAATCTGCAGTCTTTTTCACCGATTAAATGTTCCAGAAGTTTAATCAACACAAAGAGGAAGGATTTCGCCAGCTAGGTTAATAAAGCAGCACACAGATATCAAGAAAAAAGCAAAGTTAACAAAAAGGGTGAAGCAGAAAACGTTATAAAAACGTATAAGTCACTGCGTTTAAGGAGCGTGTAAAAGGTTAGATGAGTGTATCAATAACGACATCGGCGGGTTGCTTCTAAATTGCGATATGTTTGGTGAAGTATTGAAAGTAAAAAAAAAAAAAACGCCAATAATCATAATCAGATTTTAATCAGATCAGAACTGACGATGCACTTGCAAGTGCGAAATATATTTTCTGTTACATCTACTGACTACTGATCCCTGTTACCTTAGCAATTGAGATTTTAGCTTTCTAATAATCATAACTTTGACATTTATTGTTCAGCAACTAAGAGGTGAGACAAGTTTCCTTCGTTTTTAAAACACAAGAAAACCAAGCAAAACTTGCGTATAAAAGGAAAAGATACCCACTGTGGAACATCCAAGTAAACCAAGCAGCTCATCATATACACCGAACTGTTTAAAATAAATCACGGCCATAAAAAAAAAAATATGAAAAGGGAGAAGCATTACCTTAAAATTCGTAAAAAAAAACACGTATACATTCAGTGAGCTAAAGCTTTCGCAATTTTATTGGTGTTCCAACGTTAGCAATTATGCGTCGAAACCTTTGAAAGCTAAAATTAAGACCAAAGTAAGACATCAATGGCTAGTGGCTACCTTAGAATCCGGCAATCACAACCAACTTGACCTAGTCAATACAATATAAGCCATTTTTATTAAACACAAATCACTATAATGTCAAAGTATGTAATTTCTGAATTGTTTTGTAAGTTGTAGTTTCCTTATTCAAAGTTGGTAGATCTTAATATAAACACTAGCAGCGTTACTTCAAAAGGGTAAGTGTGCATGAGTGCTTTAAAACAATATACAAAACTCTTGTGAATGACACTACATTTCAACAACGCTGATTTGTATGGCATTAACTAAATTATTTGTGTATTGCACTTACGACATTTTCTGACTTTTTTTAAACATATTTCCCACTACAATAAATCGTGGAATGTTCAAATAAAGTTTTTTCAGTGTGATTCTGTTAGAAGTTGGTTACGCTTTTGTTGCAACAATTTGACTTAGTGTAGGTATTGAAGAAGCTAAAGACGAAAAGCGAAATATAGCATTGCACAGCTACGTAATTACACGGAAGCACTACCAGAATAGCATCAAGAAGCAATCGAATTAAAAAATATAATGATGAAAGTTTCCGATCTACAAGACGCGTCCTAATTTCTAATGGCACCGACGTAAACCGGAATGGCCAGTTTTGAAAAATCCGATTCAGAGTTACCGATTGGGAAAAATCCCAATGCGGAGACAGCCTTTATCGGAGAAAGGTGGTTTCTTGAAAATCCAGAGAATTTGTAGGCATCATCATTTAGTGAATAAAAAAATAACAGTTAACCTCTCAAGTACATGTAGCTCCACACAGAGTGAAATTTACATGCCTTTTGACTCTTTTTTATTTCTTTAAAAGTAATGTCTAAAAAGACATTATTGACCCAAAAAGAATGTCTAAAAAGACATTAAGAAAAGTAACTACGGACAAAGGCCAGTGTTTCGATCTCTTCAGCGTAGTAAAGTGAAGGTGGAAAGTTGTCTTGAAGTGTTGGTTGAGGTGATGATTTGAAACTTGAGTGATTGTTGTGAGACAATGAGACTGGATTTAAGATTTAATTTCGAACTCGAGCGAAACGTAATTTTATAGCCTATTGGAAGGTGTGTCCAATACACACCTTCCAATAGGCTATAAAATTACGTTTCGCTCGAGTTCGAAATTAAATCTTAAATCCAGTCTCATTGTCTCACAACAATCACTCAAGTTTCAAATCATCACCTCAACCAACACTTCAAGACAACTCTCCACCTTCACTTTACTACGCTGAAGAGATCGGAAGATCGAAACACTGGCCTTTGTCCGTAGTTACTTTTCTTAATGTCTTTTTGGGTCAATAATGTCTTTTTAGACAATACTTTTAAAGAAATAAAAAAGAGTCAAAAGGCGTGTAAATTTCACTCTGTGTGGAGCTACATGTACTTGAGAGGTTAACTGTTATTTTTTTATTCACTTGTTGATTCATTCATATCAGTTTGTATCCTCTGTGGATCCTTCTCTGGTATCATGGGCCAATCCTATAGATGTTTGCTGGTACACCCCTTCATTTTCTTTGAATCATCATTTAGGTAGGCGTTTTTTGTGTTTATCTTCCCATACCCATGCAAACGAAACAGTTATTGTTTTAGTGAAGTAGATATAAATTAGTAGGTATACGTATCTTGCGGTTATAGGTTATAGTCATATTCTACCAACGATGATTTTTAGGTTAGGCAAAACCTAACCTATAATTAATCGTTGATGTCACAGTGGTGGATCATGCCAATGAGGTTGATGGGAGGGACGATCTGATAAAGAAAAGTAGTGGGTCTACAGGATAATAAAGTTAATTTAATACGTTTTAAGGAAGAGATTGGCAGATTCGCCACTGATGTGTCGATCGTGGTAATGATTCATGCGTAACAAGTATGGATAAAAAACGCTGTTTGAGAACTGTTTTTTTTTAGCTGAGACTTTAACCCTCTGTCTACCGAAAAAAAAGATATGCAAGTTTTACCGTTGGGGTCCATTGGACCCCAAATATTAAAATACTTGTTTTAGACAAAAAAAAATCAGCTCTGAAGATGAAATTAAAGCTTAATAGGAAAGTACGTAACAGAATACAAAAATCATAACTTATAAAAACTGTAGAAAAACCAAAAATACTGGAAATTTAACAAACAAGTCATACGTAGCACATGCACAAACCAAACTGATACGAAATTGGTCTATTCTTGAGCAATGGTCAAAGTATTGAGAGATTTGGCTAAAAAACGCATATTAGGCCTACATATTAGTTCACAAGAAATATTGTGAGTTTATTTATTATCGCATTCATTGCAAATGATTTGCGAATGTTCTTGGCAAACCTTGAGTTTGCAAGTAGTACAGAATTATGGCGAAAGCTCTGTATTTAAATAAACCGATTCTTCTGATTTGGTGTGATATTGTTTACTTTATTTAGTACAGAATTGTCTGCATTTTTGGTCTTTGTGTCTTTTGCAAAGATAGCATCTAGCCTTCTTTGATTTTGGCGCCTGATCTTCAACAGCTGTTTCTTTTATTTTGTTGTGGATTTAGATGTCTTGTTGATATTGAAGTCGAAGCTGGTAATCCAGCAAGCTCTTTTCCTAGTTGGATATAAAATTTTCTCTTTCATGCGTGCATGCTTCAATGTTGTGCTGCTATTTTCGCCTTGCAATTGATACCATATCACAAAAGCATTGACTGCAGTGACATCGATCATATTGTACAGGGATGATATTGTAAAATAGAACTATCGGCCATCTTATCGTCATTTTATTGGAAGTGTATTTCCTAACCATTCTGTCGATAGTGTCGACACCTCTTTTAGTGCTGTTGTATTAAAAGATTACTTCCAATGCAGCAGGCTTGGGGTCCATTGGACCCCACGGTAAAAGATGCTATTATTTTTTTCTATGCTACTAACTTTTGTTTGAGATCAATAATTATTATATTCTCCTAAAGATCAAGCAAAGCTGTGAAAAGACAAGGTATATCAATATCGCATCTGCTATATGTCCTGAGAAATCGCAGAGCGAAATTTGTTTTGGGGTCCATTGGATCCCACGGTAGACAGAGGGTTAATTAGGACTTATACGCTGAAGACCATATTTCATTAACTACTATAGATAATCATAAAACGCCGGTTGACAACTGTTTTTTTTTCTCGCTGAGATTTCATTGAGACTTTTTTGCGGAGACTTTATTTAGTTAACCTCTATTGTATTTAAGTTAATTCCTTTGATTAAACAGATGCCGCTGTGGAAATTTAGAAATCTACAAAAAAGACTGTCTCCGAAAAATTCTCCCCGAATTGGGATATCTCCGAATAGTAGCAGACCGGGCGTAAACACGACTGGTCTATCAGCAACAATCTGTTCCATTCATCATCAACATCACAACAACATCTACTCTGGTGGGATGCGGATGACTTGTGATCACACACAACCAAGTCATTGTGACAGTGACACCCATAACTGTGTCAGAGTCAAGTTGTTAAAAAAAACATCAAAATTTCTGCATTGAAGTAACTTGCGGCTGTTGCATCTTTCCGCCTTAAACTAAAAAAACGAAGAGGAGATTGTGACCTACAACCAAACATAACGTACACAAGCCAGCGAACAATGAAAAAAGTAGAGAAGACCAACAAAACAAGATAACCATGACCACAGTAAATCAGTCATACTCGGGTCAGCATGGCCGTAGAGCACCATATTCAAACACTACTATCGTTAAATTAAATTTTGCCCCACATCGTAGATAGCAGACAGGCAATCAAGTAACATATCGTCTTCCGGGCAGTCGTTCTATTAACCCTTTTCTATGTTTGTGAAACCTGGACATTATATCGCCGTAACATCACACGTCTTGAAAATTTCCGGCAGGGGAAACTGAGGCAAATGCTAGGCACTCGTTGGGAAGATTGCACTGATGAGACCTTAAGGTTGAAACAGTGACGTTTTGTCTGCCGTGATATATATATATTAGGGTGTCCCACTTTTAGGCGACTTCTCAGAAAAATTAGGTTCGGGTCAAATTCTGACTGGATTTTCGTCACTGATTTCAAAAATGACGTTATTTTTTCATTATGGCGTCATCTTGATGTGCCAGCTGGCGGATTTTTGCCTTATCACAAATATGGCAAGAGTTAGAGAGTTGGAACTTACGCCAAAATGACCGGAAGGGACGATTTCCTATTTGTTGTCAACACAATATGAAACGCTCACTGCAACAGAAAAGCAGTTATTTTGAAAAAACATGTTTTTGCTCATTTTTGGACAAAAAAAAAAGACAAGCACGGCAATTTTGCTACAGTGACGCTTTTATTTCGGTTGTTAAGTTGCTGCGCTGCGCCACATTGTTTAACAATTAAGTACAGTGGTAAACTGGTAGTAGTCAAACATATTGTATTTACAATTGATTAGATATCTCAGCATTGATTAGATATCTCAGCATTGATTTTTACATGCATGTTGCAATTACTAATACTAGCTAACTTTAAACCCTTGATCATTTCGTTCAAAGATCTATCAAACAAAACCACCATTCAACAACACAACACAGTTCAATGGGATTATTTATCACGCCATACTGTGCAAAGCAGCACACAAGCGCAAGTCTGTTTTGGCCAAATCATCTTGGTCATCTCGAATCAAGCCGTTCACAACTCGTTTCAGTCTGCCAATGAAGCTCTCTGTTCATCGATTGTTGTTGTTGATCTTACGCCAAAACACTGATGGAGATGAAAAACATTTAATGCATGGAGCCATCTTCCTTTCTTTGGAGAAAAAATCACGTTAGTCGCCACGCTTCAAAAACGTCTGCTCGATATCAACGTTTCTTGGAAAACTTTTCTGTCTTGCCACATCAGCAGCAAAAGGCCGGGCTTCAGCGTGATAACTTAAAGCAACGTTTTTAGGGCTCAACCATTGGGATGCATGCTTAAAGAAATGTTTCAGAACAGCGTTGAATACTGGTTCATCAACAGATTTATATGCAAGTAATAAATCTCTTGTAATAGCATGTGTGTATAGCATGTTTGTATAGCTGGGATGGACACTTTACAATCTTGTCGGATTTTCAGATGTTGGGGCTCAAAGGGATAGTAAAGGAAAAACCTGACTTGGCGATTTTCCACGTTCTTTGTGTTTAACATGCTACCATAAAACAATTTTCAATAAAATTTTGCCCCATTGCGGCCTGATCAGCATTCCGCGCCCGCTTTTGTCAGAGCTTTCAAAACGAGAATTGGCGTGAGCAGCGAAGCGTGCGACTGTACAGTCTACGTCACTATAGGCGAGCAATCAGTTGATCGCGCAATAGTTGTTACTGCGGGCGATTTAACTGCAGGCTATGTATGTATGTATGTACATCAAAACAGCAGATTTCAACATCAAAACATCAGACAGTTTGCTCAAAACATCAGATCTAATGTTGAAACATCAGATGTGGTAACGTGGCTTTTGTTATTGCTGTCGATAGTGACGTATTCTCGAGCAGTGTTTGCACTTTTTGGTCATTTTAAAATAAAAAAAAAATAAATGAAACATTGAACTTTGGGCCTTGCCAGTGCCGTTGAAAACAATTTTTTTTCGGTAATTCTTTTTGAAATGTATTCTTGAATGTTCAGTTTACGCATTTTAATGCTTAATTCCCGTTTGAAAATTTAATTTACTATGCCTTTAAGTTATGGTATTTTCTTAATTATGTTCATCAAACCACCATCTTCGTATGCATTAGGGCCTTTCACTTTGCCTTCCAAAAGGCTTTTTGCGTGTGTAAAATAAATCTCATTTACATGGAAGAGACATTCAAGAGTGTGTACTACTACTACACTAGCTACTACCACTGTACTTAATTGTTAAACAAGGTGGCGCAGCTTAACAATCGAAATAAAATCATCACTGTAGCAAAACCCAAGCAAAATTGGCGTATTTCTGATTATTTTTTTCTTCAAAAATTAGCAAAAACATGTTTTTTTCAAAATACCTCCTTTTCTGTTGCAGTTAGCGTTTCATATTGTATTGACTACAAATAGGAAATCGTACCTTTCGGTCATTTTGGCGCAAGTTCCAACTCTCTAGCTCTTACCATATTCGTGATAAGGCCAACATAGCAAAAATCCGCTAGCTGGCACATCAAGATGACGTCAAAATGAAAAAATAACGTCATTTTTGAAATAAGTGACAAAAATCCAGTCAGAATTTGACACGAAACTAATTTTCCTGAAAAGTCGCCTAAAAGTGGGACACCACATTGTACAATATGCATATTGCGCAAAGCTCACTGCTTGCAGTTTAAGCACCTTGGGGAGGTTGGCGAAAGCACCAACATTGCGGCCTTTTTAGATATAAAAATTGGAAAATCGCCCCGAGGAGTTTATAGCCCCGTGGTACATACCCAGTGTATCTACTGCACTAATGAGGCTGTACCGGGAAAAAATGTGGCTTGTGCCACTGTCTGTAGTTATGAATATACAGTATAATAAAGCAACGGCAATAGAGCACTGTGCTAGCGGTAAAGTAACAATGTACCGTATTATGATGAACATTGAACAGTGGCAATAAACTCCACCGTTTATGGAAATAAACAATATCAGATCCAAAATAAAGCGGAGTCATAGAGAAACCACACATATATTACAGTAGGGAGCGAAGCATGAAATAGAAATTGTGAGCGGGAATGATGTTTGCATATGCGCTTTACTTAGGCTACCTTCGAGATAAAATAGTTAAATCTGTCCTTTCTTAAAAAGCATTTTTCGTGATATTGCATCATGGACATTTTGAGTCTTGGTGATTTTTATTATGTTGGTTTCTTGTTTTCTTTTAAAGTAATTCGGAATCTTGACGTATTGCCATTGCGAACCAATCATGTTTGAGGTCATCTTCTGAAGAGGAAGAGGTGATTATTTCTTCTCTCTTTTTACTCTTTCTCTTCTTAAAATTGCTTCTTCGTTTTCCATTGTGAATATAGCCACTGCTTTTGTACTTTGAAACACCTGCAATGGCAAAAATAGTTAGAAAGTCCAATAAATGCTTCTCGCTGTTGAGAGGACACTAAAAAAAAACAGCCGTAGGTTGACACATGGTTTGGGAAGTAAGAGCCGATGCAGTTGAGCAGTAGATTCAATGAAACTGTTTTCCTTTAGCTGAATGGATGGAATACTTAGAAAGAAGTGTTAACACTTTAGTAACAATACAAAACTTCAAAATAATTACACTTCGTGACCAACACAAACTCCATTTTGCAAAATAAAACTATTAAAAACTTACCAAGAGGGACTTTTTCTTCTTTCATGGAAAAAAGATCCTCCTCATCATCGCTGTCTTCTAACAGATTTGAATATTTCTTGTGTTTGCGGCGGGGAACACAACAGCACTGATAAAGCAAGTACAAAAATGCCCAAACAAATATAACGATTGATCCAACGCGCAGATACGGACCCAACGACTTTCCTGCTAAATCGTAAGCTAGTCCAGATATAATGCCTCCGAAACCAAATGCCAAGCCCTTTGAACAAAAAAGGATACAGGTGTTTTTTTTTTAATTAAACCTGAGCAAACTCATGTCAATCAAGCTGACAACGCATTTCTTTTTTCAAGAAGTGACAGTTGTCACAAAATCAAAATAAGTCAAATTAATTTACTGTAGGTTATTCAATGATGCCAGGTTGGAGATGGTAAGAAGTCCTCACGAGGCTACTTTCGAAAAAAGTCAGTAGGCTAAGAAGAGTTGTAGTTGAAACACGTTGAATAAGAATGTATGCGTTACATCAATGCAACAACAGTTAAATCAATGCATCCACCCCGTCAGCTCAATGGTTAAGCACCCGACTCAAGATGAAGCATCGCTGGTTCGGCCCTCTGGGTGTGCGCTTGAGCAACCCATTTCAGGACTGCTCTCCATTCAATGGCACCCAATGGCAATGAATGGAACAATTCCCCAGCAACAATATTTCACCAATCGGAAAACTTCACTCTGCTAATCTCAGTAACCAGCTCGAAGTCAAAAGCCTCTACATGGTCTACAAGTATGCACAACTACGAGGAGAACCTATTAAGGCTTTGTCAGTCTGAGCTTAAACATTCAAAACCAACGAACAACGTTTTAGCCAAACAAAGAAACATCTCGGCACAAACCTGGTATGTTGCAAAATATGCGGCGTGAAGAGCGCGCTTCTTGGATGCTTTGGCGAAGACGTGGACCTCGTCAACGCGACGCAGCATCCCAGTGTTGTCTTGCCAGGACATCAAGAGATTAGTCTGACAGCTGATGACTACCCACAAGAATGGAATGCCTTCGAATGAAGATGAGAATGCAATTCAGAATATTATAATCGGCACTATTTCAATAACAATTCTGTGTCAAATATCACAAGGTGTAAACATCACTTTCTCATCTTTTACTGATATTTCACACACACCTTCACCAAACTGGTACCCTTCCACTACGGCCCTTGATTTCTCTCACGATTATGAACAGTACGCTACTTTAGAGAAAAAAATCCCTACGGCCCTTCTTAGGGCTATGGCCTGCTGATTGCTGAACTTCACCAAACCATAATTTAAACATATGAGGAAGTTTTTTTTAAGAAAGTATAAAAATATTTAACCACTTTCTTTGGGATAAAATGAAATTACGCTCACTTAAAATAATAATACTGTATATTATATGTACTGCACCAGTGTACCTGTACATTAAAATTGCTACACATACCTAGATCGTTTATTACAATTACTATCATTAGAATGATAAAGCTTTACTGTAGTACTAGTAGAGAGTTCGCTTTAAGTTGAACCATAGACAGACCATTGTCTGTTTAGGCTATCATTAAAAATAAAAGATCATCTGCCAATAAAAATACAAAGCAAAGTGTTTTAAGTTTCTTAATATGTCTAATCTACCGTATACATACCTGCAATATTAAATAGTTGCAAAGGAACTACAAGCCAAGGATGAGAGACATAAGACAAGAGAAGGAGCTGTGAAGCAATACAGACCAGTGAAAGAGGCACCATCAGATTTGGTTTAAAAGTGGACATCATTCGCCGACCAAATGGTATCGCAAGTAGACTACATAGAGCGCCAGCTGAAAAGAAAGCACAGAGTCTTAGTGTTTTGACAGGTCAATTGCTCTCCCTTGGGTTAGGAATTTGTACAGATGTTGTTTTTCGTTATCTCACGGTTGTTTCTTATGACGTGGCCTGCATGCAAACCATAGCCATTTTCACAGTATAATCGCTGTCTGCCAAAGGTCATTGTGTTGAGAAGCCACATACCTTTTTGTGTTGGAAAACTAGCAGTATTTGTTAACAAGCAAGAGACTGACAGGAAGCCTTCCTAGACATTTGTAATATTAGTTTGATTTATAGGGTCCACGTCTTTTAGGCGAAGACAGTTAGTTAGGCGCCGGTCAAATAGGCGCGCACACTGTGGCGTCAGGATGTTTAGGTGCGGAGCACTGTGGCGACTTTTAGGTGCTATTCCAGAGCGAGAGAAGGAGGGAGCGAAAGAAGGGATTGTAGGAAAGCATCAAGCCACCATTCTTTGTAAGAACCAGTCTAGAGAGTAACAAGATTAGGATTTTCTTTCCACAAAGGCGAGAATTCAATTGACTGGCAAAGGCGGTGGTCGATAGTCTGTGGCATGAATTAGCGGTACAATACTGACGAGCCCAGCCTCATGGTCGAAACAAGGTGTCTATCGCTGTGAATTCATTGCTACAGTCGCCTGTCGAAAAACATGATTATAGGGTTTCTTTACAATACAATTGCTGGATTAAACATAAGCCTTGATTGAACAACATTACATTACACAAAGCCTTGAAATTCAGGTTATAAGGTTTGTTTACACAACTTTTTTCTATTGGTGAAATCTGCATAAACGTCGTTAGTTTGGCAAGGTTGGGGGTACTTACTACTTATGCCACAGTGGTAACTTCAGACAATCAAACATGCACTACCCAGACAGTATACTGGATGCAACAAAATTGAGTTTACGCTTATGTAAATAACGAGTTGCTAATGATGCAACAGCAGCGTAAGCGAGCAGAAAGCTCAACTCTGCTAAAACCTGTTTAAAACTGTTTTACAACTTTATTGGTGTGATCGCGTGGCCTACGAAATTAGATGGCTTATACGCCATGCACAAGCCTTCAGTACTGAAAGCTGAAGTCGATTACAGAAAAACGTGCTTCTTGGGTCCTATACTTGTATACTGTATGCATATAATGCTTTTGCAAGCGTTTTTGTTCAATTTTTTCAGTGTTTTGTTTTTATTTATTATAAAAAGCTTTAACTTTATTTTTCTACTTTTTTTATATTTCTCAACATAATTCATGAGTGCTGTGGTTGCAAGTTCATATTCCCCTACAGAAGACATCAAGTGTGCCACCTTCAACCTCAACCTTGTTTACTAGCCTACTGTCCATGGGTCTTGCTGTGCACTTACAGCGTGGGCAACTGGGCATAGGTAAACGTCATGTGAGTTTGGTCTGAGTGGACCTTTTATTTTACTACAATTCTTGTGGACCCACTGAGAGCGATTGGTGCAGAAGATAGAGTTTCTTCCAGTTCCACTTAGGCATACCAAGCAATTCATTTCAAGCATTCGTCTAGGAAAGCTTTCTACCCAACTGAAATGTTTTCTGTTGAATGTATCTTTCTGATAGGTTGGTTTCACGTGCGGAGCTGAGTATTTCACCAAACAAAATGTTGTAAGGTTTTTGAGTAACGCAATTGGTAGTACATATTCACAGGGGTCCCACTCAAAACTTTCCTATTTTTTTTATGATTTTATGCCAAAAAAGTAAAAAAATTTATGATTTTTTATGAATTTTTTTGGTTATTTTATGATTTGTTTATGATTTTCCATCAAAATTTTATGCTTTTTTTATGATTTTACATCAGAGCTCGATGTTTTGTTATATTTAATTTTTTAAAGTATTTCTTTTTACACTTTAAGGACACTCACAGCAAGGCAGTTGAAACATTTCACAAACAAAATAGAATTTTTAAAAATAAGACTGAAAATGGCGTTCGTTCAATTTCAAAGTTAACTTACTTGTTGAGACAAAGTTAATTGGTAAAGAATTTACTTTTACGATCTTTTCTTTTTAATTTCAGTTTGGAGCCTAGCAAGCACTTTATCACATTTTCTTTTACGATCACGGCCGATGTCAATTCTTGCTTCAGCTGCAGGCCTCGAAATTCCGGGGGTCATGGCGGACATGACCTCCGGAATGACCTCGAATGTCTGCCGAAGCCGACTCATTGGTCGGTCATAAATGACCGCCGCAAAATTCTTGACAAAAATAGAGCTAATGCAGCAAAAATATATTTTAAATTTGAATTGTTACAATTGTTTGTTTAACGCGAACAAATACGGAGCTGAAGCAATAATAGTACAGGCAATTGCTTTAAAGATCACATTAAAGTGGCGTGGTTAACGAGCTGATGGCAAAAGTAGCCATTTTTACATCATTTCAACGCCTTGCAATGTTGCCTTGAAGTAAAGTTATCTGAACTTTTCGGCAGGATATGTAGTATTCTAATTTTAACAATGAGGATTATTGCGTTACATTGATCGTTTGTTAAAAAGAAACGTCACAGAGAAGCAAGTCTCGGCTGGGTTCCGCACGTGCTTAGGCGAATGTGGCGACCTTATTCACGCTGATACTGATAGAAATAGAGTTTCTGCACGGAAGGGAGCGTGTTAGACTAACACGAGTGTTAGTTAGTTAGCTATGTTAACTAAGCTAACGAGCCGAGTGTTAGTTAACTTAGTTAACACTAACACTATTGAGTCACTGATGCGGATTTGTCTGGACGGTCCTGAGTTGGAGATTTACGACCCCGCGCCGGCAGTAATCGCTTGGCACAACGATTCTATAACGCAAAAACCACAGAATAAGTGATCGTAGTTGCCTTTGTAATAAGGAAATTTGGATTGTTGTTTTCAATTGCGTTTATTGCGTCGTTACACGACTGTCATTAACGCACTGATTTATTTGCAAGCAATCTGCTCCAGTATACTTTAGGGTCGGTTAATTAAGCCATCAACCATTGCAGAGTTATTCTGTTGTAGAAAATCTTCTACAAACATGACTACACAATACTGTAGTGTGATTTTGTGCAAAATCTACTACATGCAAAAAATATGTCCGGTTGAGATATTAAATGTCCGCTGAAAGGGCCAGTCCGGTAGGACATGCATGACCGCCGGAAAAAAATACAAATTTCGAGGCCTGAGCTGCTTGAAGAACTTTCCGATCCAATGCTGTGTTTGACAATGCCTCCTGAAGCTTTGCATGCCCATCTCCAATAATTTCATCAGCAGCTTTAATGTTTGCTTCAATTTTTTTAATTTCATCTTCATTTTTTTCGATTCCCTTGTTTTTCTGCCATATTGTTGGCTTCAACAGTAGCCTGAGCACTTTCTTTCTCTTTTCTCAATTTTTCTTCCAGAGCTCTTTCCTGCTCAAGGTCAGCCATATGCTTTGCACGAGCACCCTTCACTTCTGAAACTAGTGTTCTGTTAATGGGAAAGTTTACCTCATCATCATACCGATTTAATTCATCTTCCACCATTCTCAGTGCAACAATTGTGATTTCTTTAAGAAAACTTCTATGTGAATCAATCAAATGTTATTAATGGAGAAACCTCTTTCAGGACTGGCATTACAGTGACTTAATGTTAGAACACATTTTGCAAGATAAGTAGTTGCAGATATTTTTTTATCCCAGCATCATCTAACAGGCCTCCAATTTTTGTCCAATAATAGTCAATTCTCTTGTAGGAAGACACTTTTGGTAAGGGTGTTACAGTTAAACCATATTTGATTAGTGCCTGAGTCCAGTAAGAAGATTGGGAATTGGTGTATTTGTTACTTTCAAGATCAGTCTTTTTATAAAACTCATCTATAATATATTTAGATTGATACCGTAACTACTGTAGTCTTGCCTTATCATAAAGCTCTTCTCTTGAAACAGATACATCATTGCAAAAGCATTTGCAAGGCACTTTTTAAGGCAATTGGAGACTGATTGACGATAGACGTTGTAGCTCCAACATCATTTCTTTTTACTGGGTGCAAAAATTGTGCCTGCTTAATAACAGATGACTGTAATGGCAAATGATGTAAACTAAAAGGTAACTTGTAGCAACCACAAAAAAGTTTAGACAGTCAGATTTAAATTTCTTCTTGTCAGCTTCAGTAAGGACTGCAATATCACTGTCACTGACTAAAAATTTTGCTCGTGTTCCAGCATCAATCAAGTTCAACGGCTTCTGAAGTTCTTTGTTTGTGACATCAAGCAAAAGATTTTCTGACTCTGTGGATGATATGTTCTTTTTTTTGATCAATTTGCTAAACAAAGCCATGATTAGATAGCACATTGCTGAGTAAAGAATGTGAATCAGTGGCTGTTCACATTGGAATAGGACTAAAAACCGTTCAAAGTCACCAGAAGCAAATCATACAAATGAAATATAAGCTTCAATCAAAGGATCCTTTAATGCTTCTGAAATCCTTTTGTATCTCTGGGTGGATGCAATGTTTGACTTGAAGTTTTTTTGCTTAGGCAAAAACTGCAGGAAGTAATGTCAGAGGTCCCACTCAAGATTTAAGGACATGTCCGCCGTGAATTTCGAGGCCTGAGTAACACATTGCTTGCAAATGGCCTCAATAGTTTCCTTGCCTAGCTCTACGCTTTTTCCCAAAACATTGCTGTCAAATTATCCTTTCACCATTCTTCCACAATAACTGCAATGTCTTGAAATCTTGTCAGCGTCTACTTGTCTATGTCTAATGACGTTTAAAACATGCAATGAAGGTATTTCGCTACGCTCCTTTTCTAATTCCAGCTCCACAGACAACGCTGGACTTGAATACGCAACCACAGGTTTATCCTAAATCAGCTCATTCAACAGACGGCGTTACAATCGTTACACAAATAATTAAGCTGTTATCATGGTTGAAACTGTTACACATTGCACTATATCAACTTTTTTTTGATTTTTACATTCTCAGTTCTCCATCAACACAAAATTTTATGATTTTTTATGATTGCGTCTAAATTTTATGCTATTTTATGATTTTTTCCAAATCAAGCAAAATTTTATGATTTTATGCCGAGTGGGACCCCTGTATTCAGTATTCACTTCACCTCTGTTTTCAGTCACACAATAACACTCTTAACCACTGACACCTGTCCGATAAAGTTGTTATGGTGCATATTTTAGTTTACTGATGTTCACACTCAAGCTGCAAACCATGGAGCATCATCAATAACCTCACTGGGCACTAGGGTACCGTACCAAAAATACCTTACTTTCACTGATCTTGCTGTTGGCTGGCAAAAAGTTGTGTTTAGGATCAAAACTAACGGTAATATGAAAAAATTTAAATTTTATTGTTGTTTGACGCCTATTATCTTTACGTTTCCATGGAAACAACCCAAATTTCAAAGAAATGGTGTAACTTGAAAACCACTACAGTAAGAAAGCTCCAATAAACACCAAAAGTTATCTGGTTAATTTACTCTAAAAATTATTTTATACAAATTTTGCTATAGCTGGCTGAAGTGGCAACGTAACAATCATACAATAGTCTGGTAATGTAAACAAAAAATTAAAGTACTTGACTAAAAACTTAAATTACTGATATACATACAGTATATATATAATATATCAGTTAACTCGCTGTAACCAATATATGCTATTTTACTTCATTTGACAATGCTCAAGACAAAAGGTGTACCAGTGGCCGGTACCTGTGTAACCGTAATGCCATATGCAATGTTTTACGCATCATATCAATGGAAATCAATGTTGCTTGATTTTTAGTTTTTACAAGTACAGTTTCATTCCTTTTTTAGTAACTCATTCTGATGATGTAGCAACTGTGGCTTGTTTTTCTCTCAATCCTTTGATAATGTTTAAAGTGCCCCTGACAGGTTGGATCCAAGTATAGTAACTTTTTAAAGCATTTCCTTGCACAGAATCATACTTAGCAAACTTTTTAATCTTAACCTCGTAGCTCGACTGGTTAGGGCGTAATTTACATCAAACGATGGCTCTGCAGCGCCACCACGGGCGAAACTCCATATTTCACTGCTCTGGGATGACTTTGGTGGTATTACGTCATCCTAAGTCGGCGTTCTTAGCGACGGATCAAACCTACGTTTCCTAGATGTAATTGCTGGATCACAGTTTAGTCAAAGTTGGTACAAGCGGTTGCTTTTTTCAAAGATCTGTTGTTTTTTACAGTTTAATAAAACTGTACTGGATACGTTCCTACAAAACCTAAAATATACTTGAAGTGAAAAATGAAGAAATTGTACGAATCATGTAAGTAACCATTTTGCTGTTTCCATTTTTCACCTACATGATGTAACTTTCTCTGGCGGTAGCATGAGCTTGCTTAACATCATTATTCCAACCAGGAACAGAAAATATGTTACATTTCTTCTTTACATCAACAAAGATTTTATCAGAAGCTGCTTTGAGAGCATCAGTTATACGATTATAGAAAGAGTCTATTGAGGCAACATGAGAAGCATCTGAACAATGAGAATTATTGCATTTAATACTTTCAGTTGGCAAGGAAATTTAGGATAGATATTTTTAAATACAGCAATACACATAAACAGCAATTTTTAATTAAAAGTAGCCTACTGTTTGTGAGATACTGTTGTTACACTGCAAATGGCTATAGCCAGATTAGGACAAATAAAAAAGTATCAAAATTGTAGCCCTATGAAACTGTAATTTCAATTGAATTGAGATGCTGTTTGATAAAAATAAACTCAACCTATTTGATCGAAACCTGGTAGTAATAATAAGTTCACTTTTTTATTTCGGTAATTCTTAATTTGCACATGCTTTAGACCAACAGAGCCCCACACATTCACGTTTTGCAGTAGCCATACTATACCTAACCAAGTCACCACAGATTGTATCCTTCCAGCTTATGGTGACGTCACAGCGATGTTGCCGTTTTTATTTTCGCAACAGAATGAGTGTCAGATTCGCCGATGTCAACGAAAGTTTGCAAGCGTGTAACTTAGTAGCCTGTTGATATTTTTTACAATTTTCTGGTCAGGGAAGTTTGTTAGTGTCACCTTTTTGGTATCTTAGGTAAATTTCGCAAATTTATTTACCTGTCAGAGGCACTTTAAAATGTTTTGTTTTGCTGTAGAATTTCAGGTAAGTTTGTCATAAAATTCAGTAAGAAGACCAATGCTCATTCAGATGCATCATTGACAACTGGGATTGCTTTGATTATATTTTTTACCTTTAAGAATAGTAGATTTTTGTGCCAAAACTTGGGATTAGCTGTTAAAAAACTTGTATCTAATTTGAGAAGATTAAACTAAGTCCATGAGTCTTTTCCTATAAGCAGGCCTCGAAATTCCGGCGGTCATGACCTTCGGAATGACCTCGAATGTCTGCCGAAGCCGACTCACTGGTCGGTCATAAATGACCGCCGCAAAAAATTCTTGACAAAAATAGAGCTAATGCAGCAAAAATATATTTTAAATTTGAATTGTTACAATTGTTTGTTGAACGCGAACAAATACGGAGCTGAAACAATTATAGTACAGGCAATTGCTTTAAAGATCACATTAGAGTGGCGTGGTTAACGAGCTGATGGCAAAAGTAGCCATTTTTACATCATTTCAACGCCTTGCAATGTTGCCTTGAAATAAAGTTGTCTGAACTTTTCGGCAGGATATGTATTCGAATTTTAACAATGAGGATTATTGCGATACATTGATCGTTTGTTAAAAAGAAACGTCTCAGCTGGGTTCCCGTGCTTAGGCGAATGTGGCGACCTTATTCACGCTGATACTGATAGAAATAGAATTTCTGCACGGAAGGGAGCGTGTTAGACTAACACTATTGTGTTAGTTAGTTAACACTAACACTATTGATGGCTAACACTATTGAGTCACTGATGCGCATTTGTCTGGACGGTCCTGAGCTGGAGATTTACGACGTAATCGCTTGGCACAACGATTCTATAACGCGAAAACCACGGAATAAGTGATCGTAGTTGGTTGCTTTTGTAATAAGGAAATTTGGATTGTTGTTTTCAATTGTGTTTATTGCGTCGTTACACGACTGTCATTAACGCACTGATTTATTTGCAAGCAATCTGCTACAGTATACTTCAGGGTCGGTTAATTAAGCCATCAACCATTGCAGAGTTATTCTGTTGTAGAAAATCTTCTTCTACAAACACGACTACACAATACTGTAGTGTGATTTTGTGCAAAATCTACATGCAAAAAATACATCCGGTTGAGATATTAAATGTCCGCTGAAAGGGCCAGTCCGGTAGGACATGCTTGACCGCCGGAAAAAAGTACAAATTTCGAGGCCTGATAAGGTTGTGGAGTTGAGTTTGTTGTTGAACAACTGGCATTTGCTGGATTCTGGTTTTTGGAAGTTTACTTGATTTAAATGCGGTACTGCTATTTTGCATTTATCAAACGCTGGCATTTGCACAACAAACTAACCTCTTAGTGTTATTTATTAAGTAAGAATCGATTTTGCTTTAGTAATAGCATCTTCAGCTACACAGGTAAAAAAGGTAATTTGAAAAATACGTGAAACGAACAAATAAAGCAAAGTCCGATATTATCAACACGAATACAAATTAGCATGATGTGATGCTCCTGGAGCTTGAAAATGTAACACTTGTCTCACATCCTGGCAGTTTTTCTAGTATTATATCATATAGTGCCCTGGTTTACTGCATCCAATTCTCTTGATTCTCCAATCAATGATTTAAAACTACATTGCCAGTTGAGGAATGACATGAAAGAGATGCAAAAATATTTGCAATTATAGATGGTACTGCTATTTTGCATTCATCAAATGCTGGCATTTGCACAACAATCTAACCTCTTGGTGTTATTTATTAAGTAAGAATCGATTTCGCTATAGTAATAGCATCTTCAGCTAGCACATATAAAAAGATAATTTGAAAATATGTAAAACGAACAAATAAAGCAAACTCCGATATTATCAACATGCATAAAATTCTATTTTAAATAAATGGTTAAATAAAATTAAAATCAAAACCTGCAAGCCTAAATCTTAAACTGGTGTTCTGCCACGATTTTCAACACTATACTGGTACAAAATTCAAGAACACATGAACATTATCATCCATCAAGTAAATTACAATCGTTCAACAAGACGAATACAAAGAAAAACGCAATTTAGATTACAGTCCACTGCCATAAGTTTACATTGATATAACGCCAAAAAGAATAAAGTGTGAATGGGCATGGTTGAATAACCTACACTACAGAGGTCGGAGGTTGCTGATGGCATGGGAGTAAAAAAACAGACTAAGTGGTTGGTCGAATCAATTTTTGTATGTTAATGGTGGCTTTAATTTTATGTAGCCATTTATCTTCAGCGATGTCTAAGTATTGTTTGCTGGGTTGTTCGGCGAAAATAACGACAAAGCAGTCTGCCAGAGCTGGTTTCTTTTTTAGTTCACTGTTGTGGCATTTTGCATAATGTTTCAATAATGCTGCTTTGTCACCGGATTTATCAGAGTAATTAAAACTGTTCCAAATAGATCTGTGTGTGGCCCAACGTGAGGAAAACTTTGTGATGGTTTGGCTTACATAGTGTTCGTGACACAATAGTGCACGTTGCAATGTATATTCCGTAATTTTGGCAAGTTAATTTTTGTTTAAGACTGAAATTTTTGTTGGGTTTACATTTAAAACAGGTGCATTCTTTTATCATAGACTTATGCGTTCCATGGTTACCGCATAGTGCACATTTGCCGCATGGTTTAGAGAAGCCGTTGGTTGGTGTTTCTGTATTCAGGGCAATTTTTTTGTATTTTGCAAGTAAATTTCATAGTGTGCTTGGCTTTTTATATGTAATCATTTGATTGGGCTGTAGTTTTTTCTCTGCGTTGGTGGTCTTGAGTAAACTAGGAAATGTAGGCCAGATTACTCTGTTGGCTGTGGTTGCATTTTTTTCTGTGGGTTTAGGTCAGGGATGTCCAACCTGCGGCCCACCTGAGATTTTTGTGCGGCCCGCTAATCGTTTTCACTCCAAGTAGTATTTTGAACTTCATGGAGAAAAAGAAACAAAATGTGAACTTTATAGAAAAAGAAGAATGGTTAAATGACTTTTCTTTCTTAATTGACCTAACAGAAGTGCTAGCTGAGCTCAATTTTCATTTACAAGAGAAAGGTCAGTTGCGTAGTCAGTTGTGGCAGCCGGACCGATATTGGCCAATATGGAGCTCTCGCCAGTAGAGGGCCTTCCTCCTGGAAAGCGTGAACCGTGGAAGTATTGGCGATGCCTCAACCGCTTAAGAACTGGCATTGGCAGGTGTAAAACTTTAATGAGATACTGGGGGTATTCCATGGAGAGCACAAGTCGCAAATGCGGACAGGAGCAAACAATGCAATATCTACTCGAATGCCCTGACCTAAAAGAAAGATGCTCAGCACAGGATTCGGCCGAGTTCAACGGTAGAACAAGAGCTTGCGTGATGCTCTGGGCTACGGCCGTGTGACACACGATGAAGAAGAAGTGTGATGAAGCACCACCCGAATTCCAACTTGAACTGCAAAGTCGAGAAATTTTGAAAACTTTCCACAGAGAACACACTCTTCCTTTATTTTAGAAAGAATTACATTCATGTATTATGTTTTCATGTATGTTTTCATTCATGTTTTAATATTTTGTAACCATCTATTTAAAATATAATTTTTATGCGTGTTGATAACATCGGAGTTTGCTTTATTTGTTCGTTTTACGTATTTTTCAAATTTTCTTCTTTTTTTACATGTGCTAGCTGAAGATGCTATTACTATAGCGAAATCGATTCTTAACTTAATAAATTACACTAAGAGGTTAGATTGTTGTGCAAATGCCAGCATTTGATGAATGCAAATTAGCAGTACCATTCATGTACCGTAATGAATTTATTAAATTAGTTAGTTTGTCCAGAAAATTATTGTTTATGTGGGCCAACACATACTACTATATTGTTGCAAGCAGTTATTTTTATCCATGAAAAACATCAAAACTGCAAAAAGAAACAAACTGACTGACGAACACTTAGCAAACATCCTAAGAATCAAGACAACGTCCTTAATTAATGCAAATGTTGCTATCCTTTTAGCTGGAAAACAATGTCAAAAATCTCATTGACTTTGTATTGTAGAAATAAATTTTTGTTTCTTTCTATGTGTGTTATTTGTTCCTATTTTCAAAGATGAAATTAATGGTTTTTAATTGTTTCTTTATGTACCGGTACCTGTTTTTCTTGAACTTTAATAGGTCCTGCGACCCATTGATTTATTTCAAGTGACAATGCGGCCCACTATAATACAAGGTTGGACATCCTTGGACTTTAGGTAGTCGTTCTGTCCATTTTTCAGCAAGTTGAATTTTTTCTTTGGTAATTTTTTGGGGAAAGTTTGATTTCAAAGCTTTGTTTTTAAGTTGTTCCAGTGCTGCAGTATAATCGTGTTGTGTTTCATTCAATCTCCTGCTTCTCCATAATGTAATGCTTCTCCATGTAATGAGTCGTAATGCTTCTCCATGTATGATTGCCTTGAATGTAGATGTGGGGTGATGTGATTTGCCATTGAGGTACAAGCGGTCTACAGCTGTTTCTTTGGTGTAGTTGGTGGTCACAAATTTGAAGTTCGAAGTTTTGCAAATGCGGTGGTTAACATCTAGAAACTCAACATTTTTATCTGTTTGGGAGGTGTTGATTTCTCTGAAAGTAAGTTCCAAGTCGTGATCGTGAAATGCTGTAATCAAGCTATGTTTTATCAATTCTGTGGTCTTTTGGCCAAATGATATCCAAATTATGTCATCTATAAAGCGTTTGAATATTTCTGCTTGTTTCAGTGTGTTGGAAGCTGTTTTGATGACGTAGTGCATGGCAATGTTGGCGATCGATACAGAATGGTTGTCACCTGTGATTATATTTCAGCATATTTGACAAAGTTTGATAAACATTTGTGGTATCTATCTGAGTGCTTAGTTATTTTTGCACTATTCAGCAATCATGCTTCCTTCACTCAAAAACAGAAAATGGCTAGAGAACTTTTAAAGTATGATGGAGCATTTAAATCAAGTAAACTTCCAAAAACCAGAATCCAGCAAATGCCAGTTCTTCAACAACAAACTCAACTCCACAACCTTATAGGAAAAAACTCATGGACTTAGTTCAATTTTCTCAAATTAGATACAAGTTTTTTAACAGCTAAACTCAAGTTTTGGCACAAAAATCTACTATACTTAAAGGTAAAAAATATAATCAAAGCAATCCCAGTTGTCAATGATACATCTGAATGAGCATTGGGTCTTCTTACTGAATTTTATGACAAACTCACTTGAAATTCTACAGCAAAACAAAACATTTTAAACATTATCAAAGGATTGAGAGAAAAACAAGCCACAGTTGCTACATCATCAGAATGAGTTACTAAAAAAGGAATGAAACTGTACTTGTAAAAACTAAAAATCAAGCAACATTGATTTCCATTGATATGATGCGTAAAACATTTAATATGGCATTACGACTACACAGGTACCGGACCACTGGTACACCTTTTGTCTTGAGCATTGTCCAATGAAGTAAAATAGTATTGCTTACTGCCTGTTAACTGATATATTACACTAGCCGACAAAAAAAAATTTTTTAGATGCCGAAGATATTTCAACTGTTTTTAGCTAATTTGAGGTCGCTGATTTCGAAAATGCAGTCAGTTTTTGTCTATCAGATCTAGTTTTCTAGTTACTGCATGCGTGCATTTATGCATAATTGCTCATGTAAAATTTATCTACCAGTCAAATATATTGTCAAAAGACATAATCAATTTCAGTAAGCCAACAAAGAACTTGAAAACGTAGGATTAATAGGTATGGTAGCTTCTTATTCTTCACTTTGCTGAAGTGTCTGCCATAAACTTGCGTTAAGAGATCTACGAGAGTGAACTGCAAAAGCATCTTCGCTGTCAGAAAATAAATCCAATTGTTGCAAATCTTCAAAATCAAGAACAGGCCTGATTGCTGAAGCTAGGTTTGGATATTGCAAGGAAGTCCTATTTTTCCTGTTTATGTCTTTTTGTTTACTGCACTAAAATAGTAGGACTTCGTTTTTATGATCTTTTGGTTCACGCCACACCATTGGAATAGCAAACCTTAATCCTTTTCTTTTTTTGTTCGTCCATTGATGTAAATGTTCTTTGCAAGTTTTGCAAATAATGTGGAGAGCCCAAGACTTATCTTGATCCCCCAATTTCACTTTAAAGTAAGCAAGAGAAGCACGCTTTACAAAATCATTGATTGACTTTCTGTTAGGCTCTAGTGCAGGGGTGGGGAACCTTTTTAGTATTGCGGGCCACATAAAATGAGAAATAACACAGGCGGGCCACTAAAAGTTTCGAAATTTTATTTACAGATAAAAAATGCAGCGAAGACAGTTAGTAGACAATGATTCATTTTACTTTCACAGCTAGTGGGATGGCTGAAAGTTTTTATTTTTGGTGAGTTGTGTGATATCTGCTGACACGGAAGATGTTGCAACTCTTAATTGTAACTCAACTCTTAATTGCAATTCTTAATTTTCTATGATAGATTAACTAGTCATAGAAGGCCATTCGCATTATACCACGAATGCACAGTTGCACACCCTACTTTTTTTTGAGCTGTTGTTTCAATATATTTTGGGTAAAGAAATTTTGACGCGGGCCACATGGAACAGTCACACGGGCCACATGGAACAGTCACGCGGGCCGCACTCGGCCCGCAGGTTTCCTACCCCTGCTCTAGTGCGTAATCACCACAGATGTTGCAGAAAATATTTATGTTACTGAGACAATGTCTTCTTGATGTTGAAACCATAAGCGCGCTAGATTCCCCCCCCAAAAAAGCACCATTATGCTGTTTTGATTTGCACCTACTAGCCTTTAACTTAACACAGAAAATAATTGTCTTGGCATTGTCTGCTTTCATTGTTTGTTTTAGGATGTAATGCAAGAGTAATAATAAAGGTTGTAATCCCATAATGACAGCATTAAAACTATTGTATGTGTGCTACTTTGTAGGGCAAATACAGTAAAAAAGTCAAAATCACCGTACCTTAACTAAAAAAAGTTGACCTGATGGAGAGAAACTGATTGCATTTTCGGAATCAGTGCTCCAAAGTTAGTCTAAATCAGTTCAAAAACTGCCGGCATCAAAAATTGTGTCGGCCAGTGTTACTACTGTATGTATACCGGTAATTTAAGGTGTTATTCAAGTACTTTAATTTTTTGTTTACATTGCCAGACTAATGTGTGATTGTTACATTGCCACTTTAGCCAGCTATAGCAAAAATTTGTATAAAATAGTTTTCAGAGAAGGCTAAATTAACTAGATTTTTAACAAAAACGCTTTTTTAGGAAATATCTAAAAAACTACATTACTTAGACCCATAAAATGTATTAAACACTCATAGAAATATTGGTATTTTGGAACTTTTGGTGTTTACTAGGCGTCAAACAACAATGAAATTTAATTTTTTTTATATTAGCGTTAGTTTTGACCCCAAACACAACTTTTTGCCAGCCAACAGCAAGATCAGTAAAAGTAAGGTTTTTTTTTGTACACCCTACTGCCTACTGGGCACTCAGCAAACTCCCCTCGCCTGTGCCCCGTTTCTGCTAATGCCATCGCTTCCCAGCTAGTGCAGAACAGGGTCTACAAGACAAAGTACAGCAAGGCATTCCGCTTTGTTGCCAAGGAAATATCTGCCCTGTGGCTTGTGAAAACATCACAAGAAGAAACAATCTCTAGAGATTTCACTCCAGAAGAATTCGCCACCGCCCTCCGCCTAGTGAAACCACACAAATCTCCAGGGCCGGATAAGATCTGCCCTGAGCTTGTGTTCCATGCTGGCCATGCCCTAAAGTCCTGGCTACGTAGATTCCTCTCTTCCTGCCTGCACCACCTCACAATCCCAAAAATCTGGAGAAGAGCTTTAGTAGTTGCGATCCCTAAGCCTCACAAGCCACCAGAAGACCCAAGAAGTTATTGTCCGATATCCCTCCTCTGTGTTCCTTTCAAGATTCTCGAAAGACTGATCTATGCCCGGCGTCAACCGAATCATCGACTCGCTCCTTCCAAAAGAGCAAGCTGGGTTTTGGGGCGGAAAATCCACCGTAAATCAGGTCACACTCTTAACCCAAGACATCGAGGATTACTTTGAGGCAAAAAGAAGGCGGCGCTGTCTTTCTAGATCTCACAGCTGCCTATGACACCGTATGGCATCGCGGCCTTACTTGCAACTGCTTTGCCTGCTTCCTGACCGACATATGGTTCATATGATTATGGAACTTGTCAGGAATTGAAGCTTCACCCTCACCACCGGCAACTCACGGCGAAGCAGACTAAGACGTCTGAAAAACGGCGTCCCACAGTAATCGGTACTGGCTCCACTTCTTTTCAACATCCACACCCACAACCTGCCAACTACGGTCTCCGCAAAATACGCTTATGCGGACAACCTGGCAATTCTCCACACCACAAAGTCGTGGGAAAATCTAGAAGACACCTTGATCTTGAGCAAGGACATGAAAACTCTCTCAGCTTATCTCCAGAACTGGCGACTGAAACTCTTCGATTTGAGACAATGCAATTTAAGTGGTGTGATCAGTACAGGTACAAACCGGTATAAGCCAGTTATATTACAAAGCAACATTACGACATTACAAAGCAAGAAACAAAAAATGTTAAACAAGAATGTTTGCCTTGTTGCAGACAAAACTGGTGCTGCATGCAAAACTGTTTATGGATGTGTGTGCCCTGACTGAAACTTGGTTAGGAAGTTCAATTGATGGTCATGTGTTAAGTAACATCACTGCTAAAGGTTATGACATTTTGCATGTTCCCAGATCTCAAGGAAAGCGTGGTGGTGGTGTAGGTTTCTTGTACAATGTCTCTGCCAAACTTGACAAGAGTCAAATTTTTGCTAGCTATCAGTTTTTCTCAGTTTGAACATATGGAATGCATTTCAAAGCATGGTAATATTCCAGTATTAATTTGTGTAATTTATCGACCTCCTCCCTCCATAAAGAATGGATTTAAAACAAGCATATTTTTTAATGAGTGGTTTAACTATTTGGAACAATTGTCTTTATGTAATAATGAAATTATTGTTACTGAGGTATAAATTTGCATCTTGATAATATTGGTTCAGTGGATGTTGTGCAATTTAACAATATTTCATCTACATTTGGTTTGAAACAATTGATCAATGATCCAACTCATGCAAAAGGTCACACACTGACTTCATGTTAGTGCGATGTCATACAAACATTGTTGTTGATAAACCACTAGTCATTGATCCATGTCTGACTAATGTTCAGGGTATTTTTTCTTCTGACCATTTTGCATTAATATTAAAAACAAACCTATACAAACCACCTCGTCCCAAGAAGCAAGTAAAATTTCGCAAATGGAAGAACATTATTGATAAAGATTTTGTTTCTGATGTCTCTCTTGCTTTTCAATCTTTAAAATTGAACTGTTCTTGTGAAGAACTTGTAAAATTGTATGATTCAACTCTTAAATCTATTTCTAATGATCATGCTTCCATCTGCTCCCAATTGCTCACACTCAGAACAAATTCTCTCTGGTTTACTATGGAACTCAAGAAAGAAAAGCAAATTCGAAAAAAGCTTGAACACAAATGGAGAAAAACTAAATTATCTATTCATCGAGATATTTACAAAAAACAATGCAAATATGTGAACATGTTAGTACTTAAGGCCAAGAAAAGTTACTATCTTAAGCAAATCAGTGAAAGCAAAACTCCAAAACAATTCTTCAAATTTTCTAAAACATTGATGGGCAAAGACAACAGAAGTGTTCATCCAACTGGAAAGTCTGCTCAAGAAATTGCTGAATTATTTAACCAATACTTTTCAAACAAAATTAGTTTAATTAGAAATACTCTTCCATGTCTTGACCATATAACTGGAGGAACTCAGTCAGCAGACCCTTGTAACCATATTCACATTGATTTTTCATTTTCTAGTTTTCTTGAAACAGACAAGACTGAAATTCTTAACATTTTAACTGCATTATCATCTGCATCTTGTGAACTAGATCCAGTACCCTCATGGCTCCTCAAAAAGCATTCATCATCTTTTCTGTCTATTCTGACCTCCATCGTAAACAAATCCTTGACAAGTGGTCTTGTTCCCCCAAAACTTAAACATGCCATTGTTCGTCCACACTTAAAAAAGCCTAGTCTAGACAAAGAAGAGTTCAAGAACTATCGCCCTGTGTCCAATCTATCTTTTGTGTCAAAAATATTGGAAAAAGTAGTTGGCAGACAGTTAAATGATTTCTTAAACGTGCAAAATTTATTTGATATCAATCAATCTGCTTATCGTCAACATCACTCCACAGAAACAGCTTTACTAAAAATCCATAATGATATTGCTACCGTACTTGACTGTAATCACAGCGTTGTTCTACTTTCTCTTGATCTTTCAGCTGCTTTTGATACCACTGATCACAAAATTCTTCTGAATCGTCTCAAATCAGATTTTGGCATTACAGGAATGGCTCTTGACTGGTTCTCTTCTTATCTTTATGATCGAACTCAATCTGTAGCAATTGACAACTCAATGTCTTCTGCAACATTTCTTTCTTCTGGAGTTGCTCAGGGTTCTGTTCTCGGCCCTGTCCTGTTTTGCCTCTACATAAAGCCTCTGTTTGACATCATAAAGCGACATGGGCTTTCATACCACTCATATGCTGATGATATACAATTGTATTTGAGTGTTAATGATGAAGATTCATTGTGCTGTATTAAGTCAAAATTCCAAAAATGTATGGTTGATATCTCAAATTGGATGTCTTTTAATATGTTGAAACTGAATCAAGAAAAATGTGAGTTTATTGTATTTTCTCCGAAACGGTGTATTTCAAAGTTTAATGACATGACCCTTACCCTGAGTAATATCAATCTTTCTTCTTCTAACTCAATTAAATTGCTTGGTGTAACATTAAATCAACACTTGTGTTTAGAAAACTTTGTCAGTTCCACTGTTAAATCTTGCTTTTTTCATCTTAGAAATATTGGTTCCATCAGACAGTTTATTAATGTTGATGCTTGTAAAACTTTAACTCATGCACTTGTGACATCCAGGCTTGATTATTCAAATTCATTGTTAAATAACATTCCACATTATACTATTTTGCGTCTTCAAAGAGTTCAGAATGCTGCTGCTCGGCTAATTACTTTAACACGTAAACGTGAGCATATCACTCCTATACTAAAATCCCTGCATTGGCTTCCAGTATTGTATCGTATTCGCTTCAAAATATGTCTATTAATTCATAAAGTTTTCCATGGCTTTGCTCCGAACTATCTGGACACTTTGCTTGTTCATTATAAACCTGCCAGAACTTTGCGTTCTCAACATCAATTGCTCTTGTGCAACCCTTCATGTAAGACACAATATGGAAATCGTACTTTCCCAGTTGTTGCTGCCAGTTGCTGGAACTGTTTGCCTATTTGTGTGAAAGAAGCTGAAAATTTAAATGAATTCAAAGCTCGCTTGAAAACGTTTTATTTCAATGAACATTATGACTGAATGTACCGTATTAATTATCACCATTGTCATGTACAGCGCTCAGGAGCATAGTTTGACTGTGGATGTGGCGCTATATAAATATTGTTATTATTATTATTATTTAATGCTTTGAAGGAACTGTGGTCATCACTGAACCTTAATGATTACGATAGTTGTGACAACAGTGCTTGACCACAATAGACCAGATGTGTTGATGTTTTGTTACAACTGTCTAAGACACTAAAGTGTTCTTCTGAGGATTCAAACAAATTAGGTAAAGATTATAGAGAGCTTCTAGTGCTTTCTGTTGTGTTTCTCGGAGGAGCATTACCAGAAAAAGAGAACTTGTCGTTTAAAGCTCCAGGCATCACCACTAACCAGTCATGCTAGATGAATACAAGCAGCTGAGTAAAGATATTCCAATAATGAAGAATGGTGCATCTTATCTCCCTGCTTGAAGAAGCTAGACTGCCATCTCTGGTATCTATCTGAACACTTGGTGGTGATGAGCTTGTTTAGCAAAAAAGTAACTACAACGGAAAACTCTACTTTGAGAAAGATCTTTTTAAAATACAAAAAAAAAACAACCACGTGTCAGCATAAACCAAATAACTGAACAGCGAATGTCCAAAACCATTAGCAAAGGCACTGCGAGATTTATTAGGCCCAGAATCATGCATTCTTCTGGACTCAATGGGAATAGACACTTCTTTTCTAAACAGCCATCCAAGGAAATGGGCAGAAGAAAGAAATTTCTTGAAAGCTGAAGAAATTGTTCACAACATTTGTGTTGTTAATGATTCATGTGAAAGGGCATTAGGCTTGTTGACAAAATTCCACAGCTACCTCATCACCACAGACAAGCAACAGAAACACTTTTTACACAAAATAATCCAACAGTTTTCAAAAATCAAGCTGTCACAGCAAGCTGTCACTTGGTATGTAAAACTAATGTCTGATAATGGTATTATCCTATACACTGAATAGTCCATTATTTTGTGTATAGTATTGTGATGTTCTGTCAAAAGCTTGAACTGCTAGCATGTAACTAGCTTACTGCAACACAACATAATTATACATCGCATACTAGAGTATGAAATAATGTAGTTTGGTATATGCGGTGTTGATTCGTAAATGTATATAATGGTACATTCAATTACTCAGTAAATAACTGATTGGATGCTGTATGTTCATTGGCCAATTATTTTCTTTGACTAATCACTGCCTGTCAGCTGATTACCAGAAACAGGTGTAAAATTACATATCAGCATAAATATTCATATTTTGCATGAATTTTTTGATGAATTTCATGTCTTTCAAAAGTTTTCATGGATTCCCCATGACAACAGGGCAAAAATTAGTTTTTAGCAAAAATCTCAAAAACTAAAGGCTTCAGGCTATATAAATGTAATAATGAATGATGATAGAAAAGTGGACATTCTGCATCCATAGCACCAAGAATGAAGTCTCCAGCACTTATTGTTCTGAACTTATTGCAAATACAAGTTGTGTTAATGGCCTATGAGTAATTTGATATTTGTCTGCAACAAGGCAAACATTCTTGTTTAACATTTTTTGTTTCTTGCTTTGTAATGTCGTAATGTTGCTTTGTAATATAACTGGCTTATACCGGTTTGTACCTGTGCTGATCACACCACTTAAATTGCATTGTCTGAAAAAACAAATGAAAAGCAGTTAGTAAAGCAACTGGAATTTAATTAGTCAATTATTTTGTTTATTTAATATATAGTGCCGTTCAGTCAATGCTTGTCAGTTGATCGAGGTAAAAAACTTTCATAGATTCCAGTATAAATATTCACATTTAGCATGAAGTAGTTGTTGAATTTCATGTTTTTTAAGATTATTTTTGGATAAATTCCTATGACAACAGGGCAAAAATTAGTTTTTAGCAAAAAACTTAAAAACTGAAGAATTTAGGCTATATAAATGTATTGAATGATGATAGGAAAGTGGACATTCTGCATCCATAGCACCAAGAATGAAGTCTCTAGCACTTACGGATCTGAATATATGACCATTGACCAAAGTATAAATTTTGGCTGCCCCATCATGGAAACGCAGAATACCGGCATAAGACGTCATTAAACTTGAAAAAAATTTGTTGTAAAGTTGATTGTGAACCCAAATGCAAGTTTTAGCCAATAGGCTAAGAAATCCAAAGAACTTTAGTTTTTTTTTGGTACACCCTACTACACGTCCAGAACAACGGAAAATCTCTGTCCTTCTTCCCTGAACCAAGGTATCTTGGGGTGACCCTGGACAGATCGCTCACATACCGCCACCATTTGGTGTCACTGCGCAAGAAACTGACATGCACTACTCAAGCCCCTGGCAGGCTCTAGCTGGGGGTGAGGGCTGACACTTTGAGTATGGCAGCCTTAGCCCTTGTCTACTCTTCAGCAGAGTACTGTGCACCTGTTTGGTGCTGCAGTGCTCACTGCTATTTCATCGACACTGCCATAAACAGCGCCCTGCGCACAGTGACTGGATGCCTGCGTCTCACACCATTGGATAATCTCCCCATTCTCGCTTGCATCCAACCCGCTGGGCTTCGTCGCGAAGAAGCCACTCTGTCCCTCGGTCGACGGGCACTGAAGCCTAACCACTTTCTCCACCACAAGATCTCTGCTCTCCCAAACGAGCACCCCCGTCGACTGAAATCAACACACCCATTCATGCCAGCCGCTTAACTTCTTATTAACGACGCTGATGTACAAGACATCTCTGCGGCTACTTGAGCGGACCATAAATGAAAGTTAACCGCCACCAGACTCTATTCGTTCTTCCCTGACGCTGACACACGCCCCATCGGCCTAATACTACCAAGAAAGGCATGGGTGCGCCCCAAGTGCACACCCATTCATGCCAGCCGCTCAACTTCTGACGTTTCCGCTCAACCATGCACCAATGGGGAATGGCCTCTTCCTCTTTCTGTGAATGTGGTGCCGAGGAACAGACCGCAAACCACGTGAATTTGGGGTGAATCTGGGGTGGTAAAACATAGTGAATCTGGGGTGGTAAAAGGATAGAACCTCGGCCCCAGAGGCTCACACGACGACGACTGATGTTTTTGTCATGTGAGCCTCTGTGGCCGAAGGTCTTTCCTTAGGCAATTAGAGAGTAACCCGTCATTGGTTTCATCATCTAATACGTGCAGACCTTCCACTCCATTAGGTGGCTTGAAGGTGTTACAATCTTTGGTGATGTTGTCTGCGGTCTGTTCCTCGGCACCACATTCACAGGAGAAACAGGCTATGTCCCATTGATGTATGGCTGAACAGTAGAGAGTAGACCTCCCCAATCCCCGGACTTTCTTTTGTTTTCTTCTATATTGTGACTTTTCTGCATGGGTTTTTAATGCTGATTTCAAAAATATGCATAAAATTTTTTTTCGATCAACGTCTTGGAAGTTATTTGCCGTTTCTTAGCAACAACTTTTCATAAAAATTACAAAAATTACCTTTAAAACCCCTTTCCTTTTAACCTAGTATGCTGATATCTAGATTATCTGAAAGCACTTCTTCAACTGAAGAATTAAAAAAAAAAATTATTAAAATTGGACAATCGGTACCAGAGTTATGACCGTTTAAGTACCCAGATTAATCAGTCACGCATGACTGATTTTTGTTAATTTATTGCCAAATGATACTAGAAAAATGGTGAAAGTTGCTGTCAAGGGGTTTTTGGGGATAAGGAGTTCAAAAGTTATATTAAAAAGTGTCTCAGAGCAACAGAAAAAAAGTTATTAAAAAATTGATATGAACAGTCATGCATGAATGATTTTGTCGCAGTTGCTTCATTCCTGCAACGAGATGTATTCCTTAGGCACCACAAATGTTAAATGCCTGGAGTCATATACAGTAAAACGTGGAACTGATCATCTCAACATAGGTAAAATCTGGGTACCCATTGCACTTGATGTTAGAATACATGCTTCATTACTCAGAAAGAGCTCTGATCAAGTGCAAGATGGTCACGGTCTGCGACAATTTCAATAGCATCTCTCACACAGCATAATGTAGTCTATGTATCTAAATCATGTGGCAAAAAATGGATTAAGTCAGCTGAACTTAACGATAACCTTCTGTAATGCATTTCAGGTTTCACTATTGATCAGTTAGCATTTTCTACTTGTATCTTGTATGATTATAAACGTATTGTATACACTTCTGTGTAATATTCCGTGTGTATTCATTTATCCATCATGGAGCTGAGGAAGAGTAAAATGAACAATGGTGGTTTGCTTGGTAATTTGCAGCCTTTAAAATATTTTAAAACAGGACAATTTGGACCAACTTCTTCAGAAATACATATATCAATATCATCTTCATAATGCATAATTCGTGAAGAGTTTCAATCTCTTTCTACCAAGGGGTCCAAGAGATGCTGGTTGGTTTGTTTCAAGTAATTTAAGAAACTGAATATCTTCTGCCTTATCTTCTGGTAGCTATGTTTTGTTTTTGTTAATAAGATTTTCGCATTCTTAGCAGATATCATAAATCGTGTTGTCAGTGTTTCTCGAAATTTAATTAAGGCAGCAGATTCCTTTTTGGCATGTTTGTATTTCTTGTATTCATCAACCAACGAATAATTTTGTTTTGGATATTTTGTTTTGTCTTCAGTGGAATGCAAGCAGGTTGCCATACTTTTGCTAGACACTGTATCCCAAGCTGCGAGCTTCCCACTCTGGTGGTTACGAGGATTTAATTGAAGATGATATTGATATATGTATTTCTGAAGAAGTTGGTCCAAATTGTCCTGTTTTAAAATATTTTAAAGGCTGCAAATTACCAAGCAAACCACCATTGTTCATTTTACTCTTCCTCAGCTCAATGATGGATAAATGAATACACAAGGAATATTACACAGAAGTGTATACAATACGTTTATAATCATACAAGATACAAGTAGAAAATGCTAACTGATCAATAGTGAAACCTGAAATGCATTACAGAAGGTTATCGTTAAGTTCAGCTGACTTAATCTATTTTTTGCCACATGATTTAGATACATAGACTGCATTATGCTGTGTGAGAGATGCTATTGAAATTGTGGCAGACCGTGACCATCTTGCACTTGATCCGAGCTCTTTCTGAGCAATGAAGCATGTATTCTAACATCAAGTGCAATGGGTAGCCTACCCAGATGTTACCTATGTTGAGATGATCGGTTCCACGTTTTACTGTATATGACTCCAGGCATTTAACATTTGTGGTGCCTAAGGAATATATACATCTCGTTGCAGGAATGAAGCAACTGCGACAAAATCATTCATGCATGACTGTTCATATCAATTTTTTAATAACTTTTTTTCTGTTGCTCTGAGACACTTTTTAATATAATTTATGAACTCCTTACCCCCAAAAACCCCTTGACAGCAACTTTCACCATTTTTCTAGTATCATTTGGCAAAAAATTAACAAAAATCAGTCATGCGTGACTGATTAATCTGGGTACTTAAACGGTCATAACTCTGGTACCGATTGTCCAATTTTAATAATTTTTTTTTTTTAAATTCTTCAGCTGAAGAAGTGCTTTCAGATAATCTAGATATCAGCATACTAGGTTAAAAGGAAAGGGGTTTTAAAGGGGATTTTTGTAATTTTTATGAAAAGTTGTTGCTAAGAAACGGCGAATAACTTCCAAGACGTTGATCTAAAAAAAAATTTATGCATATTTTTGAAATCAGCATTAAAAACCCATGCAGAAAAGTCACAATATAGAAGAAAACAAAAGAAAGTCCGGGGATTGGGGAGGTCTACTGAGCAGACAAGCCTGATGCCCGTGTGAAGATGGTTGATGCGTACCCACACCTGTCTTGGTAGCGTGAGGCCGATGGGGTGGGTGTGGGGGATGAACAAATGGAGTCTGGTGGTACTTGACTTCCATTCATGGTCACCTCAATTAGCCTTGTCCATCAACTTCGTTGATCAGCTGAGCAGCTGGCATGAATAGGTGTCTTGATTTCAGTCGACATGGGTGGCATGGGTGCTCGTTTGAAGGAGTAGAGACCTTCAGTGAAGAAGGTAGTTGGGCTCCAATGCCCATCGACCAAGAGTCAGTGGCCTCTTTGCAACGAAGCTCAGCAGGTTGGATGCCAGCAAGGATGGGGAGATTGTCCAAAAAATGTTCAATGGTATGGGACGCAGGCATCCGATCACTGTGTGCAGGGCACTGTTTATGGTAGTGAGCACTGAGGCATCAAACAGGTGCAAAGTACTTTGCTGAGGAGTAGACACAGGATAAGACTGCTATAAGCAAAGTGCCATACCTCGCTCCCCAGCTGAGGCACTTGAGTAGTGCAGCGTGATGTAAGTTTCTTGCGCAGTGACACTAAAAGGCGCTTGGTGGTGCTTGCTAGCACTGGCGCCGACTTACGGGGTGGCCACGCCACCCCATAACCGCTGTGGCAGCCACCCAGTTTAGATAACTTTAGGTTACACTACTTACTGCAAATAAATGTAATTTGAACGGACGTTGAAATGTTTTTTTGATCATTGGTTTTCGCTTCAAGTCAAAGTAAAGCAAGAGGTGAACCAATACAGTATTGCGAAGAAAATGATTGTTTTTGTCACAAGCATGATACTCGCATAACATCAAGGAAGTTACTTGAAGATTACGAAACACGTGGCTACAAGTTTTTTCCTTGTTGATGCGATCATTTTATTTGTTACTTGTCATAAGTCATTGTTACATTTGTTAGGTTGACAATGGGATTTATTAATCAATAAAATACGATCTTTCCACTGTCTCCCTCAATAATCCTTTTTGAAAATTTTCAAACTGCTTATAATATCGCTAAAAATTATGACAGCTATGAAATACTTGGAAATAAAATTATCTCGATGATTGATAGCTCCACCCCCTAAATGAATATCTATTTTCAAATTTTATTAAAAAAATGCAATTTTCGAAAATTTTTGAGTTATATTTAAAAAGTGACCTTAGTAAAGTAGCAGTTTTAGCGTTCTGCAAATTTACACGTTTACATGATTCTATTCAAGGAAAGCTATACTTTTGAAAAGAAAGTTTTGATAATATACTTATCGTTGCCTTCCACCACCTGCGAGGCGGAGCGATCGTTTAGTGCACTCAGGCGCATAAAAACCTACTTGCGATCTACCATGACGCAACAGCGATTGAACCAAGTCCTAATTTTAAATGTTTATCATGCTGAAGCTTCACGGTTATAACTTGACCAGTTGATTAACAGAGCTGCTGTTCGCAAAAATACTTTTGCCAAATGTTAAGTGTCAGAGCAGCAACGTAACAATAAACTTCACGACATACCTCCTGTGCTTTTTTTTAAAGTTGCTTTGTAAATTATCGAGCTACAGATCAGATGTGAAAAGACAATTGTACTACGAAACATGCTTAGTAAAAATCAAACAAAAACATGCAGTTTGAAAGTTTTTAGGTTGCCATATTGTGCTATCCCAGTGGTTCCCAACCTTTTTTGGTGTCGGGGCCGAATTTCAAACTTTAGAGTACGTATAAAGCCGCATGAAAACACTCAAGTACGGTAATTATAATGAAAATTTTAAAGCATGAAAGCATGTACCAACGAATAGCAACACTAACAAGAAAAATAACACAAATCAATTTAATGTCCAACTTGGCATTGGCTTTGAGCTTTAACAAGTTTGTCAAAGCGAGGCGCAATTGCAAAGGATGCAGTGGCTGCTTGAGGTGGTCATTGGTCAACCGATTGCGATATTTATTTTTGATTCTGATCATTTTGCTGAAAAGTGCTTCACATACATAATTATGTTGATCCAAATACAGAGGCGTTTTTCTGGGCATTGTTTTTCAAGTTGGGATACTTTCCCTCTGGAACTCGACTCCAAAATTCAAGTAGGTCTTCACTTTGAAATAATTGTTTGAGCTCGATATCTGACTGCATGTCTAACAACCCCAATTGAAAATTATCAGGAGCAGTGGCCACATTAACTGCAATAGGATTTGCAAACATGTTCATCATTGGCAAAAACAAATTCATTCCGTTAATGCAGCGGTTGAACTCATCAATCAAGTTACTGAGAAGTCTGCTGTGTGCTTCAAATGATCCATTGGTTCGATGGTCAGACAGCGTTGGAAAATGTGTTGTAACACCACCTGCAAGCTGCGTTTTCTAAAGACAAAGCTTGTTAACAAAAGGATATGCGTTTTGTTGTCTACCTCAATTTGAAAAAACTTTCTTCCCAAGCGCTTTGAAAGACCCGATTCTCCTGCTGAAGAGTATGTGCTTTTTTCAAAGGCTGATCTGACATAATTTTTGGCTGAATATACTAAAACTTAAGTGAATGGCTGATTATCCTATCACAGTTTTATAGCGGCAATAACTTATTGCTTTTCTCAGTCTGTTTTATAAGACCTACGAGAAATTTTACACGTTTTGAGGTGTGTTGAGCATCACACCATATCAACCTAATTATTTCACTCAATGGTTTATGATTCACAATAAGTAGACAATGGACCATTCACAACAATATAAAGTAGGCTACAAGGTGTAAGATGTAAAATGAAAAGTTCACTGACAGTGCAACCTCTACGACACAACGACAATGCAGTTTGTAAACAATTTTGACTTTGTAAGCAAAAAATAATCACCCTAATTAATATAAATAGATTTTTTATATTTTTTTGTGGGATTTTCAGGGTTCAATGAGAGCCGCAAGAAGGCTAGCTTGGAGCCGCATGCGGCTCTAAGAGCCGTGGTTGGGAATCAATGTGCTATCCGCCACTCCGTGCAAAAATAAAAGTTGGCGCCTATGCTTGCTAGTACTGTATTGCCCACATAGAGGACGACACTCCTCACGCAGCTGAAATAAATTTGACCTTTGATTGCAGCAGAAAGATGCTTGCTTGAAAGAACAGTGTTTAACGCGTCTGAAACATGATAAATGTAACATTTTTTGGTCAACAGGTGTACTTGCAACCATTAAAATTTGTTGTGTGACCTCATTTGTGATTGACTTCCTTTCCTGCTGTTTGCGCCACCTGAGAATTCCCAGAATCTGGAGAAGAGCCCTTGTGGTTGCAGTTCCTAAGCCGAATAAGCCCCCAGGGGACCCGAAGAGCTACCGTCCAATCTCACTGCTCTGCATCCCCTTCAAGATCCTCGAGAGACTCATCTACGCCCGTGTCGAACCAATAATAGATCCGCAGCTCCGCCGTGAACAAGCTGGTTTCCGACACGGACGATCAACCGTAGATCAGGTCACACTTATGACCCAAGACATTGAGGACAGCTTCTCGGCTAAGAAAAAGGCTGGCGCTGTGTTTGTTGATCTCACGGCTGCCTATGACACCGTATGGCATAGCGGCCTTACCTGCAAGTTACTCCGTCTGCTCTCTGACAGACACATGGTCCATATGATGATGGAACTTGTGCAAAACTGCAGTTTTACCCTCACAACCGGTAGCGGTCGTCGAAGCAGACTACGCCGACTTAAAAACGGCGTCCCACAGGGCTCAGTCTTGGCTCCTCTCCTGTTCAACATATACACCTACGACTTGCCCCCCACCATCTCCAGGAAATATGCTTACGCAGACGACCTGGCACTCCTGCACTTAGCAGGAAACTGGCAGTCGGTGGAGAGGAACCTCAGCCAAGACATGCAAACACTATCAGCATACCTCCAGAAATGGAAGCTACAGCTCAGCAAGTCAAAGACAGTGTCGGCGGCCTTCCACCTTAACAATCGGGAGGCACAGCGTGAGATAAACATCAACCTTGATGGGGAACGCCTGCCCTACTGTGCCGAACCTACTGTACATACCTCGGCATAACCCTGGACAGGTCACTCACGTACTGCCGGCACTTGAAGTCACTGCGCAAAAAACTATCTACACGCATCGCACTTTTGAGGCGATTGGCGGGTTCCGCCTTCCGGCTGGGGAACTGGTGCTAAAACTCTTCGTACAGCTACCCTAGCCCTTGTTCATTCCACCGCTGAGTACTGCGCGCCGGTCTGGTGTCGTAGTTCTCACACCCACCAGATTGATACCGCCATCAACGACGCACTGCGTACTGTGACTGGATGCCTGCGTCCCACTCCAACGGACTGCCTACCCATCCGAGCAGGCATCCAACCCGCTGAGCTACGCCGTAAAGGAGCCACGATTTCTCTCGCTCGCCGCGCTTTGGACCCCGACCATCTTCTCCATGCAGCATTCAAGAGACCACCACCTATAAAGCAGCGGCTGAAATCAAGACGCCCCTTTGTGCCTGCCGCACAACAACTACTTAACAATGCAGAAGAACTTGGTTTAAGTGCGGCACACTGGACGAACCATATGTGGAACACGGAGTGGCAAAATCACACCTCCACGCTCCGTGACTTCATACCCGACGCCGATCCCCGTCCACCAGGGATGTCCCTCGCAAGGCTTGCGTGGGTCAGGCTTAACCGCCTGCGAACTGGCGTCGGCCGCTTTCGTTCGGACATGCACAAGTGGGGCCTGGCTCCTTCATCAGAATGCGAGTGTGGTGCCACGGAACAGACCGCAGACCATGTCATCCACCACTGCCTAATCCACCGGCCTCCACACGGTGCGCATGGTCTGAGGGTCCTGGACGATGAGACTGCTGAGTGGCTGAAGATTTCCTGCACTCCAATCTAGCCTGGAAAGATCGCTCATACGCCATCATCATCATTTGTGATTTCATTGGTCTGCACTTGTTTCCTAATCGTTTAGTTGGGAAAACGACTATTCATGAAAGGGTTCTCAGACTACGAGTGGCGACCTTGCACAGGGTCACACAACAAATTTTAATAGTTACAAGTACACCTGTTTATCATTTAACATTTATCATGCACGATAAACACAAAATTAGGGAAAAAAGAGAGAAACTGTTTACCAGGCATTTGATAATTAAAGTGACTTGCATTCTTCTGGTGACTATAGGCTACTTGGTTACCTCCTGATGTTGAGGATGATATCTAGCTCTTATTACCGACGTTTTATCAGTAAACACGACTGACTTTATCAAGGGAGCTGAAATTGATAGTAGCAATATACCAAAAATTCACATAAAATATTTTTAGAAGTACATGACCGCTTCGAAGGCACCAAAAGGGATCCGACAAGAGAATAAGGTTGAGAACCACAGCTCTACCTGATACGTATGAACCATAAACCAACTCAGAAGAACCAGGGAGGTCTTGTATTCCCCACAGCATAAAATTATGCATTCCAGCTTGCGCCACTCCAACAACAAATACAGTCAGTAATAATAAGAAGCGCCTGTAAAAAAAATTACACTGATAATAACCAAAGGCTGATAGTTGTTAAACTATAATTATATCGGTGAGCATGCGCTGATGATTTTGATGCTTCCATATCTAATATAAACTCAATTTGAAATTATTGAATTATGTAGTGTACTGTGTAGAATACAAGGCGAGATGACAAACGTGAGGTATTATTAAAAAGAAAAAAGAGGAAAAAAAAACTATATATATACATAAAATTAATTTGGCTCAATAATTGGAACAGAGCTTAAAACATCTGCTAGCAGTTCTGTATGGCATTATCTAAACATTCTAAAGAATAATTTTGCATCTGAGATGACTTTCTTAATTTAAAAACTTTTTAGGGGGGGTCTGGCATTAGAAAAGAAACTCAACACCAAATTTGTTTAAGCTATTTTGCATTCAACCCAGCATCTTATCTTTTTTCCTAGATAAACAGTTAAACACTGCACCATTCTTTTCCCTGTTTTTAAACTTTGTATTTCAAGAGGGATTCTATTGCGAGTTTCAGAGACAGCCTTTTTCATTGGCACCCGGAGCGAATTATCATCTGAAAACGGCCTTGTAAGGTCTTGAAACTTTTTTTTAGTTAAATTCCACAGCCCTTTGCATTATTATGTAAAGAAAGGTGGAGTCCTAACATATTGTGGAGGAGTCCTAACATATTGTGGAGTTCTAACAGATTGTGGAGTCAGTCTGATGTTTTTGATCCAAATTCCAAACCCATGGTTTAAAAAACATTTTGATTTTGGCGGAGGGCAAAATGGTGCTCACATGGTCGAGTAGGCATTCTATTTTTTATATATGTTTAGAGTGCACTAATTTTTGTTTCAAGTACCGTAATAAGTTGCATTCGATACCTACACTTTTATAGCTAAGTTTGGTTTGTGCTTTAATTAAGCTAATAAGACTGCTTGCTGCTTGTCGATTAAACTATTATAATAATTCGTTTAAAGGCACCATCATGCTTTTCATATACATAATAACTCAATTCGAAAGCACAGTGACATACTCAAAGAACATGAAAGGTGACAGTTTATATTTTACTAACAGAGAGCCTTCGCTACCTTAAACAGGTCAGACTATAAAGTAGCATCAGGCATTCAGGCTACTCTTCATCAAAAAATGTTAAATTACATTGAATTAAATTGAAATGAATTGAAATTTAGCGAAATAAAAAAAGCGAATTAAATTTACTTTTGAACTATTAAATTAAAATGTTTGCTCACATAAAATTGACATGTATCCTATGTCATCGTCTGTATGCAAACTTAGAATATATTCGAATCCTCAACTATTAGAAAATTTCAATCCCTAGTTTAACAAGTCAATACAAAAACGCCGGAGATGATTCAATCGATATCCAATAACAAAACAAACAAAAATAACAGTTTATGCGTCCATTTTGAAATTATGGCTGATACCACATAGGTCTAGGAAGTCCCATATGGACTGAGGTGGAACATTGCTATGCCCATCGAAGCAAACGACAAGTTTCTTGATGTGGTCGTCAGCATCTCTATATTTTTCAACTTTTATGGCGGACTATGGCCAGCTATCACCGTATCGGGGTCTGCTACTATTCGGTGAGTCTGATTCGGTGAGTTCCTAACCTCTAACCCCTAACCCTAAAACGGCAATGATAATTAGGCTACGGTACACAATAATTTAAAAAAAAATTTGAAAAAATCCCCCATTAAGGGATCGGACTCACCGAATTGGACTCACCTAAACGGGTCATTCCGACCGTATCGTATGCTATTCAGGTAGGCTATAAAATCACCTTAAAAATTATAATGTTAAGCAACAGAAAGCAAGATTGTTAAAATTAACTTTTAAATTGGGTGATCAAACTGATCATTCATTTCTCTATTGTAAGCTAATTATTTTCAATATACACATGTCGCTGTGATTATACAATTCTCTGAAAAAGGCTTTCTCCTAGAAAAGTTGTCTCCGAATAGGGATTTCTCCGAATCGGATTCTCTCAATAGTAGCAGACCCTTGAATCACATATCAAACAAAAAATATTTCTGATAACTTTCATATACTACCTACCTCGACTCACAACATATCCTCCCGGCGCATGTAGGACAAGCTGTCACATTTGTGCCATGGGACTGCCGATTACTATGGGAACCATAGGTTGGGAAGAAAGGCACAACAAGGAAGGATAATCCCACTAAAGCAGCAAAGCCATAAAAATGGAGATTAAACCTGAAAGACAAAGAAGGCATGAAAAATCATAAGGAAAGATATCAAAAGCACTCAACCTTTCACTTCTGGAAACATCAGCTCTGAGACACTGGTGAGTGGTGGATTGATATTTGGCATGAGCAGCAAGTGGCTATTTTCTACACTGCCTATTTACAAACCACACACATAATCTACACAAAAGCAATAACAGTTGGATGGCCAAATCATTAAACATACATAAATATTATTGAGTAACACATGATGAGCATGTTGTGGAACTGCCTATGTCGACTTAATGAGCCTTATCATTATCATGCTATTCTTGACACAACTGGAATACTTTCTTAGCTGAATTAACTTTCGATGTTAACACATCTGACCTGTGAGATCCAGCTTGAGCTGCGCTCAACGAGACCAAGCCATCTCAGTCTGCCTAATTGGAGGACTGCACTGATGTCTTTTATTTTGAGCTTTGATAGAAGAGTCCCAAACTGGATGTTGTCTTCAGGCTTGACTAGGCGAGTCCATCTTACCATCAGAGCGATAGCCAGCAGGCACCACCAGCTAGGCCATTCTGGCACCAATTGACAACACCAACACTTAAAGAGGTCGTGTCAATCTTCAAGATTCTGAAGAACCTCCAAGAATCTTCTCCAACAAAGGAGCTCAAGTCATCTGTTGGTTTTGTAGCAATGGAAGGAAAGGAGGGTTTGCCAAAATCACTTCCTTCTCTTTTCAAACAATGTCCAGGATCTTCGAAGCTTGTCAGGTTTTGAACAATTTTCTGCTTTGTCACGTCAGACACACTGCTATAGAAAAGGATAAGGGGTATAAGTTCTTCATTAAGATACCACATGTGCCCCTTTAGAGCTTTAAGAGCTGCTTTGGCCATATTGCTTTCGATTTCTTGATACTCGTTGATGTTGGTAAGTTCTAGGTCCGTTGCAAGGAGCAGAAGTTGACACAAAAGCGGTTAGCCACCATGGCACATAGGAATATACAACAAGCTGAACAAATTTTTGGATTTTTTTTAGCTGTTGCTTTGAACATATAAAACCTGCAGGAAGATCTCTAGTAATAACTTTAGTGAGAAGAACGATCTTGATGCAGTATAAAATCTTGGCCATCCATCTGGCTTTGTGACAAGCACCCGGACGTAGAAAACCTTCATAGGTCTCAGCTCCCTCACCAAGATACAAAAGCACTACTTTGACTAGCTCCTCATAATCATCCCTCACAAATCCCTGTGCTAGGGCTTCATAGCAGATCTTCACAGTCATCTCCTTCTTGATCCTCATATCTGCTGGCTATCGCTCTGATGGTAAGATGGACTCGCCTAGTCAAGCCTGAAGACAACATCCAGTTTGGGACTCTTCTATCAAAGCTCAAAATAAAAGACATCAGTGAAGTCCTCCAATTAGGCAGACTGAGATAATTGAGTAATATTATTGAATAAATATTATTGAGTAACACATGATGAGCATGTTGTGGAACTACCTATGTCGACTTAATGAGCCTTATCATTATCATGCTATTCTTGACACAACTGGAATACTTTCTTAGCTGAATAGGTTTCCGTGATGGAAATTAAATGTAATTTTAGGTGCTCATCTGCATCACATTTAACCAGCACTTTCATTTAACAAGTCGGCCGGGGCGAGAATTTTTTTTCCCACAAACTTTTTGTTACTTTGCATAGAGTTTGTATTTATACTGTTTGAATGCAAACATTTTTCGTTGGTGTGTTTGGTTCAGTGGTTTCGTCTTTTGCCTTATCTTCCTGAGGACATCGGTTCAACGCCCATCAAAGTCAGCTTTTTTTCTTTAAATTAATTTTTGCGGTGCAAAAGTAAGGTTAAGGTTAATTCTTAGGGTTAAAGTTAATTCTTAATCAATTCGGAAAATCTTACTTTTAAACTAGTGACAAGAATCAATTTCTTTTCTTAACTTTTTTAAACTTGACTAGACTAGGTGTGTCTCCAGGATACGTTGTTTTTCAAGTTCAATGTTTAGATTTGGAACAGGAGGGCGAAAATCGGCTGCTGTGAGGGTGTACTGTAAGATGTTTGATGATGAACTGTCTTAATTTAATCTACGACGCACGGACACAAAATAATTGACACGGCGAGAAGACCACAATAAACATAGCCAGGTCAGAGACTTTAAAGAACCGGCCTGCCACGCCTCGTGGAGGCAGGGAACGGCGTGATTATGGGGTGGCGATGCACCCGGAAAAGAAGTCCACCAGCTTAGGTCCAGACAAATGCTGATCGAGGTGTATATCATATTAGTATGATAATATAGTTTCGGGAGAGAGTTTGCTTTTTTATACCAAAGACAGGCAAGACACAACAATAACACAGGGTTGAGCATTACAACAGTATATTACATATTTACAAATAGTTCAACAATCAAACGTTTTCGGCTTAACTTAAGCCCTCATCAGGAATCTGCAAATATTTATAAACTACAATAAATTTCACTTCTTGACAGTAACTACCGTAGCTAACTAACTGAACAACCAACTAAAAGCATCGAGGAACACGCAACGATTAAAAGCAATGGAGTGGAAAACATACAGACAGACGAAAAATTACATTAAGAAAAGGCAACTGCATGACTAAGTTACAAATGAATTTGCACCACGGGGTACGTGATACAACTAATAAATATTGAGGAGAATAGAGGCGCCACCCGCAAATAATTGTTTGTTTAAATTTGGGTTGTAGCGTTTGATTAACAGCGCTTCCTGAATTTTTGTGTCAAATTGGGATTTGCCTTTGCGTAAAATTTTAAATGAGTCAGCAGAGAATTTTTGATCTGTGCAAATGTAAATATGTAATATACTGTTGTAATGCTCAACCCTGTGTTATTGTTGTGTCTTGCCTGTCTTTGGTATATTAGTATGAGTTGCCCACAAACCTTTGAATCACTGTGTGGGTAGCCCATGGTCTGCCCATAAAAAATGTGGGCAGCCCATGGTCTGCCTGTAAAAAAGTGTGGGCAGTCCATGGTCTGCCCATAAAAAATGTGGGCAGCCCATGGCCTGCCCATGAAAAATGTGGGTAGCCCATGGTCTGCCCATAAAAAATGTGGGCAGCCCATGGTCTGCCCATAAAAAATGTGGGTAGCCCATGGTCTGCCCATAAAAAATGTGGGAAGCCCATGGCCTGCCCATAAAAAATGTGGGCAGCCCATGGTCTGCCCATAAACAAAGTGGGAAGCCCATGTTCTGCCCATAAACAAAGTGGGAAGCCCATCAATATTTCATGCTTAGCCCATGATCAATAATTTTATGTGGCTAAATTTATTAAAATGCATTTATATGATCACGCATTTGAAGATTGGAAGTTTTATATTCCACCTTGTCATTTAGCAACACATTCTGCAAGAAAGCCCATATTGGGCACATATGGCAAAAACACAAAAACCCACATAGAACCCACATGCCCAAAAGCCCATTAAAATAGTATATGGGGCCCATATGGGCTTGCTGGCTGGGTTATGTGCACTCAATACTTTACCATGTCAGTATTTTTGACACGTTTGTGTAATAATGATAAGTTTTGTTGTTACAGTACAATGAGAAAGTGCAAAAATGATGCAGACAGGTTCTGTTATGTGGCAAGGTCACCCTGCATACTGCATAGTCGGCTAGTCGCCAAGCAAAAATTATGCAGTTTGTTAAGAAAGCATATTATGAGTATTTTGGAGTAAAACTAGGTGATCAGGACAAGGCATTTGCTCCGCACATATGTTGTAGAGCATTCGTTGAAAGCTTGAGATTATGGAGCCTAAAGAAAATAAAGAGCTTTCCTTTTGGTATTCCTTTGGTATGGAGAGAAGAAAAAGACCATGTCACTGATTGTTATTTTCGCATGACCAACTCACAAGGTATGCTGATACTCATAGGCGTCGATTTTTTCTTAGAAGAGAGGAATTCTGGGTGGGCAAGAGTTTTCAAACAGATTTCATTGAATGTGTGTTTGCAAATTCGCAATGATTCAGTCTTCGAAATGAGCATGTTTTTACTTCGGCAAAAACGTTGCCGAGGCCAAATGGCAAAATTTGAAATTGCCTCGGCAATTACTGTGAATATTTATTAGGAAAAGATTGTACTAAAACATGTAAAACGAGAAGCGAAAAATATACTAGAGTAGTCTATTACGAACGCATTGTTTGATTTATTGTGGTGTAATAATACCAAAAGTAGTGATAAAGCGAGCAACGCGATACGCACGCTGTTACGGTGATTCACGTTAAAAAACTCATCGGGAGGGGAAAGTAAGTTAATTTTGGGTTGATTCAACGTTCGAGTCAGCACAAATCGATTTAATTTTTCCGGCGGTTATATTGCGTAACAACAATGCCCAATAAGAAATTTACGTTTGTTTTACATTAATTCGACATCTAGCGATGCTGAATTATCATAAAATAACGTGAATTACTCAACCAGGTACAGGTAACATATTAATAGCTCCCTGCGAGAAGATCGCCTCGATTTACGTAAGCTTATAAGCCAACATAATTTCGGCACAATTGGGACACTGCGAGCAACACAAAGTCTGTTTGATGAACTAGTCAGAATCGGTATCATCAGATGCTGTATCAGCTGGACGAGATAACGGAAAGCGAGGCGCAACAAGGAGTAGATGCTTACAATAATTTGACGTCTACTGGAGTTAAATCAATGCAAATAGCAGGCCTTGAAACAACTTTTTTTTTCCGGCGGCCAAACGTGTCCGACTGAAGCAAGCTGTTCGGCGGCCAATCACAAGCACATGGCGGCCACCGGAACTTCGACACACATTTTTACTTCGGCAGAAGCAAAAAATATACTAGAGTAGTCTATCACGACCGCACTGTTTAATTTGTTGTGATGTAATAATGCCAAAAGTAGCGATAAAGCGAGCTACAAGATACGCAGTTACGCACGTGGCACGCTGTTGCAGGAATTCACGTTAAATAACTCACGGGGAAAAGTAAGTTAATTTTGGGTTGATTCAACGTTCGAGTCAGCACAAATCGATTTAATTTTTCCGCTCGGTTATATTGCGTAACAACAATGCCTAATAAGAAAGTTACGTTTGTTTTACATTAATTCGACATCTAGCAACGTTGAATTATCATAAAATAACGTCAATTGCTCAACCAGATACAGGTAACAATTAATAGCTCCCTGCGAGAAGATTGCCTCGATTTACGTATACACTAACATAATTTCGGCACAATTGGGATACTGCGAACAACACAAAGTCTGTTTGATAAAGAACTAGCTGTCAGAATCGGAATCATCAGATGCTGTATCGGAGCACGAGGTTGTCGCGTCATCACTGGAATCAGACACATCAAGAGGCTCATAGCTTGGCTGTAAATCTATACCGTCTTTGCCGTTCGCAATGAAGCGTCCACGTTTTGCGGCTTTCGGGCTTTGATACCACTCCACAGGCCTCTTTTTTTTTCATAAAGATCCATCAGGGTGTTGACTAGGGAATAAATCTATGCTGTGCCATAACGACTGGGAGGAATGTTTAACCCTAACATTACAAGCGCTCGTGTGGCCTCGGCATTTTCATTGCCGACGCTAATGCGCCATTTGCCGACGCTAATTTTGAAGACTGAATTTATCGCATTAATAAAGTGTATTGTGGTGTCACTTGCATCCAGCTTATCGTCAGACATCAGCTGCTTGATCACTCAATAATGTTAACAATTCAAGCATAATACAGGGTGTATTGTGATTTATCGAGTGCTTTAACTCTTTTCTAGTCCTTTGTGATTATAAGTGGCAAAGTACTACTACTTTCTTCACAAGGTAGATTTAAACGATCTGTCTTAGCCTGATGCTGCGAGTTTGCTGTGGCAATAGTAAGTTGCGCTAGCTTTCGGAACACAGTTCCCTAGTCATAGTGCTATGATGAATACCACTACTTTATTTACAAGACCCCTTGTGTAAAATTTTCTCGGAACTTCATGGCGGACAAATGCGGCCGACGGAAGGGCGAGACCCGGCGGACAAAATGTCGGTTTTTGTAGGTTAATCGCGGCGATGGCCGCCTTCAGTTTCGAGGCCTGAATTATAGGGTGATATTTTTATAAAAGATTCTCCCAGCTGGGCACGTGTCTAAGCGCCGGCGAAGTAGGAAGTAACCCAAATAAAACATCCAGCAATAGTAAGATTGAATCAACATTCTAGTCTGGTGTAGTCTAAGAAAATTAGTTTTTTCTTGTAATCTTGTTGTCCTTACAATCACCTCGACAATTGCCGACGCTAATTTCGAAAAGTGTTGTTAGTCTTTCTCACAAAGACTGTGTTTAGCGTCGCTGCAACAATTAAGCTTTAATAGGTTGGATGTTTTCTTTCTTGCATCTTGCGATCTTATGAGCGCTGCTAAACTAAACAAACTTCTTTTATGTTTTCCTTTGCGACCTAAAAAGCGCGTGACTCGTGACCTGTTATCTTTAAAGTGGCGCCTTCGGATTTGCCGCATTTGTAAAAGCGATTGCTTTTAGTACGTCTTTAGTTTGTATCGGTTATTTTATTGTCATGTTTATTATGATGTCATATTCACATTCCCTTACGCTGACTGGGAACTGAAGTTTGATTGTGACGTAACGAAAGTGAGACCATTCGGAGAAAAGATCAAATTGCCGACGCAAATTTGGAGAAAAGATCAAACGTGGCTTTCTCTCACCAGGAATTGCCAGCTGTGGCAGTTGCCGTAGCAACAACAATGCAGTGCGTACCGCCGTTTTTCCACGCAGCGTTGTTACGGAATTGCTTTGTTCTGTCGGATACCTAGCGAGAGACATAGCGTAAAACAAGAAGTTGCGCTGCAGTTGGTTGGATAGTCCAGCGTTTAAGAAAAACGGAAATAATTGTAACGAACACTTCATAAGTGGCATGAAAACAGGGTGGGCGAAACATATTTTGCCCACCCTCGTTTCACGGCAGGGTGGGCGTCGCCCACCCTGCCCACCCTATTTCGACGCCTATGCTGATACTTGTACTGTATGGAGGCATTTTCATTTATTGTTTGATTTAAGAGTAACGGTGTTCTTTTTTATTTCACGAATAAACTGAAAGAACAAACAATATGTGAAGTACTCTGATGTTCCTTCAGCCATGAAACCAGTATCACATGGCCCTAGTATACCTGTTCCAGAACCACCTGCAAAAATAAGTGAAATGGAGTGTTCTTCATCTGCAGAGAGCGAAGCAAGTGAACAAGACACATGGGATGCAGAACAAAGTACAAGCCAACCCAAGCCTCTTACACAGCTTGAGCTGAATGACCTAACACGAGATTTAAATCTCACCAAAGAATAGAAGCATGGAAGCCCTGATTAGAAAGCATAAAAGCTCTGATTATGAAGCACAGGTTAAAGAGCTGCTTGAAAGCTTTCAACCCTTGGAGCTCGGATGTCTGTGAAAATGCACTTTCTGAGTTTGCATTCGGATTACTTTCCTGACAACTGTGGTGACTACAGCAAAGAACATGGAGAGAAGTTCCACGAAGACCTTCGCCAGATGGAAGAAAGGTACCAAGGATACTGGGACGAAAACATGCTTGCAGATTACTGTTGGTGCTTAAAAAGAGATCTTCCCAATTCCACACATAGAAGAAAATCTTTGAAGCGACAATTTTTGTCAGCATAAATCATTTGTATTTATATTGTTATTGTAACTTATTTATCGTCGGAATATCATCATGTGCCGAACAACGCTTTCTGTGTTAAGCTATTTTGAACACTTTGTTTTTATTTCACACATTGATGTTGGCAAGTATTTCGCATTTAAAACACATTTGTGATGTTAAGTGTTTACGTGTCTATCATCATCATCATCATCGGCCATGCCTGAATAAGGCGTCGGCTACCGCGAGTCTCCACAATGATCGATTGTCCATACTTCTAATTAGGTTTTCAAAATTTTGGTTTGTCCATGTTGAAAGATTTTTGAAGATTTCCAAACGTGGAAGCCCCTGGTGTCTCTGACCAGGAAATCGCCCCATCATTGCCGAGTGTTCAATTTCGCGTTTGCGGTAGACATGCCCAATAAATGTCATTTGCCTTTTTTTGATAGTTGTGATGAGGACACCAGGGGTGCACCCAGAGCGTCTCCACACTTCTTCGTTAGTGATTTTATCCATCCAGTTAATTCCCATCATTCTACGAATGAACCAAATTTCAGCACTGTTGATCTTCTTCTCTATCTTCAGGCATACAGTCCAGGATTCACAGCCATATAGCACAACTGACCAAATGTACACATGTAAAATTCTTATTCTAGTGTTCAGAGAGATTGAATTAGATTTCAGGATTTTGTCCATTTTGATGAAAGCTTGTTTGGATTGTGCAATTCTTGATTTTACGTCGCTCCAGCATCGACCATTCAAAGTGACCATAGAACCCAGATAGTTGAAACTATTTACTTGTGAGACTGTTGTATTTTGTATTTTGATAGTGCATACTGGAGTTATTTCTTTTGATGAGATGGTCATGCAGAAGGTTTTTGTTGCATTCAAATTAAGTCCAAGGTTTTCACTTTGCTTAATGACTATGTCGAGTAAATTTTGTAAACTGGAGTTTGATGTGGCGATTAGTACTGTGTCGTCTGCGTATCTTATGTTGTTGAAGTGTTGTCTGCCTACAGAGACGCCTTCTTCGTCATCTAGATGTCGTAAGATCATTTCGCCGTAGAGTGAGAAAAGATCAGGTGAAACTATGCACCCCTGTCTAACACCTCTCCGAATTTGTGTCCACTTGCTCAGCTCGCCATCTATCCAGACTGCTGCTGATTGATCCCAGTAGAGATTTCTGAGAAGTCGGAGGTCTTTACCATCTGAGTCTAAGCTGTCAAGCATCTCCATGAGTGGCTCATGTCTAACGCGGATTCCATAGTAACACTCCATAGAAACATAGCATCTTCTTACCAAAGTTTGATTTTATATATATATATATATATATGGAAAATATAAATCGTTATCTTTGATTTGACAGGTGCTATACTGGTGAATTTCATTAGCATAAGCAAAGCAGCCAGCAAAGGCCAGTGGCAGCATTTTGTTCACAGATTTGTACATGAACTTCGAAGTCTCTAATTTAAAAATATCTTTAATTCTGAGCACATTATTATTAATTTGATTAATTTTTGTTACATTTATGATAAAGAATACTTATAATCTTTAATTCTGAGCACATTATTATTAATTTGATTAATTTTTGTTACAATTATGATAAAGAATACTTACATATTGTGTGTTGATGACAACACAATTTACATATTGTTTGTAATGACAATTGTTATGTAGCTGATAAATGAATTGAATACTGATAATGCACTCAGGTTTAGTGTTGTAGGCCATGCACCATAGTAGTGGTAACTAATAGAGTTATTTCTAAATGATTTAGTACTAAAACAGAAAATCCTGAACGCAGATAAAAATTTAGTGTTATTCTACTTTTCATGACAGGGAATGTTGTTGGTACGGTATTTGTGTAACTGCCCCGATTTACTGTCAGCACCCTCTAATCGCCCAGTTTATAGCTGGCGCCTCCTTCATGGTCGCAAACACTTCTAGGGGGGGGGGGCGCTTACTTTGGGAACAGGCAATCGACACAATCGGGACGCTAATCTTATGGTGAACTCAATATCTAGTACAACAGAAGTTCTTCTATCCAAAACCTAAAAACCTTGTGATGACATTAGATGATTAGACATATAGCTCACATACCACCACCATTCCACCACTTGATGTCACTGCGGCAAAAAACTATCATCGTGCACGCTGCGCCACTCAAGTACCTAGTAGGCTCCAGCTTGAGAGCGAGGGATGATGCTTTGCATATAGTAGCTTTGGGCAATTTCAAATGTGACTAACGGGACATTTTGACTGCTTTTGGATGTAATTAAGAAATATAAGATGATGTAAAAACATGAAACCTATGAGATTAGTTATCAGTGACTTGGACCTAAACTTTGCACTATTTGAGAAATTCATGAACTTTTTACTTTTTTCAAAAATGTAAAAGTTTGTTGTGAGTAACGGGACAAGGGACAAATCTTAAAAATTGGTGCTGTGAATGCAAATTCAAAAGTCTGCTCATTGACAGCACGAATTCTATTGAAATGCCAGTATTGTGTAGTGTAAATATCAAGGCAATGTCAGCATGGTTTAGTTTGGAAATATCTTAAAGTGTATGTTAGTAGTTGCATCATAAATAAAGTGTGTCATTGTGACTAACGGGACACAGCCTTTGTGACTAACGGGACATCCATGCTATTTTCATTATTTTTTTGTTGTTTTCTTGTATTAATCAGTGAACTGAGTAACAATTTTGTAAAACTAAAATGAGTCTTGCACCCCAGGTGAATCACAGAAACATTTCAATGGGTGCCAGTACTTTGGGGCACCACTGCTAAGCTACTTCAATGAAATAATGTACTTAAATGATTTCTCTTTTTTTCTCTTAAATACTTTTTCTCCATTAATTACAACATTGATGCAGTCTTTCACTTCTGGTGATTGTCTTGAGACGTCATCACGCTGATAGAAATTACTTATATCCATTTTGTCTATTTCTGTTAGTTTTCTCTTCTTTGGGTTGGTTATTTTGACTGCAAAGGTTTTTTTGGTCATTTCTTCCCAGGCAAGTTTTCGAACAACTGCACGCCTTTTGCTTGGGCTATATGGTAGATTTCTTTTCGCATGTGTTACAGCTTTACTGTAGCTTGATCTGCTCCTGAAGGCAGAGTCTGAGAGAGACACTGTAACAGTTAGGGAGGAAGAAGGAGCAACTGAGTCAGAAATCTTCTTCTGTGCTTCTCGGTATGGAGATTTTCTCCGTCGCTCATACATTCTTTTTGCTTCAACAACCTTATTTTTTTCAATGTTTGACATTTTTTGTATAACTTCATGTTGTTTTGCCCTAAACTTTTTCATTTTTTCTTTCTGTTGCTTCAAGTAACTTTCATAGGTTCCCTTCTCTTTCATTTTTTGAATCTGTTTCCTTTTTCTTTCAGCAGCAGATTTGGGAATCTTTATTACTGCTCCTGTCTTTTCCATGTTTTTAGATGCCTCTAAAGCTTTTGATAAAATTAATCATCACACTTTGTTTAAAAAAATGATTGAAAGAAGAGTGCCTATGCAATTTGTCCGTTTGTTACAGCATTGGTACAGTCATCAAACTATGTGTGTAAAATGGGGTGGCCACCTCTCTCAGCCTTTTCATGTTTCAAATGGGGTGAGGCAGGGTGGGGTTTTGAGTCCATACCTCTTTGCCCTTTATGTTGATGATCTATCCAAAAAGCTTAACATGTCTAAAGTGGGTTGCTATGTAGGGATTGCATTGGTAAATCACATTATGTTTGCTGATGACCTTTGCTGCTTTTGTCCCAGCCTTGTTGGTTTACGTAAATTGATTGAAATCTGCCAAGACTTTGCTAAGCAACATGACATTACATTTAACTGGAGAAAATCCTTTGGGGTGTTATTTAAGCCCAAACATTTCGATCTGTTTGCTTCCCCAAAGATTATTGTTGACCAAGAACCGATCGAGTTTGTAAAAAATATTAAGTTTTTAGATGTGTATATCATGTCCTCATTATCAGATGACAAGGACATACTGCGACAAGTTAAATCTCTTTATTGTACTGTAAACAAATTAAAAAATAAATATAGCAAATGTTCACAAAGAGTAAAAAATGTGTTGTTTTGCTCTTACTGTACATCTCTTTATGCTTGTCAACTTTGGCACAATTATCGCTGTTCTACGATCAATCGGATTAGAATTGCCTATAATGACTCATTTCGTATTCTACACAATATGCCTCGCTTTACTAGTGCACGTGAATGTCAAGTTAATGAAAATGTTATAACTTTTGATGCTCTATTGCGGAAAACAGTTTATGCCTTTGTGAAACGTTGTTACTAATCTCTCAATTCTCTCATCATAGCATTAATGTCCTCAGACGCTTTCTATAAAATGACATTTTTTAAGCACTACAATGATTTGTTGCACATATCATCCAAGTGACTCCTCACGTCTTGTCTTTTTGTGTTTTGGTTTTAATATGGGCAACCTTGTCTGATACAAATAAATAATAATCACAAATTATTTATCATTAACAACAGATCAGGCTTTTTGAATAGTTATTAGTGTCACTGAAAAGACAATATCTAAAAAACAATTTTTCACCACAACCAAACTTTTAGTTTATTGATAATAATCATACAAAAGATTGTTGTGGTTGTCTACTTTCAAGCTCTACCAGTGCATGATTAATTATCTAGCACACTCTCCAAGCCCTTAAAAGGTGTATTGTTGGTAGTATCTATTTAAAATGCTACCCACAATGCCTCTCTTTATGAGCATGTGGTAGACTTGAGGAAGCATTAGAGGATGAAATAGTGTGTCTGTTTGCCACTTGGACAGCCAGAGCAATTATAATTCAATATGTATATATACAATACATTATACAAGTAATTTAGTATTATCTGTATAAACAAGCTATGTATACATTCGTTTTTGTTTTGTTAAAGGACTAGCATGAACCATAACTTGCATTTCATATTACATATCTTTCTTAAATCAAAAAAAAAATTAGTAGTACCAATTACCAATTTGGTACCATTGGACCAGCACCCGCTAAATTCCGTATACAGTAGGTAAGCAGCCCTATGCTTCATAACCATACAGAAAATGAGATAAAACATCAACATTGTCATGAAATAAAAGTGTCTTTCAACATCATATAAATATATACCCAAATTGTATTAAAATAGATACTTTCTTATGGCATGAGATTTTGTGACTAACGGGACATATTGTGACTAACGGGACAGCGTGATTAACGGGACAAAACGTTTTTTACTAAAATATAGATACACAGTTAATTTTCTTTAAATTGTGAAAGATGTCTGTACAGTACTGTTGGAGTCTTTAATTAACTTGGAGTATGGCATTTGAGGGATTAGACAATTTGGTGAGAAAAAATGTTTTGTGAAAATATGTGACTAACGGGACAGTGTCCTCCGGTCTGCTTTAAATTGTCAAAAACAAACCATAAAACTATTTTTACATAATTTCACATAATGTTAATCTTTAGAAGAACAGGAATTTTTTCAGAAAACTAATCAGATCACAAATATATGTTGTTCTATGCCAATTGGGGGTTATCTGAAAATTTACTTAAAATATAAACTTTTTTTGTTTCTTCAAGGTACCTCAGTAGATGCACCAAAAACACATATTTTCCAAGGTTAAAACTTGTAAAAACTTTTTTTCATGAAAGTTCAAGGTGTCCACTACAAGTTAAAACCTTTCAGTGTTCTATTATTTTATTTTTATTTTTTTACCACTGGAGTACATTTAACGTGGAATTGCCCCAATTGTCTATTCCACAGCAGAGATTCATGCACTTGTTTGGTGCCAGAGTGCTCACTGTCACAACATCGACACTGCCTTTATCAGTGCCCTGCACACAATGATCGGATGTATGCATCCCAAACTATTGCAGGCCTCGAAATTTGTACTTTTTTCCGGCGGTAAAGCATGTCCTACCGGACTGGCCCTTTCAGCGGACATTTAATATCTCAACCGGACATATTTTTTACATGTAGATTTTGCACAAAATCACACTACAGCATAGGCGCCTAACCCGTGGGGGCCAGGCCCCCACGCATATTTCTACGTGGGAGCAACTTTTTATGCGGCATTGATACATAAAATAATAGATGAACTAGCGATCGGCAGCAGGAAAACATTTTTAAATGCAAACCGCAACAGCTTCGCGAAAAATAATCACTAGAACGAGTAGCGATGCTACAATCCCACCCCAGACAAAAAAAACTGTCATTTTTACATTGATTTAACGTCTGCAGACGTTGAATCAATGTAAAAATGACTGATTTTGCTGCTTGAGACATAGCAAAAATCTACTGTTTTGCGTCGATTCAATGTCATCAGATGTTGAATGCACCCAAAAACAACATAATTTGCTACGTAGACGCAGCGTGCGTTTAGCTTAATGCGCTTGCAAACAGACTCGATGTCGCTTTCGAAAGTCGAAACCTCTGCAGAGAATTGTCGCGGCAGTGAATCGCTCGTTGTGAAAAGGAACTTGAAGTCTCGGCCCGAGGTAACCACTAACCAACGTAACAAGGGCTGGTACAAACCGCACACATGGCAGCATAATCAACACAACAACGGACTCGCGCAGACTGCATGGCGCACGCACGACCGTTGCCATAGAAACCCGATCAAAGGCGGGGGGAATATGCGCGTCTTTTGTTTCATCTGCAACAGGGGCGTATCACAGCGAATTGAAACTTGAAAGCTGGTCAGCGATAAGTTGTGATATTGTGGTGAAAAGGGAGTAATGTCAAGTCGAAAACTTATTCAAACGTCTCTCCTTAACTATTTTTTTAAGGTCTGTTTAAGGTGTCAGCAACTTTTAAATCTATTCAAGTTGACGTGATGTTGAATTGATGTAAACATGAATGGTTTTGCTTTCAACAGGTATATTTTCAAGCGTATGATCAAGTTAGTATTTTCATTCCATTTACAGTATACCTTTTAGTAAACCTTTTCGTCTCTTGTTTCATGCTAATAAATCTAGTTCGTTGATACTTTATGTTGTGCTTAGCTTAAAGAGTCGCAGTCCATCAACCGCTAGCCAACGCAGACGCATAGCATGTGTTTTGGTCGAGTTTTGTTTATTATAATTAACGGTAGGTCGAACGTAGCGATAACTCCGAGTGTGGCAATAAAAGCAATCCTAGTGTGACGACATAATTACGTCATCCATCTGCGTGACATTTCCCTGAATTTAGGCTACGTTGCTGCTTGTGAAACACGCTTTCGCCCCCACGGCCAAAAAAATAGTTAGGCGCCTATGCACTACAGTATTGTGTAGTCGTGTTTGTAGAAGAAGATTTTCTACAACAAAATAACTCCGCAATGGTTGATGGCTTAATTCACCTTAACAGTATACTGGAGAAGATTGCTCGCAAATAAATCAGTGCGTTAATGACGCATGACAGTCGTGTAATGACGCAATAAACACAATTGAAAATAACAATCCAAATTTCCTTATTACAAAAGCAATTATGATCACTTATTCCGTGGTTTTCGCGTTATAGAATCGTTGTGCCAAGCGATTACTGTCGGCGCGGGGTTGTAAATCTCCATGTCAGGACCGTCCAGACAAATGCGCATTAGTGACTCAATAGTGTTAGCCCTCAATAGTGTTAGTGTTAACTAACTAACACAATAGTGTTAGTCTAACACCTTCCCTTCTGTGCAGAAATTCTATTTCTATCAGTATCAGCGTGAATAAGATCGCCACATTGGCCTAAGCACGTGCGGAACCCAGCTGAGACTTGCTTCTCTGTGACGTTTTTTTTTAACAAACGATAAATGTGACGCAATAATCCTCATTGTTAAAATTAGAATACATATCCTGCAGAAAAGTTCAGACAACTTTATTTCAAGGCAACATTGCAAGGCGTTGAAATGATGTAAAAATGGCTACTTTTGCCATCAGCTCTTCAACCACGCCACTCTAACGTGATCTTTAAAGCAATTGCCTGTACTATTATTGTTTCAGCCCCGTAGTTTTTCGCGTTAAACAAACAATTATAACAATTCAAATTTAAAATATATTTTTGCTGCATTAGCTCTATTTTTGTCAAGAATTTTGCGGCGGTCATTTATGACCGACCAATGAGTCGGCTTCGGCAGACATTCAAGGTCATTCCGGAGGTCATGTCCGCCATGACCGCCGGAATTTCGAGGCCTGTATTGGACAATCTTTCTATTCTTGCTGGCATCCAACCTGCAGAGGTTCGTGGCGAAGAAGCCACTCTGTCTTCTTAGACATAGGCGCCGACTCCGGGGGGGCGGAGGGGCGACGCCCCCCCGTGAATTTAGCTCGGGGTGGCTGCCCCCCCGCAAATTATTTTAAAAAAATCCTAAAGCAAATGTTTCTAAGTTCAAATTTGCGTTAGTTTGATCTTCATTGCGGATCGATCTCAATTAAAAGATCTACTTGTTGCAACAAGAGCGCTATTCCTAAGATAACAAAAGAAACAGAAGTACGGTAGCTGATAAACGCCAGCATGGTGCCGTTGAAGCATAGTTACAATGATTGAAAAACGTTTTTCTTGATTTCTTGCGCTTTGTTTTTTCTTGGGAGTGTCAATAACGAAGTGCAGTTTGCTCAGTTTAGTATCTACCCGTATTAAGAGCTAAAGTTCAAAGTGACTAGCATATAATTCGAAGTAGCCTACAGGTCTCGAAATTCGTTTTTGTTGACGGCGGACAAACGTGTCCGGTGGTCATGGTCCGGTCTAAGCAGCTATCTCGGCGAACACACCCGTTTTAGCCGTCGATCGTCATGTTTAATCACTTTATCTTGATAATAATTCTTCGCCATTTCAGAACTATAACTACGGTTTTAGAAGGCTTTTTAAAAAATCAGTGAAGTCACTCTGAAAGGCTTTCATCTGACCAACGACTTGCGCTTGAAGAGTCAAAGCGCCGAGTAGCTGGTCAATACGTCACATAACTGATTAACTTCCCCCGAACGAGGTCGTGTGGCTTATTGCGTCACAATACTCTGGGCAGGAGTCGGAAAATTTCTACACCAACGCTACTATTTTCTGCTGTGCAAAGTTTCACAAGCTTTTTTCTTTAAGTTTATTTTTGCGTGTCATGTGAGCGAAAGCGAATTTTCCTTGGGTCTTTTCTTTCTTACCGTAATACCAAAACTTAACAAATTTTGTTGCATCTTGCTGTAACAGCCTACTCGTATAATCTAATTTAGTAACCAACCTTGGCGTATCATTATTACTCGGAGATCAAAGCCAGACATTGTGACCTAAAACTTGAACTAAATTGCGCGTGATTAGTGTAGAAGTACCTGTACTTCTATCGATTCTTAGCGAAGAATTCACTTTTGTTACGCTGATTCAATGTCATCAATCGTTGAAGCAACGTAAAAATCGAAAGTTTTCCTCCTTGAATGGAAGCTAAGGAACACAGTATTCATATTTTCTAGATGCGCGCTAGAATGTGCTGGAAAATATATTCTTGCAACAATTGTTCGTGCTATGCAATGACGATTTGTATCTCTAGTTCCTGTTATTTCTCGGCGGACAAATATGACCGATCTAGATGGTACTTCCCGCGGACATCACATGTTGTGACGGCGGACATGTCCGATGTCCGCCGTGAATTTCGAGGGCTGAGCCTACATTATAAAGCTTGGCGATATATAATGGCAGATAGACGCAAACAAACATCAATGTTGATAAACAAACATCAGCATTTTTAATGTAAGCAATCAGTCGGCTAAAAAGTTTGCCCCACCGGCAATTTTCAAAACCCGGCGCCTATGTTCTTAGATGGGTATCGGAGCCGAACCACCTTTTCCACTCCAAGATCTCTGCTCTCCCAAACAAGTACCCCATCAAATGAAATCAAGACACTTATTCGTACCAGCCTCTCAACTCTAATCCAACTTCAGGATAAGTCAAGCTAGCGACTCTCAATAGCGCTCATATAGTGGCTCCAGGATAGGATAGAAGTCAAGCCAGTGATTCTTGATATCGCTCGTCAATCTTTCAGTTCTTTTGCCACTAAAAGACTTGTAGCTCCTCTAATAGTGAATTCAAAAAGAGAATATGTTAGTGGAGATGATATGAACATGCACAAGTACGCAAGTCAGGTCAGATCTATAAATGTAAAAAGAGAACCTCTTGCGAAATACAAGGAAAGTATCTAATTTGCCAACTAGCATTAAGTTGTATCATTTGGAAATATGTAAGAGTATGCACACCTGGTGATCGTTCCAGCAACAAAACATGGGGAGAAATATACAGCAATAGAGATGGATATTCCACAAATTATGACTCCGATCAGTCCATATATTTTATGCCTTCCATATTTATCTACACTGTCCAACTCGTCCAGCAGCTCATAAAATGAAAAGTCACTCAAAACGTCAATTGGCGCAGCCATGATTTCACCTGCATGTAATTGTTTAATTATTATCATGTTCATTTAGCGAGGCACTCAGTAAAAACATAACTATACTCGAAATTAAGTACCCATATAAATTGGGGATTGAGAAGCTGGGAAGGAATGTTATATTACTGAAACACTTGGCAAGTTTCACCTAATTAGGGGCTGACATCTTGTGTACAACTGCTCCAGTCTTTTGTCTATTTGTCTGCGGGAACACGACATTTTGATGCAGCTGGCCAACTGACCTGTCGCAGAGACATTCTAACAGCAGCCACACAGACAGACATTTTGCACTCAACATACAATAATGAAGTAAAATCTTCCTTATCCTACTAGTATGGTGCTGAGGATCAGACTTCAAATAAAGCATCGATCATTGTACTTTCATTCGCAATTTTAAGTGAAAAAAAATTACTCTTTTTTGGAGATTTTTTATGGAAACAATGCGTGAAAAAATCAAAGCAGAAATTGCTCCTATTGTGGGAAACATCAAGCCATACTTATACTGGTCAACAAGAGTGACACCAACACCAGTCATGACTGCGGGGATGAATCTTTTAATATGTTGGTGCCATCACATGAAACGTTGGTACGTAAAAAGTCAATTGTGGAGGCCTTTGTTTCAGACAGAAGCAAGTCCTTCAGCTTTCTTAATGCAAATTTATAACGCTGCTTTATAAAATACAACATCCCATCCCTTCCAGTGCCGTGGTGAAGAGATTTTTCCGTTGAAAAAGACATGCTAACCTAAAGCGAGCAGGACTTGCACTTTAAATTGCTTGTGTTTTTAAAAGATGCATATTGCATAACAATAAATTTCAACTAAACTTTACAATAAAAGAGCGGTGTCCAATTTTCCCCAGGCAGGACAAATTTGATAATGCGGAAATGCCCGCAGTCCAACACCCTCCATCAACTTTGTTTTACGTAAAGAAAAATGCATATTATAGCAATACTGTATTATCAGACCTTTTAGCTTTCAGCAACCATGGCAGCAAAGAAGTTGTTAAATGGCTGACAAAACTACTCAACCGGCAGGCCGGCTTACGCACAACCAACATTTCTCCACTCTGTTGGAATTTGAAAAATTTTCCCCACTAGTGTTCACATTTTTAATTTTATTCCATTTCTTTACTCGCATTCGCAGCCGTTTTTTCACAAGTAAGTCAATCCCTCACACGCCAACAAAAAACATTACTGTTGAAAGTTTTGCAAAAAGTCTGAGCGTCGATCTATAAAAACTTGAAGACTAGCTCTCCACCTACTTCAGTGCGTTTAAATACAACTGCAAGTATTTTTAGGGCTCTGTTTACGTTGTTCTCGTCGTCGTCGTTTGTATGAAGCAGAAAGTTTGTGGTCAGCCGAATAGAAGGACTTGGAGCCAATGTTTCGTCAGATCGTCATGTGTGCGGAGGCTTGTTATTCCCTTGGGAGGGGTATAGATGGGACAACCAAAGATGATGTGATTGGCTGTTTGCTCCATCGCACTGCACAGACACGCAGCAGAGTCCCTCACGCCCCAGCGTGTCAAGCAAGGATTGAAGCGGCCAACTCCCGTTCTTAATCGGTTCAGTGTCACCTACTGCCGTCTCTAAAGCTCAGAACCAAGTGGGAGTGAGGAAGCAGGAGAGACATTGAATAAAACAAGGCGGGACTTTATTTTTGGTGCAGTGCCCAATTCCTGGAACCAGGCATCTGACGTGCTCAAATCAGCGAGCTGGAGTTTTGCAGCATGCCTTACAAAAGGGTGTCGTGATGGTAGGCATTGTATGATTGAGACATTGAGAGTGGATACGCGATCGTGTAGTATGTGGTTCGGATCAGCACAGGCTATATTTACTAATGAAGACACCAGCGCTTCTCTGCGCACATTAGCAGGTAGGATACCTGACCGCAATGGGAGCTATTGCTGTGGTGTTGGTTTTAAGCATCCAGTAATAATGCGCATTGTCTCGTTCAGGAAGGCGTCTAATTTTTTGGTATGCTTGCTGCGACACAATGCCGGAGCTGCGTATTCCGCGTCACTGTAAGTGAGCGACAGGCCACCTATGCGAAGGGTAGATGGTTTTGCCCCAATGTAGTTCCCGCCAAGCACCTCAAAAGTCCATTGCGTGCAGCTACTTTTGCAAGCAGGCCTTGGATGTGCTGCTTGTATTACAGTTGTCTATCCAATTTCACCCCGAGAAAAGTTGGTTGAATCTTGAACGGCAACTGACAACCATTGACTTCGACCTTCAATTGCCTGTCTACTTGGTGATTACTGAGATGAAATGTACTAACGGTAGTCTTTGTAGCACTGAGTTGCAGTCTCCAACTCTCCACGTATTTAAGTATTCCGAAATTCATTTCATATCTGACGCCAGTGTGTGCTCTACATTGGACCAGATTCTATTAGTGGCTAGTAGGGCTACATTGTCGGCATAACCATATTGCTTTGACTTGGTGCACGGTAGGTCGTTGATGTAGATATTGAATAGCAGTGGTGCCAAGGTTGATCCTTGGGGCACACTATTTTTCCAAGAGCGAGGTCGACTACTCTGTCCATCGCTGGTGTAAAGTGTGAAGCGTCTATTAGAGATCATCTCCAAAATGAATCAAACTGTGTGGCAGCTAAGGATAAAACGAAGAAGCTTGAGAGTCAGTCCACGATGCCATACCGTATCATAGGCTGCAGTTAGGTCAACCAGTACCAGGCCAGCTTTCTCTCGATGTTCGAAAGCATCTTCAATGTCGTCAGTGAGTTTCACGACTTGATCAACTGTAGAATGTAGATCGTCCATGACGGAAACCAGCTTGTTCCTTCAGTAGTTGGGGTTCAATGATAGGTTCAAGACATAAAAGAAGCAATCGTTCTAGGAGTTTGAATGGAACACAAAGGAGAGATATTGGTCTATAGCTCTTGGTGTCATCAGCAGGCTGTTTTGGTTTGAGAATAGCCATCAGTGAAGCTTTACGCCATATTTTAGGGAGTGTCAATTGCTGAAAGCAAGCTGTATACAACTTAGCTAGCCATTCTAATACATTGGTAGGGCTCAGGAGGTACATTATTCGGTCCCTGAGATTTACCAGTCTTGATGAGTTTTATTGCATTACGCAGCTCCGTGATCTTGAAGGGAAAATCAAGATAAATATCAAACTTCTGTGTCGCCCAAAGCTACTTGATCTCACGGTTGACGTCTCTGTACGATGTTGTGTTATTCTGTTTACATCTTCCATTGTGAAGCACTTGTGTTGCTATGGCGTTTGCTGAGACAGGGCAACGCTTGGGAGCGAAAGTGCATCCAGAAAGACGGTTGAATGTCCTCTATGCCAAACGACTGGAATGAGTAAAATTGCTAATTTTTGGGATTCATGTCGTCTACCTCCACGCGGTGAATACTGGTAATTAAAAACTTTTTCAGGCTAATGGCGACAATCAGAAGCAGAAACTGCAGGTCACAGACAAAGAAGTCTGATATGCGTGACGCCTCCCCTGAGCATGTGCCATTGTTAGGACAGGTATATTCTAACACCGTCAGGGAAGGCATCATTCTGCTACAGGGCAATTACACGTTCAATGTACTCCAGTGGTAAAATATAAAAAAAATAAAAAAATAAAACACTGAAAGGTTTTAACTTGTAGTGGACACCTTGAACTTCCATGAAAAAAAGTTTTTACAAGTTTTAACCTTGGAAAATATGTGTTTTTGGTGCATCTACTGAGGTACCTTAAAGAAACAAAAAAAGTTTATATTTTATTTTTAAGTAAATTTTCAAATAACTCCCAATTGGCATAGAACAACATATATTTGTGATCTGATTAGTTTTCTGAACAAAATTCCTGTTCTTCTAAACATAGGCGCCAACTCCGGGGGGGCGGCGCCCCCCCGTGAATTTAGCTCAGGGTGGCTGCCCCCCGCAAATTATTTAAAAAAATCCAAAAGCAAATGTTTCTAACTTCAAATTTTCGTTAGTTTGACCTTCATTGCGGATCGATCTCAATTAAAAGATCTACTTGTTGCAACAAGAACGCTGCTCCTAAGATAACAAAAGAAACAGAAGTACGGTAGCTGATAAACGCCAGCATGGTGCCGTTGAAGTATTGTAACAATGATTGAAAAACGTTTTTCTTGATTTCTTCCGCTTTGTTTCTCTTGGGAGTGTCAATAACGAGGTGCAGTTTGCTCAGTTTAGTATCTACGCGTATTAAGAGCTAAAGTTCAAAGTGACCAGCATATAATTCGAAGTAGCCTACAGGCCTCGAAATTCGTTTTTGTTGACGGTGGACAAACGTGTCCGGTCTGAGCAGCTATCTCGGCGGACAAATCAAGTCTTTCGACGGACACACCAGTTTTAGCCGTCGATTGTCATGCGTAATCACTTTATCTTGATAATACTTCCTCAACGACTTGCGCTTGAAGAGTCAAAGCGCCGTGTAGCTGGTCAATACGTCACATAACTGATTCACTTCTCCAGAACGAGGTCGCGTGGCTTATTGCGTCACAATCCTCTGTGCAGGAGTCGGAAAATTTCTACAATGATGCTACTATTTTCTGCTGTGCAAAGTTTCACAAGCTTTTTTCTTTAAGTTTATTTTTGCGTGTCATGTGAGCGAAAGCGAATTTTCCTTGGTTCTTTTCTTTCTTACTGTAATACCAAAACTTAACAAATTTTGTTGCATCTTGCTGTAATAGCCTACTCGTATAATCTAATTTAGTAACCAACCTTGCCGTATCATTATTACTCGGAGATCAAAGCCAGATATTGTGACGTAAAACTTGAACTAAATTGCGCGTGATTAGTGTAGAAGTACCTGTACTCCTATCGATTTTTAGCGAAGAATTCACCCTTGTTACGCTGATTCAATGTTATCAATCCTTGAAGCAACGTAAAAATCGAAAGTTTTCCTCCTTGAATGGAAGCTAAGGGATACACTGTTACAGTATTCACATTTTCTAGATGCGCGCTAGAATGCGCTGGAAAATATATTATAGCAATAATTAATTGTTTGTGCTATGCAATGACGATTTGTATCGCTAGTTCCTGTGTTGTTTCTTGACAGACAAATATGACCGATCTAGATGGTACTTCCCGCGGACATCACATGCTGTGACGGCGGACATGTCCGCCGTGAATTTCGAGGCCTGAGCCTACATTATAAAGCTTGGCGATATACAATGGCAGATAGTCGCAAACAAACATCAGCATTTTGAATGTAAGCAATCAGTCGGCTGGAAAGTTTGCACCCCCCGGCAATTTTCAAAACCCGGCGCCTATGCTTCTAAAGATTAACATTATGTGAAGTTATGTAAAAATAGTTTTATGGTTTGTTTTTGACAATTTAAAGCAGACCAGAGGACAATGTCCCGTTAGTCACATATTTTCACAAAACATTTTTTCTTAGCAAATTGTCTTTATCCCTCAAATGCCATACTCAGGTTTTTTTTTAAGGTTTGGTTTGGGTGACCGCTAAGTAGTTTTAAGAGACCGCAAGTGTTTCATTTAAATACCAAAAAATAGCCATATTTGCTTAAGACATAGCGAGAAACAACCATTATTTTTCTACAGTAGTTGCAAGTCCAAATTTTGAGAAACCGCTGGAGAAATTCGGGGAACCGTTTCGGTCCCCCAAAACACCTTAAAAAAAACACTGGCCATACTTCAGATTAATTAAGGACTCCAACAGTAATGTACAGACATCTTTCACAATTTAAAGAAAATTAACTGTGTATCTATATTTTAATAAAAAACGTTTTGTCCCGTTAATCACGCTGTCCCGTTAGTCACAAAATCTCATGCCATAAGAAAGTATCTATTTTAATGCAGTTTGGGTATATATTTATATGATGTTGAAAGACACTTTATTTCATGACAATGTTGATGTTTTATCTCATTTTCTGTATGGTTATGAAGCATAGGGCTGCTTACCTACTGTATATGGAATTTAGCGGGTGCTGGTCCAATGGTACCAAATTGGTAATTGGTACTACCAATTCTTTTTTTGATTTAAGAAAGATGTGTAATATGAAATGCAAATATGGTTCATGCTAGTCCTTTCACAAAATAATACAGATAATACTAAATTACTTCTATACAGTAGTGTATATACATATTGAATTATAATTGCTCTGGCTGTCCAAGTGGCAAACAGACACACTATTTCATCCTCTAATGCTTCCTCAAGTCTACCACATGCTCATAAAGAGAGGCATTGTGGGTAGCATTTTAAATAGATACTACCAACAATACACCTTTTAAGGGCTTGGAGAGTGTGCTAGATAATTAATCATACACTGCAGGCCTTGAAACAACTTTTTTTTCCGGCGGCCAAACGTGTCCGACTGAAGCAAGCTTTTCGGCGGCCAATCACAAGCACATGGCGGCCATCGGAACTTCGACACGCATCAACATTCGCATCAATAAAGTGTATTGTGGTGTCACTTGCATCCAGCTTATCGTTAGACATCAGCTGCTTGATCACTCAATAATGTTAACAATTCAAGCATAGACAGGGTGTATTGTGATTTATCGGGTGCTTTAACTCTTTTCTAGTCCTTTGTGATTATAAGTGGCAAAGTACTACTACTTTATTTACAAGGCCGCTTGTGTAAAATTTTCTTGGAACTTCATGGCGGACAAATGCGGCCGACGGAAAGGCGAGCCCCGGTGGACAAAATGTCGGTTTTTGTAGATTAATCGCGGCCATGGCTGCGATGGCCGCCTTCAATTTCGAGGCCTGCACTGGTAGAGCTTGAAAGTAGATAGCCACAACAATCTTTTGTATGGTTATAAGTTTGGTATGTTGTGGTGAAAAATTGTTTTTCAGATATTGTCTTTTCAGTGACACTAATAACTATTCAAAAAGCCTGATCTGTTGTTAATGATAAATAATTTGTGATTATTATTTATTTGTATCAGACAAGGTTGTCCATATTAAAACACAAAAAGACAAGACGTAAAAAGTCACTTGGATGACATGTGCAACAAATCATTGTAGTGCTTAAAAAATGTCGTTGTACAGAAAGCGTCTGAGGACATTAATGTTATGATAAAAGAATTGAGAGATTTGTAACAATAACAACGTTGCACAAAGGCATAAACTGTTTTCCGCAATAGAGCATCAAAAGTTATAACATTTGCATTAACTTGATACTCTCTAGCTTTGTATGGCAAAATCTAAAGAAATTGCCATTTTTAGCCATGTAATCAATTTTGGATCTACTCAACAGGCCATGAATATAATCAATTGATCAAGGTGAGGTAATGGTCATACTGCTTGTGAATACATGTGAATTGGAGCCTTGGAGGCATTGCTTCGAGGGAGGCTACCTGCCATCAGCATGGCAGAACAACAAGGCAGCAACATACGCTATATAAGGCTAATGTACTAATGTGGTCAACGATTTGCTGTAGGTTCTCAATTCATCTCAGTTCAGCCATGGCCACCTGGAGATGCGGCCTGATTTGTCACATTTTGCAGATTTTGATTGCAGCTACTGCTAGTGCTTGACTGACATTTTCTGAAATGTTTTTACTTTTTGCTGTTTCCTAATGACAAAAAACTTTTTTGTTGCCTTGGGGAAGCAGTGGCAAATGAGAAAAAGTAAGTTGAAAAACGCAAAATCAGACTGTTATTGAAAATTAACAGTCTGACTAAAATCTTCGAAATCAAATTTTCTTTGTTTTTCAACATGTAAGGATGTTAAAACCTATTATGTCATCTGGGAAAAAGAATAAAAAAAGCATAAAAATCTAATTTTTAGAAAAATTTATTTAAACGTTCGCCCAAAGTTAGAAAAACCTGGAAATTTCTGCAAAATGTGACAAATCAGGCCGTATCTTTAGGTGGCCATGGTTCAGCCTACAGAAACATAGAACATGGAACTATGCACAGAGGGGCATGCAGTGCAGTGGCATATTGCTTTCACTGATAAAATACAAGCATTGAACCCAGGTGGAACATGAAATAAAAAAGAAGCTGCCAAAAAAGTCGCTAATCAAATGGTTAGACTATATTCACTTGCAATTACCCAAAAGAAGACGGAGGAAAAAATTGTTAATTTTTACGACAAAAAGTTGCAAAAGATATCATAAATGCCGCTGATCGTGATCACAATACAGCAATGTAATAATTTTCAGAATGTTTTAATCAAAACTTTGCCAATTTGGCTTGAAAACATATTGAAGTTGCGGATGAAGAAGATATCAAATTTTTAGAAAGTATGATGACAGACAGGATTGCCACATTTGCAGGTCGAGACATGGTAACAATAGAAAAACGAAAAATGGAACGAGAGCAGCACTCTGTAGAATTAGCTAAAAAGGAAGAAGTTAGACAATTCATAGACACAACACTTGATGAAACAGCAGACTTTTTATCTGATAATGACTCAGGAACTGAAGTTATTTTGCCAACATCTTCCAAAAGATGTCATCGTCAAAGATGGCACAACGATTCGGGTGCCTTATGATATCCTCAAATAGCCTACCCTTCGATAGTTGGGTGTTGTTTGAGGAACAAAATTAACCCTGTGGCTGCTTCCATAATGATAAGGGAATTTATCACTGCGTGTGGTGGAGACATGTTAAAGGTGAACCTTAATTATACACAGGCACTGAGGTATTGCACTGAAACAGCTAAAGGAATTTCCAGTACCATTAAAGAAAAGTGGCAACCTCCGTTACCTGGAACTAGATCCCTACATAGAAAGCTGATGTCCAGCCTCAATTTAAAGGTCATTGATGAAAGGCGGCTACCTGTCCTTGTTTCTGGTCCTAGTGGCGTTAAACTACTAAGAACGCCTAAGTTGCCTGCTAGCTCATCAGAACCTGTTGGAGAATTGATCAGTACTGCAACCAGAAAGCTACTTGATGATTGGAACTGCAAAGCATCAGTGGGAGGTATGGTGTTTGATACCACCAGCTCCAAATACTGGCCACATCACAGCTGGCTGTATTGCCATCCAAATGAAGCCAGATGGATGGCAAAACTGATTTATGCTGTTAAAATGTCACTTTTATCCAAAGAAATTCTTGTCCTTCTAAAGTGTCCCACTATTTGTACCCCAAAACAAATGCAGAAAATTCAACGTTTTGTAAAATTTGTTGTGTTCGTTTATGTTCAGTGGTGGATAGAATGTGGTTCCTCTGCTGATGCTGCTTACAATAACATCAAGCTTCTGCTAAAATCCTCCTTTATAAAGAAATTGATGAAGAAATTGCAGAGTCAGCTTTATTTGCCTTCAAAAAACATTTTTGGTATTTGACAGCAGAATCTGTCCCCGTGAATCCATGATCTTGTTCAGTGACAAGGTAAATGAAAGTGACAAGCAAGCTAAAACTACAAAATTGCTGTCGTTTGAAAAAACATCAAAACCCTTAAAAAGATACGGCACTGGGTTTGGAAAACCACAGTTTCCTGATATTTGCACTTTCGCTTACTCAGTTATATACAAGGATTGGTTCAAACGAGACACTTGGTTTTTCTTTGAAGTGTTGAACAATAACACAGAGTTTTTGCATAAGCCTGTCTGCTCGTGGAAAACGGATATCAATTTTCTTAATGCCAAAGATGTTAATACCAAAGATTATCAAATCTCGGCTGGTTACCAATGATTGTGCAGAAAGAGGTGTTAAACTCACAAGCGATTTCATCAGTAGATGTAGGCTGGAAGTTGTGGAACATGAGCGGAACCAAAGCTCTTTCTCTAACCAAAAAAACGACTAAAATTGACTTTATAAATCATTCCTATTTTAACCTTGGGTCTTTTCAACAACATCAAACTATGAAAAATGGTATTGACAATGAAGTTTCTTTTGGCAAAAACAAACTTTTGATTGAATTAGAAACGCACTTTATGTGGGGGTTTTTTAACAAAAACAACATTGTTTTCAAATTTTCAGATCAAAACTGGCACCCTTAAATGGTCATTTTTCACATCTTTTCTTTCAAATAGTGATTATAGAGAGGCTGTAGAACATATATATATACAAAGGGCCGAATGACTAGCTCAAGTTTTTAATTTTTGAGGGGCACCAGCCTCACCCTAGCGTAGGTACTAAACTGAGCAAACAGCACCTCGTTATTGACACTCCCAAGAAAAAACAAAGCGAAAGAAATCAAGAAAAATGTTTTTCAATCATTGTTACAATGCTTCAACGACACCATGCTGGCATTTATCAGCTACCGTACTTCTGTTTCTTTTGTTATCTTAGGAGCAGCGCTCTTGTTGCAACAAGTAGATCTTTTTATTGAGATCGATCCACAATGAAGGTCAAACTAACGCAAATCTGAACTTAGAAACATTTGATTTAGGATTTTTTTTTAAATAATTTACGCCGCCCTTCCGCCCCCTCCCCCCCCGGAGTTGGCGCCTATGGACACTAGACCAGTGGTTCCCAAACTTTTTCAGCTTGTAGCACACTAAAAAATTTACAAAACACTTGCGGCACACTTACCTAAATTTTGAAGCTATTTTCGGAAAATTAGAATGAAAACCGACTTCCTGAGGTTTTTCATCTCAAACACTTTATTTCAATAAATTTGTTAGAAAAAATTTAATTTCTATACGCATAATACACAATACACATTACACATGGCTATTATTTTGTAAAACATTTTGGCTCTGTGATTTTCATAGCTCCCGTTATATATTAGCGACTAATTAGCACGGGCTAAGATAGCCCGTGACGTACTTTACGCGTACGAAAACAGCTCCTACTTTCATTCATTCATAGCTTGTCACGCCAGTGTCGAAGTCAGGTAAGAGCATTGTTTGTGATGTTTTTAAGGTCGTTGTCATCACATGAAGGGCTAAGGGGGCAGTTGTTAAGAATGTGCTTCATCGTCTGATTGTCTAGGCCGCAATCACACGTTGGGTCAGGACTCAGGAGTCATCTTCCATCGGAAAAGGTTGCTTTTATTTCTCCCGACTCCGCAGCGGGCTCTATTTAGGCAGAACCACTCTCTTTTCTCAAGGACCAAGACTTTCGGAAGAACTTGGGATGGCAGGATGCTATGTCCTATCAGGCTCAGAGGTCCACATTTCTAATCGTGCAGCTGCCGCGCTTGTGTGTTCCAATGGGCCGACTTTGATGAAACTCTTACGAAGATAGGGTTAAGTTGCATATGCATGTCTGCATGCCTTATTTTAAATATTTATACAGTTATTTTCCAAAATTCCAAAAAGATTCGCGGCACACTCGAGAATCTGTGGCGGCACACACTTTGGGAATCACTGCACTAGACAGTTTATATGAATTCTGCAGGTAGTTACATTACCAGTTAAGCTTGGGTAAAACATAACTTCAATTTTAAGATTAATTACCATTTTTCATATTTAATGATAATAACCTTCCCTTCAAGCGTAATTGGTTATTTTCCTGACAAGGGCAGAGTGTTGCGCTATTAAAAACAATTGAATTCGACATTTTCTTGATTTTGCTGCAGTTTCAGTACTGTTACTCCACAGAACTAGCCTACTTAAAGTGAAGCAGTCAATATAGCTAGATTAACAGTTTTAGTGGAAAGTAGTTATTTTTTTAAAGCAGTTTTTAAAACAAAATTATTTCAAACCTCAATTTTTTCCTGCGAAAGAGAAAAATATGCTAAAAATGTTTACACAAAACTTTAGTTAGCAACTCACCAAGAAGAATAATAAGAAAAATTGTCACAAATACTTTTGAATTATCTGTTAAATTGAGATACACACTCTTCATCAATGTCGCGAGAGTATCATTCGTGTTACTGATGCCACCGATGACGTTCTGATAATAAATAGCATTCTGAGTTAGATGCATCATACAAAGCCAAATGTAGAAAGCTCAAAAGTAGGCTAGTTACAAGATCACGGTAAGTCAAATGATGTGATAGGTAATCACATGATTAAATCTTGTATTGGAAGTTAGCATGCTTATAATATTAATCGAACTAACTCGAAACTACCATGGTAGTTTTAAGGGTGAGTGGGAATTTGTAAAGTCAGTAAGACTACGATAAAAAAAAACAAAGGATGCCATACTCAAGCTTCACTGGCATTATCTGTGATGCATGTGACACATGGACAATTGTACATGCACTAGGGTGTTGCAGGCGCCCTGAGGTGTTCGCAATACGGCTCACCTTTTTTCTGGGAATGGCCAGTTTTGGAGAATCCAATTTGGAAAATCCGATTCAGAGAAATCCCATTTCGGAGACAACTAGAGATGTACCGATACTGATATTTTGGCCGATACTTTAGTGTTACAAAAAGAAGCAATTTTGGTATTTGCAAGGAATTATATCAAATGCTAAGTTTTACCTTATTTGCATAAAACTATTAAAAAAAGCTTTGAATTGGTAAAATTTATTAAAGATTCAAAAATCCAATCTCAACTGCGTTGTTGTGTCATAATAAGTTTTAGTAATGAACGGCCACCGTGATTGAGGACTGGGGTATAAAGAAAGAAACATTACATCATAATTGGGGTTACTGAAAAATTAATAAAGGATTTGCATAAACTTTCCAAATAGGCTATCATAATTGATAATATAAGATGTAAACCAAGTCATTTGAGTAGTCGTACAAAAACTATTCGACAAGTAATGTGCAACCTAAGGGTTTTGTCATTTGGTTGAGAAGCTTTTGCCAGGCCAAGACTGCCCTGTAGCCAGGTAGCAAAAATGTATAATTTTGTATCGTTTTTATGTTGTTAAACGTTTAAAAAACCCATGTAACTTGGTTGTTTTTAGTAAGCTGGTTCTATCAGTTTGAGATTTAATTTCCACCTTTCATTGTAATAAACTCATCAAGCTTAAACCATGTCATGGCAGATTACGACTATGAACATACGAATATGAACAAAAGAATAAATATTAAACTTAAATTTGTATTGAAAATACATGACATAATGTCTTCCAACCTTATCACATATCTCTTCATTACGTAATGTCTAATAAGAATGAATTGAAAACGAGTCTATTCACTAAAAATGAGAGCAACGGGACCACGAATCCTCACTGAACCAATCAGTAAAAGATCTTGTTGTGCCTACTGATCAGTGATCTCCGGAGCTGACGTAAACCTTAAAAAATATGGACTTATTCTTGATATGGGATTTGACTACATACATATCGATTAATGGATATTTTGTTTCACTGAATTTCAAAGTCAAAACGTATCTGTTTACCACAACCAAACCACTTGTGACGATCGAATTTGTTAATTCATTATGGGATAACATGTTCAGATGATGTCACGTCATTACGCCGATTTGAGATATTTCACTCATGACGTCTTATGGTAGGCATTTTAACCTACCACACTGCCCGAATTCATAACGCAATCATGTGTAACGTATATGCCATCCAGGGCTGCAATTTTTGCCTTTTTTAGCGGCAATCCCACTCGACTGTCACTATTCGACAAACGCCGTACGGAAACGTTACTATTCAACAAACGCCGACCTCGAGGAACAATCAGGGGAGCATCAAGTGATGCAGTCATAAGAGTGCCGACTTACGTAAATTTTCTTGCGACAGGTACTTCAAGGCAAGGCCTAAAAGTGACGCTTAACTCGACAAATTCCCAAGGCGTCCGCGCCGCCATTTTGAACACTGCGGGAAAATGCTTCAAATGATCAAAGTTCTAACTCCTGGCATCAAACATTTCGCCACCCACGTTTCGTGCTATTCGACACAACAGGCTTCTTTTATCGGAATGACCCGTTTCGGCTAGTTCCCTAATCGGCTACAGTTTTGAATTGTATTTTGTATTTTATTCCACAATATCGTTTCTGTTGCATTCCGACAAAGAAAAATAAATTGAAATGGAATTTAGCGCAAAATGTTTGAACTACAGTATTAAATTGAAATGTTTGCTCACATAAAATCGACATGTATCCTACGTCACCGTCTGTATGAATACCAAAACTACAATCGGAAATTTCAACATCACAGCTTGAATTTTTACATTAAAAATCATAACAGAGAGATGTATGTCCGATTCCTCTGTTTATAGAAAATTTTGTATTTTATTCCACAATATCGTTTCTTCTGCCTTTTTGCATTTTATCTAGTGTTTACCTTTGAGTGCCTTCCCAGACGGCAAAATCCGTCATTTTTACATTGATTTAAGGTCTGCAGACGTTGAATCAATGTAAAACTGACGAATTTTGTTGTCTGGGTCGTTCGAAATGAGTGTTTTACATTAAAACAACATTTTTCATGATTAACAATAAGGGTTAATGAGATAAAGTCTCAGCGAAAACGTGTCAACGAAAAAAAGACAGTTGCCAAATAACGTTTGACATAAAAGATGAAGTTAAAACCTAAGTGGCAGTTTAGACTAAACCTGGGTTTCGGCATTACATGACCTGGTATTTTAGTTTTGGTCTCAATCTCATCATCATGGTTCGGAGTAAGATCTATGTTAGATGATTCACAAAGCTAATTGGTCTGTGGAGTGAGCATTCTGTTGCTACGGTTTTCTTTGGTAAAGTTATGAATATGGAACATACCATATCACTATTCACTAGGGATGTTTTCGGTGTCATAAATATGATTTAAGATCTCAGTGGTTAGTTATAAACCCCACTCATCTAAAGCTTCGATAATTTCAACTATAAAAGAAATGATATTGTGGAATAAAATACAACATTCTCTAAATAAACAGAAGGCGTCATTGGATTTGGAATTTTGTAATAGTTGAGTATTCTAATATATTCTAAGTTTGCATACAGACAGTGTGTAGGATACATGTCGATTTTATGTGAGCAAACATTTCAATTCAATAGTTCAAACATTTTGCGCTAAATTTCATTTCAATTGATTTTTCTTTGTTGGAATGCAAAAGAAACGATATTGTGGAATAAAATACAAAATACAATTCAAAACTGTAGCCGAATAGGGAACTAGCCGAATCGGACGCCAAATCGGACTAGCCGAATTCGACTATAGCCGAATAGGGAACTAGCAGAATAGTAGTAGATGAAATAACCTAGGCTACTTTTAGTTGTCAACGTCTATGCCAGTTTGAATTAACAAAATTGACTCTGCGAGATACTTATTGCAACAGCAGCACGTCAGCACGCTCTTCAACACCTACAAGTGATGAATTCTCTGGTTTTCGACATCTTCTAGAGTCCGCGAGTGCGGATGTTAACCAGGAACACCCCATTTTGCTGTACCACATGCTTCACCAGCGCCTAATAATCCGGAGCCGTTTCCTTCGATTGAAAGTTTGTGATACGTCTTCACAAAGGAAATATTTTACCAGGATTTAAGTGAGCTCATGCACTTCTGCTTGCAGTAGCCTACCTGGTGCACTGTTGCAAAGAAAGTATCATCAAATCTTTCTGCTCCAGCTACGTACTGCACGGCTCGCGATTAAGGCCGCTGTCTGACGTAGCTATTCAAGATGAACTATTTGTTGGCATGTGCGATTGTGCGGCCCACCGAGTTCACTGGCGAAACCATTGCAATTGACTGCCTGCTACGAAACGGTTGGCATTTTTATCGGTCTAAAGTCATACAGAGGCAGCAAAATCAAGATCTAGTAGCCTATCAAGCATGTCCTGGCATTAACATTTTGTCTTGTTACTAATGTTCGTTCCTTTCACTGTTATTAATTAATTCGTTCTTGTATTACTGTACGTGATACATTTAGTTTGTTGCAATGTACGAAGAGGCTTGTTTGCCGTCTCAGCACAAGTTAACACTGTAGCATTACGCCGTTGTTTCGTATTATCATAGTAATGTTCTGTTTTCTTTGATCTGCAGACCGAGTAGGCTACTATTTACGTATAACTATTTACGTACAAAGTGAGATTAAAGAGATGCCAAAGGAAAAAATCTTTATCACGCAATGCCAATAGGTTACGCTAGCAGTATAGCCTAAGGGCTTTTTTCTTTTGCGATCCTCAGTTTCACGTTTAAAATAGTTTTTCTTCCCAAGCAAAACAAATAATATACACATCTGGTAGGCACACAACTTAGCGCTTGATACTCCTTTGCAATCACTCAACCAGCATGCGATTAACATCTTAAGTGACTCTGGCAGACATCCACACAACTTGTGCGGTAATTCGCGGCCAAACGCTTATCTGACTCAAGATTGTGACGTCATTGTAGTGAAACCATCTACAATTCCTCTATTAAGAAGTTTATTACGCTAAAATGCAGCTAGGTTGTTCTGACGACATAAACTGCAAACTGAAATGAGACTGAAAATAAACACCAGTAAAAACGACAAAGGAACTTAAGGCAACGTAACAAAGCAATCAGCAACAAAGCAATCAGTAACAACGTAAATTACAATGCAACTTAAAGCAATAACATGTCAGTCATATTACTATTCGACAAACAAACGCAGAATGTTTGGTCGTTGGACAAGAAAAAATCACAGCCCTGACATCCAGAATGGCTCGTTTCGGTTAATCCGATTCGGAGAGTCCAATTCGGAGAAATCCCGATTCGGAGACAGCCTTTTCTAAGATTTTTTGAAAATCCAACAACGCCTTCTGCTTCTAAACAATTCGCATTCTAAACTGCCACTTAGGTTTTAACTTAGTTGATTATGTCAAACGCTATTTGGCAACTGTCTTTTTTTTGTTGACACTTTTTCGCTGGGATTTTATCTCATTAACCTCTATATAGTTAATCATGAAACGTTGTTTGAGGAAATCGGTGTTGCAATTGATCGTCGAAATGACCATTGCATTTACAAGCAAGCCGCACCAGTCAGAAAACAGTTTTTTTTTACATTGAATCAACCTGTTCAGAGGTGAAAACAATGTAAAGAAAAACGATAGGCCAACTCAGTGATTCAACGTATTCAGACATTGAATCCATGTAAATACGAACTGTTGGGCTAATTGGGTTCTTTGAACAAATCGAATGGCTTTTGTGAATGTTTTTTTCAGTTACAACCTATACCTATTACCTAGTCAGCAAAAGTTCTCTTTAATTTAATACATGATTTCAACGCCTGGCGACGTTAAAACGACGTAAAAATGACAAGTTTTGCTGGCCGGGAGCTAGGCCACCCCGTACCGAAGTTGAACTTGACCAATTAGGCGGTTGCAAACATACCGTATTTCCTTTCGATGAAACCTATAGGCTACCACGTTTGGTTTGCCTTTACATTGCATTCAAAAGTTTTGTTGACATTAAAAATTCTTTGACTGTTTCGAGTTACATACAGCATCTTTTTGTGAAAGAGGTTGTTTTGATGTAAAACAAATATTTTGAACAATGAACAGTCTGTTCAAAATACTAACTTACAAGCTAAAGGCGCTGGAAAGTAAACACTGGACGAGATATCATTGAAATATCATATAAAATTAACAAATAACTTATTTAAAAAATGAATGACATTGACGAATGACATAAACATGATGCAAAGAAGGTGGATGAAACAATATCAATTATATAGCCCAGAATGTGTATGCTGCGAAACGGCTACACGGATAAAAATGTTGGGAAAATACTGCCATAGCTTACCGGAATGGCCCGATTCGGTGAGTCTGATTCGGTGAGTCCGATTTGGTGAGAGCCTTTTTCGGTGAGAGCCCTATTCGGTAATTTTTTTTTTAAATTATTGGGTACCGTAGCCTAATTATCATTGCCGTTATAGGGATAGGGGTTTGGGGGTTAAGGGTTTGGGGGTTAAGGGTTTGGGGGTTAAAGGTTTGGGGGTTAAGGGTTTGGGGGTTAAGGGTTTGGGGGTTAAGGGTTTGGCGGTTAAGGGTTTGGGGGTTAAGGGTTTGGGGGTAAGAGTTTGGGGTAAGGGTTTGGGGGTAATGGTTTGGGGGTAAGGGTTTGGGGGTAATGGTTTGGGGGTAAGGGTTTGGAGGTTAAGGGTTTGGGGTTAAGGGTTTGGGGTTAGGGATGGGCAATTCAGAATAATTCACTATTCCAGAATTATTCTGGAATACTAAACCGAATCCAGAATCGAATCCAGAATACCAAATCCTATTAACTTCCAGGCTCCAGCAACACAAAAAGTAAAAAATTTCAGACACAAAAGCTACACATTCAAGGTAAATTTTTGTTGCAATGCAACACATTAAGGCATTCTAAATGACTTCCAGCCAAATGGGAGCAGTGTTGCCAGATGATGGAAGCCGCTTGGCAACAAAAAGTAACTAAAAATTCACCAGATATTTAAAACACCCTAAACAGGCCCGTAGCCAGGCGGAAGCCAGGGGGGCATTGCCCCCCCCCTGGAAAAATTTTGCCCCCCCTGGTAAAATCTCAACATTCTCGAGCAACAGCAACAATTATAATGATTTTGTCAAAAAAAAATTTTCGGCCCCCCTAAAAAAATTGCCCCCCCCCCCTTGCTCTGCGGTCTGGCTACGCCCCTGACCCTAAATAAAGCAATTTCGCTTAAATACAAATAGTTTTTAAGACATGAGACACTGCCATCATCCTGGGTTTATTTTTTCGCTGAGACTTTTTGGTCATTTGTCCGAAATGACTTGAAAAAATTCGGTCATTTTTATTTATTTCGGTCATTTTTAGTCATTTTTGGTCATATATAGTCAATTGACTATATATGACTATATATAAAAATATATAGTCAATTGACTATATATTTTTTCGGACATTTTGACCGAATTGACTATATTTTTTTCGGTCATTTTGCTAAAAAATCGGTCAATGACCGATAAATGACCGAAAAAAAAAACCCAGCCATCATCCATATGCAAACCTCTTGCAAAACGTTTTCTATACGAGCAGTAGGGTGGCTCTTAAAATTGAGTTTTTGAATTTTGCTTGGGACACCCTTTCAAATGGTGAGGTTGTCAGAAAAAATAACTCTTGCAAATTGTTTTTTAATTTGAAGTTGATTTAGAGGTGGCCCTCCCCCCCTAAAGTTCTGTGCCCTACCTCGAAATACCAAATCTGCGTAACTCGAAAACCACTTGAGCTAGAGATACAGTTATTGTGTTAAAAGATGCAGAAAACATGGTTTTCTATCTGCTTTCTGAACATTGAATGCATCTATCTTGAGTAGAAAAGCAGTTATTTAGAAAAAACGCATTTGACCAAATCTTGATTTTACAACCTTTTTTGTGACCACGCAACCGTCTACAAAATTTCTTTTTTTTTGTCTTAATTTTTGCACCTTAGAGGGAACACTGGTAACGACATTCATTTCAAAATGTAATTCTGGTCAGTATCATACTGGAAGAAGCGATATTATTGACAATATTTTACATATTGCCTTGCGTATCGTGACAGGATGTCTGCGACCTACACCATCGGACAATTTCCCTGTCCTTGCAGGCAACCAACCAGCTGAGTTTCGTCGCGAAGAAGCCATCCTGTCTCTTTCTCGCCGCACTACGAACCCCAACCACTTGCTCCACTCAAATCTCTACGAATCTGTGAGCGAGCAATCGAGCATCCTCGGCAACTGAAATCGAGACACCCATTTGTATGTGACGCACAACTCCTGATGAAAACCGCTGAAGACCAATCCATCAGCGCGGCTACCTGGGAGGACAGCAAATGGAGCTCAGAGTGAAAGAAGAACTCCTCAAGACTCTAAAGTTGTATCTCCGACACCAGCCCCCATCCAACCGGAATGGATAATTTGCCAAGGAAGGCCTGGGTGCGGCTCAACCGCCTGCGTACTGGGCTAGCCTACTGGAGTCAGACTATTCCGCTTCAACATGCACAAATGGGGGATGGCTCCATCCGCAATCTGTGAGTGTGGCAAAGAGGAACAAACCACAGACCACACCATCTGTAACTGCACCAAATGGTGTGCGTGGTCTGCTTGAACTGGATGACGAATCAATGGATCAATGGACGAATCAAAGGATTGCTGCTCAACACCTGCTCAAGCATCTAAACAGCATCGCCACTGCCCAAGAGTGGTAAAAGACAGAGCCCTTGACCCCTGGAGTAACAAAGAAGGTTTAAAGTTTAAACGAAGAAGAATAGACAATATTGTTCTTGTTGGAATTTGGAAACAGTTTCCTGTGTTCAGTAACAACTTGCAAAAGAAACTGAAGTTGGTACTCATCTTCAGTTAAGATTTTGTTAAAATCCTGGATTAGACTTAGAGCAACTCCTCTCTCTGCTCTGTCATTGACTACTGAAAGTCCCTTCGCCATGTGTAAAGCTTGAATAAATGCACCATCTTCAGTCCAATGAGCAGGATCCTTTGAAAGTCTAATTATTGCTTCATTTTCACCCAACACCAACAGCTGAAGAAGCCATTTTGAATTAGAGGTGCAATACTGATCTAGACCCTTATTGCTAAGAAACGCATCTACTTTGATGCTTGGTCTCCTTGGTGGATGTTCTCCTGTTTCATCTAACATGGTTGCCACCATTAGCTTTTTACTTTCCACAGACAATCGAGAGTCAAACAAGGCTAGACCAACCATTTTTTCGGACAGATACCATAAATGCAGACCAAGCTTTTTGCATAAATCGCCTTCGCCATCCAACAAGTGCGATGCATAGCACCTGAAGCTTGAAAGCGGATTCCATGCTCAGGAGTTTCTCCAAGGAATATGATAAAAAACGGGCATTTTAGCTATGCATGAATGCATAAAAGTTTAGGAATACTTATTTCGTTTATTGCTTTACCAGTTTTACAGGTTAGTTTATGAACTTTGTTTATTAAATAGCTTGGGCCACAATACTTGTTTAGCACTGTTTTGTGCTAGAATACCGAAAACAGGTTTTTTCTAAATAACTGCTTTTCTACTCAAGATAGACGCAATCACTGTTCAGAAAGCAGATAGGAAATCATGCTTTCTGCATCTTTTGACACAAAAACCGTATCTCTAGCTCAAGCAGTTTTTGAGATATGCAGATTTGGTATTTTGGAGGAGGGCGCAAAACTTTAGGGGGGGAGGGCCACCTCTAAATCAATTTCAAATTCAAAAATTTTTTGCAGGAGTTATTTTTTCTGACAACCTCACCTTTTAAAAGGGTGTCCCACACAAAATTCATATTTTTTTCATTTTTTGCCAAATAAGAGCCACCCTAACGAGCAGGGATTAATTATTTGCTAAAAAGTTTAAAAAAATTAAAAAAACTTTCTTGTAAAAAATTGAGTAGGGAAAATTTCACCAGATTTCACCAAAAAGTTATCTGGTTCCAAGGTCAAAAAGCTTGGCAATAAAGACCTCTAAATTTCACCAGAATTTTTCAATTTGATATTCTATCTCCCCATCTGGCAACGCTGAACGGGAGCGCAGCGTTGTCAGCTTTTTTTCAGTTCACTGTCTCAAGCTGACAGCTTGCACAAGACTTATGTATATCTTTAAAACCGAATCTTATTACCCGGTTTTATTGCCGTTTTGGATTCGGATAGTTTAGGATCCGAATCCTTCTGGATTCGATATTCTGAATTGCCCATTCCTATTTGGGGTTAAGGGTTAGGGTCTTATTTCAACGTTTAGCGACGTTAAAACGATGTAAAAGCGGCAATGATAATTAGGCTACGGTACCCGATAATTTTCAAAAAAAAAATTTTTTAAAAATCACCAAATAGGGCTCTCACCGAAAAAGGCTCTCACCGAATCGGACTCACCGAATAGTAGCAGACCCATAGCTTACGCATACAGATCGTCTTTACAACAATCCAATCCATCAATGCATTACAAACATCAACAATCCAAGCATTCATTATCATTCATTTCTCTATTGTAAGCTAATTCCTTTCAATGTATGATATACATATGCCGCTGTGATTTTACAATTCTTCAAAAGGGGCTTTCTCCGAAAAAGGCTGTCTCCGAATAGAGAATCCTCCGAATTGGACTCTCCGAACAGCAGCAGACCCGTTTATTCATAAAACCAACCACAGGATGAAAAAGGTAGGAGTGATCAAACCAAGTTAAATTTTTTCGGGGAACCTGCAACAACCTTTGAATGCGCATGATTGATGATCACAAACAAGTGTGATTTTTTGTCATTTAGATTTATTTATATTTTCTTCCTTTTAAAATTACTTCAAAAATCTGAATAGAACTTACGAACACTAAAACCCACCCAAAATACCTGTAACCCACAATCAAGCGTTGTTTTAACTCCAAAAATGGAAAAATTGCATAATTGGTAGCTTATGATTATCACATCAGCTTCTGGAATTGACAGCCATGTTCAAGAGCGTTTCTTTTCTTGCAAAGTTAAACATTTAAGCTTTGTCTATTTTATTGTCATAGTCAAAAGTTCAAAAAAATGTGTGAACACAAACTGAAAATCAATGTAAATTAATTAGCACCTTGAAAGTGCAGCATGACGTTCAATCACAGACATAAATTGTCAATCAGTAAAAAAATTAGACTATAAAGGAGCATTGTTTAATAAAATGTTAAGGTACTCTGTGTAGAGTTAGACCTCATACACAAGATGGGTATATATTTGCAATATCATGTTTACTGGGTAGTAACAAAGTTTAAGCAAAAGCAATCGGTCAAACGAAAATAAGGGCCATAATAAATGAAAACACAGGGCCTAGTTATTGCAGTCACCTCTGAGGTGGATTATCGATGTTACACTTCTCTCACTGGCTGAGTAAGCCCGATCAATCACACCATCACCAAAAGAAGACCTGAGTTTAGTTACAAATACGTAGTCTAGCTACAGTGAAGCATCTTTCACCCTCAGGTAAAGATGGGATGAGAGAGACAAGGCAGGATTTTAGATATCTAAGAGCTTTAGAACATTCTTTGATGGCTTCTTAAAAAAACATATTTTTATGTGAGCCCAGACTTTTTCTTGAACTGGATGCAAAATAAATTTGTAGCCTGTTATACAGCCAGTGCCACCTTCACAATCACAAAAATACACTTTTACGAACCTTTCCTAAGTTAAAGTAACCGAAGTAACAAGTAATTACATACTTGAATCCTACTTTACTCCTACAGCATTTATTTATCACATCTAATTTCAACCAATATCCATCTCAATTGGAATTTGTTTATGTGGACAAGTAACAAATCCATGTTAGTTACATACTTTTCAAAGAAATGAAATAGATTAGTTTGAAAAGGTGAACTTTGCGAGTGAATAATGGTTAAGGCTTTGTTTTCAAAATTTTGTACAATGCACTACTGTAAGCACAGCACCCACATTCACTCTTACACATTGTTACAAATGCCCAAACGTTCATCTAAGCTTAGTTTCAAAAATTAACTACGGTACTCTAGTATGGAGCCTGTTGCAGCAATATCAAAATAGAATATCTTTCAGGAATCTACTGGTATATAATACAGGATTAGGCAACCAGGCAGGGTAAACTTTTGGCCTAAATAACATGCGTAACTCTTTTGCCCATTTTATATCTTTTTTTTTTACATAAGTTCAAATAGGAAACTAAAATTGCATTTATTGAATATACTATACATACCATTTTAATCTCATTGGAAGGCACTATATCATCATCATCACTGCTTATTGATCTCTGCACCTTGTCCTTTATTATTTCTGAAACCGTTCATAACAGCAGTTAGAACAGGGGTTCTTAAACTGGGGTCCGTGGATCCCCAAGGGGTCTGCGGACTAGTTTTAGGGGGCCATGAAGGCCCAATAGAAATCTTAGTGTATAATTCCAAAAATAAAATTTTTCAAACGAAAAAAGATTAAGTTCAAACAACGCTGATGATTTTCCTCAGGTCATCGTTACTCATTGCTTTTTGCATCGCCATGCATTAGCATTAGCTAGGTTTTTGGCAAATCTTGTTGAATCGTTTCCTAAAAAGGGTATACTAATAAAATAACTAAAATCTATTATACTTCTTCAGGCGTGTCTTTTGGTTCATCAGCCATGAAGGTGTTTAAAACTTTATTGAAAAAGTGGAAAGGATATCCATTTAAATCATCATCGTAATCCATCGTCGGTCTGTTCCCCACTAGTGGGGGTGGCCGATTGTTTTCGCGCAGCAATTGTTTTAATCCCTTTTCTCCATTTCACCCTGTCCCTTGCATCTTCCTCCTTCAGTCCGACTTTTTTAAATTCATCCTTCACTTGTTGTTTCCACGTTCTTCTTGGACGACCGCGTTTCCTCTTCCCATCCACCTTTAGATCTAGTGCCTTTCTAAGAAAACTTCCTTCCTCCCTCCTTATTACATGTCCATACCATCTTACTCCATTTGCCCTTGCCAGTTGGTCTATGGTCTCTTTCATCTCTAGCATATCCAATAATTCTTCAGTCCTTTTTTCCCTTCTCGTTTTCACCCCACACATTGCTCTCACCATTGACCTTTCCGTTCTTCTCAGGATTGCTAGTTCACTCTCTCTCAATACCCAATACCCATGTCTCGCTACCATATAGCATTGCAGGCCGCACACAGCTCCGATATACTTTTCCTTTCATCCTTAGTGAAAATTTTCTGCCATACAACATTTCCCCACATTCCCTGAACTTTGCCCAGCCCAATCTTGCCCTTGTTGTAAATAAAACATGTTTTTCAATTTCTTGATTTCATTCTGAAACAACTAAACTTATAAAAAAGTAATTTTCATGTGACATTCATCCTGTATATAAAACGTTTAAAGTGCACCAATATTTTCAACTGAAGTCGCCTACCCCCTTTGCTCTTTCTTCGAATGTTGTGTATAAATTTGGTTGTTTGCGTGACGCAAACCAGACATACATTGGTATGTCAACCAGACATTTGTTGACAAGGGCCGGGGAGCACTTAAACCCAAACTTAACAACCAAAAGTGCAATTAAGAGCACGCTTCTTGTAAAACGTGCACTGACAATGTCTCGATCGACCAATTTAAAATCATCCCTCGAGGCAGATCTGAATTTTAGACTAAGATCATGGAAGCCTTAAGAATCAAACGTAATAATCCGTCTCTCAACCGGCAGTTATTCGCTTGTGGCTCATCGTTCCTCTTGTGTGTGTTCTAATTGTTTGTCAAATGCCTGTGGTTTACACCTCATGTGATCTGTTTCCACGGTATAATTTACTTGTAATCACTCCTATGTCACTCGTTCAGTTCGTGTTTTTCAGTCTGGAGTGTCGTTAGTATACAGTTACAGTAATAATGCAAAGTCAAATTTACCTTACAATTTTCAATTTATTTATATTGCAGATATGTAATTCCTGATGAGGACACATGTACGTGTCGAAAACGTTTGAGTTTATTTTAATTATGTTATATTTGTGTACGTAATACATCATGTTAAACCGCTGAAGTTACTTTGTTTTATTTCTCTATGGTTCAACAAAGCAAACTCTCTACCAAAGCTTTTAAGCAACAGTTGACTGCATGCATTTTTAAGCTTTAGAAATTAAACTGATATGTCGTGATTATTTTAATGAAAGCACATTTCGAGCCTGGAGCAAGAGCAGTGATATCAATAAGCTCAGGAGCTGGAGCTAATAGACCTTTTCCGAGCTGATATCAGTCAGGCGTGACCGGGTAAACACAGTCCTCTGAGATGGCGCAGTCAGAACTGATTTTGCTTGAAACTTGTTGCATTTTTGTGCGTATTGTAAGTTGTAACGACATTGCAACGTTTTCTAAGTAGTTTTTAACTAGACAAACATGTGTTTTAATGTTTATGAAACCTTTCGTCAGTTCGTTTCATTTTTTTGACAAAAAGATACCAGTTATCATGCTTGGAATAGTTAATCAAATTTGGGCTGTTTGTTGCATGCTTTTCAATTTCAAAGGCCAATACTTTCGTCAGAAAAAGATTAGACATCGCTTGTAAGCATGTTTTGTTAATTTCATCATGTTCATGCAGTGACCTGTGATCACCTCAGCTGAATATGAACCGTCTGTTTGTCTGCACTAAATAAAGTGGCTTTAGAATTTAGATGTAAAAATGTGCAGACTTCAAAGAGCGAAATGATTTGTTGAGTTCCCTCTGTAGTGCATAAATAGTTTAAAGCATGGGCGAAGTAAAAATTGTTTAGTTTAGGTAACATACAATTCCAAAAATCATCATCAAATGGAATTTTCTGTACAAACAGTGACTTGGACGTTGACACAATAAGATCACCACCAAGTCATTCCAGATATAGCCATTTGTCCTTGAATTTGGAAATGATAGTGTTGAGAGATTTTCAATTTGTGGCACTTTGCCTGGTTCTGTTCTAAGCAAAAGTCAGGGTAAGACGTTGCTGCTCTGACGCCAGTGGCATAGCCAGGAAAAAATTAGGGGGGGGGGGGCAAATATTTGATGAATTGAAGAGAACGACAAAGTGTTTGATTTAAGACATCGCCACCTGATGTGCAGTGGCGTATCCTGGTGGTTTCAGCAAGGGAAGCAATAAAGCTGGTGGGGGGGTTAGAGCGTGCTGAAGGCACGCATATTGTAAGAGGGTCCGGGGGCATGCTCCCCCGGAAAATTTTTGCAAAATTACACTCAAATAATGGATTATAGCGCTTTCTGGAAACACTTTCAGGGTAATATTTATATGAAATTTATTAGCAGATAAACAGCTATTAACTTATTAAAGGTAGCTGTTACACACAAACGGGCAAAAACTGCGGCTAAAATTAGAGAACACAAAAAACTCAGCTCCAGAAAAACCAACTGAAATTGCTTCCACAGATTAGTTAAAAGAAGCGTAAATCGCGTAAACTTTGCGCGATTTACGATTTGCAAAGTTTATTAGTGCCTTTCTGTGTGTCTAAAATAATTTCTAAAACAAGTTCTGGGGGGTGTTAATAGCCAGATGTCTTGCAAAATGATATAAATTTATACAAATTATATTATATTTTCAACAAAAGGTTCAACTTCGGAATCCATAATTTAAAAATTTTGGAGTGGGGGCCATGGCCTCTTTCGCCCCCCTGGCTACGCCTATGTCTGAAGCTACGGTGTCTATATTTGTATGGGCACTTTATTTCGAAAATGCGAAATGGGCTTTCCTGCGCAGAAAATTCTATCACCTTCCCATCTGGAGAAGCTCCCAGGTGTGAACAGCCAGGATTTATTATTAGGCCACAGTCATATACTTGTAAGGTATGGCCCATTTCCTTGGTCATTTTGGCAACATAAAGTGCACATGCAGCTTTCTCATTACTTCGACCATGTACTAGTGGTTTGGCATAACATTTATTAGCAGAGAAAATGGATTTGAAAAATGAGGCTGAAGGTGCAGCTTTCCTTGCTCAAACTTTTCGAAAAATAGAAGAAGTTAATCAAGAACATCTGCTTTTAAACTACAGATTACTGTCACATTGTTCAACTGTTTCTTTTTCTAGTATCTGTGCATTCTTCAGAGATACTTTGGTAGTGCATAATATTGTCAGTGCTTTATCAGAAAGAGTTTGATGTTGCATTTAAAATCGTGGCACTGTAGGCAAATCGGGAAAGTTGGCAGTGTATCTTACAGCCTTACTTTTTTTTATTTACAAAGGAAAATACACAATTTAGCCTTGCAGGCTACCGGTTCGGTAGTTAATTAACATAATCTGAACTAAATCTCAACATAATTTGAATTTCTGACTTTGTAGCCTACCGGTACTGCACTCAAGTTTACACATGATCATAACTTACCCTGGGACTGTTACAAACGAATGCAAGATTATAGGTTTCATAAACATTAAAACACATGTTTGTCCAGATAAAAACTACTTAGAAAACGTTGCAATGTGGTTACAACTTACAATACGCGCAACAATGCAACAAGTTTCAAGCAAAATCAGTTCTGACTGCGCCATCTCAGAGGACTGTGTTTACCCGGTCACGCTTGACTGATATCAGCTCGGAAAAGGTCTATTTATTATAAAAGATAGCTCTGGAGCTGGAGCAACTTAACATTTACGCTTGCTCCAAAGCCCTGGTTGAAACTACGACACAACGAACAATTACGTGAATACAGCTTAAAGAAAGAATGCATTTATCAAAACTGTCATCTGTGTTTTGCTTCAATAAGCACTGTATTGATGTACATCAACAATTATGAGAAAATTGCTCTACGGTACCGTATTTGATAAAAGACTATAAAGACTTTCGATAAAAAGCAGAAGAGAAAACACATCGCCGTTAACGCTTTGAAGGTTAAGGTTAGCGAAACGAGGTTAATAAAACTGATAGTGGGTTTCCACTCTGCTTGAGATCATGATTTTTTGCATTTTATTTCGATAACTTCACACTTCACAGTCTTGATCGTTGTTATTCACTCGCACGAAAAGAAAATGAATCGGCTTGTTTTTCAACTGTTCCAATTACGAGCTAACAATATCAACATTTTTACGACTAAGTGTACTGCATGCATAAAACTAATCACTTCAAGCAGCGGTTCTAATCAATTTGATTTGCGACCTAGGTGTCAGTATAGCCTAAACAAGACAGTAACCTTAATCAAAGACTATTTTAATTGAGTAAAATAGTGCTATGGCTATAACGTCATCACCTTTCTCGCCCCCCAAGGTTTTTTGAAAAGCTGGTGCCTATGCACACAACTGTAGCATCAACAAAAGCAGGGGTCACCAAACTTTTTTCTCTGAGGGCCGATTGCTGCGAGATTAACAGCTGCGAGCCGGATGCAAATTTCGAAAAGATATACAACTATTTAGAATCTCCATTGACATGAATTGAGGACAATAAATAACAAAGTCAGCGGTGGAATAGCAAAGTTGTGATGACAATCGAAAGGTTGCTAGAAAAGTTATCCCCTGCTGTGATACACTACAGGGCATCGTGCTCTTGAAAAAGCATTACATCTTTCCAAATTTGGCCTAGAATGTCCCCATTTGTGGTGGCCTAATGATAAAAACAGAACACCAACATGTAGGCTGCCTGGTGGAAAAATGTACAAATTCAACATACAACAACGAACTATAAGAACAAACAATTTTAATAAAGAAGTCTCTATTACACAAAAAGCCAAAGACGGTTGCTAACGCCAAGGGAAGCACATGTACAGAACTGTAGTGCAGGTGTAATTTGCGCAGCATGTGGTGGGCCGGATGAAATCAGTTTGCGGGGCAGTTCTGGCCCGCGGGCCGTAGTTTGGTGACCCCTGAACAAAACGAAAAGATGGCAAAACCAAAAGATTGAAAATTTGCATTGGAGATTTGCACAGCCACCAAACCTACTTCTTAACACGAAAAAAATAACAATGTAGGCTAGCCTACTCTTGTAAAAAAAAGGACGTTGAACGTTTAGTGAATTAGCAGATAAACTTAGAAGAATTGGTTCAAGTTACCACACTTCAATAAAATGTAAAAAAAACAGGTCTTGAAATACCTCAATGTTTTCATTAATATTAAGTTTGTATCTCTTGTGTAGACTTTAGAGTTTAGACTTCATTGTGATGAATTTAGACTTTATCGCAGACGTTGTTGACAAAAAAGGTCTGCAATATTCCCTGAAACGCCATAGTCCACCAATATAGATCAATTTTGGTAAAGAGGTTACTTTCTTCAGCCACAGACATATACAACCAAGCAACCACACGGCATTTAACATAATGGATTAAAATTGAACATAAACTATAAGCTACAAACGTTTTCGGCCATACACACGTTAGCCCTTATCAAGTAGGGCTAACTTGATAAGGGCTAACGTGTGTATGGCCGAAAACGTTTGTAGCTTATAGTGTATGTTCAATTTTAATCCAATATAGATCAGGAGTCGATTTTACCAATTTTTATTAAAACAGCATTCAGGTGCCGTATCATAAAATCCTGGTGTGATACAAAAAATTTCATGTGATTTTAGCATTCAGCACCCAAAATATACCCTAAAATGGCATTTACTATGCTGACACAAAAAGTATATTGGCTTGTATAAATGTATATATAATCTTTTCTGGTGAAAGCTTACAACTTTTGTTGATTCAAAAGTTTGTCTGCTTTCCATGCTGATGAAACAAGAAAACGTCTCCCAACGTTCCTTTTTCGTGCATGCAGTACTGCAGTAGTTATAAAATAAATCGGTAGCAGAAAATTCCCTTTCATTTACATTGATTCAACGTTTTTAGACAATTAAGCAATGACAAAAGACAGATTTTGCTTTCTGAGTACGGGTAAGCAATTTTAGGGCTCTTAATAGACTAGCACACACTAGTTCAGCTAGAAAAAATATTTGAATGACACAAAAAAGATCAAATTAAATTTGAAATAGCAGAAACTTTTTATGCGAATTCAAACAAATGACCAAAATACTCCAGCAAAAAAAAGACAGAGCTTCCGCTCAAAAACAACATCTATGGCAACATTATAGTTATTTTTTTCTCATTACATGCAAAATCACTTACCGTTTTTTAAAGCCCTGATAATTAACCGCTTGCTTTCAGTGGAAAGAGATGATAGCTCAGGGTAATTATTGATGAAAGTTGACACCGTTAAATGTGGGTTTTTCTGTTTATCTTTCCAGTAAAAAGGAACTAACCTTTGAGCTATTGAGTAAGCATATACACTAATTTCTTGAATAGTCTTAATGGTTGTGGTTGCCACAATGGCTGGTTTACTGGCCAAAAATTTGTGTATATTCTCAGCTTCGGTGCTTTCATGTAATTGAGAGTTAAGCAATATAATGATTTTCCGAACTACAGCTCTTTGTTTCCACACTGACAAGCTACGAGTCTCCTTGTAATGTGCTATTAGATTCACAAGATCATTTGGAGTCTGTGGATCATCCTGAACAACTCGCAGCAACAGCAGTCGGGCCAACTTGGATGCAGACAACTTTGCATTTGTTGGGTAAAGAGTTGCTGCAAGAGTAGTTGTTGATGAGGTTAGCATTCTTTCTGATGTACTTGTCATAGTTGGATTTAGTGTTGTTGATGACACTGTGGAAAGTATGAGAAGTTGTGTTGACTGAGAAAGTGCTGAAAACTGAGGAAAAGTTTTAGGGCTTTTAAGTTCTACAGTGGATAAAACAGACATCAATGTATCTGTACTTTTCTTTTTCACTGTTGTTGACATTACTTGCTCTGTAGCTACAGAAACAGCTTCTTTTGGAAGCTTATGCTTTTCAGTTGCTAACATGCTTGTAAACGGAACTGGAAGAGTAGATTCTCCAATAATCCCATCTGAAATGTTTTCAAAAGAATATTTTAATAAAGCTTCACCCAATAAATTCTCAGAAATTAGGCCAAGAATGACACGTTCTTATCTTTGACATATGCATCATGCAAACGTACGTCGTACGCCTGCTAATGTTGTAAATTAGTGTGAAGTAAAAACTGTCACAACTAACAAAAATCATTACTCGAACACAAAACTTGCAACTGCAACGTGTAAAATTTCAACAAAACAGACATTCACACCAAATCAGTTTATAATTAAGTACATATTAAATTACAGGCACTGAGCAGTGTTGGTAATATAAGATAAGTGAATAGGGGGAAAACAATCACCTTCACGCGGTCCCCCAGTAAGTAGCATAAAAAAAAGAGAAACGAAAACTGTTAAAACCGAACCTCGGCCCGGAACGATCAGCACAAGATCCCATGAGAACTGCCCTTTTCAGAGCATGGCATCCACTGTCGACAAGTACCGTGATCCCACCATTTCACAGCTGAACGCTGAAAGCATCACATCCAGCAAGATTGATGTGATCGAGCAGTTCACTCATAAGATCCAAACTCTTGTCATCCTCCTCATGGAGACTCACTGCACTTCTGCAGACTAGCTAGTCTCACTAGCTGGGTCTACCCAAAGCAGGAAACATGGCCTTGCCACGTTTGTCCATGAGAGCTTGAACTAGACACTTGCAAATTCCTCCGTCAATGAGGAAATAAAATCGGTTAGTGTGAGCATTGAAAATTACAACATCTTCAATGCATACAAGCCACCATCATCACGCCTGAACCCATCATCTATACCTGCATTCCCCTGACCCAGTGTCTATGCTAGAGACTTTAACTGCCAGCACACTGAGGTCCGACTGGGGTTACAAGTACATCAACAGCGACGAAGAATGCCTGGCTGCTTGGGCTGCGAACAACAACCTCGCCCACCTTTACAACCTAAAAGATCCAGCCAGCTTCTTGTCCGGATGCTGGGGAACAGGCACAAACCCTGACCTGGCCTTGCCGAGCATGGACACTAGGGTACCTAGTTCAAAAAAAGTGAAATATTGATATTTTAAAATCTCATCCTTTCAAAAGTTTTCATTTACTACAAAAACACCTTGTGTAAAATATTTTTGAAAAATATCAATGTTTAGGGGTAGCTCAAAGCTTTCGAACTTCGGGGGTATTTGATGAAATGGGTCGAACTATAAATATATACCAGGATTTTGTAAACCCTTGAAGCAAACATACGTTGTTAATTTATTTTTATCTCAAAAAGTAGTAGCCAAAACTTGTTTTAGTGTTCATAAACAGATAGCCCACCCCAAAAAACATTGGAGTAGAGCTAAAAATTATCCAAATATGTTGAGCGGTTCTCGAGATATTGCCGTTTTTCTATAGCTCCTTATCTATGAAGTCACCTAGCGGCCAAGGGTTATTTCACTTATAACTCGAGAACCGCTTATCTGATTTTTATCAAATTTGCACTTGGTCATTCTTCTCAGAAAAGTGAGAAGCATGTTTTAAGACAATTAAAAAAAATTAGATAGTGCCAACCAATGTTCCTATTACAGTAGAATTCGCCTATAGTGACACCTGAAGGGACCGCGGAAAAAGTGTCACCATAACCAAAGTGTCACTATAGCCGAATTCTACTCAACTGTTGCGTATGCAAACAGGACTTTGCAACAGGTGTCACTATAGGCGAAGTGTCACTATAGCCAAAGTCACTATATAGGCGAATTCTACTGTATAATGAAATGACCCGGAGGCTAGAGCGATGGAAAAACACCGTCAACACTATCGACTTTACACACTCTAGCTGGATAGCATAAGGTACTGTCAACAAACTTATGGGTCATTTCATTATAATTCATCCAGAAAATTGAAATTTTGGAACCATAGAATTTAGAATTGTCCCATTTTTTCACAGTTTAAAATGCTTCAAATTCTGAGTTATTTGGCACAAATTTTGTCAAAATTAGTTCAGCGGTTTTTGTTTTATCGCTATTTTAATGTTTGACCACCAGGTGGCGATTTTTTTAATGAGTCGCATAAAAATGCTCATATCTTGGGACCTAGTTGCCCAATCTTCATAAAATTTGTATCTATCCCCCCATTTTCAGGGGTGGGCTTTCCAAAAATAAAGGTTAAAATGAGCTAGGAGTTATACTTTTTGTGATATAACCATTTGTAGTGCTTTGATAGCGTGGCCGATTTCGCCATGTGGCCACGCATTTTTTTCAAAATTTTTTTGATCATTATTATTAACATAGATGTTATATTCCAAAAATATATTTTAAAGCACTTACAATTCACAACCTCATAATAAAAATTGTGCACAAAAATGCAGAATTTTTAAAATAGTCAAAAACATTGGATTTTATTTTTTTTGGAATTTTGGGATAAGACTTTAGATTTCATTACTACTACTTGTATTACAACTATTTTATGAGCAGCACTGTAGTCAAGCCTTTTTCTCAATACTAATATTGACGTAGATAACTGACTCCTATTCCAATAATTCCACTTTAATCACTAACAATTCGTCAGCCCATACTGGGTGATCCGCCCCTCCCCCTTTACTATGCCACTGTATGTCAAGCAAAGAATAATATTATAATACACAATTACACAAAGTGAAGGAGTCAAGACATAAAGATGAAGGAGTTTAATACATCGAAAGGATGTAATGAGCTTGTCCGATGTGGGAAATAATTATATCATTTTCCAAACATGTCTCGCTGCTACTGGTAGGACAGTGTGCACAGTACAATTGCATTACTTTAATTTGTCAGAAGTTACATTAAAGAACAGCGACAGTCTTAATAGTATAGTGAGCTACATGCAACAATCTAAGAAATACATAACAATCTGAGAAAGAAAGTACATTGCAAAATAAAGTCACACTATTCTGAGGATATAACTACAAGTCTATACACTTCTGCTATCATTTCTGAATTGGAATATATATATAGGCTTTATCTGCACTGATCATTGTAAAATTACATACACAGTTACACACATAATTATTAGTGCCAAGAAGAGTACGAAACATTAAAGATGTTTTTATTGCAGAATAGTGACTTTCTGCAATAAAATACAATTAAAAAGGATTCAATAAACGTATAGTTTTGCATGCATAATTAGTGCATCCCACTTTGCATTTAACATCATGTGACACTGGACAAAATATGCTCACTGCAGAGCCATTACAACATGTAAGGGGCAACAATCGGAATGAATAAAAACGCAATTGAACAAGGGCCACCATGCATGTAAATAAACCGACAACCACGGTTTCTACCATGTAGCTAAACATGTGAGAGGCAGCATAAATTACTATACAATTGAACACGGGTTGTCATGCATGCGGATAAACTGTAAACCACGATTTCTAGCATTTGCAGTAACTAAGCACTGTGAGAGGAAGCAAAAATATAAATACAACATAAATGAACAAAGGTTGTTGCACAGTGCACACTTGGACACATAGAACAGCATGCCAGTATTGTAACATTAGTCAAAACCTAGACAGTAATTTCAGGCAATCAAACCCAGCGTAATAGAAGCCAATCAATGCCCATTTTGAATGCAAATGAAGCGACGATTTAGTTTCCATGTTTGGAGCCGAAAATGTGTATATTCTGCCAGTTGTAGTTGAAGGACTGTCCAAAATCATCAGGTTTGAAGAAATTCAGGACCAGGCACAGTGCTTCCACGCTGGAATCTTTGTTTAGTATTTCTTACTGGCTGCAGTTCCTCAGCTTTTATGTAGAAGAAAGTTACACTTGTAACAGCTTCAGAGTAGTATTGAAAGGCAGCTGCAGCAGTCAAAATTTGATTAGCAGTTGGTCTGCCTAGACTTTCGTTACCAAGCTTCCTTTTTACTACTCCACCAATCCCGTCATATGGAGATTTACCATGACTTGTGGCAAAAAATGACTAACTTGCATGCTCTGTGCCTGGTACTCGTGGATTCCATTACTTTAGTTCAAGTTCTTATTGGTTCTTTCAGTTTTAAGCGTGTATCAGATGATTCACAATTCACTGGCACGCATTGTTTCTTCGATGCAGCCCCAATGATAAACATCCAAGATCAATGTAAGTGTCATCTCTTATGTAGCATGTGCTTATGACGAACAGTGGTGGGTTGGGCTTGTTGAAATCGTGGACAAAGAAAAGAATGATGTTCTTGTCAATTTTATGCATCCTTGTGGCCCCTCCATCTTTCAATTGGCGTGGCCATGAAGATAAGTGTTACATGCACATTTCTTCAATCCTGATGATTTTCGACAGTCCTTCCACTACAACAGGCAGAATATACACATTTTCGGCTCCAAACATATAGAAACTGAATCGTCGCTTCATTTGCATTCAAGATGAGCATTGAGCATGATTGGCTTCTATTATGTTGGGTTTGATTGCCTGAAATTGCTGTCTAGGTCTTGACTAATGTTACAATAATGGCATGCTGTTCTATGTGTCCAAGTGTGCACTGTGCAACAACCTTTATTCATTTATATTTTTGGTTCCTCTCACAGTGCTTAGTTACTGTACATGCTAGAAATCGTGGTTTACAGTTTATTCGCATGCATGACAACTCGTGTTCAATTGTATATATAGTAATTTATGCTGCCTCTCACATGTTTAGCTACATGGTAGAAACCGTGGTTGTCGGTTTATTTACATGCATGGTGGCCCTTGTTCAATTGCGTTTTTATTCATTCCGATTGTTGCCCCTTACATGTTGTAATGGCTCTGCAGTGAGCATGTTTTGTCCAGTGTCACATAATGTTAAATGCAAAATGGGATGCACTAGTTATGCATGCAAAACTATACGTTTATTGAATCCTTTTCAATTGTATTTTATTGCAGAAAGTCACTTAAAACAATCTTTAATGTTTCATACTCTTCTTGGCACTAATAATCTTACAATGATATATGTATGTAATTTTACAATGATCAGTGCAGACAAAGCCTATATATAAATATTTCAATTCAGAAATGATAGCAGAAGTGTATACTGTATATATAGACTTCGACTTGTAGTTATATTTTTAGAATAGCGTGACTTTATTTTGCAATGTACTTTCTTTCTCAGATTGTTATGTATTTCTTAGATTGTTGCATGTAGCTCACTATACTATTAAGACTGTCGCTGTTCTTTAATGTAACTTCTGACAAATTAAAGTAACGCAATTGTACTGTGCACACTGTCCTACCAGTAGCAGCGAGACATGTTTGGAAAATGATATAATTATTTCCCACATCGGACAAGCTCATTACATCCTTTCGATGTATTAAACTCCTTCATCTTTATGTCTTCACTCCTTCACTTTGTATAATAATGTATTATAATATTATTCTTTGCTTGACATACAGTGGCATAGTAAGGGGGGGAGGGGCGGACCACTCAGTATGGGCTGACGAATTGTTAGTGATTAAAGTGGAATTATTGGAATAGGAGTCAGTTATCTACGTCAATATTAGTATTGAGAAAAAGGCTTGATTACAGTTCTGCTCATAAAATAGTTGTAATACAAGTAGTAGTAATGAAATCTAAAGTCTTATCCCAAAATTCCAAAAAAAAAAAATCCAATGTTTTTGACTATTTTAAAAATTCTGCATTTTTGTGCACAATTTTTATTATGAGGTTGTGAATTGTAAGTGCTTTAAAAGATATTTTTGGAATATAACATTTATGTTAATAATAATGATCAAAAAAATTTTGAAAAAAATGCGTGGCCGCATGGTGAAATTGGCCATGCTATCGAAGCACTACAAATGTTTATATCACAAAAAGTATCACTCCTAGCTCATTTTAACCTTCATTTTTGGAAAGCCCACCCCTGAAAATGGGGGGATAGATACAAATTTTATGAAGATTGGGCAACTAGGTCCCAAGATATAAGCATTTTTATGCGGCTCATTAAAAAAATCGCCACCTGGTGGTCAAACATTAAAATAGCAATAAAACAAAAACCGCTGAACTAATTTTGACAAAATTTGTGCCAAATAACTCAGAATTTGAAGCATTTTAAACTGTGAAAAAATGGGACAATTCTAAATTTTATGGTTCCATGGCCTGGATGAATTATAATGAAATGACCCTTATGTTCAGCACGCTCTTCCCGCTAATGCCCTGTTACAGCCAATAACATCGCATCAGAACTAGTGAAAAACTGGATCTACAAAATAGGCAACTGCAAGTTCTCCAAACTTGTAATGAGGAAAACGTCTGATCTCTGCATAATCCCAACACCAAACCAGGAAAGCATTTCTGGTGAAGTTACATCGGAGTTCATCACTGGCCTAGAATCAACTAAGATCAATAAGGCCCAGGCCTCGCAGTATCTGGCGGTCATGACCTCCGAAATGACCTCGACTGTCTGCCGAAGCCGACTCATTGGTCGGTCATAAATGACTGCCGCAAAACTCTTGACAAAAATAGAGCTACTGCAGCAAAAATATATTTTTAATTTGAATTGTTACAATTGTTTCTTAAACGCAAACAAATACGGAGCTGAAACAATAATAGTACGGTACAGGCAATTGCTTTAAAGGTCAGATTAGATTTAGCGTGGCGTGGTTAACGAGCTGATGGCAAAAGTAGCCGTTTTTACATCATTTCAACGCCTTGCAATGTTGCCTTGAAATAAGGTTGTCTGAACTTTTCGGCAGGATATGTATTCTAATTTTAACAATGAGGATTACTCCGTTACATTGATCGTTTGTTAGAAAGAAACGTCACAGAGAAGCAAGTCTCAGCTGGGTTCCCCACGTGTTTAGGCGAATTTGTCTGGACGGTCCTGAGCTGGAGATTTACGACCCCCGGCCCGCGCCGGCAGTAATCGCTTGGCACAACGATTCTATATATATATAACGCAAAAACCATGGAATAAGTGATCGTAGTTGCTTTTGTAGTAGGCTAAGGAAATTTGGATTGTTGTTTTCAATTGTGTTTATTGCGTCATACACGACTGACATTAACGCACTGATTTATTTGCAAATAATCTGCTCTCCAGTATACTTCGGGGTCGGTTAATTAAGCCATCAACCATTGCAGAGTTATTCTGTTGTAGAAAATCTTCTTCTACAAACACGACTACACAATACTGTAGTGTGATTTTGCGCAAAATCTACATGCAAAAAATATGTCCGGTTGAGATATTAAATATCCGCTGAAAGGGTCAGTCCGGTAGGACATGCTTGACCGCCGAAACAAATTTTGAGGCCTGAGGCCCCTGGTCCCGATAACATCTGCTCCGAACTTGTACTCCATGCTGGCACCCCCATGTACACTGTACAGTAGTTTGGCTGCGCAGATTCCTGTTTTCCTGCTTATGCCAACTAAAAATCCCCAAATCTTGGAGACGAGCCAAAGTAGTCGCGATCCTTAAGCCTCATAAGCCACAAGAGGTTCTGAAGAGTCATCGACCAATTATTATCTTCTGCATCTGATTTAAAATCTTCGAACATCTTATTTACACTCAAGCCGTACCAGTACCAGGAATTACAGGATCATCAAAAATTAATTAACGTTACAACTTCAAACAACTCTATTTAACATCAATATTTAGCGTTACAATGTTAATAAATTGAAAATTTCTCGATGCAGTTAAGTTTTGCAGTTAACGTCATGATTCTTTGATGTGTTTCTCTTGGACTGAGATTATGCAATTTTTGATTGATAATGATGTGCATTTGTCATTCAAGTATTTTTCACAAGCTTTGCTACACGCTTTCTTTATTTGTTTGTTTAACTTTAGGTATTCACTTTTATTCTGTTTTTTATCTTCTTTCTTTCATTATCTCTAAAATTTCTTCTGTCATCCAGCTTTATTAAACCATTACATTGGATTTATTAATTAAATCTTTGATAATGCTAAAACGTTCTTCTGTGTTCCTCGTTTCAGTTTTGTTTTCGGCATTACAGCTGTTATTTGCATTGTGAAAGCTTGTTGGAATTTCTCTCTAATGGTTTTGTCTTCTTTGCATGCGTTCCAGTTGAAGTGAATGGTTCTTTTCTTCTTTTTGCAGTCTTAATCTGAATTTTGCAACAACAGGATTGTGATCAATATCGCAGTCTGCCGATGGGAATGCATTTATATCAAAAATCAATGATCCAAATTTCGGTGGTACGATGACGTAGTCAATTTGATTATGTGTTTGGTCAATTGGGTTTTCCTTGTCCAAAGTTTCCTGGGATGTTTTTCAAAGGAAGTGTTTGTTATGCATAGTTTACTTTCTTGGCCTTTCTTTTCTTGGCACCTTGTCAAAGTCAAAACACGTGGTAACGAAAAAGCGAATGTTTATTATTTTCAATTCACGAGTTATTCAAACGCCCATTAGATTTTTTGTGATTTCAAACATGAAATCGATTTTAACAAACTTTATCGAGTTGAAACTACGACACAACGAACAATTATGTGAATACAGCTTAAAGAAAACATGCATTTTTCAAAACTGTCATTTGTGTTTTGCTTCAATAAGCACTGCATTGATATATATATATCTATTACACTCATCAATATACACTCCTGCGCCCTGCACTACCGTATATAGGCTACTCAAGTATAGGCGATCTCGTGTATAAGTCAAACCCCTAATTTTGAGTTGAAAATCGACTATATTTCCTTCTCCCGTATATATATAAGTCGAATAGCTTATTCCCGACACTACCATTTGACGGTTCATCTAAGTGTTGACATGGAAATTTTAAAGTAGATCGTAGAGTAACTTACGCTGCTGGAATAGTCACGTAACTATTCACGCAATATTAAGCAAACCAGCTAAATTAAACGCGTTATTTTCAACAAGGTCTTCCCACTGTGAGATCAATTATGATTCAACAGAACGCATTGTTTTGTTCGCAATGTGTGAGAATTAAATCGAAAATCGATAAAAAAAAGGTGTTTAAATGGTCTTGGTCGCAGATATTGCCTGCATGAACGACGTCTCTTACTGCTATTATAATCTAGCCTACCCATAGACACCTAAATCTATTTAAGGTGTCTATGAGCCATTGAGCCTACCTGACATTGTTTTATGCGGCCGCTAATGTTTGACATCGACTTCAACGATGATGAAATGTTACGTAATAAGAACGATTATATCCTACACGTAAAAATAAAAACATTGATCTCTTAAAATAGCTCTTTCTGCTGTTTTGTCTTGTGAGCTTTGCATATTGCTCAACAAGTGCATAAAGTTTAGAATTGGCAAGAAATCGTTAAATTTGAAAATTAAGTTTGAATCACTGCAAATCAACGTATTCAAAACGTTTGCTTCAGATGACGCCATTTCACAATCCGTAATCTACGTCAGCAATGATTTTGCCACAGTAAAAATGCGTTCATTTTGAAAACTGCCGAGCTGCCACCAAATAAACCTGCTTAAGCCTGAATAAAACTGATAGCGGGTTTCCACTCTGCTTGAGATCATGATTTTTTTAGTTTTATTTTGTTAACTTCACTGTCTTGATTGTTGTTATTCACTCGCACGAAAAGGTAATAAATGGTAATGAATCGGCTTGTTTTCCAACTGTTCCAATTATGAGCTAACAATATCAAAATTTTTACGACAAAGCGCATGCTTAAAACTAATCGTTTCAAGCAGCGGTTCTAATAAATTCGGTTTGCAACCTAGGTGTCAATATAAACAAGACAGTAAGCTTAATCAAAGACTATTTTAATTGAGTAAAATAGCGTTATGGTTATGACGTCATCACCTTTCTCGCCCCCGAAAGTTTTTTGAAAAGTTGGCGCCTATGTACGTCACGATGACGTAAGCACAAGAGCCGACGCAAAAATTTTAGTCAGTTCAAAGCCATACCGATGTGGATCAAGAAGATGCGATCTCCAAACAAGGTTTTTATTGCCACAGCAGACCATTCTTTGAGCATCAACAAAAAAAGACAAAATAATTTCAAAGTACAGACATAGAAATAAACTTAAATTAAAAAGCCATAAATAGTACAACCCTCTTATACCTTTGCCTTTGTTTTCAAATAATTAATTGCCCACTTTTTTGATGTTACAATTTTGTCACGCTTATAAATTCAATCTTTCACACAGTTTATTTTGTTGATTTGACATAACATATTTGCCATTTATTGCTATGTCATAATTAACAACTGTTCGTCATTTTTCGTCGATAAAGAATTTTGGACTTAATAATTTACGCTTTACTCGATTGCTTTCCATCAGTTAATTGCATTTCTACTTTTTCCTTCTCACATTTTATTTTTCAGTGTTGAGCCTGATGATTGCCACCTAGCATGAAATGCATGACTTAGCCAATTTAGTTTTTTCATAATTATTTATTAATTATAAATTACACACTTGTATATATTATGACATTATCTGAAAAAAAAACTCAACAATCTGTTTCACCCTTGTCCCTTGGTAGTATCTACAGAAAGTTCCTATTAAAGATATAAACAAAGTCAAATATTTCTCATAGTAAGGCTGCAATTTAAGATCCCTGTCTACAACACAGAATGCAGATTATTTTGATTTTACTTTAAAATCTAATTACTTACAGGAAGTAGTGTTCATGTGTACAGCATCACTTGGAAGATCAATGGAATTTAGATTGCATTTCACTATAAATAAATCTTTTTGTATGGATGGTACCAGTGTTATCGACAAATTGGCAGCAATTGCAAACAATAAAGCAATGCCCAACACAATTTTTATCTTTTGCATTCTGAAAGCAAATATTAAATGTCAATCATTGAACAATAAAATAGTAAGAAAGACACACATAAGATAAACATCACACAAAAATCATTACCCTAGTTCAGGGCTGCGATTTTTGCCTTTTTTGGTGACGAGGTCACTCGACACGCACCATCACTATTTGACAAACAAAAAAAATACGAAAAAAAAGGAAAAAACTGAGAGAGGACTAAACGTCGTCAGGTCGAGAAACAATCGAGGGGGGGGGGGCATCACGTGATGCAGTCATAAAAGTGCTGACTTACATAAACTTTCTTGCGCCAAGTACTTCAAAGCAAGGTCTAAAAGCGACGCTTCACACGAGAATCTCCCAAGGCGTCAGCGCCGCCATTTTGAACACTGCGAGAGAATGTTTTAATCGAAGTTCCAACGCCTGGCATCAAACATTTCGCAACACACGTTTCATGCTATTCAACACAACGGCTTTCTTTTATAGATGAAACAACCTAGGCTACGTTGAGTTGTCAACGTCTATGCCAGTTTGTATTTCGCCGTTTGAGCCAATTAACAATATTGCTCTGGTAAAATGACTGTTGGATACTTGCTATGAAAGTTTTTCACATGTAGAAAACAGCCTAGTTTCCGACCAGATGTTCAGAAATACAGATGAAAAAAGCCGCTATGTTTATGGAAAAGGGTTCTCTTCCAGAAAATTTTGAACACTGCGGGAAAATGCTTTGATCGAAGTTCTAACACCTGCCATCAAACATTTCGCCACACACGTTTTGTGCTTTTCAACACAACGGGTTTCTTTTATAGATAAAATAACCGAAGAAGGCTACTTTTAGTTGTCAACGTGTGTGCAAGTTTGTATTTATGTCTGACTTATGCACTTGTTGTTCCAAGATTGCAGAAATGTTTTGCAATGTGAATAAAGAATAGTAGACAGATAAACACGGTTGCAACTCGACTTCCTTCCACTAAAAGAGTTTCTGTGATTACGTAATGGGCGATTGTGCACATTCACAAAAGCACACAACCCAGCTAGCAAAACCCGTCGTTTTTACATTGATTCAACGTCTGCAGATGTTGAATGACATGTATAATAGGGTGTGGCACTGTGGCTGATGCCCCGACCTGAAGCAAAACACCCTCACTTTTTTTTTATAAGTGACACTTGGTATAAAAACAATATTTATGAAGTTTAAGACCAATCTATTAATGTTTAGGGGGTCCAGATTTGAATTGAAAATTAAGAAATTTGGTGGTTAATCGCCATAATCGGGTAGTTTTACAGTGCTACATAGTCCTTCATTTATCATGGTAAATTCTGTATTTAAGGTCATCTAGGCTCCACAGTTGCAATGTTTGACACAGTATTATTATTAATTATGTTTCATACTATTTTTTTTAACAAGTAGGGTTTTGCAAGCAGACAGACAAACACTATTTTGAGAAGTAATGTGGCAACCTATTGCAAAATATAGTCTAGGGTGCGGCTGATGCCCCGACCTGAAGCAAAACACCCTAACTTTTTTTTATAGGTGACACTTGGTACAAAAACAATATTTATGAAGTTTAAGACCAATCTATAAATGTTTAGGGGGTCCAGATTTGAGTTGAAAATTGAGAAATTTGGTACTTAATTGCCATAATCGTGTAGTTTTACAGTGCTACATAGTCTTTCATTTATCATGGTAAATTCTGTATTTAAGGTGATCTAGGCTCCACAGTTGCAATGTTTCACACTGTATGTTGTTCCTTTGCTATTATTATGTTCCATATTATTTTTTAACAAGTAAGGTTTTGCAAGCAGACAGCCAAACACTATCTTGAGAAGTAATGTGACAACCTATTGCAAAATATGCTTGATATGTAATTGCTGGAGAATGCAAGTATTAAGTAGTAGAACAACATAGTCTGTGTATTAGCCAGTACAATACACAACTTTTATTAAATGTGAGTGACTGAAATCTTCCTGGTCACCACTTGTCAGCTTTACCTTGAGAATCGCTAAAAGTAAAAACATGCCTATGTGATGTCATAATACCTTCAAGATGACTTACCACTGTTTAGCTCAGTCAAATACCTCCAGTTTCAGTCTAGTAAGTGCAGATCATTTCTAAGGCATTGTTCCCAGGTTCAGAATAAGGTTAAATGTAAGGAGTCGTTACAGAGCACTTCTCTTATATCAAGACAAGGCTCCTAACCATTTTAATTGTGACAACTTAGGAATGGTGAATTACCTTAGACATTTAGTATGCTATGTGGTGAAACATGCCTAGAATCGTATTTATCAATTACAAAATGCAGTCCAGAATCAATACGCGTAGTTTGTATTCAGTTGGTAGGCTGTTGTATCGAAAAAAAGTTTGCTAGGCCATCTCTTCTTATGCACATGACCCTCGGTATGTTGTACTCGCTACGGTTACCACAAAAGCAGATCAAGGTATCAAACGTAGCAAGTTACCATTACCAACCTACAAGCAAGTGATTTTCAAATTAATTCAAAAAATTTTATCAGGAAGGCAGGTAATTACAGTACAGTTGAGCAAGTTTTTACGTTTTACTTGTGAGCTAACATTTCTACAGTTGCAAAGCAAAAAAATGTCAGAAAAAATAATTTCTTTTTACAAGCAAGAATTTCAAATGAAGATTAAGAGAGACATGGGCAAACCACTAAAAAACATACAGGAACTTCAGAAAAAGCTTAGCAAAACCTTTCCTTTCTGGCCACGCAATGTAATGAAAAAAAAATAGCAATGAAGAAGACATGCTATTCCTTTTATCAGTATACAAGGCAACCGGGAAGCAAGCATGGCTGGAAAAGATAAAGTGTTAGAAGCAAAAGTTAAAAAGATCAGTACCAGGCCACAACAAGATAGACGAGTAGTAAAGGAGGAGACCCGAGTTAATGGCATAAATAATGCTATTGATTTAGAAGCTGAGGATGATGTGGACAACGAGCCATGCACATATTCAATGATTTGTGAGATAGAGGAAAAACACTCTCATGAAAGAAGATCAAAAACAGGAACAGCCATGTTCATTCCTCATGACATAATGAAATTTCCAGGATTAGTCTCTGCAGCAATCAGAAACAGCATTACACCAACTGCTTTATCTCTTACTCTCCATTGTATGGTTCAAGCCTATTCTGGAGATGCTTTGAAGCTAAATCTTCATCCATCTCAGTCACACAGATACAGAGTTGAAACAGCGCAACATACCTCATAAAAAATTCTCTCCGCATGGTCACTACCTGCTGTTGGTGCTGTACATTGGGATGGGAAGCTTCTGGAGACTTTAACCAGCAAGTAGAAGCAAGATGATAGGTTCCGAGTTTTGATATCTGGCATCGGTGGCATTAAATTGTTGGGTGTTCCAATAATTCCAACCCCATTCAACAGAAACAGCTGGAGCACTTGTGTCACAAGTTACTACGGTATGCAGTTGCTTGAAGATTGGCATTGCAAAGATTTTGTTACATTTCTTGTTTTTGACACAACAAGCTGTAATACAGGGCATTAAAACTGGTGCTTGTATACAACTTCAAGAAGATATAGGTCGCCCTTACTTTAGGCTGCGTGTAGGCACCATGTGGGTGAAGTAATTCTTTTTAAGGTGAAAACCTGTGGTGAAATGATATGTAATTATGTATCATAGAGCATTGAAACACAAATGTTAGAATGTCACTTCGTAATATCTAAAGTTTAACTCAAAAGCAACAAAGGAGAGCTTATATTAAATTTATTATGGTTAAAGTTTACACAGCACTGTGGTAAACGGCATTAAAAGTATAAAACACTGATTTTCTAGTGTCAGTTATGGTTTGTTCTGAACAGGGTATTCATTCAAAGAATTTGCAATCTGAAGACACCATTTTTGAAATTTTTTGCAAAGTATGCTTCACAGATTTCGCCTAAACTTAGTACGTTTGCCATAATTCTGCAAAAATTTCAGAAATTCCATTGCACGAAGTATGTAAAATTACCCCTAAATTGACACACTGGTTCTAAGTAAAACCTAAGCTGCTGTTCACAGCATAAAAACTATAATTTGCAATAACTTACAAAAATTAGCTGGTATCACATGAGCAATGAACATACAAAAATCACTCACATTTTTTTTTAAACATATATAAATCACTCAATTTAATGTCAAAATTGAAATTTGGGAGAATCGATAATCGTATAAAAGTTTGATTGCAATCTGGACCCCCTAGACCTTATTCAATTTTGCTGAAACTTCATATTTAAGCTTTGTAGACAAAGCCTCACTTCCAAAAAAAAGTTAGGGTTGCTACAATCAAGTTTTAAATTTTACGGGGCATCAGCCGCACCCTAAAATATACTGCATGTAATTGCTGGAGAATGCAAGTATTAAGCAGTAAAACAGCATAATCTGTGTATTAACCACCAGTACAACACACAACTTTTATTAAATGTGAGTGACTGAAATCTTCCTGGTCACTACTTGTCAGCTTTACTTTGAGAATCGTTAAAAGTGAAAACATGCCTCTGTGATGTGATTATACCTTCAAAATGACTTACCACTATTCAGCTCAGTCAAACACCTTCAGTTTTAGCCTAGTATGTGCAGATCATTTCTAAGGCATTGTTCCCGGGTTCAGAATAAGGTTAAATGTAAGGAGTCGTTACAGAGTCAGACTTAAGTTATTGGTTGAACTAGAGTCACTATCGTTGGTCCTTTAATATTTTTTTGTTTCTTTCCACTTCTCCTTTATCAAGACAAGGCTCGTAACCATTCTAATTGTGATGGTGAATTACCTTGGACATTTAGTATGTTATGTGATGAAACATTCATAGAATCGTATTTATCAATTGCAGATCAGAATCAATACGTGTAGTTTGTATTCAGTTGGTAGGCAATTCAATCGAAAAAAAAAAGTTTGCTAGGCTATGTCTTCTCATACACAACATGATCCTCGGTATTTTCTGCTCACTACAGTTCCCACAAAAGCAGATCAATATATCAAAGGTAGCAAGTTACCAACCTACAAACAAGTGATTTGCAGTTTCATGGCTTATAAGGAAGAACTGACAAGCTCAGATGAAAGTAATTCAAACACGGTTATCAGGGAGGCAGGTAATTGTACTGTTGAGCAAGTTTTTATGTTTTACTTGCGAGCTAACATTCCTACAGTTGCAAAGCAAAAAATGTCAGAAAAACTCATTTCTTTTTACAAGCAAGAATTTCAAATGCTGATGAAGATTAGTAGAGACCAGAGAGACAAAGGCAAACCACTAAAAAATATACAGGAATTTCAGAAAAAGTTTAACGAAACCTTTCCTTTCTGGCCACGCAATGTAATGGAAAAAATTAGCAATGAAGAACGCAGGCTATTCCTTATCAGTATGCAAGGCAACAGAGAAGCAAGTATGGCTGGAAAAGATAAAGTGTTAGAAGCAAAAGTTAAAAAGATCAGCACCAGGCGACAACAGCATGATAGACGATTAGCAAAGGAGGAGGCCCGAGTTAATGACATAAATACAGCTATTGATTTAGAAGCTGAGGATGACGTGGACAACGAGCCATGCACATCTTCAATGATTTGTGAGTCCAAACTGACGACCAATGCAAACAGCTAAATTTTGCCATTGTTTCGCGTCGCATTAATTTCATGGTGCTCCGCGACCTAATTAAATGCGAGTGAGACAAAGAGGAAAGCGAGAAAAGAATTTAATTACGGTGCACAATAATGTACAGTACAGTAATAACGCGCTCAACAGCTTAACTGAAGAACACAGATACTTTTGACTGCGTTTAGCTTGCAAGTGTCTTGTCAACCAAGTAGTCATACATTTTTGATAGTGAGCTTGAGAATTCACCACTGTCTTCTTGGCATAACATATATAGTCCGACAGAAGTATGACTGAACCTGGAAATTTTATGCAAAGTTTTTTTTTTATTGATTTTGGTAGCCTAGGGTCTACTCTTTCAGAATCTGCCGGGTGCACTCCGCGCACCCTTGAGCGTTTTGAGAAATTCAAGATGGCGTCCAAAATGGCCGCCGTTTCAGATAACTCCCTGTAACTCAGTTAGTATTTGACCTAGGATGATAAGTTTGGTGTCTAACCATATGTTTTGAGGGGCAAGGAATACATTGAAACTATTTATTTGACTGGTTGGGGATTGCATCATGTAGAAATGCAACAATGCCGCCAATAGGGTTGCCATATTACAAAACTCAAACAAAAACAAACAAATTCACTTGTATTTGGTCCAGAATAATAATTTTGCTGTCTATCCATATGTTTCGTTGACAAGGAATCCATTTAAGGAATTAAAACAGTTGCATATGAATTACATCAGAGGAAAATCCAAAATGGCTGCTGATATATTTGTTGAATACTTACAGAAAATCATTATTTCTGCGACTTTGCTTGTGAAATACCATCTAACATATAACATCACCCACAAACGTCACCATTAGTTATCACAAATGTTACCATTAGTAATGTACAAGCCTCTCTCGCGGTCACAGGAGTTGTGGTTATCATCTCGTCATTAAGCACCTAGTCCATAAATCTGTGACGTTGTCCAATTGAATTAAAATGGTAAGTAAGAGTCTGGCTGCAACCTGCAGCATATCACACACAGAATTTTGTGCATTTTAAACCATCCCTTGTGCAGCTGCAAGAAAGTGTTCTGCAGAGGTTGTCACTCTTGCATCCACATCTGGTCATGCGCATGACAGTTTCTGGGGCGAGTTCAACATTTGCGGGAAGGAGGACCGGTTGTAGCGTTTTAACTTTCGAGTTTTTCACCCATCCGTACATTTCTGCATCAAGTTCAGGCCGATTGCTGTCTTCCAGTGAACGCTACACAATGGTTTGGTGATGGGCCCTTCTTACATTCTCTTAAAGGCCTCACTTGTAGGACGAAGGGAACAAAGTTTTGGTGGTACCGCGGAGGCCCGACCCGTTTGGGATTCCCATACCCTCCAGCATGTTTCAGACATTAATTTGCTCGTAGTATATTGACCGTAACAGGCTGACATGAATGTGGTTGCCTGCGCAATCACTGATTCTATGGGAGAATCAACGACCCCTAAAAGTGACAGTGAGTGACCATCTTTCAGAACCTTCAATGCAGTACCTCTGCTAACCTCATAGCAGCATGCTACGGTATCACAACCAGTAAGAGCATGGGCTGGCAGGAGTTCATTCTCAAGACACATGCTTCTCTACGGTTTTTTCAATGTCAATGACTGTTCATTCCTTAATTGGTGATTCCATGGTGATACGATTTTTCATGCTTCCAGCATGATAATAATGAAGCAAGAGAATAAAAACGTCAGTGTCATCGGATATCACAGTTATATCACTCTCTTCATTATTTCGAGCAGACAGCATCACCTGTTGGACAATGATGTTGTCCGCTTCCTCATGACTAGTTGAAAGGTCCTCTTTGCTGATCACTACACCACCACGGCTGATCTCAAATGGGGCAACGTCCTCACCAATCACTATCAACTTGTGACTTTGGGTGTATTCATGGAATGACTCGTCTTTAATCAGAAGTTTGACAATCAGGTTTATCAACTGCTTCTTGTTTTCGGTCACCGTCATTCCGTCAATACAGTTTTTTGAGGTGGTAACTTGGTGTTCAACTGCATCTGGTGGACTCGGCTAACTCCAGTGGCTCGAGCACTTCTGGTGACACTCTTAGTACTGCAATCGTAGTACCGATCGAACACTAGGTGAACGTCCCCAACTTTTAGTCTTTAGCAATGGCGTGTTTCAAGTTGTTTGCGTAGTCTGTAGTGGTGTCCTCTGCAGGCCAAGGAATCACCCAGAGTAGGGCTGAACCATCAATCACAACTACTGAAGTGTCACTTGCTGTTGTTCGAGCAGATACCTTAACCTAAAGCTGTCGCTTTAAGGATGACTTTGGTGTTGCAGCTCTCATTTCTCCTGTGGGGTCAAACATAGACTTTGGTACTGGAGCCACTTCGTAGGATAGGACATCTTTTATGTCAACATCACGCCCACTTGCCTGTTAGCCTATGACCCTGGAGTAGATGATATTCGTGTTGTTCACTTTACTACCTCCCACATTCACATGTTTCTTTGTAGCCACCATGGTAGTCACGGTCTTGTGAATTGTTTCATGTAAGCCATCAGGTAAATTCTCTCCAAATTTGCACATCTATTTGAATCCTTTTTGCACAGCTTCCTGCACATTCACTGCAGGGGTTCCATGTTGACCAATTGCAATGTTCACTAGATCCTCTGGATGTTTCGCGGGATCAAGTGGATCCATACATATTTGAAGCTTCGTCCTTATAGCTTCTCGGTCCTTGTTGTCATTCTCTATCCGTGCCTTCTTTTCTTCCTTATGTCCACTTTCCTGGTCTCCAGAATCTCCAAGCATTTCGCCCAAGGAGCAACTTCCATTGTACTATATGTATCTCTGCGGCTACTTGGGCGTACCATAAATGGAGTTCTGAATGGAAGTCAAGTGCCACCAGACTCTATTCGTTCATCCACGACGCCGACACACGCCCCAGAGGCTCACACGACGACGAGTACTACATGTATGAAGACACAATGCCCAGATCTTGAGCGTATCCGGCTTCAAGGTTATTCCTATGATGCCATTTGGGGCATGGCCATATCTCATGAAAGTAGTTTCTTTAAACATATCACTCCACCGGCCATTCCATAGTCCGCGCTGGTGGCTCATCACATGTTCTCCTTTCATGAACCGGGCTAGTACCTTTTCTGGGAGGGCTTCCATTGCCCTTAGGTAGCACATCCTATACCTTGCATAATGCACATGGTCAGCGGCAAAGAAATAGGGAAGCATTTGTTTGCAGCATCAAGATGCAACAGCCAATCAGCCTCCCGCTCAGCTCGGACAAACCTCATGATAAGGAACACTGGTTTGATCAACATGTCCAGTTGTCCACCCACAGTTTGGCAGTCTTACTCCTTTTGGCTATGTTCTCCAAGACTTCCACGAAATCATCCTTCGACTCAAGTGTATTGCAATCAAGTACTCCTCGAAGAACTTCCTCAGCCAGCATTCTCAATGCTCGAACGTTCTGCGGAAATTTCTTTCCAGTCAACATTTTTGCGACTCCTCCAAACACATCACTCAGAACTTCCTCCAGTCTACTATTTTCCATCAGAGTCCAGATGCAGTCTATGAAACTCTTTAGAAAGAACGCTTTATCGATCTTTCTTACAAGCCTGCTGAAACGTAAGTTCGCGCTGATCAGTCAGAAAGCAAAGTGATTACGTAGCATAGTGGGAGCTCGAGATTAAGAAATTTACACTAGGCCTAAGTATTCGGCAAATATATTAGCAGCCATTTTGGATTTTCCTCTGATGTAATTCATATGCAACTGTTTTAATTCCTTAAATGGATTCCTTGTCAACGAAACATATGGATAGACACCAAAATTATCATTCTAGACCAAATACAAGTGAATTTGTTCGTTTTTGTTGGAATTTTGTAATATGGCAACCCTATTGGCGGCATTATTGCATTTCTACATGATGCAATCCCCAACCAGTCAAATAAATAGTTTCAATGTATTCCTTGCCCCTCAAAACATATGGTTAGACACCAAACTTATCATCCTAGGTCAAATACTAACTGAGTTATAGGGAGTTATCTGAAACGGCGGCCATTTTGGACGCCATCTTGAATTTCTCAAAACGCTCAAGGATGCACGGAGTGCACCCGGCAGATTCTGAAAGAGTAGACCCTAGGCTACCAAAATCAATAAAAAAAAAACTTTGCATAAAATTTCCAGGTTCAGCCAAAAAATTGGATTTGGCAACCGGACTAATAGTGTTGGAGCTGTCCAACCATCTGCAAAGCTTCTTTTGTAGATGGAGGTGGACGTGCTGAACAGCGCTTCTCTTGTCGGCAACAGAGCACGTGCGCGCACACCCGCAATCGACCAGACCAACATACTCCACGCATATGCGTATGGCCCGATAGAATGTGTGCGTGCACTCGATTATGTCGTCACTGTTTTTCTTCCCCTGGGACGGGTGAGAGCCTTTTTCGATGAGAGACCTATTCGGTGAGTTTTTTTTTAAATTATTGCGCGCCGTAGCCTAATTATCATTGCCGTTATAGGGTTAGGGGATAGGGGTTAGGGGTTAGAGGTTTGGGGTTTTTTGGGGTTTGGGGGTTTTTGGGGGTTTGGGGGGTTTTGGGTTTTTGGGGTTTTTGGTTTTTTTTGGGGGTTTTGGGTTTTTTGGGGGTTTTGTTTTTTTTTGTTTTTTTTTGGGATGTTTGGGTTTTTGGGTTTAGGGTTAGGGGTTTTGGGGTTAGGGGTTTTAATTAGGCTACGGTACCCGATAATTTTCAAAAAAAAATTCAAAAAAATCACCGAATAGGGCTCTCACCGAAAAAGGCTCTCACCGAATCGGACTCACCGAATAGTAGCAGACCCTGTTCGTCCAGGCAACGCTTCTTTCTGCATGGTCGATTGGTCACAGCTAATGACCTGCAGAATGCTCTGGCAATACGGAAATCTTCGTTTTCTTCCCACTGAGTTGCTGGAAGGTAAAGAAAGGAATCTGAATTTTCAGTTTTTGAAACAGCAACCTCGTGTGGGAATTAGTAAATGTTGGCAATGTCATACCCAAAATGTTTTCCAACGACACATTAACTTTCTTTGGTGGATCCTATTTTTCCTCGGTCTGCAATATTGCTTTTGCCGTCTGGTCTTTAATGTTTGACATAACATCATGATCAAAGAGTGAAAGACCTACCAACTCTTCGGAGAGGTACCATAAATGGCGTGCTATCTTCTCAGTTTTCACTCCAGATATTGCATCGTTGATGGCTGCTTACTCATTTACATGTTTCAGCAAACACAAATCACTGTTAGGAGCTTTCACAGAAAGTGGAGTGCTAATCCATGCTTTAACATGAACACACGAATAGAAAATACACATATGTCGAAGTTATTTCTGCTCACGGAGACTCAGACGAAACTGACTGCGGAACAGCCACACTTTGAATGTGTAGATGACCTTAGCCATCCAACGTGCATGATGGTTAGGCCCGGGCCCGAAGGGGTCAAAATCGGATTTTATTAGATGGTGGAGCTCCGAGAAACAGCAACGACAATTCCATAATTTCCCGATAATAATCATCACAGGGTTGTGTTTCCCTGGTCAACACTGTGTTAATGAACTCGATTAGTCCTTGACGTCCTTGATATCACTTGCTGCTACATCATCTGTGGAGGCATCTTCAAACTTGTCTTGATCAATAAACTCCCAGGACTTCATAAAACGTTTGAAAAGCTGGATATCTGGTGCAGATGATGATGTCATTACTTTTTTAAAAGCAATAACTGCAATCAATTCAAGTATGTGGGGGCGACATGCCAAATATAACAGATCTTGACCCTGTAAATGTTCAATAATGACACATGCTCCATTTATTCGACCAGTGTTTGAGCATGTGGCGTCAAAACACAGTGCCTTTTCTTCGATGCTTCATTCTTTAAACGCTTGAAAAACTGCTTGAGCTTGAGCCTCACTTGTACCTAATGACAGGAGCTGCGTTTTTCTTGAAAAGAAACTAGTGTGGGAAGGCAAGCAACATTCTTGTTTCCTGGTAAATCCGGAAAAAGTTTCCATCCCATTGAACAGTCAAATTTGCATTAGGAGAAAAGTTGTTCAAGATTTATGTTGCAAACTGCTTCTAATGGCTACGCCTGCTGCGCCTTATGCTTGTTGTACTCAAGGTGAACTCTTTTCACAGTTTCACTGACTATGTACATAGCAGCTCTACCTGAATCATTGGCGTGGTCGTTGTCAAGACTTGCTGATAAAGTAGGTGTTACAATTTCTCTTCGCTGTGGTTTTCTTTATTCTGAGCATTCCAGTCATTCAATTACAATTCTTGAACCGGCACAATTGAAGCAATAGCATGTACTCATACTGGTAGAGTTGAGTTCTAAAATAACTACAAGAATTCTGATCAAATTAAAAAAATCGGATATTTTAAAATAGCATGTTTTGAACTGTTACTGTGCACCAAATGAAAGTGCTCACCATGCTGATGAAAATGAACCCCAACACTTATATGTTTGCATAAAGGGTTTTCAAAATATGGCCATTTTAAATCTGCAAGTTTCGTCAAAAACGTCAAAGTTTCGGGAGCCTTGGGCCACCCCTAAACATTAATATTTTTCAAAAATATTTTACACAAGGTGTTTTTGAATAAAATGGAAGCTTTTGGGAGGGTAGCCCGTAAACATTTCAAAAGTCGATCATTTTGAATCACCCTAATATACATTGCCTGTATCCATAGGCGTCAATTTTTTTCTCAGAAGAGAGGAGTTCTGGGTGGGCGAGAGTTTTCAAACAGATTTCATTGAATGTGTATATTCGCAAATTCGCAATGGTTAGTCTTTCTCACAAAGACCTTTTGGACGCTGGTTTTAAGAATGCGCGAATAGATGTTTGACTTTGCTTCATGTTTAGGCTTACCATATTTTTGTGACTTCAAAACGGGACGCCTCCAAAGACCAAGACCACTTAGCTGTGATTTTTTAACTTTACATTTTATGATATTATTACGGGCCTACATTTAAAGTCATTGCGGCGGTCTTTATTGACCGTATTGTCATCGAAAGTTCATGCGCATATTCTCTGTCTAAATGTCAGAACTTTTCAGTTTGAAAAATAGAAAGGAATTGACGTTAACTACCAGGCTACCAGCCACTACAAAAGTGAAGTGATTGACCAGCGACACGTAACAAATTGCACCAATTATCCGCTAACAATGACAACAAATAACATTTTTATCGAAAACAACAAAACAAACAAAATCACGCATTCACCTTCAGCAAGTAAGCTACTGGTACGCTACACAGCAACAACAGTAACGAGAACATGCTAATTGGTAACGTTCAAGCGGACGTTTGCCTGACCAGTCGGGACGCCGGGACAAGACGTTAAAAAGCGGGACTGTCCCGCCTAAAACGGGACTTATGGTAAGCCTATTTATGTTTAACTTTTCAATAATGAAATGACAACATTGCGCGGTGCCCCAATTTATACCCAGCAACAAGTTTGCGAGGAAAGATTTGTAAAAAGCGATTGTTTCAGTACGTCTTTAGTTTGTATCAGTTATTTTATTGTCATGTTCATTATGATGTCATATTTATATTCCCTTGCGTGACTTTCTCTCACCAGGAATTGCTAGCCTGTGGCAGTTACCGTGGCAACAACAATGCAGTGAGTACCAAAAATAGTTTGCAGATGCTGATTTTTGTTTCTAACCGAGACGATATTCAATATGTAAATAGAGGAAACGTACGACATGTCCTTTTAGAAGAGAGGAGTACGGTAGATGCGCGCATCCGATTTAGCGTTTCAAGTACAGACACACTTATCAGCGCAATTTCGATTACCACGAAAAACTAGGCCACGTGGATTCTAATTGTCTTGGCTTTCTGCTCTATAACCTACAGGTTTGCAACGTGTGACGTCCCAAGAGAGAGAGAGAGAAATGAGTTCGGCGGTTTTACAGCGTATTGGCTTAATATGAAATCGTGCCAAAACGCCTTTTTTCAACGCAGCGTTGTTGCGGAATTGCTTTGTTCTGTCGGATACCTAGCAAGAGACATAGCACAAAACAAGAAGTTGCGCTGCAGTTGGTTGGATAATTCAGCGTTTAACAAAAACGGAAATAATTGTAACGAACACTTCATAAGTGTCATAAAAACAGGGTGGGCGAAACATATCTTGCCCACCCCCGTTTCACGGCAATTGGAAATATTATTGAACGTTCAGATAAACATGGTGAATTGGTGATGTTTTCATAAAATTCATAAAGCGTGTAAACAACATTTTGATGTGGCTGCCAGACCAAAGACAAATGCCTTGTTGGGTGCCATTCCAACATATAATTTGTTGTGTTGGAATACCAGAAACCTACAGACACAGTGCTCGAAAATACAAACTTAACCAAAAAGATTATGAAAATGTTCTGACACTACTTCCACAGTTTCTTAGACAATAGATGATATTCAAACTCAACTGAGCTGATTTGAGCTATGCATTTTACATAATGCAGAATTATAGTGCAAACTGAAAACAATTTAATTTTTGAACGCGACTTGATCATTTTCCTACAATTTTATCTCCAAATATTAGCTTATTGATTGCAGGTGGCGGTGGGTACTTTTTCATGGGTAATAAGAGGTGAAAGCATCATTTTGAACATAAATTAATGGTCAGCAATGTCAGCATTCCAATGTTCATGATCACTAAGCATAGTACCTACTTATTTTCACTGTTTTCATGATAAATCATAGTTGAATTTTCTCTGACCTACATCAAGGACTTGAGATTATTTGCCAAAAATCACCAAAATGTTACATTTTAAAAACATAAAATTTATAGTGAAGGAGTTTGATACTCAAAGATTTTATTTCATGAAATGAAAGAATAAATGGATGTGTCTGTCTGGTACAAATTTCAGCATGACCATAAAATGCCCACGCGGTTATTTGGGGCTCTAATGATAGGGGTAAAAAAGGGTCATTTCTGCCTGATAGGATTTTCAGACCCCCATAAGATCTCTGTTAATGGCACCACAACTCCCAAATTCAAGTTGGCAGAAGAAAAGTTTCCAAATATTACAAATAATTAGGTTTTAGAGAAATATTTTGATTGGTTTGGGTGGTAGAAGCATTTGAAAATTGAAAAAATCACTTATACGGGGCAAAAAAACAGGATTTTGATGACCCACCTAACACTTATGCATCAAGAGATGTTGTTTGTTACTGTTGAATTGTGTAGTATAGTTTATGATGAACTAGCACAGCAACTTTTAGTCTTCTACCACAATTACAATAAAAGTTATGGGGCTCTGAAAATGGCTGAAATTGCTATTCGCCAATTCTGATATTGATATTGTCCAATTCTGGAAATTTGATATTGTCCAATTCTGGAAAAATTACTTCTGAAACTGTCAACAGATTTAACAAACGGTTTATAACCAAAGGCTTAATAACATTTGATTTCACTTCATTGTTGATCAAAAACTTTTCAGTAAATGAGAACATTTCAAATGAATCATTTTCGACTTCTTGTTTCCAGACGTTTTACGTGTTGACGCATTAATTTTAGATTTCAATGTAAAACAAAAGTAAAAACATAGATGTTTTCTCGATGGAGAGACAAATTAAGTTCGTTCAGTTTTTTTAAGAAAATCTGATAACTAGCATAATTTCAAGAACCAGATGTCATTGCGAAAATGATGGCAAAGACTGCATTTTTTTTTTGTTAGAAAAATCACGACTTCAATTTTCAACACTAATCACCTTTTTAGCTTCAACTTTTGAAAGCCATCTTACTTCACATCGCAATAGCCTAAAAGAGTTTTGAATTCCGATTCCGTTTTACCACACCAATTTGCGAAAACACGCGTACTGGGTGCGTTACTCTCCACGTGTTTGGTTACAGTTCATAACTTACACAGAAGTGTTAATATGCAGTACTTTGAGTAAAATTAACACACTCTTTGCGACCCCTGAAGTTAGTTACACGACCCCTTGCGGGGTCGCGACCCCCAGTTTGGGAAGCCCTGGCCTAAAGCATAGTATGATAACTTTTCAACAAAATCTGAGTGGTACCATATACAAGATATCTTCATATTGGCTGTTTTGATATGGAATGACCCCTCTGCAAGAAGCTTTCCCAGTCCGAGGATAAAGATTCAATCAATCAATGAGTAATGTCATCACTCAGTCTTCGAAATTAGCCTCGGCAATCGGCAATTGCCAAGGTGATTGCCGAGGCAGATGCATGAATGGCACATTAGTCTCGGCAATAAAAATGCCGAGGTCACACGAGCGCTTGTAAGGACCACAAGATTACAAAAATAACCCTAATTTTCTCAGACCACACCAGACTAGGAGGTTGATTCAATCTTACTATTGCTTAATGTTTTTATTTGGGTTACTTTCTACTTCGCCGGCGCTTATAGAAATATCACTCTATTTGCATTGATTCAACGCCAGTAGACGTCAAATTATTGCAAGCATTTGCTCCTTATCGCGCTTCGCCTTCCGTTATCTCGTCCAGCTGTATCAGAAACGATCGCGCCGCTTTCACAACAAACCACACAACATCAACAGACGTCGAATACATGTAAGTAATAGGTTAACGCGTTAACCTTTAGAGTGAGCTTTGTTAATTGCGGTTTGTGATAGATGTCTGGTTGCGTAACAACAACAGGTGCAATTTTATGCGCTGACAATGCTCGAATGTGAATTATAAAAAAAGTTTGCAACCTTATAAATACTGGCTTAATTGTTACGCAATAAGTTACCGCAAGCCTTTAAGCAGCCGGCGGCCATAGCCGCTAAGTAGTGCTTGAATGACCGCCGGTGCTACCTCCTCAGTCGGCCAAGTTTGGTCGCCGGTTTCTTCTAGCCAATCATTTAATTTCGCAATAGAATGATCGTGGGTTAACTGCCGAAAATATGTAGCATCAAAGAGTGACGCAGAATTAGGTCAGCGCGTCATAATCACCAATGTTGTATTGTGCGAGAACATTTGCCATTGTAATTTGTATGGAATGTATCCAGCTGTAAGTCTTGTTTGTAAGTCCCGACGTTTAGTGACCGGCTGGCAATATTGTCGTTTTTATGTTGATTCAATGTTGTTGGACATTTAATCGTTGTTAAAAAGGAGAACTAGGTTTAAAGTTGACATCCGAGGGGAAAACACGTGTCTTCACTCTTCATCAGTCCTCGAAATTAGCGGCGGCACTCGGCAATTGCCGTGGTAAATGCCGCCGTAAACGTCATAATGGCCATTCTGCTATCACAATAAAAATGCCGCCGCAAAATGAGCCCAAAAATTGTTCAAAATTTCTTCCTGTGTTATTTACTCGAAGCGGGAGTTTAATCAGCAGAAACATCGCACCAAGACCTCACCTCGGACCACTTTACTTGCTGTGAACACTCACGCAGTCTTCGAAAATATTGTATTTTATAGCATATTTTTACTAGGCAAAAACTTTGCCGAGGCCAAACGGCAAAAGTTGAAATTGCCTCGGCAATTGCTGTGAACGTTTATTACGACAAAATTGTACCAAAACATGTAAAACGATAAAGGAAAAATATACTAGAGTAGTCGATCACGACCGCATCGTTTGATTTGTTGTGATGTAATAATACTAAAAGTAGCGATAAAGCGAGCAACGCAATACGCACGCTGTCACGTTAATTCACGTCAAATAACTCAGGGGGAAAGTAAGTTAATTTTGGGTTGATTCAACGTTCGAGTCTGCACAAATCGATATAATTTTCCCGGCGGGTTATATTGCGCACCCATACAGCAAAACCATCATTTATACATCGATTCAACGTCTACAGACGCAAAATCAATGCAAAAATAACGAATTTTGCTGCCTGGGTAACAACAATGCCCAAGAAGAAATTTACGTTTGTTTTTCGACATCTAGCGACGTTGAACCATCATAAAATAACGTTAATTGCTCAAACAGGTACCGGTAACAAATTATGAGCTCCCTGCGAGAAGATTGGCTCAATTTACGTATACACTAACATAATTTCGGCACAATTGGGATACTGCGTGCGAGCAACACAAAGTCTGTTGTATAAAGAACTAGTCAGAATTGGAATCATCAGATGCTATATCGGAGGATGAGGTTGTCGCGTAGCCGTAGGGTGTACCAAAAAAACCTTACTTTTTTCTTACTCATGTTTCCTTCACTCAGAAACAGAAAATGGCTAGAGAACTTTTAAAGTATGATGGAGTATTTAAATCAAGTAAACTTCCAAAAACCAGAATCCAGCAAATGCCAGTTCTTCAACAACAAACTCAACTCCACAACTTTATAGGAAAAGACTCATGGACTTCGTTCAATTTGCTCAAATTAGATACAAGTTTTTTAACAGCTAATCCCAAGTTTTGGCACAAAAATCTACTGTACTTAAAGGTAAGAAATATAATCAAAGCAATCCCAGTTGTCAATGATGCATCTGAACGAGCATTGGGTCTTCTTACTGAATTTTATGACAAACTCACCTGAAATTCTACAGCAAAACAAAACATTTTAAAGATCATATCAAAGGATTGAGAGAAAAACAAGCCACAGTTGCTACGTCATCAGAAAGAGTTACTAAAAAAGGAATGAAACTGTACTTGTAAAAACTACAAATTAAGCAACATTGATTTCCATTGATATGATGCGTAAAACAATGCATATCACATTACGGCTACAGCTACACAGGTACCTGACCACTGGTATACCTTTTGTCTTGAGCATTGTCAAAGGAAATAAAATAGTATTGCTTACTGCATTTATATACTGTATATACAATGTATGTATATACTGTATGTTATGTATACCGGTAATTTAAGTTTTTAGTCAATTATATACTTTAATTTTTTGTTTACATTGCCAGACTACTGTGTGATTGTTACATTGCCACTTTAGCCAGCTATAGCAAAAATTTGTATAAAATAATTTTTAGAGTAAATTAACTAGATTTTTTTCCAAAACGCTATTTTAGGAATTATCTAAAAAACTACATTACCTAGACCCATAAAATGTATTAAACACTCATAGGAATATTGGTGTTCTGGAACTTTTGGTGTGTATTAGAGCTTTCTAACTATAGTGGTTTTCAAGTTATGCCATTTTTTTAAAAGTTGGGTTGTTTCCATGGAAACGTAAAGAAAATATGCGTCAAACATCAATGAAATTTAAAATTTTTTATATTAGCATTATTTTTGACCCCAAACACAACTTTTTGCCAGCCAACAGCAAGATCAGTGAAAGTAAGGTTTTTTGGTACACCCTATTGTCGCGTCGTCACTGGAATAATTGAAGACGCAAAACTGCCCGTTCGTAAACGCGCGATGCCATATATTCGAAAGCATTATTTTACAGCCGAAGAACCATTTATCCAATTTTGTTCTACTTTTTTAACTTGACCCTGTAGCTTTTCTAATTCCAATTTGTTTCCGTCATAAAATTCTTTATAAATTTTGCAAAATACCACACTAACTTTTCCTTCTGTTCCCTCTGTTTGATAACCTATAGCAGGTAAATTCCACTTTTTAACTGTATCTTCTTTCATGATGATTTATATTCGCAACGACACCGATAAACAATAAGCATTCGATGAAAGAATAACTTTTTCATAACAATTAAGCCAGTATTTACAAGGTTGCAAACTTTTTACAGTTCACAAGACTAAGAGCATTGTCAGCGCATAAAATAGCTTGCGTGATGCTCTCCGCTACCGCCTTATGAAACACGAAGAATAAGCGCATACAATTTCGTTTGTTTAAACTTTAAAGCATACGGCAATTGCCGCCGCAATCCAAGGTTTGCTGATTTGGCGACGGCAATGTTTTTGCCGTCGTAGATGGAAGCTAATTTCGAGGGCTGCTTCATAGTTGAGAAATGTTCCCGCTGTGTGTTAGTGACTTCACACCCTCAATGGTGACATCATAACGGTATAAATCGTCAGGTTTTATGAAAGGCGGTATGCAGTTGAAACAATTTACTGAGCAGCGAGCAGTTGAAGCAATTTAGTGTCGTTAGATGGTCCCACAATACCGAATTACAATCCCGATAAAGCAGTTATTGCGTTGCGTGGTACAACGATTCTACTTCAACAACGCTAAGTGATCATTTTAGCATTGTTGCAAGTTTAATTCTATTTACTTGTGCTTTCGTTAATTGTATTTTGGCCTCCAAGCACGCAGATTTGGCCGCCGAGAAGGAGCTCTCGGTAGGCCACGATGGCTGCCGGAAAAAAAACACGAGTTTTAAGGCCTGTTACCGGTATTCTTTCATTGAATGGTTGTTCTCTACCAGTGTCATTGCCAATATAAATCATGGTAAAGGAAAGGGAAGATACAGTTAAAAAGTGGAATTTACCTGCTATAGGTTATGAAACAGAGGGGACAGAAGGAAAAGTTAGTGTTGTATTTTGCAAAGTTTATAAAGAATTTTATGACGGAAACAAATCGGAATTAGAAAAGCTACGGGGCCCCAGTTAAAAAAGTAGTACAAAATTGGATAAATGGTACTTCCGCAGTAAAGAAAAGTAATGCTTCTGATCATGTGACATCGCGCGTTCATGAACGGGCAGTTTTGCGTCTTTAAGGTGGCAAGATGTACACAAAAATACGAAAAAATGGGCGTTGTTGTTACGCAATACAACCGGTTGGGAAAATTCAATCGATTTGTACTAACTCGAACGTTGAATCAACCCAAAATTAACATACTTCCCCCCGTGAGTTATTTAACATGAATTATCGTAACAGCGTGGGTATCGCGTTGCTCGCTTTATCGCTACTTTTGGTATTATTACATCGCAACAAATCAAACAATGCGGTCTTGATAGACTACTCTATTATATTTTTCGAAAAAAAACGAAAAATTGGGCGTTGTTGTTACGCAATACAACCGGTCGGGAAAATTAAATCGATTTGTGCTGACTCGAACGTTGAATCAACCCAAAATTAACATACTTCCCCCCGTGAGTTATTTAACATGAATTATCGTAACAGCGTAAGTATCGCGTTGCTCGCTTTATCGCTACTTTTGGTATTATTACATCACAACAAATCAAACAATGCGGTCTTGATAGACTACTCTATTATATTTTTCGCTTGTCGTTATACATGTTGTGGTAGCCTACAATTTTTTCGCAATAAACGTTCACAGCAATTGCCGAGGCACTTTCAACTTTTGCCGATTGGTCTCGGCAACGTTCTTGCCGAAGTAAAAATATGCTAATTTCGAAGACTGATCACTGCTATTGTGTTCTCAAGTCTTTAAAATGTTTGGATTGATATTTTTTCACTAAATAAATAAGAATCAGGAAAATTGCGGATACATGGTAATTTATACCTATTTTCTTACAGATCAACATTGTTTTCGGGATCCATTACGCCAAGGTTTTTTTTGTTTTTTTTCGGATGAAACTATGTGAAAATAATCAGTAGGTATGCAGGAGCTAACCATGTCAAATGGAAGCAAATTTAGGTGCTCTTCCACAAGACGCCCTGTTGGTCAACCTGACAAAGTGATGACGTCATTGTACGTCACACACATTGGAATAAACTATTATGAAGGAGGAAATGCGGGGTGGAAATGCGATGAAACACACCAGAAGGAAATTGTCTCCCATTTATGGATTTGTTGTTCAATTTAAACAGATTTGCTATCGTTGAAAAGTACAAGCATAGATCTAACCAACTAAATTAATACCAAGTCCCAAAATACTATTAGCTCCATCTGGTGGCCACCTAAACTTGACCAAATTCAAACCATTATCAAAAGTTTATTTACAATGATAAAGCATTAAACGACAGCCAATTAAAAGAACATGTTACTGTTTATTGAAGGGCTAACTTTCATTTTTATATCTTATTCAATATGCGCGCAATCGTTGTTCGAAAACAGCCCCCCAACGAAGCTTTTGGCCAATGCATTTCAATGGCGAATCGATCGTCTTCCAGTTCACGCCCTGCATGTTCACGATAATTAATTGTCTCCCATTTATTCATTTCTTGCTCAATTTCAACAGATTTGCTATCGTTGAAAAGCACAAGCATAGATCTAACCAACTAAGTTAATACCAAGTCCCAAAATACTACTAGCTCCATCTGGTGGCCACCTAAACTTGACAAAATTCAAACCATTATCAAAAGTTTATTTGCAATGATAAAAACATTAAACGACAGCCAATTAAAAGAACATGTTATGTACTGTTTATTGAAGTGCTAACTTTCATTTTTATACCTTATTTAATATATGAGCAATCGTTGTTCGAAGACAGCCCCCCAACGAAGCTTTTGCCCAATGCATTTCAATGGCGAATCGATCGTCTTCCAGTTCACGCCCTGCATGTTCACGATAATTAATTGTCTCCCATTTATTCATTTCTTGCTCAATTTCAACAGATTTCCTATTGTTGAAAAACACAAGCATAGATCTAACCAACAAAGTTAATACCAAGTCCCACAATACTACTAGCTCCATCTGGTGGCCATCTAAACTTGACCAAATTCAAACCATTATCAAAAGTTTATTTACAATGATAAAAGCATTAAACGACAGCCAATTAAAAGAACATGTTACTGTTTATTGAAGGGAGTAAGAAATGAATAATATTAAATGGGAGACAATTAATTATTGTGAACATGCCGGGCGTAAACTGGAAGACAATCGATTCGCCATTGAAATGCATTGGGCAAAAGCTTCGTTGGGGGGCTGTTTTCGAACAACGATTGCTCATATATATTAAATAAGGTATGAAAATGAAAGTTAGACCTTCAATAAACAGTAACATGTTCTTTTAATTGGCTGTCGTTTAATGTTTTTATCATTGCAAATAAACTTTTGATAATGGTTTGAATTTGGTCAAGTTTAGGTGGCCACCAGATGGAGCTAGTAGTATTTTGGGACTTGGTATTAATTTAGTTGGTTAGATCTATGCTTGTGCTTTTCAACGATAGCAAATATGTTGAAATTGGGTAAAAAATGAATAAATGGGAGACAATTAATTATCGTGAACATGCAGGGCGTGAACTGGAAGACAATCGATTCGCCATTGAAATGCATTGGGCAAAAGCTTCGTTGGGGGGCTGTCTTCGAACAACAATTGCTCATATATTAAATAAGGTATAAAAATGAAAGTTAGCCCTTCAATAAACAGTAACATGTTCTTTTAATTGGCTATCGTGTGTTTTTATCATTGCAAATAAACTTTTGATGGGTATATTTCAAAATTGTGTGACAGAGTAAGAAAAAATAAAATTGTAACGCAGTTAAGTCTGAGTAGGTTCAAATGTTAGGGTAATGTCTCTACAGCAAATATTTAACCTTACTTTGTTTTTATCATTACAGACAAACTTTTTCTTAATTTCTGAAATCTCCACTTGCTTACAAGCAAATTTTCATTAAAATTTCACTTAGAATGGTACAGGGTGTAAATGACTTTTGATTTATTATATTCTTCTAATTTCAATGTATCTGGAGAAGTCATGTATATATGAAACAGTATAAAAAAAATTAGCTGTGTGTTTGATGCATAGTTTAGAAAATAGGTATGCAAGTTTGGTAAGCCACACATGTCTGTCCGTTACCAAAAAATCTCAAAAAAGTTTTTTTTACCAACAACTATATGTTTTTTTAACTTCTAACATATATTGACTATCTCACATTTGGCAGCACATATCAACCCTATACAATTATCTTTCCTCCAATTTAAATCTCTACATTTATGGAAGTTTGATATTGTGTCTGTCCGTTACCATATTTTTGATGAATTTGAGTAGATTGTAAATAGGGCTTTAAACACCAAGACTGTCAAAGATGACTGGGTATTTAGTCATAAAGGGAAGGTGGGAACTAGCCCTAGCACATTAGACCCCCCTTTATAGATTGAAAAAAAATTTTGAAGTAAAAAAAATATATATATGTATATGTTTTTTATTAAAAAAAATTCCCATTATAATTGTGATCCGTCAATGAAGATCATGTTTTGAGTCAGGAAAATATCAAAGATGTTTGTTCTAACAATGATTGGTTACTCGCTGCAAATGTCATTGACAAGTTTTGATTGCCAGTGAAGAGAGAGTAACTGTCAAATGTTATTCCAAAGCAAACATATCAGGATCAACATGGAGATGGCCAAAGGATGAGGACTTCCATGATTACCCTATAATAAGTGATGTTGTGCAGGCTATAGTCACTCCACGCTTTATTCCTGGAGGAGAGAGAAATGTTTCCTTTTACATACCAGAACTTCATCACATTTGGGGATACTATAACTCAAATTGTGTGAACTAACTTGAAAAAGTCGTAAATTTTCATAAATTAAAGATAATTTCAAGAATTTATATCCAATAAACTGCTTTTATCTTCCACTGGTGAAAAGTGACCGCTATAATGATGCAAATATTGATAAGAATATAAAAATATAGCAAGGAATGAAAGAACAAGGGTAGAAAAACACTTCAGCAGGGCTGGAAAAAGCAGGGTAGCACCACTATTTGGAAATGCATGACAACAAACTCGGAAATGTATGTAATTTATGTATATAATTGTAATGGTAGCCTATGAATATTAAAACAATTTTTTTGTAAAAAAAACGAACTTTTTTTAACCAAAATTTTCCGAAATTGCAAACCATAATTTTTCCTATTGGGAAATAAACATTTTTTCCATCACCAAAAAACTTCAGAAATGAGATAGTGTCTGTCCGTTACTTTTTAGAATGTCTGTCCGTTACTTTATATCAAGGTTTTGAACTAACTGTTGCGCAAACACTGCATCAGGGATTAGCAAAAAATACTACTTTTAAGATGGGGGGTAGATCTCCAATTAAAAAAACTTTGATCTATTGGGTTTGGAAGCTGAATTTAGATAGAAAGTGCATGTGAACGCTGACTAGTGGTTTTTCCCAATTCTATCTGTCTGTCTGTTACTTTATTTCAATAGTCCGTAAAATTGGTAATACTGAAACCAGACCCAAAACTTTTTCCTACACAAATCATCATACTTAGTAGTTTTAACACGCTCAATATTGCGGAGCTGGGGCTCTTGTGGTCTTCAAATTTAAAGATTTTCGCATCAATGTCTGTCCGTTACCAAATTTTATTTTTGAAATATCACCTGATAATGGTTTGAATTTGGTTAAGTTTAGGTGGCCACCAGTTGGAGCTAGTAGTATTTTGGGACTTGGTATTAATTTAGTTGGTTAGATCTATGCTTGTGCTTTTCAACGATAGCAAATCTGTTGAAATTGAGTAAGAAATGAATAAATGGGAGACAATTAATTATCGTGAACATGCAGGGCATGAACTGAAAGACGATCGATTCGCCATTGAAATGCATTGGGCAAAAGCTTCGTTGGGGGGCTGTCTTCAAACAACGATTGCGCGCATATTGAATAAGATATAAAAATGAAAGTTAACACTTCAATAAACAGTAACATGTTCTTTCAATTGGATTTGATTTAGATTGTTTATCATTTAAAATGAAGTTTTGGGGATGGTTTGCATGTGGTCAAGTTTAGGTGGCCACTAGATGGAGCTAGTAGTATTTTGGGACTTGGTATTAACTTAGTTGGTTAGATCTATGCTTGTGCTTTTCAACGATAGCAAATCTGTTGAAATTGAGCAAGAAATGAATAAATGGGAGACAATTTCCTTCTGGTGTGTTTCATTGCATTTCCACCCCGCATTTCCTCCTTCATAATAGTCCATTCCAATGTGTGTGATGAGGTCTCATTTTGTCCGGTTGACCAACAGGGCGTCTTGTGGAAGAGCACCCAAATTTATTCCAATATAAACGTGCAATTGAAAGATTTGTTGTATCCACGAATTTCCCCAACTGCGCATTTACGCATTAGGGATTTTTCCCCTTCCACGAAAATCCTTCTCCTATATCACGATCTTCTTCCGTATTTCCGAAGTTAATGGAATTTTCACCTGAAATAAATTGTTTTGTAAGGTAGACGCAAGTAGCTAGAAGTGGATTACCGCTAAAAAAATATATCTTCAGAATTAAAGAGTGGGTGATGAAAAAAATTTTGTGTTTCAAAAAAAATATTTGTGGTTAGGGGAATGACCATACAGTCTAGAATGCGTAAATTGGACATCATCAACAATGAAAAAACTCACTAGCTTTCAAAATCACATCATGAAAAGCATGCCCTACAAAGGGTTACTTGATCACGCGAAAATAGAAGATCTTCTATGACAAAACTACATCCAATTGCAGCAATAATAAAATCAAAAGTTTTAAAACTGCTCGGCCGCACTAAAAGATCACAATTCGGAATCAGCAAAGTTTGCACAGAAGGCAAAGTAGAAGAAAACGTGGCAGACAACCAAAACGATGGCAAGACAACATTCAATCATGGACTGGACTCAACTTGACGACACTGGGCGAGTTGGCTCAAAATCGTCACTCTTGGAAGCAAATAAGCCATGTTGATGCGCAATCTGCCGCAGGGGGAGATGACGACTGATGATGAATTATTCTATTTTGCCCATCCCTAGGGTTAGGGTTAAGCGGAAACTCTGATCTGTGTGCTGATTTGGCTTTTTGAATTTTTTCCTTGATTTTTTTAGGGTACAAATTAGGTTGCATCCAAGTGAGGCAATGTTTTTAGCGAGCAATTTAGTTTGAAATAAAATGCTTCTGGGTAGTATCGAGCTCATACCCTTGGGGATACCAGTCGAAAAAACATTGTACGCGCCACTGATTCAGTTGAATAAAACTATTGAATTTAGAAGTTATATCTAGGCACTTTTTTCTTCTTTCGTCTTTTGCATTGAAAAAGAACAAAATAGGCCTACATCATGACTAGGGACGGTAGATACCGGGACGAGCAACTCCGTTATTCCGCCAACAATAGAAGGGTCAATTGCCAATTTGACATTCTTTTCACGCTTTGTTCCTCACTTGTTTTCAACTAAAAACCCTAAATTACTTTAAAACCAACTTCATTCTTCTTATAAAACCTATAAAATGTACATTATTTTGTAAATCAGAAAAAATCGTAACCCTTCTAGTGTTGCAGATAAGCCAAAAGCAGATGTAGTTGCGCATACCGATATTCTACTGTTCCTACATCATGACCGGTCAAATAGTGCAGGCCTCAAAACAACTTTTTTTTTCCGGCGGCCAAACGTGTCCGACTGAAGCAAGCTGTTCGGCGGCCAATCACAAGCACATGGCGGCCATCAAAACTTCGACATTGCTGTGAACGTTTATTATGAAACAATTGTACCAAAACATGTAAAACGACAAGCGAAAAATATACTAGAATAGTCTATCACGACCGCACTGTTTGATTTGTTGTGATGTAATAATACCAAAAGTAGCAATAAAGCGAGCAACGCGATACTTACGCTGTTACGATAATTCATGTTAAATAACTCACGGGGGGAAGTATGTTAATTTTGGGTTGATTCAACGTTCGAGTCAGCACAAATCGATTTAATTTTCCCGACCGGTTGTATTGCGTAACAACAACGCCCAATTTTTCGTTTTTTTTCGAAAAATATAATAGAGTAGTCTATCAAGACCGCATTGTTTGATTTGTTGCGATGTAATAATACCAAAAGTAGCGATAAAGCGAGCAACGCGATACCCACGCTGTTACGATAATTCATGTTAAATAACTCACGGGGGGAAGTATGTTAATTTTGGGTTGATTCAACGTTCGAGTTAGTACAAATCGATTGAATTTTCCCAACCGGTTGTATTGCGTAACAACAACGCCCATTTTTTCGTATTTTTGTGTACATCTTGCCACCTTAAAGACGCAAAACTGCCCGTTCATGAACGCGCGATGTCACATGATCAGAAGCATTACTTTTCTTTACTGCGGAAGTACCATTTATCCAATTTTGTACTACTTTTTTAACTGGGGCCCCGTAGCTTTTCTAATTCCGATTTGTTTCCGTCATAAAATTCTTTATAAACTTTGCAAAATACAACACTAACTTTTCCTTCTGTCCCCTCTGTTTCATAACCTATAGCAGGTAAATTCCACTTTTTAACTGTATCTTCCCTTTCCTTTACCATGATTTATATTGGCAATGACACTGGTAGAGAACAACCATTCAATGAAAGAATACCGGTAACAGGCCTTAAAACTCGTGTTTTTTTTCCGGCAGCCATCGTGGCCTACCGAGAGCTCCTTCTCGGCGGCCAAATCTGCGTGCTTGGAGGCCAAAATACAATTAACGAAAGCACAAGTAAATAGAATTAAACTTGCAACAATGCTAAAATGATCACTTAGCGTTGTTGAAGTAGAATCGTTGTACCACGCAACGCAATAACTGCTTTATCGGGATTGTAATTCGGTATTGTGGGACCATCTAACGACACTAAATTGCTTCAACTGCTCGCTGCTCAGTAAATTGCCCATATAGAACAACAATGCCCAATAAGAAATTTACGTTTGTTTTACATTAATTCGACATGTAGCAACGTTGAATTATCATAAAATAACGTTAATTGCTTCACTGGCGCGGACTTACGGGGTTACGGGGTGGCCACGCCACCCCGTTTAGGTTACATTACTTACTGCAAACACATGTAATTTGAACGGAAGTTTAAAATGTTTTTTTGATCATTGGTTTTCGCTTCAAGTCAACGTAAAGCAAGAGGTGAACCAATACAGTATTGCGAAGAAAATGATTGTTTTTGTCACAAGCATGATACTCGCGTAACATCAAGCAAGCTACGTGAAGATTACGCAACACGTAGCTACGAGTTTTTTCCTTGTTGTTGTTGCGATCGTTTTATTTGTAACTTGTCATAAGTCATTGTTACATTTGTTAGGTTTACAATGGGATTTATTAATCAATAAAATACGATCTTTCCATTGCCTCCCTCAAAAATCTTTTTTGAAAAATTTTAATCTACAGCATGGAGTCCATATGATTGTCGCAACTGCTTGATCTATTTGAAGGCAATGAAACAATTTCATTAATGCTTCCAAACGTGGTCTGCATTGTGAAAATATACTTATGGTTGCCTTTCACCACCTGCGAGGCGGAGCGATCGTTTAGTGCAATCAGGCACATAAAACCCTACTTGCGATCTACCATGACGCAACAGCGATTGAACCACGTCCTAATTTTAAATGTTTATCAAGCTGAAGCTTCACGGTTACAACTTGATCAGTTGATTAACAGTTGGATTGACAGCGCTGCTGTTCGCAAAAATACTTTTGCCAAATGTTAATTGTCAGAGCAACAACGTAACAATAAAATTCACGACATACCTCCTGTGGTTTGTTTTAAAGTTGCTTTGTAAATTATCGAGCTACAAATCAAGTGTGAAAAGACAATTGCATCTACGAAACACGCTTAGTAAAAATCAAACAAAAACATCCAGTTTGAAAGTTTTTAGGTTGCCATATTGTGCTATCCGCCACCCCGTGCAAAAATAAAAGTCGGTGCCTATGATATTGCTCAACCAGGTAGCCTACCGGTAACAAATTGATAGCTCCGTGCGAGAAGATTGCCTCGATTTACCTATACACTAGCATAATTTTGGCACAATTGCGATACTGCGAACAGCACAAAGTCTGTTTGATAAAGAACTAGCTGTCAGAATCGGAATCATTAGATCCTGTATCGGAGCACGAGGTTGAGCGCCATCACTGGAATCGGACACACCAAGAGGCTCATCGCTTGGCTGTAAATCTACACTGTCTTCGCCGTTTGCAATCAAGCGTCCACGTTTTGCGGCTTTCGGGCTTTGATACCCATCCACACGCCTCTTTCGCAGAGCTCCATCAGGGTGTTGACTAAGGAACAAATCTATGGCTGTACTATAACGACTGGGAGGAATATCTAACCCTAACCTTACAAGCGCTCGTGTGGCCTCGGCATTTTTATTGCCGACGCTAATTTCGAAGACTGAATATATCGCATCAATAAACAGTATTGTAATGTCACTTGCATCCTGCTTATCGTCAGACATCAGCTGCTTGGTCAATCAATAATGTTAACAATTCAAGCATAGACAGTGTGTATTGTGATTTATCGGGGGCTTTGACTGCTTTCTAATCCTTTGTGATTATATATAAATGACAAAGTACCGTACTTTATTCACAAGGGCGCTTGCGTAAAATTTTCTCGGAACTTCATGGCGGACAAATGCGGCCGACAGAAGGGCGAGACCCGGCGGACAAAATGTCGGTTTTTGTAGGTTAATTGCGGCCATGGCCGCCTTCAGTTTCGAGGCTTGTAGTGTTTCAGATTAAAAGACCGGAGCCGGTCAAATAGCCACTGCCTTATAGATTTGTTATCAATGTTTCATAGGCCTACCATTTTAACGCTTCACAAAAAAATAGAACTATTTAAATTGGATAAGCAGCCTACTCACCTGACAGCCAATATAAGCCATATAGGAGTAGCAAAATACCATACAAATGATTTACTTCCACAAATAAGTCCTGTTTGTGTTGCTGTTAACCCCAATGATCGATAGTATAATGTCACAAAAGGAAATAAGCATGCTTTGCCACCATTGTAAAGAAAATAAAATATGTTGGCCAACATGACAGAACGTGTTATATCCCATTGTATTTGGTGGCTAAACTTACCCATGCCTAGCATAAACACTCCCTGGAAGTACAGTAACAAATGTTTTAAAATGTGCTTAATTAAGAAGTAATGGATACAGGGACAGGCTACATCCATCCAATCCAATCACCTGTACCAATAAAAATATGTACGGTAGCCTATTCATCAAGAAATCACGGTCATTCGAAACCGTCATTCTAGCAGAATAATTTTTCCGCCTAAAAAAGTGATCCGTGAATAAACGCAAAGCATAAAATGCGACCTGACATACGTTCGAAAAATCTTCAATAAAAGCATAATCCGCAAAACGATCCACTTAAATTTTACATGCATCGGATTCAGTATTGAATTACCTTTCCAGGGATGTGCATCAATAGGTGGGCATATGGGAGGAACGTCCAGCAGAACGGTTCAAAGATGGAAGATGTTTTTACGAGATTCAAGAAAATAATACGATTTTTGCATAAAAAACACCTCTCCAAACATCAGTTCAGTTGTTTTTATTTCTGACCATCAAAACAATACACGTCAGCATAGCAAAGGTCGAGAAAAGGGTAGAAGCGGCAAAACGCGAACGTAAAAACGTGCTTGTGACCGAAGTAAGTTATTGAGTTGAAAAAAATTTGGCACGGTCGCAACACCTTCAGAAAAATTTAAGATATAAAGGAAAAATAAAAAATTAAAAAATGTTACAAAACAAAAACAACATATATTTAGGCTATAGCTTTATTAGCCCACATAGCTTTAGCTGATATATTTAAGATTTGTATGAGCAGTTGCTATGAAGATCGGCCATAGTGCAGTGCGTTATCAAGAGTGCTGATGGTCGTAAGAGGAACATGTCTTGATGCGTTCAGCTCATAGCAAAGAAAAGCAAGGCAGGCAAAGAAAACCCCACAAAGAAATCCTATTACGGGCAAAGCCATTTCAAGCGCAACGCACCAGGCCTTGCAAACATCTTCGAATAGAACTATAATCCGCAACACGTGCCACTTAAATTTTACATGCATCGGATTCAGTATTGAATTACCTTTACAGAGATGTGCATCAATAGGTGGGCATTTGGGAGGAACGTCCAGCAGAACGGTAGCCACTTTAACAAGTCGAAATTCTGCCACTAAACTTGATTAGAATGAAACCGCCAACCATTCATAAGCTACGGTTTAAGTGACGTAGAAAATGGCGAAAAGAAGATGATAGAAAGCAAATTAAGTGATGGATTTTTTGTCAGCTGGTTGGCTTAGGGGTTTGGGTTAGGGCTAGAAAGTAGTGATTTCATTGACGCGGGTTCGATTCCCACTACTGCTATTGCTCTTTTTCTTCTGTAATTACCAAATAAAGTTCAAAACAAGCATTAACTCTCTGGATGAGTGCTAGAAGAGTCACAATTGGACGGTAGCCTCTTATAACATGTTCTGATTGATTGGCGGTTGCATTGTAGTCGTCGTCGTGTGAGCCTCTGGCGCCGAGGGTCTATCCTTTTACCTCCCCAGATTCACGATGTTCCCGGACTACACTGGAAGGCTACTAGAGAGCAGCCAGTCTTTGGTTTCATCATCCATGACACGCTACCTTCCACTCCGTTAGGGGGCTTGAAGATGGAGCAGTCATTAATGATGTGGTATGCGGTCTGTTCCTCGGCACTACATTCACAGGAGGAATAAGAAGCCATTCCCCATTGGTGCATGGTTGAGCGGAAAAGCCCGACGCCCGTACGGAGACGGTTAAGGCGCACCCATGCCTGTCTTGGTAGTGTTAGACCGATGGGGCGTGTGTCGGCGTCGGGGATGAACGAATAGAGTCTGGTGGCGGTTGACTTCCATTCAGAACTCCATTTATGGTCCGCCCAAGCAGCCGCAGAGATGTCTTGTACATCAGCTTCGTTGATAAGAAGTAGAGCGGCTGGCACGAATGGGTGTCTTGATTTCAGTCGACGGGGGTGCTCGTTTGGGAGAGCAGAGATCTTGTGGCGGAGAAGGTGGTTAGGCTCCAGTGCCCGTTGACCGAGGGACAGAGTGGCTTCTTCGCGACGAAGCTCAGCGGGTTGGATGCCAGCGAGAATGGGGAGATTGTCCAATGGTGTGGGATGCAGGCATCCGGTCACTGTGCGCAGGGTGCTGTTTATGGCAGTGAGCACTGCGGCACCAAACAGGTGCACAGTACTCTGCTGAAGAGTAGACAAGGGCTAAGGCTGCTATACGCAAAGTGTCAGCCCTCGCCCCCCAGCTAGAACCTGCCAGGCGCTTGAGTAGCGCAGCGCGGAATGTGAGTTTCTTGCGCAGTGACACCAAATGGTGGCGGTATGTGAGCGATCTGTCCAGTGTCAACCCAAGATATCTTGGTTCGGGGCAGAAGGACAGAGATTTTCCGCTGTTCTGGACGTGTAGATCGCTTCCCGATCATGGAGGTGGAAAGCTGCTGCCACAGTTTTGGTTTCGCTGAGTTTCAGTCACCAGTTCTGGAGATAGGCTGAGAGAGTTTTCATGTCCTGGCTCAAGGTGTCTTCTAAATTTTCCCACGACTTTGTGTAGTGGAGAATTGCCAGGTCGTCCGCATAAGCATATTTTGCGGAGACCGTAGTTGGCAGGTCGTGGGTGTAGATGTTGAAAAGAAATGGAGCCAGGATCGATCCCTGTGGGACGCCGTTTTTCAGGCGTCTCAGTCTGCTTCGCCGTGAGCTACCGGTGGTGAGGGTAAAGCTTCGATTCCTGACAAGTTCCATAATCATATGAACCATATGTCGGTCAGGAAGCAGGCGAAGCAGCTTGCAAGTGAGGCCGCGATGCCATACGGTGTCATAGGCAGCTGTAAAATCTAGAAAAACAGTGCCGGCCTTCTTTTTTGCCTCAAAGCAATCCTCGATGTCTTGAGTTAAGAGTGTGACCTGATCTGCGGTGGATTTTCTCGCCAAAACCCAGCTTGCTCTTTTGGAAGGAGCGGGTCGATGATTGGGTTGACGCGTGCGTAGATCAGTCTTTCGAGGATCTTGAAAGGAACACAGAGGAGGGATATTGGACGATAACTCCTTGGGTCCTCTGGTGGCTTGTGAGGCTTAGGGATCGCAACTACTAAAGCTCTTCTCCAGATTTTTGGGATTGTGAGGTGGTGCAGGCAAGAAGAGAGGAATCTACGTAACCAGGACTTTAGGGCATGGCCAGCATGGAGCACAAGCTCAGGGCAGATCTTACCGGCCCTGGAGACTTGTGTGGTTTCACTAGGCGGAGGGCGGTGGCGAATTCTTCTGGGGTGAAGTCTCCAGAGACTGCTTCCTTTTGTGGTGTTTCCACTCGCCAAAGGGCAGATACTTCCTTGTCAACAAGGCGGGATGCCTTGCGGTCTTTTGTCTTGTAGACCCCGTTCTGCACTAGCTGGGAAGCGATGGCATTAGCAGAAACGGGGCACTGACGAGGGGAGTTTGCTGAGCGCCCAGTGAGGTTGTTCACGATGCTCCATGCTTTGCGGCTTGAGTGTGAGAAGTCGATGGTTTGGACAGCTTCGTTCCATCGATTAAGCTTTTTTGTGTCCAGCCGCTCAAGTAGTCTGGTGGCGGCGGTGTTAGAAGCAGGGCCACTTGTGGCGCTTAAGTAGGAGCGATAGAGAGATTCACACTCAGAGTCCCAGCATGGTGTATAGCTGGTTCGATGGCCACGTGGTATTGTGGCCTTTGCCGCAATTATTATTGCATTGCAGAAGTCCTGGTAGGCCTATGCCTCGTCTGCGTTGCATGTTTCAGGTGATGGTAACTTTGCAGCAGACTCATTGGTCAGGAGGCTGTATTGATTTCAATCGGCTTTTTTGAAGTTCCATCGCTTCACCGGTGAACTCGGGACAGGAGCCACAAGTTTTGGGGTGATGATGAGGGACGGCCGGTGTTGGGACCGCGGGAACTTCTCAAGCACACGTCTGTCTGGAAGAGAGCTGTCGACATTCGCGAAGGCCAAGTCAGGGTTTGTCCCTGTTCCCCAGCGGCCGGAGTGGAAACTGGCTGGTTCCTTTGGGTTGAATAGAAAGGCAAGATGGTTTGTAGAGGCCCAGTCAGCCAGCAATTCTCCGTCGCTGCTTGTGTTGTTGTAGCCCCAGTCGATGTGCTGGCAGTTGAAATCGCCAGCGTAGAGACTGAGGGAGGGGAACGTTGGAAGGGATGGTGACAACATTCGCGAGGGTGGGGGCTTGTAGATGTTGACGATGTTGTAGTCTGAGATACAAATGCACACCCACTCAATCTCAGCATCATTTGGAGATTGGTCGACAAAGGTCCACATTAGGCTCTCATGCACAAACGTGGCGATGCCGTGCTTCCTGCTTAAGGTAGACCCGGCTAGCGTGTGGTTAGGAATAGCTAGCCTATCTGCAGAGGTGCAGTGGGTCTCTTGGAGAAGGATGACCAGTGCCCGGTTGGTATGGGCAAGCTGCTCCACAACTTTGATCTTGCTTGTTGTGTAGCCTTCTATGTTGAGCTGCAGAATGGTGGGGCGTCTGAACTTGTCCATTTCCCTTGCAGCTGTGCCGTCCGGGTGGAGCCTCTTGGTTGACAAGTTTCGTTTGGCATCTGCTTGGGTGCAGATGTTACTCACAGGATGGGGCACGAGGAGCCACTTGTCGTCCATTCATTGTAGGCTTTCGCAGTGGCAGAATTTCGACTTGTTAAAGTGGCTACCCAGCAGAACGGTTCAAAGATGGAGGATGTTTTACGATATTCAAGAAAATAATACGACTTTTTGCATAAAAAACACCTCTCCAAACATCTTCGAATAGAACTATACTCCGCAACACGTGCCACTTAAATTTTACATGCATCGGATTCAGTATTGAATTACCTTTACAGAGATGTGCATGAATAGGTGGGCATTTGGGAGGAACGTCCAGCAGAACGGTTCAATGAAGGAGGGTAGCCTATTTTTACGATATACAATAAAATAATACGATTTTTGCATAAAAAACACCTCTCCAAACATCTTCGAATAGAACTATAATTTGCAACACTTGCCACTTAAATTTTGCATGCATCGGATTTAGTATTAAATTACCTTTCCAGGGATGTGCATCAATGGGTGGGCATTTGGGAGGAACGTCCAGAACGGTTCAAAATGGAGGCTATTTTTAGCCTACGATATTCAAGAAAATTATACGATTTTTGCATAAAAAACACCTCTCTAAACATCTTCGAATAGAACTATAATCCGCAACACGTGCCACTCAAATTTTACATGCATCGGATTCAGTATTGAATTACCTTTCCAGAGATGTGCATCAATAGGTGGGCATTTAGGAGGAACGTCCAGCAGAACGGTTCAAAGATGGAGGATGTTTTTACGATATTCAATAAAATAATACGATTTTTGCATAAAAAACACCTCTCCAAACATCTTAGCATTTCTTACCCTTTACCCTAGACCGGGGCTTCCCAAACTGGGGATCGCAACCCGCGAGGGGTCGCGTAACGAACTTCAGGGGTCGCAGAGCGTATACCAATTTTACATAAAGTAGTGCATATTGTCCTATGGTAGGCTACTTTTCAGACCTTTATTTTATGACGCATTTGTTCAAACTGATGGATTGTTCACAACATTATTCTTAACTGAGTTGTAGATTCTGCTTAAATAGGCCTAGCCCTGGTAGTGCGCTAGCATGAGGACTGTATGCTAGTAGCTAAATATTGAAAAGTAAAACTAATCGAATCAATCGAAAGCTGGTTAAAGGAATCGAACGGTAACGATAATTTCGTCAAATTTGCACTGAAGTGGAGCTATTTTGGAAGGACTGTGTTGGCATGTTTATTGTCTACTGAGGGAGCTTCTGCAATGACAGGACATAGGCCTACAGCTGGATTTCATGCAAAAGTGCGATTTGCGAGTGACAGGCCTACACAGTCATATTGCGTTTGCACACTATAGGCTATGATTCATTGCGAGACCTTAATAGCTAAAAAGAATATATCCTCATCGGAATGCTATTGTGCAAGATGTTATGAAAATATTAACTTTATTAAGAGTCGCGCACTCAATACCCGTATTTTTGCAAGTTTTTATGGTGAAATGTAATGAGAGTTCAGTTTAAATCCCTTTTGCTGCATTGTGAAGTAAGATCGCTCTCAAAAACAAAACTTTAAAAATGCAATTAACGTTAAAAAATGAAGTCGTGAAAATTCAAACTTGGTCCATCATTTCTGCAATGACATCTGACTTTCAAAATTATGCTATTTGTGAGATTTGCTTGAAAAATGGAAAGAACTTAAAGTGCCCCTGACAGGTTGGATCCAAGTATAGTAACTTTTTAAACCATTTCCTAGCGCAGAATTACACTTAGCGAAGTTTTTAATCTTAACCTCGTAGCTCGACTGGTTAGGGCGTAATTTAATCAAACAACTGCTCCGCAGCGCCACCACAGGCGAAACTCCATATTTCACTGCTCTGGGACGACTTTGGTGGTATTACGTCATTCTAAGTCGGCGTTCTTAGCGACGGATGAAACATACGCTTCCTAGATGTAATTGCTGGATCACAGTTTAGTCGGAGTTGGTACAAGCGGTTGCTTTTTTCAAAGATCTGTTGTTTTTTACAGTTTAATAAAACTGTACTGGATACGTTCCTACAAAACCTAAAATATACTTGAAGTGAAAAATGAAGAAATTGTACGAATCATTATTCATATTTAATTCATCATCACTATTCAAAAATAAATAAAAGTTCTCTCTCTCTCTCTCATGATGTGCCCTCAGTACGTACATAGCAGAGTCTATACATGTAAAAGCCTAGTTTACCTGTACAAGGGTACGTTTTTGTAAACGTTGTTGTTTAGAAGTGCTGAAATCATCATCAGCAACTGGTTGCATCTTTGCTTTTATAGATGGTAGCCTATGGCAGATTTCTTCAAAATGTAAAGTTTGCTCAAGCCCATTTTTACTTGAGTGGTATTAACAAAATCATCTTCCGTCAAGTGAAGAGAACATATATGACTAGTTTTGTATGGCCCATCCTACTTTCGAACACTTGAAGAAAACTTCGACCATTTTCTTCTCAGCACCTTGTTTTGTGGGAAAGCGTGAAAAGAAAGCACACGGTCTTTGTCACTGACACTGTCACATATTTATTTATTATTTATTTGCGTCAGACAAAGCTGTCCACATCAAAAACAAAACAACGAAATACTGTAATACACAAACTGAAAATGCACAAAGATCACAGAGAGCCACCTTGGATGCCGTCGGTTTAAAAGCTCACTAAATAGGCTATCTACTGTTACAAATTTACATACAATGAGCGGAAGAATTGAAAGCATTCAGAACGATAAAAACAATCAGATGACATCATGTCTGATATAAAGCGATTTGAGGAGTGTATGCAATCGGTTAATAAACGAAAACATGTTTTTTCCTCAATAAAGCATCAAACGTAGTTACATTATTCATTACTTGATATTCACGGGCACTGACCTAACGAGGCAAATTGTGCAATATTCTGAAAGAGTCATTGTAAGCAACACGTAATTGTTTTATACTAGAAGATCTAAACTTGTTCCACAACTGGAATAAGTAAAACGACATACAATAAGAACGAAATAAACTGTTTTTTACAGCGGATGAGCATTTAGAAACATTGAGATTTTGCATTATTTGCAGCACAATACTGAGAGCGTACTTGCCTTGAAATATCATTTTCATCTGAGAACTATCAATAAATACACTCAGGTATTTTACAGAGTCTGTGAACACCATTTCAGATTTACCTAGATGTAGCAGAGGAGCACGTAAAAGATAAAAGTTTTTTGGGGAGAATAACATACCAAATGACTTTTTAAAATTGAAAGTAATTTCATGTTTAACAGCATACTTGTGGCAAACATCTAACAAATTTTGTAAGCCACACAAACTAGGCGAGATGCAGCAAATGTCATCAGGAAACATAATATGATTTAGACAAGAGTTGCCAACATAGCAACCAACTTTTGTTTTATTGAGATAAGAAAGCTGATCAATATATACGGCAAAAAGATAGGGGCTGAACAGTGAACACCCCACTTTGTCAGACTCCGTCGGACACAGTAAATGATTGGCACAGGTGACCTTCCCACCTCACTTGCATGGTTTTTTTACTATAAAGGCACAAAGGTCACCAGTATTCCAATAAGCGAACAAAATAGATAGGCAGTAGGCACGTTACGTGTGATAAGCGTTTTAAACAATAAATGATGATTGACTTTGTCGAAGGCTTTTGAAGCATCCAAAAAGACAGAATATACAGGAGTGTCATGACTGATATAAGAGGACACTGGTTGTTTTAATAAAAAACACTCATGTCAGTACTATGACCAGACTTAAACCCGAATTGATTGTCACTGGTATTCAAGAAAGGCAATAGATGATTCAAATAAAACATTCAAACAGTTTTGAGATTACTGTGGCTAGAGCAATAAGTCTATAGTTACCTGAATCTTGAATGTCGCCATTCAAATTCTTTACAAATTCTTACAAGCAAGAATTTGGTACAGTGCCATGACTAAGACACATATTAAAAAGTACACTAATATAAAAACGAATAATCAGCATAAACAATATGTTCAGCCGAAATTTTGTCAGCACCAGCAGCGCGGTTTAATGGCAGTTTGACAAGCAAGTCAAAACTGCCATTAAACAATACAATTGAACCAGCCCTGCAAAGCAGAAGATCTCACCTATGCAAAGCAATGTAACACAGGCCCGAAAAACACCACATATCTCCTTAGAAAAGAGTTAAACTTGACCAAGTTTAACTATTTATCCGAAGCATAGCCGTACGAGCCAGGGGGGCAGGGGGGCAGCCGCCCCCCCTGTTGTTTCAAAACGTCGCGAATTCGGGCAAAATCTTGCAATTATTAGGGCAAAAATTGCTATATAAAAAGCTACAAAATTGCATGAATTAAGAAAAACTATAAATTAATATCTTTTACCTATCAAACTAAGTACAGCCTCTTATTTGCACAAGAAATGTGCTGCAAAATTTTCATTTGGCACACCCGTATTGATGTATTGTATTGCATAGTGATCAAACTGTAGTACAAAATGCATTTAACCAACTGCATCATCCCAATTTGGGCAGCTACCAAAATATGTCTCTAATACTTTTTGTGAAACTGCCCAAATCAAAACGCAAAATTTGCTATATATATACCGGTAGCTAATTTTATTAATTTTCACAAATGCATCGTGTTGATTTGGGCAGCTGAAAACATGAAATTATTTTATGAAACTGATTAGTCTGTAAGCAACTGCCCAAATTAGCGTGAGGCAGTTTCCCCAAATTGAACAAATTCATTAATTTTTTCCATTTACATAACTGTATCGTTTAGATTTGGGCAACAAAAATATGAAATTATCTGATCATAGTCTATTTAAAAAACTGCCCAAATTGGCATGATGCAGTTGCCTCGGCATCAAAATTTACAAAGTCCAGTCCAGTCCAGTCCAGCGAAAAAAAAAACCCAGCAACCACCACTGAGAATACACATGGCATGAGTGACGAAGTTAACAAAGCCTCTTATCTTTGAGGTTTGTTGAGTAGTAGTAACAGTGCCAAGTGGAAGCTCTCCAATGTAGCCTACTTTCCCAGAAGATATATCTTAATGGAGTAAATCAGCTTTGACGTCCAGTCGTCCATCCGGCTTTATGAAAAGCTCCTGGGTTTTTGAAGGTTATTGGATTTTGCAGTGAATTTGACAGAGTTCAATGAACTCAGTGGCGTATTTAGAAAGTTTCTTTGGGGGGGGCCAAGACATTGTGTCAGTCAGCCGCGTAGCGGCTGACTTGGCGGCTGGATGCCAATGGGGGTCTCGGAGTAGTACACACGGGTAGTCTCAACGGTAGTACACAGAAAGCTCAAATTTGGTGAAAATGGATGGCTGTTAATCGGTTCAAATTTTTTCTAGTTGGGTTAAAATTAGACTTCTTTGACCCTTTTAATAGGTGGGAGGGGTATACCAAAATGTCATATGATGCGTCAGAAAGGGGAGAGGTTAGATGAAACCATCAGAATACTGTCAGGTAGGGGAGTCCAGAATCAAGAGCGATTCCGCAGAAGTAAGTTACTGTTCCAATCAATGAACCAACAAAAGATATCAAACACTTCAGAACATAAACAAAAAGTTAGTCCTTCCGACCTCGAATACCTTTTGAAAATTCTCGGCGATTTGCAATGACAATTTACACTTCCATGCGATGGCTGCGCTTGGCAAATATATCAATGACTGCATCATACTCGAGTACAATATCCTTGTTTAAATACATCTGAGCTAGACCATCCAAACGTGGCTCGGTATCATGATCGTGCGGTAATAATTTTTCTGGTAGGCTACTTTAGTGAACTGAAACATGGCTCATTGGAGGCAGTTGTAACTGGAAGCGTAGCAGAGATTCGAAGTAAATTATGGATAATCGGATTAGTGCCAAGTTGTTCAGCAGCTTGACACGCATCCACAAGAGTCGCAGGTCGTTTATCCACAGAAACTGCAAGCCAATTTGCTCTCCATCTTCGCAACTCAGTAGTAGCTTCAAAGCAATTGCTTGGTTCAATTATCCAGCATTTCATGGTAGAAGTCGAAAATCTCGTCGATCGGCAGTCCTCATCTTCATGAATCAATGACGACAGAAATGTGCTGACTTTAAAAGCTAGCGAGCAGTGCTCATTGAATCTCTCGTGAATTAGTGCCATGCAATTGTCAAGAAAAGGAAGAAAAACTGTTCGTTTAAAATAGATCTCCCCAGTTTCAGTTGGAATGTTAGGTTGATGTTGTTGTCTCGGTGCTCTCCAGGGCATTCGGATTTCTTCGCCAAAAACTGAGCAAGCCTTGCCAAAAAGTTGGTGAAAAAGCCTATTATCGCCCCTTAGGTCTTGCAACACAGTTACGTAGCTTCTAACATTCACCATTGCAGAATTCAACATAGCCTAGCCTATGTGTAGGTCCTTGCAGGAGCTTATTTGTGGTGCTGCAGTACCATTAGACGAGCCGCCACTGTATGCAGTGTATACTAGTGATTGCTTGCTTAATTAAATATTTTTAACTTACTGTAATCAAGATTAAACTAGAAGTTGATTTGGAAACTCAGAATATTATTGGCAAATTGCATCGCAAAAAGTAGGCTAGACTATACCCCCCCCCCCCCCCCCTCGCACTAGGATGAATCATCCAAGCAATTATGTCTTCTGCTACAACTTTTTTTGCAAAATTTGTAACTTATATATATATATATTTTTTTACCTGATCATTAGGGGGGGGCCATCGCCCCTTATCCTCCCCCCTAAATACGCTACTGAATGAACTCTAATTAATCACTCCTCTGGAAACTATGCTGAGCAGTACAGCGTATCATCAGGAGACTTGGCAATTTTAAATTTTAGATCATAAAAAATTTGAGACAGAGTGACTTCCCTTATATGGTGTCTACAGGCAGACCACAAGGGACGCTGCAGACTATCTTGAATCTTAATACATGCTGCTGAATACATCAGAAAGTTGGACTTGGGCTATGGTATAGGCCTACCAAATGTATGGACCAAGCCAAACTTGAGTTTCAGTTTGAACCATAGACACCTTAAATAGAAGGACTAGTATCTGCTATGCTCGGTATTTGGAACTTGGGTCTAAAATATCAATGAAAGGTCTTTTGAAGCTTATTAGTTGCAAAAATATTACAATTTTGGCAAAATGGGTGTTTTTTTTACTGAAGTCAATGGAAAAAGAATTTGAATAAACATTCAGTATAAGTTTAAAACGTATAAGATTTAAAACTGCAAACTGGTTCGAGGTACATCAATGACATCCGCCTAGGCCAGTGTTTTCAACCTAATTGGTGGAACGGAACCCAATAAAACATTCCACAAGCTCGAGGAACCCCTGTTCCATAATTTAATTGCCTTATGCAAAAAACATCGTTTAATTAATAAAATAAAAATACTCATGTTCAGATTTATTTATGTACAATAAAAATACAAACTGTAAAAATTTACATTTCTTATCATAAAAAATTCAATGAAAAACTTGAGCCTGGTGTTTCTTGCACAAGTCTTTAATATTGGGTCGTGTGTTTAACAGACACACACAAAGTTCATCTTCCACAGACAGCAATTGTGCTCGCCTCTTGTGCTTGATGGTTGTCAGAGCTGAAAATCCAAACTCACACAAGTAGGAGGTTGAAAACAGCATAAGTCGCAGCGCTTTTTGAGCAATTGTAGGATATTCCTTTTCAACCAACAAGCAGAATGCATCCATATAATAATAAAATAGACTCTCGGATTTGAATGTTAACTTGCGTAACCCTGGTTGAAAACCACTGGCCTAGGCTATATCAGAGCAGATGAGTAGCCTATATTCAATACAGTTATTCGTCAGCTGTGAGCTAATTCAATGCCATATTTGGTATAAAAACAGTGTAACTGCATATTACTGGCCTACTTAAGTAGAAAGTTTTTCACTCCTGCACAAGCAAGTCGCTTTTGTCCAGAACAAATCCTTTCAAAAGAGTATTGGACATACGTCATGCAAGCTGCTTTAATTCTAGCCATTGGGCTATTGATATGTGCTAAAATTTGGCTTACGTGAATTCGACACCAGTGAAAGTTCTACTTCTCAAACATGTGATGGACGGTACTGAATAAAACAAAATGAACTGTTGAAAGTTTTTGTATCATCAGTCCACCCGGTTCAAATTCTGAAGAAGTGGTGAATCAATTGCATCATCGTAGAAATTTTTATTTTCAATTCCCGACAAATAAGATCGCATTTTGTGTTCTAAACATCCAACCAGAAAAACAATCTTGTGTTTGATAGAGCCATTAGAAGCAATGAGCTCTTCAGTGTCAGCAATATCCAGAAAATCATCGTCAATATGAATGTTAGAATCACATTTAACATCACCCAGACAGTTGTGGGGTAGAATCATTCAAAAGAGCAAGAAGGTTCTTGGTTTCAGCAGCTGCCTTGATGTCTACAGTATTAATATAGAAATTACCGCCACTACGTTATCTGGCTTGGCCAAAGAACTTTTCAAGCGCTTCATCAGCAAACACACCAGGTAGGACATGCTGGAATTATACTCCCTCAGCTATAACTGTGCAGCCTGAATGTTGGTTCTTGTTGACACAACAAATGTATCTGCAGTTGTTTTCGTGTCTTTTCATTCGATCATGACCACCTGTCCAGGCTCAAGGGGACACCACGTCAAAATTTTTACAAAGCTTCACTGTATTATGTTAAGTGCTGGTATTATGTTCTTTAATTTTTGTGTTTTGCTTATATTGATTGATTGACATTTATTTTGTTGCGAGTACAGGCCTTAAAACTCGAGTTTTTCTCCGGCAGCCATCGTGGCCTACCAAGACTCCAAGAGCTCCTTCTCGGCGGCCAAATCTGCATGCTTGGAGGCCAAAATACAAATAACGATAACACAAGTAAATAGAATTAAACTTACAACAATGCTAAAATGATCACTTAGCGTTGTTGAAGTCTGGGCGACGTCCTGCAATAGAATCGGTGTACCACGCAATAACTGCTTTATCGGGATTGTAATCCGGTATTGCGGGACCATCTAACGACACTAAATTGTTTCAACTATTTGCTGCTCAGTAAATTGTTTCAACTGCATACCGCCTTCCATAAAACCTGACCATTTTTACCGTTATAATGTCACCATTGAGAGTGTGAAGTCACTAGCCCATAGCGGAAACATTTCTCAACTATGAAGACACGTGTTTTCCCTTCGGATTTCAACTAACCTAGTTCTCTTTTTTCAACTAGTTCTTAACAATTCAATGTCCGACAACATTGAATCGACGTAGAAACGACAATATTGCCACCGATATAAATTAGCACTATGGATTAACACTTTGTTAAAATAAAGGTCGGGAATTACAAACAAGACTTACAGCGCTGATAATCGCAGCTGGGTATATTCTATATATACAATAGCAAATGTTCCGCACAACAGTGGTGATTATGACGCGCTGACCTAATTCTGTGTCACTCTTTGATACTATGTATTTTCAACAGTTAATCCACGATCATTCTATAGCAAAATTAAATAATTGGCTAGAAGAAACCGGCGGCCAAACTTGGCCGACTGAGGAGGTAGCAGCGGCGGTCATTCAAGCACTACTTAGCGGCCATGGCCGCCGGCTGCTTTAAGGCTTAGAGTACAAATACACATATTTAGCAAAGTCAGATAAAACAAATGATAACGTAGAATTAGAGCTCGACCGATATATCGGTCAGCAGATATTTATTAGCTGATATCAGGAGTAGGAGTAGCCGATATTATTGTATTGGCTATTTTTCACCGATAAACATCGGCCAGCAAAAGCACACTCAAAACCAGTCATACATGCCTTTAGAAGAAACACAAGTTGCTCAAACGCGCATTTAAACTATCTCATTTTAATTACGTGCAAGCGGCTGCACACAATCCATTTTTGCATGCAGTTTTGGGTATGCTTTTGAATGTCTTGTTTTGTGCACGTGGAAGGGCGCTCTTCTAGCTGCCTATTTAATTGGTGGTGCCTGGTTGTGCTTCTGTTTATCAGGCTAGTGGCGGTGACACCGGTCTTTGTGCGAATCCTAGCAGAAACTCCTGTCATGGTGGACTGATTTATGATGACAAAAGATGTTCTCTTCTTGGCATGAATGCTGAGAAACTATGTTTTTTGAACTACAGTTTGAAACTGTTGAACTTTGATTATTGAATTGAACACAAAACAGTAGGCTATTACTGTTTTGTGTTCAATTCAATAATCATCTTTTCAGGGTACGAACTGAGGGTACAAATTGTTCAGGGTACAAACCAGGTTGCACCCGGCTATTGCATTTGGTTGTTTCTTTTTTGTTTGGTGTTTTTTTGAGATTAGTGTTAAGAATGACTTTTCATTAGCAACCAATACATAAATTTTTTTGGACAGGTTTGTTGCTTAATAACTTTGTTGGTAACAACTTTTTCGTAGTTGATATTTTATCGGTTGAAATATATCGGTATCGGCCTAAAAATTTCATAAATATCGGTAGCATCGGCCTGAAAAAGTGACATCGGTCGAGCTCTACGTAGAATGTGTATATACTGCAATGGGTGGCTGCGAAGTGACCTGGAAGGTCTTCTAGTTGAGCAGCCACCCTCAACAAAAAAGGTAACAAATTAAACATAAAAGAAGCAGTCAAAGAAGCGAGGCAAAATAATTTAAAACATAAGTTTACGGTATAGTTGCTTGAATGGATTGTCCTATAGTTCAGGGCTTCTCAAACTTTTTTGTTCTGCGACCCCATTTTGAAAAATATATTTCTATGCGACCCCATTATGGGGACATCCACGTTAATCCATATTGCAAAAATGAGTCATTATATTTTATTTTTCTTTCTGACTTATCTATTGTTTTCTTTGTGCTTCCATTGTTACCACATGAATCTACGGAACCTAACCACTGATCCATGGTCAATTAATCTTGTAACTGCTTTAAACTTTAGTCTAGGTTCCTTCAGAAACTAGTTGCTAGGCTACTCTGAAATCATAATGCGAGCGGTAAGGTTACTTTTGGTCAGCACGTTACAGCAATCATAGCGTAACAATGCATCAATTGTTACGATTGGTAAATGGTTATATTTTATCGTTAGACATTTCACACCGACGGTTGAGGTCAATTGACATCATGGCAAGACTACAACCTACCGGCACTAGACTAAATTTAGGCTGTGGCTATTCTTACAACATATTGTAAAAATAGCCTCAGAGGCTATTCTTACAAGCACCACTCAAGCATTACGTTTGACATCAATATGCGCTCATGCGTGATCTGGAGCTGGTATATACAAGTCGCCAACCTGGTTAAAAAGGCGATGACGTCACAGAGGAGGAATCCACCAAAAAATGGTGTAAAAGTGGGGTGAAATTAGTCAACTATGACAAAAAAAAGCATGCAGGTGTCCGCCTTTACTTAGAAAAGAGTTAAACTTGACCAAGTTTAACTATTTATCCGAAGAATACTTCTAAAGATACCAGCATTTAATCAATTCAATTCAATTCAATTCAATTTATTTTTCTTTGTCAGAATGCACAAGAAAAGATATTGTGAAAAAGAAATACAGTAACAAAACTAACAAAAGGAAAAGGTGGCAAAACCTTAATGGTTTAAGACGTGCATGAAAGGATCTAATATTGCGGTATATGCATCAATAAATATAGTTAAGCACGGCCACCAAACCTGAGAACATATCTATCATATATATCAAGAACATATCTCTGTCGTTTCTGCTTCGATTTTTACAATTGAACCATTGCTGGAAAGCACAAGCTATCGTTTATCCAAATGAAGGTCAGCCAGACTCTAAAAGGTAAAAATATTTCCTAGGTAAAGAGTTAAACTTGACCGACTTTAACCATTTATCCCAAAAATACTTTTAAAGATATAAATCGACAAGTGCGATCAATCTACTGTTCTGCCAACAAATTAAAATCCAAATTTTACAAGTGCTCCAGTGATATTAAAAATGTTCTATTCCGTACTTATTGTACTCCAATGTATGCATGTCATCTGTGGGAAAATTATCATCGACGTGACATTAATCGTCTGCGTGTTGCCTTCAATAATGCGTTTAGAATTATACATAATTTGCCTAAACACTATAGCGTACGTGAACATCAAGTCTTGTGTAACATCATAACATTTGATGCATTACTTCGTAAATATGTTTTTTCTTTTGTTGGAAGATGCGAAGTATCGTCTAACTCTATTGTTGCCTCCCTGATGAGGTCTGATTGCCATCGTATATCAAATTACCGTCTTCATTATAATAATTCTATGTATGCTATTAACTAGTTTTGATGGCTGCCATGTCATCTGATTGTTTTTATCGTTCTCAATACTTTCAGTTCTTCTAACTTGTAACGCTACCGTACCATTGTCTGTAAACTTGTAACAGTAGATAGCCTATTTATTGAGATTTTGTGCATTTGCAGTTTGTGTATTATTTTGTTATTTTTTGATGTTATTTCGTTGTTGTTGTTCGTTATTTGTGCATTTGCAGTTTGTGTATTATTTTGTTGTTTTGTTTTGGATATGGACAGCTTTGTCTGATGCAAATAAATTATTATTATTATTATTAAAGATACCAGCATTTAATAAACGCTAATCTAAAGAACATATCTCTGTCTATTTACAAGCAAAAGTTGAGGTTGATAGCTTTTTCACAAAGCGAGCAACCGGGCTTCAAACACAAGCAAATAGCGCCCGATGACTCGTTGCATTTCCGAAAGTCCCTATTCCGAATCGAAGCAAGTATACAAGTCTCCCCGGTCTGCAATCATTATATGTCTTTATTAAATTAGTTGTAAGTTGCTTGTTTCTGCTTCGATTTTAACAATTGAACCGTTGCTGGAAAGCACCAGCTATCGTCTACCCAGATAAAGGTAAGCCAGACTCTAAAAGTTAAAAATATTTCTTAGGTAAAGAGTTGAACTTGACCGACTTTAACCATTTATTCCAAAAATACCTTTTAAAGATACCAGCATTTAATAAACGCTAATCTAAAGAACATATCTCTGTCTATTGACAAGTAAAAGTTGAGGTTGATAGCTTTTTCACAAAGCGAGCAACCGGGCTTCAAACACAAGCAAATAGCGCCCGATGACTCGTTGCATTTCCGAATCGAAGCAAGTATAGCCTACAAGTCTCCCCGGTCTGCGATCATTATATGTCTTTATTAAATTAGTTGTAAGTTGCTTGTTTCTGCTTCGATTTTAACAATTGAACCATTGCTGGAAAGCACAAGCTATCGTCTACCCAGATAAAGGTAAGCGAGACTCTTAAATAACCAATGCACTATGGTAGCCTACTTCCACTATAGGAATAGTGGAAGTACCATAGTGCATTGACTATTTACAAAAAGTGAATACCGCAGTTACCGCACATGTTAAACAAAAACTGTACATATTTTGAGCACAGCACAGTAATTGTTAGGCCAGATCATCACCCATGTGTCCCTCCTCTCCTTGCCTAGATGAGACCTGTGGTCACAGCGGTAAACCATAATTTCTTCGTGGGAAAATTGTAACTTAAAGTTCCCGGATCCGTTCGTCTGCATATAATGACCGAAGAAACACACACTTGAACTTCTTTTCAAAAAGTGTATTTCTGTAAAAATTAGCCCACGGCTACCGAAAACGAGGGGGTGCAACGCGTACACCACTGAAAACTGTCACTACAGAACAGATTACTTGGATAAAAGACGGAACCTTTGTCCAGCTAGCAAGCACTAAGCCAACAGTTAAAAGTGCGGCCAACTTTCAAACAATCATTTTACGAATGACCAGAATAGATAGCAATATCTCAAATTCACGTATGCAGTACTGTGACGCAATAATGAAAGACAATTATGAAGTCATTCCAACAGGTGTTTAAAGCTGATGTAATATTTCCTGTTTAAACAGGCCCAAACAGGCCCAAACAGGTTTGACACAATTCTTATGAACGCTGGTGCAATTTTGACTCATGTTTTAGGAATTTCCATGACGTAATATTCAGTAGACTTGAACGGTTTTTATATGACGTTTGATTTGGTGAAAATTGTCGGGAACATAGCGGCCCCTAGTTATGACAGTCTGACATGGCATAACTAAAAAAGAATTGACGACAATTGTGAGCCAATGAATAAAAACACATGATACACAAATTGTTTGAATCACTCACGTTTAAGTTAATACGTAAATACAAAGGGCATGCAAAGAATGAACAACAATACGGAATAAACACGACGATACATGAAATTGGTACCATAGGTACACGCTAAAATGACGCTATATACAATAGTTGCGATAATAACCGACTGTTCCGGGCTCAGACAAGGGTCGGCCACCGCAGACAAAACCAGGCTCAAACCCTAACACTTAGGTGTTCTTTACGGGGCGAGGCACGAAATATCCCTCAACACGTAGTCTACTTTCACTTTCCCCGTACTCTCATCATAGTTGCAGACGGCAACTTTGGCTCTACGAACCACAGGCTTCCCTTTCCTAATTTGTGGAACTACCTCATGCACCCTCCCAAGTTGATACTTCCCACGTTTACCAATGTCTTGGAGAGAACCTACCACTACAAGTTGACCAGGCTCCAAATTCTCGGCCATTTTTAGCCATTTTTTCCGGCCCTGAAGACCTGGCAAGTAAAAATCGATCCATTTACTCCAAAACTGCTGAGAAAGTGACAAATTGAACCGATAATCCCTTCTTAATTGGTCACGATCATGTGGTTGCCCAACAGCACAGTATGGGTCTAAGTATGGGGTCAAAAGTGAGGCAGGGGTGATGACAGTAAAATCCCTAGGGTCGTCACTCAAAGGTACCAAAGGGCGTTCGTTCACGATCCGAACGGCACTACCTGTGTACGTAAGCAGTTCAATAAAATTGGGCTTACGAATTGAAGAGACCAAAATGTGAAAAAATGCAATTTTAAATTGTTTTACCATTGCTTCCCAGGCGCCACCTTGCGCCGGAGCATATGGAGGTATAAATACCCAGTTTATCTCTCTCTGTCTCAGGGCGTTGTGAAATTCAGCTGATTCTATCAACTCGGGTAACTTCTTAGATGCTGCCTGAAAGGTACTTCCATTATCGGAATAGATAGCATTAACCTGCCCACGTAAATCTGTAAACCTTGTAAAGGCAAGTAAAAAATCACTCAGCGACAATGACGTAACCAGCTCAACATGAATAGCGCGAGATGCCATACATGTGAATAAGAGTCCCCAAGCTTTTTTGTGACTCCTACCTTCAACAAAGGTCAATGGTCCAAGATAGTCCAAGCCGCAATCAAAAAAGGGTTTCCTATGGGCAGTTGTGCGAGACAAAGGTAAATCAGACATGAGCTGCCTTATAGGCCGAGCTTTCTCAATCGCACATACACCACAATCATTAAGATACCTCTTCACGGAAGCATTACCATTAGCGATCCAAAACTTCTGTCGCGTAGACAACAAAGTGTGCTGTACTCCACAGTGCGCATTTCGATTATGATGCGACAGTACAACAAGCCTAGTGAAGGGGTGCTTCGAAGGCAAAACAATCGGGTGCTTTGCTTCTAGAGAAATCTCGGGAGAATTACTTAAGCGCCCTTCAATGCGGATTACACCAGCATCATCTACACAAGGTCTGTACTTTTTAAGTGAACGCAATCCTTTCAAGCGTTCCTTCTCACGTTGCGAAGCGCCAACACTACCCCGCTTTATCACTTCCTCAAGTGCATCCGGCGATCGTTTGGTCATTAAATGTAACACATCGCCATACACGCTTTTCTGAACAAACTTCACAGTTGAGTCTAAGGCTCTATTAAGATAAGAGGCGTCCAGTTTTGGCTTCATAAAGCTACGCTTTCTCGTGTTACAGCACAAAAATTCAACAAAAGCAACCAAATAAGCAATTCTCTTTTTCATAACATACAAAGAAGGTGCGGCCTCGATCAATCTGTGAAGGCCACCCTGTCCAACGTCAAGCGACCTCTCTTCGTCACGAAGATATAGGCTATGGACAGGTACTGGAGTGGGGTTTTCTACAGATGGAATTTCTTCACACTGATAGAGAAGACTAGAACCATTTAACCACAACTCTCGAAACTCTTTCTTTGTAATAAGATTTGGCCTTGTGCCAACATCAGCTGGGTTCATATCGGTAGGGCAAAAACGCCAATCCTGGGCTCCAGACAACAATAAAATATGCTCAACTCGACGCGTAATAAACTTATTCAAACGTAAATCAGGGTTCTTAACCCACTGCATCACAGTCCGAGAATCACACCAAAAATACTTACTGCAGTCGGGCATCTTCAATGCCTCGTAGGCCTGCTTCACGAGTCTTGCTGTATTTAAAGCGGCAACAAGCTCTTTCCTAGCTATCGGCCAAGAAAACTGATTTTTTACAACAATGGTAGATTTACCCAGAACGAAAGACACACTCGGAACTCCGTTAACCAGTCTACGTAAGTAAACAACAGAAGAGAAAGCTTGACTCGAAGCATCACTAAACCCATGCAATTGATATGAAACAATATCATCAGGACTGCACACACCAGAGTTTGCAAAATACCATCTCGGTAACGAAAAATCCTTAAGCAGGTCCAAAGAGCGAAGCCACGACTCCCACTCTTTAACAAAGCTATCAGGGACCTCGGTGTCCCAATCAAACTTGTCTATCGCCAATTGCTGAAGTATAAGGCGTGCTTTTAGAAAAAATGGCGCTCCAAAGCCTAGCGGATCAAAATTTTGTCCAAGCTGACTGAGCATACTTCGGCGCGTGTGTTTTGCTAAGGGCTTTAAGGAACATGCGATACGCATCTCGTCAGACTCGGTTTGCCACACACAACCCAATGTCTTCGCTGATGGCAAAGTCATATTTTCAGTCTGAAAGTCAATGTCACGAATCAAAGGTGAAAGCATCTCATTATCCAAATTTGACAAGACAATCATAGCCTCCTTGTTAGCACTCCACTTAACAAGTTTAAACCCACGGCTATCAAACAAAGCAATTGATTCATGAGTGATTTGCTGAGCTTCCTCTAAGCTATCAGCCGAAAATATAAAATCATCCATGTACATATTATCTGCAATATTGCAGAGAGTTAGTTCACCAGCACCGCTGGGGTTCTGCTCGACCATTTTCTTTATAGCCAAGCAAGCGATATATGGGCTACTCTTTATTCCCCAAGGGTGTACACAAAAACGAAATGGTACAATCTTTCCACTTTCAAGGTCATCATCTTCAAACCACAATATACGAAACAAATCCCTCTGCGACTCAGGTAACTTTATTTGAAAGAAGCATTTAGTCACATCAGCCATGAGACCAAATCTACCAAGCCGAAATCTAGCCAAGACATCTACCAGAGGGTTTAACAAGTCAGGACCCGAAAACATTACATCACTAACACAAGTTCCTCGAAATTCAGACTTGCCATCGTAAACAATGCGCTTTTTTAATTGTGACGTCACAAAGTATGGTAAATACCATTCAAATCCCTTGACATTTCCTGCTTCACCAGCACGCTCAATATAGCCATTAGATTTAAGATCTTTCATGGTGTCAGTAAGGAAATCACGAAGTTCAGGTTGTTTTAAAGCCTTCTTTCTTAAAGCAGCAGCTCTATCTGACGCCAACACAAAATTGTTAGGTAGATCAATATCTTCCTTCAACGGAACAGGTATCTCAAATCGACCATCTTTCAACTCAATATTCGGCTCGACAAGTTCTCTAGCCAAAATATCATTGCGAGACAATTCACAGGTTTCATTTTGCAAAGTCAAATCCTGAATGACTTTATTCAGGTCTGCTATTTCCATATCACGAGACTCAATTTTACGCTGAAAGCCAGAGATGACATCCGACTCTGAAGACGTCTGCACTCTGCACACTTTAGCAACGCTTTCAACTAAGGGTGACTTACCACCACAAGCCAACCAACCGAGAGGAGTGAGTAAAGCATGCGGTTCACTGCGATTTTCACCAACACGTTCTTCTTTTGCCCACATCAAATAAGCGTTGTCGTTTCCAATCAGTACATCTACAGTACTACAATCATTCAAATGAAACATATTCACGTCATGAAAATGACGGAAACTACTTAAATCCTGCTTATGTGGTAAAGTCTTAACATCGTCAGCCCAAGCTGGGTTAACCACCGAAGTTATATCACAAAACAGTTCATTCGTCTCTAACGACTGAATGTTGAGTTTAACAAGTTCAGCACAAGTAGGTTTCTGACCAGCCAGAGTATCCATTTTAAACGACGCTTTATCATACGGTTTAAGACCAAGTTCGCACACCAAGTCACTCGAAACAAAGGTCAACTGCGAACCAGGATCATGCTGACAATACACCAACTTCGATTTGCCAGTCATTGGATTCAAAACACGAGCAGCAGTAACGCGGTTAAAGGCTGCTTTAACATTTCCAATCTTAACATTACGCACAGGAACTCTGGCACCAGCATCATCTTTACCGACCGAATCCAGAGAATCACGTGACGTCACATAAAAATCATGCAGAAGAAAATAGTGTTTCCTATCGTTGTTAGGCCCACACTGACGACAGTTGTTTGCATGATTACAGTCCTTAACCATATGCTGGCGCAAACAGTTCAAGCATTTTCCAGCTTTCACAATGACATCTCTCCGACCTTTAGGTGTCAAGCGCAAAAATTCTTTACAATTAGACAAAAAATGATATTCAACTTGACCACGTGATGAACAACAAAAACATGCCGGTATGTCACTACGTCTGGCCACACCGCCGCGCGGTGCGCCAACAGCAGTCGAGTACTGCGAACTCCCTGAAATCACATTATCATGGGGTTTTACCGACGTCTGCCTAACCGGACATGAAGGCAATTTTCCTTTGCCAAACTTTTTAAAATGCTGCGACTCACCAGAATCGCCCATTAGCATAATGCTAAAATCAGTCGACTTGCGCGTTTCCTCCCGTACTACAAAATCAAACAAACTCTGAAAGGTAGGTTCCTCAGTGCTACCATACTGATCACCTAAAAAGTCAAGATAACGCTGCTTAGCGTCAAACGGGAGTCGCTTAGCCAAATCCAAAACAAAACGTCCTTCTAATTTATCACGCTGACCATAAGCTTTCGCGTAAAGCAAACACTGCGACAATTCATCTTTAAACTCTTTCAAATCACTGGAAGAGATAGAAGTCAATTTGCTACCATAGCGATACTTTCTAATTTCTGGTTCTGCGAAAAGACCTCCACGAACTCCAAAACGTTGGGACAAGCGAGCTAACGACATTTCTATCCTGTCTTCCTTTGACAAGCCAGGAGTGTCAGAAACCAAATTAGCAATCGTTTGTGCAGCTGTTCTAACACAAGCTGCTTGCAACAAAGTCAAACGAGTTCCCTTAAAGGGCGAAGCTGCCATCAAGGCCATAACACGATTTTTAAAGAAGACAAATGGCATATTATTACCATCGTAACCAATCAAGGCCGCCTTATCGAAGAACGCCCTACTATTTTGGTATTCAAAAAAGCAATCCTGCTGTTGAGAACTCGATTTAGCGGGAGAAGACAAGCTATATCCCTTAAGGGGCTGAGTGGGCTCAGTCACATGCACAGCCCGATCACGATCCTCAAACACGTTAAAATCAGGAGACGCGATACGCCTCTCACAACCACCTAAATTACGTGTAGCTGGGCGATCAAAAACTAGCGGCGCTGAAAACTGTGAAGGGGGCAAAGCATTACTGCTAATGGCGGCCCCGTGACCTGTACGCTCTGGGGGAAGAGTTCGGTTGTAATTTGCAGACCTTGGCTCTACAGCCTTCGGAAGACCCTTAGCCGCGGCCCCGAGACCTCCTGAAACAGCTGGAAAACATGTGGATTGTACAGGTCCACTTACAGATTGAACAGGCGTCTGGAAAAGGTTAGGTAAATTAAACTGTGATTGATGTTCACTTCTGGAATGCCTAGAAGAGCCCTTCCTAGAACTACGCCGGGAGCCCAACTCAGAACGATATTCAGCTAAAACTACCTCTTTACGTTGTTCGGCCCTCAACTGAGCGTCTTTGAGTGCGAACTCAGCAGCTCTCGCTTCGGCCTCAGCTCGTATGGCCTCAGCTCTCGCGGCGGCCTCAGCTCGTATGGCCTCAGCTCTCGCGATGGCCTCAGCAGCTCTTGCTTCGGCCTCAGCTCTCGCGGCGGCTTCAGCAGCTCTCGCTTCGGCCTCAGCTTGGATCTGGAGCTCCTCTCGTCTTAACTGTAGGTTAATTTGTGCAACTATCCGTGACGAGCTCTCAGACATCCTAGTGCTTACATTTGAGGCGCTATCCTCAGGATGTATGTCAGCATCCAACCTATCTGACAACTCACTTTCTTTTTGTTCGAAGTTATTTTTTAACGAGTTAAATTCGGGATCTACCCTATCACGAAGTTCTGCCAAGATTGCAGAGTTAACAATTTTACTCAAAAGAGCATGGAAATGCCGTAATTCCTCTTCTAAAGTAGATAAGTTAGATCGAAAAATTAACAGTTCCTGCTTATCACTCAAAGAACCTAGGGCCACAGAAAGTTTCCCAATTTGAGTCAAAATATCCCGTCTAAGATGCCGGGCCTCTCGAACTGACTTAGCCTCATCGTTAATGGGTCCCTCCCCAGAATGGCCTGCCCGACCGCAAAGACCATCATCAGGCTTAAACTCAGTCGAGTCGACGGCGGTCGAGTCCCTGTCACCACCGAGTGTAGACATATTAAATGTTAGGGCTAAATTTAACAATTAAAAAATTAAGTTACACAAACACACAAATTACAGTAGTTATAAAAAACTTAACTGCAAAGACCGTAAAAATACAAAAAAGAATTTAAATGCACGATACCGTAGCTGTACGAGTATGTGAAGTCCAAACGTCTACAAAACTTGCTTGGATTCTTCCACTTGAATCTTCAAGCACAGATGGATTGCCTTTAATCTTCTTTCGAGAAGAAATGTCTTTAATTTTCTTTCCTTCTTTAGACTACCAACCAATAAGATCTTCTTTTATTATTTCTTTGCTTCTAAATGCTTCTTAGCCTACCAACTAACAAACTTCGTCTTTTATTTTTTTTATGGTCACAGCGGTAAACCATAATTTCTTCGTGGGAAAATTGTAACTTAAAGTTCCCGGATCCGTTCGTCTGCATATAATGACCGAAGAAACACACACTTGAACTTCTTTTCAAAAAGTGTATTTCTGTAAAAATTAGCCCACGGCTACCGAAAACGAGGGGGTGCAACGCGTACACCACTGAAAACTGTCACTACAGAACAGATTACTTGGATAAAAGACGGAACCTTTGTCCAGCTAGCAAGCACTAAGCCAACAGTTAAAAGTGCGGCCAACTTTCAAACAATCATTTTACGAATGACCAGAATAGATAGCAATATCTCAAATTCACGTATGCAGTACTGTGACGCAATAATGAAAGACAATTATGAAGTCATTCCAACAGGTGTTTAAAGCTGATGTAATATTTCCTGTTTAAACAGGCCCAAACAGGTTTGACACAATTCTTATGAACGCTGGTGCAATTTTGACTCATGTTTTAGGAATTTCCATGACGTAATATTCAGTAGACTTGAACGGTTTTTATATGACGTTTGATTTGGTGAAAATTGTCGGGAACAACCTGCCATTTGTCCTCGCAACCCTTTTTGTTTCCCGACCAAACTGAGAAGTTTAGAGTTTCGTTATTTGTTGGATGCAAATAGACGCATGCTTACATTTTTGACCACCTTAAAACACTAAACCAGTTTCTGCTCGACATAGCCTACAGTGTTCAATTTTTGTCCCAGGAATCAACTTTTCAAGCAATACTTTCCCTACTTTGTGTGCACTAACATCCTAATTTATATGCCATTGTTAACAATTGCGATATTCGTGAATTCATTTGAGGCTTTGGGTACCGGAATCAATATATTTGAACTAGCAAATTCAATCCACAACACTTTCCACAAGGCTGTTACTTAACACTAAGCACGCATAAGCGCTGCGATTTGTGGTCGTGTTAGAAACTGAAAAAAACCTTGGTGTGAAGATCACAGAATTGTTCAAAATGTGAGCTCAGTAGCCTATTAGGGCAAAGTGGGGCGTGTTGTCACAATTTTTACAAATCAGCATATATCTCGTTCTGTACCAATAGTATCGAGATGCTAGATAGTGCAATTGAGAGAGGTATCATTCGACATTCATCCTTTTTGCTACAGCTAAAGTTTTTCTGGATTATTTCGTTTTTACATAAATGCATGTTTAATGCAAGTGAATGGGCTGTGACAACACGCCCCACCCCGGGGCGTGTTGTCACAGAGCATGGGGCGTGTTGTCACAAAATTTCTGCACATGCTTTATGACTAAAATATGACAGAAACCAACAAAAAATGGTTTTAATACAGGCTGAACGAATAAAAAAATATACGAAATGCAAAAAAATTTAATTTCAACATATTGGTAAAAATTTTATGCCCATTGTCAAAAACAATAGAAATGTCATCTTGAGATTTATGTGTCACTATCGAATTATGTGTGTATCATTATCTAATATTAATTTTCATTACCTAAAAAAGTGTTGTATTTTAACAAATACGCGTATTACCTCGTTGTATAAGCATAAATAATTTTTTATGTTTCTTAATATTAAAAATGCACACCACGGGGCGTGTAGTCACAGCTGTGACAACACGCCCCGTGGTATGAAATCACGTGGTTTCAACAACCATGTGTACATCTCTACTTGCATGTCTTATCTGTTCGGTATGATGAAAAGAACAGGCTTAAAGCTAACAAATGGTACCTTTTCTGATCAGTTATAATCATACCTTAGTTTGCCAGACCATTTTTTAGTTTAGTTATAAAACCTGATTTTGCCCAAAATTCAATGGTACTCCTCATAATTTCTGCTGTGGTGACAAATTTATTAACCTTCACTGCTTGTACGAAAGAGAACTGAAAACTATGCCTTCCATTGAAAACTCGTGGTTATACGCTTAGGTTATCACATGGAAATCGTGCTGTGACAACACGCCCCACTTTGCTTGCAACTGCATGGTGCTATCAACGTGTAAAACAACTCGGCTCCAGGTCCCCTGCGGTCACAGACACGCATATTATCCCTGAATAAGGGGGTATCGCGTTTGCCAATCGCTCATTGTCGCCTGGTTTGATTGCAAACAAGTCTGTTCTATGTACCGTAGTTGCTTTCTTCATTGCGTCCAGTATGTCAGCACAATTGCTTTATCATCGCGAACGCCATTGTCACTTTTCCTCATCCACCTTTCCCAGGCTTGTTCGCGATGAAAGGCACAGAGTAACACGTAGCAATCTGCGGAACAAGAAGTCGTGGGCACTGAGTGGTAAAGTACAGTAGCAACTTAACAGTGACGACACAAATGCATGAGCAATGGAGACAGCACACAAGCAACGAAAATGTTAATGCAATTCACTAACTTGAAAAAACGCTTTCGATGGCCTTGATTTCCGCCTCACATTTATCGGTCATGAAAAACGAAGGGTTCCAGTTTTCTGACCACCCTTTTACAACAGAAAGTGCTTCTGCTATGTCCGAAGCTTGTTCATTTTGGATAATAAACGTAGCAACAACCTGGTAACCAACATTCGTTCTGAAGCAAAGAAAAAATAGAGGAAGGGAATACTTGGACGTCTTGTAAGTTGCATCCAAGAGGCAAATGCCTTGGCCGTAACGATGCAACAATCGTATTCTCTTCATCTAAGATGAGTTACAATCAACTAAATTTTCATCTTATGATAGTAGCCTACAGAAATAATATACGGTACTGTACGTAACATTGAAAACCACCAAGCCTACTACGTGAATATGGTAAAAAATAAATTGTCTCAAAACAAACATTGGTTGTGACCCAAACCCTGCCTTTGGTTACCGCTGGACATGTCACTTGGTCCAATCAATAACACCACATAGGCGTATGGATTTGGCAAACTAGATGGAAAAAATACAAAAGAGGTCAGTGAAGTAGGCTAGGTCACTTTGAATCAACAAAGCTTTTACACCTGAAAACTGCGTGTCTTTAAGAAACGAGATGAAAAGTTGATGAAACAGAACACATTTACATATGTTTATAGCAGTTTTTGCAGTTAGTAAACCGTTTCCTCTTTTATGATGCCTAACCTCCACTTTGGTGAAAACACTGTGCTTTGCAGAAACCTTTTCAGAATCTTTGTCAACAAAGAAAAGGCTTATTATTGTAGTATGAATATCAACACTTATTACACTAGTGAATTACAATGACAGGATGTTAAAAATCAACATTAACATGGCACCGTATGCTCGTTTCTGAACAACAAGTTTCGTTCCTGCTTTTGCTTCGTACTCTTCAATGGATCTCATGGCATCTTCAACTGAAGCCAACCACTTCAACAATAAACAATTGATTTTTTATTGTTATAAACTTATGGATCTTCATCACCCATTTTTTGCCATAAGAAATCAAAGCATTTATGCCATAGCCTAAGATTACAGTGAAGAAATGTAAATACTACACACATGCAACAAATCTGGATTTAGCGAGTATAAGGTAGCTGATAGTTTGAAGCTCCAGTTTTTCTTCTTTCCTTCCACTATAAATAGACTATTTCACCACATTTAGGTTTGTTTTATTCTGATGACAGCTCCTGATGAGTCAGTCAAAAAAAAACAAACTGCATCTTCGAGCTACCTTTTACTTGCTATTTTCAAGTTCTGTACCACCATTTGCTATGAAAGAGTTCAACATATACTAATTGTGTGAAGTTGGAAACAGTAAAATAGTTGAATATCGGTGAACTGTTGAAGGTCTTGTTGGACCGTAGTATATTGCAGCAACTACATTACAAACCTGTACTAGTCCATGACTTTCAGCCAGCTCTCCCAAAGAATGTTAAATGTCCTAAATGAATCAGAACTTTTAATGCCAGGATTGGACTCATTAGTCATTCAAGAACACATCGTTAGCGTTTTATGTGAGGACCATTGAAGAAACGATTTTTATCAAATGTTACAAGTTTCAAGCATAACGCGTCAAGGCCAATAAGTCTTTTCGTAGGTCACGGTTTACATATCCTTGGTTTGATTGACAAACCGAGATTGCAGTATCACCTGAACATTCAATGTCACTTCTCCATAAGGTTGCATTTCCTGCAGAACCAAGACTTCGTTTTTGGCGGCATTGTTCTACCAAGACATCTCAGATGGTGCCAATCCAGACACGAGTCGCACATGATGCTGTCGCCTGCATCAAGATCTAAAAAACAGGAGGTGCACAACCAGCGGCCTTTATTTCGCAAAGTGGTCAGTAGGTTCTCCATCAACTTCCAACCGTCAAAAGAAAAATGTCTTCGCACAGAAGCAATGGCAATGTTTTCATCTAAACACTTCATTGGAATTCTTTCGGGCAATGTTTCAATTTCATTTTCTTCGATCAGTCGATCGCTGAATGGACGCAAGACCTCTTCTATTACCTCAGAATCGACAAACCAACTGAGTATTGCTGAAAAATATGACCATAGGTGACTTTGTTTGATGTAGCCTACGTACGCTTTGACGTAGCCTATCGGCTAGGCAGGCCCACTGAAGTCAAACTGTAGTTTTTTAAACTAACGTAGGCTATAACAAAAATGAAGTCACACAAACATAAATGCAACAAACCTGCTTCTTTCTGAAAAGACGACTTCAGTCTGAATGGAATTGGTCCGCTCTTTTTTTGTCTCTTGCGTGGTAACCCAATGACTGTCAATCCAGCTCCTTTTGGCCTGCCACGTTTCATCATCTTCGGTGGAAATTTAATTGATCCTGCATCATCTGTTAATAAACACAACGAGAATCGAATATAGGCTACAACGTAGAAAACATCACTATTTCAACGTTTTTATTAAAAAATTAATAAACATAGTGCATTATGCAATGCAAGAAAAAAACAACTAATCAGAAATGAATGTTTCAGAAACAGCACATACTTGTAAAAGACTGAATAGAACTGGACGGTGTCTGCATCATAATCGCACTGGTATCAACGGTCGACAAGACGTCACCGGGTGTGTGCTGTGAACTACTACTTGAGACTGTAGGAAGTGCAATTCCAGGATCATTGCTGGAAGATGTTGCAGCAGCACTTCCAGTATCAGTGCCTGAAAAGGATTACCTCTGAGCAATGAAGAAACAATAGAAGCGTTGCACGAGTCTTTACTGGACAATTATTGGATGTGTTGCACTGTTGCAATGGGGGCCAAACTGACGAGGTTACGGTCCTGGGCGGAACATAATGTCGTATAATCGTAAATACGTGCACTGGCAGTAGATATTGTGGTATACCGTATTTTGAGTTCGAAGCGAGCACTTGAGGTGTCAACAAATCTACATTAACCTTTTGAAAACAAGATTTTGTTGCAGCCAAAACATGCTTCTGGCGTGGTTACCGAATGCCAACCAATCCAGTATCTATCAAAATCTGCTAGGTGTTTCTCGATGATTATTTGCAGAATGCTGCATCACCTGTCAATAAACTCATTAGTTATCAAATAATGCAGACCGTGCTATAATCTTAAGAAACATGAAACGTAGTGTAAGCGCAGCATGCAATGCAAGAAAAAAAAGACAACTAATCAGAAATGAAGCTTTCAGAAACAGCACATACTTGTAAAAGACTGAACAGAACTGGACGGAGTCTGCATCATAATCGCACTGGTATCAACGGTCGACAAGACGTCACCGGGTGTGTGCTGTAAAGTACTGTTTGAGACCGTAGGAAATGCAAAATTCCAGGATCATTGCTGGAAGATGTTGCAGCAGCACTTCCAGTATCAGTGCCTGAAAAGGATCATGCAGTTGTTCACAAAAGCAGAATTACTGAGCATCTGCAACCTTGTATAATCGTAAATTAGTGCGCATGCAGTACATATTAGCCCACCTATTGGATAGCTCAACGCCATAAAAATCATTGCTCAAAAAAGAATTGACTGCAAAAGTGCAAAATCACGACGCAAGTTGCAGTAACTAACCCATATCTCTTCAGATATTTGAAAAAGTAGTCTAGTTTTTCTGATTTAGTAAATAGTGCTAGCATATAATTATAGGCCTACCTTTCTGAGTTTGACCCAAAAAGTTCACAACTTGGAATTTCTTTCCTTCCTGCAAGAACTCTGCAATTTGTCGTAAATTATCCAGGTTGTATTGGAATTCATCCATTCCTTGTTCAGATATCATTAACGCAATCTTCTGGGAAATATCTTGAACCCGGCGATACTTTTGCTGTTCTGATAAAACACATCTTCTTTGAGGCTTGTTAAGAATCTCAACAGCTGGTAATGTGGATGCAGGACCGTTGTCCAGTGAGTTTCTAGTCAGGCGATGGGATTTAAGAAAATATTGCATTGTCCACCGTTCTGAACAAAGATTGGGATTGTACTCTGACATATGGAGCTGCCTTCTAACTGCCAAGACATGCCTACAAGGTAGTAGCATTGATGATGTGAATCCACAAGGACATGCTGTTGTTGTGACTGCCAATTCCCCATGGACACGAGATTTTACTATGGCAGAATCATTCAAAATCTCTGACATGACAACCTTTTCCGCTAACTTGAATTGTTGTTGCACATGAATAATTGAATATATGCAAATGGTGCCAGTAGCTGTTGGTATTGTCTCTCCGCCACACTTGAAATCGCATCCATTGGAACCTTAAGGAAAGCATTTGACGCTCTGTGGTCACATTCGGTGGAAAGAGATTGGATACATGCCATCAGATCTTTAAAAAACATGGTCATTCCTGAGTATCTTGTTATGACACTTTTCAACTTTCCATTGATGGATTCCAGTCGATTATTAGTTCTGTTCAAAAAAATAGCTTTCAAGTTGGTCAGTCCATCCACCCATTGATGTCGAATAGCATGCCAGTTATCGTTATAATATGTTGTGACAGCAATTGGGACTGTTTCAACGAATTGGTTATACATTAACTTATAAGCTGACTCATTTTTGGCATTTGCCAGTTTTCCTAAAATTTCAAGTCATACCTGCCTTTGGGCTGAAGAAATGCCTAATTTTTCCATGGAAACTTCTCTACGAAAAGAGCGAAGGGTATGAAAATAGCAAATTAAAATTTCTGCAGTAGGTAGCATTTTCATCACGGCATCCCGCTCTGTCATGTATTTGTCAGCCATTACAACCTCCACTTTATCCCAAGCTGGATTGTGGAGTTTAAACTGAGTTAACAGCTTGCTGATAGTCAGTTTGTTTTCAGTGGCTACAAACCACAGACACACAATTTCACTCTGACCTAAGCCATCAACATTCAGCATAACATATAATCTTCTTCTTCAATTGCCTTGCCTGAACCAGGCATCGACGGCCTCAGATGAATAGTTAGACCAAATGTTCCTATTATATGTTGCATGGATAATTGTTTCTGTCTTGTCGTTAAATTGTTCCAGATGTGTTTGTCTTTGTCTGCCAGGTGCCCGCTTTCCAAAAATTTTACCAGTTAAAGAGAGATGCTCCAGTTTTTGCTTTCTTATTACATGGCCGAGAAATTTATATTGTCTGGTTTTCATACTTTTTAACAGAGTTCTGGTTTGGTTCACTTGGTGTAGAATTTCTTTATTTGTTTTCTTTGCCAGCCATGAAATGCGTTGCATTCTACGGAAACACCACATTTCAAAAGCATTAATCTTTTCTGCCATTTTTGTTGAAATATTCCAGGTTTCAGAGTTGTAATGAAAAACAGGATAAATATAGCATTTTAAAACTCTAGATCTTGTTTTGAAAGAGATATTTTTATTACAAAGAATTGGTTTCATTTGTATGGCATTCTCAAGTCATTAAGTTTGTAGGTTGCATCAATCAGCAGCATTTCGGGATATGCCGCAAAGGTTTCCCGCATGTCTTTCGTTTGAAAGTATATCGCCTGCAATTGTTTGTCATCATCTGCAAACACATCTACTGCGGCACCTAAAATGAAAATAAACTGAGGATTAGTATACCCTACAAAGCAAGAATCTTGGCAATCCTGGGCCAGACTACATCAGATTTAAAAGCAAAAACATCAACTTTTAGTGAAATTTGTTTTCTGTTATTCTAATTATTGGCCAGAGGAAGGATGTTTATGCCTTTGGTAATATTTACATCATATAATCAATGTTCCAACTGAGCGGTTGTATACCACTCTCACCCAATTCTCTAAAAGATGCCACATGGCAATGCTTAGGGTCCGTTAAAAGGATCCATTAGGAGTAAACTTTTACGTAGATTTCAAATTTAGCAATGTTTTCTATTTCTATCCACTCAATGTAGAATTGTTTCAAGATATTGAAGACCTTTGATTGAATTCCTTGATCCCGCTTTCAATCTTACAATCCCCATAGCGTCTTATGTTGCAACAAAAATTTTTGGAGCATGAGGTTGGGAAAGTAGAATGAATTCTTGTGAAGAAAATGAAGCAAAAAATACTCTCAATTGACCCTTTATAGCTCAATGTTGCAAATTTTCCACACGTTGTAGGGTTCTGTGTTGGTTATACTAGACCAGGGGTCGGCAACCTTTTTAAGCCGCGGGCCAATTTGATAAAATAAAATATACTGGCGGGCCGTAACTGCGGGACAGCTTTTCCGAAACGCGAATATTAGTGTGGTTCAAAAAAAATCAATTTTTGAAAATGATATGGGCTACCCTGCCAAAAGTTTCCATTTCCAGAAAAAATAACTTGTGTAAAATATTTTTGAAAAATATTAATGTTTAGGGGTGCCCCAAGCCCCCAAAAGTTTTGGCGATTTCGTCATAAAAGCCTAAACTTAAAATGGCTGTGTTTCGAAAACGGTTCATGCTAACATACAAGTGTTTGGGTTCATTTTGATCAGCAAAGTGAGCTCTGTGATTTGGCAAAGAGTAATAGTACTATAAAATGAATTTTCAAATTTCCGATTTTCATGTTAAATTTTGTTATGTGTTCTAAAGTTGTATCATTGCTGTGCAATAGTAAGCCTATAAGTCTATTGGTTATTACCAAAGTCCACACAAGGTCTTAGGTCATATTGGGTCCCTCCACTATGACAAAATGGGTGTTAGCTGTTTAAAACAAGGATTTTATGGCGACCAACCACTCACTGTTGCCCAATTAAGGTGTTCTTTGATGCTTGAGGAAAGCGTTTGCGATGCTGAGACACAAGCTGCAACTGGTCTTCACCTTTGGTCAAATGTCCAGAAAATGTTTTTACAAGGGCAACATTTCTTTCAGCATAGTCATTAGTGACAATCAGTCATCTAAAGAAATCTTTGGCCATTTGGTAATCACTGTTTCCATCCCATTCTGCAACTGGAAGGTGGAGCAAGGCATATGGGATTTTCAGTTTCTTGAACAGCAGTTGTGTGTTGGCTGCAGCGAATGTTGCCAAGATTTTGGTGTGTATGTTATCCAACAACACAGTAGCTCTTTTTTCTGGAGTCCTCGGTTTCCTGAGCGACCATTATTGCTTTTGCCATTCGATGTTTGATGATTGGCTGAGGATGTCGCAGAGGATGTTTAGGCAAGCTCGATAGGAGTCTATTACAAAAGAAAAAAAGGCATCGAAATGCTGTAGAAAAACAACACAAGCAACGACGATACATCAGCCACAATGGCTATTCTGGAAGATAGCAGCAGATCAGCAACTGAAGAATTTGTCTCAGAGAGTGAGGAATAAGCTGGGTAATCTGCTGTTTTCATTTTATTCCAGAAGGGTAGAGAAAAGGTTTTATCTCCTACTTTACTTGCAAGCCTATACAGAGCTAATGTCTCCAATCGAGCAGCAATGTACATCGTTAGTGAAACTGCCAAAAGTCTGGGACATAGCATTAAAGACCTAACCTTCAGTACTTCAAGCATCAGGCGCAGCAGACGTCAGCATCGAAAACAGTTTACAACAGAAATCATGAAAAACTTGTCTCCGAAAGCTCCTTTAATGGTTCACTGGGATGGAAAACTTCTCCCAGATTTAACTGGACACAATCACGTCGATCGCCTTTTCTTCCTTGTGACCTTTCAAGGGGATACACAGCTGTTGTCAGTACCAAAGCTTCCATCTGGCACAGGTGAGGCTCAAGCTCATGCAGTATTTGATGCCTTTAAAGATTGGCATATTGAAGAAAACGTTGAAGCCATGTGTGTTTTGATACCACTAGCATAAACACTGGTTGCATTAATGAAGCTTGTGTCCTTCATGAGCAGCTACTTGGAAGAGACCTGCTATGTTTGGTGTGTCACCATCATGTTTTAGAACTGATTGCAGGCGCAGTCTTTAATAAAATTATGCCATCATCTTCTGCCTCGGACATCCTGCTTTTCAAAAGGTTTAAAGATTCCTGGGAGTTTATAGATCAAAATAATTTTAAAGATGCATTGACGGATGATGCAGCAGATAATATAAAGGTATTAGAGAAGAGATGATCGAGTTAACCACTGTAAAATTGACCACAGAAAGACAATATCGAGATGATTATTGAGAGGTCATGGAATTGACGTTATCGTTTCTTGTTGCCCCATTACCTTATGTAACTAGGTTTTGATATCCTGATGCTGTCATCATGAAAGATGGATGGTGGATGGCTTAAGTCATCTACACATTCAAAGTGTGGATGTTTCGCGGTCAATTTCATTTGACTTTGCATGAACAGAGAGGACTTCATGAACTGTGTGTTTTATTTTCTTGTATTTATGTTAAAGCATTGATTACTGCTCCATTGGCTGTGAAGGCTCCCAATCTGTGTTTCTGAAAAGCTTGAAGGAGTATACATTGCAACCATCAATGAGTCAGTCTCCAAAGTCGCAACAGAAAAATGGCTCGCCATTTGAGGCCCCTTTCTGAAGAGTTGGTGGGTCTGTCTCCTTTAGATAATAATGGTCGCTGAGGAAACCGAGGAATTCCAGAAAAAAGAGCTACTGTGTTGTTTGATAACATACACACCAAAACATCGGCAACATTCGCTACAACCAACACACAACTGCTGTTCAAGAAACTGAAAATCCCATATGCCTTTCTCCACCTTCCAGTTGCAGAATGGGATGGAAACAGTGATTATCAGATGACCAAAGATTTCTTTAGATGACTGATTGTCACTAATGACTATGCTGAAAGAAATGTTGCCCTTGTAAAAACATTTTCTGGAAATTTGACCAAAGGTGAAGACCAGTTGCAGTTCCTTTTGCAGCTTGTGTATCAGCATCGCAAACGCTTTCCTCAAGCATCAAAGAACACCTTAATTGGGCAACAGTGAGTGGTTGGTCGCCATAAAATCCTTGTTTTAAACAGCTAACACCCATTTTGTCATAGTGGAGGGACCCAATATGACCTAAGACCTTGTGTGGACTTTGGTAATAACCAATAGACTTATATGCTTACTATTGTACAGCAATAACACAACTTTAGAACACATAACAAAATTTAACATGAAAATCGGAAATTTGAAAATTCACTTTATAGTACTATTACTCTTTGCCAAATCATAAAGCTCACTTTGCTGATTAAAATGAACCCAAACACTTGTATGTTAGCATGAACCGTTTTCGAAACACAGCCATTTTAAGTTTAGGCTTTTATGACAAAATTGCCAAAACTTTAGGAGGCTTGGGGCACCCCTAAACATTAATATTTTCCAAAAATATTTTACACAAGTTATTTTTTCTGGAAATGGAAACTTTTGGCAGGGTAGCCCATATCATTTTCAAAAATTGATTTTTTTTGAACCACCCTAGCGAATATCTTACCCTTAAATTGCACGGCGTTTTACACTCCTATTCATGCTTATATAATATGTTCATTGATATGATAAAAGGAATTTATTACTTTGAAACCGATTATTAAAAGAACAAATGTGTGTAACAATTTAATGTGAATGTTGATGTTGTTTGCATTTTTTTGCCAAATTGCCAAAGTCAGTTTTGATATTGGAACAAGAAATTTGTAAAACATCACTAACATGTTCATCAGATAAACGTGATCGAAGTTTATTTTTTGCAAAGTTAATCTTGGAAAATAATTCACAAAGATAAGTGTTCCCAAACATGGATGCAATTTTTTTCGCATTATCTCGTAATTTTGGAAATAGGGCTGCAGATACATGTTCTTTGTAAAACACTTCCGGAGAAGTAACGTGAAACTTCGACTTTAACGTTGTATTATTCTGAAGTTCAATGAGTTCCATCTGCACGCTATTGTCCGCATCGGCTGGATCCACATCAAAAGGTGTTGCCAGTAACGTAAATTCGTGTTTGTGCCTTCGCATGTCCTGGAACCGGGAAGCAAACTGCTGTTTGATGTCAACAATAACCTCCACATATTTCAACGTACTTGACGGACTGTTGTTACCAAGATTGGAAAAATGTGCAATTTTAGAATTACGAAGTTGGTGTTCCCAAAGTCGCAGCTTACATTCAAATGCAGCAATAGAATCATAAAGAGAACTTATCAGGTGTCCGCAACCTTGTAATTTTAAATTCAAATCGTTCAAATGGGTTGTTAAATCCACCAAAAAGGCCAAGTCAGTAACCCATTCGGGGTCATCAAAATAACTTGTGTTCATGTTCTTTTGTTGCAAGAACGTTACAATTTCTTTTACGAGGTAGTATCCGTGGATTTGTTGCACTATGATTTTAGCATGCGAAAAACAACTTATTTATCGTCGCGGGCCAAATTGCGTGCTTTTGCTTGGAACTGCTCGCGGGCCGGAACGAAGCGCCTGGCGGGCCGGACCTGGCCCGCGGGCCGTAGGTTGCCGACCCCTGTACTAGACAAACGTTTTCTGAATAGAAAAACGTCTGAAAATTAGATATTTTTCTTGTGTAGCCTACTATGATGTGCGTACTGGTAATCCGCAGTTCGCTGCAGTAGACGAAGTCTATTGACCGGTAAACCAGGCGGTCAACACTTTAAATTGAACTAGCAATGGTGGGAATTGAACCCACGTCATCGAAATAATTCATCTGCAGTCTAAACCATTACAGCGAGAGGTCAATCGCGAATTGCTTAATTGACATTATATCTGAAATGGTTCAAGAAGAATGCTCACACACAATATCATGTGACAATCAATCTGCAGCAGCAACCTATAGATTGCAAATACGCCTACGGTGTTGACCAATGTTACAGGCAACCTGGTAGCCTATTCTTGCATTGCTGCAGTACTACAATGATGCAAAAAAAATAGATTTATCCAAGGTCATGACCCTGACCACAGCTTGCACACACACCTCCGGCTCTAGGCCGGAGTCACATCACCTCCAGCACGGAGCCAGAATTTGACCGGAACCGGAGCTCATTCTATCACTACTTATCATACTGCACATGGAAAGTCATCTCTACTATTTAGCATGAACATATCTTGTATAACAGACAAAAAAGTTTTGTCTGTCGACTAACCTTTTTCTTTCTTCATTTCATTAATATGTTCATCATAGGTGTTTTCATACAAAGGTCTCTGTTTTGCGGCAATATTATGCAGATCTTTTAAGAATAACTGTTTTTCCTGTAGAAGCTGCAATGTGCTTTTGTACCAACTTTTTATTTGCTTTGGTGGCAAGCATTTCTCCAATCACACTGCTTTCTGTTTCATTTAATCTTCGTTGTTTAGGCATCAAATTAAATGCATTCTGAAAAATAATTTATATGCACATAATCAAGAAAACGACATATCATTTGACAGGTGTCCAACCCACAGAGATGGGCAAGATCACCAGGTTTGGTGAATCAGCGGCTTGAATATGACCAGTTTCGCACAAACTGGTCATATTCAGCATGTGCGTAGTAATGCGCGCAAAGTGAAATGACCACTTTACCGTGTCTTACGATGAAGTCAAGATCAGAAAATCTGTCTTGCAACATTTTTAACGTGTTTTAGTACAGTAGCAAACAATATTTGAACTTCAAGCAGGGTTGTCGGTATTTTACCCGACCCAAAAAAACCCGGGTGGTTTTTTTTTAAAAAACCCACTTAAAAAAAAACAAAAAAACCCATAAAAAAACCCAGAGCATCATATTTGTCCAGTTTTTATTAGAAAATTAAAAAAAATGAACAAAAACACTGCAAGGAACTTAAAACAAACTTTAAATTAGGACTTAAGGATGTGATTGTGAAGTAAATTTCCAAGAATAAACTGAAAACGCAGTGGATATTGCATATACAGTATACAAAATCAAGTAATGCCACTTTGTGTATACTACACTAAAGCTTATTTATGCAAGAAGGCCTTATAGTTAAACTGGTGAAAGTACTACTCTACTGTAGTCTGTATATATGATGTGAAATGCAATTTAGGAGGCTATTTACCAATTACAGATTCTGGATTCTAACGCATGGCTGTTTCAGAGCATTTGCCTAAATGGCCATTGGCCACGCAATCACTCAATTGCTCATCCATTGCTATATACATAATATATTTATATAAATGATAAAAAATATTTAAACATGATGGCATAAATGCTCCTTGCCTTCAAATCTAAAGCAAATGATGCAATAATGTGATTTCTACCACGGTAGCATCAACTTGGTATAGAAATCAGTGGATGATGCAACATCCAACTTGATCTTGAAATTAATGGATGATGCAACATTCAAGCAACAACAACCCTAGTGCATTATTTTATTGAGTTATGCAAGCATGTACTGTGCGTGAAAGGCACTTCATTCGTAAAAAGTAGTTTTGAGGTGAAATAAGCATGAATCTACCTTTTTTTGCGTCTTTTTTAAAAAAACCCAATAAAACCCAAAAAAACCCGGGTTTTTTTAAAAAAACCCGGGTTTTTCTCAACCCTGACTTCAAGTGTCATAATCAAAATGCAATTGTACACGAAAAGTAATTTTTTGGACAGAGGGGGGTTTTGGACGGAAATTTCAAATTTTTTTTACTAGAGTTCTTAGAATGTACTGTTGTATCCTAAAACCTGGGTTAAAATTGAATTTGAAAAAAAAGCCGATTAACCCCCCCCCCCCTAATGTTATTGCTCTTTTTTTTATCCTTCACATAATTTCTGATGAAAGCCTCATCATATACAGAGCTAGTGTGACCATAGCTCAAAGGCTATGACTACTACAAAGGGTTATTTCCACTTACTTCATTGAAATCATGATTATGATCATTGACATTACTAATCTCAGTGATGCATAGCGCTTTTCCATCTGACGTTGCATTTACTTTGATTCCAAATGGACAACCTTTGATAAAAGTACTGAAAAACAACAAAGATGAGGTGACATAGGCCGTGTTGAATCACCCATAAGTACACTTGAATTAGCCATAACTCACGTTGAAGTAGCCTACCTGCAAGTCATGTCGAATTGCCCATAAGTTGCATCCAATTACCTATAAGCCCACCTGAATTACCCATAAGTCCGGCTGGATTACCCATAAAGTCACGTTGAATTACCACAAGTTCAGCCGAGCATTCTCATAAATCTAGTCGATTTACCCACAAGTCACGTCAAATTGCCAAAAAGCTGCGTTGAAGACCCATAAGACATGTCTTTATGGATAATTCCATGAGACTTACGGGTAATTCGACAAATTGTGCTGATGAGCAATTCGACGTAACTTATGGGGAAATTGACAAAACTAATGGGTACGGTAATTCAATGCAACTTAGGAATAATTCTGGGCATGACAATTCAGTGGAAATTACAATAGACAGCATGCGGGAATGGTTCAGCAGAATATATGCATTTTGCTAAGTTCTCAGCATTCATAAGGAATGTAGGCAATTTGCACTTATGCAAAACTCAATCTATTAGCAAAACTTATGCATATAGGCTACATGAGTACCGGTAGCTCAACCTATGGGCACCAAGGACAAAACCATCATTACTTACCTTTGATTTGGTCTTTTTCCTTGACTACATGATTTGGGTGTTCTTCCTCCATGCACACAAGCATACTGTATTGTACGATACTTCAACTGCTCATTCCAGGTTGTTGTGGATGTAAGTGCTAGACGTCGTTTTGCGCGTTCAATTGTTATGGAATTTCTCACATAAACATTGACAAAGTTTTCTTTTTCCCATTGCTTAATAGCCGAAGAAAATGTCTCAAAACTGTAATATAATGCTCCCTTCATAATCATGATGACGATGGATTCATTGACGTGTAGTTTCGATCAGCAAAATCAGCAACTACCGCGGTCCACTCTGCGATCAAGTGTGCAGCACAAGCCAATACGCATGCACGCGAAATTACGTATGAGCGTCGTCGGATGAAACGCCTGAGCGCATTAAGGTCTTGCTCGAGTAAACAACGTCTTGCTTGAGTGGTGCTTGTAAGAATAGCTTCAGAGGCTAGTTTTACAATATGTTGTAAGAATAGCCACTTCGCTAAATTTAACTATTTCATTACCCGTACAATCCTAAAATTTCGTTACGCGACCCCATAGTTTGAGAAGCCCTGCATTAACGGACAACACTAAAAGGCGGAAACGCGGAAATAAGCCGGGTGTGAAATGGCGTATTGTCCGCAGAAGTAGCGCTTTATTACCGATGTAGAAAACGCGGAAATACGATCTTGGATTCCTAAACAGGAAAAAGGCGGAAATGCGATTTTTAACTTCAACAATACCGAACATTTTCTCATGTTGAAATATTGAAAGATATTGATTAGAAGCAATTGTGAGGTCATTAAATACTTTGACTGTTTTAATTCCACAGTTATTGGAGTAAGTTTCGATATTTAATGGAATTCATTGAAATAGGAAAAAGGCGGAAATGCGATTTTTAACAACAACAATACCGAACATTTTCTCATGTTGAAATATTGAAAGATATTGATTAGAAGCAATTGTGAGGTCATTAAATACTTTGACTGTTTTAATTCCGCAGTTATTGGAGTAAGTTTCGATATTTAATGGAATTCATTGAAATAGGAAAAAGGCAGAAATGCGATTCTTAGTCACAACTCAATACCGAACATTTTCTTATGTTGAAATATCATTGAGTTATCGCTATATGTTAAACAATATGGACGCCAAGATCGTATTTCCGCGTTTTCTACATCAGCATTAAATCGCAACTTCTGCGGAAATACGCCATTTCACGCCCGGCTTATTTCCGCACTTCTGCCTTTTAGTGTTGCCCTGCATTAACTATAGTATATATATATAGTTGGTTGAATGGTTGCTTGAATGAATATATCGTTGAGGTAAAACCAAACCGGTTTATGTCCACTTTTATGTTTTTTTTGTTTTATTGCAGTTTCTCGGTTTTTGAACATAGCTCTTTCCAGCACTCCAGGTTTCAGCCTTTTATGTAATCAAATTCAAGGTGAAGCTATGGACATACTCCCAAATATCTCGCATACTTTGAAAGCAAAACTGGGCTATTTGCAATTCTGTGGACATAGCCTTTTTCTAGCTTGATAGTATAAATAGGTCTATGTCAAATGCTACCATAAATTATGGACATATCCCCCTTATTATGGAATCATGCCAAGGATCTATGTTCAATTTTCCATTCAGGTCATGATGCAAATTCAAAAAAAAAATGCAAAAGATTCAGTCCTTTCTATAGAATTGTAACCTATTTGAATTGCCAAACAACATTCGTGTGAAAATAACTTGTGCAGTGCACCTGAATTAATATGGTATGATAACTGGTGTATCATCGTGCATTCGTGTTATAAATTGCAAATCCTTCCTTTTCTGGTCAGGTGGTTAATGACCAGTCTGGTTGGCTGTCTTTAAATGTAGCAAACCTAGCAAACCTCGCAAACGTAGCAAACCTAGCAAACATCGCAAACCTCGCAAACGTAGCCAGTGCTTCCACTTTCAAATTTTCAATTTCCCTAAATTTAGTGTACAGTTTGCTTAAATTTCCCTAAATCAAACCTTGAAATTCCCTAAAAATTTCCCTAAAATAAAAGAACAAATATGTGTTGAAAAAAGGATAAAAAAACCAGGTTTCTATATGTAGCGACAGATAAAAAAACAACGAATGATAGATACACATGAGAATTTGATAAGCACACAAAAAATGAAACCCCAAAAGAATCTCGCTCAATCAACAGAAATTTTTAAAATTATTCAATTGTTTCGGGATCTGCTACTGCCACAATTATGCATTTACAATATACACAATTACAAACCAGCCAAAATTTTGTTCTGAGTTCTCTTGCTTCTTCATACTGTGTGAGCCATTTAATATCAATTCATTGATATTACAGAGAGAAAACTTTAATTTGTCTGTTGCGAGAGTAGTATGGTACAATTATAATATACAATATGAATAAGATAGCACCATAGCAATCTAGATATCACAACAGACAGGAAGCAACAAAAGAAATCAGTCATCGAGTCAGCTTCCCTGTTTTTAATGTGACAAATGTCAAGCATCGGCAAATTACGGTTTGTTATTTTGCTAGTTTCCCTTTTGTTACTTTGCTGTTCACTACATGTTTGTGCCAGCAATGAAAAATAAAATTGAAAAGAAATTAAAAATATAACAAGTTTTCTAAACTTCTTATTTTAAGGGCATTTTTAAAAATGAATTTTGATGTCAGAGAAGACTCCACCAAATAAAAAGTTACAACAAAATACAAGTGATACTTAAACAAACACGTTTTCAAAAATGGGCTGCCTAAAACACAATTTGAACTTTTGAAGGCACTTCGCAGCAGCCAGCTTCGATAAATTCTATACCGTAGCGAATCAGTGCAAGGCCATTTAAATTTTCAACTTTGTTGACTCCTGGCCATTTTTTTTTTTTCGCGCCAGGGTTGCCAACCTTTGAAAATATTTCCCGCCCAAACTGATCACTGAACCCGCCCAAAACCAGCCCAAACCCTTTTTTGACGTCATAATACAATTACACTTCCAAAATATTTTTGATAGACTCAATTCAATCATATATACTAATGTCTAACATATCTAGATCTTATAATTTACGCTGAAATTAGCATGTACCTGCAATAAAAGAACAATCAATGTGTAAAAATTGAGAGATAATTACATTGCAAACAAAATAACAAATATGTAACTTTACTAAACACGGGTCAGCACAGCAGGCACATTATGTCCAATTTTGACCAATTACACATTACCTACACGTTTATGATCATACATATTCACGCCAAACTTATCTAACAATTTCAGAGATTATTTTGCCCACTTTCTCATGGTAAACAATGCCTTGCTGTGAGCACAACAGCGTTAAGTAAAGCTTTGAAGGCCTACTGAACTTTTATGTGAACTTTCTTAATGAAAATAGAAAAATAATAAAACATTAGTTTATGCATCTCACTAGCACAAAATAAACTTGCCTTCTTTATGAGACTAATCTAATGGCTGACATGACAGCACTAGGGCAGCAACTTACAGCATTCTATACAACCTACATCAACCTAACCACAGTACATTTGAATCTCGACTACATTCTCTCCTTTTGATAAGTTTTAGCAATCTCACGTTGTTTTGAGACACATTATTCAAACCAGCCCAAAAAACCGCAACCCGCAACCTTCAAAAAAGTCCCGCAACTCAGGACGAAAACCAGCCCAATTGGGCGTGAAAACCGCAAGGTTGGCAACACTGCTCCTGACCTGAAAATTTCCTGCGAAATTCCAGTGTTTCAAAATAAAATTGAAGAACCTAAATTTAAAGATTTTTTTTTAAATTACCAGCCAAATTCTAATTTATAAAAAAAAATTGATTTCGTTTTGTAAAATTTAAATTTCCCTAAATATTTCCCTAAAACAAGCAATTCCCTAAAAATTTCCCTACAGCCAAAAATTTACTCCAAATTTCCCTAATTTAGGAAAATTTCCCTAAAAGTGGAAACACTGAACGTAGCAAACCTCGCAAACCACAAGGTTGCCAGATGGTATTTTTTATTGTATTCTTTTAAATTTCTTGGCGTTTTATTTATCGGGTGCATGTTTTTTAAAACCCTTTTGAACAAGTTACTTGTTTAGTGTTGATGTTGCAGAAGTTCTATTCTCATCTATAAAAAGATATCAAAATCTCTGCTTTGTTGGTTATGGTTAGTTTTGATATAAATACATTTAAAGCAATGCCTTTGCGATCAACATTTGTGAGATAGCCTATTGCAAGTTAATATTAACGCAATATTTGGTAGTCAGACATTCGGGAATCAGTACTCCATCCCTTAGTTAGACCATGCTTGGGTGAGTTCACTAATTACAGGTTTTCTAAAAACCGGGCTGCAGACGATAAATAAAACTTAACTTTTGCAGACGACCGTAGTTCCAGCCCTGGGCTACGCAGTGTGACACAAAACGAATAAGTGCCTAATGACAAGTTTTTGTGTGTGTTTAGAAAGTAAAGGATATTTTGTGAACGAAACCGGTTTTTCCAAGGTTTGGTCATTTGAAGTGTGTTTAAAATACCTATATGCTTTGGCTCTTTTTTGGGCTGCTTGCAAAAAAAATGGTTTGTTTTTGGGATTGGTTTGAAACGTGGTTTGGTTGGGTAATTTTGTGGAATCTGGCAACTCTGCAAGGTTTGCTTCTTTAAAGGGGCAGTAAACCCCAAACCATACTTTTCGATTTTTTTGTTTGTAAGTGCTCTAGACATGTATAATAAGTAGTTGTCGTTGAAATTTTCCCTTAATTTTATTGCGTTTCCTTTGTAGGGCCGTTTTAGTTAGCCCTTAGTTTCAGAGCGACGCGTGCTCACTGAACCGTGCGATAATCACGTGTGACGTCATGAGAGTACTAGCCGATCTTATGTTCGCGCAAGATGCATTGTAAGCAAGTGTTCGTAGCGTCGTTTCCAACAAATACAATGAACTACATGTATTTATGTCGATTGTAAGCGGCTTAGTAGTTGATAAAATGAACACTGAAAGTAACTACCTTTCGACAAGTACCATATTAGTTTGTAAAGAACTAGGTCAAGAAGATTCTTAAGACCTCTAGTATAGCTTACTGTACTGTCTGTACATGTACAAAATTCACTCTCTCTGTGCACACAAAAAAGCTTTTTTCAAAGCAGACTTTGAATTCTGACTTTTTATTTCAAATCAGGATATTTAAATCCAACATATTCGCCGCTATCTTGATTTGAAAATTTCGACCTAATTGCCGAAACGACGCATGACGGCAGAGGCACACGGATTGAACGTCCAAGGTAACCCCAGATCCAGCGAACAAACTGTCTATAGGCAATGTGCCTATAACGTCTGTAAAAACAACTTTTGGTTACATTTACTCTTGTTACGGTAACTCCTTCAAATTCAAAACAACTTTTTAAATGGCCGCGAGTGTTGTATGTGCCGATTCGATGGGAGACGGCCATGGCCGCAAATTTTTCTTGACTTGGCAATGGAAGCATGTACATTGTACACTGTACAGCCAAATACAACTTGTATTGTTTCAGTGAAATAGCTTAGCATCAATAAATCATCATCACGTTGTTGCTTTCTGGGCGAAGTTGGCCCGTTTACGAGCAGTTTTGAGAAAAGTACACATAATAGCAAATCAGTCGCTTTTTTACATTGATTCAACGTCTGCAGACGTTGAATCAATGTAAAAAGCGACTGATTTGTTATCTGGGTATGTTCACACTGAAACGACCATTTATTAGGTTTAAATGAAGTAAGAGACGAAGTACATCTGCAAAACACAAGCCAACAATATAAAACGAACCAATTAAATCAGTCTCACACGATCAGAACTTAAAGTAACAAAAGTCCCTTTTACTGAACACAGCAAGAAAAGCTCTTATGAAAATGGGCTTGCAGAGAAAACAATCAATGGAAAGCGCGCCGAGCAGAGAAACTATAACGTACAAACATACGTAAAATAAACGTAAATTTGTTACAAGACACACTGGCTTTTCAATGAGTCATGTAAAAGAAGCTGGATTTGCTAGATAAAGTATAAAATGTACTGGCTGAAGTCCATACCTGAAGAAGTTGCAAATCCACTATTTTATTCAATCTTGTGTCCATGATCGTGTATGTGCCGTGCTTCCCACAATGTCCAGGAGAATCTACCCTTCCATCTCCTGCTAACATGAGGTCAATACCATCACCTTCCAATTGTTGAAGTACAGTGTTCTGCTCAATGACATATTAAAAATTCTTATCAATGACACTATTTTAAAGAAAAGATTGAGCACTTTCGTTTACAGTATGTGTGTGTTTCCATACATCAGGAAGCATTCATAAAATATCTATAACAAATATATCATTGTTTACAAACTTCTATTTGAATAAGTTTATACTGATGAAGCCACACTTGTGTGGCGAAAGCTCTGTATTTAAATAAACCGATTCTTCTGATTTGGTGTGATATTGTTTACTTTATTTAAAATGTTTTGTCACACCGTGCATCCCAGTGGATCATCAGTTAAATTATAGGAAAATTTGATGAAAAGTTTAGGAACGAAGTTTTGTTTTGGAATTTTACAAACTTACCCCGGCTTTTCACTACGTTCATTGGTAGACACCTCCGAAAATGTATTTATTGAGAAATTTGGATAGTGCATTTCATTATCTTCAAAAGATATGTCTTGCAAAGCCATTCTTGCTTTTTTGGAAGTGAAAGTAAGGTAATCTGGTGGAATTCATTTTCTTTCTTGCAAGTTGCAGGTCACACCTACAGATTGTGTTAATATCAGGGCATTAGCCTGAGTTGCTGCAATAAACATATTCCAAATCAAGCAAAGCAACTTTTACAGTATTATTTGGCATCACTTCTCTTTCCAAAGCTATTAAAATGTACACTAAACTGTTATTTCATAATATGTCATTGGTCACAGCGGTAAACCATAATCTCTTCTTGGGAAAATTTTAACATAAAGTTCCCTAATCCGTTCGTCTGTATATAATGACCGAAGAAACACACACTTGAACTTCTTTTCAAACAGTGTATTCCTGTAAAATTAGCCCGAGGCTACCGAAAACGAGGGGGTGCAACGCCTACACCACTTAAACTGTCACTACACAACAGATTACTTGGATAAAAGACGGAACTTTTGTCCAGCTAGCAAGCACTAAGCCAACAGTTAAATGTGCGGCCAACTTTCAAACAATCATTTTACGAATGACCAGAATAGATATCAATATCTCAAATTCACGTAGAAAGTAACTGTGACGCAATAAATGAAAGACAATTATGAAGTCATTCCAACAGGTGTTTAAAACTGATGTAATATTTCCTGTTTAAACAGGCCCAAACAAGTCCAAACAAGTTTGACACAAGTCTATGAACGATGGTGCAATTTTGGCACATTTTCTAGCAACTTCCATGACGTAATATTCAGTAGACTTGAACGGTTTTATATGACGTTTGATTTGTGCAGAGATTGGCCGTAACATAGCGGCCCCTAGTTATGACAGTCTAACATGGCATAACTAAAAAAGAATTGAAGGACAATCGTGAGCCAATGAATAAAACACACGATACACAAATTTTTTGAATCACTCACGTTTAAGTTAATACGCAAATACAAAGGGCATGCAAAGAATGAACAGCAATAAGAATAAACACGACGATACATGAACTTGGTACCATAGGTACACGCTAAAATGACGCTATATACAATAGTTGCGATAATAACCGACTGTTCCGGGCTCAGACAAAGGTCGACCACCGCAGACAAAACCAGGCTCAAACCCTAACACTTAGGTGTTCTTTACGGGGGCGAGGCACGAAATATCCCTCAACACGTAGTCTACTTTTACTTTCCCCGCACTCTCATCATAGTTGCAGACGGCAACTTTGGCTCTACGAACCACAGGCTTCCCTTTCCTAATTTGTGGAACTACCTCATGCACCCTCCCAAGTTGATACTTCCCACGTTTACCAATGTCTTGGAGAGAACCTACCACTACAAGTTGACCAAGCTCCAAATTCTCGGCCATTTTTAGCCATTTTTTCCGGCCCTGAAGACCTGGCAAGTAAAAATCGATCCATTTATTCCAAAACTGCTGAGAAAGTGACAAATTGAACCGATAATCTCTTCTTAGTTGGTCACGATCATGTGGTTGCCCAACAGCACTGTATGGGTCTAAGTATGGGGTCAAAAGTGAGGCAGGGGTGATGACAGTAAAATCCCTAGGGTCGTCACTCAAAGGAACCAAAGGGCGTTCGTTCACGATCCGAACGGCACTGCTGGTGTACATAAGCAGTTCAATAAAATTGGGCTTACGTATCGAAGAGTCCAAAATGTGAAAAAAGTATTTGGTCACATCAGCCATGAAACCAAATCTTTCAAGCCGAAATCTAGCCAAGACATCTGCCAGAGGGTTTAACAAGTCAGACAAGTCAGGGCAAGAAGACATTACATCATTTACACAAGTTCCTCGAAATTCAGACTTGCCATCGTAAACAATACGCTTTTTTAATTGTGACGTCACAAAGTATGGTAAATACCATTCAAATCCCTTGACATTTCCTGCTTCACCAGCACGCTCAATATAGCCATTAGATTTAAGATCTTTCATGGTGTCAGTAAGGAAATCACGAAGTTCAGGTTGTTTTAAAGCCTTCTTTCTTAAAGCAGCAGCTCTATCTGACGCCAACACAAAATTGTTAGGTAGATCAATATCTTCCTTCAACGGAACAGGTATCTCAAATCGACCATCTTTCAACTCAATATTCGGTTCGACAAGTTCTCTAGCCAAAATATCATTGCGAGACAATTCACAGGTTTCATTTTGCAAAGTCAAATCCTGAATGACTTTATTCAGGTCTGCTATTTCCATATCGCGAGACTCAATTTTACGCTCAAAGCCAGAGATGACATCCGACTCTGAAGACGTCTGCACTCTGCACACTTTAGCAACGCTTTCAACTAAGGGTGACTTACCACCACAAGCCAACCAACCGAGAGGAGTGAGCAAAGCATGTGGTTCACTACGATTGTCACCAACACGCTCTTCTTTTGCACACATCAAATAAGCGTTGTCGTTGCCAATCAGTACATCTACAGTACTACAATCATTCAAATGAAACATATTCACGTCATGAAAATGACGGAAACCACTTAAATCTTGTTTATGGGGTAAAGTTTTAACATCGTCAGCCCAAGCTGGGTTAACCACCGAGGTTATATCACAAAACAGTTCATCAGTCTCTAACGACTGGATGTTGAGTTTAACAAGGTCAGCACAAGTAGGTTTCTGACCAGCCAGAGTATCTATTTTAAACGACGCTTTATCATACGGTTTAAGACCAAGTTCGCACACCAAGTCACTCGAAACAAAGGTCAACTGCGAACCAGGATCATGCTGACAATACACCAACTTCGATTTGCCAGTCATTGGATTCAAAACACGAGCAGCAGTAACGCGGTTAAAGGCTGCTTTAACATTTCCAATCTTAACGTTACGCACAGGAACTCTGGCACCAGCCTCATCTTTACCGACCAAATCCAGAGAATCACGTGACGTCACATAAAAATCATGCAGAAGAAAATAGTGTTTCCTATCGTTGGTAGGTCCACACTTACGACAGTTATTTGCATGATTACAGTCTCTAACCATATGCTGGCGCAAACAATTCAAGCATTTGCCAGCTTTCACAATGACATCTCTCCGATCTTTAGGTGTCAAGCGCAAAAATTCTTTACAATTAGACAAAAAATGATATTCAACTTGACCACGTGATGAACAACAAAAACATGCCGGTATGTCACTACGTCTGGCCACACCGCCGCGCGGTGCGCCAACAGCAGTCGAGTACTGCGAACTCCCTGAAATCACATTATCATGGGGTTTTACCGACGTCTGCCTAACCGGACATGAAGGCAATTTTCCTTTGCCAAACTTTTTAAATTGCTGCGACTCACCAGAATCGCCCATTAGCATAATGCTAAAATCAGTCGACTTGCGCGTTTCCTCTCGTACTACAAATTCAAACAAACTCTGAAAGGTAGGTTCCTCAGTGCTACCATACTGATCACCTAAAAAGTCAAGATAACGCTGCTTAGCGTCAAACGGGAGTCGCTTAGCCAAATCCAAAACAAAACGTCCTTCTAATTTATCACGCTGAACATAAGCTTTCGCGTAAAGCAAACACTGCGACAATTCATCTTTAAACTCTTTCAAATCACTGGAAGAGATAGAAGTCAATTTGCTACCATAGCGATACTTTCTAATTTCTGGTTCTGCGAAAAGACCTCCACGAACTCCAAAACGTTGGGACAAGCGAGCTAACGACATTTCTATCCTGTCTTCCTCTGACAAGCCAGGAGTGTCAGAAACCAAATTAGCAATCGTTTGTGCAGCTGTTCTAACACAAGCTGCTTGCAACAAAGTCAAACGAGTTCCCTTAAAGGGCGAAGCTGCCATCAAGGTCGTAACACGATTTTTAAAGAAGACAAATGGCATATTATTACCATCGTAACCAATCAAGGCCGCCTTATCGAAGAACGTCCTACTATTTTGGTATTCAAAAAAGCAATTCTGCTGTTGAGAACTCGATTTAGCGGGAGAAGACAAGCTATATCCCTTAAGGGGCTGAGTGGGCTCAGTCACATGCACAGCCTGATCACGATCCTCAAACACGTTAAAATCAGGAGACACGATACGCCTCTCACAACCACCTAAATTACGTGTAGCTGGGCGATCAGCAACTAGCGGCGCAGAAAACTTTGAAGGGGGCAAAGCATTACTGCTAATGGCGGCCCCGTGACCTGTACGCTCTGGGGGAGGAGTTCGGTTGTAATTTGCAGACCTTGGCTCTACAGCCTTCGTAAGACCCTTAGCCGCGGCCCCGAGACCTCCTGAAACAGCTGGAAAACATGTGGATTGTACAGGTCCACTTACAGATTGAACAGGCGTCTGGAAAAGGTTAGGTAAATTAAACTGCGATTGATGTTCACTTCTGGAATGCCTAGAAGAGCCTTTCCTAGAGCTACGCCGGGAGCCCAACTCAGAACGATATTCAGCTAAAACTACCTCTTTACGTTGTTCGGCCCTCAACTGAGCGTCTTTGAGTGCGAACTCAGCAGCTCTAGCTTCGGCTCTCGCGGCGGCCTCAGCAGCTCTCGCTTCGGCCTCAACTCGTATGGTCTCAGCTCTCGCTATGGCCTCAGCAGCTCTTGCTTCGGCCTCGGCTTGGATCTGGAGCTCCTCTCGTCTTAGCTGTAGGTTAATTTGTGCAACTATCCGTGACGAGCTCTCAGACATCCTAGTGCTTACATTTGAGGCGCTATCCTCAGGATGTATGTCAGCATCTAACCTATCTGAGAAATCACTTTCTTTTTGTTCGAAGTTATTTTTTAACGAGTTAAATTCGGGATCTACCCTATCACGAAGTTCTGCCAAGATTGCAGAGTTAACAATTTTACTCAAAAGAGCATGGAAATGCCTTAATTCCTCTTCTAAAGTAGATAAGTTAGATCTAAAAATTAACAGTTCCTGCTTATCACTCAAAGAACCTAGGGCCACAGAAAGTTTCCCAATTTGAGTCAAAATATCCCGTCTAAGATGCCGGGCCTCTCGAACTGACTTAGCCTCATCGTTAATGGGTCCCTCCCCAGAATGGCCTGCCCGACCGCAAAGAACATCATCAGGCTTAAACTCAGTCGAGTCGACGGCGGTCGAGTCCCTGTCACCACCGAGTGTAGACATATCAAATGTTAGGGCTAAATTTAACAATTAAAAAATTAAGTTACACAAACACACAAAATACAGTAGTTATAAAAAACTTAACTGCAAAGACCGTAAAAATACAAAAAAGAATTTAAATGCACGATACCGTAGCTGTACGAGTATGAAGTTCTAAAGTCCACAAAACTTGCTTGGATTCTTCCACTTGAATCTTCAAGCACAGATGGATTGCCTTTAATCTTCTTTCTTGCCAATAAATGTCAAAGTTATTTTTCTTCTGTACCAAACTGAGAAGAAATGTCTTTACTTTTCTTTACTTCTTTAGACTACCAACCAATAAGATCTTCTTTTATTATTTCTTTGCTTCTAAGTGCTTCTTGGCCTACCAACTAACTAACTTCGTCTTTTATTTTTTGCTTCTAAGTGCTTCTGTGCCAAACACTAGACAGAGAATCGTCTTTTATTTTTTTATGCTGCCTGTGCTTCCGTACAAACACTAGCCAGAGAATCGTCTTTTATTTTTTGCTTCTAAGTGCTTCTGTGCCAAACACTAGACAGAGAATCGTCTTTTATTTTTTATGGTCACAGCGGTAAACCATAATCTCTTCTTGGGAAAATTTTAACATAAAGTTCCCTAATCCGTTCGTCTGTATATAATGACCGAAGAAACACACACTTGAACTTCTTTTCAAACAGTGTATTCCTGTAAAATTAGCCCGAGGCTACCGAAAACGAGGGGGTGCAACGCCTACACCACTTAAACTGTCACTACACAACAGATTACTTGGATAAAAGACGGAACTTTTGTCCAGCTAGCAAGCACTAAGCCAACAGTTAAATGTGCGGCCAACTTTCAAACAATCATTTTACGAATGACCAGAATAGATATCAATATCTCAAATTCACGTAGAAAGTAACTGTGACGCAATAAATGAAAGACAATTATGAAGTCATTCCAACAGGTGTTTAAAACTGATGTAATATTTCCTGTTTAAACAGGCCCAAACAAGTCCAAACAAGTTTGACACAAGTCTATGAACGATGGTGCAATTTTGGCACATTTTCTAGCAACTTCCATGACGTAATATTCAGTAGACTTGAACGGTTTTATATGACGTTTGATTTGTGCAGAGATTGGCCGTAACAGTCATATTATAGAGTCAAAGTTTCTTACCTTTCGCCGTACTCATTGGCTTCAAGGCAGCTTGGCATCCTTTTGATGAACAAGCACGGAAATCTAACACGTTATATTGTGTTACAGCATCACAAGTAACCATTTCTGTTTGGCATGACTTCGGCTTTTTTAAAAAATTTTCTCTCGATCTTTTCAGGGTACGAATTGAGGGTAGAAATTGTTCAGGGTACGAATTTGGGTGCATCCCTAGCCAGTAACTGAAAAAGAAAACAACAATGTATATATGAAGGAACATTTTTTGTTAATGCACTTGGTGAATTATACATGGGATGTTCTAAAAGCGCATGTAGCTGGGAATCCCTATACCAGCAGGCAGCATACATATTGTAAACTTATAGAAAACAATTTCTCAAGGATGCTACTTCACTACTTATGTACGGTACTTTATAACAATCATGTAGTAATATAATTGTTAGCTTAAAATTACCTCAAGAACTTGCCGCTTCCTAGCAGCCGGTCGCATGGATAAAGTGGAATTTTGTTGTTGAGTTATCTCTCCACTGGACTTTGAATCCAACGGTTGCAAAGTTGTTGAAATGTTTTTGTTGGGAAAAATTGAAGGGTATGCATTAAGGTTTAAATTGAGACGTGTGGCATGACCCATGTCAAATTGAAAAAGATTTTGAAAATCTGTTTCCTTGAAATGGAGTCGCCATATTGTGCTGAACTCTGTTGATCCTGGCCACACTCTTGTGGTGTTTACAGACTTGTTCCATTTCTTTTTTATGGTACGATTTTTTGGAAAATGGAACAAAGAAATTTTATCAGTAGCCTAGAAGAACTGCCAGATGAACAGTTATAAACGGCACAACACACCGATTTGGCATGATGAGTACCAAATTGTAACAGGTTTAGCTTAGTTTACTCACACAGCACTGGGAAAGAATGCATATTGAGATATAGGCCTACTTGTCTAGACAATACACAATCACAAATTGAAATACATGAGTAAATACTGAGACTGGTAGGTAGGCCTATCGTGCACACAGCACAGGAAACAGCACTGACTAATCATGAAGTAAAAAATAAATGCAAATCTCTGCAAACCTTGACTGTCTAAATCTCCTGCTGTTAAATACCATCAAAACTATGCAAACACTGCAAGGTCTAGCCCAAAATCTTTAGGTTAAACGTCCAATAAAACGTTTAGTGTAGTCTGTAAAATGATGTAAGCTAGCACCAAGGCTACAATAAACTAAATCTGAACTTCAATTGTAACTTGGAATAATCTTATCCACTGCTGCAAACGCATGCCACACCTAAAGCAAGCAAAATATTTCTCCAGTAGTACTCGCATGACGTCACCCGAGAAAAATTTTTATTTCGACAACAGTTCGCGCGGTGTGTGTTTGAATTACAAAACCAAAACTTTGTTTTAAGATTGCGTGAGAACAAATGAGTATTTTTTCATAAAAACAAGTGCAACGTGTTTTTGAATATCCCCTTTATGTATTTCAACTCTCAATTTGCATTTGAAAATGGGGTTGTCTGCCCCTTTAAATGTAGCAAACCTAGCAAACCTCGCAAACCTCACAAGGTTTGTACATTTGTACAATTACGGGAAAATATTTTTTGTGTTATGAGGTTTTCTCAGCGGGCGTCTTTAAATGTCGCAAACTCCGAAATCCTCGCAAAGCTTGAAAAGGTTTCTGCATTTGAAAGCCTACCGCAATAGGTTTTCATAGTCTCCCTAAAGAAGATAGATTTAGACTAGCAGCAAGTAATGATAAGGTTGTCTGTAGTCTAGGCCTATCTATTTGGTGCAAACTATGAACAGTTGAAAACCTCATCGGCCATCAATTGTAGAAATCTTTCTCAAGATTTGCGGGTTTGCTAGGTTTGCTATATTTAAAGAAGCAAACTTTGTAAAGTTGCCAGATTCCACAAAATTACCCAGCTAAAAACACATTTCAAACCAATTTTTTTTGCAAGTACCGTAGCCCAAAAAGGATCCAAAGCATATAGGCATTTTAAACACACTTCAAATGACCAAAACGGACAACACTAAAAGGCGGAAATACGGAAGGCGGAAATAAGCCGGGCGTGGAATGGCGTATTGTCCGCAGAAGTAGCGATTTAATGCCGATGTAGAAAAGGCGGAAGTACGATCTTGGCGTCCATATTGTTTAACATAGCGATAACTTTATCATGAAAGAATGAAATGTTGCAACAATTGCATTTTGCTTCTAAAAAATAAAAAGGATGGTGCAATATTTCAAATGCAGTCCTCAATGACAATTTTGTGAATATACTTTATGACAAAAAGCAAATATATGAGATTTCATAATTGTATACATATTTTTATTTGGTTGAGTTTATTGCTTACTCAAAAGCTTGCCTAATGTGACGCATTTGGAAGTGTTGTTTTGTCATAATAAATTAAAATCGTTGTTTAACTCTAGGCCTACTTGTACTTTACTATCGTTTCAACTTTATAAAATATCTTCTCTCTGGCTATGACAACCATTCTTTTGTACTGTACACTGTAACACTGCACATGCCAAACTTGTGTTTTCACCATTGCATTTAGTGCATGGCTGCATGCTTGCGTCAACAGTATCAAAAAAATTGAATCGAACTGCCACAAAAAAAAGAAATGTAATTATGCATTTTCTCTCCGCTCAAATTTGGAAACAATACCGCACTTCAAATAAAATACAATTAAAACAACCAAAGCTATCATTGACGTCACAATTGCTTCCAAATCATACTTTTAATAATAATTATAGTATTACCAGAATCAAACAATTTAATCACCTCACAATTGCTTTCAAACAATATCTTTCAACGATATTTCAACATAAGAAATACTTCACTGTTGACTTGTGGCTAAAATTCGCAATTTTGCATTTTTCCTATAGGCCTATTAAAGAATTCCTTCAAATATTCGAAATTTACTCCAATAACTGTGGAATTAAAACAATTAAAATATTTAATAGCATCACAATTGCTTCTAAATAATATTTTTCAATGATAATTCAACGTAAGAAAATGTTCGGTATTGCGTTGTGGCTAAAAATCGCATTTCCGCCTTTTTCCTATTTCAATGGATTCCTTTGAATTTCTAAAATTTACTCAAATAACTGTGGAATTAAAACAGTCAAAGTATTTAATGACCTCACAATTGCTTCTAAACAATATCTTTCAATGATATTTCAACATAAGAAAATGTTCGGTATTGAGTTGTGGCTAAAAATCGCACTTCCGCCTTTTTCCTGTTTCAATGAATTCTCTTTAAACTTTCGAAATTTACTCCAATAACTCTAGAATTAAAACAGTCAAAGTATTTAATGACCTCACAATTGCTCTAAATAATATCTTTCAATGATATTTCAACATAAAAAAATGTTCGGTATTGAGTTGTGGCTAAAAATCGCACTTCCGCCTTTTTCCTGTTTAAATAAATTCCTTTCAATTTGTAAAATTTACTCCAATAACTGTGGAATTAAAACAATTAAAATATTTAATAACCTCACAATTGCTTCTAAACAATATCTTTCAATGATATTTCAACAAAAGAAAATGTTCGGTATTGAGTTGTGGCTAAAAATCGCACTTCCGCCTTTTTCCTGTTTCAATGAATTGCTTTGAATTTCTAAAATTTACTCAAATAACCGTTGAATTAAAACAGTCAAAGTATTTAATGACCTCACAATTGCTTCTAAACAATATCTTTCAATGATATTTCAACATAAGAAAATGTTCGGTATTGAGTTGTGGCTAAAAATCGCATTTCCGCCTTTTTCCTGTTTTAATGAATTCTCTTTAAACTTTCGAAATTTACTCCAATAACTCTAGAAATAAAACAGTCAAAGTATTTAATGACCTCACAATTGCTTCTAAATAATATCTTTCAATGATATTTCAACATAAAAAAATGTTCGGTATTGCGTTGTGGCTAAAAATCGCACTTCCGCCTTTTTCCTGTGTAAATAAATTTCTTTAAATTTTCGAAATTTACTCCAATAACTGTGGAATTAAAACAATTAAAATATTTAATAACCTCACAATTGCTTCTAAACAATATCTTTCAATGATATTTCAACATAAAAAAATGTTCGGTATTGCGTTGTGGCTAAAAATCGCACTTCCGCCTTTTTCCTGTTTCAATGAATTGCTTTGAATTTCTAAAATTTACTCAAATAACCGTTGAATTAAAACAATCAAAGTATTTAATAACCTCACAATTGCTTCTAAACAATATCTTTCAATGATATTTCAACATAAAAAAATGTTCGGTATTGCGTTGTGGCTAAAAATCGCACTTCCGCCTTTTTCCTGTTTAAATAAATTCCTTTAAATTTTCGAAATTTACTCCAATAACTGTAGAATTAAAACAATTAAAATATTTAATAACCTCACAATTGCTTCTAAACAATATCTTTCAATGATATTTCAACATAAGAAAATGTTTGGTATTGAGTTATAGCTAAAAATCGCATTTCCGCCTTTTTCCTGTTTCAATGAATTCTCTTTTAACTTTCGAAATTTACTCCAATAACTCTAGAATTAAAACAGTCAAAGTATTTAATGACCTCACAATTGCTTCTAAATAGGCTAATATCTTTCAATGATATTTCAACATAAAAAATGTTCGGTATTGAGTTGTGGCTAAAAATCGCACTTTCGCCTTTTTCCTGTTTAAATAAATTCCTTTAAATTTTCGAAATTTGCTCCAATAACTGTAGAATTAAAACAATTAAAATATTTAATGACCTCACAATTGCTTCTAAACAATATCTTTCAATGATATTTCAACATAAAAAAATGTTCGGTATTGAGTTGTGGCTAAAAATCGCACTTCCGCCTTTTTCCTGTTTAAATAAATTCCTTTAAATTTTCGAAATTTACTCAAATAACTGTGGAATTAAAACAATTAAAATATTTAATAACCTCACAATTGCTTCTAAACAATATCTTTCAATGATATTTCAACATAAGAAAATGTTTGGTATTGAGTTATAGCTAAAAATAGCATTTCCGCCTTTTTCGTGTTTCAATGAATTCTCTTTTAACTTTCGAAATTTACTCCAATAACTCTAGAATTAAAACAGTCAAAGTATTTAATGACCTCACAATTGCTTCTAAATAATATCTTTCAATGATATTTCAACATAAAAAAATGTTCGGTATTGAGTTGTGGCTAAAAATCGCACTTCCGCCTTTTTCCTGTTTAAATAAATTTCTTTAAATTTTCGAAATTTGCTCCAATAACTGTGGAATTAAAACAATTAAAATATTTAATGACCTCACAATTGCTTCTAAACAATATCTTTCAATGATATTTCAACAAACTAAAATGTTCGGTATTGAGTTGTGGCTAAAAATCGCACTTCCGCCTTTTTCCTGTTTCAATGAATTCCTTTGAATTTGTAAAATTTACTCAAATAACCGTGGAATTAAAACAGTCAAAGTATTCAATGACCTCACAATTGCTTCTAAACAATTTTTTTCAATGATATTTCAACATAAAAGTAGGTTCAGTGGTGAGTTGTTGTTAAAAATCGCATTTCCGCCTTTTTCCGGTTTAAACAAATTCCTTTAAATTTTCGAAATTTACTCCAACAACCGTGGAATTAAAACAGTCAAAGTATTTAATGACCTGTCTGCCCTGTCTAAGTACCAAAGGATCAGCCAACAGTCTCAATATTATATTAGAAATCGATTTCATGAGAGGCCGCAGCCCTCACATCGTCAGTCTATAGCAGTGGTTCCCAACCTTTTAGATCTTGCGGCACCCTATCAAAGAGATAAATAGTCGGCGGCACCCTGGCACAACTGGATCAATTATATGAGGTTTCTGTATTTCAAATAACTGTATAAAATAACACAGAAGTGATTACCGATACAGTATTTTCTATGTCGGCAAGCCCGGCGGCAAACATATCACAAATTCTTCTACAAATGGTATTATTTGACAAGGGAATCTTTTTTTATTTCTTCCTCGGCCTTATTTCCGAGCATTGTTTTCACAATTGCACTGCATGCAGGAAGGATAATGCTCTCCGCTTCGGTGTGAGGCTTTGAGTTTTTAGCAATAGTTTCTGCTACTAAATAACTGGCCTCGAACTTTGGTAGATATATACTGTAGGCCTACTTCGAAAATTTGCGTAAACGCCTGGCTTTGCTGTTTTCTCTCAAGACTCTCTCAAAATGTATTCGAGGTTTATAAGAAAGATGTCCATGTTTTTTTAGTGAAGTGTCTGTTCAATTTTCTTGGCACCATGGCTTCGTTTGACAATTTTTGTTTACATGTAAGACACTCTGGTAGAGGTTGTGCTTATGGTCACCATATCAAGTAAAGCCTATAATCAAATAACTGTCACAGAAGACCAAAGACCAGTCTTTTTTGCTTTCTTTTTGCTTGTACTTCCTACTCCTACATCATGATCGACATCAATCAATCAATCAATCAATCAATCAATCAATGTTTTATTTGTCAGTAACAGGAACATAGGTACATGTTTGAAATATGCAATATACACAGTACAAAAGTTACACAGGTTCCCATACCGACAGGGAGACAACGAGACGACCATACGGTCTACTAGTCAATTGCCACCCTACGGAAATTACGATTTTGCCATTTAAAATAAGCTTACAAGAGAAAAATAATAATTGAAACGTTCCCGCGCTTCAATAACAGCATATGCACAAAAAAAAACAAAACATATTGATGATAACGTAGGCCAAAACACAAAATTCCATGAAGCAAGCAGAGAATAATAAAGTTTTCGAAGCAACTGACAAGTTGGTTTCCATAACATATCACTTACGATGCACTGTAGCTTTGTAAAATTAACGTTTTGATCTCTTTTTTGAAACAATGAAATGATAAGTTTTTTAGCCTACTTGGAACCTCTGACCAGAGCATTGGTCCCAATACCTGCATGGACTTCTTGCCAAATTCTGTGTTTGATCTGTTTATAAAATAATTGTTGCCTGTTTGATATCTTGTGTTATGCTGATGAATAGATGAAGCATTTGTAAATAAATCACAATACGTAGACATCAACATGATCGACTTTCTTTTCTGTGTAATAAATTTCTCCATCATAAGTAAGTTATAAAGAACAAATTAATTATAACTTAGCCTTTTCTCGATTAGCTATGTATCGTGCTTGCATTTGCAGGTATCCCCATGCAAAAGTTTTCAATTTTATTTCGCAAACAATCCTGTTCTTAGGTTCGCAAACAATCTTGCTATTTTATAATCCTGCTGGGTCACACAATCCGATAATCCATCACTGCAATTTGATTTTGTGCGCCTTGAAACGTAAAATAAAATCATGAAACAGGGCAATAATGATGCGTTTCAAACGTTTTAATGGAAAGAACAGCAACGAGTCAAAATCTCTTTCAAGTTGTTTTTCCTGGGCGAGAAAACAAAGGCTTACCGCGGATTAGACTTTAAATAAATTGCGCACTTAGCGAGTTAAAGTTAAAATAAAGAATGGGCCCCAGTATTGCAATATCTCGCGGCACCCTTGAGTATTGCAATTGGCACCCCAGGGTGCCGCGGCACCCCGGTTGGGAACCACTGGTCTATAGTATGAAACAAGTTACGGTTCGTGCAAAGATAACAAAAATATACGCACTATGACGTAATAAGAATAAAACAAAGGCGTGAATGCCACGGGAATGCATAGTAGTGGAGTCAACACTATAGGTCAAAAGTAAATAAATAATTGGTAGAAAATAGACGAATTATTTCACTGCAGGTAAAATCATGGATTGAATATTGATGGTGGCTTTGATCTTGTGAAGCCATTTGTCCTCACAAGCATCAAGCCGGTCTAAACTAGGTTGTTCAAGAAAAGTAACACTGAAACAGTTGGACAGAGGCGGCTTATTGCTCAGATCATGGAAATTGGCGAAATGCTTAAGTAAAGCTGCACTGTCATTATTTTTAGAGAGGTCAAATTTATTCCAGATATTACGATGGCCTGTCCAACGAACAGAAAATTTATTCACAGTTTGGCCGACGTACTGTTCCTTACATACGTTACAAGTTGCTACATAAATACCATAGTTACTACAATCTAATTGTTGCTTGAGTTTAAAAACTTTATGGGGGGTGTTCAAAACATTAGTAGCCTATGTTGGATCATTGAAATATTGTGTGAGCCGAAATTCCCACAAAAGGGCGCAGTGTCGGCAGGGTCTAGAAGACCCGCATAGTTCCGACTGTACTGTATCTTTCGACAACTTTTTATAATTGGTCAGCTTATTACCAATGGTTTTAGGTCTGGCATACGTAACCATGGCATTCGGTTTTAATTGTTTTTCTTTTTCTGTAAGTTTCAACAATTTGGGGAATGCTGTAGCTAATGCAATGCGGTTCTTTTTATTATTTTCAAGTTTTTTGGTGTTGAATCTATCTTTCCAGTTCGAAGCAAGTGCAATTACATCGGATGTCATGTCTTCAGGGAAGTCGGATCTGAGTGCTCTATCTTTTAGACGCTGAAGGCTAGATAGGAAGTCCTCGTCGCATTCGTTCAGATGGCGTAGCCGCAAGGCTTCGCTGCAAACGATTGACTTGAAAGTCGTCAATGGATGATGCGAGGTGCCATTGATGAAGCAGCGATCTAGCGCAGTACTTTTGACAAAATCTTTTGTCACAAACTTGAACTTTGTATTATGACTGATGCAATGGTTGACATCCAGAAATTCCACTGTGTCTGAGTCTTGCGTAGTGTCGGTTTGCCGGAATGTAAGATCTAAATCAAATTTTGCGAAGCTTTCTCTCAGTGCGGATTTGATTGAGTTTGTAGTAGTTGTACCAATTGATATCCAAATAATGTCATCGATGAATCTTTTAAATACACAAGCTTCTTGCAGGATAGTTTTTGAAGCTTGAAGGATGTAATGTACGGTGATGTTCGCCAGGGAAACGCAATGATTGTCACCTGTGACAATCCCATCAATTTGGGTGAAGAAGTTTTCCCCATACTGGGTTACAACATTATTCATGCAAAATTCATTTAACTGAATAATTGTTTTTCTAGCTTCTGCAGGATAGGTAGTCTGCGTTGCAAGTGCGTTTTTCAAGGCTTCATTGACTACACTGCGTTTAAGTGACGGGTACAGCGCTTTGACATCTGCTGCGACAATGTAGAGTGTTGACGTTTTTAAACAATCTTCAATGGTGCCTACTGTTTTGGTTTGCCAAGCCATCAGTTCTTTTATGTAGTGTTTACTGTCTCGGCAGTATTCGTTCGGTTGTGTTTGACAAAATGTTTTACTGATTGGTCCTAAAAGTTCTTCCAGAAAGGCGGTGGCACGTGACGTTGTAATCATACCTGCGGATTGGAGTAACCGGACAGGGATATCTTGGATGGAGATAGTGGATAGTTTATTCGGTTCAATTTTGTGTGTCTTGAAAAGTAGATAACAATAGGCAGTAGGCTACAATTGTTTCGGAAATGTTTGGCTTGTAGTCCAGTGGCTCTGTGGTAGAAAGACCCTCTCAGTTTGAGACCAGTCGTGTGGAATAATACCTTATCATCAATTACACCAGTCTTATGCAAAGAGGTAAGAGCTTCCTCGCAGTAGCGCCGAATGCTGTCCATGTGTTTATCAATGGTATTCGAATTGAAAGGGAGGTTTTCGAACTGTTGCAGTTGGTTTTGCAAAATTTGGTCGTAATTCTTGTAACCTATTATTATCACTTTTCCATCTTTGTCTGACTTGCAAATAACGATTTTTTTTGTCATTTGTGAGTTCCCTTAATCTAGCGAGGCTTTTGCGAAGATCAGCGGGTAGGTTGTTGCTCTTCAGGTATGATTTTCTAACTTCAGAACCAAGGTTTCGAATTTTGCTGAATGTCATGTTTACGTATGCTTTCGTTTCAGGGTCGAGTTGATTGTTGTCTGGTCTTGACGATTTAGGAATTTTGAGTTTTTTTGGGAGATAAGGTGCGCTTTCCTCCGATTCATCCTGCTGGAATACTGCCTTCCTTTCTATTCTCCTAACGTGTTGATAAGCGTTATGCCATTCTGAATTTTCAACTGACTCTGTCCAGTTGGGCGTTGGGGCAAAATTTAATCCTTTCATTAATAGGCCTAACAACTTATCGCTTTTCTCCAGGGAAATAGAGGATTTGTTCAAAATCATAGCTTCCGCTCTTTCCAGTTTTTTCTGTAGGGCTCTCTGTTTGTGGCGTTTTTTGTATCTTTTCTTGTCCTTGTTATTCTTAACAGCTTTTTTGTGATTATGATCTAGGTTAGGCCTGTTCAAGGATATCCTAGTATCCTTCTGTTTTTGAAACAACCAGTTGAACTTGTTTATGAAGTTATGTTTGATTTTACGACGTTTTTGAAAAATTTGGTCTCTCTGAAGGTTGGTTAATGAATTCCACATACTTTTGTTACCTATTGCTTGCTTTTTTAGCTTCGAAATATCAGTGCTTAATCTGCGACTCTGCTGGTCTAACAAAAGATCGAAATCCATTCCTTTGTGGTGGTTGGATGGTAGAAGTACTTTGAATTTTAAACAACGATTAAGGAAGACTAATTTTTCTCTTACCTTAGCGCACAGGACGCAACTTGTAAAGCTCTGCTGAGTATAGCCAGGGAACCCCTTTCCTTTGCTAGAATGTCTTTGAAGTTCTCTAGTAGTAAACTGATGGAGGAGATCTGCCTGACTATCTGAGCTGCTATTATGCTGCGACGATCCTTTGTCCATTACTACTTGGTCTGTCTGCACTGTCTAAGTACCAAAGGATCAGCCAACAGTCTCAATATTATATTAGAAATCGATTTCATGAGAGGCCGCAGCCCTCACATCGTAAGTCTATAGTATGAAACAAGTTTACGGTTCGTGCAAAGAAAACAAAAATATACGCACTATGACGTAATAAGAATAAAAGAACTTTTAGGACCAATCAGTAAAACATTTTGTCAAACACAACCGAACGAATACTGCCGAGACAGTAAACACCACATAAAAGAACTGATGGCTTGGCAAACCAAAACAGTAGGCACTATTGAAGATTGTTTAAAAACGTCAACACTCTACATTGTCGCAGCAGATGTCAAAGCGCTGTATCCGTCACTTAAACGCAGTGTATTCAATGAAGCCTTGAAAAACGCACTTGCAACGCAGACTACCTATCCTGCAGAAGCTAGAAAAACAATTATTCAGTTAAATGAATTTTGCATGAATAATGTTGTAACCCAGTATGGGGAAAACTTCTTCACCCAAATTGATGGGATTGTCACAGTGACAATCATTGCGTTTCCCTGGCGAACATCACCGTACATTACATCCTTCAAGCTTCAAAAACTATCCTGCAAGAAGCTTGTGTATTTAAAAGATTCATCGATGACATTATTTGGATATCAATTGGTACAACTACTACAAACTCAATCAAATCCGCACTGAGAGAAAGCTTCGCAAAATTTGATTTAGATCTTACATTCCGGCAAACCGACACTACGCAAGACTCAGACACAGTGGAATTTCTGGATGTCAACCATTGCATCAGTCATAATACAAAGTTCAAGTTTGTGACAAAAGATTTTGTCAAAAGTACTGCGCTAGATCGCTGCTTCATCAATGGCACCTCGCATCATCCATTGACGACTTTCAAGTCAATCGTTTGCAGCGAAGCCTTGCGGCTACGCCATCTGAACGAATGCGACGAGGACTTCCTATCTAGCCTTCAGCGTCTAAAAGATAGAGCACTCAGATCCGACTTCCCTGAAGACATGACATCCGATGTAATTGCACTTGCTTCGAACTGGAAAGATAGATTCAACACCAAAAAACTTGAAAATAATAAAAAGAACCGCATTGCATTAGCTACAGCATTCCCCAAATTGTTGAAACTTACAGAAAAAGAAAAACAATTAAAACCGAATGCCATGGTTACGTATGCCAGACCTAAAACCATTGGTAATAAGCTGACCAATTATAAAAAGTTGTCGAAAGATACAGTACAGTCGGAACTATGCGGGTCTTCTAGACCCTGCCGACACTGCGCCCTTTTGTGGGAATTTCGGCTCACACAATATTTCAATGATCCAACATAGGCTACTAATGTTTTGAACACCCCCCATAAAGTTTTTAAACTCAAGCAACAATTAGATTGTAGTAACTATGGTATTTATGTAGCAACTTGTAACGTATGTAAGGAACAGTACGTCGGCCAAACTGTGAATAAATTTTCTGTTCGTTGGACAGGCCATCGTAATATCTGGAATAAATTTGACCTCTCTAAAAATAATGACAGTGCAGCTTTACTTAAGCATTTCGCCAATTTCCATGATCTGAGCAATAAGCCGCCTCTGTCCAACTGTTTCAGTGTTACTTTTCTTGAACAACCTAGTTTAGACCGGCTTGATGCTTGTGAGGACAAATGGCTTCACAAGATCAAAGCCACCATCAATATTCAATCCATGATTTTACCTGCAGTGAAATAATTCGTCTATTTTCTACCAATTATTTATTTACTTTTGACCTATAGTGTTGACTCCACTACTATGCATTCCCGTGGCATTCACGCCTTTGTTTTATTCTTATTACGTCATAGTGCGTATATTTTTGTTATCTTTGCACGAACCGTAACTTGTTTCATACTATAGACCAGTGGTTCCCAACCTTTTTTGGTGTCGGGGCCGAATTTCAAACTTCAGAGTGCGTATGGAGCCGCATGAAAACACTCAAGTAATTATAACGAAAATTTTAAAGCATGAAAGCATGTACCAACGAATAGCGACACTAACAAGAAAAATATCACAAATCAATTTAATGTCCAATTTGGCATTGGCTTTGAGCCAAGTTTGTCAAAGCGAGGCGCAATTGCAGAGGATGCAGTAGCTGCTTGAGGTGCTCATCGGTCAACCGATTGCGATATTTATTTTTGATTCTGATCATTTTGCTAAAAAGTGCTTCATATGCGTAAGTTGATCCAAATACAGAGGCATTTTTCTGGGCATTGGTTTTCAAGTTGGGATACTTTCCCTCTGGAACTCGACTCCAAAATTCAAGTAGCAACTCCAATTGTAAATTATCAGGAGCAGTGGCCACATTAACTGCAATAGGATTTGATTTATAATTTCACATGTCGTATCCCCTGCTTTGGTACTTCGTACCCCCAAACGGTACACGTACCCCTGGTTAAGAACCCCTGGTGTAAGATGTAAAATGAAAAGTTCACTGACAGTCCAACCTCTACGACACAACGACAATGCACAGTTTGTAAACAATTTTGACTTCGTAAACTACTTTGACAAGTCAAAAAATAATCGCCTTAATTATTATAAATAGATTTTTTATATGTTTTGTGGGATTTTCAGGGGTCAATGAGAGCCGCAAGAAGGCTAGCTTGGAGCCGCATGCGGCTCTAAGAGCCGCGGTTGGGAATCACTGCTATAGACTGACGATGCTCGGAGGGCTGCGGCCTCTCATGAAATCGATTTCTAATATAATATTGAGACTGTTGGCTGATCCTTTGGTACTTAGACAGGGCAGACAGGTCATTAATTACTTTGACTGTTTTAATTCCACGGTTGTTGGAGTAAATTTCGAAAATTTAAAGGAATTTGTTTAAACCGGAAAAAGGCGGAAATGCGATTTTTAACAACAACTCACCACTGAACCTACTTTTATGTTGAAATATCATTGAAAAATATTGTTTAGAAGCAATTGTGAGGTTATTCAATACTTTGACTGTTTTAATTCCACGGTTATTTGAGTAAATTTTACAAATTCAAAGCAATTCATTGAAACAGGAAAAAGGCGGAAGTGCGATTTTTAGCCACAACTCAATACCGAACATTTTATTTTGTTGAAATATCATTGAAAGATATTGTTTAGAAGCAATTGTGAGGTCATTAAATATTTTAATTGTTTTAATTCCACAGTTATTGGAGCAAATTTCGAAAATTTAAAGAAATTTATTTAAACAGGAAAAAGGCGGAAGTGCGATTTTTAGCCACAACTCAATACCGAACATTTTTTTATGTTGAAATATCATTGAAAGATATTATTTAAAAGCAATTGTGAGGTCATTAAATACTTTGACTGTTTTAATTCTAGAGTTATTGGAGTGAATTTCGAAAGTTAAAAGAGAATTCATTGAAACACGAAAAAGGCGGAAATGCTATTTTTAGCTATAACGCAATACCAAACATTTTCTTATGTTGAAATATCATTGAAAGATATTGTTTAGAAGCAATTGTGAGGTTATTAAATATTTTAATTGTTTTAATTCCACAGTTATTGGAGTAAATTTCGAAAATTTAAAGGAATTTATTTAAACAGGAAAAAGGCGGAAGTGCGATTTTTAGCCACAACTCAATACCGAACATTTTTTTATGTTGAAATATCATTGAAAGATATTGTTTAGAAGCAATTGTGAGGTCATTAAATATTTTAATTGTTTTAATTCTACAGTTATTGGAGCAAATTTCGAAAATTTAAAGGAATTTATTTAAACAGGAAAAAGGCGAAAGTGCGATTTTTAGCCACAACTCAATACCGAACATTTTTTATGTTGAAATATCATTGAAAGATATTAGCCTATTTAGAAGCAATTGTGAGGTCATTAAATACTTTGACTGTTTTAATTCTAGAGTTATTGGAGTAAATTTCGAAAGTTAAAAGAGAATTCATTGAAACAGGAAAAAGGCGGAAATGCGATTTTTAGCTATAACTCAATACCAAACATTTTCTTATGTTGAAATATCATTGAAAGATATTGTTTAGAAGCAATTGTGAGGTTATTAAATATTTTAATTGTTTTAATTCTACAGTTATTGGAGTAAATTTCGAAAATTTAAAGGAATTTATTTAAACAGGAAAAAGGCGGAAGTGCGATTTTTAGCCACAACGCAATACCGAACATTTTTTTATGTTGAAATATCATTGAAAGATATTGTTTAGAAGCAATTGTGAGGTTATTAAATATTTTAATTGTTTTAATTCCACAGTTATTGGAGTAAATTTCGAAAATTTAAAGAAATTTATTTACACAGGAAAAAGGCGGAAGTGCGATTTTTAGCCACAACTCAATACCGAACATTTCTTTATGTTGAAATATCATTGAAAGATATTATTTAGAAGCAATTGTGAGGTCATTAAATACTTTGATTGTTTTAATTCAACGGTTATTTGAGTAAATTTTAGAAATTCAAAGCAATTCATTGAAACAGGAAAAAGGCGGAAGTGCGATTTTTAGCCACAACGCAATACCGAACATTTTTTTATGTTGAAATATCATTGAAAGATATTGTTTAGAAGCAATTGTGAGGTTATTAAATATTTTAATTGTTTTAATTCCACAGTTATTGGAGTGAATTTCGAAAATTTAAAGAAATTTATTTACACAGGAAAAAGGCGGAAGTGCGATTTTTAGCCACAACGCAATACCGAACATTTTTTTATGTTGAAATATCATTGAAAGATATTATTTAGAAGCAATTGTGAGGTCATTAAATACTTTGATTGTTTTATTTCTAGAGTTATTGGAGTAAATTTCGAAAGTTTAAAGAGAATTCATTAAAACAGGAAAAAGGCGGAAATGCGATTTTTAGCCACAACTCAATACCGAACATTTTCTTATGTTAAAATATCATTGAAAGATATTGTTTAGAAGCAATTGTGAGGTCATTAAATACTTTGACTGTTTTAATTCAACGGTTATTTGAGTAAATTTTAGAAATTCAAAGCAATTCATTGAAACAGGAAAAAGGCGGAAGTGCGATTTTTAGCCACAACTCAATACCGAACATTTTCTTTTGTTGAAATATCATTGAAAGATATTGTTTAGAAGCAATTGTGAGGTTATTAAATATTTTAATTGTTTTAATTCCACAGTTATTGGAGTAAATTTTACAAATTGAAAGGAATTTATTTAAACAGGAAAAAGGCGGAAGTGCGATTTTTAGCCACAACTCAATACCGAACATTTTTTTATGTTGAAATATCGTTGAAAGATATTATTTAGAGCAATTGTGAGGTCATTAAATACTTTGACTGTTTTAATTCTAGAGTTATTGGAGTAAATTTCGAAAGTTTAAAGAGAATTCATTGAAACAGGAAAAAGGCGGAAGTGCGATTTTTAGCCACAACTCAATACCGAACATTTTCTTATGTTGAAATATCATTGAAAGATATTGTTTAGAAGCAATTGTGAGGTCATTAAATACTTTGACTGTTTTAATTCCACAGTTATTTGAGTAAATTTTAGAAATTCAAAGGAATCCATTGAAATAGGAAAAAGGCGGAAATGCGATTTTTAGCCACAACTCAATACCGAACATTTTCTTACGTTGAATTATCATTGAAAATATTATTTAGAAGCAATTGTGATGCTATTAAATATTTTAATTGTTTTAATTCCACAGTTATTGGAGTAAATTTCGAATATTTGAAGGAATTCTTTAATAGGCCTATAGGAAAGATGCGAAATTGCGAATTTTAGCCACAAGTCAACAGTGAAGTATTTCTTATGTTGAAATATCATTGAAAGATATTGTTTGAAAGCAATTGTGAGGTGATTAAATTGTTTGATTCTGGTAATACCATAATTATTATTAAAAGTATGATTTGGAAGCAATTGTGACGTCAATGATAGCTTTGGTTGTTTTAATTGTATTTTATTTAAAGTGCGGTATTGTTTCCAAATTTGAGCGGAGAGAAAATGCATAATTACATTTCTTTTCTTTGTGGCAGTTCGATTCAATTTTTTTTTATACTGTTGACGCAAGCATGCACTAAATGCAATGGTGAAAAGACAAATTTGGCATGTGCAGTGTTACAGTGTACAGTACAAAAGAATGGTTGTCATAGCCAGAGAGAAGATATTTTATAAAGTTGAAACGATAGTAAAGTACAAGTAGAGTTAAACAACGATTTTAATTTATTATGACAAAACAACACTTCCAAATGCGTCACATTAGGCAAGTTTTTGAGTAAGCAATAAACTCAACCAAATAAAAATATGTATACAATTATGAAATCTCATATATTTGCTTTTTGTCATAAAGTATATTCACAAAATTGTCATTGAGGACTGCATTTGAAATATTGCACCATCCTTTTTATTTTTTAGAAGCAAAATGCAATTGTTGCAACATTTCATTCTTTCATGATAAAGTTGTCGCTATGTTAAACAATATGGACGCCAAGATCGTACTTCCGCCTTTTCTACATCGGCATTAAATCGCTACTTCTGCGGACAATACGCCATTCCACGCCCGGCTTATTTCCGCCTTCCGCATTTCCGCCTTTTAGTGTTGTCCGACCAAAACTTTTGGAAAAACCGGTTTCGTTTACAAAATATTCCTTACATTCTAAACACACACAAAAACTTGTCATTAGGAACTTCTTCCTTTTGTGTCACACTGCGTAGCCCAGGAACTACGGTCACCTGCAAAAGTTAAGTTTTATTTATCGTCTGCAGCCCGGTTTTTAGAGAACCACTGATTAGTGAACTCACCTAACCATGGTTTAAGGGATTAAGTACTGATTCTCGAATGTCTGACTACCAAATATAAATTGCGTTAATATTACCTTTCAAGTTTCAACATCTCACAAATGTTGATCGCAAAGGCATTGCTTTAAACGTATTTATATCAAAACTAACCATAACCAACAAAGCAGAGTTTTTGATATCTTTTTACTGATAAAAATAAGACATCAACACTAAACAAATAACATATATAATCAAAAAGGTTTTAAAAAAAATGCACTCGATAAATAAAACGCCAAGAAATAAAAAAAAAAAAATTAAAAAAAATACCATCTGGCAATCTTGTGGTTTGCGAGGTTTGCTACGTTTGCTACGGTAGGTTTGCGAGGTTTGCTACGTTTGCTAGGTTTGCGAGGTTTGCTAGGTTTGCTACATTTAAAGACAGCCGTCTGGTTGACAGTCACTATACTGATCTGATATTCCTGCGCTCAATCGCTCATGGTTCGCTTCTTGCTCATGTCACACTAGTGGTAGAGTGAAAGAAAACCTATTGTTACATTAAGACCTTAGCTGATACAAAGCGACATTTAATATAATATAACTTATCAAACAGTTTTTTGTCAATTGTGAAATGGTATTGACACTAAAAACTTCACCTGTCCCAGATGGCAATTTAGATATTGATAGAAGCTACGTTTCTCCTTGATATGAAGCTAATACAGCAAGGCAGTCGACACTTTTTTTCGAAGTGTCTTACTGTCTATGAACAAGCGCCACTCTTGAGCTCTATATTGTGGTACCGGTACTTCCATTTTCAGCAGAAGCTCTTTGATGTCTTTGCAGTAAACAAATTCATCTTGTTGGCAAAAATATGGAAGCAATTCTTTTTCTCTAGCACGGTAAAATGTTATGGAAGCTCCGATTCCAAATATAAAATATATAAATGTTTTTTTGCGTTTATATCAGTTTGATGATTTTGAACATAACACCATTTGGTTTTACGTCAACGATATGTTCGAGTGGCAGCTGTCTTTGCTGACCTTTTGATCTTTTGCTGCCATCCTTGTTGCGTAAATTATTCTTTTTTTATTGTGTTGTGTATATACATTTTTGTTTATTTGCCAGCAGAAAAAATAATTAAGCTGAACTTACTCAGCCTTGTGTTTTATGTCATGTTAGACCTGTCCAAAATTGTAAAGTTTTCAAATTTTTTGCCTCTCACATTGTTTTACCACCGTCATTCTGGCAGAATAGTTTTTCCGCTTTCCGCCTAAAAAAGTTATCCGTGAATAAGTGCGAGGCATAAAATGCGACCAGACATACATTCGAAATATCTTAAATAAAACTATGATCCGCAACACGTGCCACTTAAATTTTACATGCATCGGATTCAGTATTAAATTACCTTTCCAGGGATGTGCACCAATAGGTGCGCATATGGAAGGAACTCCTAGCAGAACGCTTCAAAGATGGAGGACATAATTACAATAAACATTAAAAAATACGATTTTTGCATAATAGACACCTCTTCAAACATCTTGGAATAAAACTATAATCCGCAACACGTGCCACTTAAATTTTACATGCATCGGATTCAGTATTAAATTAACTTTCCAGGGATGTGCACCAATAGGTGCGCATATGGAAGGAACTCCTAGCAGAACGCTTCAAAGATGGAAAATATATTTACGATAAACATTAAAATAATACGATTTTTGCATAATTGACACCACTCAAACATCTTGGAATAAAACTATAATCCGCAACACGTGCCACTTAAATTTTACATGCATCGGATTCAGTATTAAATTACCTTTCCAGGGATGTGCACCAATAGGTGCGCATATGGAAGGAACTCCTAGCAGAACGCTTCAAAGATGGAAAATATATTTACGATAAACATTAAAATAATACGATTTTTGCATAACTGACACCTCTTCAAACATCTTGGAATAAAACTATAATCCGCAACACGTGCCACTTAAATTTTACATGCATCGGATTCAGTATTAAATTACCTTTCCAGGGATGTGCACCAATAGGTGCGCATATGGAAGGAACTCCTAGCAGAACGCTTCAAAGATGGAGGATATATTTACGATAAACATTAAAATAATACGATTTTTGCATAATTGACACCAGCACTCAAACATCTTGGAATAAAACTATAATCCGCAACACGTGCCACTTAAATTTTACATGCATCGGATTCAGTATTAAATTACCTTTCCAGGGATGTGCACCAATAGGTGCGCATATGGAAGGAACTCCTAGCAGAACGCTTCAAAGATGGAAAATATATTTACGATAAACATTAAAATAATACGATTTTTGCATAATTGACACCACTCAAACATCTTGGAATAAAACTATAATCCGCAACACGTGCCACTTAAATTTTACATGCATCGGATTCAGTATTAAATTACCTTTCCAGGGATGTGCACCAATAGGTGCGCATATGGAAGGAACTCCTAGCAGAACGCTTCAAAGATGGAGGATATATTTACGATAAACATTAAAATAATACGATTTTTGCATAACTGACACCTCTTCAAACATCTTGGAATAAAACTATAATCCGCAACACGTGCCACTTAAATTTTACATGCATCGGATTCAGTATTAAATTACCTTTCCAGGGATGTGCACCAATAGGTGCGCATATGGAAGGAACTCCTAGCAGAACGCTTCAAAGATGGAGGATATATTTACGATAAACATTAAAATAATACGATTTTTGCATAATTGACACCACTCAAACATCTTGGAATAAAACTATAATCCGCAACACGTGCCACTTAAATTTTACATGCATCGGATTCAGTATTAAATTACCTTTCCAGGGATGTGCACCAATAGGTGCGCATATGGAAGGAACTCCTAGCAGAACGCTTCAAAGATGGAGGATATATTTACGATAAACATTAAAATAATACGATTTTTGCATAATTGACACCTCTTCAAACATCTTGAAATAAAACTATAATCCGCAACACGTGCCACTTAAATTTTACATGCATCGGATTCAGTATTAAATTACCTTTCCAGGGATGTGCACCAATAGGTGCGCATATGGAAGGAACTCCTAGCAGAACGCTTCAAAGATGGAGGATATATTTACGATAAACATTAAAATAATACGATTTTTGCATAATTGACACCTCTTCAAACATCTTGGAATAAAACTATAATCCGCAACACGTGCCACTTAAATTTTACATGCATCAGATTCAGTATTAAATTACCTTTCCAGGGATGTGCACCAATAGGTGCGCATATGGAAGGAACTCCTAGCAGAACGCTTCAAAGATGGAGGATATATTTACGATAAACATTAAAATAATACGATTTTTGCATAATTGACACCACTCAAATATCTTGGAATAAAACTATAATCCGCAACACGTGCCACTTAAATTTTACATGCATCGGATTCAGTATTAAATTACCTTTCCAGGGATGTGCACCAATAGGTGCGCATATGGAAGGAACTCCTAGCAGAACGCTTCAAAGATGGAGGATATATTTACGATAAACATTAAAATAATACGATTTTTGCATAATTGACACCTCTTCAAACATCTTGAAATAAAACTATAATCCGCAACACGTGCCACTTAAATTTTACATGCATCGGATTCAGTATTAAATTACCTTTCCAGGGATGTGCACCAATAGGTGCGCATATGGAAGGAACTCCTAGCAGAACGCTTCAAAGATGGAGGATATAGGCTATTTACGATAAACATTAAAATAATACGATTTTTGCATAATAGACACCTCTTCAAACATCTTGGAATAAAACTATAATCCGCAACACGTGCCACTTAAATTTTACATGCATCGGATTCAGTATTAAATTACCTTTCCAGGGATGTGCACCAATAGGTGCGCATATGGAAGGAACTCCTAGCAGAACGCTTCAAAATGGAAAATATATTTACGATAAACATTAAAATAATACGATTTTTGCATAATTGACACCACTCAAACATCTTGGAATAAAACTATAATCCGCAACACGTGCCACTTAAATTTTACATGCATCGGATTCAGTATTAAATTACCTTTCCAGGGATGTGCACCAATAGGTGCGCATATGGAAGGAACTCCTAGCAGAACGCTTCAAAGATGGAGAATATATTTACGATAAACATTAAAATAATACGATTTTTGCATAACTGACACCTCTTCAAACATCTTGGAATAAAACTATAATCCGCAACACGTGCCACTTAAATTTTACATGCATCGGATTCAGTATTAAATTACCTTTCCAGGGATGTGCACCAATAGGTGCGCATATGGAAGGAACTCCTAGCAGAACGCTTCAAAGATGGAGGATATATTTACGATAAACATTAAAATAATACGATTTTTGCATAATTGACACCACTCAAACATCTTGGAATAAAACTATAATCCGCAACACGTGCCACTTAAATTTTACATGCATCGGATTCAGTATTAAATTACCTTTCCAGGGATGTGCACCAATAGGTGCGCATATGGAAGGAACTCCTAGCAGAACGCTTCAAAGATGGAGGATATATTTACGATAAACATTAAAATAATACGATTTTTGCATAATTGACACCTCTTCAAACATCTTGAAATAAAACTATAATCCGCAACACGTGCCACTTAAATTTTACATGCATCGGATTCAGTATTAAATTACCTTTCCAGGGATGTGCACCAATAGGTGCGCATATGGAAGGAACTCCTAGCAGAACGCTTCAAAGATGGAGGATATATTTACGATAAACATTAAAATAATACGATTTTTGCATAATTGACACCTCTTCAAACATCTTGGAATAAAACTATAATCCGCAACACGTGCCACTTAAATTTTACATGCATCAGATTCAGTATTAAATTACCTTTCCAGGGATGTGCACCAATAGGTGCGCATATGGAAGGAACTCCTAGCAGAACGCTTCAAAGATGGAGGATATATTTACGATAAACATTAAAATAATACGATTTTTGCATAATTGACACCTCTTCAAACATCTTGGAATAAAACTATAATCCGCAACACGTGCCACTTAAATTTTACATGCATCAGATTCAGTATTAAATTACCTTTCCAGGGATGTGCACCAATAGGTGCGCATATGGAAGGAACTCCTAGCAGAACGCTTCAAAGATGGAGGATATATTTACGATAAACATTAAAATAATACGATTTTTGCATAATTGACACCACTCAAACATCTTGGAATAAAACTATAATCCGCAACACGTGCCACTTAAATTTTACATGCATCGGATTCAGTATTAAATTACCTTTCCAGGGATGTGCACCAATAGGTGCGCATATGGAAGGAACTCCTAGCAGAACGCTTCAAAGATGGAAAATATATTTACGATAAACATTAAAATAATACGATTTTTGCATAATTGACACCACTCAAACATCTTGGAATAAAACTATAATCCGCAACACGTGCCACTTAAATTTTACATGCATCGGATTCAGTATTAAATTACCTTTCCAGGGATGTGCACCAATAGGTGCGCATATGGAAGGAACTCCTAGCAGAACGCTTCAAAGATGGAGGATATATTTACGATAAACATTAAAATAATACGATTTTTGCATAACTGACACCTCTTCAAACATCTTGGAATAAAACTATAATCCGCAACACGTGCCACTTAAATTTTACATGCATCGGATTCAGTATTAAATTACCTTTCCAGGGATGTGCACCAATAGGTGCGCATATGAAAGGAACTCCTAGCAGAACGCTTCAAAGATGGAGGATATATTTACGATAAACATTAAAATAATACGATTTTTGCATAATTGACACCACTCAAACATCTTGGAATAAAACTATAATCCGCAACACGTGCCACTTAAATTTTACATGCATCGGATTCAGTATTAAATTACCTTTCCAGGGATGTGCACCAATAGGTGCGCATATGGAAGGAACTCCTAGAAGAACGCTTCAAAGATGGAGGATATATTTACGATAAACATTAAAATAATACGATTTTTGCATAATTGACACCTCTTCAAACATCTTGGAATAAAACTATAATCCGCAACACGTGCCACTTAAATTTTACATGCATCGGATTCAGTATTAAATTACCTTTCCAGGGATGTGCACCAATAGGTGCGCATATGGAAGGAACTCCTAGCAGAACGCTTCAAAAATGGAGGATATATTTACGATAAACATTAAAATAATACGATTTTTGCATAATAGACACCTCTTCAAACATCTTAGAATAAAACTATAATCCGCAGCACGTGCCACTTAAATTTTACATGCATCGGATTCAGTATTAAATTACCTTTCCAGGGATGTGCACCAATAGGTGCGCATATGGAAGGAACTCCTAGCAGAACGCTTCAAAGATGGAGGATATATTTACGATAAACATTAAAATAATACGATTTTTGCATAATTGACACCACTCAAACATCTTGGAATAAAACTATAATCCGCAACACGTGCCACTTAAATTTTACATGCATCGGATTCAGTATTAAATTACCTTTCCAGGGATGTGCACCAATAGGTGCGCATATGGAAGGAACTCCTAGCAGAACGCTTCAAAGATGGAAAATATATTTACGATAAACATTAAAATAATACGATTTTTGCATAATTGACACCACTCAAACATCTTGGAATAAAACTATAATCCGCAACACGTGCCACTTAAATTTTACATGCATCGGATTCAGTATTAAATTACCTTTCCAGGGATGTGCACCAATAGGTGCGCATATGGAAGGAACTCCTAGCAGAACGCTTCAAAGATGGAGGATATATTTACGATAAACATTAAAATAATACGATTTTTGCATAACTGACACCTCTTCAAACATCTTGGAATAAAACTATAATCCGCAACACGTGCCACTTAAATTTTACATGCATCAGATTCAGTATTAAATTACCTTTCCAGGGATGTGCACCAATAGGTGCGCATATGGAAGGAACTCCTAGCAGAACGCTTCAAAGATGGAGGATATATTTACGATAAACATTAAAATAATACGATTTTTGCATAATTGACACCACTCAAACATCTTGGAATAAAACTATAATCCGCAACACGTGCCACTTAAATTTTACATGCATCGGATTCAGTATTAAATTGCCTTTCCAGGGATGTGCACCAATAGGTGCGCATATGGAAGGAACTCCTAGAAGAACGCTTCAAAGATGGAGGATATATTTACGATAAACATTAAAATAATACGATTTTTGCATAATTGACACCTCTTCAAACATCTTGGAATAAAACTATAATCCGCAACACGTGCCACTTAAATTTTACATGCATCGGATTCAGTATTAAATTACCTTTCCAGGGATGTGCACCAATAGGTGCGCATATGGAAGGAACTCCTAGCAGAACGCTTCAAAGATGGAGGATATATTTACGATAAACATTAAAATAATACGATTTTTGCATAATAGACACCTCTTCAAACATCTTAGAATAAAACTATAATCCGCAACACGTGCCACTTAAATTTTACATGCATCGGATTCAGTATTAAATTACCTTTCCAGGGATGTGCACCAATAGGTGCGCATATGGAAGGAACTCCTAGCAGAACGCTTCAAAGATGGAGGATATATTTACGATAAACATTAAAATAATACGATTTTTGCATAATTGACACCACTCAAACATCTTGGAATAAAACTATAATCCGCAGCACGTGCCACTTAAATTTTACATGCATCGGATTCAGTATTAAATTACCTTTCCAGGGATGTGCACCAATAGGTGCGCATATGGAAGGAACTCCTAGCAGAACGCTTCAAAGATGGAGGATATATTTACGATAAACATTAAAATAATACGATTTTTGCATAATTGACACCTCTTCAAACATCTTGAAATAAAACTATAATCCGCAACACGTGCCACTTAAATTTTACATGCATCGGATTCAGTATTAAATTACCTTTCCAGGGATGTGCACCAATAGGTGCGCATATGGAAGGAACTCCTAGCAGAACGCTTCAAAGATGGAGGATATATTTACGATAAACATTAAAATAATACGATTTTTGCATAATAGACACTTCTTCAAACATCTTGGAATAAAACTATAATCCGCAACACGTGCCACTTAAATTTTACATGCATCGGATTCAGTATTAAATTACCTTTCCAGGGATGTGCACCAATAGGTGCGCATATGGAAGGAACTCCTAGCAGAACGCTTCAAAGATGGAGGATATATTTACGATAAACATTAAAATAATACGATTTTTGCATAACTGACACCTCTTCAAACATCTTGGAATAAAACTATAATCCGCAACACGTGCCACTTAAATTTTACATGCATCGGATTCAGTATTAAATTACCTTTCCAGGGATGTGCACCAATAGGTGCGCATATGGAAGGAACTCCTAGCAGAACGCTTCAAAGATGGAAGATATATTTACGATAAACATTAAAATAATACGATTTTTGCATAATTGACACCAGCACTCAAACATCTTGGAATAAAACTATAATCCGCAACACGTGCCACTTAAATTTTACATGCATCGGATTCAGTATTAAATTACCTTTCCAGGGATGTGCACCAATAGGTGCGCATATGGAAGGAACTCCTAGCAGAACGCTTCAAAGATGGAGGATATATTTACGATAAACATTAAAATAATACGATTTTTGCATAACTGACACCTCTTCAAACATCTTGGAATAAAACTATAATCCGCAACACGTGCCACTTAAATTTTACATGCATCGGATTCAGTATTAAATTACCTTTCCAGGGATGTGCACCAATAGGTGCGCATATGGAAGGAACTCCTAGCAGAACGCTTCAAAGATGGAGGATATATTTACGATAAACATTAAAATAATACGATTTTTGCATAATAGACACCTCTTCAAACATCTTGGAATAAAACTATAATCCGCAACACGTGCCACTTAAATTTTACATGCATCGGATTCAGTATTAAATTACCTTTCCAGGGATGTGCACCAATAGGTGCGCATATGGAAGGAACTCCTAGCAGAACGCTTCAAAGATGGAGAATATATTTACGATAAACATTAAAATAATACGATTTTTGCATAATTGACACCACTCAAACATCTTGGAATAAAACTATAATCCGCAACACGTGCCACTTAAATTTTACATGCATCGGATTCAGTATTAAATTACCTTTCCAGGGGTGTGCACCAATAGGTGGGCATTTGGTAGGAACTCCCAGCAGAACGCTTCAAAGTTGGAGGATATTTTTGCGATATTCAAGAAAATAATACGACTTTTGCATAATTGACACTTTTCTAAACATTTTCGAATAGAACTATTATCGGTGTAACATACAAGGTTTTCCTACCGCGCCATTGAGGCAACCTCTTGCGGTCGCTAGGTTTTTTGTTGAGGCAGGACCTATCGCCAGTAGCCCTATTCTACCTGCCTGGAGTGAATCTGACAGAACAATGACGACATCCATAGATATGTGACAACTAATTGTGTCAGGATTTACATTAAACTAGATGTTGTCGAGGTTGTATGCAAGTGTACTTTCTACCAATGATCCCACATCGCTCTCATTTGCACAGCATTCACCTGCTAAACTACAATCGACAATTAGCGCAACTTGTACAAACATTGCATGTGACATCACAAAGCCACAACAATACCAGGGAGCCACAGATTTGTGACCACGACAACAATACAAGATTTGTGACCACGAAACATCATACAGAGTATGATGAAAAATTGCCCTTGATTAATGATGTAACAAAAGCAAACGTGGTTCCAAATTCTTATTAGCAACAATGATTTTAGCTAATTAATTATGTGAAAACAGATAAAAATGAATATGAGAAATAGCTCGCGGCATCCCAGAGTAGGCTGTTGTAAATGGCACTCAGGTTGAGAACCACTAAATTAGACAATGGAGAATTAGTTGGAGCGAAGTTTTTTGGTAGATCTGTAGGCTATTCATAACAGTGGGTTAAGTTTGGTGCAAAAATAGTAATTCTCGAAATAAGTTAGTTAATCAGCACAATTGCTAAATTGGTGAATAATAACATATTTCGAGAATTACTATTTTTACACCAAACTTAACTCGCTGTTGTTACATGGAACCCTTATTGTTTAAAAGTTGAGTACATAGGCTAGGCCTACCTCTTAAAAGTTTCAATTTGCATAGCCTAACAACCAAAGGCTACTAAAACGTGTAAATGTTGATAAACAAGTTTGCCGATCTAAAATGCAGAACTAAGTCTGTGACGCGATAAAGACACAAATAATAATGATAACTAGACATGTTGGCGTAACATGGTGACTACAGAAATTGAGAGCACAAGACAACGCTTTCAGATTAGTTTACTGAATTATCATTAACATCAGTTAAATGCAAAAATAGTAAATGTTTTTAACTCATGTGTCACAAATAGTCTCCTCACCACTCTTGTTTGAAATTTCTATAAATGTGTTTGTGTCTATTCACGCTTTGTATCGTTTACGCTTTTAGTTTGTACGTAAAAATACATGTATCCGCAATCTTGTATTGTTTTTACCATATCACTGTATGAAACCGATCGAATTAATTTGTCATCAAATTTCCAAACCGCATTGTATTTTTCGATGCAATAGCAGATATAATGGCCATTCTCCTTTTCCTCACCTAAATGTGCAATGACACTTACGAGTTTATAGTTATATTCAAGCCCGTGTGCATCTTTAAGAGTTAAATTTTTGTCTGCTTTGACTTGTCTTTTGGATTTGCGCAGGCCAGTATTTCTAGCTAAACACAAAACTAGAGCTTTGGGTAAACGTAAAAATTTTGTATTTGTGGTATGAATCACCATTTTGCAATTATTACAAAGTGAGAGTTCTTTACTATTGAGAAACGTTTTAATATAAAGCGATAAAAAATTATCCTCCTGAATAGAATCATACATTGGTAACATCAGTAAGACTTCTTCGCTTCTTTTCTCATCAAGCCTACTTTTTGTGCCACAAGAAATGCACTGATGAAATGTGACGTATTTCGATATCGATGACACGTCACAGTGCTTCAATAGCAATGGTAATGATGACTCGGCAAAAAACTCTGCTGGATCATATTGACGTCCCAACGGAAATGTATTTTTAATATCATTCAAAGCATTTTTAATTTGTTTTTCCTCTACAGTCGCATTACCAACAAGATTACGTAATAACAGAAACATATTTTTGTCCAGTGTTTCAATATGTTCGTCGTTTTCATAATGCAACATTGGCACATCACATGCTGCTATTACACATTTAAGTGCTTGTAATACAGCATTAAACCAGCAAGAGTTTCCTACGTTCATCAAGCCCAGTGGTAAATTGGCATTACATTTGAATGCATTTATTAAATCAGAATGAACATTTATAGCATTTGAAACAATATAATAAATCATCCAATGTCGATAAGATGTGAAAAAATTAAGATCCATTTCTGAATGTTGAGATTTCAGATCCCTGTCGCTGCAAAGAATATCAGCAGTTATGCAAACTGCCACCCCACAAGTATTACTGTCCGGTTGCATCACGATATGTTTAGAACTTACACTGTAATTCCCTGTGTATAACTGATTAGTTACCAAGAAATCTACTAGGAAATCTGCACCATCATGTAGAAACTTTGAAAAGGCTGTACTCATTTCTTTATTCGAAGAATCGTAACAATGTATGAATTCATTTTGGGTGGAAAAGTGTAACAAACGAAAGTGGCCATTGCACAAGAAAGGAAGGAGAACGACCGGTAGCAATTTTTCCTCAGTTTTTGTCATCGCTGTTTTGAAAAATTTCACGGACTTTATTGGGGATTTTTGCAAAATCTTCCCTGTGGAGTCGCAATCTAAAACCCCTATGGCGTTTCGGTTTCTTGGTTCACTGGCTTTTAGTAAAAAGTAGGCGTCTACGAGACGTTTGCTTAACCATCCAACTGCAGACGAATTTTGGTAATGCTTGGCAAGTTCGTTCGTAATTTTACTGCAAGGATTGTTACATGCTGTGAGTAAATCTAGCCAAGATACTTCGTGGTTTTTATCAATTACAACGGCGGTATCCGACAAACAGTTACAATTTATTGCCAAACCGTTCCATACCCAAGTTGAAAATTCAGCCATATATTCAAAATCTTTGGCTGTTGCTGTCCAAAAGTCACGAATCTTTGCATAATTGCATTTCGAGTGGGAAAAAGCAGTCGCATTGCACATAGAAACTGTGGGTGCGGACTCGCTAACAGCATTGACATATCGAATATGTTTTTTAGATTCATTTGTAGTATAAAATCCATCTGAACGTCGTTTTTTTGGCTTTCTAAATTTTGAAACTACCAAGTTAGTGCGATGTTTCGAATGTTTACTTGAAGCTTGATCAGCATACGTTTTGGCCGAAATGTAACTTTTTCCGTAACCCTGGTGAATATAATGAGCAGAAAATATTTTTTCACTCATTCTCATTTGGTTTTCGTACTCTTCTACAAAATGATCGATACCTACAACACGTTTTCCTTTTAAATAAATTTGTTTCAAATCCCAAAAATGCTGCTCGATGATACCTTGTGTTAAATTATCCCGAGAAATATTTTTAAGTTTGGATGAGATGACTTGCTTAAACCAAAAGGAATACTGGGAGTAAGCCTGATAATTTGGCCGTTCATGTGACGAATGCCGGGACAAATTTCCAAGAACTAGCTGCGAAGTGGTACAAATTCTACTCAGAATAATTAGAATAAGTTTTAAACAAAACTTCTTATCCATGTAAACATTTTCGTGCTGTAACTTTGCATGAGAAGGATCATTGAGGTGATCCAAAAAGTCAGAAGAATTTAGAAACGCCATAAGTCGGTTGTGGTAGCGTAAGTAAAATGGAGAATTTAATTCTTGTTTTTGGTCGTCACGCATACTGGTATGAAAATAGTCGTTGAGTTCGTCTTTTTCGTTTTCTTCTATTTCGTTTGTTACGTTTGACAAAAGTTCTGAAAATGTAAAGCCTTGATGCAGTCTGTTAAAATGATAGTCAACTTTGGAAGACGTTCTCTCGCAGTTGGTTACCCAAATAATACTTTCCATTATTTCATCTAATTCAGACAGGGTTGTACATGCAAATAACAAAGAAATCCAATGCATAACTGTTAATGTGTGTTTCTTAGGTTTGTAATCTTTTTTAACCATAATTTTAGCTGCACGCATGGCGTGACTCAAACAATTATGAACGAAAGTTTTTTCCAAGTCGTATTTTGTCGCCTCTCCTGAAACTACACGCCAGCATCTGTTGTAATAACTTAACCTTGTTTCATTACACATCGCACTTAGTACAGCATTCCACATAGCCTTTGATCCGTCAATCATCATTAACGCTGGTTTTTTTACCTTTCCACAAATTTGTACAGTGTCTATTAGAAATTTACCTAAAAAACTCCGTATGCTTTCAGAATCGTGATTCGTTGCAATGTTTGTTGCCACTGGGAGCGCTGGACCTCCTACGTAGGGGCTTCTGACTAAAAGCGAATAAATTTGAAAATCTTTTTCACCTTCCTGCCTTTTAACTATGCTTCCTGTCGCATCAAAATATATTATATCTACAGGGCATAAATCTCGATAAAGTTTCACTTGTGCATTGGAATACAATATAACGCCAGGGGGATATGTAGTTATGCGTCTTATAAAGATTCTTTTTTTTTTCAAACTCATACTTCAAGCGATTGATGTTATACATCCAATTTTTCGAGTATCTGTTGCAAAGCTTACCTTCACTTTTTATATTTCTCAAAACAGACGAGGCAGGAGCAAAATTGTATGCACCGTGATATAGTTCATTTTCAGTTAAGTCATCCACCAACTTTCTGCCAACTTCGCTGGGATGTTTGCATTGTAATTTCTCCATGAGTAATTTACGCTGCTTCCCCGCAACCGGCCTACGTTTTACGCAATGCATTTCATGATTACGTTTCCCCATCACATTTACAACAACTTCAACTTTATCAACATATGAAAAAATACGTACATCCCCTTTTACTGAGCATCCACAACAACCCGAGTGCTTGCAATACACGTTGGCATGACCATTGTAAAATTTTGAATCACCGTTACTTAAGGACTCAACCGCTGCTGGTTCTACCAAATAATTATTTCTAAAACAAAAAACACAACTGTCATAAATTTTTCTAAGTTGTTTGCATATAACATCGCGATACAGACTGGAGGAAAATCGATGCTTGGTGCGATTGAGGGTCATCTCTTTCCATTCATCCAACGTAAGGAAAAACGACTTATTAGTCACATCAACATATTCACAACGTCGTTCACGCTTTTGTGATATAGGTTCGGCAAAGTTTCCTAACTCATTCAATGTTTCATCGGAAATTGAAGGTATCTGGTTGTCATAGCGTCTATGAGCACCATCCGTTTCGTCATTTTTAGTTTCTGCGTCATCATTGTCAGTTTTTGCGTCATCAGTGTCGGTTTTTGCGTCATCGATGTCGTTTTTTGCTCCCTCAATTTCGTTTTTTGCATCATCATTGTCAGTTTTTGCGTCATCAGTGTCGGTTTTTACGTCAATAATGTTGTTTTTTGTCAGTTCAGTTGCATTCTTTGCATTATCAATGTCAGTTTTTCCACCAAGAATTTTGTTTTTTTTATCATCAATTTTGATTTTTAGTTCAGAAACTTTTTTTTTTTGGTCATAAACTTCGGCTTTTGGCTGATACGTTTTGTTTGTTTTCGCCTTGTTCATATCAACTTTTGTGTCGTTGATTTTTGTTTCGAAAAAGGTTATTTCAGCTTTTCCGTTGTGAGTTGCGGCTTTTCCCAAACTTTTGTCACAGCGAGATGTGTTTATATCTAGGCCTATCATATTATCAGACAATGATAAATCATCAACATGAGTCAAAGAAAGATATTTAGCATCTTTATTAATGAAACTTGATTTCTGCTGAAATGGTGATGGTGAAATGTTTAAAGCCTCAATGGACTTTGTGTTTACTTGAAGAGTTTTGTGACAAAATACCGAATTTGACGAATGCATCACTACGTTTACACCCTCACATACAAGGCGACTACCAACGCGGTCCCATTGTTTTTCGGTGAGCGTTGATGCCAGATTGTTTAGGGGGAATATGCAGCGAGGGTGAAACCACTTTAAGCAAGTTTCACAGCAAACGTAGAACGATCCATCGTTAGGTTCATTACACACACAATACATTGAAGTCTCTTCGTGATTTTCTGTTGATAATAACTTTTCACTGTCGCAGTTGAAGACATCATTAGCTTCATTTTCAATATCAGCGTTGTTGTATTGAATAGCCTTGCATGATTTTTCATTTTCTGAAGTTAATGTAGGCCTGCTGGGTTGATATGTCAAGTCACCTTCCATTTTTTGTTGTTTACACGCAAGATATAAACGTTTTACAGTTTTTCTGAAAAAGGAATCAAGACGCCACCTATGCATAATTTTTCTCACTTTAGAACGAACAGAGGACGATAAGCGACGGTTTGACTTTAACATTGCTGTGACGCAAGAATGAGGAAGGTGTTTACCACGAGGAAAGTTTTTCAAATGTTTACTGATGGAATTTGCTAAGTCATAAGCTAATTTTGAAGAAGCAAGTTTTGATGTAGAAACGGAAGTTGTTTTAAAACGATTTATTAAGTCTTTGTTTTTCCAACAGAAAGCCGACAAAGATTTTTTTCGTTTGGAAGCAGTACTTTTTGCAAGAAAAGTGGAGAAAAGCAAAAAATCTATAAGGTTTGATTTGTTTTTCAAAGATGGCAAATTGTGTTTGGCTAAGTACATGCCTATTTCTTTTGCTTTTTTAGTACTGACTCACAATGGCCACCTCCTACTTTCATTGCAAACATGTCACTAGTAACTTTCAACGTGGTGAGCTGATCTTGGCAAATGTCATCACCATCAACAAAATCTTTTAGTGAGGAAAACCGATTTCTTGAAATGCATTGCGTTAACGATTGAGCGTCAGTGGTAGGCTTAAATTTAAAACTCTTTCTAGGGACATGCCAATCATCATTGGTTTTAGTCAAGCTGGTGCAACCTGCACCCACGCTCAAAATACTAAGCGTAGCTGTGGTTGATTTTGATGGATGCTTCACTACGCCACAACTCAATCGACTCGATTTTGCAGCAGGCCTCACCACACCAGAGCTGTCACCGCTCGAACCTCCAAGATGTTTGAAGAGGTGTCTATTATGCAAAAATCGTATTATTTTAATGTTTATCGTAAATATATCCTCCATCTTTGAAGCGTTCTTCTAGGAGTTCCTTCCATATGCGCACCTATTGGTGCACATCCCTGGAAAGGTAATTTAATACTGAATCCGATGCATGTAAAATTTAAGTGGCACGTTTTGCTGATTATAGATTTATTCCAAGATGTTTGAAGAGGTGTCAATTATGCAAAAATCGTATTATTTTAATGTTTATCGTAAATATATCCTCCATCTTTGAAGCGTTCTGCTAGGAGTTCCTTCCATATGCGCACCTATTGGTGCACATTCCTGGAAAGGTAATTTAATACTGAATCCGATGCATGTAAAATTTAAGTGGCACGTGTTGCGGATTATAGTTTTATTCCAAGATGTTTGAGTGGTGTCAATTATGCAAAAATCGTATTATTTTAATGTTTATCGTAAATATATCCTCCATCTTTGAAGCGTTCTGCTAGGAGTTCCTTCCATATGCGTACCTATTGGTGCACATCCCTGGAAAGGTAATTTAATACTGAATCCGATGCATGTAAAATTTAAGTGGCACGTGTTGCGGATTATAGCTTTATTCCAAGATGTTTGAAGAGGTGTCTATTATGCAAAAATCGTATTATTTTAATGTTTATCGTAAATATATCCTCTATCTTTGAAGCGTTCTTCTAGGAGTTCCTTCCATATGCGCACCTATTGGTGCACATCCCTGGAAAGGTAATTTAATACTGAATCCGATGCATGTAAAATTTAAGTGGCACGTGTTGCGGATTATAGTTTTATTCCAAGATGTTTGAAGAGGTGTCTATTATGCAAAAATCGTATTATTTTAATGTTTATTGTAAATATATCCTCCATCTTTGAAGCGTTCTGCTAGGAGTTCCTTCCATATGCGCACCTATTGGTGCACATCCCTGGAAAGGTAATTTAATACTGAATCCGATGCATGTAAAATTTAAGTGGCACGTGTTGCGGATTATAGTTTTATTCCAAGATGTTTGAAGAGGTGTCAGTTATGCAAAAATCGTATTATTTTAATGTTTATCGTAAATATATCCTCCAACTTTGAAGCGTTCTGCTAGGAGTTCCTTCCATATGCGCACCTATTGGTGCACATCCCTGGAAAGGTAATTTAATACTAAATCCGATGCATGTAAAATTTAAGTGGCACGTGTTGCGGATTATAGTTTTATTCCAAGATGTTTGAGTGGTGTCTATTATGCAAAAATCGTATTATTTTAATGTTTATCGTAAATATATCCTCCAACTTTGATGCATTCTGCTAAAAGTTCCTTCCATATGCGCACCTATTGGTGCACATCCCTGGAAAGGTAATTTAATACTGAATCCGATGCATGTAAAATTTAAGTGGCACGTGTTGCTGATTATAGTTTTATTCCAAGATGTTTGAAGAGGTGTCAATTATGCAAAAATCGTATTATTTTAATGTTTATCGTAAATATATCCTCCATCTTTGAAGCGTTCTGCTAGGAGTTCCTTCCATATGCGCACCTATTGGTGCACATCCCTGGAAAGGTAATTTAATACTGAATCCGATGCATGTAAAATTTAAGTGGCACGTGTTGCGGATTATAGTTTTATTCCAAGATGTTTGAAGAGGTGTCAATTATGCAAAAATCGTATTATTTTAATGTTTATCGTAAATATATCCTCCATCTTTGAAGCGTTCTGCTAGGAGTTCCTTCCATATGCGCACCTATTGGTGCACATCCCTGGAAAGGTAATTTAATACTGAATCCGATGCATGTAAAATTTAAGTGGCACGTGTTGCGGATTATAGTTTTATTCCAAGATGTTTGAAGAGGTGTCAATTATGCAAAAATCGTATTATTTTAATGTTTATCGTAAATATATCCTCCATCTTTGAAGCGTTCTGCTAGGAGTTCCTTCCATATGCGCACCTATTGGTGCACATCCCTGGAAAGGTAATTTAATACTGAATCCGATGCATGTAAAATTTAAGTGGCACGTGTTGCGGATTATAGTTTTATTCCAAGATGTTTGAAGAGGTGTCTATTATGCAAAAATCGTATTATTTTAATGTTTATCGTAAATATATCCTCCATCTTTGAAGCGTTCTGCTAGGAGTTCCTTCCATATGCGCACCTATTGGTGCACATCCCTGGAAAGTTAATTTAATACTGAATCCGATGCATGTAAAATTTAAGTGGCACGTGTTGCGGATTATAGCTTTATTCCAAGATGTTTGAAGAGGTGTCTATTATGCAAAAATCGTATTATTTTAATGTTTATCGTAAATATATCCTCTATCTTTGAAGCGTTCTTCTAGGAGTTCCTTCCATATGCGCACCTATTGGTGCACATCCCTGGAAAGGTAAGTTAATACTGAATCCGATGCATGTAAAATTTAAGTGGCACGTGTTGCGGATTATAGTTTTATTCCAAGATGTTTGAAGAGGTGTCAATTATGCAAAAATTGTATTATTTTAATGTTTATCGTAAATATATCCTCCATCTTTGAAGCGTTCTGCTAGGAGTTCCTTCCATATGCGCACCTATTGGTGCACATCCCTGGAAAGGTAAGTTAATACTGAATCCGATGCATGTAAAATTTAAGTGGCACGTGTTGCGGATTATAGTTTTATTTCAAGATGTTTGAGTGGTGTCAATTATGCAAAAATCGTATTATTTTAATGTTTGTCGTAAATATATCCTCCATCTTTGAAGCGTTCTGCTAGGAGTTCCTTCCATATGCGCACCTATTGGTGCACATCCCTGGAAAGGTAATTTAATACTGAATCCGATGCATGTAAAATTTAAGTGGCACGTGTTGCGGATTATAGTTTTATTCCAAGATGTTTGAAGAGGTGTCTATTATGCAAAAATCGTATTATTTTAATGTTTATCGTAAATATATTTTCCATCTTTGAAGCGTTCTGCTAGGAGTTCCTTCCATATGCGCACCTATTGGTGCACATCCCTGGAAAGGTAATTTAATACTGAATCCGATGCATGTAAAATTTAAGTGGCACGTGTTGCGGATTATAGTTTTATTCCAAGATGTTTGAAGAGGTGTCTATTATGCAAAAATCGTATTATTTTAATGTTTATCGTAAATATATCCTCTATCTTTGAAGTGTTCTGCTAGGAGTTCCTTCCATATGCGCACCTATTGGTGCACATCCCTGGAAAGGTAAATTAATACTGAATCCGATGCATGTAAAATTTAAGTGGCACGTGTTGCGGATTATAGTTTTATTCCAAGATGTTTGAAGAAGTGTTAATTATGCAAAAATCGTATTATTTTAATGTTTATCGTAAATATATCCTCCATCTTTGAAGCGTTCTGCTAGGAGTTCCTTCCATATGCGCACCTATTGGTGCACATCCCTGGAAAGGTAATTTAATACTGAATCCGATGCATGTAAAATTTAAGTGGCACGTGTTGCGGATTATAGTTTTATTTCAAGATGTTTGAGTGGTGTCAATTATGCAAAAATCGTATTATTTTAATGTTTGTCGTAAATATATCCTCCATCTTTGAAGCGTTCTGCTAGGAGTTCCTTCCATATGCGCACCTATTGGTGCACATCCCTGGAAAGGTAATTTAATACTGAATCCGATGCATGTAAAATTTAAGTGGCACGTGTTGCGGATTATAGTTTTATTGCAAGATGTTTGAAGAGGTGTCTATTATGCAAAAATCGTATTATTTTAATGTTTATCGTAAATATATTTTCCATCTTTGAAGCGTTCTGCTAGGAGTTCCTTCCATATGCGCACCTATTGGTGCACATCCCTGGAAAGGTAATTTAATACTGAATCCGATGCATGTAAAATTTAAGTGGCACGTGTTGCGGATTATAGTTTTATTCCAAGATGTTTGAAGAGGTGTCTATTATGCAAAAATCGTATTATTTTAATGTTTATCGTAAATATATCCTCTATCTTTGAAGTGTTCTGCTAGGAGTTCCTTCCATATGCGCACCTATTGGTGCACATCCCTGGAAAGGTAAATTAATACTGAATCCGATGCATGTAAAATTTAAGTGGCACGTGTTGCGGATTATAGTTTTATTCCAAGATGTTTGAAGGAGTGTTAATTATGCAAAAATCGTATTATTTTAATGTTTATCGTAAATATATCCTCCATCTTTGAAGCGTTCTGCTAGGAGTTCCTTCCATATGCGCACCTATTGGTGCACATCCCTGGAAAGGTAATTTAATACTGAATCCGATGCATGTAAAATTTAAGTGGCACGTGTTGCGGATTATAGTTTTATTCCAAGATGTTTGAAGAGGTGTCAATTATGCAAAAATCGTATTATTTTAATGTTTATCGTAAATATATCCTCCATCTTTGAAGCGTTCTGCTAGGAGTTCCTTCCATATGCGCACCTATTGGTGCACATCCCTGGAAAGGTAATTTAATACTGAATCCGATGCATGTAAAATTTAAGTGGCACGTGTTGCGGATCATAGTTTTATTTAAGATATTTCGAATGTATGTCTGGTCGCATTTTATGCCTCGCACTTATTCACGGATAACTTTTTTAGGCGGAAAGCGGAAAAACTATTCTGCCAGAATGACGGTGGTATTGTTTTTTATGGTTTACTTTTGATCATGCGAAATCCGAAAATGACCACCATTTTGCTCTCAGATGATGGGATAAGCTTACCCTGCCTCACTACACTTATAATAAGTCAGGTAACAATTCCATTTTATATTGAAAAATGTAAACTTGCAAGGTGTAGTGGTATCCACCTTGAACTCTGATCGTTGCGCAAAATAAAAATAACTAACAAACTGTTATTGAAGAATTTATGTTGTTGTGGTTGTGGAAGTTCTCATGTTTTGGTTTGCAGAGTTAGAGCTACATTTAAAAAAAATCTAGTTTGTCTTGCATGATCAAGAACTTGATGTTATCAAAATTGGAATTGAACATTGAAATCTCGTTGAAGAGGAAGTTGTTTCAAACATGTCTCTATCACCAGTATGCATTCTTAGGTGAGTAGAATTAAGACTTTGCGAACTGTGGTATTCTTGATTCCTTTCATTTTTCTTTTATTTTGAATCAACTTTAATGGAATAGTTAATTAAATCATCCTACAACAGTGACAATGGGTATTACACCTAGTTATTTAGAGGTTTGTAGTACCGTACCATTGTGCACAGACCTAGTAGTGCCCATTACCTCAGAAGCATAGTCATTTCACCATAAAGTTGCTGTTTCTTTTGTTAACTCTTCAACAACAAACAAAAGCTTGGATTAAAAGCCTTGTAACTCATCGCTTTCTTCGTCAACTTGTATAAAAATTATATACTATAGTTTATGTGTGTATTGACAACCATTTTTTTCAATGACCGCTGAAGATCGTATTTGTTAACCTTTTGCGGTCAACAGGCGAGTCTGGCTCGCCTTCGGAAAATTAAAATTGCCGATTTAGTCGTAAGGGGAGTATAGCTCGCCTTTTCCTAAAATTCCACTTTGCACACTCGTCAGGCGACTGTTTCTTGCCAAACATAAATTTTCGGCAAACAAGCATAGTTGCTATGAAAATATGTTGCTATTACTTCTCATAGAGCAGTGCTTCTCAACCTTTATTTGTAGTGACCCAAATATTAGGGTTAAATTAATAGCGAAGTATTGACACGTTACAAGAGGGTGCCCCATTGAATTAAAAAAAAATTCAATTTATGAATCACCCTAATGCGCATCCATTCCAAATCCTTTGCAATTTCAGGAATGATCAAATTTTTGTATCAATGAACCCAAATCCCTTTCTATGACAAGCTGGACATCGTCGAAGCCTTAACTCCGTATGTTCCAGTAACTAATTCAAAACAGTAAATGATGCTATTTCCTGGGACACGATCTTTATGTTTGGTGTGGTTTTTGAAGCAATTAATTGTTACAATTCCCTAATGTAGTGTGTAGGCTGTTGTGTACACTTCATCCAAACTGCGTGTGGCAAAATCGTCTAGTGAAACCTGCGGCGTAGTTTGAATAGTGGAAATTACGAAAACTAAAGTAGTGGTAGGCAGTTTTAACTTTGCTCAAGAGACATTATCTTTTATTACCGGTACCACATCTTACTGCGACCCAGCCAAATGAAACGGCGACCCAATTTTGGGTCGCGACCCAGGGGTTGAGAAGCACTGTCTTAGAGGATCAAAGCATGCAAAATAAAAGTAGTTGCGGTTGGTCAGTCAAGCAAATCTAGCAAATTTATTATATTTTTTGCAATTGACGTATGAATATGGCTAGACACATTTCGACAGAGGATGATGTATTGGACTTATTTTCTTCAAGTACTGATGAAACAGCTTCCAGTGAAGAGGAAGAGATGGAGTTTGAAGCTGATTCAGTAGAAGATTTAGATGAAAGGTCTGATGAATGGCAAAGTTCTGATGAAGACGATATGGACGTTAGTAATGTAACTAACCGTTCTGCAAGTGTTGCTGATGTCAATGTTTCCAGCACTACTAACGGTGTTTGGGAACCATATCCATCGACTGACAGTAACTTTCAAAAGTTTCCGTTCAATGTCAGCAATCCAGGCATCAGGCTTCCTACTAGTGAGCAGTATGAAGACGAGATTAGTTTTTTTCAATTGTTTTTTTCTGATGATATTATCAATGAATTTGTTCAGGAAACAAACAGATATGCAGATGAAAAAATTCAATCTGCTTCACCACTGAGCAAACGTTCTATTTGGAAATCTTGGAAAAACACAACGTTGGAGGAAAAGAAAGCATTTTTAGGAGTTGTGATAAATATGGGTTTGAATGATAGATGTGAGATGAAAGAGTATTTTTCAAAAAAGTGGATAGACAGAATGCCGTTTTTTGTAGATGTATTTTCCCGTCAACGCTTTTTCCAAATTTATTGAGTGCTGCACATACAACACCAGTTGGCCAAGGATTTCACGGGACAAGGTTCAAAATCTGGTCAACCAAATAAACCTCAAATGCTGTGAATACTTTGTGCCAGATGAACATGAAAGCACAATTGGATTCAAGGGGCGAGTCCTATGGAAATGCTTCAACCCCAACAAGCCTACAAAATGGGGACTCAGGGTATACTATACGCCATGTCTGACAGCACTTCTGCTTATATTGTGGCATTTGTTCCTTATTATGGCAAATACACAACAGATGGTTTGGTTAGGCCTGACTTGCCTTTCACCAGTAGAATTGTGTTAGAATTGTGCAACATGCTATCTTCTTCTGCGAGTGGATCAGGATACCACATATTTACAGACCGCTTCTACACAAGTCCAACTTTATGTGAAGAGCTGAGGAAAATGTCTTTTCATCTCACTGGAACTGTCATGGCAAACAGAAAAGGTATGCCTACTGATTTTTCCAAAAAGAAAAGCAAACCAAAACTGCATGAAGTTGTAGCACTGAGAAAAAATCACAACGTAATGGCTCTACAATGGAAGGACAAACGTGTGGTAACAATGTTATCATCTGTATATAATACAGAATGTGAAACGAATCTTGGGCAATGAAAATTCAACAACAATTTCAAAATCGGTGGTAATTTCACAGTACACAAAATATATGGGTGGAGTGGACACTGGACAGAGCCGATCACTACTGTGGCAGTTATGCATTTCTGAGAAAATCAGCGAAGTGGTGGCGTAATATGTTTTTTTTGGTTACTTGAGGTGGGTATTGTCAATAGCTTTTTATTGTACAACATCAACAGGGAACAGCAAGGTTTGAATGCTGCAAGACATAAGACTTTCCGTAAAAACCTTGTTACACAGCTGGTAGGAAGTGTCCGCAACAAAAATTCAAGAAGACACGGAAAGCATTGTGACGAGCAGAAAACTGAACGATTGTCGGGGCGGCATTTTATTGCGAAAATTCCCAATGGAATTGAGCAAAGGATTGTGCAGTGATAGGAAGACGAAACGAATTCAGACCATCTATCACTGCGAGACATGTTCAAGACAACCTGGGTTACATTCAGAAAAATGCTTCAAAAAATATCACACAGAAAAAAATACAAATAAGTAACTTTGAAACCAATAAATGCTATTTGAATAAGAAACTGAAGAAGCTGTTTTTATTGTGGTAAAAACTTGATCAATAAATTACAGAAGTCTCCGAACCTGGCTCATGTCATTTGCTTACAGTTATTATCATTATGTACTTTTGTACTTCAAATATGCAATAATCGAGTTATTTTAATTCTATTTGAATAAGAAACTAAAGAAGCCGTTTTTATTGTGGTGAAAATTTGATCAATAAATTACACAAGTCTCCGAACCTGGCTCATATCATTTGCTTACAATCATTATGTACTTTTGTACCTCAAATTTGCAATAATCGAGTTATTTGAATTCTATTTGAATAAGAAACTGAAGAAGTCGTTTTTATTGTGGTGAAAACTTGATCAATAAATTACACAAGTCTCCGAACCTGGCTCATATCATTTGCTTACAAGCATTATGTACTTTTGTACCTCAAATATACAATAATCGAGTTATTTGAATTCTATTTGAATAAGAAACTGAAGAAGCCGTTTTTATTGTGGTGAAAGCTTGATCAATTAATTACGCAAGTCTCTAAACCTGGCTCATATAATTTGCTTACAATCATTACCGTATGTACTTTTATATATATATATACTTCAAATATTGCAATAATCGAGTTATTTGCTAGTTATTTCGAAAACGACTAACAAACGCACATAGGGAAATTTGCAGACGACCGCAAAGGGTTAACTTAAACAGTCAGCCACTCAGCCTACTCATTTTTTATTATAAAGATATTTTCATATTCTTAAGCATGTAATAATTTGATGGTATTGTTGTGTGAATGAAAATTACAATAGTGATTTTGTGATTGCTGTTTTAATTTCAAAATGCATCCGAACACCACTGTTATTGTGGCAAAATAATGCTGCGCAATCCGCCTAATAATACAATTCATAAAAAACGAGCGGTATGTATATAAATAATGCGATGACAGAAAGAACATGCAGTAATGCAGATCATGATAAAAGCACTCCTCATTAACACATTTATTTTTATGCCATTTGAAAGTTGGGATGCCAAATCAAAAAACAAGTCACATAGTTAGCGTAAAAAGATAAAGCTTGCACAATGCACAAGTTGTGATAACATTATTGATAAAAAAACTGTTAATTTTTTTTCTGTTAAAGTATTTTCATTTGCAAAATTGTGAAGGGGACGCAATTACCTCTATGGTCGCAAATTCGCACATCGACATTATAGTTCATCGGTAGTGACACTATATTCCATATGGCCTTGGTTCGACATAGGTCAGAAACACTTTTTTTTTGTCAAGGTAGATTTAAGTTTACTTAGTGGCTATTCTTACCATATAGGCTATTGTAAATACTGTATAGCCTCTAATTCTTCTGTTCACACAAGCTTGGCACATTCATACAAGCGGCTTTTTTGATCTGTATTTCTGAACGTCCAGTCGGAAACTAGGCTGTTTTCTAGATGTGAAAAACTTTCGTAACAAGTATCCAACAGAATCATTTTAACAGAGCAATATTGTTAATTGGCTCAATGAGCTATAAGCCTGCCGTATGAGCCAGGCTCATACAGCAAAATACAAACTGGCATAAACGTTGACAACTAAAAGTAGCCTAGGTTATTTCATCTAGATAAAAGAAATCCACTGTGTCGAATATCGCGAAATGTGTGTGGCAAAACGTTTGATGCCAGGCGTTTGACCTTCAAAGCATTTTTCCGCAGTGTTCAAAGTGGCGGCGCAGACACCTTGGGAATTTCTCGCGTGAAGTGTTGCTTTTAGGCCTTGCCTTGAAGTACCTGTCGCAAGGAAATTTACATAAGCTGGCACTCTTATAATTGCATCACTTGATGCTCTCCCCGCCAATTGTTCCTCGACCTGACTTGACGTCCTCCATCATTTTTTTTTTCTGTAAGTCACGGCGTTTGTCGAATACTGACAGTGCCTGTCGAGTGTCGAGCAGCATTGCCACAAAAAAGGGTAAAAATCACAGCCCTGACTATGTGTACTGCATGCGTAAAACTAATCATTTCAAGCAGCAGTTCTAATAAATTCAGTTTGCGACCTCGTTGTCAATGTAAACAAGACAGTAAGCTTAATCAAAGACTATTTTAATTGAGTAAAATAGCGTTATGGTTATGACATCATCACCTTTCTCGCCCAAGGTTTTTTGAAAAATCGGCTCCTATGACAGCATCAGTCGCAGCCACCTAATATCGTGTTTGAAAACGATGAAGTATACTTGCAACAGTAGTTAGCCTGACCAGCAACTGCAGAATTTGCAGTTCAGAATTGTGGGATTTTAAAACAACCTCACCCAAAATAATGACGATATGACTTTGCAAATTATCTTTGTTCTTTTATAAAAGCTTGCGGTTCAGGTCTTCCAAATATAAAACTTGAAAATACTTTTTAAAATCCAGAAATCATGAAACTTCTAGTCGGTAGGATCTATAGAGAAAATTAGAAAAAAACGTGAAATTAATAAAATAAATAAAATGTTGAAATGTGCAAGGGGTTCTGTAGTTTCTATGGACGAGTCGCCACTGGCTACTACATGTATTTCAAATGTGTATGCCTATTTTTCTTTTTGTTGAACTAGCTTGTGCTTAGGATGCATGATACCAAGATGTCCAGCATAACCCAATAACTTTTTGCAGTATTATAATGCTTTCGTATTATGATTAATTGATTAAACTTCTTTGCTCATTTTCAGGAAAGTCTACCATGTCATTTCAGACAAAACTGTTTTGACAATGAGTGGTAAAAGTTTGGCATATGGGATGCTTGGTGTTGGATTGTACACTTTTACCATTTCCAGCACACCGATTGTTGCTTTAATGGTTTTCATAGTTTATCTTGCAACTGGGGGCTACAATCCAACTGATATTTTTTTGAGGACTGTAGTTCGAGATTTAAGGTAAATTTTAGGCTAATATTACCATATGTGTGCAATTGTAGGGTTTGCTACCATTGGGAGAATCCGATTCGGAAAAATCCCTATTGGGATACAGCCTTTTTCAGACAAAGCCCTTTTCGAAGAATTGTAAAATCACAGCTCGGCATATGTATATTGATAGGAATTATATAATATAGGTACTAGGTAGCTTACAATAGACAAAATGAATGATCGCCCCATACGCGCCGACTTCCGGGGGGGCCGAGGGCGGCGCCCCCCGTAAATTTATGGTTGAGGGGTAACAAAAATGGCTAATTACAAGTGGTGTTTCAAAAATAAAATACTTAGCTAAAGAGATTTACATCATTTAAACGGACTTAAAGAATGTCAAAGGCGAAAAGCAGCCTACGTTGCTCTTGCCCGCAAAATAGCAGCTGATCGCATGGCTTTCTCTGGAACATGAATTACTACTGAGATGAGCACGCTCACAGTCACACACTGCTTATCTTCCCGCTCATGAGGAGCAACTTCAAAGTCAAAACGCGTGGTACCGAAAAAGCGAATGCGAGGTTGAATGTTTATTCTCATTTCACGAGTTATCCAAACGTCTGTTAGTTTTTTGTGACTTCAAACATGAAATCGGTTTTAACAAACTTATCGAGTTGAACTTGAAACTACGACACAACGAACAATTAAGTGACTAGACCTTAAAGAAAAAATGCATTTTTAAAAACTGTCATCCGTGTTTTGCTTCAATAAGCACTGTATTGATGTATTGTATAAAATTATTAAAATGTACACATTTCATACACTCATCAATATACAGTTATACACTCTTGCACTACCTATTCGATAAAAGGCTATCGATAAAAAACAAAAGAGAAAACACTTCGCCGTTGTTAACGCATTGAAGGTAAGTAATTAGCGAAACGAGGTTAATCAAACTGGTAACCGGTTTCCACTCTGCTTGAGATCATGATTTTTTTTAGTTATATTTCGAAACCTTGAATGTCTTGATCGTTGTTATTCACTCGCACGAAAAGGAAATGAATCGGTTTGTTTTCCAGCTGTTCTAATTACGAGCTAATATCAAAATTTTTAGGACTACAGTAGGTGTACTGCATGCGTAAAACTAATCGTTTCAAGCAGCGGTTCTAATAAATTCGGTTGCGACCTAGGTGTCAATATAAACAAGACAGTAAGCTTAATCAAAGACTATTTTAATTGAGTGAAATAGCGTTATGGTTATGACGTCATCACCTTTCTCGCCCCCCAAGGTTTTTTGAAAAGTCGGCGCCTATGGATCGCCCAATTTAAAAGTTAGTTTTAACAATCTTGCTTTCTGTTGCTTAACATTAAGATTAAGGTGTTTTTATAGCTTACCTGGTAATAATAATTAATCAGTCATAATTTCCAAATGGACGCATCAACTGTTATTTTTTGTTTGTTTTGCTATTTGACATCGATTGAATCATCTCCGTTGTTTTTGATTAAAGGCCTACTCAATAAAAATTTCAAACAGGAACTAAGCATTAAAATGCGTAAACTGAACATTCAAGAATACAATTCAAGAAAAATTACCGAAAAAAAAATGTTTTCAATGGCGCTGGCAAGGCCCAAAGTCCAATGTTTCGTTTATTTTCACTTTTTTCAAAATAGCCAAAAGTGCAAACACTGCTCGAGAATACGTCACAAAAGACAGTGTCAATAACAAAAGCCACATTACCACATCTGATGTTTTGATGTTGAAATCTGATGTTTTGATGCACATACATACATAGCCTACAAGGCAATTCCAAATGTGACTAACGGGACATTTTGACTGCTTTTGGATGTAATTAAGAAATATGATATGATGTAAAAACATGAAACCTATGAGATTAATTATCAGTGACTTGGACCTAAATTTTGCACTATTTGAGAAATTCATGAACTTTTTACTTTTTTCAAAAATCTAAAGTTTGTTGTGAGTAACGGGACAAGGAACAAATCTTAAAAATTGGTGCTGTGAATGCAAATTCAAAAGTCTGCTCATTGACAGCACACTCTATTGAAATGCCAGTATTGTGTAAACAAATTTGTAAAACTGAAATGAGTCTTGCACCCCAGGTGAATCACAGAAACATTTCAATGGGTGCCAGTACTTTGGGGCACCACTGCTAAGCTACTTCAATGAAATAATGTACAATATAAATGATTTCTCTTTTTTTCCCTTAAATACTTTTTCTCCATTAATTACAACATTGATGCAATCTTTCACTCCTGGTGATTGTCTTGAGATGTCATCACACTGATAGAAATTACTTAGCCTATATGATACATATCTATTTTGTCTAATTCTGTTAGTTTTCTCTTCTTTGGGTTGGTTATTTTGAGTGCAAAGGTTTTTTTGGTCATTTCTTCCCAGGCAAGTTTTCGAACAACTGCACGCCTTTTGCTTGGGTTATATGGTAGATTTCTTTTCGCACGTGTTACAGCTTTACCGTAGCTTGATCTGCTCCTGAAGGCAGAGTCTGAGGGAGACACTGTAACAGTTAGGGAGGAAGAAGGAGCAGCTGAGTCAGAAGTCTTCTTCTGTCCTTCTCGGTGTAGAGATTTTCTCCGTCGCTCATACATACATTGTTTTTGCTTCAACAACCTTATTTTTTTCAATGTTTGACATTTTTTGTATAACTTCATGTTGTTTTGCCCTAAACTTTTTCATTTTTTTTTCTGTTGCTTCAAGTAGTTTTCATAGGTTCCCTTATCTTTCATTTTTTGAATCTGTTTTCTTTTTCTTTCAGCAGCAGATTTGGCCATCTTTATTACTGCTCCTGTCTTTTCCATGTTTTTAGATGCCTCTAAAGCTTTTCATAAAATTAATCATCACACTTTGTTTAAAAAAATAATTGAAAGAAGAGTGCCTATGCAATTTGTCCGTTTGTTACAGTATTGGTACAGTCATCAAACTATGCGTGTAAAATGGGGTGGCCACCTCTCTCAGCCTTTTCATGTTTTAAATGGGGTGAGGCAGGGTGGGATTTTGAGTCCACACCTCTTTGCCCTTTATGTTGATGATCTATCCAAAAAGCTTAACATGTCTAAAGTGGGTTGCTATGTAGGGAATGCATTGGTAAATCACATTATGTTTGCTGATGACCTTTGCTGCTTTTGTCCTAGCCTTGTTGGTTTATGTAAATTTATTGAAATCTGCCAAGACTTTGCTAAGCAACATGACATTACATTTAACTGTAGAAAATCCTTTGGGGTGTTATTTAAGCCCAAACATTTCGATCTGTCTGCTTCCCCAAAAATTATTGTTGACCAAGAACCGATCGAGTTTGTTGAAAATATTAGGTATTTAGGTGTGTATATCACGTCCTCATTATCAGATGACAAGGACATACCGGTACTGCGACAAGTTAAATCTCTTTATTGTACTGTAAGCAAATTAAAAAATAAATATAGCAAATGTTCACGAAGAGTAAAAAATGTGTTGCTTTGCTCTTACTGTACATCTCTTTATGCTTGTCAACTTTGGCACAATTATCGCTGTTCTACGATCAATCGGATTAGAAGTGCCTACAATGACTCATTTCGTATTCTACACAATATGCCTCGCTTCACTAGTGCATGTGAATGTAAAGTTAATGCAAATGTTATAAGTTTTGATGCTCTATTGCGGAAAACAGTTTATGCCTTTGTGCAACGTTGTTACAAATCTCTCAATTCTCTTATCATAGCATTAATGTCCTCAGACGCTTTTTATAAAACGACATTTTTTAAGCACTACAATGATTTGTTGCACATGTCATCCAAGTGACTCCTTATGTCTTGTCTTTTTGTGTTTTGGTTTTAATATGGACAACCTTGTCTGATACAAATAAATAATAATTACAAATTATTTATCATTAACAACAGATCAGGCTTTTTGAATAGTTATTAGTGTCAGTGAAAAGACAAAATCTAAAAAACAATTTTTCACCACAACATACCAAACTTTTAGTTTATTGATATAGTGAGGTAGATAACCCTGAAAATACTTCATTTGGTGACACAAGCATGAAAATTGGCACACATGTACTCTGGACCATGCAGACTTCAAAAGTTTAATTAACCAAACGAAAATTCAAAATGGCGGCCCGTGACGTCAAAATTCAAAATGGCCGCCATGCAGTCCTGGACCGACATAGGAAAGTTGGTTTATGAAAGCAATGTAGATGTGTCTCATTTCTTACTACCTTGAAAATGTTACTTTTAAGACAATATGAATGATTTAAGATGGTATTCAACAAAAACAAGTGCGTATAACGTACTATGGACAGAGAAAGGGTTTCACAAATTTGACAGTCAGGTGTGCAGAATAGTCTAAGCTTTGATACTTCCACCCAAACAGACTTAAAATACTTTCTTAAAGACAATTCATGTAGCCTACAGTCAACATTTCTGTTATCAGTTATTACTACTGAGTAGCCTAGGTAAATCATGTTCATGACAATGATTCACATGTAAATAATATCTATTCATAGTCACAAGGACAGGAACATAGTGAAGTGCATGGTAAATTTGCATTTTTACATTTAGAGCTTTTGCATTCTTTTTTACAATTGCATCGTCTTAGTTTTTTACATGCTTCGGCTACGGGGTCTTTACTTGTCCACATAATGTCCCATGTTCCCCCATCTCCAGATTTCCACCCCCAGTTTCTACTTGGAGATGGCAATTCTGGACTCCTTTCAAGAGCTCGTCCCCAAATGTGTCCGGCCTGATATGCTGCCCGAAGTGCATCCAATTTCAGCGCATCTTCTGTTGGTGGAATATTATTAGCCTATATTGTTTATTTTTTAGTGTAAACAAAGTCATTCTTGCACTGTCTACCTTATCATCAGTGCTACTTTTATCATAAAGATATATCGTGAATTTTTGAAGGATCGCAAAATCTTCTGCATTTATTTCCTCTGGACACTGACTGAGCTTCTGAAATGTTGGCGTCACATCTGGATACACTGACCACGTTGCAAAGAACGACTTCTCCCCTTTCCTTTCATGCCTGAACAAGTCACAGCCACTAATGGCATGAAAGAACAACAGCCCTTTGCATTTCTGTGGACCCAGGACAGAAAATATCTGATGAATAGGAATCCATCTTCTTTTGTTTTCTCTCCCGAAAGATATCCAGAGTTCGTGAAGTCCATCCTTGCTCAAGTTTTCAAACAAGCCAATTCCAATAACGACCACATCAATGTCATTAGCCAGGATGGCTGCTTTTTGTATAGTTTCAGTTTCATACTTGAGACCATGATGAAGATGAACAAACATTTTGGTATCGGCTTCTTCTTGGTTTGAGCTCAAATTGACTAAAGCGGAATTGTCATTATTAGTAACAGCTTTTTCAGTCTTGGAAGCGTAAACGATATCATCCTGTGGCATGAATTCTTGGATGGAATCAGCTAAGAATGGATAAAGTTTTTTTTTTTGTCTGTATTTTTCAAAAAGTTTGGCCAGTTCTTTGGGACTCTCCCATCTCGAGTAACTCTCCGCCTGCTACCATTACCCCTCTTTATGCGAGCATGAGATTTGATGCTTCCGTCCTTGTACAAACACAACATCCGTTCGTTTGTGCTTTCTGGCATATGGCTTAATTTTCTCCACGAAGTCCATCTGGGCATAATCTCCAAACGTATGATGTTTTGGTGTAGTAGAGTGCACTAAACATGCTCCATCTATCACCATCATGTCTACATCGTCCAGTAAAGCAGACTGTGCAGGTACCACTTTCTCTAGGCAACCCATTAAATCTGATTTCTGTGTTTGGTAAAGATCACCTCCTAAACTTAAAGCTGCTGGGAATCGTTGGTTTTCATGGCTAAAAAATTCAGGCAGATCAACTTGTCGGATCTGGCATGAAATAAAGAGCTTTGAAAAAAGGCTGCAGTCACCCTTCAATGTGCTCTGATTCCCTTTTCGTGTTGTCTTTTTTGAGTTAAACAGTGTGAATTTGTTCCGAGCAATTGGTGAGTAGAATTTGTCTAATTCTGATGTGAAGTTTTCCAATTGATTTTTACCTTTTGTATCATAGTCTTAAGCATAACTGTTACCTTTTGCTCCATGACATTTTTCGTATTAAGAATATGCAGATCTGAAGTTGACTCCTCAAGATAGGGATTGCCCATCTCTTCAATGGTTCGGGTGAGAGAAATGACGTCTTTGAGAAATGCTTTCTGTGCTGATGGTGTTGCTTCATGATGATTTAGGGATACTTTCTCTAGACTTTTAGAAACACATTCATATTCCTGTATAATTCTACAGACTTCAGGGCCTGCTACCGTCCATCGTAGCAAGGCTGATTCGTGTTCTGTGATTTCAATTATCCCTCCATCTCCTTTCATAATAGTATTATTCTGTTTATGGGCTTGGTCAATAGCAATCGCAGAATATTCTCTGTTAGTCTTCTGAACCACAAACTTCCCTTTCATGAACTGCTCATAAACATCAGGAAATTTATCTTTCAATGACAACATGTCAAGTAGGTGTATGGTCAGCCACCTTGAGTAGTAAGTTCTGTCACCACTAAAGAATTTTGGAAGGAGGATTGCCAGAGCCTCCTTGTATCCTGGACAATTTCTTTCCCGGAGAGTGCCCACAAAACCCAGCAATGAGAGTTCCAGATTGAATGCAGTGTACCAGTAGTTGAACATTGGAAAATCATCCGCTTTCCTGGAGCACCATTCTTTGAATTCCACCTCATTGTAAATCCAGCCTGGTGTCTCCACTTCTTTCGCAGAACGCATCAATGCATACAAACTACACGCTGTGAATTGGTGGATACGTCTAGTATTTGCTACATTGGATGCAGAAATGAAAGATTCTGCTGTACCTGATGATGCTACCTTGGCTTCTTCAAGAGCAGTTGTCCAGCCACTACCTTTCAGAAATGTACCTAATAGTTTTAATGCAGCCATTTCAATGTGAAGACCACCCATGGTGATGACCAAGTTGCCGTATTCATCAGGCCAATACCATTGCACTTGTTTAGATAGTGCAAAAAAGAGGTTGGTCAGCTGTAATGACTGGTGTTTGAGACGGATTAAGATTAGTTTGCTGGACTTGATCCATAACATGCTTTATTGTAGACACACTGTCTGCTTTATCTCTCAAAAGTGGTGAAATGCACAAAAAGCTGACGTCGAATTTGTGATTTTTTATCTGTGAGGCATTGAATGCGGACCACGTTGCTTGCACCTTGTCATCATATTCTTCAGTGAGAAGTACGTGGTCTAGCCAGTTGAACTGTCTGTCAATCAGGAATAGAGATGGGCTAGGTATTTTCTGTATGTCATACGCAGGTGGAAGTGGCTGTTCAGCAAAAAATGCAGGTTTGGCAACCGTGTACGAGTCAGGCAAATCTGGTATCTTCTTTACACTTCGGAAAACTTCCAGTTTGTTCTGTGGTATTCCACCAATCTGGCTTTGAAAATGTGAAATGCTTGTTCCGTGGAATGAGCTTGTTGCTGTTGTCGCCGAAGGATTATGGTCAATGTTGTCAACTGCCGACACAGTAAAAGTATCAAACTTAAGCTTTGGAGGGCAAACAACACTTATCTTTACAAATCTGTTGACTGTTGCTTCTCCGAGTTGGGTTGAGATCTCTAAACGTCTGTCATAGCTGATACTGAGTTCATTCTTAAAGAGTGTATCAATAAGTTATCTCTTTCGTGTTTTAGAATACACTGACAATCCGAGGAAAACAGGAAAGGCAGGCTCTCTGTTCTTTGTATGTCTGTGGCACATTCCATCTGCATTGTAAGTTGAAAAACAGTTGAATTGTATGAGCTGTACTATTGCAACATCGGCTTTTGAAGTCCCATTTTCCATATGTGACTTGATGCCTGCTCCATGTGAAATACTGGATACAAATTGTGCAACCTCAGGCGGTAGCCGCGGTACACATGATTCCATGTACTCAGCATCAAAATTTCCATTAAAGCTGGAATTACAGTCTAACATTGATCTACGCAATATCAGATTATATATTTTACTACAATCAGATTTTACTACAAATACCACCTCTGTTTGCTCGAAAAATTTACTCTGGTGACTTTCGAGTTGGACCCCTACTTCTGTCTCTTTTTAAATACACTGAATTTGAGGGTAAACAGTAACGAGGGATTTAGCTGAGGCTATCATTTTTTAAGTAACATATGACCACCCTTTTTTCGCTAAAAACACTAAAAAACGTTTTTTTCCCCGTTTTTGTGAAGATTTTTAATTAGAGGTACAATCTGAAATCATAAACACTGGCTAAAAATGTCACAAAAAACATTTTCAAGATAGTAAGAGATGAAAAACACCTAAATTGCTCTCATAAAACAACTTTCCTACGTCGGTCCAAGACCGGAATGGCTGCCATTTTGAATTTTGACGTCACGGGCCGCCGCTTTGAATTTTCGTTTGGTTAAACTTTTGAAATCTACATGGTCTAAGGTACATATGTGCCAATTTTCATGCTTGTGTCACCAAATGAAGTATTTTACGAGAAATCTAAAGTTATCTGCTTAATCTATCTGCACTGTCTAAGTATCAAAGGATCGGTCAACAGTCTGAATATTTTAATAGAAATCGATTTCATGAGAGGCCGCAGCCCTCACATCGTCAGTCTAGAATGAAACAAGTTACGGTTCGTGCAAAGAAAACAAAAATATACGCACTATGACGTAATAAGAATAAAACAAAGGCGTGAATGCCACGGGAATGTGCATAGTAGTGGAGTCAACACTAGGTCAAAAGTGAATAAATAATTGGTAGAAAATAGACAAATTATTTCACTGCAGGTAAAATCATGGATTGAATGTTAATGGTGGCTTTGATCTTGTGAAGCCATTTGTCTTCACAAGCGTCAAGGCGGTCTAAACTAGGTTGTTCAAGAAAAGTAACACTGAAACAGTTGGACAGAAGCGGTTTATTGCTCAGATCATGGAAATTGGCGAAATGCTTAAGTAAAGCTGCACTGTCATTATTTTTAGAGAGGTCAAATTTATTCCAGATATTACGGTGGCCTGTCCAACGAACGGAAAATTTATTCACAGTTTGGCCGACGTACTGTTCTTTACATACGTTACAGGTTGCTACGTAAATACCATAGTTACTACAATCTAATTGTTGCTTGAGTTTAAAAACTTTATGGGGGGTGTTCAAAACATTAGTGTGTTGGATCATAGAAATGTTATGTGTGCCGAAATTCCCACAAAGGGCGCAGTGTCGGCAGGGTCTAGAAGACCCGCATAGTTCCGACTGTACTGTATCCTTCGACAACTTTTTATAATTGGTCAGCTGATTTCCAATGGTTTTAGGTCTGGTATACGTAACCATGGCATTCGGTTTTAATTGTTTTTCTTTTTCTGTAAGCTTCAACAATTTGGGGAATGCTGTAGCTAATGCAATGCGGTATATCTGCTTAACTAATAATAATCATACAAAAGATGGTTGTGGTTGTCTATTTTCAAGCTCTACCAGTGCATGATTAATTATCTAGCACACTCCCCAAGCTCTTAAAAGGTGTATTTTTATGAGCAATCTTTATGAGCATGTGGTAGACTTGAGGAAGCATTAGAGGATGAAATAGTGTGTCTGTTTGCCACTTGGACAGCCAGAGCAATTATAATTCAATATGTATACATTATACAAGTAATTTATTATTATCTGTATAAACAAGCTATGTATACATTCGTTTTTGTTTTGTTAAAGGACTAGCATGAACAATAACTTGCATTTCATATTACAAAGCTTCCTTAAATCAAAAAAAGAATTGGTATTACCAATTTGGTACCATTGGACCAGCACCCGCTAAATTCCATATACAGTAGGTAAGCAGCCCTATGTTTCATAACCATACAGAAAATGAGATAAAACATCAACATTGTCATGAAATAAAAGTGTCTTTCAACATCATATAAATATATACCCAAATTGTATTAACCACTTCCCATCGGCATTCGCGCGCGTTAGGGTGGCCAAAAAAAATTGAAATTTTTTATTTTTGTTTGCACACCCTCTCATTTGAGGAGGATTCATGAAAAAATGACAGTGTGAAAATTTGAAGTGAATCCGACAAGAGGAAGTGCTCTCCTACCGACCTCAAAGTTTGGTTTTATTGGCATAATCCGTCAAAATTCCTTGAATATGTGACGTAATTCTTTTTTGATTTATCTACATTGCAGTTGCAGCATTTTTGTTTTAACCATTGTTTTACTCTGAATTTATGATACAATAAGTGTTTCCACATGCAGAAAAACATAAATAATGCACAAAATAGATCACATTAACAAGCGTTTGGTATGAAATTAAATGCACTAAACTTTAGCGAAAACCGCATAAAAGTACGTTCACTAGTCACGATCGCAACGCTTTAGGTGACAACACATTGCCCAGAAATTGCAAGAGAAATGTTTGTAAAGAGTCAAGCCATTGGTTGACTTTATTGCACTTGTTGGAAGCAGCTTTCTGTGGTGTTCAACCACTTGATAGAGAAGCTGGCGCTGTTATTCATTTTTTGTAAGAACTTCATTGAAGTCAGTAGCTAATTTGACTGCCCAGTGCCCGCTCTGCACAATAGGCTTTGAGATGACGCCAAACTTTGCAGGCTTCTTTATAATCATCACAATCACGCCATGTGTCGACAGAAGCAGTGACTCGAAAAGGTTAAGGGAATGCTGTGTTACAAACTGTGCCAAAGAGAGACGTTGAAACTTGACAATTTTGTTTGGGGCAACACGATGATCGACGAACATCTTCGGGAAATGGGTCTTTCTTAAGAGCATTAACGATTGCTTTCTTTTCATCATCTGTGTTATTATCATTGAATAAAGGTAGTGCAGCAAGATCCTTACTGATGTACCACAAGCGCAACCTCAACTTTTTTCTGCCACTTGAGAAATTGCATTGTCAAACTCTTTATAATCCTCTGTGAGCTGTAACATTGCTAGGTCATTTGTAGGGGCAGATATTGATGAAGGTGCTGCAAACCAAAAAGTGGCATAGATGGTAGTAGTTAATATTACTTCATCTGCAACTGTACTGCACGCAAGTGGCAGTGTAATCTTATTGATCTTCATCTCGTAGTAGAGACGGCGAAGAACCACACCCCATACAGGCAGCTGACATGGCCCCTCAAGACAGTCAACAAATGGACACCCACTCTCTAGTGTTGACTCTCTTGAGGGGCCATGTCAGCTGCCTGTATGGGGTGTGGTTTTTCACCACCTCTACTACGAGATGAAGATCAATAAGGTTACACTGCCACTTGCTTGCAGTGCAGTTCTTGTGGGTGAAAGCTAATATCGCTACCACTGCAAGAACTCACGTTGTTACCAAACTAAAACATATCCATCAAGAGCATATAGGAAAATCAAAGCACAAAGGGAGGCGAAATTCAGCTTCCTAGCTGACCTCAGAAGCTGACTTCACCCAGAGCTTAAGTGCATTATTTGATATTGCATATGCTAACTGGGAATGCCGCACAACAATACCAGAAGACTGCCAGTTTTTGATAGACCAATGTGGTGCATGACAGATACTGATGACAACAGAGGACCCAATGCATTGCAAAGCTGCTGCAAAGTATAAAAAGCGCAAAGATGATGAACAGAGACGCAACAGAAATCGCATTGATCCAGTACCATCAAGTGCTGCTTCTTTCTCATCTGAAAATGATCAGCAGATGATGAACATTCTTCCAGTGACCCACTATTTGCACCACAAATCCAAATAACAGCAAAACAAAAAAAAACTCAGTAGGAGCAGCCATTACCAAAACACTGCATTATTGATAATCCACTGTTTAATGCAGCACTGAACAGAACTATAACATCAAGTCGTCAAGCAATGATGATCATCACTCCTGATCTTGCTGCAGCTGGAATTGATATAAATGAATTGACAATGTCACATTCCTCTGTCATGAATGCTCAAAACACCTCACGTGAAAGCCTGGCAGCTGCAGTGCGGAAAAAGTTTAAACCAACAGTTCCACTTGTTGCTCATTTTCATGGTACCATTTGACTAATGCCACTGGCACAAAGCGCGACTCTTTGGCCATTGTAGTTTCTGGTATGCATGTTGAAATACTGCTTGGCATTCCAAAGCTGCCTATTGGAACGGGATCACTAATGGGCCAAAAAGTAGTGGAATTCATACACGAGTTGTAGCAGAGCATTTAGCTGCACTTTGTTTTGACACAACATCAAGCAATATGAGAATCCACACTGGAGCTATCACTGTCGTGCAGCAGGCATTTAATTGAAGGCTGCTACTTCTTGCATGCCGTCGTCTCAAAGCCGTCAATGATTGTGCAGAGCGGGCACTGGGCAGTCAAATTAGCTACTCACTTCAATGAAGTCCTTACGGAAAATAAACAGCAGCGCCAGCTCCTCTGTCAGGTGGTCGAGCACCACAGAAAGCTGCTTCCAACAAGTGCAAGTAAAAGCCAACATGCCAACAGCTCCATTAAATAAAATCAATGGCTTGACTTTTTACAAACGTTTCGTTTGCTTTTTCTGGGCAATGTGTTGTCACCTGAAGCATTGCGATCGTGACTGGTGAACGTACTTTTATGCGGTTTTCGCTAAAGTTTAGTGCATTTAATTTCATACCAAACGCTTGTTAATGTGATCTATTTTGTGCATTATTTATGTTTTTCTGCATGTGGAAACACTTATTGTATCATAAATTCAGAGTAAAACAATGGTTAAAACAAAAATGCTGCAACTGCAATGTATATAAGTCAAAAAAGAATTACGTCACATATTCAAGGAATTTTGACGAATTATGCCAATAAAACCAAACTTTGAGGTCGGTGGGAGAGCACTTCCTCTTGTCGGATTCACTTCAAATTTTCACAGTGTGATTTTTTCATGAATCCTCTTCAAATGAGAGGGTGTGCAAACAAAAATAAAAAATTTCAATTTTTTTTGGCCACCCTAGCGCGCGTGATCGTGACGCGGTAAACGGCATTTTTTTCTTTATTTTCTCGCGTTTCTGCATTTTGACTGTCTTGTACAAGAAGTAGTGTCTTGTATAAAAGCAAACCTTGTCAGTGATTGACATTTAATTTTGCATCAAAATAAAAAAAAAACTTTGTAAAATGAATGCAGCAGTGGTGTCTGGTATAAAAGCAAACATTTTCAGTGATTGACATTTGATTTTACATCGAAATAAACGAACACTTTCAAAAATAAAAACAGCAGTGTTGTCTTGTATAAAGGCGAACATTGACAGTGATTGACATTTGATTTTACATCGAAATAAACGAACACTTGGAAAAATAAAAGCCAAAAATGTCCGTCTTCAACTCTGAGGCGGTCAGGGGTGGGAAAAGATCTTTTTCGGCCAGGGTTTAGGTGCTCTGGAATTTCTGCTGATTCCAACATCTCAAGGGCTAGCATGACTTTGAAGTTTGGCAAAGTCAATCGTCCGTGCTCTTGATGGAGCATTTTGAATAGCAGAAATGAATTCACCAATGCTATGTCCACTACATAAAAAAACAACTTTTTGTACCACCTTGTGTGCTTTCTTACAGAGCGGCAGGTTGCTGAAAGCTGATCTGAACGATCAACTCCCCCCTTCCTTTGATTGTACGAAATCACACAAGTGGGTTTTTTGATGGGATTTCCATTGAGGTTGGTTTTACTTGTTGGACATAGTTCTGATGAATGCCATGTAGAGCATCTTTACGTCCTTCCACACCTAGGGCCGGATTTAGCTGATGGGGGGCCCGGAGCACTTTTAGATCGGCGGGCCCCATACAAAATTTTTTTTTGCACCAACGCAGCGAAAAACCACCTCTACCTCTGCAGTAGCATTAATCTAGCACTGCACAGCATTTTGCACAAACTTCAAAGACTGAAAGGAAAACAAGAACAACACAAAACCACATTTTTTCCTCGTCGAAGAGCCCTTCAAAAGAGGGGCCCGGGGCACCTGTACCCTCTGCCCCCCCTAAATCCGCACCTGTCCACACCATTGCCATCACACCATTTGCTGTCTTGAACATGTGCAGGTGCCATCCAGGTGCAGGTGCCCCGGGCTCCCCTTTTAAAAGGCCCCCAGACGTGAAAAAATGTGATTTTGTGGTATATTTTTTTCTTTCAGCCTTTGAAGTTTCTGCAAAATGCTGTGTAGTGCAGTGCAGTGCTGGATTAATGCTACTGTAGACGTAGAGATAGTTTTTAATATTTTTTGCAAGGGGGGGCCCCCCCGATCTAAAAGTGCCCCGGGCCCTCTATCAGACTAAACCCGCCCCTGTGGAAAAATACTTTGGTTTACAACAAAAGATTTGCGTTGCCACCTCTACAGCTAACCAAACCACTGGAATACCTTCAAGTCGCTCATGCGAACAGCAAATCTGCTGAGTCTGCTGAAACAGTAGGCTACAGTAGCTCAGAAAGCTTACGTCACAGGCAAATTTCTCACAAACAAAATTCCGCTATAACATTGATTTATTACAGCTGAATCATTGCCTCAAGATAACAGAACCATTAGGTGATTCCCCTTTCAACTGCTAGCAAAGGACGGCAAAAACAGACTACCGCTGTCAAACCAAGAAAAATCTGTCGGCAGTTGCCGACGTCCGATGAATTGGCACGGAAAAAACTGTCGGCTGTAGCCGACCGCCGAGCGGAAGTGGTTAAAATAGATACTTTCTTATGGCATGAGATTTTGTTACTAACCGGACATATTGTGACTAACGGGACAGCGTGATTAACGGGACAAAACGTTTTTTTACTAAAATATAGATACACAGTTAATTTTCTTTAAATTGTAAAAGATGTCTGTACAGTACTGTTGGAGTCTTTAATTAACCTGGAGTATGGCATTTGAGGGATTAGACAATTTGGTAAGAAAAAATGTTTTGTGAAAATATGTGACCAACGAGACATTGTCCTCCGGTCTGCTTTAAATTGTCAAAAACAAACCATAAAACTATTTTTACATAACTTCACATAATGTTAATCTTTAGAAAAACAGTAATTTTGTTCAGAAAACTAATCGGATCACAAATATATGTTGTTCTATGCCAATTGAGGGTTATTTGAAATTTTACTTAAAATATAAACTTTTTTTGTTTCTTCAAGGTACCTCAGTAGATGCACCAAAAACACATATTTTCCAAGGTTAAAACTTGTAAAAACTTTTTTCATGGAAGTTCAAGGTGTCCATTACAAGTTAAAACCTTTCAGTGTTCTATTTTTTTATTTTATTACTGGTTTATTATTTTATATTTATTATTACCACTGGAGTACATTTAACGTGGAATTGCCCTACAGTCAAATCGCCTGTAGTAACAATTATTGTGAGATCAGCTGATTGCTAGTCTCTAGTGACGCAGACTGTACAGTCGCATACTTCGCTGCTCAAGCCCAATCTCGTTTTGAAAGCTCTGACAAAAGCACGTGCGCAATGGTGGTCAGACTGCAATGGGGCAAAATTTTATGGAAAATCGTTTTATGGTAGCATGTTAAACAGAAAGAACGTGGAAAATCGCCAAGTCAGGTTTTTTCTTTAGTATCCCTTTAACTTGTTAACCTAGGGATTGGAATTTTCTAATAGTTGAGGTTTCGAATATATTCTAAGTTTGCATACATACGGCGACGCAGGATACATGTCAATTTTATGTGAGCAAATATTTTAATTCAATACAGACGAAATCGGTTAATAGTATACCGCTTAAACATATCAATCGTTTATTTGAATCAAAACCTGAAATCCCAAACCAAATCCAATCTAATGTTAAGTAAAAACATCGGTTAAGCGTATACCACTTAAAAGTCGTATAAAAGCATCAGGATTTGCTTCACGTTTGCATACTTCATTTATTTAATCGTATAATTGTACCCGTTAGCGAAAAGACAATGTCTCTTTTTTGCTTCGCATAATTGTCTGCAATGTTCAAACGCGAAATGAAGCAAAGGTGAGACAGACGCAAGCGATCAAAACAAAGACAAGTGTCTGTAATCCCAGGCCATAATCTTATGTGTTAGACAGCGCACTGCAAACAACCAATTTTCGCACAGCTGGGCTTCATTAAAACAGAAGAGCAGAAAAAAGGATTAATCACACTTCCCAATAATGAAATGCTTTTGATGTCATTCGTTGGCGACTGGCCTTCCAAGGAATGGACGCCGACAAGTTATTTCAGCTTGAGAGGGAAGCATGTCCAAAAGTTTAAACCAGAAAACTTTGGAGAATTTTTTTAAAATTGCTGAATAAAAGTAGCCTACTGTTGTGAAATGCAGTGCGTAATTTCATTTGTGCGGTTTCGTTCAGTTGAAGAACATTGCAAATTAATTATTTTACCAGACAGCGCAAAAGACTTTAAAAAAAACCTACGTGATTTCAAAACAAACAATAAATGTGAGCCGTGTTTTTCTACCATACCTCTATTTTTGTAGGCCACATTCCTTTTTCAAAACCACACAACTGTTAGGCTAAAAATAGCACGCTTGAATCAAAAACTTCAACGGTCAAAGTTTGCGTTGTGACGTCACAGAGATCGATGAGATGAAAACAAGTCCAATTTGATCGTACAAGCTCTTCCCAGTCAGAAAAGCTGGTCTTTTTTAAATTGATTCAACATCTGCAGACGATAAATCAATGTAAAAAGAACCAGTTTAGCTGGCTGGAACATAGGCATAGTGTTATGTAACAGAAAACTAGTAAACTCTTTAAAGTTTAACCAGAAATGTAAACAGTTGTAGGAAGTAGCAGTTGTAATGTGTGTTGCAGCCTAGACACCACAGACGTCTGCTCAACAATAACGTCGTTCACGACCAAGGCTGCGATTTTTTCTTTCTTGTCGAAAAACCAAAAAGTCTGCGTTTGTTTGTCGAATAGTAATATGACGTCACAATAGTCAGATTATAAGCGTTTGGCCGCGAATTACCGCACAAGTTGTGTGGTATCAGAGTCACAAACTTAAGTTTTTAATCGCACGCTGGTTGAGCTGTTGTAAACACGAAACTGAGGATCGCAAAAGAAAAAATCCCTTAGACTGTACCCCTAGCATAACCTACTGCGAGAATTTTTCCTTTAGCATCTCTTCAGTCTCGTTTAGTACGTAAATGGTTAGGCACGTACCAGCACGCAAACACAGTTAGGAGCTAAATGTGCAAGTTACGAAGAAACACAGCGAAGATATAATACCGTAGAGAAAAATGAACTGCAGATAAAAGAAAACGAAACAATACTACAATAATACGAAACAACGGCGCAAGCCTCAAAGCAGCCGTCGGCCATCGCTGCTAAGTAGTGCTTGAATGACCGCCAGTGCTACCTTTGTTTGTTTGTTATCTTTATCCTGCATTGCGAGAAAGCGGACTTGAGCGGTATGCATCGGTATACGCCTGACCCACGCTGCAGCCGACGGCAATGTCTGTTTCCGGTCGTCTACTCTACTTATGACTTATGTTTGGTACTACCCATTACTAGAAATCGATCACTGGGTAGAGGCAATTATCGTAAAGTTTCTTGCCCAGAGAAACAACAGCAAGTGCGGGAGGCTGGAGTCGAACATGCAGGCTTTCGACTGCGAGCCTACCGCGCTAACCACTCGGCCACTGCTGCCGCCGGCCACTGCTACCTCCTCAGTCGGCCAACTTGGCCGCCGATTTCTTCTAGCTAATTATTTAACTTTGCAATAGAATAATCGTGGATTAACTGTCAAAAATATCTAGTATCAAAGAGTGACGTAAAATTAGGTCAGAGCGTCATAATCACCACTATTGTATTCAGCGATATCTAGAGAAGGGGATATGAAGGCTCGCAGCGATTGCCTTATTCTCATGACACTACCAGGGCGGTAGTTTGTAGTGCTTTAAACATGTGGTTCTTTTTAAAATCGTAGAAAGTTTTGTAGTGCAGCTGGTACAATGAGCTACAGAGGACAGTTAGCAAATGTTACGTAGAGCATAGTTAAAGAATACTTGTTTACAAACACAGTTGAAAAGTTACCAGTAAGCTGTTTTTTTTTAACAAAGCCTTTGCAGCAGGCTGGATGTAACGGAAGTATATGGGTAGTTGAATTAACAAGCAACCATGAGCATGCTGTGAATATCCAGGCCTGATTCTAATAGCGCAATTCAAGTTATCATAACAAGATTTATTAAACTACTATCGGTGCCAATTGTCATTTTACGATAAACGCAGATTAATTACGATAAACAAAAGCCCTTCTATTGTCAGGCGTAATAAAAGCCTTCGTATCCCCTAGTTTAGATATCCCTGATTGTATTGTGCGGAAATATTTGCTATTGTATAGAAAATATCCAGCTGCGACTGTAATTCCCGGCGTTTACTTTAACAAAGTGTTTATCTGAAGTGCTAATTTTCATCGGCTGGCAATATTGTCGTTTTTATGTAGATTCAGTGTTGTCGGACATAGAATCGTTGAGGAGAACTGTTTCTGCTGTGTGTTAGTGACTTCACACCCTAAATGGTGGCATCATAACGGTATAAATGCCATGATCAGGTTTTATGAAAGGCGGTATGCAGTTGAAATAATTTAGTGTCATTAGATAGTCCGGCCGGCAATACCGGATTACAATTTCGATAATTTATTGCGTGGTACAACGATTTTATAGCAGGACGTCGTTCAGACTTCAACAACGCTAAGTGATCATTTTAGCATTGTAGCAAGTTTAATTCTATTTACTTGTGCTATTGTTATTTGTATTTTGGCCTCCAAGCACACAGATTTGGCCGCCGAGAAGAAGCTCCCTGTAGGTCACGATTAGGGTGGATCAAAAAAAACGAATTTTTAGGTTCAGCTTAGTGCATCTGCCAAAAGATGCAGTTTGGGCTATCTTTTACATTGGTACTTGAAAAAACATTTTTTGACCCCGTTTGACCCCTATCCAAGAGCTCTCTAGTGACCGCCGAGGCAAAATTCCTTAAATTTGCTATAATTTTTTTTCTAGTGGGTGCAGGCTTGTGGTTTTGGTGTCTAACCCCACTAAATCAAGTCTTGGGAAGTCATTTCTGCAGTCTAAATTCATCTATGGGCTAGCAAAATGACATCAGAGCCTTTATTCAGCAAAAATGCTTGAAAAAGTTGGAAATTTAGTGTGTTTTTTTAAAAAGGGCAAAGAAAAACAAATTCATAAATAATGCTTCCAAAGGTATAGCTATTTATACACTGAAGCAAACATATAAAAGCAAACAATTATCGTATGAAGTTAATTGCAAAAATGCTGCCTTTAATTTGTGCATTCAATTATCCATAGCATTACAGTAATGGACACAAAATGCATGACAACGGGTTCAGGCGAAGTCAGTAGCCGTATATGTTAGTGTTTTGTTGAGGAGCTTATATCAAATCCTGCAGACATATCTTTCTTAAAAGGAATGATGACAGACAGGACAGCCACAATAGCCGGATTTGACTCTATTTCATTCGAACGAGTCAGAAGAAAAGAAAGTAGGCTTTTTACCGTAGTGCAGAAAAACGACAACAGTACTCTAAAAAAGAAACGCAAAAACTGCTTCTACTGTAGCTCTTAAGATAAGGAACTTCTCTGGTCAGGTTGTTTATATCACATCGGTGAAATCGTTGTGTCACATATCTTTGAAGATTTAAAGCTAGAGGTTTCAAAATAACCAGAAAGGAGCATCTTCATGAGACTCCGCAAGAACTGGGATCCTATTCCACAGTGGCCAACTGTTAAGTACACTGGATATCAACAGCTTTTTAATAACAACACATGATATCATTCAGAACCTCAAAGATGACGTTGCTCAACTTGCAAGTGCAAAATACGCAAATACAAGTTCATTTGAGGCAACTATAAATAACTTATGAACTTGTGCATTGCTTATATCAGTCCTGGTCTACAAAATGTGAAATTCTACCGTTCTGGGGCCACACACAAGGCCAGATGGATGGCCAAATTGATTCATTCCTATCAATTGGTGCTACTGGAAAATCAAATAGCTAAGTTACCTAAGGGAACTATCACATCAGTTTCACAAGTGGCTAAACTGAAAGATCTCATGAATTTTATTTCACTCGTCTACTGTATATATTGGTTTCGTTGTAGTGTTGCTGTAGATGCTCTTTGGAACTGTTTGACTATGTACAAGAACATTCTCAGATATGGAGCAGTGCATAAGTTGATATCAGATGCTGCTGAACGTAGCTTCAAACGTCAATTTTGGTACCTCTCTGCTGAGATGGTACCACTGGACTGGCACTGCTCAGCTCTGAAGTTCAGGAAGAGGAAAACATCAGATGGCTGATGAACTTATACATGTAAAACCTAGAGATCCTGTTTTTACACCAGCAGATCGGTTTGGCATTGGCTAGCTACAGGAAACCACGTTTTCCATCAGAAATCAATCTGGAATCAAAACTGACAGATTTTATCACAAAGGACTCTCGGTTCTTTTTCTCTGTTTTAGAGATAAATGATGATTTTCTTCCTTTATCAGTAGAGAAATGGTCTGAATCAGAGTCGTACCAGAAAGCTGTTTACAATGTGGCTGAACATGGAGTTAAACTGAGCACCGATTATTATCTACATAGTGCCAGAAACGAGGAACACTATCAAAACACTTTACAAATAGCCTAGTGGAAGCTAACTGAAAAGACACACCTAATTTGAGAAAGAGAAAAAACTAATATCCTCTTGCACAGATTAGACTAGTCGATCACATTGCCTTCTGTGACAAAATGTGTTAGGGTTATTGTATACATACAGATTCAATACCAGGCTTTCATGTAGCAAACTTACTAGCCTATTGGTAACTTTCTATGTGTATTTGATCTATTTCCAGTGCGAAGTTAGAATTTTAGACCACTTCCGCTCACTGGAGTTGTATTTTTAGCTATTCCAACGCGTAAAAAATGTGAATTCACAGACAACTCGTATAGACAAGCATATTCTTTTAATTCTCTGTACGATAGTTAGTGGAACAGGCAAAAGTTTTATGCATATTATTTTGTTGAAACATACAAATTCTGCTGAGAAGCGTGAAAATACTGGTAATTCAATATTTACATAATGGCAAACCTAAAATTTTGAATGGGATGGTGGCCCACATAAACGTGCCCCAATTCTACTGATTTTTGGACCAGCAAAGATTCTTGATTAGTGGAACAACCTCACAAATCTACAAGTCAACAGTACAAAAAAAGTAAAAAACAAGGGGGGTTGTGTGCACAGTTGCACACTACCCAGGATATGTTCAATGGGATGCTTATTCAGAAGCCAAATGCAAGTTTTGCCTCTATTAAACATCATATAAACTCGATTAAGTTAAGTGTGATTAGATATTTACAAACATTGAAATAAACAATATCTAAAGCTGTAATAAATGCAATAGTTAAGTTTACACTATCAAATAAATATATATGCAACATGCAGCTGCACTAACATATGCTTCTGTAGTCTATTGAACCTCATATCACCTCAACCACCTTGTTGTACTAGAGGCCAGTTTGCACACAAATGGTCACATCCTAGTGTGTTTTACCTAGGTTACACTTTTTTTAGTAATTCATCCATAAAACTGCCCGAAATATCTAAAAATGCTGGTTTCTTTCCCATAAAATGCCTTTTTTAGAGCAAAAATGTCATTATGCAATTTTGGCTGCCCATGCATCATTTTAGACTGCAGAAGTGACTTCCTAAGACTTGATTTAGTGGGGTTAGACACCAAAATCATTAGCCTACACCCACTAGAAAAAAAATTATAGCCAATTTAAGGAATTTTGGCTCGGCGGCCACTAGAGCGCTCTTGGATAGGGGTCAAACGGGGTCAAAAAATGTTTTTTCAAGTACCAATGTAAAAGATAGCCCAAACTGCATCTTTTGGCAGATGCACTAAGCTAAACTCAAAAATTCGTTTTTTTTGATCCACCCTAGTCACGATGCCTGCCGGAAAAGAAGACGAGTTTTAAGACCTGCAGCGAGTGCAGCGTAATGTTACAGCGTTTAAGGTGTGCCGAGATGGCAAACAAGCCCCTTCGTACAACATTGCAACTTCAGACACAGGTCTTTCGATTGTTGGTGGTACTTCAACATGAGAGGTCGTTTCAACTTCCTGATGAGCTTAATCATCTAGTGAAGCCGTGCTATCGCCAGGCCCTGACCTTATATTTGCAGGCATAGGCGCCTAGGGCGTGGGGGCCAGGCCCCCACGCATATTTCTGTGTGGGGGCAACTTTTTATGCTGCATTGATACATAAAACAATAGATGAACTAGCGATCGTCAGCAGGAAAACATTTTTAAATGCAAACCGCAACAGCTTTGCGATAAATAATCACTAGAGCGAGTAGCGATGCTACAATCCCACCCCAGACAAAAAAATCTGTCATTTTTACATTGATTTAACGTCTGCAGACGTTGAATCAATGTAAAAATAACTGATTTTGTGCCTGAGACATAGCAAAAATCTACCATTTTGCGTCGATTCAATGTCATCAAATGTTGAATGCACCCAAAAACAACATAATTTGCTAAGTTGACGCAGCGTGCGTTCAGCTTAATGCGCTTGCAAACAGACTCGATGTCGCTTACGAAAGTCGAGACCTCTGCAGAGAATTGTCGCGGCAGTGAATCGCTTGCTGTGAAAATGAACTTGAAGTCTCGGCCCGAGGTAACCACTAACCACGGCGAGCTATAAAAGAGGGCGCCATGCCACTAACCAACGTAACAAGGGCTGGTACAAACGCATTGCGCACACGCGGCATAATCAACACAACAACGGACTCGCGCAAACTGCATGGCGGCTGGCGCACACATGACCGTTGCCATAGAAACCCGATCAAAGGCAGGGAATATGCGCATTTTTTGTTTCATCTGCAACACGAAAACGGGCGTTATTACAACATATTGAAACTTGAAAGCAGGTCAGCAGCTGGTCAGCGATAAGTTGCGATATTGTAGTGAAAAGGGAGCAATGTCAAGTCGAAAACTTAATCAAACGTCTCTCCGTAACTATTTTTCAAGGGCTGTTTACGGATGTCAGAAACTTTTAAATTTATTCAAGGTGACGTGCTGTTGAATTGATGTAAACATGAATGATTTTACTTTCAACAAGTATATTTTCAAGCGTATCATCAAGTTAGTATTTTCATTCCATTTACAGTACACCTTTTAGTAAACCTTTTCGTCTTTTGTTTCATGCTAATAAATCTAGGTCGTTGCTAAACTTTATGCTGTGCTTAGCTTAAAGAGTCGCAGTCCATCAACCGCTAGCCAACGCAGACGCATAGCATGTGTTTTAGTCGAGTTTTGTTTATAATAATTAACGGTAGGTCCAACGTAGCAAAAACTCCGAGTGTGGCAATAAAAGCAATCCTAGTGTGACGACATACTGTAATTACGTCATCCATCTGCGTGACATTTCGCTGAATTTACGTTGCTGCTGATGAAACACGCTTTCGCCCCCCACGGCCAAAAAAATAGTTAGGCGCCTATGTTTGCAGGTAGTAGCTCATCGACCGAACCGCTTGTGCAAACTCACAAACGTTATCACTGTCTCGTCGAGAAAAGAATGTATTGATGCGTTGTTCCTTATGTATGTAGGGATTTGCTAACTCTACAGCCCCAGTGTAGGGTTCTGCCTAACTTAGTCCCCAGCGTAGGGTTTGGCTGTCTAATTGTCGTAAATTTTGTTAATAAAAATAAAAAGGATAATTTAAAAGAATATAGAGAGACTCTAAGTCTCTAATTAAAAAATGATAATTTAGGCTTCTGGCTGTCTAGACTAGGGGTATGACTTCCTACAAAAAACAAACGAATTAAATAGGATTAAACATTTTTTATTAATCAGTGTTAGAAATTTGCTATTTGGGAATTGAAAAATATCTCTAATCAATATAATTTATTGCGACCGGTGTCAGAAGAGCGACATTCCCCAGTCATGAATTTAACCTTCTTGTTCTAAAGTTCAGTCCGTTCTCTTTGCAAGTCTATTTTCGAATGTCTGTCTTTTTCAATTCCCCGCTTACTTCAAAATATACCGGTAGACCCTTTTCATCAATAATAGCTATCGTAAGAATCAAGGGAAAAGCTATACCGGTTTCATAGTTATGTCGCATTAGAAATACAGATGTGTTGAGCTAAATTCTGTGTGAGTGGCGTTTGTTAACAGGAAGCTTGACTTATGTTCTGTGAGAACGTTAGGTTTTGAATTTGCAGCATTGAAATGCATTTTGCAATAATGATAAATTTCGGTCAAATGATAAAATATAAATTTGTTAGTTAAAAACATGGTACATGTTACATGTACTTAAACGGGCTTATCTATAAAATTTTATTGTTGAAAAGTGAAAACGTTGTAGGCGCATTTTATCAAGCATGCTTTTGCTTACCACTATTAAATTGAACATGTTAAAAATTGAGAATGCTTTGCGACGTTAGGCTACGAAACGCTATGAGCCTGAAGTTTACCTGCTTTATTGTGTGCTTCTGCGATTATTGTCTCCTGTATCAATCACCTGCTTTAAGTTATATAATGGAAAGAAAATCTTAAATTTGTTTTCGTCATCATGCACTGGCTGCATGTTAAATCCATCATTGTTAAATCTTTCAAAGGATGGCATCTCGCCTGGTGCGAGACAAATTTCCTGCAGATGTCCAGACTTCCCAGCCAGCAAACTTGTTTATACATACATGTCATGCATTGTGATTCAACGTCTGCAGACGTTGAATCAATGTAAAAATGACGGGTTTTGCTAGCTGGGTTGTGTGTATTTGTGAATGTGCAAAATCGCCCATTACGTAATCACAGAAACTCTTTTAGTGTATTGAAGGAAGTCGAGTTGCAAGTTGGTTGCAACCGTGTTTATCTGTCTACTATTCTTTATTCATATTGCAAAACATTTCTGCAATCTTGGAACAACAAGTGCATAAGTCAGACATAAATACAAACTTGCAAACACGTTGACAACTAAAAGTAGCCTTCTTCGGTTATTTTATCTATAAAAGAAACTCGTGTCAAATAGCATGAAACGTGTGTGGCGAAATGTGTGATGGCAGGCGTTAGAACTTCGACCAAAGTATTTTCCCGCAGTGTTCAAAACGTTCTGGAATAGAACTCCTTTCCATAAATATAGTGGTTTTTTCATCTGTATTTCTGAACCGTGACGTGACAATTTATCGAACGACAGTTCATCGAACGACAGTTCATCGAACGACAGTTCATCGAAAGACAGTTCATCGAACGACAATTCATCGAACGACCATTCATCGAAACGACAGTTCATCGAAACGACTGTTCATCGAAAGACGAAGCACATATGCAATGGGGTTGTGGTTGTGGTTAGGGGTTGTGGTTAGTGGTTAGTGGTTAGGGTTAGGGTTAGGGGTTAAGGTTTAGGTTAGGGGTTAGGTTTTCGATTAACTGTCGATCGATAAATTGTCTTTCCCGTTTGATTAACTGTCGTTTTGATAAACTGTCGTTTGATTAATTGTCGTTCGATAAACTGTCGTTTTGATAAACTGTCGTTCGATAAACTGTCGTTCGATAAACTGTCGTTCGATAAACTGTTGTTCGGTAAACTGTCGTAGTACCTTTCTGAACATCTGGTCGGAAACTAGGCTGTTTTCTACATGTGAAAAACTTTCATACTTCTACACTAATCGGAGCAACTCTGTTCAAGTTTTACGTCAAAATGTCTGGCTTTGATCTCCGTAATTATTGATAAGGCAAGGTTGGTTACAAAATTAGATTAAAATACGAGTAGGCTATTACAGCAAGATGCATCAAAATTTGTTTAGTTTTGGTATTACAGTAAGAAAGAAAAGGCCCAGGGAAAATTCACTTTCGCTCACACGACACGCAAAAATAATTAAATAAAGTTAAAGAAAAAAGCCTAGTGAAACTTTGCACAGCAGAAAATAGTAGCGTTGCCGTTAGTGTAGAAGTTTTCCGACTTGTGCCCAGAGCATTGTGACGTAAGAAGTCACACGACCTCGTTCGGTGGAAGTTAATTAGTTATGCGGCGTATTGAGCAGCTACACGGCGTTTTGACTTTTCAAGCGCACGTCGTTGGTCTGATGAAAGCCTTTTAAAGTGACTTCGCTGAAATTTTAAAAAGCCTTCTAAACCGTAGCTATACTTCTCAAATGGCGAAGAATTTAATTATCAAGACAAAGTGATTAAACATGACAATCGACGTTAAAACTGGTTTCAGATTCAGCACCCCAAAATTACTCATAGAAATCAGTTTTCAAAGTTCATGGCGCAAAAATCGTGTAGACCAGTGTTATTCAAGTCAAGTAACAACTACACTAAACAAGGTGTAAAAAATATACCGTAGCTCAGGGCTTCCCAAATTTTTTTTTGCTCGCTACCCCTTTTAATCTCCTAAAATGTTTCGCAGCCCCTTACGATTAAAACGACGAACAGTGTGAAATATACATTTGTCATATTTATTGCAAAGCTTAGAATTTAGATGAAACGAAAACGAAAAGCTATTTACCGGCATCACAACGAAGCGTATGGGTAGCCTACTGGAAACAAAACAAAAACGCAAACACATTTATTCAGTGTGATGGGTGTGACTGCCGTCTGCTACGAAGCAAGTCCACCCGTGGCTCAATATTAGTTAAAGGTGGTCTCAAGACGGTTTCAATTTTGTTTAGCTTAGAATATTGAAGTGAGAACATTTCAGATAAATCATTTTGAAATTTTGGTTTTCAGATGTTCAACTTTTTGATGAACGCATCAATTTTAGATTTCAATGCAAAATATTGATGGTTTCTCCTAGGAAGGACAAATTAAATTCGTTTAGTTTTTCAAGCAAATCTGACATTTGACATAATTTCAAAATCTAGATGTTATTGAGAAAATGGTGGACCAAGAATGAATTTTATTCTGTTGGAAAAGTCACGATTTTAGTTTTCAACGTTAGTTGGCTAGCCATTTTAAAGCTTTGACTTTTGAAAGCCACCTCACTTCACGATGCAGTAAAAAGGGCTTTTAACTTAGATTGGGCGACTATTAATAAAGTTAATAACGGTCACAGCATTTTGCATAGAAGTGTTAATATTCAGTACCTTATGCAATTGGTATACTTTCTGCGACTCCTTTAGGGATTGCAACCCCCAGTTTGAAAAGCCCTGCCATAGCCTATATTTAAGCGGGTGATAAAAATTTTGGTTTGTACTGTGTAGTGTCTGACTATGCAAGTACAGCAAAGAACCCACTTAACAAGCTCTTTTGTTTGAAAAGGTATAGTCAAACAGGCAAATGCACGGAGGTTTAAAAACTTTATTCTAGATCATTTAATAAGTGGAAAATTTGTCTTGTCTTTGTTCAGTAATGTTCGTCTAATGCTGCTCTATGATCATGCAAAAAATCGCAAACCTGCGACTTGTGGTTTCGCGTCACGGTAATTATCGCTATTACTCGCGCAGACGCGCATTCTTGCACTTTTTATTAATGCGCGTTGGCCTAATGCGCGCACGCATTTTCAAATGCGCGGGCCATTATAAAACTAGTGAATTACGTCTTTAAACGACAGCGAATAAATCTGCCACTTATTGCCACACGCGTTTTAACTCTAGATCTGACATTTACTAGTTTTGCAAAAAAGTATGTTTCTTTAACACAGAAGTTTTATTACCGTTATCTCATTATGATTGGATTATTTCGTTGTAGGTACAAACAGTAAACAAAAATACAGCAGTAATAGTAAGAATACCCAGCAACGGGGATCTGCGAAGAGACCATGAGTCTTCGAGTCAAGCAGATACCCTTATTTCTAATAAAAATCTTTATTTGCGATAGCAGTTAATTAACCAAAAAGTACAGTACAATTGAGCAATAAACTTTACCAGCCACTAAAGACAATTATAATACATTGAAATCAAGAAATAACACTATGAATATTTCAAAAACAAAATGGAGTCAGAGTGTTAGTTGCTAAACTTCTACAAGAATATAAACAAAAATAGAAAATAACACAAAAGTAAATCAAAATTAGAAGTATTAGGAAAACTGCATTTTTCAAGAAACTGGGTTTTTTTTCGGTCATTGACCGATTTTTTAGCAAAATGTTCGATAAAAATATATAGTCAATTCGATGAAAATGTCCGAAAAAATAAATAGTTAATTCAGTCAAAATGTCAAAAAAAATATGTAGCCTATGCACGCCAATCGATTTCAGTCATTGCAAAGAAGCTTCTTGCTCCACTCGACTATTTTCTGTCAATCGGAAATACAAGACGTAGACTTAGTATTTGAACGTTGATCCAATGTTTTATTATATGTGATAACGCAAATACAGAAGTAACTCATTCTGACCTTTTAAAAAGAAAATCACATTCTTTTTAGTGTTTTCGCTTATTCAACTGAGCCATGTGATAAAGCCTTCGGTTGCATCATAAGAGAAGAAGTTCTTTTATTTTGCATCACCAGCATATGCGAAAAAAACAAAACAAAAAACAATGCAAGATTACAAAGTGAGCTAGGTTGTTTGCTGATGATGATAGGAGTGGCAGAAGGACCGAACTGGTCATCAAGTTTGCCACACCCGTGTGGTGTCATAGCTTATTTAACATGAAACTGTGTCGGAGTTGAACGCAAATATGTATTATATATATACAACATAAAAAACAATACACATGCGAAATTAAACAGTACAATATAAAAACAGGAATACAAGAAATGATGCAGAAATACAAAATGGCATATACATACAACACACAACACAGCACACTGGTAAGACAAAAGCGAATATACAGTAATTAGTGAGATACAGTGAGAATAAGTAGAAACAGTTTGATGGCACTATACCAATTACTTACACTCAGACATTAAATGCAGTTTTAATTTTTTAGAAAACATGCTAATTGTTTGAACTTTTCTTAGCTGTTTTGGTAATTTGTTCCAAGAAATTTAATTGAGCTTTGGCCAAGCTTTGTATGCATTCTTGGTTTAAAAAGCATACCTTTCTTAGCACCTCTGGTAGCCTATTATAGTTATGAGTTTCATTACTAGGACGAAAGTACTCAAACAAAATTGCTGGTAGATGTCCTTTATTGCTTTTATAAACAAACTTACATGCTTCTATTAAAAACATGTCTTCGATTTGTAGCAAGTTGCTTTTATTGAAAAGAGATTTGGTGGGAATTTTGTCCTTAATCTTGGTGAAGTTTAAACAGCGAATGATGCTATTGTGTATCAGATTTAAAGGATACAGTTCCGTTTTAGACGCACGACCCCAACAGATAATACCATACATTAGGTGGGAGTGAACTAGAGCATAGTAAACTGCTCTTAATGTCTGGGAATTACGTACTTTCTTAATCGATGTAGAGCACCACAGCAATCGATATAGAGCACCACACCACATAATGAATTACATAATTCCAACTCCTCAATCGAGGAGTAAGATACGCGCGCCGGTATTTAAAAGAGAATAGCGGAGAAAAAAGTAGGAACCGAGGTAAAGTTGTTTACCGCAGAAACCCCCGTCACCGCGCAATAACGAAATTCTGGAAAACCTTTTTGAATGCGCTGATTTTAATTGGGAATGAAAGCCAGAAAGTAGAAATTTTTTCATTTAGGTTAAAGTGAAACCACTCTACGTTGGACTAAAGTGCAAAGTAACTCTAACACGTTGCCTTGCAAAGCGGAAGATCAAAGTTCGCCAAACCGGTCGGAAAGTTGATTTTGCGCGAAAATTAGGTGGTTGAAATCAATGCTTGATTACTCTTAACTTGCAAGTGATATAGGTATTATTTTTTTTGTAGTCAGAGTGTAAAGATAGAGGTTTGATGTTATCGAATTGAATCGTCAGTTGATAGTTTTTTTTATGCTTTAAATTAATGGACGCGCATTATCGTAAAAACTGTCCGACCGCGCATTTGCCAGTTTGACTGTACACAATGTTTAAAGATGAAGATTTTCATTTAAACGATTAATAATTATGGAAAATGCGCAATTAAACACTGAAAATAATAACATAACTTGTGACCTAAAAAACACAATAAACATACAAAAGGGAATTTGAAAAGTTAAGATCCCATGTGGAAGTTGTGGCTTAGCCTACTCTTCAAAACTCCCACATTGTTTGACTGGAGCCGCCACTTCTCCTGATGAAGCGATTCACCAAAGTTAACAGCCTTTCGTCTGCATCTCTGTACTTCCTATGCTTTGTTGGCGGTGCATATCCACTATCCAGCAATCATTTGCTCGTATTCCAGATCGAGATTTTTGCACTTTGTTTAGTGTAGTTACTATTTGACTTATCTAAAAGTGAACTCAGTCATGTTCGAAAACTTGAATAATTTGGTGGATATCAAAACATTATACTGCAGTCAATGAAAGAAAGTCAGATTTTGTGTCTGCTTTCGGCAAGACCCTACGCGAAGCAATTTTTGCCCGAATGAAACCATCCCGTCGTTGATGGCCAGCAACACTTCTAAAGGCATTAGTGACTTCCCGAATGAGGCGATCCACAGCCTGAGTTTGGGCAGGAAAATGAGGGCATTCAAACTTTGTGTTTTTCAAACCCTTTAGTTCATCCATGGTCAAGTGTGAAGTAAGGATAGACTCAGTAAGCGTGGCATTGTCCCAATCAATTAAAGAGCACAGTGAGTTGGCATCAAAATTTAATTTTGGTCGGGTAAAAGTGCAGGCAGAAACATCACCAGAGTTACTGTCTTTGCAAATATTTTCTTACATGTTCACAGCAAAAGATCGCAGAGCAGGATACCGGGATACTGGATACCAGGGCGTTGTCACATTCAGATGTACCAGGTGCAGCTGGTTCGAAAGGAGAGTCATTTTCTTCATCAATTGCTGCAGAAAACTGCTGTTTTTTTCCAGTTCTCTTCCTCTATCACTTGTGACTTCTTTGCTGCAGCGAAATCATCTACTCACAGTTGTTTGAGGTTCTTGAAAAACAAGTTTTTTGTGTGAATGATAAATGTAAATAACACAAAATAATCCATGTAAATCAGTTCAGTTTGTTTTTATTTCTGACTGTCACAACGAAAAACAACATATGCCAAACATATTACTCTTTCGGACAAATGGCAGCAAAAATCAGTGATAGTCAAGAAAAATCTTCTCGACATAGCACGACTAGCTTTAGTGAAAGCACGAGCCCGCCTTTACAGACATAGAAATCAGAACATCTGAATTGAATCACTTTCCTACGAGGAAATGCTTTAGGAAAAGGAAAAATCCTTAACCCACCTACTATTTAGAGTTGGTTGCACTACATCTGCAATGGTGAAGTGGGGTTGTAGAATTGGCAGTAACCCAATTCTCTTTTTCATAATGGCTCCAATCAACAAATGTTGTTAGAAGAGCCAAGTCAATGACAACAACTGACCAACCCCAGTACACAACATGGGACCTGTGCCTGCATGACCCTGTTATCAAAGAATATTCTTATACAAGCCTGTGATCGAACAAAAGTTTGATACATTTCATAGAAAATTACTAGACAAAACCTTTTGAAAAGATATGTAAGAACTCACCTTTTTGTAAACTCTCTTTTGAAGCGTTTTTTTGATGTACTTTTGTCAAGAGGCCCAATTTGGTATAATGATGCTTCTACTCCACGATAACGTTGGGAGAGGAGAAACTTCAATTCTGTTTTAGGAATGCGATCTTCATTAGAAAAGAGAATAGTTAGCTTTTTTTCCAGCTTCCTAAAAAAGTAATTCCTTGTGAGTGTTCTATCTCTGTAATTGTGCAATTAATTATTGCAACACATTAAGGTTTTGAAAAGTGTCTGCTAGTTGGTTATTGTACGGTGTACTGTTCATTCATGCAAGCTATATATTAGTATTTTTAACAACTACCCTTCATCTATATGAAAATATACGAGCTGGTCTATGTTTTATGCCACTACCAAGCTTCATCAAAACCTGTCAGAGAAAAAGTTACAGTAGTAAAGTACTTCAGTATCACCTTCAACAAAGCACAGAATGCAAGAACATCTCGTAGTGTTGGTAAATCAGCAGTAAAATTGAAATCACAGTTAAAAGAGTACGGTAATTAACTCTACAAGTTACCACTATTATGGTGCATGGCCTACAACAGGGGTGTGCAACGTGCGGCCCGCGGGCCAAATGTGGCCCGCGAAGAAAAATTGTGAGGCCCGCAAAGATGTGTCAATTTTGAATTGTGTGCGGCCCGCGAAACGTGTTTATAATTTAGTTTAGTCTGGTACGTGTGAACTATTTATTAGGGTGATTCAAAAAAAACTTTTTTCTAAATTTGATCAGTTTGGTTGTTTAGACCTGTGCATTTTGGACACGAAAAACACCTCGTCAAGTCTCAGGTCAATCGGTCGACATTTGACGCCCTAGAAGTGGACCCCTTTTTTGCCCGGGGCTCGAAAAGGGTATTTTTGCTGTATCTCGGTAGCCAATTGAGGTAGAAGGCTGGGACTAGGTTTAAAATGACCGGAATACATAACTTCCTATCTAACTTCAAGAGGAACATAGGGTCTATCTAGCTCATTTTCTTCATAAATCCCCTAAAACCGTTTTTTAGGTCCTTCGAAGGGGCAAAAATGGTCAAAATTCATGAAACCAGCGCACTTAGAGAGAACTTTGGTGATGTTTGGAATTTTGGTTGAAAGCCAAATAGAAATTCATTGCTAAAAGGAATGTTTTGATAGCATATGTTCCCTCTCACATGTATAGAAAAAGGGCATTGATAACACACAAATTATACAACTGTTAGGTACTGGTAAAACGTATTTAAATAAGAGATATGAGAAAATGAAACGTTTAAAAAAAATCAAGATTAGCAGTTTCATGTGTTCAGTTTATCAAGATGGTGTTTGCTCAGTATAAGGACGTTCACCATTTAAAGTCTTTCAAGAACTTTTTACTAGTAGTGTTAGCTTTTTTTGATGTCAAGGACTGTTTAGCTGCTTTTCTGACTTGACAACGATAAGCATACGTAAGTTTGATAGCTTCGTTGATACCAGCTTCGCTTTTAGGGGCAGATTGTCTCAGTTCAATGTCAGTCACCATACCAAGAACTCTTTCAACAACATCATTTGTGCAGGGTATGTTCTGGAGAAGGCTTTGGAATAAAGCAAACTCTTCCATTTCACTCCACAATCTTGGATTGCTCCATGTCAAGCACTCAAATTGTGGCAAAACTTTGAATAATTCAAAAGAGTCACTTCCAATGAGATCAGGGAGTCGAGTAGACTTTTTTAACACAGGCATCTGCACCAAACCTTTCCCAATGACAGCACGTTTAGAACTTGACCTGTATGATTGTAATTTTTTCCACATTTGTACTTTAGTTGTCAATGGAACTCGATCACTCGCAAATGCTAAAACAACATGACGCTCTGTAAGGTACCATAAATGTGAGTTTAGCTTGTTCTGTGCAGCAACAGACATATCATAGAAGAGATTAGGATAGGTGGATATTTCTCCTTTGGATGCATGTATAACTTCATTAATACCATTCCACATTTCCAAATCGTTGACTGCTGCATCAAAGGTATTTGGTGATTTAAACCAGTACTTGACATAAAAGATGGTCAAAAATGAAGCAAGTGAATATATATTGTCAAGGTAACTGCAATGTGTAAAGCCTGTTACCTGAGATAATTGACATCTAAAAAGAGCAATTTGTATGGTGTAGATGACCTTGGCCATCCAACGTGCATGGTGGAATGCACCAGGAGCTTTGAAAGTGAAGTTGTACTCCTGAGGAAAAGCACCACCTAGGAACAGAACAGATAACTCAGCCAGTTTTCTGTAGTCCTCACGAATATTATTGCTATCTTCAAGCCATTTGTAAAGAAAATCGAGCACTGTCTCTTTGATACCATACAGTTTTCTGCTTTTTGAAGTAAATATATCATAATTTGCTGTAACAATTTCGTTCCAGACTTCTGCAAAGTTTTTGAATACTGCTTCGTAGGGAGATTCAGTATCACCATAAACAACAGTAGCTGCTCCACCGCATACCAACTCCATTACATGGTGTCGACATGCCATTTGTAAAATACTATGTCCTATATGATTTTGAAGTTGAACAGTAATTCCAGTTTTATATCCAGTGTTCACTGCAGTAGTGTCAAACACGACACCCAGAATGCGCTCTTTACAAAAACCAACTGTTTTCAATGACTCAATCACTTGTTCAGTTTCTTTTGTTGATCCACCATGGCCTGTAACGTTGATAACATCCACCAGCACTTCTTCATCATCATTCAAGCAATGTAGTACTACAGCAAGAACTGGCTTGTTTTTCCCAGTGTGAGTCTTCTTCTTGATTGTTTTGCCATCCCAGTGGAGCATCCAAACAGCTTTTTCATTTTGCAACAATTCAGTATTATCGTCATTTATATGCAATACTTTTTCTTTTCGAGCATGTTTTTTGTATCGAAGAATAGTTGATTGTGACAATGCAACATCATCAATATCTCCACCTGAAGCTTGAACTAAACATGCTGTGTATTTCAGTTGTTGTCGAGTACTGATACCATCAATTTCAGCTTGTAAACTTGCCCTTTTCAATGCTTCTTTACCAAAAGTCACTGTTGCAGTCTTCTTTTTTGCTACTGGAACATAATCATCAGATTTATCACATGATGAGATAGATGCTTCATATTCAGAGGAAAAGATAGCATTGAAAACTTCTGGTGGGCTAGATGAAGTTGAAGCAACATCAGTTTGGCTATTGACAAATCTTAGTCTTTTAGAGTTTCTTTCATCTCGTTGTTTCTTAGCAGATGCAAGAGCCTTATCTTGAGGTCCAATACCTCCATACCTATCATTGCCCACAAGTACATGCATATCCATCAAGTATTTCAAGTCAGTTTGAAACTTTTGTTTAGCAGACAAGTCTTGGGTTTGCACAGCAGATTCACTGAGATACTTCTCATATGTGATCGGTACAACACGAAAAGTCATTTCACAATCTTTGATGAAATCATTCTGCTTCTTATTGATAGAGTCTGTCATCTTCTTAGTTCTATTAACAATTTTATTGTGATCTTGGGTGAGTTGTTTCCACCTTTTATCAATATTCAAAATGTCAAGGACCAGTTCATGCTCTCTCTTACATTTGTACCCTGCTCGAATCCACCATTTTTGTACTTCCACCACAGTTTCCTTTGCTGAATCCTTTAAAGAAGACTGCCTGCTTGTCTCAAGTTGGTGATGTTTGTGACGAGAGCGGCAGTTAAACAAGACATCTTCAACTGTTGGAGGTAGTGATCCAACATATGAAAAATCAGTGGCATTTAGACATCGATCGAATGGCCATAAGCGGGTTTCTGTTCTTGTTTTCATTGCCATCAGATTTTCAGGTTTTAGAAATCAAACACTTCAAGTTAATTACTACTTTCAAATTAATATACAGCCTGAGCAAATGAAAACAAATATATTTAAAGTTTATTGAAGTTATAATTAAGTATAAACATGGCAATAGGGGGTTGGTTTGTATCACGTCGTAGTGAATTTGGCTAAAAAATCAGTTTATTAAGGTTTATGAGGAAAATAAGCTAGATAGACCCTATGTTCCTCTTAAAGTTAAATAGGAACTCATGTATTCTGGTCATTTTAAGCCTAGTCCCAGCCTTCTACCTCAATTGGCTACCGAGATACAGCAAAAATACCCTTTTCGAGCCCCGGGCAAAAAAGGGGTCCACTTCTAGGGCGTCAAATGTCGACCGATTGACCTGAGACTTGACGAGGTGTTTTTCGTGTCCAAAATGCACAGGTCTAAACAACCAAACTGATCAAATTTAGAAAAAAGTTTTTTTTGAATCACCCTACTATTTATTGTGGAGTGGATTATTGTAGATTTTGCACCTTCTGTTAATCATTTTAAAACTCCCACCGGCCACCACCAATCCATTGTATTTAATTATTTGGAACGTAAAATGTATGGTCATAAAAGGCATTATGAACAAATTACGACTTTGGAAAGCTCACGTACAGACAGGAAATCTTTTCCACTTTCCAACTTTACGAGACTATGGAATGCATCCAGAGAAGAAAACTGAAGTTGCTGACCAACTTGAAAAATTGTTGTATGAATTTTTGGCTCCTTTCAAGGACTTTAAATCTCATGAACATTTATTTAATTATTTGGAACGTAAAATGTATGGTCATAAAAGGCATTATGAACAAATTACGACTTTGGAAAGCTCACGTACAGACAGGAAATCTTTTCCACTTTCCAACTTTACGAGACTATAGAATGCATCCAGAGAAGAAAACTGAAGTTGCTGACCAACTTGAAAAATTGTTGTATGAATTTTTGGCTCCTTTCAAGGACTTTAAATCTCATGAACATTTGTTTGGTATATTCGCTTCGCCCTTCAACACAGACATTGACAAAGCACCAGCTTATATCTAACTTGAACTGATTGATCTTCAAGAGAAAACGGATTTGAAAGTAAAGTATTTAAAAATGAATCTTGGCGATTTTTATCGAAAACATCTCAACTAAGATGACTTTCCACATTTCAAAAAATCCATGGTTTCAAAAATGGCTTTTTTTGGCTCATAGTATTTGTGCGAATAATTTATTTCTAAAATGAGCGTCATGAAATCTCCATATCGATCGGTTCTGACAGACAAACACTTGGAAAATGGACTTCAAATTGCGAACACTGCCATTAAAGCAAATGTGGAAAAAGACGTCGGGAAAAAAAACCAGCTGCAAATTTCGCACTGAACTCGTTTAAAGATAGTGTGACGATAAGTTTGAACAGCAGTTTTCTTCAGAAATTTATGCGTCTTAACTTATTATTTCTGCAAGGAGATAACCCTTAATAATGCCATAAAAATAACATGAATAACAAAAAAACTACTTTTTGTGCCTGCAACTACTAGAAATCATATGTTAAATAAACGTGCGGCCCGCGGTTTCACCCAGTTGTTAATATCTGGCCCTCCTGTAATAAAGGTTGCACACCCCTGGCCTACAACACTATACCTAAGTGCATTGGGTCTGCTACTATTCGGTGAGTCCGATCCGGTGAGAGCCTTTTCGGTGAGAGCCTTTTTCGGTGAGAGCCCTATTCGGTGATTTTTTTGAAATTTTTTTTGAAAATTATTGGGTACCGTAGCATAATTATCATTGCCGCTTTTACATCGTTTTAACGTCGCTAAACGTTGAAATAAGACCTTAACCCGTAACCCCAAACCCGTTATCCCAAACCCGTTATCCCAAACCCGTAACCCCAAACCCGTAACCCCGAACCTGTAACCCATAACCCCAAACCCGTAACCCCAAACCCGTAGCCGTAACCCCAAACCCGTAACCCCAAACCCGTAACCCCAAACTTGTAACCCGTAACCCCAAACCCGTAACCCCAAACCCGTAACCCCAAACTTGTAACCCGTAACCCCAAACCCGTAACTCGAAACCCCTAATCCCTAACCTTTAACCCTAACCCTTCATCCTTAACCCTATAACGGCAATGATAATTAGGCTGCGGTACCCAATAATTTAAAAAAAAATCACCGAATAAAGCTCTCACCGAATAAGGCTTTCACCGAAAAAGGCTTTCACCGAAAAAGGCTCTCACCGAATAGGGAACTCACCGTTCAATCGGACTCACTGAAACGGGCCATTCCGAAGTGCATTACATACCGGTATTCAATTCATTCATGAGCTACATAACAATTGTTATGACAAACAATATGTAAATTGTGATGTCATCAGCAAGCGATAATGTGAATTGTGATGTCATAGACAAAAATCTTGAACAATGAGTGTAAGAAAGTACAAAATTTGCAAGTCAGGAAATTTAGCTTTTATCATAGTAGTTATCAAATTTAATTCATATTTTTATTTGACATGAAAGAGTATTGATATAAGTATAAAATATGTGAATTTCAGTTCTTAATTTTTATACCCATTTTTTTATAGGCCCCCAAAGTTTGGCCTCCGAAAAATGCATGTATCAAATTGAAACCTCTATAATCATATCAAGCATGTCTCTGACGAGTTTTCAATATATATTTTTGGATTCCTTGGGTCTTAAAATGTCTGTCTAGCAATTTTCAGCCATATTGTATGATCGTAGGTTAAGAAGTTGGACAAAATCACTGAAGCGGAACAGGCAAAAATAGTGATTTTTCTAATGACCATAACTCCACCAATGTTTAAAAATTTTCAAACATTTTTTTGCATTCTTCATATTTCTTTGACATCTACAAGTATGCCAAATTTCAATAAAATCTATGACATGTGGTATAATTTTTTCAAAAAATTTTCTCATTTGGCATGGAATGACCCAACCACAAACAGCAATTTGACCAGAATAAGCAGTTCTTATTCCAAAACACCTGATAATTGCAGACATTGCCTCCTACTTTACACAATTTGGAAAACCTAGCCTAACCTAACTTTGAACCGAAGCCTGAATGATTATTAACAACCAAGCACAAAATCGATCAATTTATTTTTCGTCATTAACGCGTCCGGGACGAAAAAGATACTAACTACAAAAATCGATATAAACCTACCAGCACGTTAACGAACGGGAAAAGCTGGCAAAACCTTGAAAGGTTTAAAACGTGCCTGAATGAAAAATTATGTTGTAGGCTATATATCAGTGGTTAGCACGGCCACAAAACCCAAAAAACAAATAGCAAAAAATAAGACAAAAACAGAGAGAAGCACACATGTAGTAATGAATGACAGCCTAATGAAAAGTGTTGTGGGTTGAATTTGCCAGTTCCAATATTGACATGGATGAGCAGTCATAATAATAATAATAATAATAGAATTTAGAAAGAAAACCGAACATAAAAGAAACCCATCCTCAGGCAAAAGCCCGTTTCAATGTGGCCCAGGAGAGCAGGTGTTGAGCTCTTTCTATGGTTAGACTGCACAATCACACAGTAGCCTAAGACGATTGAGGTTTGATATCCAGTTTATGTTATTGTTTCTTGTCCTGGTGGGTGATGGAATGGATGAGCTGGTAGATGATGATGTCCTAATGGTGTTGATGAAGCTCTCATCCCCTTTTGCAACGTGTCGTCACAGTGTGTACATTTTGACTAAAAAATTTGTCACTGGCAATAGATACATGTTTCCTGGTCAAATCGACAATGCTGCACGCGAATTTCACCATTAAAATGAGCTCCTGTGTACCATTTTTGATTAAGAGATTTTAAAATATTTGATAAGTTGTATTATTCTATATAATATATAACCAGAGTTAGGGTGCACTGTGTTAAATAAACGTGGTAAAGTCAGAGATATTAGCGCCTGTGACTAAATCCAGTTGAGGCAAGAATCGGAAGTGTTGTTCTGAAGGTTTGCGCTTGTATTCACCAATAAAGTCTTTCTTCCTCGACCAGCAGAATTCGGCTATCTTGGCCCTTGTATCTCCTCTCTATATTATAGGCCACATTGTGCTCTCCAGGGTTGAATGATGTCCTAGCCGGCCATTCTTGTTGAATGTATTGGTATTGTCCGGACCGACTGTCCCATAGACATGAGAAACCACAGTATTTTGTGTACGATACCCCAATTGCATTTCCATCAGCATGTTCAGCACTTTGAAGTCTCCACACTGGTACCATTGGAATGTATCCTATTTGATGGCTTCCAAGATCGCTTTCATACCTTCTCTTGACTCATTCATTGTTGTAGGATATGCAACAGGGACTGATGGCTTTCTATTCCTATTATGCAGTGGTACTGCTTTGAGACTTTCCTTTGAAGAGTCCCCAGTCCTCTGGATCATGATGACCTTCCAGATCACCCATCAGTCCCAGACTCCCAGTACATCATTGCAAAATGTCAGCTGGACCCATCATCAATCACCTTGTTAGAAAAAAGTCAATGAACTCCTTTCCTCGTTCACGAACACCCCTAACAGTGACAGCTTTACCTGTAAGTTTCCACTGTTGCAACCGTGAAGCAAGTAACTCTGTATGTCTCATTGACAACTCCAGTGCTCTGATCAAATCGTTGAACTCTGGTAATAAGATTTCGTGGTGGTTGCATCGTGGTCTGGGTTCATAGTCAGTCAGATGAGGAAGCATGAGAAGCTGATACAGTGCTTGAGTCACTATCACTTTGTTCAGTCGTATTGCAGTGGGAACATGAGGATACTCAATGGTAGCCCGATTTGCGTTATTCAATACTTGGGGCAGTTTCGTGAGGCAAAAAATGTATCAGTCAGATGCATGATTAAAGGGTTCACGCCACACCATGGAGACGGCAAACAAACTTCTCTTCTGTCCTGCTTTCCACGCAGCTAGCTCTGATGAACAATCTGCACAAACGATGTGAGGAGCCCAGCTTCTGTCTTGGTCTCAAAATATTTCGCATACAATTCGGAAATGTGTGGCGTCACTGGTCGTCTATTGCCCACTACAATGTATAAGCCGCATATGCGCATATGTAACAGAATTTATCTGGATGGTTAACACAGGATCACTTTCGAGAGTCAGATGTAGAGGATTTCATGGTAAATTTGTAACATGATGTAGGCCTAATAGACATGCACAATACACATATATATATTTAGGTACCGGTACATGTCCAATACAATAGGGTGGTTTGATATTTTTTTTTTTGCAATTTCAACATGGGGGGGTTCTGCAAACCTTTAAAATATAACATTTACACAACTTTTTTTTGGTAGGCCCCAAAACTTAGCCACCTACCCCCCAATAAAGGTCTCAAAAAGTCAAATTTATTAAAAAAATCCTCTAACTCTGTAACTACTCATAGTAGAAAGTCAGTTTTGGTGGTAAAAGATGCAGAATATCCATGTTTCTATATGTCATAAAAGGAACCTTTTCTCTAAATGCATTATTTTTTGAGATAATTCAAAAAATGCATTTTTTGGGATATTTGGGTCATTCCATGCCAAACGAACTGAAAATCATAAAGTTCTCTGTTTGACCCGCATCGATTTTGCTCAAACTAGGTCAATGTGTTATTTAACATGATATAGGCATGCATTACAAATTTTAGTTCAATATCTATTATAGTTTCGGAAAAATGATGCTTTAAAGTTTTAGGTACCCCCTAAACTTTTCCGCATTTGCAGTGCAAACGAAAATTCAATTTTTCGAAAAAACTGTACACAGGAGCATCTTTTAATGGCCATATTCGTGATCAGCGACCCCAAATTAGCTAGAAACAGTGCTTCTCTCCCCAGTGACATTTTGGTGTACACACTGTGTTATGGAGTACTGCGTTTGCTGTTAATATCTACAAACATAAAAGTACAGCACAAGCAATCGATATTATTGTTAGATAAGCCCAATCTTTTGTAAATAATTTCGGATTTCCACTAAAATCTTCACAAGAATGCAAGAAAGCCTTTCTACATTGTCTTTCTATTGCGTGTCCGTTTTGCTTAAATGTTGTTTTAGTTTGTGAATAAAAAGTGACTTTGTATCAGTCTTTCTAATTGAAGAAGGAAATTCGTTCCATGTTTTCGCACCTGTGAATTCTATTGAATGTTGAGTAAACGTTTTTGAGATGGTTTCTTGTAGACAGGCTGTGAACCTCTTTGACATATTTAAAAAGGTTGGTGAAGCAATCTGGTAGTAAATTGGTGTGAAATTTAAACACGAAAACACCAATTTCCAGTTTGAACGATTTGAACAAGAACAAATTTCCTGTTTGAACAAGAACAAAATTATAGCAAACAGTTCGGCTGAACACAGCTTCTTATCTGAATTTTACAGCCTTATCTTCAGTAATCAGCATCACAAGTCACAACTCACAAGCTATAAAATATAAATTTCTTCAGTCTCAGCAGCAGACAGCAATCCCTCCGCGCGTATGTGCGGCACACAACGCGTTTTCCCTAACTAGCCATTCAGAGCGCACTATCTGGATCACGTGGATTGATGCATTGTGATAGTATTTTTTGTGGAATCACTTTGCAAGAATTAGAAAATACTAACCTAAAAATGCTTACATGTTTAAAGTTACTGGATTTTATTGCATAAAACTTCACAAAAATACTCTACACAACAGTAGTAGTCACCCTGTGTGATAATTCGATTTTGTCCATTCAAATTTCACATCGCCTTAATAGTCAGTTAGTCACAACTTCGGTGAAATACTGTTCATTCAACTCACCAGTAAGCCTATGCATGCCTACGCGCTAACCGGTAGGTGGTTCGCCTTGGTCGACAGTAGCCTAATTTGTCTTTTATTACACAGCCTCACTAGGCTAAAAAACATCAAAAGTATAGCTTAAAGCAGGCAAAGAAATTAGATACCGTAGTTCTATATCAGCCTCACATTTTTTTTTACTGTTATGTTCTGTCACAGAAAACTTTTTGGTTATTACTTTTGATATCAGGACAAAATTTATGTTTTCCTTGACCTCAATGTTAAAAATTATTAATTTGGTTTCTAAAGTTTGTAACTTTAAGCTGATGTCTAAGATAGTTGTACAGGCCCATTTAAAACATTGCCGAAACCGAGCAGTTGTGTACTATTTTCACCATGCGCTCTAAAAGGTGCCTCATGGTAATGGTCAGGGTCCTTCAAAACGATCCATTCAGAAGTAAACTTTTAGGTAGATTTCGAATTTAGCAATGTTTTCTATCCCTTGATAGACTAGGCTACAGTATTTAGTCTGGGAGCCAACTGCCATTTGTCGGGGTCAAGCTATCCATTAGAACTAAGTAGTATTATGTTAATATCGTATTACATAATGGTAATTTCCAAGATGGCCGCTGTAACACTGAATTAGTCCCGATTCTAAACCAGTCACGATTGTGACAGCATTGTGGACATTTACTATAGTTGAACCAATCTGGCTGCTAACTACGTTGACTATACCACTGGGTGGGGTGTGCCACAGAATCTAAAGGATTAATGCAAGTGTCGAGTTTTTGTCTGATTCCATCTCGGTCTTTCTTGTCTTTGTCAATCCTGGCTTTTGCCTCTTCTTCGTATGTTGTCACCACCTTACTTTGAGTGTCCTCATCCGTCATGTCATCCAGATCAGATTCCAACCTGCTGCATGCATGCAAACTAAGGGCCCATACCTTCAGCGTTTCTGACTCAAGTGAAATGCCAATTATCCCCCCATGAGCATGCCCATACCGCATGAAGGTCATCTCAATCATCATATCGCTCCAGATGCCATTCCATAAGCCAGCAGAATGGTGCATAACATGTTCACCTATCATAAAGTGTGACAACACCTCTTGTGGTAGCCGTTCCTTCCATCTCACCAAGGTAGCACAACCTATATCTCGCACAGGCCTCGAAATTCGTTTTTGTTGACGGCGAACAAACGTGTCCGGTCTGAGCAGCCATCTCGGCGGACAAATTAAGTCTCACGGCGGACACACGAGTTTTAGCGTCGATCGTCATGCTTAATCACTTTATCTTGATAATTTTTCGCCATTTGAGAAGACCAACGGCGTGCGCTTGAAGAGTCAAAGCGCCGTGTAGCTGCTTAATAATATGCCGCATATCTGATTAACTTCCACCAAACGAAGCCATGTTGCTTCTTGCGTCACAATCCTGGTGGGCACGCGTCGGAAAACTTCTACACTAACGGCAACGCTACTATTTTCTGCTGTGCAAAGTTTCATTAGGATTATTTCTTTAGGTTTATTTTTGCGTGTCATGTGAGCGAAAGTGAATTTTTCCTGGACCTTTTCTTTCTTACTGTAATACCAAAACTAAACAAATTTTGATGCATCTTGCTGTAATAGCTTACTCATATTTTAATCTAATTTTGTAACCAACCTTGCCTTATCAATAATTACGGAGATCAAAGCCAGACATTGTGACGTAAGACATGAACTAAGTTACGCGCGATTGCTGTAGAAAAACCGTACTCCCATCGATTCTTAGCGAAGAATTCACCTTTGTTACGCTGATTCGATGTCATCAATCGGTAAAGCAACGTTAAAATCGAAAGTTTTCCTGCTTGAATGGAAGCTAAGGATATCATACAGTATTTTCATTTTCTAGATGCGCGCTAGAATGCGCTGGAAATTATATTCTTGCAACAATTGTTCGTGCTATGCAATGACGATTTGTATCGCTAGTTCCTGTATTGTATTATTTCTCGGCGGACAAATATGACCGATCTAGATGGTACTTCCCGCGGACATCACATGCTGTGACGGCGGACATGACCGCCGTGTCCGCCGTGAATTTCGAGGCCTGTCGCATAGTTCACATGCCCTGCAGCAAAAAAGTATGGTAGCATAAATTTGCTTGTAGGTTGCCAGATGAATTGGCCAGTCACCTTTTCACTCAGCCCGTACAAACATCATGGTAAGCCTCACTCAAAAGGGTTTTGCCCTGATGGTCTCGCCCAAATGTCGTGTACCGTCTGCCTCTAGCTATCGGAGCCACTATCACTTTCGGACTGGAATTTGGCGGAACCAGAGCCGGAGGTCGTTCCATCACTGATATCAACCAAAATTGTGAAATGTTAACTTTGAATGTGTTGCTTTGATGTTGGTTAGGTAGTTGGATACGAATGCCATATACAGGTTAACTTGCTACAATTGTTTTAGCTTGTAAAGATTGCAATTCTGTGACATGCACAATAAAAATGTTTGTGTTAAATTTTTTAGAGCTTTGAAAGCCTTACTGCAATTTCGATATTTACAGTCCAAAAACATCAAACGTAAGCAAACTATTCCTTTCATATTTGAGAAAGTAATGAGAAAAAATCCTGAAAAGTGTGCTGTTCTATGGGAAACTACCAGATGGACATACAAAGATTTACATGATTACTCTAACGCTGTTGGAAATTATTTCAAGTCAGTATTTGAAGTTTTCTCAAAATTCAAATGTGTTATTTCTGAGCTGTTTCAATTATTACAAAATGTGATCTAGGGACATAAAGGTATATAAAACTAATTACTGACATAAGAGCATTTGCATCAGTACTTCCCAATCGGTGGGTCGCAACCCATTGGTGGGTTGCGAAGCTATTTCAGGTGAGTCGCAAAGCATTTCTAAATGTTGCTGTTTGTTAAAATTTTCTAAAAGATACCGACATTACTATGAATCTCACAAATCGCAGTTTGGTCTTGAACAGTACTGTGCCTTCGCCATCGCTACTCTTATCTTCACTTCATTTGTTGACTTTCCATTTTCATGAATTATGCACCCCTTTTTCTATTAGATCGAGAAATTATTGCATTATCATTACGTAACAGTTATGCAACAATGTACCAAATATGTAACAATTTGATGTGTTGTGTCGCATTAACTATTTCAGTACGTACGCCAGTAGTAGAGATGCCATAACAAAGATGTCATATCTCATTGTGGGTCGCACAATAAAACTTGCATTAAAAGTGGGTTGCGAACTGAAAAAGGTTGGGAAGCACTGATTTAGATGATGTTTATGCAATTCTTGAATATAATTTTTCTTAATTTAATTTGATCTGTCTGTAGGTTGATTTATTAATATAAAAGTGTTTTTTATAAACCACTTATGATGTTAATTTCTGAATTTATATGTGAATCAGTATAACTGACAATGTTTTGCGATCTACATTACTGTACTTGAAAACTCCATTTTGCATTAATCCTGACATTATAAAATATGTTTTTGCTTCAAAGCAAAAAAAACAACTTTGAATGAAAAGAACAAACATTGAAACCAACTTTTGCATCAAAGCAAGAAACCAACGTCACTCCAAATACTTCACTGGTTAACTTAAAACCGTCTTTATATGAAGACGAGTATGCTGGTTTGTATAGTGCAAAGGTCCCCAAATACCAAGTCGCTACATTGTACCAGTTCGCTTAAAGCAGTGGTTTCCAACATTTCACGATCTCGTACCACTTGGACTCTCTGTACTGCCAAGCGTACCACTTCTTGCAGAACAACTAATTTGATCAAATCATATTTTATTCAGAATAATAATATTGGCGTACTAAAATAATATTAAAGCACCACAACTAAATTTAATGAGATTTTTGTTTACTGTCCACCAGTTGGTCGATGCCCGGTGTAAATTTGCCAACAGCGTGTCCAAAGTCATTTCCGGTCGCACCTAGTCGGTTTCAATTTCTTGACTTGATGTTCATCATGACTGAAAATCCCTGCTCGCATTCCCACGAGGAAGGGAAAATCAGTAGCTGCAGAACAGCATGGGAAGCTAGCGTTGAATGTGAATATGAAAATTTATTGGAGAACATTCCTTGTAACCGTTATTGAACATTTTATTCCGATCTATTTTTAGCTTACAACTAGCGTTAATCAACGCTATTTGTAGCTTAAAGCTATAAAACAGTAGATGATATCTTTCAAGAGCAATCATTTGACATAATTAACGCCCACTGTCCCGCAGCGTTGTACGGCTTTTCAAAGCAACTGTGCTCTTTGTTGACAATTGACATGACCTGTATTTTGAAGATCGTTATGATACGAAATAACAGGAATAGTTACGTAACAATAAGAATAATTTCCTAGAATCAGGGTAGGACGGGTCTGGTAGGGTAGGACAAGGTAGGTAGGGTAGGATAGGACATTGGGACAAGGTAGGTCAAGAACGTAAACGTTTTTCTTGGTTACAATTGTTTACGGTTGGCTTTAAAACGTCTTTCAATATGACAATTGTGGTCTTTTCTATGAATGTAATTATCAGATATTGTTGATTAAACGACTCGCTTATGGCAAAAGAAAAAAGGTGGCTCGCTCGACTTTTCCAGGTCAACTTCGCCTTCTGCTCCTTTACCCCTTCCCCTGCAGCGATGACTACCACTAGAGCTGAAGCTAAGGACTCCTTTAGCTTATCCAAGCTGCCGCTCTAACAGACTTCTCTCCTACCAGATCATCTCAGACCGCCTTCTCGTGCTCCTCTCATTTTTCTGATGCTAGTGTCATCTATCCCACGCAGCGTCGAAGATCGGCGCTATCTGCCGAGGCCCAACCTTCCAATGCCTTGTTGAACCTGTCAGAGAAAGTAAGACGAAGAGTCGAAGAACTACAGGTGGGCCCTTCACAGTTTAGTGAACCTTTCCTTTGCGGGTGGGCTAAATTTTGATAGGTTCAGCTAACTTCAGCAGTGAATTGGAAGAGTGGAACGCTGGCGCTTCGCCACCCAAGAGGACTCGTCCTTGCAAACCACACTTCAATCGTGGCACGTCGTCGTTCGAATGGGGTTTCTCGTCAGTCTGGTGGCGAGAGTTCGGGGCGAGAGTTCCGGAACAGATATCGGGAATGGTTATCGATATCATAGGGGCGTTGAGTTGTGAGCCTCCTTCTTGCAGGACCCGAAGGGCGACATCATTGAAGGAAGAAGTGCGAACATCACTGCGAAATGCCGCCTCAAGAAATTGAGGAGAGATTTGACAAAACCGCTCCTAAACCTGGGAGTTGCTCGCAGATGCCTGAGTGGATGAACGCTCACCTTTACGAGCAATCGAGCATGGCAATGTAAACCTCTCCCTTGTCGATGATGGTGGGGGGCGGTACAGACCAGGAAGTGGAGGCGGTTCTCCAGTCGCTTGATGGTTTTGCCCCTGGTTCAGACGGATTGTCCCACCGATCAACCGCCACGTACTGGACCAGTGGAGAATCAGCAGAATCACACTCATATGCAAAGACCCTGACGATGATCTGCATGACATCAGCAGCTGACTGCCCATCTCCATCTGCCGCAATACTTATAAAATTTGTGCCACCGTGTTGGCTCGGCACCTGCAGCGATGGGGGGTGGAGATTAGAGGAGAATGTTGTCAGCCAAGAACAAAAGGGATTCATGCCCACAGAAGGCGTCTATGAACATGTGTTTGCAACATAAAATGCGCAACATAATTATGTTATTTCTCTCAAATGCACAGTCGCGCAAAAGCTGGGTTTTTTTGCTGAGACTTTTCGTTCATTTGTCCGAAATGACTTGAAAAGATTCGGTCATTTTTTATTTATTTCGGTCATTTTTTTCTGATGAAATTATTTCCTTTCAACTAGCTGATACAAACCAAAATTTGCACTTCCTGACTAGCTACAACATTAAGTTTCGCTGAGAAACGCTGTTTTTTTGGACATTTTGACCGGATTGACTATATGTTTTTTCAGACATTTTGACCGAATTGACAATATTTTCACAATTGGCAGTGTCCGGTATGAATGCATAGCCGAAAAACCAAGTCATTTCGACACCCCTACAGATCTTATTAAGTGCATCTCTGATATATACGTTGACAACACCTGCCGGGTATCGTATCCCTGTGGGGCGGTGAGTCCATCAGGGCTGCCCGTTGTCTGGGATGCTATTCAATGTGGTCATCGATGTGCTCCTCAGAGGCATCCGTGACAAAACGGATGGCGGCTACAATCTTCCTGCCAAAGGAGTGCGTTGTATCGCCTATGCGGACGACATCTGTCTCGTTTCTTCCAATCGTGAGCAGATGATCTCCCTCTTGTGTACTACTGATCCTTTATCTTCCTGGGCCAGGCTATGGTTCAACCCACGCAAGTGTGGCACCCTATCCTATGGGAAAGCGTCACATTCAGTCTGATGGTCGACCCGGAACCTTTCTCTGCAGCCGGGGAGGAAATCCGAGTCATCCCCAAAGGCGAAATCATTCATCATCATTTTTCCGTCTGCATCATACCATCTGCCAGTGCTGCACTTCAGACAGTAGCCTATGAGTTTTTGAAGCTCAATCGACTGGTATTGCAGTGTTTGAAGGTGGCGTTGAGTCTTACCAAGTGGGTGTGCAGCGCATTCTTTTACTGTAAGCCTACATTGGGGGGCTTTGTTGTGTTGAATCTGTGTCGTGAAAGCGACATGCTTTTGATAGCCCAGGCCAAGATGGTGACGTCTCCTGACGACCGTGCCTCTGCTGTAGTTCTCGGGCATCTTAGGCATCATTCCAGCCTGAGACTCCGCTCTCCAGATCCTATGCCTAGCCATCTGACCAGCTACTTGAATAAGGACCTCCCTCCTGAAGGTGCTCGTTCTCGACTGTGCCCAACAGTCAAAAACTTATGGGCCCGCATGACTAAGGCAAGACGATCAGTGCCCACCACCTGTCCGGATTTTTAAATTCTTGGACTTGGCGCACGAAGCTCCTCGATCATGTGAACTGTGCATTTGCCTACTAAGCCCGCATATATTGAACCACTGCCACACCGTGATGCCTGTTGTCACGGAATGACACGATTTGGAATTGCCTGTTTCGGCGAGTCCGATTCGGCGAGTTCCCTATTCAGCAAGAGCCTTTTTCGGCGAATTTTTGAAATTTTTATTTTTTAAAGGAAGTTATCGGGCGATTTTTTGAAATTTTTGAAAGGTTATCGTTGCCGTTTTTACATCGTTTTAATCGTGCAGAAAAAATAAAATGTTTGAACTATTAAATTAAAATTCGTCATGTGTATGTCTATAACAGAGGTTCTCGACCGGTGGTATGCGTACCACTAGTGGTACGCGGGAGCTTTTCTGGTGGTACGCGAGCAGCTCTCCGTTGCATGCGTTATGTAGTGGGTCTGCTACTATTCGGTGAGTCCGATTCGGTGAGTTCTTAACCTCTAACTCCTAACCCCAAAACGGCAATGATAATTAGGCTACGGTACCCGATAATTTAAAAAAAAATTGAAAAAATCCCCCATTAAGGGACTGCACTCACCGAATCGGACTCACAGAAACGGGCCATTCCGTTATGTAGTAGTATTGTCAAATAAAGTAGGCCTTTGCAACAATTATTTTTATTTTGAGTTTCCAAAATATGCGAACAACACTTTTATTTCTTTCCGTACTAAATTCCCTGCACTCAGTAAGCTACCGTACTTTTGTCATTGTTATTAATACAATGCTGCTGTGCAAACTTAATGGTGTCTGTGACGAAACTATTATGTGTGCAATGTGAATGGTGTCTGTGACGAAACTATTACGTGTGCAATGTGGTCTACGTGCAATTGCAGAATTGCGTTTATTCTGATGTTGGTTTTCCGACGTGTAGTGGCTGAATCCTGAACACCATTACATTTTTGTCTAAATATTTGAAAATGTCAAAGTGAAAGTATAGCGCAGATTATATTAAGTATGGCTTCATTGCTATTCAACATCGTGGAGATAGCTTACCTCAGTGCGTGATCTGTATGAAAACCCTTTCAAATGCAGCTTTGAAACCAAGTTTGCTTAAGCGGCATCTTGAGTCCAATCATGCAGATAAGATGAATCGAGATAAGAGTTATTTTGAGCGACTTGGGGAGAATGTGAAGCGATAGCGCATGGATCACACAGGCCAGTTTAACCGAAATAATGCGGGAATTGTGAAGGTATCCTATGAAATATCACTTCTGGTGGCCCAAAACAAAAAAAACTCATGTCATTGCGTAGTCACTTGTATTGCCAGCAGCAAAGATATTAGTCAAAAATTTGATTGGAGAAGATTCAGTGGCAAAGTTGGATAGTGTATCGCTTTCTAACAGTAGCCTACTGTGAAACGACGCATCGAGGAAATGTCAGTTGATATCACTGACCAAGTGATTGCAGGAGTAAGAGATTCGAAGTTTGGATTTGCCTTACAACTTGATATTGATAAATCCACAGATGTCACAAACTGCTGCCAACTGCTTGTCTACATTCGCTTTACACAGAAAGATGCTGTAAAAACTGAATTATTGTTGAATCATGAGATGTCCACTACATCAAAAGGAATTTAAGATATTTTCAACTCTTTGGATAATTTTTTCAAAGAAAATAAACTGGATTGGGGAAATCTTGTCGGAGGATGTACGACAGATGGGGCTCCCTCTATGCTCGGTACAAAGTCTGGATTTCAAGCCCATGTCAAAGCTGTGTCACCTCGCGTCACAAGTGTTCACTGTTTCATACACAGGTTTGCTCTTTGCACAAAGGTTCTTCCTGCAAAGTTGTTAATTTGCTTGAACACTCAGGGTAGTCAAAATTAGAGCTCGACCGATATCACTTTTTCAGGCCGATACCGATATTTATGAAATTTTTAGGCCGATACCGATAGTTATGTAATGCTCTTGGTTCGCCAATTGAGCACTTTGCTAGCAGACATCTTGCTGTTGCATTGTGCAAAGCTCACTGCTTCGGCAGTTTGAGCACTCTAGCAAGATGGGTGAAAGTATCCAAATGTGCTTCCTTGCGTACCACAAATGGAAAATCCCACGCTGCATTACTTATATAGTAATAAGGCGTTCATGTCTAGTGTACGATTTACTGCACTGAGGAGACCTTAAGGTCGAAACAGTGACGTCCTGTCTGCAGTTATATCGGCCGATATATATCAGCTACGAAAAATTTGTTACCAACAAAGTTATTAAGCAACAAACCAGTCCAAGAAAGTTTATGTATTAGTTGCTGTAATGGAAAAATCATTCTTAACACTAATCAAAAAAAAATATAAAAACAAAAAAGAAACAACCCAGGCCTCGAAACTCGTTTTTGCTGATGGCGGACAAACGTGTCCGGTTTGAATTCTTCGCCATTTAAGAGCTATGGCTACGGTTTGGAAGGCTTTTTAATATTTTAGCAAAGGCTTTCATCAGACCAACGAGGTGCGCTTGGAGAGTCAAAGCGCCGTGTAGCTGCAATACGCCGCATAACTGATTAACTTCCACCGAACGAGGTCGTGTGGATTTTGCGTCACTATGCTCTGGACACGAGTCGGAAAACTTCTACGCTACCGCTACTATTTTCTGCTGTGCAAAGTTTCACTTGGTATTTGTCACGATTTCTTTCTATCTCTTACCAGGAAAAAGACTTGGAAAGGTTCAATGACGTAGTTTAATGGGTCAAACCGAAAAGCAGTCAATTAAATGTCGAATAATTCTACCAGTGAAATGATAATCTGACTTCTTGAAGAACTTTAACGAACGGCTTCTCAAATAACTCTAATATCTGCATCAACTACCAATCCACAACTCATAGCACAACTCTCATAATCAACTCATAATAATCACCATAATAATCACCATAATAATAATCTCAGAATAATCATTACACAAACTACACCACTATTTATAGTTGGCTGTTCAGTCCAGTAACTTCGAGAAGGTTACATCATAAAGAACCATCGTTCGGTCACGTAGCATTTAAATGTAAACAACAGAAGTCTCTAGAAGGTCAGGTAGGGAAAATGATTCCAGAAAACACGTTACATAATACCAGGGATATCTAGAGAAGGGGATATGAAGGCTCGCAGCGATTGCCTTATTCTCATGACACTACCAGGGCGGTAGTTTGTAGTGCTTTAAACATGTGGTTCTTTTTTAAATCGTAGAAAGTTTTGTAGTGCAGCTGGTACAATGAGCTACAGAGGACAGTTAGCAAATGTTACGTAGAGCATAGTTAAAGAATACTTGTTTACAAACACAGTTGAAAAGTTACCGGTAAGCTGTTTTTTTTAACAAAGCCTTTGCAGCAGGCTGGATGTAACGCAAGTATATGGGTAGTTGAATTAACAAGCAACCATGAGCATGCTGTGAATATCCAGGCCTGATTCTAATAGCGCAATTCAAGTTATCATAACAAGATTTATTAAACTACTATCGGTGCCAATTGTCATTTTACGATAAACGCAGATTAATTACGATAAACAAAATCCCTTCTATTGTCAGGCGTAATAAAAGCCTTCGTATCCCCTACTTTAGATATCCCTGCATAATACAGATTTCGTCATCAGAGGTTACTTCAGGTCATAACCGATAATAACACATCGCACCAGAATTCTACAATCAAAACAGCACATCGTTGAAGATACAAAGCAAGCCATCGCGAGGCATTGCACCTTGATTGTGACATACGCCCCCCCTTAGAATATTGTTGCAAACAATATAACAACACAATCAATACAAAACACACCACAAAACAATTGATTACTCAATCATCAATTCTCATAAGTCCATCGTTGCATGATCTACCAACGATAGCTTTCTCAAAACAATAGTTACGTTTTCTGCGAAAGTTTCCAACGTCCGCAATGTTTTCAATGCACCGGCGAGCAAGATGACCCATCTTCCTACATCGGAAACACCTCCTCTCCGGACAGTCCTTGGCGAGATGACCTTCTTTATGACAATTGTAGCAAGCCTTTTCATCAAAAGGGCAGCTCCTGGCTATGTGTCCAATCTCTCCACATCGGTAGCAATGGTTGTCACGGCAACGTCTGTTTTCCGAATGTCCGCCGTCAGCAACGCACTCCCTGGCGAAGTGTTCGCGTCTACCGCATCTATAGCAAACTCCAAATGGTCGTCGCCTGCCTCTTCTCGGTTCTTCGCGCTCATTGTATCCGTCATCGTGAGATCGTTGCTGATTATCTGCAGAACAATCTCGAGCAAAGTGACCATTCTTGCCACAAGAATAACAAGTAACTTCAGAATTTTTCTCTATAACATTTCCGATTATAAGATCAACTAAAGGGTTTTGTAAACATAACGCTTTCACAGTCCCACTACAATACGGAGTTTCGATATATATCATCGCTAACGGTCCTTGGATTGAAGTGGTATCTATCTTTGTCACATGGCCAGTTTTTCCCGTTAACTGATTGTCATTTACTAAATCTCTCCTCACCATTATACCCGTAGAACCAGAATCACGTAAAACTTTTACCTTTTTGTTTCCAACTGTTCCATCCACTACTGGTAGGTAATCTTCAGGTTTTATTTCTTCGTAAGCATCTTCTTTTGTCTTCTTTCCCGTTTTCTTCTCCAACTGATCATCTTCATCCGATCTCTCATTTTCAAGCGTGGGTTTAGGAATCATTAACGCACAACCACCTCGATAAACGTCCGTGTCTTTATCTTTTCCAGACTGATTGGATAAGGAAAACGACTTGTCCTTGCATTCCTTCGCTTCGTGTCCTTGCCTATTGCAACGATTGCACCACTTCCTCGACTCCTGATGATTTCTGTTAGTCTTCCTCCGGCAATTAACAGACTTATGACCTAAACCATTACAATTAAAACAACGTACTTCTCTTGGAACAGCACCTCCTCCAGAATCATTTGTTTGCTCCTCGTCATTATCGCATGACAGCGTTTCTTCAGTCGACAACTTCTCATCATGAGCAACCAAGTACTGTTCTGCCACACTGGCTATTTCTTCTAGAGTCTTTGGACTTCTCTCCATTAAATAAACAGACAGATCTTTTGAACATGAATCTGTGAATTGTTCCTTAACTATAAGGTTTGCCAATCCGTCCAATGATTGGTCAGCCCCCGAAAGTTCAAACCATTTTAACAAAAGGTTTCTTAAACGTTCAATAAATTGACCTGGGCTTTCGTGCCGTTCAGGCTTTGCCTCACGGAATCTTTGACGGTATCCATGCTCGGTAAAATTGTATCGCTTTAACAGAGCTAACTTCAATCTGTCGTAGTTCATGGCCTCTTCTTGCGAAAGTCTTGAATATACATCAAGAGCTTGTCCCGATAATAACATGCTTAGCTGGGTAGCCCACGTCGACTTCTCTAATTTGGCTATTGTAGCATATCTTTCAAATCTTAACAAATAACTATCCAACTCATCTTTTTCTTCAACAAATGATGGCAAATCTGGACGTCTAACTTGCGCCACAATAACATCTCGAGCATTATCATTAGTAGAATTAGATCGCTCACCAATGTCCAGCTTTTGTCTTTCTAATTCAAGTTTTAACTTTTCCAATTCATATTGCGCTCTTCTTTCTTCAGCTTCGCGCTGCGCTTGTTTCTCTTCAGCTTCTCGTTGAGCTTGTTTTTCTTCAGCTTCGCGCTGCGCTTGTTTCTCTTCAGCTTCTCGTTGAGCTTGTTTTTCTTCAGCTTCAGCTTCGCGCTGCGCCCGCTTCTCCTCTGCTTCAAGTTGTGCAGCTTCAGCTTCACGCTAAGCTCGTTTTTCTTCAGCTTCAAGTTCTGCTTTCCTTATTTCACGAGCAGCTCTTCTATCTTCTCTTTCGTCAGCTTCTCGCTGAGCTTTTTGGTCCATTATCTTGTGATACTCTTCCATCACAAACTGAGACTTCTCATTACCAGTCAGCCCCATTCGTTCAGCCATGCTCCCTAAGTCTTCAATCATCTCATGTTTGACAGTATCCGCCATCTTGACATTAATTTATTATTCTTTCAATAAATCTTCGGTATTCTTCGGTTTTTCGGTTATATTCTTTTTCGGTTTTTCCCGGACGAGCCCCCAGAATGTCACGATTTCTTTCTATCTCTTACCAGGAAAAAGACTTGGAAAGGTTCAATGACGTAGTTTAATGGGTCAAACCGAAAAGCAGTCAATTAAATGTCGAATAATTCTACCAGTGAAATGATAATCTGACTTCTTGAAGAACTTTAACGAACGGCTTCTCAAATAACTCTAATTTCTGCATCAACTACCAATCCACAACTCATAGCACAACTCTCATAATCAACTCATAATAATCACCATAATAATCACCATAATAATAATCTCAGAATAATCATTACACAAACTACACCACTATTTATAGTTGGCTGTTCAGTCCAGTAACTTCGAGAAGGTTACATCATAAAGAACCATCGTTCGGTCACGTAGCATTTAAATGTAAACAACAGAAGTCTCTAGAAGGTCAGGTAGGGAAAATGATTCCAGAAAACACGTTACATAATACCAGGGATATCTAGAGAAGGGGATATGAAGGCTCGCAGCGATTGCCTTATTCTCATGACACTACCAGGGCGGTAGTTTGTAGTGCTTTAAACATGTGGTTCTTTTTTAAATCGTAGAAAGTTTTGTAGTGCAGCTGGTACAATGAGCTACAGAGGACAGTTAGCAAATGTTACGTAGAGCATAGTTAAAGAATACTTGTTTACAAACACAGTTGAAAAGTTACCGGTAAGCTGTTTTTTTTAACAAAGCCTTTGCAGCAGGCTGGATGTAACGCAAGTATATGGGTAGTTGAATTAACAAGCAACCATGAGCATGCTGTGAATATCCAGGCCTGATTCTAATAGCGCAATTCAAGTTATCATAACAAGATTTATTAAACTACTATCGGTGCCAATTGTCATTTTACGATAAACGCAGATTAATTACGATAAACAAAATCCCTTCTATTGTCAGGCGTAATAAAAGCCTTCGTATCCCCTACTTTAGATATCCCTGCATAATACAGATTTCGTCATCAGAGGTTACTTCAGGTCATAACCGATAATAACACATCGCACCAGAATTCTACAATCAAAACAGCACATCGTTGAAGATACAAAGCAAGCCATCGCGAGGCATTGCACCTTGATTGTGACATACGCCCCCCCTTAGAATATTGTTGCAAACAATATAACAACACAATCAATACAAAACACACCACAAAACAATTGATTACTCAATCATCAATTCTCATAAGTCCATCGTTGCATGATCTACCAACGATAGCTTTCTCAAAACAATAGTTACGTTTTCTGCGAAAGTTTCCAACGTCCGCAATGTTTTCAATGCACCGGCGAGCAAGATGACCCATCTTCCTACATCGGAAACACCTCCTCTCCGGACAGTCCTTGGCGAGATGACCTTCTTTATGACAATTGTAGCAAGCCTTTTCATCAAAAGGGCAGCTCCTGGCTATGTGTCCAATCTCTCCACATCGGTAGCAATGGTTGTTGGCTGTTCAGTCCAGTAACTTCGAGAAGGTTACATCATAAAGAACCATCGTTCGGTCACGTAGCATTTAAATGTAAACAACAGAAGTCTCTAGAAGGTCAGGTAGGGAAAATGATTCCAGAAAACACGTTACATAATACAGATTTCGTCATCAGAGGTTACTTCAGGTCATAACCGATAATAACACATCGCACCAGAATTCTACAATCAAAACAGCACATCGTTGAAGATACAAAGCAAGCCATCGCGAGGCATTGCACCTTGATTGTGACAGTATTTTTCTTTAGGTATATTTTTGCGTGTTATGTGAGCGAAAGTAAATTTTCCATGGGCCTTTTTCTTTCTTACTGTAATACCAAAACTTAACAAATTTTGCTTCATCTTGTTGTAATAGCCTACTCGTATAATCTAATTTTGTAATCAACCTTGCCTTATCAAGATCAAAGACAGACATTGTGACGTAAGACTTGAACTAAGTTGCGTGTGCTCCCATCGATTCTTAGCGAAAAATTCACCTTTGTTACGTTGATTCAATGTCATCAATCGTTAAGGCAATGTAAAAATCGAACGTTTTTCTGCTTGAATGGAATGTAAGAGATACAGTATTAACATTTTCTAGATGCGTGCACTAGAATGGGCGGGAAATTATATTCTCGCAACAATTGTTCGTGCTATGTAAGCACGTTTGAGCAACTTGTGTTTCTTCTAAAGGCATGAATGGCTGGTTTTGAGTGTGCTTTTGCTGGCCGATGTTTATCGGCAAAAAATAGCCGATACAATATATCGGCTACACCTGATATCGGCCGATACATATCGGCTGACCAATATATTGGTCGAGCTCTAGTCAAAATCTTAAATTTTGTTAAAACATCAGCTTTAAATACTCGATTGTTTAAGGTTCTTTGTGAAGATCTCGGTTCAGACCACACTTGTCTGCTCTATCACACAGAAGTGCGCTGGCTCTCTTGAGGAAATACAACTAAGCATCTTTTTGAAATGAGGAATGAATTACTTTTATTTTTCCAACAGAAAGACCATGAATTTCAAAATGATCTGGAGGACGAGGAATTCATTGCAAGGTTGGCTTATTTGTCATATATATGTAAAGCTTTCAATTATAATGCGCCATTTCAAGGGCAAAACTGCACTGTCGTAGACTTTGTTTCAAAACTGGGAGCTTTTATCCGAAAGGTGGAATTATGGAGGAAAAATGTGGAAAACAAGCGCTATGGTATGTTTAAATTTCTGTCAGCCCTTGAAATGGAAATCAGTGATGACTTTTCTAGAGAAATTACCCAGCACCTCTCGCTGCTAATTGCTGAATTGCAGCATTACTTTCCAGATACCACAAGCTGCCAATACATCACAGATCCTTTCTCAGTGGACCCAGCCGACCCACCTGTCGGTACAGGGAAACAAGGGGAACTGATGGACATGCAAGAGGATCAGACAGAAAAAAAACAATGCAAAGAATGTTCTGCAATAAACTTCTGGCTTATTATGGCTTTTTCATACCCAACGCTAGCTTCCCACGGTGTTTCACAACTACTGATTTTTCCTTCTACTTGGGAATGCGAGCAGGGATTTTCTATTCTTATAAACATCGAATCAAACAATCGAAACCGACTAAGTGCCCCTGGACATGACTTCAGATGTGCTATTAGCAAAGTTATGCCGTGCATCGATCAACTGGTGAAAGATAAACAAAAACAAAAATCTCGCTCAATTCAGTTGTATTGTGTTTGTGTTTAGCTGTGTCTTTTTCTTTGTTATTCTGATGTGTTCTGTGCTGTGTGGTTTAATGGACTCTGTGATGTTTTGTTGGTAATTTTTCTACTTTCGCTGACTTTACATCCAGACTCATCATCTTGCAAATAATTTAATATTGGATCAAATTAGTTGTTTTGAAAATAGTGGTATGTGTTGACAATCCGTGGTGGCTAAGTGGTACGAGAACATAAAAAGGTTTGGAACCCCTGGTCTATAAGTTAGTTTTTTTCAATAGTTAAAATGGTTACTTTGGATCAACAAATGTGTGGACAGCTTAGCTTGGATTGAATGGAAATTAACAGGTACTATAGCCTAGTTATCCCCGGAATGGCCCGTTTCGGTGAGTCCGATTCGGTGAGTCCGATTCGGTTAGTCCGATTCGGTGAGTCCGATCCCTTAACGGGGGATTTTTTCAATTTTTTTTTTAAATTATCGGGTACCGTAGCCTAATTATCATTGCCGTTTTAGGGTTAGGGGTTTGGGGTTAAGGTTAGTGGTTAGAAGTTAGGAATCGGACTCACCGAATCGGACTCACCGAATAGTAGCAGACCCAGTTATCCCAACCAGCAAAAATATGTTCCAAGAATCCAGTTAGCCTAACAGTTCATTTTTACATTGTAGTAATAGAAAGAAAGTTAGCCTAACCGTTCATTTTTACATTGTTGTAACAGAATGAAAGTTAGCCTAACAGTTCATTTTTACATTGTAGTAACAAAATAAGAAGGCTAACCAAATGTGTGGCCTACAGCTTGGATTGAAAGGAAATTATCGGGTACTGTAGCCTAGTTATACCGACCAGCAGAAATTGCCGTTTTTACATCGTTTTAACATCGCTAAACGTTGAAATCGTATAGAAAAGAGAACTTTTGCTGACTAGGATACGTTGAAACTGGGAAACATTCACAAAAGCCCTTCGATTTGTTCCAAGAACCCAGTTAGCCTAACAGTTCGTATTTACATTGATTCAATGTCTGAATATTCAATCGTTGGATTTGCAGAAGGCTTTGTTGGATTTTCAAAAACTTGCCGAACAGGGTACTCGCCGAAAAAGGCTCTCGTCGAATAGTAGCAGACTTGATGCGATATTGCGGGAGATTGTGAAGCATATACATGCCGAATGGCAACCCTTGGTTACCATAGGTAGAACAGTTTCACAACACGTGGAAGCTAGTGGTGCTGATTTGCGCCCTGACATAGTCCTGCAACGCCCTGACGGTATCATGGGTTGTATGTGACGGTTGTATGTTCCCTTCCAAAAACCGCCGACAGGAAACATGACAAGTACGACGAGTTTGTGTAAACAGAAGTGAAGACAGAAAGTGCCCTTGCATGGATGTCCTGTCACTTCCGTTCGTCGTAGACTCCCTCAGGAGCTATGCTCTGTTGAGCACTCTGGCTCTGACGGCCTTAGACTCATGTAGTATCATCTATCAGTATTGGTTCTGTATTCTCATCTTTCAAATCGCGCCGCGCGGGCTGGCAGGCTGGTTCTTTAAAGTCTCTGACCTGGCTATGTTTATTGAGTTCTTCTCGTCGTGTCAATTATTTCGTGCGCTATTGATCAAAATAAAACAGTTCATCACCAAGTGCCTGGCAAAAAAGTAGCAGTAACTTTCTAGTTAGTTTGCTGCTTGCATTAAAAGTAGAAGGCTAGTTAATAGTTATTTTTGCAAGTGTAGTTATGTGCATTAATTGCAGCCTAACCTTAGCCTTTGAATCTATACTACTAAATTAACTGAAACATGAATATACTACTCAGTGCTGATCAGAGGTGGGTAGTAGCTTTCTACTTCATTTTTGCTGTAGTGGTACTGGTAGCCGATAGGCGCTACATTTATTTCAGTCGCATTCCCGTTACTTTCCAGTTCAAAGTGAAAACAATTACTCGTTTTTGGAGATTTTTTGTGGAAACAATGTGTAAAAAAATCAAAGAAAAAATCAGCTATTGCGGAAAACATCAAGCCACATAGATACCAACTAGAATGACACCAACACCAGTCATGACTCCGAGGATAAATGTTTTGGTGTGTTGGTGCCATCGCATAAAATTTTGGTACAGAAAGAAAGTCAAAATTTGTAAAAAAAATTTTTCAGACAGAAGCAAGTCCTTGAGTTATATAAAACTTTTTATTAAATACAACACCCCCATTCCTTCCATTGCTGCGTTGGAAAGTCTTTCTTGATTGGAAAGACGTGCTGAAGCCAAAGTGGGCAGGACTCAGCAACTCGCATTTTGAGATGCTCATGTTTTTGAAGGATGCGCATTTGTGCAACAATAAATTCCACCTAAAAATTGTTTTCTACAACGACATTAAAATGGCAGTGTGACGAATGATATCATTTGTTTCCAATGTTATTTTGACATCACAAAAGTGCTTTTTGTGTAAGTTTAAGACAAAAGTAGTGGTAGTGCGTACTGCTTTTAAAGTGACATAAGCCTACCTCTTGTGCTGCTGATGTGTAAATGCGTGATAAATATACATCCATTTGCACTAGCCTAAACACTGTCACAGGAAAAAAGTTACTTGTTGACTTCATTACCGACCTGTTGATCGCTAGTAATTAAAAAACTATCTAGTCAATCATAATTGATGAGAAGTTGGCCAATGGCCATCCTAGTTTCGTAACGTGTTATTGAACTAAATGCCTGGAAAACAGCCTCATTTATATATAATAATTAATTAGTGTAACGTTTTCTTAAAAAAAAATCTCTTTTTGCAGAGATCAAGGTTATCAGCATGGAGATGTTGTATCATTATTTGTTGAAAATCGACCGGAGTATGTAGCTTTATGGTTGGGATTAGCAAAAATAGGTGTTGTATGTGCGTTGATTAATTACAATTTAAGAGAAGATTCACTCATTCACTGCATAAACGTGTCAATGTGTAAAGGTATTGTTTTCAGTGGAAGACTTTCTGCGGGTAAGTATTGCTTTTTCAATATGGTCCCATTTTACATACTATAATAATGTAGTTATTAAAATTAAATTAAAATGTAGTTATCAAATGAAAAAGATATTTCACATCAGAACTCCTGTTGGAGATTAAATAAATGTGAGTAAACTGTGTGATCTGGTAAAGCTGCACTTATGTATATTGTTTGACTATACAGGACGAAATCGGTTAAGAGCATACCGCTTAAATGTCTCAATCGTATATTTGGATTAAAATCCCAAACCATCCCATCTAATGTTAAGTAAAACGATTGGTTAAGTGTATCTTACTTAAGGGAATAAGTCGGATAATAAAAGCAGGATTTGCTTCTTATTTACATGTTTCATTCATTTAATCGTATGATTCTACCAAAAAGCAAAAAGAGAATATCTCTTTTTATTTCGCATAATTGTTTGCAACGTTCAAAGGCGAAATGAAGCAAAGGGGAGACAGACACGTGCGGTCAAAACAAATACAATTGTCTGTAATTCCATGCCATAATCTTATGTGCAAGATCACTGCAAAAATACAATTTTCACACAGCTGGGCTTAGTTTAGAGCAGGAGTCGGCAACCTTTTTTAATCGTGGGCCAAAACCAAAATTTGCAAAGTCTTGGCGGGTCGTAGTCCACAAATTTTCCATTAACAAATCTGTTTAGTTTTTTTATAATGTCACAACCTTCGAATATATAGAATTTAATCTGATTAAGTCCTGATTTTGTTAACAAAAGCACAAAATACAATATACATATTTTGTTGATAGTATTATACAACATTAATGTGAGATTTGCAGTTGTTTTGGTTTCAAACTTTGCAAAGTTCAAGCGATAAGTTGGATGAGGAAAGAAGCACGACATCTTGTAGGTGGTATCATTAAGTTTTGTTTTCAACTTGTTCTTGTTGCGTTTCATTGACGAAAATAGATGTGCACATGCAAAAGTGCTGCCAAATCATGATGCTCTTTTTTGGCATGATTAATGAAGTTGGGATATTGTTTTTACTGAATAAGACATTTTATAGAAGGCAAGCAGTGATACACTTTCGGTATGAAATTTTAATCTTAGCTCGTTACTGCACTGTAGCCCAATTCCATTTGATAACCTACTTCTCTTGCACTCTATCCACCTGTACATCAAATGGAGTAGAACTGAATAGTTTAGTGTCATTTTCAAGGGAACGAATGTCACCAAAGTGGGATGAAAATTGATTTCTTAACTGTTGTATTGTAGAGACAAATAACTTAGGCTATTGCTTGTAGATTCAAAAAATGAAGGGGTGTACCAGCAAACATCTATAGGATTGGCCCATGATACAAGAGAAGCATCCACAGAGTATACAAACTGATATGCATAAATCAACAAGGGAATAAAAAAATAACAGTTAACCTCTCAAGTACATGTAGCTCCACACAAAGGGAAATTTACATGACTTTTGACTCTTTTTTTATTTGTTTAAAAATAATGTCTAAAAAGACATTCTTCTGAAACTAAAACTAAATAACTAAAACTAAAAATTTCTTCTAACACTAAACTTCTGAAATCAAAAATTAAATCAATTCTCATTGGCTTATTAAGCTTACATCACTCTCAGAAACCATCTTCTCAAGACAACTTTTCACTTTCATTTTACTACACTGAAGAGATCGGAAGATCGAAACACTGGCCGCTGTCCGTAGTTATCTTTTAATAATGTCTTTTTAGACATTATTTTTAAACAAATAAAAAAAGAGTCAAAAGTCATGTAAATTTCACTTTGTGTGGAGCAAACATGTACTTGAGAGGTTAACTGTTATTTCTTTATTCACTTATTGCTTGTAGGTTTGTTCTTCTGCAGTGTAGCAAAGTGAACACAATTTTTATTTTCCTGCTGACCTTTCTCAGAGCCATAGTTTTGTTTCGAATGTGCGTAGGCTAGGTCAATATGCATCCACATCTTGTGTATCAATTGAAGCTTTCCCTGAAGCTGCATATTCAAGTTGTTCAGATGTGATGTTAAATCGATCGGAAATATCAAATTAGAACCCATTCTTGTTCATAAAATGCTGCAGCAATGATGGTCTTATTTTCAAGGAAGGTTGCTATTTTTTCTTCAACGTGACACTGTACACTCTTTTAACATATCGTCTCGACTGAGCCAGCAGACGATTGAGTCAAAAGGAATGTTCAAAGGTTTGTCGGATGTTGTTGTTTGTTGGTTTGTGTTCAAAGGTTTAAAGGTCACCAAAGAAGCGGAGAAAATGAGGCATAGCCTATGTTACAATCACATTAAATCGAAAATTAAGGGTTCGATTATAAAATAATATATCACTAGGTGGGCTATATAATAGTAGAATTTGTGAAGCGGCTGCGGGCCGGATGATTTTCCTTAGAGGGCCGGATTTGAGCGGTAGGTTGCCAACCCCTGGTTTAGAGCAAAAGCAAAAGAGCAGACAAAAGGAATAATCACACTTACCAGCAAATACAATAAAGCGTGAAAGAAATCGATCAACTACCTCCTCCAACAATAAAGAAGTTTTAAATGCTTTTGATGTCATCCGTGGGTTGCTGACCTTCCAAGTAACGGGTATCGGACAAATTATTTTGGCTTGAGATAGAAGTGTTGGAAAGCATGTCCAAAAGTTTAAACCAAAAAACTTGGAAATTTTTTTTATAATTAACTGAGTGAAATTACTGTTGTGAAATGTAGTGTGTGATTTCATTGGTGCAGTTTCGTTAAGTCAAAGAACATTGCAAATTTATAGTTTTACCAGACTGCTCAAAAAAGTTGAGGAAGAAAACCTTTGCGATTTCAAAACAAACACGTGAGCGGCCTTTTTCTTCCACAACTCAATTTTCGTTAGCCATGTTTACTTTTATACGCATAACTCCAGCAGCTGTGAAGCTGAATATGGCATGATTAAAACAGAAACATCAGAGGTTAAAGTTCGCATTGTGACGTCACAGAGATTGGTAAGAGAAAATAAATCCGATTGCCGCCTTTTGCAGAAAAATGCTTTGAACGTACATGATCTGGGACGATCGCTGACAATCTTGTTTTGTGTAACACAGATCTAATAAACTCTTTCAAGTTTAATCAGCATTTAAACTTTAAACAGTTGGTAGGATTGTATTAGGTGCAATGTACATTGCAGCCTATAGTTAGCACATGCGCAAATTGCACATCCCCAGCAGTACTGCTCGTTTACAATAAACCTTTTTTTGAACAAATTGGTTAACCGTATCAATTGGATAATCGTATCAAAACGTCTGACAAATAGCTGATACGCTTAGCCGATTTCGTGTATATTACAGCTTTTGCTTTCTAGCAAAATTTTAAAGTCTTATTCTGTGTGCAGCTATTCAAGATGTCAGTGAAGAATTAAAAGGAAAACCAAACTACTATTTAGTTTGTGGCAATTCTGAAGCTTATACCAACATCCCTAATAGGACCATAGACATTGATGGTATTTTTCAAAATGGTCTTTACACAACACCTTCTGCTCCTGAGAATGCGAATTATTTCGACAAGTTGTTATATATTTATACTTCAGGAACGACTGGTTATCCTAAAGCTGCTATCATTACTCATTGCAGGTAATTAATCAATGAACATCACAAAGTCAATCAAATATGATCACCCAGCTTCGTCATGTCTAGTTTGACTCTTCTCTACTTTTTTCAAATGCTGCATAATAGTTACAAGCTGAAAAGCTATCCTAACAGTGGTGTTAGCTCCATAAATTATAGAAGTTACTTAGCCTGGCTGATTTTATGTAATTTATGTTCTATCTACTGTTCAGTGGTGTTCTTGTATACTTTATCATGCTTTGCATCAGACAAACAGACAGAACAGAAGTTAGAAAACATTAGCTTATACTTGCTGAATCACAAATTAAATCGCATATAATTTTTTTTATATGATGCAATCTTTCATCTTCTGTAAATAGAACCGTTTCTTTTAGTCCAATAGATAAATTAATTTTTATTACAAGCATTGTAAATGAGATATAAAACTGTGCTGATTTAAAAAAATGTGAATACTAACATGTGATTGTTTTATAGATTTATTGTTTTTGCATCTAGGTATTTCTATATGTGCACCATGCAGAATCTTACTTTGCAATATAAAAGCAATGATAATATATACTGTGTCTTGCCGCTGTATCATTCTAATGGAGGGATTGTAGGTTTAGGGCAGATGTTGTGCCATGGATTGACCCTTACGATAAGGACCAAGTTTTCTGCCAGTGCTTTTTGGACAGATTGTAAAAAGTATCACTGCACGGTAAGCAAGGTTCCTTAAATCTTATGAAAGTTGTTGTCCCTTTTATGCATCGCTCTTATTGTGTGTTGTTATACAGTGTACTCACAGAACATTAATGCCATATAGCGAGCCGTTTGTCACAGATTAAAGTGGTGGCTTGTTGCATGTGACATTTTAGCTGCACTATGCACACCAAATTTCAGGCTAGTGGACGTAGGTTGTGTCTGCCCACTTATGGACTAAAAATTGACACTTAACACCATAGGCGCCTAACTATTTTTTTGGCCGTGGGGGCGAAAGCGTGTTTCATCAGCAGCAACGTAAATTCAGCGAAATCCCACGCAGATGGATGACGTAATTACAGTATTTCATCACACTAGGATTGCTTTTATTGCCACACTCGGAGTTATCGCTACGTTCGACCTACCGTTAATTAATTATTATAAACAAAACTCGACCAAAACACATGCTATGATTGCTATGCGTCTGCGTTTAGCAACGAACTAGATTTATTAGCATGAAACAAAAGACGAAAAGGTTTACTAAAAGGTATACTGTAAATGGAATGAAAATACTAACTTGATCATATGCTTGAAAATATACCTGTTGAAAGCAAAATCATTCATGTTTACATCAATACAACAGCACGTCACCTTGAATAAATTTAAAAGTTGCTGACATCCGTAAACAGCCCTTGAAAAATAGTTACGGAGAGACGTTTGATTAAGTTTTCGACTTGACATTGCTCCCTTTTCACTACAATATTGCTGACCAGCTTTCAAGTTTCAATTCGCTGTAATACGCCCGTTTTCGTGTTGCAGATAAAACAAAAGATGCGCAATGCGCATATTCCCCGCCTTTGATCAGGTTTCTATGGCAACGGTTGTATGTGCGCCATGCAGTTTGTGCGAGTCCGTTGTTGTGTTGATTGTGCCGCGTGTGCGCAATGCGGTTTGTACCAGCCCTTGTTACGTTGGTTAGTGGTTACCTCGGGCCGAGACTTCAAGTTCATTTTCACAGCAAGCGATTCACTGCTGCGACAATTCTCTGCAGAGGTTTCGACTGTCGAAAGCGACATCGAGTCTGTTTGCAAGCGCAGCTAAACGCACGCCGCGTCAACGTAGCAAATTATGTTGTTTTTGGGTGCATTCAACATCTGATGACATTGAATCGACTCAAAATGGTAGATTTTTGCTATCTCAGGCAGCAAAATCAGTCATTTTTACATTGATTCAACGTCTGCAGACATTAAATCAATGTACAAATGACAGATTTTTTGTCTGGGGTGGGATTGTAGCATCGCTACTCGTTCTAGTGATTATTTATAAGACTACAACGATACTGCATCTTCCAACTCTTGACTCAATGCAGCACTGTCAGTTTCGTGCATACTTTTACTACGGTAGTCAGTATAATTAATTGTAATGTAGGTTTGATACTTCTGAATTAAAATATAACCGTATGTCCGTATTTTACGGACCATGAAGCGCACCCGATTATAAGGCGCACTGTCAATAAATTGCTTCGATTAGTTTTTGTTCATACATAAGGCACACCGGGCTATAGAACACAACGTATTTTATTACTTGTTGCGTAATAAATGTAAGCAAGTCACAATAGTACAATGAACAAAAGAAAAAATGGGTCACAGTTTACTTGTTGCGTAATAAATGTAAGCAAGCCACAATAGTACAATGGGCAAAAGAAAAAATGGGCCTAGTGAATATCACTGTTGCTAGTTGCTTTTACCGTAGTTTATTGTGTAAGACGGTGGTTTATTTATATAATAATAGTATCGGTACTGGTTTTGAGTGTAGGCAATAAAGCACTACTTGATACATACTGTCACGATTTCTTTCTATCTCTTACCAGAAAAGAGACTTGGAAAGGTTCAATGACGTAGTTTAATGGGTTATAACCATGACGTACTCAACAGAGGCCATGTCATCGTGCGTGCTGGAGTCTAAACTGGAGGCGAACATGTTTTCATGACTTTGACATACCATATTGAAAAGATATGTATAAAAAGTTGAAGTGAACGTTTTTCACCTTAAATATTTATCTTATATGAAAAAGTTTGCTAGAAAATCAATTTTTAATTGTATATTCATTCGCCATTTGCGCAAGCATACTAAAACGATGAAGAGTTGCCAGGTGTGAAAACCCCAACAGATATCTGTGTGCTTTAATCGGTAGCCTACTGTCCCGTTGTTCTGTTATTAAATTTGCGCAATTGTTTTAACATACCCTTTTTTGAACAGGAAAAATCTACAAGAACTATCTTTACTTTTCAAAAACGCAGAAAAGTCTTAGTTTTTAAAATACTTTTTTTTTCTTTCAATTTTAATATAATTCCTATGTGATGAAACTTTACTAAACGTTTCATTTAGCAGCTTTATCTGCGGTTTTTATAATTTATATATTGAACAAATTTTTAATTTTACTCAGCTTTGTTTTGAAAATTGCACTCTTTTTCATGGCATTTCCTTTAAAAAGTTAATTGTTTTAAACTGCTGGCAACACTGATATTGTGTTCAATAATTGAATTAGGTTTTGCGGTAGTTTTTAAGGTGCTTGCTGTTGAAATGTTATTTAGGGTAGGATATTTGGATAAATGAAATGTTGATTTATTGAAATACTGGCCATGCAAACAAATATTGAGTACCGAGGCTGAAGGCTAGCTAGCGAATGCCGATAGCCGCGTCGGTTTTGGTAAAATAATGTTAGGCTACTTGAGGGCACACCCAGAAGTGTTATGAAATTGTGTGAAAAGTAACTTACTGTACGGTACCTTTGAGAATGATGGGAATTGTTGAGGCTAGCTTTGTTCTTTTTTTTCCAAATTGGTGTAGCTGTTTTTATTTTTAGTAGAGGTGTAGTATATTAAACGCATGATTGCAGGGTCAGCCTTCAGCTCTTGAGCCTAAAATTGCTTGCATGGTCAGTATTTTAAGGTCGCCATGGCTCAGACAAATCTAGAAATCCTATGCAGCATTTTGAAATTCTACTTTAGAAAAATAATTGCTTAGTCTGGCTAGACTTGTGCAGGCTAATACTTTGCTACACTGTAGAACAGTACAGCAAAAATGTGGCATGAAGGCACCCAGGAATTAAGAGACACTCTCATTTTCGAACCTGGTTTTAAAATTTTGTTGCAGTCTAAAATACCCGATTGTTCTATACTGTGCATGTAGTATAAATAGGAATAGTCTAATGTGGTATAAGAAGGAATAGTCTAACAAACGCTTTTAAGTTTGTGTGCATTAATAAAAATTTAGTCTCCAATTTTGAGACCAGTAAAGTTTTAAAAAAAAAAGCAAAACGTTAACATGTTTAGATTGTTCTTAAAAAAACTGTGCATTTAAATTGTGCTGCTTAAAGTTTGATAAGTTGAATTTGGTCAGTTCATGCGGTCTCAAAGCATCATTTGTGACCTTAATTTTGTCAAACTTGTGCCATTGCAAAGTGTAGCCTATAGTTAGTGCAGGCATAGTTTTCATTACATCTTCATTTTCATGTATATTTCAAAGTATGTTAAGAGGTTATTTGATATTTAATTAAGATGGGTAGAAAATGTTGTGTGACTAATTGCCATGGAAATTATGATGAGGCAAACAAAGAAACAACTTTTCGTTTACCTCGAAATCCTGAAGAGAAATATACCATATATATGCATAATTGCATATACCAGGTGACACAGTTTGCCAATGGGTACTTTATGGTTATGTCACATGGACACCTTAAATAGAAGGACTCGTAACTCGCAATCTCGGGTTTTTAAACTTGGGTCCCAAATCCAAACTTGGGTCCATCTAAAATGTGGTATAAATTATTCATAAAACTTTGCTTTTGATGTCTTTTACAGGGTTTTGGGGGGCAAGGATTCCATTTTTCACACTTGTTTTGTTCTAAAATATCAATGAAAGGTCTTTTGAAGCTTATTAGTCGCAAAAACATTACAATTTTGGCCAAAATGGGTGTTTGTTTTTACTTAAGTCAATGGAACAAAAATTAAATTAAATTAAATTTTACACACCTTTTCACTATCTTATATGATGAACACCTGCAAAATTTGAGTGAAATTTATTGAGAAACACGAGAGTTATAAAACATTTAGTTTGGGGGGTCTGCCGAGGGGGCACAATTTTTTTTACTTTTGGCCATGTTTGAGATTCTGAAATTTTCTCAGTTCATAGAGAATCCTGTAAACAACATTTCTACTAAATGTCAGCCAAAACCAATCAAAAATAGGGTCTTGGCAAGGTTGAGTTTGGAAAATTTTAACCGAGAGCTGGAAACGGCCACATTTGGATGTCTATGACCTTTGACCTTTTAGAGTGACAATGTGAGCGATGTTATTTTTTCAATATTTGGCAGAAGTGCTATCACCTGTAAAAAAATTAGGTTCTTACCTTATTTACTTAAGCAGTAATAGGACCTCAAACATGGCCAAAAGTAAAAAATTGTGCCCCCTCGGCAGACCCCCCCAAACTAAATGCTTTATAACTCTCGTGTTTCTCAATAAACTTCACTCAAATTTTGCAGGTGTTCATCATATAAGATAGTGAATAGGTGTGTAAAATTTAATTTAATTTAATTCTTGTTCCATTGACTTAAGTAAAAAAAACACCCATTTTTGCTAAAATTGTGATATTTTTGCAACAAATAAACTTCAGAAGACCTTTCATTGACATTTTAGAGAAAAACAAGTGCGAAAAATGGAATCCTTGCCCCTCAAAACCTTATAACAGACACCGAAAACAAAGTTTTATGAATAATTTGTACCACATTTTGGATACACCCAAGTTTGGATTTAACACCCAAGTTCCAAATACCGAGCATAGCAGATACTAGTCCTTCTATTTAAGGTGTCTATGTTATATCATGTTTCATGAAGTTGTTAACCACTGTTGCAGAACTTCGTTATGTCGTGTTTTTCACTCAGATCAGATCAATAGGCTACCAGTTATCTGTGAACAAAAAGTATGCAGCTACATTGGCCAATATTATGTTTAAAAATTATTGTTGTCTATTTTCACCTGCATCAGAAAAGGAAGTAAAACAAAAAATTTTAAAACTTATATATGCATTAAAAACTTGTTTTTTGTTTGTTTTTCTTTGTTGTTGAGACTTCTGTAAGGACTGTTATAGAACTTCTTTAAATGTCCATTTTCATTCCTGAGAAGTCCTTGCACTGATATTATTTAAAGTTGTCGTAACAGATAATTTTTTCGTTCAATATCTGAACTAAAGTAGCACCACATTAGTTGCGCAACCAGGGGGGCTTGGTTTAGGCCCCCCCCACTTTACTAAAATCCTGGTTGCGCTACTGGCCACAGTCCTTTCATGTAGTAGTTTTGACCATGTAGGTACATTGTATTTTTGTGAATCAGCTCTATAGAAAATAATAACTTCAAAGTTAAAACCTTACACATCTACTGTAATTGTTTTTATTATTGTAACACGCACGGGAACAACTATTCATTGGAATAGACTATGTCAAGCATATGAAATGCCATGGATGAAAATGTATTTTACATTTTGAAATTTGAAAGCAAAATTTTCATTTATAATCGTTTTAGGTTTAAATATACTGTGTTTGCAATGCAATATGTCAATGAAAATGTTCGCCTCCAGTTTAGACTCCAGCACGCACGTTGGTTTGGCCTCTGTTAAGTACGCCATGGTTATAACCGAAAAGCAGTCAATTAAAGTCACGGGTAGTTCTACTAGTGAAATGATATATGAACACTAGGGTGGTCCTCAAAATGGATAATTTTGAAAAGTTAAGGTGCTTCTTTTTTAAATGGTGCTTTTTGGTGAAAAAATAACTTGTGTAAATTTGTTTTGAAAAATATTAACGTTTAGAGGTGTCACAGCAGCCCCAAAGTTTGCACCCCTTTTCAAGCTTTTTATACCAAACCGCTAGATGGCGCTTATAGGCGAAAATTTTAGTTTGTCCCAGAGAAACAAACTTGAGGTCTAATTCACCATTTGGGGGGGTGGGGATTTCAATAAACACATTTATATTGACGTAGCTATAACACAAGTAGCAATTTGGACAGTCTTGAACTTTATTTTAAAGCAAAAAAAATGAGTTAGTAGGCTAGCCTACAGCAGGCCTAGGCTGTTCGAATAGATAGTTTATCAAATCAGTCTAAATCTTTTAGGAGTTCCAAAGCTTTCATCTGGAACTGGTCAAGCTGTTGCAACTGCGGTGAAAGCATGTACGGACGATTGGGAAGTTACAGACCAGATTATTGGCATAAGTTTCGATACCACTAGCAGCAATACTGGTGTTAGACTTGGAGCCTGTAGGCTACTCTTTTACAAAATGAACTAGAAAGAGAACTTTTACATTTTGCATGCCGACACCATATCTTTGAGATTGTTGCAGAAGCAGCTTTTTTTGTATGCTTTGGACCATCAACAGCACCGGATATTGCAATTTTCAAACAGTTTCAAAAACAGTGGCCTTTGATTGAACAATCGACGCACGAGCCCATGATACCAAGTGATTTAACTGCAGAGGTTTCTAAAGTATTTGACGATAAGAGACAAGAGGTTGTTGATTTTTGCCTAAATAAATTGCTATCCAAGCAACCTCGTGATGACTATCGTGAGCTGCTAGAGCTTACCATTATCTTGCTGGGTGTTATTCCTCCCAGAGGTGTCAGGTTTTATCAACCTGAGGCTCTTCATCGAGCTCGATGGATGGCTCGTCTCATTTATGGCACATATGGCATGAAAATGTATCTTTTTGGGACCAATTTTTCACAGCTGCTGAATGTAAGAGCCAGGCAACAACAAGATTTGTTGCTTTCATGTGCTTGGTTTATGTAAAGCATTGGTTTACTGCAATCACTGCCCCAGCGAATGATTTACAGTTTCTACAATCTTTGATCTCGTATCCTGATCAAGAAATTGCAAAAGCTACTAGCAAGAAATTTGCAAATCATCTGTGGTACGGTACTTGAGTGAAAGCTTGGTGTCATTGTCGTTTTTTGATCCTGATGTAAGTGTAAATGATAAAAGAAAAATGGTGGAAGCTCTTCAAAACCCAGCATCAGAAAAATCGTCTCCAAGACCAAAAGTGAACCTTTGTGCGAAAGATGTTATCACTAACCACATCCTAGCTGATTTTGTTTCATCGAAATCCTTAAATTTCTTTCACATTTTATCTCTGTCAACACAATTTTTGGCCCAAGATCCAGTAGAGTGGCAAGTACTGAACGATTATAAAGCTGCTGTTGCAATTGTGTCAAATATCTCCCTAGTCAATGACTTTGCTGAAAAGGGAGTGGCCCTGATCCAAGATTACAGGCAAGTTCTCTCAAAAGATGAGGAACAGCAACAGTTTTTGTTACAAGTGGTAGAATGGCACCGTCAAAATTACCCTCAATAAACACTAAAACTATTGATGACTATTAAATTGAATGTGATTGAAGTTAATTTTTATGCTGTAATGATGATTATACGCCGTACAGTGATTTGATACCAGTAGGCTATTGGTATAGCCTATTGGTTTCTTTTAAAGACTTAAAATTACCATAACTGGTACTTGTGTTGTACCTACATCAATATAAATGTGTTTATTAAAATCCTCACCGTCAGAATTGTTGGGATAGACATCAATTTTGTTTCTCTGGGACAAACTAAAATTTTCGCCTATAATCGCCATCTAGCGGTTTGGTATAAAAAGCTTGAAAAGGGTGCAAACTTTGGGGCTGCTGTGACACCTCTAAACGTTAATATTTTTCAAAAATATTTTACACAAGTTATTTTTTCACCAAAAGGCACCATTTAAAGAAGAAGCACCTTAGCTTTTCAAAATTTTCCATTTTGAGGACCACCCTAATGAACACGCTTGAAGGACTCCAACGAATGGTTCACCACTTCCAGCAATTAATCAAAGTAACAGATACAGTAAACAGCAATAGACTCCAATACTTGCGACTATTGATCGAGTTTAATGTATTCCACTCACAGCTTCTCATACAATTCTAAATTCAATCAGAAATTATATTAGCATCAACTTTGCTTTACTCGTAATTAATAACTTCAACTCTCCATCAACAATAATCTTTGCATCTACTACAACTGCCACCACTACAACAATGATCTCTCACAATCAACTCATACTAATTCATAATAATCATTACGCAAATTACACCACTATTTATAGAAGGTTGTTTCGGTCCAGTAACATCGAGAAGGTTACGTAATGTCACATTGTTCTGTCAAGTTGCAATAAATGTCAACAAGCAGAAGCTTAAAGAAGTCTAAAGAATGTCACGTAGGGTAGAAGATTCTTACATAATAACGATTTCACAATGAGAGGTTACTACTGGTCATTGACCGATAATAACATACCGCTCAAGAGTTCCATAATTAAAACAACACGCTCGTTGAAGACACAAAGCAGTCCATCGCGAGGCCTTGCACATTGATTGTGACACATACATTAGGCGCACCGGCTTATAGGGCGCACGATCAATTTATGAGGAAAAAAAGGATATAAATTGCGCCTTATGGTCCGTAAAATATGGTAAGATTTGATATTTTAGAGTTGCAATTAGGCTATTTGCTATATTGTAGCAGTAACTAATGACCAAAAGAAAGAGAATCATTAGGAAAGAAGCAGAGCATGCTGTGTTTGGGCAGGCAGTTCCTCTTCCTGCACACGAACTACCAGTAAATGGTGAAGTGTTAAGAAATTATAAAGCTTTGGTAGAGAGTTTGCTTTGTTGAACCATAGAGAAATAAAGCAGAGTAACCTTAGCGGGTTTAACATACTTTTTACACACAAAAATTATAACATAATTAAAGTAAACTCAAACTGTTTTGACACAGTCATACGTGTGTCTTCATCAGGAATTAAATCTGCAATAGACATAAAATAAAAAATTGTAAGATAAATTTGACTTTGCACTACAACTGTAACGACACTCTGGGTTGAAAAGCACAAACTGAACAAATGATACAGGAATGATTACAAGTAAATTATGCGGTAGGAAACAGATCACATGAGGTGTAAACTACAAGAATTGGACAAACAATTAGAACACACACAAAAGGAACGATGAGCCACAGGAGAATAAGTGTTAAGAAATTGTTGGAGGTACAAATGCGAGGCTGAAAGCTTTGCAGATGTGAATGAGACTGTGAAGAAAGCTGCCTCAGAAGTTCCTGCAATATACAGGCTCAAACTATCAAATAAGGCAGTTGACGTTGCTGGTGAAATACAAAAAGTTTACTGTGAGCTGAAGTCAAGTAGGATCAAGTGCAGTTGTATTTTACAGTTGTAATTACTGCCACAACATTGACACTGCCATAAACAGCGCCCTGCGCATAGTGACCAGATGTATGCGTCTCACACCATTGGGCAATCTGCCCATTCTAGCTCGCATCCAACCTGTTGAGCTTTGCTGTAAAGAAGCCACTTTGTCTCTCGGTCAACGGGCATTGGAGCCTAACCATCTTCTTCACTCCAAAGTCTTTCCACCTTCAAACGAGCACTTCCGTCGACTGAAATCAGACACACATTTGTGCCAACAGCTCAACTTTTGGTCAACAAAGCTGATGGTCAAGACATCTCTGCAGCTAATTGGGCTGACTATAAATGGAATTCTGAATGGAAGTTAAGTACCATCACCAGACTGCATTCATTCATCGCCGACAGCCGCCCCATCGGCTTGACGCTGCAAAGGCAGATGTGTAACTGTGTGTGCGCCTCAACCGTCATTGGACTTTTCCATTCAACCATGCACCAATGTCTTCTTTTCCATTTTGTGAATGTGGTGCCGAGAAAAAGACTGCAGACTACATCATCACTGTACCATCTTTAAGCCACCTTAGAACAGAGTGGAAGGTCTGCGTGTCTTGGATGACGAAACCAAAGACTGGCTGCTTTCCACTAGCCTTCCTGTGTACTCCGAGAACTTCTTGAGTCTGGGGTAGTGAAAAGATAGACCCTCGGCCTCAGAGACTCACACGACAACATTGGATTGCGCACCTATTTAGTTGCATTTGGGCGACAAATATAAAAAGTATCTGTCAAGTTTGCCACAAAAACTTTGTGAGAACATAGCACAATGCTCAATACCAACTCTTAATGTGTAATCTCGCCAAACTAAACACATGTAAAAAAAACGTTAACCACAAAATCTATTTTTAGTGGTAGGATGGTCTGTTTAAGTGAGGCTGACTGTACCTCCCTTCATTCCTACTTCATGTCGCTTTTGGCCGACCTAAAACGCTATCAACACATATACTTGGGTAAAAATTTCTAATTTTATTTTTTTGGAAAATCTGGATTGCTTCAATAAAAGGTTAAATTAAAAACCAATGGCTTAAGATATCAGTACCTATCGAAAACTGAAGATGAAGCTTTCTCAAGGTTGAAGAGAATGGTGAGAGGTCCCACATTTGGGTCGCTGCGAAAAATAGTTGGAAACCACTGGTTTAATGTATCAGTACTTGCAGAAACTGAAGATGAAGCTTCGTTAAAGTTAAACAGGATGATGAAAGGTCCCACATTTATGAAGATCTTTTATCATCACATGATAAAACGGAGGAAGATACGGAGGTGATAAAAAAGACATTTGACATGCTTTCCCAGTATCAAGAAACTAAGTAACCCTTCCAAAGCTGAACTTTTACGCAACGGATTACTATCATATGATTGACTGGTACACTAAACTGAAAACTGAGCTTTCATTCATTGACATCCCTTAGTGATGAGGAAGTATTAGTTAGGCTACAGGGTTGTTGGGTCTTTTATAAAAAATAAAATTTTGATGACCCACCAAATATCCATGTATCAAAAAATGTTATTTTTTATTGTTTAATTGTGTAGTATAATTTATAATGAACTAGCACAGCAATTTTTATTCTTCTATCACATATACAATAGAAGTTATAGGACTTTGCCAAAAGGCGACACCCAGCGGCAGGGGGTCTGGGGGGCCTTCCCCAAAAAATTTAAAAAAATTACTTTGAATTTGGAAAAACTTTTCGGCTAATCTCACAAGTTCTGTTGCCTCAGGAAGATAGCAATCTCCTCCCACAAATTACAAACTCGCTTCAGGACACGACCTCGTGACAACCATCGCACTTCTGTGTGCAGCAGCAATGCTTGGTAAGCTAATAATTAATCAGAATCCATGTCAGTGCACAAAGACAAAACAAACGCCGATTTAGTGGACTTGCTTTGATAAAGTTTACACACTTCGCAACATCATTCAACACTTCGTGCCGCTCTTGAGACAGCTTTTTTGCAGCAAAGGCCTCTCTGTGAAGAAAGCAATGAGTCCATGCAGCACTTGGGGCTTTATCTTTGATGCATTTTACCACATCAGACTATGTGTGGCCCAACGTATGGAAAAATTTGTCATGGTTTGTCCTACATAGTGTTCGTTACATAATAGTGCATGTTACAATGTATATCCCGTAATTTTGGCAAGTTAATTTATGTTTGAGACTGAAAGTTTTGTTGGGTTTACATTTAATAATAATAATAACAATAATAAAAACGAAAACTCTTAAAACTTCTTGCACTACGATCATGTTACAAAGCTTTCCGATGTCTCGACATGAAATACTTCATGATTTGTGGTTATATTTTCCAGTTTTGTGATCGATCTCATCACGTTTTAAAATTTTTTTATTGTTATTTTTCGCCCAAGATACAATAGCCTATGCCTGAAAAACAAGCAACCCAAAAAAATAATCAGGTGACCCAACTTTGGGTCGCGACTCATGTGTTGGGAACCACTGCCTTAAGCTACCAAACGAAACAATCCAAAATTTTAGATCAATATCTCAAAGGATTTGTGTATAGCGGCCATTTGAATTTCGAGTATCATCCTCGCTTTTGCCTTGATGGGGATAGCGTATAACAACTTTTGGTTTGCCATTTTTAGAGTCCTATAACTTCTATTGTAAATGTGATGGAAGAACAAAAATTGCTGTGCTAGTTCATTATAAATTATACTACACAATTAAACAATAAAAAATAACATTTTTTGATGCATGGATGTTTGGTGGGTCATCAAAATTTTATTTCTTATAAAAGACCTAACAACCCTGTAACTAATACTTCCTCATCACTAAGTGATGTCAATGAATGGAAGCTCAGTTTTCAGTTTAGTGTACCAGTCAATCATATGATAGTAATTCGTTGCGTGAAAGTTCAGCTTTGGAAGGGTTACTTAGTTTCTTGATACTGGGAAAGCATGTCAAATATCTTTATTATCACCTCCGTATCTTCCTCCGTTTTATCATGTGTTGATAAAAGATCTTCATAAATGTGGGACCTTTCATCATCCTGTTTAACTTTAAGGAAGCTTCATCTTCAGTTTCTGCAAGTACTGATACATTAAACCAGTGGTTTCCAACTATTTTTCGCAGCGACCCAAATGTGGGACCTCTCACCATTCTCTTCAACCTTGAGGAAGCTTCATCTTCAGTTTTCGGTAGGTACTGATATCTTAAGCCATTGGTTTTTAATTTAACCTTTTATTGAAGCAATCCAGATTTTCCAAAAAATTAAAATTAGAAATTTTTACCCAAGTATATGTGTTAATAGCTAAGTCATACACAAACACGCAAGGGTTTTCACTACGTGTCTTCCAGGACATTCTATTCAGTCAGCCTTGCGCAATTGCAGCCAAACTAAACAGTGCGCTAGTTGTTGCACGACAATCGCAACAGTCTGACATGTGGCTCCACAAGTGGTGCATTATATTGTTTTGTCAAACCTGCGGCATCGCTCACAGAAGTAGTGGGGAATTCTCGCTCCCGCCCCCGAAATTTTAATGCAAATTGTGCCGTGGATGTTTATTTTGCCCAAAGCAACAAGCGACCACACCAGAATTCAAACATATGTATTTTTTCATTGTCCCCTAATGCTGTATGTACAGACTGAAGCATCTGATTAAATCATATTTTTTTGTGTTTTTATTCAGGTAATATTGTACATTGGCGAAATTTGTCGCTATCTCCTGGCACAACAAGCTAAATCAAGTGATTGTGAGCATGATGTCAGGGTGATGACCGGAAATGGATTAAGACCAGAAATCTGGACGCAGTTTGTTACCAGGTGCTGGCAAAGAAAACGTAAAAAGTCATACATATTTTAATATCTATTTAATAACGTAATATCCACGTAACATTGCAGGTTTAATATCCAGCAGGTGGCAGAATTCTATGGGGCAACAGAAGGCAACGCCAGTATGATTAACATTGACAACACAGTCGGATCGTGTGGTTTCAAGTCTATGATCATGCCTAGTAAGTTTAGTGACGTGTAGTGAAGTTCACGCAACATCAAGTTAAAATTGCAGTTGTTTATCGAACGTTTTTGATGCACTGTTCTGTCCTCGTCAGGAATAACCAGAAAAAAACTATTTGTCAAAACAGAACATTTCTGTTTCGAATCGCTTATGATGATTATTCATTATTCTAAATCAAGGCCTGACTTTGTTTTATTCAAAAATGATACAGTTTAAAAACTAGTAATAAACATATAAAATTACTCCAGAACAGAGATAGTTAAAAAGGTTTTTTGTTTAGTATCGTTTTTTAATCGTTTTTTAATCCGTTTTATTTATTTATTTTTTATATTATTTCCAATCGTTTCATATTTTTTTTCTAGTAGCAACTGTTTTCGTTTATCATAACAAGGAACTGCAAAAGAAACTGTTAAATTATAGCTATGGAATAACTTAGTCAAAACTGCAGCAAACTAATTTATAATAAGTTCTGTAAGTCAGAAGTGTGGTTGCATGCTCATTGCTCACTGCTCAGCAAATGGTACCAATGAACCAACCAACTTCAAGTGCTACCTATGATGAGGGTGAGGACTGTTTGGTCGCGGTGGTGATCATGCTAACAGTCAACCTCGCTCTTTACTTGTATTAATTTCTTTCATTAGTTTGTTTATTTCTTTTATTCCTGTCATTTCTTTCATGGCATATATAGCCTATTATGATGCTCATTAAAGTCTGTTGGGTGAATATACAGTCTAGTCGACTGATACTGATTAATGTATCGATAAAAAAAGTAGAAGGTGCCACTATCACACTAAATTGATGAATTCAAGTTCTTTTAATTTATTAGCGCCCAGCATCATTTTAAAATGATGCTGTTTGATGCGTGATATAAAACAGAATATCTGTAAATTTACTGGTCCCTTGTAAAATGCTTATTTTATTGATATCCTCGTGTATTAAAAAAATAAATTGCTCAAATTTGACAAAGTGTGGTTACTTTAGCCAACAGTTAAAGGAAAAGTATGTACTAAACTACTAAAGGATCAAGGCATGTTTGATTTTACCTTGACATTTCATATCATTTGGAAGAAAAAATATTTTTAGCTTCTACAGAAAAGGTGGGACTATTGTTTTTTTGTAAGATGCTTCATTTTCACAAAATTGTTAACAAAAAAAAAAGTTAAAAAAATACACATTTTGAAAATACTTGATCTTCAAATATGTTGTATTAGGAAAATAGGTCCTAACATTTATAGTCAGAACTTGAAATTATCTTTCCAATGAGATATTCCATGTCAAAATACACAATCAGTGTCACCAGGGTTTTTTTAAGGTTTGGTTTGGGTGACTGCTAAGTAGTTTTAAGAGACCGCAAGTGTTTCATTTAAATACCAAAAACTAGCTATATTTGCTTAAGACATAGCGAGAAACAACCATTACTTTTTTACTGTAGTTGCAAGTCCAAATTTTGGGAAACCGCTGGAGAAATTTTGAGGACCGTTTCGGTCCCCCAAAACACCTTTAAAAAAACACTGGGTGTTACGCGTGTCAACTCGTTAAAGTTAGAGAAAAAATTTCAAAAATGCCTGGGTTTTGTAGTCAAACCGTGCAAAATCGCTGGGCGCAAAAGAGTTAATTTAAATTTAATAAAGTTGAATTTGTCAATTTTAGTGCGATACGCTATACTTTTCTTGATTATTTTATCACACTACGCATGCTTTTGGATCATTGGTGAAGTCAAAAGAAGATTTTAATGAACGGTTTAGTGACGAAGTTTTATTTTACTAACTTATCGATGTTTTGAATAGTTCAGAATAAATATTTCAGAGAAACAAAAGTACAAATTTTGCTCCAACATGTAAGTTTTAGATAACTCCTGGTGCAAAAAATGCTTGTTGTTTTGTTTTTTTTGAAAAAAACACAAATTTTTAAAAAAACATTTAATAAAACAACACAAAAAAAACCAACTTACATTTCTATGCAAGATCATACACTTTTTCATTATTTTTGTTCTGATATAAAAGTAATTAATAGAAACCAATATCTGGAACAGCTTTTGAGGAGGTTAATGGAAGTCAAAAATATTCGAAATTGTTTCTTCAGTTATTGTTTGTCTTTGGCCCTGTATAAAAATAGTGTTAAATCTTTCTTTGTTGCTTTAACGTGATACTTTCTTTACATTTAGGTGTTTACCCAATCATGCTTCTTAGGATTGATGAAGACAAAAAAATAATCAGAGGTCGTGATGGGTTGTGCATTTTGTGCGAACCAGGTAAGCACTTCGTGCTGCTCTCGTGTTATGCAAGGTTGCACAATAATGTAAAGTCAGTACGGTTTTCCACCTGATCTAATGTGTTAAAGATCTGGTTGATGAATTGCAATATCTGATGAAATTTCTGACAGTTACAATGACATTCAACAGTGGACACAAAAATCCAAAGTTGTGCGAGTGATAACAATTTTAGAACTACTTGCTGATGCACATGGGCAATGTTAAAAAAGCTTTTGACTAAACCATGTAGGTATATCAAAGTGGTTGATTTGAAGACCGTTTGTCAAGATCATTGTCATTTATTGTCAATGCTTCTATTCCTTATCAATTTATTATTATTTCATTGATAATTATGTATTGCCTGTAGTGATGGATGCAAACTGTTCATTCAATTGTGAAAATAAGTGTTACCTTACATTGCACCTCTGTAATGTGAGGCGTTGTGTCAGAAAAATAGGTTTTGGGATTTTTTTGTGTCAAAAGCAATGTTTTTATTTAAATGGCTTCAAAATGACATTGAGAGACAAAAAAATTAGAGTTTCAGATGTTTAGCCCCTATTCGCGGAGTACCCCATTTTACTGATAAAAGTATTATTACACCTTTTGACAATGACAGAAAAGATTATTATGCAGGCTATACGTTTAATACATTGCAGTTCCTTTAACTCATTTTTCTTAGCAGATAAGTTGCATCATGGCCACCTAAAGATACGGCCTGATTTGTCACATTTTGCAGAAATTTTCAGGTTTTTCTAACTTTGAGCAAACGTTTAAATAATTTTTTCTAAAAATTATATTCTTACGCTTTCTTTATTCTTTTCCCCAGATGACACAATAGGTTTTAACATTCTCACATGTTGAAAAACAAAGAAAATTTGATTTCGAAGATTTTAGTCAGACTGTTCATTTTCAATCACAGTCTGATTTTGCGTTTTTCAACTTACTTTTTCTCATTTGCTACTGCTTCCCCAAGGCAACAAAAAAGTTTTATGTCATTAGGAAACCGCAAAAAGTAAAAACATCTCAAAAAAATGTCAGTCAAACACTAGCAGTAGCTGTAATCAAAATCTGCAAAATGTGACAAATCAGGCCGCATCTCCAGGTGGCCATGGTTGCATTAAAGGTTAAATATAATAAACAAAGAATTTCTCATGTGTATATTTAACTATCTCATCACTTTCGAAAGCAAACAAGTATAAAGAGTAAAAGCTTCTTTAAAAAGTAGTTTTCGTAGATACGCTTAAAATTCTTTTTTCTCATAAATGCATTTTAACTTTAAAAAAATTATTAAAAGGTTACATTTGTTAGAATTATTCACCACTAAACTAACCACACTATCAAACAAAATTAAGTCCATCAAACCGTCCAAAAGAGCTGTATTTCGTTTTCTTGTAACAAAAAGTTACTAAAGATAATGATAAGAGATACTATACATCAAGTTTTCTTTTTTTTTATCATTATTGGAGTGTTAGTCCTCACATAAAACTGGCGTCATAATTGAAGCCCGCACTTTGATGACGTCACAATGAAGACTTACACTGCACTATTAAATACCATTATAAAAAGTTTTTTGTTTTATCCAAAATTACTTGAGGCTTGAATTTTTCATGAACCCGACTATAGTTGGCAAGGTCCTTTGAAATTGAGATCAGCAGCAAAACTAGTCAAGAGTCTGCATAGTATAGAATAATCTAATGTAGACTATGACTTTACTAAGAATTCATGAAATCCGCTGATAGTTTAAACAATTTTATGTAGAGATGATGATGGATGATAGGTTGTCTGCAGTTTGAGACAATCATATACAGCAGGTTTGGGCAAACTTTTTTTTTATCTCGAGGGCCACATTAAGGGTCTGAATTTTTTCGAGGGCCACACTATACTGTAGTATAATTAAGATTATATGCCAAAGCATAAAATCTAAAATAGTTAAAATGTAAACTTTTTTTAATGTGACCAAAGAAATGGCGGTTTTACATATTACAGTAGAATTCGCCTATAACGGCTTCGTTTATATTACGTCAATTCGCCTATTACGTCACAATTCGCTCGGTCCCGGCAGAATTCCTATCTTTTACGTAGCCTACATTGTAGTTCGGCTACAACAGCATCGCCTATAACGTCAATTCGCATGTAACAACACCCTTTCTTGGTCCCCAGACGTCTTTTGTTCGTTTATAACGTCACTTTAAGCCATCACCTTCACCACGAACAGTCAGTCTTTTAATCCAGTTAGCGCTGCTGCTTGCAAAATGTCTTCTCTTTATTTTGCTACGTCGTTTGCAGCAGGGACTTTAATTAACTGAATTAACTTTTTTCCCGTGTGAAAAACTATCACGTGTAAAAACTTCTCTACTACTGTATGTAACGAGCTGTATTGCGCAAATTTCCTGTAGGCTACCTTTCGCTGTAGGTTATTTTTTTTTTTAAACAATTTTTTTGTTTACGGTACTGTATTTTCTGCGTGAATTTTGTCAGTTTGGTGGTACACAGTAAACCTGACTGGATTATACACCTCTTTCTTTAATCAAAAGACAGTTTTGGAATAGTTTGCGGTAGTTCGTCTATAACGTCAATTCGGCTAGTATAATGCCAGTTTTTGCAATCCCCTAGAGGTGCCATTATAGGCGAATTCTACTGTATATAAAAGATATACAAAACGTTTGTCTCAATTATTTATTTAAATACAACTCACATGTATCAGAAACATTAATGAGATGTGTGCAGTTGGCCATTAACCTACTTGTAGAAAGACTATAATTTATCTTTATCAATATGAAATATATGCAGAAAAAATTTCAATTAAGTCCTTGTAGTAATTAGGCTTTTCAAGCAATTTTATTCTTATTTTTTGTATAATTGCTTCAGGTTTTCGTGGGCCTCACAGAACATTGTCTCGGTCCACATGCGGCCCGTGGGCCGTAGTTTGCCCACCTCTGATATACATGGTCATTGGTCATCAATAATAATTAACGTTGCAACTTCAAACAACTGTATATAACATCAATATTTAGCGTTACAATGTTAATAAATTGAATATTTCTCGATTCTATATTTTTTAGGCCTAAACTTTATAGGCCATGAATGAAAATTTGAATAAAAGAATAGCTATTGTAGAGCTCTTCAAATCGGGGAAGTCAAGAAGTGATATTTGCAAGCACTTAAAAATTAAGAAAATGTTGATCTGGAGAACTCTCAAGCAACAAAGGAACTGGTAATGTCAAAAATCGACCTGGCCTAGGTCGCCCTCGAAGCGCCAGAACTTCAAAATTGATAAAAGCAACGAGAGAAAAGGTGCGAAGAAATCCCAAGAGATCCATTTAAAAACTGGCAAAGGAGGCGAACGTGGCCTATGGAACCATGTTGACAGTTCTCAAGAAGGATTTGAAGAAGACCCCACACATGAAAAAACATTTGCTAAATGCCAATATGAGAAGAAATTTGATGTCCAGCAAAATTTTAACAGTCAAAATGATCGTATTTGATCAAGAGATGGTGACGTGGAACCCCGGGTAGTCACTCGGAGACAAGGGGTGTCATCAGTGATAATGTGGACCGCAGTCAACGAATCAGGAAGGAGTCCATTGATTTTTGTGGACCAAGGAATGAAATTGAACCAAGAAAACTACCGAAATGATATTTTTGAGGGTCCGTTGTTGCCTTGGGCAAAGAAACACTTTATAAAACGTAGTTGGTCATTCCAACAAGATTCTGCCCCGTCACATGGAGCAAAGAAAACGCAAAACTGGCTTTCAGCCGTAGTGCCGTTCTTCATTTTCAAGGAAGAATGGCCTGCTTCATCCCCAGACCTGAACCCCCTCCTACACTTTGGCATCTGGTCTTACCTGGAGAGCAAGATTTCGACTAAACACCACCAAAGTTTGGAAACGCTAAAAGCTAATCTGAAACAAGAATGGACCAAAATACTTCAGAGTTATTCATGACTCTTGCTGGTCCTTTTGAAGCGTCTCCGACTTGTTATAGACGCAAATGGCGGACACATTGAGTAAAACTTCTTTTTTTCTAAATTTTTATTTATTGACAATAAGATTTTATATTTATTACTCAAAAATCTACCATTTGTTAAATACAGTTGTTTGGAGTTGTAACGTTAATTATTGATGACCCTGTAAGCAGAGATGGGCGTGATCTTGATCTTCAAGATCACTTTTTTTTGGTGATCTTGATCTAAGATCACTTTTTTTTGTGTGATCTTGATCTTGAAGAACAATAAGATCACTTTAAAATTGAAGTTGACTTACTGGAAAGAGGCATTTTTTTAGAACTCGTACTGTACAAAGTAGTTAGTGGCAACTACTAACATTAAGCCACTGTTTTATATGATATGTGTCCAACAAAAGACGATTCTGGTCAGTGTTGCCATTTCAAATTGAAAAAAGTTTTCTGTGTTGATCATAATAAAGAACTCAACTTCCGTGTACTTTATGTTGACTTATAATAAAAATGATTTAACTTTGTTCGCAATTTCCATGTGTGAATTTTAAAGAAATGTTTGCTTTCTTTGGCTCAATTTTAGATGTTTCAAAAGTCTAGAATGGCAGTATTAAAAAATCTGGACTCTAGCCGACTTTGGTCTTGTAAAGTGGTTTATTGCAGCAAATCAACCAGACCAAGACTTGTTTAGGGTCTGAGTATGGAGCGGTTTGTCTGACTGCAAACCTCTGAACTTTTTTGATAACAGACAACAGTATCAAGGTTGCCAGATCGGTCAATGGTGCAATGAACATTGACATAATACAATGAAAGTTAAGACTACTTAGTAACACGAATAAAAACTCCCACATGAACCAGACAAAAATTTGGTAAAAAATGATGCAGTTCAAAGTTTATTTTTATTTATTTATTATAAATAAAAAGCATAACACTAGTTTTGTGACTTTTTCAATACTAGTGTAAGTAACCTCGGCCTTGGGTGTGACGTTGCGATTTTACGCTAACTACGTCGTCAACAATTGATAGGCCTACATAGCAACATTCACTAACTTATTACAATTCTTAGGCCAGCGATCGAGTAGTTAAAAGTAAAAGTTAGCAATACCAACTATATACCTTTACCCAGGTTGCTTATAGTAATTATTTTATGCAACATCATTGATCAAAAACTTGATTTTTTTTCAAGTAGCCTACACAAAAAGTGATCTTGAAAGTGATCTTGATCTTCAAGATCACGATCTTGATCTTCAAGATTACATAGTTTGGTGATCTTGACCTAAATCTTCAAGATCACCTATTCTTGGTGATCTTGATCGTGATCTTCAAGATCACCAATACTGGTGATCTTGCCCATCTCTGCCTGTAAGTCTTATAGACGAGCAAATTTTAATTCTTTACTTTGAGATATAGCGCCATTGGTGAGGTTTAAACTTTGATGACGTCATGTTGGAGAGTAACTTTAGACTAAGGCCTACCGCTAACTGAGTTGCTTGCATTTTAGAAATGATTGCAGAAAACATTCCGACAGAGCATAGCCTACTTCTGAAGTTGTCTGTTGGTCTGGATAACATTTTGTTTGATGAAGATAAACAAACATACAACATTTTGTTAAAATGCACAAGCGTATCCTCAAAGTATGACGTCACAAGGATCATTGAAAGACAATACAATGAATGATGTGACATTATCCTATATCACTAGGCTCGACCACAAAGGCAATCCGACTATTTTCAAATATAGATTATAGATGGAAATGGTTTATTGAATTGGAGCGAAATTACAATGATACTTGACGTTTTTGTTAAAGGGGCAGACAAGTCCATTTTCAAATGCAAATTCAATCAATCAATCAATCAATGTTTTATTTGTCAGTAACAGGAACATAGGTACATGTTTGAAATATGCAATATACACAGTACAAAAGTTACACAAGTTCCCATACCGACAGGGAGACAACGAGACGACCATACGGTCTACTAGTCAATTGCCACCCTACGGAAATTACGATTTTGCCATTTAAAATAAGCTTACAAGAGAAAAATAATAATTGAAACGTTCCCGCGCTTCAACAACAGCATACGCACAAAAAAAACAAAAAAAACATATTGATGATAACGTAGGCCAAAACACAAAATTCCATGAAGCAAGCAGAGAATAATAAAGTTTCCGAAGCAACTGACAAGTTGGTTTCCATAACATATCACTTACGATGCACTGTAGCTTTGTAAAATTAACGTTTTGATCTCTTTTTTGAAACAATGAAATGATAAGTTTTTTAGCCTGCTTGGAACTTCTGACCAGAGCATTGGTCCCAATACCTGCATGGACTTCTTGCCAAATTCTGTGTTTGATCTGTTTATAAAATAATTGTTGCTTGTTTGATATCTTGTGTTATGCTGATGAATAGATGAAGCATTTGTAAATAAATCACAATACGTAGATGGATACTCATTCATATGAACTTTGTACATATGTTTTTTTATTTCAATGTTATGTATGTCTTTTAGTTTCAAGATGTTCATTTTGAAAAATAAAAAATTAGTGTGAGCATAGTAATTTTGTTTCGTAATTATTCTTATAACCTTTTTTTGTAATTTTATTAATGGATCCAATGCACTGTCACAGGCCTTTCCCCAGCTTGAAATACAATATTGCAAATGACAGTAAATCAAAGCGTGATACACATCTTTTAAAGTGTCTGTGTTGACATAATTTCTGAGTTTAAGCAACGCCCATGAACCTTTTGCTACTTTTCCGCTAATTTTATCTATGTGATATTTCCATGTTAATTTGTTATCTATGTAAACGCCAAGGTATTTTATTTGATCTTTTTGTTGAATGCTTGTGTTACCAATGTTAATGTTAAAATTTTTTATGTGTTTTTTATTTGTTATTAGCATGTATTCAGTTTTTGAGAAATTTAATGATAATCTATTAAGCTTCAACCAGTTGTAAACTTTTTGCATTTCGGCATTCACATTGTTCTGCAAATTTATTTCACATTTGTCGCTCATCGTAAGATTGGTGTCGTCAGCAAATAGTTTAACATTCATGTTTGTTGAATTTGGTAAGTCATTTATATACAGTAAGAAAAGAAGGGGTCCCAATGTCGATCCTTGGGGCACACCGCAGGTAACCTGTCTTGAGTTTGAAGAGATTCCATTGACGACCGTGTGCTGTAGACGATTGCTGATATAGCTTTTTAACAATTGTAATGGAAGGCCCCGAAAACCGTATGTTTGCAGTTTCTGTATGAGAATAGTGTGATCAACTGTGTCGAAGGCTTTAGCTAAATCAAGAAATACAGAGCAAGTTGTATCTTTATTATCTAGGTTAGTTAAGATGTTATCACAAACGTTTGACACAGCTAACGAAGTGGAATATTGTGGTTTAAATCCATACTGATGTGGTGTGATCAGGTCTTTTTTTGTTAGATAATTGTACATTTGTTCATACAGGCATTTTTCGAATATTTTGGTGAAGGGGGACAATAGTGATATGGGCCTATAGTTGGAACAATTTTTCCTGGAGCCACATTTGAAGATTGGGGTAACTTGAGCGACCTTTAGTACATCAGGATATACACCTTTATCGATACACTCATTGAATAAGTTGGTGAGGAAAGGGGCGATTATTGGTGAGGATAGTTTGACAAATCTTATAGGTATTCCATCATGTCCTGTACTTTTAGAGACAGAAAGATTATTAAGATGTTTTAATACTTCTTCTTGATTGACAGGTTTTAGGAAAAAGGAGAATGGGACACTTTGCAATTTCAATAATGAGCCAGGGGACGGTAGAGGGATTTTAGATGCCATGGAAGGACCAATTTCTGTGAAATAATCATTAAAACAGTTACTTATTTGTGCAGGGTCAGATATTTTTTCATTGTCAGTGCTAATTATTTCTTCTGGTATGTGAGCTGTGTGCTTATGTTTGTACTTGATGATGTCATTTATGGTTTTCCATATTTTTCCAGTGTTGTGCTTGCTTTGCGTAATAAGAAAACTGTAATGCATTTTTTTTGCTTGCTCTTTGGTATGAGTAAGTACATTTCTGTACTTTTTGTATGTTGCTTGTGCAGAAGTGTTTGTTGGGTCTTTTATTTTTAAGTGATATAGTCTGTTTTTAGTTTTGATGGAGTTCAAAATTCCTTTTGTTAGCCATGGTTTGGTCTTGAGTTTTCTTTCTCTTCGAGACAACAATCGTAAAGGTGCATGCTTGTTTAAAGTGTCATTAAAAGTGTCGATGAAATGATTAAATTTGCTATGAACTGAATCATTCCTTTCTGTGTATTGGTTGGTCAAGCTATTTTCCAGATCACAAACGAATTCATCAGCAACAAAGTTTTTCATGTTCCTTACTTTTTGTGTATATTTTTCTTGTTTTGGTTTTACAGAGTTTATCACAACTACAATAGGAAAGTGGTCAGAAACATCGTGAATAAGAACATGGCATTGAATTTTATTTGATTGGTCGTTGCTGAAAGCCACACAAATTGAGAGTTGAAATACAGAAAGGGGATATTCAAAAACACGTTGCACTTGTTTCTATGAAAAAATACTCATTTGTTTACACGCAATCTTAAAACAAAGTTTTGGTTTTTCAATTCGGACACACACCGCATCAACTGTTGTCGAAATAAAATATTTGCTTACGTGACGTCATAACCAGAGTTTGGCAAAAACATTTTGCTGGTTTAAAGTGTGGTATGCAGCTGTAGATAAGGTTTGAGGCGTTTGCAGCAGTAGATAAGATTATCACAAGTAACAATTTTAGCTCAGATTTAGTTTATTGTAGCCTTGATACTAGCTTACATCATTTTTTGCACATTTACACTAGGCCTTGCACATCAGGAAACAAGCAAATGCCAGTATTTTCCTTCAGTGCTACATGTTTGTGTGCACTACAAGAGTATGGCCAGGAGCAACAGAGACCAGCATAATAATGCCGACTCCATTTCAAGGAGAGAGATTTTCAAAATCTTCTTCAATTTAACATGGGACTTGCCACACAGCTTAAATTAAACCGCAATGCATGCCCTTCAATTTTTTTCAAAAAAAACCATTTTAACAACTCTGCAACCTTTGGAGTCAAGGTCCAGTGGGGAGACAACTCTAGAACAAACTTCCAATCCATCCATACGACCGGCTGTCAGGAAACGTCAAGTTCTTGAAGTAATTTTGAGTTAACAATTATGTTATTACATGTTTGTTATAAAGTACCGTACATAAATTGGGGAATGGGGAGTACTGTACCATCCTTGAGAAATTGTTTTTGATATAATTTAGAATATCTTCCGGCTAAGCCTATTACATTTTAGTTGCTGCTTGGTGGTATAGCGATTCCTATCCTAGCTACATGTAATTTTAAAATGACCCATCTGGCATCTATAACTCACCAAGTGTAAAACAAAAACAAGTCCTTGACAAACTGGTGTTCATTTCATTTACTGGCTAGCACTATATGCAACGATAATGTAACAGTGCATAAATGTGAGTTTTCTTTATTACTGTCTTGTAATGTTGTGTTGTATTGTGCTGTTTTGTAATGTGCTTCTTGTGTTCATAGTTGTCCTGGTATTCTGATGGGTCATGCCAAACAAAAATCGTTATTTGTAATGCCGCAACACAATACGACATATCGGATTTTCGTGTGTGTTTGTCAAAAGGATGCCATGAAGCCAAGGAGTGTGGCGAAAGGGAAGAAATTTAACTCTATGATAAACTAACATATGAAATAACGGGTGAAGACGATGTCGTCCCCTCATACATTGCTTGCTGCTTTTGAGAATCATGCTACCAAAATGAGTTTCATTTGTAAAACTGCTTGTGTCTTGGTTGGTTGGTTTTGAATCTTTATCCTCGCACTGGCAAAGCCTTGATTGGTTACTCCTGGTAGTTTCGCATACTTGTGGAGGCTCTTGACACAGGGCCGGTTACCGAGATTGGCAAAGTTGAAGTTTTCCGATGTTGAAGTGTTGTTGCCGGGGAATTATTCTATTCACTAGGTGCCGCTGAATGGGGAGCAGTCCTGAAAGTGCGTTGCTCAAGCGCACATCCCGAGAGTCGAACTTGCGCCGTGTGATCTTGAGCCGAGCGCGTAACCACTGAGCTAACGGGGCGGAGTGGGAAGGCCTATTATTTGTAAACATTTTTGTTACGGATTTGTTATAATGGATGTAGTAAACACACCTACAGATAAGTTTTTATTGGCTTGTGAGTGCAAACTTCACTTTGATCTGCATTTCTTTATAGACAACTTGTAACTGCTATTCATTCCAACGAGAATAGCAGCAGGTCTACCGCTAGGTTTCGGATTAGCTATCCGAAAGCATAAGGAAGGAGGCTATTCTCTAAAAACGATCAAAGAAAACCCCACTTACCATAAGTTATCTATACACCATAATTTTGTGAAATTAACAATATTCCAAAACTGCTACTTTATAATATGTGTAGTTGTAGTATGTGATTACCCAGTCAGCAAAATCAGTCATTTTTACATTGATTCAACGTTTTGCAGACGTTAAATTACTGTAAAAATGACGGATTTGACGCAAATTTTGTCATTTTTATTATTCATTTATTTGACGCAAAATCCGTCATTTTTACATTGATTCAACGTCTGCAAAACGTTGAATCAATGTAAAAAAAAAAGTTTGTTGACTGGATAAGCATGTGCGGTAAAGTGAAATGTGTGCAGCAATCATTGTGACTACCATGCATTTTTATTGATTTACAATGCATTATCTTTTTTAAAGATCGTGTCAAGAGCCTCTTGAAGATTGCATTGTGTGAAAGGGAAACATTGGCAGAACACTGAGAAGAATGGGAGAGCACACCTCTTTCCATGCATTTATGCTCAAACGTTTGCATCCAGATGTTTCTGATGTAATTGCATCTTATTTTTCACGGTTTTCTAACCAAAACCCGTCTTAAATGATGTAGCAATGCCTAAAAGTGGGCAATCATGTTGTATTATATTCATGTAACCAAAAGTTGTTTTTAAATACGCTATAGGCACATTGTCTACAGACAGTTTGTTCCGTGGATCTGAGGTTACCTTGGTCATTCAATCCGTGTGCCTCTGCCGTCATGCGTTGTTTCTGCCATTGGGTCGAAATTTTCAAGTGAAGATAGAAAATATGTTGGATTTAAATATCCTGATTTGAAATAAAAAGAAGTCACAATTCAAAGTCTACTTCAAGAAAAGCTTTGCCGTGTGCATGGAGAGAGTGATTTTTGTACTTGTACAGTAAAGTATACGTATCAGAGTTCTTGAGAAAATGTTTCTAGTTCTTTATAAACTAATATGGTGCTTGCTTGAAGCTAGTTGCTTTCGGTGTTCATTTTATCAACTACTAAGCTGCTTAAAATCGACATAAATAGTTCATTGCATTTGCTGGAAACGACACCATAAGCGATTTCTTACTCTGCATTTCAAATGCATCTTGCGTGAACATACGAGCAGCTTGTACCGTTATGACGTCACGTCCGGTTATCGATTATCACGATTATCGCACGGTTCAGTGAGCACGCGTCGCTCTGAAACTAAGAGCTAACAACAACCGCCCTACAAAGGAAACGCAGTGAAATTAAGAGAAAATTTCAATGACAACCACTTATTATACATGCCTAGAGCACTTACAAACAAAAAAATCGAAAAGTATGGTTTGGGGTTTACTGCCCCTTTAACAATCTCTCAAACCACAATTCCGAGTGACCAGAACAGGAACAGTGGCAAGAAAAGTCGTTTTCTGAAATAACATAAAAGCACAAATCACGCATTTACCTAAAACTACAAGGCAATATTGATTAATGTGAGTTTTTACATCGCTACATCCATCGTGAATATGCGTCGATTTTAGCGCTTTATGAAGCAGATACTGTGTACTGTGAACAACATTAAATCAGCAATAAAATTCACATAATTAAAATGTCCATACCAAGTTTTGCCAAGTAAGCCGGGAATTTCGACAACAGCTACAGTCTGAAATTCTTTACGCAGGATTCCAATGCGGTTACAATTCAGCTATAACAAACGAAAATAATACGTTACGATACGTCGAAAATACGTAGATCATGCGCAATAAAACTGCCATTAAGTAAGCCTTTTCCCAAGTCGACACAACGTGTACAAAGCTGATATGTAAGACGTTTAACACAAAACACAGCCAAATTAGCAATCAATTTATACTCGCATGAACCAATCCTTTTAAAGCTTCTTGTCTGAATTCTACAAATCTTGACTTACTAAATAAGTCCGAACTGGTTGGCAAAATCACGAACCAAGTTCACAAGCAAACATAAATCTTGCCCACATATGGCTACAAATTTGTCTGATAATATTTCAGGTACAAGTGCGCTTATTTAAGATAAATTTTTGCATGTTTTGAAATTCCCAAGTTACAATAAAAAAGCAACAAATCGAAAACAATATTTCCGATGAAATCATGGAATGTTGTTTCTGCAGGAAATAAACTAAATCTGAAGGGGCGATGATTTCAGTAAATTGTAACGTCACAAAAACTTGGAGCCGCCATGGTTTGCAAGGGCGTATGAAATCACCAAAATGTTTTTCAAAAAAAATTGTTTTTTCTATATTGTTTTTAACTAAGAAACATTCCAGTTAATCAATTGCAGTTGATGAATCGTCAGGAGAAAGCTGCTATGCCGTCAAAGAGGGCATTTATCAATATATTGCCACTCGTAAACACGTGAACTTCAAGGAACTTAGGCAGAGCGGAGAAAATATCTTACAATGACATTCAGACAAGGTGATGTCGCAAAAATCGAAGCTTTCATGTAATATTTTTTTGCTCATGATCATCTCAACTAATAAAGGTTACTAGACATTTCTACAATGCAAAATATAGAAAACGAACACTTTGGAAAACTGATGCAAGGAAATTTTTGTGTCACCACAGATATTGCTGGATTTACATCAATTGCTTCAGACCATGGAATTGAGCAAGAAATCCGTGACCTCAAAGTAAATGGAAGAGTTGTGCCAAATGTACCAATAAACTGATTTTGGACCAAATTAAACTGGACATATCCCAAGAAGCTTAAATAGTCAAGCAGATAGTTTCATATTTTGGCCACATGAGAAGTGAATGAGTAGAAAAAAGACATCGTGCTTGGTTTAGCCAGCAAAGAAAGAGGAAAGGGCCGTCTCAAAACGAGATAGCTCCATACAGTGATGAATGACAGTCGGATAGGCATGGAAGAGCTGTAGGAGGTGTGCAAGGAATCATGGGCCGTAGAGGGAGAAGATAGGGACCGACAGTCTAAATTGACTGAACGGATGATGATGACCTTTGCAGTGTTTTTTTTTTTTCAGGCGAGTTTGGGATGCTTGTAGGGAAGATCATAAACGACAGCCCAACCCAGAAATATGACGGCTATGTGGACAAGCCATCGACAAACAAGAAGATTGCTTATGACGTGTTACAAAAGGGAGATTTTGCATTCTTAACTGGTAACTACGTTTGCAAGTACAAAAGAACTTAAACTGTAACATGTTTTTAGATCAAGTAACCTTTACCCTATGCAAAGAAACGCACAACTATTTAAACGTTGCTGAAACATGGGTTTTTATGTAAAATGCAACAAATAGCCTGTCCTACCTCAGCCATAAAAGTAAATACAAACGTACAAGCTTGAAATCAATCAAACCAGGAGTCTCTTAACATTATTGAAAGATGGACCATTAGAACACACTGCTTTTTTTGGAAAAATTACAAGAAATCGAGCACGTGAAAGCCTCACTTTTCTCAAAGCAGCGCCTCCTTTTCTTAATGACCTCAAATATGCTACAACTAAACTAGTTTAACGGATAAATGGAAAGAACTATGCATAATGATTGACCATCTAAGCCTGGAACAGGCATGACACACGAGGAGAACATTTCTGAGTTTATTGTACTAAGTCAGCTTGGTCCAAATATGGGGCCACTGGCTTAGCGGAGGAAGTGTTTGTGCAGCCCGCTTATGCCAGTTGACAATCGTATGTTTAAAACTCACAATTAGCGCTACACTGTGGAAACGGAAGTACTGAAACAGCTCTCTATCATTTCATTATTTCGAACATCAATCGATGGTGCAGCTACTCGTATTATTTATGCAACGTATTTAACCTAGCCGTATGTAACTAATCTTTAACCTGTATATGGATTGTTAACTGTTTATTAAATCTTGTAATTTAACTTTAAAGCCACGAACGATCAGTAGTGACTTCACAACACGTAGTATCAGTTTTTAAAACTTTAAACTTTAACTTGTTTAGATAGCTTCATAATGTGATAAAAGAAGTAGAAAAAAAACACAGAAAACAATTTAAGGAATTGTTTGTAGAAGAAAATATGTTGATTGTTGGACGCTACTACAGTTGCATGAAATAAAAATATTCTTTTGCGAAAAAAGTCGACAATGTTTTAATGACTTATTTATCTGATTATTTTATTCAGCACGTCACTCCATTTAATAATTATCTTTTCCGTGTTTCAGGAGATATTTTTACAATGAACAAATACGGCTACATGTTCTTCAAGGATCGTACTGGGGATACTTTCAGGTGGAAAGGAGAGAATGTTTCAACTGCGGAATGTGAAGCTGAGATTGCTAAAGTTCTTGGTAACAAACACACTGTTGGTGTGTATGGTGTTGAAATACCTGGTGAGAAGTTCTAGGATAGATACTAGATAGCCTAAAGAAAAATGGAGAGTTGTATCTTGAAATATTGTTTTGATCATCCTGATTCTGTTTTGTCCCTACTGATCGAGGTATCTGATTCGTTTGTGCAGCTATTGTCTTTACCCCTTCGTCTCATGCTGTCGGTGTCCTATGTCAGCATTAGGATGAAATGGACCGATATTTGAAACAGAAATAGCCTACTTTGATTTGTTTTGGCATTTAACAATATGTTTTTTTAATTGTTTCAAAATCCAAGCAATGCATTTGGCTGTGCAGTCGAAACGAAAGTGAAAAATTGGACAATCTCAGAACGTAATGAGCTGCTCGACTAAGTTTGACCCAACACATCTGACGCTTGTATAAGTGAAATCACCATTTATCAACTGAGCGTATGAGACTGCCATTCAAAATTACTAGGATAGGCTACAAATAGGCTAATAAATCAGTTTCTGTAAGATAGAAAACGAAAAATTTTCTTTTGTCTTTCACGGCGTATTTCACGGTTATCTTTCAGTCATAGTAAATGAGTCAGGATGGATGCACCGTAAATAGAGTAATGAATATTGCAGAAAGCGGAAATTCAAAGCCAGTAAATTAACATGGTGGGTCGCAAAAAGTTTTAGGCCCATAGATATAGGCCTAAAATAGATAGGAAAGACAAGGGAAGGTTGTTACAGTCCTTTTAACTTTTTAATTAGTTTACATCAACCGCTGGAGTTAAGTATAATTTTGGCTTCCATGTGCAAACGAAGCTTCAGCCATTTTGAAAACTGCAGTAGAAAATTATTGGTAAAAAACAGTTTTAGGGTTTGAAAAGTAAATTTTGACCTTGTCAATGAAAACGTTATTGCTACAAAACTATGAGTGATACGTAACTAGCTTCAAAGTTATTTCAAATTTGAAGTGCAGTACCTTAGATTCATTAAAAATATATTAAAGCTTAGTGGCACATGTTTGACATACCGTATGTTAATCTTATTCTGCCAACTAGTATTGGGGTGAGCTGTTACACAGTGTAATGCTATCTCATCTCAACTGGAAAATGTACTTATATTAACGTGGTACTCAGATAACAAATTTTGTATTACTTAGACTAGTTAATTACATTTTTAAGTTCTACTAGTATCTGTTGTTGCTGTATCTGTGCCTAAAGGTGCCAAAAACTAATAAAGGTGTTCTTTACTGAGGCCAAGTATCATGAGTAATTAGATGGAGATCATTTGTTTACAATCCTGGTCATAATGCATTGTTATTGATGGTGTTAGTAGTCTTCTATTTAGGGTGTCGGTCAGACCCGAAGATTGACATAGAGGTCTGTTTTAGTTTAGAAATCCAAACACAGTTTATGATTCTTTCTGTCGGTGTTATTCTGTCAACGCGCTTTGCACTCGGCAGCAGTGGCCGAGTGGTTAGCGCGTTGGGTTCGCAGTCGAGAGCCTGCATGTTCGACTCCAGCCACCCGCACTTGCTGTTGTTTCTCTGGGCAAGAAACTTTACGATAATTGCCTCTACCCAGTGATCGATTTCGAGTAATGGGTAGTACCAAATTTAAGTCATAAGTAGAGTAGACAACCGGAAACAGACATTGCAGTCGGCTGCAGCGTGGGTCAGGTGTATGTCGGAAGGCGTACACCGATGCACAGCGCTCAAGTCCGCTTTCCCGCAATGTAGGATAAAGATAAACAAACAAACACTCGGTTGCTGTGGCTATAATGATTGTATTAAACACAGAGAACAGATCCAAATGCTAGCGGTTAAACTAGTTTTTTAACCGACACAATTATTTAGTAACTTTAGCTTAATTTAGATTTTCTGCATAACAAACAGTTAGAAACGGCAATTCACTACAAACCTAAAACACAATATTTCAACTGCCAAATACTATGTTCACTACTTATCTGAGTTACAGCCACCTAGTTGCTGGTAAGCGATGAACTCAGAAACCATTCGAGTAATGGGTAGTACCAAATTTAAGTCATAAGTAGAGTAGACAACCGGAAACAGACATTGCCGTCGGCTGCAGCGTGGGTCAGGTGTATGTCGGAAGGCGTACACCGATGCATAGCGCTCAAGTCCGCTTTCCAGCAATGCAGGATAAAGATAAACAAACAAACATCAAAACAATTAATTGTGACGTCATAAGAAAACGTAATTGTGACGTCAAGAGAAAATTATGAACAAAACAAAAAGGGGCGACGCGGTCGCTTTATGGATATTACATTGTTATTTGTTTGTTCATAAGTTTTTCTATTAAATTTGGATGTTCAATTAATCCAAGAACACTGTGTCAAAGTATTCCATCAGTTTTAGGTATTTTACTAAGAAAAGAAACAATAATAAAATAAGATAAGAAAAGAAACATTTATAACACTGAAGATGAAGACAGTATAGTTTTCGAAACGTTTGTTTGCTGAACATGAGTTTGGTATCTACATTTTGGGCTCTTTATTTTTTGATTAGATTAACCAGGCGTTCCAACCATTTTGCTCTTAATAAGAAAAGTTATTCAAAAGAACAGCCTGATTAAAATTATAACATTTCACCCCATACTGTGTAAACAAGTCATCCCGATACTGGGCTGACTTGTTACTACTGACTTATTGATATATAAATGCAAATATTTTCCTTTAAACATAACTTTGTTTAAGTTGTAATTATAACAACTGGTCATAGGCCTATAGTAAACTTACGTAAAATCTTCAGCAACTTTGTGCAAATATTGAAAGAAGAATCTTAGATTTACTGAAAATTGTAACAACCCTCCCCGGTCTCCCCTACTTAAACACGATTGCCTAATGACTTTGAAAAGTTTATAAATAACAAACAGAAGAAAAAGAAACGAATGCAAACTTCAGCTCAGTCCCGTCTAATAACAACTTACAATAAGAAGGAGGGTTATTTGGCAAAAATATTCAAATTCAACTTTAGCTCTGATTTTAGGATACAATAGGATATTCTAAGACCTGTGGTAAAAAGAATTCGGAATTTCCGTTTGACCACGTAGATTCGCTTGCCTTTGCTATGCTACTGGTGCAACAACAACCTGAAACCTCATGTTGAAAACCTCAAGCTGACATGGTGCTTGATGCTTTTCGTAAAGATTATTGAGTGTGAAGTTATTATAGTGGATGGTAGTCGACGTGCGTTGTTTGGTAAAAAAAGCTATATCACTACCAGACGGATACAGGACTGTGATGTAAACTTTCAGAAGCTTTTTCCTCAAATAGCCTCACAGTGCCTACGGTATTACACGCCAGGCAAGAAAAGGCAGCATTAGTCTACTTTAAAGCACGTGAAGGATTGCTCTCCATTCAGCGGCATCTAATGGATGGAATAATTCCTTGGCAACAAAACTTCAACAATCGGAAACTTCACTCTGTCAATCTCGGTGATCGGGCCTGCGTCAGTGATTCAAAGCCTCTACAAGTATGCGAAACTGCCAGGATTAAGCTCTGCAAGAAGCTTTCCCAGTCCGAGGATAAACATTCAATCAATCAACTGTTTTGTCTTAAAAATATTTCCGGATTGTGACCTGTAAGTCTAATTATAAATAGCATTGATGTTTGGCTTCAGGGCTTTTGGTGGATCAGAAAGGTTTGATATATGACCAAGTCACAGTTGTGATTTATCGCTTTGAATGTTTTTTTTTTTTTGGTGCAGAAATAATTTTCAATTGAACAGTCTAGTAGTAGTGTAGAGACTGTAGCCTGTTAAAATTAATTGTAATGTAGGCCTACGTAAATGCGATTCCACTGTCTACCTCAAACTATAGTTCTGTAATCTAGAAAAACCTAGTAAGTCTGTTGAACACAAATTTGAGAAATCAAAGGTTTTTCTAGAGCATTATACATCACTCACATGACTTGCTAAGTTCTTCCAGTTGAAAATCTGCCAACAGAGAAGCGTTTCTTACATTTTAACTGGATCAATAGATGGGAAAGACCTAGTAAATCCAAATAAGGGCCTAACTGAATTTTTTCAAAGGATAGTTGAGAGGAAAACTGCAAGTGTGTGTTTGCTCAATGTCTATTTTTTTTTATTGGACAGTTCTCTGTCAACTAAATGCTTTGTTGGTTTCACAAAATGACAAAATCTTAAGCTGTAACTAGTGTTTCCAGATGCTCTTCAGATTTCTAGCAGAACTGTCACCACGAACTTAATTTTTCTATATTAAATATTGCTTCACAGCAAAGTTAGATGGCTTAAACCACCAATAAACTTATCTTCTTCAACATTTTCATCAATGTTAATACTGCTACTGAAAATGTTGCCGGATTGATTTTCGCACCCTCCGCCCGTGGTTTATCGCTTGATGATGTATTTATCGTAGGAGTTGAAGGCAAAGCGGGGATGGCATGCATTATGGATCCAGACAGAACAGTCGACTTGAAACAATTTTTCGATGGAATCATGAAAATGTTAGCGTCCTATGCCCGACCTTTGTTCGTTCGTATCTGTGATCATATTGAAGTGACTGGTGAGGCATTTGATTTCCGTTTTGCCATGTCTTGCAGCGGAAAAATGTTTTTTTACTGTGCTATCTTAAAATATTCATGGTTCAAATTTTATAAAATAGTAACTAATTTGTCTAATCATAAACGTTACACAATTTTACTTGTGAAACAGCATCGATGGCACATGGCATTAATGCGAAAATATTCATGATTAGGCTACAAAACTTGTTTATAGTCCTAAGTTAGGTGATTTTAACTATCTCTCTTTACCAAAGTGAAGGAACAGCAAAACTGTTGCCTACTGAATGAAGGTAAAATTATACAATGTTAAGTTTTTGTTGTGTAAGATATTTGTTGCTGTACAAAAAAGTTTTAATGTCAAAGTTCCTTTTCAGGTACCTACAAAGTAAAAAAGGTAATTCTACGCGAAGAAGGATACGATTTAAGCATTGTAAAAGACCCGATCTATTTTCTCCATGTAGCGAAGAAAGAATATGTCCCATTTGACGTCGGATTGTACCGTAAAATCCAAAACCGTTCAATTCGTTTGTAAATTTATTGCGCTATTGATTAATAATTAATTTGTTTCACGTGGTCTCAACTTGTTGTGGTATTCGTAGTCTACATGCATGAATAAGAAGTATGCTTGCAATTTTTATTTCATAACATTGTCAATAAATGGGGCCCGAAAATAAATTGGTAGGCTACTGGGCCCGAGAAATCTTGTCAACAAGGAAATTACTAATAAGTTAAACGTCTAATTACAATACAGTCTCAAGACTAAATATCTGCTCTTTATTTATAGCTATTGTTAGCCTAAACTTGGTAAGGTGAAATACTTCCATTTTGTGAGACCCTGGCTAAATCAGCGCAGACGCCGTCAATTTCTTTAAGAGCTGACGCAGTAGGCTATTTTACGCCGTGAAGTTTTTAGGCAATTCGCGCTAACGCTGTAGCCTAAATTTATTTCATTGCGTTTTTGAGCCAGCGTTTTTATATTCATTGAAGTAGTGTGCCTGCCTCTGCATACTAGTGTGTATGAATGTGTAGTTAGATTTACTGTGATGGAGTGGTGGCTGACTAGATGACTGGTTATGCTCTTTCGCTAACATCCTGATTGCGCCATAATCTAACCAACAGTTGTACAATGCATTGTTTTGACAATTACATTTACTCTGCTTGTTCGTTAATATGTGGCGCTGTTAAAACAAAATAAATTTACTTGACATTGACGCGTAGGCTACGCTACAACACTGGTTGCAAGTGATAGCCTATATCCATTTTGCCTCAAACAAGCTACCTAAGAATGTCTATAATTATAAGCAAAACTAAAATATTATGTGGTAAGGCCATTGTTTGGAGGATATTCCATTGTCCATGAATTTTAGCACATATAGCCTAATGCGATAAAGTGGTGTAGTTCTTTTGAGAGTGAACAGTTTTATTTGACATACGGTAGCCTATGCCTTTTAAACAAACGCTTCTTTCTTCGTAATAGATGTAGGCCAGTAGTTTATTATCAAACCAAGAATTCATGTTTTTTGTAAGGAAAGTAGGCTATATCAGTCAATAGAAGCATTTCCCCTATCGATGACTCATATAGACCGGGAGCCCGCGACGTCCACCCTAGGTGAAAAAGTTACCAATTTCTATTCATACAGCGATGTCCGGTGGTATGTGAGTACTCATAACTTAATCTGAAAGTCTGCAGGGCCGCCGGTGGTGGGTATGGGAATGGGGGGCATTTTTCATGGCCCAAAAAATGCGCTAGGTCAGCTGAAATAGTTACCGCTTGAAACTTAGTTGGTTGTAAAGTAAATTGTTTCTAGATGATTGTCTGGTATGTGACAGACATTTTTTGTGGTGGGGGAGCTCTGACAGACAAGTTTTATACCCCCCAAAATTTGCGCTAGGTCAGCTGAAAAAGTTACCGGATAAAACCAACTGATTATTAATCTGTGAGTGTTAAGCTTGACAGACAAATTTGGTGGTGGGTGTCCCCTGACAGACGACCTAAAGTAGGTGACCCCCCCTAACTGAGCTAGGTCAGCTGAAATAGTTACCGGATAAAATCAATTGAAAATTAATGTGTGAGTGTTAAGCTTCACAAAAAATATATGTGACAGACAAATGTGGTGGTGGGTGTCCCCTGACAGACGACCTAAAGTAGGTGACCCCCCTAACTTGAGCTAGGTCAGCTGAAATAGTTACCGGATAAAACCAATTGAAAATTAATGTGTGAGTGTTAAGCTTCACAAAAATATATGTGACAGACAAATTTGGTGGTGGGTGTCCCCTGACAGACGACCTGAAATAGGTCTAGGTAGCCTAACCCCTTCCCTTTTTGCACTAAATCAATGACAGGAGTTGCCGCTAAAAAAAAAACTTGAAGAAGTGTTTTGTTTTATGTGTGCACAACAGAAAATAAGTATTACGTATAACAGGTCATTTAACTTCTAATGGAATACCAGAATAAAAATGATGCAAATTGAGCAATCACCCAATTTGGGTTAAGGCTAGTTAGGTCTATAATAACAATCACTGTTAAGGATAGCCTATTAATATTTGAAAAGTTTTTGTCTGAATTTTTCGTCAACACTGAACAGTCTAGCCAAAATAAGAAAAAATGTTTGGCAATGGTGGTGAGTCATTGACTAAAAAAATAATTCCAAGTCAGATTCATCTTCCGAGTCAGAATCTTCGCTCTACTGTTCATCACAACTCTCAATGTCATCCTCATCACTTCTTTCCTCCGATTTACTAAATAGCTCAGATGGTATAGCTGCGCCTTCAGACCAGTTGAATAATAACTTCATTTGTTTTCGACCAGCCATAATAGTGACATTTGCTCGTTTTCTTTAACAATTCTGTGATTGCGTAATTGTTTCGCGGCATGCCGGCATCTTCGACTTGTTCTAAACCTGCAAGATATCTTAACTCTGTTACAGAAGCAGGTCTCTGTGTAACTGTGACACAACATCTTTTTATGGCACTTTTTGAGTTTCGAAAGCCAATTATTCCTTTTACTTGCGACGCAGCGTCCCTATTCGCAGTTTGCTCTAAAGACAGATGGACTGCCGTCCTAGAGTAATCCTTTTTGGTACGCCTAACTGAGAAAGCACCATTATCCAGTATAGCCTTCAGTTTCGGATCCGCGTTTTTTAGTTTGTTGTAGAACAACGATCCCCATCTTGCATAATTTAGACAATTCGGAGCGAAATATATTATTTTCTAGAAGTATTGGTACAATAACCATGTAGCCTAACCACTTACGTCGTTCATCCTGACGCATCTCTGCTCTTCTCGATAGAGTCGGTTTATTAAGAACACGTAGGACCTATCACGTAGAACGTATAGTGTCCAGAACTGATAGGTTTCACCAAACACTTCATTCATGGACCTGTTAAAGCATTCTTCATACTTTTCCCTATGTTTGGTGACGACTGGATTGGCCAAGCATACTTCTACTTTATCAGGGTCAGTTGGAATAGTGGACATGACTTGCTGGAAGTTGTCAATTTCATCTGCATCTAAAGTTGTTAGGAATCGATCGTATAGCTTTTTTTCCATGACGTTGGCTGTAATTTCGTGCACACGAGTACAGTAGCCTACACCTGTTGTAAAATTTCTTATAATGAACCCTTGTAATGATCCCTCAGCAAGGATCTTTGACTCCGACAATATGGACTCTATTCCGCAATCATTTATGAAGGTTCCTTCTGCTTCGAAAAATGCAAGATCCATGTGGAAATTACCAAGCATAATGAGGAGATTGTCAAAAAGAGGGGCTTCAATGGCTTGAAAGGAGTAGGCTTTTTGTGTAACCAGGGGTGTGCATTGTGCAAGAGCTACGTCATACGTCACCACGGCATATTGTTGGTGAGTTTCAGTTGCAACCTTCATGGTTCTAACCAGTAACCAGTGTTTCTTTAACAACGTTATTGTTGGTTGGTAATCTTGTTATTGGGTCCATGTAACATATTCGCTGTAGCGGTAGACAATCCACTCTATTATTGCTCATGAAACCAGCATAGAGTGGAGTTGCAACATCTCTACTTTTGCTGAACCAATACATATCTACAGCGGCTTCATTTTGCATGTCAAGATGGACTCTTTCTCCATTATTTCCTGAATATGATCAGATGCTTCTCCCAAGGAACGTGATTCTTACTTTCTTCCTGTGCTAAAGCGGAGTATGCGAATTCCGGCTCTAAACTTTTCACATCATTGTAGTTAATTGTGTGGCCTTCCCTGTTAGGTATCTGCAAAGTTAACTTGGAACCTGTCATTGCTCCTAAACCAAGTATTATGTGCTTCCATGGCTTTACATGACCTCGACTGACGTTATACACAGCATCTGATTACATTGATTCTACTTTTCTTTCCATTGTGTCTGTGTGAGAATCACTGAATTTGGATTTCAACCCACATAATAGTGTGGTAGGCTATAGAAGAGTCGCAATCATTCAGGAAGTTTTGGGGCCATATCCTTCAAGCTCTCTACGATTATTGGATTTGGAGTTTTGGTTTTGAGTATCTCGTAAGCTAGTAAGTAAGTCAATATTTCACCTCGTAAGAGAAGTGCCACTGCACGAATCTGATCATCTTGATTGGCACTATAATCACCTATCAGACCATATTTTTCTTCTTGGGCGGAGAGAAGTGAGGTGTAAATAAAATTGCCTACTTGTTGTTAGTGCTTTACCAAACTTATGAGAAATTTTCCTCACAAGGTTTTGTGTGGTGTGAGACCATAGCTCAACATCATTTCCTCCATTTACCAAATACTCATCTTTGTAAAGATCAAATAATATTGAAAATAGCATTGGTCTTTGCTTTTGCATTTCTTCCTCAACAAATTCGCATATTGTTAGGAAAGGAAGGTTGTGAGTTTGGCAAAATGAAATATTCCAGTTTGTGGTGGTTTGGGGATTGCTTTTAGTCTCTCTATCAAAATGAACCCGGCAATACTTGTGATACTCTGCTTCTTTGGCAATTAAGTCCACACCACTACGAATTAGTGATTTAATCCTTTCGTTTTTAGAAAACACTGCTCTTGACTTAAGTGATTCGCATCCATCCATCGTTGAGACCTTAACGGTATTTTCTTCTTTGTTTTTGTATTTCTTTCGCTTGGGAAAGCAAAATATGCAGGATCATTTCAATGAACCTATTTTGTCCGACTAAGGGAGAGAGCTTCTGCATCTTGTTAGGGAGCGAGCTTCTGCATCTCGACTTTAGCAGAAGATAAAGCAACTGCCTTAGGTTGAAATGTTCTTTTAACTGCTGTACAGGTAAACTTTTTGTGACATGGCTGATGATAGACACCTATGGGTAATGCAGAGGAACTTGTCTGGATGATTTTACGTGTGGTGACAGAAAAGCAATCGGATGATAATAATTGTAGTCGAATGCTTGCAATGTTTTTCCATGAAGTCCAGATTGTTGCATTCACAACTTTACATTTTGCATCGTCGGAAGTCGTGCTACAGCAAATAAAACATAGTTGATGTTCTCCAGGTCTTTCATAGTTGACCTGAAAAAAAAATGTGTGAGCCTAAAGAGTTTGACGTTGCATTCACAACTTTACATTTTGCATCGTCGGAAGTTGTGCTACAGCAAATAAAACATAGTTGATGTTCTCCAGGTCTTTCATAGTTGACCTGAAAAAAAATGTGTGAGCCTAAAGAGTTTGACGTATGTCAACGTAAAGTTAAACTAGCAACATGTTGGTTACTAATCTATAGTTTTGCGTTGCCAATCGCGATATAATTGTATACGAGTTAATCTCAAATCAAGCGCTTTCATGTCGCGTACGAAATACCACCCTTTATCGTGATAGTTACTATATGCTACCTTAGCCACATCTTCATCGGTTGGCGGAGTTACGATGATTGTAGGCAACTGATCAATGACACACTCCTCCATCTGGTAGTTGTTTGTCTGTAAAATATCACTCCGAAATTCGGACACTCTTTTGAAGTCTGTCCAGTTAAGTTACTGCTGCTTTTCCAACATGCTTGTTACAAAAAATCTTGCCAATCTTTTGAGTAACTCCAACAATTAAATATACCAAGCTGACTTAGCCGGTTACTTTCGGTTTATGTCGTCAGCAGTGATGATAATGTTGGAGTTGTCGCTAGCATTTGTGTTCACCCAATAACTCCATTGTATACACTATACATATTAGGGTAAATAAAACGTTGGGGTGATAAGCGAAACATTGCTGGCTTGAAAATAATAAAGTAGCCAAGCCACCTGATAACTCTTGTAAAGTTAGGAGTACGTATTGTAGACATTAGGCCTACCTGGGCATTACCAGACATAAATCAATACTATACAAATAGTTGCAATATATACTTGTATTGGCTAATTAAACGTACACTAATTACTCTTAGACAGCAAATCAACCGTTTTTTTCATTGATTCAACGTTTGCAGACGTTGAATTAATGTAAAAAACGGTTGATTTGCTGTCAATGTTTTTTCGAAATGTTGCTTTTTACACTGTTTTTATATCATATTCTTCAACTTAGCCTACTAATATTTATCCATACTCGTTAGATCGCTGATTTGTTGCGTAGCTTAAACTGAATTTTCACTGGCTGCCTGTTTGAAATGTCTTGTTCATAGAATAACGGTTTGGACTTTGGAGGAATAAAAAACGTAGAGTACTAGTGTGAGTACTTGATTATTTATGATTGTGATGTCATATAGTAGCTTATTGTAGAGAGTTTCGAAAAAAGTGTTATCACATAGCTAAATGGTTAGGGTATAGTGCTATAGTCAGATGATCAAGCGCTTTAAGGAGTGAATTGTTAGTAATGTGTCAACGTCAACGGCCCACTGTAACACAAAAGCAACTGATCCCTTTCAAACTAATTTAACAGCTTGCACTAGGGCTGTAAAATTCCAATCACCAAACTCGCTAATAGTAAGACAGCCGGATTTCTTACAAGATTTAAAAGTAAGACAACCGGATCTTAGACAGCAAATCAACCATTTTTTAAATTGATTCAACGTCTGCAGACGTTAAACCAATGTAGAAAACAGTTGATTTACTGGCTGAGATTGTAGTGAGCCAAGCACATGCAAAAACGCTTGATATAGTTCCTTGCACTGAAACTATTTTTATTTGTGTAGACAAATGAAGTAGAATAGCAGATAAATCACGTACTTCAAAAGCACAGCTAACAAATCCCTCCTATCAATTGGCTTAGTGCAAACCTGGGGGTTACTTAGGCCTATTTCAGGTCGTCTGTCAGGGGACACCCACCACCACATTTGTCTGTCACATATATTTTTGTGAAGCTTAACACTCACACATTAATTTTTAATTGGTTTTATCCGGTAACTATTTCAGCTGACCTAGCTCAAGTTAGGAGGGTCACCTACTTTAGGTCGTCTGTCAGGGGACACCCACCACCAAATTTGTCTGTCACATATATTTTTGTGAAGCTTAACACTCACACATTAATTTTCAATTGGTTTTATCCGGTAACTATTTCAGCTGACCTAGCTCAAGTTAGGGGGTCACCTACTTTAGGTCGTCTGTCAGGGGACACCCACCACCAAATTTGTCTGTCACATATATTTTTGTGAAGCTTAACACTCACACATTAATTTTCAATTGATTTTATCCGGTAACTATTTCAGCTGACCTAGCTCAGTTAGGGGGGGTCACCTACTTTAGGTCGTCTGTCAGGGGACACCCACCACCAAATTTGTCTGTCACATATATTTTTGTGAAGCTTAACACTCACAGATTAATAATCAGTTGGTTTTATCCGGTAACTTTTTCAGCTGACCTAGCGCAAATTTTGGGGGGTATAAAACTTGTCTGTCAGAGTCCCCCCACCACAAAAAATGTCTGTCACATACCAGACAATCATCTAGAAACAATTTACTTTACAACCAACTAAGTTTCAAGCGGTAACTATTTCAGCTGACCTAGCGCATTTTTTGGGCCATGAAAAATGCCCCCCATTCCCATACCCACCACCGGCGGCCCGGCAGACTTCCAGATTATGAGTACCCACATACCACCGGACATCGCTGTATGAATAGAAATTGGTAACTTTTTCACCTAGGGTGGACGTCGCGGGCTCCCGGTCTAATAAGTAGGGCCATTTTTATATGACCTTAAAAAATCAATAATATGACTTTATTTTTTGTAAAATATGACTTTATGTGAAAATCGTTTATTTTTACATGCGAACAACGTCAGTCACGGAACTAAAGAGTAAAACATACGCAACATAACAGTAATAGGCTACACATCCATTTTTATTTTAAACCACTGTTGTAGTACAGTTTCATGTAGTGTGGAATGTTAGAGTCTTTGAAGTTACGATTTGGACGTAAAATGACTTTAGTAAGAAAAATGAGCGCTCCACAGACGCTGATGTGGGTTGACACTTCTGCAGTTTTGCATAAAGCGCTGGTGAAATGTCTTGTCTTTGTAGCTCCATAATTTGTTTCACATCGTTTTTGTCCAATCGCTTCTTAATGTAATTTTTGAGCTCAAGCGGATCTTTACCGAAATCAAGGGCATTTAGATCAGCATGGGCCTCTTTGATGGTGTACGTGCAACTTAAATATAGGTCTGTGACTGTAAGTGTTAAGTAGGCTAATCCTACAGTTTGCCTTCGTTCAATCAGAAATTGCCTTACTTTCTTAGTGCTTAATTGCTTCACCGCTTAAATTGGTACTTTTTATTTAAAGGATACAACGGTATGACTTTATAACTCAAAAATATGACTATATAACTTAAAAAGCTGATTTATGACCTAACCAGGAAAATATGACTTTATATGACTTCATAACTTTCTTAATATACCTCATAGGGATGCGGTTTTTGCGTTAAAATTGATTTCACGACTTACTGATGCATAGAAAAAAATATGACTTTAAATGGCCCTACTCATAAGCTTCATCAGCATGACTCTAGTCCAGTCACTGAATGATTTGACCCGGAAAAAAATAATAGCCTATTAAGCTTAAATTTTGTCAGGAGGTTCTATTGGTGATGTGGAGTAACCAAAAAAAGCCCCATGATTCCTCTTTTGGAATAGTGAGTTTTGGCCATTGTTCTATAATGGCAGCAGCTCCCATAGGCCAAAAATTCGAAATCATCTGAAATTGATCTTTTGTACCTCAATAGAAAGATAATTTAATGCTGAATCGCTTTCACATAAGAACTATGGTCAAAAATACACTCATTTGAAATTATTATAAGACTTGTTACCAGTGATGTACGCGCATACAAAAAATATTGACGCCGTCAGCGTAAACGCAAACGTTCGAAAAACCATACGCCGTATGCGTCAACGTAACTTGTAAAAAAAGTTGGCAGCGTTAGCGCACACACTAGCGTAAACTCATTTTGTTCGCTAGGTGCCAAACATTCACACGGTAGGCTATAAACCACTCGAAACAAACAACTTTTATTTTGAATTTTCACAAAGAAACACAAGCATCTGAAAGTGTTCATCTGACATTTTGCTGTGTTTTGGTTCCAATATAAGTAGAACTCGGTTAATCCGGATCTTCGCCTAATCCGGATAAAACTGGAAGTACAAATGATTTGTAATCTTTTTCTTAAGAAACAGCTTTGGATTATCCGGATTATTTAATCCGGATCTTCGCCTATTCCGGACAAAAGTTGCGCTTTATCGCTTAATCCGGATTTGCCTGACAGTTTTGCCATTTTATGCTAAAACGTAACGTGGCTTATTGCGAGAAATTTCTTAGGCTATCTATTGTTCCGTTGATGTGGATGATGAAACCAAAGACTGACTGCTCTCTAGCAGCCTTCTAGTCGTTGAGGTAAAACGAAACTGGGTTATGTCCACTTTTAGTTTTATTGCAGTGTCTCGGTTTTTGAGCGTAGTTCTTTCCAGCACTCCAGGTTTGCAAAACAAGGTTGTAAGTATTGTGGCACTGGTTGGTTTGATCCATTTGAGATATCAAAAACATTCAAACAATTTTTTGCGGTTATCTCAGTTTGATGATTTTGGACATAACTCCATTTGGTTTTACCCCAACGTAGTGTAGTCCGGGAACATCGTGAATCTGGGGTGGTAAAAGAATAGACCCTCGGCCCCAGAGGCTCACACGACGACGACGAATGTGACGCAATAAATTCTTAATTTCGATTGTTACTTCACAGCGCACATTCGTCTTGAATGCTGCAATCGGTGGAATTTTCGGTCGTAATGTCGGCGACGTTTTTCCAATCGAAGACTTTGTTTGACCGTGATTTTTTGTAAGTTTTCCATAGAAACTTGTCTTCGGTAACTGTTTTCAAAAGTTTTGAGTAACTATAGGTTATTCCGACACGCATGTCTGAAGATGTAACTTTTGCCAGTGTGTTCTTGCGTTAGACGCAGAGTCTACAAATACATTCGTTTTACATGCATACTGCATTTCAAAAGAATTCTATCGCTAATGTGGTGATCGCGCGTCTCGGAATTGGCAGATGACCACACTAATGCGTTCAATTTCGGTGATTTTTACCGATACCCTTCTATCTAGGTAACGTCAGCCTTGATAGAACCGTCATCGGTTAATCCGGATCTTTGCCTAATCCGGATGGAATCGCCGGTCAAATCGAATCCGGATTAACCTAGGGCTACCATATGTCCTCTTTTAAGAGGATTTGTCCTCTTTTTTCAAGAAAAATGAATCGTCCTCCAAGGACACTAAAAAAATGCTCAAATGTCCTCTTTTTTGACAATTTGGGTTTTCATGCTTATATTTTCAACGGGATTACATTGCTTGGTTTGGTTTTTGAATCTTTATCCTCGGACTGACAAAGCCTTGATAGGTTATTCCTGGTACTTGTTCGCATACTTGTAGAGCAGGCATGGCCAAATGGCGGATCGCGATCCGGTTCCGGATCTTTTCAACTTTTTTTGTGGATCTTTCAAGTTGGCTCTGAAAAAATTTCAAAGTAGGCTATGTATTATAAAATTTGCTTAAATTTTGTTTTTGTTTTAGTCTATAAGGCCTATATATATTTTTGAAGGCATATTAAATGAAATTTTCAAACGGGAATTAAGCTTTAAATTGAACATTCAAGAATAGGCTACATTGAAAAAAAATTACCGAAAAAAAATTGTTTGTTTCATTTATTTTTAATTTTTTTCAAAATGACCAAAAACTATAAACACTGCTCGAGAATACGTCACTATCGACAGCAATAGCAAAAGCCACGTTACCACATCAAACTGTCTGATGTTTTGATGTTGAAATCTGATGTTTTGATGTACATAGGCTACATACATTGCCTACAGTTAAATCGCCCGCAGTAACAACTATTGCTCGATCAGCTGATTGCTAGTCCATAGTGACGTAGACTGTACAGTCGAACGCTTCGCTGCTCATGCCCATTCCCGTTTTGAAAGCTCTGACAAAAGCACGCATAGAATGCTGATCAGACCGCAATGGGGCAAAATTTTATTGAAAATCGTTTTACGGTAGCATATTAAACCCAAAGAACGTGTATAATCACCAAGTCAGATTTTTCCTTTAATATCCCTTTAGGGCTTTTATCAGGGATTCATAGTATAGGTATCGCCAACAATTTTATGCAATCAGTTCAGTCATAGACCTTGTGTCACATCCACTATCCACTGATGTTAATGGCAGTTGGAAAACCCAACTTACAGCTGAGTATGCATTACTGGTGCCTCAAATACAGATAGAGCTGTGCAGTCTCAAAGGAAGTGAGATTTCTATTTCAGACTCAAATGTGTTTTGGTCATCACCTGTAAGCTTGGAAAGGTTACCCAATTACTGCTAGGCTAGCTAGAAGACTACTTACTTGCTTTGGCTCCACTTACCTGTGTGAATCGTTGTTTTCAGCAATGAATTTTGTGAAAAACAACCATAGAACACGACTTACAAATACTCATTTTCATGAACTTGTAAGAATCGCTGTAAGTAGCAGGAAACCATGTTTCGACAATCGACAGTATTGTGAAATCAAAGCCCACTCATCATTTTTCTCACTAATACCAAACCAGTTTATTACAGCACACGCCTTGTTTTAGATGTACACAAATAATTGCATGTTTTTTGTATGATACAAAAGGAAAAATGAACATCTTCAGGTCAGCTCATTGTGGATCTCTAAGTTGTCAGATTTAGCGGTAGTGGATCATGGCCAAAATTATTTGGCCATCCCTGTTGTAGAGGCTCTTGACGCAGGGCCGGTTACCGAGATTGGCAGAGTGAAGTTTTCCGATGGTTGAAGTGTTGTTGCGGAGAAATTATTCCATTCACTAGGTGCCGCTAAATGGAGAGCAGTCCTGCAATGCGTTGCTCAAGCGCACACCCCGAGAGTCGAACCAGCGCCGCGTGATCTTGAGCCCGACGCTTAACCACTGAGCTAACGGGGCGGACTTGGTGACGGTGATGTTTCAACGACGGCTTGGTGACGTTTCAACGATGGCTTGTAGGCTATTTGTTTTCTAAATATTTTGTATACCAATGTAACATGCTGATTTATAAATTCTACAAGAAATTGGCGCATTTTATGGAACCGTTGTTGAACGTTCATTGCCTGATTCACTGTAAGATATTAAATGACATTTCAAAGGCCATGCTCACACTTTCACAAAGAATTATTCTTTTACCTACACACGTTTTATATTGATACCTGGTCACAGCGGTAAACCATAATCTCTTCTTGGGAAAATTTTAACATAAAGTTCCCTAATCCGTTCGTCTGTATATAATGACCGAAGAAACACACACTTGAACTTCTTTTCAAACAGTGTATTCCTGTAAAATTAGCCCGAGGCTACCGAAAACGAGGGGGTGCAACGCCTACACCACTTAAACTGTCACTACACAACAGATTACTTGGATAAAAGACGGAACTTTTGTCCAGCTAGCAAGCACTAAGCCAACAGTTAAATGTGCGGCCAACTTTCAAACAATCATTTTACGAATGACCAGAATAGATATCAATATCTCAAATTCACGTAGAAAGTAACTGTGACGCAATAAATGAAAGACAATTATGAAGTCATTCCAACAGGTGTTTAAGCTGATGTAATATTTCCTGTTTAAACAGGCCCAAACAGGTCTTATTAACGATGGTGCAATTTTGGCACATGCTTTAGGAATTTCCATGACGTAATATTCAGTAGACTTGAACGGTTTTATATGACGTTTGATTTGTACAGAGATTGGCCGTAACATAGCGGCCCCTAGTTATGACAGTCTAACATGGCATAACTAAAAAAGAATTGAAGGACAATCGTGAGCCAATGAATAAAACACACGATACACAAATTTTTTGAATCACTCACGTTTAAGTTAATACGTAACTACAAAGGGCATGCAAAGAATGAACAGCAATAAGAATAATACACGACGATACATGAAATTGGTACCATAGGTACACGCTAAAATGATGCTATATACAATGGTTGCGCTAATAACCGACTGTTCCGGGCTCAGACAAAGGTCGACCACCGCAGACAAAACCAGGCTCAAACCATAACACTTAGGTGTTCTTTACGGGGGCGAGGCACGAAATATCCCTCAAAACGTAGTCTACTTTCACTTTCCCCGTACTCTCATCATAGTTGCAGACGGCAACTTTGGCTCTACGAACCACAGGCTTCCCTTTCCTAATTTGTGGAACTACCTCATGCACCCTCCCAAGTTGATACTTCCCACGTTTACCAATGTCTTGGAGAGAACCTACCACTACAAGTTGACCAGGCTCCAAATTCTCGGCCATTTTTAGCCATTTTTTCCGGCCCTGAAGACCTGGCAAGTAAAAATCGATCCATTTATTCCAAAACTGCTGAGAAAGTGACAAATTGAACCGATAATCCCTTCTTAATTGGTCACGATCATGTGGTTGCCCAACAGCACAGTATGGGTCTAAGTATGGGGTCAAAAGTGAGGCAGGGGTGATGACAGTAAAATCCCTAGGGTCGTCACTCAAAGGTACCAAAGGGCGTTCGTTCACGATCCGAACGGCACTACTGGTGTACGTAAGCAGTTCAATGAAATTGGGCTTACGTACTGAAGAGTCCAAAATGTGAAAGAAGTATTTGGTCATATCGGCCACGAAACCAAATCTTTCAAGCCGAAATCTAGCCAAGACATCTGCCAGAGGGTTTAGCAAGTCAGACAAGTCAAGACAAGAAGACATTAAATCATTAACACAAGTTCCTCGAAATTCAGACCCGCCATCGCAAACAATGCGCTTTTTTAATTGTGACGTCACAAAGTATGGTAAATACCATTCAAATCCCTTGACATTTCCTGCTTCACCAGCACGCTCAATATAGCCATTAGATTTAAGATCTTTCATGGTGTCAGTAAGGAAATCACGAAGTTCAGGTTGTTTTAAAGCCTTCTTTCTTAAAGCAGCAGCTCTATCTGACGCCAACACAAAATTGTTAGGTAGATCAATATCTTCCTTCAACGGAACAGGTATCTCAAATCGACCATCGTTCAACTCAATATTCGGTGCGACAAGTTTTCTAGCCAAAATATCATTGCGAGACAATTCACAGGTTTCATTTTGCAAAGTCAAATCCTGAATGACTTTATTCAGGTCTGCTATTTCCATATCACGAGACTCAATTTTACGCTGAAAGCCAGAGATGACATCCGACTCTGAAGACGTCTGCACTCTGCACACTTTAGCAACGCTTTCAACTAAGGGTGACTTACCACCACAAGCCAACCAACCGAGAGGAGTGAGTAAAGCATGCGGTTCACTGCGATTTTCACCAACACGTTCTTCTTTTGCCCACATCAAATAAGCGTTGTCATTGCCAATCAGTACATCTACAGTACTACAATCATTCAAATGAAACATATTCACGTCATGAAAATGACGGAAACCACTTAAATCCTGTTTATGAGGTAAAGTTTTAACATCGTCAGCCCAAGCTGGGTTAACCACCGAAGTTATATCACAAATCAGTTCATCTGTCTCTAACGACTGGATGTTGAGTTTGACAAGGTCAGCACAAGTAGCTTTCTGACCAGCCAGGGTATCCATTTTAAACGACGCTTTATCGTACGGTTTAAGACCAAGTTCGCACACCAAGTCACTCGAAACAAAGGTCAACTGCGAACCAGGATCATGCTGACAATACACCAACTTCGATTTGCCAGTCATTGGATTCAAAACACGAGCAGCAGTAACGCGGTTAAAGGCTGCTTTAACATTTCCAATCTTAACATTACGCACAGGAACTCTGGCACGAGCATCATCTTTACCGACCGAATCCAGAGAATCACGTGACGTCACATAAAAATCATGCAGAAGAAAATAGTGTTTCCTATCGTTGTTAGGCCCACACTGACGACAGTTGTTTGCATGCTTACAGTCCTTAACCATATGCTGGCGCAAACAGTTCAAGCATTTTCCAGCTTTCACAATGACATCTCTCCGACCTTTAGGTGTCAAGCGCAAAAATTCTTTACAATTAGACAAAAAATGATATTCAACTTGACCACGTGATGAACAACAAAAACATGCCGGTATGTCACTACGTCTGGCCACACCGCCGCGCGGTGCGCCAACAGCAGTCGAGTACTGCGAACTCCCTGAAATCACATTATCATGGGGTTTTACCGACGTCTGCCTAACCGGACATGAAGGCAATTTTCCTTTGCCAAACTTTTTAAATTGCTGCGACTCACCAGAATCGCCCATTAGCATAATGCTAAAATCAGTCGACTTGCGCGTTTCCTCTCGTACTACAAAATCAAACAAACTCTGAAAGGTAGGTTCCTCAGTGCTACCATACTGATCACCTAAAAAGTCAAGATAACGCTGCTTAGCGTCAAACGGGAGTCGCTTAGCCAAATCCAAAACAAAACGTCCTTCCAATTTGTCACGCTGACCATAAGCTTGCGCGTAAAGCAAACACTGCGATAATTCATCTTTAAACTCTTTCAGATCACTGGAAGAGGTCGAAGTCAATTTGCTACCATAGCGATACTTTCTAATTTCCGGTTCTGCGAAAAGACCTCCACGAACTCCAAAACGTTGGGACAAGCGAGCTAATGACATTTCTATCCTGTCTTCCTCTGACAAGCCAGGAGTGTCGGAAACCAAATTAGCAATCGTTTGTGCAGCTGTTCTAACACAAGCTGCTTGCAACAAAGTCAAACGAGTTCCCTTAAAGGGCGAAGCTGCCATCAAGGCCATAACACGATTTTTAAAGAAGACAAATGGCATATTATTACCATCGTAACCAATCAAGGCCGCCTTATCGAAGAACGTCCTACTATTTTGGTATTCAAAAAAGCAATCCTGTTGTTGAGAACTCGATTTAGCGGGAGAAGACAAGCTATATCCCTTAAGGGGCTGAGTGGGCTCAGTCACATGCACAGCCCGATCACGATCCTCAAACACGTTAAAATCAGGAGACACGATACGCCTCTCACAACCACCCAAATTACGTGTAGCTGGGCGATCAGCAACTAGCGGCGCAGAAAACTTTGAAGGGGGCCAAGCATTACTGCTAATGGCGGCCCCGTGACCTGTACGCTCTGGGGGAGGAGATCGGTTATAATTCACAGACCTTGGCTCTACAGCCTTCGGAAGACCCTTAGCCGCGGCCCCGAGACCTCCTGAAACATCTTGAAAAGATGTGGATTGTACTGGTCCACTTACAGATTGAACAGGCGTCTGGAAAAGGTTAGGTAAATTAAACTGCGATTGATGTTCACTTCTGGAATGCCTAGAAGAGCCCTTCCTAGAGCTACGCCGGGAGCCCAACTCAGAACGATATTCAGCTAAAACTACCTCTTTACGTTGTTCAGCCCTCAACTGAGCGTCTTTGAGTGCGAACTCAGCAGCTCTGGCTTCGGCCTGAGCTCTCGCGGCAGCCTCAGCTCGTACGGCCTCAGCTCTCGCGGCGGCCTCAACTCGTATGGCTTCAGTTCTCGCGGCGGCCTCAACAGCTCTCGCTTCGGCCTCAGCAGCTCTCGCTTCGGCCTCAACTCTCACGGCGGCCTCAGCAGCTCTTGCTTCGGCCTCGGCTTGTATCTGGAGCTCCTCTCGTCTTAGCTGTAGGTTAATTTGTGCAACTATCCGTGACGAGCTCTCAGACATCCTAGTGCTTACATTTGAGGCGCTATCCTCAGGATGTATGTCAGCATCCAACCTATCTGAGAACTCACTTTCTTTTTGTTCGAAGTTATTTTTTAACGAGTTAAATTCGGGATCTACCCTATCATGAAGTTCTGCTAAGATTGCAGAGTTAAAAATTTTACTCAAGAGAGCATGGAAATGCCGTAATTCCTCTTCTAAAGTAGATAAGTTAGATCGAAAAATTAACAGTTCCTGCTTATCACTCAAAGAACCTAGGGCTACAGAAAGTTTCCCAATTTGAGTCAAAATATCCCGTCTAAGATGCCGGGCCTCTCGAACTGACTTAGCCTCATCGTTAATGGGTCCCTCCCCAAATTGGCCTGCCCGACCGCAAAGAACATCATCAGGCTTAAACTCAGTCGAGTCTACGGCGGTCGAGTCCCTGTCGCCACCGAGTGTAGACATATTAAATGTTAGGGCTAAATTTAACAATTAAAAAATTAAGTTACACAAACACACAAAATTACAGTAGTTATAAAAAACTTAACTGCAAAGACCGTAAAAATACAAAAAGAATTTAAATGCACGATACCGTAGCTGTACGAGTATGTGAAGTCCAAACGTCCACAAAACTTGCTTGGATTCTTCCACTTGAATCTTCAAGCACAGATGGATTGCCTTTAATCTTCTTTCTTGCCAATAAATGTCAAAGTTATTTTTCTTCTGTACCAAACTGAGAAGAAATGTCTTTACTTTTTAGCTTAAAGTTCTTCAGTTGCCTACCGAGAAGAAATGTTTTTAATTTTCTTTGCTTCTTTAGACTACCAACCAATAAGATCTTCTTTTATTATTTCTTTGCTTCTAAGTGCTTCTTAGCCTACCAACTACAAACTTCGTCTTTTATTTTTTTATGCTTCTAGTGCTTCTTGGCCTACCAGCTAACAAGAACTCGTCTTTTATTTTTTATGGTCACAGCGGTAAACCATAATCTCTTCTTGGGAAAATTTTAACATAAAGTTCCCTAATCCGTTCGTCTGTATATAATGACCGAAGAAACACACACTTGAACTTCTTTTCAAACAGTGTATTCCTGTAAAATTAGTCCGAGGCTACCGAAAACGAGGGGGTGCAACGCCTACACCACTTAAACTGTCACTACACAACAGATTACTTGGATAAAAGACGGAACTTTTGTCCAGCTAGCAAGCACTAAGCCAACAGTTAAATGTGCGGCCAACTTTCAAACAATCATTTTACGAATGACCAGAATTAGATATCAATATCTCAAATTCACGTAGAAAGTAACTGTGACGCAATAAATGAAAGACAATTATGAAGTCATTCCAACAGGTGTTTAAGCTGATGTAATATTTCCTGTTTAAACAGGCCCAAACAGGTCTTATGAACGATGGTGCAATTTTGGCACATGCTTTAGGAATTTCCATGACGTAATATTCAGTAGACTTGAACGGTTTTATATGACGTTTGATTTGTACAGAGATTGGCCGTAACAATACCGTACAACGCTGGTAGTCGTAACGTTGTTGATTACTAACTCAGTTTGGTACTTGAACAAATCGAAACAAATGTCTAAAAGTGCAATGTGTATAAGACCTAACCTACGGCAGAAGAAATTGTGGCTTGGATAGGCCTACAGCTTTGCAAAGAAAGGAACAGCTTTTTAGTTCACGCCGTTTTTAGCATTTTTACGGTAGGTCTACTGTGCAGCCTACTGTTTTAGTCATATTTCTTGCAAATAATTTAACAATTTTGTTAAAAGAGTTAAAGCTTGACCTGGAGGTCGTGCCTGATTTGTCACACACAGATTAACCGAGTTCTACTTGCATGTGCCCATTGCAAACATTCTTTCAACTGCAGCGCTGGAAGGTATTGGCGTGTTGTAGCGAAAAAAAAATACATTAAAAAGTATGCGTTTACGCTATCCGCTAAAACTTTACGGCGTAGCCTCAAGCGCAAACTATCCAAGAAAATGTTGCCGCAAGCGTTAGTGTAAACAAAAAGGCTACGCCGCAAGTAGGCTACATCTCTGCTTGTTACTCAATGCAACAAACAGTGTAGGGCTGTAGGCTATATGTAGGCCTACTCAGCCTCATTTTTTAATCATATTTACGACATTCATTTTTATGAAGATGAGGCTGGTTCACTGTTTGTTGCATTGAGTAACAAGTCTTATAGGCCTAGTAATGATACGAGACAGTAATGATCCTAGTCAACCACTTCAAGCGGAAAGTTTGGTGGGTTGGTTCACAAAAACAGAAAAATTTTATCAGTCATAAGTTATTTGAAGTTATTAGCCATTACCTAAATACGGACTATAAGGCGAAATCCACCATTAGGCTTTTGCGTGGTGGATTTTAGTGAGGAGTGACATGCAATGAATTATTCCTAATATTTCCTGGTTAAACCAGAGTTTACGAAAAAGCATACAATTTTCCATCCGAAGTTACTCCTCAGCCTGATTTTGGAAAACTCAGTATAACCTGCTGTAGGCTACAGTAAGCCTAAACAACAAGTCCCCATGAAACTGGAAAATGGATTGTGAAACGCTGGTTGCAACTCTGCAGAAAAATAGAGAAAATGGCCACATTACATAGGCCTACATCACGCCTTAAGTTCTTGAGAAACCATGTGAGATCCAAGAAACGTCCAGTCTCAAGCAATAACCAATCCAATAGCAAGAGAATATCGAGCAAGTCAGATCAACAGTCGTTCGACTTAAAAAAGCAGTGTTTTTACTGTGGATATAGTTGTATGTTTGATGAAAGGCACCCTGATCGAAATAAATTTGAAGAGGTGTGGACAAAATCGTCAGGAATATATTACGTAACACTTGCTTTATGCCAAAGTAGAGACGATGAACTTGCTAAAACTGTTCAAAAACGACTGCTTACAGCACACGACCTGGTGGTTGCTGAAGCCAGACAGGCCTACCATGTAGGCTACCATGCAGAACAAGGTTTGAAAATCCTGCTCAGTATTCAACACCTGGTCGTCCAACATCCACTGAAAAAATGACATTGTTTAATACTGTATGTAAAAAAATAGAACATGATATGGACTTATAGCCTACACCGTTGTCAGTATAGGATTGGAATCATGATTTGATTACAGAATGCCACACAAACCGTATTGTTTTTCATATTTACTTTCAGGAGGACCTTCACAATCGCTTTATAGATCTTCTCTGGAGCGCATCATACATCTTCAAGAAGTCACTCCCCAGGTGGTCTGGATAGCCTACGTGAGTGCTAAAACAACATCGCAATCTAAGCCAAAGTCTGTTGTTACCATTTTGCCGGTGATCGACTTACACGCCACAGATTTAACAGCTTAACACTCGTTTCTATCGTTTGTGGCGAACAGTGCCAAAAACTGAATGTCCGAATGGCATGTGTAACCTTCGACCAACAGCTTCATATAAAAGCATACGACATAGAATCATCAAAGAACATGAGCGTATTTGTTCGAATGGGCGGCTTTCACCAGCTTATGAGTTTTCTGGGATCAATTGGTTCCTTTATGGAAGGAAGTGGCTTGAGAAGTGTTCTTGAGACAGCATACGCTCCTGTAACTGTAGGTAGGGCACATCTTTAGTGGGAAGGCAGTTTCCCGCGCTGTTCGAGGTCATCTGTTATGAGCAACAGCTATTCTGTCCCTTATGTTGAAAGAATTTTGGAGTGAGTTGACGCCGGAGAGCAGAGTGCCTTGGAGAAATTGTATGACTCGACAGTTCTTCTGATCATAATAATGATAACATGGTAGCATTTTTCACCAATAAAAAGGAGCAGCCCACACGAGAATCACGTAGGCCTACATCAGCTCTGTGATTGAGCTATGTTAATTACGTTTCAGTTTTACAGGAGTTTATTCAAGCAGAGAGAACAAGCTGGTCACAGCGGTAAACCATAATCTCTTCGTGGGAAAATTGTAACGTAAGATTCCCAAATCCGTTCGTCTGCATGCAATGACCCAAAAATAAACACACTTTCGAAACGTCTATTCAAAGTGTATTCCAGTAAAATTAGCCCGAGGCTATCGAAAATAGGTGCAACGCCTACACCTCTAAAAAATTGTCACTACAATACAGATTAATTGGATAAAAGACGGAACCTTTGTCCAGCTAGCAAGCACTAAGCCAACAGTTAAAAGTGCGGCCAACTTTCAAACAATCATTTTACGAATGACCAGAATAGATATCAATATCTCAAATTCACGTAGAAAGTAACTGTGACGCAATAAATGAAAGACAATTATGAAGTCATTCCAACAGGTGTTTAAGCTGATGTAATATTTCCTGTTTAAACAGGCCCAAACAAGTCCAAACAAGTTTGACACAAGTCTATGAACGATGGTGCAATTTTGGCACATTTTCTAGCAACTTCCATGACGTAATATTCAGTAGACTTGAACGGTTTTATATGACGTTTGATTTGTACAGAGATTGGCCGTAACATAGCGGCCCCTAGTTATGACAGTCTAACATGGCATAACTAAAAAAGAATTGAAGGACAATCGTGAGCCAATGAATAAAAACACATGATACACAAATTGTTTGAATCACTCACGTTTAAGTTAATACGCAAATACAAAGGGCATGCAAAGAATGAACAGCAATACGAAATAATACACGATACATGAAATTGGTACCATAGGTACACGCTAAAATGACGCTATATACAATGGTTGCGCTAATAACCGACTGTTCCGGGCTCAGACAAGGGTCGGCCACCGCAGACAAAACCAAGCTCAAACCCTAACACTTAGGTGTTCTTTACGGGGGCGAGGCACGAAATATCCCTCAACACGTAGTCTACTTTTACTTTCTCCGTACTCTCATCATAGTTGCAGACGGCAACTTTGGCTCTACGAACCACAGGCTTCCCTTTCCTAATTTGTGGAACTACCTCATGCACCCTCCCAAGTTGATACTTCCCACGTTTACCAATGTCTTGGAGAGAACCTACCACTACAAGTTGACCAGGCTCCAAATTCTCGGCCATTTTTAGCCATTTTTTCCGGCCCTGAAGACCTGGCAAGTAAAAATCGATCCATTTATTCCAAACCTGCTGAGAAAGTGACAAATTGAACCGATAATCCCTTCTTAATTGGTCACGATCATGTGGTTGCCCAACAGCACAGTATGGGTCTAAGTATGGGGTCAAAAGTGAGGCAGGGGTGATGACAGTAAAATCCCTAGGGTCGTCACTCAAGGGAACCAAAGGGCGTTCGTTCACGATCCGAACGGCACTGCTGGTGTACATAAGCAGTTCAATAAAATTGGGCTTACGAATTGAAGAGTCCAAAATGTGAAAAAAGTATTTGGTCACATCAGCCATGAAACCAAATCTTTCAAGCCGAAATCTAGCCAAGACATCTGCCAGAGGGTTTAACAAGTCAGACAATTCAGGACAAGAAGACATTACATCATTTACACAAGTTCCTCGGAATTCAGATTGTTTTAAAGCCTTCTTCTTTAAATCAGCAGCTCTATCTGACGCCAACACAAAATTGTTAGGTAAATCAATAACTTCCTTCAACGGAACAGGTATCTCAAATCGACCATCTTTCAACTCAATATTCGGTTCGACAAGTTCTCTAGCCAAAATATCATTGCGAGACAATTCACAGGTTTCATTTTGCAAAGTCAAATCCTGAATGATTTTATTCAGGTCTGCTATTTCCATATCGCGAGACTCAATTTTACGCTGAAAGCCAGAGATGACATCCGACTCTGAAGACGTCTGCACTCTGCACACTTTAGCAACGCTTTCAACTAAGGGTGACTTACCACCACAAGCCAACCAACCGAGAGGAGTGAGCAAAGCATGCGGTTCACTGCGATTTTCACCAACACGTTCTTCTTTTGCCCACATCAAATAAGCGTTGTCATTGCCAATCAGTACATCTACAGTACTACAATCATTCAAATGAAACATATTCACGTCATGAAAATGACGGAAACCACTTAAATCTTGTTTATGAGGTAAAGTTTTAACATCGTCAGCCCAAGCTGGGTTAACCACCGAGGTTATATCACAAAACAGTTCATTCGTCTCTAACGACTGGATGTTGAGTTTAACAAGGTCAGCACAAGTAGGTTTCTGACCAGCCAGAGTATCCATTTTAAACGACGCTTTATCGTACGGTTTAAGACCAAGTTCGCACACCAAGTCACTCGAAACAAAGGTCAACTGCGAACCAGGATCATGCTGACAATACACCAACTTCGATTTGCCAGTCATTGGATTCAAAACACGAGCAGCAGTAACGCGGTTAAAGGCTGCTTTAACATTTCCAATCTTAACATTACGCACAGGAACTCTGGCACCAGCCTCATCTTTACCGACCAAATCCAGAGAATCACGTGACGTCACATAAAAATCATGCAGAAGAAAATAGTGTTTCCTATCGTTGTTAGGCCCACACTGACGACAGTTGTTTGCATGATTACAGTCCTTAACCATATGCTGGCGCAAACAGTTCAAGCATTTTCCAGCTTTCACAATGACATCTCTCCGACCTTTAGGTGTCAAGCGCAAAAATTCTTTACAATTAGACAAAAAATGATATTCAACTTGACCACGTGACGAACAACAAAAACATGCCGGTATGTCACTACGTCTGGCCACACCGCCGCGCGGTGCGCCAACAGCAGTCGAGTACTGCGAACTCCCTGAAATCACATTATCATGGGGTTTTACCGACGTCTGCCTAACCGGACATGAAGGCAATTTTCCTTTGCCAAACTTTTTAAAATGCTGCGACTCACCAGAATCGCCCATTAGCATAATGCTAAAATCAATCGACTTGCGCGTTTCCTCCCGTACTACAAAATCAAACAAACTCTGAAAAGTAGGTTCCTCAGTGCTACCATACTGATCACCTAAAAAGTCAAGATAACGCTGCTTAGCGTCAAACGGGAGTCGCTTAGCCAAATCCAAAACGAAACGTCCTTCTAATTTATCACGCTGACCATAAGCTTTCGCATAAAGCAAACACTGCGATAATTCATCTTTAAACTCTTTCAAATCACTGGAAGAGATAGAAGTCAATTTGCTACCATAGCGATACTTTCTAATTTCTGGTTCTGCGAAAAGACCTCCACGAACTCCAAAACGTTGGGACAAGCGAGATAACGACATTTCTATCCTGTCTTCCTCTGACAAGCCAGGAGTGTCGGAAACCAAATTAGCAATCGTTTGTGCAGCTGTTCTAACACAAGCTGCTTGCAACAAAGTCAAACGAGTTCCCTTAAAGGGCGAAGCTGCCATCAAGGCCATAACACGATTTTTAAAGAAGACAAATGGCATATTATTACCATCGTAACCAATCAAGGCCGCCTTATCGAAGAACGTCCTACTATTTTGGTATTCAAAAAAGCAATCCTGCTGTTGAGAACTCGATTTAGCGGGAGAAGACAAGCTATATCCCTTAAGGGGCTGAGTGGGCTCAGTCACATGCACAGCCTGATCACGATCCTCACACACGTTAAAATCAGGAGACGCGATACGCCTCTCACAACCACCCAAATTACGTGTAGCTGGGCGATCAAAAACTAGCGGCGCTGAAAACTGTGAAGGGGGCAAAGCATTACTGCTAATGGCGGCCCCGTGACCTGTACGCTCTGGGGGAGGAGTTCGGTTGTAATTTGCAGGCCTTGGCTCTACAGCCTTCGGAAGACCCTTAGCCGCGGCCCCGAGACCTCCTGAAACAGCTGGAAAACATGTGGATTGTACAGGTCCACTTACGGATTGAACAGGCGTCTGGAAAAGGTTAGGTAAATTAAACTGTGATTGATGTTCACTTCTGGAATGCCTAGAAGAGCCCTTCCTAGAACTACGCCGGGAGCCCAACTCAGAACGATATTCAGCTAAAACTACCTCTTTACGTTGTTCGGCCCTCAACTGAGCGTCTTTGAGTGCGAACTCAGCAGCTCTAGCTTCGGCTCTCGCGGCGGCCTCAGCAGCTCTCGCTTCGGCCTCAGCTCTCGCGGCAGCCTCTGCTCGTGCGGCCTCAGCAGCTCTCGCGTCGGCCTCAGCTCTCGCGGCAGCCTCAGCTCGTATGGCTTCAGCAGCTCTCGCGTCGGCCTCAGCTCTCGCGGCAGCCTCAGCTCGTATGGCTTCAGCTCTTGCGATGGCCTCAGCAGCTCTTGCTTCGGCCTCAGCTTGGATCTGGAGCTCCTCTCGTCTTAACTGTAGGTTAATTTGTGCAACTATCCGTGACGAGCTCTCAGACATCCTAGTGCTTACATTTGAGGCGCTATCCTCAGGATGTATGTCAGCATCCAACCTATCTGAGAACTCACTTTCTTTTTGTTCGAAGTTATTTTTTAACGAGTTAAATTCGGGATCTACCCTATCACGAAGTTCTGCCAAGATTGCAGAGTTAACAATTTTACTCAAAAAAGCATGGAAATGCCGTAATTCCTCTTCTAAAGTAGATAACTTAGATCTAAAAATTAACAGTTCCTGCTTATCACTCAAAGAACCTAGGGCTACAGAAAGTTTCCCAATTTGAGTCAAAATATCCCGTCTAAGATGCCGGGCCTCTCGAACTGACTTAGCCTCATCGTTAATGGGTCCCTCCCCAGAATGGCCTGCCCGACCGCAAAGAACATCATCAGGCTTAAACTCAGTCGAGTCGACGGCGGTCGAGTCCCTGTCACCACCGAGTGTAGACATATTAAATGTTAGGGCTAAATTTAACAATTAAAAAATTAATTTACACAAACACACAAAATTACAGTAGTTATAAAAAACTTAACTGCAAAGACCGTAAAAATACAAAAAAGAATTTAAATGCACGATACCGTAGCTGTACGAGTATGTGAAGTCCAAACGTCCACAAAACTTGCTTGGATTCTTCCACTTGAATCTTCAAGCACAGATGGATTGCCTTTAATCTTCTTTCTTGCCAATGAATGTCAAAGTTATTTTTTTTCTGTACCAAACTGAGAAGAAATGTCTTTAATTTTCTTTGCTTCTTTAGACTACCAACCAACAAGATCTTCTTTTATTATTTCTTTGCTTCTAAGTGCTTCTTGGCCTACCAACTAACTAACTTCGTCTTTTATTTTTTGCTTCTTGCCTGTGCTTCCGTACAAACACTAGCCAGAAAATCGTCTTTTATTTTTTTATGCTTTTAGTGCTTCTTGGCCTACCAGCTAACAAGAACTCGTCTTTTATTTTTTATGGTCACAGCGGTAAACCATAATCTCTTCGTGGGAAAATTGTAACGTAAGATTCCCAAATCCGTTCGTCTGCATGCAATGACCCAAAAATAAACACACTTTCGAAACGTCTATTCAAAGTGTATTCCAGTAAAATTAGCCCGAGGCTATCGAAAATAGGTGCAACGCCGTACACCTCTAAAAAACTGTCACTACAATACAGATTAATTGGATAAAAGACGGAACCTTTGTCCAGCTAGCAAGCACTAAGCCAACAGTTAAAAGTGCGGCCAACTTTCAAACAATCATTTTACGAATGACCAGAATAGATATCAATATCTCAAATTCACGTAGAAAGTAACTGTGACGCAATAAATGAAAGACAATTATGAAGTCATTCCAACAGGTGTTTAAGCTGATGTAATATTTCCTGTTTAAACAGGCCCAAACAAGTCCAAACAAGTTTGACACAAGTCTATGAACGATGGTGCAATTTTGGCACATTTTCTAGCAACTTCCATGACGTAATATTCAGTAGACTTGAACGGTTTTATATGACGTTTGATTTGTACAGAGATTGGCCGTAACACAAGCAACTGATTACTACACAACACATTTCTGCGTCAAAAAGCATGCTGAAGCTATTTGCTGCCACAGGTCACAACAATTATGCAAAAACATGTCTCCTGTATCTTCAAACAGTTGCAGAATTGGAAACAAGTCCCCCAGATGTCTACCAGCAATTTATGTAGGCCTACGGTAATCACACCGCCAGGCGTTCTAACAAACAATGGGCAGAATTCTGAACTGATTTGTCTATTGAACAGATTCTCATGAACTCTTTAAAAGGAAAAGGCGGAGTCATCGGCAAGGGCACTACCGATAATGTATTAAGGGTGTGGAATAAAACCATGCACAGGTGTGCAGAAATGACAGATGCACTCAGTAACTTACAGTCTCATCATTGTCAAATTCTAATGATAAATACAAGGAGGTATTTGCTGGAAGAATCAAACGTGATAATGATGATTTTAAAAAGTACAAACCTGGTTTCGTTCACATAATCCATTTAAAGTTGGAGTTCAGCTTATGGCTCTAGACTCAGGGTTGATTGATGACAACAACAGTGTGACCTGTGACCGATCTGAGGAGATATGGGCGTTTATCCAAATTGAACTTGATGATAAAACCTTTACTAATTGTTCCTTCAAGAGGAAGAAGCAAATAAGTGCTATACAGAGCCTTTATGCCAGTCTAAAAATTGGTCATGATACTATCACCATTGATCCAATAATACACTTTTGGAGATTGATTGTTGTCATAGAGAGAAAGCCAGAAAACGAAATTGCAGACCACCGGTACTTCTTCTACGAGTTATCACCGTATCCAACGTCACTGTTCAAGATGGAGTTCTACGAACTGCACAAAAATCAAAACTGAAGTCTTACATCTGCACAAAGTTGAAATGACAAAAGAACCTGACTCCATTAAAATCATTGATGGTGGTGCCTTGTTGTGGTGTTGTGACTGAAAGAAGAATGAGAAGTTCCATGAGATCTTCAAAAAGTACATCAGTTTTCTTCAGAACTTGCGCGCCAACGTTATTGTTTTTGATGGCTACAGGGTTGGTTTTGAATCTTTATCCTCGGACTGACAAAGCCTTGATAGGTTATTCCTGATAGTTTCGCATACTTGTAGGCTAGATGCTTTTGACGCAGGGCCAGTTACCGAGATTGACAGAGCGAAGTTTCCGATTGTTGAAGTGTTATTGCCGGGAAATTATTCCGTAGGTCCCGCTGAATGGAAAGCAGTCCTTAGAATGCGTTGCTCAAGCGCACACCCCGAGAGTCGAACCAGCGCAGCTTGATGAAGCTTCTTCGTTCACGAAGTCACGCGCTAACCAATTAAGCTATCGGGGTGGACTCACATGGGAAACGACCACAGAAGTACGAGGAAATGGTCATGTCTAATTGTCCTCACGTTGATCCGGCTCTTTTTCCACCATCATCACGAGCTGCATAGCTACCATCATGGCCTCAGAGTATATCACCAGGTGAAAGTTTGGAGAACTTTAAGCAACTCAGATTTGAAACCATTGTCATGGGGTTGGCAGAAGAAAGATGACATGTTTTCTTCAGTCATGACGGATGTAGCTGCTGCACCAGAAGATGTCTTGAAAATCTTGCAGATGTTTTCTACGAAGACGACATGTCTCCACACCAAGTTGACAGGGCTTGGATACGGTTCTTCGAACTTTTAAACTAGTCTACTGTAGGCTACATATACTTTACCACAAATCACTAAACAGAAATAAGTTACGAGGAAATGGTCATGTCTAATCGTTCTCACATTGATCCGGCTCTCCTTCCACAATCACCACGAGCTGCATATAGTCCGGCAGCCCGTGACGTATTTGTAACATCATAAGGTACAAAAGGTTTGAGTGTATCATCAACCTTGCCCCACTGTGGGATGTTCAGAAACCCTCATCCGAGGTTTCACTGCTGGGGCGTTTGGGGGCTACGGCCCGGTGGCATATTTACAAAAGGTTCCCTATTTTGTGCCTATCTCGAAAACTGACCAATCAGATGCCGTATCGCTTTCTTACGTCATTGCGTCATTTACGTTTTCTTTCTTTGGTCTTCTGCTAGTTGTCTTAGTCTGGTACAGTAGTAGGCTGGTAGGTTAAGTTCGTAAGTTAGTCATTTAAAAGCGCGCATAAAATAATTATCAATGGAAAATGAGTTAGTGTAATTTTCTTGGCACTCGATGTACAGTAATAGCAAGTTAGTCAGTTAACTGTAGCCTAGGTACTTGTGCATGTAAAATTGAGCCTGACAAATTGGCAATATTAATTTTTCTTTTTCGGTAGCCTAACCTTGGCGATTGCTGGCCTTGTCTTAATGTCTGGTACAGTAGTAGGCTGGTAGGTTAAGTTAGTCAGTTAAAAGCGCCCATAAAATAATTATCAATGGAAAATGAGTTAGTGTAATTTTCTTGACACTCGACGTACAGTTATAGCAAGTTAGTCAGTTAACTGTAGCCTAGGTACTTGTGCATGTAAAATTGAGCCTGGCAAATTGGCAATGTTAATTTTTCTTTTTCTGTAGCCTAACCTTGGCGATTTCTGGCATCATGGCTTCTCAGGTGGCCTATCACCTGTGCAATTGGTAAAGCGGTTAGAATGTTGCGAACTTGAGGAAGCATGTGCAATTAATATCTTTCTCCAAGCTGGCTAATAAAACCACAGATAGGCTGGGCTGTATTGGTGATTGCAAAAGGGCTCCAATTGTGGCAGGTGGAAAAAAGATTTTGAGGGTATAGTGGTAACAGTGCTAGTTTGCTAGTCTGCTATTGTTTGAAACGTATCTGTGTTCCTTGGAGAATGTTTTTCAGACGTTATTTCCATGCAATAAACTGTTTCGTGGATGACAGCTGCTGCTCCTGATAGGCTACGCTGATTACGACACTTCACTTTGTGACGTAACAAACGTCGCACGATCGAACAATTTCAACTTAAACGTAATCATTCGTCATCAAGGTCAGATTCTCGCTAGATTTCTGTTAAGTCGATTACCATTGCCTTATAATTTCAGCAGTACCAAAAAATCTTAAGATAATAAGAAAATTAAGTTTGATTTACGCACGGTAGGGTAGCCTACTTCTAATAGACAGAGAACACTGGTACATAACAAAATCGGTAGATGACTAGCATATGTACTAGAGATGTGCTTAACTGTTATTTTTAAATAACTGTTATTAACCGTTACTTTAAAAATCTGTTACTTTTAACTGCTACTACAGCAGAGTAAACGACAGATTTTAATCATTCTCATCTAGTCTGTTTAAAAAACGTCATCAGTTGGGTAAACGACATTTTTAACATTACATTTTTCGCACATCTCTAATATGTGCAGAAATTTCATTGAAAAAGAAAGGTAACTTGAAAAGTTATTGCATTTTTGTAGCATAGGCTATTCCTAGATCATTCTGTCAGTGTAGCCTATTATAATAATGGATTGTATCTCTGATGAGATATTGCAGCAATTAGATACTGAAGTGCACCAAAGCAACGATCACGAAACTGTTCTAACGGCTAACATACGTAGTGTGGAAGAATGGAAGGAGTGGTTTACGAAGTTCAGCGAGCTATCCAACACAAGTTGGAATGTTCATAAAACTTTTCCCTGTGCGACGAAGTATACCTTTCGAAAGCGATATACATGTCACTTAAAGCACAGGAAAAGAGCATGTACCGCAACAACAAAAACAAACACTGACTGTCCAGCCAAGCTTGAGGTCAAAATAGGATTATTGCACAATAAGAAGTGCAAATGGAATAAAAGTGGCCATCCGTGCTCCATCAAGATTTCAAACAATCATAACCATGCTAGCAATGTTGCAGAAAGTTTAACTTCCCTTAAAATCACACAAAAGACGAAGGAGCAATTCAAGACCTATTTTTTGCAAGGGCTTTCTGCATCGCAAGCTGTCACTGCTCATGGGACTAACATTCTGATCTCGGAGGGAATATTAGGAATGGCCAACAATGCTTCAAATCCAAAGCCAAGAGCTGTGTACCACTTATGGAACCAGTGGCGAAAATCAGAATATGGTAGTTTTCAAGGTGCTGACTTACACACAGCCCTTGAAAACTTTGCTGTTAGTTCGGAAGCTGATATCCGTTTCTCAAACAAAGAAGAACCATTTCTATGTGTCGTAGTTACTCCTCTTATGAAGAGAATACACCAGTTTATGAGTCAATCATCAGAAATTGTCTTCGTAGACTCAACATGTAGTTTGGACCAGACAAATTGCTCACTAACTGTCTTGTTATGCAGATCTCCAATTGGTGCCATGCCGTTAGGTGCAATTGTGACAAGTGGACAAGATGAGTGCTCTCTAACAAAAGGTAGCCTATAACTTGTAGTGGAAGGCGGGTTTTAGTTTTCAGCTTTCTTAAACAAACAAATGTCCGTTTTGCCCCGCTTTCTCCTACCATATTCTCGCTACCATTTGACAAGATTTGTTACCACTAAAACAAATTGCAAACATTTGTCTTACATATTAGCCTACGTTTTGAAAAACAATACATCTTTCAACAGGGTTTAAGCTATTCAAAGAAATGACAGAAGGATATGGATTTTTTGGTTCATCAGCCCCTACGCTTTTTATGACTGACGATTGCTGTGCAGAAACAAATGCTCTTCGGAGTGTTTGGCCCCAAAGCAAACGACTTCTGTGCATTTTCCATGTACTACAGGTGAGTAGGCTAATTGATTTTAAACATTCTAATCTAGGCTTAGCCCCGCCTACACAATTGTTTGAAGTTTGAATTCGTTCCGATAAAATTCATTTCCCTTTTTTAAATTTAATTTCACTTTAGATATGATCGATATTGAAACGGCGACTTTCTGGTAGCCTATATTGCAAATACAGTCACCCTTTTCATTGAAGGCTGTATGGCGGTGGTTGCTGAGCTCGAAGAATGGTGTGCCTCAGGAGAACCGACAGCAGTTGATGAATCTTTTTAAAAGCATAGGCCTACTCTATAGTGAAACTGAAGAGGAGTGCACTTCAAATTACAAGGAAATGGAAGACGCATGTGTGGAGATGAAACTTTACAAGTTTCTTACGTACGATTACAATTAGCGTTCATACTAGTAGCGTAGTAGGCCCACAGTTTTTGATGTTGATTATTATATGCAGTTGCAGCAACTTGCATGGTGAAATTTTCTTGTAGTATGAGCTACTTAGGTTACTCGCCTTAAAAGCAATGGCACTTTTTAGGTATGTTGAACGGTGGATGAACAAAAAAGGAGATTGGTGTTTGGCTTTCCGCACTGGTTTACGCACTCGCGGCCAAAACACCAATAATTGTTGTGAGTCAACGATGCGGATTATTAAAGATTTTGTGTTTAACAGGTGGGCTAACTTGCGAAAATTATACAAAATTTTCAGGTGCTTATGAAGTAGCCTAGGGTACGGACCAAACATAAAACCACTGTCCAATGCATGGCCTGGATAAGTATAACAACACAATTTAGAAGCAATGTGCCTTGATTTTTTACAGATGTAAAGCATACAACGCCTGCCAGTTGGTTCAATTTGTAGTGGATGTATACTCGCAATATTTCGTGAACAGAATTCTAAATATCATTCTGAACAGAAAGAAAAAAATCACAGTGGCAAAACCTCCTCTAAGCAAAGACCACATTGTGTCGTCTGACAAGGCAATGTCATTTACGGTCTCCAGTGAAAGCAATGCTGCTGTATGCTACAAGGTTGATCTTCTGTCTGGTGTTTGCACTTGTCCAGTGGGCTTAAGTGGCAAATTGTGCAAACACCAAAAAACCATTTTAGTTCATGAACAGTTAAAATCAGACAAGTACTATGAAGGATCACCAGAGGAGAAGCACCGCTATGCCTGCATTGCTTTGGGAGCAGAAAATGCGATTCCTCAAAGTTTTTTTCAAGGGCTAGTCAAGGAAAGCACTAGTAGGCCTATTTCCCAAGTCAGCCAGCCCGAAATCAGCATGGGGGAGCAGCTTTCTCCAACTGAAGAAGAGAAAACTGACAAAGAGACCCAAGATTATGCTTCTCGAAACGCTGCAATCGTTGACACCTTACCGTCTCTTCTTCAGCGCAAGCTTTCGTTGCAGTGGAACACACAAACATTGAACAGTGCTCTTTTGAAATTTGTTGATGCAGTGGAATTGGCTCGCTCAGAAGCGAACATTATTTCAGCTTTTCATCGCTTCAGCAAGGACGCTACACCAAAAACATGTGGAGGGAAAAAATCCATTGTCAGCCAGCATCGATCGCTCGCAGGCGCTTAGGAGTCTGTAGAGGTTCGGCACCACTTGGGAAAGGTCGCCCCCCATCAACCTCCACATCAGCGCCAAGAAAGAAGAGAAAGCGTAGTTTAGCTGCCAATATTATGTGCAACCAGCACAATGCGAAAAGCCATGGCAATGGTCATTAATTTATATAACTTGTGTAACTGTTTGATGTTGCTTTTAACATTAGGATTACCGTTTTTTTACCGCCGATTTTTACCACGGTGTCCTATAAAACTTATTATTACTGCAAAAAATATGTAATTACTGCAAAAACAAAAATGACCGGTGTTTTATAAGACACCGTGGTAGTCCTAGTTGCAGCTTGTCCTTTTACCTCGAGACGTTACCAATATTACCCAAACCCAATGGCATTGCCGCACTGTGGTGTGACTTTCACAACCAGGGAAAGCTGTCACAGAAATTTGTCGCGTCTGCACCAGAAACAATTAACGTTCAACCTGCTCTCCTACCTCCATAGCCTACAAGCGCTGGCAGCAATTAGGAAATTGCATCGCTAAGCCTATCTTAGTTCGGTTCTTGTTAGGTTGTTAGTTGTTATTGTTAGATTCTTGTAAGTCGCAATCTTCAGTTAAATTTATGCATAGCGTTTATGTTTTCATGTTACCAATAAAGTATCCTTAAAGTTGACAATCATATTCCAATCATATGCCGGACATATTTAAGCAAGATGAAGAGCACCTGTTTACATTTGAATCATGCCAGGTGGTAAGAATATTGGTATCAATATAACCTGTTTAAAGGTATGAACAGTGAACACTGATCCTCTAGACAAGTTCCATGCAACGCACTTCTCTGTAATAGCATTCCAGTAAATATACATGTACAATTGCAATACTCAATATACAGAAAATGCAACAAATGCAATGAAACAATTACAGTTTTATTTTATTAATCAAAAATGTGATAATGTGTGAGTTTCCTTATTGCATATTCAAGTTGAATAGGCCTACTACGATAAGCAACATTGTTTGAGTATCCTAGTGAGAGCATCATCTTGACTCTTGAGTCATTGTTTTTTAAGAAAGGAGGAATGTTTTACTCAAGCCTAATAAACTTAGTTTAAAATAAACACAACAAGAAAATCACTTTTTGTCCAATGACTAATTATATCTGCTTCAGTGAAATGTTTGCAGCATGAATAGGAATGAGATGTAGGGGTAAAATGCTTTCTTTTTGTCCGATAGTCCAAATCTAAAATTGCAGATAAAATGTGCTGTAAGAATGGATAATCATCACGGTTCATTTACTTTCATTACTTAACATTGTATATTCAGTGACTATTTGATATATACAAAATATTACGAGATATAGGAAATTGTGCTTTCTTGAAAGCCACATTTGCATGTCTTTTTGGAAAATTAATCTTTGTAGGCGACTCATAAAAACTACACATTTTTAAAAATGCCACAACATTATGCCTACTATGCTTCATACTTGCCAGTGTATTTTCAGTGCATCAGTACAGTAGGCTACTACACATTAATAGGCTACATAAGTCGCAGCAAAGATTTGTTGCATAGCCTAACACTCATGATGTACAATAGTATATGGTCTGCACAAAAAACGAATAAGTAGGCTAATAATTATTGACTTACTTTTCTAACGTGTTTGTCTACAACAAAACGTAAATTAAGGTAGCTACTCCATCACGAGATGTTGAAGAATAGTCAAAACAGCACAGTTTATCACCATAGATTCTGTTAATTAGAAATATTTTCCTAACAAGTAAAAAGTTATGGTTAAATGTGTCTTGACTAAGACAAGGAAAATATTTAATAGCAGACTACTCTTTCAGAATACACTTCACCAAGCGTGCTTGTTTAGCTAATGATAGCTGGCCTATAAACTTATAGCCTATTTGCTGTGGGCTAGTTGCTCTATCACAGTTGTTAGGCTTCATATTCAATGACCTCATTGAGCTAGACAACATGTAAATCCACTATTCTTCATAGATTACCTAATTATAACAATCAGTCTTCAAAGTATTTTTGGTACAAAAATGCAATGTATCAACTAACTAACCTACCACTACTACGCACTAGTATAGATGCTACTAGCAACCGCAGAACTGGCAATCCTGGAGCAAACTTGCGACTCGACGCAATCACGCAAAGAAACTTTGCAAATGAATTGACGTAAGAAAGCGATACGGCTTCTGATTGGTCAGTTTTCGAGATAGGCACAAAATAGGGAACCTTTTGTAAATATGCGGCCCGGTGAAAAACCCATTTTGGGGGTCAAAAAACATCATAAAGTACAAGAACAAAACCTACACCAGATTTTATGCCTTCAGTTGTAGACTTTGGAACAAGTCGATCTGAGTACCTCAGGTGGGGCATATTCCCGAATAAGGGGCCCCCGAAGTTGGGGCAAAATACGTAAAAATAACGTCATAAGGTACAAAGATGGAACTTGTATCATCAGTTGGGGCGCGTTCCACCGAGTTCGAAAAAACTTTTCTTATGGCTCCAAGATGGGGCTTAACCTCATTTTAGGATATACGACTAGAGTTTGCAGCTTAGTTTCATTATAGTACTCTTGAAAAACATTAAACTAGTAAAAATGGTTTTATTGGTGAGCTGAAATTCCTAAGTGTTTGTGCTTGGCAGCAAAGATTTTTTGCATAGTCCTACCATAGATATCTTACATATAGATATAGTCTGAGCGTAAAATGCGAAAATGTAGGGCCGCCTGGAATAAATTGCGACCTTAACAAATTTAGTATCGTTGGAAAGCTTAATTCCTCTAGTTTAAGATTATCACTCTCCTCCAACCAGGGACCCTTGGCAAAAAAAGTTGTGGCCGTTTTTTAAGCAACACCTTGCGCCGCTAGTGGCGCAGCTAATCTAGCTATGTTTTCAGCAGAAACAGCATTACAGCATAGATATCTTAAATATAGATATGCAACTCAGCAATCGTGGAATTATCGTCACGCTCGACTGACTTTATGGACACAATCAACAATCAAGGTTGCCAGCTTGGCTAGCGTATCTATGGTAGGCTATTATTGTACGGTTTGGGCTTGGCGAGTGGTGGCTTTTGAGCTCCTTTGGAATATTTTTGATGGCGTATATTTCAAGTTTTTACAGAATAGCCTACTATGAAAAATCAAGACAATAATCTTTCTTCACGTAGGTTATGCAACTTCTGTTTCATGATCGTTGGAAATATCATTTAAGCTTATTTCCAGTGACTCATTAAAGCTTGTTGTAGGCAGTTTACAAACCTGAGATAGAGGGGCGCCGGAACGATTTTAGGGTGAGATATACGGTAGAGATAATTGTCAAACATTTTCAGGGGTTGTCGAGGATTTTCAGGGGTTGTCAGGCATTGTAGAGTAGCTACTTTCAGGCATTGTTGGGATTTCCAGGCATTGTCGATCAATATCAGTGGTTGACAGGTTTGGTAGTCATTATGGAACATTTTCAGGCATTGCCGAACATTTTCAGGAATTGTCGAACATTTTCAGGGGTTGTCGAGCATTTTCAGGGGTTGTCAGGCATTGTAGAGTAGCTACTTTCAGGCATTGTCGGTAATTTCAAGGCATTGTCTAGGATTTCCAGGCATTGTCGATCAATATCAATGGTTGACAGGCTTGTCAACCATTATCAGTCATTGTCGGAAATTTTCAAGAATTGTCGAATATTTTTAAGTGTCAGGGGCTCTCAGGCATTATAAAGTACTTTAGATTCTTTCTGGCAGGCATTGTCGGCAGTGGCGTAGCTAGGGAATGTGCCGCCCGAGGTGGATTCAGATTTTGCCGCCCCTTCAAGAAAAAGCATGTGAAAACAGGCCCGGATTTAGGGGGGGCAGAGGGTGCAGGTACCCCGGAACCCCCGACTTTTAAAGGGCCCCCCTACGTGAAAAAAATGTGATTTTTTACTATTAGCTTTTGTGGTTTCTGCAAAATGCTGTGCAGTGCTGGATTGATGCTACTGTAGACGTCGAGGGGGTGTTTCGCGCCGTAGGCGAATTTTTTTGCACGGGGGCCCCTGATCTAAAAGTGCCCGGGCCCCCCATTAGCTAAATCCGGCCCTGTGTGAAAATGAAATGCGTTTTTTATCAGATTATAATCAAAATCAAAAATCGTAGTCTGAAAGTGCCGCCCCCAGACGTGCCGCCCGGGGCGGTCCTCCCCTTCTTCCCCCCCTAGCTACGCCACTGATTGTCGGACATCTTCAGGCATTGTCTAGGATTTTCAGGCATTGTCGAACATATTCAGTGGTTGATAGGTTTGTTTGGCGTTGTCGAACGTTTTCTTGGGTTGTCGATCATTACCAGGTTTTGACAGGTTTGTCAGGCATTGTCGATACTTATGATAGCCAGGTCATTTAAACGCTGCTGTGTTTGTGTATACCGTAAATACGTTTACAACCTACGCAAAATAGAAAGGGATCATTCTGCTGCGCATGCAAAGCTGGGAATAAAAATGCATGAAAATGTTCGACAATGCCTGACAAACGTGTCAAAAACCAATAATGATCGACAATGCCTGGAAATCTTAGACAATGCTAGGAAATGCCCAACAATGCCTGAAAGTAGCTTAATTTAGAATGCCTGACTACCCCTGAAAATGCTGGACAACCCCTGAAAATGTTCGACAATGCCTGACAAACCCGTCAACCACTAATAATGATCAACAATGCCTGGAAATTCCCAACAATGCCTGAAAGTAGCTACTCTACAATGCCTGACAACCCCTGAAAATGCTCGACAATCCCTGAAAATGTTCGACAATGCCTGAAAATGTTCCATAATGACTACCAAACCTGTCAAACACTGATATTGATCGACAATGACTGCAAATCCTAGATAATGCCTAGAAATTCCCAACAATGCCTGAAAGTAGCTACTCTACAATGCCTGACAACCCCTGAAAATGCTCGACAATTCCTGAACATGTTCGACAATGCCTGAAAATGTTCCATAATGACTACCAAACCTGTCAAACACTGATATTGATCGACAATGCCTGGAAATCCTAGACAATGCCTGGAAATTCCCAACAATGCCTGAAAGTAGCTACTCTACAATGCCTGACAACCCCTGAAAATGCTCGACAACCCCTGAGTATGTTCGATAATGCCTGAAAATGTTCGACAATGCCTCACAAGCCTGTCAACCACTGATAATGATCGACAATGCCTGGAAATCTTACACAATGCCTAGAAATTCCCAACAATGCCTGAAAGTAGTTAGCCTACTCTACAATACCTGAAACCCCTGAAAATGTTCGACAACTCCTGAAAATGCTCCACAACCCCCCAAAAAGCCGACAGTGCCCGACAATGCCTGACAATGCCCGACAATGCCTACAATGCCTGACAAAGGGTATTTAGAGGTACCCTCTGTGACTGTGATTTGTTTTCAATCGCCAGAATCTCCATAAAGCAGTCCATGCGGAACGAGAATGTGACGTCATCACAAGCAATCCATACGTCAACTTGAAAACGAAGAAAGTTTTATTTAAACAAAAACCAAAAAAATATATTAAAAATAAAGTTGTTTTGCTGTGCCAAGTTTGAAGTCAATGCATACAGCCATAGCTACGCTGTTAGCCTTCAAACATCGTTACGCACCACTGAGTTGCATATCTATATCTATGATTACAGCAAGCCGTGTAAAATTCTGGCAGTCGAAGTTAATATGCAACTCGGCAATCGTGGAATTATCGTCACGCTCGACTGACTTTATGGACACAATCAACAATCAAGGTTGCCAGTTTGGCTAGCGTATCTATGATAGGCTAATATTGTACGGTTTGGGCTTGGCGAGTGGTGGCTTTTGAGCTCCTTTGGAATATTTTGTTTGGCGTATATTTCAAGTTTTCACAGAATAGCCTACTATGAAAAATCAAGACAATAATCTTTCTTCACGTAGGTTATGCAACTTCTGCTTCATGATCGTTGGAACTATCATTTAAGCTTATTTCCAGTGACTCATTAAAGCTTGTTGTAGGCAGTTTACAAACCTGAGATAGAGGGGCGCCGGAACAATTTTAGGACGAGAGTTTTAGGATGAGATATAGCGATAATGCTGGGCAACTCGTTCGTTTTCCCGCTATTACCCATGAAAGTCGAAATGTGAGACAGATGAATAATTGCAATAGCTTGAACAAGAAACGAAAGGTAAATTTCACATTCATAGCATCACAATCTGCTGCAAAGTATAAAATGTGTCCACGGGATAATTTGTGTGGGCCTACTGTAGGCTATAGGCCCTATAATTTGGCTAAAAGTGAATACCAGAAGTTGTTAGCCTAGGCTATATATTGCAAAATTTACAGTAGCTTACATGGCCTTAAAAGGGCACCATTGCCCCCCATCCAGAGAAAATTTGAGGGCAGGGGGCATCCTCCCCCCTGCTGAGACAGCTTCATTAGCATCACGGATCCAACCGCCAAACCAAGACAATTTTAATGTTTGGTACACACCATAACTAGGCTACCAAATGCTATAGCACAGCTTTCGGTAGCCAGCAGTAACTTTCATTTTGGTAACATTCAGTAGATTAATTAAATAAAACTTCAGCTTGTCCTGGAACTACAGCTCCAAAAAAGGTCTTTACCCACTTATCAATGGTTGACAGGCTTGTTGCTAGGCATTGTCGGAAGTTTTCAAGCATTTTCAGGGGTTGTCAGGCATTGTAGAGTAGCTACTTTCAAGCATTGTTTAGGATTTCCAGGCATTGTCGATCATTATCAGTGGTTGACGGGGTTGTTAGGCATTATAGAACATTTTCAGGCATTGCCAAACATTTTCAGAGGTTGTCAAGGATTTTCAGGGGTTGTCAGGCATTGTAGAGTAGCTACTTTCAGGCATTGTTGGGAATTTCCAGGCATTGTCTAGAATTTCCAGGCATTGTCGATCAATATCAGTGTTTGACAGGTTTGGTAGTCATTATGGAACATTTTCAGGCATTGTCGAACATTTTCACGGATTGTCAAACATTTTCAGGGGTTGTCGAGCATTTTCAGGGGTTTCAGGTTCCATAATGACTACCAAACCTGTCAAACACTGATATTGATCGACAATGCCTGAAAATCCTAGATAATGCCTAGAAATTTCTAACAATGCCTGAAAGTAGCTACTCTACAATGCCTGACAACCCCTGAAAATGCTCGACAATCTCTGAAATCCCTGGGCCCCCCCAGCGCGACATGTCGCGTGATATCTCACCAATCACAAGCAAAATTTGCGATGCGCGTTCTTACAAAGGATAAATTAGGTTAAAGTAGGCTATTAACACTACATTATTTCACAAACAATGCACTATTGTAAATATAACTTTAAATTCACAGATACACACTAGTTATACACAAAGATAAAATGCTAAAACACTACATAGTGTAAATATAGCCTCAATAGCGTTGTCAGATATGGAATTCTGCTCTAATTCGAGGAAAAGTTTATAGCTGTTGAAAATAAAAACTGGTATTTTGGATATTTTTTTAGTCCTGGGCAAAGATCAAAACCCTAACCTTTCCTAACTCTAACCCTTCCTAACTCTGGCAACACCTGATTGTAACCATGGCAACAAGTGGGTAAAATAAGCCATTTCGAAGATAAAAATTGCAATACTATCCGACATGGCTGACATAGCACTCAAGCACTGCATATGTGTGCTTACAGCTTTACATTAACATACAATACCATTTGTGACCTTCAAATCTGCAGAGACTACGGCAGCAAACTTAGGATGAATGCATTGCTATTGTTCATGACATTAAGAAATACCAACTTCAATGTAAGAAATACCAACTTCATATAAGAAATACCAACTTCAAAATATTAAAAAATTTTTATGCAAAATTGAATTTAACACGCAAATTTAAACATTTTATTGGCCCACTGAACGCAAAAAAATGAAAATATTGTTGTTCTAAAAAAGGGCATACCCATTACCCATGAGGGAGCCCATTCAAAATACAAAACTAATATTCATTTAAAAACAATATTTTATGCAAAATCGACCTAAGCACGCAAATTGAAACATTTTGTCGGGCCCACCTAAACTCAAAAAATTGAAAATTCTGTAATTTTAAAAAAGGGCATAGCCTAGGCTACCCATAAGGGGGCCCCATTTGACATACGGAACTAATATAAAAACAATATTTTATGCAAAATCGTTGAAATCAATCTTTTTATCTCGTGAATTTAGACATTTTGTCGGGCCCCCTTGAACTCACCGGGCCCCGGTGCAATGCACCGGTTGTCCTCCCCTCTTGTGGGTGTTCCCGACAACTATTCACCAAATCAAACGTCATATAAAAACCGATATGGTCTATTGAATCTTATCGTATCACGTCATGGAATTTTTCCTAAAAAATGATGCAATCTTGGCTCATTGTTCCTGGACTGATAAAATATTGCATCAGCCGCTTTGAACACCTGTTTGAATGACTTCATAATTGTCTTTCATTATTGCGTCACAGTACTGCGTACGTGAGTTTGAGATATTGCTATCTATTCTGGTCATTCGTAAAATTGTTTGTTGGAAGTCAGTCGCATATTTAACTGTTTGCTTGGTGCTTGCTAGCTGGACAAATTTTCCGTCTTTTATCTAAGTAATCTGTTCTGTAGTGACAAGTTTTAGTGGTGTACGGCGTTGCATCCAATTTCGACAGCCAGGTGGATAATTTTACAGAAATACAAATTTGAATAGACGTTTCGAAGGAGTGTTTCTTTTTCGGTCATTACATGCAGACAAACGGATTCGGGAATCTTATGTTACAATTTTCCCACGAAGAGATTATGGTTTACCGCTGTGACCAGTGGGCCCTGTTTAGAGGTACCCTCTGTGACTGTGATTTGTTTTCAATCGCCAGAATCTCCATAAAGCAGTCCATGCGGAACGAGAATGTGACGTCATCACAAGCAATCCATACGTCAACTTGAAAACGAAGAAAGTTTTATTTAAACAAAATCCAAAAAAATATATGAAAAATAAAGTTGTTTTGCTGTGCCAAGTTTGAAGTCAATGCATACAGCCATAGCTACGCTGTTAGCCTTCAAACATCGTTACGCACCACTGAGTTGCATATCTATACTATATGTAAGATATCTATGGTCCTACGTTGTTTTGCTTTCTTATTCATTCTCTGGCATGTTTGTGGCAGTAGACCTGACAAACATTGAATTAATGCAATTTAATACATGACATAATGTAGATGAGTTAATTTATTTTTCCTTTTATGGAAGTTAGCTAGCCTACGATGTTAGTATACTGGTACGGTACGCGTAGCCGTATTTGTAAAACCTACTGTTAGACGGCACCATAAGCAAAATTGACCAATCAGAAAGCAGCAAGCGATTCACACTTCTCCCAGGAGGAGAAAATTTCTCCGAGAAAGAGTGATCTTTGTGCTTTCAGTAGAGTTGCCAGGTGCACAATTTACGCAAGGTATTATTGTGAAGTTGTAGATAATGCTATGCAGTTGTATGATGTGGAAGCATCATAAGTCAGTTTTAATTATTGTTTACGAGTTTTTCGAATGCAGCTCATTAGGCTGAAATGAAACGAATCAGACCTCTTTCTGAAGAATATACTTTCAAATAAATCCAAAACAACAAATTTTGCTTCGATTGGCATGGTTTTTGTTTGGAACAATGCTACTGTTTAGTTATTGATGAATCATAATTTTGGAATTCTTGGCCTAATTTGAACTTGCAAGTATTAAGCTAAAATAATTTATCGCAATATATCTGAGAATTTGAAGAATACCTGGCAACCGTGGATGAAGTGTGAAACACTTAAAATTAGGCCTATTATTTGGCTGCCCATCAACACTTTGTTTTAAAACTCATGTTAGTCCTGACTTTTGCATCTTTCATTACATTTAAATGTGATTTGGGCTAAAAGTTAGGACTTTAGCACTACACTGCTTTTGCCAAACTTTTCATCAATCTTTCCTCTACCCAATAATTTTTTGTTTTAAGTTACGCATCATGATTTTGTTGGTGCGTATCGACAAGAGGTCAATTTCTTTTTATCTCAAAAAGTAGTAGCCAAAACTTGTTTTAGTGTTCATAAACAAATAGCCCGCCCGAGAAAACATGGAGGATTGGAGGTAGAGCTAAAAATTATCCAAATATGTTGAGCGGTTCTTGAAATATTGCCGTTTTTCTATTGCTCTTTATCTATGAAGCCACCTAGTGGCTAATATTATTTCACTTATAACTCGAGCACCGCCTGTGTGATTTTCATCAAGTTTGCACCAAATGCACATCAACTGGAACAACCTCTTGACGTTGTAAAGAGAAAAAAAAAACGTTAAAAAACAAAAAAAAACGAGCTCGTTTTTTTTTAAAACAAAAAAAAAACGTTTTTTTACATCTCTAAATACGACCCCCAAATTCAAGGTTGTAGCCTATTTGGATGAAAACAAGTGTTTGCAAAACGTCAAAATTTTTTTTGCTTCAGCTGAGGATTTTTCCTAGCACAAAGACTGATACCGGGTGTATAAGTCATAATTCCATAATAAGCAACTGCGCTATAATTTAATATTTCACCAGTTGAAGACTGTAGTGTACAGTAGCATACAATGTGATAATGATTCGGAGGTCACTGGCAGCTGATGTTGTAGATCTTCAACCATATAGAAAGCGGAAACGGATGACAGAGCTCGTTTTTTTTTTGGCTCTTGAGGATGAAAAGAGAATTCAAACGCACAAGGCTTTGCAAAACTTTCCTACGATTGATTCATTGTGGATGGTATCCCTTGCCTTGGGTATTCCAAGGACTCCTATGTGGGTCGGATGGAATGCAAAAGTATTCGAAGATAACTTCCCAAGACAAAATATCTCGTACCTTCCGCAGATCAACCAGTCTCCCACCAGTCTGCAAGTGGTTGCTGAAACAGCGAGAAAATCTTTGCAGATAGCGGATGAATGCCAGCCAGAGTACATGTGTGTTACTTACGATCTGGCCATTGCAAAACATGCCCTCACCATTCAAGAGCAAGAAAGTCCAAAATATGACTGTTTGTTCATATTACTGGGTGGTTTCCACATTTGCATGGCGTTCTTTAAAGCTATGGGTCAGTACTTGGATGGTTCAGGTGGTCCATACATCCTAACAGAAGCTGGTATTCTTGCCGAAGGATCTCTTAACGGGTTTCTGCGTGGTACTCATCATAATAGGTGCAAACGAATACACGTTCTTTTCGGAGCAGCATTAGAAATCTTGCATTTTAATCAATTCTTGTTACAGCAATGCCCTGCTCCTGAAAATATGGACGAAGAACTACGTCTTTTATGTATTTGTCCATCCCAGTCAACGATTGGCTTTTTGGATGACGATGTTAACGACTTTTGAGTTCCTACCATGAATTTTCAAGGAAAACCGAAACAGGAGAAATTGGCAAGACTGCCCAGTACTGGTATGGATACTTAAAACTTGTCAAGACGTACCTCCTCTTTGCTCGGAGTATTCATTCTGCAAATCATTAGTTGTTTGTGCGCTGCATAGGAGAGATGTCAAGCGTGTTCTTTATTTTCAACCAACCAAATTATACAAGATGGATTTTGCGACTGCAGGATAACATGCAAAAATGGAAGAAACTCACCCTGAAATAAGTGATCTGTTTGAACAAAGCATCTTGTCCGTAAAAAGAACTGAAAAAAACTTCTGTGGATGTGCTGTTGATCAAAATTTGGAGAAAACAATCAATGCAGAATCCGCCAATCGACTCACTGGGATTACGTCTTTCACCAATTCAATTGGTTCCAGGCAGAGATTGGCACTTACTCACTTTATGCGCCGATCGATCCTTCACCACTTCTATGAAGATCTGGGGATGACATCAGCAGAGGAAGCATCATTTGACCTTCGTCCTTCAAGCATCGATAGAGATCGCAGACATTTGGATAAACTAATGCAAAAAATAAGCAGTAGGCCTACATTTTAAGCTTCGATGTATTCTTTCTTTTCAATATTAGCACAGGACCTAGTCAGCAAGGGTTCGTGGGGCCCACGTGGGATTTCCATGGGCATTCTGGGCTAAGTGGGCTTGTGGGATTAAGGTGGGTTTATCTGATGTTTCCGATTAGGCCCCAAGTGCGCGGCCTACTTCATATTTTTTTTCTTTACAACCGATTCCCGACATCTTTTATTAAATTTATCTTAATAATGTTGTCATATCATGAAAATGTATCGGGAATTTATTTTCATTTCTTGAAATAAACTTTCTGGGCTTTCTGGGGGCATGAAGTGGGCTACCCACCATGATGAAAAATTATAAAATATACGTTCGCACCGGTACATTATGCTATATTAAAGTGCAATAGTCATAAAGATTGAATATATACAACGATACAATGCGACGGCGGTTTACATTTTAATAATGGTTTTATGGTGGGCTGCCCACCCATTAGACGTAGGTGGGCTGCCCACTTGGGACATTTCTGCAAACCGTGGACACATAGGTACTGGGGCCCACGCAATACAATGTGGGTAACCCATATGCAGCCCAAGTGGACCCCACAAACCTTTGCTGACTGGGCCATGGTCTGCCCATAAAAAATGTGGGCAGCCCATGGTCTGCCCATAAAAAATGTGGGCAGCCTATGTTCTGCCCATAAAAAATGTGGGCAGCCCATGGTCTGCCCATAAACAAAGTGGGCAGCCCATGGTCTGGCCATAAACAAAGTGGAAAGCCCATCAATATTTCATGCTTAGCCCATGATCAATAATTTTATGTGGCTAAATTTATTAAAATGCATTTATATGATCACGCATTTGAAGATTGGAAGTTTTATATTCCACCTTGTCATTTAGCAACACATTCTGCAAGAAAGCCCATATTGGGCACATATGGCAAAAACACAAAAATCCACATAGAACCCACATGCCCACAAGCCCATTAAAATAGTATATGGGGCCCATATGGGCTTGCTGGCTGGGTGGGCTACCCACATTTTTCATGGGCAGACCATGGGCTGCCCACATTTTTTATGGGCAGACCATGGGCTGCCCACATTTTTTATGGGCAGACCATGGACTGCCCACATTTTTTATCGGCAGACCATGGGCTACCCACACAGTGATTCAAAGGTTTGTGGGCAACCCATACTAATATGATATACACCTCGATCAGCATTAGTCTAGACTTTGAGATTTTTTAGTTGTCTCAAACGACTTTTATTGATCTTTTAAACAAACACAAAATGAAATTGAACAAGCAAAATTACTGGGAGCACCTTGCTATGCATTGCGCAAAGCTCACTGCTTGCAATTGGAGCACTTTGGTAAAGTTGGCAGTAGTACTTTTTTTGGTGCTTACGTACCACAAATAGGAAAGGCGTCCGTGACAAAACGGATTGCGGCTACAACCTTCCTGCTAAAGAAGACATCAAAGTAGGTTGTATGGCATATGCGGACGACATCTGTCTCGTTTCTTCCGATCGCGAGCAGATGATCTCCCTCTTATCTACTACTGATCTCTTCTCTTCCTGGTCCGGGTTACGGTTCAACCCACGCAAGTGTGGCACCTTATCCTATAGGAAAGCGTCGGCGTCCCGTCTGCGGATCGACCCGGAACCTTTCTCCCTAGCCGGGGAGGAAATCCGAGTCATCCCCAAAGGCGAAACGTACAAATATCTTGGCGCTCGAACCGGTTACGCCTCGGATGCGTCCCTTACCCAACCTTTCATCTCCACCCTGGAGAAACACATTTCCTCTTTAATGAAATCTTTCCTTACTCCAAGCCAGAAACTTCTGGCACTTAATTCTATCATTCTTCCGTCCGCGTCATACCATCTGCGAGTGCGGCGCTTCAGACAGTATGAGCTTCTGAAGCTCGATCGACTGGTATTGCAGTGTTTGAAGGTGGCGTGGCGTCTTCCCAGGTGGGCGTGCAGCGCTTTCTTTTACTATAAGCCTGCATTGGGGGGCTTTAGTGTGTCGAACCTGTGTCGCGAAAGCGACACGCTTTCGATAGCCCAGGCCTTCAAGATGCTGACGTCTCCTGACGACCGTGTCTCTGCCATCGCTTTCGGGCAGCTTAGGCGTTGTGCCAGTCTGAGGTTCGGCACTCCAGATCCTACCCCATGCCAGCTAGCCAGTTACTTGAATAAGGACCCCCCCCTGAAGGTGCCCGTTCTCGACCGTGCCCAACAGGCGAAAGCTTGTGGGGCCGCGTCCCGGCGGCTACCCGTCGTCTAAATGTACGTTGGTCCGCACGCCCAGATGGCGGTCTCGAGTTGACCGCGGGGAGCTCCAAAATCACCCCTCCCCTAAGAAAAAAAGTGGTTTCGACCCTCCACCAACACAATGACTTGTGGTGGAGGAGACACACTGGGAATCCAAACCTGACCAAGGCAAGACGGTCAGTGCCCACTGTCTGTCCGGATTTTTGAATTCTTGGACTCGGCGACCGGAGCTCCTGGATCACGCGAACCGTGCATTTGCTTATAAAGCCCGCCTAAACTTACTTCCCTTGAAATCAAAACCAAGCCATGGCCACCCATATAAACCTGCCATTATGTCGCGCGTGTGGGAAAGCGGAAGAGACTCTCCCTCATATATTGAACCACTGCCCTACCGTGATGCCTGTTGTCACGGAACGACACAATTCAGTATTGTGGGAGATCGTGAAGCATGTACCTGCCGAATGGCAACCCTTGCTTACCATAGATAGTACGGTTCCACAACACGTGGAAGCGGGCGGTGCTGATCTGCGCCCTGACATTGTCCTGCAACGCCCTGACGGTGTCACGGTTGTATGTGACGTCACTTGCCCGTTCGACTACGGCGCGGATTCCCTTCGAAAAGCCGCCGACAGGAAACACGACAAGTACGGCGAGTTATGTGTAAACATATTGGAAGACAGGAAGCGCCCTTGCAGGGACGTCCTGTCACTTCCGATCGTCGTAGGCTCCCTCGGGAGCTATGCTCCGTTGAGCTCTCGGGCTTTGGTGGCCTTGGGTGTTCCTGCTCGTGGGGTAGCAGAGGTGGCTAGAAAAGTGGCCTCCCTCTCAATCGAAGGTTCCCTCCGTGTCTGGAAAGCTTGGAACGCCGGGCTCACTCGTGGAGGGGCTACGTGATAGAAAAGACGATTCCAGCGATCAGAAGCTCAATTCCCCAACAGCAGAAGCTCTGCAGTAAGCATCCGAGCGCGCAAGACAGCAAACCTCAAAACCCGCCAGTAATTGTGTGACTTCATAGTATGTTAAATCCATTGTTTCATTATCAATTTACCTGTAAACAATTGTCGTTTCATCAGCATGCTGCAGCTCAATGAAGAATACAATCATCATCAATAAAATAAAATAGCAATACATGAATTAAGTATATATTGCATATCGTGAATGGACTCATATCATCTATCAATGACGTAATATCATTAACAACACTGGATCTGTATTTTCATATTTCAATATTTTAGATTATCACACACTACCTTCTCCCGATATGCTGCTCTTTCCCGCTCGGATCCACCTCGCGTTGCTTTTAACTCATCGATAAACATGATTTCCCGATCAACTCGATGCAACCTCCAAAGTTTCATCCCACTATTCTATATTTTTCCTGGTAACGTAGCCTAGTCATATCTACGCTTTGATCGCTAGTCCCCCCGACCCATCTGGGCGAACCTGCCTCAACGTCTGGCCAGTGCACATCCGCGCTCGTTGGTTCAACGTCAACACTTTTTCGGTAGGTAAAGCATACAATATATTCCCACTTACCATATTTTTTTTTACACCAATTATTTGAGCCTTTGCTCCAGATTTTATATAATTTTCGTCTCCCACGAGTATTCAAATCGTCCTTGTAGCTAAGCTTCTCTTCCTCGTGGGAGACCCCAAAGTTTATCCGTTCTGCCTACGGGCAGACCGGGTATAGGAGTCAAACGTACGTGATGGAGACGAGGGCGCTGCCTAGCTTTATAAACCTCTGTCGCCCGGCCCGTCGTGAGCTGACCTTTTTGCGTTTGCAGAAAGCAAAGCCCGTCTCCCTGGCCCGTTCCGCCATTCTAACTTTTGCGGACGAGTCGCACAAAATTCTCGATCCACACTTTCCTTCCACAGGTACCTAGACTCCCCAGCCTGGCCCCCGCGACCTAAGCTGGTGGACTTCCCTTCCGGGTGCATCGCCACCCCATAATCACGGCGCTCCCGCCTCCACAGGGCGTGGAAGGCCGGTTCTTTAAAGTCTCTGACCTGGCTATGTTTATTGTGTTCTTCTCGCCGTGTCAATTATTTTGTACTCGTGCGTCGTTGATCAAAATAAAACAGTTCATCATCTAAACGGCGTGCACTGTCTGCAGTTGACGCTCTTGGCTTACTCCGATTGAGCACTTTACTGGGGGCACCTTGCTATGCATTGCGCAAAGTTCACTGCTTGCAGTTTGAGCACTTTGGTATCTGTCTACAGTTATACACCTGATATACATATGGGCAGTCTGTATTAGATTTATGGGTTACATATGAGCATTGAGCAGCCCATATTAGATTTGTGGGTTGAGTGTGAGCAACCCACATGAAACCCATAAATGAATATGGGCAGCCTATATGGGGGCAATGTGATGCCCGCAGACACAATGTTTATGGGTCCCATATGGGCTGCTCACATGGGGCCCGTACATCAGCCCATATGGGTCCCCATGTGGGGCCCATATGGGCTTGCTGGCTGGGTAATGATTAGCCGCCAATCCACCCCTGCGTACGATATCTATTATAGTGATGAATTTTAGTGATGAATTTTAACCTAATAAGCAAATGTTATGCTGTGTTGATATTATATCTTACATGCTTTGTTAATTTTCCAAAATATTTGCAGACGTTTTGAAATATCTACGAGAGACACTTGGTTTTATACCTTATGATGTTAATTTTGTGAATTTTAGGGGTTATACTCCCAAAATGAGGTTAAGCCCCACCTTGGGGCCATAAGAAAAGTTGTTTCGAACTCAGTGAAACATGCCCCAACTGATGAAAGAAGTTCCATTTTTGTACCTTATGATGTTATTTTTACGTATTTTGCCCCAACTTCGGGGGCCCCCCAGCCAGCAAGCCCATATGGGCCCCATATTCTATTTTAATGGGCTTGTGGGCATGTGGGTTTTATGTGGGTTTTTTTGTTTTTGCCATATGCGCCCAATATGGGCTTTCTTGCAGAATGTGTTGCTAAATGACAAGGTGGAATATAAAACTTCCAATCTTCAAATGCGTGATCATATAAATGCATTTTAAGAAATTTAGCCACATAAAATTATTGATCATGGGCTAAGCATGAAATATTGATGGGCTTCCCACTTTGTTTATGGGCAGACCATGGGCTGCCCACTTTGTTTATGGGCAGACCATGGGCTGCCCACATTTTTTATGGGCAGAACATGGGCAGCCCACATTTTTTATGGGCAGATCATGGGCTACCCACATTTTTCATGGGCAGGCCATGGGCTGCCCACATTTTTTATGGGCAGACCATGGGCTACCCACATTTTTCATGGGCAGGCCATGGGCTGCCCACATTTTTTATGCGCAGACCATGGACTGCCCACATTTTTTATGGGCAGACCATGGGCTACCCACACAGTGATTCAAAGGTTTGTGGGCAACCCATACTAATATGATATACACCTCGATCAGCATTTGTCTTGACTTTGAGACTTTTTAGTTGTCTCAAACGACTTTTGTTGATCTTTTAAACAAACACAAAATGAAATTGAACAACCAAAATTACTGGGGGCACCTTGCTATGCATTGCGCAAAGCTCACTGCTTGCAGTTGGAGCACTTTGGCAAGGTTAGCAGTAGTACTATTTTTTGTGCTTACGTACCACAAATAGGAAAATGTCACATGGAGTTATATACCTACTCGTGCGTTGTTGATCAAAATAAAACAGTTCATCATCGTGTGCGCTGTCTGCAGTTGACGCTCTTGGCTTACGCCGATTGAGCACTTTACTGGGGGCACCTTGCTATGCATTGCGCAAAGTTCACTTCTTGCAGCACTTTGGCATCTGTCTGCAGTTATATACATATGGGCAGCCTGTATTAGATTTATGGGTTACACATGGGCAGCCCATATTAGATTTGTGGGTTGAGTGTGAGCAACCCACATGAAACCCATAAATGAATATGGGCAGCCTATATGGGGGCAATGTGATGCCCGCGGACACAATGTGTATGGGCCCCATATGGGCATCTCACATGGGGCCCGTACATCAGCCCATATGGGTCCCCATGTGGGGCCCATATAGGCTTGCTGGCTGGGCCTTTATTCGGGAATATGCCCCACCTGGGGCACCCAGATCGACTTTGTTCCAAAGTCTACAAGTGAAGGCATAAAATTTGGCGTAGGTTTTGTTCTTGTACTTTATGATGTTTTTTTGACCCCCAAAATGGGTTTTTCACCGGGCTGTAGCCCCCAAACGCCCCAGCAGTGAAACCTCGGATGTGGGTTTCTGAACATCCCACAGTGGGGTAAGGTTGATAAAACACTCAAACCTTTTGTTCCTTATGATGTTACAAATAGGTCACGGGCTGCCGGACTAATACCACCACGGCCCCAGAGTATATTACCAGACATGCGGGGGCGCCGGAACGATTTTTGACTGGGGGGCAAGATTACAAAAAAGGGCACTTTTGTTTACTAAAAGGCCAATTTTTTTCAAGTTTTAAGATAAGATATAGCGATAATGCTAAGCTATCAGCTCACTATGTAGGCTATTGAGTAATGATAGCCTACAAGTGTCCGGTATACAAAAAAGGGCATCATGCTATGTCATAATGATATAACCTACTGTTAAGCTTTAAAGCAGCCTGCGGCCATGGCCGCTAAGTAATGCTTGAATGACCGCCGGTGCTACCCCCTCAATCGGCCAAGTTTGGCCGCCGGTCTCTTCTAGCCAATTATTTAATTTCGCAATAGAATGATCGTAGATTAACGGTCGAAAATATGTAGTATCAAAGAGTGACGCAAAATTAGGTCAGCGCGTCATAATCGCCACTGTTGCATTGTGCGGAAATATTTGTTATTGATGGAATATATCCATCTGCGATCACCAGCGTTGTAAGTCTTGTTTGTAATTCCCAACGTTTATTTTAACAAAGTCTTAATCCGAAGTGCTAATTTACATCGGCTGGAAATATTGTCGTTTTTATGTCGATTCGATGTTGTCGGACATTGAATCGTTGTTAAAAAAGAGAACTAGGTTAGTTGACATCCGAGGGGAAAACATTTTTTGATCATAAGTTATTTTGCAAAAATTATGCTTCTTTTAGTAATGTCCTTCACATCATTGAAATACTTATTTTATTACCTTGCCGTCATCATCAACACAATCATGTCGAACGTTGTTTTTCGTTGCTAAAAAGAATTCTAGAGGAGTGGCGAACTTCCTTAAAACCAGCCACATTGGAGACACTCGTGCGAGTGTCGTTAGATGGTCCCGCAGTACTGGATTACAATCCCGATAAAGCAGTTATTGCGTGGTGCAACGATTCTATTGTAGGACGTCGCCCAGGCTCAGACTTCAACAACGCTAAGTGATCATTTTAGCATTGTTGCAAGTTTAATTTTATTTACTTGTGCTATCGTTATTTTGGCCTCCAAGCACGCAGATTTGGCCGCCGAGAAGGAGCTCCCGGTAGGCCACGATAGCTGCCGAAAAAAAAACGAGTTTTAAGGCCTTTTTTACTGTGTTGCAGTTGCAAAATTTTGTGCCGTAAATACTATCTTGAGGCAAAAATGAAAGATTATAAATAGGCTAAAAGCGAATAGCAGAAATTGTTATATTGCAAAAGGTGCAGTAGCTTACATGACTTTGAAAGGGCACCATTGCCCCCTCTGCCCCCCCATCTGCAAAAAAATTGAGGGCAGGGGGGGCATCCGCCCCCCCTGCCCTCCGGCTTCCGGCGCCCCTGCAGACATGCACAAATATTACAGTCGTGTTTGATGACGAATTGGGAGAAGAGAGACATTTTATGGATGCGTTTGCATCACTTTGATTGAAATGTGTTTACATTTTATTAGAACAACTGTTAATGTCGTTTTTACATCTTTACAGCTGGTTTAACCCTAGCAAGACCGGGATTTTTTGGCACTCCAGGACTGGGGAGACACAGTGTTTTGTAACAAAATACCCTATGAAATAGCAATTTAACTAAAACCTTCTTCACTACGTCCTAGATAGCTTTTATGTGTTGCTTACATATCCTTGCTTATAAAAGAAAAATCTTTTATTTTGGTAAAATCTCTCCCGTTATCTCCGTCTCGGTCCACTTTTACCCCCTTAAACGTGTGATAAATACCTCCTAATTAGGTTATGTTTTATATTTTTGCTTTCCGATTGTTAGTTTGCTTTGCTGATAGTAGTATCCAATTTATGGTGTTGTATTCTGTTAGGAAGGTAACGTATTTTAGCTTATAATTGAATTATAATATTGAGCAAATTAGTGTTTTACCCCCCCGGCACGTTTTGGTCTTAACTTTTTTCCCCAAGGTAAAAAATATGACAAAACCCATCATTGAAAAGTTGATAAAAATTATTTTTCCAATGGTAGGCTATATAATTCGTCTTTATAAGAATTTTTTCTAGGTTGACCAAAAATTCTACAGGACTAATATCGTCAGACTAATAAAATAATGGCGTAACTCACTTTTTGACGAAATTGAGATATTAGTGTTTTTTAGGTCCCTAAAATATAGCGCATCTGCCACATAATTTTCTAAGGCCTACGTTAACGAGAAAGTGGTATTTTCGTAAAAATGTCAAATGGCCTAACTCAAACGCATGACTTAGGCCATTTTAAAAATCTTTTTAATTGTTGGCTGAAAGTAAAGCTTTCCGCCAACAGAGCAGATGGTCAGAAGACGACGATATAAATTGTACAGAAATTGAGCTTCCACTTCATCACAAGTTTAGACGATTAATTTAGCACAAAATAATTATGTTTTTTTCTATTCTATGTATCGTAATCTTGGCCATTTTCAAGTAACTACCCTACTTAAATCAATCTGTTTTTTTTCTGTTCCTTCGAGAAGCTTCATTTTCCTAGCACTCTGGTAGTGCGACTTATCACCTCACACTGTGATACAGGTCAGATCTTCTCCATGCACCGTTTCTCGGAGTCTTCTTGCACCCATGGCAGGTTTTTGGAGAAGGCCATTGTTGGATACTTAATTAATTCTCAGATTAATATCACACTTAGCAACTTTATAAACTCATTGCTGGTTCATCGCCATCATTCTTGAGTTTCACTGACATGGGAGGAGAATATAGGAAAAGATAAATTTCAATACGTTTGAATTGACTTTTAAGTGTAGGTAAATGTGTTAAAATGGGAAATGAGAAAAATCACTTTTTGGCGAAATTTCTCATTGACTTGCCTACTGTAGATTCCCATTAGGCCTACATGTAGTGTCCATTACTGTAGCCTACATGCCCATGACTGCAGAAAGATCACAACGTACAGAAAGGAGAAATTCTTGTACCGTGGAATTACCATAATCCAACTTCATCGACAATACAAAGAGCTTGCTGAATCATTAGGAATATGATCATTGAGCACAGCCTATTTTAGTGAAGTATTTCATAATGAGAACTTCTCCGTCTTCATTGTCGGCTCCAGTTCGTGTCCGAGTATTGGTTGGTCTTCAAATTGAATTTGGCTTTGGATGGTGATGTCGTATGTGGCTTTGGAGGCTCAGTCTATGATGGAAAAGACGTGGGCAAAAGGCACTGGGAGACGATCATCATAGATTTACCGCCAATGTGTGAAACCTGGCTGGAGGCTTCCAACTCTACCAAGCCTGTCCCCGTTACCCGTGATATCATCGCCATTGGGCTTTGTTTGATCCAAGTCCAAATTGAGACAAAGGCCATTCGCTTGTATGGTTGTTTAAGGTGGTCGTAACTACGCGAGGGCTACGCACACACTCTTGGCCAGCTCCACGTCCACTGCGGTCCAATAAGATCGAAACGTGCAGCTTCAGGGGAACTGGTTGCAACTGGCTGCCGGGTGCTCTGTTCATACCACGTAGGGATCAGTGCGACGTGTGTGTTTCATTCAAACACAGTAATATTACCAAGGAACAATACGATAACCAGATCAAGTTGAAGAATGAAGCTAGAGATGAGAAGATGAAAGACAAAGAATCCGCTAGCACAGTAAAATCCGTATGGACAATGGATTTACAGGCTGTACTTCTGTGTCCCAAAACTAAGGCAAGAAGTATGTACTATAAAACCAAGCTACAGGTACACAATTGTACACTATTCAATCTTGAATCGAAAGATGCTTATTGCTCTATTTGGAATGAAACAGAAGGTGATTTGCGCAGTGAAGTATTCGCTTTCTTGAAGTTTAATCACTTCGAACGGGTAATTTCTGGAAGCCCCGATCTGGAGGAGATAGTTATTTGGAGTGATGGGTGTGGATATTAAAATAAAAACTCTAATGTCTCTAGTGCCTACTGTGCCCTTGAATGGAAGCATGGCATCGCTATTACTCAGAAGTACCTCGTGGCTGGTCACATTCAAATGAAGTGCGATAGCATGCACAGTACTATCGAGCGAAAATTGATAAACGACATTTTTACGACGAGAGATTACGAAATTATCATCCAGAATGCCAGGATCAGACCGCATCCCAACAATGTACAGAGGATGCAATGCAACACAGTAATTTTATGAAAATCGATGGATGATGCTTGTTGAGTATCAGGCCTGGAAAGAAAGGTGGAGCTCCCACGGTTCATGATCTTAGAGGCCTGAATCATGAAAGCAGTGGAAAGGTATTGTACAAGGTCCCATTATGTGAGGCTGCACAGTGGGAGGATCTGCCACAGCGGTCACAACCAAACTTAGGTGACACTACATCGATTTCTATTTTTTCAAGCCATCTTCCAATCAAATTGAGGAAATACAATGATCTCCAATCTATGAAACATGTTATGCCAACAGGGTGCCACTCCTTTTTTGATAATTTGCCTCATTACTGATAATTTATTCAGCTTGTCTTGCCAACTCTGAACCGTTTTTGGGCGAAATATGCAGTCTAGCATGAAATATAACTCCTATCGTTAGATTGGAGTTGCTATTAGGGATTTTCCTGTTAATTCTAGTCGTATTATTACTGTTATTGTGTCACCGTTAAAAAATTCATGTTGATAAACTCAAAATATCAAATGGCCTAAGTCATGACAGTGCATTCGGAAAATGGCCTAAGTCATCCCAGCACATTATGGGATGCAAAATGAAGCAAATCAAAGTATACATGCTCATTGGACTTGTATCGACATGCTATTTTCGTTTAACTGTACAATAAATATGATAAAAACAACCGTGTAGACAGTTTTTTTCGATTATCACAAAACAAGAAAAAATGAGTTACGCCATTATTTTATTAGTCTGACGATATTAAAACACACCACACTCAAAAATCTTGACTCGTAAATGCCAAAATTGTAGAGATTTTGTCTAAAAATGTAAAATTCAAGATTTTACATGTTGGGACATTCTAAAAAAACACCGACCTAAATAGTTATTATTATTTATTTGCGTCAGACAACGCTGTCCAAAACGAAACAATAACTTAGCCTACACAAACTGCAAAGGTCACAGAGACTACTTTGGATGTCGTCAGTTTAAGTCACAGCGTTTCTTAACCGGGGGTGCTGGAAAATACTGTAGGGGGTGCTAAATGCATGCAGTATATCAAAAAAATGCCATTGTACTTTTCTACATATTTTGTCTTACTGCCAGTATCAGCAGTTGTCATATCAACGATTGCTGTTTCGAAGTAGCCTACATGAATTGCTGATATTGTAGTCATCTTCCAGTCAAGTAGGCTATGCAAATTGATCCTGAGTAGTTTGTGCGAACTTACTTGGTGGGTGCTTTGTTGTAATATTGTTGCTCACCTCTCGCTTCCAGAAACCACCATGGCAAAATACGTTCCCACAAATCACTCATATCCACAGTGGATACAGCAACCCTTCTTGGCAGACATGAGTGATGATAATAAACTAAAGAAGGAGCTGATTGACATGCAGATGAATCAGAGTTGTCGAACAAGATTTCGTCAACTTCCGCTTGCTGATTTCTGGTGTGATCAGTTGACAGCATGTCCTGCATTGGCACGAGCAGCATTATAACTGATCGTTCCATTTCCGACCACCTACCTGTGTGAAAAGGCGTTCTCCACCATGCTCCAAATCAAAACAATTGGCCGGAACCGCCTTCAACGTGGGTTGCTCTTGCTCCACTGTATGAGAGTGGCTTTGACCAACACGAAGCCTCGAATAAAGAAATTGGTCACACATAGGAGCAACAACAGAAATCGCATTGATACATGTGTAACTAGTTACCCAGCTGGGTAACTTAAGTATGCTTAAGTTTTTTCATGTTCTTTCACTATTCTCGGGTTTTCCTATTTCTTTTGTCACCAATGAATCAATGACGACAGTAGTTTTGAAGAATAAACAAAATGATCAATTTGTATATAGGCTATGTCCTTTCAATAGTGCAGGCCAAAGTTTAATGGCGACGCTGAAATTTTGACATGCTTTTTGATCACTGGCGGTATATTTTGTATTTTTTTGTCGCCTAACAAACTGTGCTGTTGTTGAGAGTTGATTCGCTTACATATGGTTATACAGTAATTGAATTTCTGTTGGTGAGTGAAAGTCAAATACCAAGTTCTAAATCAACTTCGTTAAAACAACTACACAGTTTGTTAAACAACAAGAGACTCCATTACAAAATGTATCGCCAGCAATATGAAGGCATGTCAAAATTGCAGCCTCTACTAAACTTTTGGTCGGCACTGTAGTAGCTTACTACGTGTAGTAGTCTTATGTCAACAATAGTTACTTAGTTAGGGGGTTCTAGACTGTTCAGGCCTGTTTACAGAGGTGCTTGAGTCAGAAAGTTTAAGAAACGCTGGTTAAGAGCTCACTAAATATCTAGGCCAACTGTTACAAATTTACATACAATGAGCGTTGGAAGAGTTGAAAATATTCAGAACGATAAAAACAATCAGATGACATAAAGTCTGATATAAAGCGATTTGAGGAGTGTATGCAACGGTTAATAAACGAAAACATGTTTTTCCTCAATAAAGCATCAAACGTTGTTAATTGTTATACAGTAGAATTCGCCTATAGTGACACCTGAAGGGACCGCGGAAAAAGTGTCACCATAACCGAAGTGTCACTATAGCCGAATTCTACTCAACTGTTGCGTATGCAAACGGGACTTTGCAACAGGTGTCACTATAGGCGAAGTGTCACTATAGCCAAAGTCACTGTTACAGATCCCCTTCATATCTGAGCGTTCTTGCTACTGTTAAAATTCTTTATCGATTGTCGATCGATTAATCTCGTGACGTCATCTCGCGGTCGCTTTGGAACTGTCTTTTAGATACTGACATCGCTGGAGTCAGGACGTATTTTGCTGTCTCTTAATTACTAGATAGTGGTCGTTTAAATATTTGGTAATCCCTTTCTTCAACCTCATCACTCGAATTAAGGTGGTCAACTGGTCATTGTTATTCCTTTAAGTGTTTACATCATAGGCTTGAGCCACAATTATACTGTGTTACCCATCTCCTTTGGTGATTTAACTGAGTGTGGTATTTTAGACAGTGTGGGTGTCAAGTCAGGAATAATTAGGTACAGGTTGACGACTGATCTACCAGACTATCCACTAAAATTAAGTAGGCGAGCAGCGGCGGTAACAGTCACTATAGGCGAATTCTACTGTAGCCTATTATTCATTACTTGATATTCACGGTCACTGACATGATGAGACAAATTACGGTACCGTATGCAATATTTTGAAAGAATCATTGTAAGCAACACGTAATCGTTTTATACTAGAAGATCTAAACTTGTTCCATAACTGGGGTGCGTAAAACGACATGCAATAAGAACGAAATAGCCTACAAAGTTTTTTACAGAGGGTGAGCATTTAGAAAAATGAGATTTAGCATTGTTTGCAGCGCAGTAGCCTACTGAGAGCGTAGCCTACCTGTCTTGAAATATCATTTTCATCTGAGAAAGAACTCTCAATAAATGCACCCAGATATTTTACAGAGTCTGTGAACACAATTTCAGAATTACCTAGATGTAGCAGAGGAGCTCGGGAAAGATAAAGTTTTTTTGGGGAAAATAACATAGTCTACCTAATAACTTTTTAGAATTGAAGGAAATTTCATGTTCAACTTGGCAGTTTGACAAGCGAGGGACCAATTGTGTCCATGTTACAAAGAAGTATTGAAAAATTATAATATTTATCCCTAGATGAAATACACGAGCTTAATTCTTTTTCAGTGTTGACTTTGCTGGAATATAGCAAGGAGCTGTAATGATGCTTCCACATCTCAGAAATTTCTTCAGAACCTTTTGCTCCAACAACGTTTACAGGAAGAGAACTATTTTTGCAAGTAGACTTTTTTACTTTCTGCCAAAAGGACTTTTGTGAGCTGTCCAAGTTGAGTACTGAGGCAAGTGCATTTGCTCTATGTTGTTCAGAGGCATGTTTACAACGGCGAAAGGCTTTTTTAAACTTCTATCTTTTGCTCTGCATCAACTCATACAGGTAACCATTTCGTTGCTTCCCATTTTCCACTCACATGATGTAAGTTTCTCTGGCAGTACCTTAACATCATTGTTCCAACCAGGGACAGAAAATTTGTTACATTTCTTCTTGTCAACAAACATTTTATAAGAAGCTGCTTTGAGAGTAGAAGTTATACTATTATAGAAAGAGTCTATTGAGACAACATGAGAAGCATCTGAACAATGAGAACTATTGCATTCAATAGCCTACTTTCAGTTGGCAAGAAAATTTTGGATAGATATTTTCAGATTCCAGACCAAAGACATATTTTTGCTCAGAGGAGACACAGTTCCAGTTGATTGTATTATGAGATTTGAAACTTCTTCAAGAATAGGTAGATTTGTACAAGAAAAGTACACAGAAAGTGGTCTATGATCTGAAGAGATGAAGTCATGAAATATAGTCATTTTAGAAATTGATTGATGAACAGAAAAAGAGGTTAGGCAGTGATCAATCCAAGAAGTTGAGCCATATGGCAATCACTTACATAAAATTATGTGAAAGAGTCTCTAGGGAGCAGCTCTTTATCCTACAATAGCTGTGTTTCATACTAAAAGTTTTCAAAAAATTTTCAAATGCATTTGATTCTCCAGCATTGAAATCACCTAATATACAGAGACTAGAATTGGCAAGGTTATCGCACATAAATTGTAGACTGCTTAGATATTGTAAATATGCATCTGTATTGGAGGTAGGCTACTACAATAAGGTAAATACGCATTAATGAAAGAAATTTTACAAGCGAAGTGATCAACATCTAGACCAATAATAGCCTACTAGTGGCATTTTCATTTTTGATGACAGAGGCCTTCAAGGATTTATCCCACAAGATAACAGTACCACCATGTGGTCTTCCAACTAGAAAAGCCTACCAGACCTATAGTCAATGTTAGAAATACCAAAGCCATTGTGGAAATTACTGATAGTGGATAAAGACATCAGATTTTGCTTCGAAAGCCAGGTTTCCTGTAGAAATATGATGTGATTGTGATAATCTTTGCATAACATCATGCAGGGACGAAAATAAATCCCTACAATTATAAGACACTACTTTTAAATCATTCAAATTGAACTTTTTCTGCAGTAGTTTTCTTTAGTAAAGGATCACTTTTTACTTATGTGGTAGCCTACTCGATTTCGGACGTCTCTCTCCTGAAGCGCTTTGCGCTGACGCTAGTTTAATTACTTTTTTGTTTGCCACAGTTGATTTCTGTCTTGCATAGCCTACTGAGCTGCAGTTGCTTTGTTTAGTTTAACCTTTAGTAGAAGTGTTGTTTGCTGAGTTTTGTGAGTTAACCTTATTGTGTTTTAGGTTATGCAACTTCTTAGTTAATTAAAACCAACTTTGTTTGTGTGACTAAATGTATGGTATTACAATTTAATTAACTAAGAATAGCGGCAAAGCTGAAGTCATGGATAAAGTGCTGAAACCTGCAAGGTGTGATGTCAGCCCGAATACTCAAGATGCTGCAAAATGCAATACTGTGATACAGAATTTTGTGTCGTGAATATTATTTTGAGGCAGAAATGAAAGATTATAATTAGGCTATTGCAAAATGTGCAGTAGCTTACATGACCTTAAAAGGGCACCATTGCCCCCCTGCCCCCCGCTTCTGGCACTCCTGACATATAGCCTACACCACTTTTGTGAGCATTTGATATCGGCACTAACTAGCCTACCGCATAGGCCTGTAGGCCTACAAAGTGAAAATTATATTAAATGAAAACAATTTGTAGATTTTCCAGCACTTAGTTTTATGTATTTGTGGGCTACGGTTTAACTGTTTTCTATAAAGAAGTTTTTTGTTTAAACTGCTGTTTGTCTTTGCTAGTCCTGGGGTTGATGTGCTCAGCTATTTACTATCTATGACACAGTATTAGAGCAACAACAATCAAATATAAAAACACATGTTAAGGGAAGGTTTGGTTAGTTGAGCCGGGTAACGGTTGATCCATCCGGTTTTATCGCAACGTCGTGCATGATTAGTCAACCGTTTCATACCAAAAATATGGAAAAACTTGAAGTCCATCAGCACATGTAGTTTTAGGGATTTTCTACAAGCAGAAAAATTGTGAAGCAGTTAAATGTAAAATGGTAGGTAAAAGTAGTTTTGAAAAAAATAAGAAATGTGTTATTTTTTCCTACGATGCTTCATCGTTGTCTTAATGGAAATACTGGGATAGGTGAGGGTAACTTACTCTTTGTTTTAGTAGTTCTCGTTGCTTGATTAGCCAGTTGGTTCTTGGCAATTTTTCATGAATTTTGAAAATGGCGGCGATGTTAACAGTTGAGCCACTTGCAATGTTCACGGTTGAGCCATGCCTTTATCCTAAGGAATGTAGTTTATGAGCCGATGGTCCTTACGTACTGCCCAAATTTTGCTGTACCGTACTGTAATTGATGCGTAGAACTGGTGTCCTAGCCGGGGGCGGTCCACTGCCCCCCTTAAACTTCCATAAGAGTAGTTTTTTTTGTAATGCGCCAGTTTGAGGGTAGATTTTTTTGACACTACCCCCCTTATATTTTTCTCGATTGCAACGCCACTGGTTGCTAATGTTCGTTTTCTTCACAGACCTCGCGAAATCGTTTCAGAAAGGTAAAAACACCTTCGTGCAAAGTTTCCTATTCAACGATTCTCAGTGTTTTCAGAAATATAAATTTCTGTTCGTTCAGTGTTCACTGTTCTTTCATTTTAAGACACTAGACACAATACACAGTTTAAACTTTTTTTTGATTGTTTATTTGCAAGATGTTCAAGAGACGAGTTTATTGTGTTTGATGCAGATTGAGCTCTGTTTTGGGATATCTTTTGGAAGCGAAATAATGGTGGATCAACCGTGAACAACGGGTGGCTCAACCGTGAAATTTAGGGTATCATTTGAGCCGGCTAAATTTCAATTTTAAAATGCCGATAAATGATATAAATCGGGGTCAGTCGCAAACACAAACATATTCACAAGAACCGCATAAGACTGAAATTTATCATGATGGATTCGGATTTTTGGTAAAGTTTGTCGTTAAATTTTTATTGCAGAAAAATCGATTTCTGGCTCAACTAACTAGACCTTCCCCTATGTTGTTTATGTTTTGTCATCCAACTCATGCTGTTGATGCATCAAGCAATGTAAATAATGCTGTTGGTAATGTGGTCTGTATTTTTGGCAAGGATGAAGTTTGAAGTTAGTAGGCTACCTGGGAGTCGTTTTTCTTCGGTGCTTGCGATTTGAGTAGCTGCTTCATTATTAACTCCCACCCCAGCCTCTACGCTGGCCACTTTAACTGCCACCACACTGACTGGGGCTCCAACTCCATCACAGTGATGTACGCGCATACAAAAAATATTGACGCCGTCAGCGTAAACGCAAACGTTCGAAAAACCATACGCCGTATGCGTCAACGTAGCCTAACTTGTAAAAAAAGTTGGTGGCGTCAGTGTCAGCGCATACACTAGCGTAAACTAATTTTGTTTGCTAGGTGCCAAACATTCACACGGTATAAACCACTCGAAACAAACAAGTTTTATTTTTAATTTTCACAAAGAAACACAAGCATCTGAAAGTGTTTATCTGACATTTTGCTGTGTTTTGGTTCCAATATGTATTTTCCCATTTAAAACATTCTTTCAACTGTAGTGCTGGAAGGTATTGGCGTGTTGTAACGAAAAAAAATACATTAAAAAGTATGCGTTGACACTATGCGCTAAAAAAACGCGAAAACTTTACGGCGTAGCCTCAAGCGCAAACTATCCAAAAAAATGTGGCCGTTAGCGTAAACAAAAAGTCTGCGCCGCATGTATGCGACGTAGAATTTGCGGCGTATACGTACATCTCTGCTCCATCAACAACGACGGAGAAAGTCTGGCCGCTTGGGCAACTAACAACAACCTCGCCCTCTTATACGATCCTATAAGAGCGCAGCGAGCTTCCTTTCCGGTCGTTGGAACACTGGCACGAACCCAGACCTGGCTTTCGCAAGTGATGACCCCGATGATTGCCAGCCGGACAGACGTGTGCTAGAGAAGTTCCCAAGGTCCCAACATCGACCCTCGCTTATCACGTCCCCCTTGCTCGCCACACCTATTCCGAGCAAGCCTGTCAAGCGATGGAACTTCAGAAAGGCCGTTTGGGAATACTACAGCTCTCCTCACAAACGAAGCTACGCAGTACCTCCCATCCCCACTCACCATCAAAGTGGACGAAGCCTACCAGGACTTCTGTGATGCAATCATATCTGCGGCAAAAAACTCCATCCCGCGAGGTCGACGAAAAAGCTACATACCTTGCTGGGATGTGGAGTGCGACAGGCTCTACCGAGACTTCCTCCGTTCCCCCCAGGGCACCGCCACCTCCAACTCAGCAACAGCCCTGCTGGCAAGATTGGATTCAAAGAGGGAGCGCTGGACAGAAGCCATCAACTCAATCGACTTCACGCACTCCAGCCGCACAGCATGGAGTGCACTCAACAACCTCAATGGCAGATCACGTGCCCCTTGTCGCCAATGCCCCATTTCAGCAAATGCCATCGCCTCACAACTTGTGAAAAATGGAGTGCACAGAACGAGAGACCGTGAATCAGACAAGTCCGTCCTCAAGGAAATGACGGACCTCCGGAAGGTCCCAACACCTGTCGAGGGCAACATCTCTGGTGAGTTTACCCCAGAGGAATTTTCCTCCGCCCTCCAGCACCTAAAACCAGGCAAATCCCCGGGCCTTGACCACCTATGCCCGGAACTAATACTCCAAGCTGCCCCCACTATGAGGTCCTGGGTAAAAGACTTCCTTTCCTGCTTCTTGCGTCACCTGCGCATCCCAGGAATCTGGAGAAGAGCCCTAGTGGTTGCAGTCCCAAAGCCGAAAAAGCCCCCAGGGGATCCGAAGAGCTACCGTCCAATCTCTCTGCTCTGTATCCCCTTCAAGATACTCGAGAGACTTGTCTACGTCGTGTCGAACCGATAACAGACCTTCAGCTCCCTCGGGAACAAGCCGGCTTTCGCTACGGAAGATCAACCGTAGACCAGGTAACTCTGATGACCCAAGATATCGAGGATAGCTTCTCGGCAAAAAAGAAGGCTGGCGCCGTGTTTGTCGATCTCACGGCTGCCTACGACCCTGTATGGCACAGCGGCCTTACCTGCAAACTACTCCGTCTCCTTCCTGACAGGCACATGGTCCATATGATTATGGAACTTGTGCAAAACCGCAGCTTTACCCTTTCCACCGGTAGCGGCCGACGAAGTAGACTACGCCGACTCAGAAACAGCGTCCCACAGGGCTCCGTCCTGGCCCCCTCCTCTTTAACACTTACATCTATAACCTGCCTGACACCATCTCTCCAGGAAGTATGCTTACGCAGACGACCTGGCTCTCCTACATCCAGCCGGAGATTGGCAGTCAATGGAGAGGAACCTAAGCCAGGACATGTCAACTATATTAACATATCTCCAGAAATGGAAGCTACAGCTCAGCAAGGCAAAGGCAGTGTCGCCGGCCTTCCATCTAAACAACAAGGAAGCAAAACGTGAGATCAACATTACCACCGATGACGAACGCCTGCCATACTGCGCTGAACCCACCTACCTCGGCGTAACCCTGGACAGGTCACTCACGTACCGACGACACCTGGAGTCACTGCGCAAAAAACTATCTGCTCGCGCGTTGCACTTTTGAGGCGGCTGGCGGGTTCCGGCTTGGGAGCTGACGCGAAAACCCTTCGCACAGCTACCTTGGCCCTCGTCCATTTTACCGCCGAGTACTGCGCACCAGTGTGGTGCCGCAGCTCTCACACCCGCCACCTTGACACCGCCATCAACGACGCACTACGCACTGTGACTGGATGCCTGCGTCCACTTCAACGGAATGCCTTCCAATCCTTGCAGGCACCGAACCCCGACCACCTCCTCCACAGTGCATTCCAGCGCCTACCTGGAGAACAGCAGCAACTGAAATCAAAGCGCCCATTTGCGCCCGCCGCACGACAACTTCTGAACAACGTTGAAGATCTTGGATTAAGTGCGGCACACTGGACGAACTACACATGGAACACGGAGTGGCGAAACAACACCTCCCGACTCCGTGATTTCCTACCCGAAGTCGATCCCCACCCTCCGGGAATGTCCCTCGCAAGACTTGCGTGGGTCCGGCTTAACCGCCTAAGAACCGGCGTCGGTCGCTTTCGTTCAGACATGCGCAGATGGGACCTGGCTCCCTCACCGGGATGCGAGTGTGGTGCCACAGACCAGACAGTAGACCATGTCGTCCATGACTGCCCAATCCATCAACCACCCCATGGAACGCTTGGACTGAAGGCCCTGGATGATGAGACTGTCGAGTGGCTGATGACCTCATGCCCAAACATATAGTCCGGAAGAAAGCTCATACGACGAATATTATGAACTAAGAATATCAGAATATCATTCTAATGATGTTCTGAAAGAACATTGACTATGATTTCATTGTAATATGATATCAATATTTGTGATATTAAAAGCAGTTTAGTTCAAAGGTGCAAGTTTGATGTGCATAGCATGATAAACTGTAAAAAAAAATTTAGGCTATAGGGTTTAAAATAGTATGGATTAAGTAATGTTACTGGTTGCACAAAGAATATCGTCCGCCCCGATAGCTCAGTTGGTTAGCGCGTGACTTCTGGAACGAAGAAGCTTCAAGATCAAGCGTCGCTGGTTCGACTCTCGGGGTTTGCGCTTCAACAACGCACGTTAAGGATTGCTCTCCATTCAGCGGCATCTAATAGATGGAATAACTCTCCGGCAACAAGACTTCAACAATCGAAAACTTCATTCTGTCAATCTCGGTGACCGGGCATGCGTCAGTGATCCAAAGCCTCTACAAGTATGTGAAACTGCCAGGATTAAGCTCTGCAAGAAGCTTTCCCAGTCCGGGGATAAGCATTCAATCAATCAATACATTCAAAATATAAGAGTCAATGCATTTAACATTTTAACAGTCTGTGTGAAGCTTGTGATTTTTTTGTTTCGACAACTCAAATGCTTTGGAAATGAGGTGCACCTCAGCCACTTTGGCAATTCTTGGATGTCTGGCTATATAAGCTGGTCAATCTGCTTTTCTAAAGTTCTTGCCTACACTGTAAGTTACATAACTTCGTTGCAGGAATATTGCATTAATACGAAATCGTTGTCTTTTTCTTCAACTGTTTGCATTCTTTCCAATGCAGACCTAGTGGTTGTCAATTTCAACCTTTCTCTCTGTATAAGTTGTTTGCTCAACGTTTTTGTTTTATTGTGTATGATTGAAATGACTGCAACTGAGAGTGTGGCATGCAAATGCGCGTATCTAACGGTTGGCATGGCATGTTACTAACCTATTTAACCTATGTTGGGCACGCATGCATATGCCCACGAAACATTACTCTCCATACTGCATGAAACTACAGCATGGTTTTGAATCATGTACTGTATCTTTTTTATTTCTGTGTTTTAATTGCAGTTGCTGAACGACTGTTCAGACTAATGAACATTTACGAATTTGTGAATGGTATTTAGACCTATCGAAGCGTGTATTCTTTTGTTATGTATTAATTTTTTTCCGCATTACAAATAGTAGCCTACCTTCACATTTCGTGCAAGTCGGCTAACAAACCAAGTCGACAAATATTTCTATAGTCGGACGTGTAATTGAATTTATTTTGCCGTTTCTCAGAAACCATCATGAACCACTCAGATCAGAAACGCGAGTGTTATGCCGTTCTCACCGCCGGAAAAGAAACAAAGTGCCTTCAGAGCCAATGCTGCAGCGTCTCTCTAGCGCCATACAACGAATAAAAAAGCTGTCTTGCTGTGATGACGCCAAACGACGTCGTTCGACAAATTCTTGCGACGACAAAGCAAGACAAAGCTACATCATGATCAAGCCAATCACAAGGCATTGTCTGTTCTTTAACGAAAAGAGTCAGACATACAATGAATGCCTCCAAGGACTTGCGACGGCACCCATAAAGCAATGAAACGTTTCATGCAGCGGACTCAAATACATGACACAAACTCAGACATTCCTTTGCGGAAGGCGGTGGAACCACGCAGAATCACTTCGCGACACGATATCACAAACACAACACCACATTATTATCACAAACACTAAACATACCTAGTTTATACTATATCTGTTACAACTTTATTCCATAACGTTTTTAACTCCTTAAATTTGAACTAAATTTGGTACCCTTGGTTCCAATTTAGCCCAAATTTGGGGGGTCTCTGTAGCGATCCATTATTTCATCATGTAAGTTCTCCTTTCTTTTACTATAGTGAACTATAGTTTAACTTAAATTTATTTTCTAGTGTTTCTGTAATTTTTTATGTAAACTGCTCCCGAAGTAAACAGAAAAAAGGGAACAAAAAATAAAATGATTTGTTCGCATTTGGCGAGAGCTCAGTTAGACCAGTTTAGCTCTCAGAAAACATTAAATTGGTTGTTTAGTTAAAAATGTAATAATTCGTAATAATGTTTCCCTGTTCTGCAATTTCACTATTCTGTAATGTTTAACTTCAATTTGTGTTAGAAACCTACAATATTATATGAACACCTTCTGATAACTTAAAATTATAATTCGAGTAACAATTGTGTGGAAATTAGTTAATGGAGTCAGATAGCCAAATTAGATAGATAGAATTTTCATCAGGTAGTCAGACAGATTTAACATTAATTCAAAATATAAACAAACACTTATACTTAAACATATACTTAAATAAAATGTTACCACAATGTCAGCGCACAGTTGCTTAAATAGTCGAGAGTTCATTAAATAATAATTTCCTCTTCAACGCTCAATTGTAGGCCAACTTACTAGGCTTAAAAAAGTTTACAATTCTAAAGCCAAATTCCCCCCTGAAAATTGTAAAATTCCCCCTAGTGGGGAGTTCCCCCCCGATTGGGAACCACTGAACTAACCTATTAACTGAAACAGAGTACCATCCTTCCAGAAAACTGAAACTGCCTTTCCACCAAAGTTCCACAAAATGCCAAGACCTAAGTTCAAACTAAATTTTGCTCCAGAACCTTGGTCAAGCGAATCTCTCCAGAGCGTAAAAAAAGCTTGCCATGACCAGACATTTTCAGGCCGACAGCGGCGCTGTTGCCGAGAGAAGCCTAGTTTTAAATAAACAAAGAATGAGCCACGCTCAGCTTAAAATATTTTGTAATGTAGACAGGGCTTAAAAGTTAAGTTAAGCCTGATCTACACTACAAGCCCGAAAAGCGCAAACGCCTGCATTGTCCAGTCTTGACTAACTAAACACTGTCTACACTGGCAAATTTGATCTTGCGACAGTGTGCCTTCAAGCGCTAACAACGTCACTTTCTGCTTGGTTACGTCATCTGGCTGGAAATTCGCCTCTAGTTGATTCAAACTTATCAATCAAACGCATCCATCATTGTACTGACACAGTGTAATAGGTCAACTGAAAATAATCCAGAATAGTATTGTAGACCTAGAGCTATCCTATAACTTGTAGAGTTGAACCCTGCAATCAATGCAAGGCTAGCAGGTAGGCCAACCCAAGTTTGACCAAAAGCCTGGTGAAGTGGTACCTGAACCTGACCAACAGCTAAAGATAGTTTGAATCAGTCTAAGAGGTAGGACTACCATACTAACTGGAAGGCCAACTTAAAGCTCATACCAAAAGCCTAGTGAAGTGCCACCTTAACCAAACTAACAGCTAAGTAGGCCTATGTAAGATTTTTTTAAACCTAACCTTTTAATTTTTATCTACACACACCAACTAACCTATTAACTGAAACAGAGTGCCATCCTTCCAGAAAACTGAAACTGCCTTTCCACCAAAGTTCCACAAAATGCCAAGACCTAAGCTCAAACTAAATTTTGCGCCAGAACCTTGGTCAAGCGAATCTCTCCAGAGCGTAAAAAAAGTTCGCGATGACCAGACATTTTCAGGCCGACGGCGGCGCTGTTGCCGAGAGAAGCTTTGTGTGATTTTTCCTTAACTTTATGAAAAGTTGTAGGCCTAAGGTACACCTGCAGCTATTAAAGCCCGCTAATTTTCAAACCTCAATATTTTTCTAAATACTGCATAGTTGGAATGCGGATACTTTGGGTCTATCTAAACAACATAGGGGAAGAGAAGGTAATTTGATACGGAAGGTAATTTGATACACCCCCCTACAGAAGTGTACAAAAAATATTAGTCAAAAATATTGTCATTAGGTGGAAGATCTGTGAAAATAATGCCTACAAAAATTGCACCATGCAGCTAACTCGTGCTTTTATGGCATAAAATTGTAAAATTGTGTTTTTTGAGTATTTTCGTAAAATTTTTAACTCATGATTATTTTCGTCTGGAAAATTAAAGAAAAGTTCCTGAAAGATGAAACCAAACTCATTTGACAGTTCATTGATAAGGCTTCAAGGGCATGTTACGCTTTTTCTGCAATGTGCATCCAAGCATACAAAAATCAGAATTTTATAACTTTTTATGAAAAAGGTAAATTGATACATGTGGAGAAGGTAAATTGATACAGTATATTAAATTCTTTTTTGTGACTGTAAGAAATGTTGTCATTGATCTAGTTGATTTAAATAAGTTATATTTTATTAACAAGACCTGCTACTTTGAGAAACAACTATTGTATAGAATTTCGTAGGCCTACACGCTATCTGCTGTCAAAAAATGAGAAAAGCGCAAAGCACCCCCCTTGAATAAGAACTCCAGCCAATCATTCTTCCCATGTCCATCCCGCTGCAGAAGCTTCGCCACACACATAGGCCTCAACAGTCATCCTTGCACCAAAGCATGCCAACCACATATTAAATTTTCATTTATAACTTTGCTGTCAAAGGAGATTTCTGTATTAGTTTTACTGTATCAAATTACCTTCCGGGTGCATCAATTTACCTTCCGTGGAAGGTAAATTGATGCATTTGAGTGACGTTTTTAAAATTTCAATTAAAAAAAAAGTAACAAAAATAGAAAAGTGAAAATGTTTTTAAAACGTGCGTAAGGAATCAGACTTTCATTTCAGCATAAAATCAATAGTTTGTGTCACGTAATTTTCAGTTAACAGGCAAAAATGTTAAAAGTGTATCAAATTACCTTTCCTTCCCCTATCTGTGAAGCAAGTTTCTAAGTAAAAGGAGTTGTGAAATATAAAAAAAAATATAAAAAATCTCAAGCGGGTCTTATTTAGATGTATGTGTTGTGAATAAGGCCCGGTTTGAATTTGCACCAAAAGTGATAGAAAAAGTGTGATTTTCAAAAGTGATTTTCACAATAACAATTAACACCACAAAACAACTTCTAATCGGAAACACAGGCACAGAACTAATAAGTAAATACACAGAGACAACTATTCCCTCCTAACCCATGCTCCATTTTTTTCAAAGCGACATGGTGTTTTTAGATGTGGTAGGGATACTAAAGTATTTTGATACTGAAATTATGATATTTCCATAGCAATAACAAATTGGATTAATGGTGTAACAAGAATTTTTTGGGTTACTCAAGTCTTTAATTCTCACTTTCTTAACCTGAGGTGCACAACTGTACAATTTTCCTACCCCTTGTGCCCATGAGCCTTATTACCAACATTAGCCTAGCCGTGATCATCATTATCAGTCTTGCTTCAATTAGAAAAATGGTTCAAATTTATTGGTTTTACTGCATCAGCATGCACATATCTTTCACATAAAATGCAAACAAACGGATGTCAAAGCGGTTTATTAACTGCAGAGCAGTCTAAAATATGTGAAAATTAATAAAACAACTCAATTTCAGTCCCCCCAAACTTCAACTTTCCGTAACTCAAAAAGTTGTAAACTTTAGGCTGTGAAACTTCGCCAGTCAGTCTCAATTCACCATACCAGCAACCAGAGATTTCACTTTTGTTTAAAAGATTTGTAACAACGGAGATCTCGGGGGTGGGCCTTATTACTGACCGGGCCTTATTAGCTGCAGGTGCCTTAGTGGACTTTTACAAACACAAACGTAAAAAAATGAAAATAATGGCGTCACACGGTCGCGCTGGGCGTTTCTATGGTTACCAGTAGGCCTACCCATTTTCATAAAAATTGTCATATTTCGTTAACGTTACATAAAAAGCTGCAGAAGTGACATGTTTATGTCTGCTCTAAGCACACTTTTTATTTTAGGACTACTTGAAATATATTTATAAGCAAAAAACTCAATTTTACTATTTTTGTAGTAGGGGAGATGCAGGACATATTAGACATTTTTTTTCCTTTTTGCTCTTATTTCTTCAGCTCAAATCAAAATAAGACAAAAATTTTAGAGAATACGACCAAGGTCAATGTTTATTGACTGTGTAAATATCTTGACAATCGAATTTATTTTTGTGAGGTTAAAGCTTATACAAACTTTTTTGAAGAGTGTATAATCGGTCCTACCCCTGAAGGACCTAGTATGCACAAGCAAACATTGAAAAACAAAATATGTTTTTTCACTTTCATTGCAAAAACAAGCACATAAAAATGTGAAATAATAATACTTAGTGTATATAAACATTTTAATTACCAAAGTAAGATTAATTAGCGTTACATCAATATAGCTTTTAACTGTGTAAGAAGCGTCTTCATAAGGGGGTGTTAAACTCTTTTCCGCCACGGCCAAAATTCACTATTTTTGGTGAAATGACTTTTTGAGCGTACATGTCATATAATGTTGCTAGAAAAGTAAGCTAGTAAGCTTTATCTTTAAAACGTAGGCTACAAAAGTTTATTCTTCAAGTGCCTTAACTCATTGTATAATAGGTCTTGGACGTTACTGTTTAATAGGTCCTTCAAGGATTCATTTCAAAGGTGTGAAAGAAAAGCTTGGAAGTTTGGCGACATCATCAGAGCAGGTTACTAAAAAAAACATTGCCGTTGTTGATTTTTACTGGAGTTGAGGTGACAAATACAAAAGAAACATTTTCGAAGTATTGCTTCATGTAGCCTAGACTCTTTATTGACAGACATATTGCAATTGCTTGAAATTGCAAGATTTTAGCACTGACAACAATGTTTTTCGTTTTATGTCTGTCCATAAAAAGTCTACATGAAGCAATACTTTGAAAATGTGTCTTTGGTATTTGTCACCTCAACTCCAGTTATAATCAACAACGGCAATGTCTTTTTTAGTAACCTGCTCTGATGATGTCGCCAAACTTCCAAGATTTTCTTTCACACCTTCACACCTTTGAAATGAATCCTTGAAGGACCTATTAAAGAGTAACGTCCAAGACCTACTATAGGCTATAATGAGTTAAGGCACTTCAAGAATCAACTTTTGTACGTATTAAAAATAAAGATTAATTTTCTAGCAACATGATATTACATGTAGCCCACGCTCCAAAAGTCATTTCAACAAAAATAGTAAATTTTGGCCGTGGAGGAAAAGAGTTTAACACCCCCTTATGAAGACGCCTCTTACACAGTTAAAAGCTATTGATGTAACGCTAATTAATCTTACTTTGGCAATTAAAATGTTTATAGACATTAAGTATTATTTTTTCACATTTTTATGAGCTTGGTTTTGGAATGAAAGTGAAAAAACATGTTTTGTTTTTCAATGTTTGCTTGTGTATACTAGGTCCTTCAGGGGCATGACTGATTATACACTCTTCAAAAAAGTTTGTATAAGCATTAACCTCACAAAAATAAATTCAATTTGTCAAGATATTTACACAGTCAATAAACGTTGACCTTGGCCGTAAGGCAAACCGGGGCGTTTTGTCACAGGTTTGGGGTTTTTCGATTTGTGCTTTTGCTATGTACAATGCAAGTGATTTGGTTATATCATTCGTACACTGTCCACTAACACTTCCTTTTGCCACTAATTAAACTTTTTAATCGCAAAAGGATTTCAAGAAAATAAAATTGTTGTAAAAAAAAAAAAATGTGACATCACGCCCCAGCACGGATCGTGTTGTCACAAAGCATGGGGCGTGTAGTCACAATTTTTTAATTTTTTACAACAATTTTATTTTCTTGAAATCCTTTTGCGATTAAAAAGTTTAACTAGTGGCAAAAGGAAGTGTTAGTGGACAGTGTACGAATGATATAACCAAATCACTTGCATTGTATATAGCAAAAGCACAAATCGAAAAACCCCAAACTTGTGACAACACGCCCTGGTTTGCCTTACAAAATCAAATTTTATTACGTGGAAATTACACATTTATAAATTTATAAACAAGTTGAAGTTAATTCAAAAACTGTTCTTGGTCTTGTTTCCTTGCCTTCACATATCAACCAAGGGTTCGGTAGTTTATGCCAAATTTTGCTTCTGCTTCTCGTAAGCTGTGACCATCATCACAGCTGTGACAACTCGCCCCGACGTACGCAATCAGACAAAAGTTTTAATGGTGGCTAGAAAGGGCACGCTATTAACTTCTAAAGTGTCAGCTAAACTTCTAACATAATAAGCTATAAAACTGATTTAATACTTGCGATCAGACTGCTATTGATGATGATGATGGCGTATGAGCGATCTTTTCAGGCTAGATTGGAGGGCAGGAAATCTTCAGCCACTCAGCAGTCTCGTCGTCCAGGATTCTCAGACCATGCGCACCGTGTGGAGGCCGGTGGGTTAGGCAGTGGTGGATGACATGGTCTGCGGTCTGTTCCGTGGCACCACACTCGCATTCTGATGAAGGAGCCAGGCCCCACTTGTGCATGTCCGAACGAAAGCGGCCGACGCCAGTTCGCAGGCGGTTAAGCCTGACCCACGCAAGCCTTGCGAGGGACATTCCTGGTGGACGGGGATCGGCGTCGGGTATGAAGTCACGGAGCGTGAAGGGGTGATTTTGCCACTCCGTGTTCCACATGTGGTTCGTCCAGTGTGCCGCAATTAAACCAAGTTCTTCTGCGTTCTTAAGGAGTTGTTGTGCGGCAGGCACAAAGGAGCGTCTTGATTTCAGCCGCTGCTTTATAGGTGGTGGTCTCTTGAATGTTGCATGGAGGATATGGTCGGGGTCCAAAGCGCGGCGAGCTAGAGAAATCGTGGCTCCTTTACGGCGTAGCTCAGCGGGTTGGATGCCTGCTAGGATGGGTAGGCAGTCCGTTGGAGTGGGACGCAGGCATCCAGTCACAGTACGCAGTGCGTCGTTGATGGCGGTATCAATCTGGTGGGTGTGAAAACTACGACACCAGACCGGCGCGCAGTACTCAGCGGTGGAATGAACAAGGGCTAGGGTAGCTGTACGAAGAGTTTTAGCACCAGCTCCCCAGCCGGAACCCGCCAATCGCCTCAAAAGTGCGACGCGTGTAGATAGTTTTTTGCGCAGTGACTTCAAGTGCCGGCGGTACGTGAGTGACCTGTCCAGGGTTATGCCGAGGTATGTAGGTTCGGCGCAGTAGGGCAGGCGTTCCCCATCAATCTTGATGTTTATCTCACGCTGTGCCTCCCGGTTGTTAAGGTGGAAGGCCGCCGACACTGTCTTTGACTTGCTGAGCTGTAGCTTCCATTTCTGGAATTATGCTGATAGTGTTTGCATGTCTTGGCTGAGGTTCCTCTCCACTGACTGCCAGTTTCCTGCTGAGTGCAGGAGTGCCAGGTCGTCTGCGTAAGCATATTTCCTGGAGATGGTGGGGGGCAAGTCGTAGGTGTATATGTTGAACAGGAGAGGAGCCAAGACTGAGCTCTGTGGGACGCCGTTTTTAAGTCGGCGTAGTCTGCTTCGACGACCGCTACCGGTTGTGAGGGTAAAACTGCGGTTTTGCACAAGTTCCATCATCATATGGACCATGTGTCTGTCAGAGAGCAGACGGAGTAACTTGCAGGTAAGGCCGCTATGCCATACGGTGTCATAGGCAGCCGTGAGATCAACAAACACGGCGCCAGCCTTTTTCTTAGCCGAGAAGCTGTCCTCAATGTCTTGGGTCATAAGTGTGACCTGATCTACGGTTGATCGTCCGTGTCGGAAACCAGCTTGTTCACGGCGGAGCTGCGGATCTATTATTGGTTCGACACGGGCGTAGATGAATCTCTCGAGGATCTTGAAGGGGATGCAGAGCAGTGAGATTGGACGGTAACTTTTCGGGTCCCCTGGGGGCTTCTTCGGCTTAGGGACTGCAACCACAAGGGCTCTTCTCCAGATTCTGGGAATTCTCAGATGGCGCAAACAGCAGGAAAGGAAGTCTTTTAACCAGGACTTTAAGGAGGCAGAAACATAGAGTATCAACTCCGGGCATAGGTGGTCAGGGCCCGGGGCTTTACCTGGCTTTATGTGCTGGAGGGCGGCGGAAAATTCTTCCGGGGTGAACTCACCCGAGATGTTGTCCCCGTCTGGGGTTGTTACCCTCCAGAGGTCCGTAATTTCTTGCAAGACGGATCTATCTGATTCACGGTCTCTCGATTTGTATTTCCCGTTCTCCACAAGTTGTGAGGCGATGGAATTTGCTGAAACGGGACATTGTTGACGAGAGGCACGTGATCTGCCAGTTAGGTTGTTCAGTGTACTCCATGCTATGCGGCTGGAGTGCGTGAAGTCGATTGATTCAACGGCTTCTGTCCAGCGCTCCTTCCTCTTCAAGTCCAGCCTTGCCAGCAGAGCTGTGGCTGAGCTGTTGGTGTCATTGCCCTGAGGGGCGTGGAGGAAGTCGGAGTAGAGGCTTTCGCACTCCTTATCCCAGCACGGTATGTAGGTCTTTCGTCGGCCGCGGGAGATGGATTGTTTTGCCGCTGATGTTATTGCATCACAAAAGTCCTGGTAGGCCTCCTCCACGTTGTTGGTGTGAGGGGATGGGAGATACTGTGTGGCTTCATTGGTGAGGAGGCTATAGTACTCCCAGTTAGCCATTCTGAAGTTCCATCGATTAACAGGCTTGCTCGGGACAGGCATTATGAGCGTTGGAGCCGTGATAATCGAGGGTCGATGTTGGGACCTGGGGAACTTCTCTAGCACACGTCTGTCCGGTTGGCAATTATCGGGGTCATCACTTGCGAAAGCCAGATCGGGGTTTGTACCAGTGTTCCAGCGTCCGGAGAAAAAGCTCGCTGTACCCTTGGGATCGTGCAGTAGGGTGAGGTTATTATTGGCTGACCATGAGGCCAGGCTTTCTCCGTCGGTGTTGGTGGTGTTGTAGCCCCAGTCAACGTGGTGGCAATTAAAATCGCCAGCATAGAGGCTGGGTTGGGGGAACACTGGGATGGCTGTTGGTGTTATGCGTGAGGGTGGTGGCTTATAGACATTGGCTTATATAGTTATAGGGTGGTGGCTTATAGACCACTCTATCTCCGAATTGGCACTGGACTGGTCTATTGGCGTTCAGCTCAGTTGCTCATGGACAAACGTGGCGAGGCCGTGTTTCCTGCTGATGGTTGCGCCTGCGAGTGTGAAGTTGGGTAATACCAACTTATCCACAGATGTGCAGTGGGTCTCCTGGAGGAGAATAACGAGGGCCTGATGTTTTGTGGCCAGATACTCGATGATGCTGAGCTTGCTGGCCGTAATGCCCTCGGTGTTCAGCTGCAGTACGGTGGGTCGTCGGTACTTTTCGACAGAGGAGCTGCCGCGCCCTGAGAAGGGCGTTTCCCTATCCACCCTGGGCTGAACCTGGGCCTGGGTTGCTCGAGTGTGACAAGCTTCGTTTCGCATATCTTTTCTTAAAGATATAGTACTGACGGGAGGGACCACGAGAAGGTGTTTGTTCTTCCCCCTATTACTTCCCCCCCTTCCCCCTTGTCCTATTACGAAAGCGTCACACAATTTTGAAAAGTTAATAAAATTTACATTGATGACCAAATTTTTGATAATAATTTAATTTAAGCTAAACCTGCTGTCTTTTCTTGACTTTGCTAACCTCAAAATGAAGGTGACTCTAAACGAAGCACGTGCTACAAATATAGACTCGAAGCAGTCAGTGCAAGTACAAAACAAATTGCTGTGATAGCACGCCCCTTGTAACAACACGCCCCGGTTTGCCTTATTCTCTAAAATTTTTGTCTTAGTTTGATGTAAGCTGAAGAAATGAGAGCAAAAAAGCAAAAAAAAGTCTAATAACCTGCATCTCCCCTACTACAAAAAAGTAGTAAAATTGAGTTTTTTGCTTATAAATATATTTCAAGTAGTCCTAGAATAAAAAGTGTTCTTAGAGCAGATATAAACATGCCACTTCTGCAGCTTTTGATGTAACGTTCATCTTTTTATCTCCAGTGGTTTTCGAAATATGACAATTTTTATGAAAATGGGTACTCCGTACCGGTACTGGTAACCGTTGAAACGCCTAGCGCGACCATGTGACGTCATTATTTTCATTTTTTTTCATGTTTGTGTTTGTAAAAGTCCATTACATATTTTCAGAAAGTTAAGGAAAAATCCATGAATCTCGCCATTTTTTGACACAGCCTACTGTAGAGCTATTAAATGCACTATAGGCTACCTCAGAAATTGTGAGTAATTTTGTGCTTTTGAAATATATATATAGGCTATACGCAAAGATAAAATTCGGGCAAATTTTGAAAAATTTAGGCAAATTTTGTTCGCCTTCCCCAAAGTGTTTTACTCTTCCACGACTATACCTCTACAAGTAGCCTATGCGAAACTGCGAGGATTAAGCTCTGCAAGAAGCTTTCTCAGTCCGAGGATAAAGATTCAATCAATCAATCAATTGTAGCTTGGTCTGCCCAAACATCGCTCATTTATGTGGATAAATCTTTCTGTATCAATCAATTATATTAGAATAAATCAAAGATATTCCTTCCATCGTCATTATCATCATCACTTGATTCGTAAACTTCGAGTAAGGTATCTGAAGTTAATAACATTAATCTTAAGATATGAAATATCTGATCTGACTGCATGTCACCTGACATAGAAATAGATAAAGTCACTCAATACAACTAACATGATGGTCACATGACTTGCTTCTGTTGTAGTGAATTATGACGTTTCATACTTAGAGTCATCTTTATTGACAAAAAGATTGATTGTCCAAGAAATAGGCTCCATCGTTGGAAAACATTGAACTGAAGAATTGTTTACCTCTTTATTTTCACATCCTTCAGCATGACAGCCACTGCATGCTGTTACATAACTGAGGTCATGCTTCTCACATGAACATCTCTTTGTACCACATTGATTCTTCGTTGATTGGCATCTTACAACCTGCAGGGCACATTCTGGAGCAACTTCATTGTCCGTCATTATTGGAGAATAGTTGTTGTTTTCAAGTTTCTAGCCCCACTCCCCTTCCTTTGACTCTATTTCCCTATTCCTTAACAATTTCCGTATGGTTACTTGATGATGTGCACGAAGAGCATAATAGCCTAATAAGCTGCTCTGCTTGTTGGTGGTATTTTTTGTGGTTCCGACACAGCTTTGGTTGCCATCTCCATATACTTTCTATGTCTATCTCATCATCATCATTATCAGCCATTGCTGTTCCACTGCAGGACGAAGGCCTTCCCCATATCTTTATAATTTTGTCTGTCTTTGCACGTTTGTGTCCAGTGTTTGTCGAATTGGTAGAGTTCGTCTCGCCATCTTGTCTTCTGTTTCCCTCTTTTGCGTTTATTGTCAAGCGGTATCCAGTCAGTAGCTCTTCTTGTCCATCTGTTGTCAGTTGTTCGCATGATATGTCCTGCCCAATTCCACTTTAAACTTGTTATTGTTTGAATGATATCTTTGATTTGTGTTTGTTGTCGTATCCATTTGGCTGGTTTCCTGTCTTTCCATGTAATGCCTAAGAGTACTTTTTCACGTGATCTTTGCGCAGTGCGTAGTTTGAGTGTTAGTGCTTTCGTTAAGTTCCATGTTTCTGCTCCGTATGTCATTGTTGGGAGAATGCATTGATTATATACTTTTCTTTTCATTGAGATCGGTAGTTTACTTTTAAATATTGAGCTCGCTCTTCCAAATGCCTGCCAACCAAATGTAATTCTTCTTTTAATTTCTTCTTCTTTATCAGGTGATGTGGTTACTATTTGGCCAAGGTATGTGTATTTGTTTACGTTTTGGAGATTGGCTCTATCTAATGTAGGCTAATGTTTTGGTTTCCTTTGACATGGTGATTGAACATAACTTGTGTTTTAGTCAAATTCATTTTGAGACCGACCTCTTTGCTTGTCTCGTCGAGTTCAGTCAACATTGTTTGGAGTTCATTGGATGTTGAAGATATCAAAATGATGTCATCAGCAAACCTGAGATTGGATAGGTATTCGCCATCTACTTTGATACCTTTTTCTTCCCAATTTAAATTTGTAAAAATTTCTTCTAAGCATGCTGTGAAAAGCTTAGGAGAGATGGTGTCTCCTTGCCTAACACCTCATTTAAGTTGAAATTTGGCTGAGTCTTTGTGTAGTCTGATGAAGGAATAGCAATTTTGATAGATGTGTTGAAGGATATTGATATATGTCTGGTCAATTGCTTGGTTTCTGATGGCTTGTAGCACTGCAGGGATCTGTATTGAATCAAACGCTTTACTGTAGTCAACAAAGGCAAGGCAGTGAGGCAAGTTGTATTCATTTGTTTTTTCAATTATTTGGTTGATTGTTTGTAAATGATCTATGGTGGAGTAGCCACTTCTAAATCCAGCTTGTTCTCTTGGTTGGCATTCATCCAGTTGATTAGCTAGCCTATAGAAAAGGATTTTGGTGAAAAGTTTGTAGACACTACTAAGTAGACTGATTGGTCGGTAATTGTTCAGATCTTTGTGATCTCCTTTTTTGTGAAGCAAGATCATGATAGCAGTATTCCAGGCTTCCGGAGTCTTTCCCTGCTGAAGGCATTCAGTGAAGAGGTTAGCTAGCCTTTTCAATATGGTCTCTCCAGTATCTTTTAGAAGATCATAAGTGATGTTGTCTGGTCCTGGAGCTTTTTGTGTTTTTAGAGCATCAATAGCATGTTTCACTTCAGAAACATATGTCTATCTAAAGTAAAATTAATAATGGAAGGTGTATGAAATAATAACAGAGATGTTTAAAAGACCAAAGAAATTATCTTGAATTGCCTCTCTTCTTACACTCTTATGCACAAATGCAATGTTTTTAAGATTTGTGTTAAATTGCTGATTTGTTAATACACGTGGTTCGTTAATTTTCTGTAGGCTACTAGAATAAAGTGATCTTCAGTGAGAAATATAGCCTACATGTGGCCTATACAACAACTGACTTAGTCAATATTTTTAAAACTAACCTGAGTTTCGTTAACACTTAGAAGGTTGGGCTCCTTGGAGTCTTGCTCAGTTTGGGGGGGGGGGGGCTGTTGATTCTTCTTATGCTTTAGGAGTGATATCTCTGTTAATTTTTAAGGCACGGTTTCAAAATTTGGGATTCATTTTGTAAAATTATTCACAATGAGCATATCCGAAAATTAAAACTATGTGAATTTTAGAACTGCTCATATAGGCTACGTTGAAATGTTGAGGTGACTTATGACTTTTAGATTATTTTGCGATTAAAGCAATTGTAGCGTGAATTTACACATAATTTTTATGGTAGAGTAATGAAGAACATGCATTGCAATGTTGTGATTATTTTTTTTTTACATAATCTCAATTTGAATCTATATTTTTCATGCAAAATAATAACTTTTCCCACGCTCAAACATAAGCTCGCTGCTTGACTAAAAGAACAATGCTTCATCAATTACATGCAGTAATGAGATTTCTGAACGCGTGTCACACCAATTTGGATTACGAACTTGTGACCTCGGTTCTTAGAACAGCAACTCCAACGCTTTATTAACAAATGTAGACCAGCTAAAGAAGCAGGGTGGCGTTTATCAAATACTATTATGTAATCCACGAAACGAATGGAAGATCATGCGACAAAAAACGCGGTTTAAATGCAATGTATTGTAGTTGCAACAGCGTCTCTCAATGTAAGTTCAATGTGAACTCGGCTAAATACAAGGCTTGTACTAGGAGTAAGATTACCCGATAAAGTCGATGATGCTCTAAACAGAAGTCAGAAGAAATTCAAAATAAAACAGTTACGGTTCATTAATTAACTGAACGTCACAACGCTTTCTCTGTAAATGTAATGCCTCGGGCAAAACTGGTTATTTTCTTGTGGATTCAATAAGCTCTCTAAGATTCAATCTTGACATAGCAAGCTTGACGTACTCGTATGGAATGTGCAGGGCATAAAGGCTTTTCACAGCACTGACATTGGCCACGGTTTTTTGGTAGTTTATTTTTTCTGGCTTTGGCACCTTCTCCCATAGTAGCGTGTTTGCATACGTCGCATTTACGTCGTGTCGTTTGCCGCTTGGAGTTGATACAGGGGCTGTTGAAGGTTGTTTCCCTATTACTGCTTCCATCTTATGTATGGTGTGATAGTTCATGCCCTGGAGAGATCGCGACTTTATCAATGGCTTCACGAGCTCCATGGCCAGTTACCAACCGAAGTCGAAGAATTTTCGCTTGCGTGGGTCAGTCCCTTCATGTAATGCTAAAACTGTAGATGCGTTGACGCGGCAAGTATCCAAAAAATAAGTAAACGTAGTAGTTGTCCACCGTGGGGACTTCGCTTTGCAAGTGAATGAACCCATCCTTTGGTCGATGATATCGGTGCCATCCTTTGTGAAGTCGTAAAGCTTATACAAGCCTGGCTTCTTTTTGCCGTCATCCTTGGTAATCCCCAATATAGGTTGCGTGGTCGTCAACATCAACACATTCCGCATGCCAGAACTCTTCGTTTTTACTACATAAGAATGTAGGCTGAGATCAGCCTCACATGTCTGCCAATACATTTTGTACGAAAATTCCTCCCTACCACTTACTTGCTTCACTTCTAGGGGTATTCCTCTACGTATAGCGTTGAGAGTTCCCACTGACGTTATATCCCTGTCAAGTAACCACTGCGCGAGTGGTATAGAGGTGTACAAGCGGCCATACGAATTATTCCAACCTTGAAGGTCACCGTATTGTTCCAGGCTCATCACCATTCCTTTTACCACTTCTTCTGTTCCACGAACGTAAAAATAAAATGGCTCTTCCTTCGGTTTACCTGAATACACCGATGCCGTAAATGTGTATGGGAATCTGCTGGCGTTTATCGACTTGAACAGAAGGCCATATTTCGCAGGCTTGTTTGGATTACATTGCTTGAAGGCAATTTGTGTCCTCATGGGGTATAGCGTTTCGTCCAACGACAAGTAGGCTAGTCACCTGGAATGACATGTTTGCCGCAGTTTTCGTTAAACATTTCGAAAACGACTCGAAATGCGGCAAACCGGTCATTCTTCCAACGTTGCGATGTAGTATTTTGGTCGTCGAACGAAATATTTGAAAATAAAAATTTAAAGCGGTTCTTGCTCATTGTTGCACTAAACACGGGATGCCCTTGCAGTTGATTGAACAATACATCCGTGGAATGACCAACCTGTCCTAAAAGCCCCCGAAGATACCTCAATCCAACAAAGGCCAGCATCTCCTCGTTATTGGTTGGGCCAAAATAGCAGTACCTGCTGTCATCGAAAATTCTCTCTGGCAATTGAGAAATGAGTGTGGCAATTTTTCTATTTGTTTCTTGAACAATAATGTTCAAAATGTTTAAAGAAAAACATAGTTCCTATGCTTGCCGAGGGGTCTTGGCTTCTTTGGCTTCTCCTCTAACACCAGTCGGGCCAGATATAATGTTAGCTCGGCCCCTTCTTCCCTTGTGCACCGGCCTCGCATTAGACCGAGTAATGCTGACGCCATCGTCTTGTCTGTTCTTTGGCTTTTCTACAAAAGTTGTATAAGACTTTAGTGTGTCGGAAACTCAACATCATCGTAGTTCACTAGTCTTTTCGATGTTATAATCCGTCGTGATGGTGCAAACTCCGGTTGAACATCGCCCATACAAGGTAACTGGTCGTCAATCTCGATCGGAATCGCTGTTGCGGAAGTTGACGGAGAAGAATCTGCTTCTTTATCTGAATCGGGGTGCCATAAATCCTCCAAATCATCCGCCTGGCTTTTGTCGTCAGAATCAAGCAAAACATGTTGCAGTATTTCTTCAGCACTGAATCCTTGCCATGTTTTATTTAAAAGTAAAAACAAAGTAATATGTTTTTATAATGGCGTTGAAATACTAAAGAAAATGTATAATGAAACAAATTGAAGGGCTTAGAGCAAAAACGAGATATGTCAAAAATCGCAGTTTTGAGAAAATGAAGGTTAAAGTATATCGTTGTACCCTGCTCTTTTCTTGGCATTATACCAAATTTCATGGTTATGTGTCAGTCCCTAATGGTTGTTGAAGTGTGCCAGTACAGTTTATTGTTGTTTGAAAATAAGTTGCGTGTCTTTACTTTGCGCAAGAAATGACTTACCACCTTTTTGCACAACAATTTATTCAAATGAAAGGAGATATGTCACACTCAAGATCAGGATTTCAAGAACAAAGCAGAGACAATTTATTTCTTGCTTAAGCTGTTTTAAAAAAGTTTGTTTAAGTTGTTTGGATCTTGTACGGCCATCCTATTCTTCAAGTTTTTCTGCATCACGTTGTACGAGACGCTGGTAAAACCAGTGATATTGGTGAGGAACAAAAGGCATTTGCTTCTGGATATCTGCAAATTTTTTGCTGGAAGTTCCACGTGAATAGTTTTGGTGCAACCTAAGGGAATCAATGTTGAAATCTACAATTTTTCTTTTATGCCTAATATCCAAAGCTTTCCATTCTTCATTCTCAAAATCGTTTTTATAGCAAGTTGTGCCGAATTCCTTGATAAACATCACACTAACTTTCTGAATGGAGAATTCTTCCTTACAGGTATTCTTGCTCCTTTTAAGTAGTCCCAGTTGTTCAGGCAGCAGTTTAAAGTCATAAAAACTGTTTGCCATGTCATAGACACGGAATTTGTTTTGATGTTTTGTGTCCCGTATGGCAGTTCTATAATGCTCTGGCAAGTACATGTGCTGATGTTTTCTTAGCTGCTTCTCAATGAGACCAAAGTCTCTGTCGCAGTCCATATAGCTATGCCCAACAATCGGAAATTTATGAAAAAGTTTTTCGAATCTCCTCGTTTGAACAAGAAAGTGCCAGAAAGCCATCATATAGAAGTATTTGTTCTGACCTCCACAGGAATCCGACCAAGCTATTAGCGTGTCACCGTGTACCTCAGCTTCTAACATAAAAGCATAGAGATGAGATGATCTCGTTCGACCCTCTGCCTCCTTCTTCTCTACCCAAGAGTGCATGAATCCGTTTTCTTCCACATTTCTCGAATCAACATTTTTTTGGATCAAATAAACTCCGAAGTTATACATCCAATGTTGTCTCAAATAAAATGCAACAGATGTAGATATTTTTGGGAGAGGCATTGCATGTTGTAGGTCAAAACTTATAAAAACGATTCCGGATTGCTGAAAGATGAGCTGCTTGCAACACTTCATTAAGCACGAGATAGTGTTTCCAATAAAAAAACAAATCATTTCGAGAATGCTTTGCTTGGATAAGCTAGGGTTTGCAGGTTTTATGTTCAATTGTTGTAATCTGTTGCTTGCAGTAAGGATATATGTCAGACAATGTTTTTATCATTTCAGCGCAAAAAGGATGTATGTCAAACATATATCTTTTTTGCGCTGAAATGATAAAAAAATTATGTGACATATCCCCTTTTTCCTTTGCCTATCTCCTTCATTTCTCAAGATACACATACGGCCTTTTTGCACAAGACGCGCAGCAGGCTCATGAACTTCCTGACGTGCTTAACTCAAATTTGATAAAAATTGACATATCTCCCTTTTGCACTAAGCCCTTCATTTGTTAGTCACATACAAACTAGTTAGAAAAAACCTGTTACACATAATTATAAAAGTCAAGAATAAACCAAAACGTTGCAATATAATAAATTGTCAGACTGTTGTCAAAAATTGTGAAGTTTTGCAATCAGAGGGCACTTTACATATTTACTGACGATGAAACTATATGAATATTATGGTTATTGAGCTGTAATTGAACAAGTGCTCTGATGCCTAAAGCTAGTGCCTGAAGCCGACGTGTTGATTCACTGTTCACTGTTGGTGAAGTTGTGTTTCTGTTCGCAGTTTTAGTTTGTGCAAGTTGGAGTGAAGGGTGTTGATTTAGCTGGTCTGCTGTTAACTTGAGTTGTGTTATAGAATGATTATTTATTTTGCAGATTCGAGTTTTAAGTTTAATAAAGCCAAATAACGGTTACAACAATTTACGGTTACAATCAACGGTTACAATTGTACAACAAATTTACCACTGTCGACCTAAAGTCCGCTTACCACCAGATCGAACTTGATCCGAAGGATAAAGAATACACCGCTTTCCAGGCGGGCTCTGGCTTGTATCAATGGCGACGGTTGCCGTTCGGTTTAACCAATGCCGTTCCCGAATTTCAACGAGTCATTGACTGGTTCATCAAAAGCAACAATTTAAAGGGCTGCTTTCCTTACCTCGATGACATCACGATTGCTGGGAAGAACCAAGCTGATCACGATCGGAATTTGGAAGAATTTTTTAACGCCGCGTCGAAAGCCAACTTAACTATAAACGAGAAGAAGACACAGCACTCTCAATCAAAGGTTTCTTTATTAGGATATCAAATCGAACATCAGTCAATCAAACCAGATCCAGACAGAGTGCAACCACTTCTCGATTTACCAGTACCCAAAACGCACAAAGAGCTCCAGCGCCTGGTTGGACTATTTGCTTATTATGCACGCTGGATTCCTAACTATTTGGACAGAATACATCCGCTTATCAAAGCTTCATTGCCTCTGCCAGAAAGCGCCAATCAAGCCATTCAAGAAATCAAGTCATTGCTGGCTACAGCTTCGTTGCATCCTATCGACAACTCCCTACCCTTGACCGTGGAAACTGATGCTTCCAATTTTGCTATTGCTGCGACTCTTAATCAAGATGGACGCCCGGTTGCCTTTCACTCACGAACCTTGTCGACGGGTGAACAGCGTCATTCTGCTGTGGAGAAGGAGGCATATGCTATCGTGGAGGCTTTGCGCAAATGGAGACACCTATTAATCGGACGTCACTTCACATTAATCACAGACCAAAAGAGCGTATCGTATATGTTCGACGTCAAACACGCAAGTAAAATAAAAAACGAAAAGATAACTAGATGGCGAATTGAACTCTCTCAATTTAGTTACACGGTCTTACACAGACCAGGGAAGGAAAATGTAGGTCCCGATGCACTTACACGTGCATTCTGTGGTGCAATTAGTAAAGACAATTTGCGTGAGCTTCATGTTGCTCTGTGTCATCCCGGCATTACTAGAATGACTCACTTCGTGCGAAACAAGAATCTTCCTTATTCCGTAGCAGAAATCCGAGACATGGTTTCCAAGTGCTCCGTATGTGCTGAAGTCAAACCACGCTTTGTCAGATCGGACCAATCTCAATTAATAAAGGCTACCCAAGTTTTCGAAAGACTCAACTTGGATTTTAAAGGACCTCTTCCCAACGCAACGAAAAATAAATATATTTTGACCATCGTCGATGAATATTCCCGATTTCCATTTGCTTTCCCATGTGCCGACATGACACCAACAACAGTAATCAAGTGTTTAACGGAACTGTTTGCTACCTTTGGAATGTGTTCATATATTCACTCCGATCGCTGGTCTTCCTTTCAATCTCAAGAATTAAAATCTTGGCTGCACTCTCATGGGGTAGCTGCCAGTCGAACGACCAGCTACAATCCTAGAGGAAATGGACAGTGTGAAAGATACAATGGAATTATATGGAAGGCGGTCCAATGTGCGTTAAAATCTCGTCAGTTGCCACCTTCCCATTGGGAAGACGTTTTGACCGATGCCCTGCATTCAATCCGTTCATTATTATGCACCTCGATCAACTGCACACCTCATCAACGATTCTTCCAGCATGCTCGACGTTCGGTCAACGGAACTACTATTCCGTCGTGGCTTAAACCAGGTCCAATTTACGTCAAAAGACACGTGCGTAATAAGAATGATCCTTTAGTGGACGAAGCGGAACTGCTTGAAGCAAACCCAGGTTATGCTCACGTTCGTTTAAGCAATGGACATGAAACCACCGTGTCTATTAGAGATCTCTCACCATGCAACAGGTCTGCCGACGACGCTGCTGTAAATCCGGCGTGTAATTCTGAAAGCGAATCTTTCGCCGAACCTGATGCTACTACTCCAGAATTCTTGTCCATCGTACCTCGAGAAAGTAACACTTCCGAGCCGTCGTCTTCAGAAACGATGCAGCCTGATGATGGACCAAGCGAAACTAATGAGAATAGCGTTGTCACTCCAAAGTTGCGCCGCTCTGAACGGAGACGCAAACCTGTCGATTACTACGGTGCTGTGCCTTACGTTTGATACAATTTGTGTTCAACTTCATGTTATGGCACCTGTAAATATTAGGTGTTGTAATAACGGTGTACCTTCAATTGTAATTTTAAGTTCCAATTGTCCTCTTCGTTTTTCTCAACTTTTGGTGTTGTTCAATTTTATATGGGGGAGAATGAGCTGTAATTGAACAAGTGCTCTGATGCCTAAAGCTAGTGCCTGAAGCCGACGTGTTGATTCACTGTTCACTGTTGGTGAAGTTGTGTTTCTGTTCGCAGTTTTAGTTTGTGCAAGTTGGAGTGAAGGGTGTTGATTTAGCTGGTCTGCTGTTAACTTGAGTTGTGTTATAGAATGATTATTTATTTTGCAGATTCGAGTTTTAAGTTTAATAAAGCCAAATAACGGTTACAACAGTTATCTAAGGTGATTAAGATTAGCTTCTTGAGCAATGCTTTCATGTTTGTGATAAACAACATGTAGATGGGAAATCCAACAGGCCTTTGCACAATTTCGTCGTTTAGCGACGTAGATTCGACGAAAGCGGCATAATAATTAGTAGGCCTTCCTGGTATCAATATTGGCTGTTTTTGCAATGTTACGTTATGACCATGAACGCCACGTGGCTTGAAAAACAACATTATAACGCTGCATGAAACCATGTGCATGAAACTGATAATCTATCTAATACAATTAGCTCTGATGTAAATTCACCGATTAGGCAATGGTATGTCTCAACAAAATTACCAAATATTCCGTCATTTTGACAGCTGGAATGCATTGTTGAACCTAAACCGAAAAATATAGATGTGCTGTTCATCCATAATTTTTGATATTTGTTTATATGTTTAGTGAAAATAAGCTGTCATTCTTGTTATTATATTGAAAATAAAAAGAGCAGTTTGCGAAGTTCAGTTTAGTTGGTCAGTTCAGGTTGGCAGTTACCCGCCTTTCCGTCGATTCAACGTTGCAAGACGTCGCATAAGTTCATATCTTCAGTTTGGTAAACGGAGATAAGATTTCATTGTGACATTGCTATGTAAACTTATATTTCACATGAGACAACTTTACAAGTTAATACACAAGTTTTCACAATTTATGACGAGTTATAGCACATGGCAATGTTACGCTACAATTGCTTTGCGAGGTAGGCTACTGCATTGCGTTTTAGTTTATCAGTGACAGTGAACCTGGTACAAGAAGCCTCGAATATATTGATTCAACTAAGCCGCATCACGTAAGTTATAAACGTGGTTGGAACGATCGAACCTGGTACAAGAAGCCTCGAATATATTGATTCAACTAAGCCGCATCACGTAAGTTATAAACGTGGTTGGAACGATCGAACCTGGTACAAGAAGCCTCGAATATATTGATTCAACTAAGCCGCATCACGTAAGTTATAAACGTGGTTGGAACGATCGTCCTTTTCATAAAAGCGTGATGTTCTGGTTTATCTTACACAAATGAGAAGCGTATTGCATCTTTACATGTCGACTTGGGAATAAATGTCTACAAGTATATTTGAGAAGTTTTGGGAACATCGACGCCTTTTCTGCTTTTAATAGTGTGTCGGACAGAAGGAAAGATTTGAAACCAAAATCATAATATGTTACAGCGCAGCTTCTACAGTAGCCAAGTTTCAAATTATTCATAAAAGCGTTGTAGCCCAAACAGAGCAAAAAAAACAGTCCACAACGTTGAATATGTCACGAGAAAGGAAAATGCCATCAAAAGAAACAAGTCGATTACTTTCAATACTTATCTCACATTTTACATTAAATCTACTCCTAATGACGCTGAGTCATTGAAATAACGTTGTATGCTTTGTTTGATTGAAAAAACATTGGCCGAGTGGTTAGCGCGTTGGGGTCGCAGTCGAGAGCCTGCATGTTCGACTCCAGCCACCCGCACTTGCTGTTGTTTCTCTGGGCAAGAAACTTTACGATAATTGCCTCTACCCAGTGATCGATTTCGAGTAATGAGTTTAAGTCATACCAAATAATAAATAGTACCAAATTTAAGTCATAAGTAGAGTAGACAACCGGAAACAGACATTGCAGTCGGCTGCAGCGTGGGTCAGATGATGGTCACCGATGCATAGCGCTCAAGTCCGCTTTCCCGCAATGCAGGATAAAGATAATAAAAAAAAAATAAAAAAATACATCATTGTCTGCGAAAAACAATTCTCGCTCTAGATGCATTGGCACCAAGTTTTATGTTTAATTTTACGCAATTTCAACCGCAAGCGACCGTAACTCATCGTATCAAAGTTGAAGCTTTTCCTGTATCGACGTCGCTTATAAGCCATGGTGAGAACAAAAGGTCAACGCATACTGCCAATTCCCTTCACGCTGTGAAGCAGTTAGGATTAACAAGACATGGGCCAAATTAATTACTTTCATCCAGCTGATGGGAAAATTTTGAACAATAGAATATGAAATATTTCAGAGGATGTGCTGAGAAATGCCTTATATCTCTAAATTTATAACCTTTATTCGCTCAAAATTTCAGCTCAATAGAGGTGAATAAAAGTTAGGAAAAGTCAAGAAATCTCGTAGTCGCAGCCTCAGTGGTTTTAGAGATACAACTGTAGATACAAAAAGTTGAATTGACAGCCCCCCCCCAACCTTCAAAGGGTTAAGGTGTCAAATTTCTTTCCACCATACTTTAGCTCACATTGCTACAAAGATTAGTTCTGCTAACATTGCAATTTTAGCTTGGTCTACCCAAACATCGCTCATTTATGTGGATAAATCTTTCAGTTCATCAGATTTTTTTACAAGGTTGAGAAAGTTTGCTTTTTCAAATGGAGGCAAAACAATAGACCTATTACAGCCGGACCACGCATGAATAATTAGAAGATGCTCTCTGATTGTCTCCAGTGATGATGAATCGATTTCGAGTAATGGGTAGAATGAATCAAATTTAAGTCATAAGTAGAGTAGACAACCGGAAACAGACATTGCAGTCGGCTGCAGCATGGGTCAGGTGTAAGTCGGAAGGCGTACACCGATGCATAGCGCTCAAGTCCGCTTTCCAGCAATGCAGGATAAAGAAAATAAAACAAACAGACAATAGGATTTCGTCTGCTTGCAGAAAAATTTATAGCTGTTTCCAGTGTTGGGCGCGATAACTCATTTTTCAGTTAAGAGATAACGATAAAATTATTGCCGATAATGTCCGATAACGATAATTTTTTTTCTTTATTAGCGTTGCCCCATCCCATGCAGCACGAACTGTTTTCATCAACATGACGAAAAATCGAACATAATATACTGTAAAGGGACAAAACTTTATGTAAGTTCTGCATGAATAGCGACAGCGGCATCGACATCGCAACAGCGGCAGTGGGTATCGAATCTTCAACCTCTTGATCCAGAATCAAACCACTGATGAGGTAACCGCCGTGCTTATAATTATACTTTCAGATACCAGTTGGATGCTTTTATCAATTGAGTTACACTGCCGCTTACGTGCAGTTGGCAAAATAATTAAATTAAAAGAAAATACAGTACCATAAAAAATTCCAAACTTTGTATTTTGCTTTCTGCAAAGGGCTGCTTAAAGCAAAGTCAGCAATAATTGAAAAAATTCCAAAAAACGCAAAATGCTTGAAAATTTATCCGTAATCTTAAGCGTTATTGGTAGTAAAAATGTGCATACTGTGAAATCCATCAAGCTTGTCAAATTAGTCGTGTTTGTTTTAGAACAATAACATAATTATCGTAATTTACTGATAATTTCAGATAATTTGTTTGTTTTCTTTGTGAACACTATCATTAAAGCAATGGCAGAACGCTGAGTTGAGATAAGAATTACAATATAGGCACCGTATTAGTGGGAATAAATATATTTAATTGAGGTAGGCTATGTCGCATAGGTAGGCTAAATGAGAAAGGTGATACTGTAACTTATTTAGCATAATTTTACCACGCAACTCGATGCGCTTATTGTCATGCAAAAACTACTACAAGATGCAAAAAATGTAATGTCGGTCATCAGTGACGTTCGGTGGCTTAAACCATTGGGAAAGCAACTTGGAAATATGCTGCAGCAAGGTAGTAGGCACGAGGGGTGTAACAGTCGGGCGAAGCCCGAAGGCGTGTTGCCGAAGGCAACACTTCCAGCGGGGGGTCTGGGGGGCCCCCCCAGAAAATTTTGAAAAACACTTCCAATTTGGTGCGCTCTGAGAGCATTTACAAAACAAAATCTTCGGACTTTCCCAGTCCGAGGATAAAGATTCAATCAATCAATCAAACTGGGACTAGTCTAGAATGTTGGCTGCTTTTTTAGACTGAGCACAAAAACTTATTGTCAATGTCATCTGTAAGCATTTACTACATGCATTGGACTGGTGCAATAGTAAAGAGCAAATAATTAGCCTATAAATTAAGCTAGTCCATTCTTGAAGAACACAAGTATGTTTGCTCTGAACTTGTGATGTCAGTCTGTTGACCCAAAGAATTTAAAAAACACTTGTGCTGTTTCAGTACTGGTTGGTTAATGTACCCTTTGGAATTGCATGTTTTATTGTAGAATCTATGTTTTTTTTGGTAAGAGAACCAGCTTTATTTTCAGCGTACTCAGTAGCCTATAGTTACAAGCCCGAAAATCACTCATGCGTAGAGGCTGTATTCCTTTCGCCTGAAACCAAAAGCAGCCGCTATGAGATACGCATTGACGTCACTGGGAAAGCAACTTTAACCATAACACCAGATAACACATCTGATTGGCTAAACAGCTGGTGTCGTTTTGCAAAACGATTGAGGATTGGATAAAACGAAGGCGTTTTTCAATGTAGGGTAAGCAATTTTGAAAGTTGATTTCCCTGGAGCTTCAGTGATGGTTTCTGACAAAAGCGTTTGCGTTAATTGGCATTTATAGGCAAGACATGCGGTTTGGTAAGGACTTAGACTACTCACAAGCGTTACGAGTAATTCTAGTCACGAACACAGTAATTTTCAAGTTAAAATAGACTTGATAAAAATAATAAGAAGTTAAACCTAGAATTCAGTCATTATATTTTGCATAGTTTTCGCTCAGGTAAGCACTGCTTTCCTTGCTTTCCCTCACCGATCGTCACTGTCGGTCATATCAAATGCTTCAATCAAGCAATAGCCTATCATATTCCGCAATGACTTGTTTCAGTGATGTTGTGTTACTTTGAATTGTTGCATGCATTTCATTGCATTGAAATTTGCAACTCTAAAAATTATTGTGTTGTCAGGGCCGTCGCTGCAGGGGGGGCGTGCCCCCTCCACTGACAACGACATGTGCACACACACTTCAGGCACTGAAATAGAACTGGTTTCAATTTTAGTTTCATTAACTAACAAGGTGGCTAGTAAAAATAATAGGCTACTTTTCATGGTTTTTCCACTTGTGTGTTGATCCGAAATAAAATTTATCGGCGATAATCAAATATTGCCTTTGGCGATAAGGATAACTGAAAAAATAATTGAACGATAACGATAAAAATTTATCGCCGATAACTATCTTCGCTAAATTATCGCTGATAATGCCCATCACTGGCTGATTCCACAAGTTCAGTGTCAGCATCACCATCACAGTTAGCCTACTTGCTGTCCATCTTTCTTCAAACTCTCAGAAATCAGATCAATAAATTGAGCTTTGTTGTGTTCATTCGAAAGAAAACGATCCTATGAAGCTGGTAGGCCTATACTGTAGAATTGATAGACGCCACTTAATGATAAAACATGCGTTTTCGTTAGAAATTTAAATCTTAACTTATGACAGTTCAATGAATCATGACATCAAAAGTGGGCACTTTTGGACCACAGTTCTTATGTGAAAGTGATTCAGCAATAAATTATATCTTTCCAATGAGGTACAAAAGATCAATTTAAACGATTTCGAATTTTTGGCCTAGGAGTGCTGCTGCCATTATAGAAAAATGGCCAAAACTCACTATTTTCAAAGGGAAATCATGGAGCTTTTTTGGTAGCTACACATCATCAATAGAACCATCTGGCAAAGTTTCAGCTTAATTTTACCACATTTTTAAAATCAGCGACTGGACTATTCAGGCAACTAGTGATGTCCCCATTTTCCAAAACATTGGAAATTTTTTGTATGTTTGTCAAATTAAATGATCTGGTATACGGTATTGATGACACGTAATTAAGGGTTTTCCAATATTTGCAGCCAATGCATAACTGGGAAATGGTCCGAGATTGCATTGCGGTTAGGGATTCATATAGCCTACTATGAATCCTTGATTGCGGTACTTAGAATTCCACAGAGTTTCATTGTCTGTTTGCACATTGGACCATATTTGATCTATTCTACCAGTTTAGACTGATTTGATGCTACAAGAAGCCCTTTATGTTTAAAATATTGCTTACATTGTATTTAAACCAATAAATACAGTATCTTTTAATTATCTGCTTATTGCGACTATGACTTCAAGCAAAGTGGTTTCAAAGGCCCTACCACAATGGGACTTTAAGCCAGCTTTCTAATAGCCTACAAACATCCTTGCAATTCACTAAAAATTATAGCGGAAAAAAATTATAGAATGTTACGTAAATTGTTGTGTGATTTTTTTTTAAATTACTTTAAATTATATCAATGCCACAACTTACAAAACTAGTGACGATGTCTTGGTTTGATGTTTCTGACACAAAAATTCAAAGTCAATCTTTGACAAACTTGTTCAGTCTGCATCTGATATATTGAAGTCCAATCTGTGAGCCACTAAAAATCCACATGGACCACATTGAGAATTATTGGTTTATATGCAAGTGACACAAACGCAGATTCCATAGGAGTGGGCCTACTGCAGTGGGCGTGGACCGATACTTAATTTCCGAAAACAATTACGATATCGATCTCAAATGAAAAGCATGAACAATCCCACATGTTTTAATAAACTTTAAAACGGAAAAATGCCAGATAAAGAAGTAATCCTCAGTGACATAATGAGCAAAACATACCGTCCAAAGTCATTCAGAACAAGAAAGCAATAAATGTTCTAAACCTTTTTCAACTTTGATCTGCCTTCATCAAGATTAAAATAATGTTTGAGTTGTCACGAAGATATTCCATTATGTGCTGGTGAAAAATGACTGGACATACCGACATAGTGCAATCAATAAGATTTTTGACGTAGCTAATCGCAATCGAATTCCAGGACAAAGTAATCCTGAGCACCAATTTTAATGCTTAGCAATAATTCGTATTGTAGGCTAACTAAATTTACATAGAATAAAACAGCCAAGGTTACGCTGTGGTTCCATATAAGCTAACAGCCTGCTTTATTTTATGCTACCCCTTTCAAAGTAGTCTACCGTACAAACAATTGCTTTTAGTTTTATCTTTCTAATTGCTCTAGATAAAGAAATAAAACAAAGTAACTTCAGCGGGTTTAACATGATGTATTACATACACATTACACAAATATAACATAATTAAAAATAAACTCTAACGTTTTTGACACGTACGTGTGTCCTCATCAGGAATTACTGTACATATCTGCAATAACATAAAATGAAAATTGTAAGGTCAATTTTACTTTGCACTGTAGCTTTGCCTCGAAAGATGACGAGGCAGATCTGAATTTCAGACTAAGACCATGGAAGCCTTAAGAATCAAACGTAATAATCCGTCTCTCAACCGGCAGTTATTCGCTTGTGGCTCATCGTTCTTCTTGTGTGTGTTCTAATTGTTTGTCAAATGCCTGTAGTTTACACCTCATGTGATTTGTTTTCCAACGTATAATTTACTTGTAATCATTCCCGTGTCACTCGTTCAGTTATGCTTTTCAGTCTGGAGTGTCGTTAGTATACAGTTACAGACAGTGCAAAGTAAAATTGACCTTACAATTTTCATTTTATGTTATTGCAGATATGTAATTCCTGATGAGGACACGCGTGCGTGTCGAAAACGTTAGAGTTTATTTTTAATTATGTTATATTTGTGTAATGTAATACATCATGTTAAACCCGCTGAAGTTACTTTGTTTTATTTCTCTATGGTTCAAGAAAGCAAACTCTCTACCAAAGCTTTATCATTGCTCTAGATAAGTTTGATGGCGTCATTGGCTCAGGTTAAAGCAGGGATGTCCAAACTTATCCCCAAGTGGGCCAAATTTGATAATTAGAAGTGCTGTGGGCCAACAGTCTCTGGAAATCTTGTTATGCGCAAAGATGTATATATATAATTATATAGCAATATTGTATTACCGTTGTAACATATGTATTACAATTCAGAGCTACCCAATTTTTACAAATAAGAGCAGAATTAGTTTGACGAATTGTCACCTATCCTTTTTTATTTGGATAAAAACGCCAATATGGCATCTTTGGTTCAAATTTGTGTTTCGCTAGAATTGACAGTGATACCCTGTTTCACCCATAGGCTATCTATCGCTGTCAATTCTTGCTACAAGCGGCTGCTAAAAAACATATAGTTGATTGGATGGCTAGCGTCGAAGCTACACCATTATCGTTAGCGAATCGCAAGTCCTGGGTTTTTTTTCGGTCATTGACCGACTTTTTAGCAAAATATCCGAAACAAATATAGTCAATTCGGTTAATGTCCGAAAAAATATATACTCAATTGACTAACCGCAGACAGTGCACACCGTTTTGACCTTCCGGTCTTGTCAGTGCAGTGTTTACACTGGAATGGCCATGCAGGTGTATACCTCCATGTGACATTTTCCTATTTGTGGTACGTAAGCACCTAAAATAGTACAACTGCCAACCTTGCCAAAGTGCTCAAACTGCAAGCAGTGAGCTTTGCGCAATGCATAGCAAGATGCCCCCAGTAAAGTGCTCAATCGGCGTAAGCCAAGAGCGTCAATAACTGCAGACAGTGCACACCGTTTCGACCTTCCGGTCTCGTCAGTGCAGTGTTTACACTGGAATGGCCATGAAGGTATATACCTGGCCATGGCTAATGGCCATGAAGGTATATATGACTATATATGACCGAAAATGACTAAAAATGACCGAAATAAATAAAAAATGACCGAATTTTTTCAAGTCATTTCGGAATAATGACCGAAAAGTCTCAACGAAAAAAAAAACCAGGATCGCAACTGCTCGCTGTGCAAGTGAGTGCTCAGCCTTGTGCTGATAGCCAGGAAGAACGCTTCCTTCTTCACAACGTAGGCCTAACAAACTTTTTTCGCCTGGCTTTGTAGACCTCATCAACTTTTATAAAATACGTTAAATTTGTATAATTTCTGTGTCTGCAGGCCAAAAATAACACATTGTGCAACAACAGGTGCGGGCCATACAAAAACGTATAACTGATAAATTATTTTTGACATAAAACTGCTGTTAAAAAACACAATCTTTGTATGTCGGATATTCTAAAAAAGTTTTCCAAACATTAGAAAACAAAGCTATTGATTGCATAGGAGCAAAATTGTTGGAACGCCTGGTCAAACTAATTACAAAATAAAGAACCAACAAGGTAGATACTACAGGGTGCGGACCAATCCTTGGACTGCTTTAAAGTGTAGTATTTCTGTAAATAGTGAATAAAATTGCAAAGTATTTTAACGGTGTATTGCTAAGACGGTAACTAACAGTCGTACAAAGTTTTATTCAATATGTCACCCTCTGGCCTGAATAACACGCTCAAGTCTACTTCTGAAACTCCCTACCGCTTTACGTAGGGTTTCTTGGGGTATTTTGCCCCATGCTTTTTGAGAGAGCACTTCAACGCCTCAACTGAGTCATGGGATGAAGCACAGGCATCTGCCTCCAAAATGGACCAAACACAAAAGTCCATTGGATTCAGGTCTGGTGATGAAGGCGGCCAAACTTCCTTGCTCCAGAAATGAGGAAAATTGTTCTGGTGCATCGTCTTGTTGGAATGTGAATGGCTTCCTTTTGAAGTGTTTCTTAGCCTCTGCAAGGGGGTCTGCTACTATTCGGCGAGTCCGATTCGGCTAATCCGATTCGGCGAGTTCCCTAGGCTATTCGGCGAAAGCCTTTTTCGGCGAGTGCCCTATTAGGCAAGTTTTTGAAATTTTATTTTTGAAAGGGAATTATCGGGTACCGTAGCCTAATTATAATCGCCGTTTTTACATCGTTAAACGTTGAAATCGTGCAGAAAGGAATAAAAATAAAATGTTTGAACTATTAAATTAAAATTCGTTATGTCTGTTCAGTTGAGTTGTTTTTATTTCTGACCATTATATGAAAAACAATACACGTCAATATAGCAAAGGTAGAAGCGACAAAACGCGAACGTTAAAACGTGCTTGAATTTGTCATGTCAGTTCAGTTGTTTTTATTTTTGATCATGATATCAAAAACAATTCATGTCAACATAGCAAAGGTGTAGAAAAAGTTAGAAGCGACAAAACGCAAACGTTAAAACGTGCTTGTGACCGAAGTAAGTTATTGAGTTGAAAAAAATTTGGCACGGTTGCAACAACTTCAGAAAAATTTAAGAAATGAAGGGAAAATAAAAAAAAGAAAATGTTACAAAAAAAAATCATGTTTAATGTCTATAAGTTAGTACTTTTGAATAGTTAAAATGATTAGTTTGGATCAACAAATGTGTGGCCTACAGCTTGGATTGAAAGGAAATTATCGGGTACCGTAGCCTAGTTATCCCGACCAGCAGAAATTGCCGTTTTTACATCGTTTTAACGTCGCTAAACGTTAAAATCGTGTAGAAAAGAGAACTTTAATGACTAGGATACGTTGAAACTGGGAAACATTCACAGAAGCCCTTCGATTTGTTCCAAGAACCCATTTAGCCTAACAGTTCATTTGTACATTGATTCAACGTCTGAATACATTATCTTAAAAATGCAACGTATCGAAGGGCTTCTGTGAATGTTTCTCAGTTTCAACGCAAGCCTTAAAACTCGTGTTTTTTTCCGGCAGCCATCGTGGCCTACCAAGAGCTCCTTCTCGGCGGCCAAATCTGCGTGCTTGGAGGGCAAAATACAATACGATAGCACAAGTAAATAGCATTAAACTTGCAACAATGTTAAAATGATCACTTAGCGTTGTTGAAGTCTGGGCGACGTCCTGCAATATCATCATTGTACCACGCATTAAATGTTTTATCGGGATTGTAATCCGGTACTGCGGGACCATCTAACGACCCTAAATTGTTTTAACTGCTCGCAGCTCAGTAAATTGTTTCAACTGCATACCGCCTTTCATAAAACCTGACCATTTATTCCGTTATGATGTCACCATTGAGGGTGTGAAGTCACTAACCCACAGCGTTCTCAACAATGAAGACACGTGTTTTACCCACGGATGTCAACTGACCAAGTTCTCCTTTTTAACAACGATTCAATGTCCGACAACATTAAATCGATATAAAAACGACAATATTGCCAGCCGATGTAAACTAGCACTTCGGATTAACACTTCGTTAAAATAAACATCGGGAATTGCAAACAAGACTTACAGCGCTGGTGATCGCAGCTGGATATATTCAATACAACAGTAGTGACTATGATGCGCTGACCTAATTCTGCGTCACTCTTTGATACTACATATTTTCGACATTTAATCCACGATCATTCTATTGCGAAATTAAATAATTGGCTAGAAGAAACCGGCGGCCAAACTTGGCCGACGGAGGAGGTAGCACAGGCGGTCATTCAAGCACTACTTAGCGGCCATGGCCAGTTGGCCACCGGCTGCTTTAAGGCTTGCAACGTATCCTAGTCATCAAAGTTCTCTTTTCTACACAATTTCAACGTTTAGCGACGTTAAAACGATAGGCCACACATTTGGTTAGCTTTTTCATTCCGTTACTACAATGTAAAAGTGAACTGTTAGGCTAACTGGGTTCTTGGAACAAATTTTTGCTGGTAGGGATAACTAGGCTACGGTACCCGATAATTTCCTTTCAATCCAAGCTGTAGGCCACACATTTGTTGATCCAAACTAATCATTTTAACTATTCAAAAGTACCGGTACTAACTTATAGATATAAATATGATTTTTTTTTTTGTAACATTTTCTTTTTTTTATTTTCCCTTCACATCTTAAATTTTTCTGAAGGTGTTGCGACCGTGCCAAATTTCTTTCAACTCAATAACTTACTTCGGTCACAAGCACGTTTTAACGTTCGCGTTTTGTCACTTTTACCTCAAAAACAACTGAACTGACATGACGAATTCAAGCACGTTTTAACGTTCGCGTTTTGTCGCTTCTACCTTTGCTATGTTGACGTGTATTGTTTTTGATATGATGGTCAGAAATAAAAACAACTCAACCGAACTGACATGACGAATTTTAATTTAATAGTTCAAACATTTTATTTTTATTCCTTTCTGCACGTTCAGCGACGTTAAAACGATGTGAAAACAGTTAGGCTAAGGTACCCGATAATTCCCTTTCAAAAATAAAATTTCAAAAACTCGCCGAATAGGGCACTCGCCGAAAAAGGCTCTTGCCGAATAGGGAACTCGCCGAATCGGATTAGTCGAATAGGACTCGCCAAAACGGGCCATTCCGCTGCAAGGGCAGGAGTCAAAATTGTCTCAATGTACAAATTGGTGTTAACTTTAGCGCCTTGTGAAACAAAAATGAGGGGAGACTTCCAGGTTTTAGAGACAGCGGCCCACACCATGACAAAAGACGGTTTCTGGCGCCTGAAAACTTTTTTCATGGAGTCAGAGGTGTCTGAAGAAAACTTAGCAAGGATACGATCATTTTGTCGGTTACACATTGCTTCGACATTGAACAATTTTTCATCTGAGAAAATGATCTCTCCTGTGTCCGTACCTGACTTCATTTTGTTCAGAAGAATTTTAGCTCAAGCAAGTGTCTTTTCTTTTTGGAGGTTTGTGAGGTGTTGGCAAGTTTGCATTTTGATGGGGGACAACTTCAGATCGGTTTTAACGATCTTCCTGATCATCTTTTCATTCACATCCATTTAGCGAGCCATTTTCCTCATGGATCTCATGGGATTACGACGGATTCTGGCTCGAACCGCATTAATGACCTTTAGGGTACGAGAAGTTCGTGGTCTCCCACTTCGAGGGCGATCTTCGGCACTGTTCAGTTCTTTAAACCTGTTTTTTTTTTCGCCGAGACTTTTCGGTCATTTGTCTGAAATGACTTGAAAAAATTCGGTCAATTTTATTTATTTCGGTCATAGTCAATTGACCATATATTTTTTCGGACATTTTGCTAAAAAAATGGTCAATGACCTATAAATGACCAAAAAAAATCAGCTTTAAACCTGCTATCAGGGTGATAAACCGTTAATTTTGGTGCTTCAAGGAGCTTTATTATCTCTGAATTGGTCTTGCCTGCTCGATGAAGCTCAATGATAGCTGCACGTTTATCACTCATACGGTACTTGAAAATAAAGCTAAATTATGATAAACTGATGACACATTCAGAAAGATAAGGTTTGATACAATAAATATGCTCTATCAAACACTTACTAAATCTAGGACATAGTAAATTAAAATTTAATTTTAGTCCAAGGACTTTGTCCGCACCCGGTACACACTTTTTAACCTTGCTTTCATTTAATAGCACTGAAGATGAAGACAGATAAGTTTTCGAAACGTTTTCTGAACATGAGTTTAAAATCGACATTTTGGGCTTTTTATTTCACGGCATCGCAACATGACAACAAAGACCAAAATTGAAGTTTTAAAAGCATATGTAGAATCAATTCTAACCTACGGATGTGAGTGCTGGACAATAAGTACAGATATGAAGAAAAGACTAGAGGCTGCTGAGATGTGGTTTCTCAGAATGATGTTGAGGATATCTTGGACTGAAAAGAAGAGTAATGGCGAAGTTATGAAATTGGCAAAAGCAGAAAGGAGATTAATAAGAATAGTTAGAAGGCGCCAGATGCAATTTGTAGGACATATTCACAGACATGGAGACTTGGAAAAATTAACTGAATTGGGGATGATACAGGAAAAAAGAAGCAGAGGTCGACAAAGATTAACTTATTTAAATAGGTTGAATCAATGGGCCACAAACACAACAGTCAAAACGAACGATTTTATACGTATGGCAAATGACAGAGAAGTTTGGAAGACCATGATCGCCAACGTCTGTATCAGATCAGGCACATAAGCAATCAATCTATTTCTGGATTAAAGCTGTTGCACGTTGCACAAACGAGCGAGATACTTACTTGGACAAATTTTCGTTCTGTCATAATTTAGTGGTTTCAGTCATTAGGTATTGAAAAGGAATAATTCGGATCATCAACAAAAAATCAGCCAACCATTGATGTGTGAATGAAATCACCTGTGCTGTAGCAATTAAGTTTTAAGTTTTTATAGCTGTACTGTATTTTCATATTATCCTTACATGATCTCAACATTGTCTTCTTCGATATTTGATGCACTTTGGCCACTTCGCTGCACTAATGGATCGTTATTATCACTTGTCAGGATCTTCACATTTCAAGTTAGAAACGTCATGATTTTCTTCCCCACAAAAGTTTTTTGTCGTTCAACGCTTGCAGCTTTCTTGCTTCCAGGTATTCCAACCGTGTTTCATCCAACTTCAATTGTAAGCTACAAATACCACAGCTAGTTTGAATGGCTGCAATAAAAAAGTACAGGACTGATTAGAGTTGATTTGTGGTACAAAACTTGGCTATCGCAAGAAGGTTTTTCATAGCCAGAAATTGCAGTTCTTTTCTTGTGGCTCGGTTCGAGAGATTGTCGTCAGAATAGGGCTTCAATGAGTACTGCTTCCGGCACTGGAAACAATATTCATCGACAGTTTTCAACCCGATTTATGCCGTCAAAAGGAATTCGTTTATCTTACGCACTAAATCTCCTTCGTTTTGAAATTACTCAACGTTGAGTTAAAAGTGAAGAAAGGCGTTCTTCCCGGCTATCAGCACAAGGCTGATTACTCACTAGCACAGCGAGCTGCAGTGACGCTTCGCTAACCAGAACGGTGTAGCTTCCACGCCAGCCATTGAGACCTCCAATTAAACGTTTAAGTTATTTTGGCAGCCGATTGTAGCATCGAATAGACAGCGATAGACACGTGTTTCGCCGTGTTGAGTTAAAAGATACTTTTTGTGCTCTTTTTTCCTTCTCTCTATAAATACCTCACCACATTAATAAACAGACATAGTTGAGCAACACCACATAGTTTAACATTAAAACAAACCAACAAAATAATGCGAATATTTTCGGCTACACATATAACCCTTATCAACCCTAAAATATTACATAATGTAAGAAGCACTTGAGCAACATACAGTATAACAAAAATATGGTCTGATTTAAACAAACTACTAATCTTGCTCACACGAAATGAAAACTAGCTTACGCAGCACAACGGGTCGAGTATTTGAAAGACGAAAAACTAATTGTTTAGAAAGTAAATGTCCAAACATATTATGCTAGGCTAGATGAACAGAAGCACAACATGTGACAAATCAATAAAGAAAGTTAAAAGATAGGAAGATCCGCCTGCAAACAATTGTTGTGCCTTGGGTTAGAGAATTTGATAGTTAGTGACCGGTGAATCTTGGTGTCAAACTCGGACAAACACTTACGAACAATCTGGAAAAACTCCAATGAAGATTTATTGTTTGAGCACAATTTCAACAGTTCCGAATATGATCTTTAATAGCTTTATTTTTGCTAAAATCACTTCTATTCTCGTGATCAAATGTGACGTGGACAACTGGATATACCAATGTAAGTTATGTAGAACGGGCGTTTGAGAGCAAGTGAACTTAGACACGACGTTTGAACATAGGCGGAAAGGAGATTTAGACTTGAAAATAATAACCAACTTTAAATGTTTTACAAACGAGAAAAATTTTGACGTTGAACTTCAAAGCAATAAATTTGGACACATTTGTGGCAAAACGTTTGAATTTCCTACCCATAAATGATATTGTTAAAAAGTTTTTAAAATCAGACTCCTCAACCAGAGACGTAGTGGAATCCAAATTTATAAACGGCGCTGAAAGTGAAAAAAATACCAGTAGCCTACTAGCAGGTTTGAGTCAGACCCAAGTATCAAATCCATTACCATTTATCTTAATTTCTACACCTAAAAAGGAATAGTCTGAGTGGCTTTTTCTACGTTGAAATTTATGTTATGATGTTGCGCATTGAGTAGCCTACTTAAGAAAACTGTGAACAAGAATTATCCCTGTCAAAAATAGCAAAAATATCGTCATATAACGTAGCCTAAAGAAAGAATTTGGAACCAGTTACAAAAAAAAGTGTTTTCAAGGTGTGCTAAGAAAAAATTGGCAAGCGTGGGGCCTTGAGGCGAACCTATAGCCACTCCATCAATTCGCTTGCACAATTTATCTTTGCATAGAAACAACCTGGGTCCGGTACAAACCTACTAATCTTTTTCTTAATTTCAGCGCCGCCGTCAAAATACAAATCTGCTTTAAATAGGTGTCTTATCTCGCGAGCTCGAGACATTTGCTCGAACCTTCTTCTTTAACAGATTGATCATGTTACATCAACTGTGGCCTACCATATGAACTCAGAAAACTTCCATCTTCTTACAAACAATTGTATTTTAATAATGAAACACTGACAGCGCACCGTACAGAATCGGTCGTCTCAGAATCGAGACATCTCCAAATCGGGCCACTCCGCTATCTAGGCTACAAGTCTTTAATTTACACTTTCAACTAACCTTGCATGAACGAAGATTGTGCATGTCGAAGTGCTTGAGGAACAAAAGCTCCAAACCATCTAATGGGGTCATCGAAGTCAACTATAGGCTTTTCCACAAACTTTTTTTCATCTTCAGGATTATTTTGACCATTTTCCAGAACATTGCTTTTTAAACAGGCCTCCTGATTGCTGTCTTGACTTTTATTTGGTACATTCCGTTTTCTTGGGACTCCGTTCTCTATTTTATTGTTTTCGGTTGGCTGACCGACCGGAAGAAAAGAAAACTTGTCACTGGAGTCTTCACTGTGGAGTATCAATTGTTTATAAATGCAAAGAAATATGTCGGATGTCATCTTCCAATGGTGTCCGACGTTTTTTTCGTAAACAGTTTTTCGTAAGCAATTGTTCGTAAAATCAATTCTTCGTAAAGCAATTCTTCAGGCATGCAACTGACCGTAATACTAATTGTTCGTAAACAAATGTTCATAAAAGTTAGGCTACAGCTTTAAAAAAAAAAAACTGTTACAATTGTTTACGAACAATCAATTAGGGTAGCCTATATGATAGAGATGTGCTAATTGTGCTTAAAGACGTGCTGTACCTGTAGAGTGTAGACGAGCAGACAGAGTGTAGAGTCCCTGATTCAGAATGGCATTACAGTTTGTGAGCAGCGAAAAAGGAAAGCCAAAACTTTTGTAAAGTGGCCAGCTTTATTACAAAGATTATAGTGCACTTAACGCACAAGGGCAAGAAACTACTTATTGGAAATGTGAGCATTTTAATAAGAATCGTTCTGCACAAGTAACAACTGCTATGGCAGCCATTGTACAATCCAGAGGTGAGCACAATCATGCTGGAGATGCTGGTCATGTCGAAGCAGCAAAGGTTATGGAAAATATTCGTTGTGCAGCAAAAGACAGTCGTGATGCCCCGAGTTACCTCGTCTCAGCAAAAACTATTGGACTCAGTCAAGCCACGGCAGCAAAACTGCCAAGTGTGCAGAGCATGAAAAGGGCAGTCACCCAAGTGCGATTGAAGGAAAATGCAGGCCCGGCAATCCCACATTTTATCCGTGACATTGTGCTTTCAGTAGAGTACAAGCAAACGTTTGCTAGTGTAACATTCTTGGCCTATGATTCTGGGCCTGGAGATAACCGTATGGTCCTCTTTGCCACTGAAAGAAATCTGCAGCTCCTTGCCCGTTCAAAGCACTGGTATGCTGACGGCACCTTCAAGACAGTGCCTTCACTGTTTGAACAGCTTTACACAATACACGGACTGAAGGAAAACACTTCAGTGCCTCTGGTGTATGCCCTGCTGGGGGACAAAAGGAGAGGGACATACATTCATCTGCTGCAAAAGATCAAGGAGTTGTTACCCGCTGTTGCTGTTCCAGAGACAATCATGACTGACTTTGAGATGGCCATGGTTAATGCAGTAAGCAGAGAGTACCCACTTTCAACTCACCGTGGCTATTTCTTCCATTTGTGCCAGTGCATTTGGAGAAAGACGCAATCAAGTGGCCTGAAGGAGCAGTACGAGACAAGTGCAGTTTGCTCTGAGGCTGCGCATGTTGTCGTCTCTGGCCTTTGTGCCTATTGATGAAGTCAGCCAGGCCTTTGACATTCTCATTGATGGGAATGTATTACCAGATGTTGCTCAGCCAGTAATTGACTACTTTGAAGACACTTGGGTTGGGCGCCCAGATCGTCGTCAAGGGCGCCGTCCTCCAATGTTTGCAATTCAAATGTGGAACTGCTATGATGGCGTCCTCAGTGGCCTTCCCAAAACTAATAATAGCATTGAAAGATGGCACAAAGGGTTCATGTTCCAGGTATCTGCAAATCATCCAGATATTTGGAAGTTCATATCTGCAATCAAGCGAGAGCAAAACCTAAATGAGGTTCGCATTGAACAGTATGTCAGTGGCCAGACAGGACCTCCTCCAAAGAAGAAGTACAAGGACAGTGAAGAAAGACTAACTAGAGTCGTCCGAACTTGGCGTCAAGACTTTCAAGATGATGAAATTTGTGATTACTTGCGTGGAATTGCACACAATACTTCATACTAAACTTGGAACGTGGACAATTTGTACGAAGTTACTCAAAGTAGTATTGGTAGTGTAAGCAAAGAATTGCTAAACACAGACAATTGTTGTATTCCAATAAATAACAAAAAATGCGCTTTTTCATTGTGCTTATTTCTTTGTGTCGTCGTAACTTGGTTATTCAGGAAAATTTGCATTACGCACCTTCATCGGAAATTGCAAGACAAACCTTGCTGTTGCGAAAAATTGTTTACGAACGTCGAACAATTCACCTATCACCTGTTTACGAACAATTCACCTATACGAAAAATTGATGTATACGAAGAATTGCTTTACGAAGAATTGCTTTACGAACAACTGTTTACGAACAATTCACCTACAACCATCTTCCAATTACAGGATCATCAATAATAATTAACATTATGACTTCAAACAGCTGTATTTAAGATCAATATTTAGCGTTACAACGTTAATAAATTGACTATTTCTCGATTTATATTTTTAGGCCTAAATTTTATAGGCCATGAATGAAAATTTGAATAAAAGAATAGCTATTGTAGAGCTCTTCAAATCGGGCAAGTCAAGGAATGATATTTGCAAGGACTTAAAAATTAACAGAATGTTGGTCTGGAGAACTCTCAAAAGGCACAAAGAAACTGCAAATGTCAAAAATCGACCTGGCCAAGGTCACTCTCGAAGCGCCAGAACTTCAAAAATTGATAAAAGCAACGAGAGAAAGGTGCGAAAAAATCTCAAGAGATCCATTCAAAAACTGGTAAAGGAGGCGAACGTGGCCTATGAATTATGGAACCATGTTCACAGTTCTCAAGAAAGCTTTGAAGATAATCCCATTCAAACACATGAAGAAACAGTTGCTAAACCCCAATACCATTGAGAAACGACTCTCAAAAGCTACTTTATACAACTCAATAAATGTGTTGTATAAAATAATAATACAACTCAATAAATGTGTTGTATAAAGTAGCTTTTAAGTTGCTGTAGGTTTGTTATAAGCATAACTCGTATGAGGTATTGCTATGAGTACCAGACCAAGTAGCTCCAGACAAGGTTGATTGAACATCCAACTAAATTTTTGTTTCATATGCGGAGAATAGACCTACACTTTACCTTCTGATTCTGTTAAGCTGTCCACCAAGCACAAGCTTGCCTGCAACTTCTGCAAGCAATACTTGGATATGAACAGTGTTGGGCGCGATAACTCATTTTTCAGTTAAGCGATAACGATAATCGATAAACGAAAAATGCCTAAAGCGATAACGATAAACGATAAATCAAAAAAAAGTTAAGCGATAACGATAAACGATAATTTTTTTTCTTGATTAGCGCTGCCCCATCCCATGCAGCACGAACTGTTTTCATCAACATGCCGAAAAATAATCGAACATAATATACTGTAAAGGGACAAAACTTTTTGTAAGTTATGCATAAATAGAATCGCAATAGCGGCAGTGGGTATATCGAATCTTTAACCTCTTGATCCAGAATCAAACCACTGAGGTAACCGCCGTGCTTATAATTATACCTTCAGATACCAGTTGGATGCTTTTATCAATTGAGTTACACTGCCTCTTACGTGCAGTAGGCAAAATAATTAAATCAAATGAAAATACCATAAAAAATTCCAAACTTTGTATTTTGCTTTCTGTTTAAAGGGCTGTTTACAGCAAAGTCAGCAATAATTGAAAAAATTCCCAAAAACGCAAAATGCTTGAAAATTTATCAGTAATCTTAAGCGTTATTGGTAGTAAAAATGTGCATACTGTGAAATCCATCAAGCTTGTCAAATTAGTTGTGTTTGTTTAAGAACTAGAACATAATTATCGTAATTTACTGATAATTTCAGATAATTTTTTTTTGTTTTCTTTGTGAACACCATCATTAAAGCAATGGCAGAACGCTGAGTTGTTGAGATAAGAATTACAATATAGGCACTGTATTAGTGGGAATAAAAATATTTGATTGAGGTAGGCTATGTCGCATAGGTAGGCTACAGTAAATGAGAAAGGTTATACTGTATTTAGCATAATTTTACCACGCAACTCGATCCGCCTATTGTCATGCAAAAACTACTACAAGATGCAAAAAATGTGATGTCGGTCTGCATGTTAAATGCTTCAAGCAATATAATATTCCGCAATGACTTGTTTCAGTGATGTTGTGTTACTTTGCTAATTTTCATTTTCATATTTTTTGAACTTTCATTGTAATAAAATGCTCGATAACAATAATGACATGACAAGACATGAACAAGACATTTCCCATTTATCACTTTGAGCGATAAGTAAAATGTAATAACGCTTAAGCATTACGCACATGAAACTGGTGAAATTTGATAACGGATTTGCTTAGCGTCTTATATAGGACGGCTTTTTTCTCAAAAAGTACAAACACAATTAGGAAAAAAATAATTGTGATAAGTTATGTTTTTTAGGTCATAATTAGGCTATGCAATAGGCCTATTTAACTTTTTCGAAAATTTTTTTTAAGTACCGGTACTTTCACTTTCGGCACAAATGGGTTAACTTTTTAAGTTAAATGGCACGTATGCATTCGGTTATTATTTTTGGATTAAAGTTACATCGCCAAGCTAGAAAAAAATCGATCTTACAGTCTATAACCGATCTTGTGTTGTTATTGTGTGTGAATTTTGTCTTTTAATCTGAGTTTGTGACGTAACTTCGCTTCAAAGGAAGTTGTGCCACCTGTGCGCTTACATTTTAATTGTAAAATTCACTCAGCAAATCAACAAGAGACTTGTTGCATGCATTTCATTACATTGCAATTTGCAACTCTAAAGTTATTGTGTTGTCAGGGCCGTCGCTGCAGAGGGGCGTGCCCCCTCCCCTAATAACGACCTGTGCACACACACTTCAAGCACTGAAGAAGAACTGGTTTTAATTTTAGTTTCATTAACTAGGTGGCTAGTAAAAATATTACTTTTCATGATCTTTCCACTTATGTGTTGATCCAAAATAAAATTTATCGGCGATTAATTATCGGCGATAATCAAATATTGCCTTTGGCGATAACGATAAACGATAACTGAAAAAATAACTGAGCGATAACGATAAGCGATAAAAATTTATCGCCGATAATTATCGCCGATGAATTATCGCCGATAATGCCCATCACTGGATATGAAGTTGGGGATTAAAACAAAAGCCGCACGTTACATATTGCAATAGATGTAGTAACACAGAGCTTCTGTTGTGGCTTGACGGTAAATGGAAGACAATGCCTTCTGCTCTGTCAATGGTATGACACGTGAAAACTACTATCACTATAGGAATATAAAAAAAAGCAAATCAATAGTTTTTTTTTATCTACAGTCTAAATAGGGGGGTATGTTAAAATACAAATTTGAATTACAAACTCTGAGTACCCCCCAATTTAATGCCACTGGGAGTAAAAAAAAACATATCATTAAAAAAGTTTTGGGTTGCCCCTACAGGAACTCCCCGCTACAGGAGTTTTACGGGCGATTGTCAAAATAAATGGGATTCAATACCTAAGATTTGAACCGGTGGTCATAGAAGGCTGGGACTAGTCTCAAAAGTTTCGTTTTGAAAAGTTAAGATAGGAATGTAACAGTTTCAGAAGTGTCAGGTGTATGGCTTGGCCCGGACAGGCCCATTTTGGTCCGAAATGGCCTATCGAGATTGTATGAAATTCAAAATTTTACCTCAATAATAAGGGGATATTTTTTGTTTAAAACGTTATGATTCGAATTAGTACTTTCAAATGAATAATATGCATTATGCATATAGTTTGCCATTACGTTTAAAATCAGGGAAGATTTGGATAATATCGTAAAAATTGAAATATAGGCATGCAACCAGTCATTATAAAGCATTTTCAATTTCCTTGCTCATATTTTCTCTTTTCAAATGTAAATATACTGTATGTACGTGTCACGTGTCAGTTACCAATGCGAAGTGATATATATATATACATATATATATAAAACAATGAAAACTATCAATACTACAAAAAAGTGCTCAATGCTAAGCAAAAAAGCAAAGCAGAGCAGAGCAAATTAAATCAAATATAGTTATTACTATCTGAAGCCTTTACAAATTGTTTCACCTAACGGATCATCAGAAGGTCTTATTCAAATAGAATCTTTTTGAATTATTTGAATATTTGAATATATATATATATACCCAGCTAGAAATTTCACGTGTATTACACGTAGATTCTACGTACCTTGGGTCGTGTATTATACGTTAATTTTCACGTATAATACACGCATATGTGTCGACACTATTTCACGTGTATTACACGTATATTTGGTGGTGGATTTTACGTGTTTTACGCCCGCATTACACCTAATTTCCTCGTATCTGACAACACTAATACACGTGTTTTCCACGTATATTTGGTGGTGGATTTTACGTGTTTTACACCCGCATTACACCTAATTTCCTCGTGTCTGACACGTAGATTCTATGTACCTTGGGTCGTGTATTATAGGTTAATTTTCACGTATAATACACGCATATGTGTCGACACTATTTCACGTGTATTACATGTATATTTGGTGGTGGATTTTACGTGTTTTACAACCGCAATCCCGCATTACACCTAATTTCCTCGTATCTGACACGTAGATTCTACGTTCCTTGGGTCGTGTATTATACGTTAATTTTCACGTATAATACACGCATATGTGTCGACACTATTTCACGTGTATTACACGTATATTTGGTGGTGGGTTTTACGTGTTTTACACCCGCATTACACCTAATTTCCTCGTATCTGACACGTAGATTCTACGTTCCTTGGGTCGTGTATTGTACGTTAATTTTCACGTATAATACACACATATGTGTCGACACTATTTCACGTGTATTACACGTATATTTGGTGGTGGATTTTACGTGCTTTACACCCGCATTACACCTAATTTCCTCGTATCTGACACGTAGATTCTACGTTCCTTGGGTCGTGTATTATAGGTTAATTTTCACGTATAATACACGTATAAATGTCGACACTATTTCACGTATATTTGGTGGTGGATTTTACGTGTTTTTACACCCACATTCTACCTAATTTCCACGTACCGTATCTGAAATCAATAATTTAACACATTTGTATAACACATACTGTTATAAGAGGCTACTGTCCAATTGTGACCCTTCTCGCACTCATTCGGAGAGTTAATGCTTGTTTTGAACTTTATTTGGAATTAGAGAAGAAAAAGAGCAATAGCAGTGGTGGGAGTCGAACCCGCGTCAATGAAATGACTACTTTCTAGCCCTAACCTTAACCCCTAAGCCAACCAGCTGACAAAAAATCCATCACTTAATTTGCTTTCTATCATCTTCTTTTCGCCATTTTTACGTCACTTAAACGGGAGCTTATGCTTGGTTGGCGGTTTCATTCTAGTCATTTTTAGTGGCAGAATTTCGATTTTTTAAAGTGGCTACCGTACCAAACCTTAGTAAGTAATTGTTTAATATCAGTAAGCGAGACCACTTAAATTTACACTAAGAACTATCGTTAAAAGATCACATTAATTTGCGACTAAAAAATGTCATGAAGTTTCCTTTTTACATAACGTAATAAAAACGTGTAAAGACACCTACAAAACACATAATCTAACTTATATCCTAAAAAATGCGGAGGAGCGTGGTTGACACCAATCCACTTGAGTGGATAATTCTTTCTGTTTATACCGTCCTTGGGAGGTAGTTTTACCTAACAAAGATTAAAAATTGCCCAAATGAACGAAAGAACTTCAACACGTTTAATATACGTGGAAAACACGTGTTACTTTTCAACAGATGGAAACGTGCAATACACGTGGAAACAACATATAATCAACATACAAAAAATTCCGGTAAAACATCCTTCTGCTGGGGTAAACATTTTTTCTCTTTTGTATGCCCTCTTCTGGGTGTGATTTTACCTTATATTGTATACCTTAAAAATTAGTCAAATAATCATAGGATTTTGAACACGTGTAATATACGTGGAAAACACGTGTTATTTTTGCAAGAGTTATATTCACAAAATAATCCCTAATAAAACTTCTAGAATCATATTTACACACTAGTCATACTAAATGATAGCTAAAATATGTCTCTAAAAAAATGTTTTTTAAACAAGTGAATTTTTGTTGGTGTACACAAACTTCTTAATAACACCTGAATTCTACCTAAGATACCATACTACCTAAAATCAACCAAAAATCAACGTGTAATATACGTAGCTTTCTAGTTGGGTATATTCACTATTCAGTACTGATAAAATAATAAGAACAGGATGCTATGTAATATTAAATGATAGTTTGTTAATCCGTAGTTAATAGTTACATTCCAAAGGTCCATAGTTATGGAAGTATTGTGTAGTTCCAGATATCAAATTAGTCAGTGTTTTTTGTCTTTTCTTTAAGAGCTTCATTTAATAGTTGAACTGTTTCATTTGAAATACAGCATTTGATTGGGGCAGATCTGACATACGACACATCCAAGCTTTATGAATGATCTAATAAGTGTATGTAGATAAGATCTCTTATTTCAATTTATGAAGAACATCAGTCAGTTGGTTACTTGGAAAGGGCTAACCTGAGTATGGCCGAAAACGTTCGTAATTTTTAGTTTATTTTCATGTTATTATGTTAAATGCCGTCTGGTTGTTAGATTTTATTCGTCTATGGTTAAAAAAAACTCTCTACCAAAATTGGATCTGATAAGTATCAGTAACAAGAAGTTCAGGATTTTCAGGGAAAATCCATATTTCTCCATCTCTGTTGCCAACCTTCTTGAAGTATGTAAGTAGTAAGCATTGTAGCATTCGATCAGCAATAAACCTCTTTTCTTTAACAGGAGTGTTTTCACTGAATAGAGAAAGAGGAATCATATAGGACTGGTTGCAATACAGTCATTAATGCTGTTGTAAGTGAACAACAACTTGCAAAACCTCAAATCATTACATGGAGCAGCAATGAGTGATGAATATGTCAACCACCACTGAGAATACACAAGAAAAAAAGAAAAAAAAACTTAAGCGAGTAATGTCGGTCTGGAATTGCATGCGGGAAGTGATTTTCTGATGTCTCTGGATTTATTAATATTCAATTGAACACTGAGAATATGTCCTTATAATGTTTGTAATGTATTGTATTGAGTTTAAATTTAACCGTTGTTATTGCGTTCATAAACGTAGTTGCACTGATGAGAATTTAATATTCGAAAACGCGTTCTGCAACACTGTTTTTTGCACTCTGCAATGCCTGATACAGATTTATCTGTAGATTTCCATCACGCATTGAAGCGGTGATCTGACAATGAAACTTTCTACGGTTCGAGAAAACGTTTTCTCTGCCTAAAAAACGTTGAATGGTAGTTTAATTAATTACATCTTAAGGAATTAAATCAGCTTTGCCATCAATCTGGCTTTATGCAAAGCTCCAGACTTTTTGAAGGTTATTGGGTCTTGTAGTGAATTTTCCAGGAAAATATGGCAGAGTTCAATGAACTCTAAATAATCACCCCTCTGGGAAGTATGTTGAGCAGAACAAAGTTCCAGGACTTTATGCTTTTGCTCTAAAGTTTTTACATTGCACATTACCACTGGTCATGTTTATATCTGCGAGTGGTTCAGTGATGTTTTGTGTGGCAAGAGTACAAAATGCTTCTTGTAGCGAAGGAACAGTGTAATATCAGGAAACTTGGTAATTTAAAATTTTAGATCATTAAAAATTTGAGACAGAATTACTTCTACTATAATTATGGTGTCTACAGGCAGACCACAACAAGGGACACTGCAGACGATCTTGAATCCTGATACACGCTGTTGAATACATCAGCAAGTTGGCTTGGGCTATGGTCACTGTCGCCGACTTACGGGGAGGCCACGCCAACCCATAACCGCTGTGGCGGGGTGGCAGCCACATCGTTTAGGTTACATTACTTACTGCAAATAAATGTAATTTGAACGGACGTTTAAATCTTTTTTTGATCATTGGTTTTCGCTTTAAGTCAACGTAAAGCAAGAGGTGAACCAATTGCGAAAAAAATGATTGTTTTTGTCACAAGCATGATACTCGCGTAACATCAAGCAAGCTACGTGAAGAATACGCAACACATGGCTACGAGTTTTTTCCTTGTTGTTGTTGCGATCGTTTTATTTGTTACTTGTCATGTAAGTCATTGTTACATTATTTTGTTAGGTTTATAATGGGATTTATTAATCAATAAAATATGATCTTTCCATTGTCCAGGGTTGAGAAAAACCCGGGTTTTTTAGGTTATATTTAAAAAAGATGCAAAAAAGGTAAATTCATGCTTATTTCACCTCAAATACTACTTTTTACCAATGAAGTGCCTCTCACTCACAGTACACGCTGGCATAACTCAATAAAATAATACACTAGGGCTGTTTAACTATGAGGCCTTCTTGCATAAATAAGTTTTAGTGCAGTACAAAGTGGCATTACTTGATTTTTGTGTACAGAAATATCCACTGTGTTTTCAATTTATCCATGGAAATTTCCTTCACAATCACATCCTTAAAGTTTGTTTTAAGTACCTTGCAGTACTTTGGTTCATTTTTCCAATTTTCTGATAAAAATTGGACAAATATGATGCTCTGTTTTTTTTTTTACTTTTTTTTTAAGTGGGTTAAACCCACCCGTTTTTTTTGGGGTCGGGTAAAATACCGACAACCCTGCCATTGTCTCCCTCAAAAATCTTTTTTGAAAAGTTTTAAACTGCTCATGATATCGCTATAAATTATGACAGCTATAAAATACTTGGAAATAAAATTATCTCAATGATTGATAGCTCCACCCCCTAAATCAGGAGTTCTTGACCGGGGGTAAATTTACCCCTGGGGGTAAATTTCACCTGCCGAGAGGGTAAATTTACTGAATCATAATTTAAAGCAAACTTCATCATCATCATTGTCTTTTCAAAGTGGTTTGTGATCAGATGGGATCAGAACACTCTTTTCTCCTTTATCACACCGAAGTTCGGTGGCTCTTTAGGGGTCTTGTTTTGTCTCGAGTTTTCGAACTACATGGTGAAATCGTGATTTTTCTAGAATGCAAATCCCTGTTGAGTAAGCATTTTGGCGACAACAAATTTATTGGTGCATTGGCTTACTTGACAGATATTTTTTCAAGTTTGAACCAGCTCAATATGCAAATGCAAGGAAAAAGTATTACCATTATAAATGTACATAATAAAATTCAGGGCTTTCAGACAAAATTAGATGTGTGGAGTAGAAGAGTTCAAAAAGGAATTTACGCAAATTTTCCAACATTTGATGATTGGAAAGTCAATAGAAGTCGCTGTGAGATTTCTGACCTCGAAGTCGAAATATATCAGCACCTTGCGCCTTAAAAAGAACTTTGACGGTTACTTCGAAAGTGAAAGATTCATCAGTAGGCTACTGCTCTTTGGATAACTCATCCCTTCGAAGCCAAGTTAGGAAGTATTACTGACAATGATTTTTGCAAAGATGAATTGATTGATCTTCAATGATCAACAACAATTTAAGAAAAATGTGAACATGTGAAAAATGTGAACAAATATTTTGTTCCATGTTTTTTAACATTTCACCGCATGCGTACAAATTTATGTAGGCTAGCCTATGTCTGATTTGTAGCCTATGTCTGGATTATTGTATGTCTGATTTAGGTGCAAATTATGTATTATTGGGAAAATTTCAAACCGACCCCTTAGAGGCCAGGTTTGGGCAATACCGCCAGTTAGCTGGCGCCTAATATGATTGATTGATTGATTTTATTTCGTTGTAGGTAAATATAATACAATAAATACAGCAATAAAAAAGGAATTTCCAGCAACGGGAATCTGCGAAGAGACCATGGGTCTTCGAGTCAAGCAGATACCCCAGATTCTTATAGAAGTTCTAAAATTGCGATAAGAATAATTCAAAATCGAAAATTGAGACAAGGGTTAGAAGATGGTCACAGAGAAATATATTTAGTAGTCTATCGGTAGCATAAAGGTAATACAAAATTAAACGTGCTAGTATTTGGCGATGAGTGAATTTTTGTGTTGTTTTTTAAAAGAATAAAATGACAATTTACGCAAGCTCGTTGGTAAGGAGTTCCAGACTTTCACTCCGGCATATTTAATGTTGCGCTGGAGTCGGGATGAGGCGTAACGTGGGACAAAGTAACAATCCTTGGAAGAGTGTCTAGTAAGACGTGCATTATACATGATAAACGTGTCATGATGATGTGTCATATGATGTGTCATTGCATCAAGTGTATGAGTGTGAAAAAAAGCTTCGATTGCTTTCTGTTTTAAAAGCAAGACTAAATAATCGGGAAACAGTTCTTTCAAAGTTTTTGCTAAATTGGGATGAGTTTAATGACAAATTAAACGTTGGGATGCAGCTTCAGTTACTGTTTGTCAAGATGATTTTTCTTCATCTCAAACTTACATGCCGGTTATAACGTATGTTGCTGGGTGCTGCTGTTATGCTGTTACTAAAAGGTTGGGTTGCTCTTGTTTGTTTGTTTGTTTGTTTATCTTTATCCTGCATTGCGGGAAAGCGGACTTGAGCGCTATGCATCGGTGTACACCTTCCGACATACACCTGACCCACGCTGCAGCCGACAGCAATGTCTATTTCCGGTTGTCTACTCTATTTATGACTTAAATTTGGTACTACCCATTACTCGAAATCGATCACTGGGTAGAGGCAATTATCGTAAAGTTTCTTGCCCAGAGAAACAACAGCAAGTGCGAGTGGATGGAGTCGAACATGCAGGCTCTCGACTGCGAGCCCAACGCGCTAACCACTCGGCCACGGCTGCCTCTGAATGCAAGCAGAGAGTAGTTAGTCCTCACGGTGATGCCAGTCAAATCGAAAATTTATTAATCAAAGGCATTAGCAGAGGAAGTTTATTGTACCCATGTTCCGCTATTGTTTATATCGTTTTGATGGCGTAGCCTATGTTGTAATTAATAAATTATGTGAAACTGATCAGTTTCAAAAATCTTGTTCCCAAAGAAGTCATGCTATTGCTTGTATTTTGACTGTTTTGGAAGACCACGATTTTATGTTTTTTCATGAGAAGAAGTGTGAAAAGGGGCATGAAAAATACAAATTAGTAAAAATGGTTCTGTGGGCATGCACCAATATTCTTTTAAACAATTATTGTTTTAAAAGAAATGATAAACTTATCAGTTATTAGTGATAAATTGGCCAAAAGAAGAAAACTGCAAACTTTGAAGTAATTTATACTTTTTGTGGCCAACGTAGGCTATGCTGTTTTGAAGTGCTTGTATTTTTTTTATTGCGCTATGAAATTTGTCTGAACTGTTACTACCTTTATTGCATGATGAAGGACTGAGTTTTAACTTTACATTGATTCAACATTGTCAAACGCTCAACCAATGCGAAACTGTCGTCTCATTGTTTTGTGTTGCTTTTCTATATTCGACATTGCACATTTATCGGCATCAGTAAATAAATGTTGCTTTTGCTACTCTCGCTGCATGCTTTGATGTTTATCTAGTCATGCTTGTTGTGTGTACTAAAAATAAAACAAATTGCATAAAAGTTTGTGTTTTCAAATACATTGACATTGCATAACTGGTCTCTAGTAGAGTCAAAAAAAAACAAGATAGACTACTTGCTGGTCGCTAGTAAACCGTGGTGCATCTACTAGCTGTGACGTAGCCATTTAAGTCACAATCGGACAATTGGCCTTGTTATCTCCGAGGTGACGCTCTGACCGAGTCCGCGTCTGACATCAGCATGGCCTTTTTCTAGTGAGTTGAAGGATTGCCAGGTTGGCCTTTTTGGGGCCAATTTCAGAAATTTGGCCTTTTGAAAGCCAGTTAGCTCTCCAATTTTGGATTGGCTTATTGGCCCTTTTTGAAAACCAGTTGGTTCCTTAAATTTTAGTTTAGCCCTTTTGTTTTTTTGGACCTTGTTTGGCCGTTTTCAAAGTGTTACTATTATTGTGTTTGTTGGACTTGATCCAGGAAGACTAGGATGCCAAAGAAGTAGAAAGCAGGATATGAGAGCAGTAGGAAATACAATAGTACGGTAATTGGAGAAAAACTTACCACAGACATTGTATATGCTGTGAACTCGAATAGGAGGATGATGGTGAATTGAATGAGGAAATATTTATTTAACTGTTAGATAACTTGCTCGATGGAATTTATTGAGATCACATTCTCTGCATGCTATTTTGTAAATTGTTTATTTGTTATTGTTGTGTCTCTCCGGAAGCATGATCTTACATGCTGTATGGTATGTTATGTTTCAGTGCTGCAATGTCTGTGCTACTTCTGGAAATAACGTTAAACTGGCTGATTGATTCCTATTTCAAACAATAATGTTTGTCGATTTTCCATATTTTTGTGTACACAGCAACATTTACGGATGCAACCTAGTTCGTAGCAGAGTTGCCAGGTGGCCAATTGAGGAAATAGCCAAACTACTTCAAAAATATAGCCAAATTATAGCCAAGCCTTAATTACAAAATTTAGCCAAATTATAGCCAAACCTTAATCACAAAGTTACAATGATAAATCAATCTAAATGTCAAAAATGTCTACAAATGCATCACTTTCACCACCATCAGCATATATATTGTCTGTTGTAAAGAGTTTCTACATTGTTCAACATAAAAGTAACCTTAAAATTAACACTTAACACATATTTTGAAACAACAAATGTGTACGGATTCTTAGTATTGCATTCAATGTCTCATTACCAATCAAATTTCTGCTTTTCTACCTTCTACAATTTTTCACAATTGCCACCAAAGAAAAGACCCTTTCCCCCACTGCACTGCTGTCTAGAGTAGCAAGGTACGATGGACAGTGTATATCGTGCAATTCATTGAAACTATGTTGGATGGATATCCTTCCGTATTTCGATAACATTAGCCTATCAACCAGGTTAACAGCTGGTTGACACCCATTCAACTGACTTCAATTCAAACTGAAAGCACAATACCTGATCGTGTTTTGGTGTCAACCTTAACGACTTGTTCACCTGATTGATAATCGTAGAAAATGCGAGAGGTTTTTCGCTTCATTAACTTCTGCATATTGCAGGCTATAAGTCAGCGGAAACGCAGATAAACTTTATCATTCACCAGTAGAACTTTTGATATGTCTTATAGAAAAACATATTTCTGGCCAGCCGGTCAAAAAAGCCAAATATAGCCAAATAGGCTTGGCTATTAAAAAAAAATATTCAATAGCCAAGTCACATAAAAAATAACCAAATTCGTGAAATTTGGCTATGAAAATAGCCAAGTGGCAACCCTGGTTCGTACCCTGAACAGTTCGTACACTCAGTTCGTACCCTCAGTTCCGCAATTTCCGCTAACTGCAGTTTCCTCTAACCTTTACCCTAACCATAGAGTAATCTATGCTCTAACCCTAACCCTCGCTGATCGCAGTTTCCGCAAACATTTCTTCGTAGTTTCGCAGTTTCCGCTAACTGCAGTTCTCGGTAACCTTTACCCTAACCATAGAGTAATCTATGCTCTAACCCTAACCTTCGCTGATCGCAGTTTCCGCAAATATGTTTCCGCACTTTCATTTTTCCGTAGTGTCAGCTAATCCGAACCTTCGAGTTTGTTTGCGGAACGGAAGCCAGGGTGACCAATTTGGCTCTTTTGAAGCCAGATTTTGAGAATCTGACTGTTTTTCAACTCCCTTGGCTTATTTTTTTTAAATAAAAAAAGCCAGAAAAATTAGGCTTTTTCTGGCTTTTTTTCATGTTTCATCGATTTTTGTCAACTTAATAAAAAGCCAACATAATTTTGGCTTTTTTTGGCTTAATTTTATCTTTCCCGTTTTTTTTAGAAAAAAATTCAGTCAGCGTCAATCGGAGCAGTAATGTCTAACTTATATTTGGTTGTAGAGAAATTTTCTAGTTGCTTGTCTTTTCATTAACTATGTTTCTGCGTTGTCGCTGAAGTCAAAGTTCGGTGGGACACTATTTGGTTGTGCAATATTTATATGTGTATGTTTAATGAATACTAATTGGCTTTTTCTTGGCTGTTTCAGCTATTTTATACTGGTATTTTCAGCTATTTTTTCTGGCTTTTTTTGTGACTAGGTCTGGCTTTTTTTGGTGAAGACAGGTTGGCAACCCTGACGGAAGTTCCGATCAACGAGTTCGGCTTCGGCAGTTCGGCTTTGTGCTGCTGTATTAAACCATAGATATCTTACAAGTAAGATATCTATGATTAAACTGTGATCAGCGACTTCGGCTTTTTTTAATTTTTTCTCTCGATCTTTTCAGGGTACGAACTAAGGGTACGAACTAGGTTGCACCCACTATTTACTAAGGTATTACTTTAATTATTTTGTTTACAGGTGAAATATGTGGCTATACTGCTAATAATGTGTTGCTAATTCAGTGAAATTGCTTCTTAGTACTTGAAAATTGAGTTGGCCCTATTTTTGGCCCCTTGTTTTAGAAGTTGGCTCTTTTTTGGCCCTTTTTGAACGTGCAGTTGGCTCCTTGCCAAATTTACATCTGGTACAGGGTTGTCAGACAGATTTTGAGAAAAAGAGCCAAACAATGTCGAAAAAAGGGCCAAACTGGGTAAAAAAACAGCCAAATTGTTCAATAATGTTTTTAATAATACATAATAACGTTAACAACGTCAATAATGTTACAACATTACAACAACACAGTCTTCTACAATCTACATTTCCACAGGAACAACTTCAAATCTTCATCTTCTACAGTGTTTCCACTTGAATCTTTGAAATTGGCATAAACATTGTCAGCTAAACACTATCTAAAAAATCGTAATAACACTTTTCATTCTCAATTTCCGCAAGACATTTATTTAAATATAATAGCTAGTTTGATAGTATGTGCCAACTGCTTATAAAAAGAGCCAAATATTGAAAACAAGGGGCCAAACAATTTTTTTGCGCCAACTACCTCTAAAAAGGGCCAATCTGGCAAGCCTGATCTGGTAACCCTGGGTCAAACTTGGCATTGTTTGAGCCGTGTGAAGACAAGTCAACTCAAATTGAAGTTGACTCTAAAGTCAGTGACGCTGCCAGAACAGTCATAAGTACATCATCTGAAGAAGCCGAGCAGGAGTACCGGTAGATGTTAACCGGCAGTAACTAAAATGACTTTGTGACTGACTCAGTATTGTTTTTGTTTGTAAAAAAACAGATTGGTAATGATTCATTTTTGGTTGCTGGTATAGCATCGGCCGCCTTGGTCAGTGACGTCATAAAAAAGTGTGACGTCATAAAAAAGTGTGACGTCATGCAAAAAAACGCAACTACTTTTAGGAAGGGTGCAAAAACACGGAATAGAAATAAAAAGCGGAATGGCTATTGATTTTTAAATATTTGTAGTGAATAGTGCCTCCAGGCTCCAGCTTTCTCATTTCTGCTTAGATCGTTGGAAAGCACGATGCTTCATCTACCCGAATTGTTGTATTTCCAGACGTTTAATATAAAATAAACAATAATAATTGTAGCGATAGCCAACCAAGTGAGAAAACCATTTACCTCTTGTTACTTACTCATTCAGTGCATAAAATCAACGCAATATATAGTAAGAAAGAAACGCAAAACAATCAACTAAGGAACGTGGTACAGAACGCTCAATTGATTACACGCGCAGTGCGGTGGTAATCAATTCCAACGTCTGTACCAGAAAACGCTGAACGGTGATTATGTAGTGACGCTGGTCACGAGTTACATATATTCAACGTAGATGACGACTATAACACCTCCCCGATAATTTTTATACACAAACATAAAAAAATGAACAAGACACCGAATTAACAATAAAACTCAAAGTCCGAAACGAGCCGGAGGTCTGCGGCGACGGCTCGACCTTCGTGGGTTGTGTGGCCCGAATTCCGGTACAGTCGGTGTGTCGTCCGAATTCGTTCGGGCTGAGGTGGAGACAGCGGAAGAGTCGATTGTTGGTGCAGGAGTATCTCCCGGCTCCTGGTCCTCCGATGATGCATAGCGAGGTTGCAGTTGGTCCATATGGCGCCTCCACGTCGGACCATGTGGCAGCAGACGTACCAGGAAGATTCGGCTACCCTGTCGCTTGATCACCTCGGCTGGAACCCAACGAGGATCCTGGCTCCGTCGTGGAGTGAATGATAGCGCGTAACAGGGATCTCCCGGTTTGAAATGTCGTTTGGTACCTTCGGAGGCGTCGGTGTTGTGAGGGTTTTGTCGGGGTACCACTTGAGACGGTGTAGGGAGAAGCGTGTCGATCTTGGTTCGAATCTGACGATTGTTGAGTAATTGGCTTGGAGAGTAGCCACTCGGAGTGGGCGTGCGTCGATATTGCTGTAGGAATTCCAAGACGGCCTGCTTCGGGGGTAGGGAAGATTTGCGAAGTGCTTGCTTGAACGTACGTACGAGGCGCTCCGCCGCTCCATTGGTTTCCGGATGGTAAGGTGCACCCGTGATGTGTACCATACCCCTCTCCTTACAGAAAGTTTGAAATTCTGTGGATTTAAAAGTAGTAGCATTATCGGTAACTATAGTATGGGGATAGCCGAAATGAGCAAAATCTTCTTCTAGCAGGTTGATAGTAGCTGTTGAAGATAAAGAAGTAGTAGCATGAATACATGGGTATTTAGAAAAAGCATCAGTGCTGAGTAACCAATGGTAACCCATGAATTCTACCGCATGATCTATGTGCAAGCGACTCCACGGTGCTTCTGGAACCGTCCATGATTGGACCTGGGTTTTAGATTGCGGTTGATATTCGCCACAGGTACTGCACTTGTGACAAAGTTCCGCGATGTCTCGATCGATGTTTGGCCAGTAGACGGACGTCCTTGCCAACTGCTTCATTCTCTCAATGCCGAAATGTCCTTCATGAAGCAATTGAAGGACGGAAGGACGAAGTTTGGACGGGATGACCACTCTGGAACCGTAAAGTAGACATCCGTAACAAGTAGAAAGAGAGTCTGCGTACTTACGAAACGGTTCGACCGGGTCTTGTGGAGAAGACTTGGCCGGCCATCCTTCATGAATGAAACGCATTACCGTGGAAATGATAGGATCTTTAGAAGATTCTTTACGCAGTGAGGCGGCATTTGGGGTCTGGACCTGCAAATCCAAAGCATCGATAGCGCAGACGATATCAATGTCATCCGCACTTTCCTCTTCATCGAAGACTTTATCCCCTCCTGCTGGTAAGCGACTCAAAGCATCAGCGTTTTGATGATCCTTCGTCTTCCTGTACTCAATAGTGTATGTAAATTGCGACAAAAAGAGTGCCCAACGAGCCAAACGATTTGCTGCCAAAGAAGGTGTCGATTTGGTCGGGCCAAAAAGACTAAGCAATGGTTTATGATCTGTGACCAAAATGAATGATCTACCAAAAAGATATTGATAGAATTTCATTAGCGCAAAAATTATCGACAAAGCCTCTTTCTGAATTTGACTATAGTTTCTCTGAGAGGCTGTTAATACTTTTGAAACGTTTGCTATAGGCCGTTCTGTGCCATCTGGGTAACGGTGAAACAAAGTAGCACCGATGCCCACACTAGAAGCATCACATGCGATACCTACCGGAAGTGACGCATTGAAATGTGTAAGAACCTCATCAGTAGATAGATGATGCTTCAGCTGAGCAAAAGAGTTTTCCTCTTGTTTTCCCCATCTCCAAGGAATGTCCTTTTTCGTGAGATGGTATAGTGGTTCTGCTACAGTAGAAGCGTTCAACGGTAGAAACTTCGAATAAAATTGTAAGGAACCTAAAAACGAACGAAGAGAAGATACGTCAGTGGGGGCAGACATCTCCAGTACGGCGTTTACCTTGGGACCTTTGGAGATGCCCTGCCTGGACAAAATGTGTCCGAGATACTCTACCTGAGGTTGTGCAAACTTACACTTGTCTTTCCTACACCTCAGGCCTTTTGAGTGAAGTCGATCGAGGAGCCGTCTAAGATTCTGGAGATGCTCCTCAGCAGTAGTGCCACTGACAAGAATGTCGTCTAGGTAGACTGCGACCCCTGGAAGGTCGGCTGTAAGGTCGTCCATGATCTTCTGAAAATAACCTGGAGCAGAAGATATGCCAAAAGGTAAAACATTTTGTAAAAGTACGCCACGGTGAGTGCTTAATGCGAGTCGTTTTCGACTGTCAGGACCAAGTCGAATCTGATTGTAGGCATCAGCCAAGTCTATCTTGCTGAAACCGTACCCACCACCCAACTTTTGTATTAAGTCTTCTGGTAAGGGTAACGGGTGACGATGGGTCTCCAGGGAAGGGTTCACCGTGACTGAATAATCGCCACATATGCGTAACTTGGCCTTCGCTTCTGAAGAGTTTGAAGGCTTACGGACTGGAACAACCGGTGTGCCCCAATCGCAAAACTGAACTGGTGTCCATACACCACGTGCAATGCCCGAATCATAGGCTTGTGCTAAGTCCTCCTTTAGCGCGAAAGGTACAGGCCTAGGTTTGAGAAAAACAGGTTTAGCATCAGACTTAAAATCTATGTCTAGTTCATAATCTCGTAAGCACCCGAGTTCAGGCTTAAAAACATCTTTGAACTCGTCACATAAGAGGGAGCATGCCTTCTCCAGACTCTTATCAGGCTTGTCGTATGACTGGATACTCTGTAAGGTAGAACAGTTAGACAGAAGGAATTTATCGATAGAAATTCCTAAAGACGAGATTGCATCACGACCTAGCAAGTTTAGTCCTTTGACTGTCGTGACTACAAAAGAAATATTATCTGACCTTCCCGTGGAAGGACAAGTTACCTGGGCCGTGAAAGAACCCGTGATTGGTACTAGATGCTTGGTAGCAGATTGGAACTGCGACACTGGTGCTTGCAATTGAGGTGCGCCTACCCGAGTCCAGACGTCGCTGGAAAGGAAATTTCCATTTGTAGCAGTGTCCAGTTCTAAGTGTGTGGTTACCGAATTAATGGAGATCGGTACTTCCAACTTTGAATTTCGAGGTTTTCTGCAAGAACTAGAAAGCATGTTAATTTCCTCGATACAATTTACCTTAGAAGGTTTGAACTGTCTAGCTTTCTTTCGACAAACACTCTGTAAGTGTCCCGTAATATTGCAGAAATGGCAAGTGGCTTTCTTAAACCTACAGTCATTGGCGTTGTGGTTGGAATTACCACAGCGATAGCATTCTTTATTTTTAGAAGAAAAGAAAGTACCTGTAAGTTGCCTAGTTTTTGGAGGTTTACTGATGGTCCTTACTTTCGCAACTGGTACTGGTGGAGTGCCGTAAACAGTTTCTTTGGCCACCTTGGCTGCCTCTTCGGTTTCTGATGCAACCTCCACCGCACGTTTGAAAGTAAGTTCATCAGCTCTGATTTTGAATAACGCCTTAAGCACCGCCTCGTTACCTATTGAACAAATAAAACGAGTACGTAAAGCTTCGTCCAATGGATTTGAAATGGACGAGAAGTCACAGGTGGCAGCTGCCTGGCGTATGCGGATGGCTAGTTCTTGAGCTGTTTCACCGGGCTTGCGCTTCATTTCGCTCCAGAAACGGAATCGCTCCCTCACGATGAAGCGTTTTGGGTCGAATTGTTGAGCCATGTAATTTGTAATTTCCGTCATGGTGAGATCGTTGACTTCTTTTGGGTTTGTTTCCTGCGCAGCCAAATTTGTTAACATTTTGTAGATTGTAGGTGATTGATTGGTGAGAAAAACCTGCGGCATTTTGTCTTGTGCGACTGAATGTGCTGCTACAAAGGTGTTAAACCTCTTCCAATAGTCTGCCCACAGTTCAGTGGTGGCATCGAACGTTACGAACTTAGGTAAAGATACCTGCTGTTGTATTGTTGTTGGTTGTGGTCTTGAAGTTTGGGCTCGCATTTCTCGTAGTTGCTCCATGAGTAGTTTCGTCTGATCTTGGTGACGTTGTTCTTGTTCTTGGTGACGTTGTTCTTGTTCTCGGTGACGTTCTTCTTGTCTGGCAATTTGCTCCTTCGTCTGGCGTTCTTGGTTGGCAATTTGTTGTTGCAGGACTTCGATCAGTTTCTCCATGTTTCTAAAATCCTGTAGAAATTCTGTAAAGATCCTGCCGGCGACGCCAGTTAAATGTCTGTTGTATTTCCAGACGTTTAATATAAAATAAACAATAATAATTGTAGCGATAGCCAACCAAGTGAGAAAACCATTTACCTCTTGTTACTTACTCATTCAGTGCATAAAATCAACGCAATATATAGTAAGAAAGAAACGCAAAACAATCAACTAAGGAACGTGGTACAGAACGCTCAATTGATTACACGCGCAGTGCGGTGGTAATCAATTCCAACGTCTGTACCAGAAAACGCTGAACGGTGATTATGTAGTGACGCTGGTCACGAGTTACATATATTCAACGTAGATGACGACTATAACAGAGTTGGCCATTAATCGCCTTGGCAATTAATGAATTAATTGCCAAGGCGATTCGATCATTGTTCATCATAAGCCGCCACACGTTTGCTGTGATCGGTGAATAGTGCCTCCACCAAATATGCTGTAGCTTTCTCATTTCTGCTCGGATTTTAACAATTTTACTATCGTTGGAAAGCATGATGCCTCATCTATCCGAATGGATTAATTCCCAGTCTAAAGTAGGCATTATATTTATGTAGCGTTAACTTAAACTTATGTCTTATGAGTATGTCTTGCTTTATTTACCTAACAACTTTCACGTTTATATGTTATCTACAAAACGAGAAATCGTTGTTCAAACGTAACCGCTCGACGAAGCTTTTTACCAAAACAATGCAAACACAAAGCGATCAATTTCGATTGTTCATTATACGCCGCTCACAGTTTGATGTGATTGGTGAATACTGCCTCCACCAAATGTGCTGTAGCTTTCTCAGTTCTGCTCGGATTTTAAGAATTTTCCTATCGTTGGAAAGCATGATGCCTCATCTACCCGAATGGATTAATTGCCAGTCTAAAGTAGGCATTATATTTATGTAGCGCTAACTTAAACTTTACTATTTTGTACTAATTCTCAGCAATTCAATTTTTACAATAAAAATACCAAACCAACACAAATTAAAAGAGTATGTCTTGCTTTATTTATCTGTTAACTTTCACGTTTATATCTAATCCACAAAACGAGAAATCGTTGTTCAAACGTAACCGCTCGACGAAGCTTTTACCAAAACAATGCAAACACAAAGCGATCAATTTCGATTGTTCATTAGGGTGCCAGATGTTTCGTCCCTGAGATCTTTCGTCCCGACGTTTCGGCCCTACAAGACATCGGCTACTTTGGTGGAAAGCGCGAGATTAACAGTGGCAAACACACCGCGACCGAAAAAAAGTTTTATTCGAAGTCGGCAAGGGGCCGAAACATCTCTTGAGCTGGCGAACACCGCGGCCGAAAAAAAGTTTAATTCCGCGGGCGAAAAAAAGTTTCATTCGAAGTCGGCAAGAGGCCGAAACATCTCTTAAGTTTTCAATTTAACAACCTTTGGGTTACGGTCGTGTGACACACGATGAAGAACATCAATAACTATTGCCTTATGTGCCTACAATCAGTGTTGTACGTTGACGCTGAGGCTAGCGCCGTCAATTTATTTTTTAGTTGACGGAAGTGATAGCGCCGTCAACTATTTTGCCGATTTTAAGCGTCAAGCGCTAAGCGTCATTTTTTGTTTTCATGGAAAATCTCGTTTCACAATAAGAGTTTCACAATGTATTCTGGCCAGCGCGACTCATCCGAATTACCGGTTTTTGCGTTGGTTGGAATGGCTCCTTGGAATACATGCGGAAGAAGTTCGCCAAATGGTGATCACCCATGTATTGAGAACGAGGGATTAGAAACAGAAAGCGAAAAATGTATGAATGGCATCGCAGACGTTGAATATACTTTATTTCAAGAGCTCTATGCCTCTGAAAAGAGCGATGTTGGTGCAGTGGACCTCGTTAAAAGATTTATAGGCCTATCATGCTAAACTATCACAACACGCTTGGAACAGTGATACCTTTCCGATTAAACGTTTTCAACTTGTTTTTGAAATACAACACACCAATACCAACCAGCGCTGCTGTGGAACGCATGTTTTCACTTGGAAAGGACAATATGCGCAAGGGCGCCGGAAGCGGGGGGGAGCGGATGTCTCCCTGCCCTCAAATTTCTGGGGAGGGAAGAGGGGGCAATGGCGCCCTTTTAAGGTCATGTAAGCTACTGCACACTTTGCAATATAACAATTTATGCTATTCGCTTTTAGCCTAATTATAATGTTCTATTTTTGCCTCAAAATAATATTCACGACACAAAATTCTCCATCACAGTAAGTTATATTACATCATTATAAAATAGCATGATGCCCTTCCGTGCCATTGTTTTTTGTATAGCGGACACTTGTATCATTACTCGATAATGAGCTGATAGATGAGCATTATCGCTATATCTTATCTTAAAACTTACAAAAAAAACTGGCCTTTTAGCAACAAAAGTGCCCTTTTTTCATACTCTTGCCTTACCAGTCAAAAATCGCTCCGGCGCCCCTGAATATGCGTCCCAAACGCAGAAGATTGTCAAACAAACGTTTTGAAATGCTTGTTTTTCTGCAAGGAAATAACTAATAGTCTGAGCAGCTAATTACAATACAGTCTCAAAACATAATACCTGCTCTTTATTTATAGCTATTGTTAGCCTGAACTTGGTTGAAATATTTCCGTTTTATGAGACGCTGGCAAAAAATAGCGCTAGAAATTAGCGCTGACGCCGTCAATTTCTTTAAGAGCTTACGCAGTCCTTTACGCCGTAAAGTTTTTAGGCAATTCGCGCTGACGCCGTCAAATTATTTCAATGAAGCGTACAACACCGCCTACAATACAGCCACTGCAGGATTCAACATAACAACATTTGATTATATTCGTCAGAGGTAGATGAAGACATGACTTTTAATTTCAACTGTCGGATAGTGGAAACGAACTAATAGTAGGCCTATCTGAATACAATTGTGATTAAAAAAGCTATAGCCTAATTATCATGACATATTCATTGATTTAGACTAGAAAAAGAAACGCATGTCGTTTTTTTGGTTATTCACAAACGTATTGTAGCCTATAAAACATTGTTTGAAAAAGTAGGCTAAAACAGCCACAGTAGGCTACATCATGTCTATTCGTCTTTCCATTGTTGGCCAGAACAATCAAGCAGCGACGATCGCTCCCCGCGGAGCAGCTGGATAGTGCAATCATTTGTAGGTACCGCGGTAGCCTACTGTGTAATTTTTTCAAAACGAATTTGTATAGAATAAATATGCCAACGGTGTGTTTAGGAAAAAAATACAATTGTTACCGTAGGCCTACGGTATTTCAAAATAATTATTTTATAATTTTTCCCATCATCAAAACAAGAATTCGAACTCCCAAAATTACTAGGCTACATGCAGTGGCGTACGCGGGGGGGGGGGGGCATTGGGCCATGCCCCCCCCACCCCTTAAAAATGTTTTAGTAGTTAACGATGTAGATTAAGGCATTTAATATGTTTTGCATTGCTCTGTCAAAGCAATTACTGTAACAATGTTGTTTAATAGACTAAGCCAATACGAAATACATGGCCCAATCCACCTACCCCACCCCGGGTATGCCAATGCAGCATAGTGTTCTGTAAGCCTATTATAGTGATTAGTGAGAGAGAAATGGATAAAGTCTACACTAAAACCATACTGGGATATCATGAAGACGTTTGGGATATCAATGGCCAGTGGCATAGCCAAAGGGGGGGGGGGTGGGCCTTGAGGGTTACAGCCCCACTTTGGCACGCGTGTGACGTCACGATATTGAGAATGATGCTTTCAGTTTCTTTATGCTTGAGAATGATGGTTTCAGTCTAAAAAAAACTTGCCTAATTTTAAACAGAACTGCATTAAAAGAGCGAGTTTTGCCAATACCAAACATTCAAACATCTCAGCCAGGAATTAACAACAAGAAAACATAGAAACTTAGCTTTATTTCCGAAAAATGCCGAAGAAAACATGATCTTATCTTTTTGCTATGCCACCTGACAGTACCATTTTACAGGAATATTCATACCCACATTTTTGTTGAAAATGCTCTCAGAATGCACCAAATTCAAAGTAATTTTTCAAAATTTTCTGGGGGAGGCCCCCCAGACCCCCCGCCGCTGGGTGTCGTCTTAAGCAAAAACGCCGTCGGGCTTCGTCCGCTGGTCGTCAAAAAAAACCCTTTCAAAATTCCTGGCTACGCTACTCTCAATGCCCCCCCCCCCCCCCTTGAGAAAATCCTGCGTACGCCACTGGCTACATGGACGTTGACTTCCTTATGAGGTCACTCAGAACAAATAAGTTAAACGTAAGTTTTGAAAATGATTAAATCAAAACATAGGCTAATATATCTATTCGATCCTGTGCATGTTTAGTTTTCTCAAATGTGTGACAAGCCATTTACAAGCTAAGTTATGAGTCTGACTTGTTAATCAAGATGGGCTTTTAAACTCTGCGCCTCTTATTTTCTAAGCAGTCGAGGAACAAGTAGGCCAGATTATAATGGAGAAGATTAGGCTACTTGAAAAAAAAAATGTTTTTGAATGTAGCTTCATAGATGGTTGGATGAGCTGAGGGATAGACATATAGGTACTAATTTGCCTCAGCGATCCCCATTGAGATTCGTTCGTAGAACAAACACGATGTAGACGGATTATCGAGATCACAGGATCTTGCGGTTGTGACAGCAGACGTGCCATTTAACTTGGTAGGCCTATATAATCTTTATTCTGGCATATTTTTTTATTCTTCCTGACAGGATGTTTGCATTAAAGTATTTGTTGAACAGCTGGAATTCGTAGATAATTGGCCACATAGTGTCTTGTTTTGATTCGATTTCCAGGCCAACAACAAACATTATGTAGGCCGACAATTGCATTAGTAGATAATTGGAAACCTTAGTAGCGGAAATCATTGATTAACTTAGCCTATATTTCTTTTTTTATTTACTCGTACTGTTGTTACCTATTTTCTGGTCTTCATTCCAACACGCTTCGCACAATAACCTACTTTATATAAAGCCAAAGTTGTATTCATCTGCGGTTTCAGTTTCACAACTTCTTAGAGATAAACGTATCAAAAAAAGCTCCTGCTCTTACTGCAGAAAAGTGGTTCGAAAACGACAAGAAGCGATACAGTGTGATAAATGTGTAGGTTGGCAGCATCGCATCTGCAATACAGGCTTATCGCGAACATTGTACAGAAAAATGGTCAAGCATGAGTGGGAACTGGAGAATTGGCTATGTTTCCAATGTTCGTCTGAGCAAGTAAGTTAATAGCCTACAGTGATATTTTATTAACATACTAGCCTTCATCTATCTCGAACCAGCCGATTTTGGATAGGCTAATAACATGCGGTAATTGCAAATGCTAAGGCTATTGCCAATTTTTATGAAAACCTAGTCTTTAGAAATGTGCAACGAGGTCAATTGGTGGGATTAACCTCTGTAATGCTTTTTTGCTTTGAAGCAGGGATGCCCAAAGCGCGGCCCGCGTTAACAATATCTGCGCTTATGATTTGATAATATCCGGCCCCAGTCTGGGCTTGTCAAATCAGTTTATTTTTATTTCTGACCATCACAACGAAAAACAATAGGCATGCCAAACATAGCAGAAGTCAAGAAAAGGGTAGAAGCGACAAAACGCGAATGTTATAACGTGATTGATACTAAAACAGTACAATAAGTTAAAAACATGGCATGATGATCGCAACACCTTAGTAGAATTTCAAAATTTAAAAGAAAAAAAAGGGATTTTCAACATTTGTATGAGTAGCCTAAACAAAAAAAAAGAGGACAAAAAAATAGACAGTCGCAAGGTTGATCGGCCTTGGTGCGTTATCAAAAGTGCTGATGGTCTTGAAGAGCAATACAATTTCCTTAAGTTATACAGTAGCTTACAGTCAGCCCCGATTAATCGGGACCAAGCCAAACTGGTCTGATGAAGCGGGGAGAGCAAATTCCAATGTTTTTGCGTGTTATAACGTCGTCGTTTTGCTGCCGTTTTTCCTGTCCCGTGTTTCTCTGTGTTGTTTAATCCGCACAAGATAAAGTAAAATAAACACAAAATTAAATTTAAATTTTTTTACCAGTCGGGAAAATTTTGCAATTAGGCTACAGGTTGTGCGGTGGTTGATTTCTTTGTTTCATTTCAAACCAAAGTTCACAAAATAGCCTAAATATAATTTTTAGCCAAAAATTTCGTTTTTCACTTTAACAATTTGTGTAAACTTTCAAGTTGTTGTCTACTTTTGGGCTTGTTTCGACTTTTAAATGGATTGGGTTACTTTTTACTTGCAATTGGGCTGGAAATGTAAAAAGTAGGCCTATCTATTTTTGGTGGGAGAGCGGTCCGTTTAAGCGGCGTAGTGGTCTAAAAAAAAGGGGAAAATTGTACAGAACATTTGATTTAGATACAGAACCAACGAAAAACGGTTGATTGAAGGGGTAGTCTGAATTATCGTGGGCCATAATAAGCAGGTTGATTGTATAACTAAAAACGTTTCGTAACTGCTTACCTGACGATATACATAGGCCGAACTTCAGGGAAAAGACTCACAAACAGCGAAATGAGGCCCGTGCCTACCAAACTTTGGGCATACTTGTTTTAATGCAATAACTGGTTTTAAACTATTTGTTTGGGTGAATGCTTGTTCTTAAGCAAATGTTGCTACTTACAGGGGCGCCGGAACGATTTCTGACTGGGGGGGCAAGATTACGAAAAAAGGGCACTTTTGTTTACTAAAAGGCCAATGTTTTTTCAAATTTTAAGATAAGACATAGCGATGATGCTAATCTATCAGCTCACTATGTATTGAGTAATGATAGCCTACAAGTGTCCGGTATACAAAGAAGGGCATCATGCTATTTTATAATGATGTAACCTACTGTCAAGCCTTAAAGCAGCCTGCGGCCATGGCCGCTAAGTAGTGCTTGAATGAACCGCCGGTGCTACCTCCTCAATCGGCCAAGTTTGGCCGCCGGTCTCTCCTAGCCAATTATTTAATTTCGCAATACAATGATCGTGGATTAACTGTCGAAAACATGCAGTATCAAAGAGTGACGCAAAGTTAGATCAGCGCGTCATAATCGCCACTGTTGCATTGTGTGGGGAATATTTGTTATTGATGGAATATCCATCTGCGATCGCCAGCGCTGTAAGTCTTGTTTGTAATTCCCGACGTTTATTTTAACAAAGTCTTAATCCGAATTGCTAATTTACATCGGCTGGCAATATTGTCGTTTTTATGTCGATTCGATGTTGTCGGACATTGAACCGTTGTTAAAAAGGAGAACAAAGTTACTTGACATCAATGGGAAAACATTTTTTGATCATATTTTGCAAAAATTATGCTTCTTTTAGTAATGTCTTTTAGTAATGTACATCATTGAAATAGCTAAAACCGCAATTGCTAAGGCAACAGGATCAGATGTCAGTAGATGTAACAGAAAAAATATTTCGCACTTGCTAGTGAATCGTCAGTTCTGACAAAGGGCAGTTAAAGCCTACAAGTAATGTTTTAATCATTGAAATACTTATTTTATTACCTTGTCGTCATCGTCAACACATGTCAAACGTTGTTTTTCGTTGCTAAAAAGAATTCTAGGGGAGTAGCAAACTTTTATAAAATCAGCCACATTGAAGACACTCGTGCGAGTGTCGTTTGAATAGTACTGGATTACAATCCCGATAAAGCAGTTATTGCGTGGTGCAGCGATTCTATTGTAGGACGTCGCCCAGGCCCAGACTTCAACAACGCTAAGTGATCATTTTAGCATTGTTGCAAGTTTAATTCTATTTACTTGTGCTATCGTTATTTTTATTTTGTATTTTGGCCTCCAAGCACGCAGATTTGGCCGCCGAGAAGGAGTTCCCGTTAGGCCACGATGGCTGTCGAAACAAAAAACGAGTTTTAAGGCCTGCACTGTGTTGCAAAATTTTGTGCCGTAAATATTATTTTGAGGCAAAAATGAAAGATTATAATTAGGCTAAAAGCGAATAGCAGAAATTGTTATATTGCAAAATGTGCAGTAGCTTACATGACTTTAAAAGGGCACCATTGCCCCCCCTGCCCCTCCATCTACAGAAAATTTGAGGGCAGGAGGGCCCCTGCCCCCCCGCTTCCGGCGCCCCTGGCTACTTACACATTAAAGTAGTATCCAAATTAGCAGAACTTCAAATTCATATCTAAATCCTGTTTTTAAAATAGATCAAGGCCGGATTTAAATCCACATCAACGGAGGACTTATTATTTTACACTAGCGGTAGGCTAACCCTGTAGGCTAACCTAGGCCTAACCCAAAACATGCCCATAAAAAAACTATGCTACACTTAATCTAAAGTACTTTTATTATCCACATCAAATCATCATAATGCTTGCAAATTACACCGAGCTGATAACATGAAAACAAATTCAACATTTGAAACATGATGATTTATGTTTTTGCAGTCTACCCTTCTTTAATAGTAGGCTACAATTTTGGTAAAGAGGTCATTTTCTTCAACCACAGACATATACAACAACCCTTCTTTAAGTTTTCTGTCTTTAAATGCTCTGTAATACATTTTCTAAACCTGAAAATTCTTTTCAATTTAAGTGTTTAAAATAAATTTGCAACATCACTGCAAGATAACATAATACGGTAATATTGTAAATTGCTTGAAATCAATTTTGTGTAACTTGAAGTTAGGTTTAAGCGGGCAAGATTTGGGCGAACACTAGCATACTCTAAAAATAAAAGATAAAAAAAAGTTATTTGTTTCGTAAGACGTTATAGGTCGAAACAGTTTTTATTCAGCCAATCCATGAGGACTTTGTTACATTGGTGGACGGCGAGGCAGTGGCGTAGCAGCCACCTGGCGGTTCTGGCTCTGCGCCAGGGGCGGCAGGCTGCAAGGGGCGGCAAAATGAGGCTGAACAGTGCACACAGCACGTGAAATGAAGTAATGCAAAAATAAATAAAAAGTAAAACAAGAAAATGATTTACAAAGAGACAGCTAGCACACCTTAAAAAATTTAAGGATAGAACAACAGCTAAAAAGCTCGAGTTGCTTCTTGCGTGATGTTGGATAGCTGTAGCCTGTACTCCGTTGTTGTTCAATTCTTAGTAACATTTATTACGTCACAAATCTAGAGAAGTTTCACAAAGCTCAAAATGATAAAGTCGTATTTACGTTCTACCATGAATGATGATCGGCTCTATCGATCATTCTATGGAAAGAGACTATACGTTCAAAAACTTGATTTTGAAGATATTATCGTTGATTTTGCTTCGGCGAAAGCTCGAAAAGTTCAATTTTGAGGCGGCTATTGTTTTTTTGTTTGCCTAATACATTTGTTGTCCATATTTTGTCTTTTATTTTTGGCCTTAAAGCTGAGACAGTGAGGCTTCTTTCTCAAGCCAGTGCCGGTCTTTGGGGTGTGCAAACCGTGCGATCGCACAGGGCCCGTAAATTAGGGGGCCCGCAATTTACTCAGGAAATGCAGTAATTTTTGTCATTTCCAATGGAAAAAATTCGATTCACAAGCAAGTAGGCTACCGTTATCCTTGAAGTCATGCAGTTGCGGCTTTAGGAATTAGCAATAAGAAAACATGGAGACTCAGCTTTATTTCCGAAGAATGCCAGAGAAAACATGATCTTATCCTTTTGCTAAGCCACCGGACAGCACCATTTTACAGTTAATATTCATACCCAAATTTTTGTTGAACATGCGCTCAGAATGCACCAAATTCAAAGTAATTTTTCAAAATTTTTTGGGGGAGGCCCTCCAGACCCCACACCGCTGGGTGTCGCCTTCGGCGAACACGCCGTCAGGTTTTGCCCGCCGGCCGTCAAACTCCCCCTCCCCTTTCAAAATACTTAGCTACCCTACTGAATTGGATCATTGCCATTGGGGCCCGCAAAGCACATTCCGCACAAGGCCCGAAATACCGTAAGACCGGCACTGCTCAAGCAATATAGAACTTCTGAGACGCGGCACATTATTTGCAATTATTTTTATTGAAAAGATTGCTTGAATAAAGAATACAAATACTAGAATACGCGTGCCTTCGGCACGCTCTAACCCCCCACCACTTTCATTGCTTCCCTTGCTCAACCCATCAGGATACGCCACTGCTGACATCACGTGGCGATGGCTTAAATCAAACACTTTGTTGTTCTCTTCAATTCATCAAGTATTTGCCCCCCCCCCCCAATTTTTTTTTCTGGCTACGCCACTGCTTGAACATAAAACTATTTCAAAATTTGCTGCAGTCTACTTAGGGCGGCATTTTCAACGAAAGCCAGGGGCGGCAGCATATGCTCCTACGCCACTGCGGCGAGGTATCCTTGAAGCTGGGTTACTGGGTTAGATCTAGTAGCACTGTTGTACGCAGTGTAGTGGGCCATCCCATAGCGTTATGGATCCCGGGAGTATGGATAAGCCTACGTTCTATTATTTTGTTTGCAGAAAAGTATACTTTCTTATGTTTGTCTTTTCAGACAGAAGAAACAAGGTTACCGCACACGATCAGCACCTCATCACAAACTGCGGATGAACAAACTTTCCAAGGTTTCGATGCAACTTCCAGTTTGGTTGCCACAACAGGAAACGAGCCAGAGGTAAAAGATAAACTGATTTCATGCGCACCTAAGGCTGGTGTTTGGCATTCAGGATTTTCGTCAATCTGAAAATTAGGCGATGGTAGTTTACGTAGCATAATGTTAATTAAGCGTGGTTTAAGTTTCGGTTCACGTCTTCAGCCTAAGCATTAAATTCTCTAATTTCAATACAATACTGCCTCCAAAAATAAAACGTCGTTCATTGGCTACTTGGCAGAACTTCTGATTGTTGACCTTTGCATTTTAACTTCGAGGTTTTTTGCTGTCAATAACCTCATACGAAGGCTATACAGTAGACAAGGCACCGCAACCTCCTCATTTCAAAAGGTGGTCACTGCATTTGAAATACAATTTGCATGCTAAATTTCGAAACAGCTCCGAACATCTAGACTACAGATGTAGGTTTCAACAAAGTTGCAAAAATTGCCCTCACATGCCAACTTAAATTTTATTTGTTTTATTTTCAGCTGGTACAAACGAGTACACCGAGAAACAGCATTGAAGCAACGCTAGGCGAACCACCAATACTTGATGGTGTATCAGTAATTAATGATAATGCATCCCCAGTCGAAACATCCTCTGTTGCACCTCTTCATACCAAAATGCGTGTAGGCGCATCCTATTTGGACGAGTCATCTTTGTCTTACTCGAATCCTGAATATGAGGAAGTACTTGAATGTGAACAAGTGATGTACAATGTGATTCAAGGAGGATCTAAAAGAGGTAAAGATAAATTGTTTGATTCATTCGGATTCAGTTATACATTGAAGAGAGAAACTGCTTCCACAAAGCAGTGGCGCTGTTCAATCAGAAGCAGTAATATAACGTGCTGTGCAACAGTGGTAGAAAAAAACGGCAAGTTTGAACGTGGAGCAGCCTGTCACAACCATCCACCAAAACACGGCGCTGAGAAGGTCACCACAATAACATTAGCTGCGAAACGAAAGGCAACCGCTAGATCATTTGAACCAGCGAGTAAAATCATACGAGAAGAAATTCAAAAAGAAATCTCAAATCCTTCGGATTTGGAAGGACTACCTCCGATAGACAACATGTCCCGATATGTGAACAAGTTTCGGCAGCAGCACCGCCCCCAAGAACCAACAACTATGGATTTCGAATTGGATTACTCGAATGTGCCCCATGACTTCATATTTGAAGATATCTGTAACGTCCCTGAAGCTGGTAGGAGCATAGTCTTTGCCACTAAATTGCAACTGAAAATTTTAGCGCAAGCTAAAACGTGGTTTATGGGCGGTACATTTAAAATAGTCCATAAACCTTTTCAGCAATTGTACACAATTCACGCATTTGTTAAAAAAAAATGAACAGTTTTTCCAAGTTCCACTTGTTTACGTCTTTATGACTGGAAAGAAGACAGAAGACTCTACGGCTGTATTTGAAGCTGTTACGACCGGCTTCGTCACACCGCCTGCAGTTACACGCGTGATCTTGGATTTCGAAGTGGCTTTGTGGAAGGCGATCACAAACGTTTTCCCTGCTGTTGAAATTAGAGGTTGCTCGTTTCATTTTACCCAAGCCATTTACAGACACGTGCAATCTTTGGGATTATCGGCATCCTATCGCAATAATGTTGACATAAGAAATTTTATCAAAAAGCTAATGGCGTTATGACATCTTCCTTCCCTTTATATTGGACCAATGTTCGAAGCTCTGGAGCAAGAAGCAAATGCGTCTGTTTCTCTGTCTGAACTGACAAACTATGTGCAATCAACTTGGATGGAAAATTGTGTGTGGAAAAAAGAAAATTGGAGCGTTTACGGCCTTCCCTTTCGTACAAACAACGACGTTGAAAGATAGCATCACAAAATGATCAAGAAGGCCCGTCCAAACACTCCATTTTATTTGTTAGTAATTCTACTTCGTGAAGAAGCTGGCGACATTCTAATAAATGTCCAGCTCCTTGATATGGGATGCTTGAAGCGTCACCAAAGAAAGAAATATGTTGCACTCCATAAGAAGGTATTTCGTTATTGGCGTCAGTATGAAAATGGCGAAAGAAGTGCGAACAAACTGTTAAACGCCTGTGCAAAACTAGTCAGCCCGGTGGTTGAATAGCCCATCTTATCTATTGAACAGCAGACAAACTGCTTTACCCTTACTTGGGATCATCAGAGGATCATGAAAAATATGCAAAAATAATAAATTGGTAAAATACGGTAGCCTACTTCGGGCCTACTTGAAAAGGGTGTCCGACGTTTTTTTCGTAAACAGTTGTTCGTAAAGCAATTGTTCGTAAAACAATTGTTCGTAAAATTAATTCTTCGTAAAACAATTCTTCCTAAAGCATTTTTTCGTGCGTGCAGTTAAAATTTGATGTATACGAAGAAATGCTTTACGAAGAATTGTTTTACGGATTTCATTTTACGAAAAACAGTTTACGAACAATGGTTTTACGAACAATTGGTTTACGAACAATTGGTTTACGAACAATTGCTTTACAAACAATTGCTTACGAACAATTTGCAAATAACCGCAAGTATTAAACATTACAACCTTAAACCTGCCTGCAAAAAAACTCAGAGTTATTGAAGGACCACTACCAGAGTTTTTCGCACAAGACTCCGATAAAAACGTGAACTGATGTTAAATAACAACGTGTATGACGTCATACAGAAGCAAAATACGATGCAGGCTGACGTAACCTGTAGAAATGAAAATAAATTTATGTTCAAAATGAATGACTGAAAACGTCCAATTTCAACTAGATGTTATTTTAAATTATTTGAGTTTAAATTTATTGGGGTGACGACATTTACTCACCAATTCAGAACGATTGTTCAGAGGGTAGTTACAATCGGCCTTCAGAATAGCAAGCTCCTCAGCAAGACAAAGACCACAATTGTTACGGCCACCCCCACTATTAGGACGAGAATAACTGTAACTGTGGACCATAATATTTTAGGACCCACACCTTGTCTTTCAATAACTTTGAATTTTCTTTTTGCAGGCAGGTTTAAGGTTGTATTGTTTAATACCTTTTCTAGTAGGCTACAGTATATAACGGATTTATTATTTTTGCATATTTTTCATGACCTTCTGTGACCCCAAATAAAGGTGAAACAGTTTAGAGAATCTCTTCAAACAGATTGATCATGTTAGATCAGCTATGATCTCCCATACGAACTGCCTCCATTTTGTTCTGTCTTTTGTTTTTATTAGTACATCTGGCATGCTTTTTATTCCCGTAATTTGCTTGATATTGTCAAAATATTTCATTTTTTGTCGTCCTTTTGTTCGTTTGCCTTGCACCATCCCAGTCAACATTTCATTTTCCAACGCGTTGCTTCTTGCAATATGTCCGAAGTAGCCTATCTCAATTTTCTGAGCCTGATGTTGTTAATCAGACTCTATTTATCGTCTATTTGATGGGAAACAAATTCTTTGTTTTTCTTTTGAGAATAGTAGGCTAATTGTATTTGATGTAGGCTAATTCGCTCTGCTTGGCCTTTTGCTTGGCATTGAGCACTTTTTGTAGTAGGCTACAAGCATTTATTGTTGAACAGTAGACAAATGTATTGTAGATCTGCAAACCAGCAGTGCCAAGCGATTACTTGGCTATGAAACAGACTAATAATAGGATGCATTTGAAAAGTTACTAACAAGCGTTGCATTTGAATACATCTGTGAATCACTGTAGGCTATAAACTTCAAGCTTTCGGAAATAAATATTTTTGACTTAGGCCTAGCTAGCTATTTTTTTAAACTTGTCGTAGTCTAGTTTATTTTGCAATTTGCATGAGTGTCACCCAAGTAGCCCATGCTTGCGTTTATTCTAAATCAATACACACGCTTTACGCTACAAGAGTCTGCATGGTTTTCAACTTTAGGCTACTAACCCAGTTATTGGTTTCTTACCATCTAGGCGTCACTTTTTGCTCAAGCTAATAAACTGGTTTGTCATCCCCCATTGGCCATTTTATACTTTACCTATTAGGACCTCCCTGGCAACATCCACTATGTTTCTTACAGAAAATATTAGTGACTCAAAAAAGAAACCTTTAACCTACAGTGGGTCATGCAAAATTCTTTTGATGTGGTTCTAAGCAAGGATCGTCTTGCATAGAAGAAAAGCAGCTTTATGGCGTCACACCAGCCCACGGTTAACAGGCACACCCGCTTATTAAAGTCAATTCCAAGGTAGATTACACTTGAAATTGCTCGAAACAGCTTGACAGGAAGCCAGAAACAAAACCATTACGAGTCACTGCCCAAGATGTTTCGGCCCTTGCCGACTTCGAATAAAACTTGTTTTCGGTCGCGGTGTTTTGAAACTCTCAATCTTGCACTCTCCTCCAAAGTAGCCGATGTCTTGTAGGGCCGAAACGTCGGGACGAAAGATCTCAGGGACGAAACATCTCGCAAGCCTAGGGCCGAAACGTCGGACCAAAGATCTCAGGGACGAAACATCTGGCAAGCGTTCATTATACGCCGCTCACAGTTTGATGTGATTGGTGAATACTGCCTCTACCAAATGTGCTGTAGCTTTCTCATTTCTGCTCGGATTTGAGAAATTTTACCATCGTTGGAAAGCACGATACTGCATCTATCCGAATTAATTGGTTGCAAGTTTAAAGTAGCCTATGCATTATATTTATGTAGCGCTAACTTAAACTTTACTACTTTGTACCAATTCTCAGCAATTCAATTTTTACAATAAAAATACCAAACCAACACAAATTAAAAGAGTAGGCCTATATATGTCTTGTTTTATTTATCTGTTAACTTTCACATTTATATCTAATCCAGAAAACGAGCAATCGTTGTTCAAACGTAACCGCTCGACGAAGCTTTTTACCAAAACAACGCAAACACAATACGATCAATTTTGAGTGTTCATTATAAGCCGCCCACAGTTTGATGTGATCTGTGAATAGTGCCTCCACCAAATATGCTGTAGCTTTCTCATTTCTGCTCGGATTTTAACAATTTTCCTATCGTTGGAAAGCATGATGCCTCATCTATCCGAATGGATTAATTGCCAGTCTAAAGTAGGCATTATATTTATGTAGCGCTAACTTAAACTTTACTATTTTGTACTAATTTTCAGCAATTCAATTTTTACAATAAAAATACAAAACCAACACAAATTAAATTAAATTCAATTTATTTTTCTTTGTCAGAATGCAAAAGAAATGATATTTGTGATATATTGGAATCTTAATTGTTAACGTGGAAACCCTGTTCTAAACGAGACATGCGCAGAACATCGAATCGGCATTATGTTGAGAGACTCGTGTTGTGAGGACGTATTGTAAACCTGTGTATCCGTCTTGATCAATATATTACATGGCGTGGCCGGCAAAGTGACTAATTGAAGTTTAAAAGTCGAAACGTTTCCCCAGCGGCAACTTTGTTCACCTATAGTACGTCAGTTGATTAACTATGCCGTCTAAACTTGATTGGTCCCTAAAGCAAGTTTTTGTGAAAGAAGAGTTAGAGTTGACAACACACACTGGAGACAAATTTATTAATTGGAAAAGGCAGTTCACAAATTTTATCAGAGAAGCAGGATTCTCGCAATCTGGCATTGCATGGGCTGCAAAGTGGGCTGCACTTGAAGCATGTGTCAGCACCAATTCTTTCCACAAAATTAATGCAATCAGACTTCAGCTACCTGTAGATAATAGAGAGGATTTGAATGCCCTTCTTGATGCTTTATCTGAAGTGACAGGAGCAACCGAAAATGTTCGGCTAAAGCGACATGCCTTTGAACAATACAAACAAAAACCTGGCCAACAGTTCAATGACTTTTATGCTGAATTAATAAATCTGGTTTCATCATGCAAATTTGACCACAATATCTGTGCTGAAGACAAGCAAAAAGTTGTAGATCAGATGCTATTGCACAAAATTGTATTTAATTGTGACCCTCAAGTGCAAACCAAACTTTTCGAAATAGCTGAACTAACATTGCCTATGGCTGTAAAAATAATCAATAATTTTGAGGTTATGCAAAAAACTCAAGCTACTTTCTCAGGCATGGACCTCAACTCTGTAAATGTAGTAAACAGGACCGATAAAGATCAATCCAAGTCAAAAGAATGTAGAAGATGTGGCTACTATCATGCATACCATGCCAAATGTCTAGCAGAAGGGAAAAAGTGCAATTTTTGTCAAGGAATGGGACATTTCGAAAGGGCATGTTACAAAAAGAAAAATCAATTCAAATTTGAGATAAACAACAAATACAAAACTGGTGCAGTTGTATCTTATATTGGCACCAAAACAGAAAGTGTACAAGCCTAATAGTCACAACTGACCAAGGAGGCAGTCATCTTCAAGACTTCACTATTGATACTGGTTCTGATTGGACTGTAATAGGGCCAAAACATCTAACAAATTTTGGATTGATGAAAACAAACCTGTGTCAAGCCACTGATGAAATGAAACGCACTGTTACAGCAACAAGTGAAAAGATGCACCCGCAAGGATATGTAAAAGCTACATTTCAGTTTGGACCAAACATCACAGAAGCCAACATAGTTGTTTTTGAGGGTATATCAATACCATTGCTTTCCATTGATGTTTTAAAAGCATTGGGTATTGTAAAAATTGAAGTAACACCAACCAAACCACCAAGTCACCATGTGGCCCAACTCTCTACCACTTCAAATGTAGTCCTCCCATTTTCTGAAGGCAAGATATTTCTAGAACCGAAAGTACCCCAATGCACCAGCACTACTGTTGACAGTAAAATAAATAGCATGAAACAACAATTACTTGAAGAATTTCAAGACGTCTTTGAGAGCAGACCTCCAATGAAAGGCGAACAATTTAAGATCACCCTTGTTGATGAAGCAACTCCACTATGTGTCACAAAGGCAAGAAGAATTCCAGTAGCATATGAACAAGCACTCCGAGAAGAAGTTGATGAACTGTTGACAGAAGGCATCATATCACCTGTGACAACCCCAACAGAGTGGGTGAATCCAATTGTGGTTGAACCTAAGAAAGACAGTAATGGCAATTTCAAAGGTAAAGTGCGTCTTTGTGTTGATTTTCGTCATTTGAATAAGTACTGTTTACGCGAGCATTATAGCTCATCTTGTGTTCTAGAGACTGTTCAGGCCATTAATGCCAATGATGCTAAATTATTCACTACTTTTGATGCATGGAAGGGTTATCACCAAATTGAACTGGCTGAAGAAAGTAAATCACTTACAACTTTTATTACACCATTTGGACATTTTCGTTATGAAAGAGCTCCCTTTGGCATAAATTCCATCAGTGAGCATTATAATCGTAGAATGTCAAAAGCACTTGATGGGTTGTTTAATGTGAAAAAAGTTGTTGATGATGTTGTAATCTACTCGTCAAATGATATTGATCATCACTTGCAACTAGTAAAATCGTTCCTGCATAAGTGTAGGGAAAATGGCATTCGTCTACATCGCAATAAGTTTAATTTTTCGGAAAATCAACTTACATTTGCTGGGGTAGTGCTTAATCAACATGGGTATAAAATTCAAGATAAGATACTGAATGCCATCAAGGAGTTCAAACAGCCACAATGCCTGACTGATCTTCAGTCATTTCAAGGCATGGCAAATCAATTGGCACCATTTAATAAAGACTTGGCAAAAGCATTGCAACCTCTACGTCCTTTGCTCAAAAAGTCAATGAACCGTTTAGCATGGATGAGTTTCAGGTTTAAGCATTCCTAGATGCAAAAAATCTTCTAACAAGTGAAAATGTGTTGGCCTATTACCGTCCAGGTGCACCATTGCAACTCTTTACTGATGCGAGTTTAAAAAATGGTCTGGGATTTTTTTTAAAACAATTACAACCTGACAACACATGGAAAACAATTCAAACCGGCTCAAGGACCCTTCTAGATGCTGAAACTCGTTATGCACCTATTGAGATTGAATTACAAGCAATCGTGTATGCCACAAGAGAATGCAGAAATTTTCTTGCCGGTTGTAAATTCAAAGTTTTTACTGATCATCGCCCTCTTGTTACTATCTGTAACAAACGTAGACTTGATGAAGTGGACAACTCAAGAATTTTAAGATGTCTGATCAAATTAATGGACTATAACTTCATAGTAGAGTACATTCCAGGATCTCATAACAAAGCTGCTGATGCATTTTCTAGGCATCCTGTTGACCCACCCGATGAGAGCGACAAAGCCGACCAACAATTACAGCTCTTCAGTGTAAATATTCTTCGAACAGCTAAAGGTGAAGATGCCAATTGTTCTTTCAGACTGGAACAAATACGGTCAGAAGCAGAAAATGACATTGAGTACCAGTTATTAAAGAGCCAAGTCTTACAAGGTTTCCCACAGCATAAACACATGTTACATGAAATGCTGCATGCTTACTGGAATGTTCGTGATGACCTAACCATCAGTGATGATGATTTTATCTTAAAAGGTACAAGACTGCTCATTCCCAAAACTTTACGGAAAAATGTTTTGTGTGAACTTCACGCTGGCCACCGTGGCATCGAAGGTTCAAAAGCAAGAGCAAGACTAGTCGTGTATTGGCCTAACATTGATAATGACATAGAAAACTCTTGCAGAAGTTGCAAGAAGTGTGAAAATGACCGTCCGAGCCAAGCAAAAGAGCCGATCAAACATCTTCCAACTCCATGTCACCCATTCGAATTTATTTCAACAGACTGGTTTGACCTCAATGGGGACAAATTTTTAGTAATTGTTGATTGGTACTCAGGACATTTTGATGTCAAAGGGCCAGTGGCTCATCCTGATGCGCCTTCCTGTATTGGTTATCTAAGAGAGTGGTTCATCAATACATCAGTCTGTGATTACTTGTGGAGTGACGGTGGACCTCCATTTGGGTCAGCCGAAATGAAAGACTTTCTCTTACGATGGGGAGTAAAGTGGTCACCCTCATCACCTAGATACCCCCAAGGGAACTCAATAGCCGAATCCGCTGTAAAGTGGGCCAAAAGTTTACTCCGGAAATGTTGGAAAGGAAAAGGCCAACCCTTGAAAACAAATGAAGATTGGATCAAAGGCTTACTACAATGGAAGAACACCCCCCATAAATCTACTGGCTTATCACCAGCCATGATGCTGTACAACCACCCCATACAAGATCTTATCCCATGTCACAAAAGTGCCCTCAAACGCAGCTGGCATGATGAAAAACTAAGAGTAGATCGTGAAGCTGCACAGCGTAAAGAAAAACTGGAACATTATTACAATAAAAGTGTCAAGAGCTTGAAGCCTCTAAAGGTTGGGGATCCAGTGTGCATACAGAACAACATAACTAAAAGGTGGGACAGGTATGGCATTGTCCTTGAATGTTATTACAGATCACGGAGGTATTTGATTAAACTAGAATCGGGCATGATCATTCGTCGCAACAGAATTCATCTTAGGAAACGATTCTTTTCAAAAGAATGCACTAATAATCATCACTACACACACACGCCTGTTGTTGACAATGAGAGCACGACCCGGCATTTGTCTTCTTTTGAAACTATTGATGCCCAACCGTCACATATTCGGAGATCAACCAGGTTGTCGAGACCTCCAAGGAGACTTGCTGATTATATCATGACATAGTTATGCTTTAACATTAACTTTGTGTACAACCCTGTTGTATAGGCTTACAACTACTTGCAAGACACACCGCATGTTAAATTTATTGTTTCATTCTTGTGTATTCATTCATTGAATTTCATTCTTGTTTTGTGTATGCTTCTGTGTATGCTTTTGTGTATGCTAAATCGGGGGATGTGATATATTGGAATCTTAATTGTTAACGTGGAAACCCTGTTCTAAACGAGACAATAATCAGTGTTGTTCAGGATCCGGATTTTTGGAGTCTGATCCTGCCGGATTTGAAGAAATTTTTCGGATCCGGATTGGATTGGATTCAATTTTTTCCAAGCTGGATCCGGAGCCGGATTATCCGAATCCGAATCTGTTTAACTTTGTTTAGTTACGTTTTAATAAATTGAATGACATAAATTCCATGTAGTTGCTGTTCTACGTTTCAGGGAAGCTAGCCTCCTTAGATCTGGCAGCACTAGTCTGATACCGATGTACGGGACTCGCCACTCGCAGTCTGTCGCACAGTCGCAGTCAAAGCAGCAGAGGTAAACCGGCAACTAAGCAAAGGCAGGCACGCCACGCTAAGAGGTTGATGAAAGTAGCCTACCTCGGTACTAGAAAGTGCTGGCCGGTGCCCAGCAGAAGCTAAAAAGTTTGCCATAGTAGATCTCCTGTTTCTGTGCAGTAGCCTATAGGCTACTATTATGCTTTTGACTTGACATTTTAGATTTTATTCACATTATCAACTGTTAATGCTTTACTTGTACTCAACTCTTTGTTTAGGTCTGAGGAAGAATAGTTTTCTGAACGACTTACATTTCTGTATGGTTCATGGAAGTGAGCATGTGATTAGTGACAATTTATTATACACTGATCTTATAATGACATAATTTGTATCATTTTATTCAAAAACAGTATGCTTTTGATAAGTGTGTGCAACTGTGCATGCTTACACTGCTATTTTCTTTGTTTTGTTATTGTCGTTTATTGTTGTGTTTCAGATTGATTACTGGTAAGCTGAGTGCTACTTTAATATCAGTATAAATTCATTATGCTGCCATTGAGACAAGGATGGTAGGGACAGGGTAAGAAAAAAATGTTAGTGTAACATATGTCTGCTATAAGTATAATGCTAGTTTTCGGATATTCGGATCTGGATTGGATATTGCTTTTCCTATTATTTTTGGATCAGGATTGGATTCGGATATTTCTAAAAAATTTCGGATTGGATTGGATTATCAAATTTCAATATCCGCACAACACTACGAGACATGCGCAGAACATCGAATCGGCATTATGTTGAGAGACTCGTGTTGTGAGGACGTATTGTAAACCTGTGTATCCGTCTTGATCAATATATTACAATATTGTGAAAAAGAAATACAGTAACAAAACTAACAAAAGGAAAAGGTGGCAAACCTTAATGGTTTAAGACGTGCATGAAAGGATCTAATATTGCGGTATATGCATCAATAAATATAGTTAAGCACGGCCACCAAACCTGATACTTTAAAATAAGTTGATGAATTAGTTAAGAATCAGTCGCCTCCTCGTTCCTGGAACAACTGTAGCGCCAATTCTTAAAGCAATGAGAACACGACTGAACCCAACATCACAAAAACAAACTAATATACACAGTTACACACACAATTTGAAATTACGTAACGGACTATCAAAGCAAGGACTATTTACAAATTTCATACAGAAATAAAGTGTTCGCAGCAACGATATTAAGTAGCCTATATATTGCAGAACAAATACATAATATGGCAGCTTATTATCAAGATAAAATAGTTAAAAAAGCTTTGTTTTTAAATTAATTTCCTGCGCATGTAAGAGCATAAGAAGCATGATGATATAGCAGCGTGTTTTTGGTATTTCTAATAAGAGTTGAATCATCTTTTATAGCGTCAATGAGGGATGGAGTGTTTTTGGTATCGCTAATGAGAGGTGGAGATTCTTTGGTAGTGCCGATGAAGGATGTAGTGTCTGAGTTGTTTCAAGCATCTTTTCCAAACCAACCTAAATAATAATCTTACGAAAAGTCAAGCGATCCTCTGAACGAACATAATAGCTTATAATAATCAGGGAGTAGTTAGATGCAAGCTGGTAGTAACATAGTGATATATTCTTATCTGGCAAATATTAAATTATACAAAATGGTAGAGTAGCTTATTCATGGAAGAGTAAAGATAGTAGGCTAATCATCATCCTTATCCGGTCAGGTGTAATATATAAGATATACGTATAGTAAGATATGTTAATGTATAATATAGTAATATATGATATGTAGGATAAATTTACAAAAGTGGCATTTGGAAAGGCATGCTATACAAGGATATGGTGCAATCAATAATACAGTCAGATAATTAAAGAGTTACAGCATAGGTTGTTAGAGGTTAATTTTCAAAACGCAAGTGCTTTTTCAAGTTACTGCAAAATCTTGAAAAGGTTTCAATTTCAGAGTATATATGTCTTGTTTTGTTTATCTGTTAACTTTCACGTTTATATCTAATCCACAAAACGAACAATCGTTGTTCAAACGTAACCCCTCAACAAAGTTTTTTTTCCAATGCATTCATCACAGCAAACTTGGGGACGGCTTATAATGAACAATGATCGAATCGCCTGAATGCATTGGAAAAAACTTCGTTGAGCGGTTACGTTTGAATAACAATTGCTCGTTTTGTTGATAACAAACGTGATAGTTTATAGGTGAATAAACCAAGACATACTCTTTTAATTTGTGTTGATTTGGTATTTTTATTGTAAAAATTGAATTGCTGAGAATTAGTACAAAATAGTAAAGTTTAAGTTAGTGGTACATAAATATAATGCCTACTTTAGACTGGCAATTAATCCATTCGGATAGATGAGGCATCATGCTTTCCAACGATAGTAAAATTGTTAAAATCCGAGCAGAAATGAGAAAGCTACAGCATATTTGGTGGAGGCACTATTCACCGATCACAGCAAACGTGTGGCGGCTTATGATGAACAATGATTGAATCGCCTTGGCAATTAATTCATTCGGGTAGATGAAGCATCATGCTTTCCAACGATCTAAGCAGAAATGAGAAAGCTGGAGACACTATTCACTACAAATATTTAAAAATCAATAGCCATTCCGCTTTTACTTCTATTCCGTATTATTGCACCCTTCCTAAAAGTAGTTGCGTTTTTTTGCATGACGTCACACTTTTTCATGACGTCACTGACCAAGGCGGCCGATGCTATACCAGCAGTCCAGCTACTCCAGGCTCCAGCACCCATTTTTGGAGTTATTAAATTAAACCATTATGTGTTTGTATGTTCTTAAGTATTTTAGTTATACATAGTAGGCTACTTTTATTTTAAAACAGTATCATATAAGGCCATTATTTTCCTGTTTCAACATCAAATTAAGATTGTTTTGAAAGTTTCTGAAAATTCCCAAAAATTTCTGGTAATTCCCAAAATTTCCATGGAAAGTTTCGGCTCTGAAAATTCCCGAGAATTTTGCAACCCTAGTGGTACAACGATGCTATTGCAGAACGTCGCCCAGACTTCAACAACGCTAAGTGATCATTTTAACATTGTTGCAAGTTTAATGCTATTTACTTGTGCTATCGTTATTGTATTTTGCCCTCCAAGCACGCAGATTTGGCCGCCGAGCAGGAGCTCTTGGTAGGCCACGATGGCTGCCGGAAAAAAACACGAGTTTTAAGGCCTGCGTTGAAACTGAGAAACATTCACAGAAGCCCTTCGATACGATGCATTTTTAAGATTATGCATTTTTGAGATAATGTATTCAGACGTGGAATCAATGTACAAATGAGCTGTTAGGCTAAATGGGTTTTTGGAACATATCGAAGGGCTTCTGTGAATCTTTCCCAGTTTCAACGTATCCTAGTCAGCAAAGTTCTCTTTTCTACACGATTTCAATGTTTAGCGACGTTAAAACGATGTAAAAACGGCAATTTCTGCTGGTCGGGATAACTAGGCTACAGTACCTGATAATTTCCTTTCAATCCAAGCTGTAGGCCACACATTTGTTGATCCAAACTAATCATTTTAACTATTCAAAAGTACTAACTTATAGACATTACACATGATTTTTTTTGGCATTGGCTATTTGACCGGCGCCGGTCTTTGAATCTGAAACACTATTTGACCGGTAATGACGTCACTATGCAGTCACTTTTTTTCTTTCAAAGCAGAAGACGAGAAGCGCGTATATAAGTTTTAAATTTAACAATTTTATTCAACTTGATCCGTGGCGCGTGCGATACTTTGCGGCATCTATTCTAGAGGGAATGAGTTCGATACTAGTACCCGGAAGCATTCTTTTTTTTTTAACTAAATTTTGACCCGAAGTGCATTTTGTAGTCAATTTTCAATTTGAGTTGCATTACATTTACATACCATTACCATTTTTAAAAAAAAAGCATTGTATATAACTAACTCGTTGAGAGCAAAAATGTAATGCGTCATTCGGCAAACACGGTCACTAGGGTGATTCCTAAATTGAAATTTTTTTTAATTCAATGGGGCACCCTCTTGTATCGTGTCAATACCTGAAAAAATAATCCTGTCAAATTTTTAGAGCAATCGAAAGCATTTTTAAGGTTGCTACCGACTTTGAAAGCTGCACATAATACACAAATGGGTCATTCCATATCAACTCTATGTCAACGGGGTGTGCAAGCTCGACCGTCTTAGATTTTCTTGAAATTCACACTAAAGTTTCATATTGATGTATAATGAACACAAAAAAAGTTTCAGCTCATCATCTCAAGACGTTTAGAAATTACAGCCCTTCATAGTCACCAAGGTCCCTCAAAATGGGTTCGCATGTACATTTTCCTCCATGTTTGGGTCTTCATAACTTTTAATCTAAAGCATTTACAAAGCTGAAATTTGGTATTCTGAGTAAGAAGCAGTCCTAGTTTTCATATCTACCACCAAAATTGCTAATTTTAAATTAGTTTTTGATATAGAACCTTTCAAACATTGAAATTTTTTGCATTTGAAAAAAATTTATCAATTTTTGATGTCCGCTATCTCCCAAACCAATAGTCTCAAAACTCCATTTCGCGTATCATTAATCTATACTAGTTGGTAATTAACCCCCATGAGACTGACACTAAACAAATGTGAAATTATTGAAGTTTGGAAGGTGTAAAGATGGTTCGGGAGATAGCGGACATCAAAAATTGATAAAAAAATTTCAAATGTAAAAAATTTCAATTTTTGAAAGGTTCTATATCTAAAACTAATTTGAAATTAGCAATTTTGGTGGTAGATATGAAAACTAGGACTGCTTCTTAATCAGAATACCAAATTTCAGCTTTGTAAATGCTTTAGATTAAAAGTTATGAAGACCCAAACATGCTTTCGATTGTCCTAAAAATTTGACAGGATTATTTTTTCAGGTATTGACATGATACAAGAGGGTGCCCCATTGAATTAAAAAAAATTTTAATTTATGAATCACCCTAACGGTCACTCATCAACCAATCAATCATTTTATTTTTCGTCATTAACGCGTCCGGGACGAAAAAGATACTAACTACAAAAATTGATATAGACCTACCCATTGGCGTAATTTTTTTTTAAGAATTTGACGAAATTAGGGGTGCTCTAAGTCAGTGGTTCCCAACGCATGGGTCGCGACCCAAAGTTGGGTCGCCTGATTATTTTTTTGGGTCGTTTGTTTTTCAGGCATATTGTATCTTGGGCGAAAAATAACAATAAAAAAAATTTAAAACGTGAAGAGATCGATCACAAAACTGGAAAATATAAACACAAGTCATGAAGCGTTTCATGTCGAGACATCGGAAAGCTTTGTAGCATGATCGTAGTGCAAGAAGTTTTAACAGTTTTTATTATTGTTCGTTTTTATTATTGTTATTATTATTATTAAATGTAAACCCAACGAAAATTTCAGTCTCAAGCATAAATTAACTTGTCTAAATTACGAGATACTCATTGTAACGTGCACTATATGTCACGAACGCTATGTCGGACAAACTATGACAAATTTTCCACATGTTGGGCCACACATAGTCTGATGTGGTAAAACGCATCAAAGACAATAGCCCCAAGTGCTGTATGGACTCATTGCTTTCTCCACAGAGATGCCTTTGCTGCAAAAAAACTGTGTCAAGAGCTGCACGAAGTGTTGAATGATGTGAAGTGTGTAAACTTCATCAAAGCAAGTCCACTAAATCGGCGTTTGTTTTCGTCTTTGTGCACTGACATGGATTCTGATTATTATCAAGCATTGCTGCTGCACATGGAAGTGCGATGGTTGTCACGAGATCGTGTCCTGAAGCGAGTTTGTAATTTGCCAGAGGAGATTGCTATCTTCCTGAGGCAACAGAACTATGTGAGATTAGCCGAGAAGTTTTTGCAAGAAGATTTCAACGCAAACGTTGCTTACCTTGCCGATATATTTGACTCTCTGAATTCTCTAAATTTATCTATCCAAGGCAACAGTTTTACGGTGATTGATCCCGCCCCAAAAGTTTCTGCTTACTACAAAAAAACTCATATTCTGGAAATGTTATGTCACCAGAGATGAGTACGATATATTTCCTCAGCTAACGCAATATATTTGTGGCAAGGAAGTTGATTTTAAGCAAACCATAATTGGATACCTGAAACAGTTTGACAAAAAGTTTGTGCACTATATGGAGAATCTCTAACACTTAACAGCCAAAATGATTGGATAATTGATCCATTTGTTGGAAAAGATCTGCCTCAACTTCTCATCCATGTTGCAGAACAGTTTATGAACATACCGACAGAAGCAGCAAATCGTATTTCTTTTGCGTCCTTCAAAGACAAATACCCCAAACATTCTGCAAACATCCACTTTTGGGCTTCCATGTACAAAGTATATCCACAGTTTCAAAATTAATGATTCAAAAACAGATTCCATTTGCAACAACTTGGCTTTGTGAGATTAGATTTAGCGCCATGTGTGTATTGAAAACTAAAGAGCGAAACCGGCTGGAAGTTCAAGCCGACATGCGGCCATGCCTAAGCAAAATAACGCCTCGGTTTCAAAAACTCACCAACAGCAAGCGAGCACAGCTACGGTATGTCATTAGTGATTTGATAAACATGGTATTTTAGGGAAAAGTTAGGCTACTGCTTTTGTATGGTTTTTAAAATACTACGACAATTTGCTTGGGTCGCAAGATTTTACCGAGCTGAATTTTTTTTTAAATGGGTCGCCTTAAAAACAAGTTGGGAACCACTGCTCTAAGTTATCTTATGAAAATTGTCAATATAGGCTAATCAATTGAAAACCTGACCGATGGAAAATGTTAAGGCAGTGGCTATTTGACCGGCGCTGGTCTTTGAATCTGAAACACTATTTGACCGGTCATGACGTCACTATGCAGCCACTTTTTTTCTTTTTCTCTTTCAAAGCAAAAGACGAGAAGCGCGTATGTAAGTTCTAAATCCAACCATTTTATTCAACTCGTTACGTGGCGCGTGTGGTACGTCGCCGCTTCCTATTCTAGAGGGACTGAGTTCGATACTTCTCGGAAGCACTCCTTTTTTTTATATTTTTTTTTTTTAACTAAATTTTGACCCGAAGTGCATTTTTGTAGTCAATTTTTAATTTGAGTTGTCTACAGCTCATTTTTATAGGTCTTTTCAAATGTGAGTAATAAAGTTAGAGTTTTTTTAATTTGCTAGAATTTGAGAATTTCTCTGGGTAATTTTCCGTTTGTGGCCGTGCTAACTATAGCCTAGGTACTACATAATTTTTCATTCAAGCACGTTTTAAACCTTTCAAGGTTTTGCCACCTTTTCCCGTTCATTAACGTGCTGGTAGGTCTATATCGATTTTTGTAGTTAGTATCTTTTTCGTCCCGGACACGTTAATGACGAAAAATAAAATGATTGATTGATTGATGTGACCGTGTTTGCCGAACGAAGCAATACATTTTTGCTCTCAACAAGTTAGTTATATAGGCTACAATGCTTCTTTTAAAAAAATGGTAATGGTATGTAAATGTAATGCAACTCAAATTAAAAATTGACTACAAAAATGCAAAAATGCATTTAACCTAAAACTTACTCTTGCCAATTTTTTTTCGATTTGAAGAATGTTTGGAGGTAACTCATAACTTTACATTTTAGGGGAAAGTAGGCGAATTTACGAAATTTGATGCATTTCCAAAATTTTAACAAAATTTTCCTTTATTTTCAGTTGTTTAGTATGATATAGTACATTGCATATTGGAAATTTATAAGGATAATATTTTATTCTGTGTTTGATCATGCCATCCAAAACTAGAAGTTCTCCAGAAATTTGGATGCTGGGGCATTTCCAAGAAGATATTACCTCTTCCGGATTACCAACAAATAAAGAGGTCCTTCGAAAATCTATGTTTCAGCATCAAGAGAAAGGCTTGTGTATAAGTGAAAGTGCTAAAATTGCAGTAAATGCAACAGTTAGTTTCTGGAACAAGGCACATATACCTACCCAAAGAATTGGTTCTGCTATCAGAAAATTTAACAAACTTCTCAAATATTATCATGCTATTAAAAGCCAACCAGCTCAAACAGCACAACTGCTATAGAGCAAAGGAGGGATTATTCCAAGCCAATTTAGATAATCTATTTGATATCTCAGCAAAAAATTGGGAAACAACAATGTAAAATGAAGAAGACAAGAAATTCCTGCATATGCAGCAAATTGATACCACTAGCTGCAGCATGGCTGGAATTGATGGCACAAACAGAGTCACATAAACGAATGCAAAGTGAAGCATTTGCATGCCAGATGCAGCGCTCAGCAACCGACAGCCAACAAACTGTACCACTTGCTGAAATCTTATCAGAGTCTGGTAATTCAACTGAATCATCAGAAGATGATTTCAACCAAGCAGCAAGCACTGCCATCAACTTCGAAGATTAGAGTTGTCACCAGTAAAGTTGCAGCTTCTCTGGATCGCACCAATGTTTCAGACCGTAATGCAATGTTCATTATGGGAGCATACACCCAGGCCATGGGCTATAATCTAAATGATGTCATTCTCAGGGAACACTATTAAAAGATCTGTATTGTAACACGTAAAGAAACAGCTGCATCAATCAAGGCACAGTTCACACCGAAAATCCCACTTGTTCTGCACTGGGATGGAAAATTATTGCAGTACTCAGTAGTGTCAAAAACAAGCCCTTGAATTTTATCTTTTAGCTTCCACTCTTCTAGTGCATTTAAGAATGAATCAGCTTGTGTTTTCCCAGTGCCTCTACCAATTTTTGGTACACCAAGAAGCTGCTCTACTTCTGTTCCTCCAGTGACTGGGATAGCAATGCGATCTACCATTCCCTGGCCACTAGCATCGAGTAATAATTTTCCATCCCATTGCAGAACAAGTGGGATTTTCGGTGTGAACTGTGCCTTGATTGATGCAGCTGTTTCTTTACGTGTTACAATACAGATCTTTTAATAGTGTTCCCTGAGAACGACATCATTTAGATTATAGCCCATGGCCTGGGTGTATGCTCCCATAATGAACATAGCATTACGGTTTACAACATTGGTGCGATCCAGAGAAGCTGCAACTTCACTGGTGACAACTCTAATCTTCGAAGTTGAAGTTGATGGCAGTGCTTGCTGCTTGGTTGAAATCATCTTCTGATGATTCAATTGAATTACCAGACTCCGATAAGATTTCAGAAAGTGGTACAGTTTGTTGGTTGCTGAGCGTTGCATCTGGCATGCAAATGCTTCACTTTGCATTCGTTTATGTGACTCTGTTTGTGCCATCAATTCCAGCCATGCTGCAGCTAGTGGTATCAATCTGCTGCATATGCAGGAATTTCTTGTCTTCTTCATTTGACATTGTTGTTTCCCAATTTTTTGCTGAGATATCAAATAGATTATCTAAATCGGCTTTGAATAATCCCTCCTTTGCTCTATAGCAGTCGTGCTGTTTGAGCTGGTTGACTTTTAAAGGATGATAATTTTGAGCAGTTTGTTAAATTTTCTGATAGCAGAACCAATTCTTTGGGTAGGTATATTGTGCCCTGTTCCAGAAACTAACTGTTGCATTTACTGCAACTTTAGCACTTTCACCTATGCACAGACCTTTCTCTTGATGCTGAAACATAGATTTTCGAAGGACCTCTTAATTTGTTGGTAATCCGGAAGAGGTAATATCTTCTTGGAAATGCCCCAGCATCCAAATTTCTGGAGAACTTCTAGTTTTGGATGGCATGATCAAACACAGAATAAAATATTATCCTTATAAATTTCCAATATGCAATGTACTATACTAAACAGCTGAAAATAAAGGAAAATTTTGTTAAAATTTTGGAAATGCATCAAATTTCGTAAATTCGCCTACTTTCCCCTAAAATGTAAAGTTATGAGTTACCTCCAAACATTCTTCAAATCGAAAAAAAATTGGCAGGAGTACGTTTTAGGTTAAATGCAACAAGAAAATGCTTGTGGAGCATGACATTTCCGATTTTTCTTTTTTTTGGGCCAGTCTAGCGCACAGATAAGATACAAGATGCAGTAATGCAACGCAGAAGCGATTTTACGGCAATTCAGCTCCCGAGAAGCCATCTAGCGATAAACTGCGCTATTGAACCGAGCTTACATTGAATCTACAAAACAGTTAAATAACGAAGGAGCTGAATTGCAACTAATGACAACCAACGGTTTCGTCCGGCCAAACCACAGTTTAATATCAGTGACGTAACAGACGCAACTGTGATAATTGAGATGACAAAATAGAGCATTTTGGCAGCAGAGTTAATTGATAACGTGGTTTGAGAGACAATTTTACTCCTTTGAAGAACAATGCTACAGTTTTTACACCGATTTAACATTTGGCGATGTTAAAACAATGCAAAAGCAGTGGAAATTGCGGTCAGACTTTTGCCACGAATGAAGTTTTTCGGAGGTTTGCGTAATTTACTTGATGTGGCAGAGTGGAGACAAACGGCGCGGCTGGATACTTTTGCTCGTTTAACCCTTTACAGGCGGCGAAGACTACCTTTCGTTATTTGTTCGTGATTTTTCCGTATATTGTCGTTTTTAGTCTAACTAAGAATATTTTATGAAAAAAATTTAAAATTTTTAATTCTTTGTTTGTTTTTTATTATGTTCCCAAAATGGGAACGTTGGCATGGAAAGGTACCAAAAGTATCGTATCGTGTTGTTTATTTGAATAAGACGTAAACTTGGCTAGCCTACTTTTTTCGATACAATAGGATTGAAAAAGACAATAAACAAAAGTCCACACGTTTCAAAGATCCATCAAACAACAAATATAGGCTACTTTCTACCCAAGTGTCAGTAACTTTATTTTTGGTGGTATGCGTCACTGCATAACTTATGCATCCGTTTTTCGCATTTTGTGCATTGCAATCTTGTATTTTTCATACACACTACACATCTTCCTTGTAACGATGATACAAGAAAATGATTCAACGAGTCGAATCGCACGGTTGCAGACGGAGGTGCAGTAGGTTCCCCAAGTCGACGCATAGGTTTCTCCACTTTCACCAATGACCGAGCAATCTCGCACTTGAACTGAAGGTGGTTTTCAGAACATTGATGCCTACGTGATTACAAAGACGGAAGGCAGCTACAATTGAAAGGTTGACAATATGGGCAAAAAGATTCCACCACCATTTTTTCGATCGAAGTCGTGGCCGGTAAGAAGATAGCAACCTGTCACATACATCTACACCCCCCATTCCCTGATTGTACATTGCAATCAGAAATGGTTGTGTCACTGATTTTTTCTTTTCATGTTTCACTCTTCGTTGAACTGTTTGAGTTGGTGCTACACCGTAGTAATTGCTTGCAACAGTGACAGCACAATTATCGTTCCATCTGGCACAAATTACAGTGCCGTCAGATCTATAATCAAATTCTCCTCTAGGCTTTTTCTGGAAGATTTTCTTACTGGAGAGAGGACAGGATCCGGTCCTGTTCTCTCTAATGGTACCACATGCTCTGATATTTTCTCCAGCAAGATCAGTAAGTAGTTGATGGCTTGTGAAAAAATTGTCAAAGAATACAATATGTTGATCTTTGTTGGAAACACATGACAGCATTGTCTCAACTACGTGTGCTCCCAAAGGTTTAGTTCTTCTTTCATCTTTACCACAGTAGATTTCGAAGTTGTAAGGATAACCATCGGAGCTACACAACATCCATAACTTGTAACCAAACTTTACAGGCTTTCCTTTTATGTATTGTTTTGCGCTGTGCAGTCCTCGATAAGGAACCATCGATTCGTCAATGCTAAGTAACTGATGAAATGTACCAAATTGTTGACAATTGGATCTTAGCAGATCTAACAGCGGCAGTACCTTGGCCATTTTAGACTGAGCTAGATTATGATTATCAGCAAGGTGCAAGTACGTTTTTATATTGCGGAAACGGTCTCTGCACATGGTCTTAGAAAATATTGGTGCCTCCATGTCATCTGCTGTGCACCAATAGTCATTTTCTGATGGAAGACTGTGGTAACCACTGATAACTAGTAAACCAATAAATTTTCTCATATCAGCCTCATCAACTTTGAAGTTTGTCCTATTCTTGTCTCTTCTTGCGTATAAGTTTGTTTGTTCTACGAGTAAAGAGAACATGTCATCAGTAAAGAACAGAGAAAATATCTCAAACATGCTTTTCCCTCCATGCGCTTGAACCTCGTCGGATGGTTGCAGTTCTTTCGGGTCGCTCAATGATGCTTTGTCCTTTTTTCGCCATCTGCAAGCTCTTTCTGTTCCTTCGATAGACTCTAAATCATCAGTGAACTCGCCTCGGTGTATTTCGATCTCACCTGTAATATCAAGTAGGTTTTATTAGTATTACTTTCCTGCAGTAACAAGATTAACGTTGTGACTACATGTTTATCCTCGGGAGTACAGAGCCACTTGCGGTTATGACATGGTCTGAACCCGACTCCTGAGTGCCATCGAGTTTCCAGGTGATAAAGTGAGCGTTAAGTGTCTTGCTCAGAGACATAAAGAATGGCCTGGTAAGACATCGAACCCACAACCTCTCGATTGTGAGTTGCGCGCCACCATCTCGCTTACATAAATTTTATGTTTTGAAAATATCGCTTACCTGCAACTTCATCAGGAATTGTATCTTCGTCAAGAATGTCGTCATTTATCTCTTCGTCGCTGTCTATTCCTTTATCACCTGAGTCGGGCGGAAGTACCACGAGCTCTAAATCATCAGCAGCCTCCGCAGACTCGATAATATCTGCTGCCGATTCCAAAAATCTCAGTCGCGGCCTTGGCCTTGATGCCCCATAAAATATTCTACCATTCATTACTGCTCTTGCAAAAACTAACTACTGTACCTATACTTGACTTATCTAAATTGAAATGATCACTAGTTTCTAGCCTACTGTTGCAGCTAGTGCCTAGTGATAGCAATTACTTTTATCACGTCATAGAAGTGTTTTTTGCTAAGATTAAGCTGTGAAAACATCAAGCTGTGACAGCATCAAGCAGTAAAAATGTTCTCGTGGTAAAAGTAGTGAGAACTTTTTTGAGATAAACTCCGTTATTTGTGTACCACATGTTGCCAACGTTCCCATTTTGGGAACAACGTATAAATTTAATTAGGTAAAGAAAAATGTTAAATATAACGAAACAAATGGTAGGGGAAACAAGTTATTAGTACTAATCTCAAATAAAAAACGCAAATATTTCGAAAAAAAGTTTAATTTGTATTTTCGAGAAGCACTTTTTCTCGAAGGGTGAAAAACATGATTTTTGGTTAAATCTATCGCTTTCATAAAGGAAGAATTTTGCAGATATTATTTTTTCAACAAATGCATCTGAAACAATAATCATTCAACAACATTATCCAAAACAGAAAATTCTTCAATGAGGTCTGTGCAAAGCTGTGCGCGACTTCAACCCCATGTTCCCATTTTGGGAACGTTGGCGTGTAAAGGGTTAACAGCGAATCAACGTTGTTTAACGTTGCATGAATGTAACAATGGCAATAATTGACGAAAACTAATCGCTTAGTTAGTAGGTCTAGTAGGGCCTATCATATGGCGACAAAACCCTGCGAATAAGGTACCTAAGTAGGCTAGTATCAGAAGGTGGCAGATGGTTACAGAAATTTTGGGACTTAAAATTGCATTAATTTTTTTTTTGTAATTCCTGAAATGTCCGGCGGGCAGGGCCCGCCCGCCCGGGACTCGTCGCCGGTGATCACATCCAAATTTGTTTCTGCGGGTCATTGTCTTGGAATCAAACTCCGTGACAAGTTCTTCCATGTTTAATTTCTCCGCCAATTTGCGATGACTACCGATAACGGCCAAATTGTTCATTCGTTGTTGCGTTTGAGTGCTGCGAAGGTAGGTCTTCAAGCGTCGTAATAATGAAAAGGAACGTTTAGGAACTTCACAGGAAGAAGTCGGCATAACAATGTAAGTTATCAAAGCTGCATATATATTTGGCATTATATCGACCATTGACGGCTGTGCAATGAATTTCTGACGTAGCGTATTCACTGTCACAACATCACCGTCACGTTTGCAACAAGCGAACCACTGTTTGCGTTCACGCAGCAAATCCTTGCGTTCCCAGTCACCATCATAAAATTTGCTTACTTTCGTAACATCGGCTTCTTTCATTGTGGGATTCTCTAGCAGCTCTCGTAGCAAGTCTGCCATTCGGTATGATGAAGAAGGAAACGGCTAACGATTGCATTGCATCTGACGCCGTTTGCAGAATGTTTTTGTAGACGTTTGAGTAGAAAACAGCAATTTTCTTTGAGCCAGACAAATTGTTTTCTCTCGAACGGCACTTCTTGACGCAGTGGGCGTGTTTGTGCTTAATTGTTACGCAATAGTACAATCATGTCTGCCTTTGATATGTATGGCGCTGCGTACCACACACAAATGTAAAACACTGAAAATATTGCGCTTTGGTGAAACGACTTTCAAGAAAGAAAAAGAAACATTATTTAGCAATGCAAATTTCCATTTGAATCGGTGTATTTTGTATGCAAATCAGGGCCCAGGGGTGCTCTCGCATTTATGTTGTTACCTCAGATTTTCACTTTGGGGTGCTCAAGTACCCTTCGCACCCCTGAAATGACGCCTATGGACCTACCAGCACGTTAATGAACGGAAAAAGGTGGCAAAACCTTGAAAGGTTTAAAACGTGCCTGAACGAAAAATTATGTAGTAGGCTATATGTACATAGGCGTCGATTTTTTCTTAGAAGCGAGGAATTCTGGGTGGGCGAGAGTTTTCAAACAGATTTCATTGAATCTGTATGTTCGCAAATTCGCAATGATTCAGTCTTCAAAATTAGCATATTTTTACTTCGGCAAAAACGTTGCCGAGGCCAAATTGCCCCGGCAATTGCTGTGAACACTTACTACGAAAAGAGTGTACTAAAACATGTAAAACGAGAAGCTAAAAATATACTAGAGTAGTTTATCACGAACGCATTGTTTGATTTGTTGTGATGTAATAATACCATAAGTAGCGATAAAGCGAGCAACGCGATACGCCATGGATTACGCACGCTGTTACGGTAATTCACGTTAAAAAACTCACGGGGAGAGGGGAGAACAACAATGCCCAATAAGAAATTTATGTTTGTTTCACATTAATTCGACATCTAGCGACATTGAATTATCATAAAATAACGTTACTTGCTCAACCAGGTACAGGTAGCATATTAATAGCTCCCTGCGTGAAGATTGCCTTGATTTACGAATAGTCTAACATAATTTCGGCACAATTGGGACACTGCGAGCAACACAAAGTCTGTTTGAGGAACTAGTCAGAATCGGTATCATCAGATGCTGTATCAGCTGGACGAGATAACGGAAAGCGAGGCGCAATAAGGAGAATAAATGCTTACAATAATTTGACGTCTACTAGAGTTAAATCATTGCAAATAGGGTGATATTTCTATAAAAGATTCTCCCAGCTGGGCACGTGGCTAAGCGCCAGCGAAGTAGGAAGTATCCCAAATAAAAACATCCAGCAATAGTAAGATTGAATCAACATCCTAGTCTGGTGTAGTCTTAGAAGATTATTTTTTTTTTGTAATCTTATGGTCCTTACAACAAGCGCTCGTGTGGCTTCGGCATTGTTATTGCCGATGCTAATTTCGAAGACTGTGGCTGGTGTTTCTCACAAAGACTGCGTTTAGCGTCGCTGCAGCAGTTAAGCTTTAATAGGTTTGATGTTTGCTTTCTTGCACCTTTCGATCTTATGAGCTCTGCTAAACTAAACAAACTTCTTTTATGTAACTTTCCTTTGCGACCTAAAAAGCGCGTGACTCGTGGCGCCTTCGGGTTTGCCATATTTTGATTTGTAAAAAGCGATTGTTTCAGTGCGTCTTTAGTTTGTATCTTTAGTTATTTTATTGTCATGTTCATTATGATGTCATATTCCCTTACGATGACCCGGAACTGAAGTTTGATTGTGACGTAACAAAAGTGAGACCATTCGGAGATCAAACGTGGCTTTCTCTCACCAGGAATTGCCAGCATGTGGCAGTTGTCGTAGCAACAACAATGCAGTGAGCAGGGCTGCGATTTTTTCTTTCTTGTCGAACGACCAAAAATTATGCGTTTGTTTGTCGAATAGTGGTATGACGTCACAAGAGTCAGATTATAAGCGTTTGGCCGCGAATTGCTGCGTGATGGAGAATTTTTTCTTTGGCATCTCTTTAGTCTCGCTTAGTACGTTAACGGTTATGCACGTAGCCGCATGCGAACATAGTTAGGAGCGAAACATGCAAGTTACCAAGATACGCAGCAAAGATAAAGCAAAAAATGAACTGCAGATAAAAGAAAACGGAACAATACCACGATAATGCAACTTGCCTATTACCTTGCCTTGTCCACTCCCAGTGACTACCTAGTACCTACTATGCTTCTAGAAGCGAACTCTTATATACAGCGACCTTTCTTATCTGTGTTTCTGATTCTGAACATCTGGTCGGAAACTAGGCTATTTTCTTGATGTAAAAAACTTGCGTTAATAAGTAGGCTTTATTGTGTTCTTTTATTGTACGTGCTTCTGCGATCATTTTCTCCTGTATCAATCACCTGCTTTAAGTTATGTATATAACGGAAAGGAAATCTTAAATTTGTTTTCGTCATCATGCACTGGCTACATAAATCCATCATTGTTTATTCTTTCAAAGGATGGCATCTCGCCTGGTGCGAGACAAATTTCCTGCAGATGTCCAGACTTCCCAGCCAGCAAACTTGTTTATACATGTTATGCATTCTGCAGCGTCATAACGTCTGCAGACATTGAATCAATGTAAAAATGACGGGTTTTGCTAGCTTTGTTGTGTGCTTTTGTGAATGTGCAAAATTGCCCATTACGTATTCACAGAAACTCTTTTAGTGGAAGGAAGTCCAGTTGCAACCGTGTTTATATGTCTACTATTCTTTATTCACATTGCAAAACATTTCTGCAATCTTGGAACAACAAGTGCATAAGTCAGACATAAATACAAACTTGCAAACACGTTGACAACTAAAAGTAGCCTACTTCGGTTGTTTTATCTATAAAAGAAACCCGTTGTGTCGAATAGCACGAAATGTATGTTGCGAAATGTTTGATGTCAGGCTTTGGAACTTCGATCAAAGCATTCTCCCGCAGTGTTCAAAATGGCGGCGCAGACGCCGTGGGAGTTTCTCGTGTGAAGCGTTACTTTTAGACCTTTGAAGTACCTGGAGCAAGAAAGTTTTCGTAAGTCAGCACTTTTATGATTGCATCACGTGATGCACCCCCCCCCCCGATTGTTCCTCGACCTGACGACGTTTAGTCCTCTCTCAGTTTTTTTCCTTTTTATTTTCCTTTTTTTCGTTTTTTTTTCCCGTACGGCAAAGCGTGTCGAGTGATCTCGTCACCGAAAAAGACAAAAATCGCAGCCCTGGCAGTGAGTACCGCATTTTTTCAATGCAGCGTTGTTGCGGAATTGCTTTGTTCTGTCGGATACCTAGCGAGAGACATACCGCAAAACAAGAAGTTGCGCTGCAGTTGGTTGGATAATTCAGCGTTTAACAAAAACGGAAATAATTGTAATGAACATTTCATAAGTGTCATGAAAACAGGGTGGGCGAAACATATTTTGCCCACCCTCGTTTCACGGCAGGGTGGGCGTCGCCCACCCGGCCCACCCTATTTCGACGCCTATGGCTATGTACTGTATATCGGTAGTTAGCACGGCCACAAACGGAAAATTACCCAGAGAAATTCTCAAATTCTAGCAAATTAAAAAAACTCTAACTTTATTACTTACAGTAATAAAAAGTTTCTGCAGACTCTTAACCTCAGTTCTGGCTTCTCGGTGTTATGGGAATTGCTAATCATCAATAATTGTAGGATCCATGTGAGAGGATTCAACCAAACGTATAATAATCAATAAAAAATCAACCAGGTTTGGTAACTACAAAAATTTATTGGTAGAGCTTTCGCCGCCGTAAAGGCGGCTTCATCAGTACTCTATAAAAGCACAAATAAATTAGCATTAAAAAAAGAATATGTAAAAAATTATAAAGTACAAGGTAACACTTCAAAAGGTAACGTTTGAGCCATAAATAAATAATAATTTAAATTAAATGTAAACAAAGTCTAGGTTTGAAATAATTATCAGCTTAAAAATATCTTAAAATTAGCCAAATCTTATAGATTAGTTTGACTGCATTAGCTTGTTATGGTTTTGTTATTATCGCCCAGCATTGCCAAAAGCACATTTTTGGGATGAGCAAAAAGCAATTTTGTTGATGTTTATTGGAAAAGTCACATTCAAGCTAAATATAAAAGTACTATCAGGGATGAGCTGAATAATCTTTTTCAAGAAATGCAATTGAAAAAGAGTCTATTCAATAGCAATGAAGTGCTCCTAGTCATACAACAGAGTGTTCAACAAAATTACTTTTTTGCTCATCCCGAAAACGTGCTTTTGGCAATGCTGGGCGATGATAACAAAACCATCACAAGCTAATGCAGTCAAACTAATCTATAAGATTTGGCGTCCACCACCGTCCACCAATGATAAAAGTCAACTTCACCTTCCCAAATTAAATTTTGAGGCAACATCTTATATCATACGGTACAGAATTGATAACCATATATGGCAGTGGGTGCTCCACAATATCTTACCTCTCAAACAAAAAACGAATCATTCCCTTGAATGAACCTCCCCTGACCAAACCATGCATTAACATTAAGCAATTTGTGGAACATCCTTTTCATCTAAATTATCCAAGTCACACTCAATCTGTAGAACATGGAGTTAAACTGACAACAACAGCAACTGGGCAGATAGCCGGGCAAAAATGACAAATTGGGGAAGCTTTGTGCACCATAGAAGGAAGAAAAGCCATGGATCTGGAAAAAATATCGTGTCACCAGAAAATCCAAGCAAACATAGATTCTATTGTGTGAAATGTGATGTGCTGTTACTTCTTGGTCAATAAGTTAGTAGTGCTTTCATCACTTTGTCTTTTGCCTAACTCAGAAAGAAATCATACCACTTCATCGGTCAATTTAAGAAGCATTTACATTGATACTATAAAATGAATTATATAATAAAAAAGTTGTTCAAATCTTGAATCAAGGCATGCAAGTGTCTTCCTTGCTGAAAATCAATAAAAATGAATACTGTACCAATAACATATATCTAGCTCAAATAGTACTAATTTTATCATTAAAAACGTGATTTAGGGGCTCGATTTAAAAATGGTGTTGGGACAGGGTCTAAACAAGGTCAGATTTCAAAAAAAAATTGGATTTATTAATATTTTGGGCTAAGGCAAAAATCTATCACCCAGGCAAGTTGAAATGAAAAAATTGCCTCAAAAGGGGCCACCCTATCGTACATCTCCACATGCGCATTAACAAAACAATGTATTTTTCTGTTCAATATAACATTTTGTGTGAAAAGCATTACCCTACCTGCCAAGCTGATACAATCGGCATACTTCACTAGGAATAGCACCTAAATAAACGGGCGCCACAGTGCTCCACACCTAAATATCTAGACGCCACAGTGTGCGCACCTATTTGACTGGCGCCTGTCTGCTCCTAAAAGACGTGGACTCGTATCTAACTCTTAATGTTACTCATACTAACTGCAAAAAGCTTCAAAGTCCTTTTTAGTGGTTAAAATTCTCTTCCCCAGTACCGTACCATTATTTTATATCAAATTTCTTTCTTGAGTTGGGACCTTGAGTTGTTGGAGTAGGAAAAAAATATTTGAGATTATGAGTTTTTAGCTTATTTCTGGACAAAAAATTGGTTTCATTGGAAAATTTGAAAATTTTTTTAAAATGTGCACTCCACTGTACATGGTGATACCCAGTCATCAAATATGTCATTCTTACATTGATTCAACGTTTATGTGATTGATTTTTCAGTCTGGGAAAGGATCTAGTGAAAGGGAAAGGCAAGTACACAAAAGCGTTCTTGTTGAGTGAAAAAGAAAAATGTCCACGCTGCGTTGCCCACTGTCACTAAATAAACTCGCAATGTTTTGTTGACAATGGTTTCAAAATGCACAGCTAAAGGGTTAGTACAATTTTCTCTGTACCACCTCATTAACCAAAGACCTTTTTAGGCTGGTTAAGATTAGTTTTTCCAAAAGTTAATAAGTTTTTCATACTAAAATGGCTCTATTGTCCCTGGATGACAAGTTTCTTGGAGAAAAGGTAAACAATTACTGCAGCTCGTCAGAAGATGAAGGTGATAAACCTCCAGCTCCCAGGGCTTCTGATAAAAGCTCCCATTTTCACTCAGGAAAAACAACTGCCCAAACTGGTCCTAAAGGTGTTATTGAGGATTGGAGAACATACAAGCGTCTGGAATATGAACAAAAAGAAAGAGATGCTTCCAGAAGAAATGAACTAATCAAAAAGCTTGCTTTCAGATGTACTTCGAAAGCGAGTACAGAAAATAGTGATGACATTGATGATGATGATCAAGAATTTCTTCAACAATATCATAAAAAAAGAATGTTAGAGTTGCAACAAAAGTTTGGTTCCCGATGGACAGGAATTACATTTGGTAAAGTAAGTGAAAGCAATTAATATTAATACCTGTTAATTTATTAATAGAATTTTTTAATACAGTTAGATTCTGCATAACTGTACAGTAGGGTGTTTCATGATTGTATGCAAAAAAAAAAAAAAAATTGGATATTGATGATGCATACCCCCTCATTTTGTGAAGTTGAGGGAGAAATTAAGAACTGTAAAGTTTTAGCCTGATTGGAGGTTGTTTACTGACCCCTCAAGGACTTGACAATTTTAGCATTATGGGGATAGTGACTTCGAAATCAAAACTATTTAGCAGTGGACTACCGATATACTTAGACAGAACTAAACAAAGTGAAATATAAACCGCCATATTACAAAAGCCACAATAAATTCAATTCAGGCCAGCAGCAATATTCATCATTGCATCGTCAGTGATCCTCTGTTTAATGCCAGCCTGGATTGAACAAAGGCGACACCTCGACAGGCCATGCATATCATTGCTCCAGCATTGGCACCAGCAAGTGTTGAAATTCAAAATATTATACTATCAACAAGTTCATTGTACAATACACAGAGCACGCAAAGATTAACGAAAAGTAGATGGTGGAGTGCGGAGGGATAACTTTCGTCCCGTAGTACCGCTTGTTGCCCATTTTGATGGTAAAATGTTGCCAGATCATGATGGTAGAAAAACTCCAATCATTTAGCTGTGGTGGTTTCGGGCCAACGTGTGGAAAAGTTGCTCGAAATTCCCTGTCTGTCGGCTGGAACTTGACCGCAGATGGGGGGAAAAGTTGTTTAGGTTCTGCAAGAATGAACAAGAGTCACGGATCATCTCGCCGGCTTATGCTTTGATACCACCGCAAGCAACACAGTCATTCATACAGGAGCAATCACTGTAGTACACAGGCATGCGATTGCCGGCTACTCTTCCTTGCCTGTCGACATTATATTCTGGAAGTAGTAGGGCTGCAACATTTGATACGTTCTTTGTGAGCTCCGGACTAGAAGTTGCCTTGTTCCGGAAATTCAAAGATTTGTGACCATTTATTGACCAATCCCTTTCAACTCCTCTTGATGATGTCACATCTGGAAATGGAAAACTGTCTGACGCTGAATTATCTGAACACAAGAGTGAAGTTATCGACTTGCTATGTAAACAGCTGTGTGAACATCAACTGCGGGAGGATTATCGCGAGTTCATCATCCTGGTTCTTCTTCTTGGTCATCCTGTTGCAGATCAAGCAAAGTTCAGGCCACCTGCTGCAATTGTGCATACCATCATGCTTGCTGGATGGTAAAAGGAATATACTGCCCAGTGCCCAGGCCTCGAAATTCGTTTTTGTTGACGGCGGACAAACTTGACCGGTTTGATCAGCTATCTCGGTGGACAAATTAAGTCTCATGGCGGACACACCAGTTTTAGTGTCGATCGTTATGCTTAATCACTTTATCTTGACAATTCTTCACCATTTGAGAACTATAGCTACGGTTGAGAAGGCTTTTTAAAATTTCAGCAAAGTCACTCTTTCATCAGACCAACGACGTGTGCTTGAAGAGTCAAAGCGCCGTATAGCTGCTTAATACGTCGTATAACTGATTAACTTCCACCGAACAGGTCGTGTGGCTTCGTGCGTCACGATGCTCTTGGCACGAGTCAGAAAACTTCTACACTAAGGGAGCGTTCAAATATTACGTAACGCTGTTTTTCTGAATTTTTGACCCCCCCTTCCCCATGTGACGCCAACGTAACGTTTTTGTCAACCCCTCCCTCCCCCACGTGACGCTTTTCCATTACAAAGCCCGTTTTGCCAGTTTATATCAAAATTATGACGTGGAAACACGTGCTGATAAAATATCTTGGTTTGTATGCACCTAAAGCTTACGTTTGGGACATGAAATTTTAGCTATAGTCTATTCTTTTTTTAGATTAAAACGTTATGCACCTACTACTGAAAACGTTTATTAGCCCACCGTCCAAAATGTTTCGATTCAAACCTAAACACCTTCGAATGGGGTCAGCAGCGTAGCCAGGAATTTTGGAAGGGGGGGTTTTGAGGACCCAGCGGCGGGGGTCTGGGGGCCTCCCCCAGAAAATTTTGAAAAATTACTTTGAATTTGGTGCATTCTGAGAGCAATTTCAACAAAAATGTGGGTATGAATATTCCTGTAAAATGGTGCTGTCCAGTGGCATAGCAAAAGGATAAGATCATGTTTTCTTCGGCATTTTTCAGAAATAAAGCTAAGTCTCTATGTTTTCTTGTTGCTAATTCCTGGCTGAGATGTTTCAATGTTTGGTATTGGAAAAACTCGCTCTTTTAATGACAATTTTGTTTAAAATTAGGCATTTTTTTTATTTTTACTGAAAGCATCATTCTGAAGCATAAAGAGACTGAAAGCATCATTCTCAATATCGTGACGTCACACGCGTGTCAAAGGGGGAGGGTTGTAACCCCCAACCCCCCCCCCATGGCTACGCCACTGAATGGGGTCATCAATGCTTCAAAAATGTTTCTATATATTGGAGCAGTAGGCTACTCTCGCTTGTGTGGTTCGAACTTGATGCATAATTGTCTTCTTCAGACTCGCACTTATGAATGTCTTCTACCTGTTGAGAGGTTTGTGTCAAAGTCGTTTGCTTCTTAAATGAACATGTGTAGGCCTAGGCCATGTAACAGTCATAGGTACACTAGAGCTGGGCGATATTGGTAAAATAATTTCGATACAATATTACCAAAAATAAAACGATATTATCTAAGTTTCGATATTTTACGGCGAATCGCAAAGCACGGCTTTCTATAACTGCATGAAAAACATACTGAGCACTGGTACTGAAATGAACTACATTGCAAACAATGCTGTAATTTAACTGTCGCAAACTAAAGATTTTTAGACAAAAATGTCAGCATGTTGACATTGCAGGGTTTTAGGCACAATCTCTTCTTGGAAACAATTGAGCCACTAATGAAAACACCCTTTCACTACTAACGCTGGTGGCTTGAATGCACAGAAGTTTTCTTGCAACTTTTGCAAGTGTAGGAAGTCAGTGCATTAGCTCGCCACCATGTACAGATGCAGCTATCCTTGTTGATAGTTTTTGATGCAAAATAGAGATGCAGCTGTGAGTAGCAAAACAAAATAAAGTATCTACCTAGCTGTAGCTACCGTAGGCTACAGCCGCTACACTATGCTACGGCCGCTACGCTATGCTACGTAAATTCAGTCAGCTTGCAAGTTTCCAATTGTATTTACCGGACTTCATCCTTTGCAACACGTGGGAATCAATAAGCAGGATTGCGTAATCACAAAGACTGCTTGTAATGCGTAAACAATGCACACACGTTTGAGGGTTGTCTGCGCATGCGATGTCAGACTGTTCGCAATGCGTAAACAATGCACACACGTTTGAGGATTGTCTGCGCATGCGATGTCAGACTGTTCGCAATGCGTAAACAATGCACACACGCTTGAGGGTTGTCTGCGCATGCGATGTCAGACTGCTTGCAATGCGTAAACAATGCACACACACACACTTGGCACACTCTGCGCATGTGATGTCTGTGTCACTGCGCATGCGAAAATATTGCTATAATTTCAGTACATTTAGAAACGATAAAATCGGAGCTTTGTGAATAAATATCGCTGCCGAAAAAATATCGTATCGTATCGAAATATCGCCCAGCTCTAAGGTACACCTACATACCTGTTCATGTAGGCTATCACCATGTGTTGCTTTTTTGCTGCTTGACTCGGAAAGTATGCACAAATAATCTACCGTAAGCGTTACGTAACGTTTTGCTTGAACCCCCTCCCCCCGATGTGACGCTAACGTAACGCTTTTCATAACCCCCCCTCCCCCTCGATAGCGTTACGTAATATTTGAACGGTCCCTAACGCTACTATTTTCTTCTGTGCAAAGTTGCACTAGGCTTTTTTCTTTAGGTTTATTTTTGCGTGTCATGTGAGCAAAAGTGAATTTTTCCTGGGCCTTTTCTTTCTCACTGTAATACCAAAACTTAACAAAGTTTGTAAACAACCTTTGCTTATCAATATTACTCGGGGGTCATTCCATTATATTTCAGGTCATGAAAAAACCAATACTCTTGGAAATGTTTTATACTTTGGCAGTAAGTACACAATCATTAACTGAGCACACCAAAATTTTTTCTTTTGAAATTGACCAAGTGTTTTAGAAGTTGTGGGGGTTTGAAAGTCACCACCTGAAAGGGGCATCGTGCCCCCCCCCCAAAATTCAAATTTTGCTAATATCTCGTAATTTATAGCTTAAAAAACAACCAAAATATGTAGAATACCATTTTTGCGGGCAAGGAATCTGAATTTCCATTCAAATTTGGTAAAAAGATATCATTTATAGATGAAAACAACGTTTCAAAATTTTGGGGGGATAACTTTGCGGAGTGCTTTGGCCATGTAGCCATGACCAAACTCAAAAATTTTTTTTCTGAACTTATTTACCTGTTCATGTTATGTCTCTATGATGAGTTATTTTAGTTGTTCCATGTGTTTTTTGAGAGGGACTACAGTTTAAAACTGATACTCAGTTTGGCAAAATTCCAATTTCTTTGACATGAAGTTTTGGCATTTTTGAAACAGCAAATTGCAATGTCTGTCATCTGACAGTGATTTGTTTCAATCCATATGATCAAAAAAGTTAAAAGTATAATTAAATCTTATAGGTACAGCTTAGAAATTATTGAGTGAGCATCAAGTGATAAAAAATACACCAAATTGCACATCAGTCTAGTTAAAAAGTTTTTCAAGTTTGTTCAGTTCTTGTGAGCTAAAAGTGTAACTTCTACCATTGGATGTAGAAGGTGGAGTTAGTTTCAAAAGTGCAGAAGTGGGTGGCATCCAGCATATATCATCTTTTCCAAACAAAACTGTTTAACACCTCACTTCCTGCTGAATAATAAAAACATCATAGCCAGGCAGTTTTCTACTTCAATAAAAAGTTAGTTCAGAAATGATAAGGGTGCAGGTGCTGGTTTGATAAGAAACGGTAATAAAATTTTGATCAGACTAGCTGTGTGATATCAGCTGAATAATAAAATATTGGTAGTTTGACACATCAAACAATTCTTAAAGAAATGGACCATAATATGGCTGAACCCTGCAAATATTGTGACAAAGCATCAGTTATGTTTCAATTATTTTCATTTTTTTGATATGTATGGGTTGATATTTTCTAAGTTGATTATTTTGGTTTATGCAAAACTTACATCAATCAAATTTCGTGAAAATATTATACTTCAATTGCTTTGTTGTTTTTTTGGGATCTTTTTCTCAACGCTCCGAAATATTCCCCCAAACTTAGCGTATCAAAAATAAATTAAGAAAAACTTTAAACCTAAACCCATTTGAAATGTTCATCTTAGCATATATATATATTTTTAATTGCAATTTAAATGAATTCCTTTGATCTTAAATTGGTAAAATGCATGTTTTCAGTGAGAAAATCGTTCTTGAAGGTAAAGAGTTATTGTCAAAAAATGAAGGCGCAAAATGAAAAAATGGCTGTGCCCAGCTTCCAAAATCCTAGCCTACTAGTGGCCGAAAATTCAAAGTGCTCTATCTCAACCGCCAGTGAAAATACTTCAAAAATTTTTTTGCTACATTCATCATTTTTTAGTATGTACAAAATATGTCAAAATAAGCAAAATCTGTGACTAGTGGTTACAAAATTTAAAAAATCTGATGATTATAATTGGAATGCCCCACTGTACAGTGTACAATGTTAAAAAAGCATTTAAAATTTGCAAAATTTTAGAAAGAATTTTGACCACCAGCCCAGGCAAGGAACAATATTGTTGTATTTCCAGACGATTAATATAAAATAAGCAATAATAATAGTAGCCAACCAAGTGAAAAAATCATTTACCTCTCGTTACTTACTGATTCAGTGTATAAAAGCAACGCAATATATAGTAAGAAAGAAACGCAAAACAATCAACTAAGGAACGTGGTACAGAACGCTTAATTGATTACACGCGTTGGTGGTAATCAATTCCAGCGTCTGTACCAGAAAACGCTGAATGTTATTATGTAGTGAGGCAGGTCACAAGTTACATAAAATCAACGTAAATAAAATGACGACTATAACACCCCCGATAATTTTTATACACAAAGAAAAAATGAACAACACACCGAATTAAACAATAAAACTCAAAGTCGGAAACGAGCCGGAGGTCTGCGGCGACGGGTCGACCTTCATGGGTTGTGTGGCCCGAATTCCGGTACAGTCGGTGTGTCGTCCGAATCCGTTCGAGTTGAGGTGGAGACAGGGGAGGAGTCGACTGTTGGTGCAGGAGTTTCTCCCGGCTCCTGGTCCTCCGATGATGCATAGCGAGGTTGCAGTTGGTCCATATGGCGCCTCCACGTCGAACCATGTGGCAGCAGACGTACCAGGAAGATTCGGCTACCCTGTTGCTTAATCACCTCGGCTGGAACCCAATGAGGATCCTGGCTCCGTCGTGGAGTGAATGATAGCGCATAACAGGGATCTCCCGGTTTGAAATGTTGTTTTGTACCTTCGGAGGCGTCCGTGTTGTGAAGGTTTTGTCTTGGTACCACTTGAGACGATGTGGGGAGAAGCGTGTCGATCTTGGTTCGAATCTGATGATTGTTGAGTAATTGGCTTGGAGAGTAGCCACTCGGAGTGGGCGTGCGTCGATACTGCTGTAGGAATTCCAAGACGGCCTGCTTCGGGGGTAGGAAAGATTTGCGAAGTGCTTGCTTGAACGTACGTACGAGGCGCTCCGCCGCTCCATTGGTTTCCGGATGGTAAGGGGCACCCGTGATGTGTACCATACCCCTCTCCTTACAGAAAGTTTGAAATTCTGTGGATTTAAAAGTAGTAGCATTATCGGTAACTATAGTATGGGGATAGCCGAAATGAGCAAAATCTTCTTCTAGCAGGTTGATGGTAGTTGTCGACGATAAGGAAGTAGTAGCATGAATACATGGGTATTTAGAAAAAGCATCAATGCTGAGTAACCAATGGTAACCCATGAATTTTACCGCATGATCTATGTGTAAGCGACTCCACGGTGCGTCTGGAACTGTCCATGATTGGACCTTGGTTTTAGATTGCGGTTGATATTTGCCACAGGTACTGCACTTGTGACAAAGTTCCGTTATATCTCGGTAAATGTTTGGCCAGTAAACGGATGTTCTTGCCAACTGCTTCATTCTCTCAATGCAGAAATGTCCCTCATGAAGCAATTGAAGGACGAAGTTTGGACGGATGACCACTCTGGAACCATAAAGTAGACAATAGACATCCGTAGCAAGTAGAAAGAGAGTCTGCGTACTTACGAAACGGTTCGACCGAGTCTTGTGGGGAAGACTTGGCCGGCCATCCTTCATGAATGAAACTCATTACCGTGGAAATGGTAGGATCTTTAGAAGATTCTTTACGCAGTGAGGCAGCATTTGGGGTCTGGACGTGCAAATCCAAAGCATCGTCGTTCGATAGCGCAGACGATATCAATGTCATCCGCACTTTCTTCTTCATCGAAGACTTTATCCCCTCCTGCTGGTAAGCGACTCAAAGCATCAGCGTTTTGATGGTTCTTCGTCTTTCTGTACTCAATAGTGTATGTAATTTGCGACAAAAAGAGTGCCCAACGAGCCAAACGATTTGCTGCCAAAGAAGGTGTCGATTTGGTCGGGCCAAAAAGACTAAGCAATGGTTTATGATCTGTGACCAAAATGAATGATCTACCTAAAAGATATTGATAGAATTTCTTTAGCGAAAAAATTATCGACAAAGCTTCTTTCTGAATTTGACTATAGTTTTTCTGCGAAGCTGTTAATATCTTTGAAACATTCGCTATAGGCCATTCTGGAAACAAAGTAGCACCGATGCCCACACTAGAAGCATCACATGCGAATGATGCGATACCTACCGGAAGTGACGCATTGAAATGTGTAAGAACCTCATCAGTAGAAAGATAATGCTTCAGCTGAACAAAAGAGTTTTCCTCTTGTTTTCCCCATCTCCAAGGAATGTCCTTTTTCGTGAGATGGTATAGTGGTTCTGCTACTGTGGAAGCGTTCAACGGTAGAAACTTCAAATAAAATTGTAAGGAACCTAAAAATGAACGAAGAGAAGATACGTCAGTGGGGGCAGACATCTCCAGTATGGCGTTTACCTTAGGACCTTTGGAGATGCCCTGCCTTGACAAAATGTGTCCGAGATACTCTACCTGAGGTTGTGCAAACTTACACTTGTCCTTTCTACACCTCAGGCCTTTTGAGTGAAGTCGATCGAGGAGCCGTCTAAGATTCTGGAGATGCTCCTCAGCAGTAGTGCCACTGACAAGAATGTCGTCTAGGTAGACTGCGACCCCTGGAAGGTCGTCCATGATCTTCTGAAAATAACCTGGAGCAGAAGATATGCCAAAAGGTAAAACATTTTGTAAAAGTACGCCACGGTGAGTGCTTAATACGAGTGCTTAATGCGAGTCGCTTCTATCTTGCTGAAACCATACCCACCACCCAACTTTTGCATTAAGTCTTCTGGTAAGGGTAACGGGTTACGATGAGTCTCCAGGGAAGGGTTCACTGTGACTGAATAATCGCCACATATGCGTAACTTTGCCTTAGCTTCTGAAGAGTTTGAAGGCTTACAGACTGGAACAACCGGTGTGCCCCAATCGCAAAACTGAACTGGTGTCCATACACCACGTGCAATGCCCGAATCATAGGCTTGTGCTAAGTCCTCCTTTAGCGCGAAAGGTACAGGCCTAGGTTTGAGAAAAACAGGTTTAGCATCAGACTTAAAATCTATGTCTAGTTCATAATCTTGTAAGCACCCGAGTTCAGGCTTAAAAACATCTTTGAACTCATCACATAAGAGGGAGCATGCTTTCTCCAGACTCTTATCAGGCTTGTCGTATGACTGGATACTCTGTAAAGTAGAATAGTTAGACAGAAGGAATTTATCGATAGAAATTCCTAAAGACGAGATTGCATCACGACCTAGCAAGTTTAGTCCTTTGACTGTCGTGACTACAAAAGGAATATTATCTGACCTTCCCAACCCATGGAAGGACAAGTTACCTGGGCCGTGAAAGAACCCGTGATTGGTACTAGATGCTTGGTAGCAGATTGGAACTGCGACACTGGTGCTTGCCATTGAGGTGCGTCTACCCGAGTCCAGACGTCGCTGGAAAGGAAATTTCCGTTTGTAGCAGTGTCCAGTTCTAAGTGTGTGGTTACCGAATTAATGGAGATCGGTACTTCCAACTTTGAATTTTGAGGTTTTCTGCAAGAACTAGAGAGCATGTTAATTTCCTCGATACAATTTACCTTAGAAGGTTTGAACTGTCTAGCTTTCTTTTGACAAACACTCTGTAAGTGTCCCGTAATATTGCAGAAATGGCAGGTGGCTTTCTTAAACCTACAGTCATTGGCGTTGTGGTTGGAATTACCACAGCGGTAGCATTCTTTATTTTTAGAAGTAAAGAAAGTACCTGTAAGTTGCCTAGCTTTTGGAGGTTTGCTGATGGTCCTTACTTTCGCAACCTTTGCCCACGCAGGTTCGAATCCTGCTGGCGACACCAGTTAAATGTCTGTTGTATTTCCAGACGTTTAATATAAATTAAGCAATAATAATAGTAGCCAACCAAGTGACAAAATTATTTACCTCAAATGTTACTTACTGATTCAGTGTATAAAAGCAACGCAATATATAGTAAGAAAGAAACGCAAAACAATCAACTAAGGAACGTGGTACAGAACGCTTAATTGATTACACGCGTTGGTGGTAGTCAATTCCAGCGTCTGTACCAGAAAACGCTGAAAGTTATTATGTAGTGAGGCAGGTCACAAGTTACATAAAATCAACGTAAATAAAATGACGACTATAACAAATATGGAACAACAAAATTGGAGTGTGTTTATTAAAATATAAGTCCAACTTAACATCCCCCCCAAAAAAAATGGTTTTTTTCTTCTTCAGCTACACGGGCAAATTTCTCCCCAAAATATATACCTCAAAAATTATTTATAATCAAATTACTTCAAAACTACATGTTTTTCTTATATTCTGTTTGCAAATTTGAAAAGTTTGTATGTAATGATAAAAACAAAGTAAGGTTGAATATTTGCTGTAGAGACATTACCCTAACATTTGAACCTACTCAGACTTAACTGCGTTACAATTTTATTTTTTCTTGCCCTGTCACACAATTTTGAAATATGCCCAACTATTTTCTTTGCCGGATTTTTCAATTGCTTGTACTTGAGGTTAGTTTCTTCTGATCTATTTCGGCACCAGTTCTTGTATGCGACTTTTTTCTCCCCAATTACTTCCTTCACCTCTTCATTCCACCACCACGTATCTCCTTGATCCATCTTGCTTTTTGTTTTCCCACAAACTTCATTGCAAGCTTGCAGAACGCCATTCTTGAAGGATCCCCATAGATCAGTCACATCGTTGTGAACAAGACTTTCAACTCTCTTTTTAAACCTTTCTCTTGTGTCGGCATTTTCTAACTTCCAAACTTTTTTTTTGATCACCCTTTTTTATTTACAGTTTTCTTCAGACCTTTCTTGTCCATGTCGATAACCACCAATCTATGCTGAAGTTTGCATGGTATTACTTTCACATCTTTGATCAGTTTTCTTTTTTTCCTGCATACCAACCCAAAGTTAATTTCAGTTTCATTTCCACCTGCACTGAAAGTTATTTTTCTTCCTTCCTCTTTCTTAAACCAGGTATTAGCAACACACAGGTCTTTTTCATCACAAAACTCAAGTAGTTGCCTTCCATCGCGATTTCTTTCTCCCACGCCAAACCCTCCATGAACACCTTCAAACCCATCAATTTGTTTGCCAACGTGTCCACTAAAGTCCCCAAGACCCAATACGATTTCCTGATCACTTGTGCTCCATTCATGGGCTATTTTGTCATAAAATCTTTCTTTTTCTGCATCGGATCTTCCACTTTGTGGTGCATAGGCACAGATTACTCTCATCACTACATTCTCGACCACCATCACTATCGCTATTATTCTGTCACTCTGTCTACGAACCTCAACAACATTTTCACATAGCTCTTCTTTCACCAAAATCCCAACTCCTCTGATCCCAATATCATTGCCCGACCACCACAGCTTGTATCTCCTTCCTTTGCCACCCAAAAACCTGGCTCCTTTGTTCCTCCATCGGACTTCCTGTAAACAGCAAACATCTACCTTCCTCGTTCTCAGCTCTTCACTCACATCAGTCCCTCTACAACGCAAGCTTCCTACATTTCCCGCTACTTCCCAGCCGTACTCCTAAATTTTTAACAGAAATGTCAGACAACCCGGAGATTCTTTGCACCCCCTGCCCATTTAAGGGCTGCCGGGGACTGAGGGCCATTCCTTTTTTAACACTTATTATGGGGATTTTTTGGTGCATGTTTTTCTACAGGGAGCATGCCCTTGCTTACCCCCAACCTCCACAATTAAAGACCGGAGTGGTCTTGAAGACCGGATGCCTCTGCACGTTTACTAACCAGTTCGGCCAACTCGGGTTTGACTTAAGTTTTTTTTCTTGAATGATGTTGCCATTGTAGCCGTTTTAGCATGTAGTTATCCTCTGCCAACCTGCCTGGCACGGGCATTAATGTCATAAGTGAGGGCCAGAACTACCAGCGGGACGTGTTCTGGTGTCAACGGGCCCAGACCTGGGGTAAGGTGCTACCTCTCCTCTTGACATCGAGGATGCAGTTTAATGTCATACCCAGGATCAAATGTGTAATGTCATTATTTTTATCTCTTATGGGTTTTTTCGTTTTACAAATTGCGTTTATTGGATAATGGGTAAAACTTTGTTTATAGTATAGAAAATTAATTATGTTTAATTAGTTATTCAAATGACGAAAACAATAGGCCTACTTAGTTTGAATTTGATGATAATTCCCACAGATCACTCTGATATAGCACGGAAATTGTTCAAGTTTTTTTTTTCGCATTTTTTGACAGGCATTATATTTACGTTTATGTCCAAAGAGGTTAATTCTTTTCCAGGAGCTCTCGAGATCAGTTACGTTAAGCATTGATTAAGACAAATCCCAGGATGAGCAGTAAAACAACATTACTAATTTATTTTCAATCCCTCCGTATTGTCACTGGTCATTCTCAGATGAAGTCCACCTTATACCGGCTCAGTGGCTTAATGGTAGTGCGCCCGCCTCTGAATCGGTAGGCATGGGTTCGATACCTTGTCGGGTCATACCAAAGACTTTAAAAAATGGTAGGTACTGAATCTAATTCCTGCTTGGCACTGGGCACTGGAGTGGATTCTGGTAATAATGTACCCAGTTGCGCCTCTATACGGAGCTGCATTTACACTGTCTGCTCTGTAAAGCACTGAGGAGCAACGCATTCTGCGATGGTTACAGAATTATATAAACACTAACATTATTATTATTATTATGCAAAATTTTTCTCAACACGCCTTTCCTTACTCCTTCAATCACAACGACAATAGCAAATATCAATGTCCAGAATATCAAAAGTCAATCTCCAGAAGAAACAACTTGTTGCGGAGGATTGAAAGACAAAATTAAAAAATAAAATACAATTCTGTGCAAATGCCCTTCAATAACAGCAATCAATTGGGTAGTTGGTGCAGTAATTTTTTTCTCCGTGAGGAATTATTCTTTGTTTCTTCAAAATCCTTTGTTATTGTATTTTATCAAACTATTATAATTAACATCCAGCATGTTGTTTGCTTCGAATGTAGGTAAAATTTTTAAATATCTCTCACAAAAACATTCATTTGAGTAATGATATTCCTGGGAAAAAAACAACCTGATAAATATTTTCCCAAAACAAATCCCTCTGGTAAATGTTCTTCCGCACAAAAAATCGAATTTATTTGATCACTAACTCAGAACTTGATAAACTAATAGGCTACACCACGCTATAATATTTCTTGACTGCAGCTGTCTTCACAACAACTAATCGATAAAAGAAATTGTAACCAGGGCTCGTGTTATTCTATAAAACTACGGTACTATATTTAATTATTGCAAAGCTGGATATTTATTTTCGGAACTTTGACCCAATTGGCTAATTTTGTTATGACTTAAATTGACTATAGTATTTACTGAAAATTCTGTCAAAGACTGAAAAATGATTGAAAAAACAAATACAAACTAGAACATTAAACACATCCCCATTGCCCAAATGCATACATCTCTAAATTAGACTTATGTTTGTTTTAAAAGCAAACTAAATAACAACAACTTAATTTGTAATGTTGTTCTACGGCTCACTAGTTTTTTGCTGCTTCCTGTCTGTTGTTGAATATATTTGTACCGGTTTATATTTGTATCATAGTCTATACTATTTTTCGCCACAGACAAAATAAAAGGTTTATCTCTCTCATCCTGGGATTTGTCTTAGTCAAAGCTTACCGTACCTGATCTCGAGAGCTGCTGGAAAAGGATTAACCTTTCTGGACACAGACATAAATATGATGCCTGTCAAAATATTCAAAAAAACTTGAATAACTTCTGTGCTATATTAGAATTATATCATATTGTTTTCGTCATTTGAATAACTAATTACTGTGTTTGAAGCTAAGTAAAAATATTTATATTTGGATTGTGTTCAAAATGGCCGAGTATTCCATCAGTTGAAGGCAGTGTAACAAATTAATCCAATCTTTCTTTAACAGCCATTATAGTAAGTGACATAGTTTACATCCTCATATGAATGTGTAGTGTTTGATATTACTTAAATGCAAACCAGGCCTTAAAAATCGTATTTTTTTCCGGCAGCCATCGTGGCCTACCAGGAGCTCCTTCTCGGCGGCCAAATCTGCATGCTTGGAGGCCAAAATACAAAATAACGATAGCACAAGTAAATAAAATAAGCTTGCAACAATGCTAAAATGATCACTTAGCGTTGTTGAAGTCTGGGCGACGTCCTGCAATAGAATGGTCGTACCACGCAATAACTGCTTTGCCGGGATTGTAATCCGGTATTGCAGGACCATCTAACAACACTAAATTATTTCAACTGCTCGCTGCTCATTGTTTGAACTGCATACCACCTTTCATAAAACCTGACCATTTAAACCGTTGTGATGTCACCATTGAGGGTGTGAAGTCACTAACCCACAGCGGGAACATTTCTCAACTATGAATTGAAGACACATGTTTTCCCCTCGGATGTCAACTAACCTAGTTCTCTTTTTTAACAATGATTCAATGTTCGACAACATTGAATCTATTGCCACCGATGTAAGTTAGCACTTCTGATTAATACTTTGTTAAAATATACGTCGGGAATTACCAACAAGACTTAAAGCTAGTGATCGCAGCTGGATGTATTCCATATATACAATAGCAAATGTTCCTGCACAATACAACAGTGGTGATTATGACGCGCTGACCTAATTCTGCGTCACTCTTTGATACTACATATTTTCGACAGTTAATCCACCATCATTCGAAAGCATTAGATAAATAAAACACAAAATTAAATAATTGGCTAGAAGAAACCAGCTGCCAAACTTGGCCGACTGAGGAGGTAGTATCGGCGGTCATTCAAGGACTACTTAGCGGCGATGGCTGCCGGCTGCTTAAGGCTTGCAAACAATGACATTTTTTATACCAGCTTTTCTCAAGTATATATGCAATGCTTCTTCTGTTATTTGACCTGCCACAGAGTTTCTAATGTTTGGTTTATTTATTTTTTTAGGTGACTGAGTTGTCTATGGATAATTATGTTGAAGAAATTGAAAATGAAAAGCGTTTTGTGACGATCATAATTCACATTTATGATGACACCATTGCTGCTTGTGAAGCCATGAGTGGTTGTTTTCATGTAAGTTTGTCAGTATTGTCACCAAAGGAGTTCTGTAAGTATGACCTGTACAAACATCAAAAATATTTAATTTTTTTGCCTCTTGCATTGTTGCCGAATTCCCATTGTTTTGACCATGAAAAATTCGAAAATGACCTCCATTTGGCTCTGAAATGATTGATACCCTACTTTAAGAGGTCTAAACATTTTTCCGTTTGTGCCAAAATCACACATTTTTGACCTGTTAAGCCAGTGGTTCCCAACCTTTTTAGGCTTACGACACCCTTCAGAAGAGAAACATATTTTGTGGCACCCCGTGGCAGAGCAACGATTATTTAACTCATGTGCAGCAGGAACAAAGCTTAACCGTTTCATACCAAATATATACAGTAGAACTCGGTTAATCAGGATTCGGTTAATCCGGATCTTTGCCTAATCCGGATAAAACTGGAAGTACAAATGATTGTAATCTTTTTCTTGAGAAACAGCTTTGGATTATTCGGATTATTTAATCCGGATCTTCGCCTATTCCAGACAAAAGTCGCGCTTTTTCCATCTCTTTATCCGGATTTGCTTTGTTTGACCGTGGTTTTTTGTAAGTTTTCCATAGAAACTCGTCTTCTGTAACTGTTTTCAAAAGTTTTGAGTGACTACAGATTATTCCGACACGCATGTCTGAAGATGTAACTTTTTCCAGTGTGTTCTTGCGTTAGACGCAGAGTCTACAAATACATTCGTTTTACATGCATACTGCATTTCAAAAGAATTCTATCGCTAATGTGGTGATCGCGCGTCTCGGAATTGGCAGATGACCACACTAATGCGTTCAATTTTGGTGATTTTTACCCATACCCTTCTATCTAGGTAACGTCAGGCTTGATAGAACCCGTCATCGGTTAATCCGGATCTTCGCCTAATCCGGATGGAATCGTCGGTCGAATCGAATCCGGATTAACCGAGTTCTACTGTACTTCAAAAAATGGTATTCATAGCTTTTCTGCTTGACTCAGATCTTTCATCATCATGCTTCGACACGTCACATTACTCTTTTTGCTTCTGTAATGCTTGACAAGTCAGCCTGCTTAACAGCTCTGTAACAGCTCTTATTCAGTGTAGAAAAAAGTTGTCAGATTTGTTGTGCATGCTCTTGGGAAAAGCAATTAATTATTTAACATCCAGAAATCAACATAAAATGATGTTCGCCCTTCGTTTCTAAAGATGGCCAACTAGACGGAAGCAAGTCTTTTAGGTGCAGACAGTTAGGCGCAGACAGTTAGGCGCGGACAGTTAGGCGCCGGTCAACTAGGCGCGCACACTGTGGCGTCAAGATATTTAGGTGCGGAGCACTGTGGCGCCCGTTCATTTAGGTGCTATTCCTAGTAAAGTCTCCAGATTGTATCGGCTTGGCAGGTAGGGCGAATGGGCGATGCTTTTCACACAAAATGTTATGTTATATTGAACACAAAAATATGTTGTTTTGTTAATGCGCGTGCATTTATTTGTTGTTAGTCATGCTTCAGTGAGTGAAGCTGTTTCACACAAAATGTTCAACTGTATTTTGAACAGAAAAATATACCGGTATTGTTTTTTTAATCGCGTGTTTGGCATTTATTTGTTATTAGTCCAGGTTTGCGTCGGCGAAAGCTTTATCAATAAATTATTCAAGTTTCCGAACATGACTAAGTTCACTTTTAGTTATATAAGTCAAATAATAACTACACTAAACATCAGTAAAAAATATACCGTAGCTTACTGTATATTCAAGCGGGTAGTAGGCTTGAGTGAAGAGTAACTTAGTTTTCCGTCAAAACTCCAACTAGGTTATTGCCAAAGCTGAGCTGAAATAATCTGCAGACTTTACTAGGAATAGTACCTAAATGAGCGGGCGCCACAGTGCTCCGCACCTAAACATCCTGACGCCACAGTGTGCGCGCCTATGTGTCCGGAGCCTAACTGTCTGCGCCTAAAAGATGTGGACCCAATTAGACTGAGATCAAGCTGATCCAGAATCATGACTTGCGCATGATTTTGTTTTAAGTGAGGGAGGGCTGCCTAGGACTCCAACCTCACTCTCTCGTCTCAGGGTTCAGGGTCCAATGGCAAGACATGGTCGAGACGATTAGGTGAATGAGATGAGATGCAGCAGGATGACCATAATGTCTACGTGTCACATCATGCTCTTGGGCACGTCCTGCAACTGTGATACTGGGTGGTTACGGCCCAGAGCAGACCTGGGAGTAATGGAAAACTAAGGGGTAACTCCATATTCCCCATAACTCCAGAGTTCCCACACTGGAGCCTTTACCACCGGTTGCAGTTTTAACGTCATGCCCAGGACAGGATACATACTGTATTATAATAATAATGACAAGTGCTTCAATTTTCTATACAAGTAGAATGACACTTTGAAACTTCATTTTGATTAAAACAAAACAAGTATGTATAAAGTTTGCTTAGTATAAAGTTTGCTTAATAAAGCAACTTAATATACGGCACTGCTCTGGTGTTAGTGGCAAGCTTGAAGAGGATCTCAGCTATTGTGTGAGAGATTTTGTGGTGAGACCAGAATGGCCCGATTCGGAGAGTCTGATTCGGAGAGTTTCCTATTCAGAGACAGCCTTTTTCGAAAAATTTTTGAAATTTTTGTTTTGAAAATTATCGGGTGCCCTAGCCTAATCGTCACTGCCGTTTTTACATCGTTTTAACGTCGCTAAACGTTGAAATCGTGCAGAAAAAAATAGAAAATTATCGGGTATCGTAGCTTATTTATCATTGCCGTTTTTACATCGCTTCAACGTTAGGGTGGCCAAAAAAAAAATCGAAATTTTTTATTTTATTTGCACACCCTCTCATTTGAGGAGGATTCATATAAAAATGACACTGTGAAAATTTGAAGTCAATCCGACAAGAGAAAGTACTCTCCCACCGGCTTCTAAATTTGCTATCTTTGGCAAAATTTCGAAAAGCCCCCCCCCCCTAAGTTTTTTCCATTTTCTTTTACATAATAGGCCTCGAAATTCACCGCGGACATATCCGCCGTCATAGAATGTGATGTCCGCGGGAAGTACCATCTAATGATCTAGATCGGTCATGTTTGTCCGCCGAGAAATAACACAGGAACTAGCGATACAGATCGTCATTCCTCATTGCATAGCACAAACAATTGTTGCAAGAGAATATATTTTCCTGCGCATTCTAGCGCGCATCTAGAAAACATTAATACTGTATCCCTTAGCTTCCATTCAAGCAAGAAAACTTTCGATTTTCACGTTGCTTCAACGATTGATGACATTGAATCAGCGTAACAAAGGTGAATTGTTTGCTAAGATTTGATGGGAGTACAGTACTTCTACACTAATCACGCATAACTTAGTTCAAGTCTTACGTCACAATGTCTGGCTTTGATCTCCGAGTAATATTGATAAGGCAAGATTTGTTACAAAATTAGATCATACGAGTAGGCTATCACAGCAAGATGCAGCAAAATTTGTCAAGTTTTGGTATTACAGTAAGTATTTGGTATTACAGTATGTCAGTTCAGTTGAGTTGTTTTTATTTCTGAACATCATATGAAAAACAATACACGTCAACATAGCAAAGGTAGAAGCGACAAAACGCGAACGTTAAAACGTGCTTGTGACCGAAGTAAGTTATTGAGTTGAAATAAGAAATAAAGAGAAAATAAAAAAAAGAAAATGTTACAAAAAAAAAATCATGTTTAATGTCTATAAGTTAGTACTTTTGAATATATAGTTAAAATGATTAGTTTGGAATTGGATCAACAAATGTGTGGCCTACAGCTTGGATTGAAAGGAAATTATCGGGTACCGTAGCCTAGTTATCCCGACCAGCAGAAATTGCCGTTTTTACATCGTTTTAACGTCGCTAAAGGTTGAAATCGTGTAGAAAAGAGAACTTTGCTGACTAGGATACGTTGAAACTGGGAAACATTTACAGAAGCCCTTCGATTTGTTCCAAGAACCCATTTAGCCTAACAGTTCATTTGTACATTGATTTAACGTCTGAATACATTATCTTAAAAATGCATAATCTTAAAAATGCAACGTATCGAAGGGCTTCTGTGAATGTTTTTCAGTTTCAACGCAAGCCTTAAAACTCGTTTTTTTTTTGGCAGCCATCGTGGCCTACCAAGAGCTCCTTCTCGGCGGCTAAATCTGCGTGCTTGGAGGCCAAAATACAAATAACGATAGCACAAGTAAATAGCATTAAACTTGCAACAATGTTAAAACGATCACTTAGCTGTGTTGAAGTCTGGGTGATGTCCTGCAATATCATCATTGTACCACGCATTAAATGTTTTATCGGGATTGTAATCCGGTTTTGCGGGACCATCTAACGACCCTAAATTGTTTTAACTGGTTGCAGCTCAGTAAATTTTTTCAACTGCATACCGCCTTTTATAAAACCTGACCATTTATTCCATTAAAACTTGACCATTTATTCCGTTATGATGTCACCATTGAGGGTGTGAAGTCGCTAACCCACAGCGTTTTCAACTATGAAGACACGTGTTTTACCCACGGATGTCTGCTAACATAGTTCTCCTTTTTAACAACGGTTCAATATCCGACAACATTGACTCGATATAAAAACGACAATATTGCCAGCCGATGTAAATTAGCACTTCGGATTAACACTTCGTTAAAATAAACATCGGGAATTGCAAACAAGACTTACAGCGCTGGTAATCGCAGCTGGATATATTCAATACAACAGTAGTGACCAGGCCTAAAAAGTCGTGTTTTTTTCCGGCAGCCATCGTAGCCTACCTAGAGCTCCTTCTCGGCGGCCAAATCTGCGTGCTTGGAGGCCAAAATACAATAATGATAGCACAAGTAAATAGCATTAAACTTGCAACAATGTTAAAATGATCACTTTAGCGTTGTTGAAGTCTGGGCGATGTCCTGCAATAGAATCGTTGTACCACGCATTAAATGCTTTATCGGGATTGTAATCCGGTATTGCCGGAGCATCTAACGACCCTAAATTGTTTTAACTGCTCGTAGCTCAGTAAATTGTTTCAACTGCATACCGCCTTTCATAAAACCTGACCATTTATTCCGTTATGATGTCAACATTGAGGGTGTGAAGTCACTAACCCACAACGTTCTCAACTATGAAGACACGTGTTTTCCACTCGGATGTCAACTAACCTAGTTCTCCTTTTTAACAACGATTCAATGTCCGACAACATTGAATCGATATAAAAACGACAATATTGCCAGCCGATGTAAATTAGCACTTCGGATTAACACTTTGTTAAAATAAACATCGGGAATTGCAAACAAGACTTACAGCGCTGGTGATCGCAGCTGGATATATTCCATACAACAGCAACATATATTCCATACAACATACAATTCTGCGTCACTCTTTGATACTACATATTTTCGACATTTAATCAACGATCATTCTATTGCGAAATTAAATAATTGGCTAGAAGAAACGGCGGCCAAACTTGGCCGACGGAGGAGGTAGCACCGGCGGTCATTCAAGCACTACTTAGCGGCTATGGCCGCCGGCTGCTTTAAGGCTTGAGTGACTATGATGCGCTGACCTAATTCTGCGTCACTCTTTGATACTACATATTTTCGACATTTAATCCACGATCATTCTATTGCAAAATTAAATAATTGGCTAGAAGAAACCGGCGGCCAAACTTTGCCGACGGAAGAAGTAGCACAGGCGGTCCTTCAAGCACTACTTGGCGGCGATGGCCGGCTGCCTTAAGGCTTGCAACGTATCCTAGTCATCAAAGTTCTCTTTTCTACACGATTTCAACGTTTAGCGACGTTAAAACGATAGGCCACACATTTGGTTAGCTTTTTCATTCTGTTACTACAACGTAAAAATGAACTGTTATGCCAACTGGGTTTATGGAACAAATTTTTGCTGGTTGGGATAACTAGGCTACGATACCCGATAATTTCCTTTCAATCCATGCTGTAGGCCACACATTTGTTGATCCAAACTAATCATTTTATCTATTCAAAAGTACTAACTTATAGATATAAACATGATTTTTTTTTGTAACATGTTCTTTTTTTTATTTTCCCTTCACATCTTAAATTTTTCTGAAGGTGTTGCGACCGTGTCAAATTTCTTTCAAGTCAATAACTTACTTCGGTCACAAGCACGTTTTAACGTTCGTGTTTTGTCACTTCTACTTTAAAAACAACTGAACTGACATGACGAATTCAAGCACGTTTTAACGTTCGCGTTTTGTCGCTTCTACCTTTGCTATGTTGACGTGTATTGTTTTTGATATGATGTTCAGAAATAAAAACAACTGAACTGACATGACGAATTTTAATTTAATAGTTCAAACATTTTATTTTTATTCCTTTCTGCACGTTCAGCGACGTTAAAACGATGTGAAAACAGTTAAGCTACTGTACCCGATAATTCCCTTTCAAAAATAAAATTTCAAAAAGTCGCCGAATAGGGCACTCGCCAAAAAGTGCTCTCGCCGAATAGGGAACTCGCCAAATCGGACTAGCCGAATCGGATTAGCCCAATCGGACTCGCTGAAACGGGCCATTCCGTTTAATCGAAGGCTGCTATTTCTTGCATGCCGACATCATATGTTTGAAATATGTGCTTCTGCAGTGTTTGATAACTTTTTTTCCTTCAAGAGGGCCAGAAATAGACCTGTTCAGCCGTTTTAAGGCTCAATGGGACTCCATAGATAAGTCAAACTTCGACTGCATTGATACCGATGGCATTGGTGCAAGATGTTTGAACAAGCCGGAGAAAGCTTGGCTTCAGTCTCGTCGTAAAATTGTTATCAATGATATTCACCAACACTTGATGAATTTGCAACCTCGTGAAGACTATAGAGAGTTTGCACAACTTGTTCTTCAACTGTTAGGAGCTAAAGCGGATTTAGAAAATAAATTTTATGCTCCTGGTGCCTATCACCGGGCGAGGTGGATGGCAAAAGGCATATACTGCCTTAAAATCTTTGGATTTCGCCATCAATTCAACATGAGCAAACGAGAGATTGGATCACTGCAGAGAATTTGCCTGTTTATAACCACCATCTATGCCACTTTTTGGTTTGCAGCACCTTTATCAATATCTGCCCCTACAAATGACCTAGCAATGCTACAGCTCACAGAGGAATATAAAGAAGTTAATAATGAAATTTCTAAAGTGGCAGAAAAAAAGTTGAGGTTGCATTTGTGGTACATCAGTGAGGATCTTGCTGCATTGCCTTTATTCAGTGATAACATCACAGATGATGAAAAAAAGGCAATCGTTAATGCTCTTAAGAAAGACCCATTTCCCGAAGATGTTCGTCGAGTTGCCCCAAACAAAATTGTCAAGTTTCAACGTCTCTCGATGGCACAATTTGTAACCCAGCGTTCACTTAACCTTTTCGAGTTACTTCATTTGTCAAAAGAATTTCTAACTGCTTCTGTCGACACATGGCGTGATCGTGAAGATTACAAAGAAGCATGCAAAGTTGATCTCAAAGTCGTCAATGATTGTGCAGAGCGGGCAGTCAAATTAGCTACTAACTTCAATGAAGTCCTTACAAAAAATGAACAACAGCGCCAGATCCTCTATCAGGTGGTCGAGCACCACAGAAAGCTGCTTCCATCAAGTGCAAGTAAAAGCCAACATGCCAACAGCACCACTAAATAAAGTCAACGGCTTGACTCTTTACAAACATTTCTTTTGCATTTTCTGGGCAATGTGTTGTCACGTGAAGCGTTGTGATCGTGATTGGTGAACGTAGCCTACTTTTATGCGGTTTATACTAAAGTTTAGTGCATTTAATTTCATACCAAACGCTTTTTAATGTGATCTATTTTGTGTATTATTCATGTTTTTCTGCATGTGGAAACACTTATTGTATCATTAATTCAGAGTGAAACAATGGTTAACATAAAAATGCTGCAACTGCAATGTAGATAAATCAGAAAAGAATTACGTCACTTATTCAAGGAATATTGACGAATTATGCCAAAGAAAGCAAATTTATAGGCCGGTGGGAGAGTACTTCCTCTTGTCGGATTGACTTCAAATTTTCACAGTGTCATTTTTTTATTAATCCTCCTCAAATGAGAGGGTGTGCGAACAAAAATAAAAAATTTCGATTTTTTTTTTTTTGGCCACCCTATTCAACATTGAAATCGTGCAGAGAAAATAGAAATAAAATGTTTGAACCATTAAATGAAAATTCGTCATGTCAGTTCAGTTGTTTTTATTTGTGACCATCATATCAAAAACAATACACGTCAACATAGCAAAGGTAGAGAAAAAGGTAGAAGCGACAAAACGCGAACGTTAAAACGTGCTTGTGACCGAAGTAAGTGATTGAGTTGAAAGAAATTTGACACGGCCGCAACACCTTCAGAAAAATTCAAGATATAAAGGGAAAATACAAAAAAGAACATGTTACAAAAAAAATCATGTTTATGTGTATAAGTTAGTACTTTTGAATAGTTAAAATGATTAGTTTGGATCAACAAATGTGTGGCCTACAGCTTAGATTGAAAGGAAATTATCGGGTACCGTAGCCTAGTTATCCCGACCAGTAAAAATTTGTTCCAAGAACCCAGTTAGCCTAACAGTTCATTTTTACATTGTAGTAACAGATAACCAAATGTGTGGCCTATCGTTTTAACGTCGCTAAACGTTGAAATACCGTAGCCTAGTTATCCCAACCAGCAGAAATTGCCGTTTCTACATCGTTTTAATGTCGCTAAACGTTGAAATCGTGTAGAAAAGAGAACTTTAGCTGACTAGGATACGCATACTAGGATATTCCACAATATCGTTTCTTTTATAGTTGGAATTATCAAAGCACTAGATGAGTGGGGTTTAGACCTAACCACTGAGATCTTAAATCATATTTATGACACCGGAAAGACCCTAGTGATATGGTACGTTCCATATTCATAACTTTACCAAAGAAAACCGGAGCAACAGAATGCTCACTTCACAGAACAATTAGTCTTGTGAATCACCTAACAAACATCTTACTCCGAATCGATGAGATTGAGACCAAAACTATAATCGGAAATTTCAACAGCACAGTTTTTATTTGTGCCAGACAAAGGGACCACAAAAAGGAATTTTTACATTAAAAATGATTACAGAGAGATGTATGTCCGAGTATTCTGTTTATTTAGAGAATTTTGTATTTTATTCCACAATATCGTTTCGTTTGCATTCTTGCATTCATCCAGAGTTTACCTTTGAGTGCCTTCCCAGACGGCAAAATTCGTAATTTTTACATTGATTCAATGTCTGCAGACGTTCTCGGACTCTCCGAATAGTAGCAGACCCTGGTGAGACCCCACTTTTAAAAGAAGCCATAACGCAGTTGAACTTGGTTGAAGACCAGTATAAATGTGTTGATGCCTTCTGCTATGTTGGAGGCATGATTAGTCAGTCAGGCGGATGCAGGGAGGCCAGCACAGCTAAAATGTTGTGCTCATGGAAGAATTTTCGAGAGATCCTTTCCATTCTGGCGAGCACAAGTATTCGCTTCCTAATTCAATGGCAGGTGTACTACTGCAACTGTGTCAGAAGCGTAGCCTAGTTGTTTGCACCAGTAAGGTGTGGCCTGTCACTGCAGAGGACATCAAGCATTTGAGCCAAAATGATAACATTATAGTGAGGTGGAACTCGATATGCACAAAGCGACTGGCATATTGAAGAACTGACAAGAAGGCTTGACATCTAACCTGCATCTAACAAGTAGAAGAGGTCTTGCAGTGCAGATTCAGTTACGGTACTAGAAGTGGAGGTGTGTACTCCATGTAGATGGCCAAAGAAAACGTGGTGCGATATCATGCGGAGCAACCTTCGAAAAGGAAACCTTGTGGCAGTCAATGTTCAAAATAAGTATGTGTGAAAAGTTACCATCAAATTGGATCGATGTTTGCTGGAATCCGATCGTCGCAATATGGGGAACAAACAATGAAAAATTGTGTAGGCTACTAACTAACTTTAGTAAACAAAATGGACAGAGACTTTTCCATGTACAGCATTAAACTGCTGAACTACAATCAACAACAATAACCACAACTTGTACAGACGTTAACATTATAAAGCCACAACTAGATAAATGTGTCATACTAAGAATTTGTGACCATGAAACATCGTATCGTCGACTCCAGCTCGTGTCAAAGCATTGGTTTTATCTTCAAATTGCATTTGGCTTTAGATGGTGATGTTATTTGTGGCTTTGGTGCCCAGTCTATGATGGAAAAAAAACATGGGCAAAAGTCACAATGAAGGGTGGGGGATGGGGTTGTTTTAGCTTTTCTAGTGTTTCGTTTTTCTTGGGATTTTGTATCCTATTTTTTTATTTTTTTTTGAAAATTTCTGTGCCTTCCCTAGTTCTTTTTCTCCAGAGTCATCTGTCACTAGCAAGTTGTTAACAAAAATCCAGATGAATGTTTGAATGTTCAAGGGAGACTTTCAGCTGATCTTTTTATTTCATTTTTGGTTTTCCTGGGTGGGAGTCATTTCCCTGTAGTTCACCATAAAGCATTATTCGAGGAAGGCTCATTGGATTCATTCGCACGACATGTCCTGTTCACTTAGAGGTTTTTCGTTGATATTGATCTCTGGGGAGGTGTGATCAGGTGACCTTTGATACTTGGTTAGGCCTCGACATTCACGGCGGACATGTCCGCCGTCACAGCATGTGATGTCCGCGGAAGTGCCATCTAGATCGGTCATATTTGTCCCCCGAGAAATAACACAGGAACTAGCGATACAAATCGTCATTGCATAACACAGACAATTGTTGCGAGAATATAATTTCCTGCGCATTGTAGCGCGCATCTAGAAAATGTGAATAATGTATCCCTTAGCTTCTGTTCAAGCAGGAAAACGTTGAATTTTCACCTTGCTTCAACGATTGATGACATTGAATCAGCATAACAAAGGTGAATTCTTCGCTAAGAATCTATGGGGTACTGGACTACCGGTACTTCCACACTAATCACGTTAAAGTCTTACGTCACAATGTCTGGCTTTGATCTCCGAGTAATATTGATAAGGCAAGGTTTAGTAACACTTTGCACAGCAGAAAATAGTAGCGTTAGTGTGGAAGCTTTTCGACTCGTGCCCAGAGCATTGTGACGCAAGAAGCCACGCGACCTGTTCCGTGGTAGTTAATCAGTTATGCGGCGTATTAAGCAGCTACATGACGCTTTGACTCTTCAAGCGCATGTCGTTGGTCTGATGAATGCCTTTCAGAGTGACTTGGCAGAAATTTTGAAAAGCCTTCTAAACCGTAGCTATAGTTCTCAAATGGCTATCAAGATAAAGTGATTAGCATGACGATTAACGCCAAAACTGGTGTGTCCGCCGTGAGACTTAATTTGTTCGCTGAGTTAGCTGCTCACATCGGACACGTGTGTCCGCCGTCAACAAACACGAATTTCGAGACCTGCTTGGTGCATAGTAACATAGGCCAATTGAAGAATATGAGTTGTTGAGTTTTTCGTGAGAGAAAATAAAGATTTGACCATTGAGATGAGTATGTTGCAGAATGCAGGCCATCAATTAGTTCAGAAACAATTGTATTGGCTTTTCCAAAAGCAATTATCACCAATTAAAATATTTTCACCACAATTGATCATCTTTCCATGTCAAACAGTCAAACCACTGCCATCGTCGCTGCTGTATTGAAGGTTGGTGGTGCAAACCATGACAAACTTTAATTTAAAAAACCGACCACAAGAAGAGAATCAGTTTAGGGTGTCACTTAAGCCTACCTCATAAATCACTTTTGAGAGCTAGTACTGAAGCATTATGTTCATTGGGTGGCACACTCTTGAAAAATATGCTGGGTTTGCAGCCAGGTCAGGCATCAGAAACTTTGATAGTATCAGTGTTTGCGGCACCAAAATATGAAGAAGAAACACACCTGGGTGTGTCAAATCTCGGAGATGTTTCTGGTGCATCCTAAGCAAAAGCATCACTGCAGTTGTTCAGTGCATGGGAGCTGAGGAGAATATAGTTGCCTTGGTACTATGGTAGGTGATACTCAGGGCTGGAAAAAATGGGGAATCCGGGAATGACATTCCCGGAAAATTTGGCGCTTTGCGGAAAATTTTTATCATAAAAATCACGTTACTAACGTCTTCATACGAGCGTGGCAAATGCGTATTTACAAGAAACGTTATTAACGAAATAAAGTTTGGTATTGTGATGTCATAATTGTAAATTCCAGTATAGCAATGGTAGGCCTAAGTCTGCTATTTTGCGTTCATCAAAATATGCTGGTGTTTGTACAACGGGAAAAAATTCAGCAGTCAATGGATGCTTTTAGCGGATTAGCCTTCGCAGTGAAAGTGTTAATTTAATTTCTCAGCGGGAAGTTTTTCCCTTCTATCCACTTAGGGTCGGCGTTTTCGCTTACGTCATGGTGCCATGCCATTGGCGTTTTGGCTGTAATATGAATTCAACGTGTCCAGGCCTTGAATCAACGTGGAAAGACTCATTGAACAGCCAGTTTGAACTAAATTTCTCAAACCTGCTTGTAAACACTCCAGCTTTTTCCTTACGAAGCAAAACCATAACGATGATTTATTGAACCCAAACTATTGCTGATAGATAACAAAAGCTTTAGGGAATTCACCGAAGCGATACAAGCTGTACCTGTATACAACCGTAAACGTTGTTCCAAAGTTAAGCAACAAAAATTTGCGTGTATAGACGCTTGCCCGGTGACGCAAGCAAAACGCGCCCGCGTCTATTAACGCTTGCCGATGCTAAGCGGCTATTCGACTGCCCGTGTTGGCGTTATTATTACTATTTGCATCACTCAAGTTAGCCCTATATTCAGTTCAGCGTGTATTTTCAGTAATTCTTGGTGATAAAATAATGGCAGCTACGCCAACGTTTAAATCAAAGCTTCCGATTAGGTGTGGCTATTGCAGAGTGTCTATGCGAAGGGACAGGCTTAGCGAACATACCTGTCAGCAACATCGAGGTTTTCATATTGCAGAATATGGTCAAATAAGTCTAACGGAAATGTTTTCCTCATCCCCTTGGAAAAGACCACATCCCCAAGACGAGGAGAACAATCAAGGACAACATCAAAAAAACCTTGTTTTTGTTTGTCGTATCCAGGCTTACACCCGGTAGTTGAAGATTTAGATTAAGTGGACGGGAAGGCAAGGAAGCCAATCTTCTTGTCCACCTTCAGGCATGCCTTTAAGTGTCCTTCCAAAGACACAGCCACATGCTCTTGAGCGGTGTCGAACCGACGACCTTTCGATTGCCGTTCCAGGGCTCTCACCACTCGGCTATGCAGCCGACAGAAAACAAGTGTTATTGCTAGTAGTAAAGAAGTCGAAGACAGTGACGTCGAGTTATTGGAAGCGAAACAATCACAAATAAAAAAGATATTAAAGACATTAGCGATGAGCTGCTCATTCACTGGAATGGGCCACACATAAGCAAGTGTAATAGCATCGTGAAATAGGCTCTTGATCTACATTTTAAAGGAAAACCATGGCATTTTATTACCAGTGACGTTCGCTCGAAAATGTACAAAGTGTCTGCTGTGGTAGATAGACTAAACAACGAGAAATCGTCACTATCTTTTATGTCCCAGTAGTGTATTGTATTATTTGTAGTAATTTCGATGGACGAAACTTGCTTGCGGTTTCTTTGATTTAAAAAAAACAGCTGTTTTAGCGTCGTAATTTTGATTATGTTGTCAAGTTAATGGCGTTTCGTTATTCTCCGTGTAGCGGACTGGTTATTTTGTAAGTTATAGTAGTAATTTTCGCTATGTGTAGTAATTTTCTTGTGTTTGTCAGCAAAACTTGTTGTGCATTGATTTGTTCATCCGCTTGGCCGTTTTTTGTGCTATATGCCTAATGCCTATATCATTTTTCCTAATTGGTTATGCTATTCATGCACATTGCACATTGGCACATAGCATACAAACTATCAACCCATTTGAGCATGAAGTGTTGTTATTGTCAACTTGTCAAGTACGTAACAAGCAGCTCGTGATGGCGTATTGTTTCATGACATTCACACGGTGGTCAGTGAGTCAGTGGATCTAATTTGTAAGCATACGGCATCTAATTTATTAAGCCTATTGTTGTTCCAATTTATTCCGATCAAAGTGGGCACATCAGGAACAAACAGTGCGTCATGCCTGCTTACGAATAAAATATGATACCAAGACTGTTTATTGGAACTATGAAGCTACAGATGGCCGTCTATAATATATTTTTGCGTGGGGTTTTTCGCCAGAAAACGTGTAAATGTGTAATTATGACGTCATTATCATGATTGTAAACCACGGGAAATTTTTTCACAAAAAACAGATTCCTGGGAAGCCAAGCATTTTTTCCAGCCCTGGTGATACTTATGCTGGCATCAGTAGAATTCATAAGAGTGCTGCTTAGAGTGGTTCAAAAAAACACAAATTTCTCAGAATCTTTCTCCACAAGGCTTAAAATGTGCCATTTGCCCATAGAAGTGCCCTTGCAAAAAATTAGACTTATTGGAGGTCGTTTAAAGGTCAATCAGATTTTCACTTTTTTACCACATGATGCATAAAACACCTTATTTTTCAATATTTTTCTGTTCAAAGATATTCAAAGGCAAAACTTGTAATGCACAGTGCAAGGTTGATGGCAAAGGCCATCTACTCCCTAAAGATAATTTTGTTCCGGGACCAGTTCAAACTTACCATTAAAGAGATCACTGGTTTATCCCAGTTTTGTCTCTTTGTGGCTCTTGTTAATGCAAGGTACTGGCACGAGGCTCCATTAGCTACAAGAGCTCCCAACAACGACTTGAAAGTTCTCGACCTCTTTCACCACTACCCAATATGTCATATCAAAAAACAGCTCTGAAGGCCCTCCATCGTCACTTGTGGTATTTTTCTGAGCATCTTGCGCTGTTTGATGATTGTGTTGATGATAACGAAAACAGCAATGGTGACAAACTTGGCACAACTACCACATCCAAAAATTCTGAAGCGGTTGGATGGGACAGGATTCGACCATCAATCTCCAATAGTCATTTATAAAAAGTCGGTGACTAAAGCTTTTTGATCTGCTGTGCACAAATGGTAACAAAGAAGCAGGAGCATTCCTTGCCAATTCCCCCATGCCCATACCTCTGGGCATCAGGCCAGCATACCATAAATTTAAAGCCGGTGTCAGTCTCCTGAAAGTGGTTAATGACACAGCCGAGCGAGGAATTGCACTAATTCAGTCCTACAATTCAGCTCTAACCAAAGATGAGACTCTGAACAGTACCTACTGCAATTGGTAGGCTAAGCACCCACAGAAAAAGGTTTCTGGTGCCAACCAAAGCAACCCTCATTCTCAACAAAGCCTGAAATGAGACTGTGATGAAAACAATGGCCGAATGTCATATCTGATTTAACATCACAGTCCTTGACGCTAACATTGTATTTTAATTCATTTATCGTGATATTGATGGATGTCTCTTTGTGATAAGTAAAAAAATTGTATTATGTTTAAACTTATTTAACCTATAAAAATAATTGGTGATGACTGATGAGACTACTGCCGGTTTCGAGTGAACATTTTTCAATAATAATGGTAGTTGCCGATAATATAGTATGGAAATAAGACTTTTGCTTGGTTGGGTGTTAAGTTAATAAATGCTGTTTACATACATACTAAGTTTAATTCTGCATCATATATAAGTCTAGCTCATTCTCTGCTGTGGTTTTCGAGATAAAAGGAGACATTCCTCCTTCTGTAAGTCTTGCACACAATGTCGGCCTGTGTGTGATGGGGTTTAACATAGGCAGAATGTGGTAAAAAAGTGAAAATCTGATTGACTTTCAAATGTTCTCCAATCACTCTAATTTTTTGCAAGGGCACTTCTATTAGGAAATGGCACATTTTAAGCCTTGTGGAGGAAGATTCCGAGAAACTTGTATTTTTTTGAAGCACTCTAGTGCTGCTATAAACGTTTGGAGGAAGGGCAACAGGACATCCTGTCCCAGTCGAGCTGTCTAGGGACAACTGACCACGGCCGACCGACCACGGTCGATTCCGAATATGCAGTCACAGGCCTCGAAATTCACGGCGGACATGTCTGCCGTCACAGCAGGTGATGTCCGCGGGAAGTACCATCTAGATCGGTCATATTTGTCCACCGAGAAATAACACAGAAACTAGCGATACAAATCGTCATTGCATAGCCCAAACAATTGTTGCGAGAATATAATTTCCTGCGCATCTAGAAAATGTGAATACTGCATCTCTTATCTTCCATTCAATCAAAAAAACTTTCGATTTTTCTGTTGCTTCAACGACTGATGACATTGAATCAGCGTAACAAAGGTGATTTCTTTGCTAAGAATCGATGGGAGTACGGTACTTCTACACTAATCACGCGCAACTTAGTTCAAGTCTTACGTCACAATGTCTGGCTTTGATCTCCGTGTTATATTGATAAGGCAAGGTTGGTTACAAAATTAGGTTATACGAGTAGGCTAGTACAGCAAGATGCAGCAAAATTTGTTAAGTTTTGGTATTGTATTACAGTAAGAAAGAAAAGGCCCAGGGAAAATCGACTTTTGCTCACATGACACTCAAAAATAAACTTGAAGAAAAAAGCCTAGTGAAACTTTGCACAGCAGAAAATAAGTAGCATTAGCGTAGAAATTTTCCAATTTGTGCCCAGAGCATTGTGACGTAAGAAGCCGCACGGCCTCGTTCGGTGGAAGTTATTCAGTTATGCGGCGTAAGCAGCTACACGGCGCTTTGACTTCAAGCGCACGTCGTTGGTCTGATGAAAGCCTTTCAGAGTGACTTTGCTGAATTTTTAAAAAGCCTTATAAACCGTAGCTATAGTTCTCAAATAGCGAAAAATTATCAAGATAAAGTGATTAAGCATGACGATCGACTAAAACTGGTGTGTCCGCCATGAGACTTAATTTGTCCGCCGAGATAGCTGCTCAGACCGGACACGTTTGTCCACCGTCAACAAAAACGAATTTCGAGGCCTGCAGTCAGTTTTTACCTATTTGCCCTCATTAGGCTTCAAACGGAAGGTTTTCTGAACGCACCTCAGTTTAAAATGTGAATAAAAATTTGCATTTTTGTTAGAATATTAGTTGCAAGATGTTTTGTATTTTCCCTTACAAAATCTAATAATGAATAAGCTAAATATCACCACCTTTTCAAAAGGTTAACCAAGTTTATTGAGAATACAAAGAATACAAATCACATTTAAAGTGAAAGGCATAAATTTACCTAATTCTATTTTTCAAATGCGATTTATTCAAAGTCATGTTTTTGTTCACTAAAAATGTTTCTTCTAGAAAACTACTTGTCAGAATTGGCTAAAATTTTTAATAGATGTACAGTAGGCCCTTACGGACATAATGATTGAGTTTTGTTTGAATATTCAGAGTAATAAATATTTTATTACCAAATCCTGAAGTCAAATTTGCTCTCGATGCATAGCAATTATGAAATTTTTTATATTTAAAAAAATAAAAGAGTTAAAAGAAATTGATGGCTAGGATACCCTATATCAATTGATGGCTAGGATACCCTACCAGATCACCATGCAGTTTGAAGTCCCTACCTCTAGCCATTTTCGAGTTTTTAGGGCTGCAATGGAGACAATCGGTCGATTTTATGTACAAATTCAAAATGGTATAAACCCTTAATGGATTGCCCCAGCCTAACAAAGTTAATATTTTTGGATAGCTTGTTTCCTCCTTTTTCCAGCAATATATGGTTTGTTGAGGTTTGTGGGTGAACTTTTGTGTGTAGATTGTTATTTATGACAAGTACAAAAAATGCGATTCTAAGTAGAACTGCCCTGTTGTGGGCCCCTTTCCATTCAGCGGAACCAGAGGAATAGTTCAAGAATGTGAGAAAATGATGAATGAACGCTTTGTGTGTATGTTTCAACAATGCTTTTTAAAGACAGAAAGCAAACTCGTCTTATATATGCTCTTAATATTGCTGGACAACTGACTACGGCCGACCTATCGCCAGGACATCTCACCACTAGACGACTTGATGCTAATTCCCTACCAATCCGATTAACGTTATCTTATCATTATCATACCCAATTACCCATGGTTTGTTTGACTAGAACCTTGTACATCTGCTGACCTATTGTAGAAAACAGCAACATAGTAAGCTCATCATCGTCTATGAACATGTTGGGCCGAGAATCTATCCTTTTACCACCCCAGATTCCCGGTGTTCTCAGACTACACTGGAAGGCTGCTAGAAAGCGACCAGTTTTTGGTTTCATCATCCAAGACACGCAGACCTTCCACTCCATTAGGCGGGCTGAAGATGTTGTGAAACTGTCACTGAAACTGCTGTGTTGTCAGATAAATTATATCTGCACCCTGTGAAAATTTGACTGATCTATCTTGCGTAGTTTTTGAGTTACACAAGCTCAAAGTGCTATTGTCGAACTGACCCCCTCCCTGTCCGCAGGTCAACTGGCCAAAAAACGTCACAAGATATTGTGTTAAACAGGTCAGAGTGATTTGTTACAGCGCATTAAAAGACAATGATGAAACCTAGACGATGATTTCTTGAAAATCCAACAACGACTTCTGTTTATTTAGAGAATTTGTTGGGATCGTTTGTGGTGGATCAGGACAGGGTAGTAGTGTTGAAGGAAGGGGCGATTTCATACACCTGACCAAGAAAAGTAGTTGGCTTACACAAGTCAATAAAGTTAATTTATTATGTTTTAAGGATCCAATTGCCAACTTTGCCACTGATGTGTCAACTGATAATGATTCATGTGTAACAAGTATGGATGTGCAATTTGGAATTTGATCTTTGCATAGGCTACATCCTACATGTCTTAAATCACTACGGTTTTGCCAGGTCATGTATCGCTAAAACCCAAGTTTAATCTAAACTGCCACTACATTTTAACTTTGTTGATTATGATCATCAAATGCTGTTTGACAATTGTTTTCTTTTCGTTACCAGTAAGATTTTGGTTGTGAGATTTTCGCTGAGACTGTATTTAATTTTCTTCTATGATAAGCTATTTTCTTTGAATAAACACATGTCTATCTTTTCGAGATTTTAAAATCTCTGAGAAGAGCTGTCTACAAATTGGGGTATCTTTGAATTGACATTTCTAAATCAGATTCTCCAATTAGTAGCAGACCGGTAATCGATTACCAATTTACCTTTGTTTTTAGGTTCTAGCTAAAGAATATCGGTCGGTAAAATTTTGTCAAATCAAGGCTTCCGAAGCTAGACTCTCCGAAAACTTTTTGAACAATGGACTACCAGCTGTTCTTGCTTACAAAAACAATACTTTATTGGGAAGTTTTGTACATGTCTCAGATGCTCTTGGAGAAGATTTTTTTGCCAGTGATGTTGAAGAGTACTTAAAAAGTTATGGTGTGTTACCAGGTCGAGATGCTGCTAATGGTGGTAATGAAATAAGTAGTAGTGATGATGACTGAAAAATCCTGTCCACTGTTATGGCACGTGATGCAATTCCTATGTTATATTGTTTGTGGAATGTGCTGGTGATTCAAGTTTGACGCTTTGAATTTATGTTTGCAATAGGCACAAAAACACATCTTGCCAGACATTGTCCTTCTTTATAATACCGCTATGCTCATTATTCATAGAAACTGTTTTGTTGAAAAGTTTTTATATAGCATGTCCATAGGAGTAGATTATGTGGGACAGGAGGTGGTGCCTCCTCAGGTCTGAAATAGAGAGGGGGTGGGATAGTTTTGGCCCTGTTCAAATTCCAAAATGTAGGCTTTGCCAAACGTTTTAGCAAACTGGCAAGTCAGATCATTTTTAGTCAATTTTAGCTCGTATATTTAATGTCGAGGCGTAAGCTTATTTGAAATGTCTGTTACGACTTTCGGCAATAATAAATATGTAGTCTCACAATTTAGCTAAATTGAGTAGCGTCAGTGCTTTACAATAACACACAACAAATACAGTTCCAAAAGCAAAAAAGTGTTTAAAAAAAACGAAAAAAGTGTGTCTTGATATACTGTAGCTCATATTATGGTGAAGCGACCGATTGAAGAAATGGAAAATTAAGTACCCATACTTCAACTCCTGGCTGTGCGTTTAAGGGGGCAGTTCTACTTAGAAAAAAAAAATTTCATATTTATTTTATTTTATTGATATATTAGAAATTTATCGTAGATTCCGAATATGCAGTCAGTTTTTACCTATTTGCCCTCATTAGGCTTCAAACGGAAGGTTTTCTGAACGCACCTCAGTTTAAAATGTGAATAAAAATTTGCATTTTTGTGAGAATGTTAGTTGCAAGATGTTTTGTATTTTCCCTTGTAAAATCTAATAATGAATAAGCTAAATATCACCACCTTTTCAAAAGGTTAACCAAGTTTATTGAGAATACAAAGAATACAAATCACATTTAAAGTGAAAGGCATAAATTTACCTAATTCTATTTTTCAAATGCGATTTACTCAAAGTCATGTTTTTGTGCACTAAAAATGTTTCTTCTAGAAAACTACTTGTCAGAATTGGCTAAAATTTTTAATAGATGTACAGTAGGCCCTTACGGACATAATGATTGAGTTTTGTTTGAATATTCAGAGTAATAAATATTTTATTACCAAATCCTGAAGTCAAATTTGCTCTCGATGCATAGCAATTATGAAATTTTTTATATTTAAAAAATAAAAGAGTTAAAAGAAATTGATGGCTAGGATACCCTATCAATTGATGGCTAGGATACCCTACCAGATCACCATGCAGTTTGAAGTCCCTACCTCTAGCCATTTTCGAGTTTTTAGGGCTGCAATGGAGACAATCGGTCGATTTTATGTACATCAAAATGGTATAAATCCTTAATGGATTGCCCCAGCCTAACAAAGTTAATATTTTTGGATAGCTTGTTTCCTCCTTTTTCCAGCAATATATGGTTTGTTGAGGTTTGTGGGTGAACTTTTGTGTGTAGATTGTTATTTATGACAAGTACGCAAAATGCGATTCTAAGTAGAACTGTCTTTTAGGCGCCGGTCAAATAGGTGCGCACACTGTGGCGTCTGGATATTTAGGTGCGGAGCACTGTGGCGCCCATTCATTTAGGTGCTATTCCTAGTAAAGTCTGCAGATTGTATCAGCTTGGCAGGTAGGGCAATGCTTTTCACACAAAATGTTGTATTGAACAGAAAAATATGTCATGGCTTCCGTGCGTGAAGCTGCTTAAAACCGACAATGCTTATCACACAAAATGTTATATTGAACAGAAAAATATATTGTATTTTAATGCGCGTGTTCGGCATTTATTTGTTGTTCGTCCAGGTTTGCGTCGGCGAAAGCTTTATCAATAAATTATTCAAGTTTCCAAACATGACTGAGTTCACTTTTAGTGAGTCAAATAATAACTACCGGTACACTAAACATCAGTCAAAAAATATACCGTAGCCTATATTCATTATTCAAGCAGGTGGTAGGCTTGAGTGAAGAGTAACTTAGTTTTCCGTCAAAACCCTGACTAGGTTTAACAACGAGCAACGTCGCACTGGTCATTATGCTTGCAACTTGTAGCCAGGGTTCATATGCCCTATAGAAATGTATTCATGTAGGAGAGCGTTGTCTCATACGAAGTTGCCACACGACCAATCCATCCCGAGTAGAAGTAATTGCGAAAGATAACAGATCAAATAACATTCCATCTGGCTGTAACCTGTGTTCACGATGCAAAGCAAATGTCCTGTGGAAGTGTGCTAATATCAAGAGTAGTAGAGCGTTGTCTCGCACCTCATCTCCACACGCGCATTAACAAAACAACATATTTTTCTGTTCAATATAACATTTTGTATGAAAAGCATTGCCCTACCTACCAAGCTGATACAATCTGCAGACTTTACTAGGAATAGCACCTAAATGAACGAGCGCCACAGTGCTCCGCATCTAAATAACCGGACGCCGTCAGTGTGTGCGCCTATTCGACCAGCGCCTAACTGTCTGCGCCTAAAAGATGTGGACCCCCGATTAACGATAGCTAATCTTATCATACCCAATTACCCATGGTTTGTTTGACTAGAACCTTGGACATCTGCTGACCTATTTTAGAAAACAGCAACATAGTAAGCTCATCATCGTCTATGAGCATCTTGGGCCGAGGGTCTATCCTTTTACCACCCCAGATTCCCGGTGTTCTCAGACTACACTGGAAGGCTGCTAGAAAGCAGCCAGTTTTTGGTTTCATCATCCAAGACACGCTGAGTCGCTGACCTTCCACTCCATTAGGCGGGCTGAAGATGTTGTGAAACTGTCACTGAAACTGCTGTGTTGTCAGATAAATTATATCTGCACCATGTGAAAATTTGACTGATCTATCTTGCATAGTTTTTGAGTTACACGAGCTCAAAGTGCTATTGTCGAACCGACCCCCTCCCTGTCCGCAGGTCAACTGGCCAAAAAACGTCACAAGATATTGTGTTAAACAGGTCAGAGTGATTTGTTACAGCGCATTAAAAGACAATGATGAAACCTAGACGATGATTTCTTGAAAATCCAACAACGGCTTCTGTTTATTTAGAGAATTTATTGGGATCATTTGTAGTGGATCAGGACAGGGTAGTAATGTTGAGGGAAGGGGCGATTTCATACATTAGTGGGGAATTTTTGGCCATTGGAATTAGCTAATATCAGAAAAAAATCGACGCCTGTGAGCACATCTATAAATGTACAGTACACCTTTTATGTAGTGTTGATGTTGTATTACAGTGATTGTGGAATAGTTATTGTAGATAAAAAGAATGTAGCTGTATAACATTTGAGCTGGGAGTTGGCTGTTTCCATGCCAATATGCACAAATAGGGTTTTGCTTCCTCATTAGCCTGCAAATGTGGCATAGAGGAACAAACCGTTGACCATTTTGCTCTTGAATTATTTACTACAATTATAAACAATTTACAAAATACCAAATGTATATTATGGGTTGGTATTATATAGCAGCACTGAACGAACCTACACTAACCTGGCTTCCCATTATTTGCCCTGAAATCAAATCACCATCATGTCTCGTATAAATAAAAGAAGAAAAAAAAACAATGTGTTTATTCTTGTGAGATTTATGTTGATATAGTATTATACAGCTACCGCAAAATGACTTCGGACCTTTTTACCAAAATTTACGCCAGGTTTGTAGCTGTGCGTTTTACATCAGATCATACCACTAACAATAAGCATTGTGACTAACAATGCGAAGATTGTGAAAAATGTGAAGAAGGTTATAATAATGCATTATGACAAATTATTAAGAAAGGTCGATAGTTTTTATTAAAAAATTTTATTGTATACAAAATGCTTGTTTTTCTTGAAAATTTAGAAATGTCCGAAGTCATTTTGCGGTAGCTGTATACAGGGCTGCGATTTTTTCTTTCTTGTCGAGCGACCAAAAATTCGGCGTTTGTTTGTCGAATAGTGGTATGACGTCACAAAGTCAGATTATAAGCGTTTGGCCGCGAATTACTGCGTGATAAGAGAATTTTTCCTTTGGCATCTCTTTGGTCTCGCTTCGGCAAACTGTGCTTGGGCAAACTCAGAAACGTTATCACTGTCTCGTCGAGAAAAGAATGTATCGATGCGTGTTCCTTATGCACTTGAACGGGTTTATCTATAAAATTTTATTGTTGAAAAGTGAAAACGTAGTAGGCGTATTTTACTAAGCATGCTTTTGCTTACCACTATTATATTAAACATGTTCAAAGTTGAGAATGCTTTGCGACGTTAGGCTACTAAACGCTATTAGCCGGAAGTTTACCTGAATGATAAGTTCCAAAGTGACGTGGCAATGCTTCTCTCGATAGCTCCTTCGAACAGATCCCGCACTTCACTCGCTGTTTGTTGAACCTTAACCGTTTCTCGGTAAGACCGACCGAAGCTTTTGCCATCCGTGTTGTCGGAGGATTCTTTCGTTTTTTAGTCATTGTAGGATACTGACTAACTGAAGACTATTTTATCTGTAGTTGGGCAAAGCTATGCTGTTCTTACAACTTGCATATTACCTTGCCTTGTCCACTCCCAGTGACTACCTACTATTCTTCTAGAAGCGAACTCTTATATATAGCGACCTTTCTTATCTGTGTTTCTAATTCTGAACATCTGGTCGGAAACTAGGCTATTTTCTTGATGTAAAAAACTTGCGTAATAAGTAGGCTTTCTTGTGTTCTTTTATTGTGTGCTTCTGCGATTATTGATCAATCACCTGCTTTAAGTTATATAACGGAAAGGAATACTTAAATTTGTTTTCGTCATCATGCACTGGCTACATAAATCCATCATTGTTAAATCTTTCAAAGGATGGCATCTCGCCTGGTAGGCGCATTTCCAGACTTCCCAGCCAACAAACTTGTTTATACATGTCATGCATTGTGATTCAACATCTGTAGACGCTGAATCAATGTAAAAACGACGGGTTTTGCTAGCTGGGTTGTGTGCTTTTGTGAATGTGCAAAATCGCCCATTACGTAATCACAGAAACTTTTTTAGTGGAAGAAAGTCCAGTTGCAACCGTGTTTGTCTACTATTCTTTATTCACATTGCAAAACATTTCTGCAATCTTGGAACAACAAGTGCAGAAGTCAAACATAAATACAGACTTGCAAACACATTGACAACTAAAAGTAGCCTACTTCGGTTATTTTATCTATAAAAGAAACCCGTTGTGTCGAATAGCACGAAACGTGTGTGGCAAAATGTTTGATGGCAAGCGTTAGAACTTCGATCAAAGCATTTTCCCGCAGTGTACAAAATGTTCTGGAAGAGAACTCCTTTCCATAAAAATAGCAGCTTTTTTCATCTGTATTTCTGAACATCTGGTCGGAAACTTGGCTGTTTTCTACATGTGAAAAACTTTCATAGCAAGTGTCCAACAGTCATTTTACCAGAGCAATATTGTTAATTGGCTCAAACGGCGAAATACAAACTGGCGTAGACGTTGACAACTCAACATAGCCTAGGTTATTTCATCTATAAAAGAAACCCGTTGTGTCGAATAGCACAAAACGTGTGTTGCGAAATGTTTGATGCCAGGGGTTGGAACTTCAATCAAAGCATTCTCCCGCAGTGTTCAAAATGGCGGCGCTGACGCCTTGGGAGTTTTTCGTGTGAAGCGTCGCTTTTAGATCTTGCTTTGAAGTACCTGGCGAGTTTACGTAAGTCAGCACTTTTATGATTGCATCACGTGATGCACCCCCCCCCCCCCCCGATTGTTCCTCGACCTGACGACGTTTAGTCCTCTCTCAGTTTTTTTTCCTTTTTTCGTTTTTTGTTGTTTTTCTGTAAAGCACGGCGTTTGTCGAATAGTGACGGCACGTGTCGAGTGACCTCGTCACCGAAAAAGGCAAAAATCGCAGCCCTGGCTGTATATACAATTATACAATATACATAATCTTATCTTTGGTTGATTTTTTTGTATTGCATGAAATAAGTTGAAAAACCTGTGCAGACTAGTTCATGTAGTAAAACAATATTTTTTTACATTGAAATGGTGTTTGCACTTTAAATTAGTAAGCACTCTATTGAGTGTAGGGTGGAATGCATCGGTTAATTGATTGGCGTTTTTCATAGAGAGATGTGTGTCTACAAGCGCATTATGCGGTTTACATGCTGGTTTTTAACGTTTACATGTGCAGCACATAAACAATTAGTTCTATTCACTTGAAAAATTTGTTTTAAGATTTTCACTTTAATGTCATAAAAGCTTTTTTATCATGAAGGCAATTTTAATAGAATAAAACATTGTATTTTCATTTCACACACTAAGGTAAACAAACATGGCATGTCAAGTATATGCATACCCCATTACCGAAACTATTTAGTATTTACTTTCCACTGAAACAAGCACTCTTGTTGCCATCGATTATGCTGTGTGGATATGACTATTCACTCTAACTCAAACTTGATAGTAAGTAAAGTCTACAACGTTCAGACACACACAGTCACTTAGGTACATGCCAGGTAGTTGTTTTCACTATGTCGCCACTCTATTTAACTGTTAATGTACTTTGTCACATTATTATCATTTAGGAAAAATTTAATGATCTTATAGAGAGTTTTGTCGTATTGTATGTCCAAAATACTTCAATTCTCTTGTTTGAACTACTTGTAAGAGCATTTTGTTTGAATTGAATTATATTTTATCGTTAACAGTGGCGGCTCATGATCATTTGTAATGGAAGGACTGCAGTCTCAATTTAATATGTTTATTGGTCGATGATGATTTTATTAGAGTTTTAAAACATACTATGCAAGATGAATTGGTCTTCAACTGTTACCCACTACGCAGCCTATAGCAGTAGCTGAGCTAAAAATCTTTCACTAACGTAGGTTTTATCACCAATGACGCAGCCAAGTGTCAACTAGTCAAGCTATATTCAAAATAAATCTTTTTGAAATAATTATATAAGCTGGAGTCACAGGAGATGCGGCTGTCGTCCTGCCAGGATAGCCAGATTCTGAAAAGATATATATATTAAGGTGATGCGAAACAAGGGGTTAAAATTCTTTTGTCTTCGATTTAGCTAAATATATACCATCGAATTTGATTATTTTTTACACAAAATTTATCTTGCGAAAATTTTAAAGCAAAAAATGACATTTAGAGGTGGCACTCGGTCTTTCAATATTTCTGATTTTCATGGCACCCATGAGGAACAGCAATTAGTAGGAGTAGCCTACTTACGGTATTAGTCCAGTTTTAATCTGGTGATGTTCTCACTACCGAGGGTGGCCGGATTCACCACCAATTGCCGCAACCCTGCCTCCACATCGAACTGTCTAATGCGTCCTTTCTTGCCCACCATGCTGCTTTCCTCCTCAACTTGCATTTTCCACGTTTTCTTGGGTCTTCCTTGTTTTTCTAGAACTCTCCACTTACAACTCCAGCGCTCTTCTCAAAACATAGCAAATACCACTAAAATTGAATGACACTGTTCGCAAGGCATTTACTTCAATAGCATGACATGCTCTTCTGTTGTACACCAAAATAAATTAACAGAAGGTGTTTCAGGTAACAATCTGCATCAGACACAACCGATTTGAAGGTGTTAGATTAGGTAGTCACAAGGCTACCTATCTAGCATGGCAAAACAGTTTCATATTGCTGCAAAACAAATGTGCATGTTTAATTGTTGATCTGCTTCACTCGTGTATTTGCCAGTACCTTGAAAAAAATTTATCACTCCAAGAAGTTGATATACACCAGTCACCAGAGGTTCTTAAACGTTTTGGGTTGCACCCCCATTGGCCCCGCTTAGCATGCTACTCTTACTAAGGTACCGGTAACGTGCATACCGCTACTTCTCCTGCCACTATTATTTTATCTTAAACTGACACAGGAAGCATTTTGTGACATCAACATGGCCTTGAAAATGAATGATATCATTTGTTTACATTGCCATTTCAACATTGTTATAGAAAAACGTTGCGGGTGAAATTTATTGGTACGCATCTTTCAAAAACACAAGCATTTCAAAAGGCAAGTCGCTGAGCTCTGCTCACTTGGGCTTCAGCAGTTTTTTTCCAACGATAAAAATGTGCCCACGGCAACTCTGAAAAGAAGAATAAGTGTGTTGTATTTAATAATGAGACATTATAAATCAGCATTAGGCAAGCTCAAGGAATTGCTTCTGTACCTGTCAGTCAGAAAAAAAGACCTCCACAATTGACCTTTCTTTCCATGCCAACGTTTCATGCCATGGCAGCAACACACCAGAAAATTCAGGTCTGCTACTATTCGGAGAATCCTATTCAGAGAATTCCCCATTCAAAGACAGCTTTTTTCGGAGAAAGCCCTTATCGGAGAATTGTAAAATTACAGCGGCATATGTATATTGAAAGGAATTAGCTTCCATAAAAGAAATAAATGATTGGATTGTTGATGTTTGTAATGCATTGATGGATTGGGTTGTTGTAAAGACCATTTGTATGTATAAGCCGGTACACGACATCTGGGCGAGACCAACTGAGCGAAACCCAATTGGGTGACGGTCGAAGTGAGCGACAGTAGCAAAAGTTTAGCCGTTTAAATTGGTATGGATTCTTCCCTACACTTGAAAGGGTTGGAATAATAAGGAAGTCTGAGCGGTCACTTATTTTCGCCACATCTATGGACGGACAGGGTTTCAGTTAATATCACAATCTTTTTCTTTTTAGGATCTTTTAATGTCCATGGTTTTGATTCATAAAAATCTTTCATTTCACCTGAAGCATTGCTGGAACTTGTGCTACTTACATAAACAACTGCTGTATTAAATTGTGCCCATTTTGTTATGGGCCTCATCAGCACTCATGTACACTGACCATAGCCTAGGCCAGCATAATCCAACTACAGGCCCGAGGATAGAATTTTTGTGGCCGCGAGCTTTCACAGTATTGAAATAATTTGTATTTATGTTACCGGTACAGAAAGTAATTTCAATTAAAACAAGTATAGCATTTTGATAATAAGTGTCAAAAATTTAATTCAAAGTTGTAGACAGCAGGGCCTATACTGTTTCAACCTATCAGGTTTCGTCAGTACAACTGGGCTTCCTAAAGGCTGATATGTACCTAGTGTTCCGGATGTTTTTGTTTCCTTTAAATATTGATGACAATTTTACTGTGGAAGAAGAACTGGTCAAAATGTGTTCCTTGAATGAAGGTACAAAAGGTTCAAATATTTATGCTGCCCTCGAGTCTGTTATTCATTGCTATGGAGGGTTTGAAAAATGTTTATGCATCGTAACTGATGGCGCGAAAGCTATTACTGGTCATAACAAAGGATTAGTTGGTTTGCTTAAGAAAAATGGCGTGGCTTGTATAACACTAGATTGTATCATCCACCAGGAAGCACTCTGTGGAAAAATGTTACAAACGAGTGATGTCATGAAGACAGTTGTCGACATAGTAAATTTAGTTAGAGGTGGCAACAAGGCGCACAGACACAGGCGTTTTGAATTACGTTTCTAGAAGAGTGTCACGATTTCTTTCTATCTCTTACCAGGAAAAAGACTTGGAAAGGTTCAATGACGTAGTTTAATGGGTCAAACCGAAAAGCAGTCAATTAAATGCCGAATGATTCTACTAGTGAAATGATAATCTGACTTCTTGAAGGACTTTAACGAACGGCTTCTCAAATAACTCTAATTTCGAATACAATTTATATCAGCACCAATTCTCATCTACTTGTATTCAATTACTTCAAGTTTCAATCACCAATAATTTCTGCACCAACTACCAACCACAACTCATAACACAACTCTCACAATCAACTCATAATAATCTCAGAATCATAATTACGCAAATTACACCACTATTTATAGAAGGTGGCTTCGGTCTGGTAACATCGAGAAGGTTACGTAATGTCACATTGTTCTGTCAAGTTGCAATAAATGTCAACAAGCAGAAGCTTATAGAAGTCTAAAGAATGTCACGTTCGCAAGAAGATTCTTACATAATAACGATTTCGCAATCGGACATTTACTGATAAACAACCTTATGACGTCATGACAAACGACGCTCAGAAATCATGAAAAACAACAGAACCTTCTAGATTTGCATGCTTACAGACGATTCTAGAAATACGTTACATAATCCAGATTTCTCATTCTAAGGTTACTTCAGGTCAATACCCGATAATAACACATCGCTCAAAATTCCATAATGAAAACAGCACATTCTGTCAAGACGCAAAGCAGCTCGACGCGAGACCTTGCACATTGATTGTGACAAAGAGTTAAATGCAGAATTCAGTGATTTACCACTTGATACAAATGTCAGGTGGCTTAGTGCTGGAAAAGTACTGCAACATTCCTGTGCAATATTGCTCTTCTTACAGACATGGCAATGCACTTGAATGTGTAAAGCTTAAATTTGCAGGGGCGAAAGCAAACTATTTCACATTTAGTTGGACACATTGAAGCTTTCCAGAGGAAACTTTTTTTTATGTAATTTTGATCTCCAGTTGTTTGTGTCATCAACACCTGCACAAATAACCATTTAGCAATAAATAAAATATCTTGACATGGCAGGCTCCACCATTTAAACTTTTTTAAAGCCTTTTTGCTATATGCTTGAAAAATAACGATCTTTCACACTTTGATTCTTTGCATGCACTTGTGGTAGATGATTATGAAGTGGAATGCTCCCGTTTTGTGAAAGATATTAAGAATTTATCTTGTGAATTTGAGAATAGATTTAAAGATTTTGACAGATTAAAACCTAATCTCCATTTGTATAACAATCCTATGGATGTTAATGTAGCTACCAGAACTTCAGCTCGAACTCTGCGAGCTTCAGAGCAACCAATTCTTGCTGTGAAGGAAAAATGAAACCTCAGAGTGCTTCTGGAAATTAGTCAGCAAGGATAGATTTCCCAAACTGAAATATTTGCATTAAAAATGCACTCAATGTTTGGAAGCACATACATGTGTGAGAGTACATTTTCTACAATGAAGCAAGTCAAGTCTAAAAACAGAAATCGAATGATAGACGAAACACTGGAAGATAGTCTCCGACTTCCTACTACTAACATTGAAATTGATGTAGAAACGATAGTATCAGAGAAACCTTGACCACACTGAGAGAGATTTGCAATAAATTTCTATTTGCTATTGTATAACAATTTCGATTACGCACTCACTATCATTTTATTGGAAATGGCTCGCAACTTATCACGTTTTTGTAAAGTGTAAGTCAAAAGTAGTTGGACCACGCTGGCCTAGGCCCTACACTATTAAAGCTTGATTCAGTTTCATTGGCCATCTTCGGAAACGAAGGGCGAACATCATACGTGGAAAAAAGTTCTTCAATTTTTTCCTTGCATTTATTTTTTTTCTGTCTTTTGAGATTTTTTGACTTTACTCTTTCTTAATTGTTTCCAATCATTGTTTGATCTAGTTGATTTCTTTATGTTTCTGAGTGATTCATATGGCCAATTTTTGGGACACTTCCACTACATCACTATTGTGTTTAATGCTTGTTTTCTTGTTTGGCATGTTTGTATTTTATCAATAAACAAGTATCTTCTTTCTTTAATGATAAGTCAACCAAACTTCAATTTAAGCCTTTGGTTACCATGTCGTGGAAAGCATCCAAATTCTCGCATAAGGTGCTTGTTCAAATAGAATTCTATTTGAACAAGGACCTTATTCACATATTGTCAAAATTATGTCCTTATTCAAATAGAATTATATTTGAATAAGGAGTGAATCAATGTGCCGAATTATTTTTCCTGTGTGTGTTGTATCCAAGCTTATGCCCGGTGGTTGAAGATTTAGATTAAGTGGACGGGAAGGCAAGGAAGTCAATCTTCTTGTCCACTTTCAGGCATGTCTTTATGTGGACTGCTAAAGACACAGTTGTATGCTCTTGAGCGGTGTTGAACCTGTGTCCTTTCGAACACTGAACCAGGGCTCTTACATTTTTTTTCTTTAATCAGTAATTAATGTTTTTGTGTAGTAGATGTTTGCTGTTGGTATGTCCTTTTTCATTGGGATTTAATTCTTTTAACATGCAACAATTTCTATAACCATTACTAAGGGCATAGGCGGGTAAAGAAAACGGGCAATTGCCATGCTCGATGAATATCATTTTCCATCAAGTAACACTGCTGAAATGACTGCACTGGTGTATACTCGCAATCTCGCATGTACTCAAGATCGTCACTGCAACCAGTAAGCGATGCACAGTGCAACAATATACTCATTTTAGGAAAGCTTTTTTTAATTATATACACATTAGGGTGTTTCAAAAAAAATTATTTGGGATTTTGGGTCTGCATACCCTCTCATTTTGTGAGGCTTGGTGAGAAAATAAGTTTCCCAAACTTTTAGCTTGATTGGATATCATTAACAGACCTCTCAAAGGACATTGATATTGCATGGAATAACCCTATGCTTATGCATTGGTGTTAGCCCCACATGCCTATTATTGCATACAAATATGACCATAACCAAAACCAAATTGGCAAAACCAAAATGAAGAAGGGCAACTAAAAAGACCAGTGCAGTGGGTTATATGCGTACTGCACTGCAATGAGCTCCCTCTACGAGATATATTTACAAACTCAGGTGGGACAACAAACAGCCATTCATTCTTTTTCTGGAATCATTGGAAAGGAATTGGGAGGCAGCGATTGTGAATGTAAAGTTCAATTCAAATCAATCTCCAATTCCAAATTTCCTGCGTTGCCCAACAGTGTGATCGATAACCTTAGTTCTGACCAGTAGCCTATTATGGCCACAGAATGTTTTGGGCTGTTATGCTTGGGCATGTTGATGAAGACTTGCAGTTTTTGTCAGTCGGGAAATTATGTAATTCAAGATGATGATTGCCAAGTTAGAAGAGCACCAGTTCAACAAATTCATTCGTTACGTGCATAAGCACAGGAAAAGCAAAGCAAGAATCATGTTGGCTCCTCACAACAAGCAGAAGATGAAAATCAAAAGCTGAGAAAGGAAATTTCACCAGCAGTACCACCTGCAATACACAGATTTCTTGTGCCACAGCTTAATACTTCGGAAAAATCATGGTCACCAACTTGTGAAGATTGACACAGTTCATAAGTCTGAGCCACCTACCATGAGATCACTAACCAGATCAAGAGCTTGAAGATGTCATCGACTAACCTCTGCGGATGGATTATCCTTGCCACATCCAAGAGGTGGCGCGTCACGTCAACCTTGTGACTGAAGCAACCTTATATGCCATAGGTTTTGAAAGAAGGGGTGGGCTGATTCGTCAGAAGGTGCGATATCGTAAACTTATGAAAGAGTTTAACAGCAAGAAGCAAATCCCACTAGATTGACATATTCACCTTTTTGTGCTGGTTGCTGAAGTCTCAATGTAGTCCCGGTAGCCTAGCACATGCACCAGTATGGATGATATCAATCTGTGTGATGGTATTTCCTTGACAATGATTTCATGGCAGATCACAGTCTACCCATCACCTATTACGTCTACCAATTACAGTATATGTCATGTTATTATGCACCTACACTTTGAACAGGTGTCCAGTTAGTAACCTCCATATTGTGCAGTAAAGTTGTTTCTTGCAACTGTGTGTGTACATGACATGAGCAGTGAGCACTATATTGTATTACCAGTCACACTACTGTACCGCTTGAAAATGGTTGCCACTGCCAACATGCTCTCAATTATCCCTTGTATTCTTTATGTCATGTGTAGTGTACCGTATATTATGTATGCTATGCTGTATATTTATTGAAAATGCAATTAAGCAAAAGTATCCAAGTCATCTGTAACCTGCATATTAGGGTGTACCAAAAAAATCTTACTTTCACTGATCTTGCTGTTGGCTGGCAAAAAGTTGTGTTTGGGGTCAAAACTAATGCTAATATAAAAATTTTTAACTTTCATTGTTGTTTGACGCCTATTTTCTTTACGTTTCCATGGAAACGACCCAAATTTAAAAAAAATTGCGTAACTTGAAAACCACTATATATAGTTAGAAAGCTCTAATAAACACCAAAAGTTCCAGAACACCAATATTCCTATGAGTGTTTAATACATTTTATGGGTCTAGGTAATGTAGTTTTTTAGATATTTCCTAAAATAGCGTTTTTGTAAAAAATCTAGTTAATTTACTCTAAAAATTATTTTATACAAATTTTTGCTATAGCTGGCTAAAGTGGCAATGTAGCAATCACACAATAGTCTGGCAATGTAAACAAAAAATTAAAGTATATAATTGACTAAAAACTTAAATTACCGGTATACATACAGTATATATATGCAGTAAGCAATACTAATTTACTTCCATTGGCAATGCTCAAGACAAAAGGTATACCAGTGGTCCGGTACCTGTATAGCCGTAATGCGATATGCAATGTTTTACGCATCATATCAATGGAAATCAATGTTGCTTGATTTGTAGTTTTTACAAGTACAGTTTCATTCCTTTGTTAGTAACTCTTTCTGATTATGTAGCAACTGTGGCTTGTTTTTCTCTCAATCCTTTGATAATTTTTGAAATGTTTTGTTTTGCTGTAGAATTTCAGGTGAGTTTGTCATACAATTCAGTAAGAAGACCCAATGCTCGTTCAGATGCATCATTGACAACTGGGATTGCTTTGATTATATTTCTTACCTTTAAGTACAGTAGATTTTTGTGCCAAAACTTGGGATTAGCTGTTAAAAATTTGTATCTAATTTGAGCAAATTGAACGAAGTCCATGAGTCTTTTCCTATAAGGTTGTGGAGTTGAGTTTGTTGTTGAAGAACTGGCATTTGCTGGATTCTGGTTTTTGGAAGCTTACTTGATTTAAATGCTCCATCATACTTTAAAAGTTCTTTAGCCATTTTCTGTTTCGGAGTGAAGGAAGCATGATCGCTGAATAGTGCAAAAATAACTAGGCGCTCAGAAAGGTACCACAAATGTTTATCAAACTTTGTCAAATATGCTGAAAATTATTTCAATAAAAAGTGGAGGTATAGTTGCAGAATATTTTTGCATCTCTTTCGTATCATTCCTCAACTGGCAATGTAGTTTTAAACCACTATTGATTGGAGAATCAAGAGAATTGGGTGCAGTAAACCAGGGCTCTATATGATATAATACTAGAAAACTGCCAGGATGCCAAACAAGTCTTCCATTTTCAAGCTCCAGGAGCATCACATCATGCTCCTTGGATGAGTAGCATATCAATAATATATTCTTTGAAAATATCTTTATTCAAATCACAATTGCTGAAGTTAAATCTGGTATCTGAAGCAACATTGAATGAAATCTCATCTCTGGCAGTATTTCTAGTATTATATCATATAGAGCCCTGGTTTACTGCATCCAATTCTCTTGATTCTCCAATCAATGATTTAAAACTACATTGCCAGTTAAGCAATGATATGAAAGAGATGCAAAAATATTCTGCAACTATACCTCCACTTTTTATTGAAATAACTTTCAGCATATTTGACAAAGTTTGATAAACATTTGTGGTACCTTTCTGAGCGCCTAGTTATTTTTGCACTATTCAGCGATCATGCTTCCTTCACTCAAAAACAGAAAATGGCTAGAGAACTTTTAAAGTATGATGGAGTATTTAAATCAATTAAACTTCCAAAAACCAGAATCCAGCAAATGCCAGTTCTTCAACAACAAACTCAACTCCACAACCTTATAGGAAAAGACTCATGGACTTGGTTCAATTTGCTCAAATTAGATACAAGTTTTTTAACAGCTAATCCCAAGTTTTGACACAAAAATCTACTGTACTTAAAGGTAAGAAATATAATCAAAGCAATCCCAGTTGTCAATGATGCATCTGAACGAGCATTGGGTCTTCTTACTGAATTTTATGACAAACCCACCTGAAATTCTACAGCAAAACAAAACATTTTAAAGATTATCAAAGGATTGAGAGAAAAACAAGCCACAGTTGCTACATAATCAAAAAGAGTTACTAACAAAGGAATGAAACTGTACTTGTAAAAACTACAAATCAAGCAACATTGATTTCCATTGATATGCGTAAAACATTGCATATCGCATTACGGCTATACAGGTACGGACCACTGGTATAGCTTTTGTCTTGAGCATTGTCAAAGGAAGTAAAATAGTATTGCTTACTGCATATATGGTAATTTAAGTTTTCAGTCAATTATATACTTTAATTTTTTGTTTACATTGCCAGACTATTGTGTGATTGTTACACTGCCACTTTAGCCAGCTATAGCAAAAATTTGTATAAAATAATTTTTAGAGTAAATTAACTAGATTTTTTACAAAAACGCTATTTTAGGAAATATCTAAAAAACTACATTACCTAGACCCATAAAATGTATTAAACACTCATAGGAATATTGGTGTTCTGGAACTTTTGGTGTTTATTAGAGCTTTCTAACTATAGTAGTTTTCAAGTTACGCAATTTTTTAAAATTTGGGTTGTTTCCATGGAAACGTAAAGAAAATAGGCGTCAAACAACAATGAAACTTAAAAATTTTTATATTAGCATTAGTTTTGACCCCAAACACAACTTTTTGCCAGCCAACAGCAAGATCAGTGAAAGTAAGGTTTTTTTGGTACACCCTACTGCATAGTGCATATGCAGTACAGCATGTGCATTTATCCAAAATCTTGTGTATGCGCTACCGTTTTTGACCAAAACATGGTCAAATACACGTTTTTTGTCATAATTTTTTTTATAGTAAAATTAAGGCAAAAAGTCTTCTTAGAGCAGATAGAAACATTTTGATTCTGCATCATTTGATACCAAACTCGTGCTTCTAGCACCAGTAGTTCCAAATTTACAGCTGATTTTAGAATTTTGGGGGTATTCTCCCATGAAATGGGGGTAAAACGGCCAATAGGGGGTGCAACTCTTCGAAACCAGTTTTGCTATTGTTTTTTGCCAATTTGTCAAGGATCTAGACACCCCTTTTTTTGAATTTAAAAAAAAAGTTTTTTTCACTCTACCCTTGTCACTGTCCCCATAATGCTAAAATTATCAAGTCCTTGAGAGGTCAGTAAACGATCTCCAATCAGACTAAAACCTTGCAGTTCTTATTTTCTCCCTCAACCTCACAAAATGAGGGGTATGCATCGTCAAAATCCAAAATTATTTTTTTTGCATACAATCATGAAACACCCTAATACACATGTCAAACATTATAGCAATTTCGTAGGCAGTTAGCTCTCCAATGAAATATTATATTGGTGTGTGTCATCCTAATTACATGTATTGTATATTGTATAATATATACCATTTTAAGTATTTAGAAATTAGAGACAAATGTTAACAATTTTAATGACAATTTTAATGTAATAATTTTAACAATTTTAATGTATGAGGATGCAAGAACAAAAGTGAGAGTTGGATCAAATTATTCAAACGAGTTTTTTGTGAAGGTTGGTGTACACCAAGGATCAGTTTTGTCACCTCTGATATTTGCTATTGTGGTTGACGTTGTAACTGAAGGAGTGAGGGAGGGCTTATTAAGTGAAATTTTGTATGCAGGCGACCTGGTCTTGACAAGTAATAGTATGGAGGGACTGGAGTCTGGAGACAGGGTTGTCAGTATTTTACCCAACCCAAAAAAACCCGGGTGGGTTTTTAAAAAAAAAGCCCACTTAAAAAAAACCCATAAAAAAACCCAGAGCATCACATTTGTCCAGTTTTTATTAGAAAATTAAAAAAATGAACAAAAACACTACAAGGCACTTAAAACAAACTTTAAATTAGGACTTAAGGATGTGATTGTGAAGTAAATTTCCAAAAATAAACTGAAAACGCAGTGGATATTGTACAGTTACACAAAAATCAAGTAATGCCACTTTGTGTATACTACACTAAAACTCATTTATGCAAGAAGGCCTTATAGTTGAACTGGTGAAAGTACTACTCTACTGTAGTCTGCATATATGATGTGAAATGCAATTTAGGAGGCTATTTACCAGTTACAGATTCTGAATTCTAACGCATGGCTGTTTCAGAGCATTTGCCTGAATGGCCATTGGCCACGCAATCGCTCAATTGCTCATCCATTACTATATATAATATATATATATAAATGATAAAAAATATTTAAACATGATGGCATAAATGCTCCTTGCCTTCAAATCTAAAGCAAATGATGCAATAATGTGATTTCTACCACGGTAGCATCAACTTGGTATAGAAATCAGTGGATGATGCAACATCCAACTTGATCTTGAAATTAATGGATGATGCAACATTCAAGCAACAACAGGCTTTGTGCATTATTTTATTGAGTTATGCCAGCATGTACTGTGAGTGAAACGCACTTCATTCGTAAAAAGTAGTTTTGAAGTGAAATAAGCACAAATCTACCTTTTTTGCATCTTTTTAAAAAAAAACCAATAAAACCCAAAAAAACTCGGGTTTTTTAAAAAAAAAACAGGCGGGTTGGGCTTTTTTAAAAAAACCCGGGTTTTTCTCAACCCTGACTGGAGAGAAAGTTTGAGAAATGGAAAGAAGCATTTGAAACCAAGGGTATGAAGGTGAATCTTGAAAAAACAAAAGTGATGGTGAGTGGAGCAGAAGGAACAGTTGTTGAGAACAAAGTAGATCCCTGTGGAATATGTGGCAAGAGAGTGATAAGAAATTCAATGCAATGCAAGGAATGTGGAAAGTGGGTACATGCAAGATGTGCTAATGTCAAGAGAGCCGCAACAAGATTGGCGAAGTGTTTTGTTTGTGGGAAATGCAGTAAAGGAAGGAATGAAGTGGAAGGCCATGATGATGAGTTCTGCCATGGCATCGAAACAGTGACAGACTTCTGTTATCTGGGTGATCGGATAAATGGAAGTGGTGGATGTGAAGCAGCGGTGACAACAAAGGCAAGATTGGGCTGGGCAAAGTTCAGGGAATGTGGGGACTGGGGAAATGTTGCATGGCAGAAAATTTTCACTAAAGATTAAAGGAAAAGTATATCGGAGCTGTGTGCGGCCTGCAATGCTATATGGTAGCGAGACATGGGTATTGAGAGAGAGTGAACTGGCAATCCTGAGAAGAACGGAAAGGTCAATGATGAGAGCAATGTGTGGGGTGAAAACGAGAGGGGAAGAAAGGACTGAAGAATTGTTGGATATGCTAGAGATGAGAGAGACCATAGACCAACTGGCAAGGGCAAATGGAGTAAGATGGTATGGACATGTGATAAGGAGGGAGGAAGGAAGTTTTCTTAGAAAGGCACTAGCACTAGATCTAAAGGTGGATGGGAAGAGGAAACGCGGTCGTCCAAAAAGAACGTGGAAACAACAAGTGAAGGATGAATTTAAAAAAGTCGGACTGAAGGAGGAAGATGCAAGGGACAGTGTGAAATGGAGAAAAGGGATTAAAAGAATTGCTGGGCGGAAACAATCGGCCACCCCCACTAGTGGGGAACAAACCGACGATGGATTATGATGATGATGATGAATGAATTAGGAATAATCTTTGTTAACTGATATTATTGGTGCTCTTCCAGTTTTGTCCAAAGCTTATATGATGGGCACATTACAAAGTTATATGAAGGGCACTGTGGCTGTTCAAAGCAAAAATATTTCTTCACAAAGTTTTGTTTTAACATAAACCAAAAAGTGGCCATGACATTCATATAACAGATATAAACCGAATCATCTTTCAGTTGATAACTGTATTTGAATAGTTTATGATTGGAATGTATTAGGGATTGTAAATTTTTTCCATCCCTACTTATTTCAAATCTTTGTGTGATGTTGTGCAGTGCTTACAGTATATTGGCAAATGTAGCTTGTATGCTATAATAACGAGATGTGCTTGATATAGAGCTCGACCGATATCACTTTTTCAGGCCGATACCGACATTTATAAAAATTTTAGGCCGATACCGATATATATCGGCCAATATAAATCAGCTATGAAAAATTTGTTACCAACAAAGTTAGCAACAAACCAGTCCAAGAAAGTTTATGCATTAGTTGCTGTAATGGAAAAATCATTCTTAATGTTCACTAATCACAAAAAAACACCAAACAAAAAAGAAACAACCCAGGCCTCGAAATTCGTTTATGCTGACGGCGGACAAACATGTCCGGTCTGAATTCTTCGCCATTTAAGAGCTATGGCTACGGTTTGGAAGGTTTTTTAAAATTTCAGCGAAGGCTTTCATCAGACCAACGAGGTGCGCTTGGAGAGTCAAAGCGCTGTGTAGCTGCAATACGCCGCATAACTGATTAACTTCCACCGAACGAGGTCGTGTGGCTTCTTGCGTCACAATGCTCTGGGCACGGGTCGGAAAACTTCTACAATGACGCTACTATTTTCTTCTGTGCAAAGTTTCACTAAGCTTTTTTCTTTGGGTTTATTTTTGCATGTCATGTGAGCGAATGTTAATTTTCCCTGGGCCTTTTCTTTCTTACTGTAATACCAAAACTTGACAAATTTTGCTGCATCTTGCTGTGATAGCCTACTCGTATGATCTAATTTTGTAACGAATCTTGCCTTATCAATATCACTCGGAGATCAAAGCCAGACATTGTGACGTAAGACTTGAAATAAGTTGTGCGTGGTTAGTGTAGAAGTACACCGGTACTCCCATGGATTCTTAGCAAAAAACTCACCTTTGTTACACTGATTCAATGTCATCAATCGTTGGAGCAATGTAAAACTCGAAAGTTTTCCTGCTTGAATGGAAGGTAAGGGATACAGTATTAACATTTTCTAGATGCGAGCACTAGAATGGGCGGGAAATCATGTTCTCGCAACAAACGTTCGCGCTATGCAAGCACATTTGAGCAACTTGTGTTTCTTATAAAGGCATGTATGGCTGGTTTTGAGTTTGCTTTTGCTGGCCAATGTTTATCGGCGAAAAATAGCCGATACAATATATCAGCTACACCTGATATCGGCCGATATATATCGGCTGACCGATATATCGGTCGAGCTCTAGCTTGATATTTACAATACGTTTTAACCATAATGATCTGTATACACAGGCCTTGCTAACATGCAAACTGAAGGCCGATGTAATTTCAATTTTTAAATTTTAAACAAGATTTCCTTTATATTCTTTTGAAATAATTAGATGTGGGCATCCGCTACTTTGAAGTGGCACACTACCACTGCACTATGTCAAAACAATGGTACTTAGGCTGTACCAAATTTTGGTAACTTTGTCGGATTAAGGTTCTCAAAAGTTGTGGCTTAGGTACCTAATCAAAATGCCATACTTATTTTTTGAAAACAAAATTGGTCTTACGCCTCCTCAATGCTTGTTTCCATGACAATGGGCCCAAAATTGACGAAACAGCTATAACTCCGGAATCACTAGAGCTAGAACCAAAATTGTTTTTCAAATATTATGCAGAACACCCAAGTTCCTATCTTTTGTCAATACATTTTGTAGGCCTATGTGCACTGTGCAGCACTTTTCCCAAAATTTACGATAAACGTGTTTTAGCCTATTTTATCAGTGCTCAACAACTGCAAACACAAAGCAATGAAAATGAATTAGTAGAATAGCTAAAATCCTATTTAAGCTAATCAACATTTAAGGTTAAATAGTTTCACACATCAGAATAGCAAATACACTTCTCTAAACTTGCACATTTCAGCATGTCTACCTTGAATAAAACATAAAATACTGTAGTGTACAAACAGTCAGCAACAACTAAACAACAATCGATTGGCAAAATTAAGCTGAAATCTCACATTGCAACCAAAAAAGTATAGCTTTGTACAATTGATATTGACATTCCCAGGCAAAGAACATTACACAGTGCAATAATACCATTATAGAATATAATTACAGTATTGCTGAATATGTTTCAACAACAAACTAAACATATTCATAGCTATAGCTAGTTTATGCCAGAAAGCACAATGCAACACAACAGGCTGTGGTCACAGTGCATTGATTGTTTAAGCCATCACAAAACTCATCCTTGCAACTTCAACAATAGTTTAGGTGCTAGCGTTCATGGTCTTGAAAAGACTTTTTTAGTCACTCTTTCACTAGATGTTGCTGCTCCAAGTTCAACATGTCGTAACTGAGACACCATTTTTAACAATATTTGCTGTTGTTTTGGATTTTTAGTTATTTTACCGGTGTGAAAGGCAGTCAACAGGGGTCTGCTACTATTCGGTGAGTCCGATTCGGTGAGTTCCTAACCTCTAACCCCTAACCCTAAAACGGCAATGATAATTAGGCTACGGTACCCACTAATTAAAAAAAAAAAATTGAAAAAATCACCGAATAGGGATCGGACTCACCGAAACGGGCCATTTCCGTCAACAGACACATTGAGTGACTGCACTAAGGCTTGAGCATGTTTGAATGGTGTATTAACATTCCAACAACCTGGATCAGTCTTATGATGTATTAACATTTCCGACAACCTGGATCAGATTATTGGCACTACTCACTATCAGTCGATGAAAAGTTGTGCACTACTGCTACCTAGACCAAATGTAGCGCATGTTACCTCGAGTCTACAGTATGTGCTACTTTTGTCTTAACCTGGCACTGTAAAGCTCTATTCAGTCCATTGTAAAGTCAAAATGACCCTGAAAATGAATAATATCACTTTTCAGTATCGTACCACATTCATTTACACTGCCATTTCAACGTTAATGGTAAACATGTTCTAGGTAAAATTTTATTTTCATTCCATTTTTTGTTTTCATTTTCGTTAAATGGTCTCCGAAACTGAATTACCTGTTGGCCATGTTTAGTCACCAACTTCCACAAGCCAACATTACTCCACTCTAGTGTTTCCATAAAAAAATTCTAAAAATAGTTCATTTTTTTTCACTTTAAATTGGGAAAGTAGCAGAAGTATGACTGAAGCAAAGCAAATGTAGCACCTCTCAGCTATGGCTGCATTGTAAAAAAGTATCGTTGCTACTGCAACCGCTACTATAACAAAAATATTGTGCTGTTATCGCTACCAAAAACGTAGTGTGCGATTACCTACGCTACAAAAGTAGCATGCTACTGCCCGCCTTTAGAAATAGTTTTTATATCGTAATCCTAATTGCCAAGTGTGATCTTTCACCATTTTTTTGCAAACAAGGCAAAGTTTCTCACACGCTGACAAGAAATATTGCTAATAAACTTATCTTCCTATAAAAAGTCAAAGACTGAATTACATCAACATCCTCAACCTTTTCGCTCGGTATTAAAATGAAAATACCTTTGCGAACCGGCAATAGAGAAAACAAAGTTTGATATCTACTTATCAGTGTAATTTTTGGCAATGGTTTAAATACACTTCATTCTGCGAGTCACCTGCTGATTAGACTTTCAGGAGCACCAAACACAAAAATTGTCTGCTTTTTCAAAGATAAATAACCAGTATGTACAGTTGTACACATGTAAGATAAAAAAGTAAAACGTCAGTCAATGAAACCCCTGGGAGTGTTTGTTTTGATGTAAGACAGTGTTTGTCGTGAAGTCATTTTGTTTTGATGTCAGACTATGAAAAACGTTGTAACGTGGTAGGACAACATTAGTTACCGCCATTGCCCACAAATCAGTTTTGTAAAAATAGGAAGTTAGGCAAAGTTGTTGCCTTCCATTCAATGGATTTGTCTTTTATCGTAGGTTGCTTTGTTTCACCTGTAGCAACGAAACCAAATTTTAGATAAGATACACCATATTTCCAATGGAAAGCAGCTTTTCTATTATCATTTTGCTTGTGTGGCTGTCTCTGCATTTTCTTTGTTTGTTGTTTGCTAGTTTCCACCAAAGAAATTCTCAATCAAAGTCTATTTCTTAAATTTAAGCCATAAATAATAACCATTTGTGATGCTTATTCGGAATATATCATATACACAATTACACATTAATTTTTCTGCAAGAAAGCACTTTTTGTTTGATGACAATTTTTTATTTTTGCTGCTCAGCGCAAAAAACTAGCTCAAAATCACACTAATAATACCGTACACAAAGTCTGTATTTAATGACTACCGGTACTGCTTAAACCAGTATAAAATTATACTTAAAAACGATTTTGACTACTGTTTGATCGGCCTCTAGTCAAATTTGAAGCTTGCATGTTGGCATGGGCTGTGAATACACGTCGCCATGATTTTATCTATGTGGCTATGTATTATTTAATTAAGTTTATTGTTGTAGCAGTATAAAATTAAAATTGGTTTTATGTCTTGTTGATCATGGGAGTTACTTGTTTCAAGTAGAATTTTTTTTTAAGAATTTCAATTATCACAGCAGTTGAATCCCATTGTATGTTTGTAATGTCAATTTGTGATTTGTATTTGTTTTAGCTGTAAGCAACATTTTTTAGGCAATTATTATTTAAGTTAAGCTCAATGAGACATTAAGTAGTGAAATATTACATTATTGATATCTTTATGGATGATTTGGAAAACAAATTGGATCGTCTATGCTTGGAACTGCTTGAGACTCTAGCTGAAATAGATCACAAAAAGCGGACACAAGAGAACCAATTAAAAGACGGATATTTGTATCTGGCGAAGGCGAGGTACGTCCTTGGAATAGACAGAGTTTCAAAACTCTACTATGCGGCCACAATGAAACCTCGCTTGACTGTGCTGTACAGGTATGTATAAATATTTTGTGATAATAGCATAGTTCACCTACAATTCTACTTCAAAGTTACCATTACCTGACATGAGCAACATAGATGAGGTAATTGAGGTATACTAGAGTTTTGCGCCATAATATCTGCGGCAAAGGCCATAATACCATGTGGTTGTCTAACCAGGTCCAGCTAGACACCAAGGTGGCACTTCGAGTGTGAGACTCTATGGTTCTAATGTGAATGTCACACCTCGTACTGCTTCTAGCACACCTTCCACGAAACTACTTGAGTAGCTGGATGCAAAGCTTGAGCAATGGGACGAATCTGTCCAACCCATTGACTTCTCAGCATCAAGCTGCAAAGTTTGGAGCACCATCAATAACCTCACTGGGTGTTCAAGAAACTCTCTTCGTCATTGCCCTGTTTCTGCAAACGCCGTTGCTTCCCAGGTAGTGCAGGACAGGACCAACAAGATGATGGACCACAAGGCATCCCATCTCGCCTTGTCACAAGAGTGTCTACCGTGAGTGGATACTCCAAGGTGCTTTGTCTACTTCCAGATCGATACATGGTCCGCGTGATCATAGAGCTTCTCAACAAAAGCTTTATCCTCACGGCAAAGCAGACTGAGATGCCTGAAAAATAGTGTCCCACGGGGACCTGGATAAAATTATGATTTGTCAATCGGTTGTGATATTTGGATTTCATTCCAATCGTTTTGCTAAAAAGTAATTTACATATGTTACTGTAGTTATGTTAAACAACGACATTTTTCAGTGTGTTGGCTATCAAGTTGGGATACTTTTTCTCTGGAATTCTCTCCAAAAATGAAGTAGATGATCACATTTGGATGCTTGTGTCAGCTTCACATCTGCAAATCTAGCAGCTGCAGCTGAAAATTATTGGGATCAGTGGCTATCGTTAATAAGTTTATGTCGCTAATGACATAACAATGATATTTTCTCTGTAAAATGCAGTGAAATTGTTGCCATCACACTCACAGATGTAACATTATCCTCTTCACGTTATTTGTTAACGAGTCCATGAAGATTTGGATTCTTTCCTAACATGGAAGGATACTCATCTGTTGCATCTGAGCGGGTCTGCTACTATTTGGTGAGTCCGATTCGGTGAGAGCCTTTTCGGTGAGAGCCTTTTTCGGAGAGTTTTCTATTCGGTGATTTTTTGAAAATTATTGGGTACCGTAGCCTAATTATCATTGCCGCTTTCACATCGTTTTAACGTCGCTAAACGTTGAAATAAGACCCTACTCCTACCCCCAACCCTTAACCCCTACCCTAAAACGGCAATGATAATTAGGTTACGGTACCCAATAATTTTTAAAAAAAATCACCGAATAGGGCTCTCACCGAATAGGGGACTCACCGAAACGGGCCATTCCGCATCTGAGCACAGCTTTGACAGGTCTACATACTACAATCTACATGTGTTTCTAGAATACTTGAACGACATTCACGAAACATAGTCTTTCTCTTTTGTTGTGGTGTGAATAGATCGCAAAGTGAGAAATTATTCACAAATATTGTCTTGCGTAACTCCTCTGATAAACACAGCTGATTATCTGTAGTGCGGTGAGGCGTTATTATAAGGCATTTTTTTTCTAACACGTCGTAACTTATGTGACAGCCAAGTATCGCCATTTTTGGCAGTTCTTCTAGCACAAAAATATTTTTTGCTGCATTGATGAGAGCCGCAGGAAGAAGGGATGAGGACGCATGCGGTCCAATGGGCTGCAGTTGAAAATCAGTGATCTATATCATCCGGAAGCGGATCGTGAGATGAATGTCCAAGAACTATGGAAAATCTCTGTCCTTCTGCTTGGAGTCTAGGTACTTTGGGGTGACATTAGACCAGTCCTGGAGGATAAAAATTCAATGACGACAGCACAAGTGGGACATGAATCATGAATAGTAGCACAGCAACAACTAATGCTCATTAAGTAGGGCATGGATAGGATACTAACTAAGGCCTGTATGCTAAGATCCAACTTGAGTTCAAGCTGAAACTCAAGTTTGACGGTCCATGTATTTGGTATACCATGGCCATAGGTGCCAACTTTTATTTTTGCAGGGGGTGGCGGATAGCACAACATGGCAACCTAAAAACTTTCAAACTGCATGTTTTTGTTTGATTTTTACTAAGCGTGTTTTGTAGATGCAATTGTCGTTTCACACCTGATTTGTAGCTCGATAATAAAACAAAGCACAGAAGGTATGTCGTGAATTTTATCTTTACGTTGCTGCTCTGACACTTAACATTTGGCAAAAGTATTTTTGTGAACAGCAGCTCTGTCAATCCAGCTGTTATTCAACTGGTCAAGTTGTAACGTGAAGCTTCAGCTTGATAAACATTTAAAATTAGGACGTGCTTCAATCGCTGTTGCGTTATGGTAGATCGCAAGTAGGTTTTTATGCGCCTGAGTGCACTAAACTATCGCTCCGCCTCGCAGGTGGTGGAAGGCAACGATAAGTATGTTTTCACAATGCAGACCAAATTGTTTCATTGCTTGCAAATAGATCAAGCAGTTGCGACATAGTTGAAACAAAAATCTGTTTTTTCTGTTGAAAATTTTCCAGCTGTTGCAATTCCAGATACAGAAGCGTTGGGTTTATGTCATCTTTATATGTGGCAGCAACATTTTCAAAAGCAGCTCTGTTCTCTTCCGATGCTTGATCCTTGGCAAGCAGAACTGTTTCCATGTCATTGATCGTTTTCATGTCCTGCTCCTGATGTGAATAACGTGACAAAAGTCAAGAAGAACACTGTTTAAATACTTCTAAATAAATGCTTTGGTAGTAAGCATCTACGGTAGAAAAAAACGGTTGCTGTTGCTGGTCATCGAAAGATCTTGCAGTACGTCTACCACGGCCAGGCGGCAAAGATGGCAACTGCATACCCATATCAACAACTGATTTTTTACATGCGTCGAACAACGCAGAGTCGCAGACGCCTCACTTTTTGTTGTTGCATTCCAAGAAACTGTTGATGAAACGGCTTCCAGTAATTCACGTACCTTTCCGATATTGATCCCACGTTTCTGAACAGCGATATGTACAGGGCAGGACACGCAAGGAAAAGTAAACGTCAAAATTCTCCACTTTACTAAGTGCACTTTTTAAATAAAACTCAAAAAGTTTCGAAAATTGCATTTTTTTAATGAAATTTGAAAATAGATATTCATTTATTTTAGGGGGTGGAGCTATCAATCATTGAGATAATTTTATTTCCAAGTATTTTATAGCTGTCATAATTTATAGCGATATTATGAGCAGTTTAAAACTTTTCAAAAAAGATTTTTGAGGGAGACAATGGCAGGGTTGTCGGTATTTTACCCGACCCAAAAAAAACGGGTGGGTTTAACCCACTTAAAAAAAACTAAAAAAAACAGAGCATCATATTTTTCTAATTTTTATCAGAAAATTGGAAAAATGAACCAAAATACTGCAAGGTACTTAAAACAAACTTTAAGGATGTGATTGTGAAGGAAATTTCCAAGGATAAATTGAAAACACAGTGGATATTTCTGTACACAAAAATCAAGTAATGCCACTTTGTACTGCACTAAAACTTATTTATGCAAGAAGGCCTCATAGTTAAACAGCCCTAATGTATTATTTTATTGAGTTATGCCAGCGTGTACTGTGAGTGAGAGGCACTTCATTGGTAAAAAGTAGTATTTGAGGTGAAATAAGCATGAATTCACTTTTTTTGCATCTTTTTTAAATATAACCTAAAAAACCCGGGTTTTTCTCAACCCTGGACAATGGAAAGATCATATTTTATTGATTAATAAATCCCATTATAAACCTAACAAAATAATGTAACAATGACTTACATGACAAGTAACAAATAAAACGATCGCAACAACAACAAGGAAAAAACTCGTAGCCATGTGTTGCATATTCTTCACGTAGCTTGCTTGATGTTACGCGAGTATCATGCTTGTGACAAAAACAATCATTTTTTTCGCAATACTGTATTGGTTCACCTCTTGCTTTACGTTGACTTAAAGCGAAAACCAATGATCAAAAAAAGATTTAAACGTCCGTTCAAATTACATTTATTTGCAGTAAGTAATGTAACCTAAACGATGTGGCTGCCACCCCGCCACAGAGGTTATGGGTTGGTGTGGCCTCCTTGTAAGTCGGCGCCAGTGACCATAGCCCAAGCCAACTTGCTGATGTATTCAACAGCGTGTATCAGCATTCAAGATCGTTTGCAGTGTCCCTTGTTGTGGTCTGCCTGGAGACACCATAATTATAGGAGAAGTCATTCTGTGTCAAATTTTTAATGATCTAAAATTTTAAATTACCAAGTTTCCTGATATTACACTGTTCCTTCGCTACAAGAAGCATTTTGTACTCTTGCCACACAAAAACATCACTGAACCACTTGCAGGTATAAACATGACCAGTGGTAATGTGCAATGTAAAAACTTTAGAGCAAAAGCATAAAGTCCTGGAACTTTGTTCTGCTCAACATACTTCCCAGAGGGGTGATTATTTAGAGTTCATTGAACTCTGTCATATTTTCCTGGAAAATTCACTACAAGACCCAATAACCTTCAAAAAGTCTGGAGCTTTGCATAAAGCCAGATTGATGGCAAAGCTGATTTACTTCCTTAAGATGTCTTCTGGAAAAATACATTGGAGAGCTTCCACCTGGCACTGTTATTACCACTCAACAAACCTCAAAAATAAGAGGCTTCGCCAACTTCGCCACTCTTGTGTATTCTCGGTGGTAATTGACATGTTCATCACCCATTGATGCTCCATGTAATGATTTGAGGTTTTGCAAGATGTTGTTCACTTACAACAGCATTAATGACTGTATTGCAACCAGTCCTATATGATTCCTCTTTCTCTATTCAGTGAAAACACTCCTGTTAAAGAAAAGAGGTTTATTGCTGATCGAATGCTACAATGCTTACTACTTACATACTTCAAGAAGGTTGGCAACAGAGATGGAGAAATATAGATTTCCCTTGAAAATCCTGAGCTTCTTGTTACTGATACTTATCAGATCCAATTTTGGTAGAGAGTTTTTTTTTAACCATAGACGAATAAAACCTAACAACCAGACGGCATTTAACATAATAACATGAAAATAAACTAAAAATTACAAACGTTTTCGGCCATACTCAGGTTAGCCCTTTTCAAGTAACCAACTGACTGATGTTCTTCATAAATTGAAATAAGATATCTTATCTACATACACTTATTAGATCATTCATAAAGCTTGGATGTGTCGTATGTCAGATCTGCCCCAATCAAATGCTGTATTTCAAATGAAACAGTTCAACTATTAAATGAAGCTCTTAATGAAAAGACAAAAAACACTGACTAATTTGATATCTGGAACTACACATTACACAATACTTCCATAACATTGGACCTTTGGAATATAACTATTAACTACGGATTAACAAACTATCATTTAATGTTACATTGCATCTTGTCCTTATTATTTTATCAGTACTGAATAGTGAATATATATATATATATCACTTCGCATTGGTAACTGACACGTACATACAGTATATTTATCTTTGAAAAGAGAAAATATGAGCAAGGAAATTGAAAATGCTTTATAATGACTAGTTGCATGCCTATATTTCAATTTTTACGATATTATCCAAATCTTCCCTGATTTTAAACGTAATGGCAAACTATATGCATATTGCATATTATTCATTTGAAAGTACTAATTCGAATCATAACGTTTTAAACAAAAAATTATCCCCTTATTATTGAGGTAAAATTTTGAATTTCATACAATCACGATAGGCCATTTCGGACCAAAATTGGCCTGTCCGTGCCAAGCCATACACCTGACACTTCTGAAACTGTTACATTCCTATCTTAACTTTTCAAAACGAAACTTTTGAGACTAGTCCCAGCCTTCTATGACCACCGGTTCAAATCTTAGGTATTGAATCCTATTTATTTTGACAATCGCCCGTAAAACTCCTGTAGCGGGGAGTTCCTGTAGGGGCAACCCAAAACTTTTTTAATGATATGTTTTTTTTTTACTCCCAGTGGCATTATATTGGGAAGTACTCAGAGTTTGTAATTCAAATTTGTATTTTAACATACCCCCCTGTTTCGACTGTAGATAAAAAAAAACTATTGATTTGTTTTTTTTATATTCCTATAGTGATAGTAGTTTTCACGTGTCATACCATTGACAGAGCAGAAGGCATTGTCTTCCATTTACCGTCAAGCCACAACAGAAGCTCTGTGTTACTACATCTATTGCAATATGTAATGTGCGCTTTTGTTTTAATCCCCAACTTCATATCCAAGTATTGCTTGCAGAAGTTGCAGGCAAGCTTGTGCTTGGTGGACAGCTTAACAGAATCAGAAGGTAAAGTGTAGGTCTATTCTCCGCATATGAAGCAAAAATTTAGTTGGATGTTCAATCAACCTTGTCTGGAGCTACTTGGTCTGGTACTCATAGCAATACCACATACGAGTTATGCTAATAACAAACGTACAGCAACTTAAAAGCTACTTTATACAACACATTTATTGAGTTGTATAAAGTAGCTTTTGAGAGCCGTTTCTCAATGGTATTGGGGTTTAGCAACTGTTTCTTCATGTGTTTGAATGGGATTATCTTCAAAGCTTTCTTGAGAACTGTGAACATGGTTCCATAATTCATAGGCCACGTTCGCCTCCTTTACCAGTTTTCGAATGGATCTCTTGAGATTTTTTCGCACCTTTTCTCTCGTTGCTTTTATCAATTTTGAAGTTCTGGCGCTTCGAGAGTGACCTTGGCCAGGTCGATTTTTGACATTTGCAGTTTCTTTGTGCCTTTTGAGAGTTCTCCAGACCAACATTCTGTTAATTTTTAAGTCCTTGCAAATATCATTCCTTGACTTGCCCGATTTGAAGAGCTCTACAATAGCTATTCTTTTATTCAAATTTTCATTCATGGCCTATAAAATTTAGGCCTAAAAATATAAATCGAGAAATAGTCAATTTATTAACGTTGTAACGCTAAATATTGATCTTAAATACAGCTGTTTGAAGTCATAATGTTAATTATTATTGATGATCCTGTAATTGGAAGATGGTTGTAGGTGAATTGTTCGTAAACAGTTGTTTGTAAAGCAATTCTTCGTAAAGCAATTCTTCGTATACATCAATTTTTCGTATAGGTGAATTGTTCGACGTTCGTAAACAATTTTTCACAACAGCAAGGTTTGTCTTGCAATTTCCGATGAAGGTGCGTAATGCAAATTTTGCTGAATAACCAAGTTACGACGACACAAAGAAATAAGCACAATGAAAAAGCGCATTTTTTGTTATTTATTGGAATACAACAATTGTCTGTGTTTAGCAATTCTTTGCTTACACTACCAATACTACTTTGAGTAACTTCGCACAAATTGTCCACGTTCCAAGTTTAGTATGAAGTATTGTGTGCAATTCCACGCAAGTAATCACAAATTTCATCATCTTGAAAGTCTTGACGCCAAGTTCGGACGACTCTAGTTAGTCTTTCTGCACTGTCCTTGTACTTCTTCTTTGGAGGAGGTCCTGTCTGGCCACTGACATACTGTTCAATGCGAACCTCATTTAGGTTTTGCTCTCGCTTGATTGCAGATATGAACTTCCAAATATCTGGATGATTTGCAGATACCTGGAACATGAACCCTTTGTGCCATCTTTCAATGCTATTATTAGTTTTGGGAAGGCCACTGAGGACGCCATCATAGCAGTTCCACATTTGAATTGCAAACACTGGAGGACGGCGCCCTTGACGACGATCTGGGTGCCCAACCCAAGTGTCTTCAAAGTAGTCAATTACTGGCTGAGCAACATCTGGTAATACATTCCCATCAATGAGAATGTCAAAGGCCTGGCTGACTTCATCAATAGGCACAAAGGCCAGAGACGACAACATGCGCAGCCTCAGAGCAAACTGCACTTGTCTCGTACTGCTCCTTCAGGCCACTTGATTGCGTCTTTCTCCAAATGCACTGGCACAAATGGAAGAAATAGCCACGGTGAGTTGAAAGTGGGTACTCTCTGCTTACTGCATTAACCATGGCCATCTCAAAGTCAGTCATGATTGTCTCTGGAACAGCAACAGCGGGTAACAACTCCTTGATCTTTTGCAGCAGATGAATGTATGTCCCTCTCCTTTTGTCCCCCAGCAGGGCATACACCAGAGGCACTGAAGTGTTTTCCTTCAGTCCGTGTATTGTGTAAAGCTGTTCAAACAGTGAAGGCACTGTCTTGAAGGTGCCGTCAGCATACCAGTGCTTTGAACGGGCAAGGAGCTGCAGATTTCTTTCAGTGGCAAAGAGGACCATACGGTTATCTCCAGGCCCAGAATCATAGGCCAAGAATGTTACACCAGCAAACGTTTGCTTGTACTCTACTGAAAGCACAATGTCACGGATAAAATGTGGGATTGCCGGGCCTGCATTTTCCTTCAATCGCACTTGGGTGACTGCCCTTTTCATGCTCTGCACACTTGGCAGTTTTGCTGCCGTGGCTTGACTGAGTCCAATAGTTTTTGCTGAGACGAGGTAACTCGGGGCATCACGACTGTCTTTTGCTGCACAACGAATATTTTCCATAACCTTTGCTGCTTCGACATGACCAGCATCTCCAGCATGATTGTGCTCACCTCTGGATTGTACAATGGCTGCCATAGCAGTTGTTACTTGTGCAGAACGATTCTTATTAAAATGCTCACATTTCCAATAAGTAGTTTCTTGCCCTTGTGCGTTAAGTGCACTATAATCTTTGTAATAAAGCTGGCCACTTTACAAAAGTTTTGGCTTTCCTTTTTCGCTGCTCACAAACTGTAATGCCATTCTGAATCAGGGACTCTACACTCTGTCTGCTCGTCTACACTCTACAGGTACAGCACGTCTTTAAGCACAATTAGCACATCTCTATCATATAGGCTACCCTAATTGATTGTTCGTAAACAATTGTAACTGTTTTTTTTTTTAAAGCTGTAGCCTAACTTTTATGAACATTTGTTTACGAACAATTAGTATTACGGTCAGTTGCATGCCTGAAGAATTGCTTTACGAACAATTGCTTACGAAAAACTGTTTACGAAAAAAACGTCGGACACCATTGGAAGATGACATCCGACATATTTCTTTGCATTTATAAACAATTGATACTCCACAGTGAAGACTCCAGTGACAAGTTTTCTTTTCTTCCGGTCGGTCAGCCAACCGAAAACAATAAAATAGAGAACGGAGTCCCAAGAAAACGGAATGTACCAAATAATAGTCAAGACAGCAATCAGGAGGCCTGTTTAAAAAGCAATGTTCTGGAAAATGGTCAAAATAATCCTGAAGATGAAAAAAAGTTTGTGGAAAAGCCTATAGTTGACTTCGATGACCCCATTAGATGGTTTGGAGTTTTTGTTCCTCAAGCACTTCGACATGCACAATCTTCGTTCATGCAAGGTTAGTTGAAAGTGTAAATTAAAGACTTGTAGCCTAGATAGCGGAGTGGCCCGATTTGGAGATGTCTCGATTCTGAGACGACCGATTCTGTACGGTGCGCTGTCAGTGTTTCATTATTAAAATACAATTGTTTGTAAGAAGATGGAAGTTTTCTGAGTTCATATGGTAGGCCACAGTTGATGTAACATGATCAATCTGTTAAAGAAGAAGGTTCGAGCAAATGTCTCGAGCTCGCGAGATAAGACACCTATTTAAAGCAGATTTGTATTTTGACGGCGGCGCTGAAATTAAGAAAAAGATTAGTAGGTTTGTACCGGACCCAGGTTGTTTCTATGCAAAGATAAATTGTGCAAGCGAATTGATGGAGTGGCTATAGGTTCGCCTCAAGGCCCCACGCTTGCCAATTTTTTCTTAGCACACCTTGAAAACACTTTTTTTTGTAACTGGTTCCAAATTCTTTCTTTAGGCTACGTTATATGACGATATTTTTGCTATTTTTGACAGGGATAATTCTTGTTCACAGTTTTCTTAAGTAGGCTACTCAATGCGCAACATCATAACATAAATTTCAACGTAGAAAAAGCCACTCAGACTATTCCTTTTTAGGTCTAGAAATTAAGATAAATGGTAATGGGTTTGATACTTGGGTCTGACTCAAACCTGCTAGTAGGCTACTGGTATTTTTTTCACTTTCAGCGCCGTTTATAAATTTGGATTCCACTACGTCTCTGGTTGAGGAGTCTGATTTTAAAAACTTTTTAACAATATCATTTATGGGTAGGAAATTCAAACGTTTTGCCACAAATGTGTCCAGATTTATTGCTTTGAAGTTCAACGTCAAAATTTTTCTCGTTTGTAAAACATTTAAAGTTGGTTATTATTTTCAAGTCTAAATCTCCTTTCCGCCTATGTTCAAACGTCGTGTCTAAGTTCACTTGCTCTCAAACGCCCGTTCTACATAACTTACATTGGTATATCCAGTTGTCCACGTCACATTTGATCACGAGAATAGAAGTGATTTTAGCAAAAATAAAGCTATTAAAGATCATATTCGGAACTGTTGAAATTGTGCTCAAACAATAAATCTTCATTGGAGTTTTTCCAGATTGTTCGTAAGTGTTTGTCCGAGTTTGACACCAAGATTCACCGGTCACTAACTATCAAATTCTCTAACCCAAGGCACAACAATTGTTTGCAGGCGGATCTTCCTATCTTTTAACTTTCTTTATTGATTTGTCACATGTTGTGCTTCTGTTCATCTAGCCTAGCATAATATGTTTGGACATTTACTTTCTGAACAATTAGTTTTTCGTCTTTCAAATACTCGACCCGTTGTGCTGCGTAAGCTAGTTTTCATTTCATGTGAGCAAGATTAGTAGTTTGTTTAAATCAGACCATATTTTTGTTATACTGTATGTTGCTCAAGTGCTTCTTACATTATGTAATATTTTAGGGTTGATAAGGGCTATATGTGTAGCCGAAAATATTCGCATTATTTTGTTGGTTTGTTTTAATGTTAAACTATGTGGTGTTGCTCAACTATGTCTGTTTATTAATGTGGTGAGGTATTTATAGAGAGAAGGAAAAAAGAGCACAAAAAGTATCTTTTAACTCAACGTTGAGTAATTTCAAAACGAAGGAGATTTAGTGCGTAAGATAAACGAATTCCTTTTGACGGCATAAATCGGGTTGAAAACTGTCGATGAATATTGTTTCCAGTGCCGGAAGCAGTACTCATTGAAGCCCTATTCTGACGACAATCTCTCGAACCGAGCCACAAGAAAAGAACTGCAATTTCTGGCTATGAAAAACCTTCTTGCGATAGCCAAGTTTTGTACCACAAATCAACTCTAATCAGTCCTGTACTTTTTTATTGCAGCCATTCAAACTAGCTGTGGTATTTGTAGCTTACAATTGAAGTTGGATGAAACACGGTTGGAATACCTGGAAGCAAGAAAGCTGCAAGCGTTGAACGACAAAAAACTTTTGTGTGAAGAAAATCATGACGTTTCTAACTTGAAATGTGAAGATCCTGACAAGTGATAATAACGATCCATTAGTGCAGCGAAATGGCCAAAGGGCATCAAATATCGAAGAAGACAATGTTGAGATCATGTAAGGATAATATGAAAATACAGTACAGCTATAAAAACTTAAAACTCAATTGCTACAGCACAGGTGATTTCATTCACACATCAATGGTTGGCTGATTTTTTGTTGATGATCCGAATTATTCCTTTTCAATACCTAATGACTGAAACCACTAAGTTATGACAGAACGAAAATTTGTCCAAGTAAGTATCTCGCTCGTTTGTGCAACGTGCAACAGCTTTAATCCAGAAATAGATTGATTGCTTATGTGCCTGATCTGATACAGACGTTGGCGATCATGGTCTTCCAAACTTCTCTGTCATTTGCCATACGTATAAAATCGTTCGTTTTGACTGTTGTGTTTGTGGCCCATTGATTCAACCTATTTAAATAAGTTAATCTTTGTCGACCTCTGCTTCTTTTTTCCTGTATCATCCCCAATTCAGTTAATTTTTCCAAGTCTCCATGTCTGTGAATATGTCCTACAAATTGCATCTGGCGCCTTCTAACTATTCTTATTAATCTCCTTTCTGCTTTTGCCAATTTCATAACTTCGCCATTACTCTTCTTTTCAGTCCAAGATATCCTCAACATCATTCTGAGAAACCACATCTCAGCAGCCTCTAGTCTTTTCTTCATATCTGTACTTATTGTCCAGCACTCACATCCGTAGGTTAGAATTGATTCTACATATGCTTTTAAAACTTCAATTTTGGTCTTTGTTGTCATGTTGCGATGCCGTGAAATAAAAAGCCCAAAATGTCGATTCTAAACTCATGTTCAGAAAACGTTTCGAAAACTTATCTGTCTTCATCTTCAGTGCTATTAAATGAAAGCAAGGTTAAAAAGTGTGTACCGGGTGCGGACAAAGTCCTTGGACTAAAATTAAATTTTAATTTACTATGTCCTAGATTTAGTAAGTGTTTGATAGAGCATATTTATTGTATCAAACCTTATCTTTCAGAATGTGTCATCAGTTTATCATAATTTAGCTTTATTTTCAAGTACCGTATGAGTGATAAACGTGCAGCTATCATTGAGCTTCATCGAGCAGGCAAGACCAATTCAGAGATAATAAAGCTCCTTGAAGCACCAAAATTAACGGTTTATCACCCTGATAGCAGGTTTAAAGCTGATTTTTTTTGGTCATTTATCGGTCATTGACCAATTTTTTAGCAAAATGTCCGAAAAAATATAGTCAATTTGTCAAAATGTCCGAAAAAATATATGGTCAATTGACTATGACCGAAATAAATAAAATTGACCGAATTTTTTCAAGTCATTTCAGACAAATGACCGAAAAATCTCGGCGAAAAAAAACAGGTTTAAAGAACTGAACAGTGCCGAAGATCGCCCTCGAAGTGGGAGACCACGAACTTCTCGTACCCCAAAGGTCATTAATGCGGTTCGAGCCAGATTCCGTCGTAATCCCAAGAGATCCATGAGGAAAATGGCCCGCTAAATGGATGTGAATGAAAAGATGATCAGGAAGATCGTTAAAACCGATCTGAAGTTGTCCCCCATCAAAATGCAAACTTGCCAACACCTCACAAACCTCCAAAAAGAAAAGACACTTGCTTGAGCTAAAATTCTTCTGAACAAAATGAAGTCAGGTACGGACACAGGAGAGATCATTTTCTCAGATGAAAAATTGTTCAATGTCGAAGCAATGTGTAACCGACAAAATGATCGTATCCTTGCTAAGTTTTCTTCAGACACCTCTGACTCCATGAAAAAAGTTTTCAGGCGCCAGAAACCGTCTTTTGTCATGGTGTGGGCCGCTGTCTCTAAAACCTGGAAGTCTCCCCTCATTTTTGTTTCACAAGGCGCTAAAGTTAACACCAATTTGTACATTGAGACAATTTTGACTCCTGCCCTTGCAGCGGAATGGCCCGTTTTGGCGAGTCCGATTCGGCTAATCCGATTCGGCGAGTTCCCTATTCGGCAAGAGCCTTTTTCGGCGAGTGCCCTATTCGGCGAGTTTTTGAAATTTTATTTTTGAAAGGGAATTATCGGGTACCTTAGCCTAACTGTTTTCACATCGTTTTAACGTCGCTGAACGTGCAGAAAGGAATAAAAATAAAATGTTTGAACTATTAAATTAAAATTCGTCATGTCAGTTCGGTTGAGTTGTTTTTATTTCTGACCATCATATCAAAAACAATACACGTCAACATAGCAAAGGTAGAAGCGACAAAACGCGAACGTTAAAACGTGCTTGAATTCGTCATGTCAGTTCAGTTGTTTTTGAGGTAAAAGTGACAAAACGCGAACGTTAAAACGTGCTTGTGACCGAAGTAAGTTATTGAGTTGAAAGAAATTTGGCACGGTCGCAACACCTTCAGAAAAATTTAAGATGTGAAGGGAAAATAAAAAAAAGAAAATGTTACAAAAAAAAAATCATATTTATATCTATAAGTTAGTACCGGTACTTTTGAATAGTTAAAATGATTAGTTTGGATCAACAAATGTGTGGCCTACAGCTTGGATTGAAAGGAAATTATCGGGTACCGTAGCCTAGTTATCCCTACCAGCAAAAATTTGTTCCAAGAACCCAGTTAGCCTAACAGTTCATTTTTACATTGTAGTAACAGAATGAAAAAGCTAACCAAATGTGTGGCCTATCGTTTTAACGTCGCTAAACGTTGAAATTGTGTAGAAAAGAGAACTTTGATGACTAGGATACGTTGCAAGCCTTAAAGCAGCCGGTGGCCAACTGGCCATGGCCGCTAAGTAGTGCTTGAATGACCGCCTGTGCTACCTCCTCCGTCGGCCAAGTTTGGCCGCCGGTTTCTTCTAGCCAATTATTTAATTTCGCAATAGAATGATCGTGGATTAAATGTCGAAAATATGTAGTATCAAAGAGTGACGCAGAATTAGGTCAGCGCATCATAGTCACTACTGTTGTATTGACTATATCCAGCTGCGATCACCAGCGCTGTAAGTCTTGTTTGCAATTCCCGATGTTTATTTTAACGAAGTGTTAATCCGAAGTGCTAGTTTACATCGGCTGGCAATATTGTCGTTTTTATATCGATTCAATGTTGTCGGACATTGAATCGTTGTTAAAAAGGAGAACTTGGTTAGTTGACATCCGTGGGTAAAACACGTGTCTTCATTGTTGAGAACGCTGTGGGTTAGTGACTTCACACCCTCAATGGTGACATCATAACGGAATAAATGGTCAGGTTTTATGAAAGGCGGTATGGAGTTGAAACAATTTACTGATCTGCGAGCAGTTAAAACAATTTAGGGTCGTTAGATGGTCCCGCAGTACCGGATTACAATCCCGATAAAACATTTAATGCGTGGTACAATGATGATATTGCAGGACGTCGCCCAGACTTCAACAACGCTAAGTGATCATTTTAACATTGTTGCAAGTTTAATGCTATTTACTTGTGCTATCGTTATTGTATTTTGCCCTCCAAGCACGCAGATTTGGCCGCCGAGAAGGAGCTCTTGGTAGGCCACGATGGCTGCCGGAAAAAAACACGAGTTTTAAGGCCTGCGTTGAAACTGAAAAACATTCACAGAAGCCCTTCGATACGTTGCATTTTTAAGATAATGTATTCAGACGTTGAATCAATGTACAAATGAACTGTTAGGCTAAATGGGTTCTTGGAACAAATCGAAGGGCTTCTGTGAATGTTTCCCAGTTTCAACGTATCCTAGTCATTAAAGTTTTCTTTTCTACACGATTTCAACGTTTAGCGACGTTGAAACGATGTAAAAACGGCAATTTCTGCTGGTCGGGATAACTAGGCTACAGTACCCGATAATTTCCTTTCAATCCAAGCTGTAGGCCACACATTTGTTGATCCAAACTAATCATTTTAACTATTCAAAAGTACTAACTTATAGACATTAAACATGATTTTTTTTTTTTTAACATTTTCTTTTTTTTTATTTTCCCTTCATTTCTTAAATTTTTCTGAAGTTGTTGCAACCGTGCCAAATTTCTTTCAACTCAATAACTTACTTCGGTCACAAGCACGTTTTAACGTTCGCGTTTTGTCGCTTCTACCTTTTTCTACACCTTTGCTATGTTGACATGAATTGTTTTTGATATGATCAAAAATAAAAACAACTGAACTGACATAACGAATTCAAGCACGTTTTAACGTTCGCGTTTTGTCGCTTCTACCTTTGCTATGTTGACGTGTATTGTTTTTCATATAATGGTCAGAAATAAAAACAACTCAACTGAACAGACATAACGAATTTTAATTTAATAGTTCAAACATTTTATTTTTATTCCTTTCTGCACGATTTCAACGTTTAACGATGTAAAAACGGCGATTATAATTAGGCTACGGTACCCGATAATTCCCTTTCAAAAATAAAATTTCAAAAACTCGCCGAATAGGGCACTCGCCGAAAAAGGCTCTCGCCGAATAGCCTAGGGAACTCGCCGAATCGGACTCGCCGAATAGTAGCAGACCCCCTTGCAGAGGCTAAGAAACACTTCAAAAGGAAGCCATTCACATTCCAACAAGACGATGCACCAGAACAATTTTCCTCATTTCTGGAGCAAGGAAGTTTGGCCGCCTTCATCACCAGACCTGAATCCAATGGACTTTTGTGTTTGGTCCATTTTGGAGGCAGATGCCTGTGCTTCATCCCATGACTCAGTTGAGGCGTTGAAGTGCTCTCTCAAAAAGCATGGGGCAAAATACCCCAAGAAACCCTACGTAAAGCGGTAGGGAGTTTCAGAAGTAGACTTGAGCGTGTTATTCAGGCCAGAGGGTGACATATTGAATAAAACTTTGTACGACTGTTAGTTACCGTCTTAGCAATACACCGTTAAAATACTTTGCGATTTTATTCACTATTTACAGAAATACTACACTTTAAAGCAGTCCAAGGATTGGTCCGCACCCTGTGGTATCTACCTTGTTGGTTCTTTATTTTGTAATTAGATTGACCAGGCGTTCCAACAATTTTGCTCCTATGCAATCAATAGCTTTGTTTTCTAATGTTTGGAAAACTTTTTTAGAATATCCGACATACAAAGATTGTGTTTTTAACAGCAGTTTTGTGTCAAAAATAATTTATCAGTTATACGTTTTTGTATGGCCCGCACCTGTTGTTGCACAATGTGTTATTTTTGGCCTGCAGACACAGAAATTATACAAATTTAACGTATTTTATAAAAGTTGATGAGGTCCACAAAGCCAGGCGAAAAAAGTTTGTTAGGCCTACGTTGTGAAGAAGGAAGCGTTCTTCCTGGCTATCAGCACAAGGCTGAGCACTCACTTGCACAGCGAGCAGTTGCGATCCTGGTTTTTTTTTTCGCTGAGACTTTTCGGTCATTATTCCGAAATGACTTGAAAAAATTCGGTCATTTTTTATTTATTTCGGTCATTTTTAGTCATTTTCGGTCATATATAGTCATATATACCTTCATGGTCATTAGCCATGGCCAGGTATATACCTTCATGGCCATTCCAGTGTAAACACTGCACTGACGAGACCGGAAGGTCGAAACGGTGTGCACTGTCTGCAGTTATTGACGCTCTTGGCTTACGCCGATTGAGCACTTCACTGGGGGCATCTTGCTATGCATTGCGCAAAGCTCACTGCTTGCAGTTTGAGCACTTTGGCAAGGTTGGCAGTTGTACTATTTTAGGTTAGGAAAATGTCACATGGAGGTATACACCTTCATGGCCATTCCAGTGTAAACACTGCACTGACGAGACCGGAAGGTCAAAACGGTGTGCACTGTCTGCAGTTAGTCAATTGAGTATATATTTTTTCGGACATTAACCGAATTGACTATATTTGTTTCGGATATTTTGCTAAAAAGTCGGTCAATGACCGAAAAAAAACCCCAGGACTTGCGATTCGCTAACGATAATGGTGTAGCTTCGACGCTAGCCATCCAATCAACTATATGTTTTTTAGCAGCCGCTTGTAGCAAGAATTGACAGCGATAGATAGCCTGTGGGTGAAACAGGGTATCACTGTCAATTCTAGCGAAACACAAATTTGAACCAAAGATGCCATATTGGCGTTTTTATCCAAATAAAAAAGGATAGGTGACAATTCGTCAAACTAATTCTGCTCTTATTTGTAAAAACTTGGGTAGCTCTGAATTGTAATACATATGTTACAACGGTAATACAATATTGCTATATAATTATATATATACATCTTTGCGCATAACAAGATTTCCAGAGACTGTTGGCCCACAGCACTTCTAATTATCAAATTTGGCCCACTTGGGGATAAGTTTGGACATCCCTGCTTTAACCTGAGCCAATGACGCCATCAAACTTATGTAGAGCAATGATAAAGCTTTGGTAGAGAGTTTGCTTTCTTGAACCACAGAGAAATAAAACAAAGTAACTTCAGCGGGTTTAACATGATGTATTACATTACACAAATATAACATAATTAAAAATAAACTCTAACGTTTTCGACACGCACGCGTGTCCTCATTAGGAATTACATATCTGCAATAACATAAAATGAAAATTGTAAGGTCAATTTTACTTTGCACTGTCTGTAACTGTATACTAACGACACTCCAGACTGAAAAGCATAACTGAACGAGTGACACGGAAATGATTACAAGTAAATTATACGTTGGAAAACAAATCACATGAGGTGTAAACTACAGGCATTTGACAAACAATTAGAACACACACAAGAAGAACGATGAGCCACAAGCGAATAACTGCGCGGTTGAGAGACGGATTATTACGTTTGATTCTTAAGGCTTCCATGGTCTTAGTCTGAAATTCAGATTTGCCTCGTCATCTCTCGAGGCAAAGCTACAATGCAAAGTAAAATTGACCTTACAATTTTCATTTTATGTTATTGCAGATATGTACAGTAATTCCTGATGAGGACACACGTACGTGTCGAAAACGTTAGAGTTTATTTTTAATTATGTTATATTTGTGTAATGTGTATGTAATACATCATGTTAAACCCGCTGAAGTTACTTTGTTTTATTTCTTTATCTAGAGCAATTAGAAAGATAAAACTAAAAGCAATTGTTTGTACGGTAGACTACCTTGAAAGGGGTACTAGCATAAAATAAAGCAGGCTGTTAGCTTATATGGAACTACAGCGTAACCTTGGCTGTTTTATTCTATGTAAATTTAGTTAGCCTACAATACGAATTATTGCTAAGCATTAAAATTGGTGCTCAGGATTGCTTTGTCCTAGAATTCGATTGCGATTAGCTACGTCAAAAATCTTATTGATTGCACTATGTCGGTATGTCCAGTCATTTTTCACCAGCACATAATGGAATATCTTCGTGACAACTCAAACATTATTTTAACCTTGATGAAGGCAGATCAAAGTTGAAAAAGGTTTAGAACATTTATTGCTTTCTTGTTCTGAATGACTTTGGACGGTATGTTTTGCTCATTATGTCACTGAGGATTACTTCTTTATCTGGCATTTTTCCGTTTTAAAGTTTATTAAAACATGTGGGATTGTTCATGCTTTTCATTTGAGATCGATATCGTGATTGTTTTCGGAAATTAAGTATCGGTCCACGCCCACTGCAGTAGGCCCACTCCTATGGAATCTGCGTTTGTGTCACTTGCATATAAACCAATAATTCTCAATGTGGTCCATGTGGATTTTTAGTGGCTCACAGATTGGACTTCAATATATCAGTTGCAGACTGAACAAGTTTGTTAAAGATTGACTTTGAATTTTTGTGTCAGAAACATCAAACCAAGACATCGTCACTAGTTTTGTAAGTTGTGGCATTGATATAATTTAAAGTAATTTTTAAAAAAATCACACAACAATTTACGTAACATTCTATAATTTTTTTCTGCTATAATTTTTAGTGAATTGCAAGGATGTTTGTAGGCTATTAGAAAGCTGGCTTAAAGGGCCTTTGAAACCACTTTGCTTGAAGTCAAAGTTTGGTTTCGTTTTGAATCTTTATCCTCGGACTGACAAAGCCTTGATAGGTTATTCCTGGTACTTGTTCGCATGGGCTCCGTTAGAGGGGGGGCCGCGGGGGTGATTACCCCCCCACCAATCTGAGTGGGGGGGTAAATAATGCAAAATTACCCCCCCACTAATGTAGAGATAAAAATTTTATTTTTAATATATTTTTTACTTTTGTGTTTTATTTTCATGTTTTTATTTTGTTGCACAACTTGAGATTTTTGCTTGGAAACTCCGACCCGCAAGACAACGCCAAGTCATCTATCGACAATGCCAAACTATGAATCCTGTCAAAACTAAATGCATCACAATGCGATATGTGTGATGTCATAGTTTCTCACTGCTGCAAACTGTTTAATTTCGCTTTTACCACTCACGAACAAAACCCACTGCAGTTGCACTGTTTCAATGTCTTTATATTTTCGCTTGTTGTAAAAGTTAATGCATTTTAGCTTTTATTTTATTATTTTCTGAATTGAATGTAGGCCTAGACCAGGGCTACTCAACTAATGCTAACAGAGGTCCAGTTTGACAAGCTGAATGTTTTTAGCGGTCCGATCAACTATGGTCCGATGAGTAAGTTATTTCACACGCAAATCACGAAAGATAAACTATCTGTAGTTCTGTACCAAACCACTTTCTTAGGTAAAATGTAACTCGACTTGGATTTCTGGGAAAGTGTTGGGGAATCTGGGGGACGAATCCCCCCCCAGCAACTAGAATAATCACAATCTTCCCAGTAGAAATATGTTTAAATAAGCCATTAAACGTGGCAATGAGGTTATTTTCCCAAAAGTTCAAGGTCCACCATCAACATCCAAAAGGTCCGAATTCGGACCACGGTCCGCCAGTTGAGTAGCCCTGGCCTAGATCCTTGATGCTGAAACTTTTTCTCTCACTGGTTATGGCACAGGATATCGTGTTGTATTCATGCGATTGTAAACTAGGTGATAGAAAGCTTTGGCCTTAACGCTTTTGATCTTTTAAATCTAACCATTTAGCGTCTGAAGTGCAAAACTTGGAGGACTTGAGCCAAGGAAGAATACAGAAAGGAATTTTTGAGTAGCCTACGTCCCCTCTTCCACTCAAAATTGTCTAAAAATCTCATAAAATGTGGCAAATGTTAAAGAGCTTTTGTTCGCGATTTTAGATTCGTTGAAATTATTTTTCGATTTTGAAATGTGCTGGAAGGCAAAAATTTTGCGCCTTCGGCGCAAAACATGCGGCCTAAGACCCTGTAAAACTGTAGCTTTCAGTAATGCGAAGGAAGGTCTGGGAGGCTACCTCTCAGAAGTATATGTGATGCGATAATCCAATAATCACACATCCACGCTCCGTGACTTCATACCCGACGCCGATCCCCGTCCACCAGGGATGTCCCTCGCAAGGCTTGCGTGGGTCAGGCTAAACCGCCTGCGAACTGGCGTCGGCCGCTTTCGTTCGGACATGCACAAGTGGGGCCTGGCTCCTTCATCAGAATGCGAGTGTGGTGCACGGAACAGACCGCAAACCATGTCATCCACCACTGCCTAACCCACCGGCCTCCACACGGTGCGCATGGTCTGAGGGTCCTGGACGACGAGACTGCTGAGTGGCTGAAGATTTCCTGCCCTCCAATCTAGCCTGGAAAGATCGCTCATACGCCATCATCATCCAATAAGCCCTCTGTCGATGTAAAAACATCGTTCCCGGCCCTGGTTAAATTACCCCCCCACTCTCAGGAAGTGTCCGGAGCCCCTGCTTGGTCGCATACTTGTAGAGGCTCTTGACGTAGGGCCGGTTACCGAGATTGGCAGAGTGAAGTTTTCCGATTGTTGAAGTCTTGTTGCCGAGAAATTATTCCGTTCATTAGGTGCCGCTGAATGGAGAGCTGTCCTGAAAGTGCGTTGCTCAAACGCACACCCCGAGAGTCGAACCAGCGCCGCGTGATCTTGAGCCCGGCGCGTAACCACTGAGCTAACAGGGCGGAGAGCAAAGTCGCAATAAGCAGATAACTAAAAGATACTGTAGTTATAAGTTATTGGTTGAAATACAATGTAAGCAATATTTTAAACATAAAGGGCTTCTTGTAGCATCAAATCAGTCTAAACTGGTAGAATAGATCAAATATGGTCCAATGTGCAAACAGACAATGAAACTCTGTGGAATTCTAAGTTCCGCAATCAGGGATTCATAGTAGGCCTACTGTATATGAATCCCTGACCGCAATGCAATCTCGGACCACTTCCCAGTTATGCATTGTAAGCTACAAATATTGGAAAACCCTTAATAGTGTAGTCATATTAGGGTTTGACCCGGAAAAAATTCGTAACTTAACAAATTTGGTATGAAAAGAAGCGAAATTTTATGTAGATCATCATATCCAAAATCCTCTTCAATCGGCTTTGAGCAAATGGAATGGGGGGCATTTGAAATTTGCGTCTAGCGCCCCCTAACGGAAATGAACTATAATCATCTTTTCTAATACTTCCATACTGATTTCTGATTTGTTTTTTCAAATATCGCAATCTGTAGCTTTGTGAGAACATTTTGGTAAAAAATTCTGGATGTGACGTCATGATGACGTCACAAGAATAATTGGAATATCGTAATTACTCTTCAATACTAGGGGATGAATGGAATGCAAGAATACTCCCAGTAAAGCCACTTTTTCTTTTCGTTTTTTACTTTGTTGAATACAATAAGTTTAATGGGGAGTGATGGGCTACTTAAAACACATGTTGCGCCATCTAGTGCAGAAAATGTAAATGTTGACAATCGAGAATTTCCAGTGAATGCAATCGTTAGTTTGTGCAATGTGCATATTGTTTTGTGTTCACTTACTTGAGTAAACCTTTCAGAGCATTTAGAAAATCAATGAAAAATTTTAATACTTGCAGTAGCAATGGCGTCACAATGCACTGGTTAAAAGGAATGTTTTATGGACGATCACGAATATCACTGTTATAGGGTAAATAGTAAAATTCAATATCAATCTTTACAAATATTATGAACAATAATCTACATGTCAAACCAAACATATCATATCAGTAGAAGGCGTTTGAAATTAAGTAAAATTGTTTCAAAAGTTTTGTTATCATGATTTTTTTTCCTGACTTGTAAATCGCTTTTTTTTGCAACCAACACTTCAAAAAAGCTAGATTTTGAATAATTTTGACCAAATTTGAATCTGATATTTATTTTTCAACATCAAATATGTTTCTATCCGCTTCCTCGTCACTTCCAACGCTGTCTTCGTCTGATGAAACTTCGTCTTTGTCATATTTTTCACAATCCACTCCATTGCAATTACCACACGCAGAAACACATGGTAGCCCGTGCCGCCTGCAGCTACAAACGTTGGTACTGCAAGGACTTTTCTTAGTGACGTTACAGTTACATCGTACAAAGCGAAGAATGTTATCAGGAGCCGCACTTAAATCTGTCAGAATAGGATCGTAACTCCCATTGGATAATTTCCAGCCCCCATCGAGCGGATTTAGTTCAACGCTCATCAGTGTTTTCCATTCAATCACCTGCAGATGGATTCGAAGAAAATGATACTTTGCAGCATTTTTGGTTGGAGCGAGAGACTGTGGCTTGATTGTCGTTTTAGATGTTGCTGCTGCCTTCATAAACTGATGGTAGCGCAAATCTTCCATCGCCCAGTTTTCTTTCCCACCATAGCTAAAAAGATAAAAATTGTATATTAAAACTGAACACACTTCTTAAACTTTTATTGATGATTTGGTGGTAGGAACTTGACATTATCGTTATAATACTAATGTAACTTTTTAAGTTACCTGAACATTAACAATTTAAGTTCTTTTTGTTCTACTTCCTCTGCAGTGGCTGTTTCGTCTTCGAATACTTTAGCAGTTTCTTGGAACACCTCCCTTGTCCCAAACTTCTTCAGGGTACCGTACTAGTTTTTCCTGACATAAAAGATTATAGATATAAGTAGCCTGTGCATAGCTTAACCGAAAAATAAGTAAAGAACGAAGGCAATTCCGAATATGTTCATCGTGTACAATTATAATAAAAAGAATACGATAAGGCTTATCTAAATACAATATTTCGTAAAGTAACATTTACATCATTCAAGCAAGTAAAACCATGTTTATCATGAAAGTTCCTAGTTGCCAAAAACAAATTGTAGGTTACCTTGTCCAAACAATGCACACGTAGCATCGCAACCTGACCAAGCATGGATGAACAAAATATGACTTGTAATGACATCTCCAGTTGATTTGACCAAATCTTCAATTTTCCAGATTTCTTTGTCACCTTTGTTGCTAGCATCAGAAAGCATGTAGAGATGCATACCATTTTTCTAGCGAAACATCAACAACGCTAGAATATCAGTGTCAGCCGCTACTACAACCACATCTTTGTTGTTATCTTCTGCATACTCTAATGCTGCTGAAACGATTTGAGTGTCCGCATCTCCCAAACTGTTTCGAACATCATGACCTTCTCTTCGCAGCTCGTCTGATAGGAAAGATATGAACTGTGATTTATTCTGCTCGTTCTTCAAAAATACTTCTTGGTTGAATGTTGGGATCATTTCTAAGTTATCCAAACTTACAAAGGCACTCATTTTCCTTGTTCTTCGTTTGTGTTCATGATCTTTTACGTAGGGACCATGGAAAAAATTAGTAAAAACAGGAAAAACTAGTACGGTACCCTGAAGAAGTTTGGGACAAGGGAGGTGTTCCAAGAAACTGCTAAAGTATTCGAAGACGAAACAGCCACTGCAGAGGAAGTAGAACAAAAAGAACCTAAATTGTTAATGTTCAGGTAACTTAAAAAGTTACATTAGTATTATAACGATAATGTCAAGTTCCTACCACCAAATCATCAATAAAAGTTTAAGAAGTGTGTTCAGTTTTAATATACAATTTTTATCTTTTTAGCTATGGTGGGAAAGAAAACTGGGCGATGGAAGATTTGCGCTACCATCAGTTTATGAAGGCAGCAGCAACATCTAAAACGACAATCAAGCCACAGTCTCTCGCTCCAACCAAAAATGCTGCAAAGTATCATTTTCTTCGAATCCATCTGCAGGTGATTGAATGGAAAACACTGATGAGCGTTGAACTAATTCCGCTCGATGGGGGCTGGAAATTATCCAATGGGAGTTACGATCCTATTCTGACAGATTTGAGTGCGGCTCCTGATAACATTCTTCGCTTTGTACGATGTAACTGTAACGTCACTAAGAAAAGTCCTTGCAGTCAGTAGCGTATTTAGGGGGGAGGATAAGGGGCGATGGCCTCCCCCTAATGATCAGATAAAATTTTGTTTTAAAAAAAAAAAAAAATTTTGCAAAGAAAAAAGTTCTAGGCTAGCGCAAGACATAATTGCTTGAATGATTCACCCTAGCGCGGGGGGTATACTTTTTGCAATGTATTTTTCAATAATATTCTGAGTTTCCAAATCAAGTTCTAGTTTAATCGTGATTACAGTAAGTTGAAAATATTTAATTAAGCAAGCAATCACTAGTAGCCTATAGGCTACACTGCATATAGAGTGGCGGCTCGTCTAACGGTGCTGTGGTGCTGCAGCATCACAAAATTTTCTAAATATTATTCTTCTAGGTTACTAAGCCTCTTTCTAAGCTCCTACAAGGACCTACACATACGTTGAATTCTGCAATGATGAATGTTAGAAGTTGCGCAACTGTGTTGCAAGACCTAAGGGGCGATAATAGGCTTTTTCACCAACGTTTTAGCAAAGGCTTGCTCAGTTTTTGGCGAAGAAATTCGAATGCCCCGGAGAGAATCTTAACCACAACATCGACCTAAAATTCCAGCTGAAACTGCGGAGGTCTATTTCAAACGAACAGTTTTTCTTCCTTTTCTCGACAATTGCATGGCACAAATTCACAAGAGATTCAATGAGCACTGCTCGCTAGTTTTTAAAGTCAGCACATTTCTGCCTTAATTGATTCATGAATATATGGACTGCCTGATCGACGAGATTTTCGACTTCTACCATGAAATGTTGGATGTTGAACCAAGCAATTACTTTGCAGCTACTGTTGAATTGCAAAGATGGAGAGCGAATTGGCTTGCAGTTTCTGCGGATAAACGACCTGCGACTCTTGTGGATGCGTGTCAACTTCCTGAACAACTCCGCACTTATCCGATCAACCATAAATTAGGCTACTTCGAATCTTTGCTACGCTTCCAGTTACAACTGCCTCCAATGAGCGATGTTTCAGTTCACTAATTTGAAAAATCAGGCTACCTGAAAAATTATTACCGCACGACCATGACCGAGCCACGTTTGGATGGTCTAGCTCAGATGTATTTAAGCAAGGATATTGTACTCGAGTATGATGCAGTCATTGATATATTTGCCAAGCACAGCCATCGCACTAAACTGTGAATTGTCATAGTGAATCGCCGAGAATGTTCAAAAGGTATTTGAGGTTGGAAAGACTAACTTATTGTTTATATTCTGAAGTGTTTGATATCTTTTGTTGGTTCATTAATTGGAACAGTAACTTACTTCTCTGGATTCGCTCTTAATTTTGGACCCCTCCCCTTATCTGACGGTATTCTGACTGTTTCAGCTAACCCCATCCCTCCGTTCTGACGCATTATATGACATTTTGGTATACCCCATTCTTTTTAAAGGGTCAAACAAGTCTAATTTTAACCCAAGTAGAAAACATTTGAACCAATCAACAGCCCTTTTCACCAAATTTGAGCTTTCTGTGTATACTACCGTTGAGACTACCCGGTGTGTACTACCTCCAGACCCCCATTGGCCTCCACCGCCGAGTCAGCCGCTACGCGGCTGACTGACAAAATGTCTTGGCCCCCCCCTAACAAACTTTCTAAATACGCCACTGCTTGCAGTACCAACGTTTGCAGCTGCAGGTGGCACGGGCTACCATGTGTTTCTGCGTGTGGTAATTGCAATGGAGTGGATTGTGAAAATTATGACAAAGGCGAAGTTTCATCAGACGAAGACAGCGTTGGAAGTGACGAGGAAGCGGATAGAAACATACTTGATTTTGAAAAATAAATATCAGATTCAAATTTGGTCAAAATTATTCAAAATCTAGCTTTTTTGAAGTGTTGGTTGCAAAAAAAAAGCGATTTACGTCAAGTCAGGAAAAAAAATCATGAAAACAAAACTTTTGAAACAATTTTACTTAATTTCAAACGCCTTCTACTGATATGATATGTTTGGCTGCAAAGATTGATATTGAATTTTACTATTTACCCTATAACAGTGATATTCGTGATCGTCCATAAAACATTCCTTTTAACCAGTGCATTATGACGCCATTGCTACTGCGAGTATTAAAATTTTTCATTGATTTTCTAAATGCTCTGAAAGGTTTACTCAAGTAAGTGAACACAAAACAATATGCACATTGCACAAACCAACGATTGCATGCACTGGAAATTCTCGATTGTCAACATTTACATTTTCTGCACTAGATGGCGCAACATGTGTTTTAAGTAGCCCATCACTCCCCATTAAACTTATTGTATTCAACAAAGTAAAAAACGAAAAGAAAAAGTGGCTTTACTGGGAGTATTCTTGCATTCCATTCATCCCCTAGTATTGAAGAGTAATTACGATATTCCAATTATTCTTGTGACGTCATCATGACGTCACATCCAGAATTTTTTACCAAAATGTTCTCACAAAGCTACAGATTGCGATATTTGAAAAAACAAATCAGAAATCAGTATGGAAGTATTAGAAAAGATGATTATAGTTCATTTCCGTTAGGGGGCGCTAGACGCAAATTTCAAATGCCCCCCATTCCATTTGCTCAAAGCCGATTGAAGAGGATTTTGGATATGATAATCTACATAAAATTTCGCTTCTTTTGATACCAAATCTGTTAAGTTACGAATTTTTTCCGGGTTGGCCCTTTTTTTGAGCTTAGATGACTACACTATAATTACGTGTCATCAATACCGTAGGCCTACCATCTTTTTCTTGTTATAACTTAAACTTCACCAACTTGTACCAATTCTCAGCAATTTACTTTATACAATAAAATTATTAAACTTTTGCAAATTGAATGAATATGTCTTTATGCACTTGAAAAGTTTCAAGTTTATAGGCTACCTTATCTACAAAACTGGCAATCGTCGTTCAAACGTAGCCGCTCGGCGACACTTTTTTCCAATGCATTGGAAAGGCGACTCGATCCTTATTCAGTATACGCCACACCCTGTTTGCTGTGATCGATATATAGTGCTTCTACTAAACTTGCTGTAGTTTTCTCGTTTCTGCTCGGACTTTAACAATTTTGCCTTCGTTGGAAAGTAAGATTATATAATAATATCTACCCGAATCAATTAAATGCAAGCACAAAGTAAGTAGCCTACTAGATTTATCTTGTGATAACTTAAACTTCACCAATTTGTACCGATTCTCAGCAATTTAATTTTTACAATAAAATCATTAATCCTTTACAAATTGAAAGAGTATGTCTTGCTTTATTAACCTGAAAAGTTTCAGGTTTATATCTCTTCTCAGAGTTGCCAGATTGGGCTACTTATCGCGAATTGGGCTACTTTTAATTCGCTTCGCGACTTGAATTTGAAGGTTTGCGATTTTTTGAAATTTGCGACTTTTTGGGCTACTTTTTACTTCCCAATGCCTAACAAAGATGAAAGTGGAAAGAATCACAGAATAATCGACTTGCACCACATCTCTCAATTTGGAGCGTTTTTACGTTTTTTCTCTTCTCTCTTTTTTGGTAAAAATGCCGTGATGTCCCCTTCCACGTGACCACGTGTAGGCCTACTGTTCCTAGCCAATGAGCGAGTAGCGTCTTGCTGAGTTTTACACAGCAGTTGGCCTTGGCCTACTGTACAGTGCTTCCACTTTGAAGGATTTTATCCCAAAAAAGGGATTTTTTAACGTTTCGAAGGATAAAAAAGGGAAATGAAGATCGGAAGGATTTTTTAAGGATTTTTAACAATTTTACAAGGAAATTTTGTCTTAAAAAGGGAATTGTTGTTTTTAGCAATGTTAAAGAAAATATTATTAATATTTCCTTTCAAAAGTTCTAAAAACGACAGGAATACCCATGATCAGCTGGTTTCCATCGTCACTCACCATCCGAAACCCCTTTCACTTTCTTTCCCATTTTCGGCTTTCCGTCGCTTGATTTCTATTCTCGCTATTTTGGGAATTGGACGTGAGTGCAGTGAGTGAGTTAGTTCTCAATTCTTTTAGTTAAAATTAGGTAATCCGTTGATTTACGGTTGAACTTGAGTAGCAATGACAAAGTTTACTGAGCTTCGACGTACAGTTGGGAACCGTGTTATTGTAAAATATGTGCTGCTTTTGTGTAGCTTATAGGCTACTGTTCTAATAAAACAACGTTGCTTCGAGATACCGTTGCTACTGAAAAAATCAAGCTAACCTTTGTAATTTATTCAGCAACTTTATGGTATTAGATTGGGTTTGTCAACTAAATCAGCCATGCTAGTGCCTGCAAGGTTTTGTTTTTTGTAGCGATTTGGATACTGTACCACTTCTTCAATTCACTTGTTTTCTGTTCTTTCAGGTTAAAACGTATCTTACCCAGCAAACATTGTACTTCGGCCCAACGTAGTGTGACAGTTGGTAAAATAATGCTCCTCCGTTGGCACTACGTTGTGGCCGAAGTTGACCCAACGTATCTTGCACCATTCGTCGCAGTTGGGACAACTTCTTTAAAATATTTGGGCCAACGTTATCCCAACTCTGCACCCAACGTAGTTAATCGTTGGTACCCTACGATGGCCCAACGTATTTTGCACCATTCGTCGCAGTTGGGACAACTTCTTTAAAATATTTGGGCCAACGTTATCCCAACTCTACACCCAACGTAGTTAATCGTTGGTACCCTACGATGGCCCAACGTATTTTGCACCATTCGTCGCAGTTGGGACAACTTCTTTAAAATATTTGGGCCAACGTTATCCCAACTCTACACCCAACGTAGTTGATCGTTGGTACCCTACGATGGCCCAACGTATTTTGCACCATTCGTCGCAGTTGAGCCGACTTATTTTAAAATCTTTGGGCCTACGTAATCCCAACTCTACTGCCAACGTAGTTCATCGTTGGTACCTACGCTGGCCAAACGCACTTTGCACCTTTCGTCGCAGTTGGCCATACATATTTTGAACTAATCGTTGTAGTTGAGCAACGTTGGTTAAACTTAACCTGCAATTTAAAGTTGACACTGTCCTGATGATCCATATGCCAATACGATGATCATCTTCTTATACTGAGCAAATTTAAGTCAATGATGTAAACAAACGTAAAGTTGTTGAAAAATACATTTATTCGAATGGTAAAATGCACCACCCATGCACAATTCACAGCTACGACAAGACATGCACAAAAGTCTAAAAACACAGTGGACTGAGGTACTTCATGCCTCATCAGAAGACTGCGCCTGGATGTAACAACGTGATCTGTGGCGGCCTCAAACGCAAGTACCTATAAAACAATATGCAACATATGTAAAGAAAATATACTGTACAGTGCAAATTAGATCGTGTTTACAGCACCGCGAAAGAACAGACTCTAATTGCTACATATCTCATGGATATGTGTATGCAACACCCGGTTATTTTACAATAACAAGCATTTTTTTAATACATCCTAACATTCCTCAGTATGTTTTAATTCTGTAATTCGTAGCCTATACGATGGGGTGGGGAATGGGTATACTGTTATGTTCTATTAACCTCTAACATTAATGCACATTCGTTAATCGTGTTAATGTAGTTTGCCTTCTCTAACCAGTGCAAATTATTATTGTTATCGTTTGATAAATCTTCGAAGTCAAGTCTTAAAATGTGTGTATATTTCTTGAAGTTCTGCTCCAGCAATAAACTAATCGCTGGTTAAGTAAATAAAAATGCTTTTATTGCCCTTATTGAGAGAATAGTAACGATTTGTCAGTGACGGAGAGAACAAATGAACATACCCGCAGTACTTTTTTAGCAAGACGTTTAAGCCGGCCCCCATCGCGGTCTTCCCACGTCAGTTTGTGGTCGAGTTCTTGTAGAGTGCATGATTTCGTATTGCTCTGGACAACATCTATAAGTAAAGCAGTTTTGTAAACAAATAATGTTACATCGATTTTTATTTTGACACAATCATCTACAGCAGTGGCCAGCGGCTCTTAACCTGTGTGTAATTACTCAATCTGGGGAGGTTTGAGGTCTTCCAGAGGGCAATGAGCAGGACAGTGCAAATTATTACCAATTTTTAATCAAACTTAAATCATTGTTGGGTTTGGCTATTCTATTCAATTGATTGCCAAAGACTAATAAAATTGGTACGAATGGAATTAATTTTATGCTGCTGTTTGGAAGTCTTCACGAGAAGATGCAGAACAGTGTGTTCTTGTCGAAGGTTGCTTATTTGTGCGACTTTTTCTCTGACATAAACGCCTTGAACTGCTTGCAGGGCAAATGGACAAGGTTATGGGATTTAATAGACAAATAATAGATTTAAGATGCCCATTGCCCACCATGCTTAAGTGGGGTAACGGGTCAGAAAAGGTTAAGAACGTTGCTCTACAGTCTGTTTCACGTGCGTGGCACGAACATCAGGAGAGCTGTAATGAAAATAAAAGCGAGGACATCACCATAAACATAGCCGCCGAACCCGGGAAGGTCGGCCTTCCGGAGCTTTTCGCAGAGAAGGCCACCCTTCCCTGCGAAATCGGCCAGATCAATTTTCTAATCTCATCTTTTTTATTGCACACGAGTAAACAGCAGGTGTTTTTCAACTGGATCTAGACTGAGGCATTAATCAGGGATAGTAAACAGCAAATTGACAAAAAGGATTACGAAAAAGGTAAACTTCAGATGCTGTAAAACTTATATCCAAGGTTGTTATTTCATTGAAAATTAATCATGAACAGTAAGTATTCTTTCTGGAGACAATATCATACCAACAAAAGGTGAATACAAAACTTAAACAAACTACTTACCTTAACCATGTTCTTTAAGTTTTGCATGGAATCAAAAGAAAACTTTTTCTCTCCACTTAATTTATTTTTCCCCTTCCCTGTCCGCGAGACGTAACTTGCGACTTCGTTTAACAGCACCTGAGGCATCAATCGATTAACCGTGTCGTATAGGCTTCTTCCTCCTATACGACACAGTGTTTGAACTGCAATAGAACAGATGGATGTTGAAATGCATAAGCCGAGATTGTTAAAACAGCCCCATCAAACAGTCGTGGTGCGTACCAGGCTACCAGCGTACAATAGCATGAATTTTTTTGTATATTGGTGTGTACCATGTGATTATGTGTGATGAATTGTGCAATAAGCCTGTTGAGGCAGACATTAAATGGTTTAGAATTTATTCATTCAAGTTTAAACTCATTTTAGGCTAAATAGAAAAACTAACTCCCCACACATACAACTCATGTATTACCAAAAATGTGGGTAACTTTAGATAGGTAATGCGCAGTAAGAACTAAGAACATATCGTGTTCACTAACCACAATCTGATAGGTCTCCTCATTCTCCAGCATGCTGTTTACGGTTTTTAATTCCGCTATGGTTGTAGCAGGAAGAGTGACGTTCATTTGACGTTGCTCTGTCAGAATTGTTTGAAGATAAGTGAACACTTTTCCTTCTGTAAGCAAACGTAAATCCTGGTACAGTGAGCATCTGTATACTTAATATCTACTAGTAGTTGGGCTTAGATTTGTGCTTGTAACCCAATATTGATAACCTTAACCACAATGTCTGGTTGGCTAAAGCTTGCTTTCCAATAAAAAGCACTGTTCTTACTTTTGCAATACAACCGCTGTGAGGACAATCATGGGTTCCACTCCGATACCAAGTTTGGTCAGTTACTCGGGAGATGACAATAGGAGGGGAGACTAGATCCGGGTGAGAATCTTTTTCAAGGTGCCACACATGACGATTAGGATATATATTTAAAATGGACAAAAACACTTTAAAGTTTTCAGAAAAGAGGACAGAAAAACTAGCGACAATCAACAAACAAGGAAGAAATTTTTACAGAAGCAGATAATTCGTTATATTCGATTTATCCGGGTCAGCCGTTTTCTTCAGGACTGCAGACTGTGGGGGGAAAAGCACTTTGTTTTTTAGGAGGGCAATGAAACAATGCAACAACGTAATCTGTACTAAGTGTACTAATCTGATTATGGTCTAACTTGTGTCGTATCGTAAAACCCTATAGGAAGTATTACAACAGTTAATCGCTGTTTCATGTTAACAATTATGTCAAACATTAGATAGACATACCTGTGTTTTCTCTTTTCGTGCAAAACACCTTTGGATGAAGATTGTGATTCATTGTCATCTGTTGATGACAATTCAACATCACTTCGTAATGTGTATTCTTTACACCATCTTTCAGCCCTTCGCAAGTCATCTAATATGTATATATATATCAAAATATATGTTAAAGCTTTCATAGATAAAACTAAGTCTCATTATAAGTACTAAGTTCAGGTGTCGTGAGTGGTCAGTAAAGCCCATCGCCGCATGCTTTGTATCCGGGCCGCACAGCTACTCGAGTAAAATTACTGCATCAGTAGCGAGTCACTGGCAGCACAATGTGTGAAACTTACCCTTACTTCATTCTAACACAACACAGCTAGCAAGAATAAAGTACCAATTTATCATCTTGGTGTGACTCAGGCCGAACTTGAACCCGATACCTACAAACAGAGGGTGCACATTAGAGTGGTTCAAAAAAATACAATTTTCTCGGAATCTTCCTCCACAAGGCTTGAAATGTGCCATTTCCCCATAGAAGTGCCCTTGCAAAAAATTAGACTGATTGGAAGTCGTTTAAAGGTCAATCAGATTTTCACTTTTTTACCACATTCTGCCTATGTCAAACCCTATCGCACACAGGCCGATATTGTGTACAAGAATCACAGAGGGGGAAATGCCCGCTATCACCTTGAAAACCACAGCAGAGAATGAGCTAGACTTCTATATGATGCAGAATTAAACTTAGTGTGTACGTAAACAGATTTATTAACTTAACACCCAACAAAGCAAAAATCTTATTTCCATACTAAACTATCGGCAATTCAGCATCTACCATTATTATTGAAAAACACTCGAAACCGGCAGTAGTCTCATCAGTCATCACTTCAATCATTTTCATGAGACTCAGAAACAGTACCAGTACCTACTGCAGTTAGTCAGCATCCACAGGAAAAGGCTTCCGGTGTCAACCAAAGCAACCCTTAATCTCAACAAAGCCTGAAATGAGACTGTGACGAAAACAGTGGCCGAATGTCATATCTGATTTAACACCACAGTCCTTAATGCTAACATTGTATTTTAATTCATTTATCGTGATATGGATGTCTCTTTGTGATAAAAGGAAAATTGTATTATGTTTAAACTTATTTAACCTATCAAAATAATTGAAGTGATGACTGATGAGACTACTGCCGGTTTCGAGTGTTTTTCAATAAAAATGGTAGATGCCGATAGTTTAGTATGAAAATAAGATTTTTGCTTTGTTGGGTGTTAAGTTAATAAATCTGTTTACATACACACGAAGTTTAATTCTGCATCATATAGAAGTCTAGCTCATTCTCTGCTGTGGTTTTCAAAACAATGGGGGGCATTTCCCTCTCTGTAAGTCTTGCACGCAATATCGGCCTGTGTGCGATAGGGTTTGACATAGGCAGAATGTTGTAAAAAAGTGAAAATCTGATTGACCTTTAAACGACTTCCAATCAGTCTAATTTTTTGCAAGGGCACTTCTATGGGGAAATGGCACATTTTAAGCCTTGTGGAGAAAGATTCTGAGAAAATTGTATTTTTTTGAACCACTCTAGTGCACATGCTAACCACTAGGCCAGACAATCGGTATAAAAATGCAGATAATTCAACTGAACAGCAGTGGACACTGGAGAATGTGCAAAATAATGGTAAATCAAGCATTTTAACACAATTTGCTATTTTTTAGAAAGCATCAGAACATAGAGTTCGAAAATTAAACTTCAGTGATATAACATGTACCGGTAATATATTGAGATGTAGCCCACCTGTTTCATAAAGAATAGTTACATTGTATTCTGCTCAATCACTTTTAAGGGTGGCCATTGATTCCAACAAACCTTTGTAGCGCAATTTCGATGCACAAGGTGGCCATTTTGACAAATGTTTTTTATGGTTTGACCAAAGTGAACATATTACTTCCACAGGCATGTTCCGCTCTTTACAAAATTGCACAACTTGGTACCGGTACATTGCATTAGTAATTATATAACTAACACCTACAGAAAGTTCTGATATAAACTGAAACACAATATGATTAGTCCAGTCGTTGAAGGTTTTACCTTGACTTAATTGGTGTAAAGCTGAAATTTTGCACATTGGTTCTTTTCATTGTGTACAATGACCAAAAAAAAATCCCCGTGAAAATCTTTTGGTGAAAAAAAGTTATCCGCTATTTTCGAAATTCCGCCATTTTTTTCAAAATGGCGGATGTACAAATACTGAGAAATTTTAATTTTTATGAAATTATTGTTAGTGTTGGTGCTCATTTAAAAGTAAATTTCATACTGCAATTATTTCACATTGACAAAGTTTTGGTCCACCGTGATTGCCGGAGGAAGTTTACGGATACACGGAAAAGGGTTCAGGGAAAATGCCTGCAAAGAAATTATGATCTGTGACAAGGAAATTCAAGCTTCTGAAGCCTCCAGTATACTGCGTCAAAAGGGTGCTGATGGGATTAATGCTGCCAGTACTAATAGAGGGGACAACACTGTTGCGACAGCTGGTCGATAAGTAGGCCTACACATAGACTGTCGTAGGCCTAAACGTTACACCAACCCAATCGATATACAGCTTAAGAAGAACAGAGAGGAAAGTGGATCCTGCGTCACGAGGAAACGAAGTGGTCGAATTCTTGATGACAATTTCGGCAGTAAGACTCATTGTTTGTTTTGTGGGACTCGAGTTCTCACGGACAGACCTGGCTTTAGTTTTGTTAAAACAGATGTTTTTGCAAGGACTATATTAGAGTGTTGTGAGAGACGTTCTGACGATTGATCATTTGCCACGAAAGGTCGTATTGAATGTTACGGTGGCGATTTGCATGCTGCACTGTTTATACCATCATTCTTGTAGTGTTAATTTTATATATGGATTTAACGTAACCTTGTAATGCGGCAGAGTATTGAGGCAAAACGTCGAAAATCTGGGCGACCGAAGGATAAGGAACAGGACCAGGAATCTCTAAAGATGTATTCACATCTTGAACAGAATGATGAAGAACAGTTAACGATATCAGACCTCAGATCTAAAATGAAGGAGTTTTTAGCAAATGATGATTGCCTTCCTTCAGAATCAAAATATTTGAAGACACAATCGATGAATCTATTTATATAACTGAAGGTCAGGGCTTCCATGACATTGTCACTATGAGAGAGAAGACATCCGAATTTCTCCGATCTCATTGCCTAAAAACAAGGCATGAGGATCTTCTTCTTCTTGCTTATGAGGCAGCAATTCAGGCAACATATTCCAATTGTTGTAACCAGAGTAATGTCGTCATATCAGGGTCTATGAGATCCACATGTTCTGCAGATCGAAACACTGGACAGTGATTAATGATGTGCTGTGCTGTGCAGTTTGACAGTCACCACAAACACAGGCTGGCGAGTCACACTATCCCCAGGTAAACATATTGTGCTTGAAGCGACCAACACCAGTACGGAGGGGATTCAGAGTCACCCATTCTTTTCTTGGCAGGTCTGAGCCAGGTGGTACCGTAGTGTCTGGTGTGACTTGGAACTGGTTGGGCCGTGAGATGGTTTCCCAGCGGTCTCTTCATGACTTCATCAGGTTAAAGTAACCTTCATGAAGCGCCACAATGTGCATGAGGATGATGAAGAGTCACAAAAGAGAGAAATAGTTATAATTGCGGCAAGGCTCATCAAAAATTATGTTCCATCTGTTAATGATCACTGTCCAAGCACAGACGCACTCAATAATAATAGTAGGCCTAATCGTGTTTTATGTGCGCCCATTGCGATACATAACATACAGTAACACTGCGATCGCAGATGCGATACAACAGACGACAGGAAGCAGCGAAGTGACATGTAGTCTTCGAGTCAGCTGCTCCCCTTATTTTGGCTTGCCATTAAGTGTTTTTGCCGAGACACAGTTGCGTGCTCTGGAGCGGTGTCGAACCCACGTCCTTTCGAACGTCGTGCAGACGTTCTCGCCACTCGGCTACGCAACCGACACTCAATCTCGGTCCTGCTCCAATGTACTTGCCTGAAACTTTGCGAACACTGTTGGGTTCTTTATTTGTAAGAAAAGACACAAAGCAAAAGGTTGCAAGTATTGGCCAAGCTGTCGTTCTCACCACTCGACCGACCAGATCGTCAGACCACGAGCGGTGATTGCACCATTGCAAATTGGTCTTGCTGTTCAAGGACATCATTTGTACAGGTCGAGATTTCTTGTTGATACTTTACAGTTTACACAATATGGGATATTGTTCTTCTTACGCAGAAGTCCTGAGGTTTGAAAAGAATGCAGCTGATTGTGTACAATGTGTAGCGTCAGAATCCATTGTTCTAGAGAACATAGACCTACTCGAAAGTACAATGTTATTTGCAGCTGACAATGTTGATCATAATATTATCACCCTGGATGGGAAGGGGACTTTCCACGAGATGGGAATGATTGCTGCCTTGACACCGGCTCAGAAAGCGAACCGTATGATTCTAAGGCACAACATATCACAACTCAACATCACAGAGAAGACTAGGATTGAAATCATGCAACTCGGCTTTGCCAATGAAGCGCAGAAGACATCACTGGCTGGTTATGTACCTTTTTCTCAAGATCAAATCCTGAGGAATATTGTGAATGGTGTTGTGGCCGAGGATAACGTTAATGTACATGAACATGAACAAAAAAAAATGATCGACCTATTCGATCAGTAAAACACTTCGGGGTAGCCTAAAGGCTGCGAAGTGATCAATGCCCGCAGGAAATGCTGATGCTCCGATTGTGAAGGCTACTGTTCTTAGTGCAGTGTCACACTCCACAACGTTGATTGGAGAAGACACAGATCTGTTGGTCCTGCTTCTTCATTATGCGCAACAAGTGAACAGAGATCTATATTTCCGTTCCGACAAGGAAAATGCTGACAAAGTGTATCGTATAAACAAACTGAAAATGGTGATGGGTGAAGAATTATGTTCCCAGTTACTTTTTCTACATGCCTACTCCTACACTGGATGTGACACAACATCAAGAATCTTTGGTGTGGGTAAGAAAATCTGTCTTTCACAAGCTGGTAAAGGTGATGCTATTATGAAAGACTGTGCCAATTACCTCCTTCTTCCAAAGCAGACAGCAGCATCCATTGTGAACAAAGATTGTCAAGCAATGGCTGTGATTTTTGGGGCACGCGGACGGATTCCCTCTCGTCACTACAGAGTACTAAGAAAAAAAGTAGTCTCCTCCCAATCATTTGTGACACCAGAACGCCTACCACCTACTGAGTCATCAACAAAATTTCACTGTCTAAGGGTTTACTACCAAATAATGGTCTGGCTAGGACAGGAGAGTGACATGGAAACTTGCGGGTGGGGTTGGAAACTGGAAGGCAGTCAGTTTGTGACAACAGAGTTGGACATGAATGCGGACCCAGATTCCCTCTTATAGATTATCCACTGCAACTGCACAACTGCCTATAGCACTGCCAGGTGTAGGCAGAACAATCTACCCTGTACCTCAGCATGTGGACAGTGCAACTTGATGCATGTGACAATACGTACAATCAGTCATTACTGGATGAAGATGATGACCAGGACTTATTAAACAACTGAATGTAAATAACTTAAGTGGTCTGCGATTCTTGTACTGTCAGTCTTTCACTATTGGTTTTGTTTCATATAAGTCTTTCCATTAAACTAATTAGTTAATTTCATTTTGAATTGTTTTAATGAATTCCTTACCACCTTAAACCTAGGGATAGACGCCAGAATTAGAGCTCTAGCATGAATATTAAGTGAATTATTGTCATTATACTGTTTTGGCGGCCATATTGAAAATGACAACTTTCCGGTGCTCTGATTCTCCTAGATTTTTAATATATTATTCTTGATGATAAATACTAGAAAAAACCGTTGGAAAACCCTTTGTAGGAATTTTTTGGGGTCAAACCATATATTGACCTGACAAGTGAACAAATTTATCGTTTTTTAAACTATTATACATTAGCGTAGGCTATTATATAATATTTTGTTAATATCACTTCGTTTAAAGTCAAATATAGTTGTTATTGCGTACCTACTTGCTAATTAATTGTGACAATGATAATATCATATTTTAAAGAAGCCGTAGTATGACGATACTTCGGAAAAATATTCAAATTTTGTTTATCCGCCAATTTAAGAAAAAAAATGGCGGATTTTCAAAAAAGGCGGATAACATTTTTTCACCAAAAGATTTTCACGGGGATTTTTTTTTGGTCAATGTACATAATCAACAGAAACAATGTGCAAAGTTTCAGCTTTACACCAATTAAGTCAAGGTTCGGAGCTTTTTTTCGCTTCAACGACTGGACTAGATGTAAAGAAGTGGTTGTCAAAAGCCGGTCCGCAGAAGATCTTACTTTCTGCAAAGCTTATTTTAATATGGAGTCATTAGCATATTGTCAAATTGTGATCGTACTGTGAAACATGCACAGCTGTAAAACTGACATGTCTCTATGTAAAATTGTTTGATAATATAGGTGAACTTTTTGATGACCTAATTCTGTGCTGTTAATGATATTTTTGTGACAAATTGTGCGTAGTTTTCAAAAAATTTTGCAACACAGAAATACATAACCAAATGGGGAATTTTGTCCTTGATTTTGAAAAATTTCAAAGTCGTTGGTGACGAAAATCTAGAATTAGATAAATTTGAAGTTTCAGGATAGTCAAAGCCTGCAATAGAAATTTGCCAGAACCGGAGTTTGAGAAAGCAAAGATCTAAGTCATATATTTTTATTTGAGGAAAAAACTTGATGTTGTCCAGTGTAATAATTGTATGCACTGGCAAGTAAACACAGTGCAAACACACGCCATGTAGCTGACAACTGTTGAACTTCAAATATCACTACCGTAAGATGGGGTGGATAGGAACAATTTGGAGGTATTTTGTAATGCTGTTTTGAAAGTACCGACTTAACCAATACCACAATAGTTCCAAAATGTGTACATCAACACTAGGTATACGTGTAACAACCAGATTAGTTGGAAAGTAACTACGTTTAGAAAGCAGAGACAAATAAGTGATGTTCCTATTCACCCCACACTTCGGGGTGAAAAGGAACGCTTTTGCTTTTTAAGTATTTGCTCCTATAAAACCCAACTGATGTTGCTAAAAGAAACATGCTTCGACTTGTGGCTTATACTCTACAATATGACAACCGCATGTGGGAGTTGTGGAGCAACTAATGCACACATAATTGCATTTAAACGAAGTTTTATTGTTACTCAAGAAATAAGTCCATGCAGTCAATCAATCAATATCAGAGTTCAAAATCCCCAAACGGAATCGAGTTCTGGTACAGCAAATATGCCCCTTTTCCTGACCAGTGGAGGTGCAATTTTCCTTTTGACATCTGAAAAAGGATAAACGAGGATGTCTTCGTCTTTCGGCCACTTCCAATGGAAGCCGCTTTTTACCATAGATTTAATTAAGCAGCCTTCGCTTTCCACAGCTATGATCTGGCCAGGAAAAACCTCCCCTTCATAATTAAAAATTACATAATCTCCTGCCGCATTTATCTCAACAATATCATCCTCCTCAAAATCGTCCACTTCTGTTGATTCGGTGTTAATACAAGTTTGTGCCGGTGACACACCTTGATCAGAACATGAAGGAACATCGGCCGTTCCTACACTTCTTCCGGGTTCCACAGTTAGCCGTTTCCGTTTTTGAGCTTTGTGTTGCGCATTAGCTTTGTAACGCATTCCTTCCAATACTGAAATTAAGGTATCATCCACTGCAGAAAACGAATCTCCATCATTTGGTTCGGTACCGGTACTGCGATGTGGAAGTGAGGAAAGAGCCCTGTCTTCATTTAAAGGATAAATTCCACACTTTTCAAAACCAGACTTCAGATTTGACGCAGCATTGTTATACACATCGTTGTGCAACGTATTTAGGAGGGAAGGGAATGAATCTTTAGAAAGGCCAGCCGAACCTTTGCAGTTGCGCTTTTCTTTCTCCAGTATTTTCCTCCAGGAACGTTTAAGAGGTCGAAAAAAGGAAACATCAAGAGGTTGGAGGATGTGGGTGGAATTTGGTGGCAAGAATGCAAACGCAATGTAGTTTTCTTCGCACTGTTTTATGACTTCAGCAGACAAGTGAGAACTTAAGTTGTCTCCGATCATTATTTTTTTCCCTTCCAGATTTTTCAGATACGGAAGCGCAATGCTCACAAACCAGTCCTCAAAGGTTTGCATTTCGAACCATCCTGAACTAGAGCGATTATATCGAGCACCGGATGGCCCTCCAACTGTCCACGATTCATACAAATGAACTGCTTTGTAGCAAACGTATGGCGGAAGCAAAGTGCCGTCTGCACAGCCAGCGTACATTATCGATATTGATGATTTGCTATGATCCATGATTCTTTCTGGATATTTGATGCCTCGCTTAGTGATGACCTTTTTTCTCCCTGGGTCATTGCTTAAGTTGGTCTCATCGTAATTCACGATGTTGGCTGGTGGAATGCCAGCAATCGACACTGCAAGATTAGAAAAATATGTCTTGACAATGGCAGGCGACAACGATGCTCTTGAAGGCTTTATGTTTTGACAAATCCGATAAGACACAATCTCACGATTTCTTTTAACAAATGAATCGGCCCAATCTTTGCTTGGCAAATTGTTTTTGAAACGTGGAATAGAAACACCACGTCTGTCTAGATGTCCTTTTACCATGAATCTGATGTCGAAGTTGTCCAAAGGAAAGCCCCATGTAGCACACGTAGCTACTCTTTGTGCCATATATGTCTCCAACTCTTGATCTAAGGCAGTTTGCCCCCCTTGAGTCTTCATTTTGGGATTGTTGGCTCTTCTGCAAAGGACTGCAATCGGAATCCCATATTTTTTTGAGCATGAGCGAAAGGACATTCCACGACGGTGATCTGCCAGAGCTTGATTGATTGCTTCTGGAGTATGTTTCTTGTATGTTTTTCCTCGAGGATCCGATTTATATGTTCGTGGCATGTTCTTTTGGCGTGTTCCTATTCTCCCCGAAAATTTCGAAAATTTGTCTGAAAAAAATGAAATCCATGAGCACAAAATTTTGTTAGGATTTTAATTGAAAATTACCATGAAGCGTAAACTACTTACTATGGCCGAGGTCTTTGGCAATATGAAAGTTCTCCACCTCTGCTCAACGTCGTCAGGGAATAGAAGTTTTTCACGGTTGCAAAAAACACTCCAAAAAGTTTCAAGAAAAAATCTCTGCTCAGCAGTAAGTCTGTCGAAGTACAGATCAAACGCTTATGCTATTCTACACTTTATATAATGCCTAACCAAAATAACATGCGAGCCTGCAAAAATATATAAACAGATATAAGGAAATATGCAAAATATTCTAAGTCTAAAATTTGTTCCTATTCACCCCCATGTTCCTATTCCCCCCGTTTTACGGTACTTTTTGTTAAAATATATGCTCTTAAGATCTAAATCAAATATAAGCACTTTTTGTAGTATTAATAGTCTACCCTGAAGAATATATCTGAGTCAACTGAACAAACCTTACCTGAGTTTCATTATGTGCGCTACTTGCGTTTTCCTGCACTAAGCTGCCAGCTATGAAGCTAATGCAATGTGCAAAACTGCAAATGTCAGCCAATACAAATGTCGTCACGCCGTCAGCTTTGAAGCTAATCTCCATTGGGGTTTTCGCGCGTTTTTTACTATCGCACGTCACAGACAAAGTAGCTTCTGATTGGCTCGAGACGCTAACAATGGCGGACATTTTTTTTAATTTTCTCAATCGAGATGGGACAAGCGCAATCTAGTTGTTATAAGATGTCTATGGTTAAAGTGCTTACCTACGAACACATGGTAAAGGGAACTGTGGTACAATTATTCAGCTCAGTGTTGTCATATTTTGTTTCAAAAATAAAATAAAAAAAACGAAAACAAAAATGAACCGAGCACGCAAAAATTGCGAGATGAAACTACAGCCTTGATTTGCGAATTAGTGTTTTTGTTCAGAATTAGTGATCCTCATAGTGATGCATGATTTAGAAAAACGTTTCAATTTTTTTTTTTTCCTTAAAACAATAATGTAAAAAAATTGAGATATTACCGTAGTACATCCGCAAAAAATGACGTTGGCCCAACGTTTTGTACAACTGCACACCAACATTAGCAAGACCGACTTTCTAATTCTAAGTTTTTTTGCATTTTTATTGTCCCATTACAATTGTAAAAGGAATACAATAAAGCAAACTTAAATAATTCTTCGTAGGTATTATCAATTAAAATATTTCCAAAGTTGGCAAAGTTGGCAAAACTACACTACCCTCAGCCAACCCGAACAACCGTCAGCCAACGTTGGGCCAAAGAAAAATGTTTACTGGGTAGGTGAGATTAAAATAACTTTAAAGTTGTATTGGCAATTTTTCTAACTTAAATAACGTCAAAAATAACCTCGCCTATGAAGGAACTTTTGAAGGATTTCCGACTGAGAAAAAAGGGATTTTTCAGAATAAAAAAGGAAACTGAAGAGGATTTATCAATTGTCAAAAGTGGAAGCACTGCTACTGTAGCCTATAATCTTTTTTTCTGTTTAGGTAATTTAAGGCTGTAAAGTTTAATTGTACAGTAGGAACTGATATACAATGCAATATCTTACAATTGGGACATTTTGGAAAAGTATGCAACATACCAAATACAGTTTTCCTTAAAAAAAAAACATCGCGCAGAAATTGGGCTACTTTCAAATCCATTTTGCTACTTTTTTGCTACTTTTTGTAAAAACATGAACATGAAAAACATGAAATTACTTTCAATTCTAAAAAGTCATTTGGTATGTTATTCTCCCCAAAAAACGTTTATCTTTTACGTGCTCCTCTGCTACATCTAGGTAAATCTGAAATTGTGTTCACAGACTCTGTAAAATACCTGGGTGTATTTATTGATAGTTCTCAGATGAAAATTATGTTTCAAGGCAAGTACGCTCTCAGTATTGTGCTGCAAATAATGCAAAATCTCAATTTTTCTAAATGCTCACCCACTGTAAAAAACAGTTTATTTCGTTCTTATTGTATGTCGTTTTACTTATCCAAGTTGTGGAACAAGTTTAGATATTCTAGTATAAAACAATTACGTGTTGCTTACAATGACTCTTTCAGAATATTGCACAATTTGCCTCGTTAGGTCAGTGCCCGTGAATATCAAGTAATGAATAATGTAACTACGTTTGATGCTTTATTGAGGAAAAAACATGTTTTCGTTTATTAACCGATTGCATACACTCCTCAAATCGCTTTATATTAGACATGATGTCATCTGATTGTTTTTATCGTTCTGAATCAAGACGGACTATATAAGAGGCCATGACAACGAACAATGGGATTGTTAAAACTGGGGGCAGATAGTGACGTCATAGTGCCATTGTCTTCAATGAAATTTCTCTGCAGATGCTTCCATTTTGCAGTGCATTTAGTGCAGGGTAGTCAGGAGTTATTTTACTTTAATGAATACCGGTACAGTAGCCTACTTAAGTTAGAACTCTAAACTTGGTAGGAAAGTAATTTATAGGTGTCCTATATCAGCATAAGGATGAGATAGATCGATATTTGAAACAGAAATAGCCTACTTTGATTTGTTTTGGTATTTCAAAATATGTTTTTTTAATCGTTTCCAAATCTAAGCAATTTCATTTGGTTGTGCGTTTGAAACGACAGTGAAAAACTGGAGAATCTGAGAACGTAGGCCTAATAAGCTGCCAGACTAAATTTGACCCAACACGTCTGATACCTATATGAATGAGAGAGTCTCCTACAAGTCAGCAGTTCTTGAGATCACCAGCTGAGTGTATGAAACTGCCATACAGAACTACTAAACTAGGCTACTAGTTTGAGAATCTCAAATAGGCCTATTAGTTTCTGTGAGGTAGAAAACGAATAATTTACTTTTGCCTTTTCCGGCGTATTTTTTTTATCATTTCATTTTGATTTGAAGCAACTTATACTTTTCTTGGCTTCCCCCTAGGCCCTAATCCATATTTCGGAAATTTTTGCAATAAACAAATTGATATCATCAGTCAAAAAGTTTTTCAACCCCCAGTGCTATTGCATGGTAAGCTGCTTTTCCGGTTGTAATACAATGATTGTTTTTACGTTCATGGATGATTTGATTCGAAACAGCATAGCCTAATTGAATTGCTGGTCGTCATTTGAGCTATTAGGGCGGAGGCCCGGAGGGTCTACTCTTGAGCAGCCTTGATGGATAGGCTATTTAACGTCTTAATACGTCTATATTTGATTCAATCTTATATTTGATTTGTTTTACGTTGTGAAGCGTTGTTTGTGATAATATATTAGTACTCTTGTAAATATGGTTAAGAAGTGCTGTGTCTTTAATTGCAATGGAAATTATAGTGAAGAAAACAAAGTTGCAGTGTTTAGACTGCCTAAATGCCAACCGGAACGTGATAGATGGCTTGCCACTATCCCAAGGGATAATATTCCCGACTCAAAGGACACCGTCGTTTGTGAACGCCATTGGCCAGAAAACTATCCTACCACCATCAAGTATGGGAAAGTAAGACCTTTGTATCCACCATCTGTGTTTACCTGTGTCCCTTTGAGTTTAGTTCCTTCAACACCGTTTCTTCCTAGAAGTACTCAAAGGGCGTTAAGTGGAATTCGCAATCAGCCTGTTGATGAATTACCTAGTTTTGACAAAAGTGACATTATTGTGAGCTTTGAAAATCTCCTGGCTAATGCTTTTAGTGTCCAATTTCCTTTTTTAGCAGGTGATGACATTGTTGTATTTCGGGCTCATCAGACGCTTGTTTTTCAATGCAAGGAATTTATGCAAGATTCCGGCATACCCAAGTTTGTGTTAAGAATTGATGACAATCTGAGCTTTGAAGCATTTCATTCTGGAGTAAAATGCTCTATAACGTCTCTATCAGCAAGTAAATGTTCCAGATGGTCACAAATTCAAGAAGCTGTGAGATTCTTGCATTATATGGAATTATCTCATCAACAAAGCATTCTTTTACAACAGATGAAATCTATGAATTTTATGCCGGCTATAGAAAAGAAATACACTGTGGAAACAATCGTTAGGTCCTTCGAATATTTTTCTTTGTCCAGAAGCTCATACAACCGACTGAGACGGGATTTTAAGTTGCCCAGTACTAGAACACTTACAAGACTCACATCAATTGTCAAAAACATTGATGATTTTTCTTTTCTTCGGAACGTTTTTGCTTCATTAAATCAGAGGCAAAAGACATGTCTGCTTTTAATCGATGAAGTTTATGTAAAGGCAATGCTGCAATACCACGGTGGTGCCCTCTTTGGCAAAGCTGTAAATAAGCCAGATTTGCTTGCAAATACAATGCTGAGTTTTATGGTAGTATCTCTTTTTGGAGGCCCCAAGTTTGTTTGCAAAATGTTGCCTGTTAGAAAACTCGATGCAAAGTTTCTTTTTCAACAAACTCAGCAGCTTATTTCAGTAATTAAAAATTCTGGTGGAAAATTAGTTGCAATACTTTGCGATGGTAACCGGGTTAATCAAGCTTTTTTCAAATCATTTTCTACCAAACCTGGTGCTCCATGGCGAACGGTTGACGACATCTTCTTGCTGTATGATTACGTGCATTTGCTCAAGAGCGTACGCAACAATTGGATAACAGAAAAAACTCAAGAAATACAATATACTAGTGCCGGAAGAAAACGCATCGCAAAGTGGTCTGATCTGAAAGCACTTCATTGTCATGAGAAAGAAAAGCTGGTAAAACTTTCTAAACTTACTGATGTATCCATATCGCCGAAGCCTATCGAAAGACAAAAAGTATCGACTTGCCTTCAAGTTTTCTGTGACGAAACGTTGTCTGCGCTAAGAACGCACCCACTTCTTATTGATGATGCAAGCGACACTGCCATTTTCCTGCAAACCTTCATTGACTTCTGGAAAATAGTTAATGTCCACGGTCCTTATGAAGATACCAAGTTCAATGACCAACGACGTGCAGTTATCCGATCAGTGTCTGATAACAATTTGCGATACTTAACAAGCGTTGGTGATCTCGCAAAAAATTTGTCTCCAGTACTTGCTAGCTCACGCGTGAAGTCGTTGACTCGAGATACCTCATCGAACTTGGCTCATACTTGCTACGGACTGGTTGATTTGACGAAGTTTCTTCTTGTCTCTGGTACTCATGATTATGTTACTCTGGGAAGTTTTACAACAGACCCACTGGAGAAAGAGTTTGGCAAGCTTCGACAGGGTTCCGGAGGCACCTACTTCATATCCGTCCAACAAGCTTTAGAAAAACATCAAATACGCAAAACCAAGCTGTGCTTGAGGTTAAACACTGATTTATTTGAAGCCACTGCGCAAGTGTCTCACACTCATAGCTGTCCTAAATGCTGCTTCAGTTTATCAGAACGTTTTTGTGATATGATTGACAGTTTGCCACAACTAGAAACATGCTTATCTGAAGATACTAAAATGGCTCTAGTGTACATTGCAGGCTATGTTTCACGACTTGATCACGATGATGAGGACACGTACAGTATTTATTCGCAGTATGGCTCTTATCTTAATGAGTTGAATCGAGGTAAATTAAAAGTACCTGGTGATTGCTTGTGTCATTGGTCATTTTTTTGCTACATCATGTTTCACGCTATTGCTGATTTAACCTGCATCTCATCACTTTGTAAGGTATTTCTAGTGATTTCAGACTTCTATGGATTTCATGTTTCGAAAGCTCACTGTCGTATTTTAAGCAATATCTTTTTAAACAACTATTCTTCACTTTATTGTCCCAGATCTGACAAAGAGCCGAGACAGAAAATTCTCAAGCTTGGGAGTTAATTATCATGGATTAGTTAACGTTAGTTTATGAGCTTTTCTGGATATTTATCTTGTTTTTTTCTTGAGTGTTCTCATTAATACTACTATAAGTCGGGTTAGCATAATAGTCAAATTATATTGACCTACTAAAGATGATGCGTATCAGCCTTGTCTCGATATTGACTTGTTTATAAGGCTTGGTGAATGATGCATTACTTTTTACACGTTAACAATTAATCTTTTAACTAACCGAGTCTAGGCTACGAGTAGCTGGTGCATTGTTTTTTACATACTTTTGGCTAGTGATGTTACCACTTTTTTAAATATCTCAGTGTTATCATGGCTCATCCACCGCAATTTTCAAGGTTGGTGTGATACAATATCAGTATCACGAACGATTTAATTGTATTTTTCCTTTTACAAGTTTGTGATGGGCCCGCTTGATACAAGATTAAAAAATACTTAAATTGTTTACAAGACGAGTAGCGTAGCCTGCTTGGCGATTTATTTCAACTTTCAGTAGGCGACCGTTCTGTAACAACATACAGTATTAATTTTTTAAAGCTGCCACAGCTTTCGTTTCAGTGTTATAAATCTTAACGTTCAATGTCGGTTCAATTGAAGACAATGGCACTATGACGTCACTATCTGCCCCCAGTTTTAACAATCCCATTGTACGTTGTCATGGCCTCTAATATAGTCCGTCTTGTTCTGAATGCTTTCAATTCTTCCAACGCTCATTGTATGTAAATTTGTAACAGTAGATAGCCTATTTAGTGAGCTTTTAAACCGACGGCATCCAAGGTGGCTCTCTGTGATCTTTGTGCATTTTCAGTTTGTGTATTACAGTATTTCGTTGTTTTGTTTTCGATGTGGACAGCTTTGTCTGACGCAAATAAATAATAAATAAATATGTGACAGTGTCAGTGACAAAGATCGTGTGCTTTCTTTTCACGCTTTCCCACAAAACAAGGTGCTGAGAAGAAAATGGTCGAAGTTTTCTTCAAGTGTTCGAAAGTAGGATGGGCCATACAAAACTAGTCATATATGTTCTCTTCACTTCACGAAAGATGATTTTGTTAATACCACTCAAGTAAAAATGGGCTTGAGCAAACTTTGCATTTTGAAGAAATCTGCCATAGGCTACCATCTATAAAAGCAAAGATGCAACCAGTTGCTGATGATGATTTCAGCACTTCTAAACAACAACTTTTACAAAAACGTACCCTTGTACAGGTAAACCAGGCTTTTACATGTATAGACTCTGCTATGTACGTACTGAGGGCACATCATGAGAGAGAGAGAGCTTTTATTTATTTTTGAATAGTGATGATGAATTAAATATGAATGATGATTCGTACAATTTCTTCATTTTTCACTTCAAGTATATTTTAGGTTTTGTAGGAACGTATCCAGTACAGTTTTATTAAACTGTAAAAAACAACAGATCTTTGAAAAAAGCAACCGCTTGTACCAACTCCGACTAAACTGTGATCCAGCAATTACATCTAGGAAACGTATGTTTCATCCGTCGCTAAGAACGCCGACTTAGGATGACGTAATACCACCAAAGTCGCCCCAGAGCAGTGAAATATGGAGTTTCGCCTGTGGTGGCGCTGCGGAGCCGTCGTTTGATGTAAATTACGCCCTAACCAGTCGAGCTACGAGGTTAAGGTTGAAAAGTTCGCTAAATATGATTCTGCGCAAGGAAATGCTTTAAAAAGTTACTATACTTGGATCCAACCTGTCAGGGTCACTTTAACCGCCCAGCGAAGCTTTTTTTCAATGCATTGTAAAGGCGAATCGATCCTTGTTCAGTATACGCCACCTCCTGTTTGTTGTGATCGGTAAATAGTGCTTACACTAAACTTGCTGTAGTTTTCTCGTTTCTGCTCGGATTTTAACAATTTTGCCATCGTTGGAAAGTACGGTCATACATCTAAACCTGGGGGTCGCAGAGTTTTTTTATAGGGAGTTGCGAAGGTGTTACTCATGCAACAACAAAAGTGAATGTAAGTAGGCCGAGGTACCGGTCCGCTAATAGTATGTGCCAGGCTACGTTTACATGACGTTTCATTGCGCCCAAAATGAAAATTTTCCGTTTCGGTTAGTCTGTTTGCATGCGATGACCGAAATGATATTTATGGCGGTCTGGATTTCATGTCGGTAGTTTCAACAGAAATGAAACCAAAATAAAGCGGTTTCTGGTGATGTAAACACACCGCAATGAGATCCTACAACGAGATTAGCCCTAGTGCTAGTAGTTTGTGGTCTGTTTAAGTATTTATTTGTAGTGTAGGAGGAAGAGAGAACTTGAACATAACATCAGTGCAATAGCTTCGTGTTTTTGAAATCATAATGATAGATATTTTCAACTGGGACTGGAATGCTGGTTGTTTAATTTAAGTGAGCAATTAGCAATTGCGAACCAGCAATACAAAGTCACTCTCTCAATTTTGGTGTGAAATGTATGATTCATACCCACATATTTCCAAGCTGGCTTTTCAAGTATTACTGCCCTTCGCTACGACGTAGGCCTATCTAAGTGAGAGTGGTTTTTCAACTCTTCTGCATATGAAAACGAAGGAAAGAAATAGAATAACTTAGATGTGGAAGACGACGGTACAAATTGGTGAAGTTTAAGTTATTACAAGATAAAGATAGTAGGCTACTTGTTCTGGATTTGTAGCCAATTGATTCGTTTAGATTCAGTGGTTCCCAACCTTTTTGTCTTGGTGACCCCCTTTAAAAATTTTCGTAGATACCGCGACCCCCACTTATATTCTTTCCTAAATGCAAGTATACTATTAACAAATAATAAGGCAAACCGGGGCGTGTTGTCACAAGGCGCGTGTTGTCACAGCAATTTTTTTTGTACTTGCACTGACTCCTTCGAGTCTATATTTGTAGCACGTGCTTCGTTAAGAGTCATCTTCATTTTGAGGTTAGCAAAGTCAAGAAAAGACAGCAGGTTTAGCTTAAATTAAATTATTATCAAAAATTTGGTCATCGATGTAAATTTCACTAACTTTTCAAAATTGTGTGACGCTTTCGTAAGAGCAGTCTGACCGCAAGTATGAAATCAGTTTTATAGCTTATTATGTTAGGAGTTTAGCTGACACTTTTGAAGTTAATAGCGTGCCTTTTCTAGCCACCATTAAAACTTTTGTCTGACTGCATACGTCGGGGCTAGTTGTCACAGCTGTGACAACACGCCCCGACGTACAAGTTTAATACAAGAATGTTAATAAATTCAATGAAACATTCCAAACAATTTCAAAAACTCGGGACTTCACCCCCATCAACACAAGCCTTGTTTAATTTACGAATTTTTCTATTAACTTTAGTGAAAACGTAACGCCAAAGTGTTAAAAAGTACATTTTAGGATTTCAAATCATAAATATTATTAACACAATTTTAAGAGGGCCCACATGGACTTGATACGGCACTGGTTAGCAGGTTTTAAGTTAATAATAATAATAATCATGCTTTTATTTGCGCCCATTGCGATAACATACAGTACACTGCGATCACAGATGTGATACAACAGACGACAGGAAGCAGCGAAGTGACATATAGTCTTCGAGTCAGCTGCTCCCCTTATTTTGGCTTGCCTTTAAGTGTCTTTCGCCGAGACACAGCCGCACGCTCTGGAGCGGTGTCGAACCCACGTCCTTTCGAACGTCGCGCAGACGTTCTCACCACTCGGCTACGCAGCCGACAAGCTACTCGGCTACGCACCACTCGGCTACGCAGCCGACAGTTACTGCAAACGTGCAAAAGAACAGTTGTCACATTCTTTTTTTTTTTTACAAAAATTTGATTTTCTTGAAATCTTTTTGCGGTTAAAAAGTTTAACTAGTGACAAAAGGAAGTGTAAGTGGACAGTGTACGAATGGTATAACCAAATCACTTGCATTGTATATAGCAAAAGCACAAATCAAAAAACCCCAAACCTGTGACAACACGCCCCGGTTTGCCTTACAACAAAAGGCAGCACTAAAAATGTTTTTCTTGCATTTATTGACAAATCAATGCGATGGTTGACCTTGTAGGTCTGCAGCTAACCGTGAAATTCGAGGTTGCGTTCTTAGCAATTTAATTTTTACAATAAAATCATTAAACCTTAGCAAATTGAAAGGGTAGGTCTTGCTTTATGCAACTGAAAAGTTCAGGTTCATGTCTTATCTATAAAGCGAGCAATCGTCGTTCGTATTTGGACAACACTGATACATCTCACATCTAGGAAAAGAGCAAGATGCTAGCCGTTTTTGTCATTCGTCCAGTTCAAAGAACAGGCAACACAATTTAAACCCTTCGAATTGGGATTGTTTGGAGGGTAGCTCATAGCCTTCCTACCAGTTCTGTAGCCAAGAGGGTTGGGGGTTACAACCCCCCTTTAGCACGCGTGTGACGTCACGATATTGAAAATGATGCTTTCAGTCTTTATGTCTCTAAAACAAAGTTTGCCTAATTTTAAACGAAACTGCATTAAAAGAGCGAGAACATTCAAATATCTCAACCAGGAATTCGCAACAAGAAAACATAGCGACTTAGCTCTATACCAAAAAATGCCTAAGAAAACATCATCTTATCCTTTTGCTATGCCACCGGACATTTTTGTTCAAAATGCTCTCAGAATGCACCAAATTCAAATTAATTTTTCAAAATTGTATGGGGGAGGCCCCCCAGACCCCCGCCGTTGTCAAACACGCCGTCGGCCTTCCCCCGTCGATCATCAAAAGCCCCCCTCTTTCAAAATTCCTGGCTATATGCTACTGCTTCCTACCCACACAAACAAAACATATGTGTCTGTTATGGCAGCTTGATCGCTTGCAGCATTGAAACCTTATGAAAGCTTGATCGATTTTAAAGTGATCACAAAACATGGACTACTCTTTTTGTTGTTGAGTAGCCCTAAGAAGAACTGTTTCGGTAGCCCTAACAAGGACTTTTTTTGTAGCCCTAAAAAGAGCTTTCGAATATATGAGCGTTGGGGATACTACAGCAGCGAGTAGGATGGTTCCGTTATGGCTCGAATAGCTTTTGGAAAGTACTGTTCCCGTGCGAAATGGTATCTCCACATGAATTCGTCCAAATAACCAGGAATCATATCCCTGCTGGTGCCCCCCATTCTTTTCATCTTCCTCTTGCTGTTCAGCCACAAGTTTTCTATGTGATTGGTGTGAGCCCCTGTAGCTGATACGTAACGATAACGGTGGTTTACCGTTTGGTGCAGATAACCAATATCTAAAAAAATGTAAAATAAAGTGCTGTATAATAAATTTTTAAATTTAAAGATTGGCTACAAAACGTTTCATTCACCTGCAAACTAGCATGCTAAAGGATTGTGTTGACATAATTCGTTTAGACCAGGGGTTCTTAACCGGGGGTAAATTTACCTCCTGGGGGTAAATTTCACCTACCGAGGGGGTAAATTTACTGAATCATAAATTAAGGCAAACTTCATTTTTTCAGTTATTAAAAAACTGGTAGTGTTGCACTCGATTTTTATTCAAATTTATGCTTATTTTAAGTTTTCGTCTCTTATCTCCACGGAAGTAGACTACCAGTTTCATTTCAGCAGCGTAGCCTATGTGTGCTACATTTTCACTGTACACAACCTAATTAGGACTTCGAACCACAAAGACGAAATTTGAGCTAGTAAGGCAAGAATTAGTCTTCAGCTAGACGAGTCAACTGACTTGTCGAACTGTGCATATTTGTTGGTTTACTGTCGATATGTACTGTACATGCTGGTGAGTTGAAAAAGGAATTCTTGATGTGCGAAAGTTTAGAGACGACTACCAAAGCGGTTAAGGTTCTGAAAAAAATAGATAATTTCTTTCAATAAAATAATATATCCTGGGATTATGTGGGTTCACTTTGCATAGACGCTGCCCCTTCTATGCTCGGTGCTAAGTCTGGCTTTACAACTCTGGTGAAAAAACGCGCACCTAACATCATTTCTACTCACTGTGCCCTTCATCGACATGCACTGACAAGTAAAACCCTTCCAGAATATTTGAAAGCAGTATTGAAGCATATGGTTAAATGTGTGAATTTTATCAGGGCATGTGCTCTTAATCATCGTCTTTTCAAAGTGGTTTGTGATCAGATGGTATCAGAACACTCTGTTCTCCTTTATCCCACCGAAGTTCGGTGGCTCTCTAGGGGTCTTGTTTTGTCTCGAGTTTTCGAACTACATGGTGAAATCGAGATTTTTCTTCGAGAACGCAAATCCCCGTTGAGTAAGCACTTTGGCGACAACAAATTTATTGGTCCATTGGCTTACTTGACAGACATTTTTTCAAGTTTGAACCAGCTCAATATGCAAATGCAAGGAAAAAGCGATACCATTATAGCCTAGATGTACATGATAAAATTCAGGGCTTTCAGACAAAATTAGATCTGTGGAGTAGAAGAGTTCAAAAAAGAATTTACGCAAATTTTCCAACATTTGATGAATGGAAAGTCAGTAGAAGTCGCAACGAGATTTCTGACCTCGAAATCTGGACACGGACATCACAAGGGGCCACCAAAACGGTGGGGGTAAATTTTACTTTTTTTATTCGGCAAGGGGTAAACAAGACAAAAAAGGTTAAGAACCCCTGGTTTAGACGTTTATACCCATAAAACCATAAACCCGTAGCCGTATCAATAGCTGGGTTACTGATTGGTTGTTGCATGGCTACCGGAAAATATGGCCTGATTTGTCACATTTTTCAGAAATTTCAAGATTTTGCTGAAAGATATACCGATAAAGATATACCGAAAGATATACAGTAAACCTGGAACTTTTCTGGTGAATAAAGCAAGACATAGGCTACTCTTTCAATTTGTAAAGGATTAATGATTTTATTGTAAAAATTAAATTGCTGAGAATCGGTACAAATTGGTGAAGTTTAAGTTATTACAAGGTAAAGCTAGTAGTTGTTTTGGATTTGTAGCCAATTGATTCGTGTAGTGTAGATGTATGATCGTGCTTTCCAACGATGGCAAAATTGTTAAAATCCGAGCAGAAGCGAGAAAACTACAGCAAGTTTAGTTGAAGCACTATTTACCGATTACTGCAAACAGGGGTGGCGTATACTGAATAAGGATCGAGTCGCCTTTACAATGCATTGAAAAAAAGCTTCGCTGGGCGGTTAAGTTTGAACGACGATTGCTCGTTTGGTAGATGAGATATAAACCTGAAACTTTTCAGGTGAACAAAGCAAGACATATTCTTTCAATTTGTAAAGGATTAATGATTTTATTGTAAAAATTAAATTGCTGAGAATTGGTACAAATTGGTGAAGTTTAAGTTATCACAAGATAAATCTAGTAGCCTACTTACTTTGTGCTTGCATTTAATTAATTCGGGTAGATATATAATCGTACTTTCCAACGATGGCAAAATTGTTAAAATCCGAGCATAAATTTAAGTTATCACAAGATAAAGATGGTACTTGTTTTGGATTTGTAGCCAATTGATTCGTGTAGATGTATGATCTTGCTTTCCAACGATGGCAAAATTGTTAAAATCCGAGCAGAAACGAGAAAGCTACAGCAAGTTTAGTTGAAGCACTATTTACCGATCACAACAAACAGGGGGTGGCGTACCGTATACTGAATAAGGATCGATTCGCCTTTACAATGCATTGAAAAAAAGCTTCACTGGGCAGTTAAGTTTGAACAACGATTGCTCGTTTGGTAGATGAGATATAAACCTGAAACTTTTCAGGTGAACAAAGCAAGACATACTCTTTCAATTTGTAAAGGATTAGGCCTAATGATTTTATTGTAAAAATTAAATTGCTGAGAATCGGTACAAATTGGTGAAGTTTAAGTTATCACAAGATAAATCTAGTAGGCTACTTACTTTGTGCTTGCATTTAATTGATTCGAGTAGATATATAATCGTACTTTCCAACGAAGGCAAAATTGTTAAAATCCGAGCAGAAACGAGAAAACTACCGCAAGTTTAGCTTCGCTGGGTGGTTAAGTTTGAACGACGTTTGCTGGTTTGGTAGTTGGGATATAAACCTGAAACTTTTCATGTGCATAAAGCAAGACATACTCTTTCCATTTGCGAAGGATTAATGATTTTATTGTAAAAGTTAAATTGCTGAGAATTGGTACAAATTGGTGAAGTTTAAGTTATCACAAGATAAAGTTAGTACTTATTTTGTACTTGCATTTAATAGATTCTGGTAGATATATAATTGTACTTTCCAACGATGGCAAATTTGTTAAAATCCGAGCAAAAATGAGAAAGCTACAACACTTTCAGTGGAAGGACTATTTACTGATCACTGCAAACAGGCAGGGCCGGATTTAGACCGTGAGAGGCCCTAGGCTATTCCATTTGTGAGGCCTCTCCCTATTTTGAGCTCCGAAATTCTCTCTAAACAACATCACATGTCATTGCTTAATGTTAAAAATATGAGTGTATTAAACTCTTCGTTCTTTTAATTTTCCACATTCATGGGTGCAAATTTTTAATTAAAAGAATAAAAATTTAGTTAAAGCAGTTTTGCTTTTAATTTTAATTTTTCTGATCAAACAACCGTTACAATAATTGTAAAGTTTATTTACTAGCAGTGGCGTAGCCAGGAATTTTGAAAGGTTTTTTTTTTGACGGCGTATTCGCCTAACCTAAAACGACACCCAGCAGCGGGGTTCTGGAGGCCTCCCCCAGAAAATTTTGAAAAATTACTTTGAATTTGGTGCATTCTGAGAGCATTTTCAATAAAAATGTGGGTATGAATATTCCTGTGAAATGATACCGTCCGGTGGCATAGCAAAAGGATAAGATCATGTTTTCTTCGGCATTTTTCGGAAATAAAGCTAAGTCTCTATGTTTTCTTGTTGCTAATTCCTGGCTGATATATTTGAATGTTTGGTATTGGCAAAACTCGCTCTTTTAATGCAGTTTCGTTTAAAATTAGGCAAGCTTTGTTTTAGAGACATAAAGAGACTGAAAGCATCATTCTCAATATGATAACGTCGCACGCGTGCCAAAAGAGGGGTTGAAACCCCCAACCTCCCCCCTGGCTACGCCAATGTTTACGAGGACATAAGAAATAGTTACAGCAATCAAATAGAGTAGCCTAAGACTAGGCTATCAAATTTCTTTTTCTAGCTTTTGTCAAAGCAAAATCATGCAACTTGAGACATTGTCGATCTCAGTTTATTTTTGATGCTTTTGAGCCTTGAGAAAGATCTCTCTCCTGAGCAGTTAGTGATCATTAAGCTTAGAAACAGTCTTCCTTGCACATAGAAGTTCATCAGTTAGTTTCGGGACTCGGGTCAACATCTTCCGGATACGCTTCCTTTAAAAGTTTTAAACCTTGGTTGTCCATTTTCAGTTTTAGCCAAAACTCTGGTGGGCTAAGGTTATCACTATTATGCAGATTGCAGAGCATTGCACGCTTGAGGCAAAGCTCCCTATTCTTCCTGCAAATCATCTAAATCTTCTTCGTTAACAACAGAAGGAAAGTTGATGCTGCCACTCTCAAAATTAAAAAAAAACACTAGATTCTCCAAGAAAACCATTAAATTATTTCATACTGTTTTTTGCAGAGAAGACTGCGGCACTAACATAGAAGCTTCCAGCAGAAAGCGCGCAATAATTGCCTCTATTATGATGCAAACGAGTAACGACGTAATAATGACTGTTTGCAACTTGTGTATAGAATTTTCTATACTCTGAAAAGCTTGATATATATAGGTACTTTAGGTAGGGTTTAAACTTGTCAAGTTTTTAAAAGAATTACAAACTTTGAAATCGAATTTCGAGGCCCCTGGACGTTGAGGCCCTAGGCTTCAGCCTGCCTAGCCTATTGGTAAATCCGGCCCTGCAAACAGGGATGGCTTATACTGAATAAGGATCGAGTCGCCTTTACAATGCATTGGAAAAAAGCTTCGCTGAACGGTTAAGTTTGAACGACGATTGCTCGTTTGGTAGATGAGATATAAATCTGAAACTTTTTAGGTGCATAAAGCAAGACATACTCTTTCCATTTGCAAGGGATTGATAATTTTATTGTAAAAATTAAATTGCTGAGAATCGGTACAAGTTGGTGAAGTTGTTCTGGATTTGTAGCCAATTGATTAGTGTAGATGTATGATCGTGCTTTCCAACGATGGCAAAATTGTTAAAATCCGAGAGGAAACGAGAAAACTACAGCAAGTTTAGTATAAGCACTATTTAGGCTACCGATCACAGCAAACAGGGGGTAGCTTATACTGAATAAGGATCGATTCGCCTTTACAACGCATTGGAAAAAAGTGTCGCCGAGCGGATACGTTTGAACCTGAAACTTTCCACGTGGATAAACCAAGATATACTCTTTGCAGTTGCGTTAGATTGGTAATTTTATTGTAAAACATAAAATGCGAGCAGAAATTAGATAGCTACAACACATTTAGTTGCAAACGTTTCATATTTTTATTTTTAAAGTTTAATTGGGTAAATTTTTAGTTGAATTGATGCAATTTGGTAAATTTTATGTCATTCTAGGTAGTTATATTCAACACTCGACGTTGGTTTAATGTTTTTATTATAAAAACACAGTAAAATTGTCAAAAAATACATATCCATTCCGCTTTATTACCTTCATTCCGCCGTTTTTCAGCATCCTTTTTTTCACCCTTTATGTAGTAGCTGCGTCCGTTTTGTGACGTCATATTGACCAGGGTGGCGGATTCTATACTTGCACCGCAATCTTTAGCAATTTCGTCTTTCCAGATAATGATGATAATGATAGCATAGACAGTTACGACCATGTACTGAGAAAATTTCGGTTATATTGTGAACCAAAGAAGAATGAAATTTTTTCTACGTGCAAGTTTTTGCATAGAAATCAACTTGATGGTGAGTCTTTTGATTGTTGGATTAATGGTCTAAGAACACTTGCAAATGACTGTGCATTTCATAATCAAGCTGTTAAAGAGAGAAATCTTCGTGATCAAATTGTCTGTGGTATTTCAAACCAGAGTATTCGAGAAAAGCTGATGCAAACCTCAGACTTAACGCTGGCAAAAGCCATTGATTTATGTCACTTTTATGACGCAACAAGAAGCCATTTGTTGGTCATGAATAACACACAAACACATTACTGTACATCGACAGCATTAGTAGGAAACGCCAGTCAACCATGACGAACCGTGCAGCCTCTGCGATGCAACCCGTTCTAAAGCCAAGAGACAGTTGTAGATACTGTGGTAAAGTCCACGCACCTAGACAATGCCCTGCCTATGGTAAAACATGTCTCAACTGTGGTGTGCGTAATCATTTTAAATCGGTGTGTAGAAAGCCACCTACGAAGCCGATGCATGACATCAAAGCCGAAGAATCAGAAACAACGTTTCTACAAGTTTCTACCATTGATGAACAAGAAAGCAGCACGAAAATGCGAACTTGCCTGCTTATTGGTGATCCTGATGGTCACAAATATTCTGTATTATGTAAGCTTGACACGGGTGCAGCTGCGAATGTTATTCCTTACAATTTTTTTGCACAAATGTCCAGTCTTGAATTACAGCAGACGAGCACCAAGCTTTGTGGTTTTGGTAATAGCGTTGTTAAGCCGCATGGCACCACCGTAATCAAATGCTATGATAAAAGCGAAAATTGTTTTGACTTGTTATTTTACGTAACTGATGTCATTGATATTGCTATTCTTGGTGAACATGCATGTGCTATTTTAAACCTTGTTAAACGTATCGACGCATACACACAAAATGGCACTGGTAGCCTACTATTGCAAATATTACCCATAAATATGCTGATATTTTTTCTGGTATTGGAGCTTATGATAAAGAATACCACATAATGCTCAAGCCTGATGCCAAAGCTGTAATCCAGCACCCCAGAAAAATCCCTTATGCTATAAGATCACACTTCCAAGAGCATCTTGAAAAACTTAAAACACAAAAAATCATTGCTGATGTTGATACGCCAACTGATTGGGTAAATAACCTTGTTGTGGTTGAAAAGAAAGACAAATCGTTGCGCATTTGTTTAGACCCAAAACCATTGAATACTTTTATAAAGCGTGAACGTCATAATATTCCCACACCAGCGGATGTCCAATCCCAACTATCCGGAAAGAATTTATTTACTGTAATTGACATGAAAGACGCTTACTGGCATGTAAAGTTGACAGAAGAATCTTCGTACCTCACTACGTTTCACACTCCTTGGGATAGAAAACGATTTCTTCGAATGCCTTTTGGACTGTCGTCCGCATCTGAAATAATGCAGAAATGAAATGAAGAGACATTTGGTGACATTGCCAATGTGCATGTCATAACTGATGACATCATCATAGCAGCATCTTCTGAGAAAGAACATGATGACATTCTCAAAGCTGTGCTAGACAGAGCTCGTCAAAAAGGAGTGAAGTTTAACAAAAAGAAAATTCAACTCAAAGTAAAAACTGTTGAATATATGGGTAATATTGTGTCACAAGATGGTCTGAAGCCGGATGAAAAGAAAATTGACGCTATTGTGAACATGCCCAAGCCCACAGATGTCCATTCTTTGCAACGATTGCTAGGAATGACAGTCGTGCAATCTCAATACATACCTAATGAATCTTCCATTACCGTGCCTTTACGTGATCTGTTAAAGAAAGGAGTTGAATGGAAGTGGACTGATGCTCATGGACTGATGCTCAAGCATAAACTCATCTTAAATTACTGTTGACAAGTAAGCCAGTTTTATCGTTCTACGATGTCATGAAGCCTGTAACAATCCAGTCCGACGCTTCTCAAAAGGGACTCGGAGCGTGCTTACTTCAAGATGGAAAACCGATTGCCTTAGGCTATATGTTGACTTCCGCTGAACAAAACTATGCACAAATAGAAAAAGAGATGCTCTCTATCGTTTTTGCAGCAAAAAAGTTCCATCAGTACTACATTTATGGAAAAAACTCTATTGTTGTTGAGTCTGATCACAAACCAATTGAATCAATTATGAAGAAGCCATTGTGCAAAGCTCCGCCTAGACTTCAACGATTAATGCTTTGTTTGCAGCCATACGATTTAAAAATTAAATTTGTTCCAGGAAAAGAAATCTACTTATAGCTGATACTTTATCACGTGCTTATCTCGATGTTGTGCCAGACAATGAATTGAATGATGACCTTGTCCGTGTAATCCACACTCTTATAACTAGCCTTCCAGTTACGCCATCTCGCATGGACGAGCTTATTGAGGCTACAGAGCGAGATGCAGGTCTACAAAAGGTGCGCAAAGAGACGTTCCAGTCGAAGCTAGAAGTTACTGGAATATGCGTGACATATTGCATGAAGCAGAACATTTAATAATGGCCAACGATCGAATCGTTGTTCCAGTCGAGTTACGATCGTTTATGTTGAATTTAATTCATGAAAGCCATTTTGGAATGGAAAAATGCATATCCAGAGCGCAGGACTTGCTTTATTGGCCTAGGATGTTATCTGACATCGAAAACATTGTTGCAGAATGCAATGTTTGTTGTGCTCATCAACGAAACAACCAACGTGAACCGCTAGTTTCTCACGAAATTCCAGATGGACGCTTTTTAAAAATTGCTATGGACAAAATGACTGTTAAAAATCGCGATTATCTTGTTGTTGTTAACTATAATTCCAAGTACCCTGAACTCAGTGTTGGGCGCGATAACTCATTTTTCAGTTAAGCGATAACGATAATCGATAAACGAAAAATGCCTAAAGCGATAACGATAAACGATAAATCAAAAAAAAGTTAAGCGATAACGATAAACGATAAATTATCGCCGATAATGTCCGATAACGATAATTTTTTTTTCTTGATTAGCGCTGCCCCATCCCATGCAGCACGAACTGTTTTCATCAACATGCCGAAAAATCGAACATAATATACTGTAAAGGGACAAAACTTTTTGTAAGTTATGCATAAATAGAATCACAATCAAACCCCTGAGGTAACCGCCGTGCTTATAATTATACCTTCAGATACCAGTTGGATGCTTTTATCAATTGAGTTACACTGCCGCTTACGTGCAGTAGGCAAAATAATTAAGTGAAATGAAAATACCATAAAAAATTCCAAACTTTGTATTTTGTTTTCTGCTTAAAGGGCTGTTTACAGCAAAGTCAGCAATAATTGAAAAAATTCCCAAAAACGCAAAATGCTTGAAAATTTATCAGTAATCATAAGCGTTATTGGTAGTAAAAATGTGCATACTGTGAAATCCATCAAGCTTGTCAAATTAGTCGTGTTTGTTTAAGAACAATAACATAATTATCGTAATTTACTGATAATTTCAAATAAATTTTTCTGTTTTCTTTGTGAACACCATCATTAAAGCAATGGCAGAACGCTGAGTTGTTGAGATAAGAATTACAATGTAGGCACTGTATTAGTCGGAATAAAAATATTTGATTGAGGTAGGCTATGTCGCATAGGTAGGCTACAGTAAATGAGAAAGGTTATACTGTATTTAGCATAATTTTACTACGCAACTCGATCCGCCTATTGTCATGCAAAAACTACTACAAGATGCAAAAAATGTGATGTCGGTCTGCATGTTAAATGCTTCAAGCAATATCATATTCCGCAATGACTTGTTTCAGCGATGTTGTGTTACTTTGCTAATTTTCATCTTCATATTTTTTGAACTTTCATTTCAATAAAATGCTTCATGACAATAATGATATGACAAGCCATGAACAAGACATTTCCCATTTATCACTTTGAGCGATAAGTAAAATGTAATAACGCTTAACCCTTACGAGGTTGGGCTCCCTGGAGTCTTGCTCAGTTTGGGGGAGGGGGCTGTCGATTCTTCTTATGCTTTAGGAGTGATATCTCTGTTATTTTTTAAGGTACGGTTTCAAACTTTGGGATTCACTTTGTAAAATTATTCACGATGAGCATATCCTAAAATTAAACCTATGGGAATTTTAGAACTGCTCATAGACGTTGAAATGTTGAGGTGACTTATGACTTTTGGATTATTTTGCGATTAAAGCAATTGTAGCGTGAGTTTACACATTATTTTTTGGTAGAGTAATGAAGAACATGCATTGCCATGTTGTGATTAAGTTTTTTTTACATAATCTCAATTTGAATCTATATTTTTCATGCAAAATAATAACTTTTCCCACGCTCAAAATAAAGCTCGCTCCTTGACTAAAAGAACAATGCTTCATCAATTACATGCAGTAATGAGATTTCTGAACGCGTGTCACACCAATTTGGATTATGATCTTGTCACCTCGGTTCCAAGAACAGCAACTCCTACGCTTTATTAACCCTTACGAGGTTGGGCTCCCTGGAGTCTTGCTCAGTTTGGGGGGGGGCTGTCGATTCTTCTTATGCTTTAGGAGTGATATCTCTGTTATTTTTTAAGGTACGGCTTCAAACTTTGGGATTCACTTTGTAAATTTATTCACGCTGAGCATATCCGAAAATTAAACCTATGTAAATTTTAGAACTGCTCATAGACGTTGAAATGTTGAGGTGACTTATGACTTTTGGATTATTTTGCGATTAAAGCAATTGTAGCGTGAGTTTACACATTATTTTTTGGTAGAGTAATGAAGAACATGCATTGCCATGTTGTGATTAAATTTTTTTTACATAATCTCAATTTGAATCTATATTTTTCATGCAAAATAATAACTTTTCCCACGCTCAAAATAAAGCTCGCTTCTTGACTAAAAGAACAATGCTTCATCAATTACATGCAGTAATGAGATTTCTGAACGCGTGTCACACCAATTTGGATTATGATCTTGTGACCTCGGTTCCAAGAACAGCAACTCCTACGCTTTATTAACAAATGTAGACCAGCTGAAGAAGCAGGGTGGCGTTTATCAAATACTATTATGTAATCCACGAAACGAATAGAAGATCATGCAACAAAAAAAGCGGTTTAAATGCAATGTATTGTAGTTGCAACAGCGTCTCTCAATGTAAGTTCAATGTGAACTCGGCTACATACAAGGCTAGTACTAGGAGTAAGATTACCCGATAAAGTCGATGATGCTTTACATAAACAGAAGTCAGAAAGAAATTCAAAATAAAACAGTTACGGTTCATTAATTAACAGAACGTCACAACGCTTTTCATCAAAAGGAAAATTTGTAATGCCTCGGGTCATTTTCTTGTGGATTCAATAAGCTCTCTAAGATTCATATGCCACACACTAAAATCCAAACAATATTTAGATTTATTCAAAGTAGTATTTGTTATGCGTCAAATCATTGTGAACCTGGAGAAATACTTTACAAAGAATTAGCTGCCTTTTTTTTTTTTGCCTAATGGGCGTTTATGCGATAAAAATGTCAGTTTGGCAGCAAAATATTGATAAGTATTTTGATTTGGTTACAGCAATACCGGACTGCAGCAATTGGCACAAGGCTCTTGCAGCAACGTTTTTCAACTTGATTCAATGGTAAAGCAACCTGTGTTCTGTCAGGTTATGTACACACAAATTCAGAAATATTTAAGAATATGCAATGAGGCACATTGAAATTACAAGTGGCTGCACATTTACAGTTCGATAATACGAGAAATTGAATACAACGCTAATACAATCATTTCGACGTGGATTCAACATTGCAAGACGATGTAAACATGCGCGGGTTTGCAATTAGATTACTTCTCTTCTGTCCTTGTTTGTATAAAAGTCATAAAATCAGTCGTTGTATCCGTGCTAAAATTCAGCTATGCTCAAACCGCATTATATTGATATTTTCTAAATAGAAAATGGATTTATAAAATATGAATACAATACTGTTTCAGCATATAAAAATGCTGAATTTTACATCGAGTATTACGATTAGTTTTATGACCCACTTTTTATACAAAAAAGGATAGATGATTTTGATAAGCAATCTAATTGCAAAACCGCACATGTTTACAAGTATTCAACGTCTTGATATGTTGAATCAACGTAAAAATAGCTATCTGTCTAATAAAAGGAAAAAAGGAAAATCTCTCATTGAGCTCCGCGTTTTATTTAGGCTGTGGTTGAAGCCAAAGTTTATAAAACCGCAATCATTCAAATAGTTTATTCTGCGCAAAAGCAAACTTGACATACTCGTATGGAATGTGCAGGGCATAAAGGCTTTTCACAGCATTGACATTGGCCACGGTTTTTTGGTAGTTTATTTTTTGTGGCTTTGGCACCTTCTCAATAAGCAAACGCAGTAGTTGTCCACCGTGGGGACTTCGCTTTGCACGTGAATGAACCAACCCATCCTTTGGTCGATGATATCGGTGCCACCCTTTGTGAAGTCGTAAAGCTTATACAAGCCTGGCTTCTTTTTGCCGTCATCCTTGGTAATCCCCAATAGAGGTTGCATGGTCGTCAACATCAACACATTCCGCATGCCAGAATTCTTCGTTTTTACTACATAAGAATGTAGGCTGAGATCAGCCTCACTCGTCTGACAATAAACTTCGTACGAAGATTTCTCCCTACCACTCACTTGCTTCACTTCCAGGGGTATTCCTCTACGTATAGCGTTGAGGGTTCCAGCTGACGTTATACCCCTGTCAAGCAACCACTGCGCGAGTGGTATGGAGGTGTAAAAGCGGTCATACAAAATATTCCGACCTTGAAGGTCACCGTGTTGTTCCAGGCTCATCACCATTCCTTTTACCAGTTCTTCTGTTCCACGAACGTAAAAATTAAATGGCTCTTCCTTCGGTTTACCTGAATAGACCGATGCCGCAAATGTGTATGGGAATCTGCTGGCGTTTACCAACTTGAACAGAAGGCCATATTTCGCAGGCTTGTTTGGATTATATTGCTTGAAGGCAATTTGTGTCCTCATGGGGTATAGCGTTTTGTCCAACGACAAGTAGTCACCTGGAATGACATGTTTTCCGCAGTTTTCGTTAAACATTTCGAAAACGACTCGAAATGCGGCCAACCGGTCATTCTTCCAACGTTGCGGCCTAGTATTTTGGTCGTCGAACGAAATGTTCGAAAATAAAAATTTAAAGCGGTTCTTGCTCATTGTTGCACTAAACACGGGATGTCCTTGCAGTTGATTGAACAATACATCCGTGGAATGACCAGCCTGTCCTAAAAGCCCCCGAAAATACTCCAATTCAACAAAGGCCAGCATCTCCTCGTTGTTGGTTTGGCCAAAATAGCAGTACCTGCTGTCATCTAAAATTCTCTCTGGCAATTGAGAAATGAGTGTGGCAATTGTTCTATTTGTTTCTTGAACAATAATGTTCAAAATGTTTAAAGAAAAAAATAGTTCCCATGCTTGCCGAGGGGTCTTGGCTTCTTTGGCTTCTCCTCTAACACCAATCGGGCCAGGTATAATGTTAGCCCGGCCCCTTCTCCCATTGTGCACCGGTCTCGCATTAGACCAAGTAATGCTGACGCCGCCCTCTTGTCTGTTCTTTGGCTTTTCTACAAAAGTTGTATAAGACTTCAGTGTGTCAGAAAAACTCAACAGCATCGTAGTTGTTCATGTCGAGATAGGAATCTATGCTGTTCACCAGTCTTTTCGATGTTATAATCCGTCCTGATGGCGCAAACTCCGGTTGAACATCGCCCATGGAAGGTAACTGGTCGTCAATCTCGATCGGAATCGCTGTTGCGGAAGTTGACGGAGAAGAATCCGCTTCTTCATCTGAATCGGAGTGCCATAAATCCTCCAAATCATCCGCCTGGCTTTCGTCGTCAGAATCCAGTAAAACATGTTGCAATATTTCTTCAGCACTGAATCCTTGCCTTGCCATGTTTTATTTAAAAGTGAAAAGGACGTAATTTTTTTAATAATGGCGTTGAAATACTAAAGAAAATGTATAATGAAACAAATTGTTAGTCCCATAGAAACTAGTTAGAAAAAAACTGTTACACAGAATTATAAAAATCGAGAATAAATCAAAACTTTGCAATATAATAAATTGTCAGACCGTTGTTAAAAATTGTGAAGTGCACTTTACATATTTACTGATGATGAAACTATATGAATGCTATGGTTATCTATGGTGATTCAGATTAGCTTTTTGAGCAATGCTTCACGTTTATGATAAACTACACGTAGAAGGGAAATCCAACAGGCGTTTGCACAATATCGTCGTTTAGCGACGTAGATTCGACGAAAGCGGCGTAATAATTAGTAGGCCTACCTGGTATCAATATTGGCTGTTTCTGCAATGTTGCGTTATGACCATGAACGCCACGTGGCTTGAAAAACAACATTATAACGCTGAATGAAACCATGTGCATGAAACTGATAATCTATCTAATAAAATTATCTCTGATGTAAATTCAACGATTGGGCAATGGTATGTCTCAACAAAATTACCAAATATTCCATCATTTTGACGGCTAGAATGCATTGTTGAACCTAAACCGAAAAATATAGATGCGCTGTTCATTCTTAATTTTTGATATTTGTTTATATGTTTAGTGAAAATAAGCTGTCATTCTTGTTATTATATTGAAAACGAAAAGAGCAGTTTGCAAAACGTCTATATTACCATGAATGCGGTTTCATCTATTTTGATTGTCCCTTGCTGTAGGCCTACTCAGGCAAGTTGTAATTATCACAATCTAACTTTTCCAAACTGTGAGCACTATATCTCGATGCGCATTTGTGTATTGTGAGAAAATTTTGATGGTGTCCAAAAATCAAATACTATTTACAAAATAACTCGGTCTCTTACAATATCCTCATATGTCACATCAACAAATACTTTCCTGACTTACCAATAGGCCTAACTAAGGTAATAAAGAAACATTCTACTAACGGACAGTTCAGTGATAAAAAAAATCCAAAAGTTTGATATTTCTTGCAAATGCAAACAATATAAGTTTTTCATAAAAAGATGAAGTTCAATAGCATTACAAGAATTCCATCACCATAATTCAAAAAGAACCTTTCCATTACTTGGGTTGACCCTTGCGATTACCCCGCATATGGGTTATGTTATGTACCACTATAGTTCACCGTACTGCCGATTGCCTAAAGCATGAAAAAAGTTGCATCTGTCTGCGGTTATAAGTTATATTTTTTTCTAAATTCAACTAAAACAGCTATTCGCATTATGAAACAGTTGGATAAGTGCCATAAATCAAACTATGGAATAAGTTTGTATCTCTATAAAAACGCCTGCCTGCAAAATGATACCATGTTCATAAAAATTACTAGATGTACATAACGCAATATACTTTATGATATTATATTTTCTGATTATACATTTCCAGTCCTTGTCACAGACTGCATAATGCTTACTCATTCACTTTCAATGTAACTGAAAGTAGTTGTTAGATAAAACCTATATATCACACGCGCTATCAAGTAAAAGCGTTCTATTTTACATTGATTGGATTGGCTCAATATGAGATGGCTACTTCTAAACTACACTTATGAAGGCAGAGTCTGCAATTATATGAATTTTTGCAGGTGTTACCTACAATAAATAATGCGATTAATCGAATACAATTCTCACACAACTCGTGAATATGTCTAGTCAATCAGCGCTGACATAATGCTGGATGATGCATTATTGTTTATTGAATAATTTAGTAAATATGCGTAACTTCATTTGTTTGTTATTGTGAGACGAAACTAGGAAGAATGGAAATAGAAATGGATAAAATAAAGGTATTTTTATTCAATGTAAACGCGCTGCCGCGTGTCATTATCTAACTAAAATATCTCTCGCCGCTAGCCTATGTCGATTCATCGTTTTCTGACGTCACGTCCATTCGATAATAAACGATTTCTTTCATGCATTCTCAGTTCAGTTTGGCAGTTACCCGCCTTTCCGTCGATTCAACGTTGCAAGACGTCGCATAAGTTCATATCTTTAGTTTGGTAAACGGAGATAAGATTTCATTGTGACATTGCTATGCAAACTTATATTTCACATGAGACAACTTGACAAGTAAATACACAAGTTTTCACAATTTATGACGAGTTATAGCACATGGAAATGTTACGCTACAATTGCTTTGCGAGGTACTGCATCGCGGTTTAGTTTATCAGTGACAGTGAACCTGGTACAAGAAGCCTCGAATATATTGATTCAACTAAGCTGCATCACGTATAGACGTGGTGGAACGATCGTCCTTTTCACAAAAGCGTGATGTTCTGGTTTATCCTACACAAATGAGAAGCGTATTGCATTTCAAATCTTTACATGTCGACTTGGAAATAAATGTTTACAAGTATATGTGAGAAGCTTTGGGAACATCGACGCCTTTTCTGCTTTTGATAGTGTGTCGGACAAAAGGAAAGATTTGAAACCAAAATCATAATATGTTACAGAGCAGCTTCTATAGTAGGCAATAACGTTGTAGCCTATGCTTTGTTTGATTGAAAGGACATAATTGTCTGCGAAAAACTATTCTCGCTCTAGATGCATTGGCACCAAGTCTTATGTTTAATTTTACGCAATTTCAACCGCAAGCGACGGTAACTCATCGTATCAAAGTTGAAGCTTTTCTTGTATCGACGTCGCTTACAAGCCGTGGTGAGAACAAAAGGTCCACGCATACTGTCAATTTCCTTCACGCTGTGAAGCAGTTAGGATTAACGAGACATGGGCCAAATTAATCACTTTCATCCAGCTGGTGGGAAAATTTTGTTCAATAGAATAAGAAATATTTCAGAGGATGTGCTGAGAAATGCCTTATATCTCTCAATTTATAACCTTTATTCGCTCAAAATTTCAGCTCAATAGAGGTGAATGAAAGTTAGGAAAAGTCAAGAAATCTCATAGTTGCAGCGTCAGTGGTTTTAGAGATACAACTGTTGATGCAAAAAAGTTGAATTGACAGCCCCCCCCCAACCTTCAAACAGTTAACAAATGTAGACCAGCTGAAGAAGCAGGGTGGCGTTTATCAAATAACTTACTATTATGTAATCCACGAAACGAATGGAAGATCATGCAACAAAAAAAGCGGTTTAAATGCAATGTATTGTAGTTGCAACAGCGTCTCTCAATGTAAGTTCAATGTGAACTCGGCTACATACAAGGCTAGTACTAGGAGTAAGATTACCCGATAAAGTCGATGATTCTTTACGTAAACAGAAGTCAGAAAGAAATTCAAAATAAAACAGTTACGGTTCATTAATTAACAGAACGTCACAACGCTTTTCATCAAAAGGAAAATCTGTAATGCCTCGGGTCATTTTCTTGTGGATTCAATATAAGCTCTCTAAGATTCATATGCCACACACTAAAATCCAAACAATATTTAGATTTATTCAAAGTAGTATTTATTATGCGTCAAATCATTGTGAACCTGGAGAAATACTTTACAAAGAATTAGCTGCCTTTTTTTTGCCTAATGCGCGTTTATGCGATAAAAGTGTCAGTTTGGCAGCAAAATATTGATAAGTATTTTGATTTGGTTACAGCAATACCGGACTGCAACAATTGGCACAAGGCTCTTGCAGCAACGTTTTTCAACTTGATTCAATGGTAAAGCAACCTGTGTTCTGTCAGGTTATGTACACACAAGTTCAGAAATATTTAAGAATATGCAATGAGGCACATTGAAATTACAAGTGGCTGCACATTTACAGTTCGATAATACGAGAAATTGAATACAACGCTAATACAATCATTTCGACGTGGATTCAACATTGCAAGACGATGTAAACATGCGCGGGTTTGCAATTAGATTACTTCTCTTCTGTCCTTGTTTGTATAAAAGTCATAAAATCAGTCGTTGTATCTGTGCTAAAATTCAGCTATGCTCAAACCGCATTATATTGATATTTTCTAAATAGAAAATGGATTTATAAAATATGAATACAATACTGTTTCAGCATATAAAAATGCTGAATTTTACATCGAGTATTACGATTAGTTTTATGACCCACTTTTTATACAAAAAAGGATAGATGATTTTGATAAGCAATCTAATTGCAAAACCGCACATGTTTACAAGTATTCAACGTCTTGATATGTTGAATCAACGTAAAAATAGCTATCTGTCTAATGAAAGGAAAAAAGGAAAATCTTTCATTGAGCTCCGCGTTTTATTTAGGCTGTGGTTGAAGCCAAAGTTTATAAAACCGCAATCATTCAAATAGTTTATTCTGCGCAAAAGCAAGCTTGACATACTCGTATGGAATGTGCAGGGCATAAAGGCTTTTCACAGCACTGACATTGGCCACGGTTTTTTGGTAGTTTATTTTTTGTGGCTTTGGCACCTTCTCAATAAGCAAACGCAGTAGTTGTCCATCGTGTGGACTTCGCTTTGCACGTGAATGAACCAACCCATCCTTTGGTCGATGATATCGGTGTCACCCTTTGTGAAGTCGTAAAGCTTAAACAAGCCTGGCTTCTTTTTGCCGTCATCCTTGGTAATCCCCAATAGAGGTTGCATGGTCGTCAACATCAACACATTCCGCATGCCAGAATTCTTCGTTTTTACTACATAAGAATGTAGGCTGAGACCAGCCTCACTCGTCTGCCAATAGATTTCGTACGAAAATTTCTCCCTTCACTTGCTTCACTTCCAGGGGTATTCTTCTACGTATAGCGTTGAGGGTTCCAGCTGACGTTATACCCCTGTCAAGCAACCACTGCGCGAGTGGTATGGAGGCGTACAAGCGGTCATACAAAATATACCGACCTTGAAGGTCACCGTGTTGTTCCAGGCTCATCACCATTCCTTTTACCAGTTCTTCTGTTCCACGAACGTAAAAATTAAATGGCTCTTCCTTCGGTTTACCTGAATAGACCGATGCCGCAAATGTGTATGGGAATCTGCTGGCGTTTACCGACTTGAACAGAAGGCCATATTTCGCAGGCTTGTTTGGATTATATTGCTTGAAGGCAATTTGTGTCCTCATGGGGTATAGCGTTTTGTCCAACGACAAGTAGTCACCTGGAATGACATGTTTGCCGCAGTTTTCGTTAAACATTTCGAAAACGACTCGAAATGCGGCCAACCGGTCATTCTTCCAACGTTGCGGCCTAGTATTTTGGTCGTCGAACGAAATGTTCGAAAATAAAAATTTAAAGCGGTTCTTGCTCATTGTTGCACTAAACACGGGATGTCCTTGCAGTTGATTGAACAATACATCCGTGGAATGACCAGCCTGTCCTTAAAGCCCCCGAAAATACTCCAATCCAACAAAGGCCAGCATCTCCTCGTTGTTGGTTGGGCCAAAATAGCAGTACCTGCTGTCATCTAAAATTCTCTCTGGCAATTGAGAAATGGGTGTGGCAATTGTTCTATTTGTTTCTTAAACAATAATGTTCAAAATGTTTAAAGAAAAAAATAGTTCCCATGCTTGCCGAGGAGTCTTGGCTTCTTTGGCTTCTCCTCTAACACCAATCGGGCCAGATATAATGTTAGCCCGGCTCCTTCTCCCATTGTGCACCGGTCTCGCATTAGACCAAGTAATGCTGACGCCGCCCTCTTGTCTGTTCTTTGGCTTTTCTACAAAAGTTGTATAAGACTTTAGTGTGTCGGAAAACTCAACAGCATCGTAGTTGTTCATGTCGAGAGAGGAATCTATGCTGTTCACCAGTCTTTTCGATGTTATAATCCGTCCTGATGGCGCAAACTCCGGTTGAACATCGCCCATGGAAGGTAACTGGTCGTCAATCTCGATCGGAATCGCTGTTGCGGAAGTTGACGGAGAAGAATCCGCTTCTTCATCTGAATCGGAGTGCCATAAATCCTCCAAATCATCCGCCTGGCTTTCGTCGTCAGAATCCAGTAAAACATGTTGCAATATTTCTTCAGCACTGAATCCTTGCCTTGCCATGTTTTATTTAAAAGTGAAAAGGACGTAATTTTTTTAATAATGGCGTTGAAATACTAAAGAAAATGTATAATGAAACAAATTGTTAGTCCCATAGAAACTAGTTAGAAAAAAACTGTTACACAGAATTATAAAAATCAAGAATAAACCAAAACTTTGTCAAAAATTGTGAAGTGCACTTTACATATTTACTGATGATGAAACTATATGAATGCTATGGTTATCTATGGTGATTCAGATTAGCTTCTTGAGCAGTGCTTCACGTTTATGATAAACTACACGTAGAAGGGAAATCCAACAGGCGTTTGCACAATTTTGTCGTTTAGCGACGTAGATTCGACGAAAGCGGCGTAATAATTAGTAGGCCTACCTGGTATCAATATTGGCTGTTTCTGCAATGTTGCGTTATGACCATGAACGCCAGGTGGCTTGAAAAACAACATTATAACGCTGAATGAAACCATGTGCATGAAACTGATAATCTATCTAATAAAATTATCTCTGATGTAAATTCAACGATTGGGCAATGGTATGTCTCAACAAAATTACCAAATATTCCATCATTTTGACGGCTAGAATGCATTGTTGAACCTAAACCGAAAAATATAGATGTGCTGTTCGTCCATAATTATTGATATTTGTTTATATGTTTAGTGAAAATAAGCTGTCATTCTTGTTATTATATTGAAAACGAAAAGAGCAGTTTGCAAAACGTCTATATTACCATGAATGCGGTTTCATCTATTTTGATTGTCCCTTGCTGTAGGCCTACTCAGGCAAGTTGTAGGCCTAATTATCACAATCTAACTTTTCCCAACTGTGAGCACTATATCTCGATGCGCATTTGTGTATTGTGTGAAAATTTTGATGGTGTCCAAAAATCAAATACTATTTACAAAATAACTCGGTCTCTTACAATATCCTCATATGTCACATCAACAAATACTTTCCTGACTTACCAATAGGCCTAACTAAGGTAATAAAGAAACATTCTACTAACGGACAGTTCAGTGATAAAAAAATCCAAAAGTTTGATATTTCTTGCAAATGCAAACAATATAAGTTTTTCATAAAAAGATGAAGTTCAATAGCATTAGCCTACAAGAATTCCATCACCATAATTCAAAAAGAACCTTTCCATTACTTGGGTTGACCCTTGCGATTACTCCGCATATGGGTTATGTTATCTACCACTATAGTTCACCGTACTGCCAATTGCCTAAAGCATGAAAAAAGTTGCATCTGTCTGCGGTTATAAGTTATATTTTTTTCTAAATTCAACTAAAACAGCTATTCGCATTATGAAACAGTTGGATAAGTGCCATAAATCAGGAATAAGTTTGTTTCCCTATAAAAACGCTTGCCTGCAAAATGATACCATGTTCATAAAAATTACTTGATGTAGCCTGCATAACGCAATATACTTTATGATATTATATTTTCTGATTATACATTTCCAGTCCTTGTCACAGACTGCATAATGCTCACTCATTCACTTTCAATGTAACTGAAAGTAGTTGTTAGATAAAACCTATATATCACACGCGCTATCAAGTAAAAGCGTTCTATTTTACATTGATTCGATTGGCTCAATATGAGATGGCTACTTCTAAACTACACTTATGAAGGCAGAGTCTGCAATTACTTGAACTTTTGCAGGTGTTACCTACAATAAATAATGCGATTAATCGAATACAATTCTCACACAACTCGTGAATATGTCTAGTCAATCAGCGCTGACATAATGCTGGATGATGCATTATTGTTTATTGAATAATTTAGTAAATATGCGTAACTTCATCTGTTTGTTATTGAGAGACGAAACTAGGAAGAATGGAAATAGAAATGGATAAAATAAAGGTATTTTTATTCAATGTAAACGCGCTGCCGCGTGTCATTATCTAACTAAAATATCTCTCGCCGCTAGCCTACCTCGATTCACCGTTTTCTGACGTCACGTCCATTCGACAACAAACGATTTCTTTCATGCATTCTCAGTTCAGGTTGGCAGTTACCCGCCTTTCCGTCGATTCAACATTGCAAGACGTCGCATAAGTTCATATCTTTAGTTTGGTAAACGGAGATAATATTTCATTGTGACATTGCTATGTAAACTTATATTTCACATGAGACAACTTGACAAGTGAATATACAAGTTTTCACAATTTATGACGAGTTATAGCACATGGAATTGCTTTGGGAGGTACTGCATTGCGGTTTAGTTTATCAGTGACAGTGAACCTGGTACAAGAAGCCTCGAATATATTGATTCAACTAAGCTGCATCACGTATAAATGTGGTGGAACGATCGTCCTTTTCACAAAAGCGTGATGTTCTGGTTTATCCTACACAAATGAGAAGCGTATTGCATTTCAAATCTTTACATGTCGACTTGGAAATAAATGTTTACAAGTATATGTGAGAAGCTTTGGGAACATCGACGCCTTTTCTGCTTTTGATAGTGTGTTGGACAAAAGGAAAGATTTGAAACCAAAATCATAATATGTTACAGCGCAGCTTCTACAGTAGCTAAATTTCTAATTATTCAAAAAAGCATTGTGGCCCAAACCAGTGGCGTAGCTAGGGAATGTGCCGCCCGGGGCGGATTCAGATTTTGCCTCCCCTTCAAGAAAAAGCATGTGAAAATGAAATGCGCTTTTTTATCAGCACTGCAATACGCAACGTGCTATTTTCAATTTGCGGTGTAAAGTCAGACGAACGTACCATTATCAGTAGCGTAGTCAGGAATTGTGAAAGGGAGAGGTTTTGATGGCCGGCCGACGGCGTACTTGCCGAAGACGACACTTATTGGCGGGGGGTCTGGGGGGCCTCCCCCAGAAAATTTTGAAAAATTACTTTGAATTTGGTGCATTCTGAGAGCATTTTCAACAAAAATGTGGGTATGAATCAGGGATATCTAAAGAAGGGGATACGAAGGCTTTTATTACATCTGACAATAGAAGGGCTATTGTTTATCGTAAATAATCTGTGTTTATCATAAATTGACAATTGGCACCGATAGTAGTTTAATAAATCTTGTTATGATAACTTGGATTGCGCTATTAACATCAGGCCTGGATATTCACAGCATGCTCGTGGTTGCTTGTTAATTCAACTACCCATATACTTGCTTTACATCTAGCCTACTGCAAAGGCTTTGTTATAAAAAACAGCTTACTGGTAACTTTTCAACTGTCTTTGCAAACAAGTATTCTTTAAATATGCTCTAGGCAACATTTGCTAACTGTCTTCTGTAGCTCATTGTACCAACTGCACTACAAAACTTTCTACAATTAAAAAAAGAACCACATGTTTAAAGCACTACAAACTACCGCCCTGGTAGTGTCATGAGAATAAGGCAATCGCTGCGAGCCTTCATATCCCCTTCTCTAGATATCCCTGGTATGAATATTCTTGTAAAATGGTGCTGTCCGGTGGCATAGCAAAAGAATAAGATCATGTTTTCTTCGGCATTTTTCGAAAATAAAGCTGAAGTCTTTATGTTTTCTTGTTGCTAATTTCTGACTGAGATATTTGAATGTTTGGTATTGGCAAAACTAGCTCTTTTAATGCAGTTTCGTTTAAAATTAGGCAAACTTTTTTTTAGAGACATAGGTTGATTGCTTTTTTTTGCGAGATTATTACAGTTTTATTATTTATCAATTTTCTCCTTAGTTGATCCAAAAAACGATCTTATTCCGGTAAGTCACTAACTTTTATGTTTTAAAGTTAACCCGAAGTTTAAAAAATGTAACGTCATAGACGTCACACATCTTAAAGAGTGTCAGACAAAAAGCTTTGAGACAAAGAAGTTACTTTATTTCTGATATATTCAAGTTTTGTACAGTATAACGAATCACTGGAATCGGGTATAGGCTATAAAAGGTTAGTGCAATTTTTCACAGCTGTAGATATTGCGGTGTTTCCATTGACTGCACGAGTTAGCTGGATACTATGGATACTGAACAGTTGTAGAGCGGTCACACCCTGCTATATGAATTATGAAAGGTCATTTGAATTATAAAGCATAATATGACACACAAGTTCTTACTCATTTTAAAAGATAAAGCACCAGAATTGCTTTAACATGTCGAATTAGTAGAATCATGCTTACAGCTAACAGCTATGAAAAATTCATCAACACAAGCAATAAGAATGCGAAAAATCATTGATACTGATGAAACTAAAGGGAAAAAGGAAGTCGACGAACCTTTTCACACATCTTGTTAATGACATCCTCAACAGTTGGGACCAATTTTCTATACAGATTAAGCAAAGCCAAACCATTTAATCGGTTTTCAGAGGTTGAATTTCTTAAATAAGTTTAAGTCTTCGAAGAGCAGAAAAAGATCTTTCATTGGTGCAAGTGGTAGGCTAACTGGAAGAGTAGCCAGAATGCGGAGTAAAATATTAATGTTTGGAAACGTTGACTGCGGGCAAAATGGCAATGCACTTACAGCACTTTTTGGCAAGCTGGTTTGGGAAGAATTGAAGACATCGATACCACATATACGCAGTTCAGATATAATAGCAAGGGCGTTTATACACGGCAGATCTGCGTCGTAAAATTCAAAGAGTGATTCAGTTTTCTCCATTTAGTTTTTCTCAAAAGGGGAGGGGGGGTTGAAACCCCCAACCCTTCTCCCCCTTTGGCTACGCCACTGACCACTATAATTTAGTAATATATATACTGAATGCAAAAGCACAAAAACTGCTGCAGAATTAAAATAATCAATTTGTAACCTTTTACAAGGCTACCCAAATTTGAAGAGCATGTTTCCGCCTCTGCTTAATAAAGGCTAGTAGGAATTTTGTAACGTATTAAAAACATAACGGCAGAAAAATTCATGAAAATTTGAAACGTTTTTAGATATTTAAGATATTTTGACAGGGCCGGATTTAGCATGTTTTTTTAAATTTTTTGGAAAAGTACTGCAGATAGGCCTTCAAAATGTATTGGCAACAGATAGGAACTTGGGTGTTCTGCATCTTTTGAAAAAAAAATGTTCTCGCTCCAACGGTTACGAAGTTATGCCTATATTATCAATTTTCATGCATCATCGTCGAGGAGGCGTAAGACCAAATTTTTTTCGAAAAATAATTATAGCATTTTGATTGAGTACCTAAGCCACTTGCTAAGCAATCCGACAAAGTTACCAAAATTTGGTACAGCCTACTGTCGCTGTTACGTGAAGGTATATTTATGGTGTGCTATGTTTTTCAGACGCAGTGCTTATTTAATTTATTAAAGCCTTTAAAATGGTGTCATCTACTTTTGTTGGTTAATTCTATTTGTTACAAAAAAATGTTTGGCTTTTATTGTTTCTTAGTTTACATTTTTTCAGGATGCCAAGTTACACAATATTAAAAACAACAAATATCTACTATAGTAATTAGGTAAATTGAAATTTTGTGCACTACTGTGTTCAGACGAATAAGTATTTATTGTGATGGAAATTGACATTAGTGGACAAAACTATCTGCTGAAGACAAGGTGTGCTCAAGCTCAACAAAAAGTGAATTTCGCATGAGATGTTAGCCTATAGCGTTGCGGAATGGCCCGGTTCGGCGAGTCCAATTCGGCGAGTCCAATTCGGCGAGAGCCCTTTTCAGCGAGGGGAGCAAGTATTTTAGACGCAGACAGTTAGGCGCCGGTCAAATAGGTGCGGAGCACTGTGGCGACCGTTCGTTTAGGTGCTATTCCTAGTAAAGTCTTCAGATTGTATCAGCTTGGCAGGTAGGGCAATGCTTTTCACACAAACTGTTATATTGAACAGAAAAATATATTGTATTTTAATGCGTGTATTCGGCATGTATTTGAACTTGTTAGTCCAGGTTTGCGTTGGCGAAAGCTTTATCAATAAATTATTCAAGTTTCCGAACATGACTGAGTTCACTTTTAGTGAGTCAAATAATACCTAACTACACTAAACATCAGTAAAAAATATACCGTAGCCAATATCAAGCGGGTGGTAGGCTTGAGTCAAGAGTAACTTAGTTTTCTGTCAAAACCCCAACTAGGTTTAATAACGAGCAAAGTCGCACCATTATGCTTGTAGCCAGGGTTGATATGCCCTATAGATATGTATTCATGTAGTAGAACGTTGTCTCATACGAACTCGCCACACGACCAATTCATCCCGAGTAGAAGTAATTGCGAAAGATAACAGATTAAGTAAGGTTCCGTCTGGCCGCAACATAAGTTCAGGTCGCTGGGTTTTTTTCGCTGATACTTTACGGTCATTTGTCCGAAATGACTTGAAAAATTTCGGTCATTTTTTCTGATGAAAATATTTCCTTTCAAGTAGCTGATACAAACCAAAATTTGCACTTCCTGACTAGCTACAACATTAAGTTTCGCTGAGAAACGCTGTTGTGGTTTATCTGAGAAAAGTTAGAACAGACAAACGTTTTTTCAACATTCATCAGCGAAACTCAGCCTTGCAACACCTGGCCGCAGACATTTTTTATTGCACACTTTTTTTGGACATTTTGACCGATATGACTATATTTTTTTCGGACATTTTGCTAAAAAATTGGTAAATGACCGATAAATGACCAAAAAAAAAACAGGTTCTGGATGCATAGCAAATGTCCTGTGTAGATGTGCTAATATCAAGAGTAGTAGAGCGTTGTCTCGCATCTCATCACGTGCGCATTAACAAAACAACATATTTTTCTGTTGAATATTCAACATAATGTTCAACATAACAACAATGTTCAACATATTTTTCTGTTTAATTTTGTGTGAAAAGCATTGCCCTACCTGCCAAGCTTATACAATCTGCAGACTTTACTAGGAATAGCACCTAATGAATGGGCGCCACTGTGCTCCGCACCTAAATATCCAGACGCTACACTGTGCACGCTAGGGTGGAGTGAAAAAAATAAAAATCACTAATTCAAAAAACGTCCCCTCTCAATAGTTGCCTTTGGTCCCAAAACTAAGTTTAAAAGTGTTTTTGGGAAGTTGCCTCGAATACTCAGGTGACAACCTTGACATAAAGGTCATGAGGGGGTCAAATCCCATAAAAATGTCATAACTCTGTGAGCGGTGATGCTAGAGAGCTAATTTTATTGCCAAAAGAAGCAGAATGTGCACTTTCCTATCTGTCTCAAAAGAAGTTTTTTTCGAAATTTTGCTAGATATGTGGTTATTTTCACAAAATGTAATTTTCTGGTCAAATATGAATAACACATAGCATTATGCACAGTTTAACATCACTATAACATAATCACTCCACAAGAAATCAGCATAATGAGTATGATAGATCTCTAACCAATGAAACACACATTTGAGTGGTTTTAGAGCAAGCACAGGATGGTAACAACAAACAAATATGTGAAATTGGGTTTCATAATATTACAATAGCCTAGACGACAGACGTTAAATGCCAGTTTTATGCAGGGGGAAATGGTATGGGCAGGAAGACCTAAGATTGAAATTGCTTTTTGGTATTGCATTGCTTCATCAGTTTTCGTGACCGAATCTTTAGCCTGATCAGACCGTCATGTCTGTTGAAGCCAGCTACTGCTGATGAAGCTTTGGTTACAAGCTTTATGTGGCGCTCCACAGCTTAATTGTGGCATGGGTGGCGCATAATGAGCTTTTCTTCTCTGATTTTTTCGATGTCGCAGTTACTCAGGTATCGAATTGCTGGTGGTTTGTTGGTTTGGTCAGAATTTAAGTTCACAAGTTTGTAGTAAGATTTAGCATGAACGTTGATTGCTGGAACATTGAATTTTTTCACATGGACAGAAGCTACAGATTCTTCCCCATCGGATGGCTGTGTTGGACTAGTGCTGCTTCGCTTTCAGGCACTTCATTTTCGATTGAAAATTGTTCAATAACCCCTCTCAAACTAAGGATTTTGTTCACAGCTAAATGATGAACTGTCTCATCTGCCAACATCCCCAAGAGAATGTTTTCTTGGTGCGCAAAGAATGCATTTCGCTTAAGGACATCCAGTGCAATCTTCTTGACTTCATTGTTCGGAAATTTGACGACTCTTTGTAGCATATTGAAGAAGTTTTTCGGTCCATCTGTGATTGTGTGGTAGCGCTTGATTTCAAACCATGCCGGAAAGTAAACTCTAATGCGAAATTCTGCGATTGTTGTCAATGTTGTGGTTAGTCGTTGTATAGAAACATAGAAACGGGGTATGCGACAGGCCAAGGTCAGCCACCTTGCATGGGAAAGTCCCAGATTCTGTACCCATAATATTTAGCTGTGAACAAAATCTTTAGTTTGAGAGGGGTCATTGAACAATTATCAATCGAAAATGAAGTGCCTGAAAGCGAAGCTGCACCAGTCCAAAATGAGCCATCCGATGGGGAAGAATCCGCAGCTTCTGTCCCAGTGAGAAAATTCAATCATGCTAAATCTTACTACAAACTTGTGAACTTAAATTCTGACCAAACCAACAAACCACCAGCAATTCGACACCTGAGTAACTGCAACATCGAAAAAATCAGAGAAGAAAAGCTCATTATGCGCCACCCATGCCACAATCAAGCTGTGGAGCGCCATATAAAGCTTGTAACCGAAGCGTCATCAGCAGTAGCTGGCTTCAACAGACGTGACGGTCTGATCAGGCTAAAGATTCGGTCACGAAAACTGATCAAGCAATACAATACCAAAAAGTAATTTCAATCTTAGGTCCTCCTGCCGATACAATTTCCCCCTGCATAAAACTGGCATTTAACGTCTGTTGTCTAGGCTATTGTAATATTATGAAACCCAATTTTATATTTGTTTGTTGTTACCATCCTGTGCTTGCTCTAAAACCACTCAAATGTGTGTTTCATTGGTTAGAGATATATCATACTCATTATGTTATAGTGATGTTAAACTGTGCATAATGCTGTGTGTTATTCATATTTGACCTGAAAATTACATTTTGTGAAAATAACCATATATCTAGCAAAATTTCGAAAAAAACTTCTTTTGAGACAGATAGGAAAGTGCACATTCTGCTTCTTTTGGCATCAAAATTAGCTCTCTAGCATCACCGCTCACAGAGTAATGGCGTTTTTATAGGATTTGACCCCCGCATGACCTTTACGTCAAGGTTGTCACCTGAGTATTCGAGGCAACTTCCCAAAACCACTTTTAAACTTAGTTTTGGCACCAAAGGCAACTATTGAGAGGGGACGTTTTTTGAATTAGTGATTTTTATTTTTTTCACTCCACCCTAGTTGCACGCCTATCTGACAGGCGCCTAACTGTCTGCGCCTAAAAGACTTGCTGGCGAGTTCCCTATTCGGCAATTTTTTGAATTTTTTTAAAATTATCGGATACTGTAGCCTAATTATCATTGCCGTTTTAAGGTTAGGGGTTGGGGTTAGAGTTGGAGTTAAGGGTTAGAGGGTTAAGGGTTAGAAGTAAAGGTTGGAGTTAGGGGGTTAAGGGTTAGCGGGTTATTTGAACGTTTAGCGACGTTAAAACGATGTAAAAGCGGCAATGATAATTAGGCTACGGTACCCAATAATTTAAAAAAAAAATTCGAAAAATTGCCGAACAGGGAGCTCGCCGAAAAGGGCTCTTGCCGAATAGTAGCAGACCCATAGCGTTGGGCCTTGAGATGCACTCTGCACAGCGAGTTTGCTTTGCAGCAGTTCAGCTGTGGTCACTATTTTGTGTCAATTTGACAGTGTTAACCAGGGTTGATCGGTTTAAACCGGGGTGGTTTAAACCGCCCGGTTAAAACCTGGTTTAAACCGGGCAGTTTTGACCATCTATTACTGGTCAAAACCCCTTTAGTGTATGAATCAAGTTGCTTTTCAATTGAATTAAAAATATTACCCTCCATGTTTAGTAATGATGTTCAACTATATTTTGTTTTGATTAACAATAACCTAAATGCTGGATTTGGAACAAAAAATATTCATTTTCTCTGTTTATTTTTGATATTTCAATCAGTTGGTTACCGTATTTTGCAGGGTCTGCTACTATTCGGTGAGTCCGATTCAGTGAGTTTCTAACCTCTAACCCCTAGCCCTAAAACGGCAATGATAATTAGGCTATGGTACCCGATAATTAAAAAAAAAATTAAAAAATCCCCCGTAAAGGGATCGGACTCACCGAATCGAACTCACCGAATCGGACTCACCGAAACGGGCCATTCCGTATTTTGCGGACCATAAAGCGCATCTGATTATAAGGCGCACTGTCAATAAATTGCTTTGATTAGTTGTTTGCTCAGACATAAGGCGCACCGGGCTATAGAACGCAAAGTATTTTAAGGAGTATGGGTTACCGTATAAAGCTCAGTAAACAAAAATGCCTAATAAATGTAAGCAAGTCACAATAGTACAATGAACAAACGAAAAAAATGAGCCTAGTGAATATCACATTTTGCTAGTTGCTTTTTACCGTAGTTTATTGTGTAAGACGGTGGTTTATTTATATAATAATAGTATCGGTATATACTGGTTTTGAGTGTAGGCAATAATGCACTACTTGATCCATACATTAGGCGCACCGGCTTATAAGGCGCACAATCAATTTATGAGGAAAAAAGGATTTAAATTGCGCCTTATCGTCCGTAAAATATGGGTATTTTAATTTTTGAGAAAATTTAAATTCTAGAAATAAGTTTCTGATGAACCAAAAAATTCTTGGTAGAACGATGAACAATTAGCACAGCCAACTAAAGTACCGGTACAAGAATATATTCCAACAAATTTTTTTTTATGAAAAACATTTGCCATCAAATTTTGCCTGACAGGTCGGTATTGGCAGCCCTTAATGAAAGTTCAGGCGGCCATGACCGCCAGCTATTTCGAGGCCTGCATATCAGAATGGTCACAACTCACAATTACTTTTATATTTCCTAAATAGCCCAGGTAGCCGACCATTCACTACATAAAAATATTTTTCTGGGTTTTGACCGGTTTAAACCTAGTTTTGACCGGTTAAAACCAGGTCTAAACCGCTTTGTGGTCAAAACCAGTTTTGACCACTTAGAGATCAACCCTGGTGTTAACTCTAGAAGCCCTGACAAGTCATTTTTGACCGGTTTTGAGTTTTGGCGTTTCATATTTTTTGCGATTTGCTTGGTCATACTCTTTGAGTTTTCTTAAGTTTTGTAAAGTTTTAGTAGCTGTAATAATTTTTCACTAGAACTTTCGCAAACAGAGCATTTCACACATCTACCTATAAGTAGACTTACCATAATTTCTTGGGCATAATCCGGGATAAACTCAAAACTATGAATGAAATAACTGAACAAAAGGCTGAAGGCCTGAGCTTGGCAAATTTTTATTCCATGTTTATACATATTTATAAGCTTTAATATTGCATAATAAAGTATTCTACTTAGATTGAATAAAAAATTTTATTACTTTATTTAAAGGAAAATACATGTTAATTTAAGCAACACTAAGTCACAAATCAGATATTTAGGGGAATAATGTAGACATTTATAATATTCAGAAACCATTAGCTTCATCATTTCATTGAAGTCAATAGAATAATGACGCAATAAATGTCACTCATTATTCCCTAACTAAAGGATTTCTCAAGCTATGCGCGATATTTTACTCAACCTAATAAGCTAAAAAAATTAAGATATTAAAATAAGCCTCGAGTTAAAACAAAGTTATGCCTTTTGGGACGGAATTATTTCATAATTTTGCATCAGGTTGGAGTAATTTTGAAAATTTCACTAAAGTAAAATTCCGGTACATTTTGCTAACCGGGACGGGACACCGCGGGGCAGACGTTTAAATCGGGACTGTCCCGGCCTAACCGGGACGTATGGTAGGTCTAAATACAGTACGTGCATATGTAATGATAATCTAGGTCTACCTATAAGCCCTGACTGGTCAAAAATGACCAGTGTGTGATAAGAAGATTTCTAATGTTCGAACAATGTTTGTTTCATTGTTTGTATATCTTTGTACGAAAATCTATGTTTGAACTAAAATAAAAAAAAAAACGGTAAAAAAACGCGTTTCATACAACCGGTCAAAAATGTTCGCAGTCGTCCTTATAGGTAGGGAAATATTTCAGGGCTGGGGCATTCCATTTATAATCATCAGATTTTTTCAAATTTTGTAACCACTAGTCACAGATTTTGCTTATTTTGACATATTTTATACATACTAAAAAATGATGACAATAGCAAAAAAAAAATTTGAAATATCTTTATTGGGGGCCGAGATAGAGCACTTTGAATTTTCGGCCACTAGTAGGATTTTGGGAGCTGAGCACAGCCATTTTTTCATTTCGCGCCTTCATTTTTTGGCAATAGCTCTTTACCTTGAACGATTTTCATAACGAATACATGCATTTTACCAATTTAAGACCCAAGGAATTTATTTTTGCACTTTAAATTATGCTAAGATGAACATTTCAAATGATAATTTTGGTTTAAAGTTTTTCTTATTTTATTTTTGATACGCTAACTTTGGGGGAATATTTCGGAGCGTTGGGAAAAAGGTGCAAAAAAAAATTTTTTTTTTTAAACAAAGCAATTGAAGTATAATACTTTTACTAAATTTGGTTGATGTAAGTTTTGCATAAACCAAAATATTCAACTTATAAAATATCAACCCATATGATCAAAAAAATGAATATAATTGAAACATAACTGATGCTTTGTCACAATATTTGTAGGGTTCCGCCATATTATCGTGCGCTTCTTTATGAATTTTTGATGTGTCAAATTACCAATGTTTTATTAGTCAGCTGATATCACACAGCTAGTCTGATCAAAATTTTGTGACACTTGTGCCCTAAATGGTGTATTAACGTCTCACGTAATGGTACACACTCAGTCTGTGTGTGTACACAACACAAGAACACTATCTTACTATGTAATACTACTAATATGACTCAAAATTACAAAGATTTTATGTCCATGATTGTATGTTACACAGAAAATAAGATGTGCACGGTGCATAGATGTGAAAGTTGTCCTGAAAGAAAAGTTTTACACCAATTTTTAACAGAAAAGCTAGGAGGTGAATCTGAAGATGACATTGTTTATACACAATGGCAGTCCACTGATCGATCAACTCTAAAAACCTTAGTTTCTTCATCATCTTTCACAGACATTCTAACACAAGCAGTGGACAAGCTTACAGCACACTCTTTCATAGAGCTATGTATCTGTCAGAACGCAAACAAACACTAAACTTTGAAAGCTGTACATTGCTATTTTGGATTTTGCAGAAAATTACAAGTTTGTTGTTCAAGATGAAGTGCAATCATTCCACTGAAATCAAAGTCAATGCTCAATACATCCAGTGGCATTTCATTACAAGAATTCTGAAGATAAATTTGTCCAACAGTAGTATTAGTAGTAGTAGTCCAGTTTTAATCCGGTGATGTCCCCAATACCGAGGGTGGCCGGATCCAACAACCCATGTGTTTTATTTCAGATGATTTGTGCCATGATACAGCATGATTTGTCTACAAAGTTTTTCAACAAATTACAACTTTTGTACATCTTCAACTAAACGAAAAAATAAAGAAAATCGAATATTTTGCTGATGGATGTGCATTGTGCAGCTCAGGACAAAAACTACAAAAACCTGCTTAACCTCTATTACGGTATCATAAAACTGATTTTGGAATGGATTACTCCTAGACTTTTTTTGCCACCAGTCATGGTAAGTCTCCTTGTGATGGAATAGGAGGCACAGTGAAACGATTGGCCACTAGAGCAAGTTTTCAAAGACCTTACACAAACCAAATTCTCGATTTTGATGCATTAATGAAATTCTGTAAAGAGTACATAAAAGGCATACAGTTTTTTGACATTCAAAGCAATGAACTTCAAAGAATTCGACACAATAGAAAGGTATGTTCAAGGCTCCACTGTACATGGCACACAATCTTTTCATTATTTTGAACCAAAGTCTTCTCACAGTATTGCATGTAAAAGAATTAGTGATGATAAAGAATTTACTGGAATACACAAAATCTTTGAAACTACTGCCTCTCTTTGACTATGTTGCATTCACATATGATTTATATTGGTGGCTTGGCATGGTGCAAGAAGTTTTTTAAGGGACGAAGGAGATGTCAACATCAAGTTCATGGCACCTCATGGACCTTCTCAATATTTCTATTGGCCGAGGGATGATTTCTGCTGTGTTCCTTCTGAGCATATTTTATGTGTTGTTTCATCTCCTAGCCCTGTAACAATATCTGGACGCAACTATGTAATCAAAAAAGAAGACTTGAAGAAAATTGAACAAACCTTTAATGACCTTTTGTAGAATGTAGATACTTATGTAAAACTATGAAAACTGATTCTTAATTACCCAATCAGAAAATTGGCTTAATCAACCACTTAAAAAACTGCTATTGATGCACCCAACCTTAAAAGTTGATGAAGTGATTTCTGTTTGTGTTGTTTGTATTGAGATCTCTTACAATGTTTATGGTACGGTACATATAAGTTTACTGAGTTTGTCATTATGTTCTAGTTTAAGACAAAGGAATAAAATAAAGCAGAACTAAGGCAATAGGGATACACTGTCCTCAAATACACTTGCAAAAGATGTTCAAAGAGCATTTGATGTGCTCTAAGTCCTATGTTTTAACTTTATAGCCATTTCTTCATAACAATTTTAGTTAAATTACTGGTATTTTCTAAGTTGATTATTTTGGTTTATGCAAAACTTACATCAACCAAATTTGGTAAAAGTATTATACTTCAATTGCTTTGTTCAAAGAAAAAAAAATTTTTTTTGCACCTTTTTCCCAACGCTCCGAAATATTCCCCCAAAGTTAGCGTATCAAAAATAAAATAAGAAAAACTTTAAACCTAAATTACCATTTGAAATGTTCATCTTAGCATAATTTAAAGTGCAAAAATGAATTCCTTGGGTCTTAAATTGGTAAAATGCATGTTTTCATTATGAAAATCGTTCAAGGTAAAGAGCTATTGCCAAAAAATGAAGGCGCGAAATGAAAAAATGGCTGTGCTCAGCTCCCAAAATCCTACTAGTGGCCGAAAATTCAAAGTGCTCTATCTCGGCCCCCAATGAAGATATTTCAAAATTTTTTTTTGCTATTTTCATCATTTTTTAGTATGTATAAAATATGTCAAAATAAGCAAAATCTGTGACTAGTGGTTACAAGGGGTGTTTGATTATAAATGGAATGCCCCGGCTTCTAGTGTTAAGATGTTCTAATCTTATATGCATTGAGGCAGGGTTGTCAGGTGTTAAATGTTTATGTTCTTCAATTAATTTACAATTTAATTTTTTTAAATAACAGTTTTTGGTAAGGTGAATTTTTCAACTCTTTCACTATGCTATATATGCATACATCGATAAACACAAAGTATGTCTCTCATCATCAGTCGTCATCTGCAGCAGATTGCGCATCAACGTGGGTAATTTGCTTCCAAGAGTGGCGATTTTGAGCCAACTCGCCCAGTGTCGCCAAGTTGAGTCCGGTCCATGAATGGATGTTGCCTTGCCATCATTTTGGTTGTCTGCCACGTTTTCTTTTTCCTTCTGCTTTGCCTTCTGTGCAAACTTTGCTGATTCCGAATTGTGATTTTTTAGTGTGGCTGAACAGTTTTAAAACTTTAGATTTTATTATTGCTGCAATTGGATGTAGTTTTGTTGTAGTTAAATGATCTTCTGTTTTCGTGTGGTCAAGTAGCCTTTTGTTGGTCATGCTTCTCATCAGGCCTGGAAAAAATAGGGAATCCGGGAATGACATTCCCGGGAAATTTGTCTGTTCACGGGAAATTTTTACCGTAAAAATCACGTTACTAACGTCTTTCATACACCGTCATCGTAATTTGCTGACACATTGCAGTTCCGACACTGATTCGTATAACTGCTTATTTACGACCTCCAACCTTGTACCTCAGAGCTGAACAGTGAACATGTTCTTAGCTAAATTGCACAAATATATTGCAGTATAGTCCGCCCAAAAGTGTCATAAAAAGCATGGGCAGTCCTCGAAATTCGTTTTTGTTGACGGTGGACAAACGTGTCCGAAAATCCAACTTTGTTACGCTGATTCAATGTCATCAATCATTGAGGCAACGTAAAGATCGAAAGTTTTCCTGCTTGAATGGAAGAAGCTAAGGGATACAGTACTCACATTTTCTAAATGCGCGCTACAATGCACAGAAATTATATTCTCGCAACAGTTGTTCGTGCTATGCTATGTAATGACGATTTGTATCGCTAGTTCCTGTGTTATTTCTTGGAGGACAAATATGACGGATCTACAGTAGATGGTACTTTCCGCGGACATCACATGCTGTGACGGCGGACATGTCCGCTGTCAATTTCGAGGCCTTAACGGAATTGGGAAGTGTAATTGAAAAAATTCTAAATGTTTGCAGACGTACAAAAACATCCACAAAAAAAAATAAAGACGTTAGCGACGAGCTGCTCATTCACTAGAAAGGGCCACACATAAGCAAGTGTAATAGCATCGTGAAACAGGCTCTTAATCTACATTTCAAAGGAAAACTATGGCATTTTAGTACTAGGCCTAATCACGTTCGTTCGAAAATGGACAAAGTGTCTGCTGTGGTATGTAGACCAAACAACAAAGAATCGTCACCATCTTTTATGTCCCGGTAATGTATTTGTAGTAATTTCGTATGGGCAAAACTTGCTTGCGGTTTCTTTGATGGACAAAAACAGCTGTTTTAGCGTCGTAATTTTGATTTTGTTGTCAAATTAATTAATGCATTTCGTTATTCTTCGTGTAGCGGACTGGTTGTTCTGTAGGTTACAGAAGTAATTTTTGCAATGTCTTGTGTTCACACTACGGTGTTTCATTTGCTCCCTTTATTTGAATTTTGATCTGTCCCTAAGTTAATTCTGTTCCATTTGGGAAAAAAATAACCTGGAAACAATTTTTAATTTCATGGCCCCCCGTTTACCCCCCCCCCCCCACCGCGACTTCGAAATTTCTGCCTACTCCAATCGCCATAACTCAAAAACCACTTTAGATAGACATGGGTTGTTGGGTATCAAAGTTATTGGCATACCCCACTTTAATTCAAAAATGCTGCCAAAATAACAATCTGAGCAAAAAAAATTTTTTTTAATTTTTGCACAACATAAGAAAAGCAGTTAGCATGAATATTGAATAGCCAAAAATACGATGTGAACAACCAAACATAAGTGGCAACTGACACAACACCAAAATTAATCACATGACACAATATTATCAAAAACCATCTATGAAGTAATAGGACATCACAATAAGTAATAGCACAGCAGGGGCTCACACAACCTCCATTAAGCAGGCAGCAACGTGGTGTGTTGTGCTTAGCGCATCGGTGTTCGCACCAAAGAGTGTTTACATTAATTACAGCTACTGAAACCACTGTGTTGCTGTTTTCTTGTGCAAGAAAGGTCAAAATGATTGCCTCCATCCAGTAATGGGTAGTTACAAAAAATTCCAGTCATACTAATGTAAGTCACTGGAAACAGTGTATTACAGCGGAATGGCCCGTTTCGGCGAGTCCGATTCGGCGAGTCCGATTCGACTAGTCCGATTCGGCGAGTTCCCTATTCGGCGAGAGCCCTTTTCGGCGAGTGCCCTATTCGGCGAGTTTTTGAAATTTTTAAAAGGAAATTATCGGGTACCGTAGCCTAATTGCAATTGCCGTTTTTACATCGTTTTAACGTCGCTAAACGTTGAAATCGTGCAGAAAAGAATAAAACTAAAATGTTTGAACTATTAAATTAAAATTCGTCATGTCAGTTCAGTTGTTTTTATTTCTGACCATCATATGAAAAACAATACACGTCAACATAGCAAAGGTAGAAGCAACAATTCACGTCAACATAGCAAAGGTGTAGAAAAAGGTAGAAGCGACAAAACGCGAACGTTAAAACGTGCTTGTGACCGAAGTAAATTATTGAGTTGAAAGAAATTTAGCAAGGTTACATCACCTTCAAAAAAATTTAAGATATGAAGGAAAAATAAAACAAAGAAAATATTACAAAAAAAATAATGTTTATGTTTATAAGTTAGTACTTTTGAATAGTTAAAATCATAGGCGCCTAACTATTTTTTTGGCCGTTGGGGCGAAAGCGTGTTTCATCAGCAGCAACGTAAATTCAGCGAAATGTCACGCAGATGGATGACGATGACGTAATTATGTCGTCACACTAGGATTGCTTTTATTGCCACACTCGGAGTTATCGCTACGTTCGACCTACCGTTAATTATTATAAACAAAGCTCGACCAAAACACATGCTATGCGTCTGCGTTGGCTAGCGGTTGATGGACTGCGACTCTTTAAGCTAAGCGCAACATAAAGTTTAGCAACGAACTAGATTTATTAGCATGAAACAAGAGACGAAAAGGTTTACTAAAAGGTATACTGTAAATGGAATGAAAATACTAACTTGATCATATGCTTGAAAATATACCTGTTGAAAGCAAAATCATTCATGTTTACATCAATTCAACAGCACGTCACCTTTAATAAATTTAAAAGTTGCTGACATCCGTAAACAGCCCTTGAAAAATAGTTACAGAGAGACGTTTGATTAAGTTTTCGACTTGACATTGCTCCCTTTTCACTACAATATCGCAACTTATGGCTGACCAGCTTTCAAGTTTCAATTCGCTGTAATACGCCCGTTTTCGTGTTGCAGATGAAACAAAAGATGCGCATATTCCCCGCCTTTGATCGGGTTTCTATGGCAACGGACGTGTGTGCGCCATGCAGTTTGCGCGAGTCCGTTGTTGTGTTGATTATGCCGCTGGTGCGACTGTGGGCAGTGCGGTTTGTACCAGCCCTTGTTGCGTTGGTTAGTGGTAACCTCGGGCCGAGACTTCAAGTTCATTTTCACAGCAAGCGATTCACTGCCGCGACAATTCACTGCAGAGGTTTCGACTTTCGAAAGCGACAGCGAGGCTGTTTGCAAACGCATTAAGTTAAACGCACGCTGCGTCAACGTAGCAAATTATGTTGTTTTTGGGTGCATTCAACATCTGATGACATTGAATCGACGCAAAATGGTAGATTTTTGCTATGTCACAGGCAGCAAAATCAGTCATTTTTACATTGATTCAACGTCTGCAGACGTTAAATCAACGTAAAAATGACAGATTTTTTTGTCTGGGGTGGGATTGTAGCATCGCTACTCGTTCTAGTGATTATTTACTGCGAAGCTGTTGCGGTTTGTATTTAAAAATGTTTTCCTGCTGCCGATCGTTAGTTCATCTATTGTTTTATGTATCAATGCCGCATAAAAAGTTGCTCCCACGCGGAAATATGCGTGGGGGCCTGGCCCCCACGGCTTAGGCGCCTATGGTTAAAATGATTAGTTTGGATCAACAAATGTGTGACCTACACTCCTACAGCTTAGACTGAAAGGAAATTATCGGATAGGCTACCGTAGCCTAGTTATACCGACCAGCAAAAATTTGTTCCAAGAACCCAGTTAGCCCAACAGTTCATTTTTACATTGTAGTAACAGAATGAAAAGGCTAACCAAATGTGTGGCCTATCGTTTTAACGTCGCTAAACGTTGAAATCGTGTAGAAAAGGGTGCTTTTGCTGACTAGGATACGTTGAAACTGAGAAACATTCACAGAAGCCCTACGATACGTTGCATTTTTAAGATAATGTATTCAGACGTTGAATCAATGTACAAATGAAATGTTACGCTAAATGGGTTCTTGGAACAAATCGTAGGGCTTCTGTGAATGTTTCTCAGTTTCAAAGTATCCTAGTCAGCAAAAGCTCCCTTTTCTACACGATTTCAACGTTTAGCGACGTTAACACGATAGGCCACACATTTGTTTAGCCTTTTCATTCTGTTACTACAATGTAATAATGAACTGTGTTCTTGGAACAATTTTTTGCTGGTCGGGATAACTAGGCTACGGTACCCGATAATTTCCTTTCAATCCAAGCTGTAGGCCACACATTTGTTGGTCCAAACTAATCATTTTAACTATTCAAAAGTACTAACTTATAGACATAAACATGATCTATTTTATTTTTTTTTGGGACATTTTCTTTGTTTTATTTTTCCTTCATATCTTAAATTTTTCTGAAAGTGTTGCGACCGTGCTAAATTTCTTTCAACTCAATAACTTACTTCGGTCACAAGCACGTTTTAACGTTCGCGTTTTGTCGCTTCTACCTTTTTCTACACCTTTGCTATGACGAATTTTAATTTAATAGTTCAAACATTTTCTTTTTATTCTTTTCTGCACGATTTCAACATTTAGCGACGTTAAAACGATGTAAAAACGGCAATTATAATTAGGCTACGGTACCCGATAATTTCCTTTCAAAAATTTCAAAACCTCGCCCAATAGGGCACTCGCCGAAAAGGGCTCTCGCCGAATAGGGAACTCGCCGAATCGGACTAGTCGAATCGGACTCGCCGAATCGGACTCGCCGAATAGTAGCAGACCCTATTACAGGCAACTCCAAAGCAAATGCTGCAAAAATTGCGTACTATGTGCTGTGCTTCAATGATGTTTTTCCATCCTAAAGGATAAAAATTCAATGACCACAACACAAGTGGGACACGCTCATTAAGTAGGGCATGGATAGGATACTAAGGCCCGTATTCTAATCCAACTTGAGTTCAAACTGAAACTCAAGTTTGGCTTGGTCCATGTATTTGGTATACCATAGCCCAATTCCAACTTTTTGATGTATTCAGCAGCATGTATCAAGATTCAAAATAGTCTGCAGCGTCCCTTGTGGTCTGCCTGTAGACACCATATAGGGGAAGTCACTCTGTCTCAAATTTTTAATGATCTAAAATTTAAAATTACCAAGTCTCCTGATGATACGCTGTACTGCTCAGCATAGTTTCCAGAGGGGTGATTAATTAGAGTTCATTGAACTCTGTCGTATTTTCCTGGAAAATTTACTGCAAAATCCAATAACCTTCTAAAACCCAAGAGCTTTGCATAAAGCCGGATGGACGTCAAAGCTGATTAACTCCATTAAGATATACCTTCTGGGAAAGTACATTGGAGTCTGGAGAGTTTCCACTTGGCACTGTTGCTACCACTCAACAAACCTCAAAGATAAGAGGCTTTGTCAACTTCGGCACACATGTCATGTGTATTCTCAGTGGTGGTTGACATGTTCATCACCCACTGATGCTCTATGGAATGATTTAAAGTTTTACAAGATGCTGTTCACTTACAGCAACATCAATAACTGTATTGCTCTGAAGGCATTAAAGAGACACCTTTGGTACTTTTGGTACAGAGGAAATGATTTCTCTGTAGCGGACGCTGCTTTCAGCATATCCACCCATACACGGCCATCAGTGGGATGGCAACATTCCTGGGCAAAGTCGGCAAGGAATGATAGGACACGAGGTCGATTACGCTGCTGTATTGTTTACTAACTCAACTCAGAAGATCAATGCTTGCTCACAACGTAATTGTTTATAGTTTTTAATCTTCGATCCAGCAACACAGAAAGTAAAGGAAAACACCGGAATATTAAAGCTCCACCACCAACAACTGGATACGAAATGTTGTCGCTGCTACATTAACAATAAACTGATCCAAACGTCATCCTGGCAGTGCCAAAAATAGAAAACAGTAGCAACAACGAAACTGATATATTGCTTTAGAATCACCAAGACTGATTTCTTGATACTGGTTTTAAGTTCTGACTTTTGATATTGCATTCAACTGATTCCCATATTGAAAGAACCGACTTTTCATATTGAACAAAAACTCAACAAACTATTGATTTTCACATAGCAAAAACTTAACACACTCTGATTTTTACATGTTGTAGAACTCTACAAAAGACTAAATTTCACATAGCGAACGACTGATTGATTTTCACATAGCAAACGACTGATTGATTTTCACATAGCAAACGACTGATTGATTTTTCACATAGCAAACGACTGATTGATTTTAAATCATGAGCTTAACTTCTTTAAGAAGGTACTAGTGTGAGATTGCGAGTTTTACGTATGATCACACAACGCAACACGACTGCAATTCTACATAACGGTGAACCAAGGTAGGAATTCGGCATAGTGACGTTGATTACAGAAGTTGAATTCCCGATTGCTGAATTGAATTCCCGAGACGTGCAGTTATGCGCTCAAGGCGGAGTCTTCTGGAAAATTCTAGTGACGTGTACGTGTGACGTCAGAGACGACAGAGCTCTCTGGCGCTACAGACACCCCCGCAAGAAGGAAAACGGGGTAGCCGTTTGACTTCTGATGAGATGTTTGCAGCATGAAATGAAACAGGCGAGGCACAAGATGCGTATTATAACATAGACACACGGTGAACAACAAGACGGGGTCGGATCCCCTCCGCACGGCGCGAGCGCTAACAGTTCCTTTGATTCCGGGGAGCGGCTGGTCGGCTCTCGATTGGTTGAAGCAGAGGTCTCGTGCGGCGGACATCCGGCTTCGATGATTTCTAATTAAAAAAGAATGTGGAGAGTTACAATGACAAACACAATCTAATCACTACGGTTATCATTAATCAATCACAGGTGAACACTGACGATGCAGATAATGTTTATATGCAGTACGACGACTAAGTTGTGAAAATTGATGAAGCACGTCAGAGGGCACAGAGCGCACTCTCTCTGCGACACGGAGGGACAACCCGGACAACTGCCGTGCGAAGCAGTCGCACAAACTGCCACACTCCGCGACGCGAGAGCAAAGCGTCATGACAGCAGGATGGGTATTCTAACCAAACGGGGAAGGTGAGAAAAACGGACACACGTTTAAATGAAACCAGACCAGGATTGTAGTGCCAGCAGACAACCAGGGGAAGCGACGAGGCAAGGAGTACCTAGCCTCACGACAACCTGCAAACATAGGAACTAAAAGATGGATAGACTGAAAGCATGCTAGCTGTGCCAAGCGACTGAGCGTGGAACCGGTCCAACAGAGCAGGAAGCGGTGGACAGATGAATGCGAGCGGCTGTGACGAAACAAGGCCAAAAAGGCAAAAAGCGACGGGCAAGCTAGTCGCAAGCAGCATGTCGACTCATATCTATGATACCACCTTGACAAGCAAGATCCCAACAACAGTGACTACAAAAACAAACGAGGCGCTTTGTGAACAAAACAATGGTGAACAGACAAAGATTATAACAAGTAACTTACTATATACAGGAAATGTGCTGCGTCGCACGCCTAGATGGGAAGCGCAGCTCCTAAAGACACAACTCCTAAAGCTCCTAGACAACTACAGAGCGGGGAACTGCTAAACGAGGGAGTGATTAACTGAGGTAATGTATGCAGTTTTAAGTCTTACCCAGGACTAAGAGGTGGTTGAGAGCTACTGTAATTCCTTTGAAGACTGTATGCAAAAACGATGACTAAGCTAACTAAGGAAAGGTGGAATGGATGGATGGATGGATGAATGGATGGATGAATGGATGCAGTTTTACGTCATGCCCAGGACGGCGACTGCTGTATTAATACGATAACAAGAACGGCACCTAGCTGATGAAAGATGGGATGGATGGATGCAGTTTTACGTCATGCCCAGGACGACTGGATGGATGCAGTTTTACGTCATGCCCAGGACGGCGGTGTCAGAAGTGGGATTCGAAGATGGCATTTATCTGGGGGCGACTTAAGCAGTCAGCTACGACGTTATCTTCACCCTTTATGTACTGTAGATCAGACGTGAATTCCGAGATATAAGAGAAATGTCGAGACTGTCTACCTGTAGCATGGGCAAGCGTACCCTTGAAGGCAGTGATGAGAGGTTTGTGATCCGTAAATATGGCGAACTTACGACCTTCCAGGAGGTACCTAAAGTGCCTTAAGGCGAGGTATATTGCCAACAACTCACGGTCGAATGTAGAATAGCGTCTCTGAGTATTATCCAGACATTTGGAAAAGAAAGTAATGGGCTTCTGTTTACCATCGATTTCCTGTTGGACCACGGCACCGACAGCAGTGGAAGATGCATCTACGACGAGAGAGGTCACGGCGCCCGGGGCTGGATACGCTAACAGTGAAATGCTCTTTAAGCCTTCCTTCGACCTGTCGAAGGCTGAGATGGCATCATCGGTCCAAGGTATCGGTTTCTGACCGGATAGCTTAGGAGTTAAGATGCCGTGTAGCGCCTGCAAGAGCCGTGCACAGTCGGGAATGAATTTACGGTAGAAGTTCACCATGCCAAGATACCTCCTGAGCTGCCCTGCCTGTAGTGGACGCTGAAACTTCTGGATTGCTTCCACCTTGCCAGAAAGGGGTCGAATGCCTTCAGAGTTGACCTCATGACCTAAGAATTTTACATTCGGAACACCAAACACACATTTTTCCTTATTGAGAATGAGCCCGTAGTGAGTCAAGCGTCGAAAAACTGCCCTCAGGTGGATCACATGTTCTTCTTTATTTTTGGAGAAGATTAACACATCATCGACATAGCAAAACACGAAGTTCAATCCACGCAAAACCTCGTTCATGAAGCGTTGAAACGTTTGGCTAGCATTACACAGACCCATGCTTAATTTACAAAATTCGAAGCCGCCAATGGGCGTAACGATGGCCGTTTTTGGAATGTCCCGTTCGGCGACACGGATTTGATGGTAAGACTTGAACAAATCCAGACTAGAGAAGATGGTAGAGCCATGCAACGCGTCGACGAAGTCATGCAAGAAGGGTAGCGGATAAGTATCGCGCCGGGTCTGACGGTTGAGATTTCTATAGTCCCCCGTGATGCGGTAGCGACCTGTGTCCCCTTTTGGGACCATGTGAACAGGGGAGGCCCAGGGAGAATTGGAAGGGCGAATGACACCCAGATCTAAGAGGTGCTGTATTTCCTCGCGCAGATGTATTAACTTTTCGGGCGATAACCTGCGCACGCGCGACGCTGTGGGAGGACCAGAAGTGAGAATATGATGACACGTTTCATGTTTAGACGGACGATGATAGTTTTCCAGGGCAAAAACCTTCGGGAACTCGACGTTTAAGAATGCGTAGGCGCCTAGTTCGGCAACATTGGAGTCCTTGCCTTTCGGTCCGCTAGAGGGTGCGGTGTGTCGCACATGATTAGCATAGTTATCACGATTCGGCATAATCAGGCGCCTATTAGGAATGTCAATGGACAGGCCAAAATGCAACAAAAAGTCTATGCCTATTATGGGTACAGGCAGATCAGCGAGCTTAAAAGTCCATTCAAATTCGACGGGTAGGCCAAGTGAGAGCCGCTTGCGCATGCTGCCGAACACCCGAATGGGCGAGCCGTTCACAGCGGTAAAAACACTAGAGGGTTTAGCACGATTAAAGGAACGGCAGAGAAGTATACTTAGGCTACTACCGGTGTCAATAAGAAAAGTTAGATTCGTGTGCGGGTCGTAGAGCCGAAGCATCGCGCCGGAGTTTAAGTTGATGGTCCCCACTTCGCCCGCTCTTCTGAATTGGGACCCGATACGTTTTTTGCTCCTTCCCAGTTGCAAGGAGGGGCGCAGCGACGGGCCCTAGGACCAAACCTATCGTGATAGAAACAGAGTGAGGGGCGACCTCGAAGATTGTCACGTGAGGGCGTGGGCCTCCGAGCGGCGAGAGAGGGGGACGCCCGACAGTCAGGCGTCCTGAAGCTCCCAGAAATCTCACTACCGGAAGAGTTCATCCTGCGATCGAATGACTGTACAGACTCAGACAATGCGGAGACACGCCTATCCAAAGATTGATTAATGTCTGCCTGCGAGGAAAGACTGCGTGAACCCTGCACAACGGCATCATCGCCGCTTGAAATTTTAACTATTTAATCCGCTCGGCGCGCCAACGTCTCCAAATCATCACCCGCATGCGCGGCTAGAATGCGCCTAACGTCAGTCGGTAACTTGCCCAAAAACAATTCACGCAACAAGGATGTATTTCCTCTAGCAGCACTACCCAAAAGTCGTCTTATTTTAGTTAAATGAGTCGATGGCCTTTCGGCTCCGAGAGGCGTCTTGTGGAACAAGGCACTCACACGGTCTCCCTCCGTGAGACCAAACTCGCGCAGGAGGGCCCGTTTAAGCATGGCATAGGGGTCGTCACAACCGTCACGGTCGACGACGGCGTCGGCGACCCTATGCAATTGCTGCTCGTTGAGTGCCTGTATAACTAAGTCATATCGTTCGTCAGTATTATCAATGGCCCTATTTCTAAAGAAGCTTTCGACTAGCTCAATCCAAAGGGATACGTCCGTCTCGAAGAACCTCGGCAACGACATGCCATAGGGCCTGGGGTGCCTGCAGACGCCACAATCCAGTGTCTGAAGGGAGTCGTCCGGACGGGGGCGAAACACATCGTCATCGCTGCTGTCAAGACGCCCCGATCGCGCGCCACGAGTGAGGCGGCGGCCAAGGACGACAACGACGAGGGAAATAAAAAGGCTTACGGCTACTACGATAATGTAAAAAGAGTATTCAAACATCATGAATTAATGTTACTTAACTTGAGTCCCACGACGTCGTCGTTGAAGGAACGTCCGATGAAAGGCAGGCTTGTTATAATCTGTGATGTAATCCAGAATAATCCAGTGCATCCAGTGATCAGTTCACATTCAGTCAATTCACAGTTAAGTCAAGTAATTAATTCACAGTAAGATCACGTCGTTACAGCTCACAGTTAGCAAAATCACGTCGGGGTCACCAGAAATATGTAGCGGACGCTGCTTTCAGCATATCCACCCATACACAGCCATCAGTGGGATGGCAACATTCCTGGGCAAAGTCGGCAAGGAATGATAGGACACGAGGTCGATTACGCTGCTGTATTGTTTACTAACTCAACTCAGAAGATCAATGCTTGCTCACAACGTAATTGTTTATAGTTTTTAATCTTCGATCCAGCAACACAGAAAGTAAAGGAAAACACCGGAATATTAAAGCTCCACCACCAACAACTGGATACGAAATGTTGTCGCTGCTACATTAACAATAAACTGATCCAAACGTCATCCTGGCAGTGCCAAAAATAGAAAACAGTAGCAACAACGAAACTGATATATTGCTTTAGAATCACCAAGACTGATTTCTTGATACTGGTTTTAAGTTCTGACTTTTGATATTGCATTCAACTGATTCCCATATTGAAAGAACCGACTTTTCATATTGAACAAAAACTCAACAAACTATTGATTTTCACATAGCAAAAACTTAACACACTCTGATTTTTACATGTTGTAGAACTCTACAAAAGACTAAATTTCATATAGCGAACGACTGATTGATTTTCACATAGCAGACGACTGATTGATTTTCACATAGCAAACGACTGATTGATTTTTCACATAGCAAACGACTGATTGATTTTAAATCATGAGCTTAACTTCTTTAAGAAGGTACTAGTGTGAGATTGCGAGTTTTACGTATGATCACACAACGCAACACGACTGCAATTCTACATAACGGTGAACCAAGGTAGGAATTCGGCATAGTGACGTTGATTACAGAAGTTGAATTCCCGATTGCTGAATTGAATTCCCGAGACGTGCAGTTATGCGCTCAAGGCGGAGTCTTCTGGAAAATTCTAGTGACGTGTACGTGTGACGTCAGAGACGACAGAGCTCTCTGGCGCTACATCTCTTTCTCTATTCAGAGAACACACTCCTGTTGAAGAAACTTGGTTATTGCTGATCGAATGCTACAATGCATTGATACACACTCAGCCAACCCAAAACAGCGACATGGATCTGGGTTTGAAAAACCAAAATTTTCACAACACTTTGGGTCATCAACAAGGCTTGGTGACTTAGTTGGACAGGATTCATGCTATTTTATCAACTTGTTGAACCTGAACCATAAATTTTTGCACCTGCCTGTTAATGAATGGCATGACAACAGCATCTTAAAATAAAACCTGGTAAATGTCCTAGGAATCAATGTAATTAATGACTGTGCTGAAACTGGGTTTATTTTTTCGCTGAGACTTTTCGGTCATTTGTCCGAAATGACTTGAAAAAATTCGGTCATTTTTATTTATTTCGGTCATTTTTAGTCATTTTGGGTCATATATAGTCAATTGACTATATATTTTTTTGGACATTTTGACCGAATTGACTATATTTTTTTCGGTCATTTTGCTAAAAAATCGGTCAATGACCGATAAATGACCGAAAAAAAAACCAGTGCTGAAAGCTATATAAAATTAAGCTCAGACTTCTTGAGATCTTCTCGCAGTGAAGACCATTAACAAGACACCCTCTGCAAGTGGCAGAAAAACACAGAAAGTGTCAACCATTCCTTTGCAAAAGAAGCACCCACTGATACTGTTGATGATGCCCAACTGCCTCTTTGACGATTATATGCATGCATCATCAATCATGATAATATGTCAACCAACTGGCTTGGATACTATTCGTACTTGCAGTTTTTGAAAAAATGTAACTATTTGCAGGATTATAGATAACTTAAGCCCGTATTCTAAGATCCAACTTGAGTTCAAGCTGAAACTCAAGTTTGACTTGGTCCATGTATTTGGTATACCATAGCCCAAGTTCAACTTGTATTCCAGCTTGAACTCAAGTTGGATTAGAATACGGGCCTTAGTATCCTATCCATGCCCTACTTAATGAGCGTTAGCTGTTGCTGTGTTACTATTCATGATTCATGTCCCACTTGTGTTGTGGTCATTGAATTTTTATCCTCCAGGATGGAAAAACATCATTGAAGCACAGCACATTGTAGGCAATTTTTGCAGCACTCGCTTTGGAGTTGCCTGTAATACACTGTTTCCAGTGACTTACATTAGTATGACTGGAATTTTTTGTAACTACCCATTACTGGATGGAGGCAATCATTTCGACTTTTCTTGTACAAGAAAACAGCAACACAGTGGTTTCAGTAGCTGTAATTAATGTAAACACTCTTTGGTGCGAACACCGATGCGCTAAGCACAACACACCACGTTGCTGCCTGCTTAATGGAGGTTGTGTGAGCCCCTGCTGTGCTATTACTTATTGTGATGTCCTATTACTTCATAGATGGTTTTTTATAATATTGTGTCATGTGATTAATTTTGGTGTTGTGTCAGTTGCCACTTATGTTTGGTTGTTCACATCGTATTTTTGGCTATTCAATATTCATGCTAACTGCTTTTCTTACGTTGTGCGAAAATGAAAAAAAAAATTTTTTTTGCTCAGATTGTTATTTTGGCAGCATTTTTGAATTAAAGTGGGGTATGCCAATAACTTTGATACCCAACAACCCATGTCTATCTAAAGTGGTTTTTGAGTTATGGCGATTGGAGTAGGCAGAAATTTCGAAGTCGCGGTGGGGGGGTAAACGGGGGGCCATGAAATTAAAAATTGTTTCCAGGTTATTTTTTTCCCAAATGGAACAGAATTAACTTAGGGACAGATCAAAATTCAAATAAAGGGAGCAAATGAAACACCCTAGTTCACACTCAGCAAAACTTGTGCATTCAGCCGTCTGGCAGTTTTTTATTAGGCTGGGCCAAAAAAAGGGTTATTTTTAAGAATTTATGCTACGACAGGCCTCGAAATTCACAGCGGACATGTCCGCCGTCACAGCATGTGATGTCCGCGGGAAGTACCCTCTAGATCGGTCATATTTGTCCGCCGAGAAATAACGCATGAACTAGCGATACAAATCGTCATTCATAGCACGAGCAACTGTTGCAAGAATATAATTTGCGCTGGGAAATTATGAATGAATATGAATGCGAAATTATCGCATTCCCAGCGCGCATCTAGAAAAAGTTAATACTGTATCCCTTTGCTTCCATTCAAGCAGAAAAACTTTTAAATTTTACGTTGCTTCTACGATTGATGACATTGAATCAGCGTAACAAAGGTGAATTCATCGCTAAGAATCGATGGGAGTACCGGTGCTTCTACACAAATCACGCCCAACTTAGTTCAAGTTTTATGTCACAATGTCTGGCTTTGATCTCCGAGTAATATTGATAAGGCAAGGTTGGTTACAAAGTTAGATAATACGAGTAGGTTACTATAATACTATACAGCAAGATGCAGCAAAACTTAAGTTTTGGTATTACAGTAAGAAAGAAAAGGCCCAGGAAAAATTCTGAAAGTGTGAATGAGGCCGATGAACCTACTACTGTACTAGGAAATTTAGTGGTGATAGACGCATATATTAAAGGAACAACGAATGTAAGGATAAGCTCTGTCAAAGATCACAACACATCGTTACCTCCTATGGCTGCAACTTCAGCATATCTGGCCGACAATACCCCAAGCCATCAATTTCCGATCATCAAAGCTCTCGACAATATGAGTGACAACGAAAATAATCAAAATTAAGAGGTTGTTTGAAATCGCATATTTTATCGCTAAACAAGAGCGCGTTTACGCTTTTCCTTCAATTAGCCAGTCTAGAGAGAAGACACGGAGTAGATCTCGGTATTACGTATCTTAACGACAAGCAATGATCGCATGGAGATTGGCGCACGTCTTTGAAGATCGATACTATTGAAGCTCTCATGCGCATATGCCTGGACGGCCCTGACTGCACTGATTATAACCCCGAGCCTGCCGTGAACTCGTGGAATACTGTGTTGGAGAGGCGACCGCATCACGGAGAGAGCAAAAAATAATTGTGCTTTTTCTAATGTTTTGTTTATTCTTTTCGTCACTTTCGCTCACATGACACGCAAAAATAAACCTAAAGAAAAAAGCCTAGTGAAGCTTTGCAGTTTGCACAGCAGAAAATAGCGTTAGTGTAGAAGTTTTCCGACTCGTGCCCAGAGCATTGTGACACAAGAAGCCATACGACCTCGGGTGGAAGTTAGCCTAATCAGTTATGCGGCGTATTATTTTTTTATTATTTATTTGCATCAGACAGAAAATCCATAGAATTCAAAATTTTAACAATCATCATATTATTATCATCATCATCATATTTAGCAGCTACACGGCGCTTTGACTCTTCAAGCGCACCTCGTAGGTTTGATGAAAGCCTTTTAGAGTGACTTCGCTGAAATTTTAAAAAGCCTAAACCGTAACTATGGTTCTCAAATGGTGAAGAATTATCAAGATAAAGTGATTAAGTATGACGATCGACGTTAAAACTGGTGTGTCCGCCGTGAGACCTAATTTGTCCGCCGAGATAGCTGCTCAGACCGGACACGTTTGTCCGCCGTCAACAAAAACGAATTTCGAGGTCTGTACGAGGTTGTAAGTCACCTAAAAGTTGTAAATGAGTATCAGGAGCAAACCCATAATAAAATTTTTATTTTTCAATGACATCTTACGGTCAGACAGTCCGTTGCCATAGCAACCGTTTCCGACAAGACAACAAATTGACTAAATTGGTGATTTTTCAGGTTGTGAATGACTGTCAGGGCTCATTTTAGTACCAAAATAATTATGCAGAAAAGACAGCCAAAGAGCATGGAACATATACACGATGTCTATGAAACAATTATTTTCACTTTTAAATAAAAAAACATATTTTCTTCACATTTATGGTCATTGGTCAATTATTGAACAAAATGAAAATTAGTTATCCCGAAATCTACCAATGGAAGTCAATTACTTCCAAGTAACATCAGTACACAATACAATACACAGTTACACACTCATACAATAAACATTCATATTAGTCCCAACTGTACAAAACGGATGCCAGTGACTTTTTTGTCACAACCTCAGATGACGTTGCCAGTCCATGCAGCTTCTCTCAGATACCCTTCACAACTCTGTATAGTGCCTGGAGCGGAGCTGCTTTTCAGATTTGGAGGCTTTATTTGTGTTCAAATCTGTGGCGAGTACTAATGCTCACTTTGCTGCGTCATTGACAACACGGAGGTTGACCACAACTTTCTTGCCATGACGGTAGTTGTCTGAGGTAGTCCATTTGTGCAATGGGGAGCTTGACAAAGCTGAAGTCAATATTCAAGAGCTCAAACATGCTCCAAGAGTCATGTCCATTTTGTCCAATGAAGTCTTTGAGGGCTTTTGTGCCCAATTGATATGAGGCTGGCATCTCATGTTTTCTTTGTACTGTCTGTCGCATCATGGTGCCTCAGCAATCAGCATAGCCTTTCTCACCGTCTGTTTGTCAGATGATGTTCGTTCCGAGAAGAGTGCCAAAGAGACCATCTCTGAGATACCACATGTGGTTTTGTAGCTTCTGTCTGGCCAGAACAATAAAGGAGAGAAATTTGGCAGGCCACTTCATTGGGTCCTTGCTGAATGCTGATACTGGCCTCTGCCTTGAGGAGGTTCTTCATTAGTGCCATCATTCGATGATGCATCGGCAGCACTCTGCACGTTAACCATGCTTTCGTGTAGAAGATTGCCAAGAATACAGTAAGACTGGTGAGTGGTGATGTCTTCCAGTTCTTCGGGTGCATACATAGGCGTCGAAATAGGGTGGGCCGGGTGGGCGACGCCCACCCTGCCGTGAAACGAGGGTGGGCAAAATATGTTGCGCCCACCCTGTTTTTATGACACTTATGAAGTGTTCGTTACAATTAGGCTATTTCCGTTTTTGTTAAATGCTGAATTATCCAACCAACTGCAGCGCAACTTCTTGTTTTACGATATGTCTCTCGCTAGGTATTAGTCCAGGAGTTATACGAGTTTAATTACATTTTCATTAGGAAAATTAAGGAAGAACTTTTTAGATGTATTTTTGGGCGTAGAATCCAAAAATCGAGTGCTTACACGCCGAAAACTGGACATTTTTGAGATATTAGCAATTTTTAATGTTTGTGGGCTACTTCCGTTTTTTATTTACTAATTTTTTCCTTTAGCAATTTGTCACTAAATTAAGACAGCTTCTTAGTTGAAAAAGTGAAATTGGTCAAATTCTGCCAAGACCAAAGGTTATCTGTCAAGGCTTTTGAGTAACTGTAACAGTTTTTGTGTTTTTCAAATATGAAACTGTAAAAAAATACAATCTGAAATACAAGATTTAGTTAGATAATGTTAAAATTATCATTCTGACTTTCACTGTCATCTGAATCGTCAGATAAATTCGAATCCTCATAGTCACTGTCATTGTTATATTGGTCAACTTTAAGAGAATCTGGCAGCTGAGGGCCTTCAAACCAATTTGGCACTATCTTGCCGCTATTATCCTCTTTCCACCCATGGTCTAAGGGTGACTCTGTCACAGGCTTGAATTCATTTGCAAGTTTCCACATCCTTGCAATAAAATTTGCTCGCTTAATGTGCTGGATAAACGCTGCCCTGCAAGAAGGCATTGCTGTAGGTTTCAAACCTTATACTTTTTGCAGAGGCCGCTCACTATGTATTGGCGTAAACTTCGTTTCAAATATAACTCTGCGGGCTTCATTGACGTCACGAAGTTGCCTTTTCCCGTATGTTGCACATACAAGCTCTTCGAGAGCAGCTTCCGTGGCAGAGCTAACACTGATGAAACTGCCTAACTCTGCCAGTGCTTGAAGGAGTTGAGGGTACTTTAATGCAATTAAGAGTGGTCTAGTTTTCCCTTTGCCAAAGAAACAGGAATCGTAACTAATCACACCTTGTGATGGCATGGTATCCTGGCAAAGCTGTACAGAATAAGCCATTAATTTCACTGAGCTCCCCCATCATGCTTCTGATGTTAACAATACGCCGAGTATTGTTGTAAGCATGACCCATTTCTAATAAAACTTATGTTTGCAGATCCACATCGCTGCAATAATGCAAGAGAATGATCATTACATCTCTGTCATTACAACGCACATTCACTCGCAGAGGATTGTTACTACTTTTGTAAAGCTGAAAGATGTGATGCACCATCCTTGTGTCCGTTTCAATGTGTTCGCAGTCATATAAACAGCAGTTCTGTCTTATTATAAGATTGTTACTTTGCACACTAAATTCATAGCACTTTTTTCCCTTTGCCAAAACTACCTTCTTGTTCCCGATTACTTCAGCATAGGCATTTGACTGCCACTCATAAAACAAGAAAGCAAGGAAAGAATCTTTGAACTGTGATGAGGATAGGCACTTTGAAAAGTCTTTAGGTCTTTTTTGGCTAGGACCAGTCATGCTGACGACAGTGTCGGTGTCCCCCCGAATTTCATGAGCCGAATCTTTGATTGTGTTCTGAGTAGTCTATAATCGTCACATATAAAGTGCACTTCTTCGCTAGTAGGCTTTACAAACCATAGTTAAGAGAGCTTTGGAAATTCCACCATAAGTAGAAGGAAGGTTCGTAATCATTCTGATCAAGAACATGCCATTAAAAATACTCACATCGCTTCCCGTATTCAATGGTTCATTAGCTGCCGTCGCAAGTGATTCAAGATGATTAGCCAACTTGGACTTGTTGGTTGTGGTCATACTTCCATCTACATTGCATAGACTAAGGGGAACTACTGACTGGATGAGACAGGACTTTTCTTAAGTCAAGCTTTTTTTGGCAGGACAAGTAAAGAAGTCTGCCAAACATGTCTCTGGAACATTTCAGCTCTACCACTTGCTTATCTTTTGTGGTGACGAAAACCTTTTCTGCATTGCTAGCAAAATTTCTAACTTTCCTTCTCTTGATGGGCTTTTCAATTTGAGCTGGATCTTCTTTTATTTCATCAAGGAACTCCTGTTGCCATTCAGAACCTTTGCTAATTGTGTTCAAGAGATCATTTCTGATTTCATCTTGAGCTGGTCTTCCAGACGATAGCTTGATCAAGTTATTGCTTTGTTCAACATGTTGAATGGATTCATGGTCGAATCGATAGTTTCACCAATCTTCATGAAATCAGCATGGTTTCTTTTTATTCCGTAAGGTTTTGATTCCTGGTAAACAGTTTCATAATCTTTCATACCAGCCTTCCCCATCGCATAATTTATCACTTGACTTCTTACATACCTCGTGACACTCCATCTTCGTTGGGAAGGAAAACTCTGGGTGAATGCACTTATGCCAGTCATCCTGGATGCAGCATCCACATTCACAGCCATCGCCACTGCTTGATCAACAGGTAATCTAGAGAAAAATGTCCAGACAACCTCACAGAGAAGGCTCCTTTCTCCAGCTGATCACTGATCACGTATGCCAGGGTGTGTGTACTGTGTAGTCCATGTTCAACAGTTTCAGGAAGTACAATAGCATGTGTCTGGAATAGTTAGGTTTGTTGCATGCAAAAAACACAGGGATTATTGTTTTCAGAGCATAAGTGAAGAGCTCAATATCATTCTTCTTTACAGCTCTGTTCATAAGTAAAAATTGCTGTACAAGATTGATGTAAAGAATCCAGAACTGGGCTGTACCGCCATGGTTGCCGTTCGGTGTGTCGTCACAGAACTTCTCATAATCATTCATAAGACCTTTCATCATCATTGTCAGCCATTGTTGTTCCACTGCAGGATGAAGGCCTTCCCCATATCTTGTCCGGTGTTTGTCGAATTGGTAGAGTTCGTCTCGCCATCTTGTTTTCTGTTTCCCTCTTTTGCGTTTATTGTCAAGCGGTATCCAGTTAGTAGCTCTTCTTGTCCTCCTGTTGTCAGTTGTTTGCATGATATGTCCTGCCCAATTCCACTTTAAACTTTTTATTGTTTGAATGATATCTTTGATTTGTGACATTGTGACTTTGATTTGTGACAAGACCTTTAAAGGCATCTGATTTCTCTACATCTTCAATATGTATACTGTTTCGAAGCATTGCTGTGATGATAGCATGTCTATTCCCATTGTCCTTCATCTGCTCTAAGAACGACTCTACATGTTTTTTTTTCCTGAACGCAGTGGCAAGTAAAACATGCAATCGTTTACACCCGTTATAATGCTTTCCTGATAAGAAGCCGCTAATTGACCTATAAGGAGCTAGTACTTCCGATTAAGTAAGGATGTATGGACCTCCAGATGGCTCCATCAGGTAACCCAAGCAACCAAAGTATCTGAATATGATGTGGAACGGTTCATAGTGGATGAATAACCTATCAAGTCTGGGAGCCAGAATATTCTGAATTTGGGCAGCAGGCTTTGCAATACCAAGGCCATACGTAACATTCATGTAATGTTCCTTGCATTCATCCGCTACTTTCAAGCTTGTTTTCATAGTATCAAGAACTACATCCTTGTAGGTGGTGTCCCTATATTTGGCATGTATGCAACTGTCTGGCGTGGCAGGGGATCTTTTATAAGCTGAGCATTTAATCCTGACCACATAGGCGTGTCTTTACCGGAATGGCCCGTTTCGGCTAGTCCGATTGGGCTGATCCGATTCGGCTAGTCCGATTCGGCTATTACCCTTTTCGGCTACAGCCCGATTCGGCTAGTCCGATTTGGCTGATCCGATTCGGCTAGTTCCCTATTGGGCTACAGTCTTTAGCGGTTAGTTCCCTATTCGGCATTTTTTTGAAAATCCAACGATAATCCTTCTGTAATCCAACAAAATCCAACATCGTTTCTTTTGCATTCCGACAAATTTAGCGAAAAATGTTTGAATTATTAAATTTCTTTTATAGTTGAAATTATCGAAGCTTTAGATGAGTGGGGTTTTGACCTAACCATTGAGATCTTAAAACTAAAAAGCGAATTAAATTTATTTTTGAACTATTAATGTTTGCTCAGATGAAATTGACATGTATCATGCGTCGCCGTCTGCATGCAAACTTAGAATATATTAGAATCCTCAACTATTACAAAATTGTAAATCCAACGACGCCTTCTGTTTATTTACAGTAGAGAATTTTGTATTTTGATCTCGAAGCTTTAGATGAGTGGGGTTTAGACCTAACCACTGAGATCATAAATCATATTTATGACACCGACATAGGCGCCGACTTTTAATTTTGCACGGGGTGGCGGATAGCACAATATGGCAACCTAAAAACTTTCAAACTGCATGTTTTTGTTTTTTACTAAGCGTGTTTCGTAGATGCAATTGTCTTTTCACACCTGATTTGTAGCTCGATTATTTACAAAACAACTTTACAACAAACCACAGGAAGTATGTCGTGAATTTTATTGTTACGTTACTGCTCCGACATTTAACATTTAGCAAAAGTATTTTTGCGAACGGCAGCTCTATCAATCCAACTGTTAATCAACTGGTCAAGTTGTAACCGTTAAGCTTCAGCTTGATAAACATTTAAAATTAGGACGTGGTTCTATCGCTGTTGCGTCATGGTAGATCACAAGTAGGTTTTTATGCGCCTGAGTGCACTACTAAACGATCGCTCCGCCTCGCAGGTGGTGGAAGGCAACGATAAGTATATTATCACAATGCAGACCACGTTTGGAAGCATTAATGATCTTGTTTCATTGCTTGCAAATAGATCAAACAGTTGCGACAGTTGAACGCTTTTTCGGTGGCATCTTTAAGCTGAATAAAACTGGAATGTCGGGGAAAACTTTTACTGGACGACTTTTTGTAATTTTTTCTATGATGTAACAAGCAACTCCTAACTTATGTCAGACCAATAAATTCCCTCCTCAAACTTTTACAGGACAACTTTTCGTAATTTTTTCTATGATGTAACAAGCAACTCCTATGTAAGATCAATAAATTCCCGCCTCACAATTTGTCACGCATTGACACGCAATATTACATTATTACTGCATGAAGTAGATAACAAAGTAGAAATTAAAGCAAGAAGTAGATGACAGTACACTCCAATTGAAATCGGAAAATAATTCAAAATGCAAAATCTTGACTAATTGAAAAAGGTTGCTTTCATTATTGGAAATTGGCAGGGGGTGTAGCTTTCCTCGAATAGAATCATGTAAACGTGTTAATTTGCAGAACGTTAAAACTGCTACTTTACTAGGTGCACTTTTCAAATAAAAACTCAAAAAGTTTCGAAAATTGCATTTTTTTTAATAAAATTTGAAAATAGATATTCATTTAGGAGGTGGAGCTATAAATCATCGAGATAATTTTATTTCCAAGTATTTTATAGCTGGCATAATTTATAGCGATATTATGAGCAGTTTAAAATTTTTCAAAAAAGATTTTTGAGGGAGGCAATGGAAAGATCGTATTTTATTGATTAATAAATCCCATTGTAAACCTAACAAATGTAACAATGACTTATGACAAGTAACAAATAAAACGATCGCAACAACAACAAGGAAAAAACTTGTAGCCACGTGTTGCGTAATCTTCACGTAGCTTGCTTGATGTTACGCGAGTATCATGCTTGTGACAAAAACAATCATTTTCTTCGTAATACTGTATTGGTTCACCTCTTGCTTTACGTTGACTTGAAGCGAAAACCAATGATCAAAAAAAGATTTAAACGTCCGTTCAAATTACATTTATTTGCAGTAAGTAATGTAACCTAAACGGGGTGGCTGCCATCATGCCATAGAGGTTATGGGGTGGCGTGGCTGGCCACCCCGTAAGTCGGCGCCAGTGGATGCATTAGACATTTGCATTTTTGTAATGATTTTCAAGCGAAACAGAAGTGTTTTGTTAGTTGTTCGAGTGTGTTATTGTTCAAAATACATGTAAAAACTTACATACGAGTTATTAATTAGAGATTAGCATAAATTTGATGCTTTAAAACAAAGTCATATATTATCATATATTTCAAAAAATAAAGTCATATTTTTCAATTTTTTAGGTAAAAAATGGCCCTAGTAATAAGTAATAGCACAACGTCACTATCAAAGCAGTTGTAATTATTAGGGTAGGCCAGTCCGTGGTGCATTCCCAGGTCCAACGTCAATGCAGGTGAACAATGGTTGCGATTATTACAATTCAAGTACTTGACATTTCTTGGCACATTTTCTCAAATGATCAAAATATAGTCATCATAACACACATTATTACCTGATTTGTTGCCACACAAGTGTGGATGCGAGCCTTGCATTTCTCATCACGTCGGGAACAACGCCAGTATTTCTTAAGCCCGTCTGGACTATATTGAGCTAGTTGAAACATGTAGCCATCATGTAGAAAAACCTCACCTTTGCGCTGCGTACTAATCGATTCCTCTGCCATGATCAAGTAACATCAACTGAGAGTCTAACGAAGGAACTAACCAAAGGAATTTCAGGTCATGTAACGCCGAAACCCAGGTTTACTCTAAACTGCCACTTAGGTTTTAACTTCATCTTTTATGGCAAACGCTATTTGGCAACTGTCTTTTTTTCGTTGACACGTTTTGGCTGAGACTTCATCTCATTAACCCCTATTGGTAATCATGAAAACTGTTATTTTCATGTAAAACACATATTTTGAACGAACCCAGACATCAAAACTCGTCATTTTTACATTGATTCAACGTCTGCAGACGTTGAATGAATGTAAAAATGACGGATTTTGCCGTCTGGGAAAGCACTCAAAGGTAAACACTGGATAAAATGCAAGAATGCAAAAGATACCATATTGTCGAATTAAAATACAAAATCCTCTAAATAAACAGAAGAACCGGACATACATTTCTCTGTTATCATTTTTAATGTAAAAATTCCTTTTGTGGTCCCTTTGTCTGAAACAAATAAAAACTGTGCTGTTGAAATTTCCGATTGTAGTTTTGGTCTCAATCTCATCAACATGATTCGGAGTGAGCTGTTTGTTACATAATTCACAAGGCTAATTGTTCTGTGGAGTGACCATTCTGTTGCTCCGTTTTTTTTTGGTAAAGTTATGAATATGGAACGTACCATATCACTAGGGATGTAACCGGTGTCATAAATATGATTTATGATCTCAGTGGTTAGGTCTTGACTCCACTCATCTAAAGCTTCGAGATCAACTATTGTGGAATAAAATACAAAATTCTCTACTGCAAATAAACAGAAGGCGTCATTGGATTTAGAATTTTGTAATAGTTGAGGATTCTAATATATTCTAAGTTTGCATGCAGACGGCGATGCATGATACACGTCAATTTTATCTGAGCAAACATTGATAGTTCAAAAATAAATTTAATTCGTTTTTTAGTTTTAAGATCTCAATGGTTAGGTCTAAACCCCACTCATCTAAAGCTTCGATGATTTCAACTATAAAAGAAGCGATATTACAACATTCTCTATATAAACAGAAGACGTCGTTGTCCATTTTATGTGAGCAAACAGTTAAATTTAATAGTTCAAACATTTTTCGCTAAATTTCATTTCAATTTGTTTTTTTTGTCGGAATGCAAAAGAAACGATGTTGGATTACAGAAGGATTATCGTTGGATTTTCAAAAAAATTGCCGAATAGGGAACTAACCGCTAAAGACTGTAGCCCAATAGGGAACTAGCCGAATCGGATCAGCCAAATCGGACTAGCCGAATCGGGCTGTAGACGAAAAGGGTAATAGCCGAATCGGATCAGCCCAATCGGACTAGCCGAATAGTAGCAGACCCTGTCTTTACAGCCAGCAAAGGCGATTGACCAAATCACATCCCTTTTTGTCACATTTTGTAGATTTTCAGGAGAAGTTTTGAAAGGCATATCGAAAGTTTTGAAATTGGTAGAAACTTTCTTTGGCTTTTTTCTTCCAGGCTCCAGCTCAATATGAGGGATTGCAAGACTGCTTTTTCTAATCCAAGACAAACCAGAATTGCTACTATCACTCTGTGATGGGCCTTGTTCTTTTGATCCATCTAATTCTGTTGTCATATTGTGGAAGCATATTCCTTGTGTATCATGGAGGGTGCCACTGCCTGAAAGCGTATCTTTATTCTGATCACAATTGTCCCAAGCAATTGCAATTGCTAAACCTTTTTTCTCCAATTATTCCTTCTGGAGAAGCTTTTTCCTTCTCCAAAGCCTGTAGAGCAATTTCTGTTTCATACTCCTCACACAAAGTGTAGCCTAAGCAGTGTCCAAAATGGTTAAGAAGTTCAATGACTTTTTTGGAGCTCGTCAACGACTTCAGAGTCATCCCTAACAGCAGATGCTTTGCAGGTTTGATTCTCCCATATGTAGCTTTGTAAACATCGTCTTCAGCGGATGACCTTGCATATCTTTCACAGCGCTCAGTCATGGTATCTTGGCCACCATACATATATTTGTAGAACTGCACAAGGTCTTCAGGTGGTTGTATTTTACCATCATTCAACAGATCCGCTGTTATAGGTGGCTTTAACTGCTTTACCTAAGACATTTTAATCTTATTTCTGAGAATCATGGCAGCAGCTTTGATGATGTCCTGCTTTGAGTAGTATTTGTGGGCAGTAATAATTATTCCTTTTTTTCTGCTTTGTTTATCTGTTTTAATATTGGACCCAAAATACCTTTTCAGTACCCAAAACACCCAAAATTGGACCCAAAATACCTTTCAAAATACACACAGAAATTGTGCTTTGAAACTTAGATTTGCGATTCATTCTTCAGAGAGAAATTCAAGATACTTTTTTGATATGTTTGTGAGCGTCTCACTCTTGTCCTTCTTTAGAACTTCTATCTTAATGTAAATTTCCAGCCCAAATTTCTAGGAAAACTAGCCTAAAAGTAGCCCAATCGTTAAACGTAATGAAACAAGCACAAACGTAACCCAACTTTAGAAAAATTGTGCAAAGTGAAGTCATCAAAACTGAAAATTGTGAAGTAACAATAATATTTATTCTATGAAAGTTGGTTCGAATTGAAAAGAAACAACCAGATCACAAACCATCACAACTAAAATTTTGCCGCGACCAGGAAACAAAACTACCCGAACTCCGTGGGAAAACAGAGGAACTAGCTACTTTGGTTTTGAGCCATGTATTCAAATGCAGCCGCTATCCAACGATCGCGAATCTCTCCTGAGCTACCAAGCAATGACGTCATTCTCTTGCTAGCCCAAAAAATGCAAATATCTCAAAAACGTCCAGTTTTCGGCTTGTAAGCACTCGATTTTTAGATTCTACGTCCAAAAATACATCTAAAAAAGTCATCGTTAAAATTCCTAATGAAAATGTAATTAAAGCCATGTAACTCCTGCTCTAGTATCCGACAAAACAAAGCAATTCCGCAAAAACGCTGCGTTGAAAAAAATGTAGTACTCACTGCATTGTTGTTGCTACGGCAACTGCCACACGCTGGCAATTCCTGGTGAAAGAAAGCTACGTTTGATCTTTTCTCCAAATAGTCTCACTTTCGTTACGTCACAGTCAAACTTCAGTTTCGGGTCAGCGTAAGGGAATATGAATATGACATCATAATGAACATGACAATAAAATAACCGATACAAACTAAAGACGTACTGAAACAATCGCTTTTTACAAATCTTTGCTTTTTACCAGTATTGTACATTGACAGAATGACGGCGTCAACTTTTTGTTGACGCTGAGGCTAGCGCTGTCAGTTTATTTTTTAGTTGACGGAAGTGATAGCGCATCAAATATTTTGCAGATTTTAAGCGTCACGCGCTATGTGTTATTTTTTGTTTTCATGGAAAATCTGGTAGCCACTTTATCAAGTCGAAATTCTGCCACTAAACTTGACTGGAATGAAACCGCCAACCAATCATAAGCTACGGTTTAAGTGACGTAAAAAATGGCGAAAAGAAGATGATAGAAAGCAAATTAAGTGATGGATTTTTTGTCAGCTGGTTGGCTTAGGGGTTAGGGCTAGAAAGTAGTCATTTCATTGACGCGGGTTCGATTCCTACCACTGCTATTGCTCTTTTTCTTCTGCAATTACCGAATAAAGTTCAAAACAAGCATTAACTCTCTGGATGAGTGCTAGAAGGGTCACAATTGGACGGTAGCCTCTTATAACATGTTCTGATTGGTTGGCGGTTGCATTGTAGTCATTCGCAGTGGCAGAATTTCGACTTGTTAAAGTGGCTACCGGAAAATCTCGTTTCACAATGAGTGTTTCACAATGTATTCTGGCCAGCGCGACTCATCCGAATTACCCGCTTTCGCGTTGGTTGGAATGGTTACCTGGAATACAAGCGGAAGAAGTTACCCAAATGTTAATCACTCATATCGTGAGCAGTAGGCTATCGAGAACAAGGGATCAGTGATAGAAAGCGAAAAATCAATGAATGTCATTGCGGAGGTTGAAGATACTTTATTTGTTCTATGCCCCTGAACAGAGCGATGCTGGTACAGTGGACCTCGTTAAAAAATTTATATATGCTAAGCCATCACAGCACGCTTGGAACAGTGATAGGCTACCCCTCCGAGTAAACGTTTTCAAGACTTGTTTTTGAAATACAACACCATCCAGCGCTGCTGTGGAACGCATGTTTTCACTTGGAAAGGACGTTATGCGTCCCAAACGTAACAGATTGTCAGACAAACGTTTTGAAATGCTTGTGTTTCTACAAAGAAATAACTAATAAGCTAAGCAGCTAATTACAATACAGTATCAAAACATAATACCTGCTCTTTATTTATAGCTATTGTTAGCCTAAACTTGGTTGAAATGCTTCCGTTTTGTGAGACCCTGGCTAAAATAGCGCTAGAAATTAGCGCTGACGCCGTCAATTTCTTTGAGAGCTGACGCAGCCCTTTACGCCGTAAAGTTTTTAGGCAATTCGGGCTGACGCCTTCAATTTATTTCATTGACGCGTACAGCACTGCTTTTTACAAATCAAAATGCGGCAAATGCGAAGGCGTCACTTTAAAGATAACAGGTCACGAGACCTGGGGTTTTTTTTCGATCATTCATCGGTCATTGACCGATTTTTTAGCAAAATGTCCGAAAAAAATATAGTCAATTTGGTCAAAATGTCCAAAAAAAGTTATAGTCAATTGACTAGAAATGACTAAAAATGACCGAAATAAACAAAATTGACCGAATTTTTTCAAGTCATTTCGGACAAATGACCGAAAAGTCTCAGGGAAAAAAAACCAGCACGAGACACGCTTTTTAGGTCGCAAAGGAAAACATAAAAGAAGTTTGTTTAGTTTAGCAGCGCCAATAAGATAGCAAGGAGCAGGAAAGCAAACATCAAACCAATTATAGCTTAATTGCTGCAGCGACGCTAAACGCAGTCTTTGTGTGAAAGACTAACCATTGCAAGCCTTAAAGCAGCCGGCGGCCATGGCCGCTAAGTAGTCCTTGAATGACCGCCGATGCTACCTCCTCAGTCGGCCAATTTGACCGCCGATTTCTTTTAGCTAATTATTTAATTTCGCAATAGAATGATCGTGGATTAACTGTCGAAAATATGTAGTATTATCAAAGAGTGACGCAGAATTAGGTCAGCGCGTCACAATCACCACTGTTGTAATGTACAGGAACATTGGCTATTACATGGAAAATATCCCGCTGCGATCACCAGCTATAAGTCTTGTTTGTAATTCCCGACATTTATTTTAACAAAGTGTTAATCCGAAGTGCTAATTTACATCGGCTGGCAATATTGTCGTTTTTATGTCGATCCAGTGTTGTCGGACATTGAATCGTTGTTAAAAAGGAGAACTACCCAGACAACAAATTCGTCATTTTTACCTTGATTTAACGACTGCAAACGTAGAATCAATGTAAAAATGATGAATTTTGTTGTCTGGGTAGGTTAGTTGACATCCGACGGGAAAACATGTGTCTTCAGAGTTGAGAAATGTTTCCGCAGTGGGTTAGTGACTTCACATCCTCAATGGTGACATCATAACGGTATAAATGGTCAGGTTTGATGAAAGGCATGCGGTATGCAGTTCAAACAATTTAGCGTCGTTAGTTTGTCCCGCAATGCCGGATTACAATCCCGATACAGCAGTTATTGGGTGGTACAACGATTCTATAGCAGGACGTCGCCCAGTTTTCAACAACATTTTGGCATTGTTGCAAGTTTAATTTTATTTACTTGTGTTATTGTTATTTGTATTTTGGCCTCCAAGCACGCAGATTTGGCCGCCGAGAAGGACCTCTCGGTAGGCCACGATGGCTGCTGGAAAAAAACACGAGTTTTAAGGCCTGCATTGCGAACATACACATTCAATTAAATCTGTTTGAAAAGTCTCGCCCACCCAGAATTCCCCTCTTCTAAGAAAAAAATCGACGCCTATGCGTGCATATACATCCCCAAGCTGGCATCAGAAGAGCGCCGCCTTAAATGTGTACAGAGTTTTGCTAATCCAACTGGCGTGGTGGAATGCTCCAGGCGCTTTGATGGTGATGGATCTCCGACTGGCAGGGACAGGCCCTCCAAGAAACAGAAGTGTTAGTTCTGTCACCTCCAAGTAGTCACGTTGAAGTGTCTCCTTGGTGCTGTTCTCGATCCATGTCTGAAGGAAGGTGATGGTGTTATGTGCTGTATAGTGATAGCCTGTCAACTCTCTTTGTGGAGCAGTCACCTCGACCAATGTGTAGTTGTTGTGGTTCAATTCGCTCCAATTGTTCAACAGTTGCTTGAACAGCTGTTCATTGGATCATGTGGTTGGGCCATACACAATTGAGCAAGATGCCCCCCAATCAATTCATGGATGTGGTGTCTACTTGCCAGTTGCAGAAGACTTCTACCAAACTCTGTCTCCAGTCCAAAATGTCTGCCTCGTGTTTGCCAAAAACTCCTCCCATTTTTGGCTCTGTATCTGTTGACCTATTCCTCTTACTCCTCCTTAGTTTGTATTCTTCAATAACTGTAAGGATCATCTGTTCTGTCGCTTGCCACGATTTAAGGGTAATCCCAGTGTTTGCTCACCAGTCCTGCAAGTCCTTTATTACAAGTCTGGCGGTATCCAATGCACTAGACTGAAGATGGCTGGCTTGCTACAGTTGTTTATGATGCCCTGGTAATAAAGAAGAACCTGTTCCCCTGTTTGGTAGATAAGGGCCAGTGAATTCATGGTTTCCTGGTAGAGCTCGACTGATATATTGTATCGGTTATTTTTCGCCGATAAACATCTGCGAACAAAAGCATTCTCAAAACCAGTCATACATGCCTTTAGAAGAAACAGAAGTTGCTCAAACGTGTTTGTAAAGAGTGCATTTAAACTCTCTCGTTTTAATTATGTGCAAGCGGCTGCACACAACTCATTTTTGCACGCAGCACATGGATATGCTTTCGAATGTCTTGTTTTGTGCACGTGGAAGGGCACTCTTCTAGCTGCCTATTTAATTGGTGCTGCCTGGTTGAAGTTTCTGCTCCAATTGCTGTATTTGTGCTACTGTTTATCGGGCTAGTGGCAGTGACAAAGGTCTTGGTGCGAATCCTAGCAGAAACTCCTGTCGTGTTGGACTGATTTACTATGACAAAAGGTGTTCTCTTCTTGGCAATAATGATGAGAAACTATGTTTTTTGAACTACAATTTGAAACTGTTGAACTTTGATTATTGATTTGAACACAAAACAGTATTGCATTTGGTTGTTTCTGTTTTGTTTGGTTTTTTGTGATTAATGTTAAAAATTACACCAACAAATGCATAAACTTTCGCGGACTGGTTTGTTGCTTAATAACTTTGGTAAGAAATTTTTCGTAGTTGATGTATATCATATCGATATCGGCCTGAAAAAGTGATATCGGTCAAGCTCTATTTCGTGGTACACTGAAGATGGGGGAACACTTGTCAAAGAGCCACAGCAAGGTCCTAGTTTTGGTATTCAACTATTCATGCCTTTAGAAGTGAGGCCCAGCAATTAGAAAACAAATATGCCTATTATTACAGAAAGTTTGAATTTTATATATATATATATATATACAAACTCTGAAACAAAAATGACTTTTTTGCAAATATTTTTTATTAAATTGTGTCACACCCACTGTCTAGTTGTCATATCATCTTTAGCTTTCAATTCTGCATCATCTGGTACCAGCAGCATCTCTGCGGGTCATTTAATGCGTGACAACTCATTATTTTAGGCATTTTATGTAGTTGTCGGTAATGGTTTCCACGGTAACAGACTGTCTTACCGTAAGACGTTAATTTTTTTTTATCAAATTTACATTTTTGTGTTTCTGACAATCACTCACAACTTTTAGGAAACTTACATTAAATTCTGAACAACTTGTTTTTTTTTGGCCCAGCCTATTTTTTATGCTATATGCCTATATCGCTTTTCGTAATTGGTTATGCTATTCATGCACAATTTGCACATTGCACATACTATCTACCCGTTCGAACATGCTGCTATTGTCAAGTACGTAACAAGCGGCTCGTGATGTCGTATTGTTTAATGACATTCACACGGTGGTGGGTGAGTCAGTGAATCTAATTTGTAAGCATGCGGCGTCTAATTTATTAAGCCTATTGTTGTTCCAATTTATTCCAATCAAAGTGGGCACATCAGGCACAAACAGTGCATCGTGCCTACTTACGAATAAAATACGATACTAAGACTGTTTATTGGAACTATGAGACTACAAATGGCCGTCTATAATTTATTATTTGAGTGAGGCTTTTCGCCAGAAAACTGTAAACGGTGTAATTATGACGTCATTATCGTGATTGTAAGCCGCGGGAATTTTTTTCTCTAAAAAACAGGTTTCCGGGAAGCTAAACATTTTTTCCAGCCCTGCTTCTCACTCATGATGTGATTTTGGAAGGTAGTGAGTTTTTTCATTGTTGATGATGTCCAATTTACGCATTCTAGACTGTACAGCACCACTGGTAAACCGTAGGTGTTGAAAATTTTTGATTTCAGTTTGATTGGGAGTCTATTGAATGTTAGAATCTTTTTGTTCTTTTCAAATGCTGCCTAAGCCAATTTGGTGTTGCACTGCAGTCTTTCCATCGTTGGTCACGGATAGTCAGTGACCAAGATATATGAATTCTGGTACTCGTTCTATTTGTTTTCCGTAGAGAGTGAGATTGAGTGTGATGTTAGTTTAGTCGGTTGTCATACATTTGGTTTTGGACACATTTATTTGGAGGCTGAATTTAGCAGCATTTTTGTATGTATGTCCCTTGTCCCTGGTGCACATCAAATAATATTTTCAGAATATTTGCATTGTTACAATACTGGTAATTCGTTGAAGGATGCTCCACAAAGCTCCTTTAATGCACATGCAGAATGTGCACATAATACTTTTGCTTTATATTAATGCAGCATTGACTTAGTTTGGGTATTCTCAAATCTTTAAAGGAAGACTTAACTAGGTTGTATAAATGTATAAGGGGTTCTCCAGTCTCCACTTCTTGCTGGTAGTGAAAAATTGTGCAGAAAACATGCTTGTGTTGACATAAGAGAAAGTGTGGCCACTTTTTTAGAATCACCAAATTTCCCCAATATCACTTCTGTACTACAGACGAAATCGGTTAATAGTATACTGCTTAAACGTATCAGTCGTATCAATCGTTTATTTGAATCAATGCCTGAAATCCCAAATCCAATCTGATGTTAAGTAAAAACATCGGTTAAGCGCATACCGCTTAAAAGAATAAGTCGGATAAAAGCATCAGGATTTGCTTTTAGTTTGTATACTTCATTCATTTAATCGTATAATTATACCCGTTAGCGAAAAGAGAATGTCTCTTTTTTGCTTCGCATTATTGTCTGCAATGTTCAAAAGTGAAATGAAGCAAAGGTGAGACAGACGCATGCGCTCAAAACAAAGACAAGTGTCTGTAATCCCAGGCCATAATCTTATGTGCTAGACATCGCACTACAAAGAACCAATTTTCGCACAGCTGGGCTTCATTAAAACAGAAGAGCACATAAAAGGAATAATCACACTAAAGAAGTTTAAATGCTTTTGATGTCATCCGTCGGCGACTGGCCTTCCAAGGAATGGACATGGACAAATTGTTTCGGCTTAAGAGGGAAGTGTTGGAAAGCATGTCCAAAAGTTTTTACCAGAAAACTTTGGAGAATTTTTTTTAAATTGCTGAAAAAAAGTAGCCTACTGTTGTGAAATGCAGTGCATAATTTCATTTGTGCAGTTTCGTTCAGTTGAAGAACATTGCAAATTAATTATTTTACCAGACAGCGCAAAAGACTTGAAAAAAAAACTTTGCGATTTCAAAACAATGAGTGTGAGCCGTGTTTTTCTACCATACCACTATTTTCGTAGGCCACGTTCCATACTCAAAACTACACAGCTGGTACGAGCTAAAAATAGCACGCTTGAATCAAAAATGTCAACCTCAAAGTTCGCGTTGTGACGTCACAGAGATCGGTGAGATTAAAAGAAGTCCGATTGCGCAGTTTGCAGAAAAATGCTTTGATCATACCTGCTCAGCCAAGTCAGCAAAGCTAGTCTTTTTTACATTGTTTCAACGTCTGCAGATGATAAATCAATGTAAAAAGGACCAGTTTTGCTGGTTGGAACATACAGCATAGTGTTATGTAACACAGAACTAGTAAACTCTTTAAAGTTTAACCAGAATTGTAAACAGTTATAGGAAGCATCAGTTGTAATGTGCGTTGCAGCCTAGTCAGCACACTAGCACAGACATCTTCCCAACAATTACGCCCATTCACAATAAACCTTTTTTTTAGTAAATTGGTTAAACGAATCAATCGTATAATCGTATCAAAACGTCTGGCAAATAGGTGATTCGATTAACCGATTTCGTCTGTATCACTATCAGGCAACACCTAGGTCTGACAAACGAAGAATTCATAGTAGGCAGACACAAAACAATTGATGTTAGGGTTTATCCAATTACCATAATTCAAAAAAATTTGCATTTTTAATGTTGACCATGGAAATTTAGAAATAATGTATAATATTGTCATTTTTTTTTTTGAAAAAAAATGGCAATATGGGTCTTTTGGCAATATTGGTCAAGATTGGCACAATCTGGCAACTCTGCTTTGAGCATTGAATAAAAAGTACCGTAAGTTACGATTGATGTGAAATTATGCTTTAAAATTTGTATATATCATATGTGTATGCGGAAGTGTTAAAGATTTTTAAACTGTAAAGATAGTAAATTATATTTATGTAACTGTAATTTAGGTTTCATGGACTTGTAAAACATGTCCAGTAGGCAAATTGGATGCATGTCATTTGTCACTACAGCTGTACCGAATAATGTGTGTGGGAGCAATGGGCTACCTTTGACGCCCAACTCAATAAAGGTCCTCGGTTTAGCTCAAGAACTACTTGCACTTAGACATAGAAATCTTTGCCAGTATGTAGAGTTCAAGTGTGGGAATCATGATCGTGTCTTTGCTGTGTCAGAATATTATTTGGAAAGTTTAAGAGATAAAATTATTTTGCCATTTCACTGTTCATTGCAAGAATGGCACTCATTTTGCTTGAAGACAACGTTTGCAATCTTGAGTGGGTTAGACTATTTGAATAAATGTGGGATCATACACCTATGTTTAGATCCACAAAATGTACTTTTTTCACCTGATGGCATACCGAAGCTTTCATCTCATGGCATGCATCATATGACAGATGGGGGAAAACTTGTTTTATTTCCTTTAGGCAACCCTAAATATTCAGCACCAGAGCAACTGATCAGCTTAACCCCAACAACTGACTTGCCAAATGCGGTTTGCTCCAAATCTGATACGTGGTCACTATCAATAATTTTGCTGGAATTATTTCACAAGAAATTAATTTGGGAGAATGAATCTGTTAAAACTGTTGTTTCTAACGTTTTGCAACTTTGTTCATGCAACAGTTCACAAACCGTCATTCAGAATCTTGTTCAATGTTTCAAACAATCAAATCTTCTTAGTGAGAGAAGTGATATTGTTCTTAAAATTAAGCACGTATTGGAAGGTGGCCTTGCAGTAGAACTACAATACAGGGCATCTCCAGAGGCGTTATTAAAAGACCAATTTTTTGAGGAAATGCCTGAAGGAGAAAGGACTTCTAATGATAAAACTTTGCCTAATTTTAGTGGCGCTGACCAAGAAGCAGTGAATCCGATTGATGACCTTGAATGTGATGAACTATGGTATTTATGGAAATTAGCAGGTGGTGACATGGCTTCAGAAGCTCTGAAAAAGGTAACAACTACATCTTCTGTACAAAAGGTGCCGCTATTTGTGACTTCTTCAGGCGATATGCTAGGGTTAGAATCATCACCGGAAGCCTTATTTGATCCTACCTTTACCATTTTATCACTGGAAACTATTGAAAAGCGTTTACAAATTACTGAAGAAAACTTGAATTTTATGTACCCTTTGCTCGAGTCAGAAGACAGTGCTGAAAAGCAGCATGAAACATCAAAACTTCCTATGCTGATAAAAGAGAATGATTTTGATTATCAGGTGTATCGAATAGCGTTGTTTAATAGACTTCTTCAAGCTTATCCTTATTTACGAGATAAGCTTTGGATAGAAGCTCGTGTTGATATTCCTCCCTTTTACAGAGGAAAGGTCTGGGCTGGGCTCTTGGATGTTGTTGGTGATATTGAAGAAAAGTACTTGCATTTGGACAAAGAAACACCCACACTGCCAGATCGTCAAATCGCTGTTGATATTCCAAGGTGCCATCAGTACAACGCAATTTTGTCATCACCAGTGGCTCATAACAAGCTCAAGAGAGTTTTAAAGGCTTGGCTTATGGCCCATCCACACCTTACATATTGGCAAGGCTTAGATTCTCTTTGTGCCATTTTTGTTCATTTAAATTTCAATGACGAAGCCTGTGCTTTTGCTTCCTTATCTTTATTTATTGATAAATATCTGCACAAGTTTTTCATGAAAGATAACTCTGCTGTCATTCAAGAATACCTAGCAGTGTTCTCGCATCTGGTTGCCTTTCATGACCCACTTTTAGCTTGTCACTTAAATGAAATTCTTTTCGTTCCAGATTTGTATGCGATTCCTTGGTTTCTAACCATGTTTGCTCATGTTTTTCCTATTCATAAAGTTGTCCATTTGTGGGACACTTTGCTTCTTGGCAACTCTTCGTTTCCACTTTGCATTGGAGTTGCCATACTACAACAACTCAGGGGACAGTTGCTACAGTATGATTTCAATGAGTGCATTCTATTGTTTTCTGACTTACCAGAAATCGACATCGATGCCGTTGTTCAAAAATCCATACAGATTTTTTGTCACACACCAAAAAGCTCAACGTTTCGTGTGCATGCCCAACAAATTACCAAAAACAAGCGTGAACCATCTTCCTACTACTCTGATGACTACAATTCAATTCCTAAAAATGAACTTTCAGATATGTCAATTTCGCTTGCAGATTTGAAAAAAGAGCTGTGTTGCAGAATTTCTGCAGATGATTTAATTCAGCTATGTGAACTTCGTGGGACCCATGGATCAAAAACTCCAGCAAAAGTTACCAAAACTAGCAAGCCAAGAATTTGTGTCATTGATATTCGACCTTCTGATGAGTTCAATCGAGGTTCTGTTCGATCGAGTGTAAATTACCCGTTCCCAAACAACAAATCCTTATCAGTCTTTATTCAATCTATTGCTCAAATAAAACCTAAAGTAACTGTTGTTATAGGAAACCAATCTAACAAAGATGACAATGTGTTTGCAGCTGAACTCCTCAAAGAAGGTTTTAAAGGAGTTTGTGTTCTCCATGGAGGGATTGATATTCTCAAACCAGCTGGTGTTCTTACTATTCCTTCGCAATAGTTTTCCAATCAATTCACAGTTTTTGTCATAGCGCAGCATTGGTTCAAATGTTTTGTTTTCGATAAGCATCCTCTCTTGACAATATATCCAGGGTTCCCACGCAGTCTGGAAAGTAAGGAAAAAGTAGGGAATTTAAAAACTCGTTTTCCAGACCGGAAAAAGGTCGGAAATTTTGTAAAAGCTCCCTTTGGTATTGAAAAAGTATGGAAAATCATGCAATATGAACCGGATTAAACCGGTTTCAGTTTGGGTCTTTTGAAGAAAAAAAGGATTTTATTCAAATCTTCTACATTCTTATTTTTTTCATACCGGTTTGAATGTAATATAGTCCGGATACACAATTTTAAACCTGTGTATGATCTTGTTTAGAAATATTACAGCACAGAAATTTTCATTGAATAAGCACTGTTAATGTGCAATTTAGATCAAAATTAGGTAGGGAAATTTTTAAAATTGGGTATTGAAAAAGTAGGGAATTTGTTTATGAAAAATGTGTTGGAACCCTGTATATCTATTTTGATGACATTGCCTTTGTAATTCAGTCATTCCCAATTCGAAATTTTTTTAGTTTTGTGTGGTAATTACCATTGTAGCATACGTTTAATTTATATTATATAAGTTGTAGAGGCCATATTATACTGTTGCACCATTTAAGCAAGTTTGAAAGTAACTCTCTCAAAATATCAATAGGCCTACAAATGTGCCTTGTTTTAATTTTCGTAAGGTATTTTTAAATGCGGCACAGTACTTTGCTTTGTTGAGCATGACAAGTTTTATGTTCTATTTGCGCAAACATTCACTTTAGTACATGGTCATTTATTTCAAAACTACATGACGTTCAGTGCAAGTTTCTATACAAGATGGAAAAGTTAAAAGAATTGGAATTCATTTGCATGATTGAACAATTGTCATGATCATGTACGATATCTAAAAATGACAAAACTCACGTGTACTCGTGTAGGACATATTGCCTGTCCTGATATGTTGAACAGTGATTATACAATTGCACACAAAAAATATAACATAATTAACATAATATGATTAACAATTACTGTAGGCTAAATAGCGATCAAACTTTTGATTTGTTAAAAGTATTTTGTGTTTTTCTTTAAAGTCCTAAATCTTAGTCATATGCATGTGAACGTAGTGAGTTATTCTTAATTTTTAAAACTATGCATGAGAGTTAGCATATCCACTTTTGTTTTTCATTGATTGATAAGTGCAGACTGTAGGCTCATTTCAGAAAACTAATAATAAATTTCAGTGAGGAACCCAAGCAGTTTCCAATATGCTCTCTGAAATACCAAAAGTTGAACAGTTATCCCAAACAACAATTAAGGTTTTAGGATGTAATCCCAATGAACTGATATTGCAAGGAATGCTTATCTGGTAAGAATTGGAACAAAACGGTTTCTAACTGATACCGGCTCCCATGCAATGTCAAAATACATTGAAAACCTAACAGTGCTTAACGAAGAATGACACCTCAATCGAAGCCGTAATATTAACGCATTGATACCCGGACCGCGTTGGTGGTGTAGCTCCTGCGGACTCTGCATCAGGGGCTCCGAGAGGGGCCCGGCGGGGAAGTCGGGCAACTTTCCCCCCTAGCATAGCACTGTAAAGGAAAAATAAGCCGTTTTTCGTTTGTTTACGTTTGAAGTGGGTCCATTTTTGCCACTAAAATAATAGTGTACCAACTTCAAAATTAACAAATTTTTAAATGAAATATGCAGTTGCAAGCATTTTTCGATAATGGTAGATGCCACTTCAGATGTTTCTCATCAAGAACAAATCATTCTTGTATCAAGATAGGCGATTTTAAACTGCTTCAAAAAATACGTAGAATTTGATGCTGTTAAGCCTACTGATTTTTGCATCATTAAAGGGTTTCTGTTGTTTAAACTTGAAAACTGGTGCTGCTGCGTTTAGCAATAAGTGTTTAGCCCAGGGCCGGATTAGGCTAGTGCTGCTGCGTTTGGCAATAAGATGATGAACTGTTTTATTTTGATCAACGACGCACGAGTACAAAATAATTGACACGGCGAGAAGAACACAATAAACATAGCCAGGTCAGAGACTTTAAAGAACCGGCCTGCCACGCCCCGTGGAGGCGGGGAGCGGCGTGATTATGGGGTGGCGATGCACCCGGAAGGGAAGTCCACCAGCTTAGGTCGCGGGGGCCAGGCTGGGGAGTCTAGGTACCTGTGTAAGGAAAGTGTAGATCGAGAATTTTGTGCGACTCGTCCGCAAAAGTTAGAATGGCGGAACGGGCCAGGGAGACGGGCTTTGCTTTCTGCAAACGCAAAAAAGTCAGCTCACGACGGGCCGAGCGACAGCAGTTTTATAAGGCCAGGCAGCGCCCACGTCTCCATCACGTGACCGTAACACAGGTACGTTTGACTCCTATACCCGGTCTGCCCGTAGGCAGAGCGGATAAACTTTGGGGTCTCCCACGAGGAAGAAAAGCTTAGCTCCAAGGACGATTTGAATACTCGTGGGAGACGAAAATTATATAAAATCTGGAGCAAAGGCTCAAATAATTGGTGTAAAAAAAAAGATGGTAAGTGGGAATATATTGTATGCTTTACCTACCGAAAAAATGTTGACGTTGAACCAACGAGCACGGATGTGCACTGGCCAGACGTTGAGGCAGGTTCGCCCAGATGGGTCGGGGGGACTAGCGATCGAAGCGTAGATATGACTAGGCTACGTTACCAGGAAAAATATAGAATAGTGGGATGAAACTTTAGAGGTTGCATCGAGTTGATCGGGAAATCATGTTTATCGATGAGTTAAAAGCAACGCGAGGTTGATCCGAGCGGGAAAGAGCCCAGGGCCGGATTAGGCTAATAAGGCTATAGCCTTAGGCCCTGGAAAAACTCGGCCCTCAATTTTTTTTAAGGTTAAATTTTTGTAAGGTTGATAGTGGTACAGATCCAGTACAGTTTTTGCTTAAAAACGAATGATCGTGTTGAGTCAATACATATGAAGAGTCCATTTCTGAAACCACGTAGGCGCCACTTTTACCGAAATTGAGTTTAAAGTAGGGGTTTTCAACCTGGGGGTCGCGAGCCGTTTTGCAGAGAGTCGCGAGGCGCTTGAATTTCCAGTGTATTCTTTTCAATTCTCTTTTGCCAGAAAAGATTAAAAACTGTTTTTTTCGCAATCGACCATTCCTCTACTTGAGGTTATTATATCGTTTAAGCTTTCAGACGTTGCAGAAGGCTTTAACCATAGATATCTTACATATAGATATGCAACTCAGTGGTGCGTAACGATGTTTGAAGGCTAACAGCGTAGCTATGGCTGTATGCATTGACTTCAAACTTGGCACAGCAAACCAACTTTATTTTTAATATATTTTTTTGGATTTTGTTTAAATAAAACTTTCTTCGTTTTCAAGTTGACGTATGGATTGCTTGTGATGACGTCACATTCTCGTTCCGCATGGACTGCTTTATGGAGATTCTGGCGATTGAAAACAAATCACAGTCACAGAGGGTACCTCTTGGTCACAGCGGTAAACCATAATCTCTTCGTGGGAAAATTGTAACATAAGATTCCCAAATCCGTTCGTCTGCATGTAATGACCGAAGAAACACACACTTGAACTTCTTTTCAAACAGTGTATTTCTGTAAAATTAGCCCGCGGCTACCGAAAACGAGGGGGTGCAACGCCGTACACCTCCAAAAACTGTCACTACAGAACAGATTAATTGGATAAAAGACGGAACTTTTGTCCAGCTAGCAAGCACTAAGCCAACAGTTAAATGTGCGGCCAACTTTCAAACAATCATTTTACGAATGACCAGAATAGATAGCAATATCTCAAACTCACATATGCAGTTCTGTGACGCAATAATGGAAGACAATTATGAAGTCATTCAAACAGATGTTTAAAGCTGATGTAATATTTCCTGTTTAAACAGGTTTCAAACTGAAACAGGCCCAAACAGGTTTGACACAAGTCTTATGAACGATGGCACATTTTCTAGCAACTTCCATGACGTAATATTCAGTAGAGCTGAACGGTTTTTATATGACGTTTGAAATGAAAATTGTCCGTAACATAGCGGCCCCTAGTTATGACAGTCTAACATGGCATAACTAAAAAGAATTTAAGGACAATTGTGAGCCAATGAATAAAAACACATGATACACAAATTGTTTCAATCACTCACGTTTAAGTTAATACGCAAATACAAAGGGCATGCAACGAATGAACAGCAATAAGAATAATACGACGATACATGAAATTGGTACCATAGGTACACGCTAAATGACGCTCTATACAATGGTTGCGATAATAACCGACTGTTCTGGGCTCAGACAAAGGTCGGCCACCGCAGACAAAACCAGGCTCAAACCATAACACTAGGTGTTCTTTACGTGGGCGAGGCACGAAATATCTCTCAACACGTAGTCTACTTTCACTTTCCCCGTACTCTCATCATAGTTGCAAACGGCAACTTTGGCTCTACGAACCACAGGCTTCCCTTTCCTAATTTGTGGAACTACCTCATGCACCCTCCCAAGTTGATACTTCCCACGTTTACCAATGTCTTGGAGAGAACCTACCACTACAAGTTGACCAGGCTCTAAATTCTCGGCCATTTTTAGCCATTTTTTCCGGCCCTGAAGACCTGGCAAGTAAAAATCGATCCATTTACTCCAAAACTGCTGAGAAAGTGACAAATTGAACCGATAATCCCTTCTTAGTTGGTCACGATCATGTGGTTGCCCAACAGCACAGTATGGGTCTAAGTATGGGGTCAAAAGTGAGGCAGGGGTGATGACAGTAAAATCCCTAGGGTCGTCACTCAAAGGTACCAAAGGGCGTTCGTTCACGATCCGAACGGCACTGCCTGTGTACGTAAGCAGTTCAATAAAATTGGGCTTACGAATTGAAGAGTCCAAAATGTGAAAAAAAGTATTTGGTCACATCAGCCATGAAACCAAATCTTTCAAGCCGAAATCTAGCGAAGACATCTGCCAGAGGGTTTAACAAGTCAGGACAAGAAGACATTATATCATTAACACAAGTTCCTCGAAATTCAGATTGTTTTAAAGTGCCTCTGACAGGTAAATAAATTCGCTAAATTTACCTAAGATACCAAAAAGATGACACTAACAAACTTCCCTGACCAGCAAATCGTAAAAAATATCAACAGGCTACTAAGTTACACGCTTGCAAACTTTCGTTGACATCGGCGAATCTGGCACTCATTCAATTGCGAAAATAAAAATGGCAACACCGCTGTGACGTTATAGTAAGCGGGAAGGATACATTCTTTCTCTGTGATGACTTGGTGAAGTATGGTACGTCTACTGCAAAACGTGAATGTGTGGGGCTCTGTTGGTCTAAAGCATGTGCAAATTAAGAATTACCGAAATGAAAAAGTGAACTTATTATTACTATCAGGTTTCGATCAAATAGGACAATAGGTTGAGTTTACTTTTATCAAACAGCATCTCAATTCAATAGGGCTACAATTTTCATACTTTTTTATTTGTCCTAATCTGGCTATAGCCATTTGCAGTGTAATAACAGTATCTCACAAACAGCACCTTTAATTTATGGTTGAGGCAATGCCTACAAATTGCTGTTTATGTGACATTGTCAGTGACAAAGACCGTGTGCTTTCTTTTCCCACTTTCCCACAAAACAAGGTGCTGAGAAGAAAATGATCAAAGTTTTCTTCAAGTGTTCGAAAGTGGGATGGGCCATACAAAACTAGTCGTATATGTTCACTTCACTGAAGATGATTTTGTTAATACCACTCAATTAAAAATGCCTACAGGCATGTGTTGGAGTGTATACTACAAGGTGATGCTCTCGGAACCAACAATCGGATTGTGATGCCGTCATGCATTGTTTGGCGAATCCGAAACAATTTTCCAGATCCAGATGGCCGTTACACAGGATTTCAATGGCCAACTGAAGGCACATTATGAGAAAGAGAACTTTTATTTATTTTTGAATAGTGATGATGAATTAAATATGAATGATGATTCGTACGATTTCTTCATTTTTCACTTAAAGTATACTTTAGGTTTTGTAGGAACGTATCCAGTACAGTTTTATTAAACTGCAAAAAACAATAAATCTTCGAAATAAGCAACCGCTTGTACCAACTCCGACCAAACTGTAATCCACTAATTACATCTAGGAAGCGTTTGTTTCATCCGTTGCGAACGACGTCCACTTAGGATGACGTAATACCACCAAAGTCGTCCCAGAGCAGTGAAATATGGAGTTTCGCCTGTGGTGGCGCTGCGGAGCAGTCGTTTGATTAAATTACGCCCTAACCAGTCGAGCTACGAGGTTAAGATTAAAAAGTTCGCTAAGTATAATTCTGCGCTAGGAAATGCTTTAAAAAGTTACTATACTTGGATTCAACCTGTCAGGGGCACTTTAAAGCCTTCTTCTTTAAAGCAGCAGCTCTATCTGATGCCAACACAAAATTGTTAGGTAAATCAATATCTTCCTTCAGCGGTACAGGTATCTCAAATCGACCATCTTTCAACTCAATATTCGGTTCAACAAGTTCTCTAGCCAAAATGTCATTGCGAGACAATTCACAGGTTTCATTTTGCAATGTCAAATCCTGAATGACTTTATTCAGGTCTGCTATTTCCATATCACGAGACTCAATTTTACGCTGAAAGCCAGAGATGACATCCGACTCTGAAGACGTATGCACTCTGCACACATTAGCAACGTTTTCATCTAAGGGTGACTTACCACCACAAGCCAACCAACCGAGAGGAGTGAGCAAAGCATGCGGTTCACTACGATTTTCACCAACACGCTCCTCTTTGGCCCACATCAAATAAGCGTTGTCGTTGCCAATCAGTACATCTACAGTACTACAATCATTCAAATGAAACATATTCACGTCATGAAAATGACGAAAACCACTTAAATCCTGCTTATGTGGTAAAGTTTTAACATCGTCAGCCCAAGCTGGGTTAACCACCGAAGTTATATCACAAAACAGTTCATCTGTCTCTAACGACTGGATGTTGAGTTTGACAAGGTCAGCACAACTAGCTTTCTGACCAGCCAGGGTATCCATTTTAAACGACGCTTTGTCATACGGTTTAACGCCAAGTTCGCAGACCAAATCACTGGAAACAAAAGTCAACTGCGAACCAGGATCATGCTGACAATACACCAACTTCGATTTGCCAGTCATTGGATTCAAAACACGAGCAGCAGTAACGCGGTTAAAGGCTGCTTTAACATTTCCAATCTTAACATTACGCACAGGAACTCTGGCACCAGCATCATCTTTGCTGATCGAATCCAGAGAATCACGTGACGTCACATAAAAATCATGCAGAGGAAAATAGTGTTTCCTATCGTTGTTAGGTCCACACTGACGACAGTTGTTTGCATGATTACAGTCCCTAACCATATGCTGGCGCAAACAACACAAGCATTTGCCAGCTTTCACAATAACATCTCTCCGATCTTTAGGTGTCAAGCGCAAAAATTCTTTACAATTAGACAAAAAATGATATTCAACTTGACCACGTGACGAACAATAAATGCATGCCGGTAGGTTCTTACGTCTAGCCTCACCACCGCGCGGTGCGCCAACAACAGTCGAGTACTGCGAACTCCCTGACATCACATCATCATGGGGTTTTACCGACGTCTGCCTAACCGGACATGAAGGCAATTTTCCTTTGCCAAACTTTTTAAATTGCTGCGACTCACCAGAATCGCCCATTAGCATAATGCTAAAATCAGTCGACTTGCGCGTTTCCTCCCGTACTACAAATTCAAACAAACTCTGAAAAGTAGGCTCATCAGTGCCACCATACTGATCACCTAAAAAGTCAAGATAACGCTGCTTAGCGTCAAACGGGAGTCGCTTAGCCAAATCCAAAACAAAACGTCCTTCTAATTTATCACGCTGACCATAAGCTTGCGCGTAAAGCAAACACTGCGACAATTCATCTTTAAACTCTTTCAAATCACTGGAAGAGATAGAAGTCAATTTGCTACCATAGCGATACTTTCTAATTTCTGGTTCTGCGAAAAGACCTCCACGAACTCCAAAACGCTGGGACAAGCGAGCTAACGACATTTCTATCCTGTCTTCCTCTGACAAGCCAGGAGTGTCAGAAACCAAATTAGCAATCGTTTGCGCAGCTGTTCTAACACAAGCTGCTTGTAACAAAGTCAAACGAGTTCCTTTGAAGGGCGAAGCTGCCATTAAGGCCGTAACACGATTTTTAAAGAAGATAAATGGCATATTATTACCATTGTAACCAATCAAGGCCGCCTTATCGAAAAACGTCTTACTATTTTGGTATTCAAAAAAGCAATCCTGCTGTTGAGAAATCGATTTAGCGGGAGAAGACAAGCTATATCCCTTAAGGGGCTGAGTGGGCTCAGTCACATGCACAGCCCGATCACGATCCTCACACACGTTAAAATCAGGAGACACGATACGCCTCTCACAACCACCCAAGTTACGTGTAGCTGGGCGATCAACAACTAGCGGCGCAGAAAACTTTGAAGGAGGCAAAGCATTACTGCTAATGGCGGCCCCGTGACCTGTACGCTCTGGGGGAGGAGTTCGGTTGTAATTCACAGACCTTGGCTCTACAGCCTTCGGAAAACCCTTAGCCGCGGCCCCGAGACCTCCTGAAACAGCTTGAAAACGTGTGGATTGTACTGGTCCACTTACGGATTGAACAGGCGTCTGGAAAAGGTTATGTAAATTAAACTGTGATTGATGTTCACTTCTGGAATGCCTAGAAGAGCCCTTCCTAGAGCTACGCCGGGAGCCCAACTCAGAACGATATTCAGCTAAAACTACCTCTTTACGTTGTTCGGCCCTCAACTGAGCGTCTTTGAGTGCAAACTCAGCAGCTCTAGCTTCGGCTCTCGCGGCGGCCTCAGCAGCTCTCGCTTCGGCCTCAGCTCTCGCGGCAGCCTCTGCTCGTGCGGCCTCAGCAGTTCTCGCGTCGGCCTCATCTCTCGCGGCAGCCTCAGCTCGTATGGCCTCAGCTCTTGCCATGCCCTCAGCAGCTCTTGCTTCGGCCTCAGCTTGGATCTGGAGCTCCTCTCGTCTTAACTGTAGGTTAATTTGTGCTACTATCCGTGACGAGCTCTCAGACATCCTAGTGCTTACATTTGAGGCGCTATCCTCAGGATGTATGTCAGCATCCAACCTATCTGACAACTCACTTTCTTTTTGTTCGAAGTTATTTTTTAACGAGTTAAATTCGGGATCTACCCTATCACGAAGTTCTGCCAAGATTGCAGAGTTAACAATTTTACTCAAAAGAGCATGGAAATGCTTTAATTCCTGTTCTAAAGTAGATAAATTAGATCGAAAAATTAACAGTTCCTGCTTATCACTCAAAGAACCTAGGGCTACAGAAAGTTACCCAATTTGAGTCAAAATATCACGTCTAAGATGCCGCGCCTCTCGAACTGACTTAGCCTCATCGTTACTGGGTCCCTCCCCAGAATGGCCTGCCCGACCGCAAAGAACACCATCAGGCTTAAACTCAGTCGAGTCGACGGCGGTCGAGTCCCTGTCGCCACCGAGTGTAGACATATTAAATGTTAGGGCTAAATTTAACAATTAAAAAATTAAGTTACACAAACACACAAAATTATAACAGTAGTTATAAAAAACTTAACTGCAAAGACCGTAAAATATACAAAAAAGAATTTAATGCACGATACCGTAGCTGTACGAGTATGAAGTCCAAACGTCCACAAAACTTGCTTGGATTCTTTCACTTGAATCTTCAAGCACAGATGGATTGCCTTTAATCTTCTTTCTTGCCAATGATTGTCAAAGTTATTTTTCTTCAGTACCAAACTGAGAAGAAATGTCTTTACTTTTCTTTGCTTCTGTAAGAGTGTAGACTACCAACCAACCAATCTTCTTTTATTATTTCTTGTACTTCTAAGTAGTTCTTCTGCACTAGCTGACAACAAACACGTCTTTTATTTTTTATGCTTCCAAGTGCTTCTTGGCCTACCAACTAACAAACTTCGTCTTTTATTTTTTATGGTCACAGCGGTAAACCATAATCTCTTCGTGGGAAAATTGTAACATAAGATTCCCAAATCCGTTCGTCTGCATGTAATGACCGAAGAAACACACACTTGAACTTCTTTTCAAACAGTGTATTTCTGTAAAATTAGCCCACGGCTACCGAAAACGAGGGGGTGCAACGCCGTACACCTCTAAAAACTGTCACTACAGAACAGATTAATTGGATAAAAGACAGAACTTTTGTCCAGCTAGCAAGCACTAAGCCAGTGGTTCTCAACTGGGGGTCCGCGGACCCCTTGGGGTCCGCGAAGCGATTTCAGGGGGTCCGTGAAAGCTTGCGAGTTTGCAGCATGATTGATAAATTACGAAATGTAAAAATTGGTTGGTTGTGCTTTATTTGTGTATTAGGCTACCGTGATTTTCAAACTGTAGGCTACTTCCCAACGAACCGGTGCGATGTCCTTTGAAAGTTCAAAGGTTTGGTTTCTAACTAAAAAAATATCATATAAATGAATTAATTTTTTAATAAGGCTATGTTCAACTGAATTTTTTTGAGACAGTAGTCTATTGGTCAATGCTTAACTTAGAAATACAAACGTTGGTCAGCAATCTATCACCACTCACAGTTTTGCGATGACAAAGATTATAACGAATTAATATTGATTAGAAACGAAAAAAGGAAGAAATTGTTTGTAACGGTCGCAAAATTCTATTGGTTTTTGATAAAATTTATAGAAAAACATCAAATCAACATAATTATAGATTATATAGCCTACTGATTTTTGATGTGCCAACATAAAGCTCGTAACATAATTTCTCTAATGTCATCAATAGTCATAAGTGTGTCGCGAGTTCACCAAATTCTTTTAAGTGTGTCGTTTCAAAACTCATAAAACATTTGATTCCATAATAATTATAGAAAAATTGATATATTAAAATTTCAGATAAAATTTTTTTGGGGGTCCGCGACCGCTTCGAAGGTACCAAAAGGGGTCCGCCAAAACAAAAAGGTTGAGAACCACTGCACTAAGCCAACAGTTAAATGTGCGGCCAACTTTCAAACAATCATTTTACGAATGACCAGAATAGATAGCAATATCTCAAACTCACATATGCAGTTCTGTGACGCAATAATGGAAGACAATTATGAAGTCATTCAAACAGGTGTTTAAAGCTGATGTAATATTTCCTGTTTAAACAGGTTTCAAACTGAAACAGGCCCAAACAGGTCCAAACAGGTTTGACACAAGTCTTATGAACGATGGCACATTTTCTAGCAACTTCCATGACGTAATATTCAGTAGAGCTGAACGGTTTTTATATGACGTTTGAAATGAAAATTGTCCGTAACACCTCTAAATACCCATTTTCAGGCATTGTCGGCTTTTTGGGGGGTTGTGGAGCATTTTCAGGGGTTGTCGAACATTTTCAGGGGTTTCAGGTATTGTAGAGTAGAGGCTAACTACTTTCAGGCATTGTTGGGAATTTCTAGGCATTGTGTAGGATTTCCAGGCATTGTCGATCATTATCAGTGGTTGACAGGCTTGTGAGGCATTGTCGAACATTTTCAGGCATTATCGAACATATTCAGGGGTTGTCGAGCATTTTCAGGGGTTGTCAGGCATTGTAGAGTAGCTACTTTCAGGCATTGTTGGGAATTTCCAGGCATTGTCGATCAATATCAGTGTTTGACAGGTTTGGTAGTCATTATGGAACATTTTCAGGGATTGTCGAACATTTTCAGGGATTGTCGAGCATTTTCAGGGGTTGTCAGGCATTGTAGAGTAGCTACTTTCAGACATTTGTTGGGAATTTCCAGGAATTGTCTAGGATTTCCAGGCATTGTCGATCAATATCAGTGTTTGACAGGTTTGGTAGTCATTATGGAACATTTTCAGGGATTGTCGAGCATTTTCAGGGGTTGTCAGGCATTGTAGAGTAGCTACTTTCAGGCATTGTTGGGAATTTCCAGGCATTGTCTAGGATTTCCAGGCATTGTTGATCATTTATTAGTGGTTGACGAGTTTGTCAGGCATTGTCGAACATTTTCAAGGTTGTCTAGCATCGACAATGTCTGGAAATCCTAGACAATGCCTTGAAATTACCGACAATGCCTGACAACCCCTGAAAATGCTCGACAATCCCTGAAAATGTTCGACAATGCCTGAAAATGTTCCATAATGACTACCAAACCTGTCAACCACTGATATTGATCGACAATGCCTGGAAATCCTAGACAATTCCTGGAAATTCCCAACAATGCCTGAAAGTAGCTAGTCTACAATGCCTGACAACCCCTGAAAATCCTCGACAACCCCTGAAAATGTTTGGCAATGCCTGAAAATGTTCTATAATGCCTAACAAACCCGTCAACCACTGATAATGATCGACAATGCCTGGAAATCCTAGACAATGCTTGAAAGTAGCTACTCTACAATGCCTGACAACCCCTGAAAATCCTTGAAAATTTCCGACAATGCCTAACAACAAGCCTGTCAACCATTGATAAGTAGGTAAAGACCTTTTTTGGAGCTGTAGTTCCAGGACAAGCTGAAGTTTTATTCAATTAATCTACTGAGTGTTACCAAAATGAAAGTTAGGCTACTGCTGGCTACCGAAAGCTGTGCTATAGCATTTGGTAGCCTAGTTATGGTGTGTACCAAACATTAAAATTGTCTTGGTTTGGCGGTTGGATCCGTGATGCTAATGAAGCTGTCTCAGCAGGGGGGAGAATGCCCCCTGCCCTCAAATTTTCTCTGGACAGGGGGCAATGGTGCCCTTTTAAAGTCATGTAAACTACTGCAAACTTTGCAATATAGGCTAACAACTTCTGCTATTCGCTGTTAGCCAAATTATAGGGCCTATAGATAGCCTACAGTAGGCCCACACAAATTATCCCGTGGACACATTTTATACTTTGCAGCAGATTGTGATGCTATGAATGTGAAATTTACCTTTCGTATTGCAATTATTCATCTGTCTCACATTTCGACTTTCATGGGTAATAGCGGGAAAACGAACGAGTTGCCCAGCATTATCGCTATATCTCATCCTAAAACTCTCGTCCTAAAATTGTTCCGGCGCCTACACCTTTCCTTTGCTACAGGTCGAGGGAAACTCTTAGTGTGCAGTTGGAAGTTGCCACATCATCTGTTCGACCTAATATTGAACGCTTAGTCAAGCAAAAACTTTCCAAAAATCCCACTCAGCAAAAAAATTCAATGCTTCAATGTTACTTTTTAATATTTTATGCTTCAATGCTGCATTAGATAGCTTCAGCTATATGATTCGCATGGGCTTTTGTTAGTTGTTTGAAAAAGAAATTTCATTAACTGATTTGTTGTCTCGGAGCATAATGGGTTAATGGTCGAAACATTTCGTCAACTTGAGCAAAAAGGATAGAGGCAAAAAATGAAGAAATCATACTCATATGAAAGCAAACGTTTAAACTGGAAAATTAAACTTAGAAAATTAAACTGTCTTCAGTGCAAGTACTGTTGCTCTATCCTTTTTGCTCAAGTTGATTTGTTTTTATTTTTACTGCTGTATGTTTCGATTCTGCGTAAGATAATTTCAACTGTGTGGGTTTTATTACTTTCATTTGCCGTTTGTTACTTTTCATGAATAATATCTTTGAGTCGCTTCTAACACATTTTGTAGTAGGTTACGATTAAAAAGTTGTGTGGCCCGATAACTCATGTGTAATTGACAAAGTGGCCCGCGACCCCAAAAAGGTTTGCCACCCCTGATTTAAATACAGTAAATCCATAAAAGATTGTAATAAATTCAACCGGTGAAAGTACGAAAATGTAGATTATTCTCATTATTTTTTCTCTTATAATTATCTAGCTAAGATTGATAGAAAATGGAAATAACAATCGGAGGAAATGTAACAAAGCCGTAATAACAAAAATCGTTTTTCTTTTCGGAAATTTAGCCTACGTTGGAACAAAAAAACTAAACATAACTGGATCAGGGCCGGATTAAGGCGGGGGCTGCGGGCCCACCGATAACAACTTACTAAGAGCAACTGACATGCTTATTGTCATAATCTAAAGAATAAAGGACGAGAATCATACAACAAATGCTAACTGTGTAAGCCAGTGGTTCTTAACCAGGAGGCGTCAGCTAATTTCCAAGGGAGGTGCGAGACCTAACCGTTAATTTAATTGAGTTATGGTCGTGCATAATGGAACGGTTTCATAAAACTAGTCGGGCACTGCAGGATGGCAAAACTACTTTGAATAAGGCAACAAATTTTCTTCATGATCTACAGTACATGACATTGTTCAAACATCAAGATCCCAATTTCAGGAATTCGAAGAAAAGGGTAGAGTATTAAGTAGCTGTCATCATTATATTGAAGAAATTTCAAGAAAGGAGAGAAAAAGTATGCTTGGATAGCGGAGGTGGATCTAAAGACACATCACTTGATCCATCGAGCAGATTCAAAGTTAACTCATATTTGCCAAACATTGCCCAAATTATTTTGTGTATGAAATCCCGCATTGCAGCATACCATCGTCTTTAAATAATATTTTCGTTTCTGGCGGAACTAAACACCATGTCTAACTGAAACATTGAAGAGAGTGCAAAAACATTGCTTCACAATTATCCAGATGATCTAGATTCTAGAAGAATCACTGCCTGGAGAGATAATACATTTTTCTTCACTGCTAAAACAACACCATTTTAACAGCGAATGCAGGAAAGAAACTCAAATGTTTAGATTTATCAATGATCCGCCCCGATAGCTCAATTGGTTAGCGTGTCACTTCTGGAACGAAGAAGCTTCAAGATCAAGCGGCGCTGGTTCGACTCTCGGGGTGTGCGCTTGAGCAACGCACGTTAAGGACTGCTCTCCATTCAGCGGCATCTAATGGATGGAATAGTTCCCCGGCAACAAGACTTCAACAATCGGAAACTTTACTCTGTCAATCTCGGTGACCGGGCCTGCGTCAATAATTCAAAGCCTCTACAAGTATGCGAAACTGCCAGGATTAAGCTCTGCAAGAAGCTTTCCCAGTCCGAGGATAAAAAAATTCAATCAATCAATCAAGTATGCATTTCCTAACGTATCTGTTGTAGCCTACTAAGAATGTATCTTTGTCTGACGATTTCTAATTGTTCAGGTGAGCACTCATTTTCAGTGCTTAAAAGAGTAAAGAATCAACTGCGTTCATCCATGGGCCAGAAAAGGTTGCATTCCTTAGCTCTACTCTGCATTGAAAACAAAATTTTGGAAAAAAATAGACATCCATGATGTTATTACCAGCTTTGCTTTGTTTAAATCCAGAAAATATGTCATTTGAATGTGTTCAATAAGTAAATACTGTAGTTCGGGCATAATTTTTGTTATTTCATTTTAATTGTGATTCGTACAATAAGGGGAATGAAATATAATATAGGCCTCAGATTAAGCTACCATCTAGCCCCAGGTCTATCAAAACCTTAATCCGGCCCTGAACTGGATGTCAGCATGTTTGTTGAATACTTTTATGGAGGGTCACGAGACTATATTAATTGCTCTGAGGTGGTCGCGGTGGGAACAGCTTGAAAACCCCTGGTTTAGAGTGTCATTAGGTAGAGTATTACCTAGGTACCTAGCCTATTATCCGTTCCTTTCTTTCCAAAATCTTTTCCATCTGCTTCAAATTTGACACAAAAATTGCCCTTGTTTCCAAAACCAATTACGCGCCATCATGAGCCATTTTTTCTGTTGTGTTTATGCTATTTTGGAGTAAATAATTTGAATTTTTTATGTAGCCTATGTATTCTTATTACTTTTTTTTAGCTTGGTTTTCAAAATTCTCTAGTAAACAGCCTTAGGCCTATACATAGCCTACCCTTAATCCGGCCCTGGTTTAGCCTACTATTTTTGCTTGACCAGCTGATTCTTGACTTCAAAAACTGCGTTGGCCTGGCATATTGATCCAACATGTCTGGAAAGATTAAAAATGTTCAAGCAAGATTCAATTAAGGGAAGTAAACCCTTTTTGCCTATTGTCTGCTTATGGATATCGTTGCTTAAATCTCTTTGGAGTTCATAGTGTTCCCCAGATGTCATATATCTTTTGGAGTACGGTAGCCTAATTGATCTACTCTAGGCTGAGCCAGTGGCGTAGCCAGAAAAAAAGTTTGGGGGGGCCAAATATTTGATGAATTGTAGAGAACGACAAAGTGTTTGATTTAAGACATCGCCACCTGATGTGCAGTGGCGTATCCTGGTGGGTTAAGCAAGGGAAGCAATAAAGGTGATGGGGGGGTTAGAGCGTGCCGAAGGCACGCGTATTCTAGGGGGGTCCGGGGGCATGCTCCCCCGGAAAATTTTTGCAAAATTACGCTCAAATAATGGATTATAGCGCTTTCTGGAAACACTTTCAGGGTAATATTTGTATGAAATTTATAAACGGATATACAGCGATTAACTTATTAAAGGTAGCTGTTATACACAAACGGGAAAAAACTGTGGCTAAAATTACAGAACACAAAAACTCAGCTACACAAAAACTAAGCGATTCTGAAATTGCTTTAACAGATTAGTTAAAAGAAGCGTAAATCGAGTAAACTTTACACGATTTACGATTTGCAAAATTGATTGGTATCTTTCTGTGTGTCTAAAACAAGTCCTGGGGGGTGTTAATAGCCAGATGACTTGGAAAACGATATAAATTTATACAAATTATATTATATTTTCAACAAAGGGTTCAACTTCGGAATCCAAACTTTGAAAATTTGGGGGGGCATGGCTCCTTTCGCCCCCACCTGGTTACGCCTATGGGCTGAGCTTGTGTCATTTTCAATTGTAACCCGGCCAGATAGGAAATTCTAAAGAAAGCTGTCTCATCCAAGCAGCCTACTTGAACAGTTTTCAAATCTATGCTGCTTTTCATTTTGTGGATTTTTACAGTTCTAAACAATATTCACTCGACAAACCTATTCGTACGACGATAAAGAACTGTTCAATGGATAGCAAGATATTCAATGGATGGATGTCCGCCTCGATAACTTAGTTAGTTAGCGCATGTGACTTCGTGAACGAAGAAGCTTCAAGATCAAGCGGCGCGAGTCCGACTCTGAGTGTGCGCTTGAGCAACGCATTCTGAGGACTGCTCTCAATTCAGCGGCACCTAACAGATGGAATAATTCCCCGGCAGCAGCACTTCAATAATCGGAAACTTTACTCTGTTAATTTCGATAATTGGCCCTGCGTCAAAACCCTCCACAAGTGTTTTGAAACTACAAGGAATAACCTATTCAAGGCTTTGTCAGTCCAAGGATAAAGATTCAAAACCTAATGTTAGGGCACAGAAATATGTAAAGAATAGTTTAATTGTTTATGATTTACCATGACTCAAAACCGTGGCTACGCTTAAAACCGATTGAACAACGTATGCATTAATGTAGCCTAATGTGCATTAAATAAGATGTTGCAAAATCTTTAGTAGGCTACTTGACGCTGTGACAGGCAACTTTGCATTGCAAAAGGCCCGAAATGGATTGAATGCTTTGTTGAGCTATTTTCATTGCCTGTATTGTGTGCTTATAATTTTTTCTCCACTTATACTAAAATTACCAGCTACAATAAGTTCGATTCGCATCATGATTGGAACAAATAGGCTACTGGTACGCAGACTTGTCAAGAGAAGACGTCACCACCGACCCAACAACGGCTCTTCCAAGATTCCTCTCAACAAACAGACAAAAGTGGATAACATGATCACCAGCAAACACGCCCGCACTGCCCAAACACTACATAGGTAAGGTACTTTCAGCAGTCCTGGATGCCCACACTGCGAGTCCATCATTCAGGACATCGATCACCTGGTCAAGGATTGCCCAGTCACCAACATCAGTGTAGGATATGGAGCAGTGTATGTAGATGTTGATATATGACAGCATATGTGACGACATTTTTAAAGACTGGTTGAATGTGCCAAAGGAACCGCGTATGAGATGTGCAAACCATACGACTCTACAATCTTTTCTAGACAAAATAGTGAACAACCTCAGCAATTTTGCTGCAAGTGTAGTCGTGTGATTTTTGTTGACTTTCATATTGAAAGAAGCTTTTTTTCATATTGATATGTTGTTAAAATAAAATGAATTTAATTTCACGCTGAGGAAAGTAGACCAAGTTCAGCTTAAAACATGTGATGCAACGCATGATACGTATTTTCATAAGAGTTTCTGGAATTCGTGTGGCCTTACAGGCTCATAGTCTTTCCCTGCATTGCGTACAAATCCTCATGGTGGAATTTCACAGAGCATGTGCTTGCTCTCTTGCATTACGTTGCATTCACATGATTTTGCGTCTATCTGTGTTGTTGGTGTGTTGTGTGCTGTGGGAAATCCAGGGCCGGATTTAGACCGTGAGAGGCCCTAGGCTATTCCATTTGTGAGGCCTCTCCCTATTTTGAGCTCCGAAATTCTCTCTAAACAACATCACATGTCATTGCTTAATGTTAAAAATATGAGTGTATTAAACTCTTCGTTCTTTTAATTTTCCACATTCATGGGTGCAAATTTTTAATTAAAAGAATAAAAATTTAGTTAAAGCAGTTTTGCTTTTAATTTTAATTTTTCTGATCAAACAACCGTTACAATAATTGTAAAGTTTATTTACTAGCAGTGGCGTAGCCAGGAATTTTGAAAGGTTTTTTTTTTGACGGCGTATTCGCCTAACCTAAAACGACACCCAGCAGCGGGGTTCTGGAGGCCTCCCCCAGAAAATTTTGAAAAATTACTTTGAATTTGGTGCATTCTGAGAGCATTTTCAATAAAAATGTGGGTATGAATATTCCTGTGAAATGATACCGTCCGGTGGCATAGCAAAAGGATAAGATCATGTTTTCTTCGGCATTTTTCGGAAATAAAGCTAAGTCTCTATGTTTTCTTGTTGCTAATTCCTGGCTGATATATTTGAATGTTTGGTATTGGCAAAACTCGCTCTTTTAATGCAGTTTCGTTTAAAATTAGGCAAGCTTTGTTTTAGAGACATAAAGAGACTGAAAGCATCATTCTCAATATGATAACGTCGCACGCGTGCCAAAAGAGGGGTTGAAACCCCCAACCTCCCCCCTGGCTACGCCAATGTTTACGAGGACATAAGAAATAGTTACAGCAATCAAATAGAGTAGCCTAAGACTAGGCTATCAAATTTCTTTTTCTAGCTTTTGTCAAAGCAAAATCATGCAACTTGAGACATTGTCGATCTCAGTTTATTTTTGATGCTTTTGAGCCTTGAGAAAGATCTCTCTCCTGAGCAGTTAGTGATCATTAAGCTTAGAAACAGTCTTCCTTGCACATAGAAGTTCATCAGTTAGTTTCGGGACTCGGGTCAACATCTTCCGGATACGCTTCCTTTAAAAGTTTTAAACCTTGGTTGTCCATTTTCAGTTTTAGCCAAAACTCTGGTGGGCTAAGGTTATCACTATTATGCAGATTGCAGAGCATTGCACGCTTGAGGCAAAGCTCCCTATTCTTCCTGCAAATCATCTAAATCTTCTTCGTTAACAACAGAAGGAAAGTTGATGCTGCCACTCTCAAAATTAAAAAAAAAAACACTAGATTCTCCAAGAAAACCATTAAATTATTTCATACTGTTTTTTGCAGAGAAGACTGCGGCACTAACATAGAAGCTTCCAGCAGAAAGCGCGCAATAATTGCCTCTATTATGATGCAAACGAGTAACGACGTAATAATGACTGTTTGCAACTTGTGTATAGAATTTTCTATACTCTGAAAAGCTTGATATATATAGGTACTTTAGGTAGGGTTTAAACTTGTCAAGTTTTTAAAAGAATTACAAACTTTGAAATCGAATTTCGAGGCCCCTGGACGTTGAGGCCCTAGGCTTCAGCCTGCCTAGCCTATTGGTAAATCCGGCCCTGGGGAAATCAATAAGTCGGAGCCATGCTTGTAATCTAAAAGCTGGTTCGCTGCAATGTCCAACGTCTTAATTCTATTTGTAATCAAGTATGAAAACTAGTAAAAGTCTTAACTCTTGGTATAGTCAAGTGGGGTAAAAAAAACAGTGGGGGTATTTGGGTAAAAAAAACACTTAGGCTACCATTTTACATCTAAAATGAGTAGATATTCACTCAACTTTTTTAGTTACTGTTTAAGTAGTCTCGAGTGGTAGTAGTCTCGAGTGGTTAGCGCATTGGGCTCGCAGTCGAGAGCCTGCACGTTCGACTCCAGCTACCCGCACTTGTTGTTGTTTCTCTTGGCAAGAAACTTTACGATAATTACCTCTACCCAGTGACCGAATTCGAGTAATGGGCAAGGCCTATGAGAGGGGGTACGGAGGGTAAGGCGTACCCTTAAGGGCCCAGGAGTGTAATTGTTGGGGGGCCGAAATTATGATTTTATAGTTTACGAGCAACAATGTTTGGGTAAAACCATGCTAAACGACTAAGTTCAAGCACAAAAGTTGTTATTATTTTCTTCCGGGGGGGCCCGTATTGTAGAAAATGGGCCCGGAAAAGTAATTGAATGCATTGCAGTGCCCAAAGTGGTAATTTATTGCTTTACGTGCACAAATGTTTTGTTAAAAACACCATAAATTACATCATAAAAGTTGGTTATTCTCCTGCCTGGGGGGGCATAGTGTAGCAAAAGCAGGGTTGAGAAAAACCCGGGCTTTTTTGTGTTTTTTAAAAACTATTTGAAAAAGGCAGTTTCATGCTTATTTTACTTCAAAATGAATTTCGGAGCAGAAGCTGGAGTGATTAGCCCATTTTCGGAGCAGGAGCGCAGCCGGAATAAAAAAAAGTGACTTCGTTCACCTCTGCTTGGCATGTGGTGAATGCAAAAGTTAATGAAGAAAGGTTATTGGTCAGATGATTTATTTGGTTACATTTTAACAAGATCTTTTATTTGAGCCTTGGTAGAGAGCTGACTTGTACCAGATATATATAACACTCAGTAACGTTACAAGATGTAACAATTTTTAATAAACACACAAAAAAAAACAAGAAAAAACTACTAAATCCAACGCTTTCAACGCCATATAGAGTCCTCATCAGGAATAATTATACGCTACATTTAAGAGAAATAAATAAATGAATTTGAAAATTTTACATTAAAGCTGTACAGGCGACACCAGTCAACAGCACCATCAACAATTAACTGACACACGAATTCAATGCAGGATACACAAACTGGCGAGGGACAGATCACACAATACGCACAACACAAAACAATAACTAATAGTGTTATTGCAGCCCGATACTATTATTGTGCACAGATGTTCAATTCTGCAGTAAAATGTGGTGTGGAATATTCCTAAGCAAATATCACGCGTTTTGCCCATAAAACAAGAGGCCCGGGGGGGTCATTCCACATCAAATTACCCCAAAAAAATGAAATTTTTAACACCACCACCTCTGATTTTCTTTAAATTTGGTTTGAGTGTGAGTTCTGGGTAAAAAAGCATGAATTTAAAATTTTATCAAAATCTGGCCAGTGGTTTTGGAGATATGGGCCTGTGAAATTTCGTATTTTGGGGGAAAATGGGGGTACCCGGCTTATTTCAAAATGCCATTTATCCGCAACCACTGAGTGTATTTTATTGAAATTGGTGTCATTTTGCAGGAAATTGGTCAAGGATTTCATTTCTGTATTTAGTTTACAAAAATAAGCATGTTTGGGGGTAATGACCTTTTGACCTTTGCTTTGACCTTGACGTTAACCCTGTGGATCACGTGATACAAAAAACTTGTCTACATGAAAAATATTCTTTGACACTATCTCTATAACATATGAAAAAATGGGAGAGGTAATATTTCTATTTTATCCATAGTTTTCACTCAAAGTTTGCATGTCTCATGATTTTTTAACAAATTTTCTTAAAATCACTTTCAAAAATAGTATGGTATGTACAAATGGAACGATATGCACATTGCATCATCAGAAAGAATGGGTCCAAAATGATGATGAGGGGTGTTTGTTTTTTTGTAAAATAAGCTTATAACATTGGGAAATGATGGCAAATGGGGAAGGGGTAAAATATCTCAAATTGTGATGATGTAATACATAAACGCTCCCAATTAATACTGCATAAAAATGAGTTAAATGACACAGTTTAGTCAAGACACAACAGACAAAATGTTAGGTTCTGAAAGTTTTCCATAGACAGCAATCACTGAGCTGACCGGTTTTTATACAACCTGTGAAGTTTAATTGTATCGTTTTTGGAAATAGTGTAACGACATCTGCCAGATACAATCATGGAAGGAGTTTCAATGATAAAGAGTTTCATAAAGATATAAGGAGTTTCAAAAAAGTGCCATTCTGCCCTGATGCCAAAATCTTTGACATGATTACATAAATTGATGAAATTTGACTTGTTCTTGTATTGGCCAGCACAGCCGTCTGTAAAATAATAAACTTTTTCAAGTTCAGGAAATTCACCTTTCAAATAATCAATAAATACTTGTAACGCTGTTTTTCCGAATTTTTGACCCCCCCTCCCCCATGTGACGCCAACGTAACGTGTTTGTCAACCCCCCTCCCCCACGTGACGCTTTTCCATTACAAAGCCCGTTTTGCCAGTTTGTATCAAAATTATGACGTGGAAACACGTGCTGATAAAATATCTTGGTTTGTATGCACCTAAAGCTCACGTTTGAGTCATGAAATTTTAGCTATATTCTTTTTTTGGAATTAAAACGTTTAGTAGCCCACCGTCCAAAATGTTTCGATCCAAACCTTTCATTGTTTGGTTATGTATTGAAAGAAACGTCACAAATGCGCAAAAGAAACCGCAAGGAAAGCTAAGCATCTTCGAATGGGGTCATCAATGCTTCAACAATGCTCTGCATTCTGTAGCTCTGTTCGTATCCTCTTCAAATCTTCGTGGTGTTTTTCTTGCTTGAGCGGTAAACCGGTCAGATATGTTATATTTTTCCTGAGATTATTTACATTCTCACGGAGTTTGTTTTGCGCAGGAGTGTCGTATTTACGCTTTTTCGGTTTCTTCCGGTACAACGATAGGCCTATCTTTGTCCAGTTCGACAGGATCCTCGTCAACAACTTCAGAGTTTTCCCTTGTGCTTTGACGATCTCCGTTAGGCTACTTTCGTTCTCATTAGCTCTTGCGCTTAAGTTTGCTTTTGATACTCCAGTACTTGCACCGGGCGCTTTGAAAAACTAAGGCCTATGAGAGGAGGGTACGGCGTACCCTTGAGGGCCCAGGCCTGTGTTTGTTGGGGGGCCCGAAATTGTGATTTTTACGCGCAAAAGTTTTTGATTTTATAGTTTACGCGCAAAAATTATAGTTTTAATAGTTTACGCGCAAAAATGTTTGGTTAAAACCATCTTAAACGACTAAATACAAGCATAAATGTTGTCATTCTTTAGTCCTTAGGGGTCCGTTATGTAGCAAAAGGGCCGGAAAGGTAATTGAGTGCATTGCGAGCAAATTAGGGACCCAAAGTGGTGATTTAATGCTTGACGTGCAAAAATGTTATTTGAAAAAGGTGGTTTCGCGCTTATTTGAATTCAAAATGAATTTCGGAGCAGGAGCGGAGCCGGAGTAAAAAAAGTGACTTCTATCGTTCACCTCTGCTAGTGCTGGGCATGTGGTGGATGCAAAAGTTAATGAAGAAAGGTTATTGGTCAGATGATTAATTTGATTATGTTTAACAAGATGTTATGTTTGAGCCTTCATAGAGATCTTGACTTGTAGGCTACATGTAACACTAGTGTTCAGAAACAACTGATTTAACATTTTTTATTAAATAGCCTACACAAAAAAAAACAAGAAAAAAAAACTACTAAATCCAACGTTTTCGACACCACATAGTGTCCTCATCAGAAATAATTATAGGCTACATCTAAGAGAAATAAATAAATCAATTCGAGAATTTTATGTTGAAGCTGTACAAGCGACACCTCTCAACAGCACCATCAACAACTGACACAAGAATTCAGTGCAGAATACACAAATAGGAGAGGGACAGACCACATGATCTGCACATCACAAAATAATAGTTTTATTGCAGCCTGATAGGCTACTATTATTGTGCACAGATATCCAATTCTGCAGTAAAATGTTGAGTGGTGTGCAATATGCCTAAGCAAACATCACGCGTTTTTCCCAAGACAATGGGGGCCGGATTCCGGAATGACTCTTCGAACCCCTAGTGAAAAATTCTCTCAGAGGCCCTGGTAATGGGTAGTACCGTACCAAATTTAAGTCATAAGTAGAGTAGACAAGCGGAAACAGACACTGCCGTCGGCTGCAGCGTGGGTCAGGTGTACGTCGGAAGGCGTACACCGATGCATAGCGCTGAAGTCCGCTTTCCGCAACCGCAATGCAGGATAAAAATGTGAAAAACAAACAAACGAATACTTTGAGGGGTAGAGGAAAAAGATTGGATTTAACAAGTTAAGTTCAGTTGTTTTTATTTATGACCATCATATCAAAAACAATACACGTACGTCAACATAGCAAAGAAATTTGGCACGGTCCATGGCGATCTATAGCCTACTACTGGCCTTCCCAACGTGGCAACAGCCCAATAATGTGTGGGCCTATACGAAAATTCAATTTACCAACTGAGATAGGTGTTAACTTACAACATATAATCAGCAAATTTCATTGGTCAAGAAATGTTTTTTACCCTAAAAATTGTAAATATAATGCCAAAACGTAATTAGGATGAAATATTATTAAATAAGTGGCAAGAAAGCAGGACAATAGCTACATGTTTATTACGGACAATCTCTGTACAAATCAAACGTCACATAAAACGGTTATGGTCTGCTTGACCTGGCGTCTTACGTCATGGAATATTTCTAAAAATGAACACAGATTTCACCATCTTTTGAAGCACCTGAAATATTTCATCATTTTAAATCTTGAATTGCGAAATCTTGCGTAAGCCAAATTTACCTGGTACTGGAACTGCTTTATCATGTTTATCACTGTTACGTCACAGAAGCTGGTTACGTGCGTTTGAAATATCCCAATCAATTTGTCATTTTTAGAATTGCAGTTGGAAAGATTGGTCGCATATTAAAACTGTTTTGGCTTGTGCTTACCAACTAGACAAAATTTCCGTCTTTATCTCAGTAATTTGTATTGTGGTGACAAGTTTTCTACTGCGTAGTGCATACCTACGCGTTGCACTAATTTTCGACAGCCGGTGGCTATTTTTTTTTTGCTGAAATACAATTCTTAAAAAAACGTTTCAGAAGAGTATTCTTTTTCGCAGTCATCGCATACAGACGAACGGATCCGGGAATTTTATGTTACAAATTTCAAACAAAAATATTATGGTTTACCGCTGTGACCATAAAAAATAAAGACGTGTTGTTGTCCGTAGGTACAGAAGCACATAGAAAATAAAAGATGTGTTCTTATCAGTTGGACCAAAGAACTTCAAGCTAAAAATTAAAGACGTTTTCTTCTCAGTTGGTACAGAAGAACTTAAAGCACATAAAAGATTAAAGACTATCGATTTGTGTTCGAAGATTCAACTGGACGAATCCAAGCAAGTTGTGTGGAACTTTCAATAGCCTAGATTGGAAGACTCCAGAAGGGGTTGGACTTCATATACCTCTACATTCTACAACTACGGTACTGTGCATTTAAATTCTTTTTTCTATTTTTTTTTACGGTCATTGCAGTTAAGTTTTTATAACTACTGTAATAATTTGTGTGTTTGTGTAACTTATTTCTTTTCATTGTTAAATTAAGCCCCAACATTTAATATGTCTACACTCGGTGTCAACAAGGACTCGACTGCCGACGACTCGATTGGATTTAAACCTGATTATGTTCTTTGCGGTCGGGCAGGCCATTCTGGGGAGGGACCCAGTAGCGATAAGGCTAAGTTAGTCAGGGAGGCCCGGTATCTTAGAAGGGATATTGTGACTCGAATTGGGGAACTTTCTGTAGCCCTAGGTTCTTTGGGTGATAAGCGGAAATTGTTAATTTTTAGATCTAAGTTCTCTACTTTGGAAGAAGATTTACAGCATTTCCATGCTCTTTTGGGTAGAATTTTTAACTCTGAAAATTTGGCAGAACTTTGTGATAGGGTAGATCCCGACTTTAACTGGTTAAAAAATAACTTCGAACAAAAGGAAAGTGAGTACTCCGATATGTTGAATGCTGACATACATCCTGAGGATAGCGCCTCAAATGTAAGAACTAGGATGTCTAGAAGCTCGTCACGGTTGCACAATTAACCTACAGCTAAGACGAGAGAAGCTCCAGATACAAGCCGAGGCCAAAGCGAGAGCTGCTGAAGCCGCCGTGAGAACTGAGGCCATACGAGCTGAGGCTGCCGCGAAAGCTGAGGTCAAAGCGAGAGCTGCTGAGGCCACCGCGAAAGCTGGGGCCATTCTAGCTGAGGCTGAAGCGAGAGCTGAAGCTGCCGCGAGAGCTGCTGAGGCCGCCGCAAGAGCTGCTGAGTTTGCACCCAAAGACGCCCAGTTTGAGGGCTGAACAACGTAAAGAGGTAGCTTTAGCTGAATATCGATCTGAGTTGGGCTCCCGGCGTAGCTCTAAGAAGGGCTCTTCAAGCCATTCCAGAAGTGAACATCAATCGCGGTTAAATTTACATAACCTTTTCAAGACGCCTGTTCAATCCGTAACTGGACCAGTAGGCTACAATCCGCATGTTTTCAAACTGTTTCAGGAGGTCTCGAGGCCGCAGCTAAGGATCTTCCGAAGGATCTAGAGCCAATGCCTGCAAATTTTAGCCGAACTCCTCCCCACGAGCGTACAGGTCACGGGGCCGCCATCAGAAGTAATGTTTTGCCCCCTTCACAGTTTTCTGCGCCGCTAGGTTTTGATCGCTCAGCTACACGTAATTTGAGTGGTTGTGAGGGGCGTGTCGCGTCTACTGATTTTAACGTGTGTGAGGATCGTGATCGGGCTGTGCATGTGACTGAGTCCCATCAGCCCCTTAAGGGATATAGCTTGTCTTCTCCCGCTAAATTGAGTTTTCAACAGCAGGATTGCTTTTTTGAATACCAAAATAGTAGGACGTTTTTCGATGAGGCGGCCTTGATTGGTTACGATGGTAATAATATGCCATTTATCTTTTTTTAAAATCGTATTACGGCTTTGATGGCAGCTTCGCCTTTTAAAGGGAGGGACTTGTTTGACTTTGTTACAAGCAGCTTGTGTTAGAACAGCTGCTCAAACGATTGCTAATTTGGTTTCTGACACTCCTGGCTTTTCAGAGGAAGACAGGATAGAAATGTCGTTAGCTCGCTTGTCCCAACGTTTTGGAGTTCGTGGAGTTATTTTTGCCGAACCAGAAATTAGAAAGTACCGCTATGGTAGCAAATTGACTTCGATCTCTTCCAGTGATTTGGAAAAGTTTAAAGATGAATTGTCGCAGTGTCTGCTTTACGCGCAAGCTTATGGTCAGCGCGATAAATTGGAAGAACGTTTTGTTTTGGATTTGGCTAAGCGACTCCCGTTTGACGCTAACAACGTTATCTTGAGTTTTTAGGCGATCAGTATATGGTAGCACTAATGAGCCTACTTTTCAGAGTTTGTTCGACTTTGTTGTACGGGAGGAAACGCGCAAGTCGACTGATTTTAGCATTATGCTAATGGGCGATTCTTGTGAGTCGCAGCATTTTAAAAAGTTTGGCAAAGGGAAGTTGCCTTCATGTCAGGTTAGGCAGACGTCGGTAAAACCCCATGATAATGTGATGTCAGGGAGTTCGCAGTACTCGACTGCTGTTGGCGCACCGTGCGGTGGTGAGTCCAGACGTAGAGACCTACCGGCATGCATTTATTGTTCGTCACGTGGTCAAGTTGAATATCATTTTTCGTCTAATTGTAAAGAATTTTTGCGCTTGACACCTAAAGATCGGATTCTCTGGATTCGGTTGGCAAAGATGATGCTTGTGCCAGAGTTCCTGTGCGTAATGTTAAGATTGGAAATGTTAAAGTAGCCTTTAACCGCGTTACTGCTGCTCGTGTTTTGAATCCAATAACTGGTAAATCGTAGTTGGTGTATTGTCAGCATGATCCTGGTTCGCAGTGAAACGTTTGTTTCGAGTGATTTGGTGTGCAAACTTGGCCTTAAACCGTACGATAAAGCGTCGTTTAAAATGGATACCCTGGCTGGTCAGAAAGCTACTTGTGCTGACCTTGTTAAACTAAACATCAAGTCGTTAGAGACGGATGAACTGTTTTGTGATATAACTTCGGTGGTTAACCCAGCTTGGGCTGACGATGTTAAAACTTTTCCGCATAAGCAGAATTTAAGTGGTTTCCGTCATTTTTATGACGTGAATATGTTTCATTTAAGTCAGGGGTCACCAACTGGCGGCCCGCGGTTATGTGCGGCCCGCGCAAGATATCAGCGTACAAATAGGCTATAGCTTAACCAACAATACTTTAGAGGTAAAGAGTTAAAAAGCATAAAGGCAAAAAATACTTCCGGGAAGCATATTTTCGCTTTGTATACGATTCCACCGACCGACCAATCAGATTGCAGTTCTAGGTGGGGGTCGCTTAAAGTTATTCCAATGTGATGTCCAGCCACACTCTGAGCATATAGGGTTGCTTATTTTAAGTTTGTAGCCTAAATGTCATGTAAAGACTAGTGTGCATTTCACAGTTATTGTGTTTCACGAGCAGTGTTCCCTTTATGCAAGTTTTTGTTGGCAAAATAGGTCGGTGTGCCAACTCAATTTATAATAAATTGGCAAAATATTATATAAATTTAAAGGCTTTTTCTGGTTGTATTATGAAAATACTTAACTTAGTACTGCAAAATGTTGTTAATCAACAATTCTTGCCATGCTGATAAGCACCGCAAGTGACAGTTGTCTATAATCAAAGACGGTTTTATAGGCCTGGTTTCTTTCTCCCTGTTATTGAAACCTATTTTTCGCTGATATGTTTGCAAGTCACTGTTGTTGCCTGTATTGCAATGTGTTAAACATTTCCTTGTTTAGTGAAATTTTTAATTGCAAGATATCTTTTGTGAAGCGAAGTGACGACACCACTTTTGCTTGGCGATGAATATTCTGATGAAACCGCTCGCCTCGCTATAAGTGCGCAAAACAAGTGGCCTCGTTTATTAGGCATTAAAGAAGTCAAAAGTGTTGTTAAAGGAGCTTGGCCTGGCGGTAGCGTTGTTCGACTAATTTTGTTGCTGTGGTATTCTAAGACAAATATTAACGACATGTAACGCTGAATACGAACTGCGTTCTTTTGTGTCATAACAGTCAATTATATTGGTGCGGCCCGCCACAGCTCTCTTTAGTGCCAAAGTGGCCCGCATGGAAAAAAGGTTGGTGACCCCTGATTTAAGTGAATGTAGTACTGTAGAGTGCTGATGTACTGAATGGCAACGACAACGCTTATTTGATGTGGGCTAAAGAAGAGCGTGTTGATGAAAATCGCAGTGAACCACATGCTTTACCTGATGAAACATTGCAAGACCTGATGAAACATTGCATCACCACCTTTGAACACCTGTTTGAATTGCGTGACAATGTCTTTCATTATTGCGTCACAGTTACTGTTTACGTGAGTTTGAGATATCCAAATTATTCTAGTCATTCGTAAGGTTGTTGCTTGAAAGTTGGTTGCAAATTTAACTGTTTCGCTTAGTGCTGCTAGCTGGATAAAGTTTCCGTCTTTTATCTAAATAGTTTGTTGTAGTGACAAGTTTTAGTGGTGTACGGTGTTGCATTCCAATTTCGACAGCCAGGTGGCTAATTTTACAGAAATACAATTTTGAATAGACGTTTCAAAGGAGTGTTTCTTTCGGTCATTACATACAGACGAACGGATTCGGGAATCTTATGTTGCAATTTTCCAACGAAGAGATTATGGTTTACCGCTGTGACCAATAGCAGACCTGAATAAAGTCATTCAGAATTTGACATTGCAAAATGAAACCTGTGAATTATCTCGCAATTGCATTTTGGCTAGAGAACTTGTTGAACCGAATATTGAGTTGAAAGATGGACGATTTGATACAGCTGTACCGTTGAAGGAATATATTGATCTACCGGTACCTAAAAATTTTGTGTTGGCGTCAGATAAAGCTACTGTTTTAAGAAAGAAGGCTTTAAAACAACCTGAACTTCGTGATTTCCTCACTGACACCATGAAAGATCTTAAATCTAATGGTTATATTGAGCGTGCTGGTGAGGCAGAAAATGTAAAGGGATTTGAGTGGTATTTAACATACTTTGTGACGTCACAATTGAAAAAGCTCATTGTTTACGATGGCAAGTCTGAATTCCGAGGAACTTGTGTAAATGATGTAATGTTTTTGTGTCCTGACTTGTTAAACCCTCTGGTAGATGTCTTGGCTAGATTTCGGCTTAGTAGATTTGGTCTCATGGCTGATGTGACTAAATGCTTCTTTCAAATAAAGTTACCTGAGTCGCAAAGGGATTCGTTTCGTATATTGTGGTTTGAAGAAAATGACCTTGAAAGTGGTAGAATGGTACCCTTTCGTTTTTGTGTACACCCTTGAGGAATAAAGAGTAGCTCATATATCGCTTGCTTGACTATAAAGAAAATGATTGAGCAGAATTCCAGCCGTGCTGGTGAACTGACTCTCTGCAATATTGCAGATAATATGTACATGGATGATTTTATATTTTCGGCTGATAGCTTAGAGGAAGCTCAGAAAATCACTCATGAATCAATTGCTTTGTTTGATGGCCGTGGGTTTAAACTGTTAAGTGGAGTGCTAACAAGGAGGCTATGATTGTCTTATCAAACTTGGATAATGAGATGCTCTCATCTTTGATTTGTGATGTTGACTTTCAGACTGAAGATATGACTTTGCCATTAGCGAAGACATTGGGTTGTGTGTGGCAAACCGAGTCTAACGAGATGCGTATCGCATGTTCCTTAAAGCCCTTGGCTAAACACACGCGCAGAAGTATGCTTGGACAAAATTTTGACCGCTAGGCTTTGGAGCGCCATTTTTTCTAAAAGCACGCCTGATACTTCAGCAACTGGCGATAGATAAGTTTGATTGGGACAGCGAGGTTCCTGATAGATTTGTAAAAGAGTGAGAGTCGTGGCTTCGTTCTTTGGACCTGTTTAAAGATTTTTCGTTACCGAGATGGTATTTTGCAAACTCTGGTGTGTGTAGTCCGGATGATGTTGTTTCATATCAATTGTATGGGTTTAGTGATACTTCGAATCAAGCTTTCTCTTCTGTTGTTTACTTACGCAGACTGGTTAATGGAGTTCCTGGTGTGTCTTTCGTTCTGGGTAAATCTACCATTGTTGTAAAGAATCAGTTTTCTTAGCCGATAGCTAGGAAAGAGCTTGTTGCCGCTTTGAATACCGCAAGACTCGTGAAGCAGGCCTACGAGCAGTGTTGGGCGCGATAACTCATTTTTCAGTTAAGCGATAACGATAATCGATAAACGAAAAATGCCTAAAGCAATAACGATAAACGATAAATCAAGAAAAAGTTAAGCGATAACGATAAACGATAAATTATCGCCGATAATGTCCGATAACGATAATTTTTTTTTTCTTGATTAGCGCTGCCCCTTCCCATGCAGCACGAAATGTTTTCATCAACATGACGAAAAATCGAACATAATATACTGTAAAGGGACAAAACTTTTTGTAAGTTATGCATGACTAGAATTGCAACAGCGGCAGTAGGTATCGAATCTTCAACCTCTTGATCCAGAATCAAACCACTGAGGTAACCGCCGTGCTTATAATTATACCTTCAGATACCAGTTGGATGCTTTTATCAATTGAGTTACACTGCCGCTTACGTGCAGTAGGCAAAATAATTAAATCAAATGAAAATACCATAAAAAATTCCAAACTTTGTATTTTGCTTTCTACGGGCTGTTTATAGCAAAGTCAGCAATAATTGAAAAAATTCCCAAAAACGCAAAATGCTGGAAAATTTATCAGTAATCTTAAGCGTTATTGGTAGTAAAAATGTGCATACTGTGAAATCCATCAAGCTTGTCAAATTAGTGGTGTTTGTTCAAGAACAATAACATAATTATCGTAATTTACTGATAATTTCAAACAAATTTTTCTGTTTTCTTTGTGAACACCATCATTAAAGCAATGGCAGAACGCTGAGTTGTTGAGATAAGAATTACAATATAGGCACTGTATTATTAGTGGGAATAAAAATATTTGATTGAGCGTTGGCTATGTCGCATAGGTAAATCGTCGTCGTATCCAGGCTTACGCCCGGTGGTTGAAGATTTAGATTAAGTGGACGGGAAGGCAAGGAAGCCAATCTTCATGTCCACTTTCAGGCATGCCTTTAAGTGTCCTGCGAAAGACAGTGTCCTGCCCTTTTAATTGCCGTTCCAGCGCTCTCACCACTCGGCTATGCAGCATAGCGTCAGACTAATAAAATAATGGCGTAACTCACTTTTTGACGAAATTGAGATATTAGTGTTTTTTAGGTCCCTAAAATATAGCGCATCTGTCACATAATTTTCTAAGGCCTACGTTAACGAGAAAGCGGTATTTTTGTAAAAATGTCAAATGGCCTAACTCAAACGCATGACTTAGGCCATTTTACAAATCTCTTTAATCGTTGGCTGAAAGTAAAGCTTTCCACCAACAGAGCAGATATTCAGCAGACGACGATATAAATTGTACAGAAATTGAGTTTCCACTTCATCACAAGTCTAGACGATTAATTTAGCACAAAATAATTATGTTTTTTTCTATTCCATGTATCGTAATCTTGGCCATTTTCAAGTAACTACCCTACTTAAATCAATCTGTTTTCTTTCTGTTCCTTTGAAAAGCTTCATTTTTCTAGCACTCTGGTTGTGCGACTTATCACCTCACACTGTGATACAGGTCAGATCTTCTCAATGCACCGTTTCTCAGAGTCTTCTTGCACCCAAGGCAGGTTTTTGAAGAAAGCCATTGTTGGATACTTAATTAATTCTCAAATTAATATCACACTTAGCAACTTTATAAGCTGGTTGCTGGTTCATCGCCATCATTCTTGAGTTTCACTGACATGGGAGGAGAATATAGGAAAACATAGATTTAAATACGTTTGATTTGACTTTTAAGTGTAGGTAAATGTGCTAAAATAAAAAAGAGGAAAATCACTTTTTGTCGAAATTTTCCATTGACTTGCCTACTGTAGATTCCCATTAGGCCTACATGTAGTGTCCATTACTGTACATGCCCATGACTGCAGAAAAATCACAACGTACAGAAAGAAGAAATTCTTGTATCGTGGAATTACCATAATCCAACTTCATCGACAATACAAAGAGCTTGCTGAATCATTAGGAATATGATCATTGAGCACAGCCTATTTTAGTAAAGTATTTCATAATGAGAACTTCTCCGTCTTCATCGTCGTCTCCATCGTGTCCGAGTATTGGTTTGTCTTCAAATTGAATTTGGCTTTGGATGGTGATGTCGTATGTGGCTTTGGAGGCCCAGTCTATGATGGAAAAATACGTGGGCAAAAGGCACTGGGAGACGATCATCATAGATCTACCGCCAATGTGTGAAACCAGGCTGGAGGCTTCCAACTCTACCAAGCCTGCCCCCATTACCAGTGATATCATCGCCATTGGGCTTTGTTTGGTCCAAGTCCACATTGAGACAAAGGCCATTCGCTTGTATGTTTTTTTAAGGTGGTCGTAACTACGCGAGGGCTACGCACACACTCTTGGCCAGCTCCATGTCCACTGCGGTCCAATAAAATCAAAACGTGCAGCTTCAGGGGAACTGGTTGCAACTGGCTGCCGGGTGCTCTGTTCATACCACGTAGGGATCAGTGCGACGTGTGTGTTTCATTAAAACACGGGAATATTACCAAGGAACAATACGATAACCAGATCAAGTTGAAGAATGAAGCTAGAGATGAGAAGATGAAAGACAAAGAATCCGCTAGCACAGTAAAATCCGTATGGACAATGGATTCACAGGCTGTACTTCTGTGTCCCAAAACTAAGGCAAGAAGTATGTACTATAAAACCAAGCTGCAGGTACACAATTTTACACTATTCAATCTTGAATCAAAAGATGCTTATTGCTCTATTTGGAATGAAACAGAAGGTGATTTACGCAGTGCAGTATTCGCTTTCTTGCAGTTTAGTCATTTCGAACGGTTAATTTCTGGAAGTCCCGGTCTGGAGGAGATAGTTATTTGGAGTGATGGATGTGGATATAAAAATAGAAACTCTAATGTCTCTAGTGCCTACTGTGCCCTTGAATGGAAGCATGGCATCGCTATTACTCAGAAGTACCTCGTGGCTGGTCACACTCAAATGGAGTGCGATAGCATGCACAGTACTATCGAGCGAAAATTGGTAAACGACATTTTTACGACGAGAGATTATCCAGAATGCCAGGATCAGACCACATCCCAACAATGTACAGAGGATGCAACACAGTGATTTTATGAAAATCGATGGATGATGCTTGTTGAGTATCAGGCCTGGAAAGAAAGCTGGAGCTCCCACGGTTCCTGATCTTAGAGGCCCTGAATCATGAAAACAGTGGAAAGGTATTGTACAAGGTCCCATTATGTGAGGCTGCATAGTGGGAGGATCTGCCACAGCGGTCACAACCAACCTTAGGTGACATTACATCGATTTTTATTTTTTCAAGCCATCTTCCAATCAAATTGAAGAAATATAATGATATCTAATCAATGAAACATGTTATCCAACAGGGTGCCACTCCTTTTTTGATAATTTGCCTCATCACTGATAATAATGTAGCCTATTCAGCTTGTCTTGCCAACTCTGAACTGTTTTTTGGCGAAATATGCAGTCTGGCATGAAATATAACTCCTATCGTTAGATTGGAGTTGCTATTAGGGATTTTCCTGTTAATTCTAGTCATATTATTACTGTTATTGTGTCACCGTTAAAAAATTCATATTGATAAAGTCAAAATATCAAATGGCCTAAGTCATGACTGTGCATTCGGAAAATGGCCTAAGTCATCCCAGCACATTATGGGATGCAAAATGAAGCAAATCAAAGTATACATGCTCATTGTACTTGTGTCGACATGCTATTTTTGTTTAACTGTACAATAACTATGATAAAAACAACCGTGTAGACAGTTTTTTTCGATTATCGCAAAACAAGAAAAAATGAGTTACGCCATTATTTTATTAGTCTGACGATAGGTAAATGAGAAAGGTTATACTGTATTTAGCATAATTTTACCACGCAACTCGATGCGCCTATTGTCATGCAAAAACTACTACAAGATGCAAAAAGTGTGATGTCGGTCAGCATGTCAAATGCTTCAAGCAATATCATATTCTGCAATGACTTGTTTCAGTGATGGTGGCGCGAAAGACCATGTTTCCGATGTAAAAGCGGCCCCGTATTGCGACAGTTTCATAAACCACTTGCCAAATTCTTTCGCTTCGCTTTAAAGGAATCTGTACCGCCTGTGCGCTTACATTTTAATTGTTAAATTCACTCGCGATTGTAGATTGCAGCAAAACAAGAAGAGACTTGTTGCATGCATTTCATTGCATTGCAATTTGCAACTCTAAAAATTATTGTGTTGTCAGGGCCGTCGCTGCAGGGGGCGTGCCCCTCCCATGACAACGACCTGTGCACACACACTTCAGGCACTGAAGAAGAACTGGTTGTAATTTTAATTTCATGAACTAGGTGGCTAGTAAAAATATTACTTTTCATGGTCTTTCTACTTTTCCATGGTCTTTCTACCTTTTCCATGGTCTTTCTACTTCTTTCTACTTTTCTACTTTCTACTTCAAGATCAAGCGGCGCTGGTTCGACTCTCGGGGTGTGCGCTTGAGCAACGCACGTTAAGGACTGCTCTCCATTCAGCGGCATCTAATGGATGGAATAGTTCCCCGGCAACAACACTTCAACAATCGGAAACTTCACTCTGTCAATCTCGGTGACCGGGCCTGCGTCAGTGATCCGAAGCCTCTACAAGTATGCAAAACTGCCAGGATTAAGCTCTGCAAGAAGCTTTCCCAGTCCGAGGATAAAGATTCAAGCAATCAATCCACTTAAAATTTATCGGCGATTAATTATCGGCGATAATCAAATATTGCCTTTGGCGATAACGATAAACGACAACTGAAAAAATAATTAAGCGATAACGATAAACGATAAAAATTTATCGCCGATAATTATCGCCGATAAATTATCGCCGATAATGCCCATCACTGTCTACGAGGCATTGAAGATACCCGACTGCATTAAGTATTATTGGTGTGATTCTCGGACTGTGTTGCGATGGGTTAAAGACCCTGATTTACGTTTGAATAAGTTTATCACTCGTCGAGTTGAGCATATATTGTTGTCTGGAGCCCAGGATTGGAGTTTTTGCCCTACCGATATGAACCCAGCTGATGTTGGCACAAGGCCAAATCTTATTACAAAGAAAGAATCTCGAGAGTTGTGGTTAAATGGTTCTAGTCTTCTCCTCTACCAGTGTGAAGAAATTCCATTTGTAGAAAATGTCACTTCAGTAGGGGAAGGGAAGGTAATTTGATACACTTTTAACATTTTTGCCTGTTAACTGAAAATTACGTGACACAAACTATTGATTTCAAGTTGAAATGAAAGTCTGATCCCTTACACACTTTTTAAAAACATTTTCACTTTTTTATTTTTGTTACTTTTTTTTTAATTGAAATTTTAAAAACGTCACTCAAATGTATCAATTTACCTTCCATGGAAGGTAAATTGATACACCGGGAAGGTAATTTGATACAGTAAAACTAACACAAAAATCCCTTTTGACAGCAAAGCAATAATGAAAATATAATATGTGGTTGGCGTGCTTGGGTGCAAGGATGACTGTTGAGGCCTATTTGTGCAGCGAAGCTTCTGCAGCGGGATGGACATGGGAAGAATGATTGGCTGGAGTTCTTATTCAAGAGGCGTGCCTTACGCTGTTCTCGTTTTTTGACAGCAGATAGCGTGTAAGCCTACAAAAGCTTATAATAGTTGTTTCCCAAAGTAGCAGGTCTAGTTAATAAAGAACAACTTATTTAAATCAACTAGATCAATGACAACATTTATTACAGTCACAAAAAAGAATTTAATGTGCTGTATCAATTTACCTTCCCCGCATGTATCAATTTACCTTTTTCAAAAAAAGTTATAAAATTTTGATTTTTGTATGCTTGGATGCACATTGCAGACAAAACGTGACATGCTCTTGAAGCCTTATCAATGTACTGTCAAATGAGTTTGGTTTCATCTTTCAGGAACTTTTCTTTAATTTTCCAGACGGAAATAATCGTGAGTTAAAAAATTTACGAAAAAACTCAAAAAACACACTTTTACTATTTTATGCCACAAAAGCACGAATTAGCTGCATGGTGCAATTTTGTAGGCATTATTTTCACAGATCGTCCACCTAATAACAATATTTTTGACTAATATTTTTTGTATATTTCTGTAGGGGTGGTGTATCAAATTACCTTCCGTATCAAATTACCTTCCCTTCCCCTACCTGTCCATAGCCTATATCTTCGTGGCGAAGAGGAGTCGCTTGACGTTGGACAGGGTGGCCTTCATAGATTGATCGAGGCCGCACCTTCTTTGTATATCATGAAAAAGATAATTACTTATTTGGTTGCTTTTGCTGACTTTTTGTACTGTACTGTACTGTAAAACGAGAAAGCGTAGCTTTGTGAAGCCAAAACTGGACGCGTCTTATCTTAACAGAGCCTTAGAGTTGACTGTGAAGTTTGTTCAGAAGAGCGTGTATGAAGATGTGGTACCTTCAATGACCAAGCGATCGCCTGATGCCCTTGAGGAAGTGATAAAGCGGGGTAGTGTTGGCGCTTCGCAACGTGAGAAGGAGCGCTTAAAAGAATTGCGTTCACTTAAAAAGTACAGACCTTGTGTGTACGCTGGTGTGACGCTGGTGTAATCCGCATTGAAGGGCGCTTAAGTAATTCTCCCGACATTTCTCTAGAAGCAAAGTATCCGATCGTTTTGCCTTCGAAACACCCCTTCACAAGGCTTGTTGTACTGTCGCATCATAATCGAAATGCGCACTGTGGAGTACAGCACACTTTGTTGTCTACGCGACAGAAATTTTGAATCGCTAATGGTAACGCCTCCGTGAAGAGGTATCTTAATGACTGTGGTGTATGCGCGATTGAGAAAGCGCGGCGTTTACGGCAGCTCATGTCCTTTGAGTCCTTTGGTACCTTTGAGCGACGACCCTAGGGATTTTACTGTTATCACCCCTGCCTCACTTTTGACCCCATATTTGGACCCATTTTGTGCTGTTGGGCAATCACATGATCGTGACCAATTAAGAAGGGATTATCGGTTCAATTTGTCACTTTCTCAGCAGTTTTGGAGTAAATGGATCGATTTTTACTTGCCAGGGCTTCAGGGCCAGAAAAAATGTTAAAAATGGCCGAGAATTTGCAGCCTGGTCAACTTGTAGTGGTGGGTTCTCTCCAAGACATTGGTAAGCGTGGGAAGTATCAACTTGGAAGCAGGGATGGAGGAACCACGTGGGCCTCGTGGGCCTGGGCCCACCTACTTTATTTTCTGGGTGAGCCTGGCCCACTCACTTTTGAAAGCCAGATTTCTTTAAAAAAGTAGTGAAAAGGGCAAATTAGAGAAGGAGTTCCAAAAAAAGCTCTTCACTCATTTGATACACACTAGTTTGATTGCACAAGCTAACAAAAAAAAATTGGCACAAAAGGTGAGAGTAAATTTAGAGTATTTCAGGGCCCCTGATCCCAAAAATGCACTTAGTTTTTTCGAATTTTTGAAACTACCAGGAATTGAATTTTGAACCAAGATTACGTTCTTCCGTAATAAGGATAAAATTTAAAGCAGCTACTTTATTGAAGAACACAACTTTGTATTCTGTAATTATATAAATGGCCTTCGTACCTTGATGAGTGTTGCTTAGTATTAGGCCTACCATAATAAAGAATTGCGTTTGTTCATCGATGGCTTTGTTTTGCTTATTCGTCTAGTTCAGGGGTGGGGAACCTGCGGCCCGCGGGTCGAATGCGGCCCGCGTGACTGTTCCATGTGGCCCGCGTCAAAGTGTCTTTACCCAAAATATATTGAAACAACAGCTCAAAAAAGAGTAGGCTCTGCATTCTCGGTATATTGCGAATGGCTTTCTATGACTAGTTAATTCATCATAGAAGGCCATTTGTAACAACAATGCGTACGTCACAATGTGACCAGTTATTGTTAATCGGTCAGTTATGCCATTCGTGAAAATTGTTTTGCAGAGTAGCCTACTTCTCAAATTAGCAAAATTTTACGTTGTATAATGGCTTCTGGAAAGAAAAGAAAAATTGGTGATGAAGGCAGAATGTTTCAGCATTTTTTATTCGCTGCATTTTTTATCTGTAAATAAAATTTCGAAATTTTTAGTGGCGGCCTGTGTTATTTCTCATTTTATGTGGCCCGCAATACTAAAAAGGTTCCCCACCCCTGGTCTAGTTTGTTAAGCAAAACAATGTAGCCTATGTATTTTGTTTGTACTTAGCAGCTTAGTTAGTAAGTCTGATACGGTTGAAGTCAACAAGTAAGTTATATTAACGCAAAGCACAAGTCATATATTTTACATCTTAATATTGTATCCTAAGGCTTGCTTCACGTCGTATTTTGATTGTTACTAGGCCAGTAAACGTTAAATAGCCGTTTGTTTGGGTTTAACGTGATTGGTTCCAAATAGCGTTTATAAAACTCAGAAATGTGCCTGAGATTACTTTCAGTTTTGTCTATGTAATAAACGACACGACGTTACATCTATAGGGGCTCTAAATTGCAAAAAAAAAGTTTTTGCTGTAGGCTATCTCAAAAACTAGAGCCAATTCGAAAAAAACACGTGCATTTTTGGAATCAGGGGCCTCGAAATACCCTAAAATGACTCTCACATGCCGTGCCTTTTAAAAAAAATTTTTTTGTTGGCCTGTGAATGATGAAATCTAATCTTCAAACTTTTCTGTTGAGCCCAACTGTTGATGGGCAGCACATGTGGGTGTACTTGCGTGTGATTGGTGGAGTAATCTATAAATCAATCTAATTGTTCTCTAAGGTTAAAACAATGATAACATTACATATTATGCAGTGCATGCATGTAGGCCTACTGTACAATGCTGCAGATTATTTCTCCCAGGTTGGTATTAGCCTATAACTGTGTGTATATTTTGCCTTTTTATTTGTGTGTACATCGCCATATTTTGTACAGTGCTATAGAGCAATTTAACAATTTTGTAAATTGTTTGGCCAAATCGGGCCTAAAAACGGAAATTTTTCGCTGGTCGGCACAAAAGGCAATCATGAAAACACAATGAATAAACGATTTGACGTATTTGGAATGCAGCAATGTTATGGTGGATCTGGGGGGCTTCGCCACCCAGAAGTTTGATTAACTTTGACTGCTACGCCTTTGGGCCCAGCTACTTTTAAAATGGTTCCTCCATCCCTGCTTGGAAGAGTGCATGAGGTGGTCCCACAAATTAGGAAAGGGAATCCTGTGGTTCGGAGAGGTAAAGTTGCCGTTTGCAACCATGATGAGAGTACGGGGAAAGTGAAAGTAGACTACGTGTTGAGAGATATTTTGTGCCTCGCTCCGTAAAGAACACTTAAGAGTTAGGGTTTGAGCCTGGTTTTGTCTGCGGTGGCCGACACTTGTCTGAGCCCAGAACAGTCGGTTATTATCGCAACCATTGTATATAGCGTCATTTTAGTGTGTACCTATGGTTCCAATTTCATGTATCGTCTTGTACTATTCTTATTGTTGTTTATTTTTTGCATGCCCTTTGTATTTGCGTATTAACCTAAACGTGATTGATTGAAACAATTTGTGTATCGTGTGTTTTATTTATTGACTCACGATTGTCCTTAAATTCTTTTTTAGTTATGCCATATTAGACTGTCATAACTAGGGGTCGCTATGTTACGGACAATCTCTGTACAAACCAAACGTCACATAAAACGGTTATGGTCTGCTTGACCTGGCGTCTTGCGTCATGGAATATTTTTTAAAATGAACACAGATTTCACCATCGTTTGAAACACCTGTGAAATATTTCATTATTTTAAATCTTGAATTGCGAAATCTTGAGTAAGCCAAATTTACCTGGTACTGGAACTGCTTCATAATGTTTATCACTGTTACGTCACAGAAGCTGGCTACGTGCGTTTGAAATATCGCAATCAATTCGTCATTTTTAGAATTGCAGTTGGAAAGATTGGTCGCATATTAAAACTGTTTTGGTTTGTGCTTACCAACTAGACGAAATTTCCGTCTTTATCTCAGTAATTTTTATTGTGGTGACAATTTTTCTACTGCGTAGTGCATACCTACGCGTTGCACTAATTTCAACAGCCGGTGGCTATTTTTTTTTGCTGAAATACAATTCTTAAAAAAACGTTTCAGAAGAGTATTCTTTTTCGCAGTCATCGCATACAGACGAACGGATCCGGGAATTTTATGTTACAACTTTCCCACGAAGATATTTGGTTTACCGCTGTGACCAATCTTAACTCTTTCGCGCCCAGCATCATTTTAAAATGATTTGCGGTTTAATGCGAAACGCCCAGCATCATTTTAAAATGATCTGAGGTTTAATGCGAAATGCCCAGCATCATTTTAAAATAATGCTGTTTGATGCGTGATATAAAACTTTGTGTTTGTAGCAAAATATCTATAAATTTACTGGTCCCTTGTAACATGCTTATTTTATTGATATTCTCGTGTTTTTCAAAAAAAAAATTGCTCAAATTGGACAAAGTGTGCTTACTTTAACCAACAGTTAAAATAAAAGTATGTATATAAAGGAACAAGGCATGTTTGATTTTTCCTTGACACTTCATATCATTAGGAAGTCCACTGAAAAAAAAAAATCTTTTTTAGGTTCTACAGAAAAGGTGGGAGTATTTTTTTTGTAAGATGCTTCATTTTCACAAAATTTTCAACAAACAAAAAAGTTAAAAAAGTGCACATTTTGAAAACACTGTATCTTCAAATATGTTGTATTAAGAAAGTAGGTTCTAACATTTATAGTCAGAACTTGAAATTATCTTTCCAATGAGATATTCCATGTCAAAATACACAATCGGTGTTACGCGTGTCAACTCGTTAAAGTTAAAGAAAAAAAAGAGAAAATGGCTGGGTTTTGCGGTCAAACCGTGCAAAATCGCTGGGCGCGAAAGAGTTAAGAATACCATGAAAATCAAGATATCAACAGAATCAAGGTAGGCTACACGAAATCAAGAGTGACCCAACTTTTAAAACACTCAGTAGGTCCTATGCTAAAAAATTCGTTTTATAATTTAGAAGTATTTGTTTGTTAGTAATAATTCATGCAAAGACGCCTTTATGTGTGCCTAATACTTGTTAGTTGCCAAAAACTAATAGCCCCCCCCCCCCCCCACATTATTTGGCTGTTGCCACGTTGGGAAGGCCAGTAGTAGGCCCTTTAGATCGCCATGGCACGGTCGCAACACCTTAAGAAAAATTTAAGATATTAAGGGAAAATAAAAAAGTAAAATGCTACAAACAAAAAAATAAACAAAAACAAACAAGCAACATATATTTAAGCTCTAGCTTTATTAGCCCACATAGCTTTTGTTGATATATTTAAGATTTGTATGGACACTTGCTATGAAGATCGGTCATGGTGCGTTATCGAGAGTGCTGGTGGTCGTGAGGGGAACACGTCTTGATGCGTTTAGCTCATAGCAAAGAAGAGCAAGACAGGAAAAGAAAACCCCACAAAGAAATCCTACCACGGGCAAAACCATATCAAGCGCAACGCACCAGGCCTTGCACGACTCACAAAATAAATAGGCTATAAACTTGACGACATGAAAACAATGACAAAAACAAATAAAACAAACTAGCAAAAACAACATCATCATCTTGCGGAAATTCAATTATATCCAGGAAAGTTATGTTTTGAAGATATCAAGCGTGCTTGATATAAAACTGCGTTGATAAAGCCATAATTTTAGACTCCAGTCAGCTAAACTCGTCACATCCACACCGATCCAACGTCAGCAAACGTTGAATTAATGCAAAAATGACAGGCATTGCTAGCTGGGATGTAGTCGTGGCTTGTCAGGTATTTTGTGCATAATTTTTAAACCAGTTATTGGTTTTAAAAAAAATCATTGTGGTATGATAGACATACATGTGTCCCGTCGCAAGCTGTGAAGCAAGCATCTAGTGCAGATGATGTCGCAAGCTGTGAAGCAAGCATTTAGTGCAGATGAGTGCTTTGTGACCTGGGTGCATGTCTGAGTGGCGCGAATGGCAGCACTGATTTGTTTGACGTTGATAGGTGCTTCTGACGTGAAAAAGGCTTGAAACGTCGCGATGTGCTTCTGATGCAGAGAAGGCTTGAATTAGGGACAATGCAGCTTTGGTGCATGCCGAAGGTTGTGTCGCAGGAAGTAGCGGCAGACATGGGGTTGACCATGTTGGAGTTGCGTCGGCGGCTGTGGATAGCCGTGTAGAAGTCATGTCCATGGAGGCATCTCGTGACACCACAGCAACCAATGTTCTCTACGACTTGCACTGAGTTGCACACTCACAGTCCTTCATCACATGCCTCAACACGAACTTTAGTGGTTAAACTTGATAAGCTAAAAAATCTAGTACAACCTTTCTGAAAATTTTTTTTTTACTCCACTTTACTATATGCATGTTTCGATAAGTTATGGAATGAGTTGGTTTTTAATATGTAGTCGTATGAAGATAAGTAGTTTCAATAGTTTTCAAGACGCTCCAACTGCAGAAACTCTCGTTGTGGACTTCAGTTTCCAGGTTGATTTCAATCAGTTTTGTAATCCGTTATTGGCTTAATTTCGTCAGACTGGTCTAAATCTCTTTTGTACTGGCATTTCAAGTTGGCTTAAGTGTGACGTTCGGTGGTTTAAACCAGGGGTGCGCAACGTGCGGCCCGCGGGCCAAATGCGCCCGCGAAGAAAAATTGTGCGGCCCGCAAAGATGTGCCAATTTTGAATTGTGTGCGGCCCGCGAAACTTGTATATAATTTAGTTTAGTTTGGTACGTGTAAACAATTCGTTGTGGAGTAGATTATTATAGATTTCGCATCTTCAGTAAACTATTTTAGAAATCTCCCACCGGCCACCGCTAATCCATTGTGTTTAATTATTTTGAATGTAAAAATGTATGGACACATAAAAGGCTCTATGAACAAATTACGACTTTGGAAAGCTCACATATAGATAGGAAATCCTTTCCACTTTCCAACTTTGAGAGACTATGGAATGCATCCTGAGAAGAAAACTAAATTTGAAAAATTGTTGTATGAATTTTTGGCTCGTTTCAAGGACTTCAAATCTCAGGAATATTTGTTTAGTATATTCTCTTCGCCATTCGACACAGTCATTGACAAAGCACTTGATGATATCCAATGATTGATCTTCAAGAGAAAACGGATTTGGAAGCAAAGTATTTAGAAATGAATCTTGGCGATTTTTACCGAAAACATCTCAACCAAGATGACTTTCCACATTGGAAAAAATCAATTGCTTCAAAAATGGCTCTTGGTGGCTCAACGTATTTGTGCGAACAATTTTTTTAAAAATGGGCGTCATGAAACTTCCCTATCGATCGGTTCTGACAGACGAACACTTGGAAAATAGACTTCGAATTGCGAACACTTCCGTTAAAGTACGGTAAATTTGGAAAAAGCCGTCCGGAAAAGAAGCCAGCTGCAAACTTCTCACTGAACTCGTTTAAAAGGACGGTGTGACAATAAATTTAAATGGCAGTTTTCTTCAGAAATTAATGCGTCTTAACTTATTATTTCTGCAAAGAGATAAGGTCCCCTAATAATGCCATAAGAATAACATGAATAACAAAAAAACTACTTTTTTGCGCCTGTAACCACTAGAAATCATACGTTAAATAAACGTGCGGCCCGCGGTTTCACCCAGTTATTTATATCTGGCCCTCCTTTAATAAAGGTTGCACACTCCTGGTTTAAACCGTTCGGAAAGCAACTTGGAAATATGCTGCAGCAAGGTAGTAGGCACGAAGGGCGTAACCGTCGGGCGAAGCCCGAAGGCGTGTTGCCGAACATAACACTTCCAGCGGGGGGTCTGGGGGGCCTCCCCCAGAAATTTTCGAAAAACACTTCCAATTTGGTGCGCTCTGAGAGCATTTCCAAAACAAATCAAAAATAAAAATGTGTCAAATTGTGCTTCGCCTATGTCGTGATCATACATCCATTTAATGTTTAGAAGTCATAAACAATCTTAATTTTAACGTTGCAGGACTAAAATCCTGTGTTAGACATGGAACAATAGTTGTCTAACTATTTAAATCGTCATGAATGTTCATTCTCAGATATTCGGTTAGGCCTACACTACAAAAACTAACACGTAGGCCTAAACATTACAACCGCAAGCAATTTGTACAAAAAGCTGGATAAGTTTGCCTCCTGCGTATAGAAGCTTAACGAACTAAATATTGCATCCGCACCTGAACGTTCATTGGCGAAGTAACGTCCCAGTGAACATTTTTCCTTGACCCAACGTTGGCTGACGGTTGTTCGGGTTGGCTGAGGGTAGTGTAGTTTTTCCAACTTTGCCAACTTTTGAAATATTTTAATTGAAGATACCTTCGAAGAATTGGTTAAGCTTGCTTCATGGTATTCCCTTTACAATTGTAATGGGACAATGAAAATGCAAAAAAACTTAGAATTAGGAAGTCGGTCTTTCCAATGTTGGTGTGCAGTTGTACAGAACGTTGGGCCAACGTCATTATTTGCGGGCGAACTACGGTAACCCCTCAATTTTTTTACGTTATTGCTATAAGTAAAAAAAAAATTTGAAATGTTTTTCTAAATCATGCATCACTATGAGGATCACTAATTCTGAAAAAAAAACACTAATTTGCAAATTTAGCTGCAGTTTTTCATGTTTGTTAGCAGCAGCTATTTTTTTTAGTGTTCTACTATGGCTCTATATAACTATACTCTGCCTTCTTAAAATTGATCAGGGCTGTAGCTTCATCTCGTAATTTTTACGTGCTCCGTTCATTTTTGTTTTTGAAATTTTCATTTTATTTTTGAAAAAAAATATGACAACACTGAGCTGAATAATTGGACCACAGTTTCTCGTACCATGTGTTTGTAGGCAAGCACTTTAACCATAGACATCTTATAACAACTAGACAACGCTTCTCGCATCTCAATTGAAGAAATTAAAAAAGGCATTCGCCATTGTTACTGTCTCAAATTTGCGTGAAAGCTGCGCTGTTACAGCCAACCCATACAACAAAATCTGTCATTTTTACACTGATTCAACGTCTACAGACGTTTGTTAAGACAGAATTTTTGTTAAGCGTTTTACGAACCAATTTAGCATGTATTTGCTTGCAGGTTTTCTTACCAATGCGGTAAAACCTAATTTTTAAATAACATTTGGACACAGTTTTGACTAGTGTAAAAATATGATTATTGGTAACAGTGCATTCAAACACATGATCCGAGAGATTAGTGAATATCTTGGAATAATATTTACTCCTTTTATCATCTGAATCGTATTTTCTTCGTTTTATACATCCATATGCACAGCACGCCATATCTAAAGCATTGACAAACGCGAGTAATTGGTACACTATAAAAATGGCGGACGTCTGAACGTGCTTTCTTCAAAAATCGCTAAAGAGAGATGACGATGCGCATGCGCAGTCCAGTTGTTAAAAACCTCAAGCCAATCAGAAGCTACGTTGTCTGTGACGTGGATCGTAAAAAACGCGGAAAAACCCAAATGGACGACATTTGCAATTTTGCATTAGCTTCACAGCTGGCGGCGTGACAACATTGCATTTGCATTGGCTGACATTTGCATTAGCTTTATAGCTGGCAGCGTGGTGCAGGAAAACGCAAGTAGCCCACATCCAGTGCTCTCATTTTACCGGAATTTGTCCCTAAATCGGGACTTTTGACCACTTTTAGGGACAAGTTTAGGGAATTTGATGATTTATGGATTTTAGCAGTTTTGTCTTGTTCGCTTACAGAATGAATGGAAGTTTATTTGTCAAGTTTTCTTCTGTGTTTGAGTTCATAGCAAAGTAGTCACTTGCCTAATGTCCCTGCCATGTTTAAATGCCCCAGTTGAATGACTTTTTAGTACGGGTAGCTTGAAGAACATTAAAACTAACTACAGGAACAGTTTAAAGTGAGAAAGTTTAGTTGGTTTGCTACACACCCAAGGTATGAAGTCAGCTGGCTTATCAGCTGACAAACTGGGTTTAAGGGATCGAGCTAAATTGTTGAAGTTGGCAAGGGCTCATGAAGAGTTCAGCTACAGATGCTAAAGCACATGAACTAATTGCTAGTCGAATTAGCTCTCATGAAGTTTATGTCATTTTTAGCATGTGATAAGCATTGGTAAATCTTCACTGTATCTCTGTAATGTTTCTCGGCAGCCGATTTGTAGCAAGAATTGACAGCGATAGACACCGTGTTTCGCCCATGAGGCTGGGCTCTTTTTTTTTTTTTTTTTTTTCGCGCAACGCTCAGAGTTCAAGATGGATACCACTACATCTTGCAGGTTTACAAATTGTCCATATGGAATGGATTTGTTTCCTGTCTCATCATTAGTGCGTCCGCTCCGGGAGCCGTCCACACACCCAAACACTCAGCAGGCACACCATACTTACATGGAAGATACCTACCAGGGAGGCGAGGGACTCACTACGACCGAAGGGACCCACCGCGGTAGATGGTAATCTGTGGATGTAAATGTTTGGTTAGTGGCTGCCTCAAGCTGATCTGCCTGTCTCAACTTTTTTTCCTCTTGCTGATCTTGGAGCAGTCTAGGAGATGGCGGGTCAAGCTCAAGAACTAGCGCGTTTTGGTAGAGAGTTAATTTTAATTTTATTTGTAATTGTTTATGTGTGTGTATCTTCTTGTTGCCCGCTTGAAGAAGGGCACCTGCTTGTGGGAAACGGGCCACTGCAGTCTGACAAAGAATAGCCGGGAAGAACGCCCCTCTCTTCACATGTCCTCTGCCCTGGCGCCTGCTGGTTTTGTTGGCTCTTTCTTTGTTTCCACAAAGATAAGAGTTAAACTGACTGGTAAAGCGGTGGTCGAATATAATGTACACGGTTTAACAGCAATTAAGTAACTTCAATCATCACTGTATCTCTATGTATTAATCAATCAATTGTTTCGAATTATCTTAAGCTGCCTTCGCCTTGTAACGCTGTTCTTGCCCGCTCGGATCAACCTCGCTCTGCTTTCAACGCATTGATCAACACAATCCCCTGATCATTACTCGATGCAGCCTCAAAATTTCCACCCCGATTTTCTACTTTTTCCTGGTAATGTAGCCTATCAGTGCCTCTAGTTTCAATCGCTAGCCTCCCCGACCCAGCTGGGCGAACCTGCGTCAACGTCTGGCCAGTGCACATCCGTGCTCGCCGAATCAAAGCTTACTCTTCTCCAGTGAGTATGTATTACAATCCCACCTATATTTTTTGTTTCTATTGATTAATCGAGCCTCTGCTCCACATTTTTATTTGAATTTTGTTTGCCACGAGAGCCAAATTATCCTTAAATAGTTGACTCTCTTCCTCGTGGTAGACCACAATTTTATCCGCTCTGCCTACTGGCAGACCGGGTATAAGAGTCAAGTACCTGCGCCGAGGTCGCGTGAGGGAGACGTGGGCGCCGCCCGGCGGTCAATTACTGCCGGTTCTAGCGTCCACACGCGACGGGTCGCCCGGCCCGTCGCAGGCCATCTTTCTGGGCAATGCAGAAAGAGCCTGTCTCCCTGGCCCGCTCCGCCATTCTAAATTTGCGGACGGGTCATGTAACGTTTTCGATCCACACTCTCCCTCCACAGGTACCTCGACTCCCCAGCCTGGCCCCCGCGACCTAAGCTGGTGGACTTACCCCTGCGGGTGCATCGTCACCCCTAAATCACGCCGCTCCCCGCCGCCGCGGGGTGTGGCAGGCCGGTTTTCTAAAGTCTTCGACCTGGCTATGTTTGTTTGTGCTCTCTCGCCGTGTCAATTATTTGTACCCGTGCGCTGTTGATGCAAATAAAACAGTTTAATACGGATAGTGGTGCGATACTGACGAGCCCAGCCTCATGGGCGAAACACGGTGTCTATCGCTGTCAATTCTTGCTACAAATCGGCTGCCGAGAAACATATCGTTGATTGGAAAGTCTGAATGGCTTGCGTGGAAGCTACACCGTTATGGTTAGCGAATCGCAGCTGCTCGCTGTACTAGCGAGTGCTCAGCCTTGTGCTGATAGCCGGGAAGAACGCCCCTCTCTTCACATGTCCTCTGCCCTGGCGCCTGCTGGTTTTGTTGGCTCTTTCTTTGTTTCCACAAAGATAAGAGTTAAACTGACTGGTAAAGCAGTGGTCGAATCCCTGGTGCCTGCTGGTTTGTTGGCTCTTTTCTTTCCACAAAGATAAGAGTTAAACTGACTGAGTTAGTGCCCACTGCCTGTCCGGATTTTCAAATTCCTGGACCCGGCGCCCGGAGCTCTTGGATCACGCGGACCGAGTATTTGCGTACAAAGCTAGATTGAATCTAATGCCACTTGAATCAAAACCAAGCCATGGCCGCCGTTACCTACCTTCCATGTGTCGTGCGTGTGGGAAAGCGGAAGAGACTCTCCCCCACATATTGAATCACTGCCCTACCGTGATGACTGTCATCACGGAACGACACAATTCGGTATTAAGGGAGATCGTGGGGCACGTGCCTGCCGAATGTCAACCCGGGCTTTCCGTAGATAGTACGGTTCCACAGCACGTGGAAGCGGGCGGTGCCGATCTGCGTCCTGACATCGTCCTGCAACGCCCTGACGGTGTCACGGTCGTATGTGACGTCACATGTCCGTTCGACAACGGCGCGGATTCTCTTCGAAAAGCCGCCGACAGGAAACACGACAAGTACGGCGAGTTATGTGTCAACATAAAGGAAGACAGGAAGCGCCCTTGCAGGGACGTCCTGTCACTTCCGTTCGTCGTAGGCTCCCTCGGGAGCTATGCCCCGATGAGCTCTCGAGCTCTGACGGCCATGGGCGTTCCTACTCGTGGGGTAGCAGAGGTGGCTAGAAAAGTGGCTTCCCTCTCAATCAAAGGATCCTTCCGCGTCTGGAAAGCTTGGAACGCCGGGCTCACTTGTGGAGGGGCTACGTCATAGAAAAGACGACATCAGCGATCAGAAACTTATTCCCCAATAACGTTGCTGTAAGTATCCGGGCGCGCAAGACAGCAAACCGTTTAGACGTTATAACCTTATAACAATATTGGCTTAAAATTGATCACCTTATGTCATCACCTTATTTCTATAAACCTGCGCCATTTCTTTTATATGATACTCCAGTCTCTTCAAAAACAACCATTCTAAAGTAAAAAGGAAGGAAATAAAATACCTCATGTACATTGTGACTTGAGACTGGTTTAATAGCAATTAAGCAATTTCAATCCTCACTAGATTCTCTATGTACTAATCAATCAATTGTTTCGAACTGTCATACGCTGCTTTCGCCTTGTAACGCTGTTCTTGCCCGCTCGGATCAACATCGCTCCGCTTTCAATGCATTGATCAACACGATCCCCTGATCAACTCGATGCAGCCTCAAAACTTCTACCCCAATTTTCTATTTTTACCGGTAATGCAGCCTATCAGTGCCTCTGGTTTCGATCGCTAGCCTCCCCGACCCAGCTGGGCGAACCTGCCTCAACGTCTGGCCAGTGCACATCCGTGCTCGCCGAATGAAAGCTTACTCTTCTCCAGTGAGTATTAATTACACTCCCACCTATATATATATTTTTTCTTTGATTACAGTATATTGATTCATCGAGCCTCTGCTCCACATTTTTATTGAATATTCGTCTGCCACGAGAGCCAAATTATCCTTAAATGGTTCGACTCTCTTCCTCGTGGGAGACCCCAATTTTATCCGCTCTGCCTACTGGCAGACCGGGTATAAGAGTCAAAGTACCTGCGCGAGGACGCGTGAAGGAGACGTGGGCGCTGCCCGGCGGTCAATTACTGCCGGTTCCAGCGTCCACACACGACGGGTCGCCCGGTTCGTCGCAGGGCTTCTTTCTGGGCTATGCAGAAAGAGCCTGTCTCCCTGGCCCGCTCCGCCATTCTAAATTTGCAGACGGGCCATATAGTTTTTCGATCCACACTCTCCCTCCACAGGTACCTCGACTCCCCAGCCTGGCCCTCGCGACCTAAGCTGGTGGACTTAACCCTCCGGGTGCATCGTCACCCCATAAATCACGCCGCTCCCCGCCGCCGCGGGGTGTGGCAGGCCAGTTTCTGAAAGTCTTCGACCTGGCTAGTGGCTATGTTTGTTTGTGCTCTCTCGCCGTGTCAATTATTTGTACCCGTGCGCTGTTGATGCAAATAAAACAGTTTAACACTAGTTGTTTTCTTTCCACAAAAGTAAGAATAGTTGGTTTCTTGTTTTCTTTTCACAATTGGAAATTCATCAGTTACAAATAAAGCAAAACTTCGCCAGGAAAGTAGACAGTTTGGATAAAGAAACTTGCCAGTACAAGTACAAAAGTAGCCTACACAGTTTTCAGCCATTCGGAAAAATTAAAGACAAAAAAGCTCAAGAAAAATTCATCTACAATGGACAAAGAAGACTAGCTTAATAATCAACCCCTACCCAATCAACGGAAAAGACTTCAGTACCCAACCTCTACCCTTGTTAACCTTTCCCACCCTTAGCAAGCACCGGGATTCGCAATTCCAGCCCGGTCTTGTTACCCTCCATCTTTACCCCGAAGACAGTATTTTTTAGCTTAAGAAGAAAGAAGGACAGAAAGACTTTAAAACTGTAATTATTTGTGTTTTATTTCCATTTTAATAACCTTTATTCGTAAATTTAAAAACAATTGCAATATTTAAAAAAAAAAACTCCTAGCCTAATTTTTGACCTTCTCTGTACCAATATTGTCTCTCAATTTTTACCAATTTCAATAATTTTAGTTAATTTGTATAACCAGCCTGTTGTGTCTTCAAATTTTTGTAAAAATAAGTTATTTTGCCCATTTAATTACCCTAATTCCACCCATTTTGATTATTTTCTTCATAGCTTTTTAGCATCAATTTAAAAAAAAAACCTAGTGTTGCCAGTGCTCCCCAAATTCAATTCCATATTCTCTCTTTTTAAGCTTGAATTACGTGTCGCTTTTCAATCAAAATGTTTTATTTGTCAGTAACAGGAACATAGGTACATGTTTGAAATATGCAATATACACAGTACAAAAGTTACACAAGTTCCCATACCGACAGGGAGACAACGAGACGACCATACGGTCTACTAGTCAATTGCCACCCTACGGAAATTACGATTTTGCCATTTAAAATAAGCTTACAAGAGAAAAATAATAATTGAAACGTTCCCGCGCTTCAACAACAGCATACGCACAAAAAAAAAACATATTGATGATAACGAAGGCCAAAACACAAAATTCCATGAAGCAAGCAGAGAATAATAAAGTTTCCGAAGCAACTGACAAGTTGGTTTCCATAACATATCACTTACGATGCACTGTAGCTTTGTAAAATTAACGTTTTGATCTCTTTTTTAAAACAATGAAATGATAAGTTTTTTAGCCTGCTTGGAACCTCTGACCAGAGCATTGGTCCCAATACCTGCATGGACTTCTTGCCAAATTCTGTGTTTGATCTGTTTATAAAATAATTGTTGCCTGTTTGATATCTTGTGTTATGCTGATGAATAGATGAAGCATTTGTAAATAAATCACAATACGTAGATGGATACTCATTCATATGAACTTTGTACATATGTTTTTTTATTTCAATGTTATGTATGTCTTTTAGTTTCAAGATGTTCATTTTGAAAAATAAAAAATTAGTGTGAGCATAGTAATTTTGTTTCGTAATTATTCTTATAACCTTTTTTTGTAATTTTATTAATGGATCCAGTGCACTGTCACAGGCCTTTCCCCAGCTTGAAATACAATATTGCAAATGACAGTAAATCAAAGCGTGATACACATCTTTTAAAGTGTCTGTGTTGACATAATTTCTGAGTTTAAGCAACGCCCATGAACCTTTTGCTACTTTTCCGCAAATTTTATCTATGTGATATTTCCATGTTAATTTGTTATCTATGTAAACGCCAAGGTATTTTATTTGATCTTTTTGTTGAATGCTTGTGTTACCAATGTTAATGTTAAAATTTTTTATGTGTTTTTTATTTGTTATTAGCATGTATTCAGTTTTTGAGAAATTTAATGATAATCTATTAAGCTTCAACCAGTTGTAAACTTTTTGCATTTCGGCATTCACATTGTTCTGCAAATTTATTTCACATTTGTCGCTCATCGTAAGATTGGTGTCGTCAGCAAATAGTTTAACATTCATGTTTGTTGAATTTGGTAAGTCATTTATATACAGTAAGAAAAGAAGGGGTCCCAATGTCGATCCTTGGGGCACACCGCAAGTAACCTGTCTTGAGTTTGAAGAGATTCCATTGACGACCGTGTGCTGTAGACGATTGCTGATATAGCTTTTTAACAATTGTAATGGAAGGCCCCGAAAACCGTATGTTTGCAGTTTCTGTATGAGAATAGTGTGATCAACTGTGTCGAAGGCTTTAGCTAAATCAAGAAATACAGAGCAAGATGTATCTTTATTATCTAGGTTAGATAAGATGTTATCACAAACGTTTGACACAGCTAACGAAGTGGAATATTGTGGTCTAAATCCATACTGATGTGGTGTGATCAGGTCTTTTTTTGTTAGATAATTGTACATTTGTTCATACAGGCATTTTTCGAATATTTTGGTGAAGGGGGACAATAGTGATATGGGCCTATAGTTGGAACAATTTTTCCTGGAGCCACTTTTGAAGATTGGGGTAACTTGAGCGACCTTTAGTACATCAGGATATACACCTTTATCGATACACTCATTGAATAAGTTGGTGAGGAAAGGGGCGATTATTGGTGAGGATAGTTTGACAAATCTTATAGGTATTCCATCATGTCCTGTACTTTTAGAGACAGAAAGATTATTAAGATGTTTTAATACTTCTTCTTGATTGACAGGTTTTAGGAAAAAGGAGAATGGGACACTTTGCAATTTCAATAATGAGCCAGGAGACGGTAGAGGGATTTTAGATGCCATGGAAGGACCAATTTCTGTGAAATAATCATTAAAACAGTTACTTATTTGTGCAGGGTCAGATATTTTTTCATTGTCAGTGCTAATTATTTCTTCTGGTATGTGAGCTGTGTGCTTATGTTTGTACTTGATGATGTCATTTATGGTTTTCCATATTTTTCCAGTGTTGTGCTTGCTTTGCGTAATAAGAAAACTGTAATGCATTTTTTTTGCTTGCTCTTTGGTATGAGTAAGTACATTTCTGTACTTTTTGTATGTTGCTTGTGCAGAAATGTTTGTTGGGTCTTTTATTTTTAAGTGATATAGTCTGTTTTTAGTTTTGATGGAGTTCAAAATTCCTTTTGTTAGCCATGGTTTGGTCTTGAGTTTTCTTTCTCTTCGAGACAACAATCGTAAAGGTGCATGCTTGTTTAAAGTGTCATTAAAAGTGTCGATGAAATGATTAAATTTGCTATGAACTGAATCATTCCTTTCTGTGTATTGGTTGGTCAAGCTATTTTCCAGATCACAAACGAATTCATCAGCAACAAAGTTTTTCATGTTCCTTACTTTTTGTGTATATTTTTCTTGTTTTGGTTTTACAGAGTTTATCACAACTACAATAGGAAAGTGGTCAGAAACATCGTGAATAAGAACATGGCATTGAATTTTATTTGATTGGTCGTTGCTTTTAATTGTTTTATACTGAATCCTTAATCGTTGATCCGAAACCATTTAACTGATTTATTTCCAATCAATTGTAACGACTATTGGCGTATTATATTATATTTAATTGTTGTATTTTATTAATCGTCGCAGGGTCACTCTGCTAGCTGAAGTAAAGTTTACGAACTGATGTCACAATTGTACATTCATTCAATTGCTCTTAAAGCTTTATCATTTTCCTCTTATTCCTCCCACCAATTCGTAATTGAAATTTTTTTTTTTAGTTTATTTATCTGTCACTAACATTTTTACATTCTAATATTATCCTGTAACGTTAAATCAACGTAAATTGCTTTTTATCAGCCAAATCTTTAGTAAATCGTTGGTTTTTAAATTCATTTCATCACAATCTGCTACCAGTTCTTATATCGTCACTTTTAAATCTCTAAATTTAGAAACGTCGCCGTAAACTTTAAATCTTTGTAATAACCATCTTTTTATAATTATTTCATTTGAATTATGTCTCGCTTTTCAAGTAGTGCAGGTTTGAAGACTTCTAGAGATAACCTGGCCGGTGTTGGTTTCTCCCTTCCATCTTCTCAGTCCACTAGCTTAGGCTGGCCGACGAGGAAGCAGGTTCCTGTGAGTGGTCACTCATTCAACCCAGATGGTGAAGCCTCCCCGGTAGACTCACTGCTTTTTGCGAACTCGTCACTTCGTCACGGTTCTTCTTCTCTCGTTTGACTTGTAGTAGCTTAGATTGGCAATGCCTCCTCGTGCAGCCAAGATACGGTAGTTGGGTCCAGTTGTCGAATACCAGTGATTCCACTTGGGGGTCGTAAGATGGAACATTCGTGGACTATGTGTTGCATTGTTTGTTCTACCGCTCCGCAGACACATATCGGCGAATTATGCAACCCCCACCTAAACAGATTAGCTCCAGTACAGCCAACGTCACATCTGATCCTGTTCAATGTGACCCATGCCTTTCTTGAGAGGTCTGCTCCAGGAGGGATGGAGAGTGCTGGCATAACTGAAAACTGGGGAAGGATATGTGGCAGCTCGTTCCATTCTTGGGCCCATGTTTCCATGCAGCTGAAGTTCTTATCCACAAGTTGTGTAGCATATCGATGGAATGGGCGCCTTGATGATAGGCGTTGAGGTCTGACTGGTCCATTTGTTTGGGAGTGACTGTGGAGAAGGTGTTGAGGATCGAGTCTCGCATGTAGAGCCAGTTTGTGAGAGGCTTCTTCCCTACGGACATGAGCAGGAGCAATACCAGCCAAAGTTGGCAGATAAGCAGTAGGTGTGGGGCGGAGACAGCCAGTGATGATGCGCAAGGTGTCGTTGATGCATACATCCATCTTTTTTGTGTGTCTGCTGCGGTTCCACACAGCTGAGGCATATTCGGCTGAGCTGTAGACCAAGGCTAGTGCACTTGTACGCAAGGTTGATGCTCGGGCTCCCCATCCTGTTCCTGCTAGGCTTCTCAAGAGGTTATTTCGCGAGGTAACCTTGGCACGGAGTGACTCGATGTGGGGTCTGTAGGTCAACTGCCGGTCAAGTTTTACTCCAAGGTAAGTTGGGTTTGCAGTGTATGGTAAAGGATTTCCTTTTAGCGAGACAGACAGTTGACGCTGAGATTCCCGATTATTTAGATGGAAAGCAGAGATTGTTGTTTTCGACGCATTCAGTTTGAGCCTCCACTTGTCCAGATAGTCAGCCACCAGTTTCAGGTCAGTTTCAAGTTTTCTTTCCACCTCATGCCAGTTCCTGTGAGCATATAGAAGAGCTAGATCATCCGCATAGCCATACTGTTGCGATGTAGTGCATGGGAGGTCACTTATATAGATATTAAATAGGAGTGGCGATAGTGTTGACCCTTGGGGGACGCCATTTTTCAGGCGGCGGGGTCTGCTGGGTTTTCCCTCATTGGTATGCAGTATGAAGGTACGGTTCGAGTTGGTCTCTACCAGAAACTTAACCATGTGTCGGTCAGGAATGAGTTGTAATAGTTTCATAGTAAGACCACGGTGCCACACAGTGTCATAGGCTGCTGTAAGATCCACTAGGACAACACCCACCTTCTCACGGGCTTCAAAACCACTTTCGATGTCGTCAGTAAGCTTGACAATCTGGTCAGTTGTGCATCGGCCGCGTCGGAATCCAGCTTGTTCTTCTGGCAGTTTTGGGTCAACGATTGGCTCGAGTCTGCTCAGTAAAAGACGCTCAAGTAACTTGTATGGCACACAGAGCAGGGAAATGGGCCTGTAACTTTTAGGGTTATCAGCTGGCTTGTTGGGCTTTTTAATGGCTATGATGTTAGCTTTCCTCCAGATCTTTGGGAGGAGCAACTTCTTTAGGCAGAATGACATGAACTGTCGCAGCCACTCTCTTGCGAGTGGTCCAATATGTTTAATTAACTCTGGTGGGATTTTGTCTGGGCCTTGTGATTTGCCAGTATTTAGGTGTTTGATGGCTGCGTCTAACTCAGAGATGTTAAAAGAGGTAGATAGGAAACAGCTTGAACTGGGTACCTTCCATAGTTGGTTGATTTCATTTTTCACTGCTCTGGCATGCGCTTTATCAGCTCCTTGATATTGGCCATTTGCGAGAAGTTGTTTCGCTATGGAGTTGGCCGTTATAGGGCATGGCTTTGGTTTCGTGGTCCTGCCTGTGAGGCGGTTGAGCGTTGACCAGGCTTTCCGACTTGAGTGGGTGAAGTCTATTCCAGCGACGGATTCCTCCCATCTATTTCTTTTTTTCCTGTTGATGCAGTCTGTTAAGTCAGTAGCGGCTACCGCAGCTGTCAAGCCAGGTTCGGATGACATAAAAATATCATATTTTTGCTGACATTCGTTATCCCAGGTTGGGATAAAATTTCTCCTGCAGCTCCTTGGGATGGATAGCTTGGCTGCCTTGATGAGGTGTTGACAGAATTTTTTGTATGCTGCGTCCACTCCTACGGTGTTTGCTTCAGGAATCTGGTTACATTGCTGCTCTACAAGGTCGGTGTACTTTCGTCACGGTGACGAGTGTCCGATCCGCAATTCCGCACCACATCGTGGCTACCCCACCCATTTCGAGTCACCCTTCCCGAGGTCGAATAGACTGCAGTCCGTCTGCCCTATTTGCCTCACCCTCCCCAATCTATTCCCCCTTCTCTGTCCTTTCTCCACTTGCAGGAGGGCATCTCAACCTTACCGAGATGTGCAGGCGTATCAGGACCATATGCGAGCATTTCATGGTTCGCGCGCCGAGTTCCTGATCACCTGCAGCAGGTGCTGCCGTGTTCTCCCTCGAGCTTACAAGCTGGATGGGGCCCAAGAGCATTAGCGATCCTGCCCCGAGGGCCTTCAATTGCCAACCTGCCTTCCCTGGCTGAGCAATGACCCGACACCCCCGGAGAGCCAAACCAGACCCCCTATGATGACCAAGCCTGGGCTTTCCTACGCCTCTGTTGTCAGGCGTGGAAGGCGCCGGCCCTCGACTGCAGGCGCATCGGTCGAGGGGTCATCCCCTCTTCCCCCTTCTTCTGTCATCCGTTCTCAAGTCTTCTGGCGCCAAGGCCTAGACAGCACTCCCACTTTGCCCCCCCACCTGACTTTATGCCTGAACTTTTCCGTACTGTTCTATCTCATCCAGGCAAGACTTCGCTCAGCCCTGCTGACACTGACAGCTTGCCTGACCTAGATGTGTTGTTTCTTCCTCATCTGTCTTCGGCCGGACCTGGGTCGGAAAGTGGGGACTCTTCCGACTCGTCTGACTCGTCGAACAGTGAATCTTTTTCCTCTTCCTCCAATTCTTTGCCCGATAGCCCGACCACGGACTGTTACGGCCCTACTGTTAGCGCGAACCATTTTCTACATGTACCTCTGCGCAAGCCGACCTCCACCGGAGCCGTGGCAGTGGACTCGCTCGGTTTATCCAAGCCGGCTTCGCGCCCTTCTTCTTCTCTGCCTCTGACGGCTACCACCGGAGCTGAAGCTGGGGACCCCATCAGCTCCTCCAAGCCGCCCATGCAAACCTTTTCTCCTAATTCTCTTCAGCGCTATTCATCTCACTCCTCCTTACCCTTTAATCCTGCTCCCATCTGTCCTATACAACCTTGTACCTCGACGCTGTCTGCTGAAGCCCAACCTTTTATCCCACCTACCCAAACCACCCACTCTAAATTCCTGCCAACTATCTCTTCCCAAACCTTGACTCAACCCCGAAGTGACACCATGACATGCAACCAAGCCACGATTGACTCCGGACTCCCACAGACTACCCCAGGGATGTCCATCTCACCCAACATTCAACGATCCATCCAAGACCCTGTTGAACCAGTCAGGGAAAGTAAGACGAAAAGCTCCAGGCGGGCTCTTTGCAGTTTAGTGAACCTTACTTTAGCGGGTGGCATAAATTTCGACCGGTTCTGCATTGAATTGGAAGAGTGGACCGCTGGCACTTCGCCGCCCAAGAGGACACGTCCTCGCAAACCACGCTTCAATCGTGGCGCCCGGGCTCGCGCGGCTCGCCGTCGTTCGAACGGGGGTTCTCCTCGGTCGGACGGCGGGGGTTCGCGCGGGAACGAAGCCCGATATTGTAGGGGCGTGGGGTTGCGAGCCGCCTTCTCACGGGACGCGAAGGGAACAGTCCGCCGGATCGTTGAAGGAAAAAACAGTGACCGTCGTTGCGAAATCCCACCTCAAGAAATTGAGGAGAGATTTCGACGCGGCATGACCGCTCCTGAAGCTGGGAGTTGCTCGCAGATGCCCGAGTGGATGAACTCCCACCGTTACGAGCATGATAGTGTGAACCTCTTCCCCGTCGATGACGGTGAAGGTCCCATTACGGCCCGGGAGGTGGAGGCGGTCCTCCAGTCGCTTGATGTCGGTTCCGCCCCCGGTTCTGACGGATTGTCCTACGGTTTCTGGAAGACCCTGGATCCAAGAGGGGGACTCTTGGCCAGCCTTTTCGAGACCTGCCGGATCAACCGTCGTGTACCGGACCAGTGGAGAACCAGCAGGATCACACTCATATGTAAAGACCCTGAGGATGACCTGCACGACGTCAGCAACTGGCGGCCCATCTCCATCTGCCGAAACATTTATAAAATCTACGCCGCCGTATTGGCCCGGCGCCTGCAGCGATGGGCGGTGGAGGGGAATGTTATCAGCCGAGAGCAAAAGGGATTCATGCCCACAGAGGGCGTCTATGAGCATGTGTTCATGCTCGACACCATCCTCTCGGATGCACAGTCACGCAAAAGGCCTGTGTCAGTTGCGTTTCTGGACATTCGAAACGCCTTTGGCAGTACGGCACGAATGCATAGCCGAGGTCCTGCGTCATTTCGACGCCCCCACAGACCTTATTGAGTGCATCTCCGACATATACGTCGACAACACCTGCACCGTCCGCTGCGGCAATGGTGAAACCGACCGTATCCCTGTGGGGCGGGGAGTCCGTCAGGGCTGCCCGTTGTCTGGGCTGCTATTCAATTTGGTCATCGAGGTGCTCCTCAGGGGCGTCCGTGACAAAACGGATTGCGGCTACAACCTTCCTGCCAAAGAAGACGACATCAAAGTGCGTTGTATGGCTTATGCGGACGACATCTGTCTCGTTTCTTCCGATCGCGAGCAGATAATCTCTCTTCTATTTGCTACTGAACCCTTCTCTTCCTGGTCCGGGCTACGGTTCAACCCACGCAAGTGTGGCACCCTTTCCTATGGGAAAGTGTCGGCGTCCCGTCTGCGGGTTGACCCGAAACCTTTCTCCCTTGCCGGGGAGAAAATTCGAGTCATCCCCAAAGGCGAGACGTATAAATACCTCGGCGCTCGAACCGGTTACGCCTCGGACGCATCCCTAACCCAACCCTTCATCTCCACTCTGGAGAAGCACATTTCCTTATTGATGAAATCCTTTCTTACCCCAAGCCAGAAACTTCTGGCACTCACTTCCATCATTCTCCCGTCCGCGTCATACCATCTGCGAGTGCGGCGCTTTAGACAGTATGAGCTTCTGAAGCTTGACCGACTGGTTTTGCGGTGTTTGAAGGTGGCGTGGCGTCTTCCCAAGTGGGCCTGCAGCGCGTTCTTTTACTATAAGCCTGCATTGGGAGGTTTGGGCATCACGAACTTGTGTCGCGAAAGTGACACGCTTTCGCTAGCTCATGCTTTCAAGATGCTGACGTCACCTGACAGCATTGTCTCTGCCGTCGCTCTCGGGCAGCTTAGGCGTCATGCCTGTCTGAGGTTCGGCACTCCAGATCCCACGACTGACCACCTGGCCAGTTATCTGAATAGTGACCCCCCTCCTGACGGCGCCCGTCCTAGACCGTGCCCTACAGGCGAGAGCCTGTGGGGCCGTGTCCCGGCGGCCACCCGTCGCCTGAACGTACGTTGGTCCGCCCGCCCGGATGGCGGCCTTGAGTTGGCCGCGGGGAGCTCCACAATCACCCCTCCTATAAGGAAAAAAGTGGTGCCGACCCTCCATCAACACAATGACTTGTGGTGGAGGAGACAGTGGGAATCCAAACCTGACCAAGGCAAGACGGTCAGTGCCCACTGCCTGTCCGGATTTTCAAATTCCTGGACCCGGTGCCCGGAGCTCCTGGATCACGCGGACCGAGTATTTGCGTACAAAGCTAGATTGAATCTAATGCCACTTGAATCAAAACCAAGCCATGGCCGCCGTTACCTACCTTCCATGTGTCGTGCGTGTGGGAAAGCGGAAGAGACTCTCCCCCACATATTGAATCACTGCCCTACCGTGATGACTGTCATCACGGAACGACACAATTCGGTATTAAGGGAGATCGTGGGGCACGTGCCTGCCGAATGGCAACCCGGGCTTTCCATAGATAGTACGGTTCCACAGCACGTGGAAGCGGGCGGTGCCGATCTGCGTCCTGACATCGTCCTGCAACGCCCTGACGGTGTCACGGTCGTATGTGACGTCACATGTCCGTTCGACAACGGCGCGGATTCTCTTCGAAAAGCCGCCGACAGGAAACACGACAAGTACGGCGAGTTATGTGTCAACATAAAGGAAGACAGGAAGCGCCCTTGCAGGGACGTCCTGTCACTTCCGTTCGTCGTAGGCTCCCTCGGGAGCTATGCCCCGATGAGCTCTCGAGCTCTGACGGCCTTGGGCGTTCCTACTCGTGGGGTAGCAGAGGTGGCTAGAAAAGTGGCTTCCCTCTCAATCAAAGGATCCTTCCGCGTCTGGAAAGCTTGGAACGCCAGGCTCACTTGTGGAGGGGCTACGTCATAGAAAAGACGACATCAGCGATCAGAAACTTATTCCCCAATAACGTTGCTGTAAGTATCCGGGCGCGCAAGACAGCAAACCGTTTAGACGTTATAACCTTATAACAATATTGGCTTAAAATTGATCACCTTATGTCATCACCTTATTTCTATAAACCTGCGCCATTTCTTTTATATGATACTCCAGTCTCTTCAAAAACAACCATTCTAAAGTAAAAAGGAAGGAAATAAAATACCTCATGTACATTGTGACTTGAGACTGGTTTAATAGCAATTAAGCAATTTCAATCCTCACTAGATTCTCTATGTACTAATCAATCAATTGTTTCGAACTGTCATACGCTGCTTTCGCCTTGTAACGCTGTTCTTGCCCGCTCGGATCAACATCGCTCCGCTTTCAATGCATTGATCAACACGATCCCCTGATCAACTCGATGCAGCCTCAAAACTTCTACCCCAATTTTCTATTTTTACCGGTAATGCAGCCTATCAGTGCCTCTGGTTTCGATCGCTAGCCTCCCCGACCCAGCTGGGCGAACCTGCCTCAACGTCTGGCCAGTGCACATCCGTGCTCGCCGAATGAAAGCTTACTCTTCTCCAGTGAGTATTAATTACACCCCCACCTATATATATATATATTTTTTTTTTTTTGATTACAGTATATTGATTCATCGAGCCTCTGCTCCACATTTTTATTGAATATTCGTCTGCCACGAGAGCCAAATTATCCTTAAATGGTTCGACTCTCTTCCTCGTGGGAGACCCCAATTTTATCCGCTCTGCCTACTGGCAGACCGGGTATAAGAGTCAAAGTACCTGCGCGAGGACGCGTGAAGGAGACGTGGGCGCTGCCCGGCGGTCAATTACTGCCGGTTCCAGCGTCCACACACGACGGGTCGCCCGGTTCGTCGCAGGGCTTCTTTCTGGGCTATGCAGAAAGAGCCTGTCTCCCTGGCCCGCTCCGCCATTCTAAATTTGCAGACGGGCCATATAGTTTTCGATCCACACTCTCCCTCCACAGGTACCTCGACTCCCCAGCCTGGCCCTCGCGACCTAAGCTGGTGGACTTAACCCTCCGGGTGCATCGTCACCCCATAAATCACGCCGCTCCCCGCCGCCGCGGGGTGTGGCAGGCCGGTTTCTGAAAGTCTTCGACCTGGCTAGTGGCTATGTTTGTTTGTGCTCTCTCGCCGTGTCAATTATTTGTACCCGTGCGCTGTTGATGCAAATAAAACAGTTTAACACATTAGTGGTGCGATACTGACGAGCCCAGCCTCATGGGCGAAACACGGTGTCTATCGCTGTCAATTCTTGCTACAAATCGGCTGCCGAGAAACATATCGTTGATTGGAAAGTCTGAATGGCTTGCGTGGAAGCTACACCGTTATGGTTAGCGAATCGCAGCTGCTCGCTGTACTAGCGAGTGCTCAGCCTTGTGCTCATAGCCGGGAAGAACGCCCCTCTCTTCACATGTTTCTCTGTAATGTTAAACATCACTGTAATTTAACATACCGTACTGCTTTTTGCTGTATACTTAGCCCACTAATACAACAAAGTCATGTAGAATGATTTTGCTATTGTTGTTGTTTAAACCGCCTAACTCTTGCTTTTTGTTTCAGAACGTGAAACTGTTCGAATGTAATAATGATTTAGGGAATTTTGATGTAATCTAGGAATTTTTAGACGTAGCTTTGAGGACTTCCAGGTTTTCATTTATGAGAGCACTGCCCAAATGAATGATCATCATGAAACTCAGGTAAGGTTTGTTTCAGTTGACTCAGATGTATTCTTCAGGGTAAACTATTTAATACTTTTTACGGCAATTACGCGACCTGTTTATTGGTTTTGAAGTGACATTTTTAGAAGTAGCTTATTCGATTTTTTCAAAAAGTGGTATCTTCACTTTCAAGTGGCATAAAAATGACTATTATGTCAACGAGAAGTGCTTTTATCAGGATTCGAGTGTTGCTACTATCACCGCATTATGTATATACCACGAGTTTTTTGCAGATTGTTTTATGAAGTAGATTGCGCAGCATCGGATGCAACCTAATTCGTACCATGAACAGTTCGTACTGTCAGTTCGTACCTTGAAAAGATCGAGAAAAAAAATTAAAAAAGCCGAAGTCACTGATCACAGTTTCTGCAAACATTTCAAATTTTTTTCCGCAAACAAACAAAAACTCTTTGGATCATTTAAAGAAATTTTTAAAAGTTTGCGGAAACTCTGATCAACCCTAACCCCAAACCCTTTTAAAATGTTTGCGGAAACTCCAATCAAGCCTAACCCTTTTAAAACGGTACCTCTAAATACCCACTGTCAGGCATTGTCGGGTATTGTCAAGCATAGTCGACTTTTTGGGGGGTTGTGGAGAATTTTCAGGGGTTGTCGAGCATTTTCAAGGGTTGTCAGGTATTGTGGAGTAGGCTAACTACTTTCAGGCATTGTTGGAAATTTCTAGGCATTTCTAGGAAACGTCTAGGATTTCCAGGCATTGTCGATCATTATCAGTGGTTGACGGGTTTGTTAGGCATTATAGCATTTTCAGGCTTTGTCAGGCATTGTAGAGTAGCTACTTTCAGGCATTGTCGGTAATTTCAAGGCATTGTCTAGGATTTGTCTAATGCCCGACAATGCCTACAATGCCTGACAATGGGTATTTAGAGGTACCCCTTTTAAAATGTTTGCGGAAACTGCGAGTGCGATCAGCGACTTCGGCAAACTCTTAGGATCATTACCAGAAATTTTTAAATGTTTGCGGAAACTGCGGAAAAAATGGAAACTGCGATCAGCAACTTCGGCTTTGTTCTATTTTTTTCACTCGTTTTTTTCAGTTTGTTAAAACTTTAAAATGTTTGCATTGCCGGAAATTTTAAAATGTTTGCGGAAAAACGGAAACTGCGATCAGCAATGTTCTATTTTTTTCTCTCGATTTTTTCAGTTTGTTTGTTTGCGAATACCGATGCCTAGCTAATCGATACCCTAATCCTTTTAAAATGTTTGCGGAAACTACGATTAGGGACTACAGCTTTTTCAATTTTTTCTCTTGATCTTTTCAAGGTAACTGACGGTACGAATTGTTCATGGTACGAATTATGTTGCACCCCGCAGCATCCACTAGGTTCTGCTGAATGGAGAGTTGTCCTTTCGATGTGTTGCTCAAGAACACATCCCGAGAGTCGAATCAGCGCCGCTTGGTCTTAGTCGGGTGCTTAACCACTGAGCAAATAGGGCGGACAGATTTTTGTGGTCATGCCACCTTTTCATTGACATACTGGGGTATTGTAAAAGTGTTCACTTATCTTCAAACAATTCTGACAGAGCAACGTCAAATGAACAAACGGCTCTGTGAAATCGAAATTATGCTGAGAGAGAAGGGAGGGATTATCCCAGATAAATTCCTAGAATTGGCTCCGATTCCTGAGGATGTTCCTCTTCCTGCTACAACCATAGCGGAATTAAAAACCGTAAACAGCATGCTGGAGAATGAGGAGACCTATCAGATTGTGGTTAGTGAACACGATATGTTCTTAGTTCTTACTGCGCATTACCTATCTAAAGTCACCCACACTTTTGGTAATACATGAGTTTTATGTGTGGGAGTTAGTTTTTCTATTTAGCCTAAAATGAGTTTAAACTTGAATGAATGAATTCTAAACCATTTAATATCTGCCTCAACAGGCTAATTGCACAATTCAACGCACATAACCACATGGTACACACCAATATACAAAAAAATTCATGCTATTGTACGCTGGTAGCCTGGTACGCACCGCGACTGTTTGATGGGACTGCTTTCTATGCTGTTTTAACGATCTCGGCTTATGCATTTCAACATCCATCTGTTCTATTGCAGTTCAAACAACTGTGTCGTATAGGAGGAAGAAGCCTATACGACACGGTTAATCGATTGATGCCTCAGGTGCTGTTAAACGAAGTCGCAAGTTACGTCTTGCGGACCGGGAAGGGGGAAAATAAATTAAGTAGAGAGAAAAAGTTTTCTTTTGATTCCATGCAAAACTTAAAGAACATGGTCGTAGGTAAGTAGTTTGTTTAAGTTTTGTATTCACCTTTTGTTGGTATGATATCGTCTCCAGAAAGAATACTTACTGTTCATGATTAATTTTCAATGAAATAACAACCTTGGATATAACATAAGTTTTGCAGCATCTGAAGTTTACCTTTTTCGTAATCTTTTTTGTCAATTTGCTGCTTTACTATCCCTGATTAATGCCTCAGTCTAGATCCAGTTGAAAAACACCTGCAGTTTACTCGTGTGCAATAAAAAAAATGAGATAAGAAAGTTGATCTGGCCGATTTCGCAGGGAAGGGTGGCCTTTCCTGCGAAAAGGTCCGGGAAGGCCGACCTTCCTGGGTTCGACAGCTATGCTTATGGTGATGTCCTCGCTTTTATTTTCATTACAGCTCTCCTGATGATCGTGCCACGCTCGTGAAACAGACTGTAGAGCAACGTTCTTTACCTTTTCTGACCCGTTACCCCACTTAACCATGCTGGGCATCTTAAATCTATGATTTGTTTATTAAATCCCACAACCTTGTCCATTTGCCCTGCAAGCAGTTCAAGGCGTTTATGTCAGAGAAAAAGTCGCACAAATAAGCAACCTTCGACAAGAACACGTTGTTCTGCATCTTCTCGTGAAGACTTTCAAACAGCAGCATAAAATTAATTCCATTCGTACTAATTTTATTAGTCTTTGTCAATCAATTAAATGGAATAGCCAAAGCCAAACCCAACAATGATTTAAGTTTGATTACAAATTGGTAGGCTAACAATTTGCACTGTCCTGCTCATTGCCCTCTGGAAGACCTCAAACTTCCCCAGATTGAGTAATTACCCACATGTTAAGAGCCGCTGGCCATTCCTGTAGATGATTGTGTAAAAATAAAAATCGATGTAACAACATTGTTTACAAAACTGCTTTACTTATATAGATGTTGTCCAGAGCAATACGAAATCATGCACTCTACAGAAAATTGACCACAAACTGGGCGACTGGTTTAAGACGTGGGAAGACCGCCATAGGGGCCGGCTTGAACGTTTTGCTACAAAAAGTACTGCGGATATGTTCATTTGTTCTCTCCGTCACTGATCTTCATTTTTGATGATATTACTTCATAAACAATTACTTGTATTATTGCATATTAGCAACGTTACACGTACTTTATAGTACCCAAAGGTTTGCTAGGCCAAGGAGAAGAGTTCATATAAAAATGTTTAGTTTTAATGCCTTGATATATAAATTATAGTATCTAATAAACTCGTTGTTATTTCAACTCCAACGTCAGTTATGATCATAATTAATAACTGCGATTATTAAGCTGTAAAGCTTTGCAAGCGGCTGCGATCACACCCTTAGAAATTGAACCTTGCTTCTCACTATACACCTATCAACACTATTACTGAACAAAAGCGTTATACAGATACAGTAGCAAGCAACTCCAGAACTGCAACAACGCAATTCTGAAAGCTCTGGTAACAAGACAAAGCAAATTATACTTCTCAGAGTTATGCCGTCAGAAACACTATAAATATGCAGGAGCATTCCATATTTACGCTACTCGCTTCAGTTAAGCTCAAACAAGACAAACTGTTACTATTCTCTCAATAAGGGCAATAAAAGCATTTTTATTTACTAAACCAGCGATTAGTTTATTACTGAAGCAGAACTTCAAGAAATATGCACACATTTTAAGACTTGACTTCGACTATCAAACGATAACAATAATAATTTGCACTGGTTAGAGAAGGCAAACGGCATTAACACGATTAAAGAATGTGCATTAATGTTAGAGGTTAATAGAACATAACGGTATAACCATTCCCCACCCCATCATATACGAATTACAGAATTATAACATACTGAGTAATGTTAGGATGTATTAAATACATGCTTGTTATTGTAAAATAACCGGGTGTTGCATACACATATCCATGAGATATGTAGCAATTAGAGTCTGTTCTTTCACGGTGCTGTAAACACGATCTAATTTGCACTGTACAATATATTTTCTTTACATATGTTGCATATTGTTTTATAGGTACTTGCGCTTGAGGCCGCCACAGATCACGTTGGTACATCCAGGCGCAGTCTTCTGATGAGGCATGAAGTACCTCAGTCCACTGTGTTTTTAGACTTTTATGCATGTCTTGTCGTAGCTGTGAATTGTGCATGGGTGGTGCATTTTACCATTCGAATAAATGTATTTTTCAACAACTTTACGTTTGTTTACATCATTGACTTAATTTGCTCAGTATAAGAAGATGGTCATCGTATTGGCATATGGATCATCAGGACAGTGTCAACTTGAAATTGCAGGTTAAGTTTAACCAACGTTGCTCAACTACAACGATTAGTGCAAAATATGTATGGCCAACTGCGACGAAAGGTGCAAAGTGCGTTTGGCCAGCGTAGGTACCAATGATTAACTACGTTGGGTGTAGAGTTGGGATTACGTTGGCCCAAAGATTTTAAAATAAGTCGGCTCAACTGCGACGAAAGGTGCAAAATACGTTGGGCCATCGTATGCTACCAACGATGAACTACGTTGGGTGTAGAGTTGGGATAACTTTGGCCCAAAGATTTAAAAATAAGTCGGCCCAACTGCGACGAATGGTGCAAAGTACGTTGGGCCATCGTATGGTACCAACGATTAACTACGTTGGGTGTAGAGTTGGGATAACGTTGGCCCAAAGATTTTAAAATAAGTTGGCCCAACTGCGACAAATGGTGCAAAATACGTTGGGCCATCGTAGGGTACCAACGATTAACTACGTTGGGTGTAGAGTTGGGATAACGTTGGCCCAAAGATTTTAAAACAAGTTGTCCCAACTGCGACCAATGGTGCAAGATACGTTGGATCAACTTCGACCACAACGTAGTGCCAACGGAGGAGCATTATTTTACCAACTGTCACACTACGTTGGGCCGAAGTACAATGTTTGCTGGGGTTATATCAACGCTGTAAAAAGGGCAAAGGCATGACTATGAAAGCTAGTAGGCTAAAGTACATGGTGAGGAGACATCAAAAAACAGCAACAATCTTTTCGCCATTATGATGCTGTGCTCTGTACCGTGACGAGAGACCATTCTGACGAGTTAGTCTAGCGAATGTACGCATTGACGTCACTGGGAAAGCAACTCTAACCATAACACATCTGATTGGCTAAGCAGCTGGTGACGTTTTGCTAAACGAGTGAGGATTGGATAAAACGAAGGCGTTTTTTGACATTTTTGAACCTGGAGAAAGCAACTTTGATAGTTGCTTCCCTGGAGCCTCACTGGTTGTTTCTGACAGGAGCGTTTGCGTTAATTGGCATTTATAGGCAAGACATGCGGTTTGGTGAGGACTTAGACTACTCACAAGCGATACGAATAATTCTAGTCACGAATACAGTAATTTTCAAGTTAAAATAGACGTGATAAAAATAATAATAAGTTAAACCTAGAAATCAGTCATTATATTTTGCATAGTTTTCGGTCAGGTAAGCACTGCTTTCCTTGCATTCCCTCACCGATCGTCACTGGTGTTAACTCGCAATAAACCAATACAAAGAATATTGACGCCGTTCTCTGTTCATCCCCGCCACTACCGTGCTCGGGATGTTGCACTACTGCAGCTGTACATGTTTGACCTTACTTTAAAATAGTGCGCTACAGTGGGATAGCTTACATGTTCAAACGTGAAAAAATTGAAGACAATACCCCTTTGTATGAATATCGTTTCGGTGATGACGATAAGCCAAATGTACATTCATTGCACTATAATTTAATCGAAGACTGTATAATTGTATATTCTCAACAGAGCTTTTATTATATGTACATGTGTTTTCTAAATATACAATCCTGTTTCAACTCCCAGCTCAATTGTCCTGTAGAATTTTTGGTCAACCTAGAAAAAATTCTTATAAAGACGTAGCCTGTTACAGCCTATACCGTTGGAAAGATAATTTTATCAGCTTTTCAATGATGGGTTTTGTCATTTTTTTTACCTTGGGGAAAAAGTTACAACCAAAAACGTGCCAAGGGGTAAAACACTAATTTTCCCAACACTATAATACAATTATAAGCTAAAATACGATACCTTCGTAACAGAATACAACACCATAAATTGGGATGTTACTATCAGCAAAGCAAACTAACAATCGGAAACTAAAAACATAAAACATAACCTAATTAGGAGGTATTTATCATACGTTTAGGAGGTACAGCAACTTAAACACATGTCATTTTGTTGAAAAATTATCTGAGCTCAGAATTAATGACATCATGAATAAAACCAACACTGATGTAGCTTACAACATGCTTTTCAACAATTACATTGAAGTATTTAAAAACAGTTTTCCAGTAAAATCTGTAAGAAATGTAACTACAAAATGCTTGTATGATCATGAACTCAGTGATCTTCACAGAAAGAAGGAACTGGCATATAAAAAATATCTTAGAAAATCTTCTGAAAAAAACAAATCTAATTACAATGCTCTATGAAACTTCTACACCAGGTCACTCAACCTCAAAAAACAAAACTATTTTAAAATTTGACTGTTAAAGCACAAAAATAACCTGACAAAAACCTGGAACATTTTAAATCAATTATTAGGTAAAACCAGATGCAATGAACAGTCCCATCTTGTTAGAGGTGACGAAGTACTTATACAGAATAATGATAAGGCTAACTACTTCAATGAATATTTTTCTTCAATAGCATCAAATCTGGCGGATAAAATTCCTAATACAAGTACCAAATTTTCAGATTATCTTTCAAATCCTATCAGTCAATCCATTTTTTCGCCCCACTTCTGCTGATGAAGTCAAATAAATTCTTTCTTCTTTTGAATCCAAACTTAGTTGTGAAATAGATGAAATACATACAAAGATATTAAAGGTTCCACGACAAAACAATCATAGCATTGACACACATATTCAATTTATCCTTAACTAATGGCGAATTTATAACCGCATTTAAAACATCTAAAACAATACCCATATTTAAAAAAAGCAAAACTGAAGACTGTAGTAATTACCGCCCCATCAGTCTTTTATCTTTCTTTTCTAAAATACTTGAAAAAATAATGTACAACAGAGTGTATAATTTTCTTGAAAACCATAACTTTTTTTACCCCCATCAATTTGGGTTCAGAGAAAATCATTCAACTAACCTCGCTGTTTTGCATCTTGTTAGTAAAATTTCAAATGCATTTGAAAAAAAGAAGCCACGCTTGGTATATTTTTAGACCTGTCCAAAGCATTTGACACTATTGATCACCAAATTTTGTTAAACAAGCTTTACTATTACGGTATCAGGGGTGCAGCCCATGACTGGTTCAGCAGTTACCTACTAAACCAATTTCAAGTAGTAGAAATAACTCAATCAATGTCTACTAAACGCAAAGTTTGTTTCGGAGTCCCGCAGGGTTCAATACTAGGACCTTTACTGTATTTGATATATATAAATGATTTCTGTAACACCTTACAACACTCTGAATCTGTAATGTTTGCTGATGACTCCAATTTGTTTTTATGTGGTAACAATGTTAGCGAGCTTTATAGACTTGCCAATATGGAAATGTTAAAGGTACCGTAACCAACTGGCTGGCAGCAAATAGGCTGTCGTTAAATGTAAATAAAACTAAGCATATTTTATTTAGCAATGATGATGATGGCGTATGAGCGATCTTTCCAGGCTAGATTGGATGGCAGGAAATCTTCAGCCACTCAGCAGTCTCGTCGTCCAGGACCCTCAGACCATGCGCACCATGTGGAGGCCGGTGGGTTAGGCAGTGGTGGATGACATGGTCTGCGGTCTGTTCCGTGGCACCACACTCGCATTTTGATGAAGGATCCAGGCCCCACTTGTGCATGTCCGAACGAAAGCGGCCGACGCCAGTTCGGAGGCGGTTAAGCCTGACCCACGCAAGCCTTGCGAGGGACATCCCTGGTGGACACTGGACAGGGATCGGCGTCCGGTATGAAGTCACGGAGCGTGGAGGTGTGATTTTACCACTCCATGTTCCACATGTGGTTGGTCTAGTGTGCCGCACTTAAACCAAGTTCTTCTGCGTTCTTAAGAAGTTGTTGTGCGGCAGGCACAAAGGGGCGTCTTGATTTCAGCCGCTGCTTTATAGGTGGTGGACTCTTGAATGTTGCATGGAGAAGATGGTCGTGGTCCAAAGCGCGGCGAGCTAGAGAAATCGTGGCTCCTTTACGGCGTAGCTCAGCGGGTTGGATGCCTGCTCGGAAGGGTAGGCAGTCCGTTGGAGTGGGACGCAGGCATCCAGTCACAGTACGCAGTGCGTCGTTGATGGCGGTATCAATCTGGTGGGTGTGAGAACTACGACACCAAACCGGCGCGCAGTACTCAGCGGTAGAATGAACAAGGGCTAGGGTAGCTGTACGAAGAGTTTTGGCACCAGCTCCCCAGCCGGAACCCGCCAATCGCCTCAAAAGTGCGACGCGTGTAGATAGGTTTTTTGGGCAGTGACTTCAAGTGCCGGCGGTACGTGAGTGACCTGTCCAGGGTTATGCCGAGGTATGTAGGTTCGGCACAGTAGGGCAGGCGTTCCCCATCAATCTTGATGTTTATCTCACGCTGTGCCTCCCGGTTGTTAAGGTGGAAGGCCGCCGACACTGTCTTTGAATTGCTGAGCTGTAGCTTCCATTTCTGGAGGTATGCTGATAGTGTTTGCATGTCTTGGCTGAGGTTCCTCTCCACTGACTGCCAGTTTCCTGCCGAGTGCAGGAGTGCCAGGTCGTCTGCGTAAGCATATTTCCTGGAGATGGTGGGGGGCAAGTCGTAGGTGTATATATTGAACAGGAGAGGAGCCAAGACTGAGCCCTGTGGGACGCCGTTTTTAAGACGGCGTAGTCTGCTTCGACGACCGCTACCGGTTGTGAGGGTAAAACTGCGGTTTTGCACAAGTTCCATCATCATATGGACCATGTGTCTGTCAGGGAGCAGATGGAGTAACTTGCAGGTAAGGCCGCTATGCCATACGGTATCATAGGCAGCCGTGAGATCAACAAACACGGCGCCAGCCTTCTTCTTAGCCAAGAAGCTGTCCTCATTGTCTTGGGTCATAAGTGTGGCCTGATCTACGGTTGATCGTCCGTGTCGGAAACCAGCTTGTTCACGGGGGAGCTGCGGATCTATTATTGGTTCGACACGGGCGTAGATGAGTCTCTCGAGGATCTTGAAGGGGATGCAGAGCAGTGAGATTGGACGGTAACTCTTCGGGTCCCCTGGGGGCTTCTTCGGCTTAGGAACTGCAACCACAAGGGCTCTTCTCCAGATTCTGGGAATTTTCAGGTGGCGCAAACAGCAGGAAAGGAAGTCTTTTAACCAGGACTTTAAGGAGGCAGAAACATGGAGTATCAACTCCGGGTATAGGTAGTCAAGGCCCGGGGCTTTACCTGGCTTTATGTGCTGGAGGGCGGCGGAAAATTCTTCCGGGGTGAACTCACCCGAGATGTTGTCCCCGTCTGGGGTTGTTACCCTCCAGAGGTCCGTCATTTCTTGCAAGACGGATCTATCTGATTCACGGTCTCTCGATTTGTATTTCCCGTTCTCCACAAGTTGTGAGGCGATGGAATTTGCTGAAACGGGACATTGTTGACGAGAGGCACGTGATCTGCCAGTTAGGTTGTTCAGTGTACTCCATGCTATGCGGCTGGAGTGCGTGAAGTCGATTGATTCAACGGCTTCTGTCCAGCGCTCCTTCCTCTTTAAGTCCAGCCTTGCCAGCAGAGCTGTGGCTGAGCTGTTGTTGTCATTGCCCTGAGGGGGGTGGAGGAAGTCGGAGTGGAGGCTTTCGCACTCCTTATCCCAGCACGGTATGTAGGTCTTTCGTCGGCCGCGGGGGATGGATTGTTTTGCCGCTGATGTTATTGCATCACAAAAGACCTGGTAGGCTTCTTCCACGTTGTTGGTGTGAGGGGATGGGAGACACTGTGTGGCTTCATTGGTGAGGGGGCTATAGTACTCCCAGTTAGCCATTCTGAAGTTCCATCGCTTAACAGGCTTGCTCGGGACAGGCATTATGAGCGTTGGAGCCGTGATAATCGAGGGTCGATGTTGGGACCTGGGGAACTTCTCTAGCACACGTCTGTCCGGTTGGCACTTATCGGGGTCATCACTTGCGAACGCCAGATCGGGGTTTGTACCAGTGTTCCAGCGTCCGGAGAAGAAGCTCCCTGCACCCTTGGGATCGTGCAGTAAGGTGAGGTTATTATTGGCTGACCATGAGGCCAGGCTTTCTCCGTCGGTGTTGGTGGTGTTGTATCCCCAGTCAACGTGGTGGCAATTAAAATCGCCAGCATAGAGGCTGGGTTGGGGGAACACTGAGACGGCTGTTGGTGTTAAGTGTGAGGGTGGTGGTTTACAGACATTGATGATGTGATAGCCTGATATGTCTATGCATAACTACTCTATCTCCGATTGGGCACTGGACTGGTCTATTGGCGTCCAGCTCAGTTGCTCATGGACAAACGTGGCGAGGCCGTGTTTCCTGCTGATGGTTGCGCCTGCGAGTGTGAAGTTGGGTAATACCAACTTATCCACAGATGTGCAGTGGGTCTCCTGGAGTAGCAATAATAATAATACAAAGTATTTTAACTTCACCCATACATTATCTGTTTATAATCAACCCATTGAACGTCTTAACACTGTTAGTTTTCTAGGCATTTTACTGAATTAAAATTTGTCATGGAAATCTCATATGATTCACTTGCTACAAAAAGTGCGACAAAATTTCGGAATGATCTGCAAGATTAAACCTTACTTAAACAAATCAAGTTCATACTTGATTTCTTTCTAACATTCACTCATTGAAAGCAATCTAAGAAATTGCATTAGTTCTTGGAAGCATGGTCATGTTACCATTGTAAATAAACTGCAAAAAATTTGCAACAAATTCATAAAAATGATCACTAAGCATGAACCACAATACAATGTTGACAGTTTTTTCACAATTGATTACCTTTACACTATCGAAACTGGCAAATTCATGTTTAAAGTGAAACACAATCAACTGCCAAAAAACTTTAACTCACTATTTCAACTTAACAGCAACTTGCTTCACATATCAACCAGAAACAGCAATCGATTTTTTCTTCCCTGTTACTCCAAAAAGCTAATCCAACAATCCATCCAATTCAGTGGAGTTAAAGTCTGGAACAATATCCCCAAAAACATTACAGAAATCGAAACCTTTTCATTATTCTACAGAAAACTGAAAACCCATCTGCGAACTGAAATTCAAGCTGAGTAGCATGCGTCAACTTTTGTATATTTAATCTTTGAAGTACTACTGTTTGACACCAAGTATCTGCTTAGTTTATTACAGCAGTCACTGTCGTGCGTCTGGCACCACCACCTAAAATTATTCAATTTTAATAGACTGCTATTAGAATTAGATGCTAATATGTTACCAACGCCATACCCCTTTAATTAGCGAACTACGTAATAGTGTACTTGTTCAAAGAACCTTTTGACTCTCTGTTACTTTGTTGTGTAGATTTGTTTGTCAAGAGCACGGTACTACAACAATGAAGCTGCATCACTCTCCAGCAGTTTGGTTGGAAATTCATTTGAAAAACGCCAAGGAACTCCATCCCTCTCCGATACTGAAGTCACCCCCGTGTTATCAAGACCATTTTCATATCTTCTTCACTACATTTTTTGTTGATCATCACTATAATATCATGTTCAAATAATAATTAGTGTATATTCCTGAACCCATTAGTTATTGTAAACTGTTTTAAAACTGCACCACTGTCGTTGCTGCGAACAATTCACTTTATTTAAAAATGAAACACTGTACATAGTTTTTTGTATAATAAGCTCACCCTACGTTTAATTTTAGTACTCGTGTTTTTTTGATTTTTCTTTTTTTGTATTGGTTGTAAGGTTTAGTCGTCCCCGCATGGCTTCATCAACTGTCAGACTTCCAGTTGCTTTGGGTATGTGGAGCCAACTGGTTCTTTCAACTAATTCATCTATTTTAAATTGTTAGGTTTGGTGGCCGTGCTTAAATTTAATTTCATTGACATAGGCTATCCTTTAAATTTACATCGCATGCACGTTTTAAACTGCTTTGGTTTTGCCGCCGTTTCCTTTTGTTTGTTCCTATAAACTATTGGTAACTTTATCATTGCTGTTGTTTTCCGACAAAGAAAAATAAATTGAATTGAATATTTCTAAGAGCCATCACTAAACATAGGAGCCAACTAGTGGACTTTTGGAGGCATCGGGCCGTTTCAGATGAGTGATAGGGACTGGTTAAGGATGGGATGTTACGCCCTTGGCTATCTAGAATTTTTTTAAAGATGTTCTACGACCGTACTGAGCTAATGCGACTCACTGCTGCAATCAGTCGTCCTTATCACCGAGGACGGCTGAGAGGGAGGTTTGGAGAGAGAGTTTCGACTGGTTCTTCTTTCTTCTGACCGTAGTGGTAGGTTTGGAAAGAAGGGACAAGTTAAATGACAAAGGATTGTCATGTTTTTGTGTTATGTCTTTTGTTTTCGTCATGATCACCCACAAGGCTTGGATGGTGGACTGTTTTGTGTTCCATATGTATGTGTTGCCAATATCCAGACATATCTTCTTTTGGATGATGGTATTCTTGGCGACATTCATCGTGGTCAAAAGCATTGAGTTCTTCTATTGTCCGCCGGGGAATTGATTGTAAAGGTGCATGTCCTTTTGTCCTGATCATGTCCTGCAGAATTTGAATTTGTTATTCTACCGGATTGCCTTTGAGTTTGCAAAAAGACTTGAAGATGTCCGTATACATTTTGTTGGGTTGAGGGCATGCGGATTGCGGAACACTGTTGAAAAACAAAAGAGGATTGATTTGGCTCATTTTGTAATTCAAATTAAACATCGCCCATTCGTGCCAGATTTTGGTAGCGTCTTCTATTGATAACACTGGTCTACAAAAAAAGATTTTTTTCTGCTGTTCGGACTTTGAAAACTGATTTAAGGTAATACTATATGGTATTACTACGGTATTACTATATGGGGTACTGCAGGTAAAACACTAATCAAGGAAGTTGACGTAAGACACAATAATATTATTTGCGCAATCACTAGAAGTACAAAATTCAGTCACGTCACTAGCTTATACAAATCTTTGAATATTTTACAACGTGAAGATATTTACAAACTCGAAATTGCAAAATTTATGCATAAAGTTTCCAATAATAATCTACCGCCTGTATTGCAAGATCGTTTTATAAAACTTGATAATATTCACTCGCACAACACTCGACAACTAAATAAAATGAAGTATTTTCTTCCACAAATAAACAAATCCGTGGCACACAATCTTCTGACACATCGGGGTACTAAATTGTGGAGTGAATTGGATGAATGTATTAAAAGCAAACACCTTGCTTTGTTTAAAAAACTTTATAAAATTACCCTGTTAAGTTCTTATTAAATCGTTAAAATCGTTCAGTTAAATTATTTTATCTCATGTAACCTCGTATTTGTGTTCTTAAACGATATGATTCATTATATGCTCATGTTTTCCCAGCTGGTCTTGATTCAATATTCTACAAAACCTTATATATTCAATTCGATTTCGAAGCTACTGTTCCATCCATCATTATGTTTTATTGATACAGTTATAATGTCTGATGCTGCAATGTAAGATGACTGATGACAGGCAGCACCTTGACTTGTTAACCGCAAGGTTGTTCGGTGCTGCCAGACCTTTCTATTGCCATATTTTGAATTGTATGTAATTGTGTTTCTTTATATCGAGTCGTATTAGAAAGGCAAATAAACAATATCTCTCTCTCTCTCTCTCTTAAGGTAATTTTTGGGTGCTGAATCCGAATCTAAACTCAGATTGTTGCTATCACATCAGATTTTTGAGATATGATATACCAAAAATGCTTTATTTTGCCAAAAGTGGAAGATTTGGAGTTGTGTTTACTACAAGCATAATGCAGTGCTACAGCGAAAGGTTAGTGTTAGACAGGCCAAAACAGCCTAAATAAGGTTACTGGACAAGCATTGCCATAGACGTGTTTAAATCTTTGAGGTTTCATGCAAAACATTGACGGAGGAAGGAGAGCGGGCGGTCAGTTATACTTTTAGCCTCCTTTTTAGCTTGTTATTACTGCCTTGTTAATAATGTTGCTTAGAAAATAAATTGGTATCAAATTTATAGTTTGTGGGTGTATTTCAACTATTTATGCAAAACATGATCTGGATTTCGGGATATAGCACTATGTGTATGTGTGATAAACGCAATGTCAAATTTTCCACTTTTGACAAAAGTGACGATTTGTTGTTATCCTATCTCACAAACCTGACGTGATAGGATAAATCTGAGGTCAGATTCGGATTCAGTACCCCAAAATTACTCTAAATCAGTTCTAAAAGTTGATACAGCAAAAATCGTGTAGACCAGTGATAAGAGATGGCGAATTCTGTTGATGCGGCTTGTTTGAAATTTGGATTAGATGTCCACCATGTTGATGCCTCCATCTTTGACAGAAGGGAGTGTTTTGCTTCTCTCGAGTTATTCGAACGGTGAAGGACACCAAAGGAAGTTGAAAAGGATTTTATTGAGGTGTTTGAGTTGTTGTTTTGTTGGCATCAGCACTCTACTCAGATGCAATATGACGGGTACCATAAGAGTGTTGATCAGTGGCGGCTGGTAAGTTTTAGAAATGGTAGTGCTGCGGCTGGGCTTGGCCAGTCCACTTGTCTGCCGAAGGAGAATACAACAGCGGGGGGAGGGGAGTCTTCTTTAGAAAATTACATTTGATTTGGTGCATTCTGAGCATATTTTAGCTCTAAATTGTGATAAAAGGGTAAAACTTGGCTTATAAGTTTTGTAAATGTGTAATATTTTGAAGGGGACGATCAACAAACATATTGTGTATGTGAATAACACGTTCTTAATGATAAAAGAGAAAACTCTTTTTTATAAAAGGCTGGTGTTGCTATTGAGCTACAGTTTTTTGTTGAAAACCGATTGGTAGATGTAAATCACGTGACTTTAGCCAGATTTGTTTTTGGCGCAATTTTGTCTGCTGAAAGGGGTTGAGAAGTACACAAAAGTTGAAGAAGATATCTTGTTTTATAGGGTAATTTATTTTGTTGTTTTTGTGCGAAACATGTTGCATTAGAGCTAATAATTCATTGTAAGTTCATTTTGAATAAACATTTTTGATTTTTCCTTATTTTATAAATGTTTGAAATTTGATGTTGCACGGGTGCAACATTGGGCTTTGCATGCCACTGATTCCTGATAATGATGAAGGACAAGTCATTGTTGACATACTGTGTTTATCCAAATTGTTTGATCTGCTGAGCTTGTGCATTGCTTATTCCACACTAAACTTTGTAAAAATAAGCACACAGTTCAAATTTAATCACACCCCACTAGTTGTATGTCTTTGATCAGTTTATAATACGGCTATATTAGGGTTGCCATACCGTCCGGAAAATTCCGGACATGTCCAGAATTTAGTGTTAAATTTTGCGTCCAGGAGGAATTTTAAAAAATGCTCAAATGTCCGGAATTTTATGATGGGCGTTTTGGGGGAATTAGAAATTTTTTTTCTAGAAAATTCGCTCAGCCAGCTCATTTTACTGCATCTGCAATCGTACTGTGCAACACTGCCATTTTTTTACTACGAGATTGTACGGAATTATGATGTAACAAAGTGTTTTCCTTATTAATGATGTTTACCACTTACAACTTTCTGGAGCTTTGGAACTTTCTTGAACTTATTGACCGTTGTGCTGAATCAGAATTGGTTAGATATAGATCACATGCTGCGAAAATTACTAGAACATTCCAACAGTCTAATGAACATATGGACACGCCATTGCAGTATTTTTTTAGGTTTGTCAGCGAGAACATGATAGAAAATGTAGTTCAGAATACGAATCTCCATAGTGTGCAAAAAACTGGAAAAAGTGTAGATATCAACACTAAAAAAATAAAGAAAGTAATCGGCATGTTTTCCAACATGGGTCTGGTTCAAATGAATGGAGTCCGACATTACTGGGAGCTTAGTAGGCTACTTGGCATGGGCTTGTTTCTGGTGTAATGAATAGGAATCGTTTCCAAACACTTATGACGATGCTTCATTTTGTAGACAATTTGATTGTGTCAGATGAAGGAAAACTCGATAAACTTTGGAAACTTCGACCTTTTCTTGATGGAATGAGAGAAAACTGCCTAAAGCTTATTCCAGAGGAGTTCTGCTGTATCGATGAAATGATGTGCCGCTATAGGGGAAAAACTAGTCCTATACGGCAGTACATCAAAGGGAAGCCAAATCCTTGGGGATACAAAATCTGGGCTCCGGCAGATAGAAATTGAATTTTATACGATTTTGACGTTTATCAGGGTGGTGATGGCACCAGAAGTGAACTCGGACAAGGAGCAGATGTGGTGCTGAAGCTAACGTCAACTCTGTCATGCAACGTAAATCATAAAATCTACGCTGACAATCTGTTTAGTAGCATTTCGCTGATCGAAAAGATGACTGAACGTGGTTTTTGTTGTTTTTAGAGTCATGTTGCTTCAGCCCTTACACTCGCAAATACCACTCCCAGAAAAGTTGGTCGGCCTACGAGGTCTGATAATGCAAGCTATGCACCATACACCACCGCAAGAGCACGAAACAGAAGATCAGCACCAGTTGACGACGTCAGAAAAGACGGTTTTGCTCACTGGTTGATCAAAGTTGAAAAGCAAGGACGATGCAAGCATTGTCAAAACATTACGAACACTTTTTGTTCAAGATGCGAGATCCGCTTATGCTTTGTGGAAACCCGAAATCGCTTTTATGATTTTCACAATTGAAAAGTAAAATTTTTGCTATTGCGTTTTGTGGTTTGCATCATTCAGTTCCGATAGTACACTATTTTTGCTTTTCGGATGAAGCTTCACAATCTATCACTAAAGATCATTGGGGAATTTTGGCCCAAATACTGATCATCGGAAAAGTTAACAGTCTTTGACAGGGTTTTTCCAAACAAAGAATTTCTATCTGCATTCATCTTTGCCACTCCACCATATCAACAATGCTGTCTGCTGATTACCACTCAAGGCCCAATCTATCATATATGCAACATGGCCCCAAACTTGGCCGAAAGGGGTAGCATACCAAAAAAATATGTTTTTGGTTTAAGTGAGTCACAAACAAAGTGCTGAACAGCAAAAAAAAATTTTTGAACGTGTTTTTTTAGAGTGGGCCCAACAGGGTTAAATTTAAGCAGTTTTGTCCAAGGATGGGAAGTAGACCTATCGTAAAAAGTATCAGTTTTTCTAGTGCCTCCGTATTTGTGTTCTTCTTTAACTAAAACTACCGTAATACTAATCAGCGAAAATGTAAACTACTAATTGGTTTATTGCGTAATATTTAACAATGCGTAATTTCACAGCGTAAAGGTGGATTCACATTGGTAACGCTATTGCGTCGTAAACTACTTTTGACGTCGCCACGAAGCAAGGCACAGTGCATCGACTTTTCACTCTGTACCCTTTTTCCATTTTTCTCGTTCTGCCCGTGTGCTGTCCCGAAGACAGCACATCGCTTTGCAATTCGTTTGTACTGGCAATTCAAGGAAACACTCGGCTTTACGACGTCACAATCGATGCCTCTACGTCTAAGACGTTCTGCTCGTGTGCTGTTTCAAAACAGCACATATTTCCTAGCACGCAAAGTTTCCAGATATTATGTACACTCATAACTGTAAGCAAATCTGTGAACAGAAAACACAAAATACATTTTGGGCAGAAGAAACGCCAAAATCTTTGAGAAACTTTTTGTAAAAACTTTTATGGGAGTGCTGCAGCACCGCAGCACACACTAGCGAGCCGCTCCTGCTGTTGACGTTGGAGATATTTTCGTCAAGAAAGAGTCTTCGTGGTTTGTGGATGTTGGCGATCGTCTGAATTTTTTCTGATGGCGCTCTTCCAGTTCATTTTATCAAGTTTTGCCTTGTTTGTTTCTAGCCATGTGTCCAGGCTCTTGATGTTGTTCACGATCGCAGCTTCAGGAAAAAGCAGTTGAGCTTGGTGGGCAAGCTTGGCCAGTGGTCACAACGGAAAGCCATAATATCTTTGTGGGAAATTTGTAACATAAATTTCCGGATCCGTTCGTCTGTATGCAATGACCGAAAGAAACACTCTTCTGAAAACGTCTATTCAAGAATTGTATTTCTGTAAAAATAGCCTCAAGGCTGTCAAATTACTGAGATAAAGACGGAAATTTCGTCTAATTGGTAAAGCACAAGCAAAACCGTTTTAATATGCGACCAACTTTTCAAGCAACAATTTTAAGAATGAGAAAATAGATTGCAATATTCCAAACGCACGTAACCATCTTCTGTGACGTAATAATGATAAGCATTATGAAGCTATTCAAGCACCTGTTGGCTTTGGCTTACACCATATCTCGTAATTCAAGATTTAACGATAATGTAATGTTTCAACAGGTGTGACAAAGGTGATGCAATCTTTGCTTATTTTTTAGTAATATTCCATTACGTCAGATGCCAAGATTCAGTAAACCTGAACGGTTTTATGTGACGTTTGATTTGTACAAATATTCTCCGTAACATCGCGCCCCTAGTTATGACAGTCTAACATGACATAACTAAAAAAGAATTTAAGGAAAATTGTGAGCCAATAAATAAAACACACGATACACAAATTGTTTGAATCACTCACGTTTAAGTTAATACGTAAATACAAAGGGCATGCAAAAAATGAACAACAATAAGAATAGTACAAGACGATACATGAAATTGGCACCATAGGGACACGCTTTATACAATGGCTGCGATAATAACCGACTGTTCTGGGCTCAGACAAGTGTCGGCCACCGCAGACAAAACCAGGCTCAAACCCTAACACTTAGGTGTTCTTTACGGGGGAGGCACGGAACATCCCTCAACACGTAGTCTACTTTCACTTCTCCCGTACTCTCATCATAGTTGCAAACGGCAACTTTAGCTCTCCGAACCACAGGCTTTCCTTTCCTAATTTGTGGGACTACCTCATGCACCCTCCCAAGTTGATACTTCCCACGTTTACTAATGTCTTGGAGAGAACCCACCACTACAAGTTGACCAGGCTCTAAATTCTCGGCCATTTTTAACCATTTTTTCTGGCCCTGTAGCCCTGGCAAGTAAAAATCGATCCATTTACTGCAAAAATGCTGAGAAAGTGACAAATTGAACCGATAATCCCTTCTTAGTTGGTCACGATCATGTGGTTGCCCAACAGCACAGTATGGGTCTAAATATGGGGTCAACAGTGAGGCAGGGGTGATGACAGTAAAATCCCTAGGGTCGTCACTCAAAGGTACCAAAGGGCGTTCGTTCACGATCCGAACGGCACTGCTCGTGTACATAAGCAGTAGGGTGGGTCGATTTTCACATAAAATTGTCGGATTGTCGCATAAATCGGTATTTAGGTGAGGCTTGCCATACTAAATAAAGTGTTAAAATTTCAATGTGATGGTGTGCTCCTAACCACTTACCCCAGGTGGTATGGAAACATACAATTTTCTACTTCACGGTAAATTATATTCAATAGGTAGGCTACAGTGAAAACGAAGCACAATTGAAACGTAATGAGTTAAAGACACACCTGGGCTAAACAACACAGTCTTTCTTTGATTCAAACATGGGCCGCTGCTTCCTTGCATTTAAAATAGAATAAATAATAGAGTTCCTTTTCTCCTTTCCGACAGTTTTGAGGCTGACCTCAGCGACTACACGAATCATTGTTTCAACGGCTTGAGTCGGCGGTGTGTATGACGACTTTACTGGGACTGACTTTATTGCATCACAAAGTTGATCCTCACTCTTAGAGTCTTAGTTCTTGGATGATAATAATGATGGGTCAGTAACGTCAATCTGTGTCTAGTCGATCATATCAATATAATCCATTGCACTAAGATTAAGTTGATCAGCAGGGCGATAGAATCTTAATGTTATTGTAGATCAGTGTTTCTCAACCTTTTTTGGCCCAACGCCCCCTTCATGAACTGGCAAAATTTTACCGCCCCCCCCCCCCCCCAACAAAAACGATTAATTAAGAAAAGAGAAAAAAATACTATTAATACTACAAAAAGTGCTCAATGCCAAGAAAAAAGCCAAGCAGAGTGAATAACATCAAATTTAGACCAGTTACCAGTCTCTAAAACCCTTAGGCTACAGCCTGTTTTACCCTAAAAGGGGGATCATCAGAAGGACCTTGTTCAAATAGAATTCTATTTCTATTAGAATACGGTAAGGACTTTTTGATGATCCCCCTGTTAGGGTAAAAAAGGCTGTAAGGGTTTTAGAGACTAGTAATTATAATTGACATATTTGCAAATATATAGGCCTATTTGCGAGCATGAAAACAGTAGGCTATAGGCCTACTGGTACGAGTGTGAACCTTGGGCTTGGTGAGAAAGTGTCATTTTCTTCACATCCGGTGTAAGCCAGTGAAAAACATTCGAAGATCACCTCTTATGGATATGTCAAGTGGGTTTTGCTGTTTGGTATGTAGCAGAACAACACAGATGAATCCCTTTTCCACCAGGTATAAGGTAGGAAATGCTACCGCGAAGATACGAGCTCTTTGATGAAATCGTTATGCTGGGCGGTAGATGGTTTAAACCAGAATGCCTCCTAATAATCAAAACGCCTCCCTTAAGCCGAGGTAATCATACCGCCCCCCTGAAAAATCAAAACGCCCCCTGGGGGGCGGTACCGCCCCCGTTGAGAACCACTGTTGTAGATGAAAGCTTTCGTGCTTTCAGAATTCGCCTAACAGTTACCTCACGAATGGCAGATCTATGTCATGAACGCAGGTCATTGTCATGAAACATGGCATAAAGGAAGTTTTCGGGGTGAGCTGCATCGATTTGTCGATGACAGACTGCACTTCTAGTGGCTCAAGTCCACGATTGAGTTGCATCATAAGGAAAAGTAGCCTACTGCTGGAGCATCGCTGATATCTGTAGCCATGTTAGTGCAAACCATACAGGCCCATGGTTGCAATGAATCGTGTCAATGTCTTAACAGCTTCTGATGGATGGGTTTGACTAACATAATAGCGGCACATTCGATTTGCTCCTGTGAATGATTATATTTCCCAGGATCTCTGTGTAAGAGTGTTCAGAGCATTCCCCAGAACTGATTGCATGGCAGATTTCCAAAAGGTACATCTGGTCTGTGCTTAGATCTTTGAATTGTCCAATTTTGGCAAATTGGGAGTTGTAATTTTATCAAGCAATGCGATCTCCAAGGCTGTAAGGTTTGACCACAGACTATCACCAATTTCACCAATGAATGTTTCTGGACCAGATGTTTTCCCAAATAATTCAAATAGATGCTGCAATGGTGACTCATTGATGGGCAGCATAGGCCAACATATATTTCACTGAACTTCATAATGGATATGATCTTCTATTCTAGAAATTACTCCATTACGATCTCCAGTGTTCACTGCTGTCCCGTCACAACCCGTTATTCGAATTCCATCCACGTTCATATTCTCGTCGATCATACATTTTAAAATGTCAACTGAACGACCACTTGGTGTTGTGATATGAGAGATGAAGATGTCACCAGGTTATGTCAGTAGAAGGTAATGGTATTCTTTTATTTTTCGCCTGTGGTGGTAGTAATCAAAGATGTATGATTCATCCTTTCTCCCATCGAAATAGAGCGATATAAAATTATTGACGACATGTTGGGTTAGTTTCAATCCAGTACGCCTCTTGACTCGGCTATGTCTCACTTTTGTGGGCCAATAATGATGTCTGTGGAGAAGTCTTCTCCTAACACATCATGCAAAGTAGCAGTGGCAATAGCAGCAACTGTTTCGTCAGAAACCATCTTTCGATCGGCTTCCCTTGCAACGCAAGTGATTGGGATGGTATTGTAGGCACTACTTGTTGAGACACTCTCCATGAAACTCGGATCATTATCGGATGAATAAGATAAAGAGTCAGTTTCACAAAAATTTTTTTGTGGCGTGTTAAACCACACAACTATTAGAAGTTTGCTCACTGCGCAGGATTGCCGGATTGGGCGAAAAATGAGATAAAATGACAAAATTTTCCCCAACTTTTCGACCAATCTGGCAACCCTGTTATAGAAACAGAGGGTTATTGGGGTAATGGGTTGCTATGCACAAAACGATTTTAAACTTTGAGGAAATGTTTAGAAGGTAAAGTGGCACCTATGTTCAAATTTATATGACAAATGGAGAAATCGACCCACCCTAAATTAAGCAGTTCAATAAAATTGGGCTTACGTACTGAAGTGTCCAAAATGTGAAAAAAGTACTTGGTCATATCGGCCACGAAACCAAATCTACTAAGCCGAAATCTAGCCAAAATATCTGCCAGAGGGTTTAACAAGTCAGGACACAAAAACATTACATCGTTAACACAAGTTCCTCGAAATTCAGACTTGCCATCGTAAACAATGCGGTTTTTTAGTTGTGACGTCACAAAGTATGTTAAATACCACTCAAATCCCTTTACATTTCCTGCTTCACCAGCACGCTCAATATAACCATTAAATTTAAGATCTTTCATGGTGTCAGTAAGCAAATCACGAAGTTCAGGTTGTTTTAAAGCCTCCTTCTTAAAGCAGTAGCTCTATCTGATGCCAACACAAAATTGTTAGGTAGATCAATATCTTCCTTCAACGGTACAGGTATCTCAAATCGACCATCTTTCAACTCAATATTCGGTTCAACAAGTTCTCTAGCCAAAATGTCATTGTGAGACAATTCACAGGTTTCATTTTGCAAGGTCAAATCCTTAATGACTTTATTCAGGTCTGCTATTTCCATATCATGAGACTCAATTTTACGCTGAAAGCTAGAGATGACATCCGACTCTGAACACGTCTGCACTCTGCACACAATAGCAACGCTTTCATCAATGGGTGACTTACCACCACAAGCCAACCAACCGAGAGGGGTGAGTAAAGCATGTGGTTCACTACAATTTTCACCAACACGCTCTTCTTTAGCCCACATCAAATAAGCGTTGTCGTTGCCAATCAGTACATCTACACTACTACATTCACTCAAATGAAACATATTCACGTCATGAAAATGACGGAAACCACTTAAATCCTGCTTATGCGGTAAAGTTTTAACATTGTCAGCCCAAGCTGGGTGAACAACAGAGGATACATCACAAAACAGTTCATTCGTCTCTAACGACTTGATGTTTAGTTTAACAAGGTCAGCACAAGTAGGTTTCTGACCAGCCAGAGTATTCATTTTAAACGACGCTTTATCGTGCGGTTTAAGGCCAAGTTTGCAAACCAAATCACTCGAAACAAACGTCAACTGCGAACCAGGATCATGCTGACAATACTCCAACTTTGATTTACCAGTTATTGGATTCAAAACACGAGCAGCAGTAATGCGGTTAAAGGCTGCTTTAACATTTCCAATCTTAACATTACGCACAGGAACTCTGGCACAAGCATCATCTTTGCCGACCGAATCCAGAGAATCACGTGACGTCACATAAAAATCATGCAAGAGAAAAAAATGTTTCCTAATTGTTGTTAGGCCCACATTGACGACGGTTGTTTGCATGATTACAGTCCCTAACCATATGCTGGCGCAAACAATTCAAGCATTTGCCAGCTTTCACAATAACACCTCTCCGATCTTTAGGTGTCAAGCGCAAAAAAATCCTTACAATTATACAAAAAATGATATTCAACTTGACCACGTGACGAACAATAAATGCATGCCGGTAGGTTTCTACGTCTAGCTTCACCACCGCACGGTGCGCCAACAGCAGTCGAGTACTGCGAACTCCCTGACATCACATTATCATGGGGTTTTACCGACGTCTGCCTAACCGGACATGAAGGCAATTTTCCTTTGCCAAACTTTTTACATTGCTGCGACTCACCAGAATTGCCCATTAGCATAATGCTAAAATCAGTCGACTTGCGCGTTTCCTCCCGTACTACAAAATCGAACAAACTCTGAAAAGTAGGCTCATTACTGCTACCATACTGATCACCTAAAAAGTCAAGATAGCGTTGTTTAGCGTCAAACGGGAGTCGCTTAGCCAAATCCAAAACAAAACGTCCTTCCAATTTATCGCGCTGACCATAAGCTTGCGCGTAAAGCAGACACTGCGACAATTCATCTTTAAACTCTTTCAAATCACTGGAAGAGATCGAAGTCAATTTGCTACCATAGCGGTACTTTCTAATTTCTGGTTCGGCAAGAAGACCTCCACGAACTCCAAAACGTTGGGACAAGCGATCTAACGACGTTTCTATCCTGTCTTCCTCTGACAAGCCAGGAGTGTCAGAAACCAAATTAGCAATCGTTTGAGCAGTTGTTCTAACACAAGCTGCTTGTAACAAAGTCAAACAAGTCCCTCCCTTTAAAGGGCGAAGCTGCCATCAAGGCCGTAATACAATTTTTAAAAAAGATAAAAGGCATATTATTACCATCGTAACCAATCAAGGCCGCCTTATCGAAAAACGTCCTACTATTTTGGTATTCAAAAAAGCAATCCTGTTGTTGAAAACTCGATTTAGCGGGTGAAGACAAGCTATATCCCTTAAGGGGCTGATGGGACTCAGTTACGTGCACAGCCCGATCACGATCCTCACACACGTTAAAATCAGTAGACGCGACACGCCTCTCACAACCACTCAAATTACGTGTAGCTGGACGATCAAAAACTAGCGGCGCAGAAAACTGTGAAGAGGGCGAAACATTACTTTTGATAGTGGCCCTGTGACCTGTACGCTCGTGGGGAAGAGTTCGGCTAAAGTTCGCTGGCCTTGGCTTTAGATCCTTCGGAAGATCCTTAGCTGCGGCCCCGAGACCTCCTGAAACAGCTTGAAAACATGTGGATTGTACTGGTCCAGTTACGGATTGAACAGGCGTCTTGAAAAGGTTATGTAAATTTAACCGCGATTGATGTTCACTTCTGGAATGCCTAGAAGAGCCCTTCTTAGAACTACGCCGGGAGCCCAACTCAGAACGATATTCAGCTAAAACTACCTCTTTACGTTGTTCAGCCCTCAAACTGAGCGTCTTTGAATGCGAACTCAGCAGCTCTCGCTTCGGCTCTCGTGGCAGCCTCAGCAGCTCTCGCGTCGGACTCAGCTCTCGCGGCGGTCTCTGCTCGTACGGCCTCAGCAGCTCTCGCGGCAGCTTCAGCTCGTATGGCCTCAGCTCTTGCGATGGCCTTAGCAGCTCTCGCATCAGCCTCAGCTTGTATCTGGAGCTCCTCTTTTCTTAGCTGTAGGTTAATTTGTGCCACTATCCGAGACGAACTCCTAGACATCCTAGTGCTTACATTTGAGGCGCTATCCTCAGGATGTATGTCAGCATCCAACATACCGGAGTACTCACTCACTTTTTGTTCGAAGTTTTTTTTAACGAGTTAAATTCGGGATCTACCCTATCACGAAGTTCTGCCAAAATTGCAGAGTTGAAAATTTTACGCAAAAGAGCATGGAAATGCCGTAAATCCTCTTCTAAAGTAGATAAATTAAATAAAAAAATTAGCAGTTCCTGCTTATCACTCAAAGAACCTAGGGCTACAGAAAGTTACCCAATTTGAGTCAAAATATCCCTTATAAGATGCCAGGCCTCTCAAGCTGACTTAGCCTCATCGTTACTGGGTCCCTCCCCAGAATGGCCTGCCCGACCGCAAAAAACATCATTAGGTTTAAACTCAGTCAAGTCGACGGCGGTCGAGTACCTGTCGCCACCGAGTGTAGACATATTAAATGTTGGGGCTAAATTTAACAATTAAAAAATTTACGTACACAAAGACACAAAATATTACAGTAGTTATAAAAAACTTAACTGCAAAGACCATCAAAAATACAAAAATAATTTAAATGCACAATACCGTAGTTGTAGGGTTATATGAAGTTCTACCACTTCTGGAGACTTCCGATCTAGGCTATTGAAAGTTCCACAAAACTTGCTTGGATTCGTCCACTTGAATCTTCAAGCACAGATCGGTTGTCTTGTTCTATCTTGCCAATGAATGTCAATGTTGATTTTCTTCAGAACCAACAGAGAAACGTCTTTCATTTTCAGCTTGAAGTTCTTTTCCTTTTAATTTTCTTTTGTGCTTCTGGAACTGACAACAACACGTCTTTATTTTTATTTGTGCTTTAAGTTCTTCTGTAGCCTACCAACCAACAAGATCGTCTTTATTATTCTTTTGTGCTTCTGTCTCAACTGACAACAACACGTCTTTATTATTTATGGTCACGTAAGCCATATTCTCTTCGTGGGAAATTTGTAACATAAATTTCCGGATCCGTTCGTCTGTATGCAATGACCGAAAGAAACACTCTTCTGAAAACGTCTATTCAAGAATTGTATTTCTGTAAAAATAACCTCAAGGCTGTCGAAATTTTTGGAAACACCGTACCCACTAAAACTTGTCACTACAATACAAATTACTGAGATAAAGACAGAAATTTCGTCTAATTGGTAAAGCACAAGCAAAACCGTTTTAATATGCGACCAACTTTTCAAGCAACAATTTTAAGAATGAGAAAATAGATTGCAATATTCCAAACGCACGTAATCATCTTCTGTGACGTAATAATGATAAGCATTATGAAGCTATTCAAGCACCTGTTGGCTTTGGCTTACACCATATCTCGTAATTCAAGATTTAAAGATGATGTAATGTTTCAACAGGTGTGACAAAGGTGATGCAATCTTTGCTTATTTTTTAGTAATATTCCATTACGTCAGACGCCAAGATTCAGTAGACCCAAACGGTTTTATGTGACGTTTGATTTGTACAGATATTGTCCGTAACAGCCAGATCAGGTTTGGACGCCAGAATCTGGGTTTTTGCCCGGTTCACGTTCTGGCTGGACATGGCCTCGTACAAGGCTAGTTCTCTGTTGTTTTCTTTGATAGATAGAATGTCCCTTGTTATGAATGTGGTGTCGTCCTCATATTGTTGTATTTTAATTGTCAGCTTGGAATAGCGAAATCCGTTAATAAGTAGTTTTTTCCTATGCGACGGGTGAGCACGTCAGCACAGATTATGAAATAAAGCATGCTGAGTGGGCATCCCTGTCAAATGTCCCTTTTGACGTTGATTCTTTTGGTTAGGGCTTCATTTATTTTTATCTTGTTTTTTGTTTTATTGTAGACCAAAGACAAGTAGTTCATAATTATTGGTTTCACGCCGAGTTTCTGCAAGACTCCACAGAGAAACGAGTGACTTACTCCATCGAAAGCTTTTTCAAAGTCAGTTATCATGACGTACAAGTCCCTGTGTTGTGTTTGAGATGCTTCCAGGGCGGCTTGTATCTTCATTGTGACATGCTCTATTCTGCGGTTTGGCAATCCACATTTCTGACTTGAACAAATCAAGTTTGTGATCATGGGAGTGAGCCTGTGGAGAGGATTTTACTCAATATCTTGTAGTTGTGTTGAGGAGAGAGATCGGTCTTCAGTTTTTGAGTTTTTCTTTTTCTCTATTTTTAAAGATTAGCTTCATTTTTGCTTCTTTCATAGAGGGGGTCATTTTTTTCTCAAATAGCAATTTGTAAGCATTTCCAAAATGTCGCGTTTCAAGGAGTGCCAGTATTTTTAGTAAAACAATGCGCCGAGACCATCGGATCCGGGTGCAGAATCATTGTTCAGAGAGTCAATGGTGGTGTTTACTTTTTAGAGTAATCAGGTATTACGCTTGTTGAGCTATGTCTTCGTCAATTTTGGCCTCTCCTAGAATGTTCAGGTATCTGTCCTGTTTTTGGAGGGTTGATGCTGTCTTCTGCACCCCATAAGGAGTGATAGAAGCTGTGTACGTCTTTGAGTATGTCGTCTTTCTTGGTGAGAGTTGTGTTTTTTGCGTCGTGTATCTCAGTAATAGAGCTGCTTTTGCAATTGTTTTCTTCTGCTCTGAAGAAGCTTTTGGAGAGTTCTTCGTCGCTTATAGGAGTTGTTCTGTATCTGATTTGGGAACCGATTGCTTTTGTAATAGTAGCTACCGTCCGATTTCACTGCTCTGCACCCCCTTCAAGATCCTCGAGAGACTCATCTATCCCCGTGTCGAACCTATAATAATAGATCTGCAGCTCCCCGTGAGCAAGCTGGTTTCCGACACGGACGATCAACCGTAGATCAGGTCACACATGACCCAAGACATTGAGGACAGTTTTTCGGCTAAGAAGGAGGTTGGCGCGGTGATTGTTGATTTACGGCTGCCTATGATACCGTATGGCACAGAGGCCTTACCTGCAAGTTACTCCGTCTGCTCCCTGACAGACACATGGTCCATATGATAATAGAACTTGCGTAAAACTGCAGTTTTACCCTCACAACCGGTAGCGGCGTCAAAGTAGACTATGCCGACTTAAAAACGGCGTCCCACGCGACCTTTCACCTTAACAACCGGGAAGCACAAACGTGAGTTAAACATCAACATTGATGAGGAACGCCTGCCCTACTGAGTCGAACCTACATACCTCGGCATAATCCTGGACAGGTCACTCACGTACCGCCGGCACTTGGAGTCACTGCGCAAAAAATATCCACACGCGTCGCACTTTTAAGGCGATTGGCAGGTTCCGGCTGGAGAGCTGGTGCCAAAACTCTTCGTACAGCAACCCTAGCCTTTGTCTATTCCACCGCCACTGAGTACTGCACATCAGTCTGATGTCGTAGTTCTCACACTCACCACATTAATACCGCCATCAACGACGCACTGCGTACTGTAACTGAATGCCTACGCCCCACTCCAACGGACAACCTACCCTTCTTAGCAGGCATCCAAGCCGCTGAGCTACGACGTAAAGGAGCCACGATTTCTCTCGCTCGCCGCGCTCTGGACCAGGACCATCCCCTCCATGCAGCATTCAAGCGATCACCACCTATAAAGCAGCGGCTGAAATCAAAATGCCCCTTTGTGCATGCCGCACAGCAACTACTTAAGAGAGCAGAAGAACTTGGTTTAGGTGCGGAACACTGAACCAACCACATGTGGAACACGGAGTGGCAAAACCACACCTCCACGCTCCGTGATTTCATACCGACGCGGATCCCTGTCCACCGGGGATGTCCCTCGCAACGCTTGCGTGGGTCAGGCTATAACCGCCTCCGAACTGGCGTCGGCCGCTTTTGTTCAGACATGCACAAGTGGGGCCTGGCTCCTTCATCAAAATGCGAGTGTGGTGCTACTGAACAGACCGGAGACCATGTCCTCCACCACTTCCTAACCCAGCGGCCTCCGAATGGTGCGCATGGTTTGATAGTCCTGGACGACGAGACTGCTGAGTGGCTGATGATTTCCTGCCTTCCAATCTAGCCTGGAAAGATCTGCTCATACGTCTGTGATGAGCCAACCTTGAGGTTGCCCAGTCCGGCGTCCGAATCGTCACTCGCCGGACCTGCGAACATGATTAAAAATTGAGAAAAAAAGAGATTAAAGTGTAAGGAGTGGACTAGGCCGTGCGGACTAAGGGGCCGTCGTCTGAGTCCGTGAGTTCATCCATCAAACTGAAGACACTTCGGTGGTGAAGAGAGATCCCGGGAAGTCCAGCCCGCAGAGACCCCCTTAAAGAAGCGGACTCCGAGTCAGTTTGACAGGTGGTCTTAGTCAACTGAGACCGGCGCATCCTTGGAGCTGGCGTGGGATGCATCGTGGTCTTTTGGAGTCGTCGCCATCGGAGATACTGTTGAGATACCGATCTCTGCTTGTTTGAGGGCTCGTTTAGAGTCGATGTCTTGCTCCAGTGCGTTAGAAAGGAGGTTTTCCAACTTCTCTGCAGCTGAAGAGAGGCTGTTTCGCTCTCGGGTTTTGAGGTGTTTCCCTCCGCGACCCAGGATGATAAAGCCATCATCGCTCGTGTTGGATTTTTTCGCTTCTTTGCCATGTTATTTCGGAACTTTAGTCGAGCAGCTCCGCAATCAGGCTAGTGGAAGCCTGAGGAACGGCAAACAGAGCAGGTGATCTGTTGTCTGGTGGGCGACGACTCTGAGTCGTACGTTTTTCTCATTTTTAGCGGAGAAACGCGAAACTTGGCTTGCGGGTTCCTCGCAAGGTAAGCGGCCTTCGTTTTTTGATCTCACAGTGAATCTCAGGTTCAGTGAACGTTTCGATCTCACAGGCGCCCGCTTTCTGGTCGGCTAGGACGCCCGGTCTCGAGGTGGATCGTCCTGGGTATTTCTTCTTTTGATTGGGCATTTTGATGTCAGGTGTCCCCGGACTTTGCATATCTGGCAGAGTGGCAAATGTCCCTGCCCAGGGTTGGTGATGGAAATCCATTTACCAAACATCTGCACCTTTTCGAGGATGTTCTCGAGGTGAGTGTTCTGCAATTACATGTGCACTCGTTGCAGATGGAGGGGTGCTGCTTGTGTGTACCTTCACCTTATATCCAGTGCCAGGAGAGTGGTCACTGGATTTAATAAACGAATTTGTTTGTCAAGCAAAATGGGGTAAGGTCTACCAAATGACCACAACAAAATCCTTTTCAACTTCTTCTGGTATCCACATCGACAGAATTCGCTATCTCTTTTCAATAGAAGACGCTGGAGATTGGAGAAGAGCTTTAGTAGTTGCGATCCCTAAGCCTCACAAGCCACCAGAGGACCCAAGGAGTTATCGTCCGATATCCCTCCTCTGTGTTCCTTTCAAGATCCTCGAAAGACTGATCTATGCCCGCGTCAACCCAATCATCGACCCGCTCCTTTCAAAAGAGCAAGCTGGGTTTCGGCGCGGAAAATCCACTGTAGATCAGGTCACACTGTTGACCCAAGACATCGAGGACTGCTTTGAGGCAAAAAAGAAGGCCGGCGCTGTCTTTCTAGATCTCACAGCTGCCTACGATACCGTATGGCATCGCGGCCTTACTTACAAGCTGCTTCGCCTGCTTCCTGACCGACATATGGTCCATATGATTATGGAACTTGTCAGGAATCGAAGCTTCACCCTCACCACCGGCAACCCACGGCGAAGCAGACTGAGACGCCTGAAAAACGGCGTCCCACAGGGATCGGTCCTGGCTCCACTTCTTTTCAACATCTACACCCACGACGTGCCAACCACGGTCTCCGCAAAATACGCTTATGCGGACGATCTGGCAATTCTCCACTCCACAAAGTCGTGGGAAAATCTAGAAGACACCTTGAGCCAGGACATGCAAACCATCTCAGCTTATCTCCAGAACTGGCGACTGAAACTCAGCGAAACCAAAACTGTGGCGGCAGCTTTCCACCTACACAATCGGGAAGCTGATCGTGAGCTACATGTCCACAACAACGGAAAACCTCTGTCCTTCTGCCCCGAGCCAAGGTACCTTGGGGTGACACTAGACAGATCGCTCACATACCGCCACCATTTGGTGTCACTGCGCAAGAAACTGACATCCCGCGCTGCATTACTGAAGCGCCTGGCAGGCTCTAGCTGGGGGGCGAGGGCTGACACTTTGCGAATAGCAGCCTTAGCCCTTGTCTACTCTTCAGCAGAGTACTGTGCACCTGTCTGGTGCCGCAGTGCTCACTGCCACAACATCGACACTGCCATAAACAGCGCCCTGCGCACAGTGACCGGATGCCTGCGTCCCACACCATTGGACAATTTCCCCATTCTCGCTGGCATCCAACCTGCTGAGCTTCGTCGCGAAGAAGCCACTCTGTCCCTCGGTCAACGGGCACTGGAGCCTAATCATCTTCTCCACCACAAGATCTCTGCCTTCCCAAACGGGCACCCTCGCCGACTGAAATCAAGACACCCATTCGTGCCAGCCGCTCAACTTCTGATCAACGAAGCTGATGAACAAGACATCTCTGCGGCTACTTGGGCGGACCATAAATGGAATTCTGAATGGAGGTCAAGCACCACCAGACTCCATTCATTCATCCCCGACGCCGACACACGCCCAATCGGCCTGACACTACAGAGACAGGCGTGGGTGCGCCTCAACCGTCTCCGTACGGGCGTCGGCCTTTTCCGCTCAACCATGCACCAATGGGGAATGGCTTCTTCCTCCTCCTGTGAATGTGGTGCCGAGGAACAGACCGCAGACCACATCATCAATGACTGTACCATCTTCAAGCCACCTAACGGAGTGGAAGGTCTGCGCGTCACGGATGATGAAACTAAAGACTGGCTGCTCTCTAGCAGCCTTCCAGTGTAGTCCGGGAACATCGTGAATCTGGGGTGGTAAAAGGATAGACCCTCGGCCCCAGAAGCTCAGACGACGACGACGACGAGAAGACGCTAGCGAAATCTGACACGAATGGGCCAAGTTTAATTTGAGTTACAGAATGAGTCTCATCAATCCTCTTTTGTTTCCCAACAGCATTCCGTATGCCACGAACCAAAACGAAATGTAGGCAGACATCTTTAAGTCCTTTTGCAAATTCAAAGGCTTGAAACACAACTGGGAAAACACTTCCTAAAAAAACATTTATCCACATCTGAAAATCCAAAATGAAAAGAAGTTTTACAAGATCGACCAACATGGAAAAAAGATTCCTTGGAACGAAATTCTTCTGAAAAACAAGGAAATCAAATTCCTCCTTCCACCTTACCTATCTTCCACGTCCTATCGGATTTCTTGTGGAGGATACAAATGGGGAGAATTTGAAAGATCACTAGAAACCGGTAAAATAACAAATTTCAAATTCAGCAGAAAACCTGATGACAATGTGGCCCACGTCCTCTTCGAGTGCTCCTTTTCGTTAGGAATATGAGAGCGTTTTATACAACAATACTTTAACCTATCCAACGAAGACATCGAAATAACAAACCAGATGATCCTTTACAATCAATTCTCCGGCAAGCAAAAAAAAACCCGATACTTTTGACGATGATGAATGTCGCCAAGAATATCATCATCCAAAAGAATATTTCTCTGGATATTAGCAACACATACATATGGAACACAAAACAGTCCACCATCCAAGCCCTGTGGGTGATCATGACGAAAACAAAAGACATAACACAAAAACATGACATTCCGTTGTCATCTGACATTTCCCCTCCTTCCAAACCTACCCATACGGTCAGAAGAAAGAAGAACCAGTCGAGACTCTCTCTTCAACGCCCCTCTCAGCCGTCCTCGACGGTAGGGACGACTGATTGCAGCAGTGAGTCTCATTAGCTCAGTACGATTGTAGAACATCTTTGAAAAATTCTAGACAGCCAAGGGCGTAACAACTCATCTTTAACCCGTCCCTATCACTCATCTAAAACGGCCCGATGCCGGAAGAGTGATTGCAGCAGGAAATCTTTAACCGTCCCGCTCCGTTGTCCCACTCGCCTTGGGATGACAGGATTGCAGCGGCCCATTCCAAGAAGACTCTGGGGTCAGCGAAAGCTACCCTTCCTCTGGCCGCCCCTCTCTGGCATCTCCGCCAAGTGAGATGTCAGACTGCAGTGGCCCTTTTTTCACAAGCCGATGCCCTTCTTCAAGCGGGCATCAAGAAGAAACGCACACACAAACAAACTCAATTAAATTCAATTATCTACCAAAACGTGCTAGTTCTCGAGCTTGACCCGCCACATTCTAGTCTGCTCCAACATCAGCAAGAAGGAAGTTGAGGCAGGCAGATAAGCTTGAGGCAGCGAATAACCATCATTTTTTACATCCACAGATTACCATCTACCGCGGTGGGTCCCTTCGGTCTGAGTAAGTCCCTCGCCTCCGTGGTAGGTATCTTCCATGCAAGTATGGTGTGCCTGCTGAGTGTTTGGGTGTGTGGACGGCTTCTTGAACTCTGACCGTTGCGAGAGAGAATTTTTTTCCATGCAAGTATGGTGTGCTTGCTGAGTGTTTGGGTGTGTGGACGCTTCCTGGAGTGATGATTCAGGTAACAAATCCATTTTAAATGGTAAATTTTTATGATGGAATGGAAATGCGATGGAAGAAAATTTTAGGATAGAAAAAAAAACATCTTCCATTCCATACCCTGACAACAATTAGTAGCCTAGTAGGCCTAGATATGCTTTTTTTACTCATACTGAAACTATTAACTTACAGTAGACTAGCGATTTTAGCTACTAACAGATCTGCCTCCAGTCAAATTTGAAGCTGCAGTTTGGCATGGCCTGTGTACTGTATAAAGGTCGTCATGGTAGCCTACAAACCTTACACATTTTGTGCATGTAGGGGAGATGTTCCACCAACGGACAGGGTACGACCAACGGACCACCCTTCTATTTCTTAAAATAAAAGCTGGAACCACGAAAAATGTTATTGAGGTATCGAGATTAACCTTTTTGGTTTTGGAAATCTTCCTTGCGGGGACCTGTGATTTTTTTCGTATTGTTATGAAGGAAAGTATGGTTTACATTACAAGGTAGAAAGTAAATTTTGAACATTTTTCTTCTGCAATTTTATTCACCCATCGGTTAATTTTTTCAAGACTATTTTTTTTGTTTGCTGATTGCTTATTCATTGATTAATGAAATTGCAATGAGTTAAATGTTTAAATTTTATCCATCATTAAACTAGGCCATAAAATCCAACAACTATCATGTATCTAACCAACGGACCACCCACTTGTTTGACCATTGGGTCACTAGCTAATTGTTCAACAACGTCTTCCTTTATGTATTCAGACTAAAAATGTCAGAAATTAAAACAACTAGCAATAAAACAGGGTTGTTTAGTTCGGAAAATCTCAACAAAGCTGTCGAAGTTGTTTTGAAACAAAATATTTTTGTTCGAAAGTCGGCGAAAAAATATGATATACTACGAACAACGTTGGCTCGTTATGAAGAATGACTCAATGGATAGTGAGAAAACTACTGCACCAACACCCGTGGCATCTACAAAACGCCTGTCTGATATCTTAAAGTTTTCTGCAACTTTAGAATAATATGAGATTTAAAAAGAGTAAAATAAACATCAAAAACATTTGAGTCTCATATTATGAAATTGAATTGAATATGAAAATATGAAATAAAATTTCATAATAAAAGCATATTTCTAGTGCTTAGTGCTTATGTTGTTGTGTTGTTTGTATGTTGTTCGTGTCCAAAATAAGCTCCAGTGCATCAGCTTTTTGCCAAGTAGAAGTGACCCGTTGGTCGAATAGCAGTGGCCAGTTGGTCGTATAGGGGTTTGACCAACGGGGCGCTTTTTATTATCATTTAAAACTTAATTTTCGGCAGTTAGTAGTTGGAAAATTAAGAAACTTTTTTGGCTGAATATACCAGGGTATGTGACCTACGGTTATACCAAAAAAGGAGGACGCATGGCCATTGTATGGACAGAAAAGAACAAATATGTGAAAAATGACCCGTTGGTGACACATCTCCCCTACAGTAGTGATATTTTTAATGAAAACACACAATTTGGCTTTATCGACAAAGAAATCAAGCTGCGCTGGTTCGACTCCCGAGTGTGCTCTCTATTAAGCTCACGTAGTGGATAAAATAATGTACAAATTATACTTCAACAACAAGCGGAATCTTCACTCTGTTAACCCGAGTGACTGGGAATCACTGATTCAAACCACAAGTATGCTAAACAGCCATGACAATGCTTTCAAAAAAGTTCTTCACTTCTAGGATAAAGATTCCCTCAATCAATTCGCAATAATTAATTTTTAATTTTATCGTGGCATTTTGCTTTTCACTGCAAGCCACAATGGTATGTTCAGTGAACATCTGTTACTTGCATATTATAGGCTACACACTAAGTGGGAGTAGAGAACAACTGGGATTTATCAAACTACGAAAATCTTAACAGTTTGCTTTCTTTTCTGATTCAGGGCTGTGCGCTATGGAGTTCTGTTTATCTGATCAAACAGAAACAGCTAAGATCGTTTATATAAAGTTTAAAGAAAATTAGCCTTAAGTGTCATTGAAACTTAATGCAGTTTTGTCATCAAAATAAGATATAAGGATGGATACTTATCTAGACTATTCCAAAAAAATTAAAAATACTAATATAAGGTCATTAACTTTGTCAGATTTATCTTTGCCACTTTCTGAGCGCCAGCGAAGGCAAGCAAAGTTGAGAGAACAAGTAAGAGGTTTGTATCAAACTTATCTATGCATCGAATGATTTTTGTTGGGTGAAAACTAATTTATAAGATTTTAATATCTATTTTAAACAACATGGCTTTGTTTGATAACACTTTTGGTACCAACCAAGCAAGTTATTATTGATGATCTGGTAAACAGACAGTGATACAAAAATGTTGTAAAATTTTCTTGTAAATTTATGATTGACGTCAAGTAACCGAAAATATTTTAAAGGAATTAATCTAGGAGAGAAGATTTATTTCCTAAGACTGTGCAAATGTTTTTAGGCTATTAACTTTATTTAAGGCGAACTAATAAACTTTTATGGAAAAACATATTTTAATTATTGCATCAATATAGTTATTAGGCTTACTTTCTAAAACCTCTACAGCCTGTTCCACCCTAAAAGAGGGATCATCAGAACGTGCTTATTCAAATAGAATTTAAAATTGCATGATCCTTGTGATGACCTTCTGATGAATCTCCTTTTTACTATGAAACAGGCTGTAGAGCAGGCATGCACAACTCAAAACAGTACACGGGCCGTTTTAGGAAAAAAATATTTTTCGCGGGCCGCGTGCTAACGTTGTTGTAACTAGCGTGTAGCCTATTTTATATAATGTGACCGATTAACCGTCGAAAAAGTTATATCTTTGAGAAGATGGTTACTGTCAAGAGACAGTTGCCTCTCGCACTACAGTACCGTATCTAGTTGTCTTTAACGCTTATCGGCGGTAAAGCATCGGATTCGTTGATTATGTAACTGTAACCGTAGAGATTCGATTCAAAATGGCGTCTCAGATTATACTCCTTTGGGACTGCAACCACATTTCGGCAAACAAGACACAGTATTTTCGAGTTTGTTACTGTAAATAAGTATTTGCTTGTCCATTCTGGGTTAAAGATTCCGCCCTCATTTTCAATCTTCCTTCTCTTGTTTTCAGTCATAACGCGATTACGGGGTACTGTATATTTCACAAAATGCTGACAACTCAACCAACAGTAAAGTTCTGATGTACACTGACACCTACGGTACCAGACACTACGTTTTGAAAATATTCATCCGCGCACTTTGTGCAGAAACAAGCAACAAAGGTTGGATTGTTGTAAAATTTTTCAGCAAAAATGAGCGAAATCACGGAATATCTCGTGGGCCGCATGCGGCGCGCGGGCCGTATGTTGTGCAATGTGCATGCCTGCTGTAGAGCAGCGGTTCTTTATCTTTTGCCTTGTCGGCACCACCTTGAAATTACTAACCAGTTCTCGCACCCCCTCCTAGGATAGGCTGAAAAGTAATAGTCGCCTACAGTTCGAAATTTTTGTTGAAACCTGGTAAAACAACTTTGCTTCATACGTTATATTATAACAAACCTTGATAATTAATCCAGCATCCCCGCACCGCCTAGGCATAGATCTCGCACCCCTTAGTGGTGCGTGCACTCCTAGTTAAGAACCCCTGGTGTAGAGGTTTTAGAAAGTAATGACTATGTTTGATTTAATTCGCTCTGCTTGGCTTTTTGCTTGACATTGAGCAATTTTTGTAGTAGGCTATTAATAGCATTTATTGTTTATTTGAATTATTAGACATTTCTCGAAACACCTTCGCAGTTCCAAATAAACTGATTGCAGCGGACAAAGATGCTTTCGGAATTTTTGATAACTCTTGTCAAAAAAATAAAGTGTTTTGTCATGAAATATCCAAACGAAGAGAAGCAAACGCTAGGGAAAGGCTTCGTGTAAGAAATCTTAACTCAGGATTTGCTAAGCTCCGTCGGATACTGCCTGTAGTGGTAAGTTACTAATTCGGCGAATGTGTTTATTTTAACTGAAAAGTTGACTTCTATTATGACAATAGTGGCTAGTGCATTTCTTTTTAAATGCAAGCCTGACTTTATGACCTTTTTAACAAATTGAGCAATAAATACCTACAAATAGCCTAATAAAAAAAATTCATAAAGACAATCAAATTTTTTTAAAGGTTTTGTCAGGGGTTTTGTGCAAACAACGATTTCCTTAGTAGCCTACGTATACTGGCAGGAAAATTCTGTCTTTAGCCAGAGGGTAATGCGGTATTGCTTTGCGGAAGTGCTACTCAATCAATGACACGCATGCGGGTGCAAAATGAGTGTTATACCTGCTCAGTAAGCGTGTAGGCCTATTCTTTTACGCTTACACAGCGTGTATTCAAAAAATGCTTCAACTGTTTATAGTTGTAGCATAATTCTACATATATTTTTAGTCGTTTAGAGTTAGGCTACTTGTGGAAGAAAAATAAAGATTTCTGCTTCCTAATTTTTGTTTATGGATATAACCTGAAATTACAAATTTCATTTACAAACGTTATAGCCTTTTAATAAATACCATTTACATAGCACCCCATCCATGGTACCAGCTATTCTCCTAAGCAAGGTACATACCGTAACAATAAGGAAAAGCGTTGTTTGTATAGCAAATGTGATGCATAATATCAACAAACTATTAACATTAAGCAAAAATAATAAAAATCAAGCAAATAAATCAGCAACCTTTCAAGCACATGTAGCTCGACTCACAAATAATAAAAAATTTTATGACTTCACACCACTTTTTATTTTAAGATTAAAAAATGTTTTAATTTTGATAATATTCAAAGATTGGAGAAACGTATTTTTCTCGCCAACGAGAAAGTTGGATTTACAAAGAAAAGTTATGAAATCATATCATCATGACTGCGTGTGCAGCTACTGTATATGTGCTTGAGGGCAGAGTTGGATCATTTACAATTATATTTGAATGTAATTAATTACACATTTTCATGTAGGCCTAATAGTATTTATAATTGTACTTGAGACTTTTTGTTGTTGTGCAATTGTAACTATAATTGTAGTTTTAAAAAAATTGGTCCAAATTGCAATTATTTTGGTAAGGTGCACTGCTGCACGCATACTATCAGCGTAATATGAGCCGCTCTTTTGGGTTCCAAAGGACTTCTACATTGCAACCAGGTACTGGGATGGAGTGGAAGATTTGTATGATCGAATGAAATTGGGGTGGAAGAAAATCTCAGCATATAAGACAGAAAATACTTCTTCCATTTTATCCTATACCTTAATTGCAACTAACTCCATCAAATACAGTTCTACTCGTCTTTGTTGAAATTAAGCTGTAAAAAACATCGATACGGTAAACATAAATATTAAAACATTTAATTTTGTAATTGAAATGTGTAATTGATTACAATTTTAATCAATTGTAATAGTAATTGTAACTAGAAAATTTCAGAACAATATAATTGTAACTTAATAAGCAATGTAATTAAAAATTTTGATGATGTAGTTGTAATGTAATCAAACTGAAAACTATGTGGTTGATTCAACTCTGTTTGAGAGGTTGCTGAAGGTCGTTTCACTTGAGTCAGCTTATATCATTTGTTGACCCTTCTCTTGCATCATGAGCTAATCCGACAGATGTTTACAAAAAAGTGACTCTTCAATGGAGTACGCAGCGGAGTATTGGCTCCTGCGCCTCCCTGCGTTAATTTTTTTTAGCAGTTTAACGAAGTAGATTATGATATTTAATATGTTTTGGAGTTTTGGATCGCACTGTCAAAGCAATTAAGAATGTTGCTGCAGCCTAAGCCAGCGCTACTCAAACTTTTTAATACAGAGGAGGCTTAGTAGCAGAAGTCTTATTTTTATTTGGCCTAGCCTACCGATCGCAAATTTTAAACAACAAAGAAACTGAAAATAACAAGTTCAATCTTAATTATAAAAATCTACAATATGCAAATTCACTGTCTTTCACTCACATTTGATCAACGATGTGTGGTTTTCGAGCTTGTAGCTATCATTAGCGCTACTTTATAGAATGCACGTAAAGCTTTTAGCCTATATTATCAATACGAGGGTATCTGCGGATCTATTTTTGCATAGCTTTTAATTCGTTTCGTTTCTCCTCCAGAAAAAATATTTTGGCGTAGTTCTAATTTAATGTTTTGAATAAAAGTGCTTGGTTTAGATCTGAAGTTTCATTGAGTCATTACTGAGCAGAGAGCATATTCCACAAACGAATAAAACACATTGCAATTTCAGCACACTAGCATCATTTTTGTTGTTATAAGGCCAAATTCTAAATATGATGTGTGGTATTGTGAAACAAAATTTAAGCAAATTTTTTTTACTGTCAACACTTTGGAAATTTCAATATCAATTTTGTCCGAATCGGAATCTGTTGGTTCTGAAAGCGATTACTGTTTATGTAGGCTATATGTTCATCAGATCACGTTTTTCTATTTAAAAAATTAAGTTATATATCGAGCATAAGAAAGTACAAAAATTATGCTGCAAAAGAAAAACAACTTGAGCATGGTAAAAACACATTTTGAGTACCACAAAATAATACTTAATAAATACATTTTAAGCTAATCGCGTACCGGCAGTCAAGTGCTTGCGTAGGCTACCGTATCCGGTATGCGTAGGCTACCACAATTTAGTAGCACTGAACTGAAAGCCACGAATTCTCAACCTGTCTAATTTTGCGTACACCACAGCTTCTCCTCTTTTTCTTACAATTTACATGCACATTGATATTCCTTTTGAAATATTTGGCTGATGGCCCACCAGTAGGCCAATGACAAAAATAGTTCTTCCGATACCACTGCAGCCTACAGGAAGTCTATTAATACACTGAGTAGCATTGAATCTGTCAAAGTAGTAATGTAACAGGAAGTCATGAAGAGCGGAAGCAATTTGTCGATGATTCATGAAAATTGTCATTTTAGATAGGCTAATGGTTTGAAAATTACCAATAATGAAGGAGAAGAAATATTGATATCTGAAGTTGAGAAAGCCATTCAAGATCTGAAATGTAATAAAGCTGCAGGAAAGGATAACATTTATCCAGAAATGCTAAAAGCACTCAATGGCATAAGTTTAAAACGCATACACAAATTATGTAATGAAATATATATGACTGGATTTATACCTAAAGAAATGAATGAAACTGTTTTTGTCAGACTACCAAAGAAATCCAAAGCAAAGAACTGCAGTGACTTTAGAACATTAAGTTTGATCAGTCATGTACTGAAAATTTTGTTGAGAATAATTTTATTAAGAAATCGAAAATCTATTGAGAATGAGGTTAGCATGACTCAAAGTGGATTTATAACTGGTAAAGGAACACGAGAGGGTATACTTAACTTCAGAACAATTTGTGAGAGTTACAATGCAGTAAATAAAGATGTATATGCATGTTTTATTGATTATGAGAAAGCATTTGATAGAGTTAACCATGAGAAACTGATTCATTGTTTGTCCAATATTGGTATGAATGGCAAAGACTTACGTTTTATTATCAATTTGTACTGGAATCAAAAAGCATTTATTCGCATGGAAAAAGATTTGTCTAAAGGAATTGATATCAAGCGTGGAGTACGCCAAGGATGTATACTTTCTCCATGTCTTTTTAATTTATATACAGAAATGATTTTTCGATCCATTGATGATATGAAAGGAGTAAAAGTTGGTGGCTTGAATATAACAAATTTACGCTATGCTGATGATACTGTTCTGTTGGCTGAATCACAAGAAGATCTTCAAGAAATATTGGACAATGTTAACTCAATTGGTAAAGAATTTAATATGAAAATTAACGCTAAAAAGACCAAATCAATGATAATCTCAAAATCACCAGACACTCCAGTACTCCAAATTATAATTGACAATGAAATTATACAAAAAGTAAAATCTTTTTCATATCTTGGTCATTTAATAACTGAAGATGGGAGGTGTGACCATGAAATTCTTAGACGGATAGAAATTGCAAGAACTACATTTGGAAAAATGAAAAATATTTTAACCAATCAACGTTTAAATTTATCAACTCGTCTCAGGATCTTAAAATGCTATATCTGGTCGACCCTATTATACAGTTCTGAAACTTGGACAATATTTCAAAAAATGGAGAAACGGATCGATGCCTTCGAGCTCTGGACATACAGGCAAATATTAAAAATTTCATGGAAACAAAAAATCACTAACGATGAAGTACTCTCCAAATTCAATTCAAGCAAAATGCTCTTACAAACAGTCAAAAGAAGAAAATTGAAGTATTTCGGACACACAATAAGGCAAAATTCATTACAAAGATCATTAATAGAAGGGAAGATAAACGGTAAAAGAAGTAAAGGCAGACCAAGAATGACTTGGACAACAAACATCACAAAATGGACAAAATTAACTTATGAATGTGCAGTACGCACAGCTCATGGTCGAGAACAATGGCGCATTGTATCCAACCCTCCAGACGAGGAAGGAACAAAATGATGATGATGAATGGTTTTCACTGAATAAACCAAACCTATTGAAGTAAAAACTGACTTAACAAATAAAATCAGAAAAATTAACGTTCAGTAACTATATGACTTTGAAGCAATGAAATTGCTAGAAAAATCATAATCGGTGTATGACTTTATGAACTTGAATCAACTTTATGAAAAAATGCATTTTAACATTTCTCTTTTCGAGCATCTGTTGCTTCCCAATGTTGTTTTTATATCTTGTTTTGTTCCTCTCTACGAGTAGCCTACAAGTAAAAGCAAATCACTTCATGGCCTAAAATCTCCCAAAATAGAATCTAACAAATGTACAGAATTTTACACATAAAATACAACTGTTAACTCCACAGTACACATTTTGTCTAATTTCGTCATAATAAAAAGAGAAAATATATATTTAATTTACTTTCAAATACGAGTCGATAAAGAATGGAACACAAATAAACAAAAACTGAATAGACCGTGGTTCTCAAACTTTTTCAAAATATTTGTTGAACGGTCCCCTTGCGATTTTTTCAACGACTCACGGTCCACCAAAAACTTAAGGCAAATTAGCGCAAAAACGGTAAATAATAATTTCTTTGTTACATGCAATTAAAAATGCACACATCAATAAAATGGGTGCACCTGCTTGGGTGTTATCAGTTCTATGTTAGATTCCGTTTGGTTCAATATGATCTTGATATTATGCATTACATCCAACATGTTTTGAGCTAGTTATCAATGTGACATTGACTTCTGTATCTTTGACACCACCTGCTAAAAAATGTTTTCTTATAGCTCAGATATTCTCCTACTCACAGTGTCGTTTGACAGAGACACTTGCTTCAGCTTTTGAGCTTCAGAATCTCCCAAGACATTTGATACAATAACTTGGCAACAAGGCAAGATCAGTGTTGTTCTCCGATGGTGTGAGGCTTCTTAGCAATAGCTATTTTTCTTGCAACTTCGTAGGAGGCCCTGAACCCTGCAGTATTTTCCTTCCATTGATCACTAGTGCTATCAAATTTTGACCTAATTAAACTAATAGCTTGCCGTTTAAAAAAATCTGCATCTTTGTTTTAATATAATCTGTACTCAAATTTAAGTTAAAAATTCAATTAGTAAAGTTAAAAAGTTATTATTTTTTGGCTAACTTGACTAAGGCTAAAAAGCTAAATGTTCGGAAAGGCATTCAATTCAAAACTTTAATCAGTAAAAGTAATCAGCCTTAATCAACTTCGCCTAACTCCTTTTTAGTCAAGTGTATTTCGTAATTCTGTTCTTGATCTGGTAAACACAAGTGTTGGAGGAGTGTGTCACTACTATGTGTCACTACTATGTGTCACTACTCTTTGATGTCACAAAGGCGGTAAAAACAAAACAAAGCCTATCACAATGAAACGAAAGGCCAGGCTTAAAAAACTGTCTGCAGGGATGCCAAGCCAGCTTACTAAAATGTATCTTATAACTTTGGTTTGGAAAATAAGTTGCCTGAAAACTTTTACTTTCCACAAACTCTTTTTCTACGGGATCGTGTTAATTTTTTTGGAAGGTGCTTCCCAGAAAATTGTCTCACAGACCCCAAAAGGATCGCGGACCCCAGTTTGAGAACCACTGGAATAGAAGAACTGGCAGCACCGAACAACCTTGCGGCTTAGGCTTCTTTAAGGTTATGTAACTATAGAATATTTCATTCTCTAAACATTTCCAACAAAAATGCCATAACTCAGAGTTAGCCAAATAAGAGTAAGTTATCCAGGATGGGGTAAATTAAAAACATCTGGAGTAGGCTGTGCCAAAAAATGTCGAGGTTCATGGATTTTTCTTTAACTTTCTGAAAAGTTGTAGTGAACTTTTACAAACACAAACAAGAAAAAAAAAAATTGAAAATAATGACGTCACACGGTCGCGCTGGGCGTTTTTATGGTTACAAGTAACCAACTAACTATGTTCATAAAAATTGTCATATTTCGAAAACCACTGGAGATAAAAAGATGAACATTACATCAAAAGCTGCAGAAGTGGCATGTCTATATCTACTCTAAGAACACTTTTTATTCTAGGACTGCTTGAAAAATATTTATAAGCAAAAACTCAATTTTACTATTTTTTTGTAGTAGGGGAGATGCAGAACCTGTTGGACATTTTTTTCTTTTTTGCTCTCATTTCTTCAGCTTATATCAAAATAAGACAAAATTTTTAGAGAATACGGCCAAGGTCAATATTTATTGACTGTGTAAATATCTTGTATAATCGGTCCTGTATAATCGGTCCTGCCCTGAAGGACCTAGTATACACAAGCAAACATTGAAAATCAGAACATGTTTTTTCACATTCATTGCAAAAACAAACACATAAAAATGTGTAATAATAATACTTAGTGTCTATAAACATTTTAATTGCCAAAGTAAAATTAATTGGCGTTACATCAATAGCTCTTATCTGTGTAAGAGGCTTCTTCACAAGGGGGGTGTTTAACCCTTTTCCGCCACGGCCAAAATTTACTGTTTTTATTGAAATAACTTTTGGAGCGTAGATGTAATATAGCCTAATGTTGCTAGACATTTAAGCTTAATTTTTAAAACGTACAAAAGTTAATTCTTCAAGTGCCTCAACTCATTGTATGTGTACAATACTGTAGGTCTGGGACGTTACTGTTTAATAGGTCCTTCATGGATTCATTTCAAAGGTTGGTCACAACGTTAAACCATAATCTCTTCGTGGGAAAATTGTAACATTAGATTCCCGGATCCGTTCGTCTGTATGCAATGACCGAAAAAAACACTCTTCTGAAAACGTCTATTCAGGAATTGTATTTCTGTAAAAATAGCCTCAAGGCTGTCAAAAATGAGAGGCGACTCGATACGCCACTAAAACTTGTCAATAGAATACAAATTACTGAGATAAAGACGGAAATTTTGTCCAGCTGGCAAGCACTAAGCAAAACAGTTAAATATGCGACCAACTTTTCAAGCAACAATTTTTAAATGACGAGAATACATTGCAATAGTTCAAACGCACGTAAGCAGCTTCTGTGACGTAATAATGATAAGCATTATGAAGCTATTCAAACACCTGCTCAATTTGGCTTACACCATATCTCGTAATTCAAGATTTAACGATTATGTAATGTTTCACAGGTATGACAAAGGTGATGCAATCTTTGCTTATTTCTAGCAATATTCCATTACGTCAGACGCCAAGATTCAGTAGACCTGAACGGTTTTATGTGACGTTTGATTTTTACAGATATTGTCCGTAACATAGCGAACTCTAGCTATGACAGTCTAACATGGCATAACAGACAATCGTGAGCCCATAAATAAAACACACGATACACAAATTGTTTGAATCACTCACGTTTAGGTTAATACGCAAATACAAAGGGCATGCAAAGAATGAACAACAATAAGAATAATACTTGATGATACATGAAATTGGTACCATAGGTACACACTAAAATGACGCTATATAACAATTTTTGCGATAATAACCGATTGTTCTGGGCTCAGACAAGTGTCGACCACCGCAGACAAAACCAGGCTCAAACCCTAACACTTAAGTGTTCTGTACGGGGCGAGGCACGAAATATCCCTCAACACGTAGTCTACTTTAACTTTCCCCGTACTCTCATCATAGTTGCAAACGGCAATTTTAGCTCTCCGAACTACAGGCTTCCCTTTCCTAATTTGTGGGACTACCTCATGTACCCTCCCAAGTTGATACTTCCCACGTTTACTAATGTCTTGGAGAGAACCCACCACTACAAGTCGACCAGGCTCCAAATTCTCGGCCAATTTTAACCATTTTTTCTGGCCCTGAAGCCCTGGCAAGCATAAATCGATCCATTTACTCCAAAACTGCTGAGAAAGTGACAAATGGAACCGATCATCCCTTCTTAGTTGGTCACGATCATGTGATTGCCCAACAGTACAGTAGGCTATGGGTCTAAATATGGGGTCAACACTGAGGCAGGGGTGATGACAATAAAATCCCTTGGGTCGTCATTCAAAGGTACCAAAGGGCGTTCGTTCACGATCCGAACGGCACTGCTCGTGTACGTAAGCAGTTCAATAAGATTGGGCTTACGTATTGAAGTGTCCAAAATGTGAAAAAAGTACTTGGTCATATTGGCCACGAAACCAAATCTGCTAAGCCGAACTCTAGCCAAGAGATCTGCCAGAGGGTTTAACAAGTCAGGACACGAAAACATTACGTCGTTAACACAAGTTCCTCGGAATTCAGACTTGCCATCGTAAACAATGCGCTTTTTTAATTGTGACGTCACAAAGTATGGTAAGTACCACTCAAATACATTTCCTGCTTCACCAGCACGCTCAATATAATCATTAGATTTAAGATCTTTCATGATGTCAGTAAGGAAATCACGAAGTTCAGGTTGTTTCAAAGCCTTCTTTCTTGAAGCAGCAGCTGTATTTGACGCCAACACAGAATTGTTAGGTAGTTCAATATCTTCCTTCAACGGTACAGGTATCTCAAATCGACCATCTTTCAACTCAATATTCGGTTCAACAAGTTCTTTAGCCAAAATGTCATTGCGAGACAATTCACAGGTTTCATTTTGCAATGTCAAATCCTGAATGACTTTATTCAGGTCTGCTATTTCTATATCACAAGACTCAATTTTACGCTGAAAGCTAGAGATGACATCCGACTCTGAAGACGTCTGCACTCTGCACACATTAGCAACGCTTTCATCTAAGGGTGACTTACCACCACAAGCCAACCAACCGAGAGGAGTGAGTAAAGCATGTGGTTCACTGCGATTTTCACCAACACGCTCTTCTTTAGCCCACATCAAATAAGCGTTGTCGTTGCCAATCAGTACATCTACACTACTACAATCATTCAAATGAAACATAGTCACGTCATGAAAATGACGAAAACCACAAGTAGGTTTCTGACCAACCAGAGTATACATTTTAAACGACGCTTTATCATACGGTTTAAGGCCAAGTTTGCACACAAAATCACTCGAAACAAACGTCAACTGCGAACCAGGATCATGCTGACAATACACCAACTTCGAATTACCAGTTATTGGATTCAAAACACTAGCAGCAGCAATGCGGTTAAAGGCTATTTCAGCTTTTCCAATCTTAACATTACGCACAGAAACTCTGGCACCAGCATCATCTTTTCCGATCGAATCCAGAGAATCACGTGACGTCACATAAAAATCATGCAAGAGAAAAAAGTGTTTCTTATCGTTGTTAGGCCCACATTGACGACAGTTGTTTGCATGATTACAGTCCCTAACCATATGCTGGCGCAAACAATTCAAGCATTTTCCAGCTTTCACAATAACATCTCTCCGATCTTTAAGTGTCAAGCGCAAAAAATCTTTACAGTTAGACAAAAAATGATATTCAACTTGACCACGTGACGAACAATAAAAACACGCCGGTAGGTCTTTGCGTCTGGCCTCAATACCGCGCGGTGCGCCAACAGCAGTCGAGTACTGCGAAATCCCTGACATCACATTATCATGTAATTTTACCGACGTCTGCCTAACCGGACATGAAGGCAATTTTCCTTTGCCAAACTTTTTAAAATGCTGCGACTCACCAGAATCGCCCATTAGCATAATGCTAAAATCAGTCGACTTACGCGTTTCCTCCCGTACTACAAAATCGAACAAACTCTGAAAAGTAGGCTTATTAGTGCTACCATACTGATCACCTACAAAGTCAATATAACGCTGCTTAGCGTCAAACGGGAGTCGCTTAGCCAAATCCAAAACAAAACGTCCTTCCAATTTATCGCGCTGACCATAAGCTTGCGCGTAAAGCAGACACTGCGACAATTCATCTTTAAACTCTTTCAAATCACTAGAAGAGATCGAAGTCAATTTGCTACCATAGCGGTACTTTCTAATGTTCGATTCGGCGAAAAGACCTCCACGAACTCCAAAACGTTGGGAAAAGCGATCTAACGACATTTATATCCTGTCTTCCTCTGACAAGCCAGGAGTGTCAGAAACCAAGTTAGCAATCGTTTGAGCAGCTGTTCTAACACAAGCTGCTTGTAACAAAGTCAAACAAGTCCCTCCCTATAAAAGGCGAAACTGCCATCAAAGCCGTATTACGAGTTAAAAAAAAGATAAAAGGCATATTATTACCATCGTAACCAATCAAGGCCGCAATCAAGGCCGCGTGCTGGTGAAGCAGAAAATGTAAAGGGATTTGAGTGGTATTTACCATACTTTGTGATGTCACAATTAAAAGGCGCATTGTTTACGATGGCAAGTCTGAATTTCGAGGAACTTGTGTTAATGATGTAATGTTTTCGTGTCCTGATTTGTTAAACCCTCTGGCAGATCTCTTGGCTAGATTTCGGCTTAGTAGACTTAGTTTCGTGGCCGATATGACCAAGTACTTTTTTCACATTTTGCACACTTCAATACGCAACCCCAATTTTATTGAACTGCTTACGTACACAGGCAGTGCTGTTCGGATTGTGAACGAACGCCCTTTGGTACCTTTGAATGACGACCCAAGGGATTTTATTGTCATCACCCCTGCCTCAGTGTTGACCCCATACCTAGACCCATACTGTGCTGTTGGGCAATCACATGATCGTGACCAATTGAGAAGGGATTATCGGTTCCATTTGTCACTTTCTCAGCAGTTTTGGAGCAAATGGATCGATTTTTACTTGCCAGGGCTTCAGGGCCAGAAAAAATGGTTAAAAATGGCCGAGAATTTGGAGCCTGGTCGACTTGTAGTGGTGGGTTCTCTCCAAGACATTGGTAAACGTGGGAAGTATCAACTTGGGAGGGTGCATGAGGTAGTTCCACAAATTAGGAAAGAGAAGCCTGTGGTTCGTAGAGCTAAAGTTGCTGTCTGCAACTGTGATGAGAGTACGGGGAAAGTAAAAGTAGACTACGTGTTGAGGGATATTTCGTGCCTCGCCCCGTAAACAACACTTAAAAGTGTTAGGGTTTGAGCCTAGTTCTGTCTGCGGTGGTCGACACTTGTCTGAGCCCAGAACAATCGGTTATTATCGCAACTATTGTAATATAGCGTCATTTTAGTGTGTACCTATGGTACCAATTTCATGTATCGTCACGTATTATTCTTATTGCTGTTCATTCTTTGCATGCCCTATGTATTTGCGTATTAACCTAACCGTGAGTGATTCAAACAATTTGTGTATCATGTGTTTTTATTCATTGGCTCAAAATTGTCCTTAAATTCTTTTTTAGTTATGCCATGTTAGACTGTCATAACTAGGGGCGCTATGTTACGGACAATTTTCATATCAAGCGTCACATAAAACCGTTGTCTACTAAACCTGACGTCTTACGTCATGGACTGTTGCTAGAAATAAGCAAACATTACATCATCGTTAAATCTTGAATTACACAACCGCTTGAACACCTGTTGAAACATTACATCATCGTTAAATCTTTAATTACTTGAACAGGTGTAAGCCAAACTTGGGCAGGTGCTTGAATAACTTATCATTGCTTATCATTATTACGTCACAGTAGCTGCCTACGTGCGTTTGAGATATTGCAATGTATTCTCGTCATTCTTAAAATTGTTACTTTAAGTTGGTCGCATATTTAACTGTTTTGCTTAGTGCTAGCCAACTGGACGAAATTTCCGTCTTTATCCAAGTAATTTGTTTTCTAGTGACAAGTTTTTGTGGCGTACGGTGTTGCGTCCCAATTTCGACAGTTTTGAGGCTATTTTTACAGAAATACAATTCTCGAATAGACGTTTTCAGAAGATTGTTTTTTCGGTCATTGCATACTCCGATCCGAATATCTTATGTTACAATTTTCCTACGAAAAGATTATGGTTTACCGCTGTGACCAAATGGCTTTAGTATTTCTTCTTCTGTTGAATCAGTGTTGCAGCGCCCAGGAAAGCTTAATATTAAACCCATGCAAGTTGTGATTTAATCTGGGAGAATATAGCAGACAGCAAAGATAAGGCAGGTAGCCTACTGTAAGAAAGGGTTATGTTTCCTTCGCTTCTTGCAGGAAAGGTTAATAATGTTGCAAAACCTATGGTTGTATTGTTTTTTAGGTTATTCTACTAATGATAATTGATACGGTAGTGCTTTTACAAATCGGTCTGGTTAGTATTACAATAATGAACAGCCACTCTCAGAATGCTGAGAAACAGCATCTTCTTCTTTCTACTATTCCAACGAAAGATGATCAGAAAATCAAGGGAAGTAAACTGCCAACTTGTCAACAAGTGATTTTAAGCTTTCTTGCCTTTAAGCAGGAGCTTGAATCTCAAAATCCCACGAAAAGAAAAATCCAAATATCAGTAGATGCAGCAAACGAGACAGTGAAGGACATCTTAATGTTTTACTACAAAGCTAATATTCCAACAATTCATCCAAAAAAATGGCTCAAAAAATTCAATCTTTTCGAGATGAAATGAGTCTTATCTTCAAAATTCAGATCGAATACTTCCATAGGAGTGATGGAAAGCAATCGGAAAGGATTAAGGAATTTAAAAAGAAACTTCGATTGACCTTTCCTTTCTGGCCTCGCGATGTAATGAAGAAGATGTCAATTGAGGAAGATAAAGAATTTTTTTGTGGAGCATGCAAACTACCAGAGAGGCGTCAATGGCAGGGAGAGACAATGCTTTGCGTAAGACGTTGAAACGAAAACATTCTAGAAAAGAAGCAGAAATGCAAAGGAAAGAAAAAGAAATAAAACGTCAAGAGACTAAATCCATCAGCAAAAGTAACATTTCACTTTCTTCTAGCGATGATACCAGTGATGAAGTGACTGCAGTTAACACTGCCGAGCCTTCTACATCCACAGGAAGTAAAGTGAGTCACTGTCGAGTTGTAAAAACCGGTACCACAATATTTGTACCACACGACATTTTACGATCACCTGGTTTAGTGGCCACAAGTTTACGAAACAGAATAACACCAACTGCATTATCTGCAACACTACACTCGTTAATCAAGACTCAAGAGTTGTTCTGGTGAAACTATTCGCGTAAACTTAAACCACATGACGGCTCAAAGGTATAAAGTTGAAACGATTTTCAATATTTCTGAAGCGGTTAAAAAAGGTTGGGTACCTCCTGAAGTTGGAACCATTCATTGGGATGGTAAAATGATGGAGTCACTAACAAACCCTAATGAGCAGCACGTCCCCACTTCGCCAAGTATTCAGATTCCCGTCCGAAATCCAGCTGGGACATGGTCTCTCTAGACTTGCCTCATCAAGGCGTAACCGTTTGCTCACTGGTGTTGGACGCTATGGTGCAGACATGTTGCGTTGGGGCTTGGCAGAGAGTGCTGCTTGTGAGTGTGGCGAAATGCAGACGGCAGCCCACATTATCAAGGATTGCCGGCTATACAGACCACCCCATGGTATGGAAGGTCTAATTTCCATCGATGACGACACCAGGCAGTGGCTAACCAACGGATGCCCTGACATATAGCGACAATACGAGAGAAGAAGAAGAAGAAGCAAGTTGATAGGCTTCCGATATTACTATCAGGTATTGGAGGCTCAAAACTGCTTGGTGTTCCTTATTTGCCTGCACAAACATCCGATCCAAAAGGAAAGCAAATAGCCAATACAAGCATGGAATTGTTAAACAATTGGAACTGTACTGCATGTCTTGCTGCAATGGTGTTTGACACCACAAGTAGCAATTCGGGCCACAAAACTGCGGCCTGTATCCAAATACAAGATCATCTTGGAAAAGGCCTACTTTGGGCAGCATGCAGGCATCAAATTGGGGAGATAATACTGATGCATGTTTGGGAAGAACTCAAAATAGAAAGCAGCAGTGGACCCAACATTTCCATATTTCAACGCTTTAAAAGCGATTTTCAAACTCTTTCTGATAGCGCATCAGGTTGTTTTCATACATCAAAATCGCTAGAGGAAATTGATCTGCTTGCCAGCAAGCGGGAAGAATTGTTTGAGCTGATAAATCAGATGAAACTCCATCCATAATCATCCAAATTTTTAAGAAGCGACTACTTAGAACTTTTGAATTTGTGTCAATTGTACTTGAACATTGAGCCACCTACCAGTAAGGATGTGTCTCTCCAAAGACCTGGTGCATTAGGCTACACAGAGCCAGGTGGATGAGCAAACTTATATATTCACTGAAAATTGTGCTCTTCAAGACGAAATTCATAAATTGTCCCAAAAAAATGCCATCATGAAAGCATCTCAACTCGAAAAGTTAAAGAGGTTTCTACAATTTACAGTTCATTTCTATGTATCATGGTGGCTTACATCCCCCATTAGCTGTGATGCTCCGCTGAATGACCTACAATTATTACAAGCATTGTCTGCATACAGAGAAATTGATTCAACAGTTTCTCAATGCGCACTCAAAGCTTTTAAGAAACATTTGTGGTATTTAACAGAGGAAATGATTCCATTATCACTGTTTAGTGCCAATATTTCTAATGCTGACGAGGATACAATTTCTCAGAAATTGCAACAACAACAGAACAATAATGGGATTTTCCTGAAAAGATTTGGAATTGGATTTGGAAAGCCAATTTTTCCAGATGTCACTGAACTTCGTGAAAATGCTTTTCTGCCTGATTTTGTCTGTCCCGATTCGTGGAACTTTTTTCATCTCATGAAGATAAACTCCTCATTTCTTTCTAAGCCATCCGATGAGTGGCATGAAGAACAATCATATGTTGAGGCGAAAAAGAAAGTTGATGCTTTCAGAGACGTTAATGACGCCGCTGAGCGAGGCGTCAGGTTGGCCCATGACTTCTTGTCAACTTCAAACCTTAAAGAACGCTACCAAAACATTCTCCAAGTAGTCGAAAATGCGAGGAAGGTATTACCTAATCAACGTACTCGACAACTACAGTCTGAGGGCACATGGTTTTTAACCATGTAATTGTCAAAGTACTGACTGTATAACTCCATAAAGTAAAAACAAAGAGAGACTGTTCACCAGGCATTTGGTAATAAAATTAATTTGCGTACTTCTGGTGACTATTTACTAGGTTACCTCGTGATGTTAAAGATGATAACTAGCTTTTTTCCGACGTTTCGTCAGTCAGCACGACTGACTTTATCAAGGTGGCTAAAACAGGTTAATACAACCTGTTCAGCAACGATGGCACAACACAAAAACATACTGATAAAATGAGTAAAGTAAAGCAGCAAGAATCAGAATTAAAACACGCAACAAGATACCTAGAGGTTAAACTAAATGCAGTGAATGCCTAAAACCAGTAGGCTACTTCCCGCAGCGTAAATTTATCTATCTATTGGGCCACTGTCAAGAAACGTTGAAAAGACATCAGACAAGACAGAAAGCAATGGGATTAGCAATAACAATGGTAGAGAAGACGCACTGAGAATGGAAAAGGTGAAGCTAAAGTTAAAGTAATTTTACTTTTCCTTTAGCTTTTACTTTAACTTTAGCTTCACCTTTTCCATTCTCAGTGCGTCTTCTCTACCATTGTTATTGCTAATCCCATTGCTTTCTGTCTTGTCTGATGTCTTTTCAACGTTTCTTGACAGTGGCCCAATAGATAGATAAATTTACGCTGCGGGAAGTAGCCTACTGGTTTTAGGCATTCACTGCATTTAGTTTAACCTCTAGGTATCTTGTTGCGTGTTTTAATTCTGATTCTTGCTGCTTTACTTTACTCATTTTATCAGTATGTTTTTGTGTTGTGCCATCGTTGCTGAACAGGTTGTATTAACCTGTGTTGTAACCGTTATTTGGCTTTATTAAACTTAAAACTCGAATCTGCAAAATAAATAATCATTCTATAACACAACTCAAGTTAACAGCAGACCAGCTAAATCAACACCCTTCACTCCAACTTGCACAAACTAAAACTGCGAACAGAAATACAATTTCACCAACAGTGAACGGTGAATCAACACGTCGGCTTCAGGCACTAGCTTTAGGCATCAGAGCACTTGTTCAATTACAGCTCATTCTCCCCCATATAAAATTGAACAACATCAAGAATTGAAAAAAACAAAGAGAACAATTGGAACTTAAAATTGCAATTGAAGATACACCGTTATTACAACATCTAATGTTTACATATGCCATAGCATGAAGTTGAACACAAATTGTATCAAACGTAAGGCACAGCACCGTAGTAATCGACAGGTTTGCGTCTCCGTTCAGAGCGGCGCAGCTTTGGAGTGACAACGCTATTCTCATTAGTTTCGCTTGGTCCATCATCAGGCTGCATCGTTTCTGAAGACGACGGCTCGGAAGTGTTACTTTCTCGAGGTACGATGGACAAGAATTCTGGAGTAGTAGCATCAGGTTCGGCGAAAGATTCGTATTCAGAATTACACGCCGGATTTACAGCAGCGTCGTCGGCAGACCTGTTGCATGGTGAGAGATCTCTAATAGACACGGTGGTTTCATTTCCATTGCTTAAACGAACGTGAGCATAACCTGGGTTTGCTTCAAGCAGTTCCGCTTCGTCCACTAAAGGATCATTCTTATTACGCACGTGTCTTTTGACGTAAATTGGACCTGGTTTAAGCCACGACGGAATAGTAGTTCCGTTGACCGAGCGTCGAGCATGCTGGAAGAATCGTTGATGAGGTGTGCAGTTGATCGACGTGCATAATAATGAACGGATTGAATGCAGGGCATCGGTCAAAACGTCTTCCCAATGGGAAGGTGGCAACTGACGAGATTTTAACGCACATTGGACCGCCTTCCATATAATTCCATTGTATCTTTCACACTGTCCATTTCCTCTAGGATTGTAGCTGGTCGTTCGACTGGCAGCTACCCCATGAGAGTGCAGCCAAGATTTTAATTCTTGAGATTGAAAGGAAGACCAGCGATCCGAGTGAATATATGAACACATTCCAAAAGTAGCAAACAGTTCCGTTAAACACTTGATTACTGTTGTTGGCGTCATGTCGGCACATGGGAAAGCAAATGGAAACCGGGAATATTCATCGACGACGGTCAAAATATACTTATTTTTCGTTGCGTTGGGAAGAGGTCCTTTAAAATCCAAGTTGAGTCTTTCGAATACTTGGGTAGCCTTTATTAATTGAGATTGGTCCGATCTGACAAAGCGTGGTTTGACTTCAGCACATACGGAGCACTTGGAAACCATGTCTCGTATTTCTGCTACGGAGTAAGGAAGATTCTTGTTTCGCACGAAGTGAGTCATTCTAGTAATGCCAGGATGACACAGAGCAACATGAAGCTCACGCAAATTGTCTTTACTAATTGCACCACAGAATGCACGTGTAAGTGCATCGGGACCTACATTTTCCTTCCCTGGTCTGTGTAAGACCGTGTAACTAAACTGAGAGAGTTCAATTCGCCATCTAGTTATCTTTTCGTTTTTTATTTTACTTGCGTGTTTGACGTCGAACATATACGATACGCTCTTTTGGTCTGTGATTAATGTGAAGTGACGTCCGATTAATAGGTGTCTCCATTTGCGCAAAGCCTCCACGATAGCATATGCCTCCTTCTCCACAGCAGAATGACGCTGTTCACCCGTCGACAAGGTTCGTGAGTGAAAGGCAACTGGGCGTCCATCTTGATTAAGAGTCGCAGCAATAGCAAAATTGGAAGCGTCAGTTTCCACGGTCAAGGGTAGGGAGTTGTCGATAGGATGCAACGAAGCTGTAGCCAGCACTGACTTGATTTCTTGAATGGCTTGATTGGCGCTTTCTGGCAGAGGCAATGAAGCTTTGATAAGCGGATGTATTCTGTCCGAATAGTTAGGAATCCAGCGTGCATAATAAGCAAATAGTCCAACCAGGCGCTGGAGCTCTTTGTGCGTTTTGGGTACTGGTAAATCGAGAAGTGGTTGCACTCTGTCTGGATCTGGTTTGATTGACTGATGTTCGATTTGATATCCTAATAAAGAAACCTTTGATTGAGAGTGCTGTGTCTTCTTCTCGTTTATAGTTAAGTTGGCTTTCGACGCGGCTTTAAAAAAATTCTTCCAAGTTCCGATCGTGTTCAGCTTGGTTTTTCCCAGCAATCGTAATGTCATCGAGGTAAGGAAAGCAGCCCTTTAAATTGTTGCTTTTGATAAACCAGTCAATGACTCGTTGAAATTCGGGAACGGCATTGGTTAAACCGAACGGCAACCGTCGCCATTGATACAAGCCAGAGCCGGCCTGGAAAGCGGTGTATTCTTTATCCTTCGGATCAAGTTCGATCTGGTGGTAAGCGGACTTTAGGTCGACAGTGGTAAATACTTTATTTTTAGAAAGTTCGGTGACAATGTCTTCGATTAGTGGTAATGGATATGCATCAAGCTGAGTGAAACGGTTAATAGTTCTGCTGTAATCCATGACCATGCGCCTTTTCCCTGATTGCTCGTTTTTGACAACCAAAACCTGAGCCCTCCACGGAGAATTGCTTGGTTCAATCATGCCGTCTTGTAGCAAGCGTTGTGTTTCTTCATGAATATAATCTCTGTCTTGTTTGGAGTATCGTCTGGTCTTATCAGCAATAGGATGGCAATCTTGTGTTAAATGGTCGAAGGGCTTAGGGTGAAGCGAATTCATTTTTGGTAAGGCGTTAAGAGTCAGCACAGGACGATGTCCATTGAATTTAAATACAACGCTTTCGTGTTCTTTAAAGATTTTCTCTCCGATTATTGCATCCGTGGCCAAATTGTCTAAAATGTTGAAGGAAACATTCGAATATTCATTTTTGTTTACGATCAAGGTAGCAAAGCATTGCCCTAAGATTGGCAAACGAACAGATGTTTCGGCTAAAATTACTTCGCCCAATGTTTGATGAATCTTTAAGGAATGTTGATCGACAAATCTTTTGGTAACGTAGCAATCTGATGACCCCGTGTCCATCAATGATTTTGCAGTAAAACCATCAATTAAAACATCACAAAAAACGTTGTTATTGTTTTGCGTTGCTGAAAGATTAGCTGTAGCTAGTACTGAGCTTCGGATAGTGTTCAATTTGGTGCGCTGTGATTGTTTAGATTTAGAACGAACAGAACGTTGTTGACAGACTCTCGAAAAATGTCCGATATTGGAACAGTAGTGACAAACTGAATCTCTTGCTGGGCATTCCCTTCTGGGGTGGCGAGCTTCTCCGCAAAAATAACACAGTTGCTTAGCATAAGCTGCCTGAAGAAGCTCTGGTTCGGCCCACTGCGGTTCTTGCTGACTGGAAAGCCGTTCCTGTCCGTTTGGCCACTCCCACGCACATGCACCGCTGGACGCCATGGAACTGGTTGATGTTTGATAGGCCTCAGCGTTTGCAATTGCGAGCTCCTGAGCACGAGCTAGCTCATATGCATCTTGAAAATCCAGACTTCTGTTTTCTAACAATCGTCGGCGTATCCCGCTTGAAGACAGACCGGCAATGAACGCATCTCTCAATAGTCCGAGACGATGCTCCTCGGCGGTCACAGCGTTACATTCACATTCTTTACTAAAATGTTCCAGGCGCAAAACGAAATTGTCTATTGTTTCACTAGGTTGCTGTCGACATGTGCGCAAGCGATGACGTGCAGCTACGATATTCTTAGGCTTTACATAGAGACCCTTCAGGATAGTCATGGCCGATTCATAGTCTCTAGCACTTGCTATACTTTTATAAACCTTCGGGGACAACATGTTGATTAAAACTTTCAAATTGTCTGGGTTCAAATTTGCTGCAGCCAAAGCTTCTAAATAGTGATTGAACGTCTCAAGCCAATGTTTGAATTCGTCGACTGCTGACGGAGCACTTGGCTCAGTTTCCAAACGTTCAGGTTTCAAGACCTTGTCCATGTTTAAATTATAAGTTTAATAAATTGTTGTAACCGTTATTTGGCTTTATTAAACTTAAAACTCGAATCTGCAAAATAAATAATCATTCTATAACACAACTCAAGTTAACAGCAGACCAGCTAAATCAACACCCTTCACTCCAACTTGCACAAACTAAAACTGCGAACAGAAATACAATTTCACCAACAGTGAACGGTGAATCAACACGTCGGCTTCAGGCACTAGCTTTAGGCATCAGAGCACTTGTTCAATTACAGCTCAACCTGTTTTAGCCACCTTGATAAAGTCAGTCGTGCTGACTGACGAAACGTCGGAAAAAAGCTAGTTATCATCTTTAACATCACGAGGTAACCTAGTGAATAGTCACCAGAAGAACGCAAATTAATTTTATTACTCCATAAAGTGTTGTCAGCTTACACAACGTTGCAATCAGCATTATTTGCAGCCTGTCATAGCATACCAGTAGCCTATTATGCTGCATTTTACTTTGTAATTAGATACTAGATAGTTGTGTGTTATTAATTGCCATTTTAACTTTTCATTTCACTATTATTGCAAGCGTTAAAATAAATGTAGGCCTCCATAAATTTTACGCTATTGTGATTTTGTTATTAAGTAGTGGCTGTCTGAACTCTAAGCATTGTGCTTTGTGTTTATCTTTCTGTGTTACGTTTTTACTGACTATGTTTAGTGCGTAAAGATCCAAATTTTTGTTTTTGAGTCCAAGTTCCGTACAAACATAGCTGAGATTTTGATCTTCAAAGACCAAAAAGTTTTCAAGAAACAAAAACGATTAGTTAATGATTTTACTTTTGATTCTTCAAATGCTGTAGTAATTTCATCTCAATAGGCATTTTCTTTACAAGGATCCTTTTTTATAATGCATGAAACCTCATATTTTTAGGCATTTTTCATAAATTGTTGAACATATACAATTGACACATGGTTTGTACGATTGTAAATTAGTAAGTAAATTCACCAGAAAGTGTTCGAAGTTTATATACTCCGTAACTGAGAAGAAATGTCTGAGTTTTGATGATCTAGAGAGGATTTTACTATTGAAATTGTGAAAATTTACCTTTAAAAACTTTAAACTTAATCTGCACGTCCAAATTTTATCAAAACTTTTTGAAATTTTTTACATGTGCTTTTTTTTACCAAGTGTCACATATAAAAAAAAGTTCAGGTGTATTGGACGCAATTTTAATTTTTGAGGAGCGCCTGTGGCACCCTAATGTGCTTGTAGCTTATGCTCCAAAAGTCATTTCAACAAAAATAGCAAATTGTGCCCGTGGCGGAAAAGAATTTAACACCCCCCTTATGAAGACGCCTCTTAAGCAGTTAAGAGCTGTTGATGTAACGCTAATTAATCTTACTTTAGCAATAAAATGTTTATAGGCATTCAGTATTACTATTTCACATTTTTATGTGCTCCTGATTATGCACTCTTCAAAAAAGTTTGTATAAGTTTTAACACCACAAAAATAAATTCGATTGTCAAGATATTTACACAGTCAATAAATATTGACCTTGGCCGTATTCTCTAAAAATGTTGTCTTATTTTGATATCTGAAGAAATGAGAGCAAAAAAGAAAAAAATGTCCAATAGGTCCTGCATCTCCCCTACTTCAAAAAAATAGTAAAATTGAGTTTTTTGCTTATAAATATTTTTCAAGCAATCCTCTAATAAAAAGTGTTCTTACAGTAGATATGAACATGCCACTTCTGCAGCTTTTGATGTAATGTTCATCTTTTTATCTCCAGTGGTTTTCGAAATATGACAATTTTACGAAAATGGTTACTGGTAACCATAGAAACGCCCAGCGCGACCGTGTGACGTCATTATTTTTAACTTTTTTTCACGTTTGTGTTTGTAAAAGTCCACTACAACTTTTCAGAAAGTTAAAGAAAAATCCATAAACCTCGCCATTTTTTGGCACAGCCTAATCTGGAGGTAATTCTGTTAAACTCAAATAGCAGCTTGACTCTCACCCTAGGAAATGGATAGAAGCCTGCATCATTTTCCATGCAACGTTAACGAAATGCCAATGAAAGCGAAAGGTCATACAGACGCTTTGTTGGAGTTGTTCTATACCATAACAAATCAAGTTTTGCATTTGAATTCGATCCAAACATTTACTTGTAAGATCTTTTTGCGAATGTAAGGTTATCATAGCATACAATATTTTGCAACTAGAAGCCATTAAACTACTGCAAGTTCTTCCACAACGAATCTCAAAGAACATGGCTTTTCTGCTTTAGCATACTTATGACCATAATTTAGTATTAAAATAAGCGTATTCGTTAAATTGTGTGAGCATTAGTACCATAGGTATATGAGCTAGGGGTGCAAGTTGTGGGACCGAACCACCAAACTTTTTGGTTTGTCCAAAATTTGGTTAAATTTGAAAAAAATTGGGCAAGAACTTTAAAACATGTTTTACAAATTACATTAAAATTTAGCTGTTTTTTTTTATTTCTTGCCAAACTACTCAAAATTTTGCCCTAATATTGAGTTCAACACATGTAAAATTAAAAAAATCAGCTATAAATATGCATGATTTATGCTATGAGAGTATAAAACAAATGTATAATTTGTGGAGAGTTTGTAAAACTTTGGCCAAAATATCCAGATGCTTATGAGTTTTTTTTTGAAACAATGGTAAGTTAGGCTACATCCTAATCAAGATGTAGGCCTACTCAAATATTGAAACCGATGCTTCTTATAACTGACAAAGTCAATATGGTCTGCTGAAAAAGTATTGTGCAAGTTTAGTTTGTAATATAAGACAACTTTTTAACTAGCTAGAATTTTGGATACACTTGATAAAAATTTATGCACGAAATTCCAAAGGTAAAGTTTTAGCTTATTGCTTTCCTAAATGACCAAAATTATTGCCTAATTAAAGTAGTAGCCTACATTGAATATGTACAAAGTTCACACATGTTAACTGAAACTGTGCATAGTTTGGTGTAAAAAATAACCATTTTGTTGGAAAAGGGAGCTAGTGCTATTGGGTGAAAACTGTAAACTTAAACTTTTTAAAATACAAAAACAGTAGGCTATGTTTTATGCCTAAAGTAGTTTTTTAAAGTTATTGGTATTTAAAGCATTTTTAGCACAAACCTGCTAGCTCATGAGTCCTGAGGGTACTACAGGCTATACATCACTTTTTTAGCAACGGCTAACCTTGTTTCGTTTACATAAACATTGTATAATGTATATACTGTATCAATAGATAAAATTAAAGAAACGCTGAAACCAACATTACATTCCAAATGGCTGGATAGAACTTAACACTCGGGTAAAGAAGTGCAGCCTATTACAAATGCATCTTCTAAATGCTTATAAATTGGAAGTTAAAGAAAATGTTTGCAAGTTTACATATAAACGTATAGTGAACGCCAGTCGTGATCCTAGAAATGAACATAAGCCAATAAATTTCCAGAATAGCCTATGTAACAATAGTATGCTCTTGCAGTACAGTAATCGGGGGGTCGGGCTGCCCACAGGGCTAAAGGTGTATGGGCAGGGCCTGATTAAGGATCACGGAGGCCCGAGGCACAGCTAAGCTTAGGGGCCCCTATTGGCAATCGCTTTCGATGCAGAGCAACAGTGCTCAACTGAAGCCTGGCATAGTAAGTAACTTTCCAAGTAACAGATGTTCCCAAGACCATGCAAGCATTAATAATAATAACAATATAATATTACGCCTGTCTTGTTGTTTGGTAGCCTACTACAATTCTTCACTTTATCGCGTTCAAGACTTCAAGCGAAACGAATACGTTCAAGCGAAATTCGCCGAAGCGTGACGATTCGGAATCGTTATTCTAATTAGCAATCGTTACACAATTTGAAATAGTTACTCAAAATAACAACTGCGCACACACTGGCACAACGACTTTCACTACCTACGCCTACGGTACTAATGTAAAACAATTGGAGGCCCCCAAAACCAGGGGGCCTGAGGCCTGTGCCTAGTGTGCCTCATGGTTAATCGGGCCCTGTGTATGGGGCTTTAGTTCTGACGACACTTCTGTGTGGGTGTGAGGCTGGCCTTGGCTCTTTGTGGGAGACGCAGGGGACGGGTGGAACCACTTCCACCTTTCCTGCCTCCGAAAACTTCTTAAGATTCGATGGCAGGAAAGGGCTCGGACGCGAAGTTTTTTTTCCCACGAACTTTTGTTACTTCGCGTAGAGTTTGCACTAATACAGCGTGAATGCAAACATTTTTCGTTGTTGGCGTGTTTGGTTTACAGGTTTAGTGGTTTCATCTATTGGCTTATGTTCGTGAGAACAATGGTTCGACGCCCATCGAAGTCAATTTTTTTTCTTTAAATTAATTTTGCGTTGCACAAAAACTTTAAAAAAAAGTAGGGTTAGGGTTAATTCTCAATCAATTCGGAAAATCTTACTTTTAGAATGACCAAAATCAATTTCTTTTCTCAACTTTTTTAAACTTGACTAGACTAAGTGTGTCTCCAGGCTACGTCATTTTTCAAGTTCAATGTTTAGATTTGGACCTGGAGGGCGAAAATTGCCTGCTGACTTTGAAAACCGCTCGATAAAAATGAATCGGTAAAAACGCCTACGCGCGCCTCGCGGTAACCAATAATGGCTACACTTACAGAAATATGCAAATTAGACAAAAAATTGTGAAAAAAAAATTTCCCGTCCGCAGTGAGGCAAACATGCCCAGCACTCTTGCCATCAAAAAAGGCACAGGTCGGATGGGCGGCCGCGTCCACCGGATGCCGTGCCATCGTATTCCTGGACGACTGCTCTGCGGAGAGCTGACTGGCGGCAAACGCCATGTGGGACTGGTCAGGGAAAACGTTTTGAAGACACTTTGAAAGCTTCCATGAAGGAGTTCGCTGTCGACGTGGATTCGTGGCAAGACTTGGCCGTGGGGCGACCAACATGGCGCAGTCTTATTTATAAAGGCGTGGAATCGGCTGGGGGACATCGTGCGCTGTCTGCTGTCGTAGGCGAGAGCATCGCAGGGCCCGAGCCTCAAACAACCCTAGCCTTGGCCAACCATCCTTCCAGTGACCATCCTGCAGTAGAGGTTTCGCCGTGCAGATGGGCCTCGTCAACCATCTGCACACTCATGCAGCCTACACTGACCAAAGCCCACACTAAAAAAGCTTGATCTCAGTCTCATTGATCATCTTTGGAAACGAAGGGCGAACATCACAGTAATAGCAAAATTTAACCTTGTTTAAAGATGTAACATCGCAAGATAAAACATGAAACCCTAATTAGTCCAGCTTTGAAGCTGTAAGAGGAAAGTAACAGATTGTGATTGTAGGGGAGAGTGGGGTTGGGGGAATCATTTTAAGGTTTTATTCCGCTTGTGGGCACAGAAAATGGTTTCATATAGATACTACAAAGCAGTTAAAATTGATGCAAATTTCAAAAAAGGTACTATTTTTTGAGACAACGGGTTTGGTTGAATCACATGGTGGGGTTAGTTGAACCATTCATAAAATCATTTTAAAGAATTCCTTGTGTTGTATAACATAATACATTATTTCGAATAACTACAAACTAACTTAATGGCAAATTATTTATAGCATTCCACGAAAACAAGAAAAACAGTTTAACATATTTTGTGCAAATAATTAGCCCATCTGTACAGAACTAGGGGTTGTAGATCATAGGGATGCGAAACTTCATCCGCTTTTGACTTATCCGCAAGACTAGAAGGGTTACGTTTTTTTGTAATTTACAAAATATTTTACTTTTTATGGGTTATATAAGAAGAGTGAAGTTGGTTTTAAAGTAATTTAAGGTTTTTAGTTGAAAGCAAGCTAGCAGTAAAGCGTAAAAAAAATGTCAAATTGGTAATTGACCCTTCTAATGTTGAAGGAACAACGGAGTTGCGCGTCCCGTAATGTACCGTCCCAAACAGAACTCATGAGCCCATTACGATACATTTCACCCAAGCTTCTCTGTCAACACTGTTATTATAATTGTCTCCACATTGGTTGCATAGCCGCCCATGCTCTTCCATCTGCAGTAGCTGCTGAACCTCTTTTTCCTTTTTCTTGTGATTGAATCTTGCTCTTCTTTTGAGGCTTCTTAACGGTCGTATGCTCGTTTGCTTTTTTTCTGGCGTGTCCGTCAGTATCGCACACTTAAGGCGTTTTCTTCCTCCATTTCTTTTACCTGTTTTGACAGGGGCCTTGGGGAACGCACGCACCATTTCAGGGCTGAATGGTATTGAATTAACTCCGCGACTTGTCAATGCCAGCCTTTTCCTACATGAACGAGAGGTTGAAGGTGTATTGACCGGTTCCTCATCGCTCGTGGCGGCCAACAGGCCTTGCACCTCTGAAGTTGAGCTTTCGTTCGAGGCTTTCGTTCGAGGCAACGCTAAAGCTCTGTGACATCACAGACGTTTGAACATGATCACATTGGTTAGAGCAGTGTTTCTCAAACTTTTTTGGCCCAACACCCCTTCATGAACTGGCAAAATTTTACCGCCCCCCGCCCCCCCCCCCAACAAAAATGATTAATTACGAAAAGCAAATATAAAACAATAAATACTATTAATACTGCAAAAAGTGCTCAATGCCAAGGAAAAAGCCAAGCAGAGCGATATAATTACATCAAATATAGGCAATAGTTACCACTTACCAGTCTCTAAAACCCTTACAGCCTGTTTTACCCTAAAAGGGGGGTCATCAGAAGGTCCTTATTTAAATAGAATTCTATTTCTTACTTCTAATTCTACTGCTACTACTGGTAGTCAGTGTGAACCTTGGGCTTGGTGGGAAAATGTCAGTTTCTTCACATCCGGTGTAAAGCCAGTGAAAAACGGTAGCCACTTTAACAAGTCGAAATTCTGCCACTGAAATTGATTAGGATGAAACCGCCAACCAATCACAAGCTACGGTTTAAGTGACGTAAAAAATGACGAAAAGAAGATCATAGAAAGCAAATTAAGTGATGGATTTTTTGTCAGCTGGTTGGCTTAGGGGTTAGGGTTAGGGCTAGAAAGTAGTCATTTCATTGACGCGGGTTCGATTCCCACTACTGCTATTGCTCTTTTTCTTCTGTAATTAGCAAATAAAGTTAAAAACAAGCATTAACTCTCTGGATGAGTGCGAGAAGGATCACAATTGGACGGTAGCCTCTTATAACATGTTGTGATTGGTTGGCGGTTGCATTCTAATCAATTTCAGTGGCAGAATTTCGACTTGTTAAAGTGGCTACCGTGAAAAACATTCGAAGATCACTTCTTATGGATATGTCAAGTGGGTTTCGCTGTTTGGTATGTAGCAAAACTACACCGCTGAATCCCTTTTCCACCAGGTATGAGATAGGAAATGCTACCACGAAGATACGAGCTCTTTAAAGAAATCGTTACGGTGGGCGGTAGATGGGTTAAACCAGAATGCCAATTTTTTAATATAGAGAATAAAATAGTAATACTAATAATCAAAACGCCCCCCTTAAGCCGAGGTAATCACACCGCCCTCCTGCAAAATCAAAACGCCCACCGGGGGGCGGTACCGCCCCCGTTGAGAACCACTGGGTTAGAGGATCCATTTGGCAGATTATTTAACTTATCCCTGATTAATGATTTCATCAAGTGAAAATATAAGGGGGTTGGTTGAATCACGTGATTCAACCAACCCCACCAAGGTATCACAGAAAATAAAAGCTATTTTACACTGAGTTTGGACTTGGCCGTCATTACTGATTTTTTAACATTTAGCTAACTGGCTACATAATAAATACAAACAACACTGAAATCGTCTGGGAGCGGCACTTTCAAACTACGATTTTTGATTTTGATTACAATCTGATAAAAAAGTGCATTTCATTTTCTCATGCTTTTTCTTGAAGGGGCGGCAAAATCTGAATTCGCCCCCGGCGGCACATTCCGGCACATTCCCTAGCTACGCCACTGTGTACAGTATGGTTATACAGGAGGTGAATTGTTCGTAAACAGTTGTTCGTAAAGCAATTGTTCGTAAACAATTTTTCGTAAAATCAATTCTTCGTAAAGCAATTCTTCGTAAAGCAATTCTTCGTATACATCAATTCTTCGTATAGGTGAATTGTTCGTAAACAGGTGATAAGTGAATTGTTCGTGAACAATTTTTCGCAACACCAAGGTTTGTCTTGCAATTTCCAATGAAGGTGCGTAATGCAAATTTTCCTGAATAACCAAGTTACGACGACACAAAGAAATAAGCACAACGAAAAAGCACATTTTTTGTTATTTATTGGAATACAACAATTGTCTGTGTTTAGCAATTCTTTGCTTACACTGCCAATACTACTTTGAGTAACTTCGTACAAATTGTCCACAAGCCAAGTTTAGTATGAAGTATTGTGTGCAATTCCACGCAAGTAATCACAAATTTCATCATCTTGAAAGTCTTGACGCCAAGTTCGGACGACTCTAGTTAGTTTTTCTGCACTGTCCTTGTACTTCTTCTTTGGAGGGGTCCTGCCTGGCCACTGACATACTGTTCAATGCGAACCTCATTTAGGTTTTGCTCTCGCTTGATTACAGATATGAACTTCCAAATATCTGGATGATTTGCAGATACCTGGAACATGAACCCTCTGTGCCATCCTTCAATGCTATTATTAGTTTTGGGAAGGCCACTGAGGACGCCATCATAGCACAGTTCCACATTTGAATTGCAAACATTGGAGGACGGCGCCCTTGACGACGATCTGGGCGCCCAACCCAAGTGTCTTCAAAGTAGTCAATTACTGGCTGAGCAACATCTGGTAATACATTCCCATCAATGAGAATGTCAAAGGCCCGGCTGATTTCATCAATAGGCACAAAGGCCAGAGACGACAACATGCGCAGTCTCAGAGCAAACTGTGCACTTGTCTCGTACTGCTCCTTCAGGCCACTTGATTGCGTCTTTCTCCAAATGCACTGGCACAAATGGAAGAAACAGCCACGGTGAGTTGAAAGTGGGTACTCTCTGCTTACTGCATTGACCATGGCCATCTCAAAGTCAGTCATGATTGTCTCTGGAACAGCAACAGCAGGTAACAACTCCTTGATCTTTTGCAGCAGATGAATGTATGTCCCTCTCCTTTTGTCCCCCAGCAGGGCATACACCAGAGGCACTGAAGTGTTTTCCTTCAGTCCGTGTATTGTGTAAAGCTGTTCAAACAGTGAAGGCACTGTCTTGAAGGTGCCGTCAGCATACCAGTGCTTTGAACGGGCAAGGAGCTGCAGATTTCTTTCAGTGGCAAAGAGGACCATACGATTATCTCCAGGCCCAGAATCATAGGCCAAGAATGTTACACCAGCAAACGTTTGCTTGTACTCTACTGGAAGCACAATGTCACGGAGAGAATATGGGATTGCCGGGCCTGCATTTTCTTTCAATCGCACTTGGGTGACTGCCCTTTTCATGCTCTGCACACTTGGCAGTTTTGCTGCCGTGGCTTGACTGAGTCCAATAGTTTTTGCTGAGACGGGGTAACTGGGGCCATCACGACTGTCTTTTGCTGCACAACGAATATTTTCCATAACCTTTGCTGCTTCGACATGACCAGCATCTCCAGCATGATTGTGCTTACCTCTGGATTGTACAATGGCTGCCGTAGCAGTTGTTACTCGTGCAGGACATTTCTTATTAAAATGCTCACATTTCCAATAAGTAGTTTCTTGCCCTTGTGCGTTAAGTGCACTATAATCTTTGTAATAAAGCTGGCCACTATACAAAAGTTTTGGCCTTCCTTTTTCGCTGCTCACAAACTGTAATGCCATTCTGAATTAGGGACTCTACAGTCTACACTCGGTCTGCTCGTCTACACTCTACAGGTACAGCACGTCTTTAAGCGCAATTAGCACATCTCTAGCATATAGACTACCCTAATTGATTGTTCGTAAACAATTGTAACTGTTTTTTTTTTGTTTTTTTAAAGCTGTAGCCTAACTTTTATGAACATTTGTTTACGAACAATTAGTATTACGGTCAATTGCATGCCCGAAGAATTGCTTTACGAAGAATTGATTTTCGAACAATTGCTTAAAGAACAATTGCTTTACGAAAAACTGTTTACGAAGAAAACGTAGGACACCGTACAGCATTGTGCTTTACTCATTATTAGGGAGATACTGACACAATGCATTTAAACTCTTGTTTTTGTACTTTTTGAGTCTTGTGATGTTTGGGATTTATATCTTAATCCTTGTTACACAGTTCAGTGTCAAGAAAAGTTTAGTCTATATCGGAAAGTAGTAGTAAAATACATTTATATACTAGACTATTGATAGCAGTGGGGACGTTTTAATTAGTTGGTCAATAATTTGCCGCAAAAAATATTTGGGCACAATTGCTTACTGTATATTCGGGCAAGAATTCTTTCGCGCCCCCAAAAACTAACCTTCACCTACACCTATAACTCAGCAAGCTTTCGTACAACTTCGACATTCCTAATAATATCCGTGATATGGTTAAGAAAGGTTGTCGAGCACAATGCAACTCAACAAATAATTTTTAAAGTACTGCATTCCTAATTAAACTTTTTGTCGTATGGAGGCTGGAATTTATTAAAAATTTGTAATAAAATATTGTTCAAAATCTTCAAATATAGAGATAAGAACGTAAAACCATTGGCAAAAAAACTTTTTTGCATTGTTAATAATAAGCTTACAGCTTTATGACAAAATATGTTAGCTTAGTCTATAAACTTTAGCCTAATTATAGAGGGCGCTGAATAGAATGAATCTGTAGGATTATTTACATAGCAATTGCTTCGCCAATAAAATTTTATAGTTACTTCAAACACTACTGTAATTGATAAGTAATTAGCAATTGGTAAAGATAAGCAACTTTTTTTTGTCCCAGTTTCAAAATCTTCATCACCAAACTTAGCATAAAATGAGGTGAGTAGGCTATAGTTACAGTAATTCCTCAGCTGACGAACAAGTTGCGTTCCTAACGGCCGTTCGTATCTTGAATTGTTCGTTAATTCGAACTGTACTGTTGATTGGTATAGCCTACAGAACTACATTGGCTTATGTCTCCTAGACATTCGTCCATCACATACGCAACATTTACGCAAGTTCTTTCTTGCATTAAATACACTTGCGGTGTTGCCATTTTATATCCGTGTTGCCATTTTAACGACATGGAGATCATTTTAAAGAAAAAATAAGGACTGTTGCTAACACAAAAAACCGGACACAGATGCATTTGCAAAGTTTTTTTGTGGAAAAATATATGTCCTAGTAAGAAATTAAATGTTCGAATCTCCGAATGTTCGTAAGTTGAGAAATTATTTTACTATTCTATGGTACACAGGCACCGCACAACAGAAAGAAAAGTAAAGTCGACACACTTCATGAAGCCATTGATTACATAAGACGATTAGAAAAGTTGCTGAAAGAAACTGGCGGACTTCCCAATGCGGAAAAACTGACGAATACAACGCACGCTCGTTCTCGGCAATTGGTCACAGAATGTCCCTTCCTGCCTGACCGCACGTTTTATCCAACAACGACATTTACTGATGCAAATACTTCGTCACTTTCTACCACATTAAACATGTAAGTACTTTCTTGAAAGAGCGTATATTTTTGTAGCAAATTGTCACGATTTCTTTCTATCTCTTACCAGGAAAAAGACTTGGAAAGGTTCAATGACGTAGTTTAATGGGTCAAACCGAAAAGCAGTCAATTAAATGTCGAATAATTCTACTAGTGAAATGATAATCTGACTTCTTGAAGGACTTTAACAAACGGCTTCTCAAATAACTCTAATTTCGAACACAATTTATATCAGCACCAATTCTCATCTACTTGTATTCGATTACTTCAAGTCTCAATCACCAATAATTTCTGCACCAACTACCAATCCACAACTCATAGCACAACTCCCATAATAATCTCAGAATAATAATTACGCAAATTACACCACTATTTATAGAAGGTGGCTTCGGTCTGGTAACATCGAGAAGGTTACGTAATGTCACATTGTTATGTCAAGTTGCAATAAATGTCAACAAGTAGAAGCTTATAGAAGTCTAAAGAATGTCACGTTCGCAAGAAGATTCTTACATAATAACGATTTCGCAATCGGACATTTACTGATAAGCAACCTTATGACGTCATGACAAACGACGCTCAGAAATCATGAAAAACAACAGAACCTTCTAGATTTGCTTGCTTACAGACGATTCTAGAAATACGTTACATAATACAGATTTCTCATTCAAAGGTTACTTCAGGTCAATAACCGATAATAACACATCGCACCAGAATTCTACAACCAAAACAACACGCTCGAAGATACAAAGCAACCCATCTTGAGGCATTGCACCTTGATTGTGACATACGCCCCGCCTTAGAATATTGTTGCAAACAATATAACAACACAATCAATACAATACACATTACAAAACAATTAATTACTCGATATATCAATTCTCATAAATTATCTTCAACGACTCATTAGTCCATCGTTGCATGATCTACCAAGGACAGCGTTTCTCAAGACAATGATCATTACGTTTACTGTGAAAGTTTCCATAGTCCTCAATGTCCTCTGTGCACTGGCGAGCAAGATGACCCATCTTCTTACATCGGAAACACTTCCTCTCCGGATAGTCCTTGGCCAGATGACCTTCTCTGTGACAGTTGTAGCAAGCCTTTCCATCAAAAGAGCAGCTCCTGGCTATGTGTCCTATCTCTCCACATCGGTAGCAATGGTTGTTACGGCAACGTCTATTTTCCGAATGTCCGCCGTCAGCAACGCATTCCCTAGCGAAGTGTCCGCGTCTACCGCATCTATAGCAAACTCCAAATGGTCGTCGCCGATTATCTGCAGAACAATCTCGAGCAAAGTGACCATTCTTGCCACAAGAATCACAAGTAACTTCAGAATCTCTCTCAGTAACATTTCCGATTATAAGATCAACTAAAGGGTTTTGTAAACATAACGCTTTCACAGTCCCACTACAATATGGAGTTTCGATATATATATTCGCTAACGGTCCTTGGATTGAAGTGGTATCTATCGACATCACATGGCCAGTTTTTCCCGTTAACTGACTGTCTTTTACTAAATCTCTCCTCACCATTATACCCGTAGAACCAGAATCACGTAAAACTTTTACCTTTTTGTTTCCAACTGTTCCATCCACTACTGGCAGGTAATCTTCAGGTATTATTTCTTCGGATCTCTCCTTCCCAAGCGTGGGTTCAGGAATCATTAACGCACAACCACCTCGATAAACGTCCGTGTCTTTATCTTTTCCAGACTGATTGGATAGGGAAAACGACTTGTCCTTGCATTCCTTTGCTTTGTGTCCTTGCCTATTGCAACGATTGCACCACTTTCTCGATTCCTGATGATTTTTGTTAGTCTTCTTCCGGCAGTTAACAGCCTTATGACCTAATCCATTACAATTAAAACAACGTACTTCTCTCGGAACAGCACCTCCTTTAAAATTATTTGTTTGCTCCTCGTCATCATCGAATGACATTATCTCTTCGGTCGACAACTTCTCATCATGGGCAACTAAATACTGTTCCGCCACACTAGCTATGTCTTCTAGAGTCTTTGGACTTTTCTCCATTAAATAAACGGACAGATCTTTTGAACATGAATCTGTGAATTGTTCCTTAACTATAAGGTTTGCCAATCCGTCCAATGATTGTTCGGCCCCCGAAAGTTCAAACCATTTTAACAAAAGGTTTCTTAAACGTTCAATAAATTGACCTGGGCTTTCATGTCGTTCAGGCTTTGCCTCACGGAATTTTTGACGGTATCCATGCTCGGTAAAATTGTATCGCTTTAACAGAGCTAACTTCAATCTGTCGTAGTTCATGGCCTCTTCTTGCGAAAGTCTTGAATATACATCAAGAGCTTGTCCCGATAATAACATGCTTACCTGGGTAGCCCACGTTGACTTCTCCAATTTGGCTATTGTAGCATATCTTTCAAATCTTAACAAATAACTATCTAACTCATCTTTTTCTTCAACAAATGATGGCAAATCTGGACGTCTAACTTGCGCCACAATAACATCTCGAACATTATCATTAGTAGAATTAGATCGCTCACCAATGTCCAGTTTTTGTTTTTCTAAATCAAGCCTTAACTTTTCCAATTCATATTGCGCTCTTCTCTCTTCAGCTTCTGCTTCGTACTGCCGTTGTGCACGTTTTTCTTCAGCTTCGTGCTGTGCCCGCTTCTCTTCAGCTTCTGCTTCGCGCTGCGCCCGCTTTTCTTCAGCTTCAAGTTGTGCTCGCTTCTCCTCAGCTTCAAGTTGTGCTCGCTTCTCCTCAGCTTCAAGTTGTGCTCGCTTCTCCTCAGCTTCAAGTTTTGCTTTCCTTATTTCACGAGAAGCTCTTCTTTCTTCTCTTTCGTCAGCTTCTCGCTGAGCTTTTTGATCCATCATCTTGTGATACTCTTCCACCACAAACTGAGACTTCTCATTGCCAGTCAGCCCCATTCGTTTAGCCATGCTCCCTAAGTCTTCAATCATCTCATGTTTGACAGTATCCGCCATTTTGACAGCTTGTTGTTAATTTATTATTCTTTCTATAAATCCTTCGGTATTCTTCGGGGTTTTTTTTTCGGTTTATCCCGGACGAGCCCCCAGAATGTCACGATTTCTTTCTATCTCTTACCAGGAAAAAGACTTGGAAAGGTTCAATGACGTAGTTTAATGGGTCAAACCGAAAAGCAGTCAATTAAATGTCGAATAATTCTACTAGTGAAATGATAATCTGACTTCTTGAAGGACTTTAACAAACGGCTTCTCAAATAACTCTAATTTCGAACACAATTTATATCAGCACCAATTCTCATCTACTTGTATTCGATTACTTCAAGTCTCAATCACCAATAATTTCTGCACCAACTACCAATCCACAACTCATAGCACAACTCCCATAATAATCTCAGAATAATAATTACGCAAATTACACCACTATTTATAGAAGGTGGCTTCGGTCTGGTAACATCGAGAAGGTTACGTAATGTCACATTGTTATGTCAAGTTGCAATAAATGTCAACAAGCAGAAGCTTATAGAAGTCTAAAGAATGTCACGTTCGCAAGAAGATTCTTACATAATAACGATTTCGCAATCGGACATTTACTGATAAGCAACCTTATGACGTCATGACAAACGACGCTCAGAAATCATGAAAAACAACAGAACCTTCTAGATTTTCTTGCTTACAGACGATTCTAGAAATACGTTACATAATACAGATTTCTCATTCAAAGGTTACTTCAGGTCAATAACCGATAATAACACATCGCACCAGAATTCTACAACCAAAACAACACGCTCGAAGATACAAAGCAAGCCATCGTGAGGCATTGCACCTTGATTGTGACACAAATCTACTTCGAATTAACAGAGCAAAACTTGAAATAGACCATCAGGAGACACTACCAAAACATGTGCGCTATTTGCATAAAGCGCTAATCAAAGACGGCCATTGGTAGAGCTTTGGTAGAAACTTTGCCTTGCTACAACTATAATACAAGCATATAAAGCGAAGTAGGCTGACACTCAAATAATTTGTGGGACCGAAAATCAACAGCTTTATTTTAAACACACAGAAAAACAACTATGTTTAACAAGTGTTTAACATTAACCTCGAATTTTTTGACACATTATGGTATCATCATTAGGACAACGACTTAGCCACGCCCGGCCTGGAGAAGCAATAGCCCCCTAAATATTTAATCTTGTCGCCACAAAAAACTTTTGATTTTGACATCAAATGCAAGTTGCTTGGAATTTAATACAAGTGTTTTGAAAACAACCAAGCAAATTTCTAGAAGCGTGGACACTCTTATCCACAAGTTTAAATTTCATCTCCAATGTGATTAATTTCAGTAGCCTCTAACTTAATCAAACTTCATCTCTAGCAATGAAAATGCATTGACACGTTAAGTGAGTCAAGTTTGCATCTTTATAGTGTATACTAGTTGGTTTGGTTTTGAATCTTTATCCTCGGACTGACAAAGCCTTGATAGGTTATTTCAGGTAGTTTCGCATACTCGTTGATAGGTTATTTCAGGTAGTTTCGCATACTCGCAAAGGCTCTTGACGCAGGGCCGGTTACCGAGATTGACAAAGTAAAATTTCCGATTGTTGAAGTATTATTGCCGGGAATTATTGCATCCATTAAGTGCCGCTGAATGGAGAGCAGTCGTTAGAATGCGTTGCTCAAGCGCACACCCCGAGAGTCGAACCAACTCCACTTGATCTTGAAGCTTCTTCGTTCACGAAGTCACATGCGCTAATCAACTGAGCTATCGGGGCGGATGAGGAAACTGATCAGTTGAAACTGATAATTCAGCAGTCAGCACACTCCATTTGTGTGGTCTTGCTCTGTAGTTTAAACGACATGTGGGTTTTGCTTATAGTAGGGCTACCATATGTTCTCTTTTTGGAGGATTTCTTTTCTCAAAACAAATTAATTTTCCTCCGAGGACACTCAAAAATGCTCAATTGACTCCATTTTTTCCTGTATTTTCTTGCTTTGCCTATAGGCTACTGTATTTTCAAAAAGATTTTATTTTAATGTGACTTTTCTGCGACGGCTTGTCTTTGATTTCCAAACATTTACTAGACAAATGCAACATGTTGTCACAGTTTTCTCTATCTTTTACACGTAAAGGGACTTTGTAAAGAAAACAAATCAATAGCCTAGCTTTTTTTCTCAACTCTAAACCTTAAAACATTTGACCAGGCTAACACTCACAATAGTATTTCTATAAATTTAATTTATGTTGTGGAACCGGTTTTCGTTCATTAGAACTCTTCAGCACAACTGAATCGAAACAAAAGTTAGCCTACAATGCAAATAGATGTCAACACAACTGGTCCAAAATGAACGAAAAATTACATATTAATTAGATAAAAATGTTCATGACCTCCATATTCTTTTCTTTACTTCTTCCTTTTCTTCACTATTTTGGCAAAAAACGCAACCATTGAATACTATAATTTGAACTAGCTTGAGCAAATAACGGCAAACAGTTGAAAAGTGAAAACTCAAATAAAATTTATCAGTAATAAAAATTTCACTTTTGATCATAGATATTTTTTTTTCTAGTTTTTCCATCCCTTGTCACCTATTTCTGCCGCATTGATTGCTTATTAACCTTTTGCATATTGCAAGTCTAGCATGATGATGTAATAGAAGCGTTTGTTCTAGGTTTCACTGACATAGCGTTTCTGTAATCCTCCTGCTTGGTAAATTTTATTTGAGTTTTCACTTTTGAACTGTTTGCCCTTACTTGCTCAAGCTAGTTCAAATTATAGTATTCTATAGTTGCGTTTTTTGCCAAAACAATGAAGAAAGGGAAGAAATAAAGAAAATAATGTGGAGGTCATGAACATTTTTATCTAATTAATATGTAATTTTTCGTTTATTTTGATCCAGTTGTGCTGACATCTATTTGTATTGTAGGCTAATTTTTGTTACGATTCAGTTGTGCTGAAGAGTTCTAATGAACGAAAACCGGTTCCACAATATACATTAAATTTTCTTGAAATACTACTATGAGTGTTGGCCTGGTCAAATATTTTAAGGTTTAGAGTTGAAAAAAAAGCTAGGCTATTGATTTGTTTTCTTAGTGATTGCTTTCCGTGTTAGGTAGATTGCCCATTTGAGGAAGTGTCATAGTACCAGATCACCTTTTCCAGTTAGTGTTTTCCACTTTTGACTTTGGAAAGGTTGATGACGTAGTTTATTGGAATATCAAACGTTAAACAGTCAATTAAATGTCGAATAGTTCTACTTTTGAGATTTTAGATTGCTTCCAGAATGACAGCAAACTTCTTCGTCGACTTCAAAACAGATATTCGCTACTACTTGCAACAGCAACTTTGTAGTCGACAATAACTACCAATTTTACAAACTATCCAACATCAGCTAAAACTCTACAATCGTCTTCAACATACTGTTGATTACGACTTCTCAACTTCTACTTCCCATAATACACATATACAATTACACAACTCTTAAAATCATAGTCAAATTACGCGGCTATGTATAACAGGTTTGAGTTGACTAGAAGCTTTTAAAAACTATAGCAATATTTATTTAAAAACTATCACAAGAACTCATTCTTCTGGTCATCAAGTCAAAGACATTTCCAGAATTGCACGAACACAAAATCTTCTAAAAGTATGCTGCCGTCTCAAGGTAAAGCGACGTAACTACAGAAAAGTTAAAGCCGAGAAAAAGCGCTTTAAAGTTAATCGTAAACCCTAACGACATTTTAATCGCAATTCAACATTTGATGCCTCCAACTGAAAGACCTTGCCTACTTTTTGTTTCAATGGGAACAAAAACATTGATTGCTGTCTACATTGATTGCTGTCCTACTTTTCGCTAATTAAGATAATTAGTGTAGTTACGTCGCTTTACCTTTACCTTCTGCTACAAAATTGTGGTCGATTTGCCGACATAAGAGGGCATAGCTTGTTTAGTATGTCTCCATGTAATCTCTGTCGTTAGCGTTATCGTCCTTAGAATCATTCATAAGCGTTTTCACAACTTCATGCAAAAGGATTTTTGCTATAATTCGCGTTTAACTTGTAGCTGTGTTTAAGCTAACTGTTGATTCTTATATTCACTAAAAGGATGCTACAAGACGCTTTATGAAGAGTGTTTGAGTAGGCTACAAAAGTTGCAGAATCAACACGCAACAAAATATTAACCTCATTTTGTAGATGAAATATTTTCACTTCAGAAGCAAATAAGAATTTTATCTACAAAATGAGGTTAATATTTTGTTGCCTGTTGACTCTGCAGCTTCTGTACTAATGTTTTCACTTCAGAAGCTAATAAGAATTTTATCTACAGTACAAAATGTGGTTATTCTTTTGCTACGTAATTGTCTTTGCAACACGAGCGAAACAGCTGGCGTTGTTTGGCAGACTGACATCCCATTGAGAATTTGGGATTGACTCTAGAATCTATTGTAAATCGATGTAACTGGGATTATTTGCTCTGGATTCTATGGTAAATCGACGTAACTGGCAGTTACGTCGTTTTGGCTTTGCATAGATGATCTTTATATGTAGTTACGTCGTTTTGACCAACAAATATCTCGCAAACTACTGCAGTTACGCTGTTGAGTTTTTGCTGGAAGAAAAATATAGTCATTGCGAAGCGTTTAAAAATAAAAAGTGGGAAAATCAAACATCTGTAGTTACGTCGCTTTACCTTGGGACGGCAGGATGGATGGATGGATGGATGGATGGATGGATGGATGGATGGATGGATGGATGGATGGATGGATGGATGGATGGATGGATGGATGGATGGATGGATGGATGGATGGATGGATGGATGGATGGATGGTCATTTTATTTTTGTTGTTGATTTTTTTAAAGCAAAGTTTTTAAAGTTTTTTAAGCAAGTTTTGCAATAACAGATTGCGTAATTAAAGGTTACTTTAGGACAATAACCGAGAATAACTCCTTAAAGGAATTACACAATTAGTGTAGCATACTTGTTCAAGAACATATAATGTGGCCTGCCGTTTGGATACGCATATTGATTGTGTCAATACTGATTCATAGGTTCTCCAAGAAATTGATTACCTTGCTGTTGTCGTTGCAAACGATCTATAACGTTCATCGTTTGATAGGTTCTCCAAAGCTCTTCATAATTGGTTTAAGGGTCAAAAAATCAACGAAACTTCAGATAGGTTTGAAGAAAAAATAGTTTATTGATTGATAATTTTATAGCAACAGTTGTAGCAAGTTTAGTTTCCCAGAGTCGGTACTTGCGGGGGCAACCACGTGGAGGTACTTGCTTTCGCCCCCAGTTTATTGATGTTGCCTTTTCTTGCCTGCAGTGCAATGCCATGCATCGTGAGGGTATGAAGAAACCTTCTGAAAGCTCATTTCACAGCATTGGCGCATTGTCTATTGTGTCCTTTTGATAGAGATTTCTCAACAACTACCACACGTCGAAAACCATCCGTTTCAGTACAACAACTTACTATTAAGAAGCAGTTTGAGGAGACGGTGATTTCATTTGTTTTTACCAGAGACCTTAGAATGTGCTGCTGTTGTATCCTACAGAGATAGTTATCCGTTTTTTTTTAAAGTAGCGCTCTACCCGCTACCGTTTCTTCTTCTTCAACAGATTAATCATGTTTAATCAGTTGTGGCCTCCCATAGCCTATGAACTCCCTCTATTTTGTTCTGTTTTTTTGTTTTGTTTTAGCTAGTAATTCTAGAATACTTTTTATTTGGGTAATTTGCTTGATATTGTCAAAATATTTCAATTTTTTGTCGTCCCTTTTTTCGTTTTCCTCCACCACCCCAGTCAACATTAAATTTTCCAACGAGTTGCTTCTTGCTATCAATACCGCTACTCGGGCTAAAATAGCGTGCGCTACCGCCACTTCTCCCGCTACTTTTGTCTTAACTTAAGCTGACACAAAAAGCACTTTTTGACGTTACAACGACCTTGCAAACAAATGATATCGTTGGTTACACAGACATTCTGGGGGCTCGTCCGGGAAATACTAAAAGAACAATAAATCAACAACAAGCTTTCAAAATGACGGACATCGTCGAAAATTACATGATTGTAAACTTACGGAGCATGGCTGAACGAATGGGTCTGAGTGGCAATGAGAAGTCCCAGTTTGTGATAAAAGAGTATCACAAGATAATGGACCAAAAAGTTCAGCAAGAATCTGACAAAAGAGAAGAAGAGCTGCTCGTGAAATTAGAAAAGCAAAACTAGAAGCTGAAGAGCAGAGAGCACAACGTGAAGAAGAAGCTGAAGAGAAAAGAGTGCAACATGAATTGAAAAAGTTAAGACTTGATTCAGAAAGAAAAAAGCTGGACATTGGTGAGCGATCTATGTCTATTAACGGTAATGCTCGAGATGTTACTGTGGCGCAAGTTAGACAACCAGATTTGCCATCGTTTGTTGAGGAAAAAGATGATTTCGAAGTTTAGAAAGTTATTTGTTAAGACTTGAACGATATGCCTCAATAGCCAAATTGGAGAAACCGACGTGGCTACTCAGGTAAGCAGGTTGTTATCGAGGCAAGCCCTTAATGTATAACTTGTTCAAGACTTTCGCATGAAAATGCAATGAACTACGATAAATTAAAGTTAGCTCTGTTGAAGCGTTACAATTTTACCGAGTACGGATACCTTCAAAGATTCCGTGAGGCAAAGCCTGAGCAGCATGAAAGCCCAGGTCAATTTATGGAACGCATAAGAATCCTTTTGCTAAAAAGGTTTGAACTTTCGTGGGCTGAACAATCGATAGATGGATTGGCAAACCTTATAATTAAGGAGCAATTTACAGAGTAATGTTCGAAAGATCTTTCTGTTTATCTAATGGAGAAAAGTCTACAGACTCTAGAAGATATAACTACTATGGCGGAACAGTACTTAGTTACTCATGATGAGAAGTTATCGATCGAAGAGACGTTGTTATACCATAATGACGAGGAGCAAACAGATCGTTTTAAAGGAGGTTCTGTTCCAAGAGAAGTACGTTGCTATTAACTGTAATAGCTTCGGTCATAAGGCTGTTAAGTGTCGAAGTAAGCCTAATAGAAATCATCAAGATGCAAGGAAATGGTGCAATCGTTGCAGTTGGCAAGAATACGAAGCAAAGGAATATAAAGATAGGTCGTTTTTCCTAACCAATCAGTCTGGAAAGAACGGTAAAGACACAGACGTTTATCGAGGCAGTTGTGCGATAATTAATCATTCGTAAACCACAGCTTAAGGAGACACCGGATGAAAATGATAATCTGTTGGAGAAGAAAGTGGGAAAGAAGGCGATAAAATGTGCTTGTGAAAAAATAATACCTGAAGATTACCTGCCAGTAATAGGCCACTGGGATCGTTGGAAAACAAAAGGTAAAAGTTTTACGTGATGCTGGGTCTGCCCGTATATTGGTGAGGAGAGATTTGGCAAAAGAAAGTCAGTTAACTGGAAAAACCGGCCATGTGATGTCGATTAATTACACTTTAATCCTATTTCCTGTGACTTTTTTTGGTCAGTTGACCTGCGGACGGGGAAGGGGGGGGGGTCGGTTCGACACTAGTACTCTGTGCTCGTGTAACTCCGAAACTACGCAAGATAGATCAAACAAATTTTCGCATGATGCAGTTAATAATTTATCTGACAACACAGCATCGAAAATCGTTTGCAATTTGTTCAACAGCACAACTTGAAAAATCACATGTGACGGGGCAATTCTTTTGTGTTCAATTTTAATCTTTTACGTGCGGACGTTCTCCACGCTTCAATGAAATCGTAATTGGCGCCCGACTTGCGTTTGCTTGTTGTTTTACCGGAGGTATTGTAAAAACATATTTTGCTTTGTTTCAACATTTGCAGAAAATTAGACAAAATCACCGCAAAAAAGGGCTTCAAGTTATTTTTAAGCCACATGTTATAGACTACACTTTTTCAAACGTACTGCCATCACTTGATATTAGAACTAAATCAAGCAATGAGCTTTAGTAAAGATTTAATTTGTGTCAATTGTGTTTAGTTCAGTTTTCTTTTCACACTCACACTGTCCAATTTGGTCATACATGATCAAGAAACACTTTGTATTTTACAGCACATCCCAGGGAGCTATTCATTCGTTTTTAAAAAATTTTTAACGTCTTGAGACGTTGAGTCGATGTAAAAAGTGTTTGATTTGCTGTCTGGCTAGCCTTTGAATACAGAAAAATAAGGAAGCTTAATGGTGTCACATGGTGTTTGAACAACAACCTATCCAAAGGTCGTTGCTTGCTTCGAAAGGGGCTAGTTCCAACTGAGGCCTTCATGCATTCCAAAAACAAAAATCGTCTAAAACTACTGACTGATAAACTATGTCACGATGCATTACAAAAGTGATATGGTTCAATACTTACCAACAATGATCAATTTGAAAGAAATAATTTTGCAAACAGTTTTGATAATGTGTAGCGATAATAATCGTTTAGTTAAATCGTATTGGTAGGCCATAGAAGAGGTCGTTTGTAGATTGCCAAATGGAACTCCCGTTCTGCATGACAAACTCAAAGTCGTGGCATAACGATACAAAAAATAAATCCATTTAACAAGATATCAAATCTTACAAAAAAATCTTTTTCAGGCTATTTGCTATTGGTTGTACAAAAACAAATCACTAAAGTTTTGACTTTTTCTTGCGGCAAAATTGAAGGTTATTGATATTTTAAAAATGCACATTGGTGTCTAAACAATTGAAATGGCATTTTTTATGTTGGCAACTAGATTTGCAAGGTCACATTTTCTACATTTTTTTTCTAATTTGTTGCACATGCATTTTGTGTCAAGCTATTTCTTATACATTAAAAGATTTCTTTGTCTTCAAATTTTGGAATAGCATTTTAGTTCCAGTTTGCGGTTGTTACTGCAAAAGCCATCTTTTGTAACTGATACACATCCAGTGCGGTGGGTGTGGTACACACCCAGTGCGGTGGTACACACCCAGTGCGGTTGGATGGCGCAGCGGGTAAGGCGCTCGTTTTCCAATCATGCAATCCTGGTTCGACTCCCGGCTTATGCTGGTTGTTGACAAAACACCGCTCACCTCTACCCAGGGTGTAATAAATTGGGTGGGCGTAGTTGCTGAAGTAAAGGCGGCCGAGAGAAAGGAACTGGCCACCCTACTCTCGTTAGTGCCGAAGGCTTATTACAATGAGAACCTTATCTTCTCATCCCCCGATGCTTGGATTCATGTATGGGACTCATCTTTTACACACCCAAAAACAAAAGGAGCATAAACTACTGCTGGCTGATAGATCACGTCACAATACATCATAGTGATGTTTAAAAACCCAGAAAAACAATTTTGTTGTATATTAGTTCAAACGTCTGCAGAAACATCTGCACTCTGCAGACGTTGAACCAATGACCTGACTTAACCAACTTAAAACAAAGCGATTGCTGTTCCCAATGTGCAAACGCTTTTATAAAAACTAATCAAGTTTTGGCCACAGCTTTCTGGCAACTTAGGCTACTCTGGTCAATCGACTCACGTAGCAAATAACTTATCGACATTACTGAGTAGGCTCACACTGAAGTTGTTTTGTGTAAAGTGTTGCTTGTGAAAAAGTGGAAGTAAAAATACAAAAATGAAGTAAATTATATTTACAAAGTATTATATTCTTGAATAAACCATTGTTAAAAAATAGTTTGAACAGGTTTCATCTGATAGAAACTATGATATCATCGCAAAGGATCAAATAGCTATAAAAATCACTTCGAGCAATTCTTTGTTATGATTTTCATTTTTCATCTTGCAAACCATGTGAACCTCAGTATACACATTGTTATGCCAAACGGTAAAAATCGTTTTTCTTTTGTTTTTTTTTTTAATTAGTTTTATGAGACAAGGAAAACGATCCGTATAAAAAATAATTCAATTCAACACATTTCCCTTATTTTGTTAGATATGCATTTTGTGCAACAATGCTTTAGAAAAATTGCTGAATATGGTATAGCGTTTGAGATGCAGTCAGAGAATGCAACTTTATGGTTGAAGGCGTTATTGAAAATGCCAATCCTCACGGAAATGTATTCGAAAACAAAAAGACACACAAGCGGCTGACTGATAGATTACGTTACAATACGTTACAAAAACGAGGCGTTGATTTGCAAACAACTGTGCAACAATCCAGAAATTATGAAACTTTTAGTCGGTAGGATCTATAGAAAAAATAAGAAAAAAACATGAAATTAATAAAAAAAATCAAATGCTGAAATGTGCAGGGGGTGCTGCAGTAGCCTACTGCAGTTTCTATAGACGAGCTGCCACTGGGCGTGTGGAACATAGGTTATGTCTGATGACAAGGCTTTAATAATGGCAAAAAAATTTGTATGCACAAGAAGAAATTTTGGGAGACCAAACAAGGGATGGCTAAAGTCGGCGATAGAAGACATTATGCAGGGGACTAGGTCGGATATAATCTTTAAATGACATAAACCCCCAATTTATTGAGAAAAAGATATAGGCCTACCCCGTTTTAAGGTAAGCTTTTGTGAAAATAAGCTTTTGAAGACCAACATTTGAATATAAAGTTTTAATTTATTGAGTTGGTGCTAATAGTCTTTCTGCTGAGATATATCAAAACTTTTGAATCCTCGTAGAGAAGAAATTATTTTGTAATCTCTCAAGATACCTCAAAATTGCTATTTAGGTAAAGATTCAGTTCTGATACAACATGTGCAATGTTTGTCAAAGCACAATAATTTAGCTGTGTGTGTTTTTCCACAAAAGCAGAGCAGTTTAGATAGATGATGTCAAGTTCTTTTCAGTATCCTTCAATCTCTCGTTTTTATAGAACATTTTAATAGGGATACATTTTAACAACATCCATAAATATTTATGTGAATATAAGTGTACGGTTACCGGTACATGCAGAACTTTATTGGCGGCTTGAGAACTCACTCCTTGTTGCTTCCCGACAAGCAATCAACAAAAAACTAATATTAATCCGTATAGTTTGAAAACAAAAGGACTAGCTAGTGGCAAGCTGAAATATCAGGGTATGTTTCTCGGCAGTCGAGTGTAGCAAGAACTCAGCTATAAACACGTGAGTAGCAAGAACTCAGCGATAGACACGAGTAGCAAGAGCTCAGCGATGGCTATTGGAGGCTACACCGGTATGGTTAGCGAAACACATTGCTCGCTGTTCTGTAGTGAGTAGTCAGGTAGTGCTGACGCCAGGAAGATCGTGCCTTCTCAACAATATCAGAGTATGTTATGAGAATCATGTCATATCTCTAAAACTACAGAAAATAGAAACGTTATTTAAAGCGGAATAAATACGTGATTAATTTTCAGGAAAAGTCAAAAAATTTCAAAGATGTGGATTGCGTAGTTCTTTAGTTGTATTGCTTTGAAAAATAAAAAGTCCCCTCCGACCCCCCACAGTACAAACAGTTAATCCATGGACTGTTAGCAAGGATATATATCGAAACTCCGTATCGTAGCGGGACTGTGAAAGCGTTATGTTTACAATACCCTTTAGTTGATTTTATAATTGGAAATGTTCCTAAGAGAGTTTCTAAATTAACTTTTTATTCTTGTAGCAAGAATGGTCACTTTGCTCGAGAATGTTCTGCAGATAATTTGCATCAGCGATGATCTTACGATCGCGGACACTACGAGCGCAAAGAACCGAGGAGAACTGGAGAAGATGTAGGCGACGACTGTCTGGAGTTTGCTATCGATGTTGTAGACGCAGACACTTCGCCAGGGAATGTGTTGCTGACGGCGGACATTCGGAAAACAGGGTTGCGTGACAACCACTGCTACCGATGTGGGGAGATTGGACATATAGCCAGGAACTGCTCGTTTGATAAAAGGCTTGCTACAACTGTCACAGAGAAGATCATCTGGCAAGGACTGTCCGGAGAGGAAATGTTTCCGATGTAGGAAAATTGGTCATCTTGCTCGCCGGTGCACTGAAGACATTGGTGAGGGTGGAAACGTTCGCAGAAAACGTGATAATCATTATTTTGAGAAACGCTGTCGTTGATAGATCATGCAACGATGAACTAATGAGTCGTTGAAGATAATTTAACTTATGGGAATTGCCGTATTGAGTGATTGTTTTGTTTTTGTAATGTGGTTGTATTGATTGTGTTGTTATATTGTTTGCAACAATATTCTAAGGGGAGGCGTATGACACAATCAATATGCAAAGCCTCACGACTGGCTACATTATGTGTCTTAATCAAGCGTACTGTTTTAATTGTATAATTCTTACGAAATGTTATTACTGTCCCATAGTGACCTTTGGTTGCAAAATCCTTATTATGTAATTTTTTTCTAGAAGATTCTGCATACGTGCAAGACTAGAAGGTTCTCCAACTAGATCGAACCATTTATCAGGTAGTAGGTTGTTATATGACGTCATGACGTCATAAAGATGTTTACGGGTAGTAAAACTTCACCAGAACAATCAGTTCTTTTGACGTAATATTAGCGCATTTTTGGAAGTTACTGGTCAAAACAAACCTGCTATAAATAGTGTAACTTGCGTAATTTGATATAGTGATAAAGATGGAGATTATTATAGCGATGATTATTGATTGAGAGTTGAATTGAAGTTGAAGTTATTGAATACGAGTAGATGAGAGTTGGTGCTATCAGAAGTTGTGATTGAAATTAGAGTTGTATGAGAAGCTGTGAGTGAAGTACGTTAAAGTCGAATATAAGAGTTACAGGTGTTGAAATCTATTGCTATTCACCGTTACTTTGATTAATTATTTTTTGGAAGTGCTGAGCCATTTGTTAAGGTTCTTCAAGAATTTTCATTTATCATCTCACTAGTAGAAAATTTCGACCATTTGTTTGACTGCTTTACGTTGATATCTCATTAAACTACGTCATTCATCTTTACCAAGTCTCTTTCTTGGTAAGAAATAGAAAGATGTTGCTTTAGCACTTGATTTAGGAGTTTTCTATTCGATTGTTCAGTAGCCTACGGTACTAAAGATCCATTTCTTATAGTTATTTCTTAGCCTAGAGTTAGGCCTATAGTTTTTGAAAATTTGCATTGCAATTATTTTACTGTTTTCTCAGGTATTTTATCTACCTAAAACATATATTTTAGCGTTATTGTAGACTGTAGAGTTTCACCGTCAAGGCGTTTACTTAAGGCGAAGATATGGTTTGTTTTTGACTTATTTAACCTCCTCATCAAATCCCTCAAATTAAAAGCAAGTTTCCAAATAAGTTGCGAAGGCTTGTTTAGAATAGGCTATAAAACAGTGGTTCGCAAGGGGGGAGGAATTTCCCACTTGGGGAAAATTTTTAATTTGCAAGGGAAAATGTGGTTGTAGGCTTTTAAAGCTTTTTAAGCCTAGTAAGTTGGCCTGGACTCTTTAGAGCGCGTTCAAATCATTTTTAAATTAACAATTTTTCACCCACTAACTAAACCTTTGCAACTTCATACTTTTCACACAAAACTTCAAAAGTTGAGAGTTTCAATAGAGAATGAAAACAGTAAACTAAGCATCTGTGATGTCATGGATACCACGCACTATACATTATCATTATAGCCTGTTTGGGAAAGCGAGCAATCACACGCAAAGAATTTTAGGTACCGTAGCTAGTAAAGGGGAAATGTAGATTTGATTATCGACTAAAAAGGTCCACAGGGTAAAAAAGGTTGGGAACCACTGGGTTACAGTTTAAGTTTCAAAATTTGTTTCATTGCGCCAATTCTAAATCAATAAATTTGAAAACAATGCAATCGATTTCACAAATATTCTAATTTCTACGGTGTTGACAACGTATTTAACATTTCATTTTACAGGCTTTGCAACCAAGATGACCTTGGTGTACCTGCTTGCACATTCTTGCATAGCAATAATGCCGTCCCACATACTAGATTTGGAACTCACTCACCGGAAAATCAGGTACCCAGTCTTCAGATAGGCTATTAAAAGCAAAATATCTTGTTCTGCATACATAGGCTACTTTTCAAAGATACACGCACAATCCTACTCTTCAAAGATACATGCACAATCCTACTCTTCAAAGATGCACCAATATCCTCAATAAACTAGCATACTTCTGTATTAGTGTTGACAAATAGGAATTTATTCCCTTGGGTGCAAATTAATGTTTCCAACCAGGGCTTGCCATAGCTAGGCACCAATTTTTTTGATATTTTTTGCTACCTGAAACTTGAGTTTCAAAATCTGGAAATTCGGTTTCATAGACAAATTCAACTTCAGTATATTACCTCCTTCAGAAAAGAGAAGGCTCTTTTTCGAAATTGCAAGACTCGGCGGAATAGTTTCGCAAGATGCCAACCGTTTATTCGAGCTGCGTAAGAAAAAAGTGATAGAGATAGTTAAACTTGAGAAAGTTTTGAGCTTTTCTAAGAAAAATGTGAAACGATCAAAAAGCTTTGTGTAGCTCTTGGTTCTATTGAAATGGAAGTCGAAGTTTTTTGCAAAGAGAATGTTGACCTATATCTGGCTGAAACAGTAATCACGTTCACCTTAAAAAACCTAAAAAACTTGGACACATAATTAGATAAGATCTTCAAAAGAGTTTGGAGTAGTGGCTCTCAACCCCTGACCATTGGGTCGCATGCGGTTCTCAACCATTCTTCCTGCGGCCCTCAGAAGAACAACCGAAAATAGCGAAAAAACATAGTAAGTTAATTACATATCGCACATGTTAAAAAAACTGTTTCATAATACCGTTTCCCCACACTAAGGATGCAGAGTAATTAACTGTGTTTATCAGGGGAATTACGCCAAACTTTAACATTTGCGAGCAATTTCTTTGCGTTCCATTCGCGGCATACCATAAGCAATATACACAGGGTGACCCAAAAAGATGCGTACCCATGAAAATTTCAATTGTGACTTTGATTGAAAAGCTATTTATTTCAAATTACAACTACACATTATTCAGTTTATGGAAGACCATTGACCAGAGTTTCAGCTTTTTCTGTTAAGTTTTAGTCAATTAATGGCTTTCCCAAGATGTGTTGTGTTCCAAATGTGAAAAAATCAAATAAAACATGGGTACGCATCTTTTTGGGTCACCCTGTATATGTTTCCTGAATTTCGTCCGTCTTCTAAAAGAAAATTCGGACCATTAAAAGCTGTGTTTAGTTGCAAAAGATGGGTATCCTTCCATGTTAGGAAAAAATCAAGGTCTTTATATTTAGTGCTGTATTCGTGAAAAAAGTACAGGGTATACTGACAGATTTGCCAAAATGATAAATAATACACAACTTTCAAAATACTAATCTATATTCTACCATAACATGAATTATCAACATCAAAATTGGACGAATGTTTTTGTACCTCGGTAGTCGGTACTGAATTAAGTTCATGGTACACCCGTGTACCATTGATCCTCAAATGATTAAGTAGTTAGGGAGTAGTTGTCAAGAATCAGTAAGGTTAGCATAGGCACTCTCTTTAGAAAACCAGAGGGTATACTATGGTTGCTCGAAAACAGCAGAGAGTATACTGCGTAATGCGTATACTTCCGTATACCCTCAAATACAGCACCGTTTATATTACGGCCCATACAGTTCCAAGTCACACCAGACACCAAAAGTACCACCTGGCTCAGATCGTCCAAGAAAAGAATTGGTGACTTTGAATCGCCTCGGTACTGGTGACTCAAATTGCTTCAAACACGTGTGACTCACCAGCCGTGTTTGTGGTGAACGTCCAACAGCACTGCACATCATAAACCACTGTCCAATGTTTCGACCTGCAGAACATGTAGATCTCATAGACCCTGATATGAAGATATTGCACTGGTTGCAACAACTGGGAGATGTTGCCTGCATTGCTGCCTCATAAGCAAGAAGAAAAAGATAGCACAACCCACAATGGAGCTTCACAGCACAAGGATCGCAGATAAAAGTGAACTCCAAATTTAAAAAAAATAGTTCATAAATCTTCAATTGTGAACATAGCGTACAGTAGGCTGTGATACACGTTAGCTGTGATTTATTGAAGGAATTGACTTGAATGTCGGCAAAACTGCTTATTGAAGCAATAATTGATTTTGATAAGACGAGCCAAATAAATAGCCTACTTATGAATTTATGATATAATATTCCAGTCGATATTGTGATTAAAACAACTTGATAAAAGAAACCACAAGGTTCATTATTGAATTAATTTGCAACAGTACAATTTTTGGAAATTTTGGATCGTCCCTGCACGACCGATTTTCGACCCTTTGCGACTCACGTTTGGGTCGCGACCCATAGTTTGGGAAGCACTGTTTTATAGTACATATGTTACTTTATGACTTGTTTTCTTTTGTTGCAGCCCTTTATAAAATTGTGATTTTGAATTTGGCCCCCGTGCTGCAAAAGGTTGAGAAACACTGATTTGGAGAAACGTGTGCAAGAATTGCTAAATATTCCAGCTACCTGGATGAGTATGAGAACCAATTTGGATACAAAATCCAAAACCCCGAAATTACAGCCTTTGCAACATCTCAACAAGAAAAGGTTCTGTTCACAAAGTTTTGTCAATCCTGTAAAAGAGGATAAAAGAGAGTTGAGGTTGAACTCGTTGAAAAGTCAGGACTCTTTCTGAGATGTTCCTTTCATGAAGATTAAAAACCATGACTGCGAGCTCATTCCTCCACACTCTACAACACAGGTTCTCAATCTGTTGGTTATGGTCATAGCACTTTTCTAACTGAGCCGCAGAGATGGATGAAGAATGATTTGAAACTTATAACGGTAAACTATGTGAAAAATGGAGCAATAAATACATATATATTTAGAATGTTATGCTCTAAGACATATATTAAGTACTCGAAATTGAATTGACTTTGCTATAGCCTAGTCGTATCGTGTCCGTTGATTGTCCAGTGGCATATAATGGTAGAAGATGGGGTGCCCCACTACAAAAAGCGTGCTTCCCCACTACAAAAAGCGTCGCATAGCGAAAATGTTCAGTTATTTGAGTAAATCAATCTGACCATGATGTTGCGACATCTTACCAATTTAGAAGCTTTACATATTTGTTATAATTTATGAAATATATTAACATTTTTCCATGAATGTAAAATGCATTATCATGGAAACTATTGCATGCACTGTTAATCAAAAGGATGAAAACGTTTGGACTGAAATCTCTCGCAGCAAGGATAGAAAGTAAAAAAAGATGAATGTTTCTACCTTTTAGAAATTAATCCACCCTAAGTGGTGGAAATGCATACGATGTTATTGGAGAAGGTAAGAAGTTTGTTGGAAATTGATTAAAGGGTGATTATTTCTCGCGGCAAGGATGAAATGAAAGAAAATAGTGAATTTTTCCACCAACGAAAAATTTGTTCAGACATCTCAAAAGAGTGATAACTGATAAGTACACTGTTAATCAAAAGGGTGGAATCCTTGGGTGGAAATTTCTATGGGTAGAAATCTCTCGCGGCAAGGGTGGAAAGCGAAAAGCATGAAGAATATTTTCACCTTTTTTATAAAGGATGGATATTTCCAGTAGCTCTAACCGTTTTAATAATTGAAGTAGTGTGCCTGCCTTTGCACACCTGTGTAGCTAGATTTATTATCACTGGGCATTAGTAGCTGGATGACCGCTTATAATCTTTCGCTGTCATCCTAATTGTGTCATAATCTATTCTAACCAACAACTTCAAATTACAATGCATTGTTTTTTGATGGTTTTGACAATTTGATTTGCCGGTATTCTGCTTGTTTGTACAGTACATTTAATTATCATATATTGGAAATTGGAATACACTGTTATGTCATAAATGCCATTGAAAGCTATTGTCCACTGATACCTGTTTGGTTGCCTATGGTGATAGGTGTTTACCTTAGTTTGGACTCTTTGTTTCATCTTTGCTTTGTGTAACTATTTTTTTGGCCATGTGCGAACTGAAGGCTGGGTGACCTATAAATTTGCCTTTTGTTGTACACCCTTGTTACCTATCCATAAACTGCATTTTAATACAACTTTGCAAGTGCTATTCTAATAGTTTCAGTAGACAGGGCTTCTACACTTGCAACAGTAGCTAGCTTGACCAGCAACTGCAGAATTTCCAGTGCGGATTTGTGGGATTTTGAAGCAACCTCAGCCAAAATATGACGTCGCTATTCCTCTTTGTTCTTCTTTTATAAGATCGCAACTGCAGAGCTTGCAGTTCAGGGCTTCCAAATATAAAATTTAACAAATCATGGTACTTTTTTAAATCCAGAAATTATGAAACTTTTAGTCGGTAGGATCTATAGAAAAAATAAGAAAAAAACATAAAATTAATAAAAAAAAATCAAATGCTGAAATGTGCAGGGGGTGCTGCAGTAGCCTACTGCAGTTTCTATAGACGAGCTGCCACTGGGCGTGTGGAACGTAGGTTATGTCTGATGACAAGGCTTTAATAATGGCAAAAAATTTTGTATGCACAAGAAGAAATTTTGGGAGACCAAGCAAGAGATGGCTAAAGTTGGCGATAGAAAACATTATGCAAGGAATCTGGATAGGATTAACTCCAACAACCGGAAAGCATGGCCAAAGATCTGTAAAAACTGGCTGGCCACTGCTAGCGTGGATAAAAGTCTGGTTTTAATCTATTAAAGAAAAGACAAATGGATGATGATGATGATACCACATAGGCTAACTTTAAACTGACACTTGCAGTCTTGCATTCCAAGTACCGGTAACCAGGGTTGGAAGTAACGACTAGTTGTCACTATTCGATAGCGTTATTTGTTGCTTTCTGAATAGCTAATGCTTTATACTCATTCCTTTTAAAAGTAAATATCGAATGCGCGTTATTCACTGCTTTTTTATGCAAGCAACGAAATCATTATTCGTTTTTCACTAATCCATATTTAGGAGAACTGCTGAATCATTTTTTGTTGTTAACTTATTTACGAGATTTAGTTTTCGGAATACTATCCGACCTAGTCCCCTTCCAGTTTTCGAACTTTAAAGGATTAGGGAAAATTTTGCGATAACACAGTTCAGAAAAACCATGCCAGTGAGAGTCGTTAAGAGTGTTGCCAACCTTGCGGCTTTCCCGCAAGTTTGAGCTTGTTTCTTCGAGTTTGCGTATTTTTTTAAGTTTGCGGGCTGCTTGTTATTTTATTTTTAGTAATTGCTATTCATTGCTTTTTTTAAGTATCGATAGCGGCAAGTCTTTGCTTTTTTGTGCACTATCGAATAGTGAAATAGTCATTGCTTTTTGACTAACGACTTCGAACCCTGCCGTAACCTACTGTATGGTGTGCTGAATCCTGCAAAGTTGTTTGGTATTGATAGCCCTGCATTCAAGTTTATGTCATAAGCCTATAAATGTTTTCAGTTGCAAAATACTGCCCAAAAGTATGTGTAGGCTTAAGGCAAAATGTTGCACAAGTGACAACAAACTGACTACATATGAAAGCTTAAAGGAATTTTGCAAGTTCTCTTTAAACTATCGTAAAGGCATTCCAGTAACATAAAAAAAACATCTTTGGAGTTGGAAACCAAAACCCAAATATATGCTTAGTCTACAAGGATAGGAAAATTTGGAAAACAGTGCCTATCTACAGCATTGATTCTAGAAGTAGGCTATTGACTTATTAACTATGAGTTAAAGCAAAACCTTTGGTCTAAGTCTCCCCCCTCCCCCTTGGTAAAGGCTGTTTAGTTGTAAAGCTTCTTTTAGTTAAACTTCGTAGCCCTTTGCTTTGCCATAGAGTTACATAAAAGGTAAAGGTGGTCCCATACTTGATTCAAGTGTTAGGTATGAGCAGGGCCTCCGAGAGAAATCATGACTGGTTGGGAAACAATGCTAAAAGTGGGCCCCAAAAAAACATTTTTTAGCAAAAATACAAGTAACGAATTTGTATCATGCGTTGTATCATGTGTTAAGCCGAACTTGGCTACTTTCCTCATCGTGAATCTGAATTAATTCCTTTAAAGTTATCTTTATATCTTTAATTATAAATATAATTATGTCTTTATAAAAAACTTCCTTCAATAATTATGAAAATCAACAAAAATGACTCGACTACACTTGCAGCAAAATTGCCATTGTTGCTCAATATATTCTCTTGAAAGAATTGCAGTAAAGTTATATGTAAAGTAAAGTAAAGCACACCTATGTAAAGTAATATGTATAGTATGTGTTATATGTAGTAAAGTTATATGTAGGCTATAGTGTTATATGTAAAGTAAAGTAAAGCAAGTAAAGTAAAGCAGTAAAGCACACCTCATACATGGTGTCTTTGGCCACGGTCGTTGGGAGGAAAATTTAGGTCCCGTACCAAAACAATTTTCCGGCCCCAAATAAAGACACTTCCAAGAAAAATGCACCATATTCAAAGAATGCAGTATAGCTTGTTCATATGTTCAAACTCTCTAGTGTTGAGGCAGATGAATTCTTGTCTGTTCATTGTGTGGCATCCTGCAAGAGCCGCTTTTTGGTCGGTGATAACGTCTCCTCCCTTGACAAGTCTGCGTTGGTTCCAGTCATGTTGTGAATCGAAATTGCTATAGGCCTAGGTGGTAATTTTAGTATAACCTACAGTAGATAAAGGAAAAATTGTAAACACACAATGCGGGCAATGAAAATAGCTTAACAAAGCATTCAATCCATTCCTAACCTTTTGCAATGCAAAGTTATGGATCACAGCATCAAATAATAAAGGTTCTGCAAGGTCTAATTTGATGCACAACATGCATAAACTGTTCACTCGGTTTTGAGTCGTGGTGGTGCGTAAACAAATCTGACAAATTTCAGTGTGCTAAAACCACGTTTTCAACTCGCAACCGTTGGAGGTAGGCTACTGGTTTACGTAACAAATTTCCAAAGCAACAAAAATAGTTGGAAAAGTGTTTCGAAAGTTGCAATCACTGATTTCTTTGAGTATATATCATGGGGTGATGCGTTCCGGTTTGTAGCTCAAGTTTGCCGGGTAGCTTTCTTTCGAAAGTAGCCTACCAACTTATCCAAAATGTCATTGTTGTACAATTTGTTAAAATTTGTTCCACATGCCTGCAACTGCACTTAAGACATACAATGATATTTCCATAGGACTTCAAACTTATCGATATCTTTGAGTTTGTTGAATGTTGATACATTTGTGAATAAACAACCAACAGCTAGCGAATCCTTTGCAACATAGCGTAGGGCGTAGGCTACAGTAGAATAAATTTCGTTTGTAAGTTTGAGCTGGTGAAGTGGAGTTGTTGGAGCGTTCCATCCTCAGAATTTTTTTAATTCATAGTTCCTATAACAACTTAAGCTTGCGAGTAGCCTACTCCTTCCAGCTTTTTGTAACTTTGGTTACTCTTTCCTTTAACTTGATTGAATTTATCGGCTTATTGTCCATCTGTCAACGTCGTGTGAGCCTCTTCTGGGGCCGAAAAACATTGAATGAACAGTTCTTTATCGCTGCATAAATAGGTTAGTAGAGCGAATCTCGCTTAGGACTGTGATCTATTCTACATAATGCAGAGAAGCACAGGTTTGAAACTGCTCAAGTAGTCTGCTTGGAATGGGATAGCTTTCTTTAGAATTTCCTATCTGGCTTGGCTGCAATTGAAAATGACGTAGGCTAAGCTTAGTCGATCAATTACACTACTCAAAAATGATAAAATATTTGAACAACACTACACACCATAAACTCCAACTCTAGTACATTTAAGCAATGACATCCATAAGCAGAAAATAGGCAAAAAGGGCTTACTTTCTTCAGTCTTGCTTGGACACTTTTCAAAATATGTTCATATGCCATTATCATATGCCTGGCAAACGCAGTTTTTCGTGTCAAAGTAGGCCTACACCAGTGACGTTCGGTGGCTTAAACCGTTGGGAAAGCAACTTGGAAATATGCTGCAGCAAGGTAGTAGGCACGAAGGGCGTAACCGTCGGGGGAAGCCCGAAGGCGTGTTGCCGAAGGCAACACTTCCATCGGGGGGTCTGGGGGCCTCCCCCAAAAACTTTTGAAAAACATTTCCAATTTGGTGCGCTGTGAGAGCATTTCCAAAACAAATCAAAAATAAAAATCTGTCAAATTGTGCTTCGCCTATGTCGTGATCATACATCCATCTGTAATGTTTAGAAGTCATGAACAATCTTAATTTTAACGTTGCAGGACCAAAATCCAGTGTTAGACATGGAATAGTAGTTGTCTAAATATTTAATTCGTCATGAATGTTCTTTCTCAGATATTTAGTTAGGCCTACACTACAAAAACTAACACTTAGGCCTAAACATTACAACCGCAATCAATTTGTACATAAAGCTGGATAAGTTTGCCTCCTGCGTATAGAAGCTTAACGAACTAAATATTGCATCCGCACCTGAACGTTCATTGGCGAAGTAACGTTATGTCAACGCTGTAAAAAGGGCAAATGCATGACTATGAAAGCTAGTAGGCTAAAGTACATGGCGAAGAGACATCAAAAAACAGCAACAATCTTTTCGCCATTATGATGCTGTGCTGTGTACCGTGACGAGAGACCATTTTGACGAGATAGTCTAGCGAATGTTTACATTGACGTCACTGGGAAAGCAAGTCTAACCATAACACATCTGATTGGCTAAGCAGCTGGTGACGTTTTGCAAAACGAGTGAGGATTGGATAAAACGAAGGCGTTTTTTGACGTTTTTGAACCTGGAGAAAGCAACTTTGATAGCTGCTTCCCTGGCGCCTCAGTGGTTGTTTCTGACCGGAGCATTTGCGTTAATTGGCATTTATAGGCAAGACATGTCGTTTGGTGAGGACTTAGACTACTCACAAGCGTTACGAGTAATTCTAGTCACGAATACAGTAATTTTCAAGTTAAAATAGATGTGATGAAAATAATAATAAGTTAAACCTAGAATTCAGTCATTATATTTTGCATAGTTTTCGCTCAGGTAAGCACTGCTTTTCTTGCTTTCCCTCACCGATCGTCACTGGCCTACACAGTGCTGTATTCGTAAAAAAGCACAGGGTATACTGCCAGATTTGCAAAAATGATAAATAATAATCTTTATTCTACCATAGCATGAATTATTATCAACACCAAAATTGGACGAGAGGTACAAAATTATTTATTTTTTCTATGAATACATTTCAAACAACCTGCCGAGAGGAATCTACATCTTTATCTTCTTTACAAATTTTGGATTTAGTATCCTTAGCTGATTGGTGGTTTAGCAGCCAGGATATTACATAATTTTAGCGGTGAATTGAGCCACAGGTGGTCCATTGCAATTAATGAACATCAAACAGCTCACATTATCATTCAATGAGCAAAGATGTTCTTAAACCTGTGATAATATTGTTCGTTAAACTGAAATCACGTTCACATTCTGCAGTCGAACAAGGTAAAGTTGAAATAGCTGTCAAGAGAGGCTTCAAATTATTCGGCACAATTTCAACTTTTTCATGGATTGACTGTATTTCATCAATGTCAAAGCGTTTACAAATTCTTCTCACCTCTGCTTCTCCATGACGCAAATTTCCTTTTATCCTTTTTTCAGGTTGCAATCTTCTTCTCTTCTTGCGTTTGAGGCCGCCACAGATCACGTTGTTACATCCAGGCGCAGAAGCCAATGGATTGTGTATTCATCGAGCGTTGTTAGGTCCACATGTCTATCTTGTGGTCGGTATACAGGACATTGATAGATAATGTGGTGTGCAGTTTGAAAATCTGAGCCACACGCATAAGATGGTGAATCGGCGAGGCCCCACTGGAACATGTTGCTGCTGAAACGGTCCACTCCAGTCCGCAGGCGATTGAGCTTCATCCATTCCTTCCCGGGTAGTTCTGCTCCTGGTGGGGTGTTGGTAGGTTGCAATTAAGTTAGCAGTATCAACCTCAACCAGTAGCTGACCATTGTCAGTGTCGGCATTAGTGCAAAGTCTCATTTGCATTCTGTTAACAATGCTCTGAATGAATTGATTCGCGTTAATTGGCACCATTTTAGAATTCTGTATCAGAGGAATATTTCTGAACATTAAACTATCCTTCGCTGCTAAAGTCAACTGTGTTTTTTCTCCCGGGTTTTCCTTGAAACTATCAATAATTCGTATTGTATTTACTAAAAATTCGGCTCTTGCTAAAGTCGTAGCCTACTTCGAGACTGAAGTTCAATGGATAACATGGATAATTCTTGCAGAACATCATACATAAGGAATCGGTAAGGATAGCATAGGCACTCTCTTTGGAAAACCACAGGGTATACTATTAGTTGATCGAAAAAGCAGAGAGTATACTGCGTATACCGCCATACACCCTCGAATACAGCACTGGGCCTACAGTTGGTCAAGTAAACTTAATACACGCTTAGCCAAAGCACTAAGCAGCACTAGTTTTCAAGTTAGAACAACATAACATTGATCGAAAAATACTTGTAAAGTTGTAACTACGCATTTCATTCAAAAATTTGTTTATTTTTAAGTTGATAAATTTTTGTTTTAGTAGTAAAAATGGGCCCCCCTCAAAAGTGACAAAATGAAAATCTACTAGTTTTTCCTTTACAATGTTATGCTAGGGGGAAAGTAGCCCGACTTCCCCCCCCCCCCCCTTCTCAGAGCCGCTGGGTATGAGAAGATAAGGTTTTCATTGTACTAAGCGTTCGGCACTAAGGAGAGTATAGGGTGGCCAGTTCCTTTCTCTCGACCGCCTTTCCTGCAGAAATTATGCCCATCCAATTTATTACACCCTAGGTAGAGGTGATCGGTGTTTTCAACAACCAGCTGAAGCCGGGAGTCGAACCAGGCTTGCATGATTGGAAAGCCAACGCCTTATCTGTTGCGCCATCGGAGTTAAAAATGGAGTCATAAAAGATTGTGGAATCAAAATCTGATGTTTTTGATCCGAATTGCCAACCTATGTTTCGAGAAATATTTTACGCACGATTAATAAAAAATAAGGGTCCATTAGTGAATTTTGGAGGGTCGAGATGGTGCTCACGCGGCCCTGAAGTTGACTGTGTTAACTATTAAACAGGATAACTGAGTTAACTCTTAAACCTGGCTTGAATAAGTAGTAAGCAGTTTAGTCTAGGTTAACTATGAAACGATTATCATCACTTTTGATAACGCACGAAGGTCGAGCAACATAGTAACTATCTATTTTGTCTTGTTTTTTGTTGTTGTTTTTTTATACTGATATAAATTTGTGAAAAATTTCACTTACCTTTTTTCTCTTTTCGTTTTTTTTTCTTTTAAATTTTAAGAATTCTGCTGAGATGTTGCGACCGTGCCATATTTTAAACTGATTGCCCTGCTTTGATATCATGCACGTTGTAACGTCCGCGTTTTGTTGATTCTGCCTTATTCTAAACCTCTGCTATGTTTGGCATGTATTGTTTTTTGTTTTGATGGTCAGAAATAAAAACAAACTGAATTGATACTGAACTTAAGCTAGCTAGACTATTCATTTAATCTTTTGTGTTTAACAATAGAATACGACATAACCTCAATTAGTGGGAAATTGAGCAGTGCTGTATACGAAAAAAAGCACGGGGTATACTGTCAGATATTCCAAAATGATAAATAATACACAACTTGCAAAAATACTAATCTTTATTCTACCAAAACATGAATTATCAAAACCAAAATTGGTCGACGGTATTAAGTTCATGGTACACCCGTGTACCATTGGTCCTCGAAGGGTTAAGTAGTTAGTTAGCAGTTGTAAAAATTAGTAAGGACACTCTCTTTAGAAAACCAGAGGGTAGGCCTATATTATAGTTGCTCGAAACAGCAGAGAGTATACTGCGTATAACGCCGTATACCCTCGAATACAGCACTGAAATTGAGTTAGTAGGCTCAAGTCTAAGCAATGGAATACATAGGCCAATGATCTACGTCGACAACATCAAGTTGTTGTTTTATGAGAACTCAAAGAGAGAAGATATTTGTGAAAAGAGTCAGTCACTTTTCCCAAGGCACGATTCTTCCGTATATAATCGCCAACGAAGGCAAAAATTTAACGCTGCATGCGGCTTCAAATTTGTAGCAAAGATCTCGGAAGAAAAGGTTATCACTTTGGTCCTCAAAGGCAGGCCAGATCTGGCCTCCCCCTATCATTTCCTTTAGTTACTTGAAGCATAATAATGTCATGCACTTTTTTTTTCTTTTTTTTTTTATCAAAAGCCAATCTTATGACATTGATTTTCCTACAAAATTTCTACAATTTATTAGAAATACCCAATACCTAAATGATGTAAACACAATATGATATAGCTTTCTTTACTCCACATGTCAAATTGCCAATATTGCCATAAAGATTCAACTACGTTTTATGTGTGTAGGATATGTTTGAATAATAGAAAACTCGCTCTTTTCGTTTCTATAATCTTTAAATTTTTACTATATTGCGTTGAAAAAAAGGTTTCAAAATATTACGTGACGTATTGTACAAGTTTCGTTTTCAACATTCTGTAGCTAATATCATAGAAAATGGATAGACAACAAAGTAGGCTAATTGGGATTGAATAGTGTTTTTCAACCCATTTACTTGTTGTCTGTCAATTTTCCATGATTGTAAGCCAAAACCACACAAACAAAAAAGTCAATATTTTAGGTACTATTGCTAAGGAATGCTGGGTTCCGTAAAAAATAAAAATTATAAGTTTCGGAAAGCATTGGCTGAAAAAAAACAATTGCAATTTTTGTTTCAATTTGATATTGAAAACGATAGAAACTACTGATATCAGGCCGATATAATTAGTCATTTTTGCATTGCACAACAATGTAAACGCTCATTATTTACTAAAAATTTCAGTCGTCATTTACATTGTAACATAATGTAAATAATGCCAGATTATACTGTATAACTAGTAAAATATCTATGGGTTTCTTGCATCGAAGATTTCAGAAGTAAAGCATGATGTAAGATTCTCACGCAAAGCTATCTACGGTAATATAACACACTGGCACACACACTTCGCATTGCGTTGGAGCGGGCTCATTGTTTTGCAGCGCTTCGCGTAAAATTGGATTAGCACGGTAGGAAGACGGAAGATAAAGCAAAACAATCGTTTTTGGGTATCTTTGCGAAAAATGAAATATCAAGTTAAGCATACAAAATGTCAAAATATTAACTTTTCAAACTTATTGACAAGTGATTTTTCTACACATTAGTACAAATTCTGTTCAAAAAGAACCAGCAGATCACACGTAACAACTGGTTAAATTTGGTCCAAAAATGGCCCTCCCTTGAGCAGTTAACTTGCGAAAAAAGGTTGAAAAGCAAAGGGCTGAAATGAATAAACACTCTACCCAATTCTTATGCACTCAAACAGGTAACCTAACCGGTAAATTTTCTACTCTTATTCAATACCTGAAGGCTTTTTTTTTTGCAGATGCATAAAATTTTACGTATGATATTCAGAAAACGACGCAGCAGCACTACTTTTTGTTTTCAGTTCAGCACGTGACAATGTTGTAGCCTAAGATTGCAGGATTGGTTACATGACAGATTTTTACAATTTTGGTAAAGAGGTGATTTTCTTGGACCATATAGACCAGGGGTCACCAACCTTTTTTGCATGCGGGCCACTTTGGCACTAAGGAGAGCTGTGGCGGGCCGCACTAATCAAATTTTAGGTAGGTTGACTCTTATACTAGAAAAGAGCGAATTACGTACCCAGTAGCCTATTAAGCGTTACATGTTGTTAATATTTATCTTAGAATACCGCAGCAACGAAATTAGTCGAACAACTCTACTGCCAGGCCAAGTTCCTTTAACTACACTTTTGACTTCTTTAACAATGTCTAATAAACGAGGCCACTTATTTTGAGCACTTAAACCGAAACGAGCGGTTTCATCAAAATATTCATCGCCAAGCAAGAGTGGTGTCGTCACTTCGCTTCACAAAAGATATCTTGCAATTAACAGTTTCAGTAAACAAGGAAATGTTTGGCACATCGCAATACAGGCAACAATAGTGACCTGTAAACATATCAGCAAAAAAATAGGCTCCAACAACAGGGAGAAAGAAACCAGGCACCATAAAACAAACGCTTGTGGAAATCACCGAAAAAACGTTTCTATCGTAACTCATGAACAGTGTTGCCTCTAAAAAGCAATGAGTTGGTTTTCCATCTTTTTTGAGAGAGCCTATTAAACCGTCTTTCCTTGATTATATTAGACAACTGTCACTTGCGGTGCTTATCAGCATGGCAAGAATTGTCGATTAACAACATTTTGCAGTACTAAGTTAGCCTGAATATTTTCATAATACAACCAGCAAAAATCTTTAAATTAATATATATAATATTTTGCCAATTTATTGCAAGTTGAGTTGGCACACCGACCTATTTTGCCAACAAAAACTTGCATAAAGGGAACACTGCTCGTGAAACACAATAACGGTGAAATGCACACTAGTCTTTACATGACATTTACAAATTTAAAATAAGCAACCCTATGCTCACAGACAATTTCGAAATTCGAAAACAGACGTTTTAATCAACCACTGGGACAGTGTGGTTGGACATCGCATTGGAATAACTTTAAGCGACCCCCACCTAGAACTACAATCTGATTAGTCGGTCGGTGGAATCGTATGCAAAGCGAAAATATGCTTCCCGGAAAGTAGTTTTTGCCTTCATGCTCTGTAATTCCTCAAGAAAAGTATTTTTGGTTATGCTTGTACGCTGATAGCTTCCGCGGGCCGCACATAACAGTGTGGCGGGCCGCATGCAGCCCGCGGACCGCCAGTGTTGATCCCTGATATAGACAATGTCTATGTCTATGACCGATTTTTGTTGGCTAAATTCGTTATAGGATATGATTTTTCATATTTTTTAAAATTAATTGATATTATTTATTGGTTTTCTACATAACTACTATTAATGCAGTCTAGTTTTAAGAACTTTTTAGTGTTTACAATTTATCGTCATGTGAATAGTTGGTAGAATAGTTAATAGTTGGTTACAACTTTTAAAATGGTCACCAATTTAGAAAAACGATAGAAAATTTGCTTGGATAAACGACCAATGTCATGTTGTTCAACTGGATCAGTAGCCTATACACACATCTGTATCTAACAAACATGTTTTCGTAACAACATAGATTTTAAGCTAATTTTTTTAAAAACCATATAATCTTGCCTTTGTCTAGACTCTAGAGTGAACTACTCGATGAGATTTGAAAGAATTGCATTGCCGTTTTTTCTGTCATACTTGTAGTTGTCTCTCGCAGCTCCATAGGTTTCACGCTTTTGTTCATGTGAAATGAACCATCTCGTCACGTCATAATCTTAATTATAATTTGGGTAACATTACCTCAATTCACTCATACACATCACCGTCCCAGCGAGAAAAGATGTTACCTGGTTTGGGGACTTTAGAATCATGCAAAAGTGATGCCAAGCGGGGATGAAGATTGTGACGTCATTGTTGTAACAAACAAAAATCCTAAAAAAAAACAAATTGATCAAAAAATATAAATAGTACCAAATGGAGATACTAAACTCATATTCAGCATAACATCACAATCTTCACCCCAGCTAGACATCATTTTTGCATGATTCTAAAGTCCCCAAATGCTTGCGAATAAACATGAGTTTAGTATCAACATTTTGGGCTCTTTATTTTTTGATCAAAAGCGAATTGCTCAGGAAAAAATAAAACATTTTTGTAATCAAAATTTTACTTTATTCACACCAATAAAACTTGTGAAAAAGGCATGAGCAGGTAAAAGAAAATTTAGTATACGTTTGTTAACGAAACAAAGTGTTGAAACAATGAAGTAGTTGATTTTTTCGGGCTTAATCATATAAATCGACACAATTTTTTTCATGAATAGATTTGAAACTGATTTCTTAGTTTTATGTTCGGTAAACCCATACCTCGCAATACTTCACATGTGAAAGAGGAGCCTACAAGTCAGATATGTTTCAAGTGTCCTTTCTTTAGCCCTTTGTTTGGTAATTCAGCTTTTCGATGAAAACCCAAGTTGCCGAAAAAGTATAATTTTCCCACGGAAATAACTTGAGACCAACTATTTTTCACTTTTCCAGTGTAACCACAACTTCATTTTTCGTTTCACAACGTTTGACCACTGCAAATACTTGAATGCGTGTGGCTGTTCGCGTTGGAGCTGTAGAAAAAGCACTGGAACTTTCAATTGAGTGCGACGAAGCATGTTAATCAATTAAGACAGGGTGTGTAAATCGGGACCCGCGATTTTAAACTTTTTGGGCCGGCAGAAAGGTCCGAATTTTAAATAATGTGTGGCCCGGTGGACAATTTTCATTTATGTCTCAAGTTTACAGCGTTTATGAAATATTTGGTTGTTTGGCAACCCTACAAGTTTAACTAGTGTGAAATAATACATAAAAATCTTTACCTACATCCCTAGTAGATATATCTTTTGATTGCAGCTACAGTTTATTTGTGGTAGCATTATTCCACTTGCTCGCACGCAGCATAAAACAGTCGCCCTGATAGGTCAGTTGGTTACGCGTCCCGCTCAAGATCACGCGGCGCTAGTTCGACTCTCGGGGTTTGCGCTTGAGCAACGCATTTCAGGACTGCTCTCCATTCAGCGGCACCTAGTGAATCGAATAATTCCCCGGCAACAACACTTCAACAATCGGAAAAACTTCACTCTGCCAATCTCGGTAACCGGCCTTGTGTCAAGAGCCTCTACAAGTCGCGAAACTACCAGGAATAACCTATCAATTCAATTCAATCCAATTTATTTTTCGTTGTCGGAAAAGAACAGCAATGATAAAGTTACAAATAGTGAACGGGAACAAAATCAACAAAAGGAAAAGGTGGCAAAACTACAAAAGTTTAAAACGTGCATGCGATGCAGATTTAAAGGTTACGTACACGAAAGTAAATTAAGCACGGTCGGGCACCAAACCTAACAGTTTAAAGTAGATGAATTAGTTGGAAGAACCAGTTGGCTCCACATACCTAAAGCAACTGGAGGTGCCAGTTGATGAAACCATGCGGGGACGACTGAACCTTACAACTAATATAAAAAAGAAAAATCAACAACACGAGCATTCAAGAATAAACAATAAACATACGGCATATTATTACATATTAAACATATTACATATTATCATACAAAATACTATGATTGTACAGTGTATCGTTTTAAGTAAAATGAAGTGTTCGCAGCAACGACAGTGGTGTGATGTTGAATAGGAATTGATAACTGATGGGTACAGGAATTTAGATTAATTAACTTATTATTTGAGCATGATATTAAACTGATGATCATGAATGATGAAAAATGTAGTGAAAATGATATGAAAATGGTCTTGATGGCATGCGGGTGACTTCGGTATCGGAGCGGGATGGAGTTTCTTTGGAGTTTTTTGAAATGAATTTCCAACCAAACTGCTGGAGAGTGACACAGCTTCATTGTTGTAGTACTCTTGTCAAACAAATCTACACAACAAAAAAAGTAACAGAAAGTTATAATAAGGTTCTGTGAACAAGTATATTATACGTAGTTCGGCTAATTAAAGGCGTATTGCATTGGTAACATATTAGCATCTAATAGCAGCCTATTGAAATTGAACAGTTTTAGGTGGTGATGGCAGATGTACGACAGTGACAGCTGTAATAAGCTAAGCAGATACTAGGTGTCAAACAGTAGTAACTTACTTGAAAGATTAAATGTACAAAAGTGGTATCAATTACACAATGGACGTATGCTAATCAGTTTGATTTTTTGTTTGCAGATGGGTTTTCAGTTTGCTGCAAAATAAAGGCGTTGTCAGTCCGAGGATAAAGATTCAAAAACCAAAACCAACCAAACCAAAGTCCGCATGCCGAAAAACCAGACAAAAATTCCGCTGCTGTGTTGCAGTTGAGTAGCCCACTCGCGTGTTGTGCGTAAACAAAGAGTGAGCATCTATCCTTTGAGCATCCCGCTGCAGTTCTCGCTCTTTGTCTGAAGGCGCCTTTATGTCAGATATGTGTGAAGTACAACAGCTGCGTGATCATTTCTTGGGTGCACATTTATCATAATGTGGTAGTCATAACCGGCTCGATGGCTTAGTGGTTAGTGCGCCCACTTCTGAATCGCTAGGCATGGGTTCGATACCCTGTCGGGTCATATCAATAACTTTTTTTAAATGGTACTGAATCTAATTTCTGCTTGGCAATGTGCAATGGAATGGATTCGGGTAATAATGTACTCGGTTAATCTTCTATACGGCAGCATTGACACTGTCTGCTTTGTAAAGCGTTGAGGAGCAACGCATTCTGCGATGGGTACAGCGCTATATAAAAACAAGCATTATTATTTATTAATACAGTGAACAATGGGTATTTTTAGTTGTGGGCGCGGACCAAACTGGTTATGCTTATTTGGCCCGCAGTGCTGAAAGTTCACACACTCCTGAATTCCGACATAGAATTGTAGATGTTTGATATTGTATTTTTATAAATAAACTTGGTCTTATGTATAAACTTTGTCTATGACTGTTTTTATTGTCACAACATTGACGACTGTTTCGCAAATTGTTTTCGGAGTGAACATTGTTGGTAGGCTACTACGAATTATATAGGCTGTCATCTTATGGCTAACGACTAGTCGGCATATAAACTGACTGATTGTGTTAGAGCAGTGGTTCTTAACCTATGGGTAATTACCCACATGTGGGTAATTTCAGGATAGCAGGTGGGTAATCAGCTGAACCAGAATATTTAGAATTATAGATGTAACAAACAATGTCACAGCTGTAAGTGGTAAAGTTGCTTTATTACTTATGCTTTTTTTATTATTTGAGTCCGTTCAAAACAACCAAACAAGCACAGTGATATTTTATCATTTTTAGAATTGTTTCGTCATAGTGATTTATTTTTCGCATCATTTTTGTTGCCGGTTTTATGTAAGCTAAAACCTCAATTGCTAAGGTAACAGGGATCAGTAAGTCAGTAGATGTAACAGAAAATATATTTCGCACTTGTTAGTGCATCGTCAGTTCTGATAAAGGGCAGTTAAGTTGTTATTTAAAACATTACTTGTAGGTTTTAACTGCCCTTATCAGAACTGACGATGCACTAACAAGTGCGAAATATATTTTCTGTTACATCTACTGACTACTGATCCCTGTTACCTTAGCAATTGAGGCTTTAGCTTTCTAGATATGGAACAGGGATCGTTTCAGAACAAGACTAGGTCAGAAAGCGAGGCAGACTCCGACTCAGCTCAGGAGCAGCCTAGAGCAGTTAGCTACGGTTTTATGTATTTCATTTTTGTGACATAATAGTAAGATTTTTCTTGTATAATCAGTTCAGTTACAGTTGTTTTATAAGCAAGCTTGATGGCTGCGTTGCTGTTAGCAGTTGTTTGAAGTAGTTTATATAGCTAAGTGTACATTTAGAGTTAGTGTTGAGACGAGCGAGCTATATTCTTTTGAAGGTGAAAGCTTGGGAAAATGATAGGGAAAGCATATCCAAAAGTTGTGCAAAACCACTAACATTGTTGACTATGTTCCCTTCCACTTATCTCTGTGAATCAGCATTTCCAAGTGTTGTTGCTTTGAAGTCAAAATTTCGAAACAAGCTGTTAGATCTGAAGTCAGATTTGCTTTGTGCAGTATCCAAAATCGCACCCAATATTGCATCAATTGTACACAAAAAAAAGCGCAAATGTCTCACTGAAACTATTGATGCCGTTCTTTACATTAAATGTTGTTTTTGTTGAATAACGCTGTTTTATATTTTTAATATGGTAAAATAGATAAAATTAGATTTTGGGTAATGGGACTTTGATCTGGACAGAAATGGGTAATAAGGGAAAAAAGGTTAAGAACCCCTGTGTTAGAGTATGAAGTTATAAACTATGATTAGGCCTACTTTCAGTGTTTTTGCTTCGTCCTTTATGCTACGACTTAACAGTTGTTGTTTTAGCATAGGTGTTTTTTTCTTCTTTTCTTTGTTTTTTTTCTCATACTACTTTTGTAAGGCATGATGTTTTTTGATATTTGAATAAAACCACTGGATTTCACTTGACTATCGTAGCAGTGAACAACTTTTACTTTTATTTTTATTGAACATAAGCCTGTCTTGGTTCAACGTAATGCCGATGCTTGACATTTTTCCTATTAAAAACACTGGAATTAGCTGACTCGATGACTAGTATAGTCTTTTGCTGCTTCCTGTCTGTTGTGGAATTTAGATTGTTATGGTGCTATTTTATTCACATTGTTTATAATTGTGCCGTATACTATTCCCGCAACAGACGAAATAAAGATTTCTCTTTATCTCCCTTGTATTTTAGTGTTTCTTTGGCCCTTACATCAGAAAACTAGTGTCGAGTAGTCCTACCAAGTTTAACAATATGCGATTAGCTAGCATAAATTTGTACTTCAACAATTATATTTTACTTTATATACTTTAGATGAAAACATGCGTTCTTCAATGAATTTGACATGTTGAATTCAAACAGTGGGCTATCACCCTAATGATGCATTTGTTTGTTAAAAAAAACTAGAACGAGCATCGAAGTTAAAACTACAGTAAGGTTAACATCAAATTCCAACTTTATTGTTGAGGTTTGGATAAAGGCTATCATAAAACAACCTCTTGTATAAAGTTTTTGATAACTTAGTTTTTACCGAAATCTTCCTCTGTTCCAAAATTTATTTTTTCGCTGACAAAATTTGTTTTTTACTATTTTCGCGGCTATTCCATTCTTTCGTTTCGTGAAATGATCATGATAAGTCAATCAAGAATCTATGTCAAAACCTTGCAGAGTCTATAAAGGTGAGTCCCACACTTGAATCCAAGCATCGGGGGATGAGAAGATAAGATTCTCCTTATACTGAGCCTTCGGCACTAACGAGGGTAGGATGGCCAGTTCCTTTCTCTCGGCCGCCTTTACTTCAGCAACTACGCCCACCCAATTTATTACACCCTGGGTAGAGGTGAGCGGTGTTTTGTCAACAACCAGCATAAGCGGGTAGTCGAACCAGGATTGCATGATTGGAAAGCGAACGCCTTATCCGCTGCGCCATCCCACCGCTTTCTTAAGGTATAAACGCCTTTATCTCACTTTTCTGAAAACATTATTTCAATAGTAGTGTGTATGGGTACAGGCCTACAAGTAATTTTTGTAGAGTTTTTTGCAACATTATCACGCTCATGAAACGGTGAAAATGTTGGCTGTTAATAGCCAGTAGCGTATTAGCGATGATAAAGGTGGTTCAATGTGTAGGTTTAAATCTGGAATCATTATAGACACAAAGATCTCTTTAAGAGCTCTACAACTCTAAAAAATGCCAACATGCGTCATTTTGAAGCTACTTTGTTATTTTAAAGAAGCAACTTTGTCTCCGTACTAGTATATTTGTTTGTTTTTTAAATATAGCCTTTTATATACAGATAAGCCTATTTTTTTCGGATATTAACTGCAATGGAGTGTTTGACTCTTATCATGTTTCGTCGTGCATACTCCTTCGGGCAAGAGTAAGATTTGAAAAAAAAAATCAATCAAGTTTTTGTATTTATGTATTTGTTCATTTATTAGTTTTAAATCAAATAAAAATAGGCTATTTTTGATAAGGGCACAATGATACATAGAAGCGCTTTAGTTTGTTCTGCTTTGTTGGTTTCTTTCAATTTTGAGTATTGTTACTGTAGCCGGACGCTTTTTTGTTTTTCTGTGCACATAATGACACCTCCACAAAAAATTACCATCGATTATTATCAAAGCTATGCACTGAAATTAAACTTGCAATAAACTGAAGATGAAGATAGAAGCTGAGTTCAAATAAAAACGAACAAATTCATGCTTTTACGAATGATCATAGCTGTTTCATTCAGTCTACCGTAAAAACGAAATTTAGTGTCATCATGTAAGCTTGTAAGATACAGCTTTAAACATTCATGTCAACTATTTTACGTTTTAACATCAACCAACTTGTAATTTTTCGATTAGTGAAATGAATGCAAAACATAAACTAAATGAAATTGAAAGTCTTGTTTTTTGTCATATCTTTACCCTGCATTGCGGGAAAGCGGACTTGAGCGCTATGCATCGGTGTACGCCTTCCGACGTACACCTGACCTACGCTGCAGCCGACGGCAATGACTGTTTCTGGTTGTCTACTCTACTTATGACTTAAATTTGGTACTACCCATTACTCGAAATCGATCACTGGGTAGAGGCAATTATCGTAAAGTTGCTTGCCAAGAGAAACAACAGCAAGTACGGGTGGCTGGAGTCGAACATGCAGGCTCTCGACTGCGAGCCCAACGCGCTAACCACTCGGCCACTGCTGCCGACTTTGTTTGAAGTCATACAATTCAGCAACATTAAATTAAAATTCTGTTCACGATAACTGTTAAATCAAGTCATGTGGTGTTATTTTTCAAAATTTGGTCTTGAATTTGTTTTTGCTCACAACGCTTCTTCTATGTTGAGCTGCAGAATGGTGGGGACGTCTGAACTCGTCCGTTGCCCCTTGCAGCTGTGCCGTCCGGGTGGAGGCTCTTGGTTGACAAGTTTCGTTTGGCATCTGCTCGGGAGCAGATGTTACTCACAAGATGGGGCACGAGTGATAATGCAGGATTGTAATGATCATAGCGAGTAAATTATTTCATTTTTCCCACATTTAAAATTAATTAGGCTGATGACCTTTTCCGAAGGGAACGTAGCCTATAAAAAATCAGAATGATAGCTGACAAGCAGCATAATCAGTAATCATGTACTTGGTTCCAGGATATTCTGCAAGCAAGAATTTAGCTGAACCCAATAAATTCAGGTAAGTTGTCTGATTTACAGGAATCAAATTTTGCTAAGCCTACATCTCAAAACAAGAAATGCAGCACCGGCAATTAAAACCACATCTATTGACGAACTGCGCAAGTTATTTGACAAATTGTGAAAACAAGTATTTTTTAACCCTTCGTCTCATAGGATCACTAACAACCAATAGAAATGCGAGCCCTTGTACGTCATAATTACAGAATTCGCGTTATTTCATTTTATTTTTCAAGACCAACTTGATGTTATCGAACGTTTTCAAAACTTTGTATAAATAGAATTTACACAATAGTGTTTTTTGTGTAAAATCGGGTTCACTAAGTCTGTTAGGTTAAGAACCTATTTATTACATTTGCACATAAAATAAACTTGAATTTCTCTCGAAGCTTGAAAAAAATTGTATAGAAAGGAATAGGCAGCTGAGGTACTTTGGGAAAAGACTATCTGATTTCAGTCACACGATTCAGAACCTACACAAGTCTAAGTAGCGAGACCAAGTTCCGACGCCAACACGAAGTAATCAAAGGTTGAGTAAAAAATTTGTGTTGAAAAAATCTTTGATCTTTAACAGAATTGTAGCTGACTACAAGTTTTGTTTTTGGGCATTTTGAAAACATTTTTATTGCTCGTCTACCTCGAGGCTACCTATGTGGCAAGGTGCTGCACACGCCTCAACTTTCTCAAAAATAGCTTGAAATTGTTTTTGTGCTAATGAATTTTGATCATCAATCCAAAGTTTATAAAAAACATCAACGTTTAACCTACACACGGGACAGTTTGTGTAACTCATTTTATAAAAAAAAAAATAATTTTTTGCCTCCAAAAGACGCTGTTTCAAAGTTACATAACTAAAGAAACCTTTACAACACACCATATTTTTTCTGCACAATTTACAAAACATATTGTTCTGAAAGTGTGGCCCGCGTCTGAGTTCATAATCTACTTTAGTAGTTATATCATATGACGAAGAACTTCTAGTTGTGGACCGATTTTCGGGCTTTTTTAAATTTTTGTAATTGAAGGGGCATAAATTCGAAAACTTCTAGCCCAGTGCAATAGTTATAAAAATATGTTTTTGGCCTGCAAGACTACCAGCTCAAAGTAACGCAGACAAGCCTACATCATGCCCCGATAGCGCAGTTGGATAGCGCGTGACTTCTGGAACGAAGAAGCTTCAAGATCAAGCAGCGCTGGTTCGACTCTCGTGGTGTGCGCTTGAGCAACGCACGTTAAAGACTTCTGGCATCTAATGGATGGAATAATTCTCTGGCAACAAGACTTCAACGATCGGAAACTTCCATCTGTCAATCTAGGTGACCGGGCCTGCGTTAGATTCAAACCCTCTACAAGTAAGCAAAACTGCCAGGATTAAGTTCTGCAAGAAGCTTTCCCAGCCCGTGGATAAAGATTCAATCAATCAATTATATTTGTCTTTTCATTTGTAATTATTCCGTTACGTAATAATCATATACGAGGTATCTTTTGCTACTGTTTAGCAATTGGAGTTGCACATGCAGTCAATCCGCTATCAGTACCATCGAGATAATAAGACCCATTGAGCTATTGTTACGAACAATCGTTCCCCAGATTAAACGTCACATAAAAATGTTCAACCGTTAAAATCTAATTAATGTAATTATGTCATAGAACAGGGGTGTGCAACGTGCGGCCAGCGGGCCAATTGCGCCGCGAAGAAAAATTGTGTGGCCGCGAAGATGTGCCAATTTTGAATTGTATGCAGCCCGCGAAACGTGTTTATAATTTAGTTTAGTCTGGCACGTGTGAACAATTCATTGTGGAGTGGATTATTGTAGATTTCGCATCTTCTGTAAAAGGGATAGTAAAGGAAAAACCTGACTTGGCGATTTTCCACGTTCTTTGTGTCATGCTACCATAAAACGATTTTCAATAAAATTTTGCCCCATTGCGGCCTGATCAGCATTCCATGCCCGCTTTTGTCAGAGCTTTCAAAACGAGAATTGGCGTGAGCAGCGAAGCGTGCGACTGTACAGTGTACAGTCTACGTCACTATAGGCGAGCAATCAGTTGATCGCGCAATAGTTGTTACTGCAGGCGATTTAACTGTAGGCTATGTATGTATGTACATCAAAACAGCAGATTTCAACATCAAAACATCAGTTTGCTCAAAACATCAGATCTGATGTTGAAACATCAGAAGTGGTAACGTGGCTTTTGTTATTGCTGTCGATAGTGACGTATTCTCGAGCAGTGTTTGCACTTTTTGGTCATTTTGAAAAAAATAAAAATAAATGAAACATGGAACTTTGGGCCTTGCCAGTGCCATTGAAAACATTTTTTTTTTTTCGGTAATTCTTTTTGAAATGTATTCTTGAATGTTCAGTTTACGCATTTTAATGCTTAATTCCCGTTTGAAAATTTCATTTACTATGCCTTTAACTATTTTAGAAGTCTCCCACCGGCCACCGCTAATCCATTGTATTTAATTATTTGGAACGTAAAAATGTATGGTCACATAAAAGGCATTATGAACAAATTACGACTTTGGAAAGCTCACGTAGTCTACACACAGGAAATCTTTTCCACTTTCCAACTTTGAGAGACTATGGAATGCATCCTAAGAAGAAAACTGAATTTGCAGACCAACTTGAAAAACTGTTGTATGAATTTTTGGCTCCTTTCAAGGACTTCAAATCTTATGAACATTTGTTGGTATGTTCGCTTCGCCATTCAACACAGACATTGACAAAGCACCAGCAGATATAACTTGAATTGATTGATCTTCAAGAGAAAACCGATTTGAAAGTAAAGTATTTAGAAATGAATCTTGGTGATTTTTACCGAAAACATTTCAACTAAGATGACTTTCCACATTTCAAAAAATCTATAACTTCAAAAATGGCTCTTTTTGGTTCAACGTAGGCTATTTGTGCGAACAATTTTTTTCTAAAGTGGGCGTCATTAAATCTCCCTGTCAATCGGTTCTGACAGACGAACACGTGGAAAATAGACTTCGATTGCGAACACTTCCATCAAAGTAAATTTGGAAAAAGCCGTCAGGAAAAGAAGCCAGCACGGTGACAATAAATTTGAATAGCAGTTTTCTTCAGAAATTTATGCGTCTTAACTTATTATTTCTGCAAGGAGATCCCCCTCATAATGCCATAAGAATAACATAAATAACAAAAAAACTACTTTTTTGTGCTTGCAACTACTAAAAATCATATGTTAAATAAACGTGCGGCCCGCGGCTTCACTCAGTTATTTATATCTGGCCCTCCTGTAATAAAGGTTGCACACCCCTGTCATAGAATATTGCTAGAAATGGTGAAGTTACATTTATTGAGTTCCATTAAGGATAGGAGATCTCCTGACTACGAAGTAGCAGGCCAGCGATTCTTTATCAAGCATCAGTTCAGTTTTTTTTTTTTTTTTTTTTTATAAAAATGCATGGAGAATCAGCAGAGCCCTATTTATGGCATATCCATTTCGCTCTAGTACTGTAGAGCATCATTAGTGCCTAAAAAGCAAACACACGAAAGCATTACCTAAATAGGTAAGAAGTGACGTTGGACCCGGACATTTATGATAACAACCATTGTTTGGTTACAGGAGGCTTGTCTGGTAGTCAGACCGAGGATTCCAAAATTCGGCAAAAGTCGGACAGAGGAACTGCCCCAAAACCGCATTTTAAATTTGCATAGCGCGCCATCCAGCGGTTGTAAATATTTGCTCTAAATAAAATGCAACTTATGACCCATATATACACGTAATTAACAGTCACAAGAAGATAAGTGTTTTACAAGTATTTAAAAAGGTTGTGATCACAGGTGTCGGCAGGGAAGGGGCACTTACCCTCCCTCTCCCGGATTATGATTTTACATGTAATTTGCTCGCAAGAATGCAATTTTCCAAAATCGGATTCGTCTTCCAGGTAAACACTTTCCCATCAGGTTTTCAACCAACTCTATTTTATTTTTTGAATTCTCTGAATATTTTCCGCCGTAGGCGCAACAACCACTTAGGGGAGGGGAAGGTAATTTGATACACTTTTAATATTTTTGCCTGTTAACTGAAAATTACGTGACACAAACTATTGATTTTAAGCTGAAATGAAAGTCTGATCCCTTACACACTTTTTAAAAACATTTTCACTTTTCTATTTTTGTTACTTTTTTTTTAATTGAAATTTTAAAAACGTCACTCAAATGTATCAATTTACCTTCCACGGAAGGTAAATTGATACACCCGGAAGGTAATTTGATATAGTAAAACTAATACAGAAATCCCCTTTGACAGCAAAGCAATAAATGAAAATTAAAAATGTGGTTGGCGTGCTTGGGTGCAAGGATGACTATTGAGGCCTATGTGTGGGGCGAAGCTTTTGCAGCGGGATGGACATGGGAAGGATCATTGGCTGGAGTTCTTATTCAAGGGAGGTGCTTTGCGCTTTTCTCATTTTTTGAAAGCATATAGCGTGTAGGCCTACGAAAGCCCATATAATAGTTGTTTCCCAAAGTAGCAGGTCTTGTTAATGAAGAATAACTTATTTAAATCAACTAGATCAATAACAACATTTATTACAGTCACAAAAAGAATTTAATATACTGTATCAATTTACCTTCTCCACATGTATCAATTTACCTTTTTCAAAAAAAGTTATAAAATTCTGATTTTTGTATGCTTGGATGCACATTGCAGAAAAAAACGTGACATGCCCTTGAAGCCTTATCAATGAACTGTCAAATGAGTTAGGTTTCATCTTTTAAGAACTTTTCTTTAATTTTCCAGACGAAAATAATCATGAGTCAAAAATTTTACGAAAATACTCAAAAAACACACTTTTACAATTTTATGCCATAAAAGCACGAGTTAGCTGCATGGTGCAATTTTTGTAGGCATTATTTTCACAGACCTTCCACCTAATGACAATATTTTTGACTAATATTTTTTGTACATTTCTGTAGGGGGGGTGTATCAAATTACCTTCCGTATCAAATTACCTTCCCTTCCCCTACATCAGACAGCAGTATTATTATTTTTTACAATTCTCGCACCTCACCACTCAAATGTTACTTTAAGTTTAGAACTTTTCTTTCCTATTGGTCACAGCGGTAAACCATAATTTCTTCGTGGGAAAATTGTAACTTAAAGTTCCCGGATCCTTTCGTCTGCATATAATGACCGAAGAAACACACACTTGAACTTCTTTTCAAAAAGTGTATTTCTGTAAAAATTAGCCCACGGCTACCGAAAACGAGGGGGTGCAACGCGTACACCACTGAAAACTGTCACTACAGAACAGATTACTTGGATAAAAGACGGAACCTTTGTCCAGCTAGCAAGCACTAAGCCAACAGTTAAAAGTGCGGCCAACTTTCAAACAATCATTTTACGAATGACCAGAATAGATAGCAATATCTCAAATTCACGTATGCAGTACTGTGACGCAATAATGAAAGACAACTATGAAGTCATTCCAACAGGTGTTTAAAGCTGATGTAATATTTCCTGTTTAAACAGGCCCAAACAGGTCTGACAGGTTTGACACAATTCTTATGAACGCTGGTGCAATTTTGGCACATTTTCTAGCAACTTCCATGACGTAATATTCAGTAGACTTGAACGGTTTTATATGACGTTTGATTTGTACAGAGATTGGCCGTAACATAGCGGCCCCTAGTTATGACAGTCTAACATGGCATAACTAAAAAAGAATTGAAGGACAATCGTGAGCCAATGAATAAAAACACATGATACACAAATTGTTTGAATCACTCACGTTTAAGTTAATACGCAAATACAAAGGGCATGCAAAGAATGAACAACAATAAGAATAAACACGACGATACATGAAATTGGTACCATAGGTACACGCTAAAATGACGCTATATACAATAGTTGCGATAATAACCGACTGTTCCGGGCTCAGACAAGGGTCGGCCACCGCAGACAAAACCAGGCTCAAACCCTAACACTTAGGTGTTCTTTACGGGGGCGAGGCACGAAATATCCCTCAACACGTAGTCTACTTTTACTTTCCCCGTACTCTCATCATAGTTGCAGACGGCAACCTTGGCTCTACGAACCACAGGCTTCCCTTTCCTAATTTGTGGAACTACCTCATGCACCCTCCCAAGTTGATACTTCCCACGTTTACCAATGTCTTGGAGAGAACCTACCACTACAAGTTGACCAGGCTCCAAATTCTCGGCCATTTTTAGCCATTTTTTCCGGCCCTGAAGACCTGGCAAGTAAAAATCGATCCATTTACTCCAAAACTGCTGAGAAAGTGACAAATTAAACCGATAATCCCTTCTTAATTGGTCACGATCATGTGGTTGCCCAACAGCACAGTATGGGTCTAAGTATGGGGTCAAAAGTGAGGCAGGGGTGATGACAGTAAAATCCCTAGGGTCGTCACTCAAAGGTACCAAAGGGCGTTCGTTCACGATCCGAACGGCACTACTGGTGTACGTAAGCAGTTCAATGAAATTGGGCTTACGAATCGAAGAGTCCAAAATGTGAAAAAAGTATTTGGTCACATCAGCCATGAAACCAAATCTTTCAAGCCGAAATCTAGCCAAGACATCTGCCAGAGGGTTTAACAAGTCAGGACCCGAAAACATTACATCATTAACACAAGTTCCTCGAAATTCAGACTTGCCATCGTAAACAATGCGCTTTTTTAATTGTGACGTCACAAAGTATGGTAAATACCATTCAAATCCCTTGACATTTCCTGCTTCACCAGCACGCTCAATATAGCCATTAGATTTAAGATCTTTCATGGTGTCAGTAAGGAAATCACGAAGTTCAGGTTGTTTTAAAGCCTTCTTTCTTAAAGCAGCAGCTCTATCTGACGCCAACACAAAATTGTTAGGTAGATCAATATCTTCCTTCAACGGAACAGGTATCTCAAATCGACCATCTTTCAACTCAATATTCGGTTCGACAAGTTCTCTAGCCAAAATATCATTGCGAGACAATTCACAGGTTTCATTTTGCAAAGTCAAATCCTGAATGACTTTATTCAGGTCTGCTATTTCCATATCACGAGACTCAATTTTACGCTGAAAGCCAGAGATGACATCCGACTCTGAAGACGTCTGCACTCTGCACACTTTAGCAACGCTTTCAACTAAGGGTGACTTACCACCACAAGCCAACCAACCGAGAGGAGTGAGTAAAGCATGCGGTTCACTGCGATTTTCACCAACACGTTCTTCTTTTGCCCACATCAAATAAGCGTTGTCGTTTCCAATCAGTACATCTACAGTACTACAATCATTCAAATGAAACATATTCACGTCATGAAAATGACGGAAACTACTTAAATCCTGCTTATGTGGTAAAGTCTTAACATCGTCAGCCCAAGCTGGGTTAACCACCGAAGTTATATCACAAAACAGTTCATTCGTCTCTAACGACTGAATGTTGAGTTTAACAAGTTCAGCACAAGTAGGTTTCTGACCAGCCAGAGTATCCATTTTAAACGACGCTTTATCATACGGTTTAAGACCAAGTTCGCACACCAAGTCACTCGAAACAAAGGTCAACTGCGAACCAGGATCATGCTGACAATACACCAACTTCGATTTGCCAGTCATTGGATTCAAAACACGAGCAGCAGTAACGCGGTTAAAGGCTGCTTTAACATTTCCAATCTTAACATTACGCACAGGAACTCTGGCACCAGCCTCATCTTTACCGACCAAATCCAGAGAATCACGTGACGTCACATAAAAATCATGCAGAAGAAAATAGTGTTTCCTATCGTTGGTAGGTCCACACTTACGACAGTTGTTTGCATGATTACAGTCTCTAACCATATGCTGGCGCAAACAATTCAAGCATTTGCCAGCTGTCACAATGACATCTCTCCGATCTTTAGGTGTCAAGCGCAAAAATTCTTTACAGTTAGACAAAAAATGATATTCAACTTGACCACGTGACGAACAACAAAAACATGCCGGTATGTCACTACGTCTGGCCACACCGCCGCGCGGTGCGCCAACAGCAGTCGAGTACTGCGAACTCCCTGAAATCACATTATCATGGGGTTTTACCGACGTCTGCCTAACCGGACATGAAGGCAATTTTCCTTTGCCAAACTTTTTAAATTGCTGCGACTCACCAGAATCGCCCATTAGCATAATGCTAAAATCAGTCGACTTGCGCGTTTCCTCTCGTACTACAAATTCAAACAAACTCTGAAAGGTAGGTTCCTCAGTGCTACCATACTGATCACCTAAAAAGTCAAGATAACGCTGCTTAGCGTCAAACGGGAGTCGCTTAGCCAAATCCAAAACAAAACGTCCTTCCAATTTATCACGCTGACCATAAGCTTTCGCGTAAAGCAAACACTGCGACAATTCATCTTTAAACTCTTTCAAATCACTGGAAGAGATAGAAGTCAATTTGCTACCATAGCGATACTTTCTAATTTCTGGTTCTGCGAAAAGACCTCCACGAACTCCAAAACGTTGGGACAAGCGAGCTAATGACATTTCTATCCTGTCTTCCTCTGACAAGCCAGGAGTGTCGGAAACCAAATTAGCAATCGTTTGTGCAGCTGTTCTAACACAAGCTGCTTGCAACAAAGTCAAACGAGTTCCCTTAAAGGGCGAAGCTGCCATCAAGGCCATAACACGATTTTTAAAGAAGACAAATGGCATATTATTACCATCGTAACCAATCAAGGCCGCCTTATCGAAGAACGTCCTACTATTTTGGTATTCAAAAAAGCAATCCTGCTGTTGAGAACTCGATTTAGCGGGAGAAGACGAGCTATATCCCTTAAGGGGCTGAGTGGGCTCAGTCACATGCACAGCCCGATCACGATCCTCAAACACGTTAAAATCAGGAGACACGATACGCCTCTCACAACCACCCAAATTACGTGTAGCTGGGCGATCAGCAACTAGCGGCGCAGAAAACTTTGAAGGGGGCAAAGCATTACTGCTAATGGCGGCCCCGTGACCTGTACGCTCTGGGGGAGGAGTTCGGTTGTAATTTGCAGACCTTGGCTCTACAGCCTTCGGAAGACCCTTAGCCGTGGCCCCGAGACCTCCTGAAACAGCTGGAAAACATGTGGATTGTACAGGTCCACTTACGGATTGAACAGGCGTGTGGAAAAGGTTAGGTAAATTAAACTGTGATTGATGTTCACTTCTGGAATGCCTAGAAGAGCCCTTCCTAGAGCTACGCCGGGAGCCCAACTCAGAACGATATTCAGCTAAAACTACCTCTTTACGTTGTTCGGCCCTCAACTGAGCGTCTTTGAGTGCGAACTTAGCAGCTCTCCCTTCGGCCTCAGCTCTCGCGATGGCCTCAGCTCGTATGGCCTCAGCTCGTATGGCCTCAGCTCTCGCGGCGGCCTCAGCAGCTCTTGCTTCGGCCTCAGCTCTCGCGGCGGCCTCAGCAGCTCTCGCTTCGGCCTCAGCTTGGATCTGGAGCTCCTCTCGTCTTAACTGTAGGTTAATTTGTGCAACTATCCGTGACGAGCTCTCAGACATCCTAGTGCTTACATTTGAGGCGCTATCCTCAGGATGTATGTCAGCATCCAACCTATCTGACAACTCACTTTCTTTTTGTTCGAAGTTATTTTTTAACGAGTTAAATTCGGGATCTACCCTATCACGAAGTTCTGCCAAGATTGCAGAGTTAACAATTTTACTCAAAAGAGCATGGAAATGCCGTAATTCCTCTTCTAAAGTAGATAAGTTAGATCGAAAAATTAACAGTTCCTGCTTATCACTCAAAGAACCTAGGGCTACAGAAAGTTTCCCAATTTGAGTCAAAATATCCCGTCTAAGATGCCGGGCCTCTCGAACTGACTTAGCCTCATCGTTAATGGGTCCCTCCCCAGAATGGCCTGCCCGACCGCAAAGAACATCATCAGGCTTAAACTCAGTCGAGTCGACGGCGGTCGAGTCCCTGTCACCACCGAGTGTAGACATATTAAATGTTAGGGCTAAATTTAACAATTAAAAAATTAAGTTACACAAACACACAAAAGTACAGTAGTTATAAAAAACTTAACTGCAAAGACCGTAAAAATACAAAAAAGAATTTAAATGCACGATACCGTAGCTGTACGAGTATGTGAAGTCCAAACGTCCACAAAACTTGCTTGGATTCTTCCACTTGAATCTTCAAGCACAGATGGATTGCCTTTAATCTTCTTTCTTGCCAATAAATGTCAAAGTTATTTTTCTTCTGTACCAAACTGAGAAGAAATGTCTTTACTTTTCTTTACTTCTTTAGACTACCAACCAATAAGATCTTCTTTTATTATTTCTTTGCTTCTAAGTGCTTCTTGGCCTACCAACTAACTAACTTCGTCTTTTATTTTTTTTGTGCTTCTAGTGCTTCTTGGCCTACCAGCTAACAAGCGACGTCTTTTATTTTTTTATGGTCACAGCGGTAAACCATAATTTCTTCGTGGGAAAATTGTAACTTAAAGTTCCCGGATCCTTTCGTCTGCATATAATGACCGAAGAAACACACACTTGAACTTCTTTTCAAAAAGTGTATTTCTGTAAAAATTAGCCCACGGCTACCGAAAACGAGGGGGTGCAACGCGTACACCACTGAAAACTGTCACTACAGAACAGATTACTTGGATAAAAGACGGAACCTTTGTCCAGCTAGCAAGCACTAAGCCAACAGTTAAAAGTGCGGCCAACTTTCAAACAATCATTTTACGAATGACCAGAATAGATAGCAATATCTCAAATTCACGTATGCAGTACTGTGACGCAATAATGAAAGACAATTATGAAGTCATTCCAACAGGTGTTTAAAGCTGATGTAATATTTCCTGTTTAAACAGGCCCAAACAGGTCTGACAGGTTTGACACAATTCTTATGAACGCTGGTGCAATTTTGGCACATTTTCTAGCAACTTCCATGACGTAATATTCAGTAGACTTGAACGGTTTTATATGACGTTTGATTTGTACAGAGATTGGCCGTAACACCTATGTTGCAGCTTACAAGATGAATTTGGCTTCAAAAATTGTGTCTTTGCAACCCCTGCTACTCCCCCACCCCTGCATTTTTTTCTACCGACACCCATGTTTGTGGTGTATTTGGTCATTTACTACAGTTCAATGAGTTTCACGCAATTATAACCGCCTACTTTAAATTGAAAATTCAATGTAGGCTATATGACACTTCAAGAACATTAGGATTCAGCACAGTTTTTAAATGACGCCATGTTGACACTTGATGGTGCACACGAAGGCTGTGAAAGTAGCATGGTCTACTTGTTGGAGGCATTCTTTCAACTGATATATATTTTGGGGATACAGCGTAATTGTACCGCAATAAATTCAAAGTATTCATGGAAAGCCCTTGCTTGTACAGAATTTCGGCAAATTCTTCTCCAATCCTGGAAATGTCTTCTTTTAAAGCTTCCTTGTTTCCGAAGGCGGTACATTTACGTTGGACTTTGTCCAGACTTTGTCCAGACTTTTTAAGATTTTAAAAATTTTACTTTTCCCATTCCGTAAAAGCAGGATGTTGTATCGCATCCAGAGAACGCATGGCAAAATACCAACGATCGGCACATATTTTCACCGAGAGCAAGCTGAGCTCGACGAATGGAAATTTCCGTGTTAGACGTTTTCATATAAATGCTGTTTCCACATGGTGCGTTATAAAGCAAAAGGATGAGTATATCAGTATCGTCAGCCATCACAGTTACTTGACCATAGGTTTCATGTTCTTCCAGCACCTTACGGACGATAGCGTCTCCTTCTCCTTCGGCCTTGTCCACAGTAATGTCATTACTGTGGACAAGGCCGAAGGTTGTTTGCGGACGATACATGTCTCATAGTTAAAGGAAAGCTGATAACTTAAATTTATTGCGAACCAAACTTAATGCTGAATTAGCTGCTGTAGAAGGTTCGATTAATGCCAACAAATTGACCATTAATGCCTCTAAATCCAATCTATTAGTAATTCCCCCTAAAAAAGGCTACAATAAATTCGATGAAATCCATGTTCTCTATAGGGCTGTTGAGCTAGAAACCGTCGACCACGCTAAGTACCTTAGAATAATAATTGATAAACAGCTGTCATTCGAACCTCACATTGATGCTCAGAGATCTAAACTTGCTAGATCTGTTGGTATTTTGTCGAAACTTAAACACTTTCTTCCTTTCAATGCTAGACTGCAGTTATATAATTTGCTCATACATCCACATTGAATGGAATAGCCATTTGGGGCTCTACATACAAAGCATATATCGCGAAACTACAAAAGTTGCAAAACAAAGCAATAAAAATAGTTGCTGGAGGGTTGTGGTCAGTACACGTCACGCCATACTTCAAGCAGGTAAAAGTTCTAAAAATAAAAGACTTTTACAAACTAGAGATTGCTAAATTAATGTTTAAAAACAATGAAAACTATTAATACTACAAAAAGTGCTCAATGCTAAGCAAAAAGGCAAAGCAGAGCGAATTAAATCAAACATAGTTATTGTTCCCGGACAATTATTCACCAAATCAAACGTCATATAAAACCGTTATGGTCTACTTAACCTAGCTGGCATCTTACGTCATAGAAATTGCTAGAAAATGTCCAAATATTGCACCATCGTTCGTAAGACCTGATGAAACATTGCATCATCGCCTTGAACACCTGTTTGAATTGCGTGACAATGCTTTTCATTACTGCGTCACAGTTACTGTTTACGTGAGTTTGAGATATCGCAAATTATTCTAGTCATTCGTAAAATGGTTGCTTGAAAGTTGGTGGCATATTTAACTGTTTGCTTAGTGCTTGTCAGCTGGACGAAAATTCCGTCTTTTATCTAAGTAATCTGTTTTGTAGTGACAAGTTTTTAGTGGTGTATCACGTTGCATCCCATTTTTGACAGCTTTGAGGCTATTTTTACAGAAATACAAATTTGAATAGACGGTTTCAAAAGAGTGTTTCTTCGGTCATTACATACAGACGAACGGATCCGGGAATTTTATGTTACAATTTTCCCACGAAGAGATTATGGTTTACCGCTGTGACCAGTTATTACTATCTGAAGCCTTTATAGTAATAACTAAATTAATGTTTAAATATAACCATAATTCTTTACCCTGTAGCCTACTTTTTTGAATTACTTCAAAAAAACATCAAACGTTCATAATCGCTCAACTAGACTTCAACAAAGCATCAAGTATAGTGGAGTAAAATATGGAACTCAATCCCGCTAGACCAGTGGTTCTCAACCTTTTTTTTTCGTGGCCCATTTTCGCTGCACAAAAATTCTTATGGCCCATTGATTGTTTATGCAAGAAAAAACTGCACAATAGACTTTAAAAAAACAGCAGAAAATGTTCCAAAACAGATTATAGGCTACCGTGCGTCAATGAGATGCGTGCTCCTGAACATTATTGATCAACTTGTAGTTACAGTGGTTCTCAACATTAATGCCGTATTCCTTCTTTGAAAGACACAACTATTGTTAATTTCTCCTCACAATAATTCACAAAAAAATACTAAAAACAGATCTGCACAAATTTCATATTATTAGAATGGAAATTACCATTCTGCAGCAAATTATAGCAGCTCCATTCATTGTTGCTACAATCAAAACAACTAAACAAAACACACAAGTGTAAAATTAACTATAGTAACACAAATGAAACTAACTCTGACAAATTTTTAAATAGGTCTGTGGCCCACCTCAAAATCTTTCTATGGCCCACCAGTGAGCCATGGCCCACCGGTTGAGAATCGCTGCATTAGACATTAAAAAAAAATCTTTTGACTCATTTAAAAAACTTTACAAAAACTATCTAATTACAGCTAATATTAAAGTTGAATGCAGTGTAATTTACTAATGTGGACCGATACTCTTTAAGCTTTTAATCGTTGACTATCAACACCTAATATTGGAACTTGAAATTTTGACATATCATGGATGCAAGTTTGTTTCTGTCTTGACTCTTTGTTGTAAGTGTAGATATTTTAGTGTAATGTTTATTAAATGTTTATCATCGCCTTGGCTGAGGGTAGCTGCTTGACTCGAAGACCGTCATGATCACTTCGCAGCTTCCCGTTGTGATTTACTTACTACAAAGATGCAGTGTACATTTGTTATTTTTCTTTGTTTCAATTGTGTTCGTTAAGCGTGCTGCATCATTTAATGATTTTGCTGTTACGTATAATATTGCACAACAAAATAAACCAATCAATCAATTACTACTAAGATTATCCGAAAGTAAGTTTATAAATATTTGCTTGTTACGTTTGTTTGATAAAAACGCGGATTTATTTGCCGGGATGGGTGTGTCTAAGCGAATTGCTACGTCGGGACAAAATGTGTTCAGCTTTCTGCGCTTTTGTTTTGCTCTTTTGGTTGTTTCAATATCATAACTGTCAAAAACAACGCTGATATTGGTATTTTCCCAGCTTTGAATGAAGATTTCAAGAAAATGTTTCATATTTGCAACTTTTGGCTAGGGAAGTCGGTAAATGAGAGCACAGCCATCAAATACAAGCGTAGCCTACCGTATAGCCTATGGGAAGTAGTTGTAGAACGACCGAAGTAAACAAAGCAAATTTATGAGATAAATGGACCATGTGAAACTGAATGTCTGAAAAAATAAAGTTGGATGGGGGTGTTGGGGGCTTGCCCCGAAAAATTTTGACAAATTTAATCTTGTTTTGATTACTTTCAGGTATTTTGGCTCAACAATATGTTTTTATCAAGAAACACGCTAATTTGTATGTAACCAAATTAATCAAATTTTAATTGAATTTGGGTAGAAGGTTTGGTTAAAAGAGAACCTGAAGTGTCACATTTAAATTTTTTTAGTGATTCTTCAGTATCAAAAGTATTACATTTTTTGAAAAAAATTGTTTGGTATATCTTTCTGTTTCGTAAATATGACGAAATGAAAATTGGCCACCTGATGGCGTTTTGTGATTTTGTTTCCATTACGGTTACTTTGCACGACCACTCGCTTTTTGCTGGCGTTAGAAAGTGTTGAAATAATCAAATAAAATAATCAATTGGGTAAGCACAAAAAATGTTCCTCAAATCTCTGTTGATTATACAAATCAGTCATCATAACAACCATTTTTTTTGCATTAAATCAACGCTTAGAGACGTTAAAAAAGCGTGTCCAGTAAGCGACGTGAAAAGTACAGAACAATCTGCCACATGAGCGTTCAGTTTAAAACAGGTGGAAAAGTGCTGCTTTGAAAGAAAGATCAAAGCCATTGAATTCAAACAAAACTAGGCCAGCAAAATGTGCCACAAAGACTGCCACTACACCTTTGTCACGGCAACATGCCTCGTGAAGGCATGAATTTCAGTTCAAATGCTGTGAGATGTTGTAAAATCAATTCTTTTTCCAACTCTGGAAGAGCTTGTTCTTTGTTGTCAACAACCAGCACCAATGATAATACTTTAAACATGGTGACATGTTCAATTGCTCATTCTAACTTTTCTCTTTCAATTATCAAGCTCGCTGGTGACAGCTTCCAAACCATCATTAAATGCTGAGCGGTACTGGCATCTGCTCCTGGAGAGGCCACCCGAGTCAGGCTGGTCGAAAGGTAGAGGTCAGACAAAACGTATTCCCCCCGCGACCAGGACAGCAGAGCCTTCTATAGACAATCTCCTGTTAATGACAGTGACATAAATCAATCACTCTCTTTCAACCTGCCTTGAGCCAACATGGAAGCAGTAGGCTACAGTTTCTAAATTCACATGGTATCAATATGTCCTTCACGTGGTCCCTCCTGTGAGCAGCCGAGTTCAATTACAAACAAAAAAGCGAAACGAAGCTCATCAAAAAGTCAGATAAAAATACTACATTCACGACGTTTCACAGCAATAACAGCCCTTTTCAGGGCATACGGTCGTCCCAGCTGGGACAAAGACCAGAGAGAGGAGGATTTGGCAAGAGTCTTTCCGAATCCTCCAGCTGAACGTCGAAGGGCTCACGACAAGCAAGCATGACATCGTCGAGCGGCTGGACCACGAGTACAATGCAACCACTGTTCTCCTCCAGGAAACTCACTGCACAACAGTGGGAAAGCTAGCAATCAACAACTTTAAACTTTTCTTAAATTAAGGCTGAATTCCTTATCCTGCAACGCTATTACTTGGCTATATTTACGGGAGGCACTTTAACATAGGACAGTTTTCCGTGCGAACCAGCTACCACCATTGCGCCGCGGCGCATTGGTTAAGAAAGGTAGGACAATTTTCCTTATAAACTCAATTGATTACAGTCATTAAGATCCTTCTTGCACTCAGTTCAGTTGCAGAAGCAAAAAGAACATTAGCAGAGGGACGAGGGTGAGAATCGAACCTACGCAATCGAAATGACTATTCCCTTGCCCTAACCTTAACCCATTAGGCCACGCTGCTTGTGGCGATACATTCACTTAATTTTTTTTCTATCAAAAATCTTTCGAGTAGATTGGTCAGAATATCACGTGCTAAGTCGCATGACTGAAATCAGCTGATTCGCATGGAAAACTGTCCTATGTCAAAGTGCCTACCATATAGTGACACTGACAGTAGGTACTATAATAATAATCATGCTTTTATTTGCGCCAATTGCGATAACATACAGTACACTGGGATCACAGATGCGATACAACAGACGACATGAAGCATCGAAGTGACATATAGTCTTCGAGTCAGCTGCTCCCCTTATTTTGGCTTGCATTTAAGTGTCTTTCGCCGAGACACAGCCGCGTGCTCTAGACCGGTGTCGAACCCACGTCCATTCGAACGTCGCGCAGATGTTCTCACCACTCGGCTACGCAGCCGACTGGTAAAAAACTTTATAGCCTAAGCTAGTACGTCTAAAACAGTTACCGATACTCTGTTTATTAACAGTGATTAACAGTTATTAAAACGTCCGAAAGAAGTAGGCTAAGCAAAGCACTGTATTTGACACCCTAGCTAGAATCTGAAAGACATCTTGACTATGATCACATGGTCACCCTACGTTCAAAGTCAAAAGTCAGGACGCATTCCAAAATCAAACTGAAAAACAGCCCAACATGCTAGTCGCATGCTATTATAAGTAGTTTTTTGCATATCTTTTCGGTTTGTCCGCCCGGATAGCTCAATTGGTTAGCGCGTGACTTCTGAAACGAAGAAGCTTCAAGATCGAGCGGCGCTGGTTCGACTCTCGGGGTGTGCGCTTGAGCAACGAACGTTAAGGACTGCTCTCCATTCATCGGCATCTAATGGATGGAATAGTTCCCCGGCAACAAGACTTCAACAATCGGAAACTTCACTCTGCCTATCTCGGATACCGGGACCCAAAATTTTTTTCCAACAAACTTTCTGTCTCATTTGCATATTTCTGTAAGCGTAGCCACTATTGGTTACCACGCGGCGCGCGTAACTGTTTTTACCGATTTTCGCCCTCCAGCAGGTCCAAATGTAAACATTGAACTTGAAAAAATACGTAGCCTGGAGACACACCTAGTCTAGTCATAGTTTAAAAAATTGAGAAAAGAAATTGATTCTGGTCACTAGCCTGATAGTAAGATTTTCCGAATTGATTAACAATTAACCCTAACCCATTAGCCTTCACCTTACTTTTTTGAAAAGCTTTTGTGCACTGCAAAAATTAATATAGGCCTAAAGAAAAAAAAAATGACTTCGATGGACGTCGAACCGATGTCCTCACGAATGTAAGGCAAAACACGAAACCACTGAACCAAACGCGCCAATGAAACATGATTGCATTCACACGGTATAAATACAAACTGTATGGGAAGTAGCAAAAAGTTGGTGGAAAAAAAATTCGCTACCGGACCTGCGTCAGTGATTCAAAGCCTCTACAAGTATGCGAAACTGCCAGGATTAAGCTCTGCAAGAAGCTTTCCCAGTCCGAGGATAAAGATTCAATCAATCAATTATTTCGGAAAACAAAAGTTTAAATGCTCTTATTTATTAATAGTCTTTTATGTCAAATTTTTAAAATTTATAATTTCCACATTTTGGCAATATTTCCACCCAAAACTTCCATAGGCCTACTACCACTAAATTACCACAATTTTTTCATTACCACATTTTTACCACAAGCATGATGAAACTTCCACAATTGTGGTAGTTTCCACCAAAGTGGAAGAGCTGCATGGTACTTTCATTTTCAGTACAATTTTGACAAAAGGATTGTGGGAAAGTTTTCGCAATTTCTTGCAAATCGTATTGTATCATTTTCTAACCAGTAAACTTTGTTTTGTTTCATATTATGTGATATAAAGTTGATTTTTGAAATCACGTCACCGTCACTTGTTTCCGTGTGGCAAGTGGTCACTGGCCTGGTTATTTCTTTTTCGCCACTACAGCAGTACCGGTACACCAGAAACGGTAAGGTTTGCTTTTAGATCAGTGGCCCACGGTTGGCCAGCAGCACCACTATACAAAGCAAAAAAAAGAACATGTTTTGATTATGCTAGCCCAGGGCTGCGATTTTTTCTTTTTTGTCAAACTACCAAAAATTCTGCGTTTGTTTGTCGAATAGTAATATGACGTCACAAGAGTCAGATAAACGTTTAAACCAGTTGTGCTGTGTAATTTTCAGTTATCATTTTGTGTGAGCGAGGCAGTTTCTCAAATGTTTAGCTTTGACCATATTTTTGCTGTGATACTATATGATTCTTTAGCATTTCTTTTAATAATGTATTTCTTATAGGCTTGAAAAGGGCTATATGACTAGCCGAAAACGTTCGCTTTTTGTTTTTTGTTTTTATAATGTTAAATGTAGTGTTGTTGCTGAGTTATGTCTGTTTATGGTTTAAAAGAGTTACCTCTCTACCCAAATTGTAAGATAAACGTTTGGCCGCGAATTACCGCACAAGTTGTGTGGATCTACGTCAGAGTCACTTACTTAAGTTTTTAATCACACGCTGGTTGAGTGATCTGAGTTGTGGTTGAGTTGAGTTGTGTACCTACCGCTACCGGACATGTATATTATTTGTTTTGCTACAGGAAGAGAACTGTTGTAAACGCTAAACTGAGGATCGCAAGAGAAAAAAGCCCTTAGGCTATACCCTAGCGTAACTTACTGCGAGATTTGTTGGAAAATGGTTATGCAATGCATGTACCCGCACTCAAACACAATTAGAGTTAGGAGCGGAATATGCAAGTTACCAAATGTTTGATGCCAGGCGTTACAACTTCGATCAAAGTTTTTTTCCAGCAGTGTTCATAATGTTCTTCTGGAAGAGAACTCCTTTCCATAAAAATAGCGGCGTTTTCCATCTGCATTTCTGAACATCTGGTCAGAAACTAAGTTGAATGCTATATGTGAAAAACTTTCGTAATAAGTAGGCTTATCCTACAGAGTCATTTTAACAGTGCAATATTGTTAATTGGCTCATACGGTAGGCTACGGCAAAATACAAACTGGCATAGACGACAAACGTTGACAACAAAAAGTAGCCTAGGTTATTTCATCTAGAAATAAAACAAAGTACCGGTAACTTCAGCGGGTTTAACATGATGTATTACATGCACAAATATAACATAATTAAAAATAAACTCTAACATTTTCGACACGTAGGCCTACGTGTGTCCTCATCAGGAATTACACATCTGCTATATACATAAAATGAAAATTGTAAGGTAAATTTGACTTTGCACTGTAACTGTATAGTAAAAATATCGAATTTACACTTGAAAAATCTAATAATACCATCGCTTTTCTTGATGTTGAAATTGAAATTAAACACAATTCTTTTGACACATGGATTTGGAGAAAACCTACCAACACTGGCTTGCTTTTAAATTATAACGCTCTATGCCCTAACAAATGGAAATCCGGTTTAATTTTGTGTCTGTTGTCTCGTGCTCGTTTGGTGTGTTCTGATAATCAGTTGTTTCGGAAAGAAATCAAAAAAATGAAAAATATGTTTTATTTAAATGGATATCCTTCCCACTTTTTCAATAAAGCCTAAAACACCTTCATAGCTGATGAACCAAAAGACACGCCCGAAGAAGTAGATTTTAGTAATTTTATTAGTATACCCTTTTTAGAAAAAGATTCAACAAGCTTTGCAAAAAACCTAGCTAAACTTATAAAAAAAAAAATATGTGACATTCATCCTGTGTATAAAACATTTAAAGTGCATTAATATTTTCAACTGAAGTTGCCTACCCCCTTTGCTCTTTCTTCGAATATTGTATATAAATTTAGTTTTTTGCGTGACGTAAACCAGACATACATTGGTATGTCAACCAGATAATTGTTGACAAGGGCCGGGGAGCACTTGAACCAAAACTTAACAACCAAAAGTGCAATTAAAGAGCACATCGCCTCTTGTGAAACGTGCACTGACAATGTCTCGATCGACAGTGGCGGCTGATAAGCTGTGAAAGTGGTGGCCGCGTCTTCGCGGAATGCGAGTTAAACGGCGGGGGGTCTGGGGGGTCTCCCCTAGAAAATTTTTGAAAAATGACACTTCATTTGGTACATTCTGTGCGCATCTTCAGCTCTAAGTTGTAATGAAAAGTTAAGATACAACTTTCGCATTAAATCTAGTGCATTCTGAGCGTTAAGATTCAACAAAGTTATTGATTTGTCAAGTAGAAGTCCCAGCTGGCTGCCAGACAACCTTCAACTGAGTTAGTGATGGTGCTGCTCTTCTGGTATTTTATAAAAAATTGCTGAAAAGGAGTCATCAGCCAAACTTACTGTCTCGCTGCAGCCCAAACGTTTAGCCTACTCAGAAAGCTGCGTATTAATTTTTTCTGTAATAGTTGTTTGGTGCCATCGTTCTGCATTGTTTCAATAATCTATTGGTGCTTTTCAGTTGTTTTAGGAATGAAAAACCGCTGATGCTTTCAACTTATTCATGTACGTACTTGTTTAAATTATTAGGTTTGGTGGCCGTGCTTAATTGTATTCATCGATACATATAGCCTACCTGAGACATGGATCTTTGCCTGCACGTTTCAGCCATTACGGTTTGGCCACCTTTTCCTTTTGTTGCCGTATTTTATTTCCACAAAACCGTTTCTTCTGTAAAACACTTTTGCAAAGTATTGTTCTGCAAGTAATATAGGTTGGGGAATCGCCAAACAGAATTAATTATCCCAAATCGGTTCTAAAAAAATAGTTAAAAAAATCCAAATAGCCAAACCCCAAATATGTAGCAAAATATCTTTGAAAATCGGCAATTTTTTTGAATTTGGCAATAAAATCGTCAATATGGCAACCCAAGGCGCACTGTTCCAGACGGTAGGCACTTTAACATTACCCACTGGTCGAAGAGGTACGCAATCATGCGTGACATGTTCATTCGCGATTCAGCTGATTTCAGTCATGTGACTCGTGACGTGTTTTCTGATCGAAAATTTTTGATACAAAGAAATTTAACTGAATGCTTCACCACAACCACCGTTGCCTAATGGTTAGGGCAGAGGAGTATAGTAATTTCGATTTCGTGGGTTCGATTCCCACCCTCTGCTAATACTATTTTTTCTTCTGCAACTGAACTGAGTGCAAGAAGGATCTTAATGGTAGCCACTTTCACAAGTCGAAATTGTGACTAAAACACAAATATTGATTGAACATGTCACGCATGATTGCGTACCTCTTCGACCAGTGGGTAATGTTAAAGTGCCTACCGTTCCAGACAGCGCCAAAACGACGAATGTTTCCGTTGTCAGACTGACAAACTACGTCATTGTCACGTGAGTTCGACTTGGATTGTTTGCTTTTATGATGCTTGCGCTTCGGTGCATGGAAAATCGCAGCGCCACACAAAGCAAAATCAAAGCGGTCAAGCTTGAGTAAAGTCATGTTAAGTCATGTGACAACGAGGTAGTTTCCCTCTCTGAGAAGGCGTTTCCAGTTAACAAGCGAAAAAGTTGGAAAGGTCTGCTAACTTCAACAAATTTAATAAATATTAAGAAAAATCACGACGTGTCACAGAAAAAATTACATTTCTTATTACGGGCAGAATGAACCAAAAAATTGATGGAGCTGCAGCGCCACAGCACCATTACACGAGCCGCCACTGTCGATCGACCAATTTAAAATCATCTCTCGAGGCAGATCTGAATTTCAGACTAAGATCATGGAGGCCTTAAGAATCAATCGTAATAATCCGTCTCTCAACCGGCAGTTATTCGCCTGTGGCTCATCGTTCCTCTTGTGTGTGTTCTAATTGTTTGTCAAGTGCCTGTAGTTTACCGTGACGCGACAATTTATCGAAAAACAATTTACCGAACGACAGTTCATCGAACGACAGTTCATCGAACGACAGTTCATCGAACGACAGTTCATGGAACGACAGTTCATCGAAACGACAGTTCATCGAAACGACAGTTCATCGAAACGACAGTTCATCGAAACGATTGTTTATCGAAACGACTGTTTATCGAAACGACAGTTCATCGAACGACTGTTTATCGAAACGACAGTTTATCGAACGACGAAGCACATATGCAATGGAATACTCAGGGGTTAGGGGTTAGGGGCTAGGGGATAATGGTTAGGGGTTACGATAAACTGTCGTTCGATTAACTGTCGTTTTGATAAACTGTCGTTCGATTAATTGTCGTTCGATAAACTGTCGTTTCGATAAACTGTGGTTCGATAAACTGTCGTTCGATAAACTGTCGTAGTACCGTAGTTTACACCTCATGTGATCTGTTTTCCACCGTATAATTTACTTGTAATCATTCCTGTGTCACTCGTTCAGTTTGTGCTTTTCAGTCTGGAGTGTCGTTAGTAGCCTATACAGTTACAGTACAAAGTCAAATTTACCATACAATTTTCATTTTATGTATATTGCAGATATGTAATTCCTGATGAGTGATGACACACGTACGTGTCGAAAACGTTAGAGTTTATTTTTGATTATGTTATATTTGTGTATGTAATGCATCATGTTAAACCCGCTGAAGTTACTGTTTTATTTCTCTATGGTTCAACAAAGCAAACTCTCTACCAAAGCGTTATTTCATCTATAAAAGAAACCCGTTGTGTCGAATAGCACGAAACGTGTGTGGCGAAACGTTTGATGCCAGGCGTTAGAACTTCGATCAAAGCATTTTCCAGCAGTCTTTAAAATACCGACGTGGACGCCTTGGGAATTTTTCGCGTAAAGTGTCGCTTTTAGGCAGGGACGGATTAAGGGTAGCCTACTGTAGGCCTAAGGCTGTTTTAAACCATAAACAGACATAACTCAGCAACAACACTACATTTAACATTATTAACAATTTTACCTCTGAAATACTTGACCCGTTGTGCTGTGTAATTTTCAGTTATCATTTTGTGTGAGCGAGGCAGTTTCTCAAATGTTTAGCTTTGACCATATTTTTGCTGTGATACTATATGATTCTTTAGCATTTCTTTTAATAATGTATTTTCTTATAGGCTTGAAAAGGGCTATATGACTAGCCGAAAACGTTCGCTTTTTGTTTTTTGTTTTTATAATGTTAAATGTAGTGTTGTTGCTGAGTTATGTCTGTTTATGGTTTAAAAGAGTTACCTCTCTACCCAAATTGTACTAAGGCTGTTTACTAGAGAAGGGCCTAAGTTTGAAAACCAAGCTACAAAAAGTAATAAGAATACATACATAAAAAATTCAAATTATTTACTGCAAAATAACATAAACATAACAGAAAAATGACTAATGATGCTGCATAATTGGTTTTGGAAACAAACGCAATTTTTTATGTCAAATTTAAAGTAGATGGAAAAGATTTTGGAAAGAAAGAAATGTATAGTAGGTACGCTACCTATATGCAATACTAATAGCCTACTCTACCTAATGACATCCTAAACCAGAGCAATCAATGTAGTCTCGCGACCCTCTATAAAAGTATTCAACTAAACCATATTTAATGCAAAATTTAACCAAATTTGATTCATGCCGACATCCAGCAGTTGTGTTTAATTTTGCTGTCCCAACGTAAACTTCCGAAACGAAAAACGATTTTTGCCATGTTATTAATGCACAAATGCCTGCAGTTAGCATGCTTCCTTGATTACGTTTGCACTCCTTTTGTCACGTGTACTCCGCGAGGCAGTACTCTGTTTTATTGGTATCACTTCATTCTGGCAGGCTAGCGAACAACAGCTTCTTTTGTTCTAGTTCTAGTGTTGAGTTTAACAATCTTACGTTGTGTATTTTGTTGCAGAAATTGCGATTCGATCATTTTTCTTTTGTTAATACATTTAAGAAAAATAACCGTCTTTGTTCATGATTGAATCGCAATAGGATAAGGTTAATCTAAAGAAATTTGTGGAATGGTGGTGATAACATGCGCCTTTCCCAACTGTAATTTTGAAACAGCCGATGTGCCCGAAGCGGTTGCTTGTGTGGTGCTGCAAAGTCACACGTGCAGTCATGCGGCTACGACGCGCAATGTTCCAGCGCCCGAAAACCTTGGTCCGAAGCTTATTCGACCTACTGTAGACATTGGAGTTTCTCCGGAAGAATGGAACGTGTTCACCAGAAGATGGAAGGCTTTCAAAGAAGGTTGCAGAATTTCTGATAAAGCAGCTTCAGCCCAGTTATTCCAATGTACCGGTCAAGCCCTAGGGGACAGCCTTCTCCAAGCTGACGCTGAAACAGTGAGTAAACCTGTAGATGAACTTTTGCTTGCAATGCGACAACTGGCTGTTATATCTGTCGCCACAGGGGTGTTACGGACAGAGTTTATGGCTATGCACAAAATGTGCGATGAAAAATTTCGCGCTTTTGCAGCTCGTGCTCGAGGAAAAGCGGATATATGTGCATTCACTACTAAATGTTCTTGCGGCCTGAAAGTCAGTTATACAGATCACATGATCCGAGACACACTACTCAGTGGAATTTCTGACAATGAGATTCGTCGCGACATGATGGGAATGGACAAAGTATTGTCGATTCCCATTAACGATATCATCGCCCTTGTCGAGAATAAAGAAATGGCTCGCAATGCGGTACCATCTCATGACGTTTCGGCAGTGTCGACTTTCAAGCGCAAGAAAAGCCAAAGCCCTATTCCAAGAGACCGTGGACACATCCAGGCAGCACCCTCCTCTCCCAATTGGTCAAAACAAACTCACTGCCCTAAATGCAATAGATTATTCAATCGTTACAGAGATGGCCCCAGAGGTTGGAACACTACGCCTTATTCCTTTTGTCTCGAATGCTTTTGGTCATCTCGTCATAAAAACAAATGGGGCGCTCCTCCTAAAGATACATCAGTCGGAGCACTCTGTGCAGCACCTACTGTACCTCAAATAGGCACATTTGCCTCAACACAAACTGACATCGTAGCCCGAGACCCAATGTGCTCAATAATTCGTGGTCCTCACCACACATTCCAAAAAGGGCATTGGACACCATCCCGCATGCGAGAACATCCCACAGTTCGGGTAGACATATCTATGGATGACTCATGTCATCATGGCAGTTACACTAGCGTGATAGCACAAGTAACAGCAATCGCAGATACTGGTGCCCAAATAAATGTATGGTCACTGAAGAACTTTGTGCAATCCGGCTTTGGACAAGAGACCCTTGTACCCGCACCAAACCTAATAGCTGCAAATCGCTCTACTATTTCCATTACAGGAGCATTTCGTGCCATCATTCGGGGTACAGCGCACGGCTGCAATGTTGAATGTCGGAGCATGATTTACATCAGTCAAGACGTTGACAAGTTATACTTATCTCATGACATACTATTGCATTTAGGTGCCCTATCCCCGAAGTTCCCAACTCTAGGGGAACATCAGATCAAGCAAGAAATGGCGCACAATCTTATCGAACCAGAAATCAACGTCGTCAGACTTGTTAACGGTGGCTGCACATTACCCAGCAAGCAACTGGAGTCGTGCACTTGCCCTCAACGTGGTGCAGTTCCAGCTCCCCCAACCAAGCTTCCGTTCCCGTGCACACCTGAAAACAATGACAAGATGGCAAACTGGCTACTCCAGAGGTACGCCGCATCCACTTTCAACACTTGCCCGCACCGCGCGCTACATTGTATGGCTGGTCCTCCCATAGAAATACATGTTGACCCCAACGCGAAACCAGTCGCTGTTCATACACCAGCGTCTATCCCCTTGCATTGGCAAGAAAAAGTACACGCTGATCTCCTCCGCGACGAGGCTCTGGGAATCCTTGAAAAAGTTCCCCACGGCGAACCCACCACATGGTGTCATCGCATGGTTATCACACGCAAAAATGATGGCTCACCACGCCGTACTGTCGACCTTTCCCCCTTAAACAAATTCTGCCAGAGAGAAACCTTCGCCTCTGAAGCTCGTTTCCAGCTATCCCGTCGTGTCCCCAGAAACACTTGGAAATCGGTGACTGACGCATGAAACGGCTATCACAGTGTTCCACTGCGTCCTTCTGATCGGCACCTCACAACTTTCATCACTCCCTTTGGAAGATGGCGCTACACTAGGGCACCGCAAGGATTCCTATCCTCTGGGGATGGCTACAATCGCCGTTTCAATACCATATTAACTGATTTTGTGCGTAAAGAACGCTGTGTCGACGACACAGTGTTCTATGATAACAAACTGGAAGAACATTGGTGGCGAACCATAGAATTCCTCACTTTAGTGGGACGGGCGGCATTGTCCTTAACCCTGACAAGTTTCAATTTGCCCAACGCACCGTAGATTTTGCTGGATTCCGTATCTCAGAAGCAATGGTCGAGCCCCTCCCTAAATACTTGCTCGCCATCCAAGAATTTCCAGTCCCGAATAATATCACAGACATACGCAGCTGGTTCGGATTAATCAATCAAGTAGGAAACTATGCTCAACTGCGTGACCTAATGGCACCGTTCAAGCCGTTCCTTAGCCCAAAGCATAAGTTCGAATGGTCTCAGGAGCTGGATTCCGCATTTGCCGCCTCCAAATCGGCAATTGTTGACGCTATTCGCCATGGGGTAGAAATCTTTGACCCCTGCCGTCGAACATGTTTGCGCCCTGACTGGTCTAATAAAGGCATCGGATATTTCCTTCTCCAAAAACATTGCGTATGTGCTTCCACTATACCGGACTGCTGCTCATCAGGTTGGAAAGTGACTTTTGCAGGATCCCGATTCCTCTCATCGGCCGAACGACGTTATGCCCCCATAAAAGGCGAAGCCCTAGCAGTTGCGTGGGGCCTAGAACAGAGAAAGTATTTTACGCAAGGCTGTGATAATTTGGTTATTGTAACGGATCATAAGCCATTGGTAAAAATATTCGGAGACCGTACGTTGGACGAAATCACTAACACTCGCCTGTTTCGTTTAAAACAGCGTACACTAATGTGGTGCTTTGATATCGCACACTTACCCGGCACAACCAACTGCGCAGCCGATGCTGCCTCACGTCACCCAGTATCATGCGATCTCATTGCTGTAGCGTCGTGTGCAGAAAATAGTGTAGCAGAAATGGCGCTGGTTACTACCATACAGGCAGATGCCGCCCATACCTTTTGCTTGCAATGGTCTGAAATCGTTCGGGAAACAGCCGCCAATCCAAACCTTAGCAAGTTAATGGTAGCTATTGAAATGGGATTGACGTTTCCCAACACCGGCGACATTCGCCCATATCTCCCCTATCGTGACGGGTTCTTTGTTGAAGACGACGTTATTTTATATCATGATCGTATTGTCGTACCACCATCGCTTAGGCCTAGAGTACTCTCAGCGTTGCATGCTGGTCATCAAGGTGTGTCTGCCATGGAACGCTGGGCACGTGCTATAGTATTTTGGCCCGGTATGACTAATGATATCCATGCTATTCGTGATTCGTGTACATCATGTAATCGTAATTCTCCATCTCAAGCAGCTCCTCCCCCGACGCCATGTGATCCCCCAGCTACACCATTTGAGAAAATTTTTGCAGATTATTTTGACTATGGGGGCCGTAACTTTTTGGTCATTGGGGACAGATTCTCGGGGTGGTCGGATGTATTTGCCACGCCATCAGGATCGAGTGCCGCAGGAGCAGCTGCTTTAACTCAACTCTTGCGCTCGTACTTTGCCACGTTTGGTGTTCCTGAGGAAATATCTACAGATGGGGGTCCCGAATTTACTGCTGCCGTTACTGAACTCTTTCTTAAAAATTGGGGTGTGCAGCACCGCATATCGTCATCTTACTTCCCTCAATCTAATGGTCGAGCTGAGGTGGCTGTCAAAACTGTCAAACGCTTGCTCATGACTAATGTGAGCCCAAACGGAGACCTGAACAACGATTCCTTTTTACGTGCATTGTTACAGTTGCGTAACACACCTGATCCTGACTGTGATATCTCTCCAGCAGAGATCGTGTTCGGTCACCCTCTGCGCGACGCATTCGGTTTTGTAAACCACCTAGTCAAGTTCTCCAATCGTCACATTCGTCGTACATGGCGGGATACATGGAAAGCAAAGGAAGACGCCCTTCGCCTGCGAGCTGGTCGAACCGATAAGGCGCTGTCTCAGCATACTCGTCCTTTACGTACTTTACAATGTGGAAACCGCGTATTTATCCAAAACCAAAACGGTAACTATCCTCGAAAATGGGACAAAGTAGGAATGGTTGTCGAAACGTTGCCGCATGACAAATATGTAGTGAAAGTTGACGGGTCGGGCAGAATCACAAAACGGAATCGACGTTTCTTGCGAGTAATTCCACATACTAAAGCATGTGCCGATCCCATCCCTCCTCAACCAAACATCATTGCTCACCCACAGAGCCTCCCATCATCTTCTTTTGCCCAGCCTCCTGAAACGGACTACTGCCCTCCCCACCCTCCGCATCTCGAGATAGGCCCTAGCCCAGAAATTGGAGAATCACCGATATTGCCTCTCGATGCAGATCACAGTCCGCCTGCACTCTCCTGCCCCACACCAGCCTCAATCCCGAAGCTTTGTGAGCCACAGCACTCACCCGAACCTCCAAAGCAGCCGCTACCTTTCGATTCAGTGGAACCAACAGAACCCACAAGTGGAGTCCCTCATATTGAAAAATCGCCTGTTTTGCGCCGTTCTACGCGGTCCCGACGGCCGGCATTGGATTTAGACGCATCCTCTGGTCAATGGGTAATCAAGGGTTTGAGCTCGTAAGTCTACAGTTTCGCCTTACGAGCTGGGGGGGATGCACAAATGCCTGCAGTTAGCATGCTTCCTTGCTTACTTTTGCACTCTTTTTGTCACGTGTACTCCGCGAGGCAGTAGGGGAAGGTCGGGACCCATGATCATGGTGGGAGCCATAATCCACCCCCGTTTTTTTTAATATAAAGTACTTTTTTTGCATTTTTTGACGTCATTATATTTTTTATGCCTGGATAACTTTCCCACAAACTTTTGGTCAAAATTGTACTAAAAATGGAGGTGCAAAGAGGATTTATAGGTTTTGGGTTAAAAAAGTAAATTTTTTTGGCTGATTGTGTTTTAAAATAACTCATTTGTTATGCAAGAAATGTTCATGAACTTTTTTGTAGTGGTAGGTGATGTATTTATGATGAGATTAAGCCGAAAGTTTTTTAGATAGCAATGTTAGTTTTTTTTTAGCTGTTGTTTCATTTCTGAACGATCAGGTAGGGAGCCTTGAGTCACCTTGTGTTGGGACCTACCAGCCATGACAAGTGCCTGTGATAGTAGATGTTAAAGTGTCATATGACATCATTTTTTTGTTTTCACACCTTTCCATTAGGATATATCACAATTCTGACTTTTGTTTCGTTTGCAACTATTAATTATGCTATTTCACATGAAAATTCTGACAACTCATCCCAAGGAATCATTTGAAAATTCTCCATCGGTTATTTCAAAATTTAAAGCTTGAAAGCTGGCTTGAAGATTGATTTCACACATAAATAATACAACTATGTTTTAAAATTGTATTTTTGATATGGCGAAGTGATTTCTTTGCTAAAATACTACATTTTTTGGCTTATCGCAATTGTGGCTTATCGCTCCCCACATGTGGGGTGCGATAAGCCGCTTGGCGCGTGTTTATGTTTTTAAGCGTAAATTAAACATTTGCTGAAATAATAACTTGTGCTTTTGCTGTAGAGTAGGTAGCACTACAAGGCATTGCAAAACCAATTTTTAGAGAAAAATATTGAGAAACGTAGAAAATATGCATCTAAAAGAAAAAAGTGGCTCGCAGGTCCCGACCTTCCCCTACTCTGTTTTATTCGTATCACTTCATTCTGGCAGGCTAGCGAACAACAGCTTCTTTTGTTCTAGTTCTAGTGTTGAGTTTAACAATCTTACGTTGTGTATTTTGTTGCAGAAATTGCAATTCGATCATTTTTCTTTTGTTAATACATTTAAGAAAAATAACCGTCTTTGTTCAATTAATGCTTTTATTACATTTCCTCCGATTGTTATTGTTATGGACAATCGTTCCCCAGATCAAATGTCAGATCAAAACTGTTCAACCATTAAACCTGGCGTCTTAACGTCATAGAATATTTCTATAAACGAGGAAATATTGCATCATCTCTCTCGAATTATAAGGTATTTCATCATCTTAAATCTTGAATTACGAAATGTTGCATAAGCCAAATTTACCTCGTGCTGGAATGACACAATAGGCTACTATATCGACTGTTACGTCACAGATGCAATTAAGTTATGTGGTTTGAAATATCCCAAGTCAGTTTCGTCATTTTAGAATTGTCGCTGGAAAGGTTGGTGGAATGTTAAAACTGTTTTGCTTGTGCTTACCAACTAGGCGAAATTTCCGTCTTTTATCCCAGAAATTTGTTTTGTGGTGACAAGTTTTCTACTGCGTAGTGCATAGGCTACGTGTTGCACTGATTTTTAACAGCCCGTGTTGCTGAGTTTTTCTTGAAATACAATTCGTGAAGAGGCTTCCAGAAGTGTGTTTCGCTGGTTGTTATCGCATACAGACGAAAAGATTCGAGAATTTTATGCTACAAATTTCCCACGGATATATGGTTTTCCGCTGTGACTAGTTATTTCCATTTTCTATCAATCTTAGCCAGATAATAGGAGAAAAAATAATGAGAATAATCTATGTTTTCGCACTTTCGCCCGTTGAATTTATGGCAATCTTTTATGGATTTATTTAAACCAATTTCAGTGAGATTGTTGGTGCTGCATATTTTTAACTATTAAGTTTGTCAATGCGTGCACCTGTTGCTGAAAGAACTTTCTAATAAAATAGCCGACACTAATGTTTTCAATGCCATTGAAAACCATACTGAGAAATCTATATTTTGCATAGGATTCTACAATACATATTTTTGCTCTTTTACCATAGCGTGGTTACTGGTTAACTTTAGTCTGCACAAAGCAACGTAGGCTACAAGAACTTGGTGAAAAATACCGAATGCTTTTCTATAGATAAAGCCTTTTGCAACGTCTAAAAGCTTAAACGATATAATAACCTCAAGTGGAGAAATGGTCGATTGCGAAAAAACATAGTTTTTAATCTTTTCTGGCAAAAAAGAATTGAAAAGAATACACTGGAACTTCAAGCACCTCGCGACTCTCCCAAAACCACAATGGTAGCGACCCCAGGTTGAAAACCCTTGCTCTAAACTCAATTTCGGTAAAAGTGGGGCCGACGTAGTTTTGGAAATGGGCTCGCTCTTCATATGTACTCAACTCGGTCAATCGTTTTTAAGCAAAAACTGTACTGTACTGGATCTGTATCACTATCAACCTTACAAAAATTTAATCTTAAAAAAAATTGAGGGCCGTATTTTTCCAGGGCCTAAGGCTATAGCCTTATTAGACTAATGGATAATCCGGCCTTGCTTTTAGGTCTTGCCTTGAAGTTCCTGTCGCAAGGAAATTTACGTAAGTCGGCATTCTTATGATTGCATCACGTGATGCTTTTCCCGCCGATTGTTCCTCGACCTGACTTGACGTCCTCCCTCAGTTTTTTTCCTTTTGTTTTTAATTTTTTTCCTGTAAGGGCACGCGTTTGTCGAATATTCATGGCGCGTGTCGAACGCAGTGCTTCCACTTTGAAGGATTTTATCCCGAAATAGGGATTTTTCAAAGCTTCGAAGGATAAAAAAAGGAAATGAAGATAGGAAGGATTTTTAACAATTTTACAAGGAAATTTTGTCTCAAAAAGGGAGTTGTTGTTTTTAGCACTTTTAAAGAATATTTCTTAATATTCTTCTTCAAAAGTTCTAAAAACGACTGGAATAAGGTTGATCAGTCCGCCCGGATAGCTCAATTGGTTAGCGCGTCACTTCTGGAACGAACACGCTTCAAGATCAAGCTGCGCTGGTTCGACTCTCGGGGTGTGCGCTTGAGCAACGCACGTTAAGGATTGCTCTCCATTCAGCAGCATCTAATGGATGGAATAATTCTCCGGCAACAAGACTTCAACAATCGGAAACTTAACTCTGTCAATCTCGGATACCGGGCCTGCGTCAGTGATTCAAAGCCTCTACAAGTATGCGAAACTGCCAGGATTAAGCTCTGCAAGAAGCTTTCCCAGTCCGAGGATAAATATTCAATCAATCAATCAGCTGGTCTCCATCGTTCCTCGCCATCCGGAACCCCTTCCCCTCTAACTCTCTTTCCCATGCTCGCCTTTCTGTCGCTTGTTGATTTGTATTCTCTCCATTTTGGGAATTAGACGTGAGTGTCTGATGAGTTAGTTCTCAACTCTTTTAGTTAAAATTAGGTAATCTGTGACTTACAGTTGAACTTGAGTAACAATGACAAAGTTCACTGAGCTTCCACGTGCAGTTAGGTATGATAAGCTTTGGCTGGTGGTACCGTATCCTACCAGTTTAGAAAAGTTAATTACAGCCCGTAGCCGGTCGTTTGGTTGTCAAACATTTGGTCGACATTTATTTGGTCGACAGACGTTTGGTCGACAAGAAATTTGATCGACAAGACGTTCGGTCGACAAGACGTTTGGTCGACAAGACGTTTGGTCGACAAGACATTTGGTCGACAAGACATTTGGTCGACAGGAAATTTGGGTTAGGTTAGGGTTAAGGTTAGTTAACTACCCTAACCTTAAAATGAATCGTTCTGTCGACCTAACGTCCTGTCGACCAAATGTCCTGTCGACCAAATGTCTTGTCAACCAAATGTCTGTCGACCAATCGTCCTGTCGACCAAATGTTTGTCCACCAAACGTCCAAACTTGTTAATAGATGGATAATTCGTTACTGGACATTTACCACCTGTGCATTTTCAGTGTTAGGGATAGGTTAGGAGTCCGGGTGGGAAAGATGAGAGTGGTAATTGGTAAATGACGTCCAGGACTCCAGGTGGTAAATGTCCGAGAACCGACAAACTGACAAGCATTTTTTTGGCTGGACAGTGAATAGAGGAAGTAAACCATGTTATTGTAAAATATGTGCGCATTTGTGTAGCCTACTGTTCTAATAAAACAACGTTGCTTCGATATACCTGCGCTACTGAAAAAAATCGAGATTGAAATAACTGAGTGAGTGGTTACGAGAGTAGGGGCTCAATGCGATCCTACAATCCCTCCTTTTCCTGCCGCAACCATGCTAGCAATCGTTTCTGGTATTTTTATTTATTCCGTATGACTTGATTCAGTGAGTTGGGATAAAAGCTGAAATTTTGTACACACTTAATTCTAAACGATTTAACTTAAATCCAAAGTCACACATTCCTCTAGCTTGCTTTACTAAATACTGAACCCAACACAAAGGCAAAATTGTGACCGGAAACAACGGCTTCCGGCACGCAGCTTAAAGCGACAATCAGTTGTGAAATCTCTTTGCAGCCAGGCAAGCCACATCACGCAGAACACAAAAACAACGCAAATTCAATGTCAACAAAACTTCCTAAAAAATGATGCAATCTTGGTTCATTGTTCCTAGACTGATAAAATATTGCATCAGCCGCTTTGAACACTTGTTTGAATGACTTCATAATTGTCTTTCATTATTGCGTCACAGTACTGCGTACGTGAGTTTGAGATATTGCTATCTATTCTGGTCATTCTTAAAATTGTTTGTTGGAAGTCAGTCGCATATTTAACTGTTTGCTTGGTGCTTGCTAGTTGGACAAATTTTCCGTCTTTTATCTAAGTAATCTGTTCTGTAGTGACAAGTTTTAGTGGTGTACGGCGTTGCATTCAATTTCTACAGCCAGGTGGCTGATTTTACAGAAATACAATTTTGAATAGACGTTTCGAAGGAGTGTTTCTTTTTCGGTCATTACATGCAGACGAACGGATTCGGGAATCTTATGTTACAATTTTCCCACGAAGAGATTATGGTTTACCGCTGTGACCAGAATACGATACCAAAATAGTAGGACGTTTTCCGATAAGGCGGCCTTGATTGGTTACGATGGTAATAATATGCCTTTTATCTTCTTTAAAAATCGTGTTACGGCCTTAATGGCAGCTTCGCCCTTTAAAAGAACTCGTTTGACTTTGTTACAAGCAGCTTGTGTTAGAACAGCTGCGCAAACGATTGCTAATTTGGTTTCCGACACTCCTGGCTTGTCAGAGAAAGACAGGATAGAAATGTCGTTAGCTCGCTTGTCCCAGCGTTTTGGGGTTCGTGGAGGACTTTTCGCCGAACCGGAAATTAGAAAGTATCGCTATGGTAGCAAATTGACTTCGATCTTTTCCAGTGATTTGAAAGAGTTTAAAGATGAATTGTCGCAGTGTCTGCTTTATGCGCAAGCTTATGGTCAGCGTGACAAATTGGAAGGACGTTTTGTTTTGGATTTAGCTAAGCGACTCCCGTTTGACGCTAAGCAGCGTTATCTTGACTTTTTAGGTGATCAGTATGGTGGCACTGATGAGCCTACTTTTCAGAGTTTGTTTGAATTTGTTGTACGGGAGGAAACGCGCAAGTCGACTGATTTTAGCATTATGCTAATGGGCGATTCTGGTGAGTCGCAGCATTTTAAAAAGTTTGGCAAAGGAAAATTGCCTTCATGTCCGGTTAGGCAGACGTCGGTAAAACCCCATGATAATGTGATTTTAGGGAGTCCGCAGTACTCGACTGCTGTTGGCGCACCGCGCGGTGGTGTGGCCAGTCGTAGTGACATACCGGCATGTTTTTATTGTTCGTCACGTGGTCAAGTTGAATATCATTTTTTGTCTAATTGTAAAGAATTTTTGCGCTTGACACCTAAAGATCGGAGAGATGTCATTGTGAAAGCTAGCAAATGCTTGAATTGTTTGAGCCAGCATATGGTTAGGGAATGCGTTCATGCAAACAACTGTCGTAAGTGTGGCCCTAACAACGATAGGAAACACTATTTTCTTCTGCATGATTTTTATGTAACGTCACGTGATTCTCTGGATTCGATTGGGAAAGATGATGCTGGTGCCAGAGTTCCTGTGCGTAATGTTAAGATTGGAAATGTTAAAGCAGCTTTTAACCGCATTACTGCTGCTCGTGTTTTGAATCCAATGACTGGCAAATCGAAGTTGGTGTATTGTCAGCATGATCCTGGTTCGCAGTTGACTTTTGTTTCGAGTGATTTGGTGTGCGAGCTTGGCGTTAAACCGTATGACAAAGCGTCGTTTAAAATGGATACTCTGGCTGGTCAGAAACCTACTTGTGCTGACCTTGTTAAACTCAACATTCAGTCGTTAGAGACGAATGAACTGTTTTGTGATATAACTTCGGTGGTTAACCCAGCTTGGGCTGACGATGTTAAAACTTTACCGCATAAGCAGGATTTAAGTGGTTTCCGTCATTTTCATGACGTGAATATGCTTCATTTGAATGATTGTAGTACTGTAGATTTACTGATTGGCAACGACAACGCTTATTTGATGTGGGCTAAAGAAGAGCGTGTTGGTGAGAATCGTAGTGAACCACATGCTTTGCTCACTCCTCTCGGTTGGTTGGCTTGTGGTGGTAAGTCACCCTTAGATGAAAGCGTTGCTAACGTGTGCAGAGTACAGACGTCTTTAGAGTCGGATGTCATCTCTGGCTTTGAGCGTAAAATTGAGTCTCGTGATATGGAAATAGCAGACCTGAATAAAGTCATTCAAGATTTGACCCTGCAAAATGAAACCTGTGAATTGTCTCACAATGACAATTTGGCTAGAGAACTAGCTGAACCGAATATTGAGTTGAAAGATGGTCGATTTGAGATACCTGTACCGTTGAAGGAAGGTATTGATTTACCTAACAATTTTGTGTTGGCGTTAGATAAAGCTTCTGCTTTAAGGAAGAAGGCTTTAAAACAACCTGAACTTCGTGATTTCCTTACTGACACCATGAAGGATCTTAAATCTAATGGCTATATTGAGCGTGCTGGTGAAGCAGAAAATGTAAAAGGATTGGAGTGGTATTTACCATACTTTGTGACGTCACAATTAAAAAACCGCATTGTTTACGATGGCAAGTCTGAATTTCAAGGAACTTGTGTTAACGATGTAATGTTTTCGTGTCTTGATTTGTTAAACCCTCTGGCAGATCTCTTGGCTAGATTTCTGCTGAGTAGATTTGGTTTCGTGGCCGATGTGACCAAGTACTTTTTTCACATTTTGGACTCTTCAATACGTAAGCCCAATTTTATTGAACTGCTTACGTACACCAGCAGTGCTGTTCGGATCGTGAACGAATGCCCTTTGGTACCTTTGAGTGACGACCCTAGGGATTTTACTGTCGTCACCCTTGCCTCACTTTTGACCCCATACTTAGACCCATACTGTGCTGTTGGGCAATCACATGATCGTGACCAATTAAGAAGGGATTATTGGTTCAATTTGTCACTTTCTCAGCAGTTTTGGAGTAAATGGATAGATTTTTACTTGCCAGGTCTTCAGGGCAGGAAGAAATGGCTAAAAATGGCCGAGAATTTGGAGCCTGGTCAACTTGTAGTGGTGAGTTCTCTCCAAGACATTGGTAAACGTGGGAAGTATCAACTTGGGAGGGTGCATGAGGTAGTTCCACAAATTAGGAAAGGGAAGCCTGTGGTTCGTAGAGCTAAAGTTGCCGTCTGCAACTATGATGAGAGTACGGGGAAAGTGAAAGTAGACTAGTGTTGAGGGAAATTTTGTGCCTCGCCCCCGTAAAGAACACCTAAGTGTTAGGGTTTGAGCCTGGTTTTGTCTGCGGTGGCCGACACTTGTCTGAGCCCAGAACAGTCGGTTATTATCGTAACCATTGTATATAGCGTCATTTTAGCGTGTACTTATGGTACCAATTTCATGTATCGTCATGTATTATTCTTATTGTTGTTCATTCTTTGCATGCCCTTTGTATTTACGTATTAACTTAAACGTGAGTGATTCAAACAATTTGTGTATCGTGTGTTTTTATTCATTGGCTCACAATTGTCGTCAATTCTTTTTTAGTTATGCCATGTCAGACTGTCATAACTAGAGGCCGCTATGTTCCCGACAATTGTTCACCAAATCAAACGTCATATAAAAACCGTTCAGGTCTAATGAATCTTAGCGTATTACGTCATGGAATTTTTCCTAAAAGAAATGAGCCAATATTGCACCATCGTTCGTAAGACCTGATAAAACATTGCATCATCACCTTTGAACACCTGTTTTGAATTGCTTGACAATGTTTCACTATTACGTCACAGTAACTGTTTACGTGAGTTTGAGATATTGAAATTTATTCACGCATTCTTAAAATTGTTACTTGGAAGTTGGTCGCATATTTAACTGTTTTGCTTATTGCTTGAATAAGCTGGACGAAAATTCCGTCTTTTATCTAAGTAGTTTGTATCGTAGTGACAAGTTTTTGGTGGCGTACCGTGCTGCGGCCCAATTTCGACAGCTTTGAGGCTATTTTTACAGAAATACAATTCTTGAAAAGACGTTTCGGAAGAGTGTTTCTTTTCGGTCATTGCATACAGATGAATGGATCCGAGAATCTTATGTTACAATTTTCCCACAAAGAGATTATGGTTTACCGCTGTGACCACGCACGTAGTACAAACGATAGGCTAGTGAAACGTAACAATGGTTTCTATGACGAAACACTACACTATATTGCTTTTTGCTATGAGCTAAACGCATCAAGACGTGTTCCCCTTACGACCATCAGCACTCTTGATAACGCACCATGGCCGATCTTCATAGCAACTGTCCATACAAATCTTCAATATATCAGCTAAAGTTATGTAGGCTAATAAAGTTATAGCCTATATATGTTTATTTGTTTTGTAACATTTTTTATTTTCCCTTTATATCTTAAATTTTTCTGAAGGTGTTGCGACCGTGCCAAATTTTTTCAACTCAATAACTTACTTCGATCACAAGCACGTTTTAACCTTCGCGTTTTGTCGCTTCTACCTTTTTCTTGACCTTTGCTATGTTGACGTGTATTGTTTTGATATGATGGTCAAAAATAAAAAAAACAACTGAACTGAACTATCCTTTAGTTTATTTGCAAGTTCTAACAGTTTTCCAAAGTTGCCCTCTAACTCCGCCATATCAACCAAGGCCCGCCCTAGCGACGCTTCATCTTGCACCATGGGGAGACCTCTCCTTAATTCTCCAACCCCCTGCAGCACCTCTTTTTTTTATGTCTGACGTCCCTGAGCACAGCTTCTGCAGTGAAATCAGCATGTGTAAGGCTGCTATGAACCCCCTGAGGATACACCTGCCCAACGCCCGGGTGTTTCGCCGCATTACCCCCAGACGCAGCGCTCCCTGTCCCACTGCCAACGGGAAACGCACGAGACACCGGATGGCCACCGTCACCTTCCATTTATCAATTTAAGAATTTACACTACTGTATACTATAGTCTACTCTACACACAGTAATAGCAACAGTAATAATGGACAGCGTAACCAACATGAATTAGGGACTTACCGTTTGCTGAGTTACGGTGACGCAAGCCTCTTGACAAACAATACAGTATTTAAAACATTATTATACACAATTGGGCTACACTAGAGTTCCAGTTTACAGCACAATCAATTAAAGTAGGCTATATTAAGTCCTTTCGTTGCAGGGAGTTTTCGTTGCACTGAGTCTTTCGTTGTAAGTCTTCCTTGGTTGAGATTTAAATTTGTTAGTCTTTAAGTTAGTCCTTTTTCTTTCAATTGTGTCAATTTTGTTAGTTCTTTTATTTCGTTATTTAGATACTTTATTGTTCTTTACTTATTTCGTTGTTCTTATTTTGTTGTCCAATTTTCAGCTTTTATTTGTGGTTACGAGAGTAGGGGCTCAATGCGATCCTACAATCCCTCCTCTTCCTGCCTCAACCATGCTTGCAATCGTTTCTAGTATTTTTATTTATTGCGTATGACTTGACTCAGTGAGTTGGGATAAAAGCTGAAATTTTGTACACACTTAATTCTAAACGATTTAACTTAAATCCAAAGTCACACATTCCTCTAGCTTGCTTTACTAAATACTGAACCCAACACAAAGGCAAAATTGTGACCAGAAACAACGGCTTCTGGCACGCAGCAAAAAGCGACAATCAGTTGTGAAATCTCTTTGCAGCCAGGCAAGCCACATCACGCAGAACACAAAAACAACGCAAATTCAATGTCAACAAAACTTCATCACAATTTCAATTCTAAACAAGAGGGCAATTGACCCGCCGGAACAGTGAGATTATAATAACTTTAAAGTGGTATTGGCACCTTTTTTAATTCAATTCAATTCAATTTATTTTTCTTTGTCGGAAAACAACAACAATGATAAAGTTACTAATAGTTTACGGGAACAAACCAACAAAAGGAAACGGCGGCAAAACCACAGAAGTTTAAAACGTGCAAGCTATGTAAATTTAAAGCATACGTCGATGAAAGTAAATTTAAGCACGGCCACCAAACCTAACAGTTTAAAATAGATGAATTAGTTGAAAGAATCAGTTGGCTTCACATACCTAAAGCAACTGAAGGTGTGACAGTTGATGTAGCCATGCGGGGACGACTGAATCTCACAACCAATACAAAAAAATAAAAACAAAAACACGAGCATTTAAGAATAAACGTACGGTGAGCCTATTATACAAAAAACTATATAGGCCTACTACAGTGTTTCGTTTGTAAATAAAATGAACTGTTCGCAGCAACGAAAGTGGTGTAGTTTCAAAACAGGAATCGATGACTGATGGGTTCAGGAATATACACTAATTATTATTTGAACATTATCTTATAGTGATGATCAATGAAAATGGTCTTGATGGCATGCGGGTGACTTCGGTATTGGAGAGGGATGGAGTTTCTTGGCGTTTTTCAAATGAATTTCCAACCAAACTTCTGGAGAGTGATGCAGCTTCATTGTTGTAGTAGGCTACCGTATTCTTTACAAACAAATCTATACAACAAAGCAACGAGAGTCAAAAGGTTCTTTGAACAAGTACAATATACGTAGTTTGGCTAATTTAAGGGCTAAAGGCGTATTGCGGACCACTGGTAACGTATTAGCATCTAATAGCAGCCTATTAAAATTGAATAATTTTAGGTGGTAGTGGCAGACGCACGACAGTGACTGTTGTAATAAGCTAAGCAGATACTTGGGGTGAAAGAGTAAATGTACAAAAGTGGTATCTATTACACAATGGACGTAGGCTATGCTAATCAGCTTGAACTTCAGTTCGCAGATGGGTTTTCAGTTTACTGCAGAATAATGAAAAGGTTTCGATTTCAGTAATGTTTTTGGGGAGATCGTTCCAGACTTTAACTCCACTGAATTGGATGGATTGTTGGCTTAACTTTTTGGAGTAATAGGGAAGAAAAAATCGATTGCTGTTTCTGGTTGATATGTGATGCAAGTTGCTGTTAAGTTGAAATAATGAGTTAAAGTTTTTTGGCAGTTGATTATGTTTCAGTTTAAACATGAATTTGCTAGTTTCGATGGTGTAAAGGTTAAAGGTTTTAAGTTAAATAATGTTAAAAATAATCTCGCGTATGAAGGAAATTTTGATGGATTTTCGACTGAGAAAAAAGGGATTTTTCAGGACAAAAAAGGAATCTGAAGAGGATTTATCAATTGTCTGAAGTGGAAGCACTGGTCGAACGGCCATGCCGCCAAAAAAGGCAAAAATCGCAGTGGTGTGTCTGTGCCAGGGTTGCCAGGTTGGCCTGTTTGGGGCCAGCTTCAGAAATCTGGCTCTTTTTTAAGCTGTTTGGCCCCCAAATGTTTAGTTGGCCCGTTGGCTCTTTTTGAGCAGGCTGAGAACTCTTACGTAGATTTTTCTGTAAAGCTTCAACAATACGGAAATTAAAACGTATTGTTTTGGCAACTCTTGACTTTCTGATTTTTCATTCTGTTTTCTTTTCATACGCGCCGCGGCTCTTTCTGACCGAGCCCGCGTCTGACATCAGCATGGCCTTTTTCTAGTGAGTTGAAGGATTGCCAGGTTGGCCTTTGTAAAGCCAGTTAGCTTTCCAATTTTGGATTGGCTTATTGGCCCTTTTTGAAAACCAGTTGGTTCCTTAAATTTTAGTTTAGCCCTTTAGTTTTTTTTGGACCTTGTTTGGCCGTTTTCAAAGTGTTATTATTATTGTGTTTGTTGGACTTGATCCAGGAAGACTAGGATGCCAAAGAAGTAGAAAGCAGGATATGAGAGCGGTAGGAAATGAAATAGTACGGTAATTGGGGAAAAACTTACCACAGACATTGTGTATGTATGCTGTAAACTCAAATGGGAGGATGATGGTGAATTGAATGAGGAAATATTTATTTAACTGTTAGATAACTTGCTCGGTGGAATTTATTGGGATTACATTCTCTGGATGCCTTTTTGTAAATTGTTTATTTGTTATTGTTGTGTCTCTCCAGAAGCATGATCTTACATGCTGTATGGTATGTTATGTTTCAGTGCTGCAATGTCTGTGCTACTTCTGGAAATAACGTTAAACTGGCTGATTGATTCCTATTTCAAACAATAATGTTTGTCGATTTTCCTTATTTTTGTGTACACAGTAACTATTTACTAAGGTACCGGTATTACTTTAGTTATTTTGTTTACAGGTGAAATATGTGGCTATATTGCTAAGAATGTGTTGCTAATTCAGTGAAACTGCTTCTTAATACTTGAAAATTGAGTTGGCCCTATTTTTGGCCCCTTGTTTTAGAAGTTGGCTCTTTTTTGGCCCTTTTTGAATGTGCAGTTGGCCCCTTGCCAAATTTACATCTGGTAACCCTGGGTGCTAGGCTGCTAGCAGCTAGCTAGCTCTGCCATGATTTGGCAGAACTTAATGTGCGCCATTTTCAAGTTTTTGAGATAAACGACTTTTTGTGTTTAAAGCTGATAAATTACCAAGGTAAAACACTCGAAGTTGACTTTTGTAAGGCTGGAACGGACAACCAAACAAAGTTTTTAAAAATGAAATTTGAGCCAGGTTTTTGTTTATTAAAAGGCAGTGGCTATTTGACCGGCTCCGGTCTTTGAATCTGAAACACTATTTGACCGGTCATGACGTCATTACATAAGTACTTTTTTCTTTTTCTCTTTCAAAGCAAAAGACGTGAAGCGCCGATATAAAGTTCTAAATTCAACACGTTCTCTTCAACTCAGTCCGTGGCGCATACGTTGCGTCTCGGGTTGCCATTCTAGAGGGGATGAGTTCGATGCTGTCCGGAAGCATTGACTTTTCTTTCATTTTTTTTATCTAAACTTTGAACCGAAGCGCATTTTTGTGGTCAATTTTTAATTTGAGTAGCCTACAGCCCATTTTTTCATGTCTTTTCAAATGTGAGTAATAAAGTTAGAGTTTTTTTAATTAGCTGGAATTTGAGAATTTCTCTGGGTAATTTTCCGATCGTCATAAGTGACCGTGTTTGCTGAACGACCCTACATTTTTGCTCTCAAGTTAGTTATATTTTTTAAAGAAGTATTGTATAGGCTATAACTAACTTGAGAGCAAAAATATAATTTTCTTTTAAAAAAAATGGACGATTGGAAAATTGGACCACTTATCACGATCGGAAAATTACCAAGAGAAATTCTCAAATTCCAGCAAATTAAAAAAACTCTAACTTTATTTCTCACATTTGAAAAGACATAAAAAAATGGGCTGTAGGCTACTCAAATTAAAAATTGATTACAAAAATGCGCTTCGGTTCAAAGTTTAAATAAAAAAAAAAAAAATGAAAAAAAAGTCAATGCTTCCGGATAGTATCGAACTCATCCCCTCTAGAATGGCAACCCGAGACGCAACGTATGCGCCACGGACTGAGTTGAAGAGAACGTGTTGAATTTAGAACTTTATATTGGCGCTTCACGTCTTTTGCTTTGAAAGAGAAAAAGAAAAAAGTACTTATGTAATGACGTCATGACCGGTCAAATAGTGTTTCAGATTCAAAGACCGGAGCCGGTCAAATAGCCACTGCCTTATTAAAACATGGCGTATATATTGGGTTTTGCCAGAGAGAGAGAGAAACCTTTTATTTTGTCTGCTGCGAAAAATAATATATAATACGGTACAAATATAAACCGGTACAAATATATTCAACAACAGACAGGAAGCAGCGAAACACTATATTAGTCATCGAGTCAGCTGCTTCTCGTGTTTTTAATGTGACAAATGGATAAGCTCTTTCACAATTCGCCCTGTTGGTCAACTGGATGATGACGTCACCATACGTCACACACGGTGGGATGGACTATTATAAAGGAAGAAGCATGGGGTGGAAATGCACTGAGTTAGGGTTTAGGGTTAGTAACACAGTAAGGATGCAACCTAGTTCGTACCCTGAACAGTTCGTACCCTCAGTTCGTACCCTAAAAAGATCGAGAAAAAAAATTAAAAAAGTCGCTGATCGCAGTTTCCGCAAACATTTTAAAATTTTCCCCTGAAAAGATCGAGAGAAAGATAGCACAAAGCCAAAGTCGCTGATCACAGTTTCCGCTAACCCTAACCCTCGCTGATCACAGTTTTCGCAAACATTTTTCCATAGTTTCTGCTAACCGCAGTTTCCGCTTACCCTAACCTTAGAGTAATCTATGCTCTAACCCTAACCCTTGCTGATCGCAGTTTCCGCAAACATTTTTCTGCAGTTTTCGCTAACCCTAACTCTAACCATAGAGTAATCTATGCTCTAACCCTCGCTGATCGCAGTTTCCAAACATTTTTCCGCAGTTTCCGTTAACCGCAGTTTCCGCTTATCCTAATTCTAACCATCGAGTAATCTATGCTCTAACCCTAACTGATCGCAGTTTCCGCAAACATTTTTCCGCAGTTTCCGCTACCATTTTTCCGCTAACCCTAACCCTCGCTCGAGTTGTTTGCGGAAACTCCGATCAACGACTTCGGCTTTGTGCTATTAAACTGCAATCAGCGACTTCGGCTTTTTTAAAATTTTTTCTCTCGATCTTTTCAGGGTACGAACTGAGGGTACGAACTGTTCAGGGTACGAACTTGGTTGCACCCACAGTGTAACATGTTCTTTTAATAGCCTGTCGTTTGATGTTTTTACCATTTAAAGTAAACTTTTGATAATGGTTTGAATTTGGTCAAGTTTGGGTGGCCACCAGATGGAGCTAGTACTATTTTGGGACTTGGTAGTAGGGATGGGCAATTCAGAATACCGAATCCAGAAGGATTCGGATCCTAAACTATCCGAATCCAAAACAGCAATAAAACCGGGTAATAAGATTCGGTTTTAAAGATATGTATAAATCTTGTGCAAGCTGACAGCTGGAGACGGTTAACTGAAAAAAAGTGTGGTTTACTCACTTTTTTCTTTGCACTGACACCATCCGCACTTTCAAAACCATTGTACACGCGTTGTGCACGCACGATGCATGCAACTCTACGTCACTCGCTTGCATGAGCAATCAAAGAAACTAAGCGCGCAATTTTCTTCAAGCTTTGTACACATGCACAATCATGCAATGCTTTTTTTCAATCCACGTGCGTATGCGACTCTGCGATAGTTTGACTGGTGGGGTAACAACATTGAGCAGATGTCCCTGCTAAAGGAGTTGGCTCTGAAACACCCCAGCATACCTGCCACATCAGCATCTTCCGAGCGATTCTTTTCGACTGCGGCTTGACGGCAACTAAGCTGCGCTCCCGTTCAGCGTTGCCAGATGGGGAAATAGAATATCAAATTAAAAAATTCTGGTGAAGTTTAGAGGTCTTTATTGCCAAGCTTTTTGACCTTGGAACCAGACAACTTTTTGGTGAAATCTGGTAAAATTTTCCCTACTCAATTTTTTTCAAGAAAGTTTTTTCAATTTTTTTAAACTTTTTAGCAAATAATCCCTGCCCGTATAGAAAACATTTTGCAAGAGGTTTGCATTTGGATGATGGCAGTGTATTATGTCTTAAAAACTATTTAAGCGAAATTGCTTTATTTAGGGTCAGGGCCGTAGCCAGACCGCAGAGCAAGGGGGAGGCCAGCTTTTTTTAGAGGGGGCCAAAAAATTTTTTTGGGCAAAATCATTATAATTGTAGCTGTTGCTCGAGAATGTTGGGATTTTGCCAGGGGGGACGAAATTTTTTCAGGGAGGGGCGAGGCCCCCCTGGCCCCGGCTGGCTACTAGCCTGTTTAGGGTGTTTTAAAAATCTGGTGAAATTTTAGTTACTTTTTGTTGCCAAGTGGCTTCCATCATCTGGCAACACTGCTCCCGTTTGGCTGCAAGTCATTTAGAATGCCTTAATGTGTTGCATTGCAACAAACATTTACTTTGATTGTGTAGCTTTTGTGTCTGAATTTTTTTACTTTTTGTGTTGCTGGAGCCTGGAGGTTATTAGGATTCGGTATTCTGGATTCGGTTTAGTATTCCGGAATAATTCTGGAATAGTGAATTATTCTGAATTGCCCATCCCTACTTGGTATTAACTTAGTTGGTTAGATGTATGCTTGTGCTTTCAAACGATAGCAAATTTGTTGAAATTGAACAACAAATGAATAAATGGGAGACAATTTCCTTCATGTGTTTTTCAGTGCATTTCTACCCCATACTTATTACTTCTTTCTTTATAATACTGTAGTCCATTGACGTATGACGTCATCATCCAGTTGATCAACAGGGCGAATTGTGAAAGAGCACCAAGTCGGAGCTGGTTTACAAGCTCCCCACTTGGTTAAAAAGACGATGACGTCACGGAGGAGGTGCCCACCAAAAAAATAGTACAAAAGTGGGGTGATTTCAATCAACCATGACAATGAAAAGCATGCAAGTGTCCGCCTTTAGTAAATTAGTTGTGATTTGCTTGTTTCTGCTTCAATTTTTACAATTGAACCAGCCCTGCAAAGCAGAAGATCTCACCTATGCAAAGCAATGTAACACAGGCCCGAAAAACACCACATATCTCCTTAGAAAATAGTTAAACTTGACCAAGTTTAACTATTTATCGGAAGAATACTTCTAAAGATACCAGCATTTAATCAAGAACATATCTCTGTCGTTTCTGCTTCGATTTTTACAATTGAACCATTGCTGGAAAGCACAAGCTATCGTCTACCCAAATAAAGCTAAGCCAGATCATAGAAGTTAAAAATATTTCCTAGGTAAAGAGTTGAACTTGACCGAGTTTAACCATTTATACGAAAGATAACTTTAAAGATACCAGCATTTAATAAACGCTAATTTAAAGAACATATCTCTGTCTATTTACAAGCAAAAGTTGAGGTTGATAGCTTTTTCACAAAGCGAGCAACCGGGCTTCAAACACAAGCAAATAGCGCCCAAGCGAGCAACCGGGCTTCAAACACAAGCAAATAGCGCCCGATGACTCGTTGCATTTCCGAATCGAAGCAAGTATACAAGTTTCCCCCGGTCTGCGATCATTATATGTCTTTATTAAATTAGTTGTAAGTTGCTTGTTTCTGCTTCGATTTTAACAATTGAACCATTGCTGGAAAGCACAAGCTATCGTCTACCCAAATAAAGCTAAGCCAGACCCTAAAAGTTAAAAAATATTTCCTAGGTAAAGAGTTGAACTTGACCGAGTTTAACCATTTATACGAAAAATACCTTTAAAGATACCAGCATTTAATAAACGCTAATTTAAAGAACATATCTCTGTCTATTTACAAGCAAAAGTTGAGGTTGATAGCTTTTTCACAAAGCGAGCAACTGGGTTTCAAAAACAGGCAAATAGCGCCCGATGACTCGTTGCATTTCCGAATCGAAGCAAGTATACAAGTCTCCCCCGGTCTGCGATCATTATATGTCTTTATTAAATTAGTTGTAACTTGCTTGTTTCTGCTTCGATTTTAACAATTGAACCATTGCTGGAAAGCACAAGCTATCGTCTACCCAAATAAAGCTAAGCCAGACCCTAAAAGTTAAAAATATTTCTTAGGTAAAGAGTTGAACTTGACCGAGTTTAACCATTTATACGAAAAATACCTTTAAAGATACCAGCATTTAATAAACGCTAATTTAAAGAACATATCTCTGTCTATTCACAAGCAAAAGTTGAGGTTGATAGCTTTTTCACAAAGCGAGGAACTGGGCTTCAAACACAAGCAAATAGCGCCCGATGACTCGTTGCATTTCCGAATCGAAGCAAGTATACAAGTCTCCCCCGGTCTGCGATCATTAAATGTCTTTATTAAATTAGTTGTAACTTGCTTGTTTCTGCTTAGATTTTTACAATTAAACCATTGCTGGAAAGCACAAGCTATCGTCTACCCAAATAAAGCTAAGCCAGACCCTAAAAGTTAAAAATATTTCCTAGGTAAAGAGTTGAACTTGACCGAGTTTAACCATTTATACGAAAAATTCCTTTAAATATACCAGCATTTAATAAACTAATCTAAAGAACATATCTCTGTCTATTTACAAGCAAAAGTTGGGGTTGATAGCTTTTTCCTCCATCCCCGGGTTTGATCCACATACGAAGTGAAATTTCTGCTCGTCATTGAAGACTTTACCTGCGTAGGCTAGCCTACTATTCCATCCACTGGGTTCATCTGAACACAATTATAGCTTCTCTCGCATTTCCGTCCTTTTAAACCAAATCTTTGTCATCTGGCATAGCCTTAGCCAGAGGTCATTTAATCATAATCTTGGTGTAGGCTATATTGAAGTACCGCACGTAGCTTCGATTTCGGAATTAAACGTAAATTTCAAAGTGAAATGATTTGTATATTGTAAAGAAAGGTGTAAGAAAACAACACAGTGAAATAAAACAAGCACGCTAAATGGAAGGATGCAAAACAGAATCCAACAATAAATACAAGGACAGGCAGAGACCATCATGAAACACATTTCGAATAGGTTTGCGACAATATTGCATCAAGCATAAAAAATAACCTTACATTACATGTTATCTCGCTAAGAAAACAGAGAACAGCCTTATATGATGCAGCTGCTATACTTCGCTGCCCTTTCCTAAACAAATTTTGAAAAAGCACACCCACTTGCCCGGCGTTTTTGCAAACGATACAAAAACGAAAATTGCTTTAACTAAGTTTAATGAATTCGTTGCACTCAAACTAATGCAAGATTTGTAGTTAACATTACAAAATACTTATAATTGTTATTCTGAACTTTTGAGAGGTTAAAAATTTAATTGTTTTTCAAAACAAAATGAAATAAAATTTAAATGACATATTTGGCAACCCTTGTCACAACTGGCACGCAGTAACTTTTGGACTGCTACACCATGGCTACACCGTATACAAAGTTTCGCGCTAAACAAGTGGATAGGCTTTTGCGATCGCTCATAAGATTTGTGGGAAATATTGATAGCGGGTCCACTGGCGCCGCCATAGGAACTCATCTAAGTATCCTGGGATCACCTCCCTTTAGTTCCATTTATGCGTTTGAATTTTCGCTTACAGTTCAGCCACAGGTTTTCTACGTGGTTTGTGTGAACACCTGTGGCTGAAACATACTCCAGACTGTGGTTTATGGTCCTATGGATGAACCCAAGATCTGAAAAAAACGAAAGCGAAATCAATCATCTCAAAAGTAAAGAACGAGGAATATAGTTACCGGTACCCTTAGTGGTTTCTTCCAGGGCTGTCTGGCGAGATATGAACCACTCCGACTCCTCAGTTTATAACCGCTGACTCCACAGCCCTGGCGTCGACGTTTTTGATCAAATAGTTCGTTTGTGCAATAGCAATCAGTTTCCAGGAGGTGGCCATTATGGGGTAACATCCTCGATGTAGCGGCAATCAACGCATGTGCCCTTTTTATAAAGTCGACTGGTAACCATATATCACGAAAAGACTTTATACTCGAGCTCATTGAATGTTTGTGCCACCAACTACAGAACAACACAACTATTGTCATGACACCTGAGTCAAGTAAACGCAGGAAATGCTATAGATTTTATACATAACATAGTATAGAAGAGGCTGTAACAATGCAACGAAATTTACGTGTTCCAAGTGTCAGAATCCTACATGTGGAAAGTGTTCGCAAAATGATTAGAAAGTTATTTTTGTGAAATTCAGCGGGTGTTGCAAATGATACTGTGATGCATTATATATATGGCTGGTCACAAGTGTACTCATTTATGTTTCTTTTACATCTGTAGGCTAGTCTAAGATTGCTAAACCGTGTCCCATGGAGTGCTTATTTCTTATGCTTTTTTGCTCGAAATAAGTTTTCAACAATACAAGTTGCATGCAATGCAAATGTGTTGCATGCAAACAATGCTTCTACGAAGATTTTGACAAAAATTACTCTCAAGAAACACAAAAAGTTTCTCAAGAGCCATAATTTGACAAACTTTGACTTTATTGGCAATTTTGACTTTTTTTTGACCTATAAACTTCTTAGAAACAGACCCCTAGGTGCTGAAAACAACTTTATTCTTTGTTTCGTGGACAGACGAGGACCTTAAAAAGTTTGACTTTATTGACTTTTGTGGGCCCTATACATCACATATTGATTAGCGGATACTTTGTTCCACTGAACTTCAAAGTCAAAACATATTTACTTTTCAGATGCCAAACCACCTATGACAAACAAATTCGTTGACTCGTTGCTTTGATTAGGAAATGCAACGAGTCATCGGGCGTTATTTGCTTGTGTTAGAAGCCCGGTTGCTCGCTTTGTGAAAAAGTTATCAACCTCAATTTTTGCTTGTAAATAGACAGAGATGTTCTTTAGATGAGCGTTTATTAAATGCTGGTATCTTTAAAAATATTTGTGGGATAAATGGTTAAAGGAGGTCAAGGTCAACACTTTACCTAAGAAATATTTTTAACTTTTAGAGTCTGGCTCACCTTCATTTGGATAGACGATAGCTTCTGCTTTTCAGCAATGGTTCAATTGTTAAAATCGAAGCAGAAACAAGCAACTTACAACTAATTTAATAAAGTCATATAATGATCGCAGACCGGGGGAGACTTGTATACTTGCTTCGATTCGGAAATGCAACGAGTCATCGGGCGCTATTTGCATGTGTTTGAAGCCCGGTTGCTCGCTTTGTGAAAAAGCTATCAACCTCAACTTTTGCTTGTAAATAGACAGAGATATGTTCTTTAAATTAGTGTTGATTAAATGCTGGTATCTTTAAAGTTATTTTTCGTATAAATGGTTAAACTCGGTCAAGTTCAACTCTTTACCTAGGAAATATTTTTAACTTCTAGGATCTGGCTTAGCTTTATTTGGGTAGACGATAGCTTGTGCTTTCCAGCAATGGTTCAATTGTAAAAATCAAAGCAGAAACGACAGAGGTATGTTCTTGATTAAATGCTGGTATCTTTAGAAGTATTCTTCCGATAACTCTGTTCTAAGGAGATATGTGGTGTTTTTTTGGGCCTGTGTTACCGGTACATTGCTTTGCACAGGTGAGATCTTCTGCTTTGCAGGGCTGGTTCAATTGTAAAAATTGAAGCAGACACAAGCAAATCACAACTAATTTACTAAAGGCAGACACTTGCATGCTTTTTATCGTCATGGTTGACTGATTTCACCCCACTTTTGTACTGTTTGTTTTGGTGAATACCTACTCCGTGACGTCATCGCCTTTTTAACCAAGTGGGAAGCTTGTAAACCAGCTCCCAAACATGTAATAATATAATTGTTAGCTTAAAATTACCTCAAGAACTTGACGCTTCCTAACAGCCGGTCGCATGGATAAAATGGAATTTTGTATGTAAATTATAACTTGAGATAATATTATCAACTGCTGCAAACGCATACCGCACCTCAAACAAGCAAAATATTTGCCCAGCAGTACTCGTATGACGTCACCTGAGGAAAATTTTTATTTTGACATCGCTTCATATGGCGTGTGTTCGAATTGAAAAATCGATACTTTGTTTCAAGATTGCGTTTGAACAAAAAAGTTTTTTTTATTTATAAAACAAGTAAAACGTGTTCTTGAGTATCTAGGTAGTTTATGCATTTTAACTCTCTGTTGGCTTTTGAAAATGGACTTGCATGGTAGGGTGTACCGCTTTGTAGTAGAGCCTAAAATTAACTCCCTATCCTTACCGGTCAGTCAGATCAGGGTTTATTTTTCCGCTGAGACTTTTCGGTCATTTGTCCGAAATGACTTGAACAAATTTGGTCGTTTTTTATTTATTTCAGTCATTTTAAGTCATTTTTGGTCATATACAGTCAATTGACTATATATTTTTTCTGACATTTTGACCGAATTGACTATATTTTTTTCGGACATTTTGCTAAAAAATCGGTCAATGACCGATAAATGACAGAAAAAAAAACCCAGAGTCAGATATAGCGATTTTGACGAAATTTGCTCCGAAGTGCTTTGTGGCCAGGGTTGTCCGTATTTTACCCGACCCAAAAAAAACCGGGTGTTTTTTTTTTAAAAACCCACTTAAAAAAGCCCATAAAAAACCCAAAGCATCATATTTGTCCAGTTTTTATTAGAAAATTAAAAGAATGAACAAAAACACTATGTACAAAGCACTTAAAACAAACTTTAAATTAGGACTTAAGGATGTGATTGTGAAGTAAATTTCCAAGAATAAACTGAAAACGCAGTGGATATTGTACACTGTACAGTACACAAAAATCAAGTAATGCCACTTTGTGTATACTACACTAAAACTCATTTATGCAAGAAGGCCTTATATCATACTATAGTTAAACTGGTGAAAGTACTACTCTACTGTAGTCTGTATATATGATGTAAAATGAAATTTAGGAGGCTATTCACCAATTACAGATTCTGGATTCTAACGCATGGCTGTTTCAGAGCGTTTGCCTATGGCCATTGGCCACGCAATCACTCATCCATTACTATATATAATACAGTCAACCCTCGATTTAACGGACTTCGATTTAACGGACTTCGGATTTAATGGACTCAGTATGCGCAGATCTATGAGTAAAAGAATGTACCAAAAGAACGGTTTTTATTGTTTTGGAATTCACCAGATTAGAAAGCTGTCTCTCACAACGTCACAATACGTATTGTGATCTATCAGCGTACTCTGTACTGTACTCTGTTAGCAAGAGCCTTCATTCGGTGCACCTTAGACTCAGTTAGAACTTGCCTGTGTTTAGTACGGTGCATTATGTCTAAGCCAAATGAAAAACGTAAACGTGTGAACTTGTCGGTGATGCAGAAACTAGAACTGATCGAAAAGCTTGAAAAAGGGGCCAGCGTTGCGAGTGTTTGCGATCAGTATGGTGTCAAAAAACAAACAGTCTTAGACATTAAGAAGAGCAAGGACAAGCTGTTGAAATACGCTACGTCTTATTGTGTTGATGCGGCGTCTTCCAAGGGTGGTAAAGTGAGCAACAGAAAACATGTGAAGATGGGTAAGGAACAATCTTTGGACGCAGCAGTTATGAAGTGGTACGTTCAACAACGGTCCAGTGGAGTAAATGTGCGTGGGACAGAGTTAATCGCAGCTGCTGCTAAACTTGCTACCAGTCTTGGCTTAACCGACTTTAAGGGCAGTGATGGGTGGCTTTGGCGATTCCGGAATCGCCACGGATTATTTAACGAGGTTCTGCATGGCGAGGCTGGTGATGCAGATACGGCAAGTGTGGCCCCCTTTCGCGAAAAATTAACAAAGCTGATTAGTGACGCAGGCCTCACCCTATCTCAAGTATATAACGCAGACGAGACGGGAATTTTTTGGCGTTCTTTCCCGAAGAATTCTCAAGTCCGTCAGGGTGAGGAGAAGACCAAGGGGAAGAAGACAAGCAAGGAAAGGCTGTCGGACTGTCGGTCCTGGTCGGGTCCAATGCCACCGGTACTCACCGACTGAAGCTAGCCGTGGTGGGCAAATCGAAGAAACCACGGGCATTTAAGGGGTTAAACGTCGAGCGTGACCTGCCAGTAGTTTACTACAACTCTAAGAAAGCTTGGTTTAACTCTGCAATATTCACTGATTGGTTTTTCTCGCATTTTGTGCCTGCGACTCGGAAATATCAAGAAGAAGTGCTGAAGATTTCTCCTGATGATGTACGAGCGATTCTAATACTCGACAATGCCCCAGCGCACCCTAGTGAAGAGAAGCTTGTAAGCGCTGACGGCAAGATAAGGGTCCTTTATCTGCCCCCTAATACAACATCGGTTATACAGCCAATGGACCAGGGGGTTATTAGCGCCTTGAAGAGGCGCTACATCCGACGTTACTTGGATGAGGTCCTGGTCATTGTAGAGGACGAAACAGATGCTGAGGTCGACACCAGGGGCCAGCGGACCTTAAGCAACATAAAAAATTACAATATTTGTTCAGCCATTTATAACTTTGCAGCAGCGTGGCAAGACATTAAGGTGTCCGTCCTCGCAAATTCATGGAAGAAAATCTTAGAGGACAAAGATTCAGAGGCCAACTTTGAAGGAATAGAGGCAGGAGATTTTCTCCAAATGTTGCAGCGTGGTGGGGAGGTATCCACCTCCATCGATGATATAACAGACTGGCTGGACGAATTAGATCTGGACCCAGGGTATCAGTTCATGTCTGAGGCCGACATAGTGGCATCTGTGGTGGATGGTGGAGAAGAGGAAAGCAGTGACGAGGAAGAGGCGATTGAAGTCCCCAAGGTGAAGTTGTCACCTCTACGGAGTTATATCGATGCCCTCATTGATTACTCCGCCTACAGCCAACTACCTGAGATGGCGCACCAATATGGGAAGCTCAGGATGATCAGGGAGCATATCACCAAAGAACTGCATATGGGGGGTCGCCAGACAAAAATCAACAGCTTCTTTGCCCCTAGCCGCCCTGTTCAACATGGTGCTCCAGCCAACCCATCTGTGTCGTCTCCATCTCTCTTACGCATCCCACCTGCCCCTGAAAATCTGAACAATGATGCCCCATGCTGCAGTCATCATCCCGCCATCCCTGAGGTTGATGTTCAGGAGGATGGACATGATGAGTTGATGATCATCTCTGACTCAGATTAATCCACATTTAAGTTGTGTACTGTAAATGTACCTGTGTACTGTAGTCGCGCAGGCTATACAAAATACAAACAAGGAACGCATTTCATGTGTCTTTAAACTGCTACTGTGTTGTACTGTACAGTGTTTGGTTTATTAAGCGGTGACAGATGGTCTACGCTATAGCAGAGTACTTGACTGTACACTGTACAGTAGTGGGAGTACGGTATTTTCGATTAACGGACTTTTTCCAGCAACGGACTGCTGCTGGTCCGCATTTGTCCGTTAAATCGAGGGTTGACTGTATACTGTATATAAATTACAATATTTATATAAATGATAAAAAATATTTAAACATGATGACATAAATGCTCCTTGCCTTCAAATCTAAAGCAAATGATACAATAATGTGATTTCTACCAAGGTAGCATCAACTTGGCATAGAAATCAATGGATGATGCAACATCCAACTTGATCTTGAAATTAATGGATGATGCAACATTCATGCAACAACAGCCCTAGTGCATTATTTTATTGAGTTATGCAAGCATGTACTGTGAGTGACAGGCACTTCATTCGTAAAAAGTAGTTTTGAGGTGAAATAAGCATGAATCTACCTTTTTTTGCATCTTTTTTAAAAAACCCAATAAAACCCCAAAAAACCCAGGCGGGTTGGGCTTTTTTAAAAAAAACCCGGGTTTTTCTCAACCCTGTCTGTGCTCTGTGGCGCCACTAAATTCGAATATTTTTCCCCAAAAATTTTTGGGATAGTTTTTGGTCCTAAAAGGAACCCCAAAATGGGTTGAGACATTGGTTATAAAAAAATGTTACAAAGTGGCACACCCTATTGCATGGCCCTTTAAGTTAATTTTTGCACGTCATGTGAGCGAAAGTGAATTTTTCCTGGGCCTTTTCTTTCTTACTGTAATACCAAATTTTAATAAATTTGCTACATCTTGCTGTAGTAGCCTACTCGTATATATAATCTAATTAATCTATAATATAATCTAATTTTGTAACCAACCTTGCCTTATCAATATTACTCGGAGGTCAAAGCCAGACATTGTGACGTAAGACTTGAACTAAGTTGCGTGTGATTAATGTAGAACAGGCATGCACAACTCAAAACAGTACACGGGCTGTTTTAGGAAAAAATATTTTTCGCGGGCCGCGTGCTAACGTTGTTGTAACTAGCGTGTAGCCTATTTTATATAATGTGACCGATTAACCGTCGAATAAGAGATATCATTGAGAAGATGGTTACTGTCAAGAGACGGTTGCCTCTCGCACTACAGTATCTAGTTGTTTTTAACGCTTATCGGCGGTAAAGCATCGGATTTGTTGATTATGTAACTGTAACCGTGGAGAAAAGTTTATTACTGTTTTGTTCTATTTATCTCTCATAAGAGCTTGTATCGACGGTTTTACTACAAAAGTAACCCCTCGACGGTGACAAACAATAGCAAATCCAACGAAGTATAAATTCCTAACATTAACAAGAAATCTACATACAAGACTAATATCAAAAAATGAAATTTAATGAGAAACGTTACATCTTTTGTTCGCAACAAGCAAGTCATAATTAGGCGAGATGCTGGAACTTGATATTTTTAGGATATCTTCCAAATGTCCATCAGTAATCAAGGATCGTTGCTTACTCTTCATTTTCAATCTTCCTTCTCTTGTTTTCAGTCATAACACGATTACGGGGTACTGTATATTTCACAAAATGCGGACAACTCAACCAACAGTAAAATTCTGATTTACACTGACACCTATGGTACCAGACACTACGTTTTGAAAATATTTATGCGCGCAGTTTGTGCAGAAACAAGCAACAAAGGTTGGATTGTTGTTGTAAAATTTTTCAGCAAAACTGAGCGAAATCACGGAATATCTCGTGGGCCGCATGACAAGGTTTCGCGGGCCGTATGTTGTGCATGCCTGATGTAGAAGTATCGATACTCCCATCGATTCTTAGTGAAGAATTCACCTTTGATTCAATGTCATCCATCATTGAAGCAACGTAAAAATCGAAAGTTTTCCTGAAGAAAGATGGACAGCAAGTAACTAACTGTGATGGTGATGCTGACACTGAAATTGTGGAAACAGCAATCAATCTTTCTGCAAGCAGACGAAATCCTATTGTTGTTGTAGCCGACGACACAGACATCATTGTTATGTTACTTCATCATTGGAGGGAAGATTTTCAAGGTGTTGTATTTTTCCAAGAAAGGGCTCAGAAGGGATGGAGCATGAAAACTGTTTCACCACCACTGGATACAATCAGAAAACATCTTCTGTTTATTCATGCATGGTCCGGCTGTGATACTGTTTCGGCTCCATTTGGAAAAGGAAAAGTAAGCTTTCTTAAGCATGTAAAAAAATCTGATGAACTGAAAGACTTATCCATAAAAGTGCATGCCTGATGTAGAAGTATCGATACTCCCATCGATTCTTAGTGAAGAATTCACCTTTGATTCAATGTCATCCATCATTGAAGCAACGTAAAAATCGAAAGTTTTCCTGCTTGAATTTTTTTCTGTTTTCCTGCTAAGGGATACAGTATTCACATTTTCTAAATGCGCGGAAATTACATTCTCGCAACACTTGTTCGTGCTATGCTATGACGATTTGTGTTATTTCTCGTCGGACAAATATGACTGATCCAGATGGTACTTCTCGCGGACATCACATGCTGTGATGGCGGACATGTCCGCCATGAATTTCGAGGCCTGCATAAACTCGAGTATATATGGTAGTTGTCATAAGACTTTAGGACCCATGTTTGTAAACCCGAGATTGTGAGACATTTGTCCTTGTATTGAAGTTTTCTATAGGTGAAGTGTATGAACAATAAAGTAAAGGTAAAGTAGTTTCGCCCTGTATGTTGGGTTGATTTCAATGTATGACGTTGTGGTATTTTTAACCAGGCCGGTGACTTGTACACTATGTACAGTACTGTTTTTTAGTATGTAAATCCATCATTACTGTATTTTTTCCATTAGATTGCAATTATCATTGGAAACAATATTCCTTTTTATATATTTTTTGCATGTAATAGTAGTCGTCACAGTGTAATAGTGGCGTCCAGAAAAGGTGAAGAATACAAAGCAAAATTAAATGTGTAGTGGATTGCTGCAGTCGTGAAATCGACAATTGTGTGGTGTTGCGCACAATACGAGTGACTGGTTAGAATGACAATTGTGGTGATGCGCATTTATCAGGTTAAAGTGAAATATTGTAAATTTTTCTATATATATTATGATTGTGAGCATGACTACACAATACACATTAGGGTGGGCTGAAAAACACTTATTTTTTAATTTAAAAAAAAAGGTGTTCTAAAAAGCTGCCAAATCGACCTAGAAATCATTTTCCAAAATTTTGGGGGGTGGCCCCCTCAATCGGCCGTGCCACCCAGCCCAAAAGGTCAAATAATGGTCAAATCGCCATATCTCGAAAACTACTTGGGCTGGAAGGGTCAAACAAAGCTCAAATGAAGCAGAAACACAAAGTTTCTATCTGTCCTAAGAGATGTTTTTCTCATAGTAGCACTACAAATTATGTTATTTCAAAAAAACGCTTTTTATGGTAAACTTGAGGGGCAAAATCACAGAAACTGTAAATTATTAAGTATATATATCAGTACTGCAGAATTGATTCCTGTGCCGATTCAGAGCAGAAATATGACATAATGAGGAAAAGTTCTTTGAACTCGTTAATGGGGTGTACAACTGTACATCGATGGCAGAAGGGATGCCACACTCTCACTTCTTGAAGCAGATAATGGCAGGCACTATCAAGCCACTGTCTTGGAAGAACATTATGTAGTTGTTGGTGAACCAGGCTGGTTTTACTTAACACCTGAAAATGGATAAGGAAAAGCTATTGTAAATTGTGTATATGAAGCTATGGAAGGCACTGCATTGAAAACAAAACTTGCAATGGTAGGAACAGATGGCACTCCTGCAATGACTGGACCCCATTCTGGATACATAAGATGCCTGGAAGTACTTTTTAAGAGACCTTTGCAGTGGTCTGTGTGCCTTTTACATGCAAATGAACTCCCTCTGCACCATGTCTTTGCAACTCTCGATGGCATTACCAATAGTCCAGATAGTTTTACTGGGCCTATTGGAAAATGGAAAAGCCATTGACTCTTGTGTTTCCGATTGGCCTGTGGTCACTTTTTCTTCTATTCTCAACCAAAACTTTTCGTTTTTGCCAAACGATGTTGTTTACGTTCTGCAGTTCAAAATTACGCTTACAGATTTTGTTTAGCAGTGATGGTTGGATCTGTTGACATAGACTTGAAGCTGATCAAGGTTGGTCCAATTGTGCACTCAAGGTGGCTAACTCTGGCTTGTCGCATCCTACGTTTTTATACTGCAACAGAAAATCCCTCAACCAATTTGGTGTTGCTAGCAAAATTTTGCATGCTGATATATTTTCCATCATGGTTTGAACTATAGCAAAATCACAAAATTACACATGGATCAGAAAACTTCTATAATATGCTACAAAGGATCATAAAATTTCCAAACAAAATCTTGCTGATATTGCCTTTGAAGCTGTGCAAAGAAATGGCTTTTTTGCACATCCTGAACAAGTTTATTTTGGGGATGCTTGGACACGAGGATGAAAGTATCCGCAGGCAAGCTGTAAACAAAGTGTTGTCCCTGCGTGGAAGGATCCCTGAATTCAAATTAGGCAACCACAACTTTGAAGGAGAGTTTCTGGAACTAGAAGATCAACACAGGCAGAGCCAGAGGGCAACAAGTTCAGTTCGTAAGTTTTTAATTCCGAAAATCAATGTGAAAGCAAAGGCATTTCACAAAATGGTGAACCTGGATTTTCCTGGCCTGCAAGAACCTCCTCTAACAAAGACATCTCAGTAATAGTAAAATTGAACAAATTAGACAAAGTCCATTGCAACTTGAACATCCTTGCCATAACCAAACTGTGGAAAGACATGTCAAACTTGTATCTGAAGCATCCAGTTCAGTTGCAACATTTGAAAGAAGGGATGGGATGATACGACAAAGAATCCGTTCATGAAAACTGATGAAAATGTTTGACAAAAAAAGCAATTCACCATGTGAATTAACAACAGATTGAATAATATTTATCTATTGTACAGTATATATATAATAGATATGTGATGCAGGATTGAAATGTGCTGATGCAAGGTGCAGTTAAATGCGGTTCATACAACATACATAGGCCCATGAGTTGGGATGCATGCAATTAAGTAGTCAATGTGCCCCATAAATTATTGACTGCTATCATAAACATAAGCGTCGATTTTTTCTTAGAAGAGAGGAATTCTGGGTGGGCGAGAGTTTTCAAACAGATTTCATTGAATGTGTATGTTTGCAAATTCGCAATGGTTCAGTCTTCAAAATGAGCATATTTTTACTTCGGCAAAAACGTTGCCGAGGCCAAACGGCAAAATTTGAAATTGCCTCGGCAATTACTGTGAATATTTAGTAGGAAAAGATTGTACTAAAACATGTAAAACGAGAAGCGAAAAATATACTAGAGTAGTCTATTACGAACGCATTGTTTGATTTGTTGTGATGTAATAATAGGGTGATAAAGCGAGCAACGCGATACGCACGCTGTTACGGTAATTCACGTTAAAAAACTCACGTGGAAGGAAAGTAAGTTAATTTTGGGTTGATTCAACATTCGAGTCCGCACAAATCGATTTAATTTTTCCGGCGGGTTATATTGCGTAACAACAATGCCCAATAAGAAATTTACGTTTGTTTTACATTAATTCGACATCTAGCGACGTTGAATTATCATAAAATAACGTTAATTGCTCAACAAGGTACAGGTAACATATTAATAGCTCCCTGCGAGAAGATCGCCTCGATTTACGTACAGTATAAGCCAACATAATTTCGGCACAATTAGGACACTGCGAGCAACATAAAGTCTGTTTTATGAACTAGTCAGAATCAGTATCATCAGATGCTTGATCAGCTGGACGAGATAACGGAAAGCGAGGTGCAACAAGGAGTAGATGCTTACAATAATTTGACGTCTACTGGAGTTAAATCAATGCAAATAGGGTGATATTTTTATGAATGATTCTCCAAGCTGGGCACGTGTCTAAGCGCCGGCGAAGTAGGAAGTAACCCAAATAAAACATCCAGCAATAGTAAGATTGAATCAACATCCTAGTCTGGTGTAGTCTAAGAAAATTAGTTTTTTCTTGTAATCTTGTGGTCCTTACAATCACTTCGGCAATTGCCGACGCTAATTTCGAAAAGTGTGGTTAGTCTTTCTCACAAAAACTGCGTTTAGCGTCGCTGCAGCAATTAAGCTTTAATAGGTTGGATGTTTTCTTTCTTGCATCTTGCGATCTTATGAGCGCTGCTAAACTAAACAAACTTCTTTTATGTTTTCCTTCGCGACTTAAAAAGCGAGTGACTCGTGACCTGTTATCTAGTGGCGCCTTCGGATTTGCCGCATTTTGATTTGTAAAAGCGATTGTTTTAGTACGTCTTTAGTTTGTATCGGTTATTTTATTGTCATGTTCATTATGATGTCATATTCACATTCCCTTACGCTGACCGGGAACTGAAGTTTGATTGTGACGTGATGAAAGTGAGACCATTCGGAGAAAAGACCAAATTGCCGACGCAAATTCGGAGAAAAGATCAAACGTGGCTTTCTCTCACCAGGAATTGCCAGTTGCCGTAGCAACAACAATGCAGTGAGTAACACATATTTTGTATGTGTTACTCACTGAAACGAGGGTGGGCAAAACATATTTTGCCCACCCTCGTTTCACGGCAGGGTGGGCGTCGCCCACCCGGCCCACCCTATTTTGACGCCTATGATCATAAATGAACCTACCAATTTCAGAGAAAAACGGAAATGTATATTATGCTATGTTTTCTTGCTAATTTGTGTCCAATTTGCTTACTAGTTGTAGAAAGTATGATATATTATAGTTGATATAGTTGTTCCCCATTACTCATAATTTGATGATAGCAATAATCATGTCAAATCACTGGACTTTGCAAGTACGTAACTGAAAAGGCAATGCTGGATTAATTGTATAATTGATGACTTTGTACTTGTAACACATTACAGGAGAAAATAACTGCTTCAAATTCTATGTTGTTTTTGCATGCTTTGCAAAATATTATATTATACATTACATGTCAAGTAAAACCATTGAATGTTATATATATTATATATATACATAAACTGAACTATTAACTCTACAAAAAGAGTGCTCAATACCAAACACATGGCCAAGCAGAGAAATATAATCAAATAAAATTACTAGTACCATAAACCGTAACAGCCAGTTTCACCCTGTGATGGGATCTTCAGATAGTTCTTGAATAAAAACCATATGAATCCTATCATAGGATGAAACAGGCTGTAAAGGTTTTTTGGATATTACTATTACTAGTGATTTTATTTGAATGTTATACAACAGGGGTGGGGAACCTGCGGCCCGCGGGCCGAATGCGGCCCGCGTGACTGTTCCATGTGGCCCGCGTCAAGATTTCTTTACCCAAAACATATTGAAAGTTAAACAACAGCTCAAAAAAGAGTAGGCTCTGCATTCTCGGTATATTGCGTAATACGTATGGCCTTCTATGACTAGTTAATCCATCATAGAAGGCCATTTGTAACAACAATGTGTACGTCACAATGTGTAATCTACGTCACAATGTGACCAGTCATTGTTAATCGGTCAGTTATGCTATTCGTGAAAAGTGCGTTGTAGAGTAGCCTACTTCTCAAATTAGCAAAATTTTGCGTTGTACAATGGCTTCTGGAAAGAAAAGAAAGATTGGTGATGAAGGCAGAATGTTCCAGAAAGATTGGACAAACTTGTACTTCTTTGTTGAAGTAAGTGGTAAACCTGTGTGCATTGTTTGTGGTAAATCTGTAGCAGCAAAGAAGAAATCAAATTTAGAGCGTCATTATGACTCCTGCCATGGTAATCTGAAACAGCTAACAGGACAGGCAAGGCAGGATAAGATTAGTGTCCTTAGAAGAGTGTTACAAGCGCAGCAAAGCACTTTGTCAAGGTACTGCAAACAGGATGAAGATATTGTCAGAACGAGTTATGAAGTTACTGAAGTGATAGCGAAGAAGCTGAAACCACATGCAGATGGAGAATTCGTGAAAGAATGCATTGTCACTGCTGTCAAGCTACTAGCGCCGGATAAGGTGGAATTGTTTCAGAAAGTCAGTCTGTCTCGAAGAACCATCTCAGATCGGATTAAGGATATGGGTGAAAATATTGAAAAAACATTGAAAGAAAAAGCTCATGCTTTCGATTTTTTTTCTCTAGCCCTGGATGAGTCGACCGACATAACCAATACCGCCCAGCTAGCAATTTTCATTCGAGGAACAACTTCAGACTTTGAAACACAAGAAGATTTGTTGTCATTGGAATCTATGCATGGAACAACACGTGGTGAAGACTTGTTTGAGAGGCTTGTTGTGGCAATGCGCAAATTTAATCTATCATTTGAAAGGTTGAGTGGTCTTGCAACAGATGGTGCTCCAGCCATGGTGGGTTCACAAAAGGGGTTAACTACACTTGTAAAAAGAGAAATGACACGTTACGGCCTTAATGCAAGTGATTTAGTGGTATGCCACTGTCTCATTCACCAAGAAAACTTGTGCGCGAAGTCAGTTCAGCTTAGTAATGTCATGCCAATAGTGATAAAATGCATCAATTTCATCAAAAGCAGAGGTTTGAACAGCCGCTTGTTTAAGCAATTACTGGAAGATCTGAATACTGATTACCACGACCTTGTCTACCACTGTGCAGTTCGTTGGCTGAGTCGGAGCGACATGCTTACACGCTTTTACTTGTTGCGAAACGAAGTCGATCAGTTCATGAATAATCAGGGAAACCATGTCGTTGAACTCACTGATACCCAATGGTTGTGTGACTTAGCGTTTATGGTTGACATTAGCAAGCACCTCTCCGAGCTCAACGTCAAGTTGCAGGGACCGAGTCAGCTTTTGAACTCCTTGTTTGCAAAAGTGAAATCATTTGAAGCTAAACTACGTCTGTGGAAAGTACAACTTGAAAACAATAACACTGCACATTTCCCTACCTTGCAAGAGCAAAAGCCTTCTACAACAGCCAAATATGCCCATGTATGTGTCAATCTTATGGAGACATTTAATGCAAGATTTTTGGACATAAAGAGTAAAGAAATGGAGTTAGATATTTTTGCCTCTCCTTTCAATGTGGTTGCAACTGATGTTCCTAGTAACTTCCAACATGAAATAGTAGAGCTCCAGAGTGACAATACGTTGAAAGCGATGTACCAAAACATTCCACTGCTCAACTTTTATCAACGCTACATAAATGCTGATGATTTTCCAGTGATGCGGAAACATGCTTTGAAATATGTGTCTCTATTTGGAAGCACCTACCGTTGCGAGCATTTTTTTTCCAAATTGAATCTAGCAAAAAGTCGGCTTCGCTCCAGACTGACTGATAAAAACGTGGAGATGCAGTTAAGAGTTGCAACATCTGCCGTGTCAGCAGACATCACACGACTCAGCAAAAATAAAAACTTTCAGCCATCCCACTAGCTGTGAAAGTGAAATAAATCATTGTCTACTTATCGCTGCATTTTTTATCTGTAAACAAAATTTCGAATTTTTAGTGGCCCGCCTGTGTTATTTCTCATTTTATGTGGCCCGCAACACTAAAAAGGTTCCCCACTCCTGTTATACAATATACAATTATACATATATATGTTTTTGCTACATTCCAGACCGAATGCGTCACCAAAGTGAAAATTTCTACATTTTTTCCAAGACTTAAACCACTCGTTTTAGTAAAATATGTATTTTTTCTAAATATCTCAATTTTTAGTGCAACTATACTAAAAATTTCTCCTGGAACAGATAGAAACTTTATGTTTCTGCTTCTTTTGAGCTTGGTTTCACCCTTCCAGCCCAAGTAGTTTTTGAGATATGGCGATTTGACCTTTAATTGACCTTTTGGGCTGGGTGGCATGGCCGATTGAGGGGGCCACCCCCCAAAATTTTGGGAAATGATTTCTAGGTCGATTTGGCAGCTTTTTAGAACACCTTTTTTTTTAAATTAAAAATTAAGTGTTTTTCAGCCCACCCTAATACACATAAGAGCAATAAGATTGATGGAAATTGGAAGGACTAGGAATTTTGCATTGAAGTGGCTAACAGTCTACACTTATGGTGGCACAAACTTTACCACTTTCTGTTCTAATAGATATTGCAAATATAATTATGTCCATAGGCGTCGAAATAGGGTGGGCCAGGTGGGCGGCGCCCACCCTGCCGTGAAGCAAGGGTGGCAAAATATGTTTCGCCCACCCTGTTTTTTTGTTAAACACTGAATTATCCAACCAACTGCAGCGCAACTTCTTTTTTTACGCTATGTCTCTCGCTAGGTATCCGACAGAACAAAGCAATTTTGCAACAACGCTACGTTGAAAATAGGCGGTCACTGCATTGTTGTTGCTACGGCAACTGTCACACGTTGGCAATTCTTGGTGAGAGAAAGCCACGTTTGATCTTTTCTCCGAATGTTCTCACTTTCGTTACCTCACAATCAAGCTTCAGTTTCGAGTGATCGTTAGAGAATATGAATATGACATCATAATGAACATGACAATAAAATAACCGATACAAACTAAAGACGTACTGAAACAATCGCTTTTTACAAATCTTTCCTCACAAACTTGTTGCTGGGTTTAAATTGGGGCACCGCGCGATGTTGTCATTTCATTATTGAAAAGTTAAACATGAAGCAAAGTCTAACATCTATTCGTGCATTCTTTGAAGTTAGTCCAGTCGCTGAATGATTTGACCCGGAAAAAAATAATACCAAGCTGAAACTTTGTCAGAAGGTTCGATTGGTCATGTGGAGTCACCAAGAAAAAAGCCCCATGAATCCCCCTTGGGAATAGTAAGTTTTGGCCATTTTCCATAATGGCCGCAGCCCCCATAGGCCAAAAATTCAAAATCGTCTAAAATTGATGTTTTATACTTCATTCGAAAGATAATTTCATACTGAATCACTTTCACAAAAGAACTATAGTCAAAAAATACACACATTTGAAGTTATTCGCCATTAAATGTGGACTATAAGGTAGAATCCACCATTAGGCTTTAGCCTGGTGTGACAAGGAGGAGTGACAAGCAATGAATTACTCCATTGTTAAACCAGAGCTTACGAAAAAAGTGTACAATTTCCCATCCGAAGTTATTCTTCAAACTGATTTTGGAATACTCAATAGATAAACAACAAGTCTCCATAAAAGTGGAAAATTAAAACCAATTGTAGCCTACAGCTACCGCAAAATGACTTCGGACCTTTCTAAATTTTCAAGAAAAACAAGCATTTTGTATACAATGAAATTTTTTAATAAAAACTATCAACCTTTCTTAATAATTTGTCATATTGCATTATTATAACCTTCTTCACATTTTTCACAATCTTCGCATTGTTAGTCACAATGCTTATTGTTAGTGGTATGATCTGATGTAAAACGCACAGCCACAAACCTGGCATAAATTTTGGTAAAAAGGTCCGAAGTCATTTTGCGGTAGCTGTATATAGTGTAGAAATTCAAAAGTTGCTGAATATAATTTTTGGAATATTTTATGCTGAATTACTCCCATACCAATATTGACATATTTTTGACATTAAAATACACCACACTAAACAAATGTTGACCGGTAAATAGAAAAATTGTAGAAATTATGTCAAAAAATGTGAAATGCAAGATTTTACATTTTGGGACACTACTAAAAAAACACCGACCTAAATAGTAGCCTAAAAAAGGATCTTTTATAACAAATTTCACTTCATAATTTTTTTTAAATCTTGTAACCAATGTCCAAGTACTGGCATTTCCATATTTTATAATAGAATAAATCAAAGCTATTCGTCCATTGTCGTTATCATCATCATTCGATTCGTGAACTTCGAGTGTCTAAAATTAATAACATTGATCTTAAGATATGAAATATCTGATCTGACGGCATGTCACCTGACATATAAATAGTTAAAGTCACTCCATACAACTAAAATGATGGTCACATGACTTGCTTCTGTTGTAATGAATTATGGCGTTTTATACTTATTTTCATCATAATTAACTAAAAGCTTGATTGTCCAAGAAATTAGAAAACACTGAACTGAAGAACTGTTTCACCTCTTTATTTTCACATCCTTCACCATGACAACCACTGCATGCTGTCACACAACTGAGGTCATACTTCTTACATGAACATCTCTTAGTACCACATTGATTCTTAGTTGATTGACATTTGCATCTTATAACCTGCAGGACACACTCTGGAGCAACTTTTTTGGCCGTCATTATTGGAGAATAATTGTTGTCTTGAAGTTTCCAGCCCCAGTCCTCTTCCTTTGACTCTATTTCCCTATTGCTTACCAATTTTCATATGGTTACTTGATAATGTGCAGTGTGCACGAAGAGCATGGTAGCCTAATAAGCTGCTCTGCTTGTTGGTGGCATTTTTTCTGGTTTCAACACACCCTGGGTTGCCATCTCCATATACTTTCTATGGCTAAAGTAAAATTAATAATTAATGGAAGGTATATAAAATAATAACTTATTACAGGGATGTTTAAAAGATCAAGGAAATTATCTTAAATTGCCTCTCTTCTGCGTTAATTTAGTTAAAATGTTACACTCTTATTCACAAATGCAATGCCTTTCAGATTCGTGCTAAAATGCTGATTTGTTATGTGGTTCGTTAATTTTCTGTACTAGAGTAATATAAAGTGATCTTCAGTGAGAAATGGTGTCCGACAAGTTGTTCGTAAGCAATTGTTCGTAAAACAATTGTTCGTAAAATTAATTCTTCGTAAAACAATTCTTCCTAAAGCATTTTTTCGTGCATGCAGTTAAAATTTGATGTAGCCTATACGAAGAAATGCTTTACGGAGAATTGTTTTACGGATTTCATTTTACGAAAAACAGTTTACGAACAATTGATTTACGAACAATTGCTTACGAACACTTGCTTTACGAACAATTGCTTACGAACAATTTGCCTATAACTGTGAGAAATACACACTGTAGGGCTACAATAACCGACTTAGCCAATACTTTTAAAACTAACCTGAGTTTCGTTATGGTTTCAGTTTTTTTCCACCATACATTGCTACAAAGATTGGTTCTGCCAACGTTGCCATTTTAGCTTGGTCTACCCAAACATCGCTCACTTTTATGGATAAGTCTTTCAGTTCATCAGATTTTTTTACATGCTTGAGAAAGCTTACTTTTCCTTTTCCAAATGGAGCCGAAACAGTATCACAGCCGGACCATGCATGAATAAACAGAAGATGTTTTCTGATTGTATCCAGTGGTGGTGAAACAGTTTTCATGCTCCATCCCTTCTGAGCCCTTTCTTGGAAAAATACAACATCTTGAAAATCTTCCCTCCAATGATGAAGTAACATAACAATGATGTCTGTGTCGTCGGCTACAACAACAATAGGATTTCGTCTGCTTGCAGAAAGATTGATTGCTGTTTCCACAATTTCAGTGTCAGCATCACCATCACAGTTAGTTACTTGCTGTCCATCTTTCTTCAAACTTTTAGAAATCAGATCAATAAAATTAAGCTTTGTTGTGTTCATTCGAAAGAAAACGATCCTGTGTAGCTGGTACAGAATTGATGGACGCCACTTCAACATTTAGACACTTTTTACTAGCAGTTCGTCGTATATGCTCATTTGACTTTGTAGAAGCGTATTTATATCCATCAAAAATAACATGAGCAGAACCATAGTGTCTTCTAACATAAGATAGCCTACATTGGCCTAGAGTTGAGCCAATTCAGCGAATGTTGAGTCTTTCAACCATCTGACTCTGTGAAGTAGGGCACCTCCATCAACAACATACAATGAATTTTTATCAATCTGGTCCTTACCAACAGCTTCTGTATCATTCATTAGTGCTGTTCTCAAAGCAGCTTTATCAGCTTTTCTCATGAGTCCATCCTTGAACAGTGAAGGAGGATATGGTGTCATTTCGAATGAAAAGTACTTCTCAACATCGTCTTCACGTTCTGCAATAGCGGTCAGTCTTGTAAAAAGGATGATTGGATTGACATTTACGTGTTCCTTGTCTATCTTGACAAAATTTCCAAGCAACTTCTTCTTCTCTCGTATTGTCGCTATGTGTCAGGGCATCCGTTGGTTAGCCACTGCCTGGTTTCGTTATCGATGGAAATTAGGCCTTCCATACCATGGGGTGATCTATATAGCCGGCAATCCTTGATAATCCAAGCAACTAACCCTAGTCCAAGCAACTCAAGTGGTTTAATACAGGTTTTGCGTTGAATAGTTGCAGTTGCTAAATTTTGACCATCCAATGTTTTTTGAATGATTGCTCCTATCTCTTCTGATCTCTCACAATTAACCAAATCTTCTCCAGATATAGAAACCCAGCCGGATGTCAAGGAATGTAGATCAGCAAAAGTAAACGGATTGCGTTGTTCATCATAGTCGTGCTTGCGTCTGGAGTCGCCCATATCTATGTGCTGTTCACTTGACTTTATATCTACAGCAGTGCGGAAAGCATCAGCATTGAATGGTGCACAATGGAACTGTGGCTCAAACCCAAAACCACCAAGTGGCGCACACTATCATGTCATTGCGTTTTCGTTAGAAATTTAAGTCTTACCTTATGACACTTCAATGAATCATAACATCAAACGTGGGCACTTTTGGACCACAGTTCTTTTGTAAAAGTGATTCAGCATAAAATTATCTTTCGAATAAGGTATAATACATCAATTTTAGACGATTTCGAATTTTTGGCCTATGGGAGCTGCGGCCATTATGGAGAAATGGCCAAAACTCACTATTCCCAAGGGGGATTCATGGGGCTTTTTTTTTGGTGACTCCACATCACCAATAGAACCACCTGGCAAAGTTTCAGCTTGGTATTATTTTTTTCCGGGTTTGACCATTTTTTTAAGTTCAGCGACTGGACTAAGTTTAAACCAGCTTCCAAAAGGTGTCGAGATGAACGCTGAAGAAGCCACGTCCAGCACGAATCAACGTAGATATAACATTGATGAAGAAAGCAGTGCTTCAAGGATCGACAGTGGTGAAGTCAATGTCTCAGGCAATGCACCGGTAGTTGTAAAAGACAGCATGAGCCATGGATCTCTACCTGCTCCATTTGACGTTAGCATGCTGCCGGATCAGCTTCCGGCTCGGGAAGGCCGTGTGTTGCAAAAGAAGCTTTTTTTCCGAATTTCAGTGGATGCGTCTTAACCCTGATGGTACTTGTTACTGTAGTCACCTGTCCGAACATTTTGCGGCAAATTCGAAGGCGCCACTTTAAAGGTAACAGGTCACAAGTCACGCGCTTTTTAGGTAGCAAAGGAAAACATAAAAGAAGTTTGTTTAGTTTAGCAGCGCTCATAAGATCGCAAGGCGTAAGAAAGCAAACATCAAACCTATTAAAGCTTCATTGCTGCAGCGACGCTAAACACAGTCTTTGTGAGAAAGATTAATCATTGGGAATTTGCGAACATACACATTCCATGAAATTTGTTTGAAAACTCTTGCCCACCCAGAATTCCTCTCTACTAAGAAAAAATCGACGCCTATGATTATGTCATACAGTAGACCACTACATATTAGGGTGTACCAAAAAAAACCTTACTTTCACTGATCTTGCTGTTGGCTGGCAAAAAGTTGTGTTTGGGGTCAAAACTAATGCTAATATAAAAATTTTTAAATTTCATTGTTGTTTGACGCCTATTTTTTTTGCGTTTCCATGGAAACAACCCAAATTTTAAAAAAATGGCGTAACTTGAAAACCACTATAGTTAGAAAGCTCTAATAAACACCAAAAGTTCCAGAACACCAATATTCCCATGAGTGTTTAATACATTTTATGGGTCTAGGTAATGTAGTTTTTTAGATATTTCCTAAAATACCGTTTTTGTAAAAAATCTAGTTAATTTACTCTAAAAATTATTTTATACATATTTTTGCTATTGCTGGCTAAAGTGGCAATGTAACAATCACACAATAGTCTGGCAATGTAAACAAAAAATTAAAGTACTTGACTAAAACCTTAAATTACCAGTATACATAGTATATATAATCAGTTAACATGCAGTAAGCAATACTATTTTACTTCCTTTGACAATGCTCAAGACAAAAGGTGTACCAGTGGTCCGGTACCTGTGCAGCCGTAATGCGATACGCAATGTTTTACGCACCATATCATTGGAAATCAATGTTGCTTGATTTGTAGTTTTTACAAGTACAGTTTCATTCCTTTTTTAGTACCTCTTTCTGATGATGTAGTAACTGTGGCTTGTTTTTCTCTCAATCCTTTGATAATCTTTAAAATATTTTGTTTTGCTGTAGAATTTCGGGTGAGTTTGTCATAAAATTCAGTAAGAAGACCCAATGCTTGTTCAGATGCATCATTGACAACTGGGATTGCTTTGATTATATTTTTTACCTTTAAGTATCAGTAGATTTTTGTGCCAAAACTTGGGATTAGCTGTGAAAAAACTTGTATCTAATTTGAGCAAATTGAACTAAGTCCATGAGTCTTTTCCTATAAGGTTGTGGAGTTGAGTTTGTTCAGGAGCATCACACCATGCTCGTTGGATGAGTAGAATAATATATTCATTGAAAATATTTTTATTCAAATCACACTTGCTGAAGTTAAATCTGGTATCTGAAGCAACATTGAATAAAATCTCATCTCTGGCAGTTTTTCTAGTATTTATATCATATAGACTCATAGAACCCTGGTTGACTGCATCCAATTCTCTTGATTCTCCAATCAATGATTTAAAACTACATTGCCAGTTGAGCAATGATATGAAAGAGACGTAAAAATATTCTGCAACTATACCTCCACTTTTTATTGAAATAACTTTCAGCATATTTGACAAAGTTTTATAAACATTTGTGGTACCTTTCTGGACACCTAGTTATATTTGCACTATTCAGCGATCATGCTTCCTTCACTCAAAAACAGAAAATGGGTAGAGAACTTTTAAAGTATGATGGAGCATTTAAATCAAGTAAACTTCCAAAAACCAGAATCCAGCAAATGCCAGTTCTTCAACAACAAACTCACCTCCACAACCTTATAGGAATAAGACTCATAGATTTAGTTCAATTTGCTCAAATTAGATACAAGTTTTTTAACAGCTATTCCCAAGTTTTGGCACAAAAATCTACTGTTCTTAAAGGTAAAAAATATAATCAGAGCGATCCCAGTTGTCAATGATGCATCTGAACGAACATTGGGTCTTCTTACTGAATTTTATGACAAACTCACCCGAAATTCTACAGCAAAACAAAATATTTTAAAGCTTCTCAAAGGATTGAGAGAAAAACAAGCCACAGTTGCCACATCATCAGAAAGAGGTACTAAAAAAGGAATGAAACTGTACTTGTAAAAACTACAAATCAAGCAACATTGATTTCCATTGATATGATGCGTAAAACATTGCATATGTATCGCATTACGGCTACACAGGTACCGGACCACTGGTACACCTTTTGTCTTGAGCATTGTCAAAGGAAGTAAAATAGTATTGCTTACTGCATGTTACCTGATTATATATATTATACTGTATGTATACTAGGGTGGTTCAAAAAAAATCAATTTTTGAAAATGATATGGGCTACCCTGCCCAAAAGTTTCCATTTCCAGAAAAAATAACTTGTGTAAAATATTTTTGAAAAATATTAATGTTTAGGGGTGCCCCAAGCCCCCTAAAGTTTTGGCGATTTCGTCATAAAAGCCTAAACTTAAAATGGCTGTGTTTCAAAAACGGTTCATGCTAACACACAAGTGTTTGGGTTCATTTTAATCAGCAAAGTGAGCTCTATGATTTGGCAAAGAGTAATAGTACTATACGGTGAATATTTAAATTTCTGATTTTCATGTTTAATTTTGTTATGTGTTCTAAAGTTGTATTATTGCTGTACAATAGTAAGCCTATAAGTCTATTGGATATTACCAAAGTCCACACAAGGTCTTAGGTCATATTGGGTCCCCCCACTATGACGAAATGGGTATCAGCTGATTAAAACAGAGGTTTTATGGCGACCAACCACTCACTGTTGCCCAATTAAGGTGTTCTTCGATGCTTGAGGAAAGCGTTTGCGATGCTGAGACACAAGCAGCAAAAGGAACTGCAACTGGTCTTCACTTTTTGTCAAATGTCCAGAAAATGTTTTTACAAGGGCAACATTTCTTTCAGCATGGTCATTATAGTGACAATCAGTGATCTAAAGAAATCTTAGGCCATCTGATAATCAATGTTTCCGTCCCATTCTGCAACTGGAAGGTGGAGAAAGGCATATGCGATTTTCAGTTTATTGAACAGCAGCTGTGTGTTGGCTGCAGCAAATGTTGTCAAGGTTTTGGTGTGTATGTCATCCAACAACACAGTAGCTCTTTTTGCTGGAATCCTCGGTTTCCTGAGCGACCATTATTGCTTTTGCCATTCGATCTTTGATGATTGGCTGGACATCATCATCAAAAAGAGACAGACCCACCAACTCTTCAGAAAGTTACCTCAAATAGCGAGCCATTTTTTCTGTTGCGACTTTGGAGATTGACTCATTGATGGTTGCATACTCTTTGAAGCTTTTCAGTAAACACACATCACTAATGGGAGCCATCACAGCCAATGGAGCAGTAATCCATGCTTTAACATAAATACAGGAAAATAAAACACACAGTTCACAAAGTCCTCTCTGTTCACGCAAAGTCAAATGAAACTGACAGCGAAACATCCACACTTTGAATGTGTAGATGACTTTAGCCATCCATCTTGCATGATGATTAGCACCAGGATATCAAAATGCTTGAAGTACTGAAGGTTAGGTCTTTGATGTTGTGTCCTAGACTTCACTAACGATGTACATTGCTGCTCGATTGGAGACATTAGCTCTGTCTAGGCTTGTAGATAAAGTAGGAGATAAAATATTTTCTTTACTCTTCTGGGATAAAATGGAAACATCAGATTACCCAGCTTATTCCTCACTCTCTGAGACAAATTCTTCAGTTGCTGAACTGCTGCTATCTTCCAGAGTAGCCATTGTGGCTGATGTATCAGCTTCCTCTTCTGCCAGTCGGCATTGCTTGTGTTGTTTTTCTACAGCATTTCGATGCCTTTTTTTCTTTTGTAATAGACTCCTATCGAGCTTGCCTAAACATCCTCTGCGACATCCTCAGCCAATCATCAAACATCGAATGGCAAAAGCAATAATGGTCGCTCAGGAAACTGAGGACTCCAGCAAAAAGAGCTACTGTGTTGTTGGATGACATACACACCAAAACCTTGGCAACATTCGTTACAGCCAACACACAGCTGATGTTCAAGAAACTGAAAATCGCACATGCCTTTCTCCACCTTCCAGTTGCAGAATGGGATGGAAACATTGATTACCAGATGGACAAAGATTTCTTTAGATCACTGATTGTCACTATAATGACCATAAGAAATGTTGCCCTTGTAAAAACACTTTCTGGACATTTGACAAAAGGTGAAGACCAGTTGCAGCTGCTTGTGTCTCAGCATCACAAACGCTTTCCTCAAGCATCAAAGAACACCTTAATTGGGTAACAGTGAGGTTGGTCGCCATGAAACCCCTGTTTTAAACAGCTGATACCCATTTTGTCATAGTGGGGGGACCCAATATGACCTAAGACCTTGTGTGAACTTTGGTAATAACCAGTAGACTTATAGGCTTACTATTGTACAGCAATAATACAACTTTAGAACACATAACAAAACTAAACATGAAAATCAGAAATTTATTTATTCACCGTATAGTACTATTACTCTTTGCCAAATCATAGAGCTCACTTTGCTGATTAAAATGAACCCAAACACTTCTATGTTAGCATGAACCGTTTTCGAAACACAGCCATTTTAAGTTTAGGCTTTTATGACAAAATCGCCAAAACTTTAGGGGGCTTGGGGCACCCCTAAACATTAATATTTTTCAAAAATATTTTACACAAGTTATTTTTTCTGGAAATGGAAACTTTTGGCAGGGTAGCCCATATCATTTTCAAAAATTGATTTTTTTTGAACCACCCTAATGTATACTGGTAATTTAAGGTTTTAGTCAAGTACTTTAATTTTTTGTTTACATTGCCAGACTATTGTGTGATTGTTACATTGCCACTTTAGCCAGCAATAGCAAAAATATGTATAAAATAATTTTTAGAGTAAATTAACTAGATTTTTTACAAAAACGGTATTTTAGGAAATATCTAAAAAACTACATTACCTAGACCAGGGGTGACGAACCTTTTTGCTGTCGCGGGCCACTTTGTCAATTACACATGAGTTATCGGGCCACACAACTTTTTAATCGTCAAAATTCCATGACGTCATAGATTGGAATCGACCAAAGTTGGTGAATAGTGTTTTCACACCTTTACACACCACACCTTTGTCCGGGAACATCGTGAATCTGGGGTGGTAAAAGGATAGACCCTCGGCCCCAGACGCTCACACGACGACGACGACACCTTTATCTTATAACTTTCCTATTTTTTAACTTTAAACCCTGAAAGTTAGTGTTTAGGGCAGTGGTTGCCAACCTTTTTTACCTGGTGGACCCTTTTGGTCGATATTCAAATCTAAATCCCCCCCCCCCCCCCTATAAATTTAGTTTGTTAAAAACTCGTTTACATTAATATTTTAATCTAAGTTTTGAAAGATAAACTAAACTTTCACTAGTAATAACCTTTTTAGCTGGTAATATTCCTTTTCAAACTAAAATAATTTAATTAAAGAAGAACGTAGCTGAAAAGTATTTTATTCAAAGAATAGGCATTCAAAATTCTAAGAGTCAATGCATTTAACAGTCTGTGTGAATCTTGTGATTTTTTTTCGATAACTCATGAATGTCGTGGAAGAGTACTGGAAAGAGCACAACGATTATCATTCTCCACGTCTAATCTGTTTCTTTGTTTTGTTATCATTTGCAAGAGTTGAAAAATCTGATTCGCATAGATAAGTGGAAGCAAATGGAAGGATACTTCGAGTAGCTTTCTCTGCCACTTTGGGATAGGAATTACACATCAATGGCCAAAATCCAGTGATTGATATCTTTCTGAATAAGTCTGTTGCGCAAGAATCCGTTTTGAGTTCTAAAACTTCATCCTGCAATTTATCGAGAAGTTTTTCCACCAGCAATGTGAATGAATTTTGTATTAAATCAAGCTCATCGTCATAAATTTTAGGAAAATATCGAATGAATTCCAGTTCTAATTCTAATGCTGTGAGATGTTGCAAAGTCAATTCTTTTTCCAACTCTGGAAGAACTTGTTCTTTGCCATCAACAACCAGCACCAATGATAATTCTTTAAACATGGGAACATGTTCAATTGTTCATTCTAACTTTTCTCTTTCAATTATTATCAAGCTTGCTGGTGAAAGCTTCCAAAAGCATCTTTAAATACTGAGCGGTACTGGTATCTACTCCCGGAAGGGCCACCCAAACCAGCCTGGTCGAAATGTAGAGGCCAGACAAAACGTACTCCCCTCGCGAAGAAGACAGCAGAGCCTTCTAGTACCGACAATCTCCAAATGACGATGACATAAATCAATCACTCTCTTCCAACCTTCCTTGAACCATCATGGAAGCAGTAGCCTACAGTTTGTAAATTTCCATTGTATCAATATGTCAATGGCTCATGGATACAGATAACCCATGTTGATGAGCAATCTGCTTTAAACAGAGATGGCAATTGAATATATACCGTATATTGGTGTTTTCCCTTGCATTTTCAGATTTAGTTTATTCAATGGACCAAACATATCAACCAAATAAGAAAGGAATCTAATCCATCTGTCATCATTCAGCAATCCACAAACAAATTTCAATTTTATTTAAAAGTCAAAAAATAATTTAAGCTTGTCTATGAGCTCAAACACTCGTTTGGTTACGTTTCCTCATGAAAGCCATCCAGTATTTAAGTGAAAAAGGAGTAGGCCTACGTGATGGATTGCATCCATGTCAGATTGTCAGTGCACTTAAATAATCGGGAGTTAATCTAATAATAATTTCCTCTTTAACGCTCTAATCTAGGCCAACTTACTAGGCTTAAAAGGTTTACAATCCTAAAACCAAATTCCCCCTGAAAATTTCCCCCCTAGTGGGAAATTCTCCCCCGGTTGGGAACCACTGGACTTTAGGGCAAGAAAATAGCAAAGGAAAGGTGTACCAGTGAAGGCATAAAACAGCTTTGAGATGTCTTTTGTCTTTAATGCATGAGCGATTGTCAAATTGTTTGCGGGCCGCACAAAATTCTTTGACGGGCCGCATGCGGCCCGCGGGCCGCAGGTTCGTCACCTCTGACCTAGACCCATAAAATGTATTAAACACTCATGGGAATATTGGTGTTCTGGAACTTTTGGTGTTTATTAGAGCTTTCTAACTATAGTGGTTTTCAAGTTACTCCATTTTTTTAAAATTTGGGTTGTTTCCATGGAAACGCAAAGAAAATAGGCGTCAAACAACAATGAAATTTAAAAATTTTTATATTAGCATTAGTTTTGACCCCAAACACAACTTTTTGCCAGCCAACAGCAAGATCAGTGAAAGTAAGGTTTTTTTGGTACACCCTACTACATATCATATAATAATTTAATGTTTTTATCTGGAATTATGTTTTTGCAATATAAATTTCTTTCTCTTATGTTTTTTTCAAGAACTCTTTGAAAAACTAATCACAATGAAGAAATCTAAGATTTTGATGGTAAAGACAAGATCTGGTAAAATATTGAAAATCGTTCGAGAGCATTATTTGCGAGATGACATTGATCATGGATTAGATGGAATAATGCTAGATCGTCACCCTTCACTAAAAAATGATCTTCTGACAAAAGAACATTTTCTTATCCCGGATACCAATGTTTTGCTTCATCAAATGGACATTCTTGAACAACCATGCATAAGAAACGTAATTATTTTGCAGACAGTATTGAAAGAAGTACGCCATCGTTCTTCACCAATTTATAAACGTCTCTGCGCAGTTATTCAAAACAGTGACAAAAATTTTTATGTTTTTACTAATGAACACTGTATTCTCACATGGTCTGAACGTAATAAAGGAGAATCAAGTAATGATTTAAATGATCGCTTGATTCGTATTGCGACAAAGTATTATGACAAATGCTTAGCTGATCGCAACCAACAAGCTGTTCTAATTACCAATGATCGGGAAAATTGTGCTCTTGCAGTTACTGATGGAATGACGGCATTTACAATGGAAAATTATGTTAAACATGTCACTGCATACCCTGAATTGGTGGACAAATTGGCCAAAATTAATGAAGCCGTTGAAGTAGACCAATCTATTTTATATCCAGAGCACCTAAAAATGTCTCAAATAAACACTGGCTTAAGAAATGGGCGGTTCAAGCAAGGAAAACTAAGTATCAGTAGAGAGAATTATTTAGAGGGAAAAATTATTTGTCCTGATGTTGAAAAAGGAGAAATTCTTCTTCAAGGGAGATCAAATCTTAATCGAGCCATACATGAGGATATAGTTGCTGTTGAAATGTTCAATGAGTTGGAGTGGTCTAACCCTAGTGACGTAGTTCTTGATGTTTCTGTTCAACCTGGTGCAGAACTTGTAGAATCAGATCAAAACAATAAAATGGTTTATAATTCTCACAAAGTTCCTACTGGAAAAGTTATAGGTATAATAAAACGTAGCTGGAGGCCATACTGTGGAATATTAGAAAACTATGGTTCTTTTGGGATGACTAGGCATTTGTTTACTCCAGCAGAACGAAGAATTCCTCGAGTTAGGATTGAGACGAGACAAGCTAAAACCCTTGTTGGTCAACGCATTGTTGTTGCTATTGATTGTTGGCCAAAACATTCCAAATATCCACAAGGTCATTTTGTGAGAGCTTTAGGTGAGATTGGAGACAAAGACACAGAAAACGAAGTTCTACTTTTAGAACATGATGTAGCTCATGAACCATTTTCTCAAGCTGTATTAAGCTGCCTTCCATCTTCTGATTGGTCTATTCCTGGCAATGAATTAAAAAAGCGACAAGATTTACGTTCTCTTCCTATTTGCAGTGTGGATCCTCCAGGGTGTACTGACATTGATGATTGTCTTCATTGCATTAACTTGCAAGATGGTTCTGGAAATTTTGAAGTTGGGGTACATATTGCTGATGTCAGCTTTTTTATCAGACCCGGAAGTGCAATTGATAGAGAAGCTGGAAGTCGTGGGACAACTGTGTATTTATGTGACAAACGAATTGACATGGTTCCAGAATTACTTTCATCAAATTTATGTTCACTTCGTGATGATGGAGATCGATTAGCATTTTCATGTATCTGGAAATTGGATTCACATGCTAACATTCTTGAAACACACTTTTGTAAATCTGTCATTCATTCGAAGGGATCATTGACATACGCTCAAGCCCAAATGTTGATTGATGATCCCAGTAAAAATGACTGTGTTACTGTTGGTCTTCGTGGGCTAAATAAGTTAGCTAAAATACTGAAAGCAAGACGAATAGAGAGTGGAGCTTTGAGTCTCTCTTCACCTGAAGTTCGTTTTCATGTTGACAGTGAAACTCATGACCCTATTGATCTTCAAACTAAACAGTTACGAGACACTAATTCAATGGTTGAAGAGTTTATGCTTCTTGCTAATTGTTCTGTTGCAAAGCACATTCAACATGACTTTCCAGAATGTGCAGTTTTACGTCGGCATCCTGAACCTCCCAAATCAAATTTTGATTCATTGATTAATGCTGCAAAAACAAAATACATTGATTTGTCAATTTCATCATCCCGTGAACTTGCTTTGTCTTTAGATGAGGCTGAACGAACTGATTTTTATACATCAACACTACTACGTATATTAGCAACAAGATGTATGCTGCAAGCAGTGTACTTTTGCAGTGGCTTAGAATCTGATTTTCGGCATTACGGTTTGGCAGCTCCAATTTACACACATTTTACATCTCCTATCAGACGGTATTCTGATATTATGGTACATAGGCTGCTTGCTGCTAGCATTGGTGCTGATATCACATTTCCAGACCTTTTGAACAAGCAGGAAACACAAAAGGTTTGCAACAATTTAAATTTCAGGCACCGAATGGCACAGTATGCACAGCGTTCGTCAGTCGCTCTTCATACTCAAATCTTTTTCAGAGGTAAATGTGTTGATGAGCAAGGTTATATAATCTTTGTTCGAAAAAATGCAATTCAAGTTTTGATACCGAAATATGGCTTGGAAGGGACAGTGTTTCTGGATCGTGATTATGAAGGCAATACTCTATGTTCAGTTGCTCTAGCTTATGATGAACAAAAGTGTGAAATACTGGTTGGTGGTGTAATTTTGCATGTGTTTGATGAAGTTGTAGTTCAAATATCTCATGATGCTTCAAATATTCAACATCAACGTGTCAACTTGAAGTTGGTTGAACCGAAAATTAAAGGAATATCTTCCCCAGATTAATTTCAGAGACTGTTTCTTTACACTACTAATGATTATCATAAATCGTTTCTTGGATCACTTAATTTGAACAGTATATACAATAATTGTTTCATATGTATATTATACATATGGTATTGCAGGATACCATATGGAAGGATACATATGATACAATTAACTCAGTTGTAGCAACTCAAAAGTTGTAATTGTAGTTAGTGATGTACTGACAACTGATATACATTCATAGGCGTCGATTTTTATTGAAGTAAGCTAATTCCATGGGAGTGAGAAGAGAATTCCTCATTATTTCTGAAAGCGATTTCTTCAAGTTGCCAATTTTCATCTTAAAATTAAATGATTATTATCCACGATTTGTCGATCGCATGTCAGGCCATCGCAATTGTCGTGCATCCTTATTCCTTTTGTGCCTTGTTTAATTTGACCGAACGACCTGGAAGACACGTGGCCACTTATGCTTAGGTAGTAGTACTTAGTTGAATGTAGTGCAATGAATGTTATTTGTTCAGGAATAATTCCGCCTGTCAATCAAGCAACAATATCACCACAAAACAAAGAGTATGAAAAAGTGCATAAAAGCTTTTGCTACTTGTTTGAATATTGTTGATTATTTTTGTTTCACACACTCATGATACATAACTTGAACAGTTCTGCGTTGTATCTGCAATAAAATCATGTGCTCGATACAAAGTTGTTGTGAGGGGTTTGATTTCTCTACTTGAAGTGCGTTGTTCAAGCTTACACCCAAACTGTCAAACCATTGTTTTCTTTGTTCTTCAAGTGTTGTTGCCTGTTTTTTATTTTACCCACTTGGTTTCTCTAAATAGAAAGCTGTCCTTGACTTGCATTGCTCAAACGTACACCCCTAGAGTTGAACCATGATTGATTAGTTTTGCCAGTTTCTTTGTTCACAATTGGTCTATAACTTAATGTGTTTTTGAGGCGTACTTTTTTGAAATTGTATTTGTTGTGTGTTATTGTGAAGCATGAAAAAGTATGTTGCCACCATTGCAACTCAAGTTTGGTAGACTGTTGAACTACACATGCCAAAAGTTGTAACAGACATTCCAGACATGGAATGGCCCGATTCGGCTAATTCCCTATTCGGCTATAGTCCGATTCAGCTAGTTCGACTAGCTGATTCGGCTAGTCTGATTCGGCTAGTCTGATTCGGCTAGATCCCTATTCGGCTACAGCTTTGAATTGTGTTAACCTCTTCATGCCGGACTTACCATCCAACTACTGCAAAAATTGTTTGGCTTGCTAAGTCTTCTTAAATTGGTATAAGAAAAAGTTTTTTGTTGTTCAAAAACGATTTTTTATTTTGGGGGGGATTTTTTCATATTGTACCGAATTCGGCACAATCGGCATCAAGGCAATAAAGCAACGTACAATGCAGATTTAAACTGATACAAATAAAAACGCATTTGCAACAAATCAACCCACCAAATCACCGAAAGAAATAACGCACTACAAATACTGTTCACTCACAAACTTCCCATAAGGTGTGCGGAATCATTAGTCACGATTTTTTTTGCCAAAGTCAAACTTTAGAATCTTCTATTGGCAAACAGTCATCTAATTTGTAGCTGCAGAAGTTGAAAGAATCAATCTTCAACAATCACATATAGCTTACATGTAAGTGAAGACCAGAGGTTGCACAGAGCTGTTGAACTAAAAATAGAACGGAGTCAATTAATGGTTTCTTTGCCAAAAACAGGGACAATACATATTTGAAATATGGAAGTTATGCACACACTGCAAAAATTGCATGAAGTTCCATTACTGACAGGGAGACAACAAAACAACGATACAGTCTACCAGTCAGTTGCCTTCCTACAGTAGTTGTGATTTTGATATTGCGAGCACGGTACGTACAAAGAAAATGTAAACAAAACAATTCGCACGAAAAATGAAACAGACAATTCGTACGAAAAAAGAAAACAAACATGTAAACATGAAACGACAAAAAGCTAACAGAATTCCATGAAATAACACAAACGATGCACTGTAGCTTTGAGTCCCGATGTCATTATTCATTTGTGGTACTCCACAAAGCAATTGCTTTTGCTGTTTAAGCAGAGATGAACTTCACATTTGGCACACTTGAATACTGGTTTCCCTGGACAATTTCCGTTCTTGCACCTTTGTCGTTTTGTTTCAACTGTGGGCCAGTGGCCACAGCCATCTTTCCTGGTGTCTTCCTGGGGGCGTGGAGTCCTGGACAAACGAGGTCGTTTCACTGAGCTGTGTGCTCCATCTAAAGTGCACGGTTCTGCTTCCTTGGATGGTCTTCCTCGCTTTTTCGGAAGAAGATCTTTGTTGCATTTACAGAGCGCTTCTGTGATGCTCAAACGAAATGCCAACAAGTCTTTTTGCCGGTTTTTAGGCACATTAAACCAATTACAGTCTCTGCGATACAACAACCACGCATTACATAAGCACATATCAACCAAATAAAAAAAAATTCGAAGATAATATTTTTTGGACTTCATGTGGATGCGATAGTACGATATTAGAGCATCAGCAGCATCCACACCACCCATAGAGCGATTGTACATACTGACAATGGCAGGACAGTTGATAGAAATGGCTTGCTTTTTCGACCTGTCCCAACGATTCGCAGAAGACAGAGGTTGAGCACTGCAGCATGTACTGACCAGCTGAACCGCTCTGTTGTCAAACCATTTGACCATTCGCACATTTATTCCTTCCACAGAAGTACCCTTTTCTTCAAACGTCCCCCTTCCTTTTTTGCGCATGTCCACATCTGTCGAAAATGTACATCCAGAAGCACGATTTGAGCGTATCGTGCCCAAACTGGAGATACCGCGTTTGGCCAGCTCAACAACCAACGGAATTGACGTGAACCAGTTATCAAAGCAAATAAGGTGGTTGAAGTGAGGCTTTACGATGCTAGCAAGGCGAAAAACAATGTTTGCAGATGCTCCTAAATCAGGGAATCCAGTTGCCGGTAAAATTTTTCCTGTGTAAATTTTGAAGTTGTGCACAATTCCTGTCGTATCACATAGCAGGTAAACTTTGTATCCCCACTTGTACGGTTTCTTTGGCATGTACTGCTTTATGGAAGAACGACCCTTGAAAGGAATCATCTGCTCATCGACACATAATGCTTGCTGTTGTGGAATAGACTGAAATTTGGGAAGAAGATGGTCTATGACGGGTTGGAGTTTAAATAGTCTGTTCGGATTAGCTTGGTCTTGTTCCAAAAGCATCGCGTTATCATTGAAATGAAGAAATCTTTTTATAACTTGCCATCGATCTCGGACCATAATATTTGCAATCTGATTTACTCTGGTTGCAGCAGCCCAGTACAGTCTTGATCGGGGCAGATGAAGAATTGTCATATAAATGACTGTTCCTAAATATTGTTCCAGCTCAGGTCTTGTTAGATTTAATGGTTTGGCAGGATTTGTTTGGACAGCATACAGATTGCTTTGCTCCACAATGTATTTGAGAAGCTCCTGATCAAAGAAAAACTGAAAATATTGAAATGGCGTTTTTATTTCTGAAGGGTCTGGCAAAGAACTTTGCCAAGAAGGTGGAAAAATGGCATCAGGAGTACTTCTCCAAATGAGCTTACGCGAACGTGCCTGATTTGAAGATGTAGGAGCACTTGCTTGCAAATCTTCTGTTGGTGACACATGCGCTTGATTATGAACAGAAGTGGATGCAGAAGGTTGGTCGTCAGGGCCATCTGAAACTTCATCAGAGCTATATTCTGGAAGTTTAGCGTTTTTCTTTGGAGGAAGATACTCATCATCACTATCACTGAGGCAGCTATCCTCGCTATCGTAGTCTAGGGGTAGCCTGACCTGGTAAGTTGATTTGCCGTAAAAGCTTTTTGGCTGCATTCTGAAAAAAAAACGTATACATCAGAACCTCTCACACACAAAAACTTTTAAGTTTGGCAATCAAACCAGTGATCAAAGTTTGACTTTCAAGTAGGCCTAGGATGTTTAACCGAATTTGAAAAGGTGGTGTAGACATTGCAGTTGTAATATAACGGATTGTTGCAGTGCTATCTGGTGAAGGGAGAACCACATTTTTTACCCTAATGATGTCTTCGAACGTTTATTATATCACGATACTTTTACAAAACTACACTGTAAATAAGCCAATTGCTGAGCCAAAAGCGCTTCTAAGTAATTGGTAATTTATCAATCAACTGTGAACAAAAAACCCATGAATTTTGGTACGTTGTATAATTAGTTGATACTTTGCTAATGATAACACTTGTAGCATAACCCTCGGCAATTTATTCACCTAAATGCCTATTGTGCCGTTTTCGGCACATGAACATAAACCCCCCCCATTCAAAAAGTACCTGCTAAAAACAACAAACAAAACAAGCATTGCATTTGTACAACTAAAAATAATGTTAAAAAAAATTATTGAAGTCAAATTGTACTTACTTTAATTTTAAATCGAAAGTAAAATTCTTCCTTCCACTGACTAGCAAATTTTCGAATGACCATGCTTGTATTTTTCCACAGTAGCCTAATCATGACCGCTTGAAGCGCTAACGATTCTTTTGCACAAAGCACATGTCTGGACGAAAACGGAACAACCGGCGTCTACGCAAAAACTTGTTTCTTAGTGCGTGACGAAAGGTTACAATTTAGCCTGCCGAAAACGGCACAATCGGCATGAAGGGGTTAAATTGTATTTTATTCCACAATAGCGTTTCTTTTGTATTCCAACAAAGAAAAATTAATTGAAATGAAATTTAGCGCAAAATGTTTGAACTATTAAATTAAAATGCTTGCTCTCATAAAATCGACATGTATCCTACGTCACCGTCTGTATGCAAACTTAACATATATTAGAATCCTCAACTATTACAAAATTCCAAATCCAACGACGCCTTCTGTTCATTTAGAGAATGTTGTATTTTATTCCACAATATTGTTTCTTATATACAGTAGAACTCGGTTAATCCGGATTCGGTTAATCCGGATCTTCGCCTAATCCGGATAAAACTGGAAGTACAAATGATTTGTAATCTTTTTCTTGAGAAACAGCTTCGGATTATCCGGATTATTTAATCCAGATCTTCGCCTATTCCGGACAAAAGTTGCGCTTTCTCTATCGCTTTATCCGGATTTTCCCGACAGTTTTGCCATTTTATGCTAAAACGTAACGTTTTCTCGCTTATTGCGAGAAATTTCTGATCTATTATTCCGTTAATGTGACGCAATAAATTATTACGAATTTCTTCCTTTCATGAACAGTAATCCCTCCTAACGCAAAATTCGTGCGCAAATGCTCAAACTCGTACTGTAACTTGAAAAGATGTCGGTGGAATTTTCGGCAGTATGTCGGTGACGTTTTTCCAATAGAAGACTTTGTTTGACCGTGATTTTTTGTAAGTTTTCCAAAGAAACTCGTCTTCCGTAACTGTTTTCACAAGTTTTGAGTGACTACAGATTATTCCGACACGCATGTCTGAAGATATAATTTTGCCAGTGTGTTCTTGCGTTAGACGCAGAGTCTACAAATACATTCGTTTTACGTGCATATTGCATTTCAAAAGAATTCTATCGCTAATGTGGTAATCGCGCGTCTCGGAATTTGCAGATGACCACACTAATGCGTTCAATTTCGGTGATTTTTACCGATACCCTTCTATCTAGGTAACGTCAGGCTTGATAGAACCGTCATCGGTTAATCCGGATCGTCACCTAATCCGGATGGAATCGCCGGTCAAATCGAATCTGGATTAACCGAGTTCTACTATATATATAAAATAGTTGAAATTGTCGAAGCTTTAGATCAGTGGTTCTCAACCTTCTTGTCTTAGTGGAACCTTTTTGGTGCCGTCAAAGCGGTCGCGGACCCCTAAAAATTTCTATTTGCAATTTTGGTATATTGCGTCTCCTTGTGGAATCATATGTTTCATAAGTTTCGAAGCAACACACTAAGAGGAATTTGCTAAATTTGCAACCCACTTGACAATTGGTGAAATTATGTTATGAGGTATATGTTGGCACACTGATCAACAATCAGTAATTTATATGCTGATTTGATATTTATAAATTTTATCAAAAGTTAATAGAAATTTTGCGACCGTTACAAAAAACTTCTCATTTTTTTCATTTGAGTTAATCATTGATCAACAATCCGCTGTCTCAAAAGAATTAAGTTAAATAGCCAACATAACCTTATTAAAAAGTTTAAGTCATTTATATATATGATATTTTTTAGTTAAGAAACCAAATGTTTATGCAATGTTCTTTGCAATTTCAAACGAAGCACCAGTGCGTTGCGACTTAAAGTTTGAGAATCATTGTAGGTTAATACATAAACAAAGCACAAACAATTTTTAAATTTCGTAATTTATCAATCATGCTGAAAACTCGGAAACTTTCACAGACCCCCTGAAATCGCTTCACGGACCCTTTGGGGTCCGCAGACCACCTGTTGAGAACCACTGCTTTAGATGAGTGGGGTTTTGACCTAATCACTGAGATCTTAAAACTGAAAAGCGAATTAAATTTATTTTTGAACTATTAATGTTTGCTCAGATAAAATTGACATGTATCCTGCGTCGCCGTCTGCATGCAAACTTAGAATATATTAGAATCCTCAACTATTACAAAATTCTAAATCCAACAATGCCTTCTGTTTATTAAGAGAATTTTGTATTTTATTCCATATTATCTTTTCATTTTTAGTTGAAATTATCAAAGCTTTAGATGAGTGGGGTTTAGACCGAGCCACTGAGATCTTAAATCATATTTATGACACCGGAAACATCCCTAGTGATATGGTACGTTCCATATTCATAACTTTACCAAAGAAAACCGGAGCAACAGAATGCTCACTCCACAGAACATTTAGCCTTGTGAATCATCTAACAAAGATATTCCTCCGAATCATGATGATGAGATTGAGACCAAAACTAAAATCGGAAATTTCAACAGCACAGTTTGGATTTTTTCCAGACAAAGGGACCACAAAAGGAATTTTTACATTAAAAATGATAACGGAGAGATGTATGTCCGATTTTTCTGTTTACTTAGAGAATTTTGTAGGTTATTCCACAATATCGTTTCTTTTGCATTCTTGCATTTTATCCAATGTTTTCTGTTTACCTTTGAGTGCCTTCCCAGACAGCAAAATCCGTCATTTTTACATTGATTCAACAATCAACATGTCTGGGTTCATTCAAAATAGGTGTTTTACATCAAACCAACACTTTTCATGATTAACAATAGAGGTTAATGAGATAAAGTCTCAGCGAAAACATGTCAACGAAAAAAAGACAGTTGCCAAATAGCGTTTGACATAAAAGATGAAGTTAATACCTAAGTGGCAGTTTAGAATAAACCTGGGTTTCAGCAGTACATGACCTGGAATTCCTTTGGTTACTTCCTTTGTTAAATAGGCGTCATTAAATTAATTATCGTTAGATTTTCAAAAAATTGCCGACTAGGGAACTAGCCGAAAAAGACTGTAGCTGAATAGGAAACTAGCCAAATTGGACTGTAGCACAATAGTAGGATGTGCCACTTTGTAACATTTTTTTCATAACCAAGGTCTCAACCCATTTTGGGGCTCCATTTAGGACCGAAAACTATCCCAAAAATTTTTTGGGAAAAATATTCGAATTTAGTGATGCCACAGAGCACTTCAGGCAAATTCGGAGCAACTGTCTGACCATACCACACCAATGCTTGATATAAACGACTCGTTTGCATGTCTTTAGTCAGTCAGTCAGTCACAAGAGTCAGTTCAATCATAAACATGATTGATTGAACTGACTAATACTTTTTGACATAATACTGTTTGTATTTTGTGTTATTGTGAAGTACACAAAAGTATGTGGCAACAGTCGCAACTCAAGTTTAGCAGACAAATCACCACCCTCTGTTTCAGCGGAATAGCCCGTTTTGGCGAGTCTGATTCGACGAGTGCCCTATTCGGCGAGTTCCCTATTCAGTGATTTTTTGATTTTTTTTTTAAATTATTGAGTACCGTAGCCTAATTATCATTGCCGTTTTAGGGGTTGAGGTTAGAGGTTAGGATTGGAGTTAGGGGTTTAAGGGTTAGGGGATTAAGGGTTAGGGGGTTATTTGAACGTTTAGCGACATTAAAACAATGTAAAAGCGGCAATGATACTGAGATCAATGGCAATGATACTAACTACGGCTACGGTACCCACTTAATTCAAAAGAAAATCGCTGAATAGGGAACTCGCCAAAAGGGCTCTCGCCGAATCGGACTAGGCAAATTGAACTCGCCGAATAGTAGCAGACCCCTGTTTCAGACTCGAGAGGTTTCTGCCCCTATGTAATCGACACCTATGAGGCTAGGTATGTAGAAATCCATAAGGATTCTGCTGGGTCAAGGAAAAAGTGTCAAGTTAGATGGATTGTACTGTATGTATCTGTATTGGTATTCAATGATATCCACATTCTTTGCATTTTTTTATGTACAGTGCTGACAATTTTTAAAGCAGTAGCAAACAAGTGGTCTAAGTTTTAGATCAAATGTTTCACATTACGAGTTACGACGTACACTGCTTATTTTGTGGTGAACCATTTAGAAATCTTTGTATGGGAGTGATTTTTCACCTAAATAAAACATACGGTAGGGTGATTCATAAATTGAAATTTTTTTAATTCAATGGGGCACCCTCTCGTATCGTGTCAATACCTGAAAATTCGCTCTCCACGATTTTTGATAGCTTTTCCCTTCAACAGTGATTATCCTGCTTGTGCTCGGTTCTTCCACCTCCCTGATCCTGCTAACGCCTTTTGGCAGTGGCACACTTTCGTTTCGTTCAGGCGTTTGGTCACTTTCATGCCGGCTGAATCCTGACTAGACGCAACTAAAAATGACTGGAGGGCTGCAATTTTGAACGCTTTTTCGGTGGCATCCTTAAGCTGCATAAATCTGGAATGTCGGCGAAAACTTTTAGTGGACGACTTTTCGTAATTTTTTGTATGGTGTAACAAGCGACTTCTATGTCAGATCAATAAATTCCCGCCTCTGACTTTTACAGGACGACTTTTCTTAATTTTTTCAATGATGTAACAAGCAAGTGAAGCAACTCCTATGTCAGACCAATAAATCCCGCCTCACAGTTTGTGACACATTGACACGCAATATCACTGCATGAAGTAGATGACAGTACACTCCAATTGAAATCGGAAAATAATTCAAAATGCAAAATCTTAAGTAATTGAAAAAGGTTGCTTTTATTATTGGGAATTGGCAGGGGGTGTAGCTTTCCTCGAATAGAATCATGTAAACGTGTAAATTTGCAGAACGTTAAAACTGCTACTTTTCTAAGAGCACTTTTTAAATAAAACTCAAAAAGTTTTGAAAATTGCATTTTTTTAATGAAATTTGAAAATAGATATTCATTTAGGGGGTGGAGCTATCAATCATCGAGATAATTTTATTTCCAAGTATCATAATTTATAGCGATATTATGAGCAGTTTAAAATTTTTCAAAAAAGATTTTTAAGGGAGGCAATGGAAAGATCGTATTTTATTGATTAATAAATCCCATTGTAAACCTAACAAATGTAACAATGACTTATGACAAGTAACAAATAAAACGATCGCAACAACAATGAAGAAAACTCGTAGCCACGAGTTGCGTAATCTTCACGTAGCTTGCTTGATGTTACGCGAGTATCATGCTTGTGACAAAAACAATCATTTTTTTGCAATACTGTATTGATTCACCTCTTGCTTTACGTTGACTTAAAGCAAAAACCAATGATCAAAAAAAGATTTAAACGTCCGTTCAAATTACATTTATTTGCAGTAAGTAATGTAACCTAAACGAGGTGGCTGCTACCCAGCCACAGCGCTTACGGGGTGGCCGTAAGTCGGCGCCCGTGATTGTAACAAACTAAATGCAATCACGTTCAGTAACACAAGAACGAATTAATTAATGCCAGGGCATGCTTGCGACTAGATCTTGATTTTGCTGCCTCTGTATGACTTTAGACCGGAGATTTGCGTTATTTTTTTTGAAGATAGAAATGCTAACCGGTTCGGAACAGGCAGTCCAGTGCTTTTCGCAACAATAGTTTCTGAATATCGCCAATCGCCAAATTATTTCCCAACATAAATAAAAAGAACTTCAAAGAACTTACGCAGTGTAGAGAAGTACAATTAGATGCAGTAGGTGCACAATATCATATTTCATCACAGACTTCTTTCAAACAGTTATGCTTTACAATTTAGACGCAAAAATGACCAAAATTCTGAAGGTGACACTATTGAACTAGCCATCCTCAAAAATCCTAATATAGAATCCAAGATTGTGTTTCTAGCTTCTCTAGAAGTCATTTAGCCAGGACTCAAGTTAATCATTCAGACTCAAGTTACAAACCCCGAGCATGGGAGGTTCCACTCCAGTCCTTTACTTAAGGAGTCTATGTTGATAACACAAAAAAATTTCAGCTCATTATCTAAAGACGTTTAGAAATTACCGCCTTTCAAAGTCACTAAGGTCCCTCAAAATGCGTTTGCATGTAAATTTTTCTCCATGTTTGCGTTTGGGTCTTCACTCTTCATAAATTTTAATCTAAAGCATTTACAAAGCTGAAATTTGGTATTCTGATTAAGAAGCAGCCCTAGTTTTCATATCTACCATCAAAATTGCTAATTTCAAATTAGTTTTAGATATAGCACCTTTCAAAAATTGAAATTTTTTACATTTGAAAATTTTTTATCAATTTTTGCTGTCAGCTATCTCCCAAACCAATAGTCACAGAACTACCATTTTGGATATCATTAATCTATACTAGTTGGTAATTAACCCCCATGAGACTGACACCAAACAAATGTGAAATTATTGAAGTTTGGAGGGTGCAAAGATGAAGTCCGAGCAAAAAACTCAAAATGAGCCATCTTGTGGTTAATATTTGACCCTGTGGAGTTGTGGACAGTCATTCAGGAAGTTGAAACTTTCAGGAAAAAATCTTGTTTGCCTAAGCTATAAACAGTTCAAGTTTCAAATATGCAACCCAACTCCTTCAATAGTAAATTCATCTGTAAAATCATGAGCTTAACCATCACATGCAAAAGTCTTGGGGATAGGAGGTAGGGTGCCTTATTTGGCAAAAATATAAATTTGTTAAATTTTGCTGAGGACACCCTTTTAAATGGTGAGGTTGTCTGAAAATATAGCTTATGCAAAACATTTTTGAAATTGATTTAGGGGTGGCCCACCCCCTTGAACAGTGATTATGCCTATCTTGAGTAGAAAAGCAGTTATTTAGAAAAAACCTGTTTGGCAGTAACATGATAATGTTCAATGGGATAGATGAGCTTGGCGACTTTTACAAAGTTTTGAAATGTTTGGCGACATCTTCGTAAGATAGAGTCGAAGATCATCCCGTTTATGAACTAGCAAGCGATTTCTTTGCTTTGAAAGCATCGGTGTCACAGCCGAAAAACCCTTTTCAACCATATATGAAGTAGGTAACGACAAAATCCACATGCTAGCTTTTTACCAGAGAAGCTCATATTTGCCAGCAAAATGCCACCAACACAAATCGTATCGATTATTTCTCAATTTCACTCTTGACTCATCATCTGTTTGCATATCAATGAACTGCTCTTGAAGTTCCACTTCTACAGTAGCCTATGTCTGTGGTTTCGGTAGAAAATGGTTGTACCACCCAGTTTGGAACATGGAAAGCGAAGTTTCATCTCTTTATGAAGCATGTCTAAATGTGAGAAGTATTTTTGCCGTTGTTCTTATGTAATAACATTTTAGCTCAAATTGGGAAACTGAGTTAAGATATTTTGACCCAAATTTTGCTATGTTGACGTGTATTGTTTTTGATATGATGGTCAGAAATGAAAAACAACTGAACTATTTTGTTGGCAAAAGAGAAAAAAAAAATAAGAACACAATAAACACAAATAATTCGCATAACAAGGTTGGCAGCGAAAGACCAAAAAGTCACCAAAGTCAGCTACCACCCAAACATTTAAAAAAAAGACCCAAAATTGAGAACATTAACACATATAGTACAGTACCAGCAGCACTTTACATAATACATTTACAGTGGAATAACTTCTTTTTTTTGGCCTTTCTAGACTTGCCTCATCAAGGCGTAACCGTTTGCTCACTAGTGTTGGACGCTATGGTGCAGATATGTTGCGTTGGGGCTTGGCAGAGAGTGCTGCTTGTGAGTGTGGCGAAATGCAGACGGCATCCCACATTATCAAGGATTGCCGGCTATATACAGTAGATCACCCCATGGTATGGAAGGCCTAATTTCCATCGATGACGACATCAGGCAGTGGCTAACCAACGGATGCCCTGACATATAGCGACAATACGAGAGAAGAAAAAGAAGAAGTGGAATAACATAGGGCTGTAGATCGCCTTCCTGTTTTAATTTCTGGAGACGGAGTTGATCAGCTCCTTGCTGTTCCAAAGCTGTCATCAGGGACTGGAGAAGCATCAGCTTCGGTAGTTTACGAAATTACAAAATGCTTTCGCATGTAAATTTTCCCCCATGTTTGGGTCTTCTTAATTTTTAATCTAAAGCATTTACAAAGCTGAAATTTGGTATTCTGACATTATTTTTTTGTCAAATAAGGCACCCTACCACCTACCCTACCCCCGAGAGCTGAGACTTTGCATGTGATGTTCAAGCTCATGATTTTACAGCTTTATTCGGCTATTTGCTATTGAAGGAGTTGGGTTACATATTTGAAACTTAAACTGTTTATAGCTTAGGAAAACAAGATTTTTTCCTGAAAGTTTCAACTTCCTGAATGACTGTCCACAGGGTCAAATATTAACCACAAGATGGCTCATTTTGATTTTTTTGCTTGGGCTTCATCTTTACACCCTCCAAACTTCAATAATTTCACATTTGTTTGGTGTCAGTCTCATGGGGGTTAATTACCGACTAGTATAGATTAATGATATCCAAAATGGTAGTTCTGTGATTATTGGTTTGGGAAATAGCTGACATCAAAAATTGAAAAAATTTGTTAAATGCAAAAAATTTCAATTTTTGAAAGGTTCTATATCTAAAACTAATTTGAAATTAGCAATTTTGATGGTAGATATGAAAACTAGGGCTGCTTCTTACTCAGAATACCAAATTTCAGCTTTGTAAATACTTTCGATTAAAATTTATGAAGACCCAAACGTGGAGAAAAATTTACATGCGAACGCATTTTGAGGGACCTTGGTGACTTTGAAGAGCTGAAATTTTTTTGTGTTCACTATACATCAATATGAAACTTCAGTGTGAATTTCAAGAAAATCTAAGAGGGTCCAGCTTGCACACCCTGTTGAGTTGACATGGAATGACCCATTTGTGTATTATGTGCAGCTTTCAAAGTCGGTAACAACCTTAAAATGCTTTTAATTGCCCTAAAAATTTAACAGGATTATTTTTTCAGCTATTGGCACGATACGAAAGGGTGCCGCATTGAATTAAAAAAAATTCAATTTATGAATCACCCTAACATGCGGTTATAGACAGTAGTCAGCCCTCGAAATTAGCTTCCATCCACGATGGCAAAAACATTGCCATCGCCAAATCAACAAACCTTGGATTGCAGCGGCAATTTCCATATGCTTTAATCAAACGAAATTTTATTCGCTTTTTCATCGTGTCACAGGGCGGTAGCCCAGAGCATTACGCAAGCTGTTTTATGCGCTGACAATGCTTTTGTGAACTGTAAAAAGTTTGCAACCTTGTAAATACTGGCTTAATTGTTACGTAAAAGTTATTCTTTCATCGAATGCTTATTGTTTATCGATGTCGCTGTGAATATAAATCATGGTGAAGGAAGATACAGTTAAAAAGTGGAATTTACCTGCTATAGGTTATCAAACAGAGAGAACAGAAGGAAAAGTTAGTATGGTATTTTGCAAAATTTGTGAAGAATTTTATGACGGAAACAAATCGGAATTAGAAAAGCTACGGGGCCAAGTTAAAAAAGTAGTACGAAATTGGATAAACAGTTTTTTGGCATTAAAGAAAAAAAAATGGTTTATTGCCATATACTTTACATATTTTCTGCTTTAACATTGCAAAACCTTTCAATTGTGCTGTTTGTTTCATCCAAGTGTTTGGCTATCATTCAGTATCATTGTAAAACTGTTATTGATACATAAATTTAATTTCTATTTAGTTAATTTCTGTAGTGATAGATTTGCAACTAGTTGTTTGTGCAAATGCACACTATGCACAGGGTCATCAATAATTAATGTTACAATTTCTAACAACTGTATTTAACGAATGGTAGACAATGTTTGAGTAACAAACATATAATATTATTGCCAAATAAATATTTAGGAAAAACAAGTTTTACTCAATGTGTCCGCCATTTGCGTCGATAACGCATTGGAGGCGCTTCAAAAAGGATCTGCATGAGTCATGAATAACTCTTTGAGGTATTTTGGTCCATTCTTTTTTCAGTTTAGCCTTCACCGCTTCCAAACTTTCGTGATATTTAGTTAAATCCTTGCTCTCCAGGTAAGACCAGATGCCAAAGTCTAGAGGTTCAGGTCTGGGGATGAAGGAGGCCGTTCTTCCTTTGAAATGAAAAATGGCACATTGGCTGAAAGCCAGCTTTGCGTTCTCTTACCTCCATGTGATGAGGCAGAATCTTATTAGAATGACCAATTAAGTTTTTTGAAGTGTTTTTTTGCACAAGGTAACAATGAACCATCAAAAATATCATTTCAGTTTTCTTGGTTCAATTTCACTCCTTGGTCCACAAAAATCACGAGAGAGACGTTTCTCAATGGTATTGGTATTAAGCAACTGTTTCTTCATTTGTTTGAATGGACTCATCTTCAAATCCTTCTTGAGAACTGTGAACATGGTTCCATAGGCCACGTTCACCTCCTTTGCCAGTTTTTGAATGGATCTCTTGGGATTTCTTTGTACCTTTTCTCTGGTTACTTTTATCAATTTTGAAGTTCTGGCTTTTTGAGGGCGACTTTGGTCAGGTTGATGTTTGACATTTCAAATTTTCATTCATGGCCTACACCATTTAGGCCTAAACAATATAAAATCGAGAAATATTCAATTTATTAACATTGTAACGCTAAATATTGATGTTAAATACAGTTGTTTGAAGTTGCATCGTTAATTATTGCTCACCCTGTATTTGACTTACCAGCAAGTCCCAACACCACTTATGTATTTGGTGTTCATTTTTGTGTAAATTATGATGAATATGATGTCCTTGAATCTACGGAGGGAATTAATATGTAGCGTAATTGGGAACAATTTTTTTAAAAGCTGAACAATGTTACAGTCGCTTTTGGAGTCATCTCGATGTGCATGTTTGATTACATTTATTGAAATTCTTGTGAAACTCGAACGTTTGTGAAATGTATCTATTATTTTCTTTACTTATGATTGTCTGTACCGTAAATGTCCAATAAGTGGCCACCCTAAATTATATTTAACAGGCATGCTTGTGGTTCGTAGCTGCTGCTGCATATGCTGCACAGGTTATGTACCTCTGGTATATTCAGATGTAGTTTTATGTACAATGTAATTTTGACCCCCGCCAACAAGGCGATTGAAATATTTACTGTGTACTGCTTTGTAGATTTAATACACTGGTACAATTATTCAAAGTGTTCTAAAGCATTGTACTTTCAATATTTTACAATGGATAATCTGAATTTGGAAAACACTTTCATTTCAAAGAAAATTGATTCCGGCCACAAGGATTTGATCCATGATGTCTCTTTTGATTACTATGGAAAACGGTTTGCTACATGTTCCAGTGATCAGAGTGTAAAGGTATCAGTTTGTTAAGTCATGATATTTAATTCTTTGATAACATAATTTTCTGCTGATGTAGTTGATGCGTATGTAATTATGTATTTGTATAATTATGTTCTGCATCACCATGTAAACTAATTTCACTAGTGTGGATATCTTCCCCAGTTGCTTTTACAGAGCTGGCCGACAGCCTGGGGGGGTAGGGTGTTCCATTTTGACAAAAATTTTTGAACTTGCACATGTAATAGTGATTATGAGATGGGATTTTTGGTCAAACAAAGTATCCTTTTTAAATTTTTGACCAACTCCAACTTTTTGAGGTCCCACAACTCCCTTGAAATTTAGAGAAATACCCCCTCAGTAGACATAAAGTTCAAATGTTTTCATTAATTCTGCATGGTTTTTCATGCTGAACAAGATTATATGGTGTTTAAGGTCTTAGAGTAATTTAAAATATTTTTTTTTTTAATTTTCAAAAAAATTACAATGCCGTATTTTGCGGCGTATAAGACGACCTGTTGTCTATAAGATGACCCCTGTTTTACAGCTATAAAAAAGCTTGTTGCAGACGATGACATGCAAAATACCTTGTGTGTAATTTCTGACAGTACTGCAGTTAACACAGGCTCAAAAAAAGGAATAGTGACGAGAATCGAGAAATATTGCAATCTGAAATACGGCCTTGTTTGTTAATATATGGCGCTGTTGAAACAAAATAAATCGACTTGACTTGCTATCGGCTTATTTGTCTCCCAGTTAGCAATTCCGTTCAGCAAAAATGAAGTAAGAAAGAATTTTTATAGGTTAAATTAAAATGGCCTTTGTATTTGTAATAAATAAGTCTGCACCAAGTGAAAAATGCACTAAACTATGAAAAGCAATTCAATGTTCTGTTAAATCTACATAAAATCGCTCATTTTGTAATTTTTGTTGGTCCAAGAAATGTATGTGATCAGTCGAGCGTGAATTTACTCAGTAGCCTATGTAGAGTTGGTTGATCACAATGTAACTGTAAAATCATGTGTATGCCATTTCTTTGAATGCAGTATTTGAACTACGCCACATTGTTTCATTCTCCAAGTATAAAAACTACGGATTGTAATCATAGAAACTCTGGTAAATGAGAAAATACATACAGTTAAATCGCCCGATCAGCTGATTGCTAGTCCTTAGTGACGTAGACTGTACAATCGCACGCTTCGCTGCTCATTTCCATTCCCGTTTTGAAAGTTCTGACGAAAGCACGCGCGGAATGCTGATCAGGCGCAATGGGGCAAGATTTTATTGAAAATCGTTTTATTGTAGCATGTTAAACACAAAGAACGTGTATAATCGCTAAGTCGGGTTTTTCCTTTAGTATCCCTTTAAAGGGGTAGGACTGTACAGTTTACGTCACTATAGTCTAGCATTCAGTTGATCGCGCAATAGTTGTTGTTGCGGGCGATTTAACTGTAGGCTATGTAATGTATGTATGTACAGTGTACACATCAAAACAGCAGATTTCAACATTAAAACATCAGACAGACATCAGACTCAAAACATCAGAACTGATGCTGAAACATTAGAAGTGGTAACGTGGCTTTTGTTATTGCTGTCGATAGTGACGTATTCTCGAGCAGTGTTTGCACTTTTTGGTCATTTTGAAAAAAAATAGAAATAAATGAAACATTGAACTTTGGGCCTTGCCAGTGCCATTGAAAACAATTTTTTTTCGGTAATTCTTTTTGAAATGTATTCTTGAATGTTCAGTTTACGCATTTTAATGCTTAATTCCCGTTTGAAAATTTCATGTCTTTAAGACAATCTCCTAATGGCAGTGACATAAATCAATCACTCTCTTCCAACCTGCCTTGAGCCAGCATGGAAGCACTACAGTTTGTAAATTCCCATGGCATCAATATGTCAATGGCTCATGTTGATGCGCAATCTGCTTCAAACATAGATGGCGATTGAATATAAACCGTATATTGGTGTTTTCCGGTGCATTTTCAGATTCAGTTTATTGAATGGACTAAACATATCAACCAAACAAGCAAGGAATCTAATCCATTTGTCAAACAAATTCCAATTTCATTTAAAGGTCAAAAAATAACTTAAGCTCGTCTCTGAGCTCAAGTACTCACTTGGTTACGTTTCCTCTTGAAAACCATCGAGTATTTGCATGAAAAAGAAGTTGGCCTACGTGATGGTTTGCATCCATGTCAGTGCACAGTTGCTTAAATAATCGGGAGTTAAGGGCTCCTCAACGCTTTAAAGCTCTGGTCTAGGCCAACTTACTAGACTTAAAAAGGTTTACAATGCTAAAACCAAATTCCCCCCCGAAAATTGCAAAATTCTCCCCTAGTGGGGAATTTCCCCCAGTTGAGAACCACTGCTCTATTGTAATGTAATCCCAACAAAAATTTCAGTCTCGAACATTAATGAACTTTTAAAATTAGTGGATATACATTGCAACGTTCACCATGTGTAGTCTACGGGCATCAAGTCTGGTGTGCTAAAACCAACCAAAGACAAAGCCCCAAATGCTGTACCGGTATGGACTCATTGCGTTCTTCACAGAGAGGCCCTTGCTGCAAAAAAGTTGTCTCAAGAGCTGCACGAAGTGTTGAATAATGTTGTGAAGTGTGTAAACTTCATCAAAGCAAGGCTACCAAATCGGCGTTTGTTTTTGTTATTGTGCACTGACATGGATTCTGATTAAAGCATTGCTGCTGCACACGGAAGTGTAATGAGTTCGTGTACTGAAGCGAGTTTGTGATTTGCGAGAAGAGATTGCTATCTTCCTGAGGCAACAGAACTGTGTGCTATTAGCCGAGAAGTTGTTGCAATAGGATTTCAACACAAAAGTTGCTTACCTTGCCAATATAATTGACTCTCTAAATTCTCTATATTTATCTATGCAAGGCAAGGGCTTTACGATGATTGATCACGCCGCAAAAGCTTCTGCTTACCACAAAAAACTCATAATCTAAGTACTCTGAAAAAGTTATGTCACCAGAGATGAGTATTGAGTAGGCTACAATATGTTTCCTCAACTAACGTAACATATTCGTGGCAAGGAAGTTGATATTAAGCAAACCATAATTGGACACCTGGAACAGCTTGCCAAAGTAGCCAAAATGATTGCCAAAGTAACACCTAGTAGCCAAAACGATTGGATAATTGATCCATTTTCTGGAAAAGATCTGCGTCAACTTCCCATCCGTGTTACAGTTTCTGGACATAACGACAAAAGCAGCAAATCGTATTTCTTTTGCGTCTTTCAAAGACAAATACCGTACCGCAAAGATTTGCAAACATCCCCTTTTGGGCTTCCATGTACAAAGTGTATCCCACAGTTTCAAAATTAGTGATTCAAAAACTGATTCTATTGGCTACAATTTGGCTTTGTAAGACTGAATTTAGTGCCATGTGTGCATTGAAAACTAAGCAGCAAAACCGGCTGGAAGTTGAAGCCGACATGCGGTTATGCCTAAGCAAAAGAATGCCTCGATTTCAAAAACTCACTGACAGCAAGCGAGCAACAGCTAGCCTATCTCATTAGCAATGTTGCCACTCTCTTGCCATGGAAAAGTACTAGATTTGACTGAAAAAAACATCAGATTCACAAAAAAAAACACTAGTATTATAAATTCACGATCATTTATATACATAATGTACAAACATGACAGCCAATGGCATTAGTGAGTGTTGAAAGTCCTTAAAATTTCAAAATATAACTGAATTTCCTTGAAAGTAAGAGCCCTAAAGTCATAGCCGTAGGAGAGTAAAACATTTTGGAGGGCGAACAAAATTTGCCCACATTTTTCAAATTCTCCCCAAATTTGGCCTTTGCAAGTATATTGCCCAAAACGCAATATTACTCACAATCTTTGAGGTAGTGTAGTCTAAGAACTCTACACTCATACGGTACTGTAGGCTATATTGTAATAAACAAGTGTAAACTGGTGCCTCGTCCTCTACCATTATAATCCACAGCCGAAACGTAAGCGACTTATGTCAGTCTTACACAATGTAAGCCGACGAAATGTAAGCCTACCATAAGGTAGGTTACGCTACCTACTTTAGTCTACTTTGGTCTACTTTGGACACTTTTCACAGTTATTTGTGTGTATTTTTTAAAGTATTTATGCTAAATATCTCAAATTTGGTCATCATCAGGTGTACCCAGACAAAAAACTCGCTGTCCACTTTGAAAAGCACTACAAACACATTGATGCAGCCAAACAAAAAATAGGTGGGCTACTTTGAACACTGTCCAAACTTATACATACCAACATAACGCTCAATCGCTAAAAAAACACTAGATAGCAAAAAAACACTAGAACACTAGATGCAACCCAAAAACACTGGAGTACTGTTTCCCGCCAATGCCCCATTACTGCCAATAACATCGCATCAGAACTAGTGAAAAACGGGACGTACAAAATAGGCGACCGCAAGTTCTCCAAACTTGTAAAGAGGGAAACGTCTGATCTCTGGAAAATCCCAACACCAGACGAGGAAAGCATTTCTGGTGAATTTACGTCCGATGAGTTCACCGCTGCCCTACAATCAACTAAGACCCGTAACGCCGCTGGTCCCGATAACATCTGCCCCGAACTTGTACTCCATGCTGGCACTGCCATGAAGTCTTGGCCGTGCAAATTCCTGTCTTCCTGCTTATGCCAACTCAAAATCCTCAAAATTTGGAGACGAGCCAAAGTAGTCGCGATCCCTAAGCCTCATAAGCCACAAGAGGATCCGAAGAGCTATCGACCTATATCTCTTCTCTGTATCCCTTTTAAAATCTTCGAACGTCTTATCTACACTAGAGCCGAACCAATTATAGACCCCCTCTTGCCCCGGGAACAAGCTGGTTGTTGACATGAAAGATCTACTGTAGACCAAGTCACTCTCATGACTCAAGACATCGAAGACTGCTTTGAGGCAAAGAAGAAGGCTGGTGCTGTGTTCCTTGACCTCACAGCTGCATACGACACCGTATGGCACCAAGGCCTCACCTGCAAACTCCTACACGTGCTCCCGGACAGGCACATGGTCCGCATGATCATGGAGCTCGTTTACAACAGAAGCTTTACCCTCACCACCGGAAGTGGTAAACCAAGCAGGTTATGACGCCTTAAGAATGGCGTCCCTCAGGGATCTGTCCTGGCCCCCCTTCTGTTTAACATCTACATCCATGACTTGCCAATCAAAGGTGTATCCGCAAAGTACGCCTACGCCGATGATTTGGCCATTTTACACTTGTCGAATCAATGGAATACATTAGAAGAGACTCTAAACCAGGACATGTCGACACTTTCGGCATACCTCCAGAGATGGAGACTGAAGCGCAGCGAAACCAAAACAGTGACAACAGCCTTCCACTTAAACAACCGGGAAGTGAAGCGTGAGCTCAAGATCAACGCTGATGGAAAAACCCTGCCCTTCTGCCCAAACCCTAAATATCTAGGGCTAGTCCTGGACAGGTCGCTCACTTACCGTCAACATTTGGAGTCACTACGCAAAAAGATCTCAACACGCACAGCTTTGCTAAGGCGTCTGGCCGGCTCAGGCTGGGGAGCCGGAGTCGATACATTGCGTATTGCCACCATCACGCTAGTTCACGCTCCAGCAGAATACTGTGCACCTGTCTGGAGCCGCAGTGCCCACTGCCATCAAATCGACACTGCCATTAACGACGTATCGTGGCAGCATGCCTGCGACCTACACCATCAGAAAATCTTCCTGTCCTTGCAGGCATCCAACCAGCTGAGCTTCGTCGCGAAGAAGCTATCCTGTCTCTTTCTCGTCGCGCTACGAACCCCAACCACTTGCTCTACTCAAGTCTCTATGAGTCTGTGAACGAGAAACCTAAGCGACTGAAATCGAGACACCCATTTGTACGACTGTACGTGCCGCACAACTCCTAATGAAAACCGCTGAAGACCAATCCATCAGTGCGGCTACCTGGGCGGACCACCAATGGAGCTCGGAGTGGAAGAAGAACTCCTCAAGACTCCAAAGTTTTATCTCCGACACCAGCAACCACCCAATTGGAATGCATTTGCCAAGGAAGGCCTGGGTGCGGCTCAACCGCCTGCGTACTGGCGTCGGACTATTCCGCTCCAACATGCACAAATGGGGGATGGCTCCATCCACGATTTGTGAGTGTGGCATGGAGGAACAAACCGTAGACCACACCATTTGTAATTGCGCCATCTACCATGCGCCAAATGGTGTGCGTGGTCTGCGTGAACTGGATGACAAATCAATTGAATGGCTGCTGGACACCTGCCCAAACATCTAGACCGCGTCGCCGCCACTGCCCAAGGGTGGTAAAAGGCAGAGCCCCTCGACCCTTGGAGTGGCGAAGAAGGTTCATACGAAGAAGAAGAAGAACACTAGATCTAGTGGAAAAACACTAGGAGTGGCACCACTGCTCATTAGTGATTTGATAAACATATTATTTTCTGAAAAAATTACTGATTTTGTTTGTTTGCTGTTTGTTTGCAATGCAATCTTGTAATTGTATGGCTTTTAAAACATTACGACAATTTGCTTGGGTCACAAGATTTTACCCAACTGAATTTTTTTACATGGGTTGCCTTAAAAACGTGTTGGGAACCACTGGTTTAATCTTTGAAGTCATTTTCATGACGAGGTCAAAAAGTTTTGCCGAAAACATTCGAATTTATGTAGTTATCTTTTTATTTTATGTATTGTTTTTGAATTATGCAATTCAATCCTATGAAGTTGCTATCAATTATATGATATATCTGTTTATGGTATTCACTATTCAAGAATTATTTCTCTAGGCACCTATTACACTAGCCGACAAAAAAATTTTTTTTTTTGGTGCGAAGATATTTCAACTGTTTTTAGCTAATATGAGGTCGCTGATTTCGAAAATAAAGTCAGTTTTTGTCTATCAAGTCTAGCTTTCTTGTTACGGTGATTCCACTGCATGCGTTCACTTATGCCTTTTCCGCTCAACCATGCACCAATGGGGAATGGCTTCTTCCTCCTCTTGTGAATGTGGTGCCGAGGAACAGACCGCAGACCACATCATCAATGACTGTACCATCTTCAAGCCACCTAACGGAGTGGAAGGTCTGCGCGTCATGGATGATGAAACTAAAGACTGGCTGCTCTCTAGCAGCCTTCCAGTGTAGTCCGGGAACATCGTGAATCTGGGGTGGTAAAAGGATAGACCCTCGGCCCCAGAAGCTCAGACGACGACGACGACTTATGCATTATTTCTCATGTAAAATCTATCCACCAGTCAAATATATTGTCAAAAGACATAATCAATTTCAGCAAGCCAACAAAAAACTTGAAAACGTAGGATCAATAGGTATGGTAGCTTCTTATTCTTCACCTTGCTTAAGTGTCTGCCATAAACTTGCGTTAAGAGATCTACGAGAGTGAACTGCAAAAGCATCTTCACTGTCAGAAAGTAAATCCAATTGTTGCAAACCTTCAAAATCAGCAACAGGAAGTTTTTCTCTGTGTAGTACTGGCCTGATTGCTGAAGCTAGGTTTGGATATTGCAAGGAAGTCCTATTTTTCCTATTTATGTCTTTTATGTTTACTGCACAAAAATAGTAGTTGCTTTTATGATCTTTTGGTTCACGCCACACCATTGTATTGGAATAGCAAGCCTTAATTCTTTTCTTTTTTTGTTTGTCCATTGATGTAAATGTTCTTTGCAAGTTTTACAAATAATGTGGAGAGCCCAAGACTTATCTTGATCCCCCAACTTCACTTTAAAGTAAGCAAGAAAAGCACGCTTTACAAAATCATCGATTGGTTTTCTGTTAGGCTCTAGTACAGGGGTGGGGAACCTTTTTAGTATTGCGGGCCACATAAAATGTGAAATAACACAGGCGGCCACTAAAAATTTCGAAATTTTGTTTACAGATAAAAAATGCAGCGAAGACAGTTAGTAGACAATGATTTATTTCACTTTCACAGCTAGTGGGATGGCTGAAAGTTTTGATTTTGGTGAGACATACATGACTCACCAAAATTAAAATTAGCAGATATCACATGTGATAACTGCTGACATGGAAGATGTTGCAACTCTTAATTGTAACTCAACTCTTAATTGCAATTCTTAATCTTCTATGATAGATTAACTAGTCATAGAAGGCCATTCGTAATATACCAAGCATGCACACCCTACTCTTTTTTGAGCTGTTGTTTCAATATATTTTGGGTAAAGAAATTTTGATGCGGGCCACATGGAACAGTCACGCGGGCCGCAGGTTCCCCACCCCTGCCCTAGTGCGTAATCACCACAGATGTTGCAGAAAATATTTGTGTTACTGAGACGTTTTCTTGATGTTGTAACCATAAGCGCGCTAGATTCCTCGGTACACGACAACTGGGCGAGACAAAGTGGGCGATACCCACTTGGGCGAGACCAGGTGGGCGACGAGACAAGTGGGCGACGGACCAAGTGGGCGACGAGCCAAGTGGGCGACGGATGCGAAAGTTTAGCCGTTCGGAAAAAAATACGAAGTTTTAATTTTTACTTTAAAATACAATGGTTGATTTGTGGAAGGGAGGCAATGAGAGTTCTCGCGCTGAGTTTCACGAAGCATTGGAAGCAACATTTTCAGTATTTTTTGTAGTCTAGTAATAGCGCTTGCTGTTTGATGTTAGTTTGCATTGTGACATCATCTTGACACATTATTTTGCAATTTGCGGCGTCAGGGTTTATCGTGAAGCTTAAGAGAAACCCCTCAGAAAAGAGACAAACGAATGGCCAAAGAGTGGTTTAAGTCAGTTATGAACGTTCCCTAACCGTTATCAAAGCTTGTCAGTATAAAATATGACTAGGGCCATTTTGTTTATGACCTAAAAATTGAAAAATATGACTTTATTTTTAGAGCATCAAAGTTATGCTAATCTCCGTAGTTAATGATTCGTATGCAAGTTTTTACATGTATTTTAAACAATAACACACTCGAACAATTAACAAAAACTTCTGTTTTGCTTGAAAATCACCACAAATATTCCAATGTCTAACGCATGTACCTACCAAACCAGCTACTTAGTAGTTAAGATCTCAGCACTGGCCTAGTGACCTACCGCAAGTGTTTATAATATTCAGAGACGGGATTGTGTGTTGCAAAATAATGTGTCAAGATGATGTCACGTCACAATGCAAATTAACATCAAATAGAGAGCGCTATTACTAGACTACAAAAAATAATGAAAATGTTGCTTCCAATGCTTCGTGAATGCCTCCCTTCCACAAACCAACCATTGTATTTTACAGTCGCGCTCAAAAGTTTAAGACCACCTGTCAAAATTTTGGATTCTTACAATTAATCTATGGAAATTATTTTAAATGTTATGTCATATTGGGTTTTATGCCATTACTGCAGTGTTATGTAACAGAGCCTTCTGTTTAAGCCATTATGAATGAGCTATTTCTTTCAGTAATAAAAAATTTAAACTCTTTTTTAAGATATGTTGCTGAGAAAAAGGGGCAAAAAAAGGAGCTTTTCAGCTGTGGAGAGGTCAAAAATTGTTATATTAAAGGAAGAACGGTACTCAGAAAGAAAAATATCCGAAAGACTAAAGTTCAGCAAGACAGCAGTCCATCAGGCAATAGTTAAATTTAAAAAATTTGGAAGTTTAGTGGACTTGAAAAAGGGTGGTAGACCCAGGGTTACCAGTCCAAGAGATGACCTATAATCCCTTCCCTTTGCATTAAGATTAAGTTGATAAGCAGGGCGATGGAATCTTTGTATTATTGTACATGAAAGGTTTCAGAATTCACCTAACAGCTACCTCACGAATGTCAGGTCCATTGTCATGAAACATGGTATAACTTATAGCAAGTTTTCGTGGTGAGCTGCATAACAATTTTGCTTGATTGATTTGTCGATGACAGAGTGCACTTCTACTGGCTCAAGTCCACGACTGAGTCATATCATATAAGGATTATATAAGTATGTATCATATAAGTATCATATATGTATCATATAATGTATAATGTATAATATAAGAAAAGTTCTGCTGGAGCATCGCTGATATATGTGGCCATCTTAGTGGCAAACCATACAGGCCTATATACAGTTGCAATGAATTGTGTCAATCTTGTTCATCGTATGAGCTGTTCTTCCAGACTATATGTTTCAGCATGATGTTATCAGCCACTCGACAGTCTCTTCATCCAGGGCCTTCAGTCCAAGCGTTCCATGTGGTGGTTGATGGATTGGGCAGTCATGGACGACATGGTCTACTGTCTGGTCTGTGGCGCCACACTCGCATCCCGGTGAGGAAGCCAGGCCCCGTCTGCACATGTCTGAACGAAAGCGACCGACGCCGGTTCGTAGGCGGTTAAGCCGGACCCACGCAAGTCTTGCGAGGGACATTCCCGGAGGGTTAGGATCGACGTCGGGTAGGAAATCACGGAGTCGGGAGGTGTTGTTTTGCCACTCCACTCCCATGTGTAGTCCGTCCAGTGTGCCGCACTTATTCCAAGATCTTCAACGTTGTTCAGAATCGTGTCAATGACTTTTTATGATGGATGGGTTTGACTAACATGATAGCGGCACATTCGATTTGCTCCTGTGAATGATTATATTTCCCAGGATCTCTGTGTAAGAGTGTTTCAGAGCATTCCCCAGAACTGATTGCATAGCAGATTTCCAAAAGGTAGATCTGGTCTGTGCTTAGATCCTTTGAATTGTCCAATTTTGGCAAATGGGAAGTTACAATTTTATCAAACAATGCGATCTCCAGGGCTATAAGGTTTGACCACAGAATATCGTCAATTTCACCAATTATGAATGTTTCTGATCCAGATGTCTTTCCAAATAATCCAAATAGATGCCGCAATGGTAACTTATTGATGGGCAGCATAGGTCAACAGCTCAACATATATTCCACTGAACTTCATACTGGATAATGGACATGATCTTCTATTCTAGCAATTACTCCATTACGATTCCCAGTGTTCACTGCTGTCCCGCCACAACCTGTCATTCGACTTCCATCCATGTTCATATTCTCGTCGATCATACATTTTAAAATGTCAACTGAACGACCACTTGGTGTTGTGACATGAGAGATGTAGATGTCACCAGGTTATGTCAGTAAAGCGTAGCGTAATGGTATTCTTTTATTTTTCTACTGTGGTGGTAGTCATCAAAGACATACAGTATGATTCATGCTTTTTCCCATTGAAATAGAGCGATATAAAATTATTGACGACATGTTGGGTTGGTTTCAATCCAGTACCCATCTTGACTCGGCTATGTCTCACTTTCCCTGGGTCAAAAATGATGTCTGTGGAGAAATATTCTTCTAACACAGCGTTTCTTACCCTTTTCTGACTTTAGCACCCCTGTAAACAGGTCTGAACAGTCTAGCACCCCCTAATTATCGTTGACATACGACTACTTACAGTGCCGACCAAAAGTTTAGTAGAGGCGGAAATTTTGCCATGTCTTCAGATCACTGGCGATGTATTTTGTAATGAAGTCTCTTGTTTAACAAACTGTGCAGTTGGTTGATTCAAGATTTGGTATTTGACTTTCATTCACCAACAGAAATTTAATTATATTCATATGTAAGTGAATCAACTTTCTTAAAACAACAGCACAGTTTGTTAGGCTATAAAAAAACACAAAATTTACCATCAGCGATTAAAAAGCATGTCAAAATTTCGGCGCCGCCATTAAACTTTGGCCTGCACTATTGAAAGGAAAGTGATGTACAAATTGATCATTTTTTTTTCTTCAAAACTACTGTCGTCATTGGTGATAAAAGAAATAGGAAATCCTGAGATTAGTGAAAGAACATGGACAAACTTAAGTTACCCAGCTAGATTACTAGTTACACATTTGATTTCTGTTGCTGCTTATGTGTGACCAATTTCTCTATTCAAGGCTTTGGGTTGGTCAAAACCACTCTCACATTGTGGAGCAACCCATGTTGAAGGCGGTTCCGGCCAATTGTTTTGATTTGGAGCATGGTGGAGAACGCCTTTTCACACAGGTAGGTAGTCGGAAATGGAACAATCAATTCCAATGCTGCTCGTGCCAAAGCAGGAAATGCTGTCAACTGATCACACCAGAAATCAGCAAGAGAAAAGATGAAATTTTGTCTGACAACTCTGATTCACCTGCATGTCAATCAGCTCCTCCTTTAGTCTATTATCATCACTCATGTCTGCCAAGAAGGGCTGCTGTATTAAGCTGCGCCCTTTTGGGGCAAATTTTTAATTTCAATTGGGGGGATATCTAAATATCTGTGTATGCCTGAAAAATGAAGGCATGCAAAAAAAAAAATTTTTTTGTTACTGTTTAGACCCTGCTGTCGGCCCTGGAACATTTGCAGGTTACCGGAATTTTGAAATCTTCATAAAATCTTCATCTTTTGTGCTAGGTAGGGCATGTTGGTATTCATTTCTATTGTTTTTGGATAGTTAATCCATTTATTAAGTTTACAGACAAATTTAGACATGTTTTACAATTTTAATTTTTGCAACGATGACAAATTTCCTTGCATTTTATGTAAAATTTTGTGGTTTCTGAGGGTTATGATAGTAGCAAATTAAATTTACTGGTTCTGGTACATTCTGAAGCAATATAAATAGACTCATTAGTTAAACATTTTAGCAAAAACAATGGCTAAGGAAGTCCAGATGAAAAAATAGTGTTATAATTCTTATTTATGTAACAAATTACATCACAGGCATGTAAGTATGTATGCTGTTTCTCAACCCATTAACTTGATTCCGATTTTACCTTCCAGGATACTACGAAATATACCTACCTGACTCATTCTTTTGAATGTATTGTAATAGCTGAGTGTAAGAATGGCATAGCAATCTTCAATAAAGGATGATCCTTTAGAAATAGAAAAGTATGAGTCACTGAAAACATCCGAACTTCCGCTTCATTTGAATGTGCTCAGACATTTTCTCTATCTCCGTACATTTCAATTTATGAATTCCACAACATCTAGTCAACTGCACAATGAACTCTACGAAGACATCATCAATATGTATTCATCTGCATCTATAGCAGCCACAAATTGCAAGAAGACCATCATAGACCAAGTAAAAGAGCTTGAAACCAAAAGAAAGACTGAACAAAAACAAGAATAACCAGCAGATTCTTGAGTTCAATAAGTTAGAGTTAACCAACGCGAGTGACACAGTGGGCCAATTTTTTTCTTGATTAAACTTTCTGGAAGATTTCCACTATTGGTCGCCTTACCCAGCTTATGCAGGTGCTTTGCATCATTTGAGAGATTCTGCTCAACTTGAACCGAAATTTCAGGATGTTTTGGTATATATATATATTATTTAGTGGTTCAAATAGTAGTGGCTCCGTTTCTCATACATTTTTGGCAAGCATTTTTCCGATTGGGCCATTAAAACTGTTTGGCCCTGAAGTTGATCCATCAATGTGTTCAAAAAGTTTGCAAAGTGATAACTCGCAGTGGTGAAGTAAGCGAACTACCCTATACTTCTTTCGATATGGGCCATTAAACCATCCTTCCAGCTAGTATTAGAGTGTGTACCATCTCCTCAAATAACACATATGTTAGATATGTTAATTTTCATTGAGATGAGATGATCCACGACACCTTCAGCAACACATTTTCCTGTAGAATACAAATTTTAAAGTTAAGACTTCCTAAAAAAAATTATTGAACCTAAGAATCTACTGGTTATTCTTGTTTTTGTTCAGTCTTTCTTTTGGTTTCAAGCTCTTTTACTTGGTCTATGATGGTCTTCTTGCACTTTGTGGCTGCTACAGATGCAGATGAATATAATTATGTTGATGATGTCTTCGTAGAGTTAATTGTGCAGTTGACTAGATGTTGTGGAGTTCATAAATTGAACTGTACGGAGATAGAGAAAATGTATGAGTACATTCAAATGAAGCGGAAGTTCGGATGTTTGCAGTGACTCATACTTTTCTATTTCTAAAGGATCATTCTTTATTGAAGATTGTTATGCCATTCTTACACTCAGCTATTACAATACATTCAAAAGAATGAGTCAGGTAGGTATATTTCGTAGTATCCTGGAAGGTAAAATCGGAATCAAGTTAATGGGTGGAGAAACAGCATACATACTTACATGCCTGTGATGTAATTTGTTACATAAATAAGAATTATAATATATACTATTTTTTCATCTGGACTTCCTTAGCCATTGTTTCTGTTAAAATGTTTAACTAATGAGTCTATTTATATTGCTTCAGAATGTACCAGAACCAGTAAATCTAACTTGCTACTATCATAACCCTCAGAAACCACAAAAATTTACATAAAATGCAAGGAAATTTGTCATCGTTGCAAAAATTAAAATTGTAAAACATGTCTAAATTTGTCTGTAAACTTAATAAATGGATTAATTATCCAAAAACAATAGAAATGAATACCAACATGCCCTACCTAGCACAAAAGATGAAGATTTTATGAAGATTTCAAAATTCTGGTAACCTGCAAATGTTCCAGGGCCGACAGCAGGGTCTAAACATTGACGGAAAATTTTTTTTTTGCATGCCTTCATTTTTCAGGCATACACAGATATTTAGATATCCCCCCAATAGAAATTAAAAATTTGCCCCAAAAGGGCGCAGCTTACTGCTGTATCCACTCTGGTTATGAGTGATTTGTGGGAACGTATTTTGCCATGAAGGTGGTTTCTTGAAGCGAGAGGTGAGCAACAATATTACAACAAAGCACCCACCAGGTAAGTTCGTACAAACTACTCAGGATCAAGTTGCGTACTGGGTCATTTCATTATAATTCATCCAGGCCATGGAACCATAAAATTTATAATTGTCCCATTTTTTCACAGTTTAAAATGCTTGAAATTCTGAGTTATTTGGCACAAATTTTGTCAAAATTGGTCGAGCGGTTTTTGTTTTATCGCTATTTTAATGTTTAACCACCAGGTGGCAATTTTTTTAGTGAGCCGCATAAAAATACTCATATCTTGGGACTTAGTTGCCCAATCTTCATAAAATTGGTATCTATCCCCCCATTTTCAGGGATGGGCTTTCCAAAAATGAAGGTTAAAATGAGCTAGGAGTTATACTTTTTGTGATATAAACATTTGTAGTGCTTCGATAGCATGGCCGATTTCGCCATGCGGCCACACATTTTTTTCAAAATTTTTTTGATCATTATTATTAGCATAGATGTTATATTCCAAAAATATCTTTTAAATCACTTACAATTCACAACCTCATAATAAAAATTGTGCACAAAAATGTAGAATTTTTAAAATAGTCAAAAACATTGGATTTTATTTTTTTTTGAATTTTGGGATAAGACTTTAGATTTCATGGGGCTACAACACCACCAACACCGATGGAGAAAGCCTGGCCTCATGGTCAGCCAATAACAACCTCACCCTACTGCACGATCCCAAGGGTGCAGCGAGCTTCTTCTCCGGACGCTGGAACACTGGCACAAACCCCGATCTGGCTTTCGCAAGTGATGACCCCGATAATTGCCAACTGGACAGATGTGTGCTAGAGAAGTTCCCCAGGTCCCAACATCGACCCTCGATTATCACGGCTCCAACGCTCATAATGCCTGTCCCGAGCAAGCCTGTCAATCGATGGAACTTCAGAATGGCTAACTGGGAGTACTACAGCCTCCTCACCAATGAAGCCACACAGTATCTCCCATCCCCTCACACCAACAACGTGGAAAAGCCTACCAGGACTTTTGTGATGCAATAACATCAGCGGCAAAACAATCCATCTCCCGCGGCCGACGAAAGACCTACATACCGTGCTGGGACAAGGAGTGCGAAAGCCTCTACTCCGACTTCCTCCACGCCCCTCAGGGCAATGACACCAACAGCTCAGCCACAGCTCTGCTGGCAAGGCTGGACTCAAAGAGGAAGGAGCGCTGGACAGAAGCCGTTGAATCAATCGACTTCACGCACTCCAGCCGCATAGCATGGAGTACACTGAACAACCTAACTGGCAGATCACGTGCCTCTCGTCAACAATGTCCCGTTTCAGCAAATTCCATCGCCTCACAACTTGTGGAGAACGGGAAATACAAATCGAGAGACCGTGAATCCGATAGATCCGTCTTGCAAGAAATGACGGACCTCTGGAGGGTAACAACCCCAGACGGGGACAACATCTCGGGTGCGTTCACCCCGGAAGAATTTTCCGCCGCCCTCCAGCACATAAAGCCAGGTAAAGCCCCGGGCCCTGACCACCTATGCCCGGAATTGATACTCCATGCTGCTGCCTCCTTAAAGTCCTGGTTAAAAGACTTCCTTTCCTGCTGTTTACGCCACCTGAGAATTCCCAGAATCTGAAGAAGAGCCCTTGTGGTTGCAGTCCCTAAGCCGAAGAAGCCCCCAGGGGACCCGAAGAGTTACCGTCCAATCTCACTGCTCTGCATCCCCTTCAAGATCCTCGAGAGACTCATCTACGCCCGTGTCGAACCAATAATAGATCCGCAGCTCCCCCGTGAACAAGCTGGTTTCCGACACGGACGATCAACCGTAGATCAGGTCACACTTATGACCCAAGACATTGAGGACAGCTTCTCGGCTAAGAAGAAGGCTGGCGCCGAGTTTGTTGATCTCACGGCTGCCTATGACACCGTATGGCATAGCGGCCTTACCTGCAAGTTACTCCGTCTGCTTCCTGACAGACACATGGTCCATATGATGATGGAACTTGTGCAAAACCGCAGTTTTACCCTCACAACCGCTAGCGGTCGTCGAAGCAGACTACGCCGACTTAAAAACGGCGTCCCACAGGGCTCAGTCTTGGCTCCTCTCCTGTTCAACATATACACCTACGACTTGCCCCCCACCATCTCCAGGAAATATGCTTACGCAGACGACCTGGCACTCCTGCACTCGGCAGGAAACTGGCAGTCAGTGGAGAGGAACCTCAGCCAAGACATGCAAACACTATCAGCGTACCTCCAGAAATGGAAGCTACAGCTCAGCAAGTCAAAGACAGTGTCGGCGGCCTTCCACCTTAACAACCGGGAGGCACAGCGTGAGATAAACATCAAGATTGATGGGGAACGCCTGCCCTACTGTGCCGAACCTACATACCTCGGCATAACCCTGGACAGGTCACTCACGTACCGCCGGCACTTGAAGTCACTGCGCAAAAAACTATCTACACGCGTCGCACTTTTGAGGCGATTGGCGAGTTCCGGCTGGGGAGCTGGTGCTAAAACTCTTCGTACAGCTACCCTAGCCCTTGTTCATTCCACTGCTGAGTACTGCGCGCCGGTCTGGTGTCGTAGTTCTCACACCCACCAGATTGATACCGCCATCAACGACGCACTGCGTACTGTGACTGGATGCCTGCGTCCCACTCCAACGGACTGTCTACCCATCCTAGCAGGCATCCAACCCGCTGAGCTACGCCGTAAAGGAGCCACGATTTCTCTCGCTCGCTGCGCTTTGGACCCCGACCATCTTCTCCATGCAACACTCAAGAGACCACCACCTATAAAGCAGCGGTTGAAATCAAGACGCCCCTTTGTGCCTGCCGCACAACAACTACTTAAGAACGCAGAAGAACTTGGTTTAAGTGCGGCACACTGGACGAACCACATGTGGAACACGGAGTGGCAAAATCACACCTCCACGCTCCGTGACTTCATACCCGACGCCGATCCCCGTCCACCAGGGATGTCCCTCGCAAGGCTTGCGTGGGTCAGGCTTAACCGCCTGCGAACTGGCGTCGGCCGCTTTCGTTCGGACATGCACAAGTGGGGCCTGGCTCCTTCATCAGAATGCGAGTGTGGTGCCACGGAACAGACCGCAGACCATGTCATCCACCACTGCCTAATCCACCGGCCTCCACACGGTGCGCATGGTCTGAGAATCCTGGACGACGAGACTGCTGAGTGGCTGAAGATTTCCTGCCCTCCAATCTAGCCTGGAAACATCGCTCATACGCCATCATCATCATTACCACTACTTGTATTACAACTATTTTATGAGCAGAACTGTAGTCAAGCTTTCTTCTCAATGCTAATATTGACGTAGATAACTGACTCCTATTCTAATAATTCTACTTTAATCACTAACAATTCATCAGCCCATACTGGGTGGTCCACCCCTTCCCCCCCTCCTTACTACGCCACTGTATGTCAAGCAAAGCATAGTAGTATAATACACTATTACACAAAGTGAAGGAGTCAAGACGTAAAGATGAAGGAGTTTAACACATCGAAAGGATGTAATGAGCTTGTCCGATGTGGGAAATAATTATATCATTTTCCAAACATGTCTCGCTGCTACTGGTACGACAGTGTGCACAGTACAATTGTGTTACTTTAATTTGTCAGAAGTTACATTAAAGAACAGCGACAGTCTTAATAGTTATATGCAACAATCTAAGAAATACATAACAATCTGAGAAAGAAAGTATATATATACATAACAAAATAAAGTCACACTATTCTGACAATATAACTACAAGTCTATACACTTCTGCTTTCATTTCTGAATTGGAATACAGTGTATAGGCTTTGTCTGCACTGATTATTGTAAAATTACATACATACATCATTGTAAGATTATTAGTGCCAAGAAGTGTACGAAACATTCAAGATAGTTTTAAGTGACTTTCTGCAATAAAATACAATTAAAAAGGATTCAATAAACCTATAGTTTTGCATGCATAACTAGTGCATCCCATTTAACATTATGTGACACTGGATATGAAATATGCTCAAATATGCTCACTGCAGAGCCATTACAACATGTGAGGGGCAACAATCGGAATGAATAAAAACGCAATTGAACAAGGGCCGCCATGCATGTAAATAAACCGACAACCACGGTTTCTACCATGTAGCTAAACATGTGAAAAGCAGCATGAATTACTATACAATTGAACACGGGTTGTCATGCATGTGAATAAACTGCAAACCACGGTTTCTAGCATGTATTGTACAGTAACTAAGCTCTGTGAGAGGAAGCAAAAATATAAATACAACATAAATGAACAAAGGTTGTTGCACACTTGGACACATAGAACAACATGCCATTATTGTAACATTAGTCAAGACCTAGACAGCAATTTCAGGCAATCAAACCCAACCTAATAGAAGCCAATCAATGCTCTTCTTGAATGCAAATGAAGCGACGATTCACAGTTTCCATGTTTGCAGCCGAAAATATGTATATTCTGCCTGTTGTAGTGGAAGGACTGTCCAAAATCATCATGATTGAAGAAATGTGCATGTAACACTTATCTTCACGGCCAGGCTAATCGAAAGATGGAGAGGGGCCACAAGAATGCATAAAATTGACCAGAACATCATTCTTTTCTTTGTCCACGATTTCAACAAGCCCAACCCACCACTGTCCGTCATAAACACATGCTACATAAGACATGACACTTACATCTTGGATGTTTATCATTGGGGCTGCATCGAAGAAACAATGTGTGCTAGGCTGCTAGCGAATTGTGAATCATCTGATACGCGCTTAAAACTGAAAGAACCAATACAACTTGAACTAAAGTAATGGTATCCACGAGTACCAGGCACAGTGCTTCCACGCTGGAATCTTTGTTCAAAAGTGGTCATTTTTTGCCACAAATCATGGTAAATCTCCATGGGACAGGATTGATGGAGTAGTAAAAAGGAAGCTGGGTAACGAAAGTCTAGGCAGACCAACTGCTAACCAAATTTTGACTGCTGCAGCTGCCTATCAATACTGCTCTGAAGCTGTAACAAGTGTACCTTTCTTCTATATAAAAGCTGAGGAACTGGTGCCAGTGAGAAATACTCAACAAAGATTCCAGCGTGGAAGCACTGTGCCTGGTCCTGAATTTCTTCAATCCAGATGATTTTGGACAGTTTCCACTATAACAGGCAGAATATACACATTTTCGGCTCCAAACATGGAAACTGTGAATCGTCGCTTCATTTGCATTCAAGAAGAGCATTGATTGGCTTCTATTAGGTTGGGTTTGATTGCCTGAAATTGCTGTCTAGGTCTTGACTAATGTTACAATAATGGCATGTTGTTCTATGTGTCCAAGTGTGCAACAACCTTTGTTCATTTATGTTGTATTTATATTTTTGCTGCCTTTCACAAAGCTTAGTTACTGTACAATACATGCTAGAAACCGTGGTTTGCAGTTTATTCGCATGCATGACAACCCGTGTTCAATTGTATAGTAATTCATGCTGCTTTTCACATGTTTAGCTACATGGTAGAAACCGTGGTTGTCGATTGATTTACATGTATGGCGGCCCTTGTTCAATTGCGTTTTTATTCATTCCGATTGTTGCCCCTCACGTGTTGTAATGGCTCTGCAGTGAGCAGATTTTGTCCAGTGTCACATGATGTTAAATGCAAAATGGGATGCACTAGTTAGTTATGCATGCAAAACTATAGGTTTATTGAATCCTTTTTAATTGTATTTTATTGCAGAAAGTCACTTAAAACTATCTTGAATGTTTCGTACACTTCTTGGCACTAATAATCTTACAATGATGTATGTATGTAATTTTACAATGATCAGTGCAGACAAAGCCTATATACTGTATTCCAATTCAGAAATGATAGCAGAAGTGTATAGACTTGTAATTATATCGTCAGAATAGTGTGACTTTATTTTGCAATGTTATGTGCCGGTGGGGTGTTGTACAATGTACATACTTGCTCAGATTGTTGCATATAACTCACTTTACTATTAAGACTGTCGCTGTTCTTTAATGTAACTTTTGACAAATCAAAGTAACGCAATTGTACTATGCACATTGCACACTGTCCTACCAGTAGCAGCGAGATATGTTTGGAAAATGATATAATTATTTTACACATTGGACAAGCTCATTACATCCTGTCGATGTATTAAACTCCTTCATCTTTATGTCTTGACTCCTTCACTTTGTGTAATAATGTATTATACTACTATGCTTTGATTGACATACAGTGGCGTAGTAGGGGGGGGGGGGGAGGGGCGGACCGCCCAGTATGGGCTGATGAAAAAAATTAAAATCCAATGTTTTTGATTATTTTAAAAATTCTGCATTTTTGTGCACAATTTTTATTATGAGGTTGTTAATTGTAAGTGATTAAAAAGATATTTTTGGAATATATCATCTATGCTAATAATAATGATCATAAAAATTTTGAAAAAAACACGTGGCCGCATGGCGAAATCGGCCATGCAATCAAAGCACTACAAATGTTTATATCACAAAAAGTATAACTCCTAGCTCATTTTAACCTTTATTTTTAGAAAGCCCACCCCTGAAAATGGGGGGGTAGATACCAATTTTATGAAGATTGGGCAACTAAGTCCCAAGATATGAGCATTTTTATGCGGCTCACTAAAAAAATCGCCACCTGGTGGTCAAACATTAAAATAGCGATAAAACAAAAACTGCTCAACCAATTTTGACAAAATTTGTGCCAAATAACTCAGAATTTCAAGCATTTTAAACTGTGAAAAAATGGGACAATTCTAAATTCTATGGTTCCAAAATTTCAATTTTCTGGATGAATTATAATGAAATGACCCTACTGGGAGATGACTACAATAACAACAAACCATGTATCAGGCTACTTCGAAACAGCAATCCTTGATATGACAACCGCTGTTGGGCTACTGACAGAAAAACAAAAAAATGCAGAAAAGTAAAATGGCGTTTTTTGATATTAGACTGCATGCATTTAGCACCCCTATAGTTTATTCCAGCACCCCCAAAGGGTACTAGCACCCCCGGTTAAGAAATGCTGTTCTAACACATCCTGCAAAGTAGCAGTGGCAATAACAGCAACTGTTTCATCAGAAACCATCTTTCGATTGCCTTCCCTTGCAACTCAAGGGATTGGGATGGTATTGTAGGCATTACTTGTTGAGACACTCTTCATGAAACTCGGATCATTATCGGATGAATAAGATAAAAAATCAGTTTCACAAAGCTTGTTGTGGTGTGTTAAACCGCACAACCATTAGAAGTTCACCCACTGCGCAGAATTGCCAGATTGGGCAAAAAAATGAGGTAAAATCACAATTTTTTTTGCAACTTTTCGCCAAATCTGGCAACCCTGTTATAGAAACTGAGGGTCATTGGGGTGAGGGGTTGCTGTGCACAAAACGATTTTGAACTTTGACGAAATGTTTAGAAGGTAAAGTCTCACCTAGATGTTCAAATTTATATGATAAATGGAGAAATCGACCCACCCTATTGTACGTAAGTTTAAAAAAACAACACAATTGTTTATTATGATAGACGTATGACACTAAACTTTGGTTTATATTGTGTGGATCTAAAGTCGAATAACCTTTGATAGAAACTTAAATCACGCCCTTTTTGTGTACAGAAGAGTTGTAAGGAAAACCATTTTGACCAATAAAATTAGCCTGAGCAAGTACAGTAACACAAATGTTAGTGTACATTTGATGACAAATCGTATTTTTTTGATTGGTAACCAACTAACCATGCCTTATGATGTTTTTATCTTTCATCATTTGTGCGATTTATACTCAGGAGTGGCTTATATTTTTGATCAATATTACACCAAATGATCAGCGATCAACCAGTATTGTTGTTGGAAGCACACGCTCTGACTTCCGGGGGGCGGCGCCCCCCATAAAGTTATGGTTGAGGGGAAACAAATATGGTTATTACAAGTGGTGTTTCAAAGATAAAACACTTCGCGAAAGACATTTAGATCATTTAAACGGACTTTAAGAATGCCGAAAGCGAAAAACAGCCTATGTTGCTCTTGCCCACAAAACAACAGCTGATCGCATGGCTTTCTCATACTGTATGGAAATTACAAAGTAGATGGTAGAGTAACTTACGCTGCTGGAATAGTCACGTAACTATTCACTGCAATATTAAGTAAACCAGCTAAACTAGACGCGCTATTGTCAACGAGGTCTTCCTGCTGTGAGATCAATTATGATTCAACAGAACGTATTGTTTAGTTTGCATTGTGTGAGAATTAAATCGAAAACAATTAAAAGAAAAAGTGTTTAAATGGTCTTGGTCGCAGATATTGCTTGCATTAACGACGTCTCTTATCGCTATTGTCACCCAGCTAACCTGACATCATTGTTTTATGTGGCCGCTTAGGTTTGACATCGACTTCAACGATCATGGAATGTTACGTAATAAGAACGATAATATGCTACACGCAAAAATAAAAAAATCGATCTCTTAAAACAGCTCTTTCTGCTGTTTTGTCTGGTGAGCTTAGCATATTGCTCAACAAGTGCATAAAGTTTAGAATTGACAAGAAATAATTAAATTTGAAAATTAACTTCAAATCATTGCAAATAAACGTATTCAAAACTTTTATTTAGGACGACGCCATTTCAAACTCCGTAATCTACGTCGGCAATGATTTTGCGGCAGCAAAAATGCGTTCATTTTGAAAACTGTCGAGCTGGAGACAACAGCTTGTCCCGTGTATAAGTTAAACCTGTCTTGTTGAGGTGAAAATTACTTGTGAACATCTCGACCGATGCTCGAGTATATAAAAGACTGTAAAGACTTTCGATAAAAAACAGAAGAGAAAACACTTCGTCGTTGTTAGCGCTTTGAAGGTAAGTAATTAGCAAAACGAGCGAAACGAACTTAATAAAATTGATAGCGGGTTTCCACTCTGCTTTAGATCATGATTTTTTTGCATTTTATTTCGATAATTTCACTGTCTTGATTGTTGTTATTCACTCGCATGAAAAGGAAATGAATCGGCTTGTTTTCCAACTGTTTCAATTATGAGCTAACAATATCAAAATTTTTACGACTAGGCGTACTACATGCGTAAAACTAATTAATCGTTTCAAACAGCGGTTCTAATAAATTTGGTTGGCGACCTAGGTGTCAATAAACAAGACAGTAAGCTTAATCAAAGACTATTTTAATTGAGTAAAATAGCGTTATGTTTATGACATCATCACCTTTCTCGCCCCCCCCCCCAAGGTTTTTTGAAAAGTCAGCGCCTATGGTTGGAAGTTTTAAGATTACTGTTATAGCTTTGGTAGAGACTAGAGAGGTACCGTACTTTTTAAAAACCATAGACAGACAATCGATAACAACTTCATTCAAGATAATTCGCAACTGTCAATCAGAGTTTGAAACTAAAATTCATGAGGCACTCCAAATTAAGCAGCACAACCCCAGGCTCAACAAACAATTATTCGCTGGAGGGGCATCTTTTTTGTTGAATTTGTATTAGCTTAAACGTTTATTTTATGTTATGTTGTCCGCTCACTATCTTGTCTCATAACCACACTCCCGCATAATTATGACAAATTGCTACCACCTTTTGTGTTTGTTCGTCAGTTGTTGCTTGTACGCAGGTCAGTGCAGTTTTATTGAATTTCAGTCATTTATTATTAACATTTCACGAATAATTGTTTTGTTTAGATGATTTAAGATATTTTCCTGAAGAGGGCAGAAAGTTTTTTGCCGAAAACGTTTGAAATTATGTCTTTATTTCATTTCTGTATTAATTTTGAATTATGCAATTCAATGTTATTAAGTTGTTATCGATTGTCTGTCTATACCAGGGGTTCCTAACCTTTTTATGTTCTCGTACCACTTAGCCACCACGGATTGTCGACACGTACCACTATTTTCAGAACAACTAATTTGATCCAATATTAAATTATTTGCAAGATGATGAATCTGGATGTAAAGTCAGCAAAAGTAGCAAAATTACCAACAAAATATCACAGAGTCCATTACACCACACAGCACAGAACGCATCAGAATAACAAAGAAAAAGATACAACTAAACACAAACACAATACAACTAAATTTAATGAAATTTTTGTTTATCTTTCACCAGTTGATCGATGCGTGGCATAACTTTGCTAATAGCACATCTGAAGTCATGTCCAGGGGCACTTAGTCGGTTTCGATTTTTTGATTTGATGTTCATAAGAATAGAAAATTCCTGCTCGCATTCCCAAGTAGAAGGAAAACTCAGTAGTTGTGGAATAGCGTGGGAAGCTAGCGTTGGGTATGAAGAAGCCATACTAAGCCAGAAGTTTATTGCAGAACATTCTTTGCGTTGTTTTTTTGCTGTCTGATCCTCCTGCATGTCTATCAGTTCCTCTTGTTCTCCTGTACCAACAGGTAGGTCGGCTGGGTCCACTGAGAAAGGATCTGTGATGTATGGGCAGCTTGTGATATCTGGAAAGTAATGCTGCAATTCAGCAGTTAGCAGCGAGAGGTGCTGGGTAATTTCTCTGGAAAAGTCATCACTGATTTCCATTTCAAGGGCTGACAGAAATTTATACATACCATAGCGCTTGTTTTCCACATTTTTCCTCCATAATTCTACCTTTCGGATAAAAGCTCCCAGTTTTGAAACAAAGTTTACGACAGTGCAGTTTTACCCTTGAAATGACAGATTTAAATGATTGAAAGCTTCAAATATATCTGACAAATAAGCCAATCTTGCATTGAATTCCTCGTCCTCCAGATCGTTTTGAAGTTCATGGTCTTTCTGTTGGAAAAATAAAAGTAATTCATTCCTCATTTCAAAAAGACGCTTAGTTGTATTTCCTCGAGAGAGCCATCGCACTTCTGTGTGATAGAGGAGACAAGTGTGGTCTGAGCCGAGATCTTCACAAAGAACTTTAAACAATCGAGTATTTAAAGCTGATGTTTTAACAAAATTTACGATTTTGACTACCCTGTTCAAGCACATTAACAACTTTGCAGGAAGAACCTTTGTGCAAAGAGCAAACCTGTGTATGAAACAGTGAACACTTATGACGCGAGGTGACACAGCTTTGACATGGGCTTGAAATCCAGACTTTCTACCGAGCATAGAGGGAGCCCCATCTGTCGTACATCCGACAAAATTTCCCCAATCCAGTTCATTTTCCTTGAAAAAATTATCTAAAGTGTTGAAAATATATTTTCCTTTTGATGTAGTGGACACCTCATGATTCAACAATAATTCCATTTTTACAGCATCGTTCTGTGTAAAGCGGACGTAGACAAGCAGTTGGCAGCAGTTTGTGATATCTGTGGATTCATCAAGTTGTAAGGCAAATCCAAACTTCGAATCTCTTACTCCTGCAATCACTTGGTCAGTGACATCAACTGGCATTTCCTCGATGCGTCGTTTCACAGTATTGTTAGAAAGCGATACACTATCCAACTTTGCCACTGAATCTTCTCCAATCAAGTTTCTGACTAATATCTTTGCTGCTGGCAAAACAAGTGACTCCGCAATGACATGAGCTTTTTTTGTTTTGGGCCACCAGAAGAGATACTTCATAGGATGCCTTCACAATTCCGGCATTATTTCGGTTAAACTGGCCTGTGGGATCCATGCGCTGTCGCTTCACGTTCTCCCCAAGTCGCTCAAAATAACTCTTATCTCGATTCATCTTATCTGCATGATTGGACTCAAGATGCCGCTTAAGCAAACTTGGTTTCAAAGCTGCATTTGAAAGGGTTTTCATACAGATCATGCACTGAGGTAAGCTATCTCCACGATGTTGAATAGCAATAAAGCCATACTTAATATAATCTGCGCTATACTTTCGCTTCGACATTTTCAAATATTTAAACAAAAATGTAATGCTGTTCAGGATTCAGCCACTACACGTCGGAAAACCAACATCAGAATGTGCAATGTAGTCTGTGCAATTCTGCAATTGCACAGACTACATTGCACACGCAATAGTTTCGTCACAGACACTATTCGCATTGCACACATAATAGTTTCGTCACAGACACCATTAAGTTCGCACAGCAGAATTGTATAAATAACAATGACAGCAGGGAGCAAGATCGACAAAAGTGGCTTACTGAGTGCAGAGAATTTAGTATCGAAAGAAATAAAAGTGTTGTTCGCATATTTTAGAAACTCATAATTAAACAATTGTTGCAATAGGCCTACTTTATTTGACAATACTACTACATATCGCATGCAACGGAGAGCTGCTCGCGTACCACCTGAAAAGCTCCCGCGTACCACTAGTGGTACGCGTACCACCGGTTGGGAACCTCTGGTCTATACTCTGTTGTTGTTTTCTAAAATGGATCAATAGATTTCCAAGGTTTGAGTTAAACAAGCCCTGGGCAATGGGCATGCTGTGGTGATAGCATTAATCGGATTAGAAAGGTCAAAAAAAGTTTTATATCTGCACAAGGCAAGAATAAAGTAGAATTCGCACAAGTAGTTTTGTGCGAGTTCTGGTGGTGAGATGTACGCTGTGGTGAGATGTGTACTGGGAAATCTGTCATCAATCTATTTTGTGAGCTTTTTTTTACAAAACTTGTATTGTATTATATACGGTACTTTCATCACATTGAATTTATGTTTAGGTTTGGGATTTAAAAGAAAATAATGAGTGGGTTTGCTCAGCTAGTTGGAAAACGCACAGTGCATCTGTTTGGAAGGTCACATGGGCACATCCAGAATTTGGACAAGTGCTAGCCACTTGTTCATTTGACAGAACTACGGCTATTTGGGAAGAGACAGGTAAATGCAATGATTTGAGTATAATACTTATTAAAATGAAAATCGAGAATATACCGGAGCACGCCATTTAAGTGCTGACAGCTAGGTGCCTGCTAAATGAATGTGCACACTGGCATCAAGATATTTAGGTGCAGCACTCTGTGACGCTTGGCCATTTAGATACTAATCTCAGTAAAGTCTATTTCATAAGGTGCTTGATGGAAATACTGCAGACAGGGGCATACATAGGATTTTCTCAAGGGAGGAGGAGGCTATTCGAAATGCCTTTAGAATTAAAACAAAATGAAAACGAATTAAAAAAAACGCCCATTTGCTAATTATAACCAGCCAGTTATATTGTGCAAGATCAGCCTACCATATTCAGTTTGTATTAACGATATTTTGTTTGTTTGCAACAACTAGGTTACTCATTTGGATAGATTTTGTATTTGAAACAAACAATGTGGTACAACACTCTTGATGTCTTGTAAATAATATAAATAGTATCAGGGTGTCTCAAAAAAATGTACACAAAAGTATATCAATGACACAGATAGACTAATCAATATTTTCAGACTTTTTCTGCTGTACCATGCAGCTGAAGCATGTAAGTTTTTTTCACAATGCACATTGCACAGTTGTTAGTTCAGTCTTTCCATTTGGACATTTTAACCTTTTACTTTTTTACACCACATGATCAATGTAATCTCCTCGTTTCCCAATGACAGCCTGCATCCTTGCTGCTACATTGTTCATCACACTTGAGAATATTTCCACTGGAATGTCTGCGTTTCTCGTCGAATGTTTGCCTTAAGTTGTTTGAGGTCTCTTGGCTTGGGATTCAAATAAATACGGTCCTTCAAGAAGCCCCAGTTCATGCAGAGAGATCAGACGTCCAGGAAACTTGGTTCGTAGGAATTCTCGTAGCTCTTGCTGTGTGTGGTGCAATGTTATTTCCCAGAAAAAAATGTTTTTGGAACTCTTTTTTCAAATTACTTTTGTGTACATTTTTTTGAGACACCTTATATAATGTCCTTTGGCCCCAAATCCACACATTTTGTAAGGACATCCTTTGGCCCCAAATCCACACATTTTGTAAGGACAAATGCACTGTGATAATCTATCGATTTTGCCAAACCATTCATCTATTTTGATGATTATATTATACAAACAATTTTCCATGCTAGGAAATTGTTGCTTTTTGATGGTGGTGATACTTGGGCTATAGTTAGGGCAATATATGGTTTGACCCCAAAAAAATTGCAACAAAAGGTTTTTCAACTGATTTGATTAGTTTTGGGTATTAGTATTGACATATTCAAAATCTTAAGCGATCCAACTTCCGGAAAGTGGTTATTTTCAAGATGGCCGCCAAACCATTAAAATAACAGGAAATTGACCAAAACTCGGTCATCATATGACCAAAACATGGAGTTTTGGTGTCTATATCTAGGTGTTTATACCCTGTGAAGTCAATGAGACCATTTTCAGATTTGTTGAATTATCTGATAGCCTATAAATTGAATATGGCAATCCAAGATGGCCGCCAAATCAATAAAATAACAGTAAATTGACCATAACTCGGTCATAATATGACCAAAACATGTAGTTTTGGTGTCTATACCTAGGTGTTTGTACCCTGTGAAGTCAATCAGACCATTCTCAGAATTGTTGAATTATCTGAGAGCCTATAAATTCAATATATAGCAATCCAAGATGGCTGCCAAACCAATAAAATAACAGTAAATTGACCATAACTCGGTCATCATATGACCAAAACATGTAGTTTTGGTGTCTATATCTAAGTTTTTATACCCTGTGAAGTCAATGAGACCATTCTCAGAATTGTTGAATTATCTGATAGCCTATAAATTGAATATGGCAATCCAAGATGGCTGCCAAAACAATTAAAAATGAACAATAACAATGTATTGGTTATTAAAAACCAGGTGAATTTCTATACATATTTGGGTAAACTAAGCAAGCGTAAAGAGTTCATACGATGTGGTCATGTACATCAGTAGACTCTTGACATAATCAGCGTAAATAAAGCACATGAGTCAAGTATTACTAAATCTCATTGCTGTCACTCTCCTTGTCATCGTCTGTAATTATGTGATTGCTGTATGGGTTGACACATGAACCAGTTTGGCATGGTCCACATTCAGCATGACATGGTAGCCCATACCTCCGGCAACTGCAGTGAGGTGGACACGATTCGCAATTGCAGTGTATCATTTTCAGTAGGTTGTCCGGGGCAGCTTTCATGTCCGTCATGATTGGAACCATCTGATTATTGTCTACTTTCCATCCCCAGTCTAGAGCATCCACACGATCGTCAGTAGCTTACCCATCCAGACCATAATCTGGTAGTAAACTCTGAGGCAGTGGAATTTGGTAGAGGATGGTGAAGGTGGCAAATGTTCAGGGTGAACAAAGGACTTGAATGTTGTAATTTTCTTGACCAATGTATTGCAGCGCTGTGTTTCCAGGTTACTACTGCCATCGTTGCCAAACATAACGATCATAGCTTTGTTTCCAAGATCCTTAATCAAACAGGTGATCTCTCCATGCAGGAAGTGATAAAGCACGAGCTCAGTACATGCCAACTCGCCTTGTTTGAAGCTAGACATTTTTTCCGAGAAGCCGATAAGTCTCAAATAGCTCCCGCCATCACAGAACATGCCAGCAGTGTGACGTCAGGCGATTATGAAGTAGTGAAAAAATCTGCCCCGAAAACCGATCACTACGTTCTTGATTGGGGGTTCTTGTTGCATCGAGTGCTATGGGAAGCTGGAGACAGTTGTGGGTCTATTGTACAGTCGTATGCAGATTATACCATTCGTCATTATCGCTTAGCAATGGTGGTCTTTGATGCATATGGTGGTCCGTCTATCAAAGACAATACCCATCAAAGACGCGGCATGAACGTCCACCGGGTTGTTCACTTTACTGCAGACACCAAGTTCATTGGAAAGAAGGAGCAGTTTTTGTCTCGAGCTTCCAACAAGGAAGGATTAATTTCTCTAATTTCTGCTCAACTGAGGAATAAAAGCTGCAATGTGATCAGCGCACCAGGTGATGCAGATGTTGACATCGCCAAGACGGCAGATGGACAGCCCTCATCGACATGGCACGACTTTAATTGGTGAAGACACGGCTCTTTTAATATTGTTACTATGCTATGCTAACACTGACCCAGACATTAAAGACCTTTACTTTCGCTCCGACAAAGCTTACTCAACCAAGATACACGACATCAACAAACTGAAGGCAATCACCGGGCCAGTAGGGTGGAGTGAAAAAAGTTTTTTGTTTAAATCGAAAAAAACGGGGTTCTTAAATCCCGACAAATGACCTAAAACTTCATTAAAAATTGACTTTAGGGGGTTGCCCCCATTTTCCAGCCGGCAACCCCCCAATTTATGCGCGTGAGGGGGTAAAATTGCCTATCTCGGTAACCACTGGTCGTAGAGTCATGATACATAGCTCAAAAGCTGCCAAAACATCATGTTTCTATCTGTCCTAAGAAGAAAGTTTGCTCTATTTACGATACAAAACGAGTTATAGCCAAAAAACCAAAATATACACACATTTTTGTTAAAATTCAGCATTTTTTCTGACAAATTGTGATCTGTCATCAGTTTTTTGAAAAAAAAACCTGATATGTTGCACAAGATATAGTAACACACTGATAATACCGAATGTGAAAGATGCAAGGAGGAACTACGGCAAGAAGAGCAACAAAATTTCAGTATAGTGAATGGTCTATACTTTGATGGACGTAAAGATACAACACAAAGGGTTGTGCAAGGTCCAAACGAAAAGCACTACAGATCTGTTCAATTGGAAGAACACTATACTGTAGTTGGCTAGCCGGGGAGTTATTACCTCACCCACTTTTCACCTGAAGATGGCAAGGGCAGAACCATAGCTCAACATCTATTCAATTCATTACAAGGTACAGAATTGCAAAATAAACTGACAGTTGTTGGTACTGATGGCACTGTATCAATGACAGGAAAACACAACGGATGCATTCGAGGCCTGGAAGAGTTGCTTAATAAGCCACTTCAATGGATAGTATGTCTGCTACACAGGCTACAGCTAATGAATTGCCTTTGGGACATGTGTTTGCAGGTCTCGATGGTGCTACAAGTGGCCCAGACACATTTGCAGGTCCAATTGGAAAAAACTACATGGAAGTGTATCCTGTTGGCCAATTACTCAATTCAAAGAGCTCTCGCCACCACTTTTGGCCTTTCCAAAGCTCCCATCCAAAGTTGTGAATGACTTAAGTACGAACCAGTTCTATGCATATAAAATTTGCTGGGCAATTATTGAAGGAAACATTGATGATCGTCGTCGTCGTCTGAGCTTCTGGGGCCGAGGGTCTATCCTTTTACCACCCCAGATTCACGATGTTCCCGGACTACACTGGAAGGCTGCTAGAGAGCAGCCAGTCTTTAGTTTCATCATCCATGACGTGCAGACCTTCCACTCCGTTAGGTGGCTTGAAGATGGTACAGTCATTGATGATGTGGTCTGCGGTCTGTTCCTCGGCACCACATTCACAGGAGGAGGAAGAAGCCATTCCCCATTGGTGCATGGTTGAGCGGAAAAGGCCGACGCCCGTACGGAGACGGTTGAGGCGCACCCACGCATTGATGATGATCTGGCTTATTTGGAGGTTGGACCAGTTGTGCATTCAAGATGGCTAACTTTGGGATGCAGAATTTTACGTTATTATGTGACAGTGGATGAACCGCCTTTGAACCTGGAGATTCTGGTTCGTTTTTGCCTTGAAGTATATTTTCCGACTTGGTTTGAAATCAAGCTAAACAACCATATAACAAATGGATCCATAAACTTTTTCAACTTGATTCAACGAGTTTTGAATTTTTCTGACCAAAACGTTCGGGAAATTGCTTTGAATGTGGTGACAAGAAACAGTTATCTCTCACAGCCCGAAAATATTCTGATTGCAATGCTGGGGGATGATAATGAAGACATACGAAATAAGGGTGTGACCAAGGTGCTTGCAATTCGCAAACATGCCGCTGAAACAAATTCACTTATGGACATTGAAAGTCATAGCAGTTGCAGTTCCAACCCATTGAACTGCGAACTGCAGTCCAATTCGTTTGTTCTATGTTCCAAAGTTGAACTTGGAAGCAAAGGCATTCCACGAGTTAGTTGATATTGAACCTTATCAACAACTTTCTCCAGCAATTGAGCACTTAACCGATGCAGAGTTGGCAGAATGCCGTGAGAAGCCTCTGATTTTGTTTTATCCATGCCACAATCAAACAGTGGAACGACATGTGAAGCTCGTAACAGAAGCATCAGCACAAGTTTCAGGATTTGAAAGACGAGATGGACTCATTCGCCAAAAAGTTAAGTCTCGTAAACTGATGAAAAATTTTGACACAAAAATGCATTTTAAATAAGCCGTTTTAATCCAATTGACATACCTATTCAATTTTTTTTTGTGATTATCGTGCCATCAGAAAGCCTGAATTATCATTTTAAAAACAGAGCCTTTTAGGATTAGCAAAGCTCACACTTGAAATATTTCAACTGAGGAATTACAAATCAACGAAATTATGAAAAAACGTTAAGTTTGGGGGCGACTGGGATATGAGTTTACCACTCTTCGAGTCTCCAGCCCCCCAAATATATGTCAAACACGATCTGCCTTCAGCCGTAATCAAACTCGTGCTTTGCCGCTGCAGTATTGAAAACCACGAGCAGTTCCGCTCGGTCATGTCGCTAACATGTCACACCAGGCAAAGCAACTTGTTTTTGCAAAATGAATATGAGTTCTTTCAAGTTCATCACCAAACACCTGTGATATTTTTGCACTGCTGCAATTAACATTATGCTTAATGTGAGTGCTTTATTATGATGTTTTGAACTGATGTTAAAAGGACTGTGTTGTGAATATTTTTAGATTATGGGCCCAATCTTCGGTATTATCAGTGTGTTATTATATCTTGTGCAACATATCAGATTTTTTTTTCAAAAAACTTATGACAGATCACAATTTGTCAGAAAAAATGCTGAATTTTAACAAAAATGTGTGTATATTTTGTTTTTTTGGCTATAACTCGTTTTGTATTGTAAATAGAGCAAACTTTCTTCTTAGGACAGATAGAAACATGATGTTTTGGCAGCTTTTGAGCTATATATCATGACTCTAGGACCAGTGGTTACCGAGATAGACAATTTTACCCCCTTGCCCGCATAAATTGGGGGGTTGCCGGCTGGAAAATGGGGGCAACCCCCTAAAGTCAATTTTTAATGAAGTTTTAGGTCATTTGTCGGGATTTAAGGACCCCGTTTTTTTCGATTTAAACAAAAAACTTTTTTCACTCCACCCTACCGGGCCAGATATAGCCTATGCTCATTGCTCACAGCTCCTCTTCATTCATGCATTCACCGGTTGTGATTAAACGTCAAGGATCTTTGATATCGTGTCCACTTCACTGTAGTTGCCGGAGATATGGGCTACCATGCCATGCTGGATGTGGACCATGCCAAACTGGTTCATGTGTCAACCCATACAGCAATCACATAATTACAGACGATGACATCAAGAGTGACAGCGATGAGCTTTAGTAATACTTGATCCATATGCTTTCTTTATGCTGATTATGTCAAGAGTCTACTGTACATAACCACATCGTATGAACTCTTTATGCTTACTTAGTTTACTCAAATATATATAGAAATTCACCGGGTTTTTTAATAACCATTACCAATACATTGTTATTGTTCATTATTAATTGTTTTGGCAGCCATCTTGGATTGCCATATTCAATTTATAGGCTATCAGATAATTTAAAAATTCTGAGAATGGTCTCATTGACTTCACAGGGTATAAAACCTAGATATAGACACCAAAACTGCATGTTTTGGTCATAGGATGACCGAGTTATGGTAAATTTACTGTTATTTTATTGGCTTGGCAGCCATCTTGGATTGCCATATTGAATTTATAGGCTATCAGATAATTCAAAAATTCTGAGAATGGTCTCATTGACTTCACAGGGTATAAAAACCTAGATATAGACACCAAAACTACATGTTTTGGTCATATGATCACCGAGTAATGGTCAATTTACTGTTATTTTATTGGTTTGGCAGCCATCTTGGATTGCCATATTGAATTTACACGCTATCAGATAATTCAACAATTCTGAGAATTGTCTCATTGACTTCACAGGGTATAAAAACCTAGATATAGACACCAAAACTACATATTTTAGTCATATGATGACCGAGTAATGGTCAATTTACTGTTATTTTAATGGTTTGGCAGCCATCTTGGATTGCCATATTGAATTTACAGGCTATCAGATAATTCAACAATTCTGAGAATTGTGTCATTTACTTCACAGGGTATAAAAACCTAGATATAGACACCAAAACTACATATTTTGGTCATATGATGACCGAGTTATGGTCAATTTACTGTTATTTTATTGGTTTGGCGGCCATCTTGGATTGCCATATTCAATTTATAGGCTATCAGATAATTCAAAAATTCTGAGAATGGTCTCATTGACTTCACAGGGTATAAAAACCTAGATATAGACACCAAAACTACATGTTTTGGTCATATGATGACCGAGTTATGGTCAATTTACTGTTATTTTAACGGTTTGGCGGCCATCTTGAAAATAACCACTTTCCATACATGCCCAGTCCAACCACCCACCCAACATTAAGAGACAAATCCCGACTATGATTGCAAAGCGATTGTCCACCACATCATTTCGCCAGAATGAATTTGATAAGACCGCATCTGTTTATAATGATGCCCTTTTGAAAAGTGGTTTTACGGAGAGAGTTTGCTACAACCCTGCTAATAACTTGCGCACATCCAGGGCTGCGATTTTTGCCTTTTTCGGTGACGAGGTCACTCGACACGCGTCATCACTATTCGACAAACGCCGTGCCTTGCGGAAAAAAAAAACGAAAAAAAATTGAAAATAAAAAGGAAAAAAAATGAGAGAGGACTAAACATCGTCAGGTCGAGAACAATCGGGGGGAGGGGAGCATCACGTGGTGCAAGCATAAGAGTGCTGACTTACGTAAACTTTCCTTCGCCAGGTACTTCAAAGCAAGGTCTAAAAGCGACGCTTCACACGAGAAACTCCCAAGGCGTCAGCGCCGCCATTTTGAACACAGCGGTAGAATGCTTTGATCGAAGTTCCAACGCCTGGCATCAAACATTTCGCAACACACGTTTCGTGCTATTCGACACAACGGGTTTCTTTTATAGATGAAATAACCTAGGCTACGTTGAGTTGTCAACGTCTGTGCCAGTTTGTATTGCCGCCTATCGGCGTTTGAGCTAATTAACAATATTGCTCTGGTAAAATGACTGTTGGATACTTGCTATGAAAGTTTTTCAAATGTAGAAAACAGCCTAGTTCCAGACCAGACGTTCAGAAATACAGATGAAAAAAGCCGCTATTTTTATGGAAAGAAACATTTTGAACACTGCGGGAAAATGCTTTGATCGAAGTTCTAACGCCTGGCATCAAATATTTCGCCACACAGGTTTCGTGCTATTCGACACAACGAGTTTCTAACTTTCTTCGAAGTAGGCTACTTTTACTTGTCAACGTCTATGCAAGTTTGTATTTATGTCTGACTTATGCACTTGTTGTTCCAAGAATGGAGAATTTTTTTGCAATGAGATGTTGAATCGAAAAAACGAGAAGCGAAAAATATACTAGAGTAGTCTATCACGACCGCATTTTTTGATTTGTTGTGATGTAATAATACCAAAAGTAGCGATACGCACGCTGTTACGTTAATTCACCTTAAATAACTCAGGGAGGAAAAGTAAGTTAATTTTGGGTTACCTTTAAAGTAAGTTAACAGCACAAATCCATTTAAATTTCCTGGAGGGTTATATTGCGTAGGCTACCCAGACAGCAAAAATCGTCATTTTACATTTATTCAACGTCTACAGACGTGAAGTCAATGCAAAAATACGAATTTTGATGCCTGCGTATCAATGCCCAAGAAGAGATTTACGTTTGTTTTACATTAATTCGACATCTAGCAACGTTGAATTGAATTATCATAAAATAACGTTAATTGTTCAACCAGGTACCGGTAACAAATTTAGAGCTTACTGCGAGATGATTGCCTCGATTTACGTTTACACTAACATAATTTCGGCACAATTGGGATACTGCGAGCAAACACGAGTCTGTTTGATAAAGAACTAGCTGTCAGAATCGGAATTATCAGATGCTGTATCGGAGGATGAGGTTGTCGCGTCGTCACTAGAATACTTGAAGACGCAAAACTGCCCGTTCATGAACGCGCGATGCCATATGATCGGAAGCATTACTTTACTGCCCAAGAACCATTTATCGAATTTCGTATTACTTTTTAACTTGACCCCGTAGCTTTTCTAATTCCAATTTGTTTCCGTCATAAAGTTCTTTGCAAATATTGCAAAATACCACACTAACTTTTCCTTCTGTTTGATAATAATCTATAGCAGGTAAATTCTACTTTTTAACTGCATCTTCTTTCACCATAATTTATATTCGCAACGACATCGGTAAACAATAAGCATTCGATGAAAAAATAACTTTTGCGTAACAATAGGCCGGTATTTATAAGGTTGCAAACTTTTTACAGTTCACAAGAGCATTGTCAGCGTATAAAATAGCTTGCGTGATGCTCTGGGCTACCGCCGTGTGACACGCGATGAAGAAGCGCATAAAATTTTGTTTGATTAAAGCATACGGCAATTGCCGCCGTAATCCAAGGTTTGTTGATTTAGCGACGGCAATGTTTTTGCCGTCGTAGATACAAGCTAATTTCGAGGGCTGTATACATGTCCAGTAGGTACATAACTTAGCGCTTGATACTCCTTTGCAATCACTCAACCAGCGTGCGATTAAAAGCTTAAGTGACTCTGATACCACACAACTTGTGCGGTAACTCGCGACCAAACGCTTATGATCTGACTCTTGTGACGTCATATTACTATTCGACAAACAAACGCAGAAATTTTGGTCGTTCGACAAGAAAGAAAAAATCGCAGCCCTGCGCACATCTAGGAAAAGGAGTCGAAAAATTTTGTGGTTTAACTTTAATACTCCTTTCAGCTTGCAGGTTGATAGCAACATTGGTAAGGAATTTTTCAAGCTCATTTCCATCCACTTTCCGCCCCATCATAGATTGCATAAAATATTCAACCGTAATACTATTAAGCTGAGCTGCAGTTGTACTCTGAATGTTGCAAGCATCATATTTACCCACAATAAATCAATATTGTAGGCTGATAATGAACCATCTCAGCCTGGTTGCTATTGTAGGGTGAAGCCAGATTGTCCTTTGAATGGGCAATGCTTGTGTTGGGCGATATATCAAATTTTCGATACAATACGATATCTTTTCAATATCGATATTTATTTCAATATCGTTCGATAATTCGTAACTGCAAACCCCTACAAAAACGTTGCCGAAGCCAAACGGCAAAAGTTGAAGTTGCCTCGGCAATTGCTGTGAACGTTTATTACGAAAAATTTCGCACCAAACGTGGAAAACGAGAAGCGAAAAATATGCTAGAGTAGTCTATCACGACCGCATTGTTTGATTTGTTGTGATGTAATATTACCAAAAGTAGCGATAAAGCGAGCAACGCGATACGCACGCTGTTACGGTGATTCACGTTGAATAACTCACGGGGAGGAAAAGTAAGTTAAATTTGCGTTGATTCAACATTCGAGTCAGCACAAATCGATTTAATTTTCCCGGCGGGTTATATTGCGTAACAATGCCCAAAAAGAACTTTATGTTTGTTTTACATTAATTCGACATCTAGCGACGTTGAATTATCATAAAATAACGTTAATTGCTCAACCAAGTACCGGTAACATATTAATCGCTCCCTGCGAGAAGATTGCTTCGATTTAGGTATGCACTAACATAATTTCGGCATAGTTGATACTGCGAGCAACACAAAGTCTGTTTGATAAGAACTAGATGGCAGAATCGGAATTATCAGATGCTGTATCGGAGGATGAGGTTGTCGTGTTATCACTGGAATCGCACACTTCAAGAGGCTCATCGCTTGGCTGTAAATCTACACTGTCTTCGCTGTTCGCAATGAAGCGTCCACGTTTTGCCGCTTCCGTGCTTTGATACCCATCCACACTAGGGTGCGGTTGATGCCCCGTAAAATTTAAAACTTGATTGTAGCAGCCCTAACTTTTTTTGGATGTGAGGCTTGGTCTACAAAGCTTAAATATGAAGTTTCAGCAAAATTGAATAAGGTCTAGGGCAGTGGTTCTTAACCTTTTTCCCCTTATTACCCATTTCTGTCCAGATCAAAGTCTCATTACCCAAAATTTAATTTTATCTATCTTGCTATTTTGCCATATTAAAAATATAGAAGAGCGTTATTCAACAAAAACAGCATTTAATGCAAAGAATGACATCAATAGTGTCAGTGAGACATTTGCTCTTGTTTTTTGTGTACAATCGATGCAATATCGGGTGCGATTTTGGATACTGCACAACGCAAATCTGACTCCAGATCTAAAAGCTTGTTTCCGGATTTTTATTTCAAAGCAACAACACTTGAAAATGCTGATTCACAGAGATAAGTGGAAGGGAACATAGTCAACAATGTTAGTGGTTTTTGCACAACTTTTAGATATACTTTTCCCATCATTCCCCAGGATTTTCCCAAGCTTTTATCTTCAGAAGAAGCCTTGACAGATGACTCCTAAATCATGTCTAAAAACCCTTCTTGGATATCTTCATCTTCTTCACTGGGAAAATTTTCATATTAAAATAAAATATCACTGGTTGTTTTGAACGGACTCAAAACATCAAAAAAAATGTAAGTAATAAAGCAACTTTACCACTTACAGCTGTGACATTGTTTGTTACATCTATAATTCTAAATATTTTGGTTCAGCTGATTACCCACCTGCTATCCTGAAATTACCCACATGTGGGTAGTTACCCATAGGTTAAGAACCACTGGTCTAGGGGGTCCAGATTGCAATCAAACTTTTATACGATTATCGATTCTCCCAAATTTCAATTTTGACATTAAATTGAGTGATTTATATATGTTTAAAAAAAAATGTGAGTGATTTTTGTATGTTCATTGCTCATGTGATACCAGCTAATTTTTGTAAGTTATTGCAAATTATAGTTTTTATGCTGTGAACAGCAGCTTAGGTTTTACTTAGAACCAGTGTGTCAATTTAGGGGTAATTTTGCATACTTCGTGCAATAGAATTTCTGAAATTTTTGCAGAATTATGGCAAACGTACTAAGTTTAGGCGAAATCTGTGAAGCATACTTTGCAAAAAATTTCAAAAATGGTGTCTTCAGATTGCAAATTCTTTGAATGAATACCCTGTTCAGAACAAACCATAACTGACACCAGAAAATCAGTGTTTTATACTTTTAATGCCGTTTACCACAGTGCTGTGTAAACTTTAACCATAATAAATTTAATATATAATAAGCTCTCCTTTGTTGCTTTTGAGTTAAACTTTAGATATTACGAAGTGACATTCTAACATTTGTGTTTCAGTGCTCTATGATACATAATTACATATCATTTCACCACAGGTTTTCACCTTAAAAAGAATTACTTCACCCACATGGTGCCTACACGCAGCCTAAAGTAAGGGCGACCTATATCTTCTTGAAGTTGTATACAAGCACCAGTTTTAATGCCCTGTATTACAGCTTGTTGTGTCAAAAACAAGAAATGTAACAAAATCTTTGCAATGCCAATCTTCAAGCAACTGCATACCGTAGTAACTTGTGACACAAGTGCTCCAGCTGTTTCTGTTGAATGGGTTGGAATTATTGGAACACCCAACAATTTAATGCCACCGATGCCAGATATCAAAACTCGGAACCTATCATCTTGCTTCTACTTGCTGGTTAAAGTCTCCAGAAGCTTCCCATCCCAATGTACAGCACCAACAGCAGGTGGTGACCATGCGGAGAGAATTTTTTATGAGGTATGTTGCGCTGTTTCAACTCTGACTGAGATGGATGAAGATTTAGCTTCAAAGCATCTCCAGAATAGGCTTGAACCATACAATGGAGAGTAAGAGATAAAGCAGTTGGTGTAATGCTGTTTCTGATTGCTGCAGAGACTAATCCTGGAAATTTCATTATGTCATGAGGAATGAACATGGCTGTTCCTGTTTTTGATCTTCTTTCATGAGAGTGTTTTTCCTCTATCTCACAAATCATTGAATATGTGCATGGCTCGTTGTCCACATCATCCTCAGCTTCTAAATCAATAGCATTATTTATGCCATTAACTCGGGTCTCCTCCTTTACTACTCGTCTATCTTGTTGTGGCCTGGTACTGATCTTTTTAACTTTTGCTTCTAACACTTTATCTTTTCCAGCCATGCTTGCTTCCCGGTTGCCTTGTATACTGATAAAAGGAATAGCATGTCTTCTTCATTGCTATTTTTTTTTCATTACATTGCGTGGCCAGAAAGGAAAGGTTTTGCTAAGCTTTTTCTGAAGTTCCTGTATGTTTTTTAGTGGTTTGCCCATGTCTCTCTTAATCTTCATTTGAAATTCTTGCTTGTAAAAAGAAATTATTTTTTCTGACATTTTTTTGCTTTGCAACTGTAGAAATGTTAGCTCACAAGTAAAACGTAAAAACTTGCTCAACTGTACTGTAATTACCTGCCTTCCTGATAAAATTTTTTGAATTAATTTGAAAATCACTTGCTTGTAGGTTGGTAATGGTAACTTGCTACGTTTGATACCTTGATCTGCTTTTGTGGTAACCGTAGCGAGTACAACATACCGAGGGTCATGTGCATAAGAAGAGATGGCCTAGCAAACTTTTTTTCGATACAACAGCCTACCAACTGAATACAAACTACGCGTATTGATTCTGGACTGCATTTTGTAATTGATAAATACGATTCTAGGCATGTTTCACCACATAGCATACTAAATGTCTAAGGTAATTCACCATTCCTAAGTTGTCACAATTAAAATGGTTAGGAGCCTTGTCTTGATATAGGAGAAGTGCTCTGTAACGACTCCTTACATTTAACCTTATTCTGAACCTGGGAACAATGCCTTAGAAATGATCTGCACTTACTAGACTGAAACTGGAGGTATTTGACTGAGCTAAACAGTGGTAAGTCATCTTGAAGGTATTATGACATCACATAGGCATGTTTTTACTTTTAGCGATTCTCAAGGTAAAGCTGACAAGTGGTGACCAGGAAGATTTCAGTCACTCACATTTAATAAAAGTTGTGTGTTGTACTGGCTAATACACAGACTATGTTGTTCTACTACTTAATACTTGCATTCTCCAGCAATTACATATCAAGCATATTTTGCAATAGGTTGTCACATTACTTCTCAAGATAGTGTTTGGCTGTCTGCTTGCAAAACCTTACTTGTTAAAAAATAATATGGAACATAATAATAGCAAAGGAACAACATACAGTGTGAAACATTGCAACTGTGGAGCCTAGATCACCTTAAATACAGAATTTACCATGATAAATGAAAGACTATGTAGCACTGTAGAACTACACGATTATGGCAATTAAGTACCAAATTTCTCAATTTTCAACTCAAATCTGGACCCCCTAAACATTTATAGATTGGTCTTAAACTTCATAAATATTGTTTTTGTACCAAGTGTCACCTATAAAAAAAAGTTAGGGTGTTTTGCTTCAGGTCGAGGCATTAGCCGCACCCTAATCCACACGCCTCTTTTGCAGAGCTCCATCAGGGTGTTGACTAAGGAGCAAATCTATGGCTGTGGCATAACGACTAGGAGGAATGACTAACCCTAACCTTACAAGCGCTTTTGTGGCCTCGGCATTTTTATTGCCTACGCTAATGCGCCATTCATGTATCTGCGTCGGCAATTGCCGACACTAATTTCGAAGACTGAGAAACTCTTTTCTTAATTAGTACAAAAATATCGAAAAGTATCGAAATATCGAGTATTTTTTCAAATATTGTATCATTTTGTTTTTTTCAATATCGCCCAACACTAATAACGGCCCGAAGGTTCGTAATTACATTGGTTGTTGTGAAACTACTTTTAAAAAACGTTTTTCCAACCATAAATGTACCTTCAATGATAGGTCTAAACGAAACAGCACCGAACTATCTAAGGCAGTTTGGGACCTTAAGGACAAGGGTGTTGATCCTAAAATAACATGGTCCATCTATAGCTGCGCTCAGCCTTATAGTGGAGGTGGTCGTAACAATTGTAACATCAATTTGCTTGGTTTCAATCTGAACAATCTAATTGAGGCTTTGTGGTAACAGATAGAGGTAGCCCTTTGTAATTCTGAGGGTTTTTTTTGCAGATTGGATTATGGTTTTAATATCTTTTCGGGAATTATAGGTTTAAAGGTTTTTTTTGCAGATTAAACTACAGTTATAATATTTAATATCTCTTCAGAAATTATCGATTTATTGCTTTTGCATGTTTTTCAGAACTTCTGATGATCCATAGCCTATAGGTGAAACAGGCTGTTAAGGATTCAGATAGTAATAACTATATTTGATTTGATGTTTTCTATTTTTAGGTATGTATAATGTGTTTAGGGTCAGAAGAGAATAAAAAGAAGTATAAGAGTATGAAAAAGAAGGCAAAGAGGGTTGTTGCAAGAGCTATGAAGAATGGTGCTGAGGAGGAACTTAATAAAATGGGGGAAAGCCAAAACAAAGTATTCAGACTCATAAAGCAAATGAAAAAGGATGGGAAAGATATTGTAGGGGGAAGATGTATAAGGAGTGGAGATGGGAAGTTGCATTTCAGCCCGGAAAGCAGAGGAGAAGTGTGGAAGGAACATATGGAAAATGTTATGAATAAGGAGAATGTATGGGATCATATGATAGAGGTTGATCTGGTGGAGGGTCCAGTGGGAAAGATTACTCGTGATGAAGTGGTGGAAGCAATGGGGCAAATGAAACTGCATAAAGCAGCCGGTCCATCAGAAGTGAGCGTAGAGATGATAAAAGCAAGTGGAGAGTTGGGAATTGAAGTAATGCTACAACTTAGCCAAAGGGTATTAGATGGAGAGGGAATGCCGGAGGAGTGGAAGCATAGTACTGTTGTTCCACTGTTCAAGAGAAAAGGAGATGTGAGAAGTTGCAGTGCATATAGAGGTGTAAAACTACTAGAGCATGGAATGAAAATTGTGGAGCGAATACTAGAAAAGAGGTTGAGAACATTGGTGAAATTAAATGATATGCAGTTTGGATTTATGCCAGGAAAAGGTACAGTGGATGCTCTGTTTATATTGAGAAGAATGCAGGAGGAATACCGAGAGAAGCAGAGAAAACTATATATGTGTTTCGTCGACTTAGAAAAGGCATTTGACAGAGTACCAAGGAAAGTGATGCAGTGGGCAATGAGGAAAAAAGGTATACCAGAGGTATTAGTGAGAGCTGTGATGTCTATGTATGAGGATGCAAGAACAAAAGTGAGAGTTGGATCAAATTATTCAAACGAGTTTTCTGTGAAGGTTGGTGTACACTAGGGTGGAGTGAAAAATATAAAAATCACTAATTCAAAAAACGTCCCCTCTCAATAGTTGCCTTTGGTCCCAAAACTAAGTTTAAAAGTGGTTTTGGGAAGTTGCCTCGAATACTCAGGTGACAACCTTGACGCAAAGGTCATGTGGGGGTCAAATCTCATAAAAATGCCATAACTCTGTGAGCGGTGATGCTAGGGAGCTAATTTTGATTCCAAAAGAAGCAGAATGTGCACTTTCCTATCTGTCTCAAAAGAATTTTTTTTCAAAATTTGACTAGATATATGGTTATTTTCACAAAATGTAATTTTCAGGTCAAATATGAATAACACATAGCATTATGCCCAATTTAACATCACCATAACATAATCACTCCACAAGAAATCAGCATAATGAGTATGATAGATCTCTAACCAATGAAACACACATTTGAGTGGTTTTAGAGCAAGCACAAGCACAGCAGGATGGTAATAACAAACAAATATGAAATTGGGTTTCATAATATTACAATAGCCTAGACGACAGACGTTAAACGCCAGTTTTGTGCAGGGGGAAATGATATCGGCACTCGGACCTAAGATTGAAATTGCTTTTTGGTATTGTATTGCTTCATCAGTTTTCGTGACCGAATCTTTAGCCTGATCAGACCGTCACGTCTGTTGAAGCCAGCTACTGCTGATGAAGCTTCGGTTACAAGCTTTATGTGGCGCTCCACAGCTTAATTGTGGCATGGGTGGCGCATAATGAGCTTTTCTTCTCTGATTTTTTCAATGTCGCAGTTACTCAGGTGTCGAATTGCTGGTGGTTCGTTGGTTTGGTCAGAATTTAAGTTCACAAGTTTGTAATAAGATTTAACATGAACGTTGATTGCTGGAACATTGAATTTTCTCACATGGACAGAAGCTACGAATTCTTCCCCATCGGATGGCTCGTTTTAGACTGGTGCTGCTTCGCTTTCAGGCACTTCATTTTCGATTGAAAATTGTTCAATGACCCCTCTCAAACTAAGGATTTTGTTCACAGCTAAATGACGAACTGTCTCATCTGCCAACATCCCCAAGAGAATGTTTTCTTGTTGCGCAAAGAATGCATTTCGATTAAGGACATCCAGTGCAATCTTCTTGACTTTATTGTTCGGAAATTTGACGACTCTTTGTAGGATGTTGAAGAAGTTTTTCAGCCCATCTGTGATCGTGTGGTAGAGCTTGATTTCAAACCACGCTGGAAAGTAAACTCTAATGCAAAATTCTACGATTGTTGTCAATGCTGTGGTTGGTCCTTGTACAGAAACATAAAAATGGGGTATGCGACAGGCCAAGGTCAGTCACCTTGCATGGGAAAGTCCTCCAACTTCGAGAAGCTCGGGATCTTCACCAACAGTGCCCAACATTACGGCCATGCAGATTCTGTTAGTACCCATAATATTCGTCATTTAGCCGTGAACAAAATCCTTAGTTTGAGAGGGGTCATTGAACAATTTTCAATCGAAAATGAAGTGCCTGAAAGCGAAGCAGCACCAGTCCAAAACGAGCCATCCGATGGGGAAGAATTCGTAGCTTCTGTCCATGTGAGAAAATTCAATCATGCTAAATCTTACTACAAACTTGTGAACTTAAATTCTGACCAAACCAACGAACCACCAGCAATTCGACGCCTGAGTAACTGCAACATTGAAAAAATCAGAGAAGAAAAGCTCATTAATCGCCACCCATGCCACAATCAAGCTGTGGAGCGCCACATAAAGCTTGTAACTGAAGCTTCATCAGCAGCAGCTGGCTTCAACAGACGTGACGGTCTGATCAGGCTCAAGATTCGGTCACGAAAACTGATGAAGCAATACAATACCAAAAAGCAATTTCAATCTTAGGTCCGAGTGCCGATTTCATTTCCCCCTGCACAAAACTGGCGTTTAACGTCTGTCGTCTAGGCTATTGTAATATTATGAAACCCAATTTCATATTTGTTTGTTGTTACCATCCTGCTGTGCTTGTGCTTGCTCTAAAACCACTCAAATGTGTGTTTCATTGGTTAGAGATATATCATACTCATTATGGTGATGTTAAACTGTGCATAATGCTATGTGTTATTCATATTTGACCCGAAAATTACATTTTGTGAAAATAACCATATATCTAGTCAAATTTTGAAAAAAAATTCTTTTGAGACAGATAGGAAAGTGCACATTCTGCTTCTTTTGGAATCAAAATTAGCTCTCTAGCATCACCGCTCACAGAGTTATGGCATTTTTATGGGATTTGACCCCCGCATGACCTTTGCGTCAAGGTTGTCACCTGAGTATTCGAGGCAACTTCCCAAAACCACTTTTAAACTTAGTTTTGGGACCAAAGGCAACTATTGAGAGGGGACGTTTTTTGAATTGGTGATTTTTATTTTTTTTACTCCACCCTAGTGTACTGTACACCAAGGATCAGTTTTGTCACCGCTGATATTTGCTATTATGGTTGACGTTGTAACTGAAGGAGTGAGGGAGGGCTTATTGAGTGAAATTTTGTATGCAGACGACCTGGTCTTGACAAGTAATAGTATGGAGCATAAGCGTAGAGTTTTAGAAATTACCGGGGGTGCAGTTATATCAGAATACTGTATCACACGCATAAACATCAAATACCGTATATACCCGAGTATAGGTCGAGATTTTTGGCAAGTGATTTTCACCTTAAAAAGCAGGTTCGACTTATAGACTACACGGGACAAGCTGTTGTCTCCAGCTCGACAGCCTTCAAAATTAATGCATTTTTGCTACAGAAAAACCATTGCCGACGTAGATTACGGGTTGTGAAATGGCGTCGGCCGAAGTAAAAGTTTTAAATACATTTATTTGCAGTGATTCAAATTTAATGATTTCTTGTCAATTTTAAACTTTATACACTTGTTAACCGATCAATTTTGTATTTTTGCGTGTAGGATATAATCGTTCTTATTACGTAACATTCCATGATCGTTGAAGTCGATGTCAAACCTTAGCGGCCGCATAAAACAACGATGTCAGGTTGGCTAGGACTAGGTGATAATAGCGGTAAGAGATCTCGTTACTGCAGGCAATATCTGCGACCAAGACTATTAAACACCTTTTCTTTTATCGGTTTTCGATTTAATTCTCAGACATTGCAAACTATCTTTGCTTCAAGAACATCGTGGGGAGTCATGATAGCACATTTGGCTGGCCTAGTTTTGTTTGAGTTCATCCACTCAGGTCAGAAGTTACTGTTTTTCCTTTGCATTACTGAATAAGCTTTTTCACTCGAGATAAACAATTGCTGGCGGACATTAGCCCATTTTTTTTACATTAATTCAATGTCTGCCAGTGTTGAATGTCCATGTGTTAATGAGCGGATTTCAATTTTCGTGCTCTGATAACAAAACAATGCGTTCTGTTGAATCATAATTGATCTCACTGCGGGAAAACCTTGTTGAAAATAGTGCGTCTAATTTAGCGGGTTTACTTATTATTGCCGTGAATAGTGTCACGTGACTATTCCAGCAGCGTAAGGTACTGTACGCTCTGCTTTGGAATTTCCTCACCCTATGTCAATACCGACAAGAGCAGGGGGTGCGCCCCACCCCTGCACCCCCTTACTCTACGCCAGTGGTATGGAGGGACTGGAGAGAAAGTTTGAGAAATGGAAAGAAGCATTTGAAACCAAGGGTATGAACTATGAAGGTGAATCTTGAAAAAACAAAAGTGATGGTGAGTGGAGCAGAAGGAACAGTTGTTGAGAACAAAGTAGATCCCTGTGGAATATGTGGCAAGAGAGTGATGAGAAATTCAATGCAATGCAAGGAATGTGGAAAGTGGGTACATGCAAGATGTGCTAATGTCAAGAGAGCCGCAACAAGATTGGCGAAGTGTTTTGTTTGTGGGAAATGCAGTAAAGGAAGGAATGAAGTGGAAGGCCATGATGATGAGTTCTGCCATGGCATCGAAACAGTGACAGACTTCTGTTATCTGGGTGATCGGATAAATGGAAGTGGTGGATGTGAAGCAGCGGTGACAACAAGGGCAAGATTGGGCTGGGCAAAGTTCAGGGAATGTGGGGAAATGTTGTATGGCAGAAAATTTTCACTAAGGATGAAAGGAAAAGTATATCGGAGCTGTGTGCGGCCTGCAATGCTATATGGTAGCGAGACATGGGTATTGAGAGAGAGTGAACTGGCAATCCTGAGAAGAACGGAAAGGTCAATGGTGAGAGCAATGTGTTGGGTGAAAACGAGAAGGGAAAAAAGGACTGAAGAATTGTTGGATATGCTAGAGATGAGAGTGACCATAGACCAACTGGCAAGGGCAAATGGAGTAAGATGGTATGGACATGTGATAAGGAGGGAGGAAGGAAGTTTTCTTAGAAAGGCATTAGATCTAAAGGCGGATGGGAAGAGGAAACGCGGTCGTCCAAGAAGAACGTGGAAACAACAAGTGAAGGATGAATTTAAAAAAGTCGGACTGAAGGAGGAAGATGCAAGGGACAGGGTGAAATGGAGAAAAGGGATTAAAACAATTGCTGCGCGGAAACAATTAGCCACCCCCACTAGTGGGGAACAAACCGACGATGGATTATGATGATGATGATGTTTAGGTATATACCTCCGTCCTCCATGGCCATACCAGTGTACCTACTGCACTGAGGAGACCGGAAGGTGCACTGTCTGCAGTTACAATGTTTTTATATTGTTATAATGTTTTATATGGGTATAACGTTTGAGACGACGTAATTGGCTTGCTCAAACCAGTGAGCCACGTATATTGAGGGTACATTCAGTGGTGTACGATTGATTTTGTTACTGCGGGAGAGGGCATTCGATATAACTTGACATTTATGATCAAGAGTAGCGTAGTGCTACTTTAAAGTCTGACCAAGGTTTAAGGTACCCTGGGCTATCTGTTGGTTGGTAAAATATAAACTCTCATGCTCTATGCCAGTGGTTCCCAACCTTTTTGTTGTCACGGACCCCTTCAGACAAATTATTAATTCTGCGGACCCCTTCCTAAATTTTGCCTGAAACTCAATTAACATACTATTGACTATTGCAAAGAAATTTATTTTCACACGAGTCAGTTCAATCACAGTATACTATTGACTATTGTAATAATTATGCTACTCACTACAGTACGGTGTCATATTGCATTGCCGCTGTGACTCCTGCGGCAAATATCACGTTAAACAGTTGCTTTCAAATAAGAAAATGAATGGATTGTTCAAGAATTGTCAGCAGTATTTGAATATTAAGGTGACCCAAAGTGCCATGCCGAAACTTTTTTCAACGTAAGCAAATTTAATAAGATGGTTGTTGTTGCCTTTCCTGAACTAAACGACTGAACTACGGTTGAGTTTTTGACAATGCAACACGCATGTCATCTTCAACGTCCACTGTCCAGGCGATTTCGATGTTGTTTTTATTGTAACAAGAGCTGAGAATCCTGCCTCGCAAAGGTTAAGGGTTATGAATGATAACAAAACAATAATCGCTTGCATTGCCAAGAATGGGTAGGTTTGCAGTTGTGAGCACCAAAATTCTTCCACAGTTTTTGAATGAAACTCAATGCATAATAACTCTTTTCATCTCAAATCAATTCTAAGGTCATCTTTACTGATATCGTCATCACTAATGTTGTTCAAGTCAAAAAGAAAATGATTTCAAATCCATGTTTCAACTTCGTTCGGCAGGTGTTCTAAATTAAAATAACGTTGACATGAGATTTGCAGGGCTTCAAGTGTGCGCAAAATTTTTCTCTCGTAGAGATCAAAAGAGTCCATTCTCTTTGAGTTTCATCCATCAAGATAAGATCTTCCAACATTGGAAAGTTAGCATAATTACCTGCTTCCAATCTGCGTTTTCAAACCGGCAACTTGGCTAAAAACGCTTTCAGTTTTTCAGCTGCATCAATTATTGTTACACCTGGTCCTTGAATGCCACGATTAACATTGTTAATATGATCGAAAATATCGGCTATGTAGGCCATGCCGTATAGAAAAATTTTACTCTCGAACAATTTTGAGAAGGGGCTTCCTTTTGCTTTCAAAAGAGTTGATACCTCATTTTTTAGCTGCTGCAGTCGTTTTAAAACTTCTCTAGATAACCAACTGATACAGTTAGTAACGTTTATTTTGCGTTATGATCATTGCCTAGTGCATTGCACCGAGTCACGTGCACTTGATTATGTCGTGCCGTCCTGTGGCTGTGAGTAGTTTGTAATCACGGCAGCAGGACTTCTTGGTAGCTACACATGATTTGTCCTTAGTTCATTCTAGCTTTACTCGTATTGAGACCTCTTTTCAATTCCTTTACGTTTACCTACAAGCGTAACAGTGGTGTCAGAAGTAAAATAGAATCTACGTTGCAGTTTTCTGAAGTGAGAAGATTATTACATTGTTGCAGTGGTTTCTGCACAAATTAGTCATGGAAGAAACAGTCAAAGCAATGCTAGCCACAATGGAGAAACAGCAGGAACAGTTTTTATCAATGTTAAATGACATTAGTCGAATGCAAACAACGAATCAGCGCCAAAGTTTGAAAGTTTCAACCTGGATAAGGAAAAATGGAAACAGTATATGCAAAGGTTCTTGCATCACATGGACATTTACAATGTTGCAACTGATGACAAGAAAAAGGCATGTTTGTTATCCTGGGTTGGACCCGAGACGTATAGCTTGATTGAGAATCTTTTTGGTGACAAAAACGTACGTGATAAATCATTCAACCAAATTTCAGATACGTTAGCATCGCATTTTAAAGAAACCATTCATGTTCAAGCAGTGCGCCATAGTTTTTACAATTGTAAATTACAAGTGAGTCAGTCTTACAAAGATTGGACAGCAAATTTTCGAGGGCTTGCTCAAAATTGTGAGTTTAGGGCTTGCTCAAAATTGTAAATTGTGTCTTGAACTCTCCGGACGTAAACTGGCTTCCGTTGTCTGAGACAATCGTGTCCGGAGAGCCTTCTATCGCAAAGATTTGTTGAAGTGCGCTGATTGTTACTTTAGAAGTTGCCTGTCCGATGTTCTGCATAGAAACAATTATAAGGATATTTTGAGTTCAGCAGACAGAAGAATCCTTACTAATGCAGAGGGAAAGGCAAGTTTCAGCTTTAACTTGCAAATTTTCCAGAGTTTTTTCGTCTGATCTTGGGAAATGTGTTAAGACAAAAGTTTCTATACACTTAAAACCGGAAGCAAAGCCCGTTTTTTCCAAACCAAGACCAATTCCATTTTCCAAAAAACAAGCTATCAAAGAAGAATTGGACAGACTTGTGGAGCGCAACGTTTTGCAGCCAATAAATTATAGCGACTGGGCAGCTCCGATCGTAGCGGTGTCGAAAGCGAATGGAAGTACACGAATTTGCGGTGATTTCAAGGGACTGAACCAGCAAATACAAGTGGATCAACATCCGTTGCCGACGTTGGACACGTTGCTGGAATCGCTGGGAAAAGGTCAGTACTTTTCTAAAATTGACTTGTCGGATGCTTACTTGCAATTAGAGCTTGATGACAAAGCAAAAAAACTTTGTGTCATAAACACACCTTTTGGTCTTTTCCAATACAATCGTATGTGTTTCGGTGTGGCGTCAAGCCCAGCCCAATTTCAACGTTGCATGGATAAAATGATTTCGGGAATCCCTGGTGTAGCAGCATATCTAGATGATATCTTAGTTACGGGACCGACAGAAAAAGATCATTGGAATAACTTAAATAAGCTTATGGATCGTTTAAGCGAGTATGGGTTTTGTGTTAAAGTACAAAAATGTAAATTTTTCAAGGATTCGGTTGAATATCTTGGTCATGTAATCGACAAAGACGGCAAGCGATCGTTGAGCACATCAGTCGAAGCAATAAAACAATTACCCCAGCCGCAAAACCTTCAAGAACTTCAAGCTTTTTTTGGGAAAATTAACTATTATGGTCGTTTTATAGCAGATCTTCCAGACAAGGCAAAACCTTTAAATTCTTTGTTGAAGAAAGGAGCAGTGTTCAGGTGGACACAACATTGCAAACTCGCTTTTCAACAACTAAAAGAGGACGTGATCAATGCAACCACGCTAAGTCACTACGATGAGAGCAAACCATTCATACTAGCCACCGATGCATCCCAGTACAGAATAGGAGCAGTTTTGATACAAAAGCACGATGGTGTGGAACGTCCACTCGCCCATGCATCAAAAACTTTGAGTGAAACGCAGAAGAGGTACTCACAAACTGAACGAGAAGCGCTCTCTATCATCTATGGAGTAACGAAGTTTAACCAATACCTGTACGGTAGGAAGTTTACATTAATTACGGATCATAAGCCACTAGTTTCGATTTTCTCACCAAAAAAGAATCTACCAGTCCTAACAGCTCAGCGTCTTCAACGATGGGCTATTACTTTAATGGCATATCAATATGATATTCAGTACAAATCCACTAATCTACATGGTAATGCAGATGGACTGTCTAGATTGCCTATGGGGTTAGACAAAACGTTTGACGCAAACGAGGAGCGAGAGAATGCAGAGGTTTCTCATTCTGTAGAGGAAACCATGGACGGTTTACCTTTAACTTTGAACGAGCTTAAAACAAAAACGCTTCACGATCCGGTCTTAAAATTAGTTCTGTCGTATATCCAGGACGGTTGGCCTAGAAGATTACCTGACAATGATAAGCTGTGCTGCTATGCTTCGTATAAAGACTCGATGTGGGTAGAAAACGATGTAATACTTTTACAACGTGACGGTTTTCCACAAGCAGTAATTCCGCAATGTTTGCAGGCACAAGTTTTAAAACTCTTACATGAAGGTCACTGGGGAATCACCCGAACGAAGCAGATGGCACGCAGATACGTATGGTGGCCGGAGTTGAACAAAAGCATCGAAGAGATGGTGAAGTCGTGCGGACCTTGCAGGCTTGTCGCAAAAGCTCCGGACAAAGAGTACCAAGCATGGCCGAAAACTACAAAGCCGTAGCAGCGGATTCATCTCGACTATGCTGGACCTTTCTTAGGAAAGATGTGGCTGATTTGCGTTGATGCACACTAAAAATATCCTTATGTTTCTATGCAGAACATCAGACAGGCAACTTCTAAAGCAGGGGTTCCCAACCGGTGGTACGCGTACCACTAGTGGTATGCGGGAGCTTTTCAGGTGGTACGCGAGCAGCTCTCCGTTGCATGCGATATGTAGTAGTATTGTCAAACAAGTAGGCCTATTGCAACAATTATTTAATATTGAGTTTCTAAAATATCCGAACCACACTTTTATTTCTTTCGATACTAAATTCTCTGCACTCAGTAAGCTACTGTTGTCGCATCGTGCTCCCTGCTGTCATTGTTATTAATACAATGCTCCTGTGCGAACTTAACGGTGTCTATGACGGAACTATTATGTGTGCAATGTGAATGGTGTCTGTGACGAAACTATTGCATGTACAATGTGGTCTGTGCAATTGCAGAATTGCGTTTATTCTGATGTTGGTTTTCCGACGTGTAGTGGCTGAGACCTGAACAGCATTACACTTTTGTCTTAATATTTGAAAATGTCGAAGCGAAAGTATAGCGCAGATTATATTAAGTATGGCTTCATTGCTATTCAACATCGTGTAGATAGCTTACCTCAGTGCGTGATCTGTATGAAAACCCTTTCAAATGCAGCTTTGAAACCAAGTTTGCTTAAGCGGCATCTTGAGTTCAATCATGCAGATAAAATGAATCGAGATAAGAGTTATTTTGAGCGACTTGGGGAGAACGTGAAGCGACAGCGCATGGATCACACAGGCCAGTTTTACCGAAATAATGCCGGAATTGTGAAGGCATCCTATGAAGTATCTCTTCTGGTGGCCCAAAACAAAAAATCTCATGTCATTGCGGAGTCACTTGTTTTGCCAGCAGCAAAGATATTAGTCAGAAATTTGATTGGAGAAGATTCAGTGGCAAAGTTGGATAGTGTATCGCTTTCTAACAATACCGTGAAACGACGCATCGAGGAAATGTCAGTTGATATCACTGACCAAGGGATTGCAGGAGTAAGAAATTCGAAGTTTGGATTTGCCTTACAACTTGATGAATCCATAGATGTCACAAACTGCTGCCAACTGCTTGTCTACGTCCGCTTTACACAGAACGATGCTGTAAAAACGGAATTATTGTGGAATCATGAGGTGTCCACTACATCAAAAGGAAAAGATATTTTCAACTCTTTGGATAATTTTTTTAAGGAAAATGAACTGGATTGGGGAAATCTTGTCGGATGTACGACAGATGGGGCTACCTCTATGCTCGGTAGAAAGTCTGGATTTCAAGCCCATGTCAAAGCTGTGTCACCTAGCGTCATAAGTGTTCACTGTTTCATACACAGGTTTTCTCTTTGCACAAAGGTTCTTCCTGCAAAGTTGTTAATGTACTTGAACAGGGTAGTCAAAATCGTAAATTTTGTTAAAACATCAGCTTTAAATACTCGATTGTTTAAAGTTCTTTGTGAAGATCTCGGCTCAGACCACACTTGTCTCTTCTATCACACAGAAGTGCGCTGGCTCTCTCGAGGAAATACAACTAAGCGTCTTTTTGAAATGAGGAATGAATTACTTTTATTTTTCCAACAGAAAGACCATGAATTTCAAAACGATCTGGAGGATGAGGAATTCATTGCAAATTGGCCTATTTGTCGGATATATTTAAAGCTTTCAATCATTTAAATCTGTCATTTCAAGGGCAAAACTGCACTGTCGTAGACTTTGTTTCAAAACTGGGAGCTTTTATCCGAAAGGTGGAATTATGGAGGAAAAATGTGGAAAACAAGCGCTATGGTATGTATAAAGTTCTGTCAGCCCTTGAAATGGAAATCAGTGATGACTTTTCCAGAGAAATTACCCAGCACCTCTCGCTGCTAACTGCTGAATTGCAGCATTACTTTCCAGATATCACAAGCTGCCCATACATCACAGATCCTTTCTCAGTGGACCCAGCCGACCTACCTGTTGGTACAGGAGAACAAGAGGAACTGATAGACATGCAGGAGGATCAGACAGCAAAAAAAACAACGCAAAGAATGTTCTACAATCAGGGCCTCTGAGAGAAGTTTTCACCAAGGGTACGAAGAGTCATTCCGGGCCCCCCTCTCACTCCGGGCCCCCTTCGTCTTGGGCAAGCGCGTGATGTTTGCTTAGGCGTATTGCACACCATACAACATTTTACTGCAGAATTAGACATCTGTGCGATATAATAGTATCAGGCTGTAATAAAACTATTACGGTATTTAATTTTAATAGGCTATGCACAATAATATTGAATATGAAAGATAAATATGTCACTTACCTCATATGATATAGGCCTACCCTGCCCTGCTGCCAGATAAGATAAGACTGAGCATCATAAAATACAAGTTTATAGGAACAGAGAATGAAATTGGCCTATTCTAAATTAAATTTTATTCCTTTGCATCTGAATAATGACGTAATGTAAGGTTTAGGTTAACTTGAAATTGTCCTTACACTACAGAAATTCCAAGCATGAAAAAGAAAGAATATCATAGGTTGTGAATACACACTACACACTAAGTAACACAGTGCTGATAAAAATGAGTAATAATACCAAAAATTTGAATCAAGTGTGAAACTAGGACAACATTGCTGTGCTACACCAACTGAGAAAATTGACCTGATGTGAATTATGTCTCCTCTTACTTTTCAAAAAAAGAAGATGCACATGTTGAAGACAAAAGCAGAAAAATGCACTTGTATGTTACATAAAATAGCAAAAGATGAAGACCAAAACACAATATATACATACAAGACATTCTGCAAGTACAGCTAAACAGTGTAGAATACAGCACTAAGTTGATAAGCAGGCAACAACAGTTCACTGCAGCATACAAACCCTAATAGTGAAGGTGTAAACAGTTAGAAATATGATACAACGGTTAGGAATGTAATAAACAAAATCAAAAAAGTTAGGGTAGTTACAAGAAAAACATTTACACTGCACACAATGTAGGTAAGACTTAGGAATGAGTATTGGACAGTACAGTAATTACTGTACCACATAATGTAACTTAAAACAGAGGTTCTTGAACACAATAATACTACATATACTGAATATTGTGATGTTACAACTAACTTCAACACTGGATGGTGATTGGTCAATCTTGAGTGGGACGAGTGGCAAGCAAGTAGAAAAGTTTCTGTGGCCTCTAATCTCTGACACAGGGTAACATGTATTTTAGATGCAGACAGTTAAGAGCCGGTCAAATAGGCACGCACACTGTGGCGTCACAATATTTAGGTGCGGAGCACTGTGGCGCCCGGTCATATAGGTGCTTTCCTAGTAAAGTCTGCAGGTTATATTATATCAGTTTGGTAGGTAGGGCAATGCTTTTCACACAATATGTTACATTGAACAGAAAAAATATAGCCTACTGTTTTTTGCGAGTTCGGCATTTGTTTGTTGTTAGTCCAGGTTGCGCCGGCGAAAGCTTTATCAATAAATTATTCAAGTTTCCAAACATGACTGAGTTCACTTTTAGTTAAGTCAAATAATAACTACATCAAAAATAAGTAAAAAAACATACCGTAGCCTATATTCAAGCGGGTGGTAAAAATTTTGGTGTGCAGTGCCTGATTATACTGACTATGCAATAATGCAAGTACAGCAAAGAACCCACTTAGCAAGCTCTTTTGTTTGAAAAGGTACATGAGGTGTAAGGATGAAGATTTTATTCAACAATTAATAAATATGGAAAATGCGCTATTAAACACTGCGAATAATGAAATAACCCACCTAAAAAACACAATGTAGATTGTAGACTTTACTAAGAATAGCACCTAAATGACCGGGCGCCACAATGCTCCGCACCTAAATATCCTGACACCACAGTGTGCGCGCCTATTTGACCGTCGCCTAATTGTCTGCACCTAAAAGACGTGGACCCACATACAGCCAGTTTAACAACCACATAACGGTATAATGTGCTATTACTGTTAGAACTCTGATGTAATGGACCAACACTCTGGTCAGTTTTTTTTTCTCCAAGGCATTTGGATGTAACAGAGTCTTAAATTCATTTTGAAGTAAAATAAGCGTGAAACTACCTTTTTCAAATAGTTTTTAAAAAACACAAAAAGCCCAAAAACACCCGGGCTTTTAAAAAAAAATCTGGCGAGTTAGGCAATCTCAACCTTGCTTTTGCTATGCTGCCCCCCGGACAGGAGAATAACCAACTTTTATGATTTAATTTAGGGTGCTTTTAACAGAACATTTTTAAAGTTAAGCAATTAAATCACCACTTTGGGCTCCTAATTTGCGCACAATGCACTTAGTTACCTTTCCGGGCCCTCTTGCTACATTACGGGCCCCCCCCAGGACTAAAGAATAACAACTTTTATGCTTGAATTTAGTCATTTAGGATGGTTTTAACCAAACATTTTTGCGCGTTAACTATAAAATCACAATTCCGGGCCCCCCAACGATCACAGGCCTGGGCTTTGTTATTCTGATGCGTTCTGTGCTGTGTGGTATAATGGACTCTGTGATGTTTTGTTGGTAATTTTGCTACTTTCGCTGACTTTACATCCAGATTCATCATCTTGCATATAATTTAATATTGGATCAAATTAGTTGTTTTGAAAATAGTGGTATGTGTGGACAATCCGTGGTGGCTAAGTGGTACGAGAACATAAAAAGGTTGGGAACCCCTGTTCTAAAGCAACGATCAGCGCACTTCAACAAATCTTTGCGATAGAAGGCTCTCTGGACACGATTGTCTCAGACAACGGAAGCCAGTTTACGTCCGGAGAGTTCAAGACATTTTGCATCAAGTTAGGAATACATCACCTCGCCAGTGTTCCACCCTGCTTCAAATGGCGAAGCGGAACGCTTCGTCCAAACTTTTAAAAGGGCGATGGAAAAAAACTATAAGGGAGAAGTGAGCAAACAAGATGCTCATCTCTTAGTAGTCACAACGTACAGAAGCACACACTGGCGCCCAGTCCCGGGCGGGCTGGCCGCGCCCGCCGGACATTTCAGGAATTAAAAAAAAAAATTTAATGCAATTTTAAGTCCCAAAATTTCTGTAACCATCTGCCACCTTCTGATACTAGCCTACTTACCTTATTCGCAGGGTTTTGTCGCCATATGATAGGCCCTACTAATTAAGCGATTAGTTTTCGTCAATTATAGCCATTGTTACATTCATGCAACGTTGATTCGCCGTTAAACGAGCAAAAGTGTCCAGCCGCGCCGTTTGTCTCCACTCTGCCACTGGTAGCCCAGTGCTATAAATCAAGTAAATTGCGCAAACCTGTGAGGAACTTCCTTCGCGGCACAAGTCTGACCGCAACTTCCACTGTTTTTACATCGTTTTAACATCACCAGATGTTAAATCTAAGCTAAGATGTAAGTTCTTCAAAGGAGTAATTTTCTCTCAAACGGCGTTATCAATTTACTCTGCTGCCAAAATGCTCTATTTTGTCGTCTCAATCATCACAGTTGCGTCTGTTACGTCACTAATATTAAACTGTGCACACCTGTTGGTTTGGCCGGATGAAACCGTTGGTTGTCATTAGTTGCAATTCAGCTCCTTCGTTATATTACTGTTCTAATTGTAGATTCAATGTAAGCTCGGTTCAATAGCGCAGTTTATCGCTGGATAGCTTCTCGGGAGCTGAATTGCCGTATAATCGCTTCTGCGTTGCATCACAGCATCTTGAATCTTATCTGCACGCCCGCTAAGAGCGACTTATCGTATGAACCCACCGATGTATTGTGTGTGTGTTTATATCGTGTTGTATCAACAATAGTAATGTAATTATGGAACTAGTATAGTATTGCAGTTTTCGTCCCGCAACCCGCACATACCAATCACAAAAAATATGCGGAACTGAATTACCAGGACTAGACGTTGTTGCGTACCAATAATATTTATTGCTTGTTTCCAAATCGTGTTAGAGGAGACATGGACTTAAATGTAAAACTAGGTTAGCCCAACAACCGAGCAAAATCGCTCTTTTGAAAAATGCACAAAATAACCTTTATGACGTGACAGTATGTGTTCGCCCGCCCAGCTATTTTGAAAACTCGGCGCCTATGGAAGCACACCTCACCCATGCCTCGACTGGAAGACTCCAGCCGAAGTTCTTCAAGGGCTCCAGCCGAAAACGCTATTGTCCTTGTTCTCGCCAAAGGAAAAAAGTAATTCAAAACAAGAACCTGCATCTCATAAGCGAAGCTATGAAGAAGGTTCATTAGTTGATGCTCGAAACTATGCATCTGGTTCAAAGTGGCTACCAGGTACGGTAATTAAAAGACGGAGACGTGTCCTGTACAACGTACGAACGCAACGAGGTGTTTGGAAGAGACACATAAATCAACTTCAACCCAGGTTTCACAACGTTCATACTGAAAGTAAAAGTGATTTTTCTGATTCAAGTAAAGTTAAGGTTGCACCAAGTCCAAAGAAAGATTCCGAACCGACCGATACCAATGAACACTCTGGGCATAGTATAGCTGTCCCACAGAGACGCTATCCAGTTCGAAACAGGCGCAAACCTGATTTTTATCAGGCTTAGTCAATATGTTTGTTAGTCGTATGTGCTTCTGACCCTAATTGTAATATGACCCTTATTGCAGTGATCTGTTAGAAGCACTATATATATTGTGCATGTTATTTCGTGAATACTTGGTTAGTATCACCCTCCCTTAGCTGTAATGTTTTATTTCTACTGCTAAGTGTTAATTTATAAGGGAGGAATGATACAGTTAGTAACGTTTATTTTGCATTATGGTCATTGTCTAGTGCATTGCACCGAGTCACGTGCGCTTGATTACGTCGTGCCGCCCTGTGGCTGTGAGTAGTTTGTAATCACGGCAGCAGGACTTCTTGGTAGCTACACATGCTTTGTCCTTAGTTCATTCTAGCTCTACTCGTGTTGAGACCTCTTTTCAATTCCTTTACGTTTACCTACAAGCGTAACACCAACGAACCTCAGAATGATACAAAAGTACTTTGTAATCTGACCCTACTTCTTGACAGAGCGCTTTAAAAGTACGGTGGTTTACAGCCTGAACCTGTTTAAACAGCCTGTTTACAGCCTGTTTAAACAGCCTGAGAAGCTGCTATGACTCATAACTGTATGGAAGTTACAGTGTAACTGCGTATTTATACCACTTTTCTTTCCTTTCCTTGCTGTACATTAGGGTGGAGTGAAACATGGGGTCAAAAATGAAAGTTGATAGAATTAATCTGTAATAGTTACTAAAAGTTGTGGTCTGGTAAATGCATTCATATGCTGAAATATTTCCGATTTTGAATAATATTTCTGTCTGCCGCAAGTTGATTGAAGTTTTCTCTGGTATTTAGGAGCTATGACGTCATCAAAATTAGCAGATAGTTACTTGTATCTAACTTCTGCCTTTGGTACTTCTATCTAACAATATCAGAGTTATAAATTACACATAAATTGTTGCAATGCAGTGGAAAATACGTCTTGTAGAACGCTTGTTGCATATGATCAACTGATCAGAAAAAACACGGATGTATGATATTTTCTTCAAATTTCTGTTCCTTTTACAAGTTCATCAGCACAGTGCAATGAAAGGTAAAGCAAACTACAGTAGAAAAGTGTTTTTCTTAATATAACAATGATGAGATTTCGGTTGCCTGTTTACTTTTGATTCCATACAAATATTGTAAACGCTTTCTAAATCATCGGCTTATACAATACATTTAGACCGAGAGCCAGGTCGATTTATTTGACTTTCTGGGTCAGTAAGGTTTGACAAGTGTTTCTAGACTGAAATTTTGTGGAGATTTCAAAAATAAACCTCTTACTTGCACTAGCCTGACCAGTTTTGTTATATTAAGCATTTTCTGACATGATACCTGTCAATATCGCTATATCCGTAAGGGTGCACAATTTGCCCCCCGAACTTTAGCAAAAAGTCTGAACTTTTTTTTGCTTATGAGGTTATCTTAGAAAACAACTTTTGCAAAGTTTCATTTTGATTGGACAAAGTTTAACCCCCCCACCCGGCCATTTTCTAAGGGGACTAACAGCATTTTCTTCATATTATCGCCACTAGATGGAGCTTCTTACAAGATGCAACTGCATATTTACTTTGGAAACATACCTCTCTTCATTCTGCATAATTTAAAAAAAAACTTATCTGAATTGGCCAATGGGAAGCAGAAATATGGGCAGTTTTGTGCTCTCCCCTAGCGCAATACTGCCTCTAGTGGCCAAAACATAACAACAATTATCTCCTTAAATGTTCATCCAATTGAAGCAAAACTGGTGTCTAACCCCCCATTTTCAAGGGTGGTGAGTTCATTTTTGCTGCTAGTTTTAATGATTCTAGCCACTAAGTGGCAGAAAACCTGCTTTTCATAAGTTTAAGCTAACGTAACCGCTTGGACTTGACTTCAAATATGCAAAGTTTCAACAAATGCAACTCATTGAGATGTATATCATCGAAAACAAACAAAGCAAGAACAGTGCAACATCTATTGTAATTGTGATAGATATTGTACAGCAATAACCTTACACGAATTTCACATCATAAAGGTCACACAGGTATTGAAACAGTAAACTCGCAATTAGATTGTCAGATACCATGACGCTGAATCTGTTTTCCTGTTTCTTTGGTTTGGTAATTTTTTTTCGCGAATTCTCTACTACTTGTAAAATGTTTTGGTATCGTTGTTCCTTGAGAGCAGTCCCATGAAAATCCTGGACCAGTTTGACTCCTCGTTCTGCTGTGTCATTAACCACACTGATGTTATTCACAATTGTTTTTGCAATTTTGTAAGTCTCATTGTCATCCCAGCTTTCGATAGGTTCACTTAAAAATGCTGAGTCAATTTTCAAGATTTTAAAAAATGACCAAGAGTCTTCTCCAATATAGTCCTGGAGATCCCTGTATGTGTCTGCTGGGAGTTCAGGGAAACAAGGTTTTCCAAATCCAGAGCCAAACCTTTTTGTGCACACACCGTCATTTTTAACTAAGATCATTTTTTGTGCCATCAGTTCTTTGGTTGAAGTTTTTACACTCTGACTCAAAAAAGCCAACGGTACAAATTCTTCTGTCAGATACCACATATGTTTTCCAAAACTTTTCAGAGCTACACCCGCAATGGCACCATCAATTGCATGATAATTAAGGAAGGAGTGAATGAACAGTTGGTCATTTTTTGGAGCAGTTGATGGTTCAGGAGCAGTTGGCCACCACGGGATATAACAAAATACAACAAATTTCACAAAGCGGCGAAGTTTCAACAATTTTCTTCTGCTGTGTTGCATGCAGTCATCGATACAGCAGATGGTAATATGTCAAAAGTAAACTTAAGTTAAATTACCACTGAGAGACATCGGGTTGATGCAGTTCAAAGAATCTCTGAAAGGATTGCAGGAAATTGGAAACCTCCATCAGTTGCCAACATCCATTGGGGGATGGTAAGCTTATGGATACATTAGAAGGGAATGAGAAGTAGAAAGACTGCCAATCCTTTTGTCAGGGGTTGGAGGTACGAAGTTGCTAGGGGTACCAGTTATCCCACACAAATCTTCTGACCCCGTAGGTGAGCTCATTGCAAAAGCATCCAATGAGCTCATAAAGGTATGGGACTGTAAAAGCAGCTTGTCTGAAATGGTGTTTGACACCACTAGCTCTAACACTGGAGCTAAAACAGCTGCACGTGTGGCTTGCAAAATATTATTTCAAAACCTTTGCTTTGGTTTGCATGTCGTCACCATATTGGTGAGATTGTGTTGACCCATGTTTGAGACACTTTACAAATTTAACAATCAAAGAGTCTTGAAATTGCTATTTTCCAAAGGTTTAAGAAATGTTTCTCTGCCATTCCAGTACCAGACAAAAACTTTGACTTTTTTGATATTTCACATGAGTTAGCTGAAAAAAGAGAAGAAATTGTTGAAATATGTAACAGACTTCTTGAACACCCAGTTAGCAGAGGAGACTACAAGGAGTTGGTTCTATTAACTCTTCTTTACCTTGGTGCACAGCACAGGTCCTCGTCCTGTCCCCCTGGGGAACCTGGCCTTGCGGCCAGTAGTAGCTGATGCAGTAATGCAGTTGTGCACTCGGAGTGGGATCCTCTTAAAGTCTACTTTCAACCGTCTCCGCTGGTTTGGACATGTTGAAAGGAGCAGCAGATGGATAAATCAATGCCGAGATGTGCCAGTAGCTAGTACAGGGGTGACGAACCTTTTTGCGGTCGCGGGCCACTTTGTCAATTACACATGAGTTATCGGGCCACACAACTTTTTAATCGTAACCTACTATGAAATCTTTTAGAAGCGACTCAAGAAATTATTCATGAAAAGTAACAAACGGCAGATGAAAGTAATAAATTTGGCAGCAGTAATAAATTTGGCAGCAGTGGCCGAGTGGTTAGCGCGTTGGGCTCGCAGTCGAGAGCCTGCATGTTCGACTCCGACCACCCGCACTTGCTGTTGTTTCTCTGGGCAAGAAACTTTCGATAATTGCCTCTACCCAGTGATCGATTTCGAGTAATGGGTAGTACCAAATTTAAGTCATAAGTAGAGTAGACAATCGGAAACAGACATTGCCGTCGGCTGCAGCGTGGGTCAGGTGTACGTCGGAAGGCGTACACCGATGCATAGCGCTCAAGTCCGCTTTCCCGCAATGCAGGATAAAGACATGAAAAACAAACAAACAAATAAAACCTTTACAGTTGAAATTATCTTACGCAGAATCGAAACATACAACAGTAAAAAATAAAAACAAATCAACTTGAGCAAAAAGGAGAGAGCAACAGTAGCCTACTTGCACTGATAATGAAGACAGTTTAGTTTTCGAAGCGTTTGCTTTCATATGAGTTTTTGCTCAAGTTGACTAAATGTTTCGACCATTATGCTCCGAAACAACAAATCAGTTAATGAAATTTCTTTTTCAAACAATAAACCCATGCGAATCATACAGCTGAAGCTATCTAATGCAGCATTGAAGCATAACATATTAAAGAATAACATTGAAGCAGTGAATTTTTTTGCTTAGTGGGATTTTTGGAACGTTTTTTGCTTGACTAAGCGTTCAATATTAGCTCGAACAGACGATGTGACAACTCTCAACTGCATACTAAGATTTTCATCTTTCATTTTCATGCCGATATCACATGATCATTGATCAAACTCCACAGATTTTGCGCAAAGGCTTTGCTGGTGAATAATGCAATGACACAAAGGAAAGGAGTGCGGTACCAGTGAAGGCATAAAACAGCTTTGAGATGTCTTTTGTCTTTAATGCATGAGCGATTGTCAAATTGTTTTGCGGGCCGCACAAAATTCTTTGACGGGCCGCAGGTTCGTCACCTCTGAGCTAGTACAAAGAAGCCTGGACGTCCCAGGAAGACATGGAGTGACACCGTAAACGATGACAGGAAGCGGTGGCAGATGACCAACATTAGCCCCCTAGATCGTGATGAATGGAGACTGAGGATGTGCCTTGCCAGACCCCGTCCTACCCTGATTCTAGGAAATGAGACGTAAAACAGGAAGAAGATGATAACACAAAAAAAACTTTCAAATCATTCAACAGACCTGGTGCTTTGCACAAAGCGCGGTGGATGTCTAAGCTCTTATACGCTATAAAGCTGGACTTATTGGGATCCAAAATATGTGATAATATGAAAGGTAAGTGACCTTCAACATTAAGAAATTGTGCATTTTTGCTTCTAGGTCATAATTCACCATGCTGAAGAGAACCGAAAGGTCGAAACAGCACTGTTCAGTGTCTATGGTTAATTAAAAAATTGTTTAATTAGGTAAACAACACCAAACGAAAATTAAATCAGCACAGACAAGAAATTGTAACAACCTTACCCTTTATGCAAATTTATCTGTGTACTAGACTAACGTTTGATACGGTAGCCTACTGCAAGCATATTCTTATGAACAAATGATGTTATTGTTCAGGAAAAATCTTTGGAAGAGGTCATTGTTGAAACTTCGCCTCTTTGTGAAATTTGTTGTATTTTGTTATATCCCGTGGTGGCCAACTGCTCCTGAACCATCAACTGCTCCAAAAAATGACCAACTGTTCATTCACTCCTTCCTTAATTATCATGCAATTGGTGGTGCCATTGCGGGTGTAGTTCTGAAAAGTTTTGGAAAACATATGTGGTATCCAGCAGAAGAGCTTGTACCGTTGGCTTTTTTGAGTCAGAGTGTAAAAACTTCAACCAAAGAACTGATGGCACAAAAAATGATCTTAGTTAAAAATGACAGTGTGTGCACAAAAAGGTTTGGCTCTGGATTTGGAAAACCTTGTTTCCTTGAACTCCCAGCAGACACATACAGGGATCTCTGTAATGTTTCGCGCTGGCCTTTACGTCTGACTGTTTCGGACGAACTCTCAAAGACGAACAGATAACTTTATTTGAATCTCAAACATAAATTGGCAATGTACACGCCCACATAGCTGCGGCACTAAAACGATTGACTTTGACAACTAGTTGAACTCGAGTTCGAGAATGCCGCATCGCTGTCGGGAAAGCGTATTTAACAGCGGCCAATCAAGAGGTCATGGAAAACGCGTAAGGCAAAATGTGAAACACAAGATACAAACTTAAAGGGCAAGTTCTCAAATAAAATAAAAGTTTAAAGGCACGTTTCCAATATTGCATCCCCCTTTGTCTGAAGAAAGAAAACTATTTCACAATACATAAACAGATTAAAATGAACTTATGAAGAGTGGTACACTGCCAGATACACACGAAATAACGAAATCCCATCTACTACACAATTTACTTTCAAAAAACTTGGATGAACAGTAAGAACAACTTATAGCACGTTGCACAACACGAAATCTAAACGTACCACGATACTATCACACTATGTGCACTACTACTTAGGTTGCACAGACACCATATCTCTCAGGAGGCTTTACTACCCGGCCAGAACGGGTCATCATATACGGTGCTGGCATATTATTTTGGCGTGGCGCATTGGGCTCGTCGTTAGATTGATCAAATACATGTGCATCAGGAACCAAAGGATTAAATTTGAATGTCGGCTCCACATTAATTAAATATCTCCGGTTTCTCCGGTAGGTGTTGCCATAAGAATCACGCACATTATAGGATCGCGGTGAATTGTGACGACCGGTTACGACAGCTGGCTCCCATTTTTTTCCAACTCTGTGGCGAACATTTTGGCCATTAACAAGAGGTCTCATGGGTCTACTTGAGCGATCATAATACCTTTTGTTGCGAGTACGACGTTTTACAAATTGTTTCTTCACAAAAGCGGGGTCAACTGAGACGGGCTTCAGTTGGTCTTCTGTCATTGGTATTAGTTCTCGCAATCTTCTCCCCATCAACAACTGAGCAGGTGATCCTTCAGGTCTAATGGGTGTGTTTCTGTATTCTAAAATACTGAGATAAGGGTCACGGTTGGTGCTTAAAGCTTTATCTAATAAACGTTTCGCAGTTTGAACAAACTTTTCTACAAGCCCATTTGACTGTGGGTATAATGGGCTGGAAGTTTTATGATTAATTTTCCAACTATCACAAAAATTTGCAAACTCTTTTGAGTGAAATGGAGGGCCATTATCTGATCGGAGGGTTTTTGGAATACCATGTCTGCAAAAGAAGGATTTCATGTGATGAATTACGTTTTGACTAGTGGTCCTATTTAACAAAGCGGTTTCAAAAAATCTACTGTAATAGTCGACGACAATTAAATAGTTAGCATTGTTCCAGTGAAACAAATCTGCTCCAACAATTTCCCATGGGTTACTGGGTGGTTCGTGAGGAATTAAAGGCTCTTTGGGATTGTTGTACTGCAATTGTTTACAAATGTCACAAACAGAGATCAAATCATTAATATCAGAGGACATACTAGGCCAATAAAACAGATCTCGGGCTTTTTGGGTACATTTCACAATTCCTAAATGACAAGCATGCAACATTTCAAGCATTTCTTTACGAAGTGCAAATGGCACAACGATACGTTCACCTCTCAAAATTAAACCATTATGCAAAGATAACTCGGATCTGAGTTTCCAATAAGGACAAGCATGGATATCAAGGCTCTTTTTATGTTTGGGCCAATTGTTCAATAGATACTTTGTTAAGATTTGTGATGTTCTGTCATCTTTTGTTGCATTTCTAATGTTTTCTAAACAGTCAGTCTGAACGGGAAACGATTCTGCTATCATTAAAACTTGGCTGTCTGTATCAAATTGGGGCTCACCAACATCTTCAGGGTGCTTTCTAGACAACGTGTCTGCAACCGATATAGACTTTCCAGGTCGAAATTCGACGTTGAGGTCATACGGCTGAATTTTGATCATCATGCGTTGTAGTCTTGGTGGCGCACTTGAAAGTGGTTTCTTGAAAATGGACTGTAGAGGCTTGTGATCAGAATGAATGGTAAAATGTCGGCCATAAAGATACTGGTGGAATTTAACACAACCATAAACGATGGCTAACATTTCTTTTTCGATTTGAGAGTAGTTTTGTTCAGTAGGTGTGAGCGCGCGGGATGCATAAGCGATTGGTCCTTTGTGTTGCAGTAGCACTGCACCAAGTCCATCTTTAGAGGCATCAACTTGAATACACACAGGTTTTTTCGGTTCAAAGTATTGTAAGACTGTACCTGGTTGCCTTGTGATGTAGTCTTTCACGTGTTGATACTGCTCGTCGTTTTCTGAATTCCACGTCCACGTGTCTTGCTTCAGGAGATTTCGCAATGGCGCTGTAATCTCTGATAACTGTGGTGCAAATTTTCTCAAAAAATTAATTAGTCCCAAAAAAGTTTGAAGTTCTTTCTTTGAATTCGGTGGCTTCATGTTTGTAATAGCATTGATTTTGTTTGGGTCTGGTTTAATACCATTTTCGCCAATAATATGTCCATAGTAAGATACTTCGGACAAACCAAATTTGCATTTATCCAAGTTTAGCTTTATACCTACTTTTCTGCATCGATCAAGTGTTGTTTTCAAGTTCTCGACTGCTTCTTTTTCGGTATCAGCCCACAGCAAAATGTCGTCAATAATAACGCCTTGCTTCGGAATTCCTTGCAGGGATTCTTCCATACGCTTCTGAAACACATCTTGTGAAACCTTTAAACCAAACGGTAATCGTAAAAATCGGTAATTTCCAAAGCTTGTTGAAAATGTTGTAAGTTGAGAACTTTCTTCGTCTAAAGGTATTTGCCAGTAGCCTGATCTAGCATCCAAAATTGAAAAATATTTAGCTCCAGAAATGTTACAAGCAACGTCTTCAAACGTAGGTAACTGGTGGTGCTGACGCTTTACAACTTTGTTTAACGGTCTCGGGTCCAAGCATAAACGCAACTTGCCATTCTTTTTACATGTAATAGCAATAGAATTTACCCAATCAGAGTGTTCGTTCACAGGTTCAACAATTTTTTGAGAAACTAATGAATCTAATTCAGCTTTAACTTTGTCTTGTAGGGCAATTGGTATTCGTCGAGGTGGAATTCTAACGGGAGTGGCATTTTCCTCAATTACGATTTTATAAGGTTCAGGAAAACAACCAATGCCATTAAATACATCGTTATATTCTCTAAGCAAATCTTGATATCTATCAGTGACTTTCGGCATGCGATGTTCAACTTGTAAAACAATTTTCATCAGACCCATTGAAGTACTTGATTTTAGACAAAAAAGTGGCGGTGAATGACTATCTACAACGTAAAATGTGTGGTTTTGAACGATGTCTCTATACTTGCAATTTAAGGATATTTTTCCAAGTGGGTAAATGATGGTTCCTCCATAAGCAGTTAGCGTAGCGTTGGTAGGAGATAGTTCACTTAAGTGAGAAAACTTTTCATACACGTTTTTTGGAATTACGTTAACTTGAGCTCCAGAGTCCAATTTAAACTTCACATTGAAATTGTAGTCAGCCATTAAGATATTTACAAACATTTCATCAGGGTTGGAGTCATTTTTGTCTATACAGCCAATAAAATATGATGACTCACCAATCACCATTGTTGTCTTCGATTGATAGCTGATGAATTGGTCGATTTCTACAAACGAAAGAAAAGTGGTTCGGCCGTCCACAGTTGTGGCATTTCTTTCCTTCTGCTGGACATTTCCTCCCATGCTTATACCCGTATTTGGAACAGTTCGGTCCACTTCTTTGTTGTCTTCGATCTTCTAACTTGAAGTGACGATGATGGCTGGAGAACTTCGCGTAATTGACGTGTGAGGATTCAGGGAACACGTGAGTGATTTGTTGTTGGGAAATCTCCTCGCCTTGCACAATTTCGATGCAACATTCCAGCGTTGGATTCAGTTCTTGTAACAATCTTTTGCGTACATCGTCGGACCGTACGCCTCTCACCACATTATCACGTATTAGGCTATCACGTAGATTGCCAAGCTCACAACGACCTGCCATCAAACGGAGATCGGTAACAAACGAATCGAATGGTTCATCCAGTCCTTGACTTCGAGTGAATAACTTGTGACGTTCAACGGTAATGTTCTTTCTCGGCTCGCAGAACTGCTCGAATTTGTCCAGAGTTGAATTAGGATTTTTCTTTTCGTCTTCTGTCAGTGTCCATGTGTTATATATGTCACGGCCCTCCTGTCCAATATACAATAGCAAGTAGCTGCATTTTTCGACATTTGATTTCGCAGATAGAGGCCCACTAAACGTCAACTCGATCATCTGCCTCCATTTTTTAAAATTATCAGCGACGTTTCCTCGTTGAAAGTTCATTTCATTCTTCGTTGCTTGCGTCGAATCCATCTGACACCATGTAATGTTTCGCGCTGGCCTTTACGTCTGACTGTTTCGGACGAACTCTCAAAGACGAACAGATAACTTTATTTGAATCTCAAACATAAATTGGCAATGTACACGCCCACATAGCTGCGGCACTAAAACGATTGACTTTGACAACTAGTTGAACTCGAGTTGGAGAATGCCGCAAATTTTTTTTTGAAAATTATCGGGTACCGTAGCCTAATTATCATTGCCGCTTTTACATCCTTTTAACGTCGCTAAACGTTAAAATAAACCTCTAACCCATACCCTTAACCCCTAACCCTACAACGGCAATGATACTTAGGCTACGGTACCCAATAATTAAAAAAAAAATCACCGAATAGGGCTCTCACCGAAAAAGGCTCTCACCGAATAGGGAACTCACCGAATCAGATTCACCAAAACCGGCCATTCCGTTTTTTTGCACCCTTTGCTGGCCATATTTACTCTGTTTATCATATCTCTTCTTTGTCAAATCCAATCTTTTTCCTCTACCCCTCAAAGTAATCACCAGAGACCACTTAAACAGACACTAAAAAAGTTAAGTGAATATCTACTCATTTTAGATGTGAGATGGTAAGTGTTTTTTTACCCCAATAACCCCACTATTTTTTTACCCCACTTGACTATACATCTTTGTTTGTGATTTTATCCTTCCATGAAATTTTAAGCATTCTTCTATAAATCCACATTTCAAATGCCTCAAGTCGTTTAACCATTTGTGATGACCGTGTCCATGTTTCTGCAATGTACTCCATATATAGCATTTCATAATTCGTTTTCGAGTGTTTATAATGTTAATTTTGCTTGTTAATGTCTTTTTCATTTTTTATGAAGTTGTTTCTTGTTATTTCTATTCGTCTCAATATTTCCATATCGCATCTGCCATTTTCAGTTATTGTGTGTCCCAGATAGGTAAAGCTTTTGACTTGATCGACCAGCATTCCATCAATAGTATCATTTAAACTTGGTACATTTTCTTTTCTTGTATTAATCATCGTTTTTGTTTTGTTTGTGTAGATTTTCATGTTATATTTCTTTCCAATATTGTTCACTTTTTCTATTATTGTTTGGAGAGCTTTTGCTGATTTCGCCAATAAAACAGCATACATACAATGTTACTACTTTAAAAAATTAGTTACTACTTTGAAAAATCTATATCTTTGCTTCTGTAGAAAATACGCAGCAAACACCTTTTTTACATGTTTAGTATCGGCCAAATTTTGCCGATACCAATACTAAAAAAATGGCTGATATCGTCAATACCAATATATCGGTACATCTCTAGTTAAAACTAATCTAGTTCTAAATAAATTCTAATCTAAGTTAATTCTAATCTTCTAATCTAGTTCTAAACTAATCTAATTAAAACTAGTTAAAACTAGTCTCTAGTTAAAACTATATTTTCTTAAGCTCATTCTGACCATTCAAAAAGAAAATCACAACCTCTTCTTTTTTTGTGTTTTCGTCTATTTAACTGAGCCATGTGATAAATTAAAGCCTTCGGTTGCGTCATAATGAACTGCATAATTCCAACTTCTCAACCCAGGAGCAAGAATACGGAAGCCTGTATTTGAAAGATAATAGCGAGGAAAAAAGTAGGAACCGAGATAAAGTTGTTTACCACAGAAATGCACGTCTAAAAATTTGGCCGCCGAGAAGGATCTCCCGGTAGGCCACGATGGCTGCCGGAAAAAAATTCAAGTTTTAAGGCCTGTTTTCACTCATCTCAAGCTAAAATGTTCAAGCTGCTTAGTATTGTATCAAGGTTTGCTTTAACTTCTGACATACTCCTTTGACTCGAGTTGTCGCGTATTCACTTTACAAAGTAATTAATGGCAATGACTAACCTTAAATCATTTTTAATAGGCTATGATGATTGATGAAAGACTATAAATTTAAACAGTTTACAGGCTTTAAAACTCGCGTTTTTTTCCAGCAGCCATCGTGGCCTACCGAGAGCTCCTTCTCTGCGGCCAAATCTGTGTGCTAGGAGGCAAAAATACAAATAACGATAGCACAAGTAAATAGTTTGCAACTTGTAAAATTAACTTGCAACAATGCTAAAATGATCACTTAGTGTTGTTGAAGTCTGGGCCACGTCCTGCAATAGAATCGTTGTACCACGCAATAACTGCTTTATTGGGATTGTAATCCGGTATTGCGGGACCATCTAACGACGCTAAATTGTTTCAACTCCTCGCTGCTCAGTAAATTGTTTTATCTGCATACTACCTTTCATGAAACCTGACCATTTATTCCGTTATGATATCACCATTGAGGATATGAAGTCACTAACCCACAGCGGGAACATGTCTCAACTATGAAGACACATGTTTTCCCCTTGGATGTCAACTACCCGAGTTCTTCTTTTTAACAACGATTCAATGTCCGACAACATTGAATCGACATAAAAGCGACAATATTGCCAGCTGATGTAAATTAGCATTTCGGATTAACACTTTGTTAAAATAAACGTTGGAAATTACAAACAAGACTTAAAGCCGGTGCTCGCAGCTGGATATATTTCATACAATAGCAAATGTTCCGCACAATGCAACAATGATGATTATGACATGCTGACCTAATTCTGCGTCACTGCTTCTAATTCCACGATCATTCTATTGCAAAATTAAATAATTGGCTAGAAGAAACCGGCGGCCAAACTTGGCCGACTGAGAAGGTAGCACCGGCGGTCATTTAAGCGCTACTTAGCGGCCATGGCCGCCGGCTGCTTTGAGGCTTTGTTTATATCTGTTTATGCTTGCAACAATGCTTTAATGCGGAATTTAGTTTGGTGTAGAAATTTTGACAGACCCTTTTTTGTGTTTAGTGGTGGAAAATGCTGGAAATGAATTAAATCATATCTGGGTGAGTTGCAAGTCACATTTGGTGCCCTATGGGAAAATTTCTCTTCAATATTTTTACTCCGTATTATTTTTCAGATTCACAAGGCCAATTTGGTTGACAGCAGAACATGTGTTAAAGATGTCAAGTTTGCTCCAAAACATTTGGGATTGGAGCTTGTAAGTTTTTGTAAATTGGTTTGTAGTTAATTATTGTAAATTGTATAAATCAGCAGTGAGCAACGATAGTTTTGTTATCTTCTTTTGTGCATCTCATCCTTAGTGCAGGACTCTAACCGGCAACTAGAGTTGCCTCTGTTTCTTATTGGGTTTATACATAGCCATTAGCTGCACTCTGTATGCTTTGCAGGCAACTTGTTCTGCAAATGGTGTTATAAGAATATACGAAGCACCGGATGTTATGAATATGACACAGTGGTCAATGCAACACCAGCTCCAATGTGAAATGTCCTGTTGTTGCATTTCATGGAATACCTCAACGTAAGCTTCATTCACATATCTACAGTATTAAACAATAAATACTATTAATACTACAAAACGTGCTCAATGCCAAGCAAAAAGCCAAGCAGAGCGAATTAAATCGAATATAGTCATTACTCTCTAAATCTAAACCCTTGACAACCTGTTTCACCTTAAAAGGTGGATCATCAGAAGGTCTGTATTCAAATAGATTCCTATTTGAATAAGACTTCTTTTAGGGTGAAACAGGCTGTCACAGGTTTATATACAGTATTATATTTGATAAAGAAACTTTGTATGAACATTAAACACAAATGTTTTGTTTTTTATGTTAAAAATCATACAACGGTTGTTGCAAATTGAAATACAAAGAAATTTTCACACAAGTCAGTTCAATCATAAACAGCTAACAATCGATTTCGATCAGCTAGATCATCTTCATCATCTAGATCATCTTCAGTTATGCTGAAAGCAAACAGCACAAGAAATCGAATGATGAACATGCAAAAGAATGAAAAACGTATCACTCTTGCTACATTAAAGAATTGATTGAAAAAACTAACAAGCAAAGGCAAAATAAATGAAAAATGGCACAAAAGAGTATGGTATAGAATTGTACCATCATAAGCCTAACCAAGAAACATCAACAATACGAAAAAATCTTGGTTAAATTGACAAAAAGGATAAAGTCTGCCCTTTAACCAATAAGGCCCCTATTCTAGCAAATATAGCGACAAAAAAATTAACTACGGTACATCAAAAGATATCCATGAGGTAACCTGACAACTATCTGCACAATTTTTTTTCCTGATTAAAATTGCAAGGTGTAAAAGTAGATATTATCCTACACGTCGTGCACTGTATCTATATGTTATATTCAAATAGTAGAACGACAAAAAAGCAATTCTTACATCATAAGTAAATGAATAGACTACAACTAAACAGTATCCATAAGAGTTTCAGCTTTGCTTCTATATTCTGGCACAATGCAAAACTCAGTGTTTGTTATCTCTTCAAATAATGTTATCATGCCAAAATCTGACTGGAAATCTATTAAATCTTCCAGTTCTGTAGTAAGTCTTCGTCGTATGAGCTGTTCTTCTGGACTATATGTTTGGGCATGATGTCATCAGCCACTCGACAGTCTCGTCATCCAGGGCCTTCAGTCCAAGCGCTCCATGTGGTGGTTGATGGATTGGGCAGTCATGGACGACATGATCTACTGTCTGGTCTGTGGCGCCACACTCGCATCCCGGTGAGGGAGCCAGGCCCCATTTGCACATGTCTGAACGAAAGCGACCGACGCCGGTTCGTAGGCGGTTAAGCCGGACCCACGCAAGTCTTGCGAGGGACATTCCCGGAGGGTGGGGATCGACGTCGGGTAGGAAATCACGGAGTCGGAGGTGTTGTTTTGCCACTCCATGTTCCATGTGTAGTTCGTCCAGTGTGCCGCACTTATTCCAAGATCTTCAACGTTGTTCAGAAGCTGTCGTGCGGCGGGCACAAATGGGCGTCTTGATTTCAGTCGCTGCTGTCCTCCAGGTAGGCGCTGGAATGTACTGTGGAGGAGGTGGTCGGGGTCCAGTGCGCGACGAGCAAGGGAAATCATGGCTCCTTTACGGCGAAGCTCAGCAGGTTGGATGCCTGCAAGGATGGGAAGGCAGTCCGTTGGAGTGGGACGCAGGCATCCAGTCACAGTGCGTAGTGCGTCATTGATGGCGGTGTCAATGTGGCGGGTGTGAGAGCTGCGGCACCACACTGGTGCGCAGTACTCAGCGGTAGAATGGACAAGGGCCAAGGTAGCTGTGCGAAGGGTTTTCGCATCAGCTCCCCAGCCGGAACCAGTCAGCCGCCTCAAAAGTGCAACGCGCGCAGATAGTTTTTTGCGCAGTGACTCCAGGTGTCGTCGGTACGTGAGTGACCTGTCCAGGGTTACGCCGAGGTAGGTGGGTTCGGCGCAGTAGGGGAGGTGTTCGTCATCGGTGGTAATGTTGATCTCACGTTTTGCTTCCTTGTTGTTTAGGTGGAAGGCCGCCGACACTGTCTTTGCCTTGCTGAGCTGTAGCTTCCATTTCTGGAGATATGTTGATATAGTTGACATGTCCTGGCTTAGGTTCCTCTCCATTGACTGCCAATCTCCGGCTGGATGCAGGAGAGCCAGATCGTCTGCATAAGCATACTTCCTGGAGATGGTGTCAGGCAGGTCATAGATGTAAGTGTTAAAGAGGAGGGGAGCCAGGACAGAGCCCTGTGGGACGCCGTTCCTGAGTCGACGTAGTCTACTTCGTCGGCCGCTACCGGTGGAAAGGGTAAAGCTGCGGTTTTGCACAAGTTCCATAATCATATGGACCATGTGCCTGTCAGGAAGGAGACGGAGTAGTTTGCAGGTAAGGCCGCTGTGCCGCTACAACATCGTCAATGTCTACAAGCCCCCACCTTCGCGGATAACATCAACAGCCATCCCAGTGTTCCCCCACCCCAGCCTCTATGCTGGCGATTTTAACTGCCACCACACAGAGTCTATGGCTTCTGTCCAGCGCTTCTTCCTCTTTGAATCCAATCTTGCCAGCAGGGGAGGAAGAAGACTTCCTCCTTCCTCCCCCTCCCCTTCTGTAGTAAGTGAACTATAGACAAACAAAACCAAGTAACTTTAGCCGGTTTAAAATGTTTTATTACAAACACAATTAAAAAATCAACTCAAACGTTTTCGACACGTACCTGTGTCCTCATCAGGAATTACTTATATCTGCACTATAAAATGAAAAGATAAATCTGATTATGCACTATAACTAACGACACTCCGGACCATACTGAAAAGCTCCAACTGAACAAGTGACACAAGAATGATTACAATTCAATTATATGACGTAAAATAGATCACATAAGGTGTAAAATAGGGTTGGGATTTCGGAATCAAATTTAAAATTCCAGGATTTTTTGGGATTAGCAAAGTAGGAAAATACACATGCAAGCTACACAAACCACATTTATTTATTGTTATACTGACGTAAAAACATGAGAGCATCCAGAGTATCATCGTTAAGATGATTTCTGCTTTTGCTAGCAAAATATCCAAGAGCTGAAAATGCAGAGCGTCAACAGATGTTGGCTCAATACTTTTCAATGCTGCTCATAATTTGTTTAAGTTTTCTGGTCTTTTTTTGCTTGCTTTATATAGCAGCATTTCTTTTTGCATTACTCGAGCGCAGACATCACAGTTGTGCTTCTTCACTTTCATCTTCTGCTACGAAAGCATACAGCTCTTGAGTTAAAGTCATTTCAGTGTCATGGCTACTATCTTCTGTAATGGCATTTTCATGCTGTTCAGTAGATCCTCGATCGAACTCAACAGTTTTCTGACGTTTTATTTTATGACTAAGCTGATCCTGCGGTTGATTAATGTAGGAAGGTTTCTTGACGTACCCAAAAAGGTGAACCACTTCGATATTCCAACTCTCATCGATTTGAAACTTAAAGCTTTGTTTCAAGTCCTGGCTAATTTCCGAATTTGGTTCATCAAGTTTTGCCACACCCAGGGCTGCAATTTTTGCCCTTTTCGGCGGCAATGCCGCTCGACACGCGCCGTCACTATTCAACAAACGCTGTGCCTTACGAAAAAAAATGAGAGAGGACGTCAAGTCAGCTCCAGGAACAATCCGGGGGAGCATCACGTGACGCAGTCATAAGAATGCTGACTTACGTAAATTTCCTTGCCACAAGTACTTCAAGGCAAGGCCTAAAAGCGATGCTTCACGCGAGAAATTCCCAAGGCTTCCGCTCCGCCATTTTGAACACTGCAGGAAAGTGCTTTGATCGAAGTTCTAACGCCTGGCATCAAACATTTCGCCACACACGTTTCGTGCTATTCGACACAACTGGTTTCTTTTATAGATAAAACAACCGAAGTAGGCTACTTTTAGTTGTCAACGTTTTTTTGCCAGTTTGCATTTCACCGTATAAGCCAGCGGTTCTTAACCTTTTTTCTATCACGCCCCCCTTCAATAATGGTCATGTGCTTCGCGCCCCCCTGGATTTTAAATAAGTATCATACAAAAAAATTGCATATTTGTCGGTTTATTGCTAAGCACTCGTGTGACCTAATTGGGGACCTGATAAGGTGATCGAACACTAAACAAAAGTGTAAAAAAGCAATCGAGCATTAAGTAAATAAAACTGTAAAAAAGCAATTTGAACAAAAAAGTAAAAATGAAGCAGCGTCGAGAAAATTTGATAAATCTGAAGTTCAGCGCAAATTGTTTTGTAAAGTTCTGGTCTAACTAATAAAGCAAGAATTTCTGAATACAATATAAAATAAGATAAAATACAAAATATGACAAACAGCATATAGGATAGGTCCTAGGACAATAAAGTAATTAAAAAAAATTGAAATTGTTGTAAAGCTCGCGCCCCCCTTGAAAGATGATTCACGCCCCCTTGGGGGGGCTCGGTTAAGAACCACTGGTATAAGCCAATTAACAAAATTGACTCTGAGATACTTATTGCAACAGCAATATGTCAGCACGATCTTCACCAGGATGGCCCGTTTTGGAGAATCCGATTCGGAGAAACCTATTCGAAATCCCTATTCGGAGGCAGCCTTTTTCTGAGAAAGCCCTTTTGGGAGATTTTTTGAAAATCCAATGACGCCTTTTGTTTATTTAGAGAATTTTGTATTTTATTCTACAATATCGTTTCTTTTGCATTCCGACAAAGCAAAATAAATTGAATTGAAATGCAGCCCACTCTGCCTTTGTTGTGCTCAGTGACAGCACTACTACGGACACAAGCACAGATGATGATAACGAATTTCATCAAAATTCCTCCTCCACTCAGATTATCAGGAAACACACAAAATCTGTGAAAATCGGAGTCAATGTCTATATCTATCCTGATATACTGAAAACACCGAAAGTAGTCCATGCCTTAGTACACAACAAAGTGTCTTCTGTTGTAGTGATAATTTCATGCATCACAGCAGAAATGGCAGCTCTCCTTAGTGCCAAAGTGGCCCGCATGCAAAAAACTTGGTGACCCCTGCCCTAGCGGATAGCCTAAGGGCTTTTTTCTCTTGCAATCCTCAGCTTCTCATTTAAAACAGTTCTCTTCCCGTGGAGCAAAACAAACAATTTACATGTCCGGTAGGTACTTGGGTGACCAAAAAAAAAACTAAATTTGATTTTTAAACTTTTTATTGTTTAGACCTTTGCATTATGGTCCAAAATGACGCCTTGCAAAGTTTGGTCCTCATTTGACGCCCTAGCAGTGGGCCGGTACCCCCCGCTGGGTCTAAACCGGCCAATCTTGCTGAATCTCAGCAACCGATAGGCATAGAATGCTCAAACTTGGCTTTGAAGAAGCAGAATGCATGGTTTCCTATCTAACTTCCAGAGGGTTTTGGGGTCTAAACCATTTAGTTTATGAAAAAAATGCAAAAAACACATTTTTGACCAAATGTGCCCCCATAAACGTGTAATGTTCAACTTTCAGTTTAATATACAACACTAATTGACTAATGACACAAAATTTAAAATACAAGCAACTTGTGTTTATTCATAGACAAGCTTTATTGATTTTGCACTTTGGTTTACCACTTAACTTTCAACCACTGACCAACCACTGTAATTAACCATTAAATAATTCAAGACAGTTTTTTTTCATTTTTCGTATTAGTTTACTACTTAAGTTTTCTTAAAAATGATTTTGTGGTTGTGTCCAGCTTTTTGGTAGACAATGACTTCTTGGCCATATCTCGAACTTTGGAACGGTTGGCATTAGTGACTTTGATTGCTTTGTCCAACTCTTACTCACTACTTGGAGCAGAAGCCCTTACCTCAACATCAGTGACCATGCTCAAAACTCTCTCCACAACATCATTTGTAGCAGGCATGTTCTTTAGCGGAGCTTTGAACGATGAAAACTCCTCCATATGGTGCTAAGATCTGGGACTTTCATGAGTAAGACATTCAAACTTGGGAAAAATTCTAATGAGTTCAAAAGATTCTGGTCCGATCAAGTCCAGCAAGTGAGTGGAGTTCAGAATACAGTAGAATGCATTTGAACTAAGGCCTTTCCAATAAATAACGGCTCTCTCAGAACTTGATCGAAATGTTTGGATCTTTTGCCACATTCGGACCTTGGTGGATATGCTCACACGATCACTTGCAAAATCAAACACAACGTGGCGCTCAATGAGGTACCACAGGTGCAGGTTGAGTTTCGCGAGTGCAGTAACAGCCATTTCAAGGAAAAGGTCCAGGTAGCCTAAGTTGCTTCTTTTGGTTATAGGTGCATTGTTCGTAAACAGTTGTTCGTAAAGCAATTGTTCGTAAACGATTGTTCGTAAAATCAATTCTTCGTAAAGCAATTCTTCGTAAAGCAATTCTTCGTATACATCAATTCTTCGTATACATCAATTCTTTGTATAGGTGAATTGTTCGTAAACAGGTGATAGGTGAATTGTTCGTGAACAATTTTTCGCAACAGCAAGGTTTGTCTTGCAATTTCCAATGAAGGTGCGTAATGCAAATTTCCCTGAATAACCAAGTTACGACGACACAAAGAAATAAGCACAATAAAAAAGCGCATTTTTTGTTATTTATTGGAATACAACAATTGTCTGTGTTTAGCAATTCTTTGCTTACACTACCAATACTACTTTGAGTAACTTCGTACAAATTGTCCACGAGCGAAGTTTAGTATGAAGTATTGTGTGCAATTCCACGCAAGTAATCACAAATTTCATCATCTTGAAAGTCTTGACGCCAAGTTCGGACGACTCTAGTTAGTCTTTCTGCACTGTCCTTGTACTTCTTCTTTGGAGGGGGTCCTGCCTGGCCACTGACATACTGTTCAATGCGAACCTCATTTAGGTTTTGCTCTCGCTTCATTGCAGATATGAACTTCCAAATATCTGGATGATTTGCAGATACTTGGAACATGAACCCTCTGTGCCATCCTTCAATGCTATTATTAGTTTTGGAAAAGCCACTGGCCCACTGAGGACGCCATCATAGCAGTTCCACATTTGAATTGCAAACATTGGAGGACGGCGCCCTTGATGACGATCTGGGCGCCCAACCCAAGTGTCTTCAAAGTAGTCAATTACTGGCTGAGCAACATCTGGTAATACATTCCCATCAATGAGAATGTCAAAGGCCTGGCTGACTTCATCAATAGGCACAAAAAAGGCCAGAGACGACAACATGCGCAGTCTCAGAGCGAACTCTGCACTTGTCTCGTACTGCTCCTTCAGGCCACTTGTTTGCGTCTTTCTCCAAATGCACTGGCACAAATGGAAGAAACAGCCATGGTGAGTTGAAAGTGGGTACTCTCTGCTTACTGCATTAACCATGGCCATCTCAAAGTCAGTCATGGTTGTCTCTGGAACAGCAACAGCAGGTAACAACTCCTTGATATTTTGCAGCAGATGAATGTATGTCCCTCTCCTTTTTTTCCCCCAGCAGGGCATACACCAGAGGCACTGAAGTGTTTTCCTTCAGTCCGTGTATTGTGTAAAGCTGTTCAAACAGTGAAGGCACTGTCTTGAAGGTGCCGTCAGCATACCAGTGCTTTGAACGGGCAAGAAGCTGCAGATTTCTTTCAGTGGCAAAGAGGACCATACGATTATCTCCAGGCCCAGAATCATAGGCCAAGAATGTTACACCAGCAAACGTTTGCTTGTACTCTACTGCAAGTACAATGTCACAGAGAGAATGTGGGATTGCCGGGCCTGCATTTTCTTTCAATCGCACTTGGGTGACTGCCCTTTTCATGCTCTGCACACTTGGCAGTTTTGCTGCCGTGGCTTGACTGAGTCCAATAGTTTTTGCTGAGACGAGGTAACTTGGGGCATCACGACTGTCTTTTGCTGCACAACGAATATTTTCCATAACCTTTGCTGCTTCGACGTGACCAGCATCTCCAGCATGATTGTGCTCACCTCTGGATTGTACAATGGCTGCCATAGCAGTTGTTACTCGTGCAGGACATTTCTTATTAAAATGCTCAAATTTCTACTAAGTAGTTTCTTGCCCTTGTGCGTTAAGTGCACTATAATCTTTGTAATAAAGCTGGCCACTATACAAAAGTTTTGGCTTTCCTTTTTCGCTGCTCACAAACTGTAATGCCATTCTGAATTAGGGACTCTACACTCTGTCTGCTCGTCTACACTCTACAGGTACAGCACGCTTTAAGCACAATTAGCACATCTCTAGCACAGGGGTGGGCAAACTACGGCTCGCGGGCCGCATGTGGCCCGCAAGACCATTTTATGCGGCCCGCCGGCACTTGCAGAAACTCCTACTCATCTCTTATTGTTTTAATTAAACAGGTTACGTGACAAAATATTATTCTCTTTACGAGTGTGTTTTTCTCCTCACTTTCAGTGCGTAAACACACACACGTCAGTCGCGCATGTGTTGCAACATGCTCTCACGCATTATTTGATTCAATTGTTTGATCATAAAATACAAATAGGCCTATTAGTGTGGGAGCTAAGAGAAGAAATCTTGATGTTCCTGGAAATGAAAAGCATTCAATGTGATTTTAGTACCAACATAGTTGATGAAGAGTGGAGGTTGGACTTCAGGTTTGCCATTGATATCATGGAAAAGTTGAACGAATTTAATGTAAAACTTCAGGGCAATGGTTCATTTGCACACGAGATGTACGTCTACGTTAAATCATTCCAAATGAAGCTTTCAATTTTCCTCAGACAAGCTGGTAACAACAAGTTTTGTCACTTTCTTTTGCTGCAAGGAGCAAACATTTCTGGTGAACTTGCAGCAAAGTATAAAGTTCAGTTGGATACCTTAGCTATTGAATTCGGCAGAAGGTTCCAAGACTTAAAGAACCTGGAACCGCAGTTTAATATGCTCATTGCTCAGCTCTCAATTCACTACAGAAGTTTATTCGGCTCCTGAGGATTTACAGCTGGAACTGCTGGACTTGCAAGCAAATAATGACTTGAAAGAGAAGTTTAAGTCAGATTCACTGCCTGACTTTTACAAGTCATTGTCTGACGATTTGTTTCCAAACTTAAAAAACTTTGCTGCTAAGTTTTTGACACTGTTTGGATCCACATACATATGCGAAAAAGCATTTTCTTGTATAAAAATAAACAAGTCGAAGAACAGGTCTTTGCTGACAGTCACCAACTTGCATGATGTTATGAGAATATCTACCAGCAAACTTGCTCCCAATTTGCAGAAGATTGTGAAAAACTGTGAACAGTTGCACAAGTCTCATTAACTTTTGTGATGATGATTGCATAGCTTTAAACGTAACTGAGTGTGAAATACAAAATTGTGTTTAATATGAATATGCGTTTATTTACACATCGGGTAAATTTTCCTACGTTGTAATGAGAGTGTGCGGCCCTCCGGCTGCAACATTTTTTCAAATGTGGCCCTCAGTACAAAAAGTTTGCCCACACCTGCTCTAGCATATAGGCTACCCTAATTGATTGTTTGTAAACAATTGTAACTGTTTTTTTTTTAAAAGCTGTAGCCTAACTTTTTTGAACATTTGTTTACGAACAATTAGTATTACGGTCAATTGCATGCCCGAAGAATTGCTTCACGAAGAATTGCTTTACGAACCATTGCTTACGAACAATTGTTTTACGAAAAACTGTTTACGAAAAAACGTCGGACACCGCTTCTTTTAGGGTGAGCTGAATGGCATTTTTGAGAGTGTTCCACATTTCTAAGTCATACGCTGCAGCATTTGTCAAACTTGGGGATGTAAACCAATATTTAACATAAAAAAGTGTTAAAAAAGCAGCCAGTGAATGTCATTCCCAAGGCCACAATCTTTTGTAAAAGCTGGATTTTTTGATAACTGCTGCTTGAACAAGGCAATTTAAATGGTATAAATGATCTTCGCCATCATACGTGCTAAATACACTTGGAGCCTTGAACGTATAATATTGTATCCACGCCGGAAAGTACCACCAAGAAAAAGAATGGACAATTTACCCAACTTTTTGTAATCTTCTCGTATGTTTATTCCATTTTGAAGCCAACTGAACAAGAAATCTAGAACTGATTCTTTAATTCTATTCAATTTTCTGTTGTTCGTTTGGAAAGTTTCATAAACTTAAACATTTATATTGTTCACCCAAACTTCTGCAAAGCTTTTAAATACAGCTTCATGTAATGATTCTGTGTCACCGTAGACCACTGAAGCTGCTCCACCACAAACAAGCCATAGGCGCCTAACCCGTGGGGGCCATGCCCCCACGCATATTTCTGCGTGGGAGCAACTTTTTATGCTGCATTGATACATAAAGCAATAGATGAACTAGCGATCGGCAGCAGGAAAACATTTTTAAATGCAAACCGCAACAGCTTCACTATAAATAATCACTAGAACGAGTAGCGATGCTACAATCCCACCCCAGGCAAAAAAATCTGTCATTTTTACATTGATTTAACGTCTGCAGACGTTGAATCAAAGTAAAAATGACTGATTTTGCAGCTTGAGACATAGCAAAAATCTACTATTTTGCGTCAATTCAATGTCATCAGATGTTGAATGCACCCAAAAACAACATAATTTGCTACGTTGACGCAGCGTGCGTTTAGCTTAATGCGCTTGCAAACAGACTCGATGTCGCTTTCGAAAGTCGAAACCTCTGCATAGAATTGTCGCGGCAGTGAATCGCTTGCTGTGAAAATGTACTTGAAGTCTCGGCCTGAGGTAACCACTCCCCAACGTAACAAGGGCTGGCACAAACCGCATTGCGCACACACGGCAGCATAATCATTAATCAACACAACAACGGACTCGCGCAAACTGCATGGCGCACACGCGACCGCTGCCATAGAAACCCGATTTGATATATCCTGGATTCATCATTGCTGTTGTACGAGTTTCAATGTAATCAAACCCTGGTTTATTGATACCATCTGCGCGCTTGATGAAGAATTCAAAAATGTCACGAAAACAGAATGCTGTCACACAAGTGATTGAAGAGTATTTCCCATGCCTGGCAAAACGAGGAAGCGATGCCTGGATCATGCGACTGTTTAACGCAGCCAAAAACACAATTCTTGATACCTTCGTTCAGATGAAGTTTGAGTTCCTGAGCCTGAGAGAGGACAACCGTTTGAGGACCGATTTTGAAAATGGTGAAAGCGTGGCCTCCTTCTGGGCAGGGTCTGCTACTATTCGGCGAGTCCGATTCGGCGAGTGCCCTATTCGGCGAGAGCCCTTTTCGGCGAGTTCCCTATTCGGCAATTTTTGAATTTTTTTTTAAATTATCGGTTGCCGTAGCCTAATTAACATTGCCGCTTTTACATCGTTTTACCTTCGCTAAACGTTGAAATAAGACCCTAACTCCAAACCCTAACCGCTAAACCTTACCCCTATACCCAACCCCTAAAATGGCAATGATAATTAGGCTACGGTACCCGATCATTTTAAAAAAAAATTCAAAAAATTGCCGAATAGGGAACTCGCCAAAAAGGGCTCTCGCCGAATATGGCACTCGCCGAAACGAGCCATTCCGTTCTGGGCAACTCAAAGTGAAGATTACTCTCAGCTGGCGAAGAAAGCTAACAGTTCAGTTCTTGTTACAATTCTTGTCTAGATTCATCAGCGTATCGCTGTGAATTAGGATTTTCAGTCAGGCTAACCATTAAGACCAAATTTCGAAACAGGCTTGCTATTGATGGATTGATTGATTGAATTTTTATCCTCGGACTGGTAAAGCTTCTTGCAGAGCTTAATCCTGGCAGTTTCGCATACTTGTAGAATGTAGATGCTTTGAATCACTGACGCAGGCCGGTCACCGAGATTGACAGAGTGAAGTTTCCGATTGTTGAAGTCTTGTTGCCAGGGAACTATTCCATCCATTAAATGCCGCTGAATGGAGAGCAGTCCTTAACATGTGTTGCTCAAGCGCACACCTCGAGAGTCGAACCAGCGCCGCTTGATCTTGAAGCTTTTTTGTTCAAGAAGTGACGCGCTAACCAATTGAGCTATCGGGGCGGACCCTTGGGACTTGAGGTGTTGCCTCATTACTCGGTGGTTTAGTGGTTAGTGCACCTCTGAATCGGTAGGCATGGGTTCGATACCCTGTCGGGTCATACCAAAGACTTTTTAAAAATGGTACTGAATCCAAATCCTGCTTGGCACTGAGCAATGGAATGGCATGGATTCGAGTAATAATGTACTCAGTTGTGCGTCTATACGGCTGCATTGACACTGTCTGCTTTGTAATACGCTGACGAACAACGCATTCTGCGATGGATACAGTGCTATATAAAAAACAGGCATTATTATTAATACTTATGTCCCATGGTTCAACCTTTTGATTGCATCGAAGCAGCTTCAGGTCTCTCATTAAGCATATTTCTTGGGTTAGGGTTTTTTTTTGGTTGACTATTTTGGCTGCTCCTTTATTGGTGACTCAATAAATTCTAATATTAAATTCAATAAATTCTATTGTTGCTTAATTCTTTCTCGTGCATGATTGGGGTAGTGGGGGGGGAAGATTGGGGGGGAAGAACAAGCACCTTCTCGTGGTCCCTCCCGTCAGTACCATATCTTTAGGAAAAAATATGCGAAACGAAGCTTGTCACACTCGAGCAAACCAGGCCCAGGTTCAGCCCAGGGTGGATAGGGAAACGCCCTTCTCAGGGCGCGGCAGCTCCTCTGTCGAAAAGTACTGACGACCCACCGTACTGCAGCTGAACACCGAGGGCATTACGGCCAGCAAGCTCAGCATCATCGAGTATCTGGCCACAAAACATCAGGCCCTCGTTATTCTCCTCCAGGAGACCCACTGCACATCTGTGAATAAGTTGGTATTACCCAACTTCACGCTCGCAGGCGCAACCATCAGCAGGAAACACGGCCTCGCCACGTTTGTCCATGAGCAACTGAGCTGGACGCCAATAGACCAGTCCAGTGCCCAGTCGGAGATAGAGTGGTTATGCATAGACATATCAGGCTATCACATCATCAATGTCTATAAGCCACCACCCTCACGCTTAACACCAACAGCCATCCCAGTGTTCCCCAACCCAGCCTCTACGCTGGCGATTTTAATTGCCACCACATTGACTGAGGCTATAATACCACCAACACCGACGGAGAAAGCCTGGCCTCATGGTCAGCCAATAACAACCTCACTCTACTGCACGATCCCAAGGGTGCAGCGAGCTTCTTCTCCGGACGCTGGAACACTGGTACAAACCCCGATCTGGCTTTCGCAAGTGATGACCCCGATAATTGCCAACCGGACAGACGTGTGCTAGAGAAGTTCCCCAGGTCCCAACATCGACCCTCGATTATCACGGCTCCAACGCTCATAATGCCTGTCCCGAGCAAGCCTGTTAATCGATGGAACTTCAGAATGGCTAACTGGGAGTACTATAGCCTCCTCACCAATGAAGCCACACAGTATCTCCCATCCCCTCACACCAACAACGTGGAAGAAGCCTACCAGGACTTTTGTGATGCAATAACATCAGCGGCAAAACAATCCATCTCCCGCGGCCGACGAAAGACCTACATACCGTGCTGGGATAAGGAGTGCGAAAGCCTCTACTCCGACTTCCTCCACGCCCCTCAGGGCAATGACACCAACAGCTCAGCCACAGCTCTGCTGGCAAGGCTGGACTTAAAGAGGAAGGAGCGCTGGACAGAAGCCGTTGAATCAATCGACTTCACGCACTCCAGCCGCATAGCATGGAGTACACTGAACAACCTAACTGGCAGATCACGTGCCTCTCGTCAACAATGTCCCGTTTCAGCAAATTCCATCGCCTCACAACTTGTGGAGAACGGGAAATACAAATCGAGAGACCGTGAATCAGATAGATCCGTCTTGCAAGAAATGACGGACCTCTGGAGGGTAACAACCCCAGACGGGGACAACATCTCGGGTGAGTTCACCCCGGAAGAATTTTCCGCCGCCCTCCAGCACATAAAGCCAGGTAAAGCCCCGGGCCCTGACCACCTATGCCCGGAGTTGATACTCCATGCTGCTGCCTCCTTAAAGTCCTGGTTAAAAGACTTCCTTTCCTGCTGTTTGCGCCACCTGAGAATTCCCAGAATCTGGAGAAGAGCCCTTGTGGTTGCAGTCCCTAAGCCGAAGAAGCCCCCAGGGGACCCGAAGAGTTACCGTCCAATCTCACTGCTCTGCATCCCCTTCAAGATCCTCGAGAGACTCATCTACGCCCGTGTCGAACCAATAATAGATCCGCAGCTCCCCCGTGAACAAGCTGGTTTCCGACACGGACGATCAACCGTAGATCAGGTCACACTTATGACCCAAGACATTGAGGACAGCTTCTCGGCTAAGAAGAAGGCTGGCGCCGTGTTTGTTGATCTCACGGCTGCCTATGACACCGTATGGCATAGCGGCCTTACCTGCAAGTTACTCCGTCTGCTCCCTGACAGACACATGGTCCATATGATGATGGAACTTGTGCAAAACCGCAGTTTTACCCTCACAACCGGTAGCGGTCGTCGAAGCAGACTACGCCGACTTAAAAACGGCGTCCCACAGGGCTCAGTCTTGGCTCCTCTCCTGTTCAACATATACACCTACGACTTGCCCCCCACCATCTCCAGGAAATATGCTTACGCAGACGACCTGGCACTCCTGCACTCAGCAGGAAACTGGCAGTCAGTGGAGAGGAACCTCAGCCAAGACATGCAAACACTATCAGCATACCTCCAGAAATGGAAGCTACAGCTCAGCAAGTCAAAGACAGTGTCGGCGGCCTTCCACCTTAACAATCGGGAGGCACAGCGTGAGATAAACATCAAGATTGATGGGGAACGCCTGCCCTACTGTGCCGAACCTACATACCTCGGCATAACCCTGGACAGGTCACTCACGTACCGCCGGCACTTGAAGTCACTGCGCAAAAAACTATCTACACGCGTCGCACTTTTGAGGCGATTGGCGGGTTCCGGCTGGGGAGCTGGTGCTAAAACTCTTCGTACAGCTACCCTAGCCCTTGTTCATTCCACCGCTGAGTACTGCGCGCCGGTCTGGTGTCGTAGTTCTCACACCCACCAGATTGATACCGGCATCAACGACGCACTGCGTACTGTGACTGGATGCCTGCGTCCCACTCCAACGGACTGCCTACCCATCCTAGCAGGCATCCAACCCGCTGAGCTACGCCGTAAAGGAGCCACGATTTCTCTCACTCGCCGCGCTTTGGACCCCGACCATCTCCTCCATGCAACACTCAAGAGACCACCACCTATAAAGCAGCGGTTGAAATCAAGACGCCCCTTTGTGCCTGCCGCACAACAACTCCTTAAGAACACAGAAGAACTTGGTTTAAGTGCGGCACACTGGACGAATCACATGTGGAACATGGAGTGGCAAAATCACACCTCCACGCTCCGTGACTTCATACCCGACGCCGATCCCCGTCCACCAGGGATGTCCCTCGCAAGGCTTGCGTGGGTCAGGCTTAACCGCCTGCGAACTGGCGTCGGCCGCTTTCGTTCGGACATGCACAAGTGGGGCCTGGCTCCTTCATCAGAATGCGAGTGTGGTGCCACGGAACAGACCGCAGACCATGTCATCCACCACTGCCTAACCCACCGGCCTCCACACGGTGCGCATGGTCTGAGAATCCTGGACGAAGAGACTGCTGAGTGGCTGAAGATTTCCTGCCCTCCAATCTAGCCTGGAAAGATCGCTCATACGCCATCATCATCATTGGGGTAGTGGAGATGCACAAGACATTTTAGTGGGGTAGCAGGACAGAAAACATAAATAACAGCTGCTATATGATCATAAAATGATGACTGTAGTAAGTTGTGAAGAACATGCACAGTTGGTGCTATAATTGCAAAATTAATAGTTCTAAGTCTATCATTATCTTCATTCATGTACTTCCAGGTACAGATATCATGCTCCTATGATAGCAGTCGGTGGTGATGATGTGAATGTGTCATCTGGTGGAAAAGTGTTTGTTTTCGAGTATAATGATGCTTCCAGGTTTGTTCCTTAATTAAATTTTATGTTGTTCAAGTCGTGATGCAAAAAAGGTTGTGGTTTTGTCATCTGATGTGATTGTGTAGTGTATAATACTTGTCAATCCTGATGATAAAGTAGATAATTAATAGATGAAAAATCTTTTTGTACCTGCAAACTGTGCAAAGCATAACGTTGTTGCAATTTTCTCCATGTTTCTAATATTGACAAGTCTCATCTGTGCATTGTGCAATAACCTAAAAGTAAAATCTGTTCAAATTGTATGAGGTAATGGTTGGAAAAATATGTTGTTTTTGCTGTGATAATTTATTTCTTGAACTGGTACAGCTTAATATTTTAGTGTGGTAAATAAGTAACTTGTCAGGAAAACATCACTGTCAGATAACAATACTCAGATTGTCTTGTCGGCTTGATTGTGATTGTCGGCTGCATAGCCGAGTGGTGAGAGCCATGGAACGGCAATCGAAAGAGCGCCGGTTCGACACCGCTCAAGAGCATGCGGCTGTGTCTCTGGCAGGACACTTAAAGGCATGCCTGAAGGTGGACACGAAGATACGACAAACAAACAATGATTCGGATTGTAGCTTGTATATTCGGAATGTACTAGCTTTCGAAGCCTAAAAGGGCTTGAACATTTGATAAAAGTTTTTGAAAGAGTTTTTGAAGAGCCAATCTAATAGAGAGTTGCCCTCAGTGAAATTTAACACTTTGTTTTGTTTTGTTTTTTTTTATTTTTTTTTGTTTTTGTTTTATTATTTTTATCCTGCATTGCGGGAAAGCGGACTTGAGCGCTATGCATCGGTGTACGCCTTCTGACGTACACCTGACCCACGCTGCAGCCGACGGCAATGTCTGTTTCCGGTTGTCTACTCTACTTATGACTTAAATTTGGTACTACCCATTACTCGAAATCGATCACTGGGTAGAGGCAATTATCGTAAAGTTTCTTGCCGATTTAAATCATTGATTCAAATCATGATTTAAATCAAACAATAAAAATCAAAAAAATTAATTTAAAAAAATCAAATGATATTGGACCCCCAATATAGAGGTAGCAGACTATCTTTGGAAGAAATTGACGAGGCAATGGAATTTGCTGGTGACATTTTGTCAGTAGTTCCCAATCATTTTGTCTAGAGATGTACCGATATATCGGTATCGGTGATATCGGCCATTTTTTGAGTATCGGTATCGCCAAAATTTGGCCGATACTGTGGCCGATACTAAACACGTAAAAAAAGGCGTTTGCTGCGGATTTTCTAGAGAAGCAAAGATATAATTTTTTTATAGTAGTAACTAATGTCACATTGATGTAGAAAAATAACAACCTGTTCAAATTTTTGGTACGTCACACTCCCATGACTTCTTGCGCGCAAGTTTTAACATTGGTTGCTTAGAGTGATTCTTTCACTTAAACAAAACATTTTGTTTCTGCGGTTTTGCGTTGTTCGATTCTTAAGTTGTGTAAGGAGACTCAATTTCTCCAATATTTATCATTTGTGTTTCTTTTTTACTCTCAGCAGAGTATGAAACTTGTAAAAGTTTTTCATCCATACAACGTCATGAATTTAATTATTATATCTGAAATCGGCATAATAACGTGACATCATCTAAACGTAACAGAAATAGCGAAGAGCAAGTATCACTATAAAAAAAAAACACAAAAATGCAACGCAAATAGGCAACATCAAAAGACATGGATGTTCTTTGACTTGTCAGCAGCAAATGGTGATAACTGTGGCTGTGGGAGTTTGTTGCGCAGCCTACTTACAGTACTTAGCCTACTCTGACATTGTTTAAGCTTGATGAGTTTATTACAACGAAAGGTGGAAATTAAATCACAAACTGATAGAACCAGCTTACTAAAAACAACCAAGTTACATGGTTTTTTTAAACGTTTAGCAACGTAAAAACGATGCAAAATTATACATTTTTGCTACCTTGGTAGTCTTGGCCTGGCAAAGGCTTCTCAACCAAACGACAAGCGCCCTTAGGGGTAGAACCTTTGACATACTGATATCCAATTGAACGAACCCGAACCATCAGATGTTAGGTTGTCCGTCCAATTGTGGCTATTTCAGCATTCAGCCAGAGAGTTGATTATTACTTTAAACTTTTTTTGCTAATTACACAACAAACAAGAGCAATAGCAGTGGTGGGAAGTTGCATTTTTCCTTTGTTCCGAGAAACGCAACCTTGATGACGTCATGAACAGCGTAGCTTCAGATTGGTTGATGGTTCAATGGGATATGAGTATGTTAAGGTGCCTACCGCCCTTAGGTTGCACATTACTTGTCGTATAGTTTTTGTACGACTACACAAATGACTTGGTTTACATTTTACATCTTATTATCAATTATGATTGCCTATTTGGAGAGTTTGCGCAAACTCTTTATTAATTTTTCAGAAACCCCAATTATGATATAATGTTCTTCCCTTATACCCCAGCTCTCAATCACGGTGGCCTTTCATTACTAAAACCTACTATTATGACACAACATTGAGTTGGGATTGGATTCTTGAATCTTCAAGCGCCAAGAACTTCCAAATCCGTCCATTGTCACTCATAATGACGTAATAATGCCCCCTTTGGCACCTAGTGTTGCCCATTTGAAGTTCCCCTTGCTGCTCTATAAATTTCCAAATTTGTTGGTTTTGTGGCGTATTTTGAAATTTATTTATTGTAAGCGCCAAACTTGAACACAACTAATTTTAAATTTAGGGGATTTTTTGGTTTTAGACTAATTTGTCACTGTGTCAGTCGCGGTGGTGCCACCGCTTGTGTTTTAGCACAAGATCTTGTGGTTTTACTTTTGATCTTGTGCTTTAAGTTTTACCTTATTTGCATAAAACTATTAAAAAAAGCTTTTTTTAATAGTTTTATGCAAATAAGGTAAAACTTAGCATTTGATATAATTACTTGCAAATACCAAAATTGCTTCTTTTTGTAACACTAAAGTATCGGCCAAAATATCGGTATCGGCCAAAATATTGGTATCGGTACATCTCTAATTTTGTCAGTAGTTCTCAATTATTGTGCTAAAACTGGGCTTTTCAAACCATACATGTTTCAAGAAGATGTGCTCAAATCAGTAATACCCTTGGCGTGGTGGAAGTCTCAGTCTGACAGAATCAGCAGTCATATGTTAAAGATGGCTCTGAAAGTTTTGGCAGCAAAAGCTTCTAGTGCTGACGTTGAGCGAGTTTTTTCCACTTTTGGTCTGGTTCAATCAGAAGTTCAAAATCGATTGGGCACTGCAAAAGCTGGCGACCTTGTATTTATGTACAAACTTCTCAATGCAAAATCAACTGCAATTTTGTGTCATCTGATCTTTTATTGTTTTGGTATGGTACGTCGGTAACATATGTTACACAGTTAAACTTTTTTTGCAAAAAGTCTGGTTGTAGGCTATGCATCAGTTGAGCAAAAAAGCAAAGTGATGTGCGCTCAAACGTAAGGAAAGATCTTAGTGTAGTGAGATGACAGTCTGAGACGTACCTCGATCTCGTTATGCACATTATGATTTAGTATTAAAAATATGTGCAATAGACAGGCTGGCCTACAATATGATAATAGAAATGATTAAACACTTGCAAAGCAAAGCCTTTCAATCAATCAAGGGGTTAAAAATAATTCTGCTATCTCACTAAAATGATCCCTTCCCCAAAGTAGACTCGGTGCTATTTTATCTAAAAAAATCAGGATTTTTCCAACCCTGGTAACGCCATGCACTTGGTTTTTCTTGACTTTTCCTAAAATTGCCAGGCAGATCTGATGATACTAAATTTGATGCTAAAAGTTGTGTAGTTTTCTTGTAAATTCAAGATTTTGGCGAATTTTTTCTATTTTTAGCTAACTTCAAGCAAGGCGTGAAATGCATTACATTGCGATAACAAGCCATAAGCTCATAATTGCTTCGTGCATCGATATGCGCGAGCAGAGAGAAACATCCTCTTGTTTTCCATTGTTTGGTTTGACCTCAATAACACAAAGCGCGTTATTTCTTATGCTACAAAAGAAAAGCCAGTGATCACAAAGTTGTTAATTAGAAACAATAATAGCAAACGTTTTTTGCGGTATCAGCTTTACGAAGAATAGCAATCCAGGATCAATGTAGGCCACAAACAATTCAAAACAGTTGTTTCAACCAGCAAATATCCATTGACGAATAAAAAACGTTACAATAAGAAATCTTCCCTTCGGTAGTGACACAAAAAACCTAGTTTCGAAATAAACGTTCTATGGAAATGCTCTTAATGACAAAACTTGCAATTGAGGAAATGTATCACTGCAAATGCTTTTGGAAGAAGCTGAAGAAATGGCGTTTTTGCAAACAGTAATTGTGACATACTGTATACTCAAAATTATGAGATCACGTAGCTGCTAACTCGATCACTACATGTCTCTTTGCTGCTTTATGTCGCCTACTTGTTGTTATGTGTTGCATTTTTGTTTCACAGTGCACTGTGAGTTGTTCCAAAGAGCGCAAAATAAAGATGATAATGCCTCGTCTTCACTACAAAATATTTTGTAATGTAGACCAGGCATAATGCTGTCATAATGTGTCACAAAATGCGTCACATAAGACAAACAACAAATCAGCTTTTTTGATCATTGATTCAACACCTGAATACGTTGCGCCAATGTATAAGAGGCCGGCTATTGTGAAAACGCGCCATTTATAAACGATCCGATTATACCAAAAAGTGAGACAAACTAATGGATCTGTAGCGCTAGAGAGCTCTGACGTCACACGTACACGTCACTAGAATTGTCCAGAAGGCTCCGCCTTGAGCGCATAACTGCACGTCTCGGGAATTCAATTCAGTAATCGGGAATTCAACTTCAGTAATCAACTTCACTATGCCGAATTCCTACCTTGGTTCATCGTTATGTAGATTTGCAGTCGTGTTGCGTTGTGTGATCGTATGTAAAACTCGCAATCCCACACTAGTACCTTCTTAAAGAAGTTTAGCTCATGATTTAAAATCAATCAGTCGTTTGCTATGTGAAAATCAGTCTTTTGTTATGTGAAAATTAGTCTTTTGTAGAGTTTTGCAATATGTAAAATCAGTTTGTGGAGTTTTTGTTTAATATGAAAAGTCGGTTCTTTCAGTTGAATGCAATATCTAAAATCAGAACTTAAAACCAGTATCAAGAAATCAGTCTTGGTAATTCTAAAGCAATATATCGGTTTCGTTGTTGCTACTGTTTTCTATTTTTGGCACTGCCAGGATGACGTTTGGATCAAGTTATTGTTAATAATGTAGCAGCGACAACATTTCGTATCCAGTTGTTGGTGATGGAGCTTTGATGATTCTGGTGTTTTCCTTTACTTTCTGTGTTGCTGGATCGAAGATTAAAAACTATAAACAATTACGTTGTGAGCAAGCATTGATCTTCTGAGTTGAGTTAGTAAACGATACAGCAGCATAATCGACCTCGTGTCCTATCATTCCTTGTCGACTTTGCCCAGGAATGTTGCCATCCCACTGATGGCTGTGTATGGGTGGATATGCTGAAAGCAGCGTCCGCTACAGATCAAAGAATGAATAAACAATGCTGAGAAAACTAAATCTAAGTGACGAACAATACCGATGTCTTCATTTATCTTGAAAAAATGCTGCTTATCAACAAAAAATAGCGTAAATAACAGCAGGGGTCCCAAAAGCAGAGTTTACTCGACTTTGGCATGAATTTAGTCAAACATCTAATAATTCCACACATGCAATAACGGCCACTCAACGGCTATAATGTTCATAATCAACTTGGTTCTGGGCGGTTTGTGTAACAGTTCAAGTGAAGACACTACTTGAAATGATGCACCACGTCCACACAAAAGATTTTCAATGAAGACTGAGTCTAAAAAGCGATATGGATTGTGGTGCACAGTGACTTCAAGTTTAGGACAGAAAAGGAACAAAAATATCACGATAAAAACAAAGACCTTGTGGGAAATTCGCGGGAATCATAACACGATGCAAATGCCATAAACGCGTAGTTTGCATGCTGCTCTATTAAACATTATAAATACGTAACCTGACAGTTTTCTTTTACAAATGTTTTACGTCCAACAGTAAAGTCTAAGCAACAATTTTTGTGAAGCGTTTACAAACCATGGTTATGTGAAATTATTCATCATTATTATTTCGTACTTTTCGGATGTTGTAAAACGTCATCAGAAAAAATCACAAAAAAACATTTCATTGCTTCAATGTAGTAGGCCTAAGAATTTTTTTATAGAATTGTAGTCACGTTTTTTCAACCAAGAAGCCATTTTTTGGCAATATGAAGTTATAGAAAATAATTTGCAATCCTGCAAATGTTTGAAAAGAATCTAGGAAGTCTTCTCACAATCTGGCACAAAATGATTATGTTTATTGTATCTCTGCAATATTTTTTACGACAAATTTTGAAGCTTTGTTAAAATCATTTTTATTTTTGATGTCAAAAGTTAATTTGTTTTGGCCAGAAACATAATCGCTGCCTTGCTCTTGTATCGCTTTGTCGCCTTTACGTGTATTTTTTGTGTTTTAAACAATAACGACCCACTCAGCAATTCAGTCCTTTTACATTGATTTAACATTTGTAAACGTTAAATTAACGTAGATTTGCTGACTGTGGGTTTATTTCACATTTCCTATGTTTACCAATGTTCCTCACTTCGCTGTTGCATTATTTCCACCCTGGCAAACCAGGACTCGACCAAACATATAGGGTGAAACTACTCCACCTTTGCTTTACTGTTCACACACTTCAATCCACATGTTTTGGTCAATTCCTCTTTGTCATGAGTTACCAAGGGGGGGACTTGTATACCAGCTCCAAATTTTTTGCATAATTTTACATAAAAAGTTAGGATTAACGAGACATTGGCCAAATTAATTACTTTCTTTCAGCTGCGGGGAAAAATTTGAACAATAGTTTATGAAATAATTCATAGGATGTGCTGAGAAATGCCTTATATCTCTCAATTTATAACTTTTTTCTCTCAAAATTTCAGCTCAATAGAGGTGAATAAAAGTTAGGAAAATTCAAGAAATCTCGCAGTCGCAACCTCAGTGGTTTTAGAGATACAACTGTTGATTAGGCCATTGCGTTTTGAGGTCAATTTTTTTAAAATACAAGTAATAGGTTTGGCTAGGTGGGAAATCACATAAAACCACCCAAAAAAATTTTTGAGCAAAAAGTATCAATGTTTAGGGGTCCCTCTGCTTGAGATAGAAACTTCGTTTTTGGCTCTAAAGACTCAGAAGTCACATGTTCATATCTGCTCTAAGAGGAATGTGTTCTTTAAAGTGTTGAGAAAATAGTTATGAGCCAAAAAATAATTTTCAGTGCATTTGAGACTTTGAAAAATCATAGTATCTGCCTAATCATGCATATTTTAAAAACAAATGTTTAGTTGCAGAGTAAATTGTGTTGAAAGGTGTTGTGTATACTATAAGTCAACAAAGTAACTGTAGGAAAATATCAAAATAAATGTGAATATTCTAAATTATCCCAACATGGGGTCATTCTACTGGAAAACATCTTTAGCTCAGGAATGCATTTAAGTTAAAATACAAACAAATTCAGGTGTATGTTTATGAAATGCATGTGTCAGCTCAGTAACAAAATGAAAAGAACAACGTTAACTAGCAACATACAGTAGCCTAATCCAATTTAGTTCCCAAACTGAGAGAGGAACCTGCTAAAGAATATTGAATGCACACAAACAAACACTGAAGGAATCGTAATGAACACTGTAAACAGCTAAAACTGCTAGCGAACACTGAATGCAACAAATTCACATCACAACTGTGATACCTTCAAGAAAACATAAAGATACACTCTATCTAGAAATCAAGTAAGCCACATCGCGCAAAGTCATGAAGAGAAATATGCAGTTACCAGACTCAACAGGAATATACAATTATAACAGTTGTGTATATTTCACACGAGCATAACGAGGCGCAAGCTCGATAGATACACTATCCTGTGAATCAGACAAATGGCTTACAATGAATTCAGTTCTACAGTCATGGACGTGACATAAGATCTTATGGAGTCGTCAATTTGCTTCAACATACTGCTTGGCATTGCATCGTCACTGTCTTTAACTTTTCTGTTCTGAAGGCATTGCGTTACATTCCCGATTAACCGTTCATTAGGCATTTGATTGTTTTTGAATGATAGCCAGTCTCGAATGCCCTGAAAATCATTTTTTGGCTCATAACTATTTTTCTCACTTTAAAGAACACATTCCTCTTAGAGCAGATAGGAACATGTGACTTCTGAGTCTTTAGAGCCAAAAACGAAGTTTCTATCTCAAGCGGTTTAGAAGTTATGCAATTTCAAGGAAAAATGGGCCTTCGACATTTTCGGGAGGCGGAGGGACCCCTAAACATTGATATTTTTTGCTCAAATTTTTTTGGGTGGTTTTATGTGATTTTCCACCTAGCCAAACCTATTACTTGTATTTTTTTTAAATTGACCTCAAAACGCAACGGCCTACTGTTGATACAAAAAGTTGAATTGACAGCTCCCCCCAACCTTCAAAGGGGTTAAGGGACAGCAGTTTGTAAGGGTGCTTAACGGCATGGCGGAGAGCACCTCTTGCATCACTGTGTTGGACGACTTCCATGCAATGGTCAATCCAGCAGTCCTACAAACCTTCTTCAAGGTTGATAGGAAGCATTGAGAAAAAGATGGCAAGCCCAGAGGACTCGATGGAAAGTTGTCGAATGAGTGAGTTTACTTGAGCTTGTTTACTGTTCAACAGCCATTTAAGAGCTGGTTACGTAATTGTTCCATTCATTATTAAACGAAGCTGTTAACCTGTTATATCTCCCAGGCAATTCAGGCTGGTCGCTTATAGGCATGTGCTGGAGTGGCTGTTGGATGGAGAAGTTCTGGGCAAGTCGAACAGAGTCGTGCTGCCATCCTGCATTGTCTCTTTAATCGCAGAAAGTACCCCAGCGACGATGGAGATTATGCTGGGTTCCGAAGACCAGTGTTATCATTTTAGTCTTTTTAAAACCAAATCTGGTTTATTTGCAACCGTTTGGTGTTTGTTTGTTTTTTTTTGGTTTGGTTTGTTTCGATTTGTGTGTCGTAATGGGGTGGTCTTTAAAATTTTTTTTTGGAAAATTGAATGGGCTACCCCTGATAATTGTTACATGATGAAAAAACTCATACAACAAAATTTCATTGGAATCGAAACAAATTTAGAGCGTGCTACCGCACATGAAAAATTCAAGAAATTGGGCAATTTTCATGATTTTTTAGAAAATATTTTAATGCCACTAATGGATAATAAATGCTCAAACACAACTTTATATGACAGATCAAAGGTCTTAAACACTGTTTAAACCTACTTTGAGATCACTGGGTAATGATATGAGTTTGCTGGCGGACTTTGAAAATCGTGGAAAATTCAAGGAATTTGGCGATTTTTATGAATTTTTTGAAGTTATTTTAATGGCACAAGCTAACAGCAATAGGCTCAAATGCAAATTTATGTGACATAAATGTTATTATTTCAGCATAAAAAGGTGTACTTTAAGCATTAGCATTGTATTGAATTCTTCAAATTTATGACTTCAAAGACAGTTGGTCGTCATCAAGATGAGATATGGCTCATACGCAAGTACAAACATTGTCTCACTGGGGGGAAGCTGCCATCAAAAAGAGAAGTTCTGCAAGTTTATTTCTGCTTGCATTGTATGGAAAAAAAGAAAGTTGGAGAGACTTCCTCTGCACTATCTGACATGGTATTAGATTTCTGGAAAAGAGCGAAAATTCCTTGCTAATTGAAAAAAATTGATTGTTACTATTGAAAAACTTGTAAACAACTGACAGAAACTGAAGATAAATGAAGAAAACAAAGCAAAACATTCAAATACTGCAAAAAAACAAGGAAACTAAATTTTCTGAAGACTTGCACAGATTGTTTGATATAGCACAGAGGTGGGCAAACTACAGCCCCGCGGGCTGCATGCGGCCCGTAACAACTTTCTGTGCGGCCCGTGAAAGCCTGAAGCAAAACTATATTAAAATAATCCTAAAATTGCTTAAAAATTTTAGTTACTACAATGATGACCTAATTAAACTTTTTTTCATATATTTCATCGTGATAGAGACAAATTATAGTTATTTTGTCGCATTGTAGTAGTTTGTTTTCCTAGTCACATTGTGATCTTGCATGAATGCATGGCTATTATTATGGTCAAATAAGCCATTGCTAAACACTGTAAACAGCCGATTACATCACAATCGAAATTTCTGACTTCGGCCTGTGGCATCATGGGACTTTCTTTTTCGTTTTAGTCTTGGATCAAGGCTAAGACTCTTGGTTGAGAGAAAAGCGGCGATTGCGACAGTTTTTCTGGTTATGTTAATTCGCTCACAGATGTATTATGTTTTTGTTCGCTCACAGTGCGTCTGGCAAAGTGTTATCTTGATGTGGGTTGTATTCAAATAAATAATTAAGACCAGTGGCGGCTCGTGACATTTGCTCATGGGGGTGCTGCAAATGTTGATCCTGAATATAGGCATGCCCCCCCAGAAAAATTTTCACTTTTATATGCTCTAAAATGCCATTCCTGGTGTTTTCAGGACAACAAAATAAAAATTTTAAGCAGTTGAAAACGTGGACTTTTAGAACTTTGAAATAAAAAAATTGCTTTTTCTAAAAGGTTGGTACAAAATAGGAAATCTGAAGTTAATAGATGGGAACATTTTGCTCATAATGTGCATTGCATATCAATCATTTTATTTTTTGTCATTAACGCATCCGGGACTAAAAAGATACTACCAACTACAGTAGTCGATATAGACCTACCAGCACGTGAATGGGAAAAGGTGGCAAAACCTTGAAAGGTTTAAAACGTGCCTGAAGGCTATATGTTTGTAGTTAGCATGGCCACAAAACCCAAAAAACAAACAGCAAAAACAAAGAGAAGCACACATATAGTAATGAATGACAGCCTAATGAAAAGTGTTGTGGATTGAATTTGCCAGTTCAAATATTGATGTGGATGAGCACTGAGCAGTCTTCAGTAATAATAATAGGACGAAGAAAGAAAACTGGACGTAAAAGAAACCCATCCTCAGGCAAAAGCCCATTTCGATGTGGCACAAGAGAACAGGTGTTGAGCTCTTTCTATGGTCAGACTGCACATCACACAGTAGCCTACGACGATTGAGGTTTGAGATCCAGCTTAAGTTATCGTTTCTTGTCCTGGTGGGTGACGGAACGGATGAGCTGGTATATAAGATAATGATGTCCTGATGGTGTTGATGAAGCTCTCATCCCTTTCTGTGCTGGTGTCGTGTTGGTCATGGAGTGTTGCGTTTGCTGTTAATATATACAAACAAACGTAAAAGTACAGCACAAGCAGTCGACATTACTGTTAGGTAGGCCTAATCTTTTGTAAATTATTTTGGATTTTAACTGAAATCTTCACAAGAATGCAAAACTACGTAGTCTTTCTATTGCGTATGCGTTTTGCTTAAATGTTGTTTTAGTTTGTGGACAAAAAGTGACTTTGTATCAGTCTTTCTAATTGAAGAAGGAAGTTCGTTCCATGTTTTCGCACCTGTGAATTCTATTGAATGCTGAGTAAGCGTTTTTGAGAAGTATGGAATGTTTAGAAAATCATTATTATGGTTTCTTGTAGAAAGGCTATGAACCTCTTTGACATATTTAAAAAGTTGGAAAAGCAATCTGGTAGTAAATTGTTGTGAAATTTAAACACGAAAACACCATATTCCAGTTTGAACAATTGCTCAATTGATATCGGGATCTTGCTACAACTGATTGTTGGGACGGAAAATACGATGAATTCAAAGCAGACTTTTTCTCCTAATTAACAAGTAACAAGGAAGTGTCCAACAGTCTAGCCTATACATTGGTTAAAATTATTTGCAGTATCATATATATACAATTATACATATAAGCACTGTTTTGTAAATAGTTAGCAGTTTTAACAAATTAGACAGGCTATTATAGGCCTAACCCAAAACATTAAAAGATTAATTAATCAGTACTTAATTTTAGGATGTCTTCTGAGGATTTGAGTATGTGTGTCTGACTGTCTGTGAATTAATAAATACAAAAATGTTGCCATTGATTGTCCAGACATTTCTTTTCCTGAATTGGTGTTTTGCATCATTGATGAGTTGAACTCTCCGCTTAGTGAGTGACTCAGTTAAGGTCATAGATGATCCAGCAAAGTTTTTCTTTCGCTGAATCACAAGATTTCTTACTGTTTGTCTGACAAATTTTATAATGATGGGTTATTTTATTATTATGAATAACAAATAAACAAAAGACACAAAGTTCCTACACTGCATGGTGCACATGCACTATGCAGGCAATAATTCGGGTGGATGAAAAGGTAAACAAGTGGGATAAACTACAAAACATAAGTTACTTACAAATAAACAATTCCATTTCAACCGGAACAAAGCTTATTTATAGACAAAATCCATTCTTCTTGTTTTCGTTTGAGCAAAAAGGTTAATGACTTTGTCTTAAATAATATCTGGGTGACTGTTGAAGAATTTTTTCTTCATTGAAATGACGGCAAGAGCATTTAGCCTTTCTTGATTCACGGTACTCCTCAGAAAAGTTTTGATTCTTTTTAATGTTGAAAAGCAGCGTTCAGGCTCTGCTGTGATCATAGGAAGGATTAGGAGGATTTTTAACAGTTTGGAAACTTCACTGAGAGCATCATTTAAATTATTTTTCTGAATAAATGTCAACAATTCAAATAACGTGGAATGTTGTTGTATTGTTTTTGTTTCAATTTATGTATAGGCCTACTTCGAAAGCCACCTTTTGTCCATATTGCATCGCCTCTAAACAACAAACAAGGAAAACAAAATGATGCTCTGATTATTATTATACTTCACAGCTACAGAGCCAACCTTTTCTTTGGTACCATTCTGTATTAAAGCCACGAATGTACTTCTTGCTATGGCTTATTGCATATTATTCCTGAATCCTGTCTTTTCTATTGGAAGATCAGGTGTAGGACAGCCTCTTCTCTTTATAGCAACTTTATCCTGAAGGGACAGCTGTGAAAAATTAAGTTGTAGCAGTTGACGCACTGTTACAGAACTTGCTTCTTGGGAAAGTATGGTTGTCATGACTCATGACTTCCAATTCTTTTGCACAATAGTAATACTCTTAAAAAAATCACTGAATACAAAATGGTAGGCTAGTCTAAGTATGAAATCAACACAAATTGCAATTTATACATACCATTAAGGTTTGATCTGGCACAATGGATTTGATGTATTATAAATGCAGTTTACAGATGCATAGCCTATTCACTGTTGGCATATACCGGTACGGTACTGTAGTTCAGGTTATTTTTCATCATTAACGTGTCTGGAATGAAAATAGTTGTGCAAGCTACAATAGGCCTACCATCAATATACGAACATGCCAATAAACAGGAAAAGGTGACAAAACCAAGGCGGTTCAAAACATGTCATGCAATAGCTGCCTACTGGATGTACGGTACGGTATACAACTGTAGCCAGCACAGCTGTCAGCTACTAAACCGGTTAAGCCTATACATATACCGGTAGGTCTATCTATGCTAATAAAAGTTAAAGAAAATATTTTTTTTATTTATTTGCGTCAAACTCAAGGTGGTAGCCTATGCTTTCTGTATGCATCTATTCTTAGTCCAGCATCAACATCATAATTGTCTGAAACACTGCCGTCTAACTCTACAAAAATACTTAATTTATATTGATCTAACTCTAGACTGGACAACTCAAAAAGCACTGTAAGTTAGTAAGGGAAAACACGCAGACGCTTGCCTGCCTTGCTAAATGCTAACTTGAATAGCTTCGACTGACAAGGGTTGCCAATAGGTATATCACTGGCATATAGTCCAGCAGTTTCTGTCGTAACGAAAATTTCAAGACTACAACATGGCAACATGGTACTGCGAAATTTGCAGTCCCTCACTCAGCCAAAATCGCCGCTTCCAAAAGTTTCGCGCATGCGCAATACAGCACAAACAAGCCGAAACTGGGACTGCAGGTCACTGCAGTACCAGAGTTTCCGTGTCAGAATTTGTTTAATACAGTGATTTGTGGTATTGTTTTCTACATATTAGCGATTGGTTTGAGAAGAATTTCAAGAAATACACATACATTAGGTTCTTCAATAAAGGTTAGGTTATATGTGCAACTAGGGAAATTACGCCAGGGGGTGCTGCTGCAGTACCGCAGCACCTTCTGACGAGCCGCCACTGATTAAGACAAACATTTTTTATATCTTTTTTGTAATACATGTACTGTATATAAAATCTCCGTTTCTTTTGTCACTTTAAAAATAAATAAAACTTGTGTTTTGACTTGTTAGATTTGACGTTTTAGCTTATAATCTTAACTATACTATATGCTACTGCAGCTCTCGAACAAATTCAGATTCTGAATGCGGCCCTCGAGATAAAAAGTGAAGTTGTCTATTTCATATCCAAGGCTCTTTGCTATTTCAGCAAGGACATATGTAGCAGAGCAATCTCTCACTTTTGTGCGATGTAAAGTAGCAGCCATTATCGGGGTTACAAGAGAATTTGTGCTCTCTTTTGTTCAGGTGAGTACAAATGATGCAATTTCAGTGAATTAGGAGTAAAAGTTGTATCATTTTCAGGTTCAGATTCACTAGAAGCCGTGATGATACTCATTGATAAAGCCTCACCCGCTCGTCTCTGATATTCTCTAAATGTCCTGTTTGATTCTGCTTCTCTGCCCTTACTCGATCTTTCTTCTTTACGGGCCAAAGTCATATCTTTTCCAGCCATGGAACCTCTTCACCCTTTCTCTCTTCAAGCAATTAAAAACTCACGGTCTTCTTGAATTTGCATTAGTTCCAAGGCATTTGGATGTGCTATATCAAACAATCTGTCCAAGTCTTCAGAAAATTTAGTTTCTTTGTTTTTTGCAGTATTTGAATGTTTTGCTTTGTTTTCTTCATTTTTCTTCAGTTTCTGCCAGTTGTTTACAAGTTTTTCAATAGTAACAATCAATTTTTTTTCAATTAGCAAGGAATTTTCGCTCTTTTCCAGAAATCTAATACCATGTCAGATAGTGCAGAGGAAGTCTCTCCAACCTTCTTTTTTTCCATACAATGCAAGCAGAAATAAACTTGCAGAACTTCTCTTTTTGATGGCAGCTTCCCCCCAGTGAGACAATGTTTGTACTTGCGTATGAGCCATATCTCATCTTGATGACGACCAACTGTCTTTGAAGTCATAAATTTGAAGAATTCAATACAATGCTAATGCTTAAAGTACACCTTTCTATGCTGAAATAATAACATTTATGTCACATAAATTTGCATTTGAGCTTATTGCTGTTAGCTTGTGCCATTAAAATAACTTCAAAAAATTCATAAAAATCGCCAAATTCCTTGAATTTTCCACGATTTTCAAAGTCCCCAGCAAGCTCATTGTCACAAACTCAATTGTTCTGCTGCTTATGCTTTCAGTCAAGCCCAGTCATTGTGACCTATCATGGTCCCTTTTGCTTTATTATGTCATTGTGTGATTTTATTTTGGCAACTCTGGTCAAAGTTCATTTTCAGCTGAGGCATGGCTTGTTGCTAGACAAAGGAAAGCTTACTTTATCTGTTTTTGACTTTTATGTATCATAGTTGAGTAAAAGGGTCAATTATTCTGTTATAGTTGAGTAAAAGTGTCGTTTATCCGGTGTCGTCTGTAATAACTAGATAGTTATTACTTTATCTTAATTAAGTATTCGCCTGACCAGTTAGCCCAGCTCTGCAGTTATAATGAGACTGTAAGTAACTACTAATTTTTATCCATTTACAGAACTGGGGTGTGCTATGTATTTCTAACTGCCATTCTTTTTGTTTTTCATGCTCGAATTCTATTTGAATAAGACTTGATTAATGTTGTAAACTGTATTTAATAAAGTGACTAAGGCTACACAAAAAGTGCTTCTTGCATATCAGTCCGCGCGCGTTTGTAAATCAGACAAACCGTGACATCTGGGGGCTCGTCCGGGATATTTTTATTCCAAAAATAGTGACTGTATATGCAAACCTGTTGTACTTTGCCTTAAAAAGAAGTTGCTTGCAATGGATAAGCTTATTGATGCAGGAAAACAACTGGGATACGAAGGTGAAGAGTTGAGAAAGTTTGTGGCAGATCAGCAAGCTTTTGAAAGAGAAGAGAGGCTTCGATTGGCTGATGAGAGGAGAGCAGCGACAGAAGCTCAACAAAAAATGAAGGAATTGGAACTAGAGCTTGCGAAAGTGAATGGAGACACTGCCTCGGTGCTTTCCCACAAAGGGAAAACCCCTAAATTGCCAACATTTGTAGATGGGAAAGATTAGCTTGATAGCTACCTGTTAAGGTTTGAAAGGTTCGCTGCAGCTAGTCGGTGGGACAAAGAAGAATGGGCAACATCGCTCAGTGCTTTGTTGACGGAAAAAGCTTTGGATGTTTATTCGCGTTTATCCGATGAGGCTGCGGTAAATTACGACCAGTTGAAGCAAGCGTTGCTCAACCGGTATGAGCTAACTGAAGAGGGGTATCGATCGAAATTTAGAGATGCGAAACCTCAACTGGAAGAGACTTCAGAACAATTTTTAGTTCGGATTCAAAATTATATTGAGAAGTGGATTGAAATGGCTGGATGTGGCACAGAGTGGAAAGGTGTTAGAGACTTGCTTGTAAAAGAGCAGTTTGTCAAGTCATGTCCAAAGAGTCTTGCCGTATATCTGAGGGAGCAAGCGCCGAAAGATCTATCTACACTAGCTACTATTGCTGATCAATTCCTAAGAGCACACAATCTCGACCTATCAGAAGTTACAAGAAAGACAAATGCAGAAAATGAGGGCAAGAAAGCAAACCCACACTGTTTTAACTGTAAGAGTCCTGGACATATAGTCAAAGATTGTCCGAAACTCAAATCAGACACGCCAAATGCTAGAAAGTGCTACATTTGTAACAAGATTGGGCACTTGGCAAAAGACTGCCGAGTACGCGTTCCAGCTAGGAAAATGGCCGACCTGGCGCCGTGACACTCATATCATTACCCAGTGATCCCAAAAGAGGTTTAAATAGTGTTTAAGACCTTTGATCTGTCATTTAAAGTTGTGTTTGAGCATTTATTATCTATCAGTGGCATTAAAATATTTTCTAAAAAATCATGAAAATTGCCCAGTTTCATGAATTTTTCAGATTTTTAATGTGCGGTAGCACGTTCTAAATTTTTTCCGATTCGGATGAAATTTTTTTGTGAGTATTTTTTCATCATATGTAACAATAATCAGGGGTAGCCCATTCAATTTTCCAAAAAAAAATTTTAAAGACCACCCTAGTGTCGTAATGCGATTTGTCATCAGTATTGTATGTTGGTTTATTCTTTTAGTTTATATCTGCTTCAATTTGGCTTATTCTGATCTTTTTTGTTAAGCTTCATGTGTCTTAATGCGATTTTTCATCAGTATTGTATGTTGGTTTATTTTTTAATTTATTTCTGCTTCAATTTGGTGTATTCTGGTCATTTTTTTAGCTTCATCTAGATTGTTTTTAAAAAACCTAGATGTCAACGCTGCCGAAGACAGTCCCAATGAATGCTAAAGCGTTATCGCATGATAGTCGACTGTACTACGTCCTACAATACAATACAAAATGTTTTCGATATAACCAAGTTTGGCTGTTGTAATCTATGAAACTAGCCTTCGGCGATGGGCTTCGCAAACCACTCCTGGCACACAGTCATGAACAACTAAATTTGTATAATGCTGGCTGAAAGATGCGTCTTCATTATGGAATGGATGCCTTATAAATTTGCGCATTCACTAGCAACCAAGCCTATCTTGGCTAGTTTGGTCTCCACTAAGTTCGACTCCATGTTTTCTCGATGTGTATACAAAATAGTCAGGTCATTTAATACGTGGCTGTGTTGTGTGTAGCTGCTGCAAATACGCTTTTAACATAGAAAGATATCACTCTACTTTGCATGCAGAGCTGGGAACAATGATGAAAGTGTTCATTGCAGAAATAAAGTTTAGTGCCACGTTTGCTAAACTGCAATCTCTTTGCTACTTTCGGCATCATTGGCTAAACTGAACAACGATAGCTGGCGTTGCATAATTTCTCTAAAAGACAAATCTATCGTTGTACTGTGTAAGCCGCTAGGGCCCAGAGTCTTTTCGTTTATCACCCTATATTCACACTGTTCTTGGACTACTCTGGAAGGCTTCGAGAGAGCAGCTGGACTATGGTTTCAGCATCCAAGACACGCAGACCTTTCGGGTCTGCTATTATTCGGCAAGTCCGATTCAGCTAGTTCGAATCGGCGATTTTTTGAAAATCCAACGATTGAATATTATTCAATATTTAGACATTGAATCAATGTAAATACGAACTGTTAGGCTAATTGGGTTCTTTGAACAAATCGAATGGCTTTTGTAAATGTTTCTCAGGCACAATTAAATTAGCCTAACAGTTTGATGTGGTCTGCAGTCTGTTCCTCACCGCCACATTCACAAGAAGTCGATTCCCATTAGTACAAGGTAGAAAGGAAAATCCCAACTTCCGTATAAGGACGGTTGGAGCGCACACGGAGTGCCTAGAGTGGAGTTTAGGGGGATGTGGATTTGATTCATGCAATTTTACACTCTTGGAAATCCATGCATCTTTCTTCACATTGAACCCAAGAAAAACTAAAGTTAAAAACAGCTTCATTGTCTTGAGGTGTGGCCGAGTGATTAATAACGACATGTTGGTCGCCCTAGTACAAATTATACAGGGGTTCAATCTCAAAGTTTTCGAAGTCAAGCATGTGCATAATTGCCATCGAGTTGGAAGTTCAATTCTGCTGAAAACAACATAGATATGCACCACTGAGGATCCTAAACAAGAGTGAAACTTGAGTATAGCATTTTCCATTTTTGTTCAATCGTTGCCTTTATGACTTCTACAAATCCCCACATAAAATTTCCATAATTTGGATTTGTTGCATGTTATTGCTCGTGAAGCATGAAAAAGTATTTGGTTTTGCTAGACTATTATTCACGTAAACAGCGCAAAACCGGCAGTTTTATAAAACAGTTGCTAATGCTTTTATAAATAGTAACGAAAAAGTGAAGGGCCAGAAATATCTCACCCCTCTTTGTCTCGGACCTGAGAGGGCGTACTACCCTGCCCACTGGTAATCGACGCCTATGGTCAAGCATGCTTTGGCAGATTAACTGGAAAGGACAATGAAAGAATTTTTGTATAGTGACGAGTTTGTGTTAATGGGTGACAGTTAGAAAGAGTTGGAAGAAAATTATGTTGGATGAAAAAATGCATTGAAAAACAAAGATTTAAAAGTAAATGTGAATAAAATTAAAATGAGAACTAGAATAAAATATACAAATGAAGTAGTGGCAATCAATGTTGTGGATCCATGCGCAATATGTAGCAAGAGAGTAATGAGTAATTCTACTCAGTGTATTGAATGCAAGTATTGGGTGCACAAGAGATGTTCAGGCATTTGTGAAAGATCGATGAGTTGGACGCGTTTTGAGTATAAAAAATGTACGAATAGCATGTGGAATTTTGATGTGTTAAGATAGAAGTTGCTATGGAGTTTTTCTATCTTAGAAATATGTTAGGAATAGATAATTGCACCGCTAAATAGGGGTCTGCTACTATTCGGCTAGTCCGATTCTGCTAGTCCAATTCGGCTAGTCCGATTCGGCTAGTTCCCTATTCGGCTACAGTCCGATTCGGCTAGTCCGATTCGCCCAGTCCGATTCGGCTAGTGAACCCTATTCGGCTACAGTTTTGAATTGTATTTCATTCCACAATATCGTTTCTTTTGCATTCCGACAAAGAAAAATAAATTGAAATGAAATTTAGTGCAAAATGTTTGAACTATTACATTGAAATGTTTGCTCACATAAAATCGACGTGTATCCTACGTCACCATCTGTATGCAAACTTAGAATTATTAGAATCCTCAACTATTACAAAATTCCAAATCCATTGACACCTTCTGTTGATTTAGAGAATGTTGTATTTTATTCCACAATATCGTTTCTTTTATAGGTGAAATTATCGAAGCTTTAGATGAGTGGGGTTTAGACCTAACCACTGAAATCTTAAATCATATTTATGACACCAAAAACATCCCTAGTGATATGGTACGTTCCATATTCATAACTTTACCAAATAAAACCGTAGCAACAGAATGCTCACTCCACAGAACAATTAGCCTTGTGAATCATCTAACTAAGATCTTACTCCGAATCATGATGATGTGATTGAGACCAAAACTAAATTCCAGGTCATGTAACGCCGAAACCCAGGTTTATTCTAAACTGCCACTTAGGTTTTAACTTCATCTTTTATGTCAAACGCTATTTGGCAACTGTCTTTTTTTCGTTGACACGTTTTTGCTGAGACTTTATCTCATTAACCTCTATTGTTAATCATGAAAAATGTTATTTTGATGTAAAACACTTATTTCGAACGAACCCAGACAACAAAATTCGTCATTTTTACATTGATTCAACGTCTGCAGACGTTGAATCAATGTAAAAATGACTGATTTTGCTGTCTGGGAAGGCACTCAAAGGTAAACACTGGATAAAATGCAAGAAGGCAAAAGAAACGATATTGTGGAATAAAATACAAAATTCTCTATAAACTGAAGAATCGGACATACATCTCTCTGTTATCATTTTTAATGTAAAAATTCAAACTGCGCTGTTGAAATTTCCGATTTTAGTTTTGGTTTGCATACAGACAGTGACGTAGGATACATGTCGATTTTATGTGAGCAAACATTTCAATTTAATAGTTCAAACATTTTGCGCTAAATTTCATTTCAATTTATTTTTCTTTGTCGGAATGCAAAAGAAACGATATTGTGGAATAAAATACAATTCAAAACTGTAGCCGAATAGGGTTCACTAGCCGAATCGGACTGGCCGAATCGGACTAGCTGAATCGGACTGTAGCCGAATAGGGAACTAGCCGAATCGGACTAGCCATTCCGGCTAAATAGAGCAGTGACATCAAGGATACGTCGTAAGGGTTAGAAAAAGTTTAAAGAATTGTCAGGCTCACTTACTTACTAGCAGAATGCTTTCTCACATATTAAAAAGAAGGTTATACAAGGCATGTGTTATAGAAATGAATGCTGGGTGGTAAAGAGGATAGATATTAGGCAAGTGCAAACCACAGAAATGGGGATGGTTTGTGTGATGTATGGCAAGATATTTCTTGACAGCAATGGTATTGATGTTTTAAGACAGTGGACTGATGTTGAGGATATTGCAGAGTACTTCCGTGGATATCGTCTGAGATAGGTTGGACATCTTGAATGAATGGGTGAGAACAATTTGACAGAGCAAGTTTGGAATAAGGTTCTAGATTCGGATTCTATACAAGTACACATTAAACACAATGTACCGAAAAAAACATTAGAAAACACTTGTAATGAAATTCAAGAATATTTACCCATTAAGCAAATAAATGAAACTTCTTCAGTTCAGAATCAAATTGAAACTCATTTTCTATCATAACTTGACTCTTGTGACGAAAGCTGATTTGTTAGTTTCACACGTTCATTGCTCATAAAAACCTAAATGTAATTTTCTGCACCTTTGACATTATTGGTTTAAGTTTGCTTAAGTCGCTTGTGTTATAGAGAGTGGGTGAAGATATACACCATCATGAAGATTACAGAACGAGTAAACGATTTGAGTTTTGCCCCTAATCTTGGAAGAAAACATCACATTCTTGCAGTTGCCTCAAATGATCTTCACATTTTTAACTTGAAAAGCACAAGGTTTGTAAACTGTAAACCAGCACATCATAGATATTCTGCCACTACTATTTTAAGAAATTATTTGCTGAAGGTTTGTATAATTATTGTACTGATGATATCCATGATTTGTGCTTTCTAAAGTGGAGTCAAGTAGCCGGCTCCATAGTGAAGGTCCCTGGCTAATGATCTGGCTTTGATCTAATGCCATTATAAGTAGCCTACTGTATATAGCCGCTATTATGTTGGTTTGTTATCCGCTTTATTCAGACCGTAGGTCTCATTTAATATGAGACTGTGCAGTTGGTGATGTGACTCTGATACAAAACTTATTTGTGTAGTTGAAGTATACAAAGCACTTTTACCTCATTATATTTTAAGCACTTTTTTGCAGCGCAAATGAAAAGGTTTCCGAGCTCACCGAGTTAAGCGTTCAGCCAGTCGCACAATTCACTGACCACAATTGTAAGGTAAGGAAGATAGGCTAAAAATGTAGTTTTGCTGTACTCGAGTAACTCAACACGCAGCATCCATGATAGCAGCCTCAAGCCGAAGAGCCCTTATGAAACAACAATATTCTGACTCCATCACCAGTTCACCACTCATCATTGCACTTGACTAGGGCAGTTAAGGCACTTTTCTGAAAGCTCGTAACAAACTGCTATTACCACAGCAACCATTGCTTTAAGAGGTTTATAGCTTTGGGACAGAAGTAATTATACCATAGACAGATGACACAACAACAGTTGTCATATGTATGTAGTCTATAGTATTGCTTTATATTTGTTTTTGAACATTACAGCATCTTCAAATTGATAATTAGCATTAATTGTTGAAATGGTAAACTAGTTCTAAGCCAATAAAGTGCTGTAGTGCATCAATCTTGGCATGGTCATTTCCTAGACTTTGAAACCATGTAAAAAGTTGCTGGTGGAGTTATTATGTTGAAACTTTCCTGTATTCAGGTTACCAGATTGTCTTGGAACGATCTTGGAACACTTTTATTATCAACTGGTGATAATGGAAAAATCTTGCTTTGGATGGGTAGGTTGCTTTGTGCTCTTCAAAATTTGGTGGTATTACATAAAAGTCAGCTACTTTAATAGTAAATACACCTCTAGCTTAAGTTGCTTTATCAGAACGCTGATTGGGATAATCAACCAATGTCGTATTTAACGGTGGAATGTGAACCACCACTAGCTCTTCATTTACCATGGTTTCAAGTTAAAAACAGAGATTGAGAAAAGCAAATACATTGCTCATCTTGTGACGTTATAATTAAACACTGATGGCGTCCTCCAGGCCTATCAGTTTATTGATGATCGATCGGTTGAGGTGGTTGATACCTTCTTAAGTTTATTCCATGATATTGTGATTAGAAAAAAACGCTAGAAATTACTCTGAAATCAAGAGGCAAATCATTTTCGAAAAAAATGGCCATGGAAAAGTTCCATATGTCATGGGAGACAAAACAACGTACATTTACCAAGACCAGTACATTTTTGGAAAAAACATCAGCATTTGCCGTGCTTACTTATGGCTGCTTCAACTGTTAAAAATACCGTGGACAGCTAAAATAACAAATAGGCCTACCTTTATTACAGAAGACCTTAAATTTAAAACATCTCGAAGATCTCTGATCAGTCAGTTTTGATTTTCATATTGTTGACGTAATAAGGCACTTGATTTGAATAAGGACCTTCTAATGATCCTCCTTTTAGGTGAAACAGGCTGTCAAGTGTTTAGAGACTACTAACTATATTTGAGTTTAGATGATGTATTATTTTACAATTAAAAAAAGTACAGTTGCAATAATATCAAATAAAAGAGAAATAGACATACGTTGTCTTGAATAAACATTCAAGAATTATTCAACGTATCCACCTTTCTCCATGATAACCTGGCGGTAACCCTTGAATCCTTGATAACACCAGAATGACACACAATCCCTTTTAAAACCTTGAAAATCTTAGCAGGTGATAACCCTTGTGACAGTGCTTGTCAATGATCGCATTGAAAGTCTTCGCCATAGGTGCAACTTTACTTTTCTAGAAAATTTATAGAACAGTAATAATCTAGGATGATTACAAGTCTGTAATAAATACAAATAACACTAAACAACACTGCTGAGTCCCTTTTCCACCAGGTATGAGGTAGGAAATGCTACCACGAAGATACGAGCTCTTTGACAAAATCGTTACGCTGGGCGGTAGGCGAGATGGGTTAAATTAAACCAGAATGCCCCCTAACAATCAAAACACCCCCCTTAATCCGATGTAATCATACCGCCCTCCTGCAAAATCAAAACGCCCCCTGGGGCGGCGGTACAGCCCCCGTTGAGAACCACTGCTCTAGCACATAAAGGTAGCTGATAAACGCCAGCGTGGTGCCGTTGAAGCATAGTAACAATGATTGAAAAACGTTTTTCTTGATTTCTTTCGCTTTGTTTATTTTTTATGAGTGTCAATAACGAGGGGCGGTTTGTTGTTTTCTCAGTTTAGCAACTACGCATATTAAGAGCTAAAGTTCAAAGTGACTGACCAGCATATAATTTGAAGTAGCCTACAGGCCTCGAAATTCGTTTTTGTTGACGGCGGACAAACGTGTTCGGTCGGAGCGGCTATCTCGGCGGACAAATTAAGTCTCACGGCGGACAAACGTGTTCGGTCGGAGCGGCTATCTCGGCGGACAAATTAAGTCTCACGGCGGACACACCAGTTTTAGCCGTCGCTAGTCATGCTTAATCACTTTATCCTGATACTAGTTCTTCGCCATTTTAGAACTATAACTACGGTTTTAAAGGCTTTTTAAAAATTCAGTAAAGTCACTCTGAAAGGCTTTCATCAGACCAACGACTTGCGCCGTGTAGCTGTTCAATACGTCACATAACTGATTAACTTCCACCGAACGAGGTCGTGTGGCTTATTGCGTCACAATGCTCTGAACAGGAGTCGGAAAATTTCTACACCAACGCTACTATTTTCTGCTGTGCAAAGTTTCACAGGCTTTTTTCTTTAAGTTTATTTTTGCGTGTCATGTGAGCGAAAGTGAATTTTCCTTGGGTCTTTTCTTTCTTACTGTAATACCAAAACTTAACAAATTTTATTGCATCTTGCTGTAATAGCCTACTCGTATAATCTAATTTAGTAATCAACCTTGCATATCATTTTCACTCGGAGATCAAAGCCAGACATTGTGACGTAAAACTTTAACTAATTTGCGCGTGATTAGTGTAGAAGTACCTCACCTGTACTCCCATCGATTCTAGGCGAAGAATTCACCTTTGTTACGCTGATTCAATGTCATCAATCGTGGAAGCAATGTAAAAATCGAAAGTTTTCCTCCTTGAATGGAAGCTAAGGGATACTAGATTTGTATCGCTAGTTCCTGTGTTATTTCTCGGTGGACAAATATGACCGATCTAGATTAGGGTGGCTCATTTTCCTTGATGTTCTTTAAAATTTTGTCAGTTTGGGATAATGTTCCATTTTGCTCACTGATATTTGCAAACCAAAAATTTTTGTTGGGTTTTGACCTTTGACCCTGGTTCACCCAAGGAGATTTTCTGAAAAATTAGTAAATTTCGAAGTGGTTTAGCAGTATCTGAAGAGGGGATTTCTCAAAATTTGACCACGTGATTTTGACTTTACTTTCTCTGTTGACTTCCACGTGGAACATCTTCACCCTACTCCAAGTCTGAGAGTCACTAATAGTGCATGCTTTTAGTGTCATTTTAGTTGATTTTACAGCCTTTTCGCAGTCAGTGAATCTATAACATATAGAGTAGGCTATAGACCAGGGGTCGGCAACCTACGGCCCGCGGGCCGGATCCGGCCCGCCAAGCAAAATTATCCGGCCCGCAGCATTTTTGCAAATTGTAGTTGGCGGGCCAAAACGAACATCCCATTATTTTATGCTGCCATTTGGTTTTACATAACAGAATTAAGATTACTAAATGTTATGTAAAACTTTCGCAATTTTTACTTTTCCATATTTATCCGTAACGCTCACTTGTAATCACGTAGCCTGTGTACTTATGCCGCAACAATGCTTAGTTAGGGCATTGTCGCCATTTTGAATTTCCTTGATATTCTTTCTCTGCGAACTGCATTTTAGAGAGAGCGACGTTGCAGGCCTGACAGATAGTTTGATAGATTTGAAGTTTTAAGAATTAGTTTGTTTGAAGGTTGATAATTTAGAAATATGTGTAGCTTAGGAAGCAGGAATTGGCCTTTTTAGTGACAGCCGGTCCAGACTTTTAAATTACTTTATTTTTTAGAGTTATAATTTACTCCCAGTTCCATTTTTCCGTTTTTTTCAACAAGTGATTCTTGTCTTTGAAGAATTTGCTACTTGTTAGAATCCACCAAGCATAGGAAATTATCACAAAGCGCCTTTGTACCCGCGACCTATCGATCACGGGTCGCTTTGTTATAGTAAACTAGGTTTGGGGCAAAATTTAGCTTAAGCTTGCAGAAGGTAGCATCAAGGTACTTGGCAGTTTCACCTTGAAGTCCGGTTATATTAGCCTATTTACTGCATGCTAGTTGCAGGCTACATGAGTTGCGTTAGTAATAGTCAATTAACCGTATATTTAACGGGAAGTTGAGAACACAACTTACTGATGACCACTTGCAAGATGTTATGATTCTTGCCTCATCCAACCTATCACCTGACCTTCAGAAACTTTCTAGCAGGAAACAACATCAAATATCACATTAATGTTGTGCTGTCAATAAATAAAGTACTTGGTGTTTTTCGTTACCAATTGTTACTATTTTTCTTTATATTAATCTATATAAGCCTATAGTAGCTAAATATGGAGATACTCTGATAAGAACGCCAATTTTAACAATATTATGAAAAGTAAAGAAAACGGAAGTGCAAATGGAAAACTTGTACGGCCCGTTGACATCTGCGCAGTTTTGTTTTGGCCCGCGACTGAAGAAAGGTTGCCGACCCCTGCTATAGACCAACAAAAAATGTTGGCACAAAAGATGAGAGTCATTTTAGAGTATTTCGAGGCCCCTGATTCCGAAAATGCACTTAGTTCTTTCGAATTGGCTCTAGTTTTCGAGATATTCGACAATGAAAATATTTTTGAAATCGTTACTCAAAAACTTTCAATTAGCAAATTACTTGTTTTCAGCCCTGTTTACCATTATGATGTCATAAATGCACTTGTTTAGTTCAATTAGTTCATATTGCACGAAAGTTCAAAACTCAAGTAAAGGTTGAAATGAACTGTGTTTAACGTAAGGGAGACATAAATATTCAATGAAAACAGTTGTGAATCAGTAGGCCTACATCACAAGTAAAATATCCAGAAAGTCACGTGTTTATGAATGCAGCTTTACAGTATATTGAAAAGGTAGGCCTACTGAAATAGATACTGTACAAATGAAATTTTATTCTAAGCCTTTGCTAAGGCCAAGTCTTTGCTGCATGAAGTTTTTTTTCTGGTCTATAAGCTAAATAAATGGCATACCGGTATAGGCTAATAAAATATGCCTTTGACAAGTAGGATGCTGGGCAAACAACCCAGATATATTTCACTGCATGAGGCAACGCAGATTAGCAACGTATTCTGCGATAGATACAGCGCCATATAAAAATAAACATTATTATTACTTTGACATGAAGCTGGGTGATCAAGATAAGTCCTGGGTTTCTCCTAAAGTATGCAAACATTGCACTCAAACCCGTTTCTGGGCTCAAGGCTAAGAAGTTCAGAGTGCCATGGCATAGAGAGTCGTAGAATCACCATGAAAATTAATACTTCTGTACGGTGAGCATGTTCGAAGGAAGTTGGAACATCATGTTTACATGGAGTGTGCAAGGCAGTCATTGCGTGGACGTTGCTATTTCTGTTTATTGTTTGCCCTCTCTTGTTTCAAGTGGTGATTTGCTTGAAACAATAGGAAAACTGGCATAATTGAGAGTAACCAGGCCCGTAGCCAGGGGGGGCGAGGCCCCCCTGAAAAAAATGTTGCCCCTCCCTGGCAAAATACCAACATTCTCGAGCAACAGCTACAATTAAAACGATTTAATCTTTTTGCCCCCCCCCCCCTTGCTCTGCGGTCTGGCTACGGCCCTGAGAGTAACCTCAATACCTTCAGTAATGTTTTGGAACAAGGTCAAGCTTTTTTCTCAAAACCATTTCTACCACTTACTGTAGTAGTTAAAGGATTTAGTTATCAAATATGGTAGCTGGAATCTTGGCTAACTCAAAAACTAGAGCCAATTTGAGAAAACTTAGTGCATTTTCAGAATCAGGGGCCTCGAAATACCTTAAAATGACTCTCACATGTCCAGCCTTTATATAAAAAAAAAATTGTTGGCCTGTGAAAATCGATAAACATCGTCAAATGATTCAAGAAACTGAAAGCAGTAGATATTTACTACGGTGAACGGTGCACAAAGAAAATCATGTCTAAAATGTGGTAGAATTCGACATTTTGAGAGTAATACACGTGTCAGTGTTCATGGAGTTGCTAATTAAACCACTTTGCTTGCTACAAGTTTGTGTTACTGCTTATTGTGCCCATTAAGATGCTAGAATGCGTTAGAACAGGGTTGTCCAAAGCCTGGCCCGCGGGCCGCATGCGGCCCGCGACCTCCTTCAATGCGGCCCGCCGCCTCTTCTAGAAAACTTTTAAAAATTACCGTATATCCTCGCATATAAGCCGATATTGGGGGGAAGAACAGTCACCTTCACGCAGTCCCCCCTGTAAGTAGCATTATAAATATGCGAAACGAAGACTGTCAAAACCGAACCTCGACCCGGAGCGCTCAGCACAAGACCCCACGAGAACTGCTCTTTTCAGAGTGCGGCAGTCCCACTGTCGACAAGTACCGTCGTCCCACCATCTTACAGCTGAACGCTGAGGGCATCACATCCAGCAAGATTGATGTGATCGAGCAGCTCGCTCATAAGAACCGAGCTCTTGTCATCCTCCTCCAGAAGACCCACTGCACTTCTGCAGACAAGCTAGTAATTCCACACTATTCACTAGCTGGGTCAACCCAAAGTAGGAAACATGGCCTCGCCACGTTCGTCCATGAGAGCTTGAACTGGACGCTTGCAAACTCCTCCGTCAATGAAGAAATAGAATGGGTTTGTGTGAGCATTGAAAATTACAACATCATCAATGTATACAAGCCACCATCCTCACGCCTGAACCCATCATCTATACCTGCATTCCCCTCACCCAGTATCTATGCTGGTGACTTTAACTGCCAGCACACCGACTGGGGTTACAAGTACATCAACAGCGACGGAGAATGCCTGGCTATTTGGGCTGCGAACAACAACCTCGCCCTCCTTTACAACCCAAAAGATCCAGCCAGCTTCTGGTCCGGACGCTGGGGAACGGGCACCAACCCTGACCTGGCCTTTGCAAGCATGGACACAGACAGCTCTCTTCCTGACAGACGTGTGCTAGAGAAGTTCCCACGTTCCCAACACCGACCTTCGCTCATCACTGCCCCTAAGCTTGTCGCTCCCATCCCAAGTGCCCCAGTGAAGCGATGGAACTTTAGAAAGGCCAACTGGAATCGCTACAGCCTCATAACCAATCAAAATGTGGCGGAACTACCATCACCTTCTACCGCCAACGTGGATGAGGCCTACCAAGACTTCTGCCGTGCTATCAAATCCGCAGCTAAACAAGCTATCCCTCGCAGCCGCCGAAAGAACTACACGCCGTGCTGGGATTCAGAGTGCGAAAATTTATACCGCTCTTACGTTCGTGCCTCACCAGGTGCTGCCTCTACCTCAGCCGCAACAAAACTGCTCGATCGGCTAGACTCACGGAGGCTAGAGCGATGGAAAAACACCGTCAACACTATCGACTTTACACACTCTAGCCGGATAGCATGGAGTACTGTCAACAACCTTACGGGTCGTTCAGCACGCCCTTCCCGCCAATGCCCCGTTACTGCCAATAACATCGCATCAGAACTGGTGAAAAATGGGACCTACAAAATAGGCGATCGCAAGTTCTCCAAACTTGTAAAGAGGGAAACGTCTGATCTCTGGAAAATCCCAACACCAGACGAGGAAAGCATCTCTGATGAGTTTACGTCAGATGAGTTCACCGCTGCCCTACAATCTACTAAGACCCGTAAGGCCCCTGGTCCCGATAACATCTGCCCCGAACTTGTACTCCATGCTGGCACCGCCATGAAGTCTTGGCTGCGAAAATTCCTGTCTTCCTACTTATGCCAACTCAAGATCCCCAAAATTTGGAGACAAGCCAAAGTAGTCGCGATCCCTAAGCCTCATAAGCCACAAGAGGATCCGAAGAGCTATCGACCTATATCTCTTCTCTGCATCCCTTTTAAAATCTTCGAACGTCTTATCTACACTCGAGTCGAACCAATTATAGACCCACTCTTGCCCCGGGAGCAAGCTGGTTTTCGACGTGGAAGATCTACTGTGGACCAAGTCACTCTCTTGACTCAAGACATCGAAGACTGCTTTGAGGCAAAGAAGAAAGCTGGTGCTGTGTTTCTTGACCTCACAGCTGCATACGACACCGTATGGCACCAAGGCCTCACCTGCAAACTGCTCCGCCTGCTCCCGGACAGGCACATGGTCCGCATGATCATGGAGCTCGTTTACAACAGAAGCTTTACTCTCACCACCGGAAGGGAGCAAGTCTTTTAGGCGCTGACAGTTAGGCGCTGACAGTTAGGCGCTGGTCTAATAGGCGCGCACATTGTGGCGTCTGGATATTTAGGTGCGGAGCACTGTGGCGCCCGATTATTTAGGTGCTATTCCTAGTAAAGTCTGTAGATTGTATCAGCATGGCAGCTTGCCAGAAAATTATATCATGGCTTCCGTGAGTGAAGCTGCTTAAACCGGCAATGCTTTTCACACAAAATATTTCTAGATCAATTTCTCGATCAAAAAGACTGTAGGCTAAATTAGGCAAACTTTTTCTCATGTGCAGAATTGTTTTGGCATTCGATTAAACTACATATATTTTTAAATTATTGTATCATGCTTGGGTAGTCAAGATTATAATGAAGTACACTTTTCTGCCAATTTTTAATTTTTTTAGAAATTAGAAAAAACACCGTATGGAAAGTTGCTAGTTGTATATTGAATGTTTTAAATTTTATTGCAAAGCTTTGCATCTTCGGATAGCTGAAGATGTATGCTTTCATTTGGTGTCAAGATTGTGCGTCTACGTCGATCACATGAGATGTTTTTACGGCGTAAATACAACAGATTTGTGTCAAAAATGTCTGGTTATTTAGATTAAACGTCTTGACCTCGGTGGTTGCGAAAGAGTTAAGTCAAATAATGACTACACTAAACATCAGTAAAAAAAATCATACCTTAGCCTATATTGAAGCGGGTGGTTAAAATTTTGGTGTGCAATGCCTGACTTTGCAAGTAGCGTAGGCTACAGCAAAGAACCCACAGTAAGCTCTTTTGTTTGAGAAGGTAGGCTACACGAGGTGGAAGGATGAAGATTTTTATTAAACAATTAATAAATACGGAAAATGCGCAAACAAACACTGCAATGCATACATTAAGCCATCAGCAGCAATTTTTTCACGATTACGTGAAGTTGAAATAGTCGAAACTGTCATATCAATCTTTGCTTTATGATGTGGCAAACTTACCAAACTTTTCGATGCAAATGAAGTGCTCAGATCCAACATCGGCTTATATGCAGGGCAATTAGACCAGTAGACCACCTGACCTCTACAGGACACGTACTTCTGGAGTAGAAGTTGCCGCTTTAAAGGCGCAGCTTTGTGCAATCTGTTACCTTTAATAATTACTTCTACTTGAGACGGATAGATCGTGTGGAGTTGAGGTGCGGGAAAACGCTCTACTACTCTTGATATTAGCACATTTCTACAGGACATTTGCAATGCATCCTGAACACAAGTTGCAGCCAGATGGAACTTTATTTAATCTGTTATCTTTCGCAATTACTTCTGTTCGGGATGGATTGGCCATGTGACGAGAACGCGTAAGACGCTTTACTACTGTTTACATGAATACATTTCTACAGGGCATATAGGGATATAGGCTACACCTTGGCTACAAGTTGCAAGCATAATGGTGAGACTTCGCTCGTTATTAAACCTAGTCGGGGTTTTGACGGAAAACTAAGTTACTCTTCACTCCCCCGCCCGCTTGAATACAGGCTACGGTACATTTTTTACTGATGTTTAGTGTAGTTATTATTTGACCTAACTAAAAGTGAACTCATACATGTTCGGAAACTTGAATAATTTATTGATAAAGCTTTCGTCGACCAAACCTGGACTAACAACAAATAAATGCTGAACACGCGCATTAAAAAAACAACATATTTTTCTGTTCAATATAACATTTTATGTGAAAATCATTGCCGGTTTAAGCAGCTTCACTCACGGAAGCCATAACATATTTTTCTGTTCAATATAACATTTTGTGTGAAAATCATTGCCGGTTTAAGCAGCTTCACTCACTGAAGCCATGGCATATTTTTCTCTTCAATATAACAATTTGTGTGAAAATCATTCCCGGTTTAAGCAGCTTCACCCATATATTTTTTCTGTTGAATATAACATTTTGTGTGAAAAAGCATTGCCGGTTTAAGCAACTTCACTCACTGAAGCCATGACCAACAACGCACACGCATTAACAAAACAATATATTTTCCTGTTCAATATAATATTTTGTGTGACAAGCATTGCCCTACGCCCCTACCTGCTAAGCTGATACAATCTACAGACTTTACTAGGAATAGCACCTAAATGACCGGGCGCCACAGTGCTCCGCACCTAAATATCCAGACGCCACAGTGTGCGCGCCTATTAGACCAGCGCCTAAAAGACGTGGACCCCACCGGAAGTGGTAAACCAAGCAGGTTACGACGCCTTAAGAATGGCGTCCCTCAGGCATCTGTCCTGGCCCCCCTTCTGTTTAACATCTACACCCACGACTTACCAATCACGGTATCCGCAAAGTACGCCTACGGCCTACGCCGATGATCTGGCCATTCTACACTTGTCGAATCAATGGCAAACATTAGAAGGGACTCTAAACCAGGACATGTCGACACTTTCGGCATACCTCCAGAAATGGAGACTGAAGCTCAGCGAAACCAAAACAGTGACGACTGCCTTCCACTTAAACAACCGGGAAGCAAAGCGCGAGCTCAAGATCAGCACCAATGGAAAAACCCTGCCTTTCTGCCCAAACCCTAAATATCTAGGGGTATTCCTGGACAGGTCGCTCACTTACCGTCAACATTTGGAGTCACTACGCAAAAAGATCTCAACACGCACAGCTTTGCTAAGGCGTCTGGCCGGCTCTGGCTGGGGAGCCGGAGTTGATACCCTGCGCATTGCCACCATCGCACTAGTTCACGCTCCAGCAGAATACTGTGCACCTGTCTGGAGCCGCAGTGCCCACTGCCATCAAATCGACACTGCCATAAACAACGCCTTGCGTATCGTGACAGGATGCCTGCGACTTACACCATCGGAAAATCTCCCTGTCCTTGCAGGCATCCAACCAGCTGAGCTTCGTCGCGAAGAAGCCATCCTGTCTCTCTCTCGTCGCGCTACGAACCCCAACCACTTGCTCTACTCAAGTCTCTACGAGTCTATGAACGAGAAACCTCTGCGACTGAAGTCGAGACACCCATTTGTACGTGCCGCACAACTCCTGATGAAAAGCGCTGAAGACCAATCCATCAGTGCGGCTACGTGGGCGGACCACCAATGGAGCTCGGAGTGGAAGAAGAACTCCTCAAGACTCCAAAGTTTCATCTCCGATACCAGCCACCATCCAACCGGAATGCATTTGCCAAGGAAGGCCTGGGTGCGGCTCAACCGCCTGCGTACTGGCGTCGGACTATTTCGCTTCAACATGCACAAATGGGGGATGGCTCCATCCGCGATCTGTGAGTGTGGCATGGAGGAACAAACCGTAGACCACACCATCTGTAACTGCGTCAAATGGTGTGCGTGGTCTGCGTGAATTGGATGACGAATCAATTCAATGGCTGCTCGACACCTGCCCAAACATCTAGACCGTGTCGCCGCCACTGCCCAAGGGTGGTAAAAGGCAGAGCCCCTCGACCCTTGAAGTGGCGAAGAACAAGGTTCAAACGAAGAAGAAGAAGAAGCCGACCCTAGAAAAACAACCTTAAAATGGTAAATTTATAAAAATCCGCATATAAGTTTTATGTTTAATTTGTAATGAAATGATATCTGTTATGAAAGAGTACAATGTACAACGACACTACAGCACTCTTCATGTCACTGGCTATGATAAATACACTGGTGAGGCGCGGCGAGCCCTACTCAATGATCTCAAATCAAACCTGCGTAAGCGTCAAGAAAACATGTTTCAATTAGTGAAGCCTTCGTCTTCTACAACCATTGCTTCTTATGATGTATCACTTTTGATGGCTAAATTCAAAAAACTTCAATGTATTCAATGCTCCGCTGACTATAACTATATCAGAAGCCGATGACGATTCGCAGCTTGAATTGTGTGACTTGCAAAGTGACCAGTTTTTATTAAGCAAAGCTACACTGCCAATCACTCAATTTTGGCCTCTTTTTTCTGAAGAGCATTATCCTAATTTACGCCGTTTTGGATTGCACTTGCTGTCAATGTTTGGCAGTACCTACCTTTGTGAAGCAGCATTTTCCGCAATGAAGTCGATTAAATCCAAAGAGAGGAATCTACTTAAACAAACATCTCTCGAAGCCTGCCTTCGTTTAGCCTTAACCTCAGTTGACATTGACACAGAGGAGCTGGCTTCCAAAATGCAGGCACACCCATCTCACTAAAAATTTTAAGTAAACTGTACCGTTTTACGTACTTCCTTAAATATTTTTTACAAATAAATTTATGGTTTATTCTTATTCATACTTGTCAGTTATTTATAAGGTTTCCTGGTCTACTGACGTTGCTTAAAATTTCCAAAACTCTCTTATTCGTAGTATTCACATCTTAGCTTCTTTAATCTATTCCCCAATATGTTTTTATGATAAATATAAAGATTCATTTACACATGTACGTGTTTTACTTTACATCTGGTACGGTGAGACAGTGTATAAGAGGAAAAATGTCAACTGCGGCCCGCGATCTAATTTCCTTGCCGAATGCGTCCCGCGTCCCATAAAGTTTGGACAACCCTGCGTTAGAAGATAGCGAGTGAGCGGTTTCAGGGATAAGCGAAAATTCAATATTTAAAGAAAATTCAAACCAGGTGAACCAGGGTCAAACGTTAATATTTTTTTGTGAAATTTGGTAAAGGAGATACATTTACCAAAAGGAACAATATTACAAACTGATGAAAAATTTAAAAGAAAAAAATTTTTTTTCGAGATTTTGAGCCAGCCTAATCTAGATGGTACTTCCCGCGGACATTACATGCTGTGACGGCGGTCATGTCCGATGTCCGCCGTGAATTTCGAGGCCTAAGCCTACATTATTAAGCTTGACGATATACAATGGCATATAGACGCAAAAAAAAACATCAATGCTGACAAACAAACATCAGCATTTTGAATGTAAGCAATCAGTCGGCTAGAAAGTTTGCCCCCCCCCCCCCCCCCCCCGGCGATTTTCAAAACCCGGCGCTTATGGCTACACAGACTCCAGAACCAATAACACGCGACGTCAGGGAACGTGAAAACGATATACGTAAAGTTCGCAGGAGCTACATTTACATGAGAAGCTTCAATATACGAAATCACAGTTGTGTTGAAGTGTACGGCACACCTGAACGTCAAATGCTTTGCTGTAAACTGCCTGATCTCGCCACAGTGGGACTTTTATTATTTTTAATTTTGCAGCAAACTACATCGACATTTGGAAACGGGTCGGGTCGCTAAAGAATAATGTACTTAACCAACCCGAGCACTCTCTGCCATCCTTTCCCATGCTTTTAAATGACTCCGCAATACATGCTACTAATAAAAACAACAGGTATTCGAGAGCAGGCGTGCAGAATCTTGGTTCTCCACGTCGTTGAAACGTTTGTATTTGAACTACGTTTCGGCACAGGCATTGTTAAACATTGTCAGTTATGTGAACTTGCAATATTCTGTAAATTTCTAGACTGTTCGTTTCCAGGTGGTGAGGCGCTGTTCGTTTGTACGATTGCGCCTTTCAAAATACGTACTAATCAAAGGACTCTGACTCACTGCCATAGTACAGCAGTACGACTACTTCAGATTCCATTTTTAAACTGTTGATGTCACTTTGCACCAGTCGGGTTATACATTGGCACAGTTGGTGATAAAGCGTTGTTAGCCTATTCTTCATACTTTTTGCTGTGATGATAATAATACAAACGTTGCCACAACAGATCATCGTTTGTGTTATTTTTTTAATGAGACAGACAGTTTGCCACAATAAACTCGATCTCGGGCGCTCTCATCAATGTTATTGTAGCATAAAATTGTATAGTCAGCTGCGTAATCGAGTGATGCGTCTGCACGGATCGGGTGTGCGTCGGCTCGACACCTATTGAGACAACACCGCTGTACCTTTGCCTGACATGCTTGCTGGGGGGCATGAAAATTGGCTTTCTTAGTTTCCCATTTGCTTAATCTAAAACTTCAACCACCGGGAAGAAGCCTCGATACGACAAAAATATATAAATCCCTATGGATAACTAGTTGAATCTAGAGAGTTGTTGAGGCTGGGTTGGTATTAATGCATATCTTTACCCTTTCAGAATCAATTTTCGTCGCTTCTTGCCAAATCGAGACCCTCCCCTACCAAGGCCAGTTGACCCGAGATTTGCTGGTGCTTATTATTAATTGTACAAGCAGTGCTAGAAAGTGCCACTTGCATGTACAATTGTAGGCTACATACATTGCAAAGTCTCACTCACCGTGTGAATTTAAACGGTTGGACTTGGACGTTGGAAAAAAATATATATATATTATATAAGGGGAAGATGGGGCAGGACGGGACGCGAAATTTTTTTTCCCACGAGATTTCTGTATCATTGATTCTAGTCACTCTAAAAGTAAGATTTTTCGAAAGTGTTAAGAGATTGGTTGATTCAGATTGCGAAATAACTATTTACCAATCAAATTCTGCAATGATAATAAAATATAAGCTTTCCCTAACCCTACTTTTTTTGAAAAGCTTTTGTGCACCGCAAAAATTAATTTAAAGAAGAAAAAAAGTTTCACTTCGTCGGGCGTCGAACCCTCGTTCTCACGATCACTAGGCGAGGATGAAACCACTGAACCAACCGTGCCAACGAGAAACTGTTGCATTCACACGGTTTTAATCCAAACTTTTACCAACATATGTAAATGAGACAGAAATCTCGTGGGAAAAATTTTTTCGCGGACGGGACACCATGGATATTTTTTAAATATTAGCTTTAGCACCTTCTACCCATTTAGATGTTACAGGATATCATGATTCTCGATGACTTGCAAACAAAGAGATGTTCATAGAAAAAAACGTGGTCGTGGCAGCAAGATGCCGTAACTGATTAGAGGCTAATTGCTATAAGAAATCTTATCAAAACTTTTCACATTTTAGCATGATTTCTGAGAGAAATCTGGAAGATGATACGTGATCTAGAGATACAGTAGGAATAAAAGTGCTTTTTGGGGTATCTGACTTTTTAGATGTGAGTTGCATATATAATAAACAAACAGAAAATTTCAAAATGCCAGTCCAGTCATTGGGGCAAAACGGGACAGAGCTGATTGGGGCAGGATGGGACATCTGTCCCGTCTTGCCCCACTGAAGTTATCAATTTTCAATGATATGCTAGCCCAACTTGTCACGTAGGAGCTAGTGCAATTGCTAAGTTAACTCGTAACTTGGGAGTTAGGCACATTAGTAAGCTTTGCATCACACCCTCCATTGGGGCTACACCTACTATAAATGGTAGAGGAGAGGTTAAATGGATTTTGTTTTATTGTAAAGTTGAAGCAGTTTTAGCATGCTGTAGCCAACCTTTGTTAAAACAGTTATCATTTTAGCAATATGTGGCTTGACCGTGGAACATAAAATGGTTGTCAGATAATTATGTTATTACAGTCTTTATTATTATCTCATTAAACTAAGTCAAAGCCTCTACAGACCAAAGGACCACCTTTACGGTCAAGTGAAGGACCACCTTTTTTGTCTCAAAATTCTATCTTTGACTTGAATAAACACAACTGAACAAGCAATCAATCAATTGTCTTTATGGAAAGCCTAAGATAGTTATTTTTTGTGCAAAAAAAGGTGCCACGAAAACTGTTCTGCTTATAATGGGCGTGGCAATTTTGTATGTGGTTTTTATGGAAAAAAGTAATCTGTCATTTTGCCCTGATGTCATTATGTGTGCTGTAAATGCAAGTCATTTTTGAAATTACAAGATATTATCAGTGGATTTGTGGTTTTTCAGTTGATTCCCCTTATAAACAATACTGTAATGAATTTTGGTGACAACGGGGCAAGATGGGACACGTGTCCCGTCCTGCCCCAGGTGTGGGGCAAGATGGGACAAATTATTTTTTTAATTATGAGGTCATGCGATAGGCTACTGACTAAGTCTCTATATCTTGCTGGTTGATAGTGGTGTGGAATAGGAATAACATGGTACCAAAGTTACCGATATTAATAAAAAGGAATTCTGCAAAACATCGGTTAAAGTTAAGTGTCCCGTCCTGCCCCACCTTTCCCTACATATAGAATTTTTAATTTTTGCAATAAAAATACTTTTCTTCACAAGGCTATGTAACATGCAATCGGCTTCATTTTCAGTTCGTTTTTATTTCTGACCATCACAACGAAAAACAATATAGCCTATACGGTACCAAACATAGCAGAGGTCTAGAAAAAGGTAGAAGCGACAAAACGCGGACGTTATAAGGTGCTGATGGTCTTGAGGGGAACACTCTTAATGCGTTAGCTCATCATGAAAAGAAAGGTAGGCAAAGAAAACCCCTGAAAGAAATCCTACCACAGGCAAAGCCATTTTAGAACGCAACGCACCAGGCCTTGTAAGACTAACAAATACCGATACAGTAGATATTGTTAAAACAGCATAGAAATATAAACAATTTGTTAGAGGATTTTTTTAAAGATACGTAGACAATACTGGTAATCAGTTAATTGCCCTCCGCGTAGGCCTATACAACCCGTTGGCCGCCGTAGCAAATGGAGTGCTGCATGCACGTAATGTAAGCGCTCTTGACACGGTAAGCACTTTAACATGGACAGTTTTCCGTGCGAACCAGCTACCACCATTGCGGCGCATTGGTTAAGAAGGGTAGGACAATTTTCCTTATCAACTCAATTGATTACAGTCATTAAGATCCTTCTTGCACTCAGTTCATTTGCAGAAAAAAGAAGAACATTAGCAGAGGGTGAGAATCGAAATGGCTATTCCCTAACCTTAACCCATTATGCCATATATCAAAGTTCAAAGCAAGAATCAACTCTCCGGCCAAGCGCCAGAAGGGTTACAACGACTGCAGTCAACTGGTTTACAAGAAAACGCACGCCTAATGTTCAAAGCGTCTGTAGTAGCCTATGGTGGGTCGAAACTTGGACTTTTTCTCCGATTTCATTGCTGCAAACTTTCTCTCTTGCGAATAGTCATAAAACGACATTCCTGAAAGTTTGAGCTTGATCGGACATCGTCTTCATTTCCAATTGAAAACGTCATAACTTACTTAATTGTTATTGTAAAAAGATGATTTATGCGTTAACAGATTCAATATAAGTTAGTTAGGAGAATCTAATTCAATGTGTAGCCTAGGTTACTGACTCCGAAAAATAATGACGTCATTAAACAGTCATTTGCAAATAACGATAAAACTGATAATCCTACATGCTTTATCTTTTAGTTACAGTATATGATAATGAATTGATGTACTTTCCCAACATAAACTTCATGCTGGTACTTGATGGCATAATTGGTGACGTCACCTAGCCTACATCATTAAGGTGAAACTGTTAAGATAGCATCAAGAACAGGTGGCAAGATTTTTGCTCGCCAAGAACACTACAGCAACCTGGAAATCAGTATTTAACTGCTGTCAGTCCAATATCAGGAACAGCTGAAGATATTACAAATGCTCTCATGGACTGTATCAAAAAGCATAATATGGTGCATTGTGTCAAAGTAGTTGGCTGTGATTCCGTTAATGTAAACACTGGGTTTAAATCAGGTGTGTTAACTGGACTGGAACAAAGCCTTGGTCATCGCGTGAGTTGATTTATACTATACATGCATGTTGCACACCAATGAGCAAGGTCTATGAGAGGAGGGTACCGCGTACGGTACATCGTTGGGGGGCCCGAAATTGTGATTTTATTGTGTACCGCAAAAATGTTAGGTTAAAACCATCCTAAACGACTAAATTCAAGCATAAAAGTTGTTACTCTTTACTTTAGTCCTGGTGGGCCCGTAATGTAGCAAAAGTGCCCGGAAAGATAGTTGAGTGCATTTGCGAGCAAGTTAGGGGCCTAAAGTGGTGATTTAATGCTTTACGTGCAAAAATGTTCTGTTAAAAGAACCCTAACTTAAATCATAAAAGTTGGTTACTGGGGGGAGGGGCGTAGTGTAGCAAAAGCAGGTGTGAGAAAAAGCCCGGGTGATTTGTTTTGTTTTTTAAAAACTATTTGAAAAAAGTAACTTCACGCTTATTTCACTTCAAAATGAATTTCGGAGCTGGAGGCAATAGCCTACTTTCAAAGCGGAGGCGGAGTAAAAGAAGTGAATCGGTTCACCTCTGCTAGGCATGTGGGGAATGCAAAAGTTAATGAAGAAAGGTTACTGGTCAGATGATTAATTTGATTAGCTTATGTTTTAACAAGATGTTATGTTTGAGCCTTGGTGGAGAGCTTGACTTGTATCACATAGGTGTAACACTCGGTAGTAACGTTAACGAATTTAACATTTTTTATTAAACACACGAAAAAATCAAGAAAAAAATAATACTAAATCCAACGCTTTCGACACCACATAGTGTTCTCATCAGGAATAATTATAGGCTACATCTAAGAGAAATAAATAAATGAACTTGAAAATTTTACATTAAAGCTGTAACCTACAAGCGACACCTCAACAGCAGCAACTGACACACGAATTCAATGCAGGATACACAAATTGGCGAGGGACAGATCGCATGGTATGCACAACACAAAACACTTATTAGTAGTTTTATTGCAGCCTGATACTATTATTGCGCACAGTTGTCCAATTCTGCAGTAAAATGTTGTATGGTGTGCAATACGCCTAAGCAAACATCACGTGTTTGCCCAAGACAATGGGGGCCGGAATGACTCTTCGTACCCCAAGTTAAAGTGTCTCTCGGAGGCCCTGCAAACCAATGACGCCAAGTTATTCAACAGAACCATTAACTGAAGATTTGTTTAGCATTATCCGCAACTATTTCTACTGTCTTTTCACCTTTGAACCAGTTCCTTAGACTTTCTTTTGTCGTATGTAATGTAATGTTTAATTCTTAAAAATATATTATTTGAACAATTTTCCCGCTTTTATGCTTATCCTCATTTCAAACAGATTGTTTGTGAAGACTATACTTTAGCAGTTTCCATATTTTAGTGAAAATTTACATGTTTTATTCAACTCTTTTATCTTGCTCCTACATCTAAACTTATTGTTTGGTTCCTCTTGAACTGTCTTTTGGTCACATGTTCCTGATGTTTTATCCTTATTAGTTTATCTCACTTAGAATACATTGGTTTGTGGTTAGTCTATGTAATACTAACATATACACTTCTTCCAAACACCCCTTCTTTAGTTTTTCTCTGATCTTATTGGTTCAAAACTTAATAAGTTTACCAACTAGTCTTTCTGTCTTTACATTCCCATAGTATTTTATCACCACTCTTGTGTTTTTCTTTTACAGATATTAATCCAAAGGTAAAGCTTTAATTTGTGTAACATTTTCAAAATAACTTGAAACGATTTTTTAATATATGTACAAAATATCATAAAATTGTGTTTGAACCTAAAAACAAGAAAAAAAATCCATATCTATGCAATACTTATCACCAAACACAGATACAAAATTGTTAAATCACTTATTTTTGATAAGTATTCTCTGTTATACAAAAACAATATATTTTTTACTTGAACACACGTTTTTTCTTTTAGATAAGTCACATATCTGTACACACTTTTGCACAGTAGGCTAATTGTCTACCAAAATGATGCTACTTCCACAAGCCTTGGTCGAAATGTTTGCTGTGACGTAGCCTACGTGTATTTAATATGATTATGTTACGCTAAATGCAAACTATCAAACAAAATCTGTTACACAAGCTTCTTCTTCTCTCGTTTGACTTGTAGTAACTTAGATTGGCAATGCCTCCTCATGCAGCCAAGATACGGTAGTTGGGTCCAGTTGTCGAATACCAGTGATTTCACTTGGGGGCAGTAAGATGGAACATTCGTGGAGTATGTGTTGCATTGTTTGTTCTACCGCTCCGCAGACACACATCGGCGAATTATGCAACCCCCACCTAAACAGATTAGCTCCAGTGCAGCCAACGTCACATCTGATCCTGTTCAATGTGACTCATGCCTTTCTTGAGAGGTCTGCTCCAGGAGGGGTGGAGAGTGCTGGCATAACTGAAAACTGGGGAGGATATGTGGCAGCTCGTTCCATTCCTGGGCTCATGTTTCCATGCAGCTGAAGTTCTTATCCACAAGTTGTGTAGCATGTCGATGGAATGGGCGCCTTGATGATAAGCGTTGAGGTCTGACCGGTCTATTTGTTTGGGAGTGACTGTGGAGAAGGTGTTGAGGATCGAGTCTCGCATGCAAAGCCAGTTTGTGAGAGGCTTCTTCCCTACGGACATGAGCAGGAGCAATGCCAGCCAAAGTTGGCAGATAAGCAGTAGGTGTGGGGCGGAGACAGCCAGTGATGACGCGCTAGGTGTCGTTAATGCATACATCCATCTTTTTTGTGTGTCTGCTGCGGTTCCACACAGCTGAGGCATATTCGGCTGAGCTGTAGACCAAGGCTAGTGCACTTGTACGCAAGGTTGATGCTCGGGCTCCCCATCCTGTTCCTGCTAGGCTTCTCAAGAGGTTATTTCGCGAGGTAACCTTGGCACGGAGTGACTCGATGTGGGGTCTGTAGGTCAACTGCCGGTCAAGTTTTACTCCAAGGTAAGTTGGGTTTGCAGTATATGGTAATGGATTTCCTTTTAGCGAGACAGACAGTTGACGCTGAGATTCCCGATTATTTAGATGGAAAGCAGAGATTGTTGTTTTCGACGCATTCAGTTTGAGCCTCCACTTGTCCAGATAGTCAGCCACCAGTTTCAGGTCAGTTTCAAGTTTTTTTTCCACCTCATGCCGGTTTCTGTGAATATATAGAAGAGCTATATTATCCGCATAGCCATACTGTTGCGATGTAGTGCATGGGAGGTCACTTAAATAGATATTAAATAGGAGTGGCGATAGTGTTGACCCTTGGGGGACGCCATTTTTCAGGCGGCGTGGTCTGCTGGGTTTTCCCTCATTGGTATGCAGTATGAAGGTGCGGTTCGAGATGGTCTCTACCAGGAACTTAACCATGTGTCGGTCAGGAATGAGTTGTAATAGTTTCATAGTAAGACCACGGTGCCACACAGTGTCATAGGCTGCTGTAAGATCCACTAGGACAACACCCACCTTCTCACGGGCTTCAAAACCACTTTCGATGTCATCAGTAAGCTTGACAACCTGGTCAGTTGTGCATCGGCCGCGTCGGAATCCAGCTTGTTCTTCTGGCAGTTTAGGGTCAACGATTGGTTCGAGTCTGCTCAGTAAGAGACGCTCAAGTAACTTGTATGGCACACAGAGCAAGGAAATGGGCCTGTAACTTTTAGGGTTATCAGCTGGCTTGTTGGACTTTCTAATGGCTATGATGTTAGCTTTCCTCCAGATCTTTGGGAGGAGCAACTTCTTTAGGCAGAATGACATGAACTGTCGCAGCCACTCTTTTGCGAGTGGTCCAATATGTTTAATTAGCTCTGGTGGGATTTTGTCTGGGCCTTGTGATTTGCCAGTTTTTAATTGTTTGATGGCTGCGTCCAACTCAGAGATGTTAAAAGAGGTAGATAGGAAACAGCTTGAACTGGGTACCTTCCATAGTTGGTTGATTTCATTTTTCACTGCTCTGGCATGCGCTTTATCAGCTCCTTGATATTGGCCATTTGCGAGAAGTTGTTTCGCTATGGAGTTGGCCGTTATAAGGCATGGCTTTGGTTTCGTGGTCCTGCCTGTGAGGCGGTTGAGCGTTGACCAGGCTTTACGACTTGAGTGGGTGAAGTCTATTCCAGCGACGGATTCCTCCCATCTATCTCTTTTTTTCCTGTTGATGCAGTCTGTTAAGTCAGTAGCGGCTGCCGCAGCTATCAAGCCATGTTCGGATGACATAAAAATATCATATTTTTGCTGACATTCGTTATCCCAGGTTGGGATAAAATTTCTCCTGCAGCTCCTTGGGATGGATAGCTTGGCTGCCTTGATGAGGTATTGACAGAATTTTTGTATGCTGTGTCCACTCCTACGGTGTTTGCTTCAGGAATCTGGTTACATTGCTGCTCTACAAGGTCGGTGTACTTTTCCCAGTCCGCTTTCCGGAAGTTCCATCTTGGGATGTATTTGGTTGGTAGCCTACTGGTCGAATTGGGTTAGTAGGGACAATCAGTGAGGGTCGGTGTTGGAACCGAGGGAATTTCTCCAGTACAGCGCGATGCGGGAGGATTCCGCCAAGCTTCACAAAGGCCAAATCGGGGTTAGATGTGGTACCCCATCTGGCAGAGCGGAAACTATCAGGCTGTTTTGGGTCGTGCAGAAACTGAGCCTCTACGAGGAATGTCCAATCTTCCAAAGCTGTCCCATCAGAGTTAGTGATGTTATAACCCCATTGAATGCTGTGGCAGTTGAAGTCGCCAGCGTACATGCATGGGGAACTGAAGTTCGGGATCGAATCGTTCAGAAATCTTGTCTGTGGTGACTTGTAGACGTTAACAACGCATACGCTCTCAATAGTAGTAGCGACCCACTCTATGTCTGAGTCACTATCATCAGAAGAGGATGCATGTGACCAAGTTGCAGCACTGTGCACAAACATCGCAACTCCATGGATTTTACTAAGAGTGTAGGAAGCAAGTTGGAAGCCCGTTATCTTCAGGCGCGAAACATCCACACAGTGGGTTTCTTGGAGCAGGATGGCAGTCGGTTGCAAGGGTTCAATCAGGTGTTCTAAAACTGTAGATTTGGCTCTTGAAAAGCCTTCCAAATTGAGTTGCAGCAAGGTTATTCCTTCCCTTACGACATTCGTTGATGTACTCCCTAATAAGGGCGCTTGATCGGAGTCGGAATTAATCGGAGACTGCAACTCCATTTGCATGTTGTTTGCTTCAGATAAGCTTTGCTTTCTCTTTGCTACTTGTCGGTTTGTTGTCATCAGTCGAATCCAGGGCTCACCACGTGGAGGTTGACAACTTGAGCCTCAACACAAGCGACAATCTATCAATCACCAAGCCAAGGTAGAAAACAACACAACATGTTCAAAAAACACATATTATAACTAGGTTATCCTACAAAATTATACCTATTTATGCTATTAGCACATATATATAAAATAAAACAATGAAAACTATTAATACTACAAAAAAGTGCTCAATGCTAAGCAAAAAAGCAAAGCAGAGCAAATTAAATCAAATGTAGTTATTACTATCTGAAGCCTTTACAAATTGTTTCACCTAACGGATCATCAGAAGGTCTGCAAAAACATGCAAAAAAAGTAATGAATCGATAATTCCTGAAAAGATATTAAATATTACACCTGTAATTTAATCTGCAAAAAAAATCTTTAAACCTGTACTTCCTGAAAAGATATTAAATATTATAACCGTAATCCAACCTGCAGAAAAAAACCCTCAGAGTTACTAAGGGCTACCTTCATCCAATACTACAAAGTTTCAATCAGTTTGTCCAAATGGAAACCAAGCAACTTGATATCAACCTCTATGACATCACAAAAAAGCAAAATGCAGTTTTGGTGGATCAATGCAACCTGTAGTAAACTGAACAAAATGAATGGAAATTGTTTGTTTAAAAACCTGTAAAAATTAAATGAGATTTATAACCTGTAAGAATCAAATGAAATTTAATTTTTTCAAAATTATAACCTGTGAAAATCACAAGGAATTGTGATGATGTAACCTGTAGTAACCTGAACAAATGAAATGAAATCTGTTTTCAGAACCTGTAAAAATTATAAGCTGTAAAAATCAAATGAAATTTTTTTAAAAAGTAACCTGTGAAAATCAAAAGGAATTTATTTTATTTTGAAGTACTTGAGTTTAAATTTGTTTCTATGACGACATTTACCCACCAGTTCGGAACGCCTGTTCAAAAGGTGGTCACTATCAGCCTTCAGAATAGCCAGCTTTTCAGCCAAACATAGGCCACAATTATTACGACCACCCCCACTATAAGGCCGAGCACAGCTGTGGATGGACCAAGTTATTTTAGGATCAACACCCTTGTCCTTAAGGTCCCAAACTGCCTTAGATAGTTCGGTGCTGTTTCGTTTAGACCTATCATTGAAGGTACATTTATGGTTGGAAAAACGTTTTTTAAAAGTAGTTTCACAACAACCAATGTAATTAAGAACCTTTGGGCCGTTATCAATGGTAGCTTTGTAAACAATGGCCTTCTGCAAGCATTGCCCATTCAAAGGACAATCTGGCTTCACCCTGCAATTGCAACCAGGCTGCGATGGTCCATTATCAGTCTGCAATATTGCTTTATTGTGGGAGGATATGATGCTTGCAACATTCGGAGTACAACTGTAGCTCAGCTTAATAGTGTTACGGTTGAATATTTTATGCAATCTATGATGGGGCGGAAAGTGTATGGAAACAAGTTTGAAAAATTCCTTACCAATATTGCTATCAACCTGCAAGCTGAAAGGAGGGTTAAACCATAAAATTTTCCGACTCCTTTTCCTAGATGTTCGTAAGGTATTGGCAGGGTTGTAGCAAACTCTCTCCGCAAAACCACTTTTCAATAGGGCAGTGGTTCTCAACCTTTTTGACTCACGGACTATTCTCAAGCTCGCCTATATATCCGCGGACTCAAGCTATGTATTAACGAAAAATAGGTTTTTTGATTTCTATCCAAGAGAGTTTAATACGGTATCAACGAAAAAAGCAAGCACTGTTTTTCACTCAACACACACTCAATGAGAGCCTTGTCCTTGAACTTGCTCGACAAGTTTATCGAATTCCGGAATTATGGTTGTCAGTGCACATCTAATGTCATCTTCCGGTTGAAGTCTATTGCGATACTTCGTTTTGATCATCGTCAGAGTTGAAAAGCCAGATTCACACAGGTATGTGGTTGGAAATGGCAAAAGAGCTGTTGCAGCTTGCTTGCAAAGATCTGAAAGACTAGGCTCCATCGACTGCACATTTGCCCAAAATTGAGTCAAAGAAGCCTTTTTAAACTTGTCTTTCCACATCTGTCGGCTTTGCAATTCAAGCAACTGTTCAGCAATACAGTCCATATGATCATATCTGAGTGAAGTTCTAGCGCTGACACCTGAAAAGGATTCCGAACCCAATTAAAGATCCTGCAATAATTGTTGGAAGGAATATAACGATCCAATTCAGAAAGAAATGTGTTGAGGTGCTCAAGAAAGATGGGAAGAATGACGCCCAAATTGATATCTTTCTCTTCCACAAATAAGTTCAATCCTGGGAAAGCAGCTAACCTCCCACTTTTCATTCAATGCATCCACAGCTTTATTTTACGTTTGAATGCATCAATACTTTCCAAAACATCAAAAAATAGTTTCTCTTTTCCTTGCATAGAACTATTCAGTTGGTTTACATGGCTGAAAACATCGGCCAAAAATAGCAACTTTGCAATCCATTCATCATCACGAAAGCGATCAGCAAGTTCATGATTTTGCTCTTTTAAAAAAGCATGGGTTTCTTCTTTAAGAGTAGCCACTCTCTCAAGCACCTTTCCTCGTGACAACCAACGAACAGTTGAATGGAACATAAGCCCACTGAGTTCCGCTCCCATTTCGTCACACAAAGCACGAAATAAGCGAGTGTTCAAAGGACGAGATTTAATATAATTCACCACAGATACAACCTCTTTTAAAACTATGGCAAGATTTTCTTGTATTTCTTTTGTTACCAAATTTTCTCTGTGGAGAAGACAATGAACGACCGAAATGTTATTGTTTTTCTTTTTCACAAAACTCATGAAGCCTTTCTTACTTCCCATCATGGCTGGAGCACCATCAGCACAAACAGACACGCAATTAGACCACTCAAGCTGATGTTCTTCAAAGAAGTAGTCCACTTTCTTGAATATTTCTTCTCCTGTGGTATTTTTAGCAAGTGGACGGCAAAACAGAAACTGCTCAACGAAATCATTTGTGTCAAAATATCGCACAAACACCATGAGCTGTGCATCACTTCCGATATCGGTTGTCCCATCCAGTTGCAAACTAAATCTTTCACAGCATCTTATGGCAGCGATTGTTTGTTGCAGAACATTTCTTGAGAGTTCTTCGATACGCCGCTTCATGGTGTCGTTTGACAAAGGAACCATTTCCAGTTTGTTAGCAACAGCATCACCACACATTATCCTGGCCATTTCAACAGATGCTGGTTTAATCAAATTTTCTCCAGCTGTGTGAGGTGCTTTATTTGCACTTGTAAGCGATTTTCCATGCAACCGCAAAAGAAGCACGCACTGCATGACTGTGAGAATATACTATTCCTCCCCAAGCAGTTGGGCGATCAACGCGACTTCGCTTCACCTGATGCTCTTTTTCTTTAAATACTTCAAGAGATTTGTTAAATTAACAACATTTCCATGGTTTGATTCTAGGTGCCAACAAAGTTTCGTGTCCTTTAAAGAGCTGTGAGCTAAGACTGTAAGCACAACACACACTGCACAACACAACACACACACTGTTAAGCACAACACACACTGCGGCCTCACTTCGCCATTCACCTCAATCAAAGTAAATCCAAGCTTCAAGTATTCATTTATATATGCAAAAACTTGTTTTCTTTTAGCTATTTTAAGTAATTCTGTCTGAGACTGTTCACCAGGCATCTAATCTAAAACTGACTGTGTTCTCACCGGTAGAACACAGTAAGTTTTAGAATTTTAGCCCATTTATTACGACATCACAAAGATAAAGTTGGTGAAATAGGAGCATTTTACGTTTTATTTGTAATGCAATATGAACTGACTACTAGCAAAAGCAACTGTGCTCGCGGACTCATCCAGGCCCTTCCGCGGACTCATTTGAGTCCGCGGACTCGGGGTTGAGAAACACTGCAATAGGGCATCATTATAAACAGATGCGGTCTTATCAAATTCATTTTGGCCAAATGATGTGGCGGACAATCGCTTTGCAATCATAGTCGGGATTTGTCTCTTAATGCTGGGTGGGTGATTGGACTGGGCATGAATGTAAATTGGATCATTATTGGGTTTTCGATAAGGCCAGAATTTACCAGATAGCAAATTCAAAGTGACGTCAAGAAAATCAGTTTCAATTAGACCAGTATCCACAATAATATTTAAGCCATGTTGTTTAAATAATTGAATGACATTTTTCCTCAAACGATCAACTTTAGGACCAGATAAATTACGCAAAATAGCCAGACCATCATCACGATATAACCCAAGCATGTCTCTGTCAACAATAGCAGAAAGTTCGTTCAAAAGAAACAAGCCGACCAACTCACAAATCTCAGCACCATCAAATGAGCCCATTGTAACATCGAACAAACCATCTTTCTTAGCCCAAGTTTCACCACCATCAAAAAGCAACGATTTCCTAGCATGGAAAATTGTTTGTACGCACAATCATCCAAAACCATAAATGATTTGGCAAACTCAATTGCTTTACACAAAAGTTCCTCCGTAATGGATGGGTAAAAATCAACAATGTCAAATTTCAAAAAGGTGCATTGACGTTTAGATGGAATAGCCTTAAACCAGGATAACACAGAGTCTGTGTTTTTCCATTGATTCAGTCGTGATGCATTACGGATGGTTACGTTAATAGAGTCCAAGTATTGTTTACTTATACGGCCAATCTGGGACTTGGAAGGGTTAATCAACCTGCATTTAGGGTTCGATGTAAAGTTCGGATTGCCCTACAATCCCACCACCATCAACAAACACATGGATCAAATTAGAAAGCACTGCGAGGATTTTGTCTTGAGATTGCATAAATTGGGTGTCGTTGACGATAATCTGCTATACCATACAATCGGATTTAAACTAAAAGGTTCATCCTACCATCGAGAGACAGGTAAAAATGCCAAACATTTTCGGGATAATCAACCAGCCTACTGTTACCCTCTCTTCAAAACGCACAAACTGATTTCGGAAAATTTATCCGCTGTCAATGTCAAAGACATTCCAGTACGTCTACTTCAATCTGCTGGAATGATTACTACATCCCGCATCACCGCTTTCCTTGAAAAACTATTGGCACCCATCAGCATCAAATTTTGCCAATCCAATCCGAACGAATACTGCAGGGATAGCAGAAACTATATTGAGGAGTTATTGTCCTGGCAGAGTACAAATTCAAGTACAATTGATAACGTTTTGAAGAAATCGCCTTTATACATTGTAGCGGCGGATGTGAAATCACTTTATCCTTCTCTTAAACGTTCAGTCGTTGATGTTGCCTTGTATAGTGCTTTGAACACACACACCACATTTTCTGCTGAAGCTAAGAAAACAATTGTTGATTTAAATAATTTCTGTATGAACAATGTTGTGACTCAATATCAAGAGCATTTTTTCACTCAAACTGATGGTATTATAACTGGAGATAACAACTCAGTTTCACTTGCTAATATAACTATGCATTTCATTGTGCAATCTCTGTGTACAGTTATTAACCAAGCATGCATTTTCAAAAGATTCATCGACGACATCATTTGGCTTTCATTTGGACTCGAAACAACTAAATATAAAATTAGCGCTTATTGATAATTTCGCCAAATTTGGACTTGAATTAACATTCAGGCAGGTTGATACTTCTCAAGAGACAGGCGCAGTGGAATTTTTAGATGTCAATCATTGCATCATCCATGGTAACAAGTTTAAATTTACCACTGAAGATTTCGTCAAAGCTACAGCAAAAGATCGTTGCTTCATAAATGGAAAGTCGCACCACCCTATATCCACCTTCAAATCCATATTATACGGAGAAGCCATTCGAATGCGTCTTCTGAATGAGTGCCATAAACATTACATTTCCAGCTTGTCAAGACTCAAAGAAAAAGCTACTAGGTCAGATTTCCCTATCGCGATGACAAATGACATGATTGGAATTGCTTCAACTTGGACTGACAGACTTAGGCCACCAAAACTCAAAAGAAAAACAGCAAGACTGTGTGGGCTACTGCTTTCCCAGCTTTATTAAAAATGAGTGAAAAAGAAAAGGAACTTAAACCTGATGTCATGGTCACATACACAAAGCCAAAAACAATTGGAAATTATGTTACAAACTACAAAGATCTATAAAAAAAAATCCAATCTTCTGTTCTACAAAGAGGTTATTCTGCCCCCTGTGGTCGCTGTGCGTTGTGTGGTAACCATGGTCATCATCGTTTGTCAATGGTTTCACGTACAACGACATTGAGCACTCCGCAAAGACTTTTTAAGTTAAAACAGGAACTCAATTGCAGCAATTATGGGATTTATGTAGCAACATGTTTATACTTAGCCATGAACAATATGTTGGACAAACGGTTAATAAATTTTCGGTTCGCTGGTCAGTGGTCAGGCCATCGTGCAACTTGGAACACTTTCGATTTTTCTTCTAATAATGACAGGGCTGCGTTATTAAAACATTTTGCTGTATTTCATGATCTAAGTACTGAACCACAACTTTCCCAATGCTACAATGTCACATTTGTTGAACAACCCAATATTGATAATCTAGATGCTTGTGAAGATAAATGGATACATAGGATACATGCCAAAATAAATATCCAAAAATTAATTCTGCCACAAGTTTAATTTTTTGACGCTCCACTACATTTTTGGTATTTTTTCAATATTTTACTGCCTTATTATTCACTGCCGTCTTTGCCTACTCTTTTTTCCACAACGCTACATTTTGTGTTTTCCAAGACGCTCCATTTAATTATTTATCGCTGTACTTAGTTTGTTTATCACTGCCTTTGACTGCCGTGTTCCGCATATAATTTATTTTCTTTGCCGTAATTTGTCACAACGCTACATTTGCAGGCTTTGCTCATCGCTCTTTCATCAATTCTAGTTTATAATTTATATTTGATACGTAATTTACTTTACTGCCGGCTTGGTTTAGTTTTCATTCAGCATTTTTTCAATATTTACGTTTATGCTTTTTCAATTTTTTACGCTCATGTTTTGACATTATTGCGTCACTGTAAGGTTGTTTAAAACATTACTTGTAGGTTTTAACTGCCCTTTATCAGAACTGACGATGCACTGAATAAGTGCGAAATATATTTTCTGTAACATCTACTGACAACTGATCCCTGTTACCTTAGCAATTGAGGTTTTAGCTTTCTAGATATGGAACAGGGATCGTTTCAGAATAAGACTAGGTCAGAAAGCGAGGCAGACTCCGACGCAGCTCAGCATCAGCCAAGAGCAGTTAGCTATATAATATAATAATATATAATATCGCATATTTTTCTTAACCATTGCCTTTTTTCACTCCCTTTCCTTTTTCAAAAAATTATATTTAATTTGTTATTCACACGTCACAATGAATGATTGTCCGCTTTTTTTTAGCAACATCTTCAAAACATTTCTAAATTTTGCTTGATAAAAGAATTTACCTTTGACGTATAGCTTTTAATTTTCTGCTTATGTGTTTTTCAGTATGCCCCTGATGATTGTACCTTGCAGTACATGAAACCAATGGTAGCGCAAACTTTTTGTAGTTGAACAAACAATAGTTTAAAATATATGATACATATTTAAATAGAAAAATTATATCAAATATAGTTATTACTATCTGAAGCCTTTACAAATTGTTTCACCTAACGGATCATCAGAAGGTCTGAAAAAACTTGCAAACAGTAAAGAATCGATAATTCTGAAAAGATATTAAATATTACAACTGTAATTTAATCTGCCAAAAAAAATCTCTAAACCTGTACTTCCTGAGAAGATATTAAATATTACAACTGTAAATTAATCTGCAAAAAAAAACCTCTAAACCTGAATTCCTGAAAAGATATTAAGTATTATAACCGTAATCCAAACTGCAGAAAAAAAAACTTCAGAATTACTAAGGACAACCTCCATCCGCCACGACAAAGTTTCAATCAATTTGTCCCAATGGCAACCAAGCAACATGATGGCAACATCTATGACATCACAAAGAAGCAAAATGCATGTGTGATGATCCGTGCAACCTGTAGTAAACTGAACAAAATGAATAAAAATTGTTTTTAAAACCTGTAAAAATCGAATGAAATTTAATTTTTTCAAAATTATAACCTGTGAAAATCCCAAGGAATTGTGATGATGTAACCTGCAGTGACCTGAACAAAATGAAATAAAATCTGTTAATAAACCTATAAAAATTAAATGAGATTTATAGCCTGTCAAAATCAAATGAAATTTTTTTAAAAAAACCTGTGAATATTTGAATAAGACCTTCTGATGATCCGTTAGGTGAAACAATTTGTAAAGGCTTCAGATAGTAATAATTATATTTGATAGAATATGTATTATATACTATATTTATTTATATGAACTTTAGTAATACATACTATAAATATTCTAGTTTTTTGTAAATAATGTTGTGTTGTTTTCTACCTTGGCTTGGTGATTGATAGATTGTCGCTTGTGTAACAGATTTTGTTTGATAGTTTGCATTTATCGTAACATAATCATATTAAATACACGTAGGCTACGTCACAGCAAACATTTCAACCAAGTGTTGTGGAAGTAGCATCATTTTGGTAGACAATCACTGTGCAAAGTGTGTACAGATATGTGACTTATCTAAAAGAAAAAACGTGTGTTCAAGTAAAAAATATATTGTTTTTGTATAACAAAGAATACTTATCAAAAATGAGTAATTTAACAATTTTGTATCTGTGTTTAGTGATAAGTATTGCATAGATATGGATTTTTTTTTCTTGTTTTTAGGTTCAAACACAATTTTATGATATTTTGTACATATGTTAAAAAATCGTTTAAAGTTATTTTGAAAATGTTACACAAAATTAAAGCTTTACCTTTGGATTAATATCTGTAAAAGAAAAACACAAGAGTGGTGATAAAATACTATGGGAATGTAAAGACAGAAAGACTAGTTGGTAAACTCATTAAGTTTCAAACCAATAAGATCAGAGAAAAACTAAAGAAGGGGTGTTTGGAAGAAGTGTATATGTTAGTGTTACATAGACTAACCACAAACCAATGTATTCTAAGTGAGATAGACTAATAAAGATAAAACACCAGGAACATGTGACCAAAAGACAGTTCAAGAGGAACCAAACAATAAGTTTAGATGTAAAAGCAAGATAAAAGAGTTGAATAAAACATGTAAATTTTCACTAAAATATGGAAACTGTTAAAGTATAGTCTTCACAAACAATCTGTTTGAAATGAGGATAAGCATAAAAGCGGGAAAATTGTTCAAATAATATATTTTTAAGAATTAAACATTACATTACATACGACAAAAGAAAGTCTAAGGAACTGGTTCAAAGGTGAAAAGACAGTAGAAATAGTTGCGGATAATGCTAAACAAATCTTCATTTAATGGTTCTGTTGAATAACTTGGCGTCATTGGTTTGTAGTTGTTACAAGAAACCATCACACGTAAATGCTATAGTGCTATGTAACCAAGTAGAGTGTTTAAGTAATTTTCTTATGTTTAACGTAAGTTGATGATAAACAAACTGGTAAAGTCGATTACAGACCAAACAATTATTAAAATCTACGAACACAAAGTTTTTTGATGTTGTTAAACAAAATTATTGCAACTGGTTTGGTTCGTGGTTGATACATGTGGGTCATTTAATAAAGCATCATCATGTGTTTTCAAGCATATTTTCATCAAAACCGGTTTAGACCTGTTCAAAAGCTACCATGAAGTGTATCAGATTGCTTGATATTTGTTTAGATCTTACAAAACACTTAAAGTTACACAAAAGACTGAGATATTTACAAAAAAATTACCAAACAATAACGTTGTTGTGATCGATTTAACATAAACCGCCAAGCTCCCCAGCCAGCAAGCCCATATGGGCCCCATATACTATTTTAATGGGCTTGTGGGCATGTGGGTTCTATGTGGGTTTTTATGTTTTTGCCATATGTGCCCAATATGGGCTTTCTTGCAGAATGTGTTGCTGAATGACAAGGTGGTATATAAAACTTCCAATCTTCAAATGCGTGATCATATAAATGCATTTTAATAAATTTAGCCACATAAAATTATTGATCATGGGCTAAGCATGAAATATTGATGGGCTTCCCACTTTGTTTATGGGCAGACCATGGGCTGCTCACTTTGTTTATGGGCAGACCATGGGCTGCCCACATTTTTTATGGGCAGAACATGGGCTGCCCACATTTTTTATGGGCAGACCATGGGCTGCCCACATTTTTTATGGGCAGACCATGGGCTACCCACATTTTTCATGGGCAGGCCATGGGCTGCCCACATTTTTTATGGGCAGACCAAGGGCTACCCACATTTTTTATGGGCAGGCCATGGGCTGCCCACATTATTTATGGGCAGACCATGGACTGCCCACATTTTTTATGGGCAGACCATGGGCTACCCACATTTTTTATTGGCAGACCATGGGCTACCCACACAGTGATTCAAAGGTTTGTGGGCAACCCATACTAATATGATATACACCTCGATCAGCATTTGTCTAGACTTTGAGATTTTTTAATTGTCTCAAACGACTTTTATTGATCTTTTAAACAAACACAAAATGAAATTGAACAAGCAAAATTACTGGTGGCACCTTGCTATGCATTGCGCAAAGCTCACTGCTTGCAGTTAGAGCACTTTGGCAAGGTTGGCAGTAGTACTATTTTTGGTGCTTACGTACCACAAATAGGAAAATGTCACATGGAGTTATATACCTTCATGGCCATTCCAGTGTATAAAAAACTGTCTGCAGTAATTGACGCTCTTGGCTGCGCGAAGAGAAAAAAAAAAAAAAAACGCTCTTGGCTTACGCCGATTGAGCACTTTACTGGGGGGCACCTTGCTATGCATTGCGCAAAGTTCACTGCTTGCAGTTTGAGCCACGGTTGCCAGTTTGGATTTTTTAAAGCCAAATTTGAAAATTTAGGCTTTTTTTGAACCACTTTGGATTTTTTTGTTTTAAAAAAAAATCCAAATGAGATTTGGCTTTTTTAGGCTTTTTTTTGTTTCATTCAAAAATTTCATGAGTATTATGATAAGAAGAGATCAAACTATCACAAAAAGAGAAAAATTACATTGAAGTGCTAATTCAATAAATACTAGAACTGAACTAGCGTAACATGCTGTGATGGGATGACGATGATTTTTCAAGGCTTAAGTGCTTTGCACTTATCTAAAGTCCTTTCCCAAACTGCTCGAGTCCATTTTGATCAGTTGCCAATGAGATTTCTCCAAGGTGATAATGTACAGGAAGATAGGCTTTATTGACTGGTTGGTCATCTGAAACTGAAGTAGCCTATTTGCTGGAAAAATCCCAAAAGATACAGCAGATTTTTGGATTGTTGTCAAAACATATATACAAATTCTGCAGGTACACATGGATTTGCAAAGTTGGCCTCATATGCTTTGTCTTGTTTAACAGTTCAGTTTGTTTTTTTTCTGACCACCACAACAACAACAAAAAAACAATATAGGCCTATGCCAAACATTGCAGAGGTCTAGAAAAAGGTTAACCATGCCAATCTCCAATGCAGTTGTGGAAGGGATTATTTCTACTGTCACTTTGATCAAAACAAAGGAGAGAAATGGAATGCGGTTGCAAATGTTGGACTCACCGCTCCGATAGCTCAATTGGTTAGCGCGTCACTTCTGGAACGAAGAAGCTTCAAGATCAAGCGGCGCTGGTTCGACTCTCGGGGTGTGCGCTTGAGCAACGCACGTTAAGGACTGCTCTCCATTCAGCGGCATTTAATGGATGGAATAGTTCCCCGGCAACAAGACTTCAACAATCGGAATCTTCACTCAGTCAATCTCGGTGACCGGGCCTGCGTCAGTGATTCAAAGCCTCTACAACAGGGGTGGGCAAACTTTTTATCTCGAGGGCCGCATTCAGAATCTGAATTTGTTCGAGGGCCGCAGTATAGTATAATTAAGATTATAAGCCAAAACATCAAATCTAAAATATTCAAAACACAAGCTTTTATTTATTTTTAAAGTGACGAAAAAAACGGAGATTTTATATACAGTAGGCCTACATGTGTTACATAAAAGATATAAAAAAATATTTATCTCAATTATTTATTTGAATACAACCCACATCAAGATAACACTTTGCCAGACGCACTTAGAGCGAATTAAACAGAATCGTGGCCTAACAGAATACATCTGTGAGAGAATTAACATAACCAGAAAAACTGTCGCCATCGCCCCTTTTCTCTCTACCAACACCAAGAGTCTTGGCCTTGATCCAAGACTAAAACGAAAAAGAAAGTCTCATAATGCGACAGGCTGAAGTCAGAAATTTCAATTGTGATGTAATCGGCTGTTTTTAGCAATGGCTGCTTTGACACTAATAATAGCCATACATTCATGCAAGATCACAATGTGGCTGGGGAAACAAACTACGGTACTACAATGCGACAAAAAGACTATAATTTATCTTTATCAAGATGAAGTATATGAAGAAAAAGTTTAATTAAGTCATCATAGTAATTAAAATTTTCAAGCAATTTTAGGATGATTTTTTATATAATTGCTTCAGGCTTTCGCGGGCCGCACAGAAAGTTGTTTCGGGCCGCATGCGGCCCGCGGGCCGTAGTTTGCCCACCTCTGCTCTACAAGTATGCGAAACTGCCAGGATTAAGCTCTGCAAGAAGCTTTCCCAGTCCGAGGATAAAGATTCAATCAATCAATCAATAAAACCGCATTTGCATTCCTCAAAGCAATGCTGTAAACACTTTAAAGTAACACCAAGGATGCTATCTTTGTTTACATCAAAAAACATGTATCAAACTGACAAAGTTGGCGAAGGTTCAGTTAACGAAGAAGGTCTTTTGTGGTTGCTGCAAGAAGACGATGATCCCATTTAAATTTTTTGACTAGATGACTGCTATGTTTGTCTATTCGCAACAGACCCAGTCGCTTTAGAATATTGTTAAACTGTTATTTTTGTCTTTTAGTGTCTTGTCACGACTAATTTTGTTTCTTATAAGCTAGTTTATAGGTAGCTTGTGTCTTTTAAGGAAAAAACATAGGTTTGTTAGAGTTTGTAGCAGATTTGGCTTTTTTTGGCTTTTTTTTGGGCAAGTTTGGCTTTTTTTCTTTTGGCTATCTGGCAACCCTGGTTTGAGCACTTTGGCATCTGTCTGCAGTTATATATATACATATGGGCAGCCTGTATTAGATATATGGGTTACATATGGGCAGCCCATATTAGATTTGTGGGTTGAGTGTGAGCAACCCATAAATGAATATGGGCAGCCTATATGGGGGCAATGTGATGCCCGCGGACACAATGTGTATGGGCCCCATATAGGCAGCTCACATGGGGCCCATACATCAGCCCATATGGGTGCCCATGTGGGGCCCATATGGGCTTGCTGGCTGGATCATATATAAGGGAGACTGGGGTTAGTTGGAATTTTTTTTTTTTAAAGTGGAATTTAAAACAATTGGTGCATAACCTGACAACTTGAAGTGGCTTAACTTATCACCTATGTTGTCCCCTATCATAAAACTAAAAATAAGTATACAGTCAATTTAACTTTTACCGCAAATTTAAAATAAACAAACATACAATTGATTTTCCAACTAACCCCATGCCTGGGGTTAGTTGAAAAACGTCAGTTTACTGCACACTAATTGATTGGATGCTCTTTTTTCAACCAACAAACATTTACATGGGGTTGTAAGCAAACATGTTTAATTGCTTTGAAATCAAAATGCAATAAATTCTATACCTAATCACCGTAAGAACGTTTTTTAATAAACTCATTCTTAAAACTTGTGATACCGTATATATTGCACTTTCCAAGCTATTCAAATTAAAATTTTACCAGTATATCTTCTTAAAACCAGTACACTGGAGCTTATACTGCGTACTATCATACCACGACGATATACTCGTATCATATTACATCGTCATACTGGTATCAAAACATTTTCCAACTAACCCCACCCAATATTTTCCAACTAGCCCCATTAGAATATGAGAAACTATTTTTCTAAAATATTCAAGCATGGTGCATTTGACTAAAAGTTGTTTATTTCTTGGTGTTGTAGAACACCCACAGCTGACACACACCAAAAAACTTCTGCCTATCTTTAACGACATCGACGCAAAAGATGTTTCTTAAAACGCCAAAAATTTTACTTCGAAAGCAAGAAAATACAAAATTGTCTGCCAAACAGGCATAACTTGACGCAACAAATTGAAATTAACATGGATTATGTGTTTTTATAAACTACTTCACATGGTGGCAGTAAATATTTAAAAAAGACTTTTCAACTAACCCCACCTTCCAACTAACCCCACTCTCCCCTAAATCGTGTTCAGACTTGTTTAAAAAATAGGTTACATCGATTCTAACAGAATGGATGGTGTTATATGGCTGGAAATAATTAATAATTTTGGTATTGCTGTATACAAACAAGTAAAATGTTATGGCTACATGTGTTTAACTTTGGCTCAGTTTCAAAATTGGCATTTTGTATGCACAAACTTATCTCAAATCACGAAGGTTATACAATTCTAAGTTGAGTTTCTTTATTTTTATCCGCCATTTTTATTATATGTAAACTCGTGATAAGTAGATTGTAACTAGAACACACGTAAAACCTAGTAAGTTGATTGCAAAAGTGTTGCCAAAACCTGATTGTTTGTTAGAAAATAGTCAAATAGATCAAAGGTAGAGATTTTTCATCTATTTATGTTGAAATCTGAGCAAACAAAAAGTGACTTATTGGAAATCTTTAGATTTCTATGTTTTTATGTGAAAAAGGAATCTTGTTATGACTGAGAAAAAAATACAACCGTGTGTACAAGCAACTGAAGTGATGTTAAGAAACAAAATAAGTGGAATTATGTGTTAAAAAAATAACCCAAAATCAAAATACTAGATGTAGGATTCGAACTCACGCGGACGCTAGTCCATTGGTGCTTAAGACCAACACTGTTGTGAATTGCCTTAAAACTTGCCTGAGTTCATTTGTATTCGTTGTTTGACACGTTTGTTTCACTTACTCTGTATTGTGCCTGTGTTCCTTGTGCGTTGACTAATCAGTTTGTTGCAAACCCGATCAGTTGTACAAGTGTTTAGTTGCCAGTCAGATGCCTAATTCTATTCTCAGTTATGTGGGTTATTTTCAGTAACTCTTTGTATTTTTAGATGCTTCACTTCTAAGTTAGTTAAAGCTTTCAATAAAGTAAAGTTTCATCACAATTTAACTAACTTATTTGTCATGTACGATGGAACGGTTGATGCAGCCGTCACGATCAGACATCGACGTTAATTCACCTGCGGCTTCAAAGCAATGGCGACACTGGTCAAGAACCTTCGACAACTATATCGAAGCCCTAACCCAAGCACTCCCTGAAGAGCAAAGACAGAAGGTGGACAAGGTTAAGATCCTCACAAACTGCGTCTCGCATGGTACTTTTGAGCACATTGAAGAGTGCGAAACTTACGAAGCGGCTGTTACTACGTTGAAGAACCTATATTCCAAAACTCCTAGTGAGATCTTCGCCAGACACCTGCTCGCGACTTCAAAGAAAGAACCTGGACAGTCGCTAGACGAATTCTTACTGACGCTTCAAAAGCTCTCAAGAGATTGTAATTTCCGGGCAGTGTCGATCGAAGGGTACCGAAATGAAATGACTCGAGACTCTTTTATCAACGGGATCCTATCCCCTATTATTCGACAACGGTTGCTAGAAAATCGCCAATTAAGCCTCGAAACGGCTGTTGAACAAGCACGAGCGCTTGAACAGGCTCGAAAGCACTCCGAACTCTATTTGCAAGCACACACGACAGGTCTTGGATTATCTGCAACAGCGGTAGCCGAAGAAGTGACTAAGGAAGAAGCAAGTGAAGGGGCTGTCTCAGGAAGTGTGAGTAAACTGTGCTTTTTTGCGGGCGCCAGTAGTCTATCACAAAAGAACTGTGTGTCCCGCAAGGAATTCTGTTTGTTTTAAGTGCTCGAGAAAAAGACATTTCGCTAATGTTTGCCGATCAAAAGTCCAACAAGGAACAAGCACCGGTGCAACGATGTGTGCAACCATGAAGCGCCAACGTGCTTAAGGCAAGCGAGTACTACCGCGGTAGTGTGTGGTACTAAAGTTTCTGCATTGATTGATACCGGTAGCTCGTGCAGTTTTATCAACAAAGATACCGCAAAGCGGTTAAACCTACATGTCATTCCTTGCTGCAGCAGTGTATCAATGGCTTCATCAAATCTGAAAAGTAATGTTCACGGCAGTTGTACTGTCGATCTTAGTATTAATGATTGCATATATCTTGACGTGCGTTTTAAAGTACTTGGTCATTTGTGTAGCGATATATTGTTGGGGCAAGATTTTCAATCACAAAATAACCAGGTAGTTTTTCAATATGGCGGTAAAAAAGATGACTTTATTATTTCGCAAAGTACGTGTGCGCTAGCCTCAGCTTCTGCCAACAAGCCCTCCCTTTTCCACAACCTATCGCCTAATTGTAAACCAATTGCTGTGAAGTCCAGACGCTTCAATAATCAAGACCAAGAGTTCATAAATAAAGAAATTACTCGTCTTTGTACTGAAGATATAATTCGACCAAGCATTTTCCCATGGCGTGCACAAATAGTAGTTGTAAAAGATGTGGAAAATGATAAACGCCGTCTATGTGTTGACTATTCGCAAACTATCAACCTGTTTACGGAGCTCGATCCTAACCCTTTACCTAAAATCGATACTATCGAATTAACGAAATGGCAAATTATCACGTATTTTCTACATTTGATCTCCGTAGCGCCTACCACCAAGTCCCAATTGCTACAAAAGATTGCATTTTTACGGCATTTGAAGCATGTGGGAAATTGTGGGAGTTCACCAGAATCCCCTTCGGAGTAACCAATGGGGTACCGGCCTTTCAGAGAGAAATGGATAAGCTGGTCCAAGAAGAAAGTCTGGTCGATACATTTCCATACTTGGACAATATCACTGTTGCTGGTCGTGATCAGATAGAGCACGACAACAATGTCAAGCGTCTACTCCAAGCACTCACACTCCGGAACTGGACTCTAAACGAAAAGAAAACTATTTCATCTGTCCCCAGTGTTAATATTCTCAGTTATTTAGTAGGGAATGGTATAATAAAACCTGATCCAGAACGATTACGACCCCTAAAAGAACTTCCACTCCCTGGAAATGCGAAGTCGTTAAAGAGGGTCCTGGGGTTATTTGCTTACTATGCTAAATGGAAATACCGATTTTCTGATAAAATCTCCCGTTTGAAACAAGTGAAGTCGTTCCCGTTAAATGATTTCGAGTTAAAAGATTTCGAGGATCTGAAGAGAGGCATCGAAAGAGCTTCACTGCGTTCCACAGATGAGAATTTACCGTTCGTTGTGGAATGCGATGCGTCAGAGGTCGCAGTCTCAGCAACCTTAGATCAAGCCGGTCGACCTGTAGCGTTTATGTCTAGATCATTCCAAGGTGGTGAATTGCACTATCCGGCTGTGGAGAAGGAGGCTACTGCTATCGTGGAAGCGGTGCGAAAATGGAGTCACTTTCTCTCTCGTCAACACTTCACTTTGGTTACTGATCAGAGGTCCGTAGCGTTCATGCTAGACAACCGTAAACGAACAAAGATTAAAAACAATAAAATCTAGTGCTGGCGGCTTGAACTATCGTCGTATAGTTACACAATCAAATATAGGCCGGGGAAAAATAACGTCGCCCCTGATTCATTGACTCGGGCTTATTGTACTTTGGTATCGTCAGAGCTTGACTTTGCGAGCATACACTCAGCTCTCTGCCACCCCAGAGTGACACGATTGCTGCACTTTGTGCGTTCTAAAAACTTACCCTACTCTACAGAAGATCTTCGCAAAGTTTGTTCTGCTTGTAGGACATGCTCGGAGCTTAAACCATCATTTTACAAACCTGAAGAGAGCCAACTCATCAAAGCGACTCGTCCCCTAGACAGGATCAGTATCGACTTCAAAGGCCCCTTACCGTCTACGTCGAACAATAAATACTTGCTTGTTATAATTGACGAATATTCCAGATTTCCCTTCGCCTTTCCATGTCGCGATATGCATGCTTCTACTGTCATTAGTTGTTTAAATAAATTGTTTACGCTTTGTGGGGTACCCAACTATGTGTTCCCGACAATTATTCACCAAATCAAACGTCATATAAAACCGTTATGGTCTACTTAACCTAGCTGGCATCTTACGTCATGGAAATTGCTAGAAAATGTCCAAATATTGCACCATCGTTCGTAAGACCTGATGAAACATTGCATCACCGCCTTTGAACACCTGTTTGAATTGCGTGACAATGCTTTTCATTATTGCGTCACAGTTACTGTTTACGTGAGTTTGAGATATCGCAAATTATTCATTCGTAAAATGGTTGCTTGAAAGTTGGTGGCATATTTAACTGTTTGCTTAGTGCTTGTCAGCTGGACGAAAATTCCGTCTTTTATCTAAGTAGTTTGTGTTGTAGTGACCAGTTTTTAGTGGTGTATCGCGTTGCACCCATTTTCGACAGCTTTGAGGCTATTTTTACAGAAATACAAATCTTGAAAAGACGTTTCGGAAGAATGTTTCTTTTCGGTTATTGCATACAGACGAACGGATACGAGAATCTTATGTTACAATTTTCCCACGAAGAGATTATGGTTTACCGCTGTGACCACTATGTTTATTCCGACAACGCTAAGTGTTTTACATCTGGAGCGTTAAGGATTATCTGTTGAAGCGGGGCATTGCTTCTAGCACATCATCGCCGTATCACCCGACCGGAAATTCACAAGTCGAACGCTACATCGCCATAATATGGAAGTCGATTCGTCTGGCTCTGAAATCAAACGACCTTCCTATCTCTTGTTGGGAAGCAATGCTCCCAGATGCGCTTCACGCAACCCGCTCTCTTTTAAATACCCCGACTAACGCAACTCCACACGAATTATTCTTTCAATTTAACAGACGCTCTTGCTCAGGAATATCTATATCAACGTGGCTTACACATTTCGGCCCAGTATTGCTACGTAACTTTGTAAAAGCACACAAAAACGATGACCTGGTCCGAGCAGTTCACTTGCTGGAAGCCAACCCTAACTTTGCCAGTATCCGGTATCCTGTTGGGAGAGAGAGTCACGTCTCAATCAACGATCTGGCTCCTTGTTCGAAACAACTCAGCGGAACGGATTCGGTTCCACGTCCCATGTTACCGCTCGACGAAGAGACCCAGCCAATCGCCCGGAATCATGAGGAAGTTGACGGTGGTGAGCCTACTCACAGTACTTCATCCGAAGAAAACATTGAACCTGTCTTACGCAGATCAAATCGATCTACTCGTGGGGTCCCTCCTGCCAGATATGGTGACGCAGTTTCGTATTGAGCGGGGTGAATGTTGTGAATTGCCTTAAAACTTGCCTGAGTTCATTTGTATTCGTTGATTGACACGTTTGTTTCACTTACTCTGTATTGTGCCTGTGTTCCTTGTGCGTTGACTAATCAGTTTGTAGCGGACGCGGTAGTTAGCACGCGCGCTCATATGCAGCCGTCCGTGCTGACGGCGACATTTCTGGGCAGAACCGAGATCAGAACTGGCGAGTAATGACCAGGACACAATAGTCTTCTTCACTGTTTTACTTATTGACTGGCTTGACGGAACAGTAGGCCTACTTGACACAAGATAGAATTCTTTAAGACTGCGTTGTTTATTAACTTGACTACTAGTTTCAGAAGAACATAACCCAAGTATAGCAAAAAGAGAACACCGAACTATTGACAATCCCACTACCGAAATACTAGCATGCTGGCGTACTACATTAGGAACTTCATCACAACAAAAAGAACTTCAACTTTGAGGAAAAGAAACTTCGTTTACGACTGCATCTTCCAGAGAACAGAATTCTGCATATTACATTTCACCATTTAACATTCTCGATTACAAATAGAATAATAGCGAGTCTGAGTTGAATAATCCTCGAATCGTCTCGAATGGTATAGTAGAGTCTAGTAAAGTCTAGTATAGCAGTATCGCAAGTATAGTCGAATAGCAGTCTAGTAGTCTAGTGGTCTAGTGAAGGATCATAATTGCAGTTTCTTAAAAAGAACTCTGGTTTAAATTGGAGAGGCGCATCCACAGGCATTGCCGATTCTACATGCGATCATCTAACGTAATACAACGGTGGATTCACTAGTCGATGCAATACAGTGGTACTGCGATTCAGGCGCAGTGCAAAGATTGATTACAAGGCTGCATTCCGAAAGTACGCGGTATTTGTTGATTGGAAAGGAAGATTCTGGAATACGACCTGACGTCACAGTGACGCGCGTTGCGTCAGAGAAAATTAGCTCTCGGGCGTCACAAGTTCGTTACAAACCCGATCAGTTGTACAAGTGTTTAGTTGCCAGTCAGATGCCTAAATCTATTCTCAGTTATGTGGGTTATTTTCAGTAACTCTTTGTGTTTTTAGATGCTTCACTTCTAAGTTAGTTAAAGCTTTCAATAAAGTAAGTTTCATCACAAACACCTTAACCACTCGGTCAATCTAGTTTGTTATAGCCTAAACAAGTGCTCAGGGGTAAGGTCTGGTTAGTTGAGCCACTTTTTGCATTTTTGCAATTTTTTTTTTATATGAGTTGCTTTTATTTCTTCATTCACAGTGCTTTACATCCTACGTATATTAAACAATATCTGTAGGAAGTATAAGCCATGTCGTACGGCGACAACCGGGTCCACAGGTGTTTAAAAACTAATAGTCAAATGGCTCAACTAACACCACAGTGAGGGTTAGTTGAGCCGCATTTATTATTTTTGAAAACACAAATTTAACCATGTTTCTTTGCTAAGCCTTAGTTGCTATTGAAAGTAATTATCAACATATGAAAACAGGTTAACACTTGTTCCAAGAGTCGCTCGCAACTCAATGTACACATCAAATAATGAAGGTATTGCTACGGCATCCAAATAACACCATTTCATTAAAGCTTGACCAAGTTTATGTGCCTTTGTTGAATTTTATGTAGTTCAAAGAGATTTATTGGACCGTAAACAGACTTATCCAACGGCTGCAATCTATGTAAGGTGTGTGGAGGTTTCGTAAGCATTACAACGCCCTTTTTACACTGACTCAACTAACACCGAAGGCAGTGGCTCAACTAACACCTCAACTACTGTATACCGCCATGAAAATGTTAAAATCACAGCAAAACTTCATGGCACACTATGCCGCTTTTTATTCAGAACGTAGCTTGTTTGGTAAGCTACCAAACAAATTGAATGAAACTGTCTCAGTAACTAAGTTAGGCCTATAAAAAAATATTATTCCACATACCTATATTTTCAAAACCTACTTTCCAAGGTCAAAACACAACTTTTTAACTTCAGCACCACATATAACATCAATCATCAACTTAAACCAGACTGGAGACCACGCGATGAGAAGCTTTAAGATCAGGTGATGATAAAATGTGGTTACCTCACTACATTTAAGAATTAAAAGGGGTGGATCAACTAACCCAGTGGCTCAACTAACCCGACCTTCCCCTACGCATGACCCACCTAAAACTTGTTATACTCGGTCTGTTTTAAACAACATAAAACAGTTTATTGCAGTTTCATTTAAAAATGTTTTGACTAAGATAAAACAAAGACGTTTAAGACATAATTCGAAGTCCTGTGTAAACGTGTGATCATGAAATTATGTGTTATAGTGGGTGCCTGAGCTAGGCTATTCGAACAGGAGGTGCTTTATTAAAGGGTGCCATCCAATTAAAGGAAGCGATTAAGTTGTATGATACACTTCGATATACGAATTTGATAGGAATTAAGGAAATATGGTTCGTTTTTATACAAATCAATCAGTGTAACAGATAAATTTTGTAGTTGGATACAAGACAATGTATTAAGACAGGCATAAATTAATTTTCGTTTTCAAGACCTGCTTGTGTGCTTTCACCCACTAATGAATTGAAGTGAAAAAATTTAGTTGTGGGTTTATACTCGTAAAAAAAGTTGTTGTTTTAAATATACCTCACTGAAATTAAGCTATAGGCTAAGTATATGTGGTAAAATTATTACATAAAGTTAGAGGCATATAGAACGTGTAAAACAATGAGTTACTAGAAAACATCCTTCAATGCAATAAAATAGTTTATTATATCTGTTAGAGGTTGAATGTTTATCTATTAGGTTAGATATAATTACAAACAGTTTAAGCATCGAGCTTGATAAAACCGAAGAACATAACTTCTTTTGCTTCTTAAAAAAATCTTGTAGCCTACAGTGTTTTCGGAGATTGCAAAACACAAAGGCTTTAAAAATGATATATGCACTATACAACTTACCACGATTTAAAAAATATTACGTTGTTATATTAAAACAGTAAGTTTAGGTAGCCTAATCGTAATCTTTACAGATGAATTGTAATATACAGTAGTCTAATATACTTGATAAAACTACCAGCATGAAAATTTTAGCATTTCCAAAAGTAAATCATGTTTGTAATTAACAAAAAATAACAGGAGAGTTGAAAATGTGAAAAAAAATACTTGTGACCCCAGTATTAACAAGCGTGGAAACTACACCGATATGGTTAGCAAATCGCAACTGCTCGCTGTACTAGTGAGTGCTCAGCCTTGGGCTGATAGCCGGGAAGAACGCTCCTTTCTTTACAACTAATCCTTCTTACAAATGGAAGCATGGGATCGATCACGGAACCAACAGCTCAACAATAAAAACTTCAGAACAGAATGGAGGTGAAACCTTAAGTAGCTAAATGGTGTTGCCATTTAAAAGTCTAATGTAACACATCGAAAATGTTTGAAGAGTTTGCAAATTATAAGTGCGCTTTGAGTAGCTACATTTTATGGTTTCAGGCGCTCCGGCATGGTTGCTGGAATACCTCATCTTGATTCCTTACTCTAAAAACTGAATTGTGCAAGTGTGCAACATATAAAAAATAGATAAGCTGATGTATTGTTTTTTAGAAATAAGAAAACAAAATATCAATCTGACAATAACTCACATTAATTCGCAATAAGTAGTAATAAGTTATCGTAAACTAAACATTTTCATAACTTTTTTTTTCAAATAAAACTATGTACAATAAAACTAACAATTTGAGTTATTATTATCTTAATTAATTTATAAGTTAAATCAAATATGAAGTTTACATTATATATATATAATTATTCACATTTAATTTTGTAAAGTTAATAAATGTAAAATAAGGAAACATGATGAAAGTTTTGCTAAAAAAATACACATGAAAAATTACTTTAAATAAAAAAATAGTTAAGTTTTGTTTTACAAACTAAAAAAGTAGTTTTGACACAGTGTAAACTAAGAAAATTGTTCTAATAACACACACACGAAAAATTATTTTAAATCACAACTTAAATTTTTGTTTACAAACTGAACAATAATTTTAACAAATCACAAGGTTTTCATTGCAAAAACTAAAATATTTAACAAGTTACAAACTTATAAGTTCCATAACTTACAAACTGAAAAAAAAAATGGTTTCAACAAATTGTAATCTGAAAGTTTACCTCTGAAAACATGCGCATGAAAAATTATTTCAAGTCACAAACTTAAATTTTCTTTTACAAACTTTAAAATATTTTCAGCAAATTACAATTTTATTTTTACAAGCTTAAGAAACTACAACAATTGCATAATTTGTAACGTAAAATCTGTGTTCGGAGATTTTTTTGTGTGTTTTTATAATCAGGTGTCATTACGTGTTGCAAAATTTGTGCTCACATTCTGCTAGAGTTTGTATTTTTTCATGATTGTCTTAAGTTTAGGTAACATTTTGTGATGTAGTTTGCGTTAGGTTTGTTGATTTTTTCTAGTTGTCAGAATGTAGAAGTATATGTTGCAACAATTTGTTCTATACAACAATTTGTTTATTTGGGTGTTCTCATTGCATAAAGAGAATGTTGATTGTTTAGCTGGTATTAGCATCATCTAAAATAAAAATGTAAAATTTATTCGTACAAACAAACAATAACAAACTTAGAGTAACGTTGTTTTGAAAAAGCTTTATTCTTATAAGCTTTAAGTGGCATCATACCAACAAATTCAATTTCCAGGTTAGTTACATTTATCAAAATTACTACCGGTATCAATGATTACCTAAAACTACTGTTTCAATGATGTTTATCAAACAAATGCTTACATGACAAGCTACACAGATCTAAACTGAACAATACCAAAGCAGGAGATTGTTTGTCTTAATTTAGTGGTTGTGTATTGAGTTGTAGGCTACGTCGTGTTATTATCGTAAAGTGGTTTAGTTGTAATAAGCATCATCAAACAAAAATCGTAAATGTTATTCCTATATGATAAGCCTAAAGTTACGTCATTTTGACTAAGCTATTATCAAACGTTACTAAAGGTTTAGCTGAAACCACTGTTACAGCGAAACGGAGACCTGGTAAAATAAAGGTTTACCGAAACCAACATAAACCGAAACGAAGATTAACCAAAAAAGATGATAAAATACAGTATTTATTACTGTTCAAGATGATTAAATGCAGTATTTATTAATTTTTTTTGGACAAGGTATGGATTATAATAATTATAACCAACCCTTTGATCATTTGCTTTAAAACAAACTAAAACCAATCCACTGCTTAAAAGACTCATCATAGTACAACAAAATCTTCAATCAACCTAAACATTCCAAACAACACCTCATCGATATACCAATAAAACCACCAAAAATCCCACTAATCATTGACAAGTTATGAAAATCAGTTCAGTTCCGTTGTTATTATTTTTGACCATCATATGAAAACAACACACGTCAAAATAGCAAAGGTGGAGAAAAGGGTAGAAGCGACAAAACGCAAATGTTAAAACGTGCTTGAGACCGAAGTAAGTTATTGAGTTGAAAGAAATTTGGCACGGTCGCAACACCTTCAGAAAAATTTAAGATATACAGGGAAAATAAAAAAGAAAAAGTTACAAAAAAAACAAACTAAATAACATATATTTAGGCTATAGCTTTATTAGCCCACATAGCTTTAGCTGATATATTCAAGATTTGTATGGTCAGTTGCTATGAAGATCGGCCATGGTGCGTTATCAAGAGTGCTGATGGTCGTAAGGGGAACACGTCTTGATGCGTTTAGCTCATAGCAAAAAAGAGCAAGGCATGCAAAGAAAATCCCACAAAGAAATCCTACCACGGGCAAAGCCATTTCAAGCGCAACGCACCATAGGCCTTGCACGACTCACAAAATAGATAGGCTATGACTTGACGACATGAAAACAATGACAAAAACAAATAAAACAAACTAGCAAAAACAACATCACCATCTTGCGGAAATTCAATTATACCCAGGGAAGATATATCTTGAAGATATCAAGCGTGCTTTGATAAAAGTTGCGTTGATAAAGCGATAATTTTAGACCCCAGTCAGCTAAACTCGTCACCTCTACACTGATCCAACGTTAGCAAACGTTGAATCAATGCAAAAACGACAGGCATCGAAGCTGGGATGTAGTAGTGGCATGTCACAGTAATATGATAAATTTGGGTTACCGTATGTTTTACACGTTACACCATAACAAAAGTGAGAAAAAAAATCCAATTCGGCATGTTAGAAAAATAGATAGCTTAAACATTTAAACAACCAAACAATGGCATGACGATCCAGTTCAAGATATTGATATAAAACAACTGGTTGGAGCACATGGCCACCGCTTCACCGAAAGATTGCAAGTGGTCGAAGAGGATGGAAAAACTTCTGCAGACTCTATAGAACTTCTGTGGACAAAAAAAAACACAAGAACCAGAAGACCAGTAGGAGTACTCACAACCTTACTATTTTGCTGATAAATCTACACACATTGGCCTATCATTTCTGGGCAAAAAAAAATATTAGTAAGTTTGGTGTATGTTATACTTAGATAGGATTATTTCAAGGAAGATTTAGCTTGTTCATCTTTGATTTAAAGCCTTTTATAGTTTTGCATTCATTTCTTATAGTAGGGGGAAGCTTGTTCCAAACTGTTGGCCCCATGTACCGTATTGATTGTTTGCAAGTGTTAATTCTGCAATATATCGGAATATAAGGAGAATTACTTCTTGTTGTTAGACTACTTGATTGTTTACACATAATTATATCATTGAATGTTGTGGGAAGTAGCTTTTTTGAATATTTAAACATGAAAATTGCAATCTCTGTATTTTTCATGTGGTTAATTGATTTTAAATTATTGAGTTCCATTACACCTTTTATGCTCTCCCTGCGGTCAATGTCAAATACAATACGAAGAAAGTTATTGCATGTACGTTGCAGCTTTTGCAATGAAGTTTTGTTTTCATGACACCATGTTGAGATACAATATAATATCTGACTCTCAGCTAGAGAATGGTAAATGGAGAGAAGTGCTTGTTTGTTTAGGAAAAGCTTAATTTTTTTTGTCTCGCAGAGTGTTGATCTTATTTTTTGAAGCAAGATTTCCATATGAGATTTTCATGTCATATGCTCGTTTACAATTATTCCCAGAAACTTTTTTGAGGCAACTTGTTCTGTGTTGTTTTTTCGAATATTTAAGGGTGGGTTGCATGATAGTGTCTTGCTTCCTTGACTTGAAAATAATATATGTTTGGTTTTGGTGACATTTAGAGATAATCGATTGGTTGATAGCCATTGATCTATGCATACAAGATCTTGATTTGCCATATCATATACAGTAGAAACGGTTAATATTTTTATATATAGGCTAATAGTGGTGTCATCTGCAAACATAATTGCAGTTCGTGTTGAAGACAGTTAGGAAAGTCATTTACATAAATCAGGAATATAAGAGGGCCTAAGATAGACCCTTGTCGGACACCCAAAGATATGTTGTTAACATTAGAAGATAGTGTGCCATTGAAAACCACTCTTTGTTTTCTATTACTCAGGTAACTCATGAACCAGTCATAGGCCACGCCTCTTATTCCGAAATGATATAATTTAGCTAGCAATATTTTATGGTCAATGGTGTCAAATGCTTTAGATAAATCAAGAAAGATTCCTAATGCAAGATGGTTGTCATTGAGTATACTGGTGATACTTTCTATTAGCATTGAAGCAGCAAGGCTTGTGGAATGATTTTTTCTGAAACCAAATTGATTGTTATAGAAAAATTTATGTCTAATTAAAAACGAGTATAATCTGTTGTAGGCTACATGATTCTTTCTAATATCTTTGAAAAAACAGGTAGTAGGCTAACTGGTCTGTAGTTGTTTGAATCTTTGCAGCTACCCTTTTTAAAGATAGGTATCACCTTCCCCAACTTAAATGAATTTATAAATTTTCCACTCGTTAAAGATAAGTTAAATATATGAGTTAAAGCATGCAGTATATTGTTTGGGGTTGACTTTACAACTATGGATGGTATTTCATCGATGCCACTGCTAGTTTTTGCTGGCATAGCATGAATAATATTGTTAATTTCATTCAAAGTAGTTTGATAAATATAGATTGTCTCAGAGCATGGAGAGTCAAGATGTGTTGAAAATATTGTATTTGATTTGTGAATTTTTTTTTGTAAGGGAATGGGCAGCACAGGAAAAGTGATCATTGAAGTGATTTGCAATAGTTAATCTGTCAATGACTGTACTATCATTTATTTTGATGTCATGGTTAGCCTAGTCTTAGACTGGGATTTACCTAATAGATTGTCGATTGTTTGCCAAGTAGCTTTCATATTAAATTTTTGCTGTTCAAATTTAGATTTATAAAATTCCTTCTTTTTTTGTTGAACTGTCTGGAAGTATAAGTTTCTTGCAGAGGTGTAGTTCTTTTTGGAGTGAATAGTTTTATTTGCTATCCTACTTTTTAAACAAACGCTCTTTTCTTCGTAATAGATGTAGTAGTTCTCTATCAAATCAAGAATTATTCTTTTTTAAAGGTGTTTTTTTGTAAAGGAAAATGCTTATTAAATTGACTACATATTCTCCTATGAATGACTCATAAGCTTCATCAGCATCAGTTTGATTTAAGCAACACGTGATGTCCATATTTTCCAGAGCATTTGAGAAATTTTGTATGTTTGAGAGATTAAATGATCTGGTATACTGATGACATGTAACTGAGGGTTTTCCAATATTTGTACAATGCATAACTGGGAAGTGGTCTGAGATTGCATTAATTAGAATTCCACACCGACTTTCATTACCTGTTTGCACATTGGACCATATTTGATCTAAGACTGTTGCACTGGTGTCAGTTATTCTAGTAGGTTTATTAATTAGTGGGTAAAAAGAATTTGAGAACATCAAGTCTGTAAAATTGCCTACATTGATGTTTTCATAATCAAATAAATTATAATTAAAATCTCTCATTATGTAGCATTGTTTTGACGTAGCTATGTTATTAATGCACTCACTAAGGAGATCAAGAAATTCCAAATTTGACTTAGCATCCAATGCAGGTGCTCGATAAATGCTACCACAGGTCACTTGTTTACCACCGACAAAAATATCAATAAAAATAGACTCAAATACTTGTTCTTTCATAATGGTTAGGTCATCACGCTTGGTATACATAATATCACTTTTTAAGTATATTCCTACTCCTCCACCGCGACTGTTTATTTGAGCATTTGATATCAATGTATAGCCCGGTAGGTTTAAGTAAGGACCTTTTGAATTAGGCTGAATCCATGTTTCGACTACAGAAATTAAATCAGGACTGATATTCATAGACATCAGCAGGGCCTCAAGTTTGGTGAAATTTTTTACATTAACAATAGATCGAGCATTGATACATAATGAAGAGAAGACTGGCCCTAGTGAGCAGTCCATTTTTAGTTTATTGACAGTTGTTGAGTCTACATATGTTTCAGATATATTAGGCATAAAAAGGTCATCTATGTCATTGTTGTTTGTGTAAGATGTGCTAGCAAACATATCATTCAGATAGTCAGGCTTGAAGGTAAGATTTGATACACTGTGGCTTCCAACCAGTGTAATTAATTCAGTGATGGATAGATGGACAAAAGGAGGAATCCAATCACTGCACATTGTACATGTCCAATTTTGTGTGTCATGATAATTTGCACTTTTTTTACAACATTTGACATGAACTTCAATGGGACAAGTTACACATTTAATAAATTTTTGTTTTTTTCTGATTGTTTTCATGCAATAGTTACATTTTGGTTTTAATGACATGTATTATATAAACGTAGAATTGAAAAACAAAAAGTTATGTATAAAATAGGGTTGGTTAAAAGCTAAGCTAAGGTTTAAGAGAATGGATAAAGTAAAAGGGTTCCTGAGTTTGGTTTTACTGTTATTGGTAATAATATATCATGTGATATGGTTTGTTTAGCTTCAAAATGATAATTGAAAACTGCATAATGTTACAGCCTAACAAAATAAGTTAAGATGCCTTATAGTTGAAAATTTTTGGAATATCTGAAAAATCATCTATCACTTGCCTTTTGTTATTCCAGAAGCACCACACTGTTCCTTTGGATGTCCACACGTCCTTGAAACCAAAAGCATCTCTCGCTTGACGAAGTAATGACAGATGTCGTTTGGTCAAGGACTCTGTGATCGATAGTTTAGGACCATCATCAGTTCAGAACTTGCTTTTTGAATAAAAAATTTCATCCCTTGTCATCCTTCTAACAAATTTAATAATTATTGGTTTGTTTAGTTTTTTAGATGGCAAGGGGTGGCATGCATCTATGTCACTCATAGTAAAGCAGTTAGTTGGTTTAACTACTTGATTAATTTTATTTACCACATATTTCGAGTAATCAATATTACTTCCCTTGTTTGGGCTGTACATCCAAATCGAAAGATCCATTCCCCATAAGAATGAAACACAGCATTCGGAAAGACCTAGAATCGAACCAATAGACCTATCCACCAGAATCAATAGTGAAAACTCCATTCATGCAAGCAAACAGCTTCTATAAAGAAAAAACATGGCTGCAACCAAACCGATAAAAAATTAACAAAACTTTTATAAAATTAACTTAATTAAATCCTACATATTAACCGATCTATAATTTTTACGTCCATATGCATACAGACAGTTTGCTAATTTAAACCCGATCAGCCCGCACTACGTATTGTACGGGAAGAAGAACAAACATGCGTTGACATATCGTATTTAAATCGTGATGTTCTATATACCTAGAACCAAAAGATCTGCAGTTTAAATCAATACTACATTAGTTATTTTGTGAGATTGATATTTTTATGTTAGTTGAGCAAGAAACATTATACAAATAACGTTAATAAACCTTTATGATCTTCAAGTATATGCTTTAGATGTGTTTAGGACTTGTATTGTAGTAATAATTATGGCAATACTTCGAAGCGAAGATAAAAAAAAATAGTTAAAATCACGCCATATACAAGCTCTCATATGTATATCATTTGTAATGTAATTGTAATGAAAGAAATTAAGGCAAGACAATTATGAAAGCCCACGAAATTAAAACGATTACGCGATTAAAACATTCAATGCGCAGCATTATGAAACATCATGAAACATAACGTCAAATAACCGCAAACATAGGTTTTTTCCCTGCTAAAGCGTTTAAAAAATTGTAATGAAGCTTTGTAAAAAAGTTGGTTACAATCAGACCGACAAAAATTAAGGGTTATCTTCGGAAGTTCACGAAATGTGACAAATCTAGGTTTAAAATCAGCAACACTACATTAGTTAATATGTTCTGAGATTGCTATTTTTATGTTGGTTGAGTACGAAAAATTATTAAAGTGGCGTTAATACCTTCATGATCTTCAAGTATGGTTTAGGTATATTTAGGACTTAGCCTACATTGTAATGAAAAATGGATTGTTTCATAACTACCTCACAGGATACTTATCACCTACAAAGTTATAACATGCAGGCATTTATGTTGCTGCAGAAAACGCATTTCGAAAAGTATAATCCGGTTAATAAAATAATATCGTAGTTGTGATTAAAATATTCAGGACATTGCCAAAACGACTGCGCTCTGCGCAGTCGTGACGTCACGCCGTTGACACTTTTTGCCTTGATTATGTTACCTGAAGTGCAACTTCTGGGTTAGCTTTGGTGGGTTAGCTTCTCTTTGTGTTATCTACTTAGATAAACGAACCAATATTATACTTCTACCATACGAACATTTATGTTGCTGCCGAAGTTGTGAACAAAAAATAGCTACATGTCCTTGCTGCAGAAAACGTATTTCGAAAAGTATTATTGTTTATCGAAGTGATAAAGTGAATGTCCTGGGGGTTTACTGAATTTTTAGATGTCCATCATATTATTGACCAGAAAGCCCCAGCAAAATTCTTTACAACCAATTTTGTGAAACCTACTGCAATTAACTCAAAATTTTTACACGGAAATTCTCATCATCCCACACATGTTTTCAAGTCAATCATCTATGGAGAGGCAATTCGCATGCGCCGACTTAATGAACGTGAAGATTATTACCTGGCCAGTTTGGAAAAACTCTATAAAAAATGCATAGACTCGGGTTTCAACAAAACTATCACGAAAGAAATGATCACCTTGGCAAAAACATGGAAATCGCGTCTTGGACCTAGCATTACTAAACGAAATCAAAATTTAAAAAAAATTATTTGGACCACTTCTTTTCCACACCTTTTGAAAGTTACCACCAAGGAAGTAAAACTAAAACCCAATGCAGCAGTCGTTTTTAAACGCCCAGCAACACTTGCAAACCACTTAACGAACTATAAATCTATTTCCCTAAGCACAAATCTTAAACCTGAAACAGGCACATCGCAACCTTGTGGACAATGTGCACTTTGCGGGAACAGAAAAAATCATCAAACGAGTATGGTGCCTTCTACCACATTTCTAACTGCATGCTCTGGAAAAAAAATTAACCTGAAACAAAACTTAACCTGCAAAAATTTTGGAATTTACGTCGCAACTTGGAGGATCTGCAAAAATCAGTACGTTGGCCAAACTAAAAACCCCTTTTCCGTAAGATGGACAGGTCACCGACACAACTGGAACAGCTTTGATTGCAAGGACAATTCAGATAAAGCAGCCTTACTAAAACATTTTCACCGATTTCACTCCAATATTATCAAGAATAAACCCACCCTTCCAGATTGTTTCGAAGTTATTTTCGTTGAAGAACCTAAACCTTCCATTCTTGATAGCCGAGAAAACTTTTGGTTTCATATTTTAAATGCAAACATTAACATTAAAAAAATGTTCTTACCCAAAATCAGATAGAATGTTTTTAGAAATGATAATAGGCTTCACTGTAATTTCAAGTGTTACTGTTTTCTACGGTTTTAATTTATCCACTGTTACTACTATTTCTTGTAATTCACGCTTGTTTTGAATGAACCGAACCCCTCCCAAATGTTCACTTCGCCTTTATAATGTATGACCTTTATAATTTGCATAAATATGTTTCATTATTACTGCTCGTAGACTATTTTCGCAAACAAATTTGTTCCTTGGCAACCACATCAACAATTTCAATTGATTTTTCATTTTACAAACTGAACTGAACTACAAACTGAACTGCCATTTTTAAATGATTTGCATTTCTTGATACCACTTTACCTATTGATAGCTCTTAGAGTGAACTGCCATTTACCGACGAGAGAAGATTTGCCAAATCCATTCTTGGTTTTTATTCTTCACTTTAAACATTGGTTTTATATCCCATGACGTAAACAATTTTCTTAATGTGTAAATATTGAAGAAATTTTGCTCATCATTTTAATTTTGATTATAGAGGCTTACAGCATATAGTTTCCCTTTATGCAGCAGTCATTGCAATAATTTGTTTGTTTGTTTGCAGAACTGAAGATGCTCATTATGTAGCGAAATATATATTCTGTTTAAACATGAGGCTGGTTGAACTTTATTTTAATAATTCTCAAACAAAATGTTTATCGAAGTTAATAAAATTTCATTTTAAATAGTTAATAAAAAGCGAAATATTCATCATATTACGTTTAAATAACCTACACAGAATTAAATTGCTAAACCTGAAATAAATGACTTCTTTCGACAGCCTAGCTGTCGTGACGTCACACTTTGTGCAACTGCGGGTTAGCTTTTGCTGGTTGGCTTCGGCGGGTTAGCTTCAGCGGGTTAACACTTGAGTTAACACTTGGGTTAACTTTTGGGTTAGCTTTCGGGGCTTCTAGGCCACATCATAGACTACTAGGGTAGATCCTGAATTTAACTTGTTAAAGAATAACTTTCAAAAAAATGAAATTGAGTAGCCTACTCAAATATGTTGGATGCTGACATACATCCTGAGGATACTGCCTCAAATGTAAGCACTAGGATGTCTAAGAGCTCGTCACGGATAGTTGTACAAATTAACCTGCAGCTAAGACGAGAGGAGCTCTAGATACACGCCGAGGCCGAAGCAAGAGCTGCTGAGGCCACCGCGAGAATTGAGGCTGCCGCAAGGGCTGAAGCCGTACGAGCTGAGACTGCCGCGAGAGCTGAGGCCGAAACAAGAGCTGCTGAGGCCGTACGAGCTGAGGCTGTCGCGAGAGCTGAGGCCGAAGCGAGAGATGCTGAGGCCGTACGAGCAGAAGCCGTCGCGAAAACTGAAGCCGAAGCGAGAGCTGCTGAGTTCGCATCAAAGACGCACAGTTGAGGGCTGAACAACGTAAAGAGGTAGCTTTAGATGAGTATCGATCCTAGGTGGGCTCCCGGCGTAGCTCTAAGAAGGGCTCTTCTAGGCATACCAACAGTAAACGTCATTTGCGGTTAAATTTACATAACCTTTTCCAGACGCCTGTTCAATCCGTAAGTGGACCAGTACAATCCACATGTTTTCAAGCTATTTCAGGAGGTCTCGAGGCCGCGGCTAAGGGTCTTCCAAAGGCTCTAGAGCAGTGGTTCCCAACCTTTTTTGTCACGGACCCCTTTACACAAATTATTAATTCTGCGGACCCCTACCTAAATTTTGCCTGTAACTCAATTAACATACGATTGACTATTGTAATAATTATGCTACTCAACTACTGTACTGTGCCATATTGCGTTGCCACTATGACTCCTGCGGCAAACATCAGGAAACAGTTGTTCAAATAAGAAAATGAATGAATTGTTCACGAAATGTCAGCAGTACTTCAATATTAAGGTGACCCAAAGTGCTATGCCGAAACTTTTTCAACGTAAGCAAAATTAATGAGAGGGCTGTTGTTGCCTTTCCTGAACTAAACGACTGAACTGTGGTTGAGTGTTTGACAATGCAACACGCATGTCATCTTCAACGTCCAGGCGATTTTGATGTTTAGTTTTTATTGTAACAAGAGCTGAGAATCCTGCCTCGCAAAGGTAAGTTGAGTTGATACCAAAAGAGTTGAAAAGAGTTTATCAAAAGAGTTGATACCTGATTTTTTAGCTGCTGCAGTCGTTTTAAAACTTCTCCTCTAGACAACCAACGTACCTCAGAATGATACAAACGTACTCCGTAATCTTATCCTACTTCGTGACAGAGCGCTTTAAAAGTACTGTGGTTTACAGCTCTGCTTTTGATGAAATTAATGACTTTCACGCAATTCTTCAGAATTTCTTTGAGACTGGCTGGTAAAGTTTTTGCTGCTAAGTCGTACCTGAGCAAGAAGCAACAACAACGCGAGGAGCAGCAGCATAGATTTGTTTTAATGCATACCGGTACAGTTTATTCTCGCGGGCTTGAGCTTGATACATTTGCATTTAAAGAGAGAAATGAAAGTGAAAAGATCGCTTTTCGTTTTTTTTTTTTTCAAAATTCATCAAGGTTATCAGCAGTGATGTACGCGCATACAAAAAATATTGACGCCGTCAGCGTAAACGCAAACGTTCGAAAAACCATACGCCGTATGCATCAACGTAACTTGTAAAAAAAGTTGGCGGCGTCAGCGCATACACTAGTGTAAACTAATTTTGTTTGCTAGGTGCCAAACATTCACACGGTATAAACCACTCGAAACAAATCAGTTTTATTTTGAATTTATACGAAGAAACACAAGCATCTGAAAGTGTTCATCTGACATTTTGCTGCGTTTTGGTTCCAATATGTCTTTGCCCATTGAAAACATTCTTTCAACTGCAGTGCTGGAAAGTATTGGCGTGTTGTAGCGAAAAAAAAACATTAAAAAGTATGCGTTGACGCTATGCGCTAAAAAACCGCGAAAACTTTACGGCGTAGCCTCAAGCGCAAACTATCCAAAAAAATGTGGCCGTAAGCGCTAGCGTAGACAAAAAGTCTAAGCCGTAAGTGTGCGGCGTATACGTACATCTCTGGTTATCACGGACCCCCAAAGGGTCCGCGAACCCCAGGTTGGGAACCACTGCTCTAGAGCCCAGGCCTGCGAATTATAGTCGAACTCCTCCCCCAGAGCGTACAGGTTACGGGGCCGCTATCAGAAGTAATGTTTTTCCCTCTTTCACACATGTTTTCAAAGAAAACTAGTGCTACAAACAAGACTGGTATAAAGATTCCTGCAAACGCATCAGTCCGAGCCACCAGCATCTCCATCGAGAAGTCACGCCGAGAAGCATATCGATGTTTGATCATTTCATTTACTCATGATCTAATCATCTGGCGCCAAGTGATGTGGCGTGTCCCTTTGCAACACTGTCTGCGTCTGAAGAGTTTTGTCCGCTAGAGGCGTAAAGGCTGGAACGTGGCTCGCGGAAGAATATTCAGCAAACACTTTGGCAACTCAGTGGCAGGACATGAAGGAAAACGATACACAAAAGAAGACAATAAAGAAATGATATTCGAAACATTACAAGGTTGAACCTGGACTACTGATTTGGGACATTGATTCTGTTGTTAAATAATATTACTGTGTTTACCAGTTTACCTTGGTTTACTGTAAATTATACTAACTTCTACAAGGCTTACTTCTGTGTGGTATTAGTAGGCAGTGCACTCTAGAAGAGATAAGGTTAGAACATCGCCCCTTCTGAGCTAGGAGTCGCACATCGGTAGTGCTGCGCGTACACTATCCGACCACCTAACCCCATACGCCAAACATGTGCGCAGGCTAACCTACGCCACTGTTTGTAGGCAATGTAGTGTAGGCTACTGCCACTGTATGCCTCGATATGTTAGTGCAAAAACTGCTAATGTTAAGGTTGAAATGGTTCTGAAGGTTGAGAAATACTACTTTAGCATACTCAGCACAACAATGATGTTTAAAAACATATTTAATTCACAGAAGTGTTTGATAAATTCAAATAAACAATAAAAGTTCCTTCGTTGGGTGCAGAACCTAATCTTCAATCTCTTCTTCAATTCCAAGTTCAGCGTCGGAGTAGGTGCTGTAATCTATGTAATCGACGCCGTAATTCTGAAAGTACATTTTCAAGTAAGTTAATGCTGGCCCAAGCTGTTCTTGACGATACCACACATGCGAATATAAGTTTCACAAATACTGTAGCAATGGTAAAGACGCTAGGCCAATGGTTCCCAACCTTTTTAGGTTTACGGCGGGGGCGTAGCCAGCCCAAAATTCATTTTAGGGGGTGTCAAAAATTTTTGACTACTGTCAGTAGCGCACCCAGAAAAAAAAATTAGGGGGCTAATTCAGAAATGTCGGCCGAGTGATTTGCGACAGCAGTGACAATAGGCCAATGCCCATCCCTTAGATTAATATTTAAAGGCATTCACGGCCCACAACCCACAGGTTGCCGATACATCAGAATTCGTTCTCTCAATCAGATTAGAAGTTGGCCTAGTGAACCTCAGCATGGTACTACCACCATCAGCATCCTCATCTCTACGTCCACTCTCGCAATCTTCTATAAATCTCGACTTTTTTGTCATGTATGACAAAATAGAATTAGCTTTCCATTTGCCAACACAAATAAGTGCGAAAACAACAAATACCGTAGCACGAAAACAGTTTGAAAAAATAACTAATTGATAAACAAGGAATGCGTTCTTCTTTCTGAAAAACTTCGCTCAGAGATCAATTGAAATGCAAAAAGATCTGTAGTTGCGCTTCATTGAAGAAGAAAGAGGTACTAGTATTGGAGGAAACAACATTAATCACATACGATATGCTGGCCTGAAGACACCGTTTTGATAGCTGACTTGGACGTAAAACTGCAAAACATCTTAGATATTGTGTGTACGAAAAGAAAGATATTTGGCATGGAACTAAATAGGCTAAAAAGAAAACAGAAACAATGGTCATTGTAATATTGGAAACGTGCCTTTAAAGGGGTATTAAAGGAAAAACCTGACTTGGCGATTTTCCACGTTCTTTGTGTTTAACATGCTACCATAAAACGATTTTCAATAAAATTTTGCCCCATTGCGGTCTGACCACCATTGTGCGCGTGCTTTTGTCAGAGCTTTTAAAACGAGATTGGCCTGAGCAACGAAGCGTGCGACTGTAAAGAACGTCATAAAGTCTACGTCATAAAGTCTAGCAATCAACCGATCACGCAATAATTGTTACTGCGGGCGATTTGACTGTAGGCTATGTATGTATTTACATCAAAACAGCACATTTTAACATCAAAACAGCAGACAGTTTGCTCAAAACATCAGATTGGTAACGTGGCTTTTGTTATTGCTGGACTTTATGACGTATTCTTGAGCTGTGTTTGCACGTTTTGGTCATTTTAAAAAAAATGAAAATAAATGAAACACTGGACTTTGGGCCTTGCCAGCGCCATTGAAAACAATTTTTTTGGGGTAATTGTTTTTGAAATGTATTCTTGAATGTTCAGTTTACTCATTTTAATGCTTAATTCCGGTTTGAAATTTTCCTTTAGTATGCCTTTAAACTTTTAAGTTATTTGAGAACTTGCCTTTTAAGTTTGTACCTTGTGTTTCGCCTTTTGCCTTACGCGTTTTCCATGACCTTGATTGGCCGCTGTTAAATTCGCTTTCCTGACAGCGTTGCGTCATTTTCAAAACTCGAGTTCCAATAATAAGTCAATGGTTTTAGTGCCGCAGCTATGTGGGCGTTCACGTTGCTAGTTTATGTTGAAGTCTGAGTACATGTTGAGATTCAAATAAGGTTATCTGTTTGTTTATGACTGTTCGTCCGAGATAGTCAGACGTCAAGGAATCCGAGAAACATTACAGTATTGTTCGAATTCATTGAAACTGTCAAGAAAATAGGCTGAATTTGTGTATATTTGGTTTATTGTGATAATTTAACAGATGTGTGTAGTTTAATACCTAATGTGGCCCCCCATCTTCTTTCAATATTTCACAAACACGGTTTAGCATGGATTCGATTAGTTTTTTGCAGTTTTCTGCAATTTTTGGGTCCCGCAACCACACCTGAATGATGGCCTTCATGAGCTTCCTTGTGATGGTGCAGTCCTTCTTCAGTAATCGTGCCTTGATTATGCTCCACAAATTTTCGATGGGATTTAAATCCGGAGAATTGCCAGGCCAATCTAACGTGATAATCTTGTTTTTCTTAAAAAAATTAGTGTTTTTTTTAGAAGAATATATGGTGTTAGGTCCTGCTGAAAAATGCCCCCATCTTCAGGAAATGCTTTTCCCAGGTCTGGGATAACCTTTTTTGTGATCACATCGATGTATCGTTCAGAATTCATTATTCCTTCCACCGGAAACAGTGATCCAACACCTCTGTGGCTAAAACTTCCCCAGAACATTTTTTGGGGGGAATCTTTTACTCGTTGATTGAAATGGCAGGGCTTCAGCGTCTCTCCAACACTCCTTCTCACAAACCTCACACGGTCACACCATGCCATTCTTCTAGAAAAACCAATAATATTTTTAAGAAAAACAAGATTATCACGTTAGATTGGCCTGGCAATTCTCCGGATTTAAATCCTATCAAAAATTTGTAAAGCACAATCAAGGCACGATTACGCAAGAAGGACTGCACCATCATAAGGAAGCTCATCATTCAGGTGTGGTTTTAAAAATAATCGAATCCATGCCAAACCGTGTTCGTGCAATATTGAAAGAAGGTGGAGGCCACATTAGGTATTAAACCATACACATCTGTTGAATTATCACAATAAATCAAATATACACAATTTCAGCCTGTTTTCTTGACGGAGGAGCAGGACTACGTGCGCCGATATTTAAAAGAGAATAGCTGAGAAAAAAGTGGGAAGCGAGGTAAACCATAGAAATGCTTGTCACAAAGCAATAACGAAATTCTGGAAAACCTTTTCGAATGCGCTGATTAATGATTTTAATTGGGAAAGAAAGCCAGAAGTAGACATTTTTTTATTCAGGTTAAAGTGAAACCACTTTACGTTGGACTAAAGTTCAAAGTAACTATCAAGTTGCCTTGCAAAGCGGAAGATCAAAGTTCGCAAAACCGGTCGTAATATTGATTTTGCCCAAAAATTAGGTCGTTGAAATCAATGCTTAATTACTCGTAACTTTCACGTGATATAGGCCCAATTTTTTTTTTGTAGTCAGAGTGTAAAGATGGAGGTTTGATATTATCGAACTGAATCGCCGGTTAATACTTACCGCCGATTAATTCTCTAAATTGATGGACCGTGCATTATCGTAAAAACTATCCGTCCGCGCATTTGCCACTTTGACTATATATGATAATATATGACTTTGTTTTAGAGCATCAAATTTATGCTATCACCGTAATTAATAACTCGTATGTAAGTTTTTACACGTATTTTGAACATAGGCGCCTAAGCTATGGGGGCCTGGCCCCCACGCATATTTCTGCGTGGGGGCAACTTTTTATGCTGTATTGATACATAAAACAATAGATGGACTAGCGATCGGCAGCAGGAAAACATTTTTTGAATGCAAACCGCAACAGCTTCGCAATAAAGAACGAGTAGAATAAAGAACTAGAACGAGTAGCGATGCTACAATCCCACATCACACAACAAAATCTGTCATTTTTACATTGATTTAACGTTTGCAGACGTTGAATCAATGTAAATATGATTGATTTTGCTGCCTGGGACATAGCAAAAATCTACCATTTTGTGTCGATTCAATGTCATCAGATGTTAAATGCACCCAAAAGAAAAACATAATTTGCTACATAGACGGAGCGTGCGTTTAGCTTTATGAGCTTGCAAACAGACTTGATGTCGCTTTCGAAAGTCGAAACCTCTGCACTGCAGTGAATTGCGCAGTGCCCAGTGAATCGCTCGCTGTGAAAATGAACTTGAAGTCTCGGCCCGAGGTAACTACTAACCAACGCAACAAGGGCTGGTACAAACCGCATTGCGCACACGCCGCAGAATCAACGCAGTAACGGACTCACACAAAGTGAATGGCGCACACACGACCGTTGCCATAGAAACCCGATCAAAGGCGGAATATGCGCATCTTTTGTTTCATCTGCAACGCGAAAACGGGCGTTTTACAGCGGTCAGTCATAAGTTGCGATATTGTAGTGAAAAGGGAGCAATGTCAAGCCGAAAATTTAATCAAACGTCTCTCCGTAACTATTTTTCAAGGGCTGCTTACGGATGTCAGCAACTTTTAAATTTATTCAAGGTGACGTGCTGCTGAATTGATGTTAACATGAATGATTTTACTTTCCACAGGTATATTTTTAAGCGTATGATCAAGTTAGTATTTGCATTCCATTTTCAAAACATTGTCATTCCATTTACAGTGTACCTTTTAGTAAACCTTTTCGTCTCTTGTTTCATGCTAATAAATCTAGTTCGTTGCTAAACTTTAGTTTATGTTGTGCTTAGCTTAAAGAGTAGCAGTCCATCAACCGCTAGCTAACGCAGACGCATGTCATGTGTTTGCTTAACCAAAGTGGTCGAGTTTTGTTTATAATAATTAACGGTAGGTCGAACGTAGCGATAACTCCGAGTGTGGCAATAAAAGCAATCCTAGTGTGACGGCATAATTACGTCATTTATCTGCGTGACATTTGCCGAATTTACGTTGCTGCTGATGAAACACGCTTTCGCCCCCACGGCCAAAAAAATAGTTAGGCGCCTATGATTTTGAACAATAACATACTCGAACAACTAACAAAACACTTCTGTTTATCTCATTAACCTGTATTGTTAATCATGAAAAATGTTGTTTTGATGTAAAACACATATTTTGAACGAACCCAGACAACAAAAATGACGGATTTTGCCGTCTGGGAAGGCACTCAAAAGTAAACACTGGATAAAATGCAAGAATGCAGAAGAAACGATAGCCTATTGTGGAATAAAATACAAAATTCTCTAAATAAACAGAAGGCGTCGTTGGATTTACAGAAGGATTTTGTTGGATTACAGAAGGATTATTATCGTTGGATTTTAAAAAAATTGCCGAATAGGGAACTAACTGATAAAAACTGTAGCCAAATAGGAAACTAGCCCAATCGGACTAGCCGAATCGGGCTGTAGCCGAATAGGGTAATAGCCGAATCGGACTAGCCGAAACGGGCCATTCCGCACAGATCTTCACAAAAGTCTTGAGCGTTAGCAAGCAATGGAAACTTTGCTGTGGCGTCTTTAAGAACAAACTTATTTCGATGAGCGAAACAATGCACATATGGCGAATGTCAGGATTTTTCTTCTTGATAAGGCGATGAAGCACCATCAAATAATATGCCTACCATCTTTTCTTGATCAACAATTCAACATTGCATGGAATTAACAAGTCACGAACAATCGAACATACTTCAAAAGAGCTTTCAACGATATCCCCTCTGCACATGGATAATTAATAGACCAGGAGGCAGGACGATTTATTTGACTGTCTGGGTCAGTAAAGTTTGATAAATGTTTCTAGACTGAAATTTTGTGTAGATTTCGAAAATAAGCTTCTTACTTGCACTAGCCTGACCGTTTTTGTTATAGTAAGCATTTTCCGAGATGATAACCTACCTGGCAATATCGCTATACAGTATATTCGTCTGTTATGTGACTGAATGCTTATCAAGATGGTATACATCACAGGTAACAGTAAAAGGCAATAAAAGATGATCAAAATGAACACTTTTTGTCTGATTATATATACGCAATATGGTAACATGCAAAAAGTTTCAATCGCCAGACAAAATACTTTGTCATTTCTATATTTCGGTATCTAGTACTGTACATTCAGTAACTATGAAAGGTAAAGAGAAAGTTTAGATTTTATCAATCAATCCAGTGTTCAAGCGAGCACTGGATTGATTGATAGCTTAAGACGCTTAAGCGTCTTAAGCTATAAGCTTACGCTTAAGCGAGCAATGTTAACGTCTTTAATCTTGTTTTGTCCATACAAAACTCACACAAACTCTTCCAGCACAAGGTAGGTGTCTTCAGCCATTGTTGAAAAGCCAAGTTCTCTAAACGTTTTTTTTTTAACCTTGGAGAATTCTCTACAATATTTAATGGACATACTTTCCCTTTGCTCTTAAATGAAGGAGAGTAGTCGCAGCCAGTGAACGCATGCAAAACTGGTAATGCTTCACAAAGTTCTTTTCCCAAAGTGTCGGCCAGCGTTACGTCAACGTACCTGCGACAGTTGTTGTTTGAATTTCCGGGTCTACGTCTTTTAGGCGCAGACAGTTAGGCGCCGGTCTAACAGGCGCGCACACTGTGGCGTCTGGATATTTAGGTGCGGAGCACTGTGGCGCCCGTTCATTTAGGTGCTATTCCTAGTAAAGTCTGCAGATTGTATCAGCTTGGCATGTAGGGCAATGCTTTTCACACGAAATGTTATATTGAACAGAAATATGTTGTTTTGTTAATGCGCGTGTAGAGATGAGGTGTGAGACAACGCTCTACTACTCTTGATATTAGCACATCTCCAGTTATCCACAAGACATTTGCTTTGCATCCTGAACACTGGTTGCAGCCAGATGGAACCTTACTTAATCTGTTATCTTTTGCAATTTTTTCTACTCGGGATGGATTGGTCGTGTGGCGAGTAGCCCTACGTATGAGACAACGCTCTACTACATGAATACATTTCAATAGGGCATATGAACCCTGGCTACAAGTTACAAGCATAATGGTGCGACTGTGCTCGTTATTAAACCTAGTCCAGGTTTTGACGGAAAACTAAGTCACTCTTCACTCAAGCCTACCACCCGCTTGAGCTTGAGTATAGGCTACGGTATATTTTTTACTGATGTTTAGTGTAGTTATTAGTTGACTAAAAATGAACTCAGTCATGTTCGGAAACTTGAGTAATTAATTTATTGATAAAGCTTTCGCCGATGCAAACCTCGACTAACAACAAATAAATGCCGAACATGCGCATTAAAACACAATATATTTTTCTGTTCAATAGCCTATAACATTTTGTGTGAAAAGCATTGCCGATTTAAGCAGCTTCACTCACGAAAGCCATAACATATTTTTCTGTGCAATACAACATTTTGTGTGAAAAGCATTGCCCTACATGCCAAGCTGATACAATCTGCAGAATTTACTAGGAATAGTACCTAAATGACCGGGCGCTAGAGCTGGGCGATATTGGTAAAATAATTTCGATACGATATTACCAAAAATAAAACGATATTATCTAAGTTTCGATATTTTACGGCGAATCACAAAGCACGGCTTTCTATAACTGCATGAAAAACATACTGAGCACTGGTACTGAAATGAACAACATTTATTGCAAACAATGCTGCGATTTAACCGTCGCAAACTAAAGATTTTTGGACAAAAATGTCAGCATGTTGACATTGCAGGGTTTTAGGCACGATCTCTTCTTGGAAACAATTGAGCCACTAAGTGAAAACACTCTTTCACTACTAACTAACACTGGTGGCTTGAATGCACAGAAGTTTTCTTGCAACTTTTGCAAGTGTAGGAAAAGTCAGTGCATTAGCTCGCCACCATGTACAGATGCAGCTATCCTTGTTGATAGTTTTTGATGCAAAATAGAGATGCAGCTGTGAGTAGCAAAACAAAATAAAGTATCTACCTAGCTGTAGCTACCGTAGGCTACGGCCGCTACGCTACGTAAATTCAGTCAGCTTGCAAGTTTCCTATCGTATTTACCGGACTTCATCCTTCGCAACAACCCAACACGTGGGAATCAATAAGCAGGATTGCGTAATCACAAAGACTGCTAGTAATGCGTAAACAATGCACACACGCTTGAGGATTGTCTGCGCATGCGATGTCAGACTGCTCGCAATGCGTAAACAATGCACACACACTGGGTTGTCTACGCATGCGATGTCTGTGTCACTGCGCATGCGAAAATGTTGCTATAATTTCAGTACATTTATAAACGATAAAATCGGAGCTTTGTGAATAAATATCGCTGCCGAAAAAATATCGTATCGTATCGAAGTATCGTAATATCGCCCAGCTCTACCGGGCGCCACAGTGCTCCGCACCTAAATATCCAGACGCCACAGTGTGCGCGCCTATTTGACCGGCGCCTAACTGTCTGCGCCTAAAAGACTTGCTCCGAATTTCCTACGTCCATGTATATTTTGAGGAAATTGTTACAACTGGCATGATACAACAGAATCACCAGCACATCAGTGGCATTTGCTCTTGCAGTGATGATGTGGTTGGGGTTGAGGATGTGAATATGCCCTCGCATCCTGCATCATCCTTGTATCAGCTTCGATGTGGGAACTCACAAGTGGCTTGTACTTTTTCCTTGTTATGTGTCCATCCTCAACAGAATACACGAAGCACTTGTCATCAACACCATAGAATAGTTTCTTATTACACAGTACATCACAGTACTGATCATCACACCACTGTTGAGCAAGGAAGTGAGCAGTAGAACTCATTAAACCATCGAATTTTCCAAGGCACAAAGGGCAGAAGTTTAAGGGATACTTGAAGACAATTGGTAACTCAATATGAGTTGTAACAATGTCACAGTAAGATAAAGTAGTCGCCCAAACAGGTCTCTTGTCCCTTTCACTTTTATTATTTTCTTTCCTTGTTCACCACCTTTGCTTTTACAGCATTATAAGAGTTTGACTACTTTCCTGTGGATTGGTGACTCAAACCTGGAGGTGGATATCAAGAAATCTGTCTTGAACTCAGAGTACATCTTCTCGGCAATCTTCCGCACTTGCAGAAGCTCACTTGTGACTTCCTCAGATGCATATTTCCCACTTCCAATGGAATACAAAACATCATTCTCAACAGGATTTGCAAATGGATGCATAGTTGTGTCTACAACTTTGAGGATTTTTTCGAAATCTGATGTATCTCTCTTGACTCTTGATGGTTTCAGCTCTTGAGCAGGTTCTACAAGTTGAGCTAATCCTGCTTTCATCATCAAGCTTCCAACAACAGCATTTTTTGTTGCTCTAAGAATATTCCACCTCTTACATGCACCAAAATTCTGTGTCATCGATGCTATCCCTGTCAGTCTTCATGGAGCATCTGCATTTACGGTCTGTTCCAACGTGAGATCAACATCACATCGACTGAATGCTTTTGATGTTCGTATGATGTTGCAAGACCCATTCTGCAACTGATCTTTCAAACCATGGTGAATGTTCTCAATGTTCAGCAGCTTTATTTCCTACAGGGTCATCCATTTGGCATAGTTGTGGAGACCAGTTGCAAACAACAGGGGAATCAGCTTATTCAGAGAACGAGTGAACAAATCTAAGTTACTGATCCTCACAGCTCTTGTGAACCTCTGGTAGTGCTCCACCAACTTACATTACTGCATCCAAAACTGAACTGTAGCTCCATGTTTGCCATTCAGTGTATCATCTGTGAATTTCTCATAGGCTGAGAGAAAGTTTATGTATTCTTCATGACTCTCAATCTCGTTTATCAGGCCAGGTGAAGGGTTGAGAAGTAGCTGAAGTTTCATTACTGGAACAATGGATATGTCAGCTTGCAGGAGGAACATTTCCAGATGCTTTATTCTGAAATCGACCGCAAGGAGGTGATGAAGTATCTTTGCTTGATTGTAAAATGTTTCTTTCAAAAGACCATCACAATTTTGAACGTTTAGAGTTCTGCGCTTTAGACAAGTGTTGGCCGATGATGGCGTTCCACTCTGGGTAACAGCTGATGATTTTGTCACTTTTTCCTTCTTTACTGGTGGTTGATAATGAACGTCTGTGTCTTCAGAGTTGTATGTAGATGTGGTTGCAGATACACCTTCATCCTCAGCTGTGTGTGAACCATATTCTGTGTTGTCAGACAGATTTTTGTCTTTCACTGTCCCTGTTGTTTCTCTACAAACATTTTGATAAGCTATACCGAGGGTGTCGTGAAGAGGGTTGCTTCCATCCAATGTTTCAGTCAATTCATCAAAATTGTCGAAAGCCAGTCCGCTTGATAAATTTGCAATATTGAGTAGCCTAGTCCATCAGGTGTAGCACAACTCCTATTTGCAAAATTTGAGGCCAATTCAGTTTCTACGTCTTCTGCTGTTATATAGCTTATGCAATGTCCTAATCAGTTAAGTTTCCTAAGGCCAGTTGTGGATTTCACACCCAGGCCAAACAAAAGATGTTTTTGAGGTTTAAAGTGCCTCTGACAGGAAAATAAATTCACTAAATTTAGCTAAGATACCAAAGAGATGACACTAACAAACTTCCCTGACCAGAAAATCCTAAAAAATATCAATAGGCTACTAAGTTACACGCTTGCAAACTTTCGTTCACTTTCGGCGAATCTGGCACTCATTTAATTGCGAAAATAAAAACGGCAACACCGCTGTGACGTCACCGTGGGTGGGAAGGATACTTTCTTTCTCTGTGGTGAGTTGGTAAGGTATGGTACGATAACTACAAAACGTCAATGTGTGGGTCTCTATTGGTCTAAAGCATGTGCAAAATGAGAATTACCGAAATGAAAAAGTCAACTTATTATTACTATCAGGTTTAGATCAAAAAGGTTGAGTGTATTTTTATCAAACAGCATCTCAATTCAATTGAAATTGCAGTTTTTCTAAACTCTTGTAGGGCTACAATTTTGATAATTTTTTATTGTCCTAATCTGGCTATAGCCATTTGCAGTGTAAAAGCAGTATCTCACAAACAGTACCCTTAATTAATGGTTGAGGTAATGCCTGCAAATTGCTGTTTATGTGTTAGTGACAAAGACGTGTGCAATCTTTTCATGCTTTCAAACAAAACAAGGTGCTGAGAAGAAAATAGGCAAAGTTTTCTTCAAGTGTTGGAAAGTGGATGGACCATACAAAACTAGTCGTATATGTTCTCTTCCCTTCACTGGAGATGATTTTGTTAACACCACCAACCCGATTTAGATCTTCCCAGCAATGAGTGGCGTGCTGGGAAATCTAGGTGGTGCGTTTGCCACAAGTGCGAGTCTATGTCCCAGCCCAATGAATGTGTACGTTTCTATGAAGTGCCACAGACGAAAGAATTTTTGAAGAAAGACGCATCTAGCTGTGTTACTATTTCGACCAATTTTGAGGCACACTTACATCCTGTAGTTCTGAGGACTTTTTTATGAGGAGCAGGAAGAACTGGAGAAAAAGCAATAAACCGGAAGAAGAAAATGGAGACCTAGCAAAAGAGTAGCCTAAGGATGCTACATTAGGCTAAAAATACCCTAAACGCTAAAGAATGCACACTAAAAGAAGTAATTTTGTTTCCTTGCAGGCAGTATCGGTAATTAGTCGCTTACAGGCATGTATTGGAGTGGATACCACAAGGTGATGCTCTCGGAAGCAACAATCGGATTGTGCTGCCGTCATGCATTGTTTGGTGAATCCGAAACAATTTTCAAGTCCAGATGGCCGTTACACCGGATTTCAATGGCCAACTGAAGGCACATTATGAGAGAGGGAGAGAGAGAGTACTTTTATTTATTTATAAATAGTGATGAATGATGATGAATTAAATATGAATGATGATTCGTACGATTTCTTCATTTTTCACTTCAAGTATATTTTAGGTTTTGTAGGAACGCATCCAGTACAGTTTTATTAAACTGCAAAAAACAACAAATCTTGAAAAAAGCAACCGTTTGTACCAACTCCGACCAAACTGTGATCCACCAATTACATCTAGAAAGCATTTGTTTCATCCATCGCTAACGACGCCCACCCATGATGACATAACACCACCAAAGTCGTCCCAGAGCAGTGAAATATAGAATTTCGCCTGTGGTGGCGCTGCAGAGCAGTCGTTTTGTATAAATTTCGCCCTAACCAGTCGAGCTACGAGGTTAATATTAAAAAGATCGCTTAGTATAATTCTGCGCTAGGAAATGGTTATAAATGTTACTATACTTGGGTCCAACCTGTCAGGGGCACTTTAACTGGCCCCCTGGTCACAGAGAATACAATGTCATCCAAAATAGATTATATTTGACGTTCCTGTTTCTCACATGCTACTGCTAAATTCTCTGTTAATAATACAGACGAAATCGGTTAATCGAATTATCTATTTGCCAGACGTTTTGATACGATTATCCGATTGATTCGTTTAACAAATTTACTAAAAAAAAGGTTTATTGTGAATGGGCGTAATTGTTGAGATGTCTGTGCTGACTAGGCTGCAACGCACATTACAACTGATGCTTCCTACAACTGTTTACAATTCTGGTTAAACTTTAAAGAGTTTACAAGTTCTGTGTTACGTAACACTCTGCTGTATTTTCCAGCCAGCAAAACTGGTCCTTTTTGCATTGATTTATCATCTGCAGACGTTGAAACAATGTAAAAAAGACCAGCTTTGCTGACTGGGAGAGCATTTATGATCAAAGCATTTTTCTGCAAACTGTGGCAATCGGACTTCTTTTAATCTCACCGATATCTGTGACGTCACAACGCGAACTTTGACGTTGATGTTTTTGATTCAAGCGTGCTATTTTTAGCTCCATACCAGCTGTGTAGTTTTGAGTATGGAACGTGGCCTACGAAAATAGTGGTATGGTAGAAAAACACGGCTTACACCAATTGTTTGTTTTGAAATCGCAAAGGTTTTTTTTTCAAGTCTTTTGCGCTGTCTGGTAAAATAATTAACATGCAATGTTCTTCAACTGAACGAAACTGCACAAATCAAATTACGCACTGCATTTCACAACAGTAGGCTGCTTTTTTCAGCAATTTAAAAAAAAATTCTCCAAAGTTTTTTTGGTTTAAACTTTTGGACATGCTTTCCAACACTTCCCTCTCAAGCCGAAATAATTTGTCCTCGTCCATTCCTTGGAAAGCCAGTCGCCGACGGATGACATCAAAAGCATTTAAACTTCTTTATTGGGAAGTGTATTATCAAATTGCATTGCATTATCAAAGTCGAGTTTCAACACCATGACAAAAATCTTTAAAGATCGAAAGCTCTCCAAAACTTTAAAAATTCGTTTGTTAAAATGCTGTGTTTGGTCAATTTTGATGTACGGATGTGAAACCTGGACGCTAACAACAAAAACCCGAAAAAAGCTTGAAGCTGCAGAAATGTGGTTTTACCGAAGAATTCTTAAAATTCTATGGACAGCTTTTCGAACCAACAGAGCAGTTCTCCAACAGATGGGCCAGGAGCAGCAGATAATGAGATCTATAGAAATGCGGCAACTGAAGTTCTTGGGTCACAGCATAAGGAAAGGCGAACTTGAAGATTTATCTTTAAGTGGAAAAATAATAGGAAAACAGTTAAGAGGAGCTCAAAGATTCACATTTTTGCACAATTTTCAACCACAAATGAAAAACCCTACTAAAATTTGGCAAGACGCACGAGATCGATCAAATTGGAACATCATTGTACATCGAGGGCTGTATCAGCCATGATACCTACAGAGAGAAAGATTGGGAAGTGTGCTTATTCCTTTTGTCTGCTCTTCTGTTTTAATGAAGCCCAGCTGTGCGAAAATTGTTTTTTTTTGTAGTGCGATGTCTATTAGATTATGGCCTGGGATTACAGACACTTGTCTTTGTTTTGATCGCATGCGTATGTCTCACCTCTGCTTCATTTCGCCTTTGAACATTGCAGACAATTATGCGAAGCAAAAAAGAGACATTCTCTTTTCGCTAACAGGCACAATTATATGATTAAATGAATGAAGTATGCAAACTAGAAGCAAATCCTGATGCTTTTATCCGACTTATACTTTTAAGCGGTATTCGTTTAACCGATGTTTTTACTTAACATTAGATTGGATTTGGTTTGGGATTTTAGGTTTTGATTCAAATAAACGATTGATACGTTTAAGCAGTATACTATTACCCATTTCGTCTGTATTCTCAAAAACTCAGTAGAATGCTGGGAGATATATTGTAATCGGATAATATAGCCTATAGCACTAGGTCGAGCGGTACCGGTAGTGGCCACTGGCCATGTCTCCAGATAGAGTAAAATAAAGACTAATTCTGGAGTTTATGACTTTTTATTAACCCAACGAGAAAACAGCATTAATATCATATTTCAAGCTAAGTTAGAAGGTAATTTCGAAGATCACTGAAGTTTCACTGCATGTTAATCATGTCACAATGAAGTAAGCATTTTTCTTGATAAGAGTATAACAACAGGTCTTTACAGAGAAAACGGTCAGGCTAGTGCAAGTAAGAAGTTTATTTTCGAAATCTACACAAAATTTCAGTCAAGAAACACTTGTCAAACCTTACTGACTCAGACAGTCAAATAAATCGACCTGGCTCCTGCTCTAAACACCTATACCATTTTACTTTATTTTCTAGTCGTTGTCACAGTGTCGAATAGAAAAGCAGAGTTGTTCGGTTTTGTTACTTTGCTCTAAATATGCCAAATCTCATGGTATTATGTTTACTGCATTTGCTTTAATAACAAACGCATGAACTTATAGTGTGATTTTGTTGTGACTCTTCAAAAAAAACGCGTTGAGATTGCGCAGTCAACCAAATATCTTTGTGTGCTTATTAATAACAAGTTGTGTGACAAAAGTTATGTAAAACGACAAATCAGAGCTTTATATTGTGCCACTAATAACATGCCTTCGTTTGTCAAACATTGTAGTGTGGATGTAAAACAAGCTGTGTTTCGAGCATATTGTGTGCCTGTATAGTCTATCTATTCTATATAATTCACACCTGCGAACCAATTTCTCTGCTAAATGGAAAAGGAAGTTTAAAGTTGCCTATAATAATATATGAAAGTGGGAGCACTCAGCAAGTTCGTTGCGATGTACTAATTATTGATGCTTTATGGAGAAAAAATGTGTATAATTTTCTGTTATGCTGCTCAGACGCCAATAAATAATCTAATTTGTGCCCTGCTAAATACTGATGTTTATCTAAGATCAAAATTTTATGATGTTGCTTGTAAATTGTTGTACAAGGAAGATTGAGATGTTTGTAGTCTTTCCTTGTACATGTATCTTTATTCATTTTGTTTTGTTTGGTTGCTTTTTTCTCATGTAATTCGATATGGATGTGTAACATGTGTGCATATCTGAAGTAAATAAACAAATAAATAAAAAAAATAGCCGACAATGCAGTACCGAATCTGGAAAAAAGTTTGGGAAGAATCAGAGTTTTAATAGTGTAAAGCAAAATTTATAATATAAATGGATACTGCAAAACTAAATGCCCGAAATGGTAAAGCTGAATAGGGGGTGTTTGGGACTTACTCCCCAAAAATGTTTAAAAAATATCATCTTGTTTTGGTCACTTTTTTTAGATTTTTGGTGCAATCATGTTTTTTTATATCAAGATGCACATTGCACATTTTGTATGTAAGCATACTCCCTTTATCCACTTTCCAAAACTATGAACGGAAAGCAAGCTGGAAACGTTTGCAAAAATGAAAAAAATATATTAAATGTTTTCGGTGCATACAAAATTATAAGATAAAAAACGCTGCACAAACTAAACATGCGTGGGGCCCTAGGTGGAGGGAGGTTTGGGAAGCAGTAAATACGGCCTTGCGTGGTTTAAGCTATTGATTACACTAGCCGACAAAAAAATTTTTTTTTTGGTGGTGAAGATATTTCAATTGTTTTTAGCTAATTTGGGGTCACTGTTTTCAAAAATGCAGTCAGTTTTTGTCTATCAGGTCTAGTTTTCTAGTTACGGTGGTTCCACTGCATATGTGTAGGCCTACTTATGTAAAAATTAGGGTTGTTCGAAACGAACTTTTTAAAGTCGAAACGAATTTTAGCCACCTTTTCTTTTTGTTGGATTTGTTCCTGTATTCTATTGTTAAATTCATCATACTGTTCCACAACATTGTTCAACTCATTATTACTTATACAAAGAAAAGTGAAAGTTTTAATGCAATGAGAGAAGTCTACAGACCATCCACGCATAGACAATCCCCTCTGAGAAGTAAGGATGGAGAAACGATATTTAAGAACGTAGCCGAAATAAGATCTTGATGGAAGCAACATTTTGAGGAGCTTCTCAACCATACAGCTGTTAAGCCTGTTATTGACAAATGCGTGATTGACATCATTCCCAACCAGGGTTGTCGGTATTTTACCCGACCCAAAAAAACCCACTTAAAAAAACCCATAAAAAAACCCAGAGCATCATATTTGTCCAATTTTTATTAGAAAATTAAAAAAATGAACAAAAACACTACAAGGCACTTAAAACAAACTTTAAATTAGGACTTAAGGATGTGATTGTGAAGTAAATTTCCAACAATAAACTGAAAACGCAGTGGATATTGTACAGTACACAAAAATCAAGTAATGCCACTTTGTGTATACTACACTAAAACTCATTTATGCAAGAAGGCCTTATAGTTAAACCAGTTGGTGAAAGTACTACTCTACTGTAGTCTGTATATATGATGTGAAATGCAATTTAGGAGGCTATTTACCAATTACAGATTCTGGAATCTAACGCATGGCTGTTTCAGAGCATTTGCCTAAATGGCCATTGGCCACGCAATCGCTCAATTGTTCATCCATTACTATATATAATACTGTATAATATAATCAAATATAGTTATTGCTATCTGAATCCCTAACAGCCTGTTTCACCTTTAACAGATCATCAGAAGTTCTTATTCAAATAGAATATAAGATTCTATAATAGAAGATTCTATTCAAATATAAATAGAAGATTCTATTTGAATCAGAACTTCTGATGATCCGTTAAAGGTGAAACAGGCTGTTAAGGATTCAGATGGTAATAACTATATTTGATTTAATTCGCTCTGCTTTGCTTTTTTGCTTAGCATTGAGCACTTTTTGTAGTATTAATAGTTTTTATTGTTTTTATATATAATATATATATAAATGATCAAAAATATTTAAACATGATGGCATAAATGCTCCTTGCCTTCAAATCTAAAGCAAATGATGCAATAATGTGATTTCTACCACGGTAGCATCAACTTGGTATAGAAATCAGTGGATGATGCAACATCCAACTTGATCTTGAAATTAATGGATGATGCAACATTCAAGCAACAACAGCCCTAGTGTATTATTTTATTGAGTTATGCAAGCATGTACTGTGAGTGAAAGGCACTTCATTCGTAAAAAGTAGTTTTGAGGTGAAATAAGCATGAATCTACCTTTTTTTGCATCTTTTTAAAAAAAAACCAATAAAACCCAAACAAACCCGGGTTTTTCTCAACCCTGTTCCCAACATGACACAAGAAGACTCTCTTTGTCAGACACCATCTCTCGGGGAGGTCAAAACTGCCATCATGGCCATGAAAAAGAACAAAACAGCGGGCCGTGATGGAATCCCAGCAGAGATTTCCAAACTAGGTTGCAGTTTAATCCAACATGACCTTCATCAACTGCTAATCAAAATCTGGACAAATGAAATTGTTCCATCTGATTTCAAAGATGCTAATATCATCACCATATACAAACGCATTTGGTAATCGATCTGAGTGTGGAAATTATCATGGGGTTTCTCTGTTAGCAACTGCAGGCAAGATTTTAGCATGTATTTTGAACAATCGCCTCAAACTGATATCCGAGAAGATCCTTCCTGAATCTTAGGCTAGCTTCAGGCCATCGACATGATATTTTTCCTCAGAAAATTGCAAGAAAAGTGTTGTGAACACCATCAACCACTGTACATGGCGTTTATTGATATTTCTAAGGCCTTCAACCGCGTCTCAAGAGATCTCCTGTGAGATGTACTTTCTAAATACGGAGGTCCAGACAAATTTCTTTGTATTTTGCGTCTTCTTCATGATGGTATGTTTGCCAAGAGTCCAGACCAGCAACAACAGTTCTGAACCTTTCCTGGTTAACTCTGGAGTGAAACAGGGATGCATAATAGCACCAACTCTTTTTGTAATTTTTATTGCATCTATATTGGAAATAGTCCACCATGACCTTCCATCTGGCATTGACATATCTTACTGCATGGATGAAAAGCTTTTTAACCCTTGCTCGCCTTAAAAGTTACAAATCAAAGACTACAACACGGAGTATCATGGAATTTCAATATGCCGATGATAACTGCGTAGCAGCACTGAGTGAAAACCACCTACAGCAGATTCTGAATGCTCTCCATCAAGCATACAAGAGGTTTGGACTTAGCGTCAATATTAACAAGACTCAGGTCCTCATTCCACCACTTCTTAAAGATCGTACCAGTGCTCTGCCAGAAATCCTTCTCGATGATACACCTCTAAAGAATGTGAAACACTTCCGCTACCGTACCTCGGAAGTGAAATAGCATTGACATTCAGGATGAAATACAACATCGTTTAAATTGTGCTAACATTGCTTTTGGAAAACTTCGCTCTTGAATATTTGACAATTCATAACATTCCAAAAAGTACAAAGCTTGCCGTCTACAATGCAGTAGTTATTACAACATTACCATATGCTTCCGAAACCTGGACCACCTACCGAAACCATATTACATCTCTTGAAAGATTTCAACAACGCTGCCTGCGCAAAATTCTGAATATCAGTTGGGAAGAAAAACGAACAAATTTGAGCGTGCTAGAAGAGGCTGAAACAACAAGCATTGAGCCCGGCATTATTCAAAACCAACTCAGATGGTGCGGGCATGTAGTGCGAATGCCAGATCAGCATCTTTCTAAGCAAATGTTTTACTCGGAATTGGCTAAAGGTAAGCGTTCAGTACCGGTAGGTACCGGTTAATACCAGTAGGTGGACAAAAGAAGCGATATAAAGACTCACTGAAGAGTAATCTTAAAAGGTGTAACATCAATTATACAAACTGGGAGGAAACCGCAGAGGATAGGCTGCTTTGGAGATCTGCCACTCATGTAGATGTTGCCACGTTTGAAAAGAGCAGATCTCAAAGGTTAAAAGAAAAAAGAATGCGAAGAAAAGAACGACAATCACACTCACAACCAACTCTCCCAAAGGATCTTAAATGTACCAAACACCAGCGCCGAGTCCCGAGCGGGCGGCCGCGCCCGCCGGACGTTTCAGGAACTAAAAGAAAAAAATTAATGCACTTTTAAGTCCCAAAATTTCTGTAACCATCTGCCACCCTCTGATACTAGCCTACTTACCTTATTCGCAGGGTTTTGTCGCCATATTATGATAGGCCCTACTAGACCTACTAGTACTAATTAAGCGATTATTTTTCGTCAATTATTGCCATTGTTACATTCATGCAACGTTAAACAACGTTGATTCGCCGTTAAACGAGCAAAAGTGTCCAGCCGTGCCGTTTGTCTCCACTCTGCCACTCCGGTACCCGGTCAATTGGTCGAAAGACAATTGGTCGACAGTCATTTGGTCGACAGACATTTGGTCGACAGGACGTTTGGTCGACAGACATTTGGTCGACAAGACATTTGGTCGACAGGACATTTGGTCGACAGGACGTTTGGTCGACAGACATTTGGTCGACAGGACGTTTGGTCGACAGACAATTGGTCGACAGACATTTGGTCGACAAGATATTTCGTCGACAGGACATTCGGTCGACAGAACGATTCATTTTAGGGTTAACTAACCCTAAAATGAATCTAAAACTAACCCTAAAACTAACCTATAAAACCCTAATCCTAACCTAACCCTAACCTTAGCCCTAACTCTAACCTAACCTAACCCTACCCTAACCCTAACTGTAACCCAAATGTCCTGTCGACCAAATGTCTTGTCGACCAAATGTCTGTCGACCAAATGTCTGTCGACCAAATGTCTTGTCGACCAAATGTCTTGTCGACCAAATGTCCTGTCGACCAAATGTCTGTCGACCAATTGTCTGTCGACCAAACGTCCTGTCGACCAAATGTCTGTCGACCAAATGACTGTCGACCAAATGTCTTTCGACCAATCGACCGGCCACCGCCACTCCTAGCCCAGTGCTATAAATCAAGTAAATTGCGCAAACCTGTGAGGAACGCCATTCGCGGCAAAAGTCTGACCGCAATTTCAACTGCTTTTACATCGTTTTAACATACACCAGATGTTAAATCAGTGTAAAAACTGTAGCATTGTTCTTCAAAGAAGTAATTTTCTCTCAAACGACGTTATCAATTAACTCTGCTGCCAAAATGCTCTATTTTGTCGTCTCAATCATCACAGTTGCGTCTGTTACGTCACTAATATTAAACTGTGCACTAGGGTGGTCCTCAAATGTATGGTAAAATTTTAAAGTTGGAAAAGTTTGGTTCTTACCCTTTCATTTGGTTCCTTTTTACTAAAAAACAGTTCACTAAAAGTTTGAAGTATTTTGATGAAGGTTTAGAGGTGCCACATGACCAGTGAAAATTGACAAAAATACGAAAATTTTGTCAAAATAGGTAAACCGCCTAAATATATGTCTTAAAAACAAGACCTCAACAATATACATTGCACTGCAGATACAAACGAAGAAAAATAGGCAACAATCTTGCCAAATTAGGCAGTAGCCACTACTCCGGTCTGTAGTGGGCAATAAAACATGCATATGCTGTAATGATATGCTGAACAAGTTATATCGCACCCACTTAGAGTGGATACATTTACAGGTCCCGTGTATCAAAATATAGTTCAGCCTGTGGACTTTAAGTGCTTCTTTTTATTGCAATTTGGAAGATCACATCGGTGCTGCTCTACAGAATATACTGCATTTGATCTTCATCTTTTGTCAGAAAATTGTTAAAATTTTGCATCAATGCAATACCTCTTTCAGCAAAATCGTTGATCACATGAAGACCACTAACAATGCTTTCTGCCCTCTTATTACTTTCATCCACATACCATGCTACAACTTCCACCTTTAGAGAGTCAGATGGTAAATCCAGAATCTGGAATAATCGCATGCTATTGGATGTGACAAAGTCTGATGAATCTTTTGAAGAGACATCATCAGGCAATGAAGAAGTACGCTTTAATGGTAGACTACTCATACTGTTGGTGGGATGGCGCAATGGATAAGGTGTTGGTTTTCCAATTATGCAAACCTGGTTCGACTCCCGGCTTCAGCTGGTTGTTGAAAAAAACACCGCTCACCTCTACCCAGGGTGTAATAAATTGGGTGGGCGTAGTTCCTGAAGTAAAGGCGGCAGAGAGAAAGGAACTGGCCACCCTACTCTCCTTAGTGCCGAAGGCTTAGTATAATGAGAACCTTATCTTCTCATCCCCCAAAGCTCAGTATCTGAGTATGGGACCTTTACCTACTCATACTGTTATGGGTCAAGGCAAAAACCATAGCTTCTTTTTCAATACTTGAAACACCATCATCAAAAAATGCAAGGCCAATGTGATAAGTGCCTTGAGAATGTTTTCATTGCTTCTTTGGCTACCACTGAGTCATGTTGCTGATATTCCTTTAGTCTTTTTAACAATTGCAGATCATTCCGTGGGGCACATGCCGCATATTGTTAGAGAAGCAGTAAACCAAGATTTTAGGTATACTTTTAACACAAAAATGTCATTTTTTGAAACCACATTAATTACTCTTTATTGGTCAAATCAAACTGCATTCTAAACAGCCAAATCTTCAATGCATATATAGCAGTGGCCATCCATCTTGCCGCTAGGATAACGAAACCGAATGCGATGTGGTGGACTGGTGGTGCCCCATTAAGAATTATGATCAAGGAACTCGTGATAGTCATCTCTTGGTTGAGTTTTTGCCAACTGGTCCTTGCAAAAACTAATGATCTCATCAGCACAGCAGAAGTCATCATTTTCTAAGGTGACATAACAATCTTTGTCAAAACTATCCCACTTTGCTTTAAATCGCCTAAAACAAGAGAATATTCGATCCAGATGATGGCCCAAGACATGTTAAGAACGCTCTTTGCAATACAAGTTTTAGAATATGGTGACTACAAGCAAAATGGTGCAAGTCCTTGTTTAATTCTATTGCAATTAAGATAAAGGCACCAGACTTAATACCAGCGTTGCTGGGTGTCGTGTCAAAACACATTGCTTTTACATTGTCAACAACACCCCATACTATTACTCCATTAGCTTGCACACTTCCTAATGAAGACTGCAACTTTGGCACTCCAAGCAATTTGTTAGTAGTCATTCCAGTGACAATTACTGGTAACCGTTCAACTATTTTTCTACCAGTTATATCTGGAAGGAGTTTTCCATCCCAGTAAACTGTGAGCAGAGTCATGAACAAACTCATTTATAATTTTTATGGAGATCTCTTGCCGATGAAGGATTCTTGCCCTATGTACTGATGAGCGATTAAGGGCTATTTTATCAAGGTGACATCCCAAACTGTTAGGGGTACGACTTGTACCCGAATAAATACAGTATGTACTCTTTAACTTGTGAAATATATCTACAATAGCAAACAATCTAATCAGTAATCACTGAACAGTCTTTTGTGAAATGTTCTAAAATATAGCCCACTGAACTTAACATAGTTGCTTGGTAACAAAAAAAAACAAGCTTTCTTAGTGAACAAGTGCCACTGCTGTGCCTTGTATTGATACTAAATAAAGTCATGGAATGCTGTAATTGGAAGAATAACCCCCTTTATAGAAAACTACTTCTTTAATAGGTGCAATTAAATAAATGGATACAATTTCAGCTACAGGCAAACAGATACAGGCTGCCTGCAGTAAAGCAAAGATAATTCACTGAAGCAACATAGGGCAAAAAAGTTTGATTTTAACCCTATTTTCAGTTTTTTTTCGTTTACTCAAAAATTAAAGCAGTTAGAGCACACTTTCCTCTTGAGTACAGATAGGAATGTGGTTGCTTTGCATCTTTTGACACCGAGCACAGTTCTCTATCTCATCTGGTTCTGGAGTTATGCAAATTTAAGCAAAAATTCCTCGCGACCCCCCAGCTTGATTTTCAAGTTCATTGTGGCACCCCTAAACATAGTCCAATGGGTCTCAACTTTTTATAGGTTTAGTTTTAAGTCATTTAGAGACTTTTCAAAGGGTAAGACATAGCAATTTCAAAAATTCGATTTTGGGGACCACTCTACTGTGCACACGTGTTGGTTTGGCCGGATGAAACCGTTGGTTGTCATTAGTTGCAATACAGCTCCTTTGTTATATAACTGTTCTAATTGTGGATGCAATGTAAGCTCGGTTCAATAGCGCAGTTTATCACTAGATATTTGCAATTTATAGTACAATATTGCAGTTTTCGTCCGCAACCCGCTCATACCAATCACAAAAAATATGCGGAACTGAATTACCAGGACCAGACGTTGTAGCGTACCATTCGTACCAATTATATTTATTACTTGCTTCCTAATCGTGTTAGAGGAGACATAGACTTAAACGTAAAACTAGGCTTGCCCAACAACCTAGCAAAATCGCCCTTTTGAAACACGCACAAAATACCGTAACCTTTATGGCGTGACAGTATGTGTTCGCCCGCCGAGCTACTTTGAAACTCGGCGCCTATGGTACCAAATGTAATCGAACTTTTAAAGCCAGGATTGGATTCATTAGCCGTTTAAGAACTCACTGTTAGCTTTTTACTTTTATTGCGAAGGCCATCATCCTCCAAGGCGAGGGATAGCCATCATTACTTATACAAAGAAAAGTGAGTAGGTTGGTTGGTTTTGAATGTTTGACCTCGGACTGACAAAGCCTTGATAGGTTATTCCTGGTAGTTTCGCATACTTGTAAATGTAGAGGCTTTTGACACAGGGCCGGTTACCGAGATTGACAAGGTGAAGTTTTCATATTGTTGAAGTGTTGTTGCCGGGGAATTATACCATTCACTTGGTGCCGCTGAATGGAGAGCAGTCCTGAAATGCGATATGTTTGAACAAAGTTACTAACATAAGAAACAATGATTCTCCAATAAAGTAAGTCCAATAAATGAGATCCACTTACAATTAACACATGACCATCATGGTAAAATCTCCAGAAAATATAACACCACACAATTGTCATAAATATGTCAGCAATTGTTTCCACTATAGGGTCATCGGGAGGGGGGCATCTGTAGCCTTGGAGAATGATACCTCTATAAAGTATTGTGAGTCAGATAAAAAAAAATTTACAACAAAATAAAGTAAAGTTCATCATAGCACAAGAAAAAGTCCTGAAACAATAAACTTACTTTCAAACTAACGCTAGTTTAATAAGAAATGCAGAGGATTGTGGATTGAGCAAAACCAGCCAACTTTTTGAACAATTGTAAATAGCAGGCCTCGAAATTCGTTTTTAATGACAGCGGACAAATGTGTCCGGTCTGAGCAGCCATCTCGGTGGACAAATTAAGTCTCATGGTGGACACACCAGTTTTAACGTCGATCGTCATACTTAATCACTTTATCTTGATAAGTCTTCGTCGTTTGAGAACTATACCTACGGTTTAGAATGCTTTTCAAAATTTCAGCAAATTTACTCTGAAAGGCTTTCATCAGACCATCGAGGTACGCTTGAAGAGTGAAACCGCCCTGTAGCTGCTTAATACGTCGCATAACTGTTTAACTTCCACCCAACGAGGTCGTGTGGCTTTTTGCGTCACAATGCTCTGGGCACGGCTCAGAAATCTTCTGCACTAGACTACTATTTTTTGCTGTGCAAAGTTTCACAAGGCTGTTTTTTTTAGGTTTGTTTTATGTGTAATGTGAGCGAAAGTGAATTTTCCCTGGGCCTTTTCTTTTTTACTGTAATACCAAAACTTGACATATTTTGCTGCATCCTGCTGAAAGAGCCTACTCATATAATCTTATTTTGTAACCAATCTTGCCTTATCAATATTACTCGGAGATCAAAGCCAAACATTGTGATGTAAGACTTGAACTAAGTTGCGCGTGATTAGTGTAGACCAGGGGTGTGCAACCTTTATTACAAGAGGGTCAGATATAAATAACTAGGTGAAACCGCGGGCCGCACGTTTATTTAACATATGATTTCTAGTGGTTGCAGGCACAAAAAAGTAGTTTTTGTTAACGCACTTTCAGGACTGCTCTCCAATCAACGGCACCTAGTGAATGGAATAATTCCCTGGCAACAACACTTCAGCAATCGGAAACTTCACTCTGCCAATCTCGGTAACCGGCCCTCTATCAAGCGCCTCTACAAGTAGCCTACGCGAAACTACCAGGAATAACCTATCAAGACGTATAAATTTCTGAAGAAAACTGCTAGCCTATTCAAATTTATTGTCACAACATCTTTAAACGAGTTCAGTGAGAAGTTTGCAGCTGGGTTCTTTTCCCATTGACCGCTTTTTTACAAAGAAGGAAGTGCTCGCAATTCGAAGTACATTTTCCAAGTGTTCGTCTGTCAGAACCGATTGATAGGGAGATGCCATGACGCGCATTTTAGAAAAAAATTGTTTGCACAAATACGTTGAGCCAACAAGAGCCATTTTTGAAGCCATGGATTTTTTCAAATGTGGAAAGTCATCTTAGTTGAGATGTTTTCGGTAGAAATCGCCAAGATTCATTTCTAAATACTTCGCTTTCAAATCCGTTTTTCTCTTGAAGATCAATAAGTTCAAGTCATATCTGCTGATGCTTTGATAATGTCTGTATTGAATGGCGAAGAGAACATACCAAACAAATGTTTATGAGATTTGAAGTCCTTGAAACGAGCCAAAAATTCATACAACAATTTTTCAAGTTGGTCTGCAAATTCAGTTTTCTTCTCAGGATGCATTCCATAGTCTCTCAAAGTTGGAAAGTGAAAAAGATTTCCTGTCTGTACGTGAGCTTTCCAAAGTCGTGACTTGCTCATAATGCCTTTTATGTGACCAAACATTTTTACATTACAAATAATTAAATAGGCTACTATAGATTAGCGGTGGCCAGTAGGAAATTACCAAAATGGTTAACAGAAGGTGCGAAATCTACAATAATCCGCCCCACAATAAATTGTTTACACGTACCAGACTAAACTAAATTATAAACACGTTTTGCGGGCCGGACACAATTCAAATTTGGCACATCTTTGCGGGCTGCACAGTTTTTCTTCGCGGTTCGCATATGGCCGGCGAAGGGGCTGCATGTTGCACACCCCTGGTGTAGACTGTAGAAGTACCATACTCCCATTGATTCTTAAAGAAATCACCCTTGTAACGCTGATTCAATGTCATTAATCGTTGAAGCAACGTAAAAATCGAAAGTTTTCCTGCTTGAATGGAAGCTAAGGAAGACAGTATTCACATTTTCTAGATGCGCAGAAAATTATATTCTCACAACAATTGTTTGTGCTATGCAATGACGACTTGAATCACTAGTTCCTGTGTTATTTCTTGGTGGAGAAATATGACCTATCTAGATGGTAATTCCTGTGGACATCACATGCCGTGACGGCAGACATGTTCGCCGTGAATCTCGAGGCCTGAAATAGGCAGTGGGTATTTGACAGGCACCGGTCTTTTAATTTAAAACACTATTTGAACGAACATGACATATTTTTTTCTTTCAACCTTTCTTTTAAAGCAAAATACGAGAGGAGAACAAATGAAAAAAGGGCCTCTATAATTTCTAAATCTAACAGTTTTATTCAACTCAATCAGCGGCACGTACAATATTCGTCAGGCTGATATTTCCAAGCATATGAGTTCCATACTACCCAGAAGCGCTTTATTTTAAACAAAACTGCCTGCTGAAAAACACTGCCTAAAAGTAAACTGAACATTCATGAAACCATTTTCTTTAAAGAAGTATTGTAACTTTTTACAGCTACCAAACTACCTCGGCAAACACGGTCATATCCTCTTATGACGAACGAAAACTTACCCAAAGAAATTCTCAAATTCCGGCAAATTAAAATATCTCTAACTTTATTCCTCATGTTTGAAGACATAAAAAATTGGGCTGTAGGCTACTCAAATTAAAAATTCACCACAAAAATGCAATAGCCTAACGATTGAGTCACTTCGGTTAGAATTTAGTTTTACAAAAACGCTTCTGGGTAGTATCCAACTCATATCCTTGGGAATATCAGCTTGACAAATATCGTACATCCCACTGATTCAGTTGAAAAAAAATGTTGAATTTAGAAGTTATAAATGCAATTTTTTTCGTTTGTTCTCCTCTCGTCTATTGCTTTGAAAGAGAAGGTGAAAGAAAAAAGTATGCCTTGATAGTGTTTTAGATTGGATGCAACCTATTTCGTCTCCTGAACACTTCGTTCTGGGGACAAAATAGTAGGGATCGGCAATTCAGAATAATTCACTATTCCAGAATTATTCCGGAATACTAAATCGAATCCACAATACCTAATCCTATTAACTTCCAGGCTCCAGCAAAATTTCATGCAATGATTATTTGCAATTTTAGACACAAAAGCAACACAATCAAAGTATATGTTTGTTGCAGTGGGCATTAAGGCACACATTAAGGCATTCCAAATGAATGCCAGTCAAACGGGAGCAGTGTTGCCGGATGCTGGAAGCTGCTTGGCACCAAAAAGTAACTAAAATTTCACCAGATATTTAAAACACCGTAAATTAAGCAATGTCGCCTAAAATATAAATAGTTTTTAAGACATAAGACTAGAGCTCGACCGATATCACTTTTTCAGGCCGATACCAATATTTATGAAATTTTTAGGCCGATACCGACATAGGCGTCAAAATAGGGTGGGCGGTGTCCACCCTGCCGTGAAACGAGGGTGGGCAAAATATGTTTTGCCCACCCAGCTTTCATGACACTTATGAAGTATTCGTTAAAATTATTTTCGTTTTTGTTAAACGCTGAATTATCCAACCAACTGCAGCGCAACTTCTTGTTTTACACTTTGTCTCTCGCTAGGTATCCGACAGAACAAAGCAATTCCGCAACAACGCTGCATTGAAAACAGGGGGTTGCTACTATTCGGCGAGTCCGATTCGGAGACAGCCTTTTTCAGAGAGTTCACTATTCGGAGATTTTTTGAATTTAAAAAAAAAAATTATTAGGAATTATTATTAATTTTAAAAATTAATTATTTAAAAATTATAGGTTTACTCTAAACTGCCACTTAGGTTTTAACTTCATCTTTTATGGCAAACGCTATTTGGCAACTGTCTTTTTTTGGTTGACACGTTTTCGCTGAGACTTTATCTCATTAACCCCTATTGTTAATCATGAAAACTGTTGTTTTGATGTAAAACACATATTTTGAACGAACCCAGACAACAAAATTCGTCATTTTTACATTGATTCGAACGTCTGCAGACGTTGAATCAATGTAAAAATGACGGATTTTGCCGTCTGGGAAGCCACTCAAAGGTAAACACTGGACAAAATACAAGAATGCAAAAGAAACGATATTGTGGAATAAAATACAAAATTCTCTAAATAAACAGAAGAATCGGACATACATCTCTCTGTTATCATTTTTAATGTAAAAATTCCTTTTGTGGTCCCTTTGTCTGGAACAAATAAAAACTGTGCTGTTGAAATTTCTGATTGTAGTTTTGGTATTAATCTCATCATCATGATTCGGAGTAAGATGTTTGTTAGGTGATTCACAAGGCTAATTGTTCTGTGGAGTGAGCATTCTGTTGCTCCGGTTTTCTTTGGTCTTTCCGGTGTCATAAATATGATTTAAGATCTCAGTGGTTAGGTCTAAATCCCACTCATCTAAAGCTTCGATAATTTCAACTATAAAAGAAACGATATTGTGGAATATCCTAGTATGTGTATCCTAGTCTGCTAACACAAACTCTTTTCTACACGATTTCAACGTTTAGCGACGTTAAAACGATGTAGAAACGGCAATTTCTGCTGGTCGGGATAACTAGGCTACGGTATTTCAACGTTTAGCGACGTTAAAACGATAGGCCACACATGTGGTTATCTGTTACTACAACGTAAAAATGAACTGTTAGGCTAACTGGGTTCTTGGAACAAATTTTTACTGGTCGGGATAACTAGGCTACGGTACCCGATAATTTCCTTTCAATCCAAGCTGTAGGCCACACATTTGTTGATCCAAACTACCGGTAATCATTTTAACTATTCAAAAGTACTAACTTATAGACATAAACATGATTTTTTTTTGTAACATCTTCTTTTTTTTTTATTTTCCCTTCATATCTTACATTGTTCTGAAGGTGTTGCGGCCGTGCCAAATTTGTTGTCGTCAGTCGCAAGCATGTTTTAACGTTCGTGTTTTGTCACTTCTACATCTTTCTTGACCTTTGCTATGTTGACGTGTATTGTTTTTGATATGATGGTCACAAATAAAAACAACTCAACTGAACTGACATGACGAATTTTCATTTAATTGTTCAAACATTTTATTTATATTTTCTCTGCACGATTTCAACATTTAGCGACGTTGAAGCGATGTAAATTGGCAATGATAAATAGGCTACGATACCCGATAATTTTCTATTTTTTTCTGCACGATTTCAACGTTTAGTGACGTTAAAACTATGTAAAACGGCAATGATAATTAGGCTACGGCACCCAATAATTTTCAAAAAAAATTTCAAAAAATCCTTGAATAGGGAACTCTCCGAAAAAGGCTGTCTCCGAATAGGAAACTCTCCGAATCGGACTCGCCGAAACGGGCCATTCCGGCCAGGCGGTACTCACTGCATTGTTGTTGCCACGGCAACTGCCACACGCTGGAAATTCCTGGCGAGAGAATGCCACGTTTGATATTTTCTCCCGAATGGTCTCACTTTTGTTACGTCACAATCAAACTTCAGTTCCGGGTCAGCGTAAGTAAGGGAATATGAGACATCATAATGAACATGACAATAAAATAACCGATACAAACTAAAGATGTACTGAAACAATCGCTTTTTACAAATCTTTCCTCACAAACTTGTTGCTGGATATAAATTGGAACACCGCGCGATGTTTGTCATTTCATTATTGTTGATGGAACCTCATAGTCTGGGAGCCTACGACAGAAGATTTCACCCCATAAGGTACAAAAGGTTTGACTCCTTGAAGTTACTGGGGTCAACCATGTCACTCACAAAAAGTATGGAAGATTGACCGCGCCGGGTGGATCTGGTCCCTAGAGCCCCCTAAAAAGCCCAAAAAGGGGGTTAATTTCACCCCATAAGGTACATGGACCAAACTTGGTGAAAACGAAGTTCTATGTCAGGACATCACAAAAATATCAAATCTAACAATATTTTCGAGTGGAAAGGTGATGTAAGACCCTCCCGAAAGTGACCCCCCGGGGGGTTAATTTCACCCCATAAGGTACATGAACCAAAGTTGGTCAAAACGAAGTCTTATGTCAGGACATCACAAAAATATCAAATCTAACAATATTTTCGGGTGGAAAGGTAATGTAAGATGCCTTCAAAGTGACTTCCCTTAATGTGACCCCCTCGGAACGTTTATTTCACCCCATAAGGTACATGGACCAAACTTGGTCAAAACGAAGTCTTATGTCAGGACATCACAAAAATATCAAATCTAACAATATTTTCGGGTGGAAAGGTGATGTAAGATGACTTCAAAGTGACTTCCCTTAATGTGACCCCCTCGGAAGATGTATTTCACCCCATAAAGTACATGGACCAAACTTGGTCAAAACGAAGTCTTATGTCAGGACATCACAAAAATATCAAATCTAACAATAGTTTTGGGAGGAAAGATGATGTAAGACTCCCCTAAAGTGACCCCCAGGGGGTTAATTGCACACCATAAGGTAGGCTACATGGACTAAAGTAGGTTAAATCGAAGTCTTATTTCACGGCATAACAAAAATATCAAATCTAACAATATTTTCGGGTGGAAAGGTGATGTAAGATGTCATCAAAGTAACCCCCAGAGGGTTTATTTCCTGATAGAGTACATGGACCAAACGTGGTCAAAACGAAGTCTTATAGGACACCACAAAATATCAAATCTAACAATACTCTCAGTTGGGAAGATGATAAAAGACTTACCCAAAAGTGAATCTCCTCCTATAATTTAATTTACTCCATCCCTTACTCGAACCAACCTTGGTGTAACGGAAGTGCTATGCCAGGACAGTACCAATGGATTAAATCGAAAGATATTTTTATATAGGTTTTGGTGAAATACATTCACAAGCTGTCCCATGATGCATGAAATGGAACTATAGCCTACTTTACAAAAAGTTTTTGTATAAATCATGTTCAGTCAATCGAAAAAAGGCAACAGGACATGACAATACATGGCTTTGTAACACCAAAAACAGAAAGTACATAAGAAGCATATAGGCTACAGTAGCCAGAAAATTGATCGAAGATCTTGATACGACCACTGAATGTTGAATTAATCGAACAACTGACTATCCAAATCAAAACGTTTCGAAGTGAATCATTTGGAACGTTAATTCAGGCAGTAATGAACATTTTCCAGCTGCTACAATAAATAACCCAATAAACCCAATGTAGTAAATTTTTGTTTAATGCCATTTGCTTCATGTCTCTAATCAGTTATTGTAACTGTTCATTCATAAACAGAGATTGTTTGTGTAAATGTAAACGGTCGTTTCTTCATTCTTCATTGTCACTGCTGTCGCTTTCACTTTCTTCGTCTTATTCTTCTTCTTATTTGGATAGTCAGTTGTTCTATTAAGTCAACATTTAGTGGTCGTATCAAGATCTTGGATCAATTTTCTGGCTACTGTAGCCACGGCGCCGATCCCTATATAGGACAGTGGGGACATGCCCCACCATCTTTTTACATGTCCCCACCATCCTTTTACATGTCCCCATCATCTTTTTACATTATTTTTGTAACGTAAAAGGGAAAATATTACCCGAATGTCACAATTTTACCTGTCAAACGTTTAAAATATATTGAAAGGAGGGGACAACATTTTTGTTTTATGCGAGGAAGCCCCAACCGTAGTAGAAATGTTTTATTAGGCAGAGAAACTCTGGTGTAACTCGCAAATTGTATTTAATTTGGTTACGCCAGGGCCACACAGTGCAGAGTTTTAGAATTACTTTGAAAGAGTCGTACAAGCATGTAGTGCAGTAAGTGTAGCTTGTGTTACTTTTGTATAAGAAAAAAGCTAGTTTTTCAGTTATTATTACATTGAGGTTAAGAGCTGCCGAAATGTCTTTACCGGTTTGGCAAAAAATTGTATATAGGAAAATCAGCAGTTGGAAGGCTGGCAGGCAGCTTTTTTTCAATTGAAAAAACTCTTACCCTACCCAATTTTTAAAAGACTTGTCACGTTCCAAATCGTCTTCAGTATGGACATGGGCATGGTCAACCTCCTAAACTTCAAGATCGATCGGTCAGAGTATTTTGCAGTCATTGACAGCTCGCAGCAAAATCTTACTGACTATTTCAAGTCGACCGATGTTGAGCACTACAAAATTCTACAAGAATCACTCTTTAGTGGAAGGCTACAATCACATTTGGTAGACGATTGTCTTCAGTTCTTTGACACAGAGTCCCTTGCACAAGATTTTCGAATGATATTCAAGAAGATACCATCCGCTGTTCGGCAAATGTTTCCGCAAGTGAAACTTTTGCTCATATCACCAGCCCGCTCGTATTCAGCTGAACGCTCATTTTCAACTTTGCGACGTATCAAAACTTTGTTACGATCTACCATGACACAGAAACGGCCAAATCATGCAATGGTCTGCTATGTGCACAATAAAGTTTTGAAATCGATCAACCTTCATTACAAGCCAAGGATCAACCAAGGACTTCGTTTTTAATTCGCCGGAGACTCGTTGCCGAGTTGCAGTGTTTGGACTTCTGCTGTCCAATGCTGACACAGACAATTAAAATACATCGCATTAGGCTTGTAGCCTATCTACTGTAGGCCTATTTGTTTGTTTGTTGAACAGACCCCAATCTTTCAGCTCGGTTCGCTCGTCTGCCCTTTCTTTCCTAGTAAATGTCCCCACCAATCTTAGAGAGCGGTCGGCGCCCATGACTGTAGCCTATATGCTTCTTATGTACTTTCTGTTTTTGGTGTTACAAAGCCACGTATTGTTATGTCCTGTTGCCTTTTTTCGATTGACTGAATATGATTTATACAAAAACTTTTTGTAAAGTAGGCTATAGTTCCATGTCATGCATCATGGGACAGCTTGTGAATGTATTTCACCAAAACCTATATAAAAATATTTTTCGATTTAATCCATTGGTACTGTCCTGGCATAGCACTTCCGTTACACCAAGGTTGGTTCGGGTAAGGAATGAAGTAAATTAAACTATAGGAGGAGATTCACTTTTGGGTAAGTCTTTTATCATCTTCCCAACTGAGAGTATTGTTAGATTTGATATTTTGTGGTGTCCTAGGATCTATAAGACTTCGTTTTGACCACGTTTGGTCCATGTACTCTATCAGGAAATAAACCCTCTGGGGGTTACTTTGATGACATCTTACATCACCTTTCCACCCGAAAATATTGTTAGATTTGATATTTTTGTTATGCCGTGAAATAAGACTTCGATTTAACCTACTTTAGTCCATGTAGCCTACCTTATGGTGTGCAATTAACTCCCTGGGGGTCACTTTAGGGGAGTCTTACATCATCTTTCCTCCCAAAACTATTGTTAGATTTGATATTTTTGTGATGTCCTGACATAAGACTTCGTTTTGACCAAGTTTGGTCCATGTATTTTATGGGGTGAAATAAACCTTCCGAGGGGGTCACATTATGGGAAGTCACTTTGAAGTCATCTTACATCACCTTTCCACCCGAAAATATTGTTAGATTTGATATTTTTGTGATGTCCAGACATAAGACTTCGTTTTGACCAAGTTTGGTCCATGTACTTTATGGGGTGAAATAAACTTTCCGAGGGGGTCACATTAAGGGAAGTCACTTTGAAGTCATCTTACATCACCTTTCCACCCGAAAATATTGTTAGATTTGATATTTTTGTGATGTCCTGACATAAGACTTTGTTTTGACCAACTTTGGTCCATGTACCTTATGGGGTGAAATTAACCCCCCGGGGGGTCACTTTCGGGAGGGTCTTACATCACCTTTCCACTCGAAAATATTGTTAGATTTGATATTTTTGTGATGTCCTGACATAGAACTTCGTATTCACCAAGTTTGGTCCATGTACCTTATGGGGTGAAATTAACCCCCTTTTTGGGCTTTTTAGGGGGCTCTAGGGACCATATCCACCCGGCGCGGTCAATCTTCCATACTTTTTGTGAGTGACATGGTTGACCCCAGTAACTTCAAGGGGTCAAACCTTTTGTACCTTATGGGGTGAAATCTTCTGTCGTAGGCTCTCGGTCTATCAAGCACCAACGTAAATTGTGTGACGTCATAATTGGTAGGCGTCGTGTTCTTAGTTCTGTGTTCAGTGTAATCATTCTTTAGTTGCGCCTAGTACAGTTGACACGTAATATTTGTTCTCCCTCACACTCTTTTGTTAACATAATGGCAGCGAAAACTTTAAGTTGAATAAATGAAAGAAGTTAACTGTTGAAAGTATATTGCTTAAAAAAAGATGGCAAATAATAACTTTAGAGCACCCTGTCCGTTAGACTTACGTGTTCCTAATTTATTAGAAGCATACAAGAGATGGAGGCAGCATCTAGAAGTTTATTTAAATGCAAGTGGAGCTGACGAAAAAGCAGACAAAATAAAAGCAGCCATCATACTTCAATGTGCAGAACCACAATTTATAGAAGCAGTCTTTCAGATGAACTTCGATGAAGAGGACGACAAAAACAAACCAGACGTTGTTTTGAAAAAGATTGAAGAATATTGCCTTCCTAAACAGAACACAGTCATGGAAAGTTATAGATTTTGGAAAGTGCAATATCAACAGCCTTTCGACACATTCCTAACTGAACTCAGACAACGAGCTGAAGGATGTAACTTCAAAGAAGCAGACAGAATGACTAGGGACAAAATTGTTTTTTCTATTCCAGACAAATTACAACAAGTTTTGTTAAGAGATCCGGATTTAAATTTAGAAAAAACTATTCAATTATGCAGGTTGGACGAAATGTCACAAAAACAAGCTAATGAAATATCTCTTCAAAAATCTGAATCAATTATCCAGAAAGTGCAGAATCCAACACCATCGAAACCACAAGACAACTTTATCAAGAACTGTCCACGATGCGGAAAATCTCATCGCCGAAGTAACTGCCCTGCTTATGGAAAAAAATGCTTGAAATGCAACAAGATGAATCACTTCAGTACAGTCTGTCGCACTCGTATTCACTCTATGAAAAAGACGAACAACTACAAGGAAGAGCAAAAAGGTAACTGCGATAGTGACGACGATTTTTTATGTTATGCGTTGAAACATAACGAGACTCACTTAATGGTGAAACTCAACATTAATGGACAAGACGTCAAATTCCACTTAGATACTGGCGCTGATTATTCGGGAAGAAAATGTTCACAAACATCAATTAACTTTTAAACCCAATGCTCTAACCATTTGGAACTTTTTCACAACCATTTCCACAACCATTAAACGAACTCTACACAAGTAAAATCGATTGGTGAAACAGTTTTGCATGTAGTGAATCCTAAAAATAAAGAAGTTTATAAATTACCATTCAATGTTGTAGAAAACAAGTTTGACTGTTTGCTAGGACTAAAGTCTATACGAGATATGGATCTTATTAAAGTAAACTTCGATAACTTTATATCTCAAGTTAAACAACCTGACCAATTAGGAGATTTAGGCACAGCAAATTTAATTGTTGATCCAAATGTGAAACCTCGAATATCACCATGCCGAAAACTTCCCTTTGCCATTCAAGATCAGGTCAAAGAAATCGAACATCTCGTGAAGCGGAACATTCTATCACCGATTGACAAACCTACACAATGGGTAAGCCAAATGGCTGTAGTAAAGAAACCTAATGGAAAATTACGAATTTGCATTGATCCACAACCATTAAACGCCGCTCTACAGCGTGAGCATTACAAACTACCTACTATTGATGACGTGCTCCCAAAGATGAACAAAGCTCAAATATTCAGCAAACTAGATGTAAAAGAAGCTTATTGGCACATCAAGCTGGGTGAAGAGTCAAGAAATCTCACAACCATGATCACTCCATTTGGACGATCTCAATGGAATAGATTACCTTTCGGACTAAAAGTGAGTAGCGAAATCTTTCAAAAACATCTCAATCATGCCCTTGTTGATCTCTCCGGTGTGATAACGGTAGCCGATGACATTGTTGTAGTAGGTTGTGGTAACACGAGTGACCAAGCTGAAGTTGATCACGAAACCAACATCAAGAAACTGCAAAAACGTTGTCAAGAGCAAAACATTATTCTCAACAATGAAAAAGCTGTAATCAAGCAAGAAGAAATCACTTTTATGGGTCACCGAATAACTAAAGAAGGCATTTCAGCCGATAAAGCAAAAGTTGAAGCAATCATGAATATGCCTGCCCCAACGGATATACACAGTGTGAAAAGATTTACCGGTATGATTCAATACTTGGCAAGATTTATGCCTAACTTGGCGAATGACCTGGAACCAATCAGAGCCCTCGTAAGAAAAGGTGCAGAATGGAATTGGTCAAGTGAGGCCGAAAAAGCTTTTCAAACAATCAAAAAGAAAGTGTCTGAAACATCACTGTTAGCTTACTTCGATCCCGAAAAAGAGCTTTGTCTTCAAGTAGACAGCAGCAAAGATGGTTTAGGAGCCGTACTTATGCAAGAAGGTAAACCTATTGAGTATGCCTCCAGATGCTTAACATCCGCAGAACGTAATTGGGCTCAAATAGAAAAAGAAGCTCTTGCTGTAGTATTTGGTTTGGAACGATTTGACCAGTACACTTATGGCAATACGATTCTGGTGGAAAATGATCACAAGCCTCTGAAAATCATACTAAACAAGCCTCTAAGTCAAGCCCCAAGAAGATTACAAGCATTGATGTTACGACTGCACAGATATAATTTTACATTTCAGTATGTTCCAGGAAAACAACTTATTTTAGCTGACACATTAAGTCGAGCTTACTTAGATATTCCTCTCGTTAATGTCAACTCGATATCAGTCGACGGATTTGGAGATATACCCGATCTTCTGGTAGAAGAAGTAAGAAAAGCTTCCAATGAAGATCCCGACATCCAGAAACTATTAGAAGTTATTCAAAGCGGATGGCCAGATCACCAAAATGAACTCGAGGTATCTATACGACCATACTTTTCTTTAAGAGACACTCTAAGTTGCCACGATGGCATTGTCCTAAAAGGACAGAGACTTTTAATACCAAAAACTCTCAGACATGAAATGAAGCAGCGCCTTCATAAAGCACACTTAGGATGTGACAGTATGATGCGCCGTGCTCGAAACACCATTTTTTGGAAAGGCATGTGTAAAGAAATTTCTGAAATTGCTAATTCATGTGATGTTTGTCAAGAATTTAAGCCAAAAAATCAAAAAGAAACTTTAATTCAACATGCCGAAGGTAAAACGCCGTTTGAAAAAGTTGGTGCAGACATTTGTCACTATCAAAACAAAAACTACTTAATCACTGTTGATTATTTTAGTAATTTTTTTGAAGTTGATGTTTTACCAAACTTAACTAGTAGTCAAGTGATTGCATGTATGAAGAAATCGTTTGCTCGTTATGGTATACCCAAATGTGTAATAAGCGACTTTGGTGCTCAATTTACCTCCTATGAATTTCTTAAATTTACAAAAGAATGGGGTATCACACACAACACCTCATCTCCAGGACATCAACAAAGCAATGGGAAAGCTGAATCGTCTGTGAAAATTGTAAAAAACTTGATTAAAAAGTGTATTTGTGATAATTCAGACCCGTATTTGGCATTTCTTGAATTTAGAAATACTCCACAACAAAGTACTAATTGTAGCCCCGCTGAACTTGTGTTTGGTCGAGCAACTCGCTCTATCATTCCTTCTGTTAACTCTACCAAATGTACTTTTGATCCTTCGAAAAGGATGAACCGTCAAAAGCAGGTGAAACAATCCTACGATAAAAATGCAAAGGATTTAGGTGTCCTTTATCCAAATCAATCTGTTTATTTCCAACATCCGGATAAGCCTGGCTGGTTTAAAGGAACTGTAATAAAACAATTATTTGATCGTACGTATTTGATCATCACGAGTGATGGTGCCACTTACAAGAGAAACAGAGTTCATGTGCGCTCTAATCATTGTAAAAAGACGTGTGATAAATCTTCGTATTATTACTACCCACTGCCAGAAGCCAGTCAACATGGTGAGCCTTGCAAGCCACAACAACATGAACAGCAGATGGAGTCTGTCCGAGAGCGTCCTCGGAGAAGTCGAAAACCTCCCGCAAGATTCGCTGATTATATGTATTATTAATGTTATTTTGTATGTTTATTGCATTGCTTGTACTCCTCATAATTTTGGAAACGTAACTCTCTATTCTTAAAGAAAGAAGGATGTTGATGGAACCTCAAGCACCAACGTAAATTGTGTGACGTCATAATTGGTAGGCGTCGTGTTCTTAGTTCTGTGTTCAGTGTAATCATTCTTTAGTTGCGCCTAGTACAGTTGACACGTAATATTTATTCTCCCTCACACTATTTTGTTAACAATTATTGAAAAGTTAAACATGAAGCAAAATCAAACATCTATTCGCGCATTCTTAAAACCAGCTTCCAAAAGGCGTCGAGATGATAATGCTGAAGAAGCCAAGTCCAGCACGAATGAACGTAGAGATGACATTGATGAAGAAAGCAGTGCTTCAAGGATGGACAGTGGTGAAGTCAATAACTCAGGCAATGCACCGGTACTCCGGTAGTTGTAGAAGACAGCATGAGCCATGGACCTGTACCTGCTCCATTTGACGTTAGCATGCTGCCTGATCAGCTTCCGGCTCGGGAAAGTCGTGTGTTGCAAAGGAAGCTTTTTTCCGAATTCCAGTGGATGCGTCTTAACCCTGATGGTACTTGTAATGTTACTGTAGACTTCACCTGTCCGAACATTTTGCGGCAAATTCGAAGGCGCCACTTTAAAGCTGACAGGCCACGAGTCATGCGCTTTTTAGGTCGCAAAGGAAAACATAAAAGAAGTTTGTTTAGTTTAGCAGCGCTCATAAGATCGCAAGGGGTAAGAATCAAACCTATTAAAGCTTAATTGCTGCAGCGACGCTAAACGCAGTCTTTGTGAGAAAGACTAACCATTGCGAACATAATAGCCTACACAGTACACATTCAATGAAATCTGTTTGAAAACTCTCGCCCACCCAGAATTCCTCGATCTTCAAAAAAAAATCGACGCCTATGGATACCGATATATATCAATTACGAAAAATTTGTCACCAACAAAGTTATTAAACAACAAACAAGTCCAAGAAAGTTTATGCATTATTGCATTGGTCGGTGTTTATGCATCGTGTGGCTTCTTGCGTCACAATGCTCTGGGCACGAGTTGGAAAACTTCTACACTGCCGCAACTATTTTCTGCAGTGCAAAGTTTCACTAGGCTTTTTTCTTTAGGTTTATTTTTGCGTGTCATGTGAGCGAAAGTGAATTTTCCCGGGGCCTTTTCTTTCTTTCCGTATTACCAAAACTTAACAAATTTTGATGCATCTTGCTGTAATAGCCTACTCGTATAATCTAATTTTGTAACCAACCTTGCCTCATCAATATCACTCGAAGATCAAAGCCAGACATTGTGACGTAAGACTTGAACTAAGTTGCGCGTGATTAGTGTAGCAGTACCTGTACTCACTGGCAACGCCACCCCGTTTAGGTTACATTACTTACTGCAAATAAATGTAATTTGAACAAACGTTTAAATCTTTTTTGATCATTGGTTTTCACTTCAAGTCAACGTAAAGCAAGAGGTGAACCAATACAGTATTGCGAAGAAAATGATTGTTTTTGTCACAAGCATGATACTTCCTTGTTGTTGTTGCGATTGTTTTATTTGTTACTTGTCATAAGTCATTGTTACATTTGTTAGGTTTACAATGGGATTTATTAATCAATAATATACGATCTTTCCATTGCCTCCCTCAAAAATCCTTTTTTTAATTTTTTAAACTGCTCATAATATCGCTATAAATTATAATATGATAGCTATAAAATACTTGGAAATAAAATTATCTCGATGTTTGATAGCTCTACCCTTAAATGAATATCTATTTTCAAATTTCATTAAAAAAAAATGCAATTTTCGAAACTTTTTGAGTTTTATTTAAAAAGTGCACTTAGTAAAGTAGCAGTTTTAACGTTCTGCAAATTTACACGTTTACATGATTCTATTCGAGGAAAGCTACACCCCCTGCCAATTCCCAATAATAAAAGCAACCTTTTTCAATTACTCAAGATTTTGAATTATATTCCGATTTCAATTGGAGTGTACTGTCATCTACTTCATGCTTTAATTTATACTTTGTTATCTACTTCATGCACTAATATTGCATGTCAATGGGTGACAAACTGTGAGGTGGGAATTAATTGGTCTGACATAGGAGTTGCTTGTTACATCATAAAAAAAATTAAGAAAAGTCGTCCTGTAAAAGTCTGAGGCAGGAATTTATTGATCTGACATAGGAGTTGCTTGTTACATCGTGCAGAAAAAATTACGATAAGTCGTCCACTAAAAGTTTTCGCCCACAATCCAGTTTTATTCAGCTTAAAGATGCCACCGAAAAAGCGTTCAAAATTGCAGCCCTCCATTGAGTCATTTTTTGTTGCGTCTACTGTCTAGTCAGGATTTCAGCCAGCATGAAAATGACCAAACGCCTGAACGAAATGAAAGTGTGCCACTGCGAAAAGGCGTTAGCACGATCAAGGAGGTGGAATAACCAAGCACGAACAGGATAATCGCTGTTGAAGGGAGAAGCTATCAAAAATCGTGGGAGAGCGAATTCCCGTGGCTAGAATGCGATAGATGCAAAGATAGAGCATTCTGTCAGTTCTGTCCAAATGTTAAGTGTCAGAGCAGCAACGTAACAATAAAATTCACAACATACTTCCTGTGCTTTGTTTTAAAGTTACTTTGTAAATTATCGAGCTACAAATCAGGTGTGAACAGACAATTGCATCTACGAAACACGCTTAGTAAAAATCAAACAAAAACATGCAGATTGAAAGTTTTTAGGTTGCCATATTGTGCTATTCGCCACCCCGTGCAAAAAGAAAAGTCGGCGCCTATGCCCGTACTCCCATCGATTCTTTGCGAAGAATTCACCTTTGTTACACTGATTCAATGTCATCAATCGTTAGAGCAACGTAACACTCGAAAGTTGTCCTGCTTCAATCGAAGCTTAGGAATACAGTATATTAAAAATTTCTAGATGCGTGCACTAGAATGCGCGAAAAATTATATTCTCGCAACAATTGTTCATGCTTCACAAGCACGTTTAAGCATTTAAGCAACTTGTGTTTCTTCTAAAGGCATCTATGGCTGGTTTTGAGTGTGCTTTTGCTGGCCGATGTTTATCGGCAAAAAATAGCCGATACAATATATCGGCTACACCTGATATCGGCTGACCGATATATCGGTCGAGCTCTACGTAAGACACTGCAATCATGCATACGCAAACCTCTTGCAAAACGTTTTCTATACGAGCAGGGACCATTTGCTAAAAGTTTTAAAAAAAAATTGAGTGGGAAAAATTTCAACAGATTTCACCAAAAAGTTGTCTGGTTCCAAGGTCAAAAAGCTTGGAACTAAAGAGTAAAGACCTCTAAATTTCGCCAGAATTTTTTAATTTGGTATTGTATTTCCTCATCTGGCAATGCTGAACGGGAGCGCAGCTTCATTGCCGTCAAGCCCGTACGGGTAAAGCATCGCTCGGAAAATGCTGATGTGGCAGGTATGCTGAGATATTTCAGAGCCAACTCCTATTACAGGGCAAGGGCATTTGCTCAATGTTGATACGCCACCAGTCAAACTATCACATATGCACATGGATTGAAAAAAAGCATTAAACAGTTGTGCAATGTGCATGTGTACAAAGCATGAAGAAAATGGCGTGCTTAGTTTTTTTGATTGCTCATGCGAGCGAGTGACGTAGGGATGCATGCGCTGTGCAGTGTGCGTGCACAACGCGTGTAAAATGTTTTTGAAAGTGCGAATGGTGTCAGTGCAAAGACAAAAGTGAGTAAACCACACTTCTTTTTCAGTTCACTGTCTTAAAGTGCGTCTACACGACAACTGTTTTCTCGCTTAAGCTAGCAAAATTTCTTGTTTGTTTAAGATAATCGCACTTTGTGCCACTTACTTTTAAGAAACTGAGCGAGTAAGCGAGTGCCCGAGAAAAAATATGCCCCAGAGCGAAAGACTGAGCGCTTAAGTGAGTTCTCTTGCTTAGAAATCTTTTCGCGGCAAAACCTCACGTCTACACTCAGTAGTCTAGCTGCTAGTCAAGCAACTAGGAAGTTTGAGTTGTTGTTTTGCATTTGATGCATCCAGTGTTCTCTTGCCACACCTGTTTCTAACTTTTTAACTTCACTAAGGTGTCAGAACACTTCTTTCTGAAGTAAATTGCGTGTTTGGAACCTTATCTTTTTGCAGCATTTTTTACAGCTAGAGAAACCTTTATTTTGTCTGTTGCGAGAATAGTACGGTACAATTATAAACAATACGAATAAAACAGTACCATTTTATTTCTGGCCATGACCATCACAACAAAAATAACACATGTTAACATTTGAAAGCCATTATTAAATCATTGAATGACTGCACCAACTCAAAGTGCCAGCTCACTGCAAATAGTTGTTAAAAAAACATTTGGTCTACTTAGTTGCTTTAGCGCGAACTTTTTGAAACGTGACATCATTGCGGTTGGAATACTCACATGAACGCGGTTCAAGCAAGCAAAATCTTTTTTCGAGATTGTGAGTGCAGACGAAACAATCTTAAAAACTAGCTTAAGCAAGAACACTTTCTCGCGGAATGGCCCGTTTCGGTGAGTCCAATTTGATGAGTCCGATTCGGTTAGTCCGATTCGGTGAGTCCAATCCCTTAACGGGGGATTTTTTTAATTTTTTTTTTTAAATTATCGGGTACCGTAGCCTAGTTATCATTGCCGTTTTAGGGTTAGGGGTTAGGAGTTAGGGTTGGGGGTTAGAGGTTAGGAACTCACCGAATCGGACTCACCGAATAGTAGCAGACGCCTTTCTCGTGTAGACACACCTTCAAGCTGACAGCTTGCACAAGACTTAGGCTATGCAATATGCATATCTTTAAAATGGAATCTTATTACACGGTTTTATTGCCATTTTGGATTCGGATAGTTTAGGATTCGAATCCTTCTGGATTCGGTATTCTGAAGTGCCCATCCCTACGAAAGAGGTTGAATTCTTGTTAAGTTGAATCCTTCCTTAAACATTTCTAATGCTGACGTCATTGCATAGCTCAAACAATTGTTGTGAGAATACAATTTCCATATTTTAGAAGATGAAGATGCTAGAAGATGCCGACACAAGAGAAAGGTTTAAAAAGAGAGTTGAAAGTCTTGTTCACAACGATGTGAATGATGTATGGGGATCCTTCAAGAATGGAGTTTTGCAAGCTTGCGATGAAGTTTGTGGGAAAACAAAAGGCAGGATGGATCGAGGAGATACGTGGTGGTGGAATGAAGATGTGAGGGAAGTGATTGGGGAGAAAAAAGTCGCATACAAGGCTTGGTGCAGAAATAGATCAGAAGAAACTAAGCTCAAGTACAAGCAATTGAAAAATCGGGCAAAGAGAATAGTTGCAAAAGCTATGAAGAAAGAAGCTGAGCAGGAATTGACCAAATTAAAAAACAGTCCTAACGAAGTATATAAGTTTATGAAGGTTATGAAGCGGGATGGGAAAGATGTAGATGGTGGACGATGTATTAAAGGAAGGGATGGAAAACTTGGTTTCAGTGAGAAAGATCGTGGAAGAATTTGGAAAGAACATATGGAGATGATAATGAACGAGGAAAACGATTGGGATCAAAATGTGGAAGCCGACGTGGTAGCAGGTCCATTAAAGAGAGTTACTCGAGAGGAGGTAACGCAAGCAATGAAGAAAATGAAATCGGGGAAGGCTCCTGGACTATCTGAAGTCACTGTGGAAATGATACGCGCAAGTGGAGAGACAGGACTGAAAGCAATGCAGGAAATCAGTCAACGTGTGTTAGATGGAAAAGGAATGCCAAATGAATGGAAGATGAGTGTGGTGATACCCATCTTCAAGGGAAAGGGTGATGTAATGGATTGTGGGTCATATAGGGGAATAAAACTGTTGGAGCATGCAATGAAGGTAGTGGAAAGGGTGTTGGAGAATAGAATAAGATCTGTGGTGAAGCTGGACGAGATGCAGTGTGGATTTATGCCTGGGAAGGGAACGACAGATGCTATTTTTATTTTGAGAAGGTTGCAAGAGGAATATCGAGACAAGGGTAAAAACTTGTACATGTGTTTCGTGGACATGGAAAAGGCGTTTGATAGAGTTCCAAGAAGAGTGATGGAATGGGCAATGAGAAAAAAAGTAATGCCAGAAGCTCTCGTGCAAGCCGTAATGGGTCTTTACGACGGTGCAAGGACGAGAGTTCGCGTTGGATCTGCCCTCTCAGACGAGTTTTCGGTGAAGGTTGGTGTACACCAGGGTTCTGTCCTCTCTCCTCTAATCTTTGCCATTGTGATTGATGTGATTACCGAATGTGTAAGAGAAGATTCATTAATGGAGATACTGTACGCCGATGATTTGGTTTTGTTGAGTGACACAATGGAAGATCTGAGAGGGAAATTTGAGAAGTGGAAGGAGTCGTTTGAATGTAAAGGTATGCGTGTGAACATCAAAAAGACAAAGGTCGTAATAAGCGGAACGGAAGGGGAAATCACAATGAGCAAAATTGACCCATGTGGCGTCTGCGGAAGAAGAGTGATGGCAAATTCTGTTACATGTACGAAATGCAAGAAATGGGTGCATGGAAGATGTGCAAAGATGAAGAGAGTGACATGCAGATCTGGAGATGGTTTTGAATGTGAAAGATGCAAGAAGATTGAGGAAGGAATGATTGGTCCTGTTGAAAAGCTGAATGACGAAGTTGAATCAGTAAATGCCTTTTGCTATCTAGGAGATAGATTGAATGCCAGTGGTGGTTGTGAAGCGGCAGTGACTGCAAGAGGAAGGTTTGGTTGGGTGAAATTCAGAGAGTGTCGAGAGTTGTTATGTGGTAGAAGATTTCCGTTGAAAATGAGAGGAAGAATTTATATTAGTTGTGTGAGATCTGCAATGCTGTACGGAAGTGAGACATGGTGCTTACGGGAAAACGAATTGGCGATTTTAAGAAGAACTGAGAGAGCGATGGTGAGAGCAATGTGTGGTGTAAAGCTGATGGACAAAAGGAATACCGAAGAACTTATGAGCTTGCTTGGGTTGAATGAGAGTGTTGATAAGTTGGCAAAAGCGAATGGAGTGAGGTGGTATGGGCATGTTTTGAGAAGGGATGAAGATGATGTTTTGAGAAGAGCGCTGGAGTTGCGAGTGGAGGGTCATAGAAAACAAGGAAGACCAAAGAAAACATGGAAAAAGCAAGTTGAGGAAGAAAGCAGCAAGGTGGGCTTGACAAGAGAGGACGCGCTAGACAGATCGATGTGGAGGCAGGGTGTGAAGACGATTGCGGCACTTGGAGGTGAATCCGGCCACCCTCGGTAACGGGGACATCACCGGATTAAAACTGGACTACTACTACTACTACATATTAACGGCTAACGCGCATCTAGAAAATGTTAATAGCTTTCGATTTTTACGTTGCTTCAACAATTGGTGACGTTGAATCAGCGTAACAAAGGTGAGTTCTTCATTAAGAAAGGATGGAAGTACTGTATTTCTCCACTAATCAGTGCAATTCAATTCAAGTCTTACATCACAATGTCTGGCTTTGATTTCCGAGTAATATTGATATAAGGCAAGGGTGGTTACAAATTACGCTCACATCCACATGACACACAAAAACAAACCTAAAGAAAAAAGCCTAGTAAAACGTTGCACAGCAGAAAACAGTAAGGTTAGTGCAGAAGTTTTCCGACTCCTGCCCAGAGCATTGTGACCCAAGCAGCCAAACAACCTCGTTCAGCGAAAGTTAATCAGTTATGTGGCGTATTGGGCGGCTGCAGGGCACTGACTCTTCAAGCGCAAGTCGTTGGTCTGATGAAAGCCTTCCAGAGTGACTTCGCTGAAATTTTAAAAAGCCTTCTGAGCCGTAGCTATAGCTCTCAAATGGCGAAGAATTATCAAGATAAAGTGACTAAGCATGACAGTCGACTTAAAACTGGTGTGTCCGCCGAGATAGCTGCTCAGACCGGACACGTTTGTCCGCCGTCAACAAAATCGAATTTCGAGGCCTGCCACCTATTTCATCCCCTGAAAAGATCGAGAGAAATTTTGAAATGTTTGCGCAACTCCAATCAGCGACTTCAGCTCTGTTGTATTTTTTCTCGATCTTTTCAGGGGCAAAGTGTTCAGGGGACGAAATAGGTCGCACCCTTTTAAATTAAAAGGCCGGTGCCGGTCAAATAGCCAATGCCTTGTAAATAAAGAAGCCTAAAAAATTATTAATCTTACCTCTGTAAGGCAGTTTTATCTTGAATTGAGGACTTGAGAAGGGAATGAGTCCTAGTGAACAAAGTCCTTGCAGGTGTAGGCCTGGTCATACACACCAATGATTTGCAACAGAGTAGACCAGACCTGAATCTGGTGGTAAAGATCATACGTAAAGTCATGCTTACAATTAGTTTCTAGAGATTTCTGAAATAAACAATAAAATGTAATTCAATTGAACTGGTCAACAACAAGAATGCTTCCAAAATGTAATTATAGCAACGCTCAACTGGACACTTTTCCTTGGTCCCACGGAACACCTATGGTTTTGTAAATGATCTTGTTGGCTAACTGGTCGCTCCATGTACTTCGACAGTCGACACCACTTATGGCCTAAAATTTTTTTTATGTTGATTATTTCGGTGCCTCACTGTACGACTGTACGTCATTCTGAACTTCCAAGGTGTTAGTGATTTTTCAGTTTGTCTGATAGATGCATATTTTAAACCTTTTAGTTTTGCCATCTTTTCCTTTTGCTGGTGCCAAATTCGTGTGTTTACTCTGAAATTTTCTACATGTTCAATCAAAAAAATAAAGCAAAGAAAAAATAAATTAAATTGTCTACTTTTATCAATTTATTACTTTTATATTACAAGTTTCATCTGTCCAGGTCCAAGTCTTAAAACTTGATTTGTTCACATTTAGGACATAAAGAAAATCAAATTTTAAAAAATAGTAATGCTTTATCTTATTTGATTTTCGTTAGAAGTTTTCCAAAATATATCAACAAGTGAAGTTTTGGAAAAATGTGGAAGACAAGAAGTATGCAACTATGGCGACACAAGAGCGGAAAGCTGGAAACTGCAGTTACTGCATCATATAAAAAAGGGGTGCTAGATATTTCGTCCCTGAGATGCTTCGTCTAAACGTTTCGACCCTACAAGACATCGGCTACTTTGGTGGAAACTGTGACATTGAGAGTGACAAAACACCGCCATTAGTCAAGCTAAAAAAGTTGACTGTGGACTGAGAAAGTGAACTGAGAAACAATTTCATTATTATTAAAATATAACTTCAATATGTGCTGTACAGTTAATTTATGGTTGAATCGCTACTAAAATTTAATGTTGACTGGTACCGGTGGCCTAACCAAGGGTGGTCCAAACCCAGGGACGGGTGGTCCAAATCCTGAGCAGCTTTTGTGCGACACACGAACACAACCTGCATGCCAGATTTTCCAGTGCAAAATCCACAGGTGTTATAATGCACCTTGCACCTACTTGCGTTTTAGATCAAAGCATTACATTAGCCGTCAAATAAAAACAGTGACTTCAATTCTATTTGGGGGAAACGTGTTTTTTGACGATAGCATTGATAAACAACAGTGTCTGGTGTGCTTACAAGTAATACCTGTTCTGAAAGAATTTAATTAAAAAGGAGTTCAATTAAAGACTTTGCACTGAAAATGTGTTCCATGTTCGGTAGCACATACATTTGTGAAAGCACAGGCCTCGAAATTCACGGCGGACATGTCCGCCGTCATTGTGATGTCCGCGGGAAGTACCATCTAGATCGGTCATATTTGTCCGCCGAGAAATAATACTGAAATGAGCGATTCAAATCGCCATTGCATTTGCATAGCACGAACGTCAAACAATTGTTGCGAGAATATAATTTCCAGCGCATTCTAGCGCACATCTAGAAAATTATGTGAATACGGTATTGTATCCCTTAGCTTCCATTGAAGCAGGAAAACTTTCGATTTTTACGTTGTTGCAACGATTGATGACATTGAATCAGCGTAACAAAGGTGAATTCTTCGCCAAGAGTCGATGGGAGTACCATACTTCTAAACCAATCACGCGCAACTTAGTTCCAGTCTTACGTTGCAATGTCTGGCTTTGATCTCCGAGTAGTATTGATAAGGCAAGGTTCAGTCCTCGAAATTAGCGGCGGGACACGGCAATTGCCGTGGTAAATGCCGCCGCAAAAACGTCATAATGGCCATTCTACTATGGCAATAAAAATGCTGTCGCAAAATGAGCATTCAATTTGGACAAAAGTTGTTCAAAATTTCTTCCTGTTTGATTTACTCGCAGCGTGAGTTTAATCAGCAGAAACATCGCACCAAGACCTCACCTCGGACTATTTTACTTGCTGTGAATACTCACACAGTCTTCAAAATTAGCATATTTTTACTTTGCAAAAACGTTGACGAGGCCAAACGGCAAAAGTTGAAATTGCCTCGGCAATTGCTGTGAACGTTTATTACGAAAAAAATTGTACCAAAACATGCAAAACGAGCAGAGAAAAAATAATCGAAATAGTCTATCACGACCGCACTGTTTGATTTGTTGTGATGTAATAATACCGAAAGTAGCAATAAAGCGATCAACGCGATACGCACGCTGTTACGGTGATTCACGTTATATGTATTGGGGGAAAAAGTAAGTTAATTTTGGGTTGATTCAACGTTTGAGTCAGCACAAATCGATTTCATTTTCCCGTCGAGTTATATCACGTAACAATGCCCAATAAGATATTTACGTTTGTTTTACATTAATTCGACATCTAGCGACGTTAAATTATCATGAAACAACGTTAATGGCTCAATCAGGTACCGACAGTGTTGTACGTTGACGGCGTCAACTTTTTGTTGACGCTGAGGCTAGGCTAGCGCCGTCAATTTATTTTTCATTTGACGGAAGTGATAGCGCCGTCAACTATTTTGCCGATTTTAAGCGTCAAGCGCTAAGCGCCATTTTTTGTTTTCATGGAAAATCCCGTTTCACAATAAGAGTTTCACAATGTATTCTGGCCAGCGCGACTCATCCGAATTACCGGCTTTTGCGTTGGTTGGAATGGTTCGCTGAAATACATGCGGAAGAAGTTCGCCAAATGGTGATCACCCATGTATTGAGAACGAGGGATCAGAGACAAAAAGCGAAAAATCCATGAATGGCATCGTGGACGTTGAATATACTTTATTTCAAGAGCTCTATGCCTCTGAAAAGAGCGATGTTGGTGCAGTGAACCTTGTGAAAAGATGTATACATGCTAAACTATCACAGCTTGGAACAGTGATACCTTTCCGACTAAACGTTTTCAACTTGTTTTTGAAATACAACACACCAATACCAACCAGCGCTGCTGTGGAACGCATGTTTTCACTTGGAAATGACAATATGCGCAGGGGCGCCGGAAGCGGGCAGGGGGAGCGGATGCCTCCCAGCCCTCAAATTTCTGTGGATGGGGAGGGAAGAGGGGGCAATGGTGCCATTTTAAGGTCATGTAAGCTACTGCACACTTTGCAATATAAAAATTTATGCTATTTGCTTTTAGCCTAATTATAATATTCTATTTTTGCCTCAAAATAATATTCACGACACAAAATTCTCCATCACAGTAAGTTATATTACATCATTATAAAATACCAGTAGCATGATGCCCTTCCGTGCCATTGTTCTTTGTATAGCGGACACTTGTATCATTACTCGATAATGAGCTGATAGATGAGCATTATCGCTATATCTTATCTTAAAACTTACAAAAAAAATTGGCCTTTCAGCAACAAAAGTGCCCTTTTTTCATACTCCTGCCCATCCAGTCAAAAATCTCTCCGGCGCCCCTGAATATGCGTCTCAAACGCAGCAGATTGTCAGACAAACGTTTTGAAATGCTTGTTTTTCTGCAAGGAAATAACTAATAGGCTGAGCAGCTAATTACAATACAGTCTCAAAACATAATACCTGCTCTTTATTTATAGCTATTGTTAGCCTGAACTTGGTTGAAATATTTCCGTTTTATGAGACGCTGGCAAAAAATAGCGCTAGAAATTAGCGCTGACGCTGTCAATTTCTTTAAGAGCTTACGCAGTCCTTTACGCCGTAAAGTTTTTAGGCAATTCGCGCTGACGCTGATGCCGTCAAATTATTTCAATGACGCATACAACACTGGGTACCGATAACAAATCAATAGCTCCCAGCGAGAAGATTGCCTTGATTTACATATAAAAAAACAGTAGCCTACACAAACATAATTTCGGCACAATTAGGATACATGTTGAATAAAGAACTAGTCAGAATCGGAATCATCAGAGGATGAGGTTGTCGCGTCGTCACTGGAATACTTGAAGACGCAAAACTGCCCGTTCATGAACGCGCGATGCCATATGATCGGAAGCATTACTTTTATTTACTGCCGAAGAACCATTTATCCAATTTTGTATCACTTTTTATACTCGCAACGACACCGGTCAAAAGTAAGCATTCGATGAAAGAATAACTTTTGCGTAACAATTAAGCCAGTATTTATAACAGGGGTTCCCAACCTTTTTTACACCGTGGCCCCTTTGAAAATTTTGAAAAATCAATGGCCCCCCTATTTTTTTCAACCTTTTGAAAAGATTAAGAAACGTCATTTTAATTAAAAAAAACTTGTTTATACAGTAACCGGTAGTTAGAATGATAAAATGATATAAATACATCACACAATAAACATGATTGATAGTACATACATTAGTTATTAATATTACATATGCAGTTAATGTGATGGTTGAGCTTGTTTTTGCTCTGACAATGTCTTAATTGCTTGTTTGGTGGTGGAAAGAGCAAGGCGCATGCCATATTGAATATCCAAGACACTGCACAGCTTTGTCTTCAGAAGTAACATGGTTAAAAACCCACATTCACAACAATATGTTGACGGGAAAGGCAACAGCAATGGCATGACAATTTCATTAAGCTTAGGGTACGATTTGCTTAGTTTTGTCCAAAATGTGGTCAAACTATCTTTCTCAAAGCTCAATCGGGTTGCCGTCTCTTCTTGCAGCTTCAAGAGTTCGCTTTGTGCACCATCGTTTGTGTCTGGAATATTAGTAACAGGACAATACAAAGGATCTTTTACTAGTGTAGCAGCTTGATCTGGTATGTCAGGGAAATACTTGCTGAATTCTGGCATCAAATCTCCCAAGTGGGCACTACCGTACGGTAATTAATTGTTTCCAGTCAGCAGACATATCCACATCTCTGCCAATCTGCCATCCAATACTTCTGATAACTTTGGAAACATTGCATAATTGCCCAATTCTATGCCAATTGCCAAGTTTTCTGATGAATCCTTTAAATAATAATGTCCTTTAATATAATGTCTTTTAATAATTTTAAAAATTTGGGCAAAATGTATAGCCTACTAGTATTTTTATTAAATTTTAATTAATTTCTTCTGTTGTATAGTGTTGGAGTGAACTTAGATATGATAAGTTAAAAAATTATTATTTTTCAAATTTTTCCATGGCCCCCTTGAAAAAGGCTCATGGCCCACTAGGGGGCCATGGCCCCCAGGTTGGAAACCCCTGATTTATAAGGTTGTAAACTTTTTACAGTTCACAAGAGCATTGTCAGCGTATAAAATAGCGTGCGTGATGCTCTGGGCTACCGCCGTGTGACACACGATGAAGAAGAAGCACATAAAATTTCTTTTGATTAAAGCATACGACAATTACCGCCGCAACCCAAGGTTTGTTGATTTGGCGACAACAAAAACATTGCCGTCGTAGATGGAAGCTAATTTCGAGGGCTGAAGGTTGGTTACAAAATTTGTTAATCTTTGGTATTACAGTAGGAAAGAAAGGGCCCAGGGAAAATTAACTTTCGCTCACATGACACACAAAAATAAACCTTTTTTTTGATTATCAAACTCTTTCATTATAAATTTTATGTCTTTAAAATGTAACATTTTGGTCATTTTTGGCAAATAATCTCAAGTCCGTCATGTAGGTCAGAGAAAATTCAACAATGATTTATCATGAAAACAGTGAAAACAATTAAATAGGCCTACTATGCTTAGTGATCATAAACATTGGTATGCTGACACTGCTTACCATTAATTTATGTTCAAAATGATGCTTTCACCCCTTCTCACCTTATGAAAAAGTACCCATCTGCTATCAATAAGCTATGATGTGGAGATAAAATTTAGATAAAAAAGCATCATTTGGAACATATATTAATGGTAAACAGTGTCAGCATGACAGCATTCCAATGTTTATGATCACTAAGCATAGTAGGCCTATCTAATTGTTTTCACTGTTTTCATGATAAATCATTGTTGAATTTTCTCTGACCATTACGGACTTGAGATTATTTGCCAAAAATGACCAAAATGTTACATTTTAAAGACATAAAATTTATAGTGAAGGAGTTTGATAATCAAAGATTTTATTTCATGAAATGAAAGAATAAATGTACAGTATGTATTTGTCTGGTATAACTTTCAGCATGACCATAAAATGCCCACATGGTCATTTAGGGCTCTAAACATAGGGGTAAAAAGGGCCATTTCTGCCTGATAGGGTTGTCAAACCACCATAAGATCTCTGTTAATGGCACCACAACTCCCAAATTCAAGTTGGCAGAAGTAAAGTTTCCCAATATTACAAATAATTAGGTTTTAGAGAAATATTTTGATTGGTTTGGGTAGTAGAAGCATTTGAAAATTGAAAAAAACACTTATACGAGGCAAAAAAGCAGGATTTTGATGACCTACCTAACACTTATGCATCAAGAGATGTTGTTTTCTACTGTTTAATTGTGTGGTATATATAGTTTATAATGAACTAGCTCAGCAATTTTTAGTCTTCTAACACAGTTACAATAAAAGTTATGGGGCTCTGAAAATGGCTGAAATTTCTATTCGCTATCAGTTACCAACAAAAATCCAGTTTTGAGATGCCTGTAACTTTTTATCAACACATCCTAGTCCACTTATGGCAGCAGATTCTGAAAGAGCAGCCCAGAAATAGCCATAATACCAATTTTCAGGCATATTGCATGCATAGAAATGAAGATATGTGCCTTCAAAAACCATTGAAAATGAACGCGGCGGTCCACTGTTACGAAAAAGGAATAAGGCGCGTAAAGTTTAAACGGCCATAAAATCTAAGCTGCTTGGAATTTTCATCTGAAACTTGGGGATTTTTCATTGCTCCCATAGAGGTACATTTGGTGCAATTTTGAGCAAAATCTGAGACGGTACCCATGGAAGCACTGGTTGAGTTGGGCTGGAATGACCTAGCTACTCCTTCCGCCATAGCATCTTTTCACATATAAACTAGGTGGGCACTTGCCCACCTAGTCCCTTTGCTTGCCCCCCTAGCCCTTTCTTTGCCCCCATAGTTTGAAACTAGGTGGGCAATTTTTAAGACTTTATTTTTGTTTAAGTTAGATCCAAGTTAAAGAATGAACAACTAAATATCAGTGGTTCTCAACGTTTTTTTGGCTGTTACCCTAATCTTCGCCCTGAAGTTAGCCAATTACCCCCAAGATTAATTTTCAAAAACAAAGTGTTTATTGCTATGTAGGCTATTTCAAAGGGCTAACTATGACAATCAAAATGCAATACAATGCTGAATACAAGATGACAATGCGTTGTAAACATTCAATGCGAAGGTTGGACCTGGACTTCAGCCGCCAGCTTTGAGATCCTGGGCTTTGTGGTAGCCTACTGAGGGCGATTCTTGTGTCGCTTTCGACATCTAGGCGATTGCGCTTTTTTGTCTTCATTCCCAAGACAGTTGAAAACCTTTGTTCACAGCGATACGTTGTTGAAAAAGATGTCAGGATATTTAATGCAGTGTCACTAATGTTGGTGCGTCCTGGAGTCTGCCAAACCAGAAGGGTTCCAATCCAAGCCTTCCCCTTGAAATCAAGTTTTAACGCTTCATTCATTCGGAGAGTGATAAATTTTTCTTTGGCCGGAAAGTCGTCATCATCCACCTGGCTGTCATCACATGTCAAGGGCTCAGCGCAACATTGGAGACTAGCCGTGTCCAAATTCGGAAAGCAGTTGGCAAATGTCGATCTTCTTGGCTTGTTGGCCTAAGTGGTCACCTATGTCCTCCTTCAACGCCGCTGTCAACTCAAGTCCATTGCCTTCGAAGTACATGCCAAGCGTCTGAAACCGCACTACTGTGCCTCTTCCAACTCGGTTGTTCCACAATTTAGCCTTTGCGATAAATGCAGCTAAGATAAATGCAGTTGATCACAGTTACATTCTTGCCTTGAATTAAAAGATTGTCTTTGTTCAATTCACCAAAGATGTCAGCCAGGTAGCACAGCTGGGAAATCCACTGTTGGTTAGGGAAATATTCAGCCAAGTCGGACTTCTTTTTTATCAGAAAAACATGGACAGTAGGGTGGAGTGAAACATAGGTTAAAAATGAAAGTTGATAGAATCAATCTGTAATAGTTACTAAAAGTTGTGATGTGGTAAATGTATTCACATGCTGAAATATTTTTGATTTTGATCAACGTTAACGTCTGCCGCAAGTCCATTGAAGTTTTCACTGGTATTTTGGAGCTATGACGTCATCACAATTAGCAGATCGTCACTTTTATCTAACTTCTACCTTCGGTACTTCTATCTAACAATATCAGAGTTGTAAATTACACATAAATCGTTGCAATGCAGTGGAAAATACGTCTTTTAGAACGCTTGTTGCATGTATATGATCAACTGATAAGAAAAAACACGGATTTTAAGCTATTTTCTTCAAATTTCTGTTCCTTTCACAAGTTCATCACCACAGTTTAAGCAAGTATGTGCAATGAAGGTAAAGCAAACTACAGTAGAAAAGTGTTTTTCTTAATATGACAATATTGAGATTTCGGTTGCCTGTTTACTTTTGATCCCATATAAATATTGTAAACGCTTTTTAAATCATCAGCTTATACAGTACATGGGCGTTGGCAGAAATATTGCAGGGGGAGGGGGCAAACATCTTTTAAGCCAAATTTCATCTTGTGAGCTACAACGAGTGCAACGTAGCTAAGTGTATTGATGAAATGTAACGTAAATTTGGACGGCACGAGCGAAAACGTTACAATTAAAGATATTTCCAAGGCATACTTAGCGATAGTTTCCGAAAGCGCGAAAAAATAGTCCTGGAAAAATGTTGGTTTACTTCGAAGAAAATTGGATGAAAAAGATATTATCGCCCAAAGGTAAGAAACATTTTTGAAAGTATCGTTTTCATAAGGAAAGAAACGTTTATAAAACCCAAATCCAGGGGGACAAGTGCCCCTCTCTGCCGACTCCCATGAGTTTAAATCTCATTAAGCACTCCATTTGCCAAAAACTCTCGTTTTGTATTGAATACAGGCATTTCTAATTTTGACTGCAGTCTACTTCGAATGAATCCTTCCCGTTGTTTCTGCCCACACTCAGCAGATGCTGCTTCAATAACGAGGCGCACGGCCCCTTCCATGGCTTGCGTGTGACACGGATAGCTAGGAAATTCAAGCTCTGGAGCTGCAGCATCTTGAATGAAGGACATTAACTGACTGTCCGGTATGTCTCGAGTTAGCGGTAGTTCATATCTCTCTGTATGCTGCCAATCAATCAGTTCAAAGTATTCGTTTGCTTCAAAGATCAAGAGTGGAACTTTAAAGAGACGAATGGAATCTCCATGACCTTGTTTTCTGGAAAGTATCCTTCTCAGTGCTAATTTTCTGTTGTACAGACGTTCATCTACCAACATCCACAGCAATAGGTTCTCTTGGTGAGCAAAAAAGGCATTTCGGTTGATACCAGGGACAACTATTGCTTTTAGTTCAGCGCTAAGACAGCGCGACTTTTTAACTACGTGAAACAAAGTGTTTAGCTCCTTTACAGTAAGTAGTACAGGAAGGTTGCGTTTTCACTGCAAACCACGTTGGAGCGTATAACTTGGCAATGTAGGCTACTCCATCAAAAGTTTCCTTGCTTCAGTTGTCCCATTAGGTCATGACGATGTCGCCGCCAATGTGCGGGTTCATATGGCAGGAGAGACTGGCAGCCGGACCGACATTGGCCAATATGGAGCTCACACCCATGGAGAGCCTTCCTCCCGGAAAACGTGAACCGTGGAAGTATTGGCGATGCCTCAACCGCTTAAGAACTGGTATTGGCAGGTGTAAAACTTTGATGAGACACTGGGGTATTCCATGGGGAGCACAAGTTGCAAATGCGGACAGGAGCAAATGATGCAACATCTACTCGAATGCCCTGACCTAAAAGCAAGGTGCTCTGCACAGGATTTGGCCGAGTTCAACGATAGAGCAAGAGCCTGCGTGATGCTCTGGGCTACGGCCGTGTGATACACGATGAAGAAGACCAACGCTCTCAGATTTTACAGGGATTGTTTCGTGAAACATAAAGCTTCAAAATGCGATTGGTTGTTGTCAGCCATCTGGAGTGATTCATCTCTCTTGGATTACAATAGGCAAGCTTGGCATCACAACGCCCTGAGCTAATTGCTTTACAGATGCCATACAAGTACAGTAGGCTACTGCTGGTCTGTGCTTAAGCTCACGTCAATTGAAGGCAGTTGAATATCAACAGCCTCAAACTCTGTGACTGGTAAACTGTCACAGTCTTCAAGTTTTTTACCAATGGAGCCAGAAAAACTTAGTGGACCAGATGTAACTCCATCAAGATAATGCATCAAGTGTCTCAGTGGTAATTCATTAAAATGCAACAGACATACAAACCGCTGCAATGGCTTTTTTAGGCCCTTTTTAAGAATTGCATATTTCCGATTATGTTGCTTAAATGGACTAATTGAATCGTAAGAAATGTCCTCTATGACGTCACATGCGATGGTTTTGTTGCGGAAAAAAATCTGAAGCAAATTGTGATATTTAATCAGCACATCCCTTGTAATCTTGAACTTGCTTGCGGCAGACGAAAACTTTATTTTAAAACGCTGAAATTTTCAAAGCTTAATAGTCAAGCCACACTACAACTTTTAATCGCTATTACAGAGCAAAAATCAAAATTTTCTTTTTTCACTCCACCCTATTTAACATACCGTACTGCTTTTTGCTGTGAGACTTTGCCCACTAATACAACAAAGTTATGTAGAATGGTTTTTGCTAGTGTTGTTGTTTAAACCGCTTAACTCTTGCTTTTTGTTTCAGAACGTGAAACTGTTCGAATGTAATAATGATTTAGGGAACTTTGATGTAATCTAGGAATTTTTAGACGTAGCTTTGGGGACTTTCAGGTTTTCATTTATGAGAGCACTGCCCAAATGAATGATCATCATGAAACTCAGGTAAGGTTTATTTCAGTTGACTCATATCTATTCTTCAGGGTAAACTATTTAATACTTTTTACGGCAATTACGTGACCTGTTTATTGGTTTTGAAGTAACATTTTTAGAAGTAGCCTACTCGATTTTTTCAAAAAGTGGTATCTTCACTTTCAAGTGGCATAAAAATGACTATTATGTCAACGAGAAGTGCTTTTATCAGGATTCGAGTGTTGCTACTATCACCGCATTATGTATAGGCTATACCAGGCCCGTAATTGCCGGGGGGGCTTGGGGGGGGCAATGCCCCCCCAAGCTCAAAGTAAAAACTCTGCCAGGCAAGCTACATTTGGTACATTCTATTTGAATAAGGTTTATGGATCACTAGGAGTTTTTGCAGTTCTAGCTGATTTAATTTATTTTTTAATTACTTAACTGTATCTAAATTTAAAATTGGCAATGGCCCAAAACATAGTTAAAGAAGAAATCAAAAGGATTCTGGCCACTACAAACATATTAGATGAAGTAATATCAGAGAGAAAGACATTACCCATTGAAACATGCATCAAGCAAGACGAAGCTCTCATGGATGAGATAGCTCAAAAACTGGTAAAACATCTTCTTGGAAATAAAGTATTTCAACAACAGATGGAAAATCAAATAAATGCTTCTGTCAAAGAAAAAAGTGCGCAACTGGACAACAAATTTAAAGAAGTTGAAAGAAAACAAGAAGAATTAGAACAATACTCAAGAAGAAATTGTATCTTGATACATGGAATGCCAGAAGAAACAAAGGAAAATACTGACAAGATTGTAGAAAAATTTTTAAAAGAAAAATTGGACATCACCATCACACAAAAAGATATTGACAGAAGCCATAGGCTAAAAGCAAAGCCAAACCATTGCAGACCTTTAATTGTCAAATTTACAAACTATCACATAAAATATATGGTGTATTCTCAGAAACGAAAATTAAAAGGAACCAAACTTCTGATCACTGAGTCGCTCACAACTCAAAGACTGAAATGCATCAGAATATTAGAAACAAAAAGGCAGGAAAAAGAAATCCATTCGTACTGGACAACAGATGGGAAAATATTTTACACCAAAGCAAAAGACAGCAGTAAGAAGATTTTTATGCCCTTCAACATTGAAAATCGTGAGCTTTAAATTTCTTTTTATGATAGACATGATACATTATTTACATATTACTGATGAAAAATCAGTTAGTACTCTCTGATACTGTTAAGTGTTTCTAAACTATTCTTTATACCGCAAAACAAAACAAGGTTTTTACTTAAATGACACCTCACTTATGCCATGTATGTCAGAAATCTTGTAAAAGAAACCAGAATTCAATTTGCTGTGACATATGTGATCAGTGGGCACACTTGAAGTGCATATCTTTAACTTTGCCACAATTTAAAAAACTTGGAGCCTCTGATGAGCCATACTACTGTAACAAATGCATGTCATGCATTATTCCTTTTAATAACATATCAAATCTAGACCTAACTACACTTAATAATGATAAACCTTACAAGGTAAATGAGCTTTTGCGTGATCAAAGCCAAAGTTATTGTGAAATCAAGGATCTATCTTCAAAGATAAATGTCTATGAAAAGAATCAACTGTTATTACTCCATGTGAATATGAGAAGCTTAGTTGCTAATCTTGCAAAACTAGAATCATTGCTCACTGAAATGCCAAGGCTACCAGATATAATTGCCGTATCAGAAACCTGGCTTAATGATAATCGTACTCAGTTTGTCCAGTTGCAGGGATACAATTTTATTTGTTCTCACAGTACACATGCAGACACTAAATCAGTAGCAGGTGGTGTGGGAATGTACATAAACCATTCAATAACATATAATCAATTGGACAATTTTGGTTTAAACATAAAAGGTTGTGAAGAATTGTGGGTAAACATACCAGCAACAAATAATAGGCACTGTTTATTTGGTGTTCTTTACAGACATCCTCAACATAAACTTGATGAATTTCAAATGAAACTCTGTGAATGTATTGACACAATAAATAACCTAAACAGGAACTACTATATATGTGGTGACATTAACATTGATCTTTCAAAAAAAGATGTTAACTCATCTGTCAAGGCCTACTCTGATACACTTCTCAGTTGTGGCTGTCAGCAACTAGTGGAGACTCCTACCCGAGTAACCGCTAAAAGCTCAACTTTAATTGATCATTTTTACACAAATGACTTAAAAAATAAAATTATGTGCCATACTTTGCTACATGACATTTCTGATCATTTTCCAATTACAATTGCAATACAGTCAATGAAACCCAAAGAGGGGAAACATACTCATACAATTAGAGATACAAGAAATTTTTCGGCAGAAACGTTCTTATGTGATCTTGAGAATTCTCTTACAAATCACTGTACATTAGATCAATCAATCCATAATCAATTTAATGACTTTATAGATACATATAACGACATACTTAATAAACATGCACCACCTCGAATCTTGACAAGAAAAGAAAAAAAGCTCAAGGCTAAACCATGGATAACAAAAGCAATCTTAAACTCTATCAAAACCAAAAACAAATTATATTCCCTAAAAATAAAAACACCAACTGATACATCTGCTCATGACGCCTACAAAAAATATAGAAATTTGCTCACTCATATTAGGGAACGAGCAAAAAAGATGCATTACAACTTTTTAATTTCAGAGAGCAAACACAACACTGGAAAGACATGGGAAACCATTAATGATATTATTAAACACAAAAAGAAAAATGCAAAAATACCAAAAGAAATAATCAATCTTAATAATGAAATCTTATCTGAACCAACACAAGTGAGCAATTGTTTCAATGATTATTTCACTGAAATTGGTCCTTCAATGGCATCGAAGATTCCTTTGTCAACCACTGGGTCTCCACTAAATTTTCGAAGTGTTCCATATTCCTTTTTTCTGTCACCCATCACTGAAGAAGAAGTGCTTAAACATCTGAACAATTTGTCGTGCTCTAAAAGTACCGGCTTCAATGGAATACCTATGAAATTTATAAAGTTATCCTCATTAGTAATAGCACCCATCCTCACTAATCTATTCAATGAATGTATTAATCAAGGTGAATATCCTGACATCCTAAAAATTGCTCAAGTGACTCCTATACATAAAAATGGATCTAAAAAAAGCTGCAGCAACTACCGACCAATATCAATCCTGTCACCTTTTACAAAAGTATTTGAAAAATGCCTGTTTGACCAAATGCACAAATATCTAGCAAAAAAAGACCTTATTACACCTCACCAATTTGGTTTTAGGCCAGAGTATTCCACTTCACTTGCTGTTTCAAACATTTGTGATGACATTTTAGCAAATCTTGATAACAAAAAAACCACCTGTTCGGTATTTCTTGATCTTGCTAAGGCTTTTGATACAGTCGACCATACTATTCTCATTAAAAAAATAGAAAAATATGGATTTCGAGGCCATTCCCAACAGTTGTTAAAAAGTTACATCAGCAACCGTCAACAATACACAGTTGTTAATGGTGTTCCGTCCACTTCTAGAAAAGTTACCTGTGGAGTTCCCCAGGGTTCAACATTAGGACCTCTCCTCTTTTTGTTGTATGTAAATGATCTGCCAAACTCAACAAAAATGACTGTTAAATTATTTGCTGACGACACAAATCTAATGATGGCAGACAAATGTGAGAATGACTTACAACAAAATGTGAACACAGAACTCGAAAAGGTTCTCACTTGGATGAAACTTAACAGGTTATCAATAAATTTTACAAAAACAGAATACATGCTTATTACAAACAAAAAACAAATAAGAAATGTTAACATTAAGATTGGGAGTAAACCAATTCAGCAAAAAGATCAAATCAAGTACCTTGGTGTCTATATTGATAATAAGTTAACGTGGAAACACCACATAGAACAAGTCTGTGGGAAAGTTGCAAAGGGTTCTTGGGCACTATTAAAACTGAGAGATTATGTGAATTCAGACACATTGACAACCGTTTATTATACTTTAATTTACTCCCACCTTCAATATTGCATTACTAGCTGGGGTAAAGCTTGCAACAAAGTTCTAGACCCTCTCAGAAAAATGCAAAAAAGAATAATAAGAATAATCACAAAAAGCGATTATAGAGCCCATACCAGTCCATTATTTTTTAAAATGAATATCTTAAAGCTGGAAGACATATGTACACTGGAAGTAAAAAAACACATGTTCAAAGTCTGCATGAACTTGTACCCTTCTGCCGACTGTGCATTGTTCACAAGTTCTTCACTCATCCACAACCATAACACTAGATATCAAGCAAACAATAATTATTTTGTTAAACGCACTAATACAGAATTTGGCAAAAAATCCATACAAGTATTTGGACCAGTGGTGTGGTCAGAGGTTCCAAGCAATCTCAAAAAGTTATCTTTTTATGATTTCAAAAAACATAGCAAAGCATCAGCTTTGCAAAGTTATGATACTTGATAAGTGGGTCTTCATTTGGCCTAAGCTCTTACGTTTAACAATGTCTATTGTCATGGTGTCCAGTGTCCACTGATTTTCATGATTACTATTTGTTGGAAAATCTCGCACACAATTTTATGAAGCTGACAATTAATTGTAAGCTACTAGTCGAAGTATTAGTCTTGTTTGTGTTTTCTTTTTTGATTGTAACCAATTTGGGTAAATTGTTGATTAGTTTCATAACTCAAATTATTCTTTCCAGGGTGGCAACTGACTAGTTGACCGTATGGTCGTTTCGTTGTCTCCCTATCAATAACAAAACCTAAACATTGTATGTATTATTGTTTTATGTCACTTTTGTGTTTTGTTTTTTGATAAATAAACGATTGATTGATTGATTGATTGATTGGTTTTCCAATTCCAAATGAGTAGCCTACGGTAATCCCAGACCCAAGACTTTCTATATTTAATTTTGTTTGATTCTCATATGTCACTTTGTACAATTATCTTGCTTGTAATTTTGTAGTTGTTATGTACTGGTGGGGTAATAGTTATAGGGTTATTCCAGACAGATTGCACGATAATGATTTTTAAATTTGGGTGAGTTTTTTTGGCAAGGCATCTCAGGTAAAAGCAATTACAATGGAGTAAGATGCTGGTTTTGGAAATATTGTCCATGAATATCTCTTAAAAACAAATAAATCAACATTGGTATCAGCTTGGATAGCTGTTAGTGTTTTTTGACGTTTACTGCCGAATATTACACCCCAAAGGGGATAAATTGGTTTGGTGGAGACCTGTACCAAACAAAGTCACGAGGGTCATTTCTGACAAAGTTGTGTGTTAAAAATATTGCATCCAGTGGCGTAGCCAGGGAGGGGGGGTTGGGGATTACAACCCCCCCCCCCCCCCCTTTGGCACGTGTGATGCTTTCAGTCTAAAAAGAAATTGCCTAATTTTAAGCAAAACTGCATTAAAAGAGCGAGTTTTGTCAATACCAAACATTCAAACATCTCAGCCAGGATTTAGCAACAAGAAAACATAGAGACTTAGCTTTATTTCCGAAAAATGCCGAAGAAAACATGATCTTATTCTTTGGCTATGCCACCGGACAGCACAATTTTGCAGGAATATTCATACCCACATTTTTGTTGAAAATGCTCTCAGAATGCACCAAATTCAAAGCAATTTTTCAAAATTTTCTGGGGGAGGCCCCCCAGACCCCCCGCCGCTGGGTCGTCAAAAACCCCCCTTTACAAATTATTGGCTACGCCACTGATTGCATCTATTCTATTCTGCAATCATTTGGGCTGGAATTACCCATGTTTCTGGAATTATCCCAATCATTCGAAATTACTGCTATCTAGCACCTTGTGACTTTATAACATATGCCGTGCCTTTGCCCGAAAAACCGCAAATTAGACTAATTGCAACTACAAATGCTATGTGCATAGCCTTTTACTTCGCAACAGCTTTTGAGCCCCCCCAAGCTAAAATGTATAATTACGGGCCTGGGCTATACCACAAGTTTTTTGCAGATTGTTTTATGAAGTAGATTGCGCAGCATCGGATGCAACCTAATTAGTACCATGAACAATTCGTACCGTCAGTTCGTACCTTGAAAAGATCGAGAAAAAAATTAAAAAAAGCCGAAGTCGCTGATCACAGTTTCTGCAAACATTTTAAAATTTTTCCGCAAACAAAAAAAAACTCTTAGGATCATTTAAAGAAATTTTTAAATGTTTGCGGAAACTTTGATCAACCCTAATCTTGAACCCTTTTAAAATGTTTGCGGAAACTCTAATCAAGCCTAACCCTTTTAAAACGGTACCTCTAAATACCCATTGTCAGGCATTGTCGGGTATTGTTAGGCATAGTAGACTTTTTGGGGGTTTGTGGAGCATTTTCAGGGGTTGTCAGGTATTGTGGAGTAGGCTAACTACTTTCAGGCATTGTTGGGAATTTCTAGGCATTGTCGATCATTATCAGTGGTTGACGGGTTTGTTAGGCATTATAGCATTTTCAGGGGTTGTCAGGCATTGTAGAGTAGCTACTTTCAGGCATTGTCGGTAATTTCAAGGCATAGTCTAGGATTTGTCTAATGCCCGACAATGCATGACAATGGGTATTTAGAGGTACCCCTTTTTAAATGTTTGCGGAAACTGCGAGTGCGATCGGCGACTTCAGCAAACGCTTAGGATCATTATCAGAAATTTTAAAATGTTTGCGAAAACTGCGGAAAAATGGAAACTGCGATCAGCAACTTCGGCTTTGTTCTATTTTTTTTCACTCGATCTTTTCAGTTTGTTTGTTTGCGGAAACACCCTAACTCTTAACCCTTTTAAAATGTTTGCGGAAACTGCGTTCAGCGACTTCAGCAAACTCTTAGAATCATTACCGGAAACTTTAAAATGTTTGCATTACCGGAAATTTTAAAATGTTTGCGGAAAAACGGAAACTGCGATCAGCAATGTTCTATTTTGTTCTCTCGATCTTTTCAGTTTGTTTGTTTGCGGATACCGATGCCTAGCTAATCGATATCTAATCCTTTTAAAATGTTTGCGGAAACTATGATCAGCGACTACAGCTTTTTTAATTTTTTCTCTTGATCTTTTCAAGGTAACTGACGGTACGAATTGTTCATTAGGGTGGAGTGAAAAATAAAAAAATTGAATTTCAAAAAGTGGTCTTGATATATGGCCCCAAATATCAAATGAAATACTTCTATCATAATTTTGGGTTCTTGCACCCTCTAGTGGCCGTGCAATTTCACCAAACAAGCTGAAAATAGCTAATTTTGCCATATCTTGATAACCGCTTATACTAGAAAGTTAGTTTTTGGCTTAAATGCTGCAGAAGTAACATGTTTCTATCTTATTTCCAAAGAACTTTCTCTTAAAAATGTACAGAAAAAAAGTTACAAGCAAATTACCGTACTGATTTTTTAAAGTAAAATCAAGCACTGATGCAGTGGGTGCGATGTCAAAAGTGTATAATGATTGATCTTATGACTGGGAAACATACCCCATCAAGTAGAACTACTTTTAAAAACTTACTCAAACAAATGAAGTCCTCTTCTAGTATAAATACACTTGATCTTAGCAATCAAAGAATCAATAAAACAGTCTAGTTTCAAAGTGGACTTCGAGTAACCCACTATTTTTATGGCTGATTCACACTGTCACAGTTCGGCTTCAATGAGGCAGAATATAGTTTTGTTTTAGAAATTCTTAAATAAACTGAATTCATTGTGTGCATATTTAATTTGTATTTCAAATGTCATATTGGAGTCAAAACGCTTAGTGTGAATCAGTCCTTCACATTCTTACAGACATGCTGTTGTATGGTTTGTATCACACAACTCCATATTGAAAACACAAAAATTTCAAAGCTGGTTTCAGCATCTCAATTGAATGGAATAGCCAAAGCCAAACCCAACAATGATTTAAGTTTGATTAAAAATTGGTAATAATTTGCACTGTCCTGCTCATTGCCCTCTGGAAGACCTCAAACTTCCCCAGATTGAGTAATTACCCACAGGTTAAGAGCCTCTGGCCACTGCTGCAGATGATTGTGTAAAAATAAAAATCGATGTAACATTATTTGTTTACAACACTGCTTTACTTATAGATGTTGTCCAGAGCAATACGAAATCATGCACTCTACAAGAAATCGACCACAAACTGGGCGACTGGTTTATGACGTGGGAAGACCGCGATGGGGGCCGGCTTAAACGTCTTGCTACAAAAAGTACTGCGGGTATGTTCATTTGTTCTCTCCGTCACTGACAAATCGTTACTATTCTCTCAATAAGGGCAATAAAAGCATTTTTATTTACTTAACCAGCGATTAGTTTATTGCTGGAGCAGAACTTCAAGAAATATACACACATTTTAAGACTTGACTTCAAAGATCTATCAAACGATAACAATAATAATTTGCACTGGTTAGAGAAGGCAAACCGCATCATCATCATCATAATCCATCGTCGGTTTGTTCCCCACTAGTGGGGGTGGCCGATTGTTTCCGCGCAGCAATTGTCTTAATCCCTTTTCTCCATTTCACCCTGTCCCTTGCATCTTCCTCCTTCAGTCCGACTTTTTTAAACTCATCCTTCACTTGTTGTGAAGGATGAGTTTAAAAACACGATTAACGAATGGCCATTAATGTTAGAGGTTGATAGAACATAACGGTATACCCATTCCCACCCCATCGTATAGGCTACGAATTACAGAATTAAAACATACTGAGGAATGTTAGGATGTATTAAAAAAATGCTTGTTATTGTAACACAACCGGGTGTTGCATACACATATCCATGGGATATGTAGCAATTAGAGTCTGTTCTTTCACGGTGCTGTAAACACGACCTAATTTGCACTGTACAGTATATTTTCTTTCATCCCTGTTTTCTTTACAAATGTTGTATATTGTTTTATAGGTACTTGCGTTTGAGGCCGCCACAGATCACGTTGTTACATCCAGGCGCAGTCTTCTGATGAGGCATGAAGTACCTCAGTCCACTGTGTTTTTAGACTTTTATGCATGTCTTGTCGTAGCTGAGAATTGTGCATGGGTGGTGCATTTTACCATTCGAATAAATGTATTTTTCAACAACTTTACGTTTGTTTACATCATTGACTTAAATTTGCTCAGTACAAGAAGGTGGTCATCGTATTGGCATATGGATCATCAGGACAGTGTCAACTTGAAATTGCAGGTTAAGTTTAACCAACGTTGCTCATCTACAACGATTAGTGCAAAATATGTATGGCCAACTGCGACGAAAAGTGCAAAGTGCGTTTGGCCAGCGTAGGTACCAACGATGAACTACGTTGGCAGTAGAGTTGGGATTACGTAGGCCCAAAGATTTTAAAATAAGTCGGCTCAACTGCGACGAATGGTGCAAAATACGTTGGGCCATCGTAGGGTACCGACGATAAACTACGTTGGGTGTAGAGTTGGGATAACATTGGCCCAAAGATTTTAAAATAAGTCGGCCCAACTGCGATGAATGGTGCAAAATACGTTGGGCCATCGTAGGGTACCAACGATGAACTACGTTGGGTGCAGAGTTGGGATAACGTTGGCCCAAACATTTTAAAGAAGTTGTCCCAACTGCGATGAATGGTGCAAAATACGTTGGGCCATCGTAGGGTACCAACGATGAACTACGTTGGGTGCAGAGTTGGGATAACGTTGGCCCAAACATTTTAAAGAAGTTGTCCCAACTGCGACGAATGGTGCAAGATACGTTGGGTCAACTTCGGCCACAACGTAGTGCCAACGGAGGAGCATTATTTTACCAACTGTCACACTACGTTGGGCCGAAGTACAATGTTTGCTGGGTAGCTACTCTACAATGCCTGACAACCCCTGAAAATGCTCGACAATCCCTGAAAATGTTCGACAACGCCTGAAAATGTTCCATAATGACAACCAAACCTGTCAACCACTGATATTGATCGACAATGCCTGGAAATTCCCAACAAGGCCTGAAAGTAGCTACTCTACAATGCCTGACAAACCTATCAACCACTAATAATGATCAACAATGCCTGGAAATCCTAGACAATGCATGGAAATATCCAACAATGCCTGGAAATCCTAGACAATGCATGGAAATATCCAACAATGCCTGAAAGTAGCTACTCTACAATGCCTGACAACCCCTGAAAGTGCTCGACAACCCCTGAAAATGTTTGACAATGCCTGAAAATGTTCTATAATGCCTCACAAGCCTGTCAACCACTGATAATGATCGACAATGCCTGGAAATCTTAGACAATGCCTGGAAATTATCAATAATGCCTAAAACTAGCTACTCTACAATGCCTGACAACCCCTGAAAATGCTCGACAATCCCTGAAAATGTTCGACAACGCCTGAAAATGTTCTATAATGACTACCAAACCTGTCAACCACTGATATTGATCAACAATGCCTGGAAATTCCCAACAATGCCTGAAAGTAGCTACTATACAATGCCTGACAACCCCTGAAAATGCTCGACAACCCCTGAATATATTCGACACTGCCTGAAAATGTTCGACAATGCCTCACAAGCCTGTCAACCACTGATAATGATCGACAATGCCTGGAAATTATCGACAATGCCTGAAAGTAGCTACTCTACAATGCCTGACAACCCCTGAAAATGCTCGACAATCCCTGAAAATGTTCGACAACGCCTGAAAATGTTCCATAACGACTACCAAACCTGTCAACCACTGATATTGATCGACAATGCCTGGAAATTCCCAACAATGCCTGAAAGTAGCTACTCTACAATGCTTGACAAGCCCTGAAAATGCTCGACAACCCCTGAATATATTCGATAATGCCTGAAAATGTTCGACAATGCCTCACAAGCCTGTCAACCACTGATAATGATCGACAATGCCTGGAAATCCTAGACAATGCCTGAAACTAGCTACTCTACAATGCCTGACAACCCCTGAAAATGCTCGACAACCTATGAAAATGTTCGACAATGCCTGAAAATGTTCAATAATGCCTAACAAACCCGTTAACCACTGATAATGATCCCCAATGCCTGGAAATCCTAGACAATGCCTGGAAATTCCCAACAATGCCTGAAAGTAGCTTCTCTACAATGCCTGACAACCCCTGAAAATGCTCTACAACCCCTAAAAATGCTCCAAAACCCCCCAAACAGCCGACAATGCCTGAGAATACCTGACAATGCCCGACAATGCCTGACAATGGGTATTTAGAGGTACCCCATAACACCCCACCAGTGTCTGAGGGCTGGGTTGGCCCGAGACACGCAAAGGTAAAGTGCCCTGCGTTGTTCTGAACGTCGGGGGTCACCAGTGCGGGAATTTAGGCTATGAGGGTTAAGGTTACCCTAGTTGCTATCTGACACCAGAAGGGCTCCCGCCTCCCGACTTATTTTCTTCAACCTATTTTATGACAATGACAAATGACAGAATAAGTTTGATCAATTAATTACGAATACAATTACAGAATTAATTACGAATATAAGTAGAACTCGGTTAATCCGGATTCGATTTGACCGGCGATTCCATCCGGATTAGGCGAAGATCCGGACTAACCGATGACGGTTCTATCAAACCTGACTCATTTGTACTTCCAGTTTCATCCGGATTAGGCGAAGATCCGGATTAACCGAATCCGGATTAACCGAGTTCTACTGATAGTTACAGAATACAATTTTACTTAAATTTAACTCTGCCCAATTAATAAATCACAGTCAATTCAAACTTTGTCTTTTCTTCACTTTAAATTTTGGTGATTGTTCAGCTTCATTTGCTTTGTTTTCTTTTCCATAAGAATTCCAGACAAACAAATTGTTATTCACTCTACAAGTCTACATATGAGCAGTGAGCACCAGTACAACCAGAAAGAAAAGAGGGAAAACGAGGCAGGGACAAATCAGTCATTTTGTTTTTAAAAGTGTTGCCAGAAAATATATAATCCTTTTTTGTTTTATTGTGTAGCGGCGATCGCCACAATCTAAACATGTTATGGCCTTTACAGGTGGTCTCAGAGTCAGAAGTAACAACAACCATAGCTCAGACTGGTAGGCTGGCCTCCTTATTTAACTGACAGAGTGTGCAATTACCAGAATACGCATTGCAGGAATATCTAGAGAAGGGGATATGAAGGCTCGAAGCGATTGTTTTATTCTCATTACACTACCAGGGCGGTAGTTTGTAGTGCTTTAAACATGTGTTTCTTTTTAAAATCATAGAAACTTTTGTAGTGCAGTTGGTACAATGACCTACAGAAGACAGTTAACAAATGTTACGTAGAGCATATTTAAAGAATACTTGTTTACAAATACAGTTAAAAAGTTACCAGTAAGCTGTTTTTTTTTTAACAAAGCCTGATGCGGTAGGCTAGATGTAAAGCAAGTATATGGGTAGTTGAATAAACAAGTAACCATGAGCATGCTGTAATTATCCATTTCTGATGGTAATAGCGCAATGTAAGTTATCATAACAAGATTTATTAAACTACCGTACTGTCGAGGCCAATTGTCATTTTACGATAAACACAGATTATTTACGATAAACAAAACCCCTTCTATTGTCAGACGTAATAAAAGCCTTCGTATCCCCTTCTTTAGATATCCCTGACGCATTGTTGCATGGATATCACTAGAAGCTACTAGGTCTCAATAAGCGCACTTCCTTTGTCAGTTTGTGCTGGTAGCCTACAACAGTGGCCTACTACTACTACCCAGTGCCAGTCTTAGGGTATTTCGGGCCCTGTGCGGAATATGCTTTGCGGGCCCCAATGACAATGATCCAATTCAGTAGAGTAGCTAGGTATTTTGAAAGGGGAGGGGGGTGGTTTGACGGTCGGCGGGCGAAGCCTGACGGCGTGATTGCCGAAGGCGACACCCAGCGGCAGGGGTCTGGGGGGCCTCCCAAAGAAAATTTTTGAAAAATTACTTTGAATTTGGGGCATTCTGAGAGCATGTTCAACAAAAATTTGGGTATGAATATTACTGTAAAATGGTGCTGTCCGGTGGCATAGCAAAAGATCATGCTTTCTTTGGGCATTTTTCGGGAATAAAGTTATATCTCGATGTTGAGTCTGGATGCAACCTATTTCGTACCCCGATTTCGTACCCTGAAATCGGAGTAACAAAATCAAATTTCGACCTTTGTCGTCCCCTGAAAAGATCGAGAGAAATTTTGAAATGTTTGCGGCAACTCCGATCTGCGGCTCTGTTGTTTTTTTTCTCGATCTTTTTAGGGTACAAAATGTTCAGGAGACGAAATAGGTTGCACCCGTTGAGTCTCTATGCTTTTTTGTTGCTGATTCCTTTGTTGAATTTTTCCATTAAAAATAACAAAATTACTGCATTTTCTGAGTAAATTGCGGGCCCCCTAACTTGCGGGCCCTGTGCGATCGCACGGTTTGCACACCCCAAAGACCGGCACTGTAGCCTACTACCATACTGCATTCATTGGTACAAATACTTCACACCTGCATGCAATGCGATTTAAGATCCAAGATGTTAAATGAATTAAAAGAACAACAAAAAATTCAAAATTTAATATAAGCTAGACCAGTGAAGAGCAACGTGGTCCAGGTGGACCACAGAAAATTTTGGGTAGTCCACGGATAAAATAATTATTTAAAATAATAATCCACGGATTTACGTAATTGTACAATTTTTCACCATATCCTTTCCAACAACATGGCTATTTGAGGCTGGATTTTCTGTTATTAATGACATTTTTTGTAAAAAAAATAAACCGACTTGATATTAATAAGCGTGATACAGTAAGATTAAGATTGAATCAAACTTTTACTTGTAATTATGATTTAATGTGTGACTGAACAAGGCAGTCACTGACGTAAAATTTTATGATATTTGGTCAATTGTTAGGGGAGATAGCCCAACAGTGCCCAGTTTTTCAGAATATTTGAAATTTTTCCTCAAAAGCTTGTCAATAATATTCATTTTTCTACGCTATGTTTTAGTACTATCTTTATGCTATTTATTGATAGTTTAGTTTAAATTCTACGATAAACAGTATTTGCATAATGGCAATATAAAAATGCTTAAAAAAAGTGGGCACTGTAGGACACGACTGCCCAACACTGCCCATGTAGGGTTCCCACAGTGCCCACTTTCTGTAAACACATTGAAGAACACATCAATAGCAATTCCAATATTGTCGAAACCGATCTTTCTTTTTGTGAGCAGTCTACTTACTACTAACTAGCATGAAAAACCGGAACCATTTCTTTCCAGAAGTTTTATTTTCGTTCCAGCAACATTTCGGCATTTTTTTTATTGTATTTTACAGCAAGTTCGAATGCCAGTAGCCTATTCTAGCTGTCTTGGTCCTGTAGCCAAAGTGATGCTTTGCGCGTCTTGAAGATATTCACAAAGCTTCCTCTCTTCTTCGTTGAAGAATATTCTGTTTACAGTAGGCCTAGTTCGGTTGAACGTTTTTTAGTGCTAAAGTTTCTAACTCATTATTGTTGGTGCACGTTTCTATAATAACGCCTCAATATCCTGCGAGGAATGCCGAATTCTTTGGAAACAGAATTGATAGACTTTCTATCGGTACGGACTACTTTGCAAGCTCTTTTCATGATTTCCGGAGAATGTTTGACCATTTCCCTGGACCATTTTCTTAGCCATTTTTCTAGATCACTCCACAACAATAGGCAATTAAGTTATACGTATATATGTATGTAGTCAAGGGAGAAAACTGAAAATGGAGCACCGTAAAACGTTTGATAATGTAGTTTTGATCAAGCTAATAGCCTACAGACCATCTATCCTACCGAAGTTGTCAGCTGACTATTTTATTCTGCAAGGTTCCAACAGTGCCCACCCTGAGCACTGTTGGATCTATCGTTGGTGGGCACGGTTGGCACCGACACCATTTTGAACAAAACAAGCTGTAACTTCGTAATTGCTGCAGTTATGTCTTGCCAGAACGTAACATATAAGACTATAGGCTACCTATTCACAATGGTATTGCTAAATATCTGATATAGTTAATGATGATTTGATGAGCACGGTTTTCCTTTTTATGTGAAATAATAATAATTTCCTTCAAATTTGACATCCTTTCGCAGCTAGCTGCCTGTCTTTAGCTAAGCCTTCAAGTTGTGACTGGGATATCATTGGTCACGTGGCAATACCTCAAACTCGTTAAAGCGTTAAATCAGAATGCATTGCCGCCAAAAATGGAGGTTGAGCACTGTAGGACACTGGGCATATTTGGTTACATTTAATACTGTTGTTTTTCTAAACTTAAGCAATTATAAACTCAATTATAAATCTGATATACAAAAATGGCTATGGTCCACAAAGATTTCTAAAAAGAATGTATGGTCCACAGTCACAAAAAGGTTGCTCATCACTGAGCTAGACGATTAGACATGCAGAACATTTAGACCTGTTTCCTTAACCTTCACCATAGCCTAGCATACACTGTTATAGAACTTATAGTAGTCCAGTCAAATTAGGTTTTGACCCAGAAAAAAATAGTACAAAGCTGAAATTTTTCCACAAGCATCAACACATAGTCTGAAACAAAATATCAAAAATCCGCATAATTTCACCTTGGGCAAAAAAAGTTATGGCAATTTCAAAAAAACAAGGAAATTTATAAAAAAAATGACCGAATGGCAAAATAGGCATGTGACATATCCATTATGTTTTACTGCTAATCCTGTTTTATTGATTCTAGTTTTCTCTTTCAATATGATTGTTTTGAATAAGTGTAAGTTGAGTAATATTCTATTTAAGGTTTGATCTGTTAAATGTATACTGGAACTGCCAAGATTACGTCGCTAGAAGCTACAGGATCATCGTCTTAGGGAACGTTCAAATATTACGTAACGCCTTCGAGGGGGAGGGGGGGGGGGTTATGCAAAGCGTTACGTTAGCGTCACATCGGGGGGGAGGGGGTTCAAGCAAAACGTTACGTAACGCTTTGGAGTACGGAATGATAGTTTTTTTGTGCTGAATTCGTAGTGAAAAAGCGTTACATGGGGGAGGGGGGGGATTGAAAAAAGCGTTACGTTGGCGTTACATGGGGGAGGGGTCAAAAAATCGGGAAAAAAAGCGTTACGTAATATTTGAACGTTCCCTTATCTTAGAATCACTGCAGTTACTGCTTCACTTGTCGCAACAAGGTAGGCTACATCTTTAGACCAAAGCCACTTCACCTACAGTCAAAAAAAATTATTGTAAAGCACACTTGTCTTGAAATTGTGCTTTTAAACCAGTTAAAACTTGTAAGTAGGCCTATACCGTAATTTATAGAAAGTGCTCAAAAAAATGTTATTATATAACTACACTACTCGAAATCTGTTCCTATTTGCAGGCTGTGATATGGCAGGCGCAATAAAGCAGAATGAGAAATGCATCATCTGCTTTCAAGGATTTGAGGAAGAGTGCCAAGAATATGGAAACGGCAGCAAGTTGGAGATAAGGGTAAAATGACCATGTTACATTTCGCTCATCTCCGCTGTGATGACAGAATGGTCGAAGAATTAGAGACAGAAACCGGTGTTCTTGTGCATGATAAATGCCGTCGAAACTACACTGACAGGAAAAGGATTAGAAGAATCATTGCATCCGATGAAGGAGGAACTTCTAAGAAATGGAGACGATTGCATAGGTCTGGTTTTGACTAGAAGCGTGATTGCTTCTTCTGTGGAAAAAGTGCTAACTACGATCGGAAGCATCCAGATCGTAACACTCAAGTTCATGAGGTAATAACTATTCCTTTTCGAAAGAGAATCCTTGAAGCATGTGAAAAGCGATCTGACCCATGGGCAGCAGAAGTTCAAATTCGCCTACATGATTGTTTAGATTTGGTTGCAGTAGAAGCCATTTACCATCATAATTGTCAGTTGAAGTTTTCTTGTGGAAAATCACCAGATGCAGCTTTTCACTCACCTTCAGGCCGTCCAACTGATGTTGTAATGGTTGAGCACTTCAACGCTTTGTGTAACTGGCTTGAAAATTATGGGGATTCAGAACTATACTGTATACACATTGGCAGAATTACGTGACAAAATGATTGAACTGACGGGAAGCTCCAATGTGTATTCGGTTAAAAGACTAAAACAAAAATTTGAAGTACGTTTCGGTAATCACATTTATTTTGCTGAGCTGGATGGAAAGGAAAATGTTGTTTGTTTTCGCAACATGGCCAATTACATCTTGCACCGTTCCTGGTATTCCGAGCAAAAGGAGAATATTGAAGATGATGCAAGAAGAATTGTGAAAGCAGCTGCCAAATTAATTCGGGCACAACTTCAGAATACCACATATTATGCAGACATGTATCCAAGTGATGATGACATTCAGAACACTGAAAAGGGCTTGAAGCTACTACCACCTCTGCTATTACTTATGCTGCAGGCCCTGGTTCCTAATGTCAAACAACAGATCAGTATAAGTCAGTGTATCATAAAAGCTGCAAAACCACGGTCATTTTTACCTCCTGTACTGTTTGGACTTGGTGTGGAGGCGGATCATATGTTTGGCTCCAGGTGGCTCATTGACGAACTCTTCAGACTGGGATTTTCCGTATCGTAGGCCTACAGTGAAGTTAACCGTTTCAAACAAGCAGTTGTTCAAAGTGAGAACATTGAGAAGCTATTACCTGAGGCATTTCCAGGAAGCTTCTCAGTGGGTGGCAGATAATGTTGACCATAATCTTGCTACCATTGATGGCTGCAGTTCCTTCCATGGAATGGAAGTCATGGTCATTTCAACTCCCACAAAAAATAGCACCGGCAGTATGACCAGCCAAATACCCATTAAAAGATTAACGACTGTCGGATCTAAGAATCTTATAGTAATAAAGGAATTCCTATTAAATTTTACCAAGCCGGCTTGAAACCTGCTCTTTCCAGTTGTGTCATAAAACCAGCAGTGGAGCTTCAGATACCGTATACACTGACAGGGAAAGTGATCTCTGAAGGTATTTGGCACTCCATTGCTGTGTTCGATGATTTGTCCCCCAGAATCATCAGATGAGAAAGACGGCATTAATTGCGACATTGTGGAAGACGTTGGAATCATGATGCAGAAGAAAATGGACAACAAGTCTTACACGGAAATGTCCTTTAAGCGAGCTGACCAAGTAAGGACTCTGGAGAATCTTCGAAAAGAAACAAAAATTGCAGATGACACCATACACATAGATCCGATGCTGCTGTTTTCCAGATTGTTGATTTAAGTTAAAAGGAGTGACAATATTAAGTCCCTTTTTGCTTATGAGCTAGCTCCTATACCAACTTCTCTGTTCAAGGATGACATGATGAGAAAAGGAAAGAAATCATCACTTGCCTCCGTTCTAAAAGAGGGTGTGCCACCAGTAGAGCTTTCCGAGTTAACAAATGCCAAATTTGTTATAGATGGAGGCGCATTATTACATCGTATCTATTGGAAAGCAGCTTCTTCATACAAGGAAGTTGTAAGTCAGTATGTGGGATATATGAAAAATAATTATGGAGGTGGTTCTACTGTTGTCTTTGATGGATACGCAGCTTCAACGAAAGATCACGAGCACAGCCGTAGAGAAGGTGGACGAACAGCTGCTTACACAAAGATTGCAGAACATCTCATCGTTCCAGATAATCAGCAGGCTTTTCTAAAAAATGACTCAAACAAGACTCAGTTCATAGCAATGTTGATGAAAGGTCTGTGTCACAATCAATGTGCAAAGCCTCGCGTCGGGCTGCTTTGCGTCTTGACAGAATGTGTTGTTTTCATTGTGGAATTCTTGAGCGGTATGTTATTATCGGTTATGACCTGAAGTAACCTCTGATGACGAAATCTGTATTATGTAACGTGTTTTCTGGAATCATTTTCCCTACGTGACCTTCTAGACACTTCTGTTGTTTACATTTAAATGCTACGTGACCGAACGATGGTTCTTTATGATGTAACCTTCTCGAAGTTACTGGACTGAACAGCCAACTATAAATAGTGGTGTAGTTTGTATTCTGATTATTCTGAGATTATTATTATGGTGATTATTATGAGTTGATTATGAGAGGTGTGCTATGAGTTGTGGATTGGTAGTTGATGCAGAAATTAGAGTTATTTGAGAAGCCGTTCGTTAAAGTTCTTCAAGAAGTCAGATTATCATTTCACTAGTAGAATTATTCGACATTTAATTGACTGCTTTTCGGTTGACCCATTAAACTACGTCATTGAATCTTTCCAAGTCTTTTTCCTGGTAAGAGATAGAAAGAAATCGTGACATTCTGGGGGCTCGTCCGGGAACCGAAAAAATTTAACCGAAAAACCGAAGAATACCGAAGATTTATTGAAAGAATAATAAATTAATGTCAAGATGGCGGATACTGTCAAACATGAGATGATTGAAGACTTAGGGAGCATGGCTGAACGAATGGGGCTGACTGGTAATGAAAAGTCTCAGTTTGTGATGGAAGAGTATCACAAGATAATGGACCAAAAAGCTCAGCGAGAAGCTGACGAAAGAGAAGATAGAAGAGCTGCTCGTGAAATAAGGAAAGCAGAACTTGAAGCTGAAGAAAAGCGAGCACAACTTGAAGCTGAAGAAAAGCGAGCACAACTTGAAGCTGAAGAAAAGCGAGCACAACTTGAAGCTGAAGAAAAACGAGCACAGCGTGAAGCTGAAGCAGAAGAGAAGCGGGCGCAGCGTGAAGCTGAAGCAGAAGAGAAGCGGGCGCAGCGCGAAGCAGAAGAGAATCGGGCGCAACGCGAAGCAGAAGCTGAAGAAAGAAGAGCGCAATATGAATTGGAAAAGTTAAAACTTGAATTAGAAAGACAAAAGCTGGACATTAGTGAGCGATCTAATTCTACTAATGATAATGCTCGAGATGTTATTGTGGCGCAAGTTAGACGTCCAGATTTGCCATCATTTGTTGAAGAAAAAGATGAGTTGGATAGTTATTTGTTAAGATTTGAAAGATATGCTACAATAGCCAAATTGGAGAAGTCGACGTGGGCTACCCAGCTAAGCATGTTATTATCGGGACAAGCTCTTGATGTATATTCAAGACTTTCGCAAGAAGAAGCCATGAATTACGACAGATTGAAGTTAGCTCTATTAAAGCGATACAATTTTACCGAGCATGGATACCGTCAAAGATTCCGTGAGGCAAAGCCTGAAAAACACGAAAGCCCAGGTCAATTTATTGAACGTTTAAGAAACCTTTTGTTAAAATGGTTTGAACTTTCGGGGGCCGAACAATCATTGGACGGATTGGCAAACCTTATAGTTAAGGAACAATTCACAGATTCATGTTCAAAAGATCTGTCTGTTTATTTAATGGAGAGAAGTCCAAAGAATCTAGAAGAAATAGCCAGTGTGGCAGAACAGTACTTAGTTGCTCATGATGAGAAGTTGTCGACTGAAGAAACGTTGTCATGCGATAATGACGAAGAGCAAACAAATAATTTTAAAGGAGGTGCGGTTCCAAGAGAAGTACGTTGTTTTAATTGTAATGGCTTAGGTCATAAATCTGTTAACTGCCGGAGGAAAACTAACAGAAATCATCAGGAATCGAGGAAGTGGTGCAATCGTTGCAATAGGCAAGGACACGAAGCGAAGGAATGCAAGGACAAGTCGTTTTCCTTATCCAATCAGTCTGGAAAAGATAAAGACACGGACGTTTATCGAGGTGGTTGTGCGTTAATGATTTCTAAACCCACGCTTGAAAATGAGAGATCGGATGAAGATGATCAGTTGGAGAAGAAAACGGGAAAGAAGACAAAAGAAGATGCTTACGAAGAAATAAAACCTGAAGATTACCTACCAGTAGTGGATGGAACAGTTGGAAACAAAAAGGTAAAAGTTTTACGTGATTCTGGTTCTACGGGTATAATGGTGAGGAGAGATTTGGTTAAAGACAGTCAGTTAACGGGAAAAACTGGCCATGTGATAAAGATAGATACCACTTCAATCCAAGGACCGTTAGCGATGATATATATCGAAACTCCGTATTGTAGTGGGACTGTGAAAGCGTTATGTTTACAAAATCCTTTAGTTGATCTTATAATCGGAAGTGTTATTGAGAAGGATTCTGAAGTTACCTGTTATTCTTGTGGCAAGAATGGTCACTTTGCTCGAGATTGTTCTGCAGATAACCAGCGACGATCTCACGGTCATGGATACAATGCGTGCGAAGAACCGAGGAGAAGAGGCAGGCGACGACCATTTGGAGTTTGCTATAGATGCGGTAGACGCGGACATTTCGCCAGGGAGTGCGTTGCTGACGGCGGACATTCGGAAAACAGACGTTGCCGTGACAACCACTGCTACCGATGTGGAGAGATTGGACACATAGCCAGGAGCTGCTCTTTTGATGAAAAGGCTTGCTACAATTGTCATAAAGAAGGTCATCTCGCCAAGGACTGTCCGGAGAGGAGGTGTTTCCGATGTAGAAAGATGGGTCATCTTGCTCGCCGGTGCATTGAAAACATTGCGGACGTTGGAAACTTTCGCAGAAAACGTAACTATTGTTTTGAGAAAGCTATCGTTGGTAGATCATGCAACGATGGACTTATGAGAATTGATTTATTGAGTAATTAATTGTTTTGTAGTGTGTTTTGTATTGATTGTGTTGTTATATTGTTTGCAACAATATTCTAAGGGGGGGGGGCGTATGTCACAATCAATGTGCAAAGCCTCGCGTCGGGCTGCTTTGCGTCTTGACAGAATGTGTTGTTTTCATTGTGGAATTCTTGAGCGGTATGTTATTATCGGTTATGACCTGAAGTAACCTCTGATGACGAAATCTGTATTATGTAACGTGTTTTCTGGAATCATTTTCCCTACGTGACCTTCTAGACACTTCTGTTGTTTACATTTAAATGCTACGTGACCGAACGATGGTTCTTTATGATGTAACCTTCTCGAAGTTACTGGACTGAACAGCCAACTATAAATAGTGGTGTAGTTTGTATTCTGATTATTCTGAGATTATTATTATGGTGATTATTATGAGTTGATTATGAGAGGTGTGCTATGAGTTGTGGATTGGTAGTTGATGCAGAAATTAGAGTTATTTGAGAAGCCGTTCGTTAAAGTTCTTCAAGAAGTCAGATTATCATTTCACTAGTAGAATTATTCGACATTTAATTGACTGCTTTTCGGTTGACCCATTAAACTACGTCATTGAATCTTTCCAAGTCTTTTTCCTGGTAAGAGATAGAAAGAAATCGTGACAGTCTGGAACAAGATGGTCATGATGTGTTCCAAAGTGACAATGATGCAGACACCATGATAGCGAAACAAGCATTAACACTCTCTACTGCCGGAAATAACACAGTGGTTGTTTCAGATGACACTGACATTCTTGTAGGCTATTGCTCATTCACCACTGGGATGGGCGGGATATACTACATGATATTTTTTTTTTCTTACACGCAACAAAAAAGTCGAAGGTTGATTTGCAGATGTTCCGAATTCGTGACATTGCGGAAAGCATAGGTCAACAAATAGTAAAAAACATCTTATTTCTGCATGCATGGAGTGGTTGTGACACCACCTCGGCTACATTTGGACATGGCAAAGTGGCACTCCTGAAACATCTAAAAAGTAAAGAGGAGATCAGATCAATAAGCCAGCTTTTCTATTCAACAAATGCTAACGTAGAAGAAATTTCAACTGCAGGTCAGAAGTTGTTTGTCTTAATGTATGGTGGTAAGGACGAGAAACTCTGTGAGCTACGATACAATCGCTACATGTCTGCAGTCGCATCTTCAACTGTTGGTGTTCGTCCAGAGAAGTTACCGCCAACAGAATGTGTTGCCAAGTATCATGCACAGCGGGTGCATCTACAGGTCTTGCAATGGAAGCATCCTGTTCCTGCTACGGTCATCAATCCTGAAAACTGGGGATGGAAGATTGTATGTGGAAAATACTTTCCTATCATGACGGACATGGAACCAGCACCTCCAGAGTTGTTGAACATTATTAGGTGTAAATGCAAGAAAGGGTGCAATGCAGCATGTTCCTGCAAGAGGAATGGACTGAAGTGTGTTTCAACCTGTACCTTTCGCACAGGAATGTGTAAAAATATTGAGCCTCTTTCACTTGAATCAGAAGAATGCGAAAACACTACTACTCCTGTTGAAATACACAGAAATATATTTGATATCTTTAATGTGTAAGACGAAAATATTTGCTGTCCTATTAGTTTAATGCAGAGGTGGGCAAACTACGGCCCGCGGGTCGCATGCGGCCCGCAACAACTTTCTGTACGGCCCGCGAAAGCCTGAAGCAATTATATAAAAAATAATCCTAAAATTGTTTGACAATTTTAATTATTACAATGACTTAATTAAACGTTTTCTTCCTATATGTCATCTTGATAAAGATAAATTAGCCTATAGTCTTTTTGTCGCATTGTAGTAGTTTGTTTCCCCAGCCACATTGTTATCTTGCATGAATCTGCATGGCTATTATTAGTGTCAAAGCAGCCATTGCTAAACAGCCGATTACGTCACAATCGAAATTTCTGACTTCAGCCTGCCGCATCATGAGACTTTTTTTTTGTCTTGGATCAAGGCCAAGACTCTTGGAAGAGAAAAGCGGCGATTGCCACAGTTTTTCTGATTACGTTAATTCGCTCACAGATGTACTCTGTTTAATTCGCTAAAAGTGCGTCTGACAAAGTGTTATCTTGATGTGGGTTGTATTCAAATAAATAATTGAGACAAACATTTTTTATATCTTTTATGTAATACATGTACTGTATACAAAATCTCCCTTTCTTTCGTCACTTTAAAAATAAATAAAAGCTTGTGTTTTGACTAGTTTAGATTTTATGTTTTGGTTTATAATCTTTATTATACTGTACTGCGGCCCTCGAACAAATTCCGACTCTGAATGCGGCCCTCGGGATAAAAAGTTTGCCCACCCCTGGTTTAATATATAGGCTTTTTATGTTGAAAGGACCTTACCTCGTTGAAATAACTTCATTTTGACCTAAATTTATCCTTATTGTATTTGCCTCATCATTAGCTTCAATTTCATATATCACTTGCCTATATTGCCATTCAGTCATTTTTGATAATTTTTTTTATAAATTTCGTTTTTTCAAAAATCCCATAATTTTTTTTGCCCAAGGTGGATTTTTGCGGATTTTTGATATTTTGTTTCAGACCATGCACTGATGCTTGTGGCAAAATTTTAGCTTTGTACTATTTTTTTCCGGGTTTTCCAGTTTTTTTTGGTTAATGCAAATTCGTTGTCTTTTTCTCCACTGTCTGCATTGTTGCCAATGCAGACCTAGTTTTTGTCAATTTCAACCTTTCTCTCTGTTTAGGTTGTCTGCTCAGCGTTTTTGTTTTATTGTGTATGGTTGAATATGACTGCAACTGAGCGTGTGGCATGCAAATGCGCGTATCTAACGGTTGGCATGGCATGTTACTAACCTATTTAACCTATGTTGGGCACGCATGCATATGCCCACAAAACATCACTCTCCATACTGCATGAAACTACAGCATAGTTTTGAATCATGTACTGTATCTTTTTTATTTCTGTGTTTTATTTGCAGTTGCTGAACGACTGTTCAGACTAATAAACATTTACAAATTTGTGAATGGTAGCCTATTTAGACCTATCAAAGCATGTATTCTTTTGTTATGTATTAAATTTTTTCCGCATTACAAATGGTACTTTCACATTTCGTGCAGGTCGGCTAACAAACCAAGTCGACAAATATTTCTATAGTCGGACGTGTAATTGAATTTATTTTGCCTTTTCTCAGAAACCATCATGAACCAATTAGATCAGAAACGCGAGTGTTATGCCGTTCTCACCGCCGGAAAAGAAACAAAGTGCCTTCAGAGCCAATGCTGCAGCGTCTCTCTAGCGCCATACAACGAATACAAAAGCTGTCTTGCTGTGATCGTCGTCGTCGTCGTCGTCTGAGCTTGATGCCGCCAAACGACAAATCCTGGCGACGACAAAGCAAGACAAGCTACATCATGATCAAGCCAATCACAAGGCACTGTCTGTTCTTTAACGAAAAGAGTCAGACTAACAATGAATGCCTCCTAGGACTTGCGACGGCGCCCATAAAGCAATGAAACTTTTCATGCAGCGGACTCAAATACATGGCACAAACTCAGACATTCCTTTGCGGAAGGCGGTGGAACCACGCAGAATCACTTCGCGACACGATATCACAAACACAACACCACATTATTATCACCAACAATAAACATACCTAGTTTATACTATATCTGTTACAATTTTATTCCATAACGTTTTTAACTCCTTAAATTTGAACTAAACTTGGTACCCTTGGTTCCAATTTATCCCAAATTTGGGGGGCCTCTGTAGCGATCCATCATTTCATCATATAAGTTTTCCTGCCTTTTACTATAGTGAACTAGTTTAACCTAAATATAATTCCTAGTGTTTCTGTAATTTTCCATGTAAACTGCTCCCGAAGTAAATAGAAAAAAGGGAACAGAAAATAAAATGGTTTGTTCGTCCTTTGACGAGAGCTCACATCAAACCAGCTCAATTAGACAAAAAGCTCAGTCAGACCAGCTCAAACTGAGCTCAGTGAAGAAAACGTATGTAACAAGTTGGACCCCTGTTGTAATGTGAAAATCCGTACCTTTTGTTTCGTTATTCTACAATGTTTAAATTCATTTGCCATAACTACAATATTATATGAACACCTTCTGATAACTTCAAATTATAATTTGAGTAGCCTGCCGGTAATAATTGTGTGGAAATTAGTTCATGGAGTCAGATAGCCAAATTAGATAGATAGATAGAAAGGAGGGGAGCCAAGACTGATCCTTGTGGGACACCGTTTTTGAGTCGCCGCCGTCTACTTGGTTTTCCGCTTCCGGTGGTAAGGGTAAAACTCCTGTTGTGGATGAGTTCCATGATCCTTTTGACCATGTACCTGTCAGGGAGTAGGCGGAGTAGCTTGTAAACTGAACAAGAGCTCTGCTGGAAATGATATAAATTCAGTGTATCACATACGCATGCTTTCGCATTGCAGTGTTTTTGCTTTATAGCCTATTATAGACTGTATGTAGTTCTGTGCAATTTAACACATGCTTATTGCTTATATTCATTTCATAGATGAATAAAACCTCTATTACACCAAAGTTCTAAATTATAGTTAACAAGTTAGTTTTCTGCAGAAGCGCAACCAGCTTAGAAATGTTATCATATCTCAGACAGCAAAATCCATCATTTTTACACTGATTCAACGTCTGCAGACGTTGAATCAGTGTAAAAATGACAGATTTTGTTGTATGGGTTGGCTGCAATAGTGCAGCTTTCAAGTAAATTTGGGACACTAACAATGGCAGACGCCTTTTTTAATTGCTTCAATCAAGATGCGAGAAGCGCAGTCTAGTTGTTATAAGATGTCTATGGTTAAAGTGCTTACCTACGAGCACATGGTACAGGAAACTGTGGTCCAATTATTCAGTTCAGTGTTGGCATATTGTTTTTCAAAAATAAAATGAAAATTTTGAAAACAAAAATGAACGGAGCACGTAAAAATTGCGAGATGAAACTACAGCACTGATCAATTTTAAGCAGGCAGAGTATAGTTATATAGAGCCATAGTAGAACACTAAAAAACTAGCTGCTGCTAACAAACTTAAAAAACTGCAACTAAATTTGCGAATTAGTGTTTTTTTTTTTTCAGAATTAGTGATCCTCATAGTGATGCATGATTTAGAAAAAAATTTCAATTTTTTTTTTACTTATAGCAATAACGTAAAAAAATTGAGGGGTTAGCGTAGTTCGCCCGCAAATGATGACGTTGGCCCAACGTTCTGTACAACTGCATACCAACATTGGAAAGACGACTTCCTGATTCTAAGTTTTTTTTTCATTTTCATTGTCTTTTACAATTGTAAAAGGAATACCATGAAGAAAACTTAAACAATTCTTCGAAGGTATCTTCAATTAAAATATTTCAAAAGTTGGCAAAGTTGGCAAAACTGCACTACCCTCAGCCAACCCGAACAACCGTCAGCCAACGTTGGGCCAAGGAAAAATGTTTACTGGGTTACTTGGCCAAAATACTGAGATCCAGGTTCGGCGATAATAATACACACATGCTCTTCAACAACAGATCTTCTATGAGACACCTCATAATTGTATACTTCAATCTTTAGTGTTTTGTCTTTTCTGCCATCAAAATACAAACCGTGTAAAACGTCCGACCTGGACTCTTGCAATTCTTCTCGATTTTTACTTCTTGATCTCCGAACCTTGTTTCTATCAATCATAGGCTACTAGTTTTATCCAGGGATGTCTATAACTATGGGATTGGAAACTCTATTCAGTGCTATACATCAGTAGGGTCATCACATTACTACGACTACAGAAAGATTAACAAAATAAAATGCAGACTAAAAGATATACAAAATTCGATTATACAATAATAATACAAAATGTACACTCATATTAAAACTTAATTGATTATAAAAGTACATTTACGCTGCTAGAAAAAAAACAATGAATCCAAAAATGAATGAATGCAACGAGTCCAAAAACCGCCTACTGTTGTTCTTTAGCATTTTGCGTACTGCAAATAGGATCAGAAGTAAATGAGGAGTGTTCAGCAATCAGTGAAATATACTGTTGTATCATCAACTTGTTCACAGAAAAAACCAATACGTTTACGATGTCATCAGAACTAAAACCAGTAGTCATTCTGAATTTTAGCAGCAAGCAAAATGCAACATGATTGCACTAATGGAATACAAACAAATAAACAAACCAGGCAAGCGTATACCTTACAATTTACAGCAGGTGAATTAATTGTTACACTTTTGGTTGTTCGTTTAGCCTACTACTTGCTGCCCTTTGAGATCAATTTATGTGATTATTTACCACAGCAGCGCACAAAGAAAAGTGACCCTACTGGTGTACAAAATGGTTTTCAGTTCCATAGAGTTTCCAATCCCGTAGTTATAGATATCCAGTGGCGGCTCGTCTATAGAAACGGCAGAACTGCAGCACCCCCTGCACATTTCAGAATTTTTATTTTTTTATTAATTTCACGTTTTTTCTCAGAATATGATGCCAGCTAGGTTAAGTAGGTCATAACGGTTTTTATATGACGTTTGATTTGATGAAAATTGTCCGTAACAAACTTAAACCGGATCTCAAACCTCAATCGTCGTAAGCTGTAGTGTGGTGTGCAGTCGGACCATAGAAAGAGCTCAACATCTGCTCTCCTCGGCCACATCGAAACGAGCTTTTTCCTGAGGATGGGTTTCTTTTATGTCCGGTTTTCTTTCTCCATCCTATTATTATTATTATGACTGCTCAGTGCTCATCCACATCAATATTGGAACTGGCAAATTCAATCCACAACACTTTTCATTGGGCTGTCATTCATTACTGCATGTGTGCTTGTTTATGTTTTATTTTTTACTGTTTGTTTTTTGGGTTTTGTGGCCGTGCTAACTAGACAGCCTACTACATGATTTTCTATTCAGGCACATTTTAAACCTTTCAAGGTTTTGCCACCTTTTCCCATTCATTAAGGTAGGCCTATATCGACTATTGTAGTTAGTAGAATTTTTTTGGTCTCGGACGCGTTAATGACAAAAAATAAAATGATTGACTGATATTCGTATTATGAGCAAAATGTTCCCATCTATTCAGATTTCTTATTTTTCACCAACCTTTAAGAAAAAGCAATATTTTATTTCAAGTTCTAAAAGTCCACATTTTCAACTGCTCAAAATTGTTATTTTTTGTCCTGAAAACACCAGGAATAGCATTTTAGAGCATATAAAAGTGCAAAATTTTCTGGGGGGCATGCCCCCAGACCCCCCTAGGAAGCTCTAAGTTCGTGTTACATTATTACGTCATACTTACCATCAAAAATTGCAGCACCCCCATCACCAAAGGCCACCAGCCGCCACTGAAGATAGCCTATCCCTGGTTCTATCAGCACTAACTATTGCCATACCTACGTCGTGCAATGCAGCAGACGCTACAGCGCCTGCTGCTCGATCAGATATGGCATAGCGATCCCACATAAGTGCCATGGAACGCATCGCCACAGGTCTGGTGGGACGAAATTAGAGTCATGGTCGTTGTCATGAGATCGATTTGCGATCCGTGTAGCTGCGTGAGAGAGATACAGCTTGAAACCTGCAGTAGCCTAAGTCAAGTGTGTGCTGTGTTGCCTACACATAGCCTACTGTAACACACAAAAGGCCCGCACTAAGGGAAAGGAAGCAAACGTTGGTGAATGTTCCTGTTATTAAACAGGATACAGACAACCATGACATCAGCAATGCGAAGTAAATATTGATTTTCGGAAATTTTCTGAAGCGGTTAAACACTAAAAACAAAAAATAAAATTTTTGGAAATTTTCCACTTTTTCTTATATTTCAATTTCTTCGGGGCACCCCAAGATATTAAAATTTTTGGAATTTTTTTTTGTGTTGTGCTTACAATGTCAGTGCACAACTTTTCAGCACTATTAATAAACGATTAAGAATACAAAGTTGAAAAACGATCCACCCTAATGCTCGTGGTTGCTTGTTAATTCAACTATACACATATACTTGCTTTACATCTAGCCTCCTGCAAAGGCTTTGTTATAAAAACAGCTTACTGGTAACTTTTCAACTGTCTTTGTAAACAAGTATTCTTTAAATGTACTCTACGTAACATTTGCTAACTGTCTTCTGTAGCTCATTGGGGAAGGGCGGGACCTACGAGCCAATTTTTACAAAATCTCATATATTTTTTGTTTTGTGTCTAAGATTCGTCTCAAAGTTTACTATATCTTCCTACCTACAGTCTCCATACTTTCATGGATTTTAAGCATGTTCCGGTGGAAGCGGAAGTCCCTAGAGCGAAAAATGTAGTGTCCTCCAAAGTGGTTCATACGACCCGCAAGTGAGGGTTCTACGACCATATGTGGAGGGTCCTCTAAGCCGCTTGAAAAAAACATGCAGTATTTTCGATTTTCCATTTATTTAACAGTTTTATGTTGTGCTGTTGTCATGCTACTACAAGAAATGTCAAATGGGAAACACTAAATGTATGCGCTCATCGGAAAATCTCTCTGTTACGAACACAGATGATTTTACTATCAGCACAAAATAGTCCGTGCACAAACTTTAATTCGCAATCACCAAATTGGAGAAACATGACTGTAGGCTACTTCATCACCACAAACTTGTTTATTCAAAATTGTGCACAGAGAAGTCAACAGGTGTTGTATTTCCGTTTGATTAACTTAGATATACCACACTTTAATAGATTACACACAGACCACTTTATTGTACTTTCTCTCTGCTGAATCTATCTCATGCTCTAGTCTCGTAACAGTCGCACATAGTACAAACGATAGGCTAGTGAAACGTAACAATGGTTTCTATGACGAAACACTACATCCCTCCTTTTTTTTTAAAACTTCAAAATACGGTACAGATCATATAGTTAATGCAGCTTTAACATTGAAAAAACAAGAACATGAATGAGCTTTTATGAACTGCTACAGCTGCACTTTAGTGGCGACTCAATTACGAAACAATTGGTGACATAAACGGTATGTACATAGAACATCAGATCAGGCTATTACTATTTCGACGATATGCCTTAATATGCAAGTATGAAGCAAGACATAAACAAATAAGAAAATTGTTAGTATGTGGTAGGTTACTCCAATACACGTAAAAACAGAACTACACAATATTACCACATACAGTAAACATGTTTATGTGAGAACATAGTCATTAAACCTTGTTGGTTTAGTTATACAGCGAGAAGATCTACGTTCTGGCATTTGTAAACGTGGGGGTGATAGATTCATTGAATCTGATTCATCGACAGTGACTAGTGGTGAGTCGTAAGTCTCACTTTCACAAGGACTATTGTCTGGACTGATATACTTCTTAAAGAAAGACGAATTACGTTTTAGTTCAATACCATCTTTATCCATAACAGTAACCTCACCCTTTTCTTTCGAGACAACTGTTTGAGGGACAGGTTTAAATGTAGGAGACAATTTAGAAGTTTTAGGATTTCTAACTAAGACTTCATCACCCATTTTTATTTCCGACACTACAGCCCCCTTTTTTTCGTCAGCATAGCTTTTACTTTTCAATTTGTTCTCCCAATCACGATCTCTGACTTCTTCGTCGAACTGTTGTGGCTCACGACATAATTCTGGAAGTTTCGTTTTCATTTCTCGTCCAAACATCAAATAGTACGGAGATGCACCAGTGGATGACTGTGGTGTCGATCGATAAGCCATCAGGAATTTACTGATCTCCTCTTTCCATTTTTTTCCGTCCACATGTGCAATTCTGATCGCTTTCATCAACGTTCTGTTTTGTCGCTCCACCTCTCCATTTGCTTGTGGCCACAATGGCGTCGACTTTTCATGCTTTATGCCGTACTCGGTTAAGAAATTTTCAAACTCTAAAGAAACAAATTGTGGCCCATTATCAGTTCTCAAAGAAACTGGCACACCGAATCGTGCAAACACAGGCACAATTGCGTCTATTATTTTCGTGGTGGTAGTAGACTTCAAGACAGCTATTTCATAGTACCTACTGTAGTAGTCTACAATAACTAAAATGTTTTCACCGTTTGGCAACGGTCCAAGAATGTCAGCAGAACAAGCTTGCCATGGACCATTCGGAGGAACCACTCTTGTCATCGGCTCCGGTCTTGCATATTCGCTTGTCACTTGGCAACCATGACATTTCCTACACAACTTCTCTGCATCACTGTCCATTTTAGGCCACCACACTTTCGTGCGTAGTCTATTCTTAGTTTTAACGATTCCCTGGTGTCCTTCATGTGCGAGCTCCAAAACGCGTTCTCGCAAAGACTTTGGAATTACTAGTCGTGTTCCTCTTAAAATTAATTCACCATAACAACAAAGTTCATCCTTGACATGTAAATAGCTAAATTGAGAACACTTTGACCAATCGCCAGATTTGACATATTTTCGAATTTCTTCAAACTCCTTGTCACGAGCAGACTCTCTTTCAATTTCTAGCGGTGTTAATGCAACTGGAGTACTGCTTATTGCTACTAACCTCACAAAATCGTACTCTTCATGCGAACCGTCTTCTTTTGATTGTGTGGAATTGAGTCTTGATAAGGCATCTGCAATGTTCGTACGTCCCGGTCTGTAAACAACTTTGAAATCATAAGCTTGTAACCTTAAAACCCATCTTTCTATTCTAGCAGAGGGTTTGGACGTTTTGTTATAAATAAACTGTAAAGGTTTATGGTCTGTTTCCAGCTCAAATTCCTTCCCGAACACATACAGATTAAAGCGTTCACATGCCCAAACTAATCCTAAAGCTTCCTTTTCTGTTTGGCTATAACGCTTCTCAATGTCAGAAAGACTCCTTGACGCATAGGCAATTACGCGCCATAACTCATCCTGTAGCTGTGTAAGAACAGCTCCTAAACCGACTGGTGATGCATCTGCAATAATGCGTGTCTTGCAATCGGTTCGGAAAAATGCTAATGCATTAGCTTTGGTCATCAATGATTTCAGCTGTTCAAAAGCTTGTTGCTGCTCCTGCTTCCACTCAAATTTAACTTCTTTCTTTGTCAGATCAAGTATAGGCCTAGCGATCGTAGCAAGATTTGGAATAAATTTAGAAGAGTATTGAACCAATCTCATAAATGATCTTGCTTCACTTGAAGTTTTCGGTGGTTCTGCATTCAGTATTGCTGCGACTTTTTCCTCGCTAGGACTGACACCTTGCTTGCTCAGATTGTGTCCAAAAAACGTCAGCTTCGGTAAACGAAATTGGCATTTATGTTTGTTCAAGGTTAATCCGGCTTCCCGTAGTTTTTCTAAAACATTAATCAATCTTTGATCATGTTCTTCTTTGTTCTTCCCGTACACAATTACATCGTCTGCGATGTTGGCTACTCCTTGGCATTTCTTCAACACATCGCACAGAATCTTTTGGTACTTCTCTGGAGCGGAGTTGATTCCAAACATCAAACGTTTATAGCGATACAGTCCTTTATGCGTCACAAATGTTGTGATGTAACGACTTTCTGACTCTAACATAATTTGATGGAAACCCCACTTTAAATCGAGTTTACTAAACATAGTGCTACCATTCATTCGATGCAACAAATCTTCAATTGTTGGAATGGGATGTCGTTCCCGGATGATTGCTTCATTCGCTCGACGCATGTCTACACACAATCGTACATCCCCATCTGGCTTTGGGATAATAACAACGGGTGAAACCCAACCTGTAGGTCCCTCGGGAACTTCTTCAATGATGTCTGCGTCGAGTAGGTCTTGCAATTTGCACTCAACTTTACCCCTAAGTTGAAATGGAACTTTACGTACTGGTTGAGCCACGGGCTTTACCGATGTGTCAATGTGTAACTTTAATTTATAATTTTTTAAAAGTCCCACCCCATTAAACAGTTTAGGGTAACTATCAAAAACATCATTACACAGATTGTTTACACGTGAAGGGCCAATACGCAATACACTCAATTTTTCTGCAGTATCTCTACTTAAGAGACTAGGTGCATCACAGTTAACTACAATAAAATCAGTTACACAGGCACAATTAGTATCCTCACAAATTACTTCTGCAGTAAAAGTACCTAGTGTAGGTAACGGTGTAGTACTCCCATATGAATACAAAGATTTAGCTGATTTCCGACATTGGGCAACAACATTACGACATTTTAACCATTCCCAAGTATCTTTACTAATCACATTACTGGCAGCACCTGAATCGATCAAAACATCAGATAATTTTACACCACCAACTTTCAAAGTTATTGTACAAGAGTTCTTACGTGTCCCTTGTAAGTTGAAAAGTTCTTCTTTGTTGCTCTCCTCGTTTTCTGCGAAAATAAAAGTCTTTCCTTCTTCTTCCTCTAATGTATTGGTATTGGACTTGCGCTGCACTGGTCTCCGCGACGGCGTACTCCGATTCATCTTGACGTCAGAAGGATATTGTGACGTCACACATCTATTCGTTCGGGACCGTGTTCGACATTGTAAAGCAAAATGTCCGACTTTGCCACATTTGTTACATTGCTTGCCTCTTGCTGGGCATTGTTGATCAAACTTAAAATGTCCAGTCTTACCACAAGCAAAACATACTTTCCCTTCCTTCTTAATTGAAGGCAATGCGCGTCGATGCTCTGGGTGGCGCACTTCGTTGACATGAACTGATGACGTAGGCTGCATTGTCTTTAATTGATTTTCGACATCTTCATGAGCTTTTGCAATAACTATTGCATCATTCAAAACTAGATTATTTTTTTCGAGCAACTTCCTTCTCAATATGTTAGAAGCACATTTTTCAATAACTTGATCTCGAATGTAGTCATTTCTATTGGTTCCAAATTCACACAACGTTGCTTGCTGGCGCAAACGGCAAATAAATTTATCAATTGTCTCGTCTTGGGCTTGCGTCAGCTGTCGAAACTTGTATCTTTCAAAAGGAACATTAGATTTAGGCAAAAAGTACTCATCCAAAATTGCTAGAGTATCGTTAAAAGACTTACTGTCGTCATTTTCGTCCACGAGGCTGAAATAAACTTCTTGAACCTCTTCTCCAGCTGTGTGTAACAACAACGCTTGCTTTTGTTTATCGTCTGCGATTCCTTTACTGACTATAAAAAGAGAAAATGACCTTTTCCATTGCTTCCATTTTTGTCCTAAACCATGTGGATCACCTTGCACTTGAAACGATTTGAGACTGCCTAGTTCGCAGACCAGCGGGTTGCTTCGGGCTACAGTAACTTGTTCAGCCATCTTTCACTTAAATCCTCGTCGCCATTGTTGTATTTCCGTTTGATTAACTTAGATATACCACACTTTAATAGATTACACACAGACCACTTTATTGTACTTTCTCTCTGCTGAATCTATCTCATGCTCTAGTCTCGTAACAGTCGCACATAGTACAAACGATAGGCTAGTGAAACGTAACAATGGTTTCTATGACGAAACACTACAACAGGTATCAATTAATTTCTTTGGATCGTGTTGTTGACCCAAAACAAAATATTTTGCAGGTCGCTCCAATAGGGGTGTTCACAGGTCACGCACCACATGACCGGTAATTTTTTTGCTCCCAGCCTAATACCCGAACTTTTAGTCTCACTCAACATAGCTAAAAACAATGCTAATTTATCGCACATTAATCACTTGTCACTGAAACCCATAGATATCACTCAAGTTAAAAAACTAGAAAACATGTTGTAGGCTACGACCACAAAAATTTACAAAATTGTGTCAAAATCAGCAATGAGGTCTCCTGTCCACAAATCAGCTCAAAAAATGACGTTACTTCCTAGGAAAACCTAACGAAGCGTATTAAAGCCAATAATATCCACATTTGGAACGAAATAGTCGTTTAAAAAAAATTACGGGGGGTGGTTCGCAGGTCACCCCTGTTCACAGGTTCCGCTCTTCCCCTACCAGCTGCACTACAAAAGTTTCTACGATTTTAAAAAGAACCACATGTTTAAAGCACTTCAAACTACCACCCTGGTAGTGTCATGAGAATTAAGGCAATTGCTGCGAGCCTTCATATCTCCTTCTCTAGATATCCCTGCTTATGGGGCTTATGGGTAATTCTACGCGACTTAAGGGCCTTATGGGGGACCTAAAATAAAAAATTAAAATTTTTTTAGTGATTCTTTAGTGTTTAAGTATTATATTTTTCGAAAAAATTTTTTGATATGCCTTTTTGTTTGGGAGATGTAACCAAATGAAAATCGGCCACCTGATGGCGCTATGTGTCTTGTGACGTCATCGGCTGGCAACCAAGTAAACAGCTCCATGCATTTGCCTTAGAAACGTCGCATAGGTCATTGTATATTGAGCATAAACAAGATGTCTGAAACAAGACAAGGATTTCTCTTTGAACCAAAAAGACAGCGACTTGACAGCAAAGAACATCATTCTGATTCGTGCTCTGACAACACCAGTTCGGACAGCAGTCGGATGGAAAATTTGCATTGAAAAAAATGCAGGAAAATAAGTTGCTTGAAACAAGTGGTTTATATCAACTAAAAGTAGATATGCCTACCCTGCCAATGTTTTAGTGTCCTACTGACCTGTTTCAAAGTCTTGTTGTTTTCTCGCTTTGCTATTTGATCCAAACGCCCGATCGTACTCACAGACCTGTACCTTGAGGTCGATCGAGTTTTGTGGGTACTGTATTGGCAGTGGTTTTCAGACAGAAGAAACAGCTTTAAGGGTGAGCAGGTGTCTGGACTTGGTGCCTTGTAGCTCTGCCTGTAGATCACGTTGGTAATCGCTGGCCAGAAAATGATTGCTGCACACACGGTAGTGCTTGTTTACAGGTGGGTTTTTGAGTTTCATCGCTGAGATCCATTTCTTCAGCTTGTCGTCATTATTCAGAGGTAAACGATATAAGGATACCCCTTTGAGGATTCCCCGGTTAGTACAACCGGGAGCCATACAAGAAACCATCATTTTAAGGGCGTAAAAACTCCTTTAGCACAAAATTGTTTGCTGTTTCGGTAGCCTACGCGATTTGTTCCTTGTGTTTGCACGCAAAACACTAGACCTTGGATGTCGCTTTGCCAGCCAATGACGTCATCAAAAATTTTGACCAATCAGAATCATTCAATTCAAAAAAGGTTTTTTATGTTTTTTAATTAATGGTGACACAATTGTTGAAAAACATTTTATTTCAGAAAAATCTACAAATACAAAAGCCATGTATTTTCGTTGCAGTGCACCTTTATGGGTAATTCGACGCGACTTATGGGTAATTCGACACGACTTATGGGGCTTATGGGTAATTCGACGCGACTTATGGAGCTTATGTGTAATTCGCCGTAACTTATGGGTAATTCTACGTGAATTATGGTGCTTATGGGTACTTATGGGTACCGGTAGGCTACTTATGGTGCTTATGGGTAATTCGTGGGAGCCGTTTGGCATTGTTTTTGGCAGTTTTTTTGAAATCCTGAAAAATTTGGCAGTTTTTTGGCGGTTTTTATGAAACATTTGGCGGTTTTTATGAAACGTCGGCTGCGTAGCCGAGTGGTGAGAACGTCTGCGCGACGTTCGAAATGACGTGCGTTCGACACCGCTTCAGAGCACGCGGCTGTGTCTCAGCGAAAGACACTTAAAGGCAAGCCAAAATAAGGGGAACAGCTGACTCGAAGACTATATGCCACTTCGCTGCTTCCTGTCGTCTGTTGTATCGCATCTGTGATCGCAGTGTACTGTATATTATCGCAATGGGCGCAAATAAAAGCTTGATTTTTATTATTATTACAGTACTGTATAAACATTTAGCAGGCAAAACTATTTTGGATCTGGCAACCCTGGTTTGGTTCTTATTTTATTTGTGTGGATATAGACTAGGCTAAGGTAAACCTTAAGTATGATTGATAGAACAGAAGACTTTTTGAAGGTGTTGAAAAATTGTCGAAAAGACGATGCTTCATATAAACAAACATCTATTTTAACTTCAAGATCATTTAAACTGAAGACATCCTTTGGAAAGCATTCTAAAGAAATTGTGAGTACTTTTGGCTGCGTGCAACCTAATTCGTACCATGAACAATTCATACCGTCAGTTCGTACCTTGAAAAGATCAAGAGAAAAATTAAAAAAAGCCGAAGTCGTTGATAGCAGTTTCGGCAGACATTTTAAAAGGGTTAGGGTATCGGCAGGCGCGGATCTAGGAGTTTTTTTTGGGGGGGGCCAGAAAATTTGAAAATGAATTAAAAGTAATAAAAAGATAAAACAGATATGAACAATTAGTGGTGTAGCCAAGAATTTGGGGGGTTTGACAGCGTGTTCGCCAAAGGCGACACCCAGCGGCGGGGGGTCTGGGTACGGTACAGGGGGTCGGGGTACGAAGTACCGGTAGATCGTTAAAGCGGTTTCAATTATCCGATTTCATATGCATTTTGAAACCGGTTAGACTGTACAACCGGTTATTCTATATTCGGTATTCTATTTTGCCTATCCCTAAAGTCAATTACAAGTCAGCCTGGAAAAAGTTTAGAGAACTCCTCCCTATCCTCACAAGCAAGCTACTTCCTGCTGCAACCAGAGGTCAAGTTTACTGCAGTTGTGTGAGGAGTGTCATGCTCTATGACTCTGAAACGTGGGCTACTTTAGCAAGCACCGTTAAGCGCCTACAACGTAATGACAGAGCGATGATAAGATGGACCTGCCTAGTCAAGCCTGAAGACAACACCCAGTTTGAGACTCTTCTATCAAAGCTCAAAATAAAAGACATCAGTGAAGTCCTCCAATTAGGCAGACTGAGATGGCTTGGTCACGTTGAGTGCAGCTCAAGCTGGATCTCACAGGTCAGATGTGTCAACATCGCAGCACAGCGGGGTCAAAGTAGACAAAAACTCACTTGGGAAGAACTTGTGAAACGTGACCTTGTAGCCCTGAACATGGACTCTGCCAACCCAATAAATCGCGAGGTTTGGAGGGGAAGACTTCGTTCTCGACAGACAGGCAGGCCACACCCTCGACATGAGGATTAATTCATGGCCTGTATAATCAAAACTGGTTGATGATGATGATGACAAAGTAAGTACTAAATTTATCTTGTGATAACTTAAACTTCACCAATTTGTACCAATTCTCAGCAATTTAATTTTTACAATAAAATTATTAATCTTTGCAAACTAAAAGAATATGTCTTGCTTTATGCACCTAGAAAGTTTCAAGTTTATATCTGATCTACACAACTGGCAGTTGTCGTTCAAACGTAGCCGCTCGGCGACACTTTTTTCCAATGCATTGTAAAGGCGAATCGATCCTTATTCAGTATATGCCACCCCCTGTTTGCTGTGATCGGTAAATAGTGCTTCTACTAAACTTGCTGTAGTTTTTTTCGTTTCTGCTCGGATTTTAACAATTTTGCCATCGTTGGAAAGCAAGATCATACATCTACACGAATCAATTGGCTAAAAATCCAAAACAAGTACCATGTTTTTCTTGTGATAACTTAAACTTCACCAACTTGTACCGATTCTAAACAATTTTCTTTTATACAATCCAATTATTAAACTTTTGCAAATTGAAAGAGTATGTCTTGCTTTATGCACATGAAAAGTTTCAAGTTTATATCTTGTCTACGAAATTGGCAATCGTCGTTCAAACGTAGCCGCTCAGCGACACTTTTTTCCAATGCATTGTAAAGGCGAATCGATCCTTATTCAGTATACGCCACTCCCTGTTTGCAGTGATCGGTAAATAGTGCTTTCACTAAAGTTGCTGTAGTTTTCTCGTTTCTGCTCGGATTTTAACAATTTTGCCATCGTTGGAAAGCACGATTATATATCTACCCAAATCATTTAAATGTAAGCACAAAGTAAGTACTAGATTTATCTTGTGATAACTTAAACTTTACCAATTTGTACCGATTCTAAGCAACTTAATTTTTGCAATAAAATCATTAATGTTTTGCAATATGAAAGAGTATATATGTCTTGCTTTATGCACCTAGAAAGTTTCAAGTTTATATCTTATCTGCAAAACTGGCAATCGTCGTTCAAATGTACCGCTCGGCGACACTTTTTTCCAATGCATTGTAAAGGCGAATCGATCCTTATTTAATATACGCCACCCCTTGTCTGCAGTGATCGGTAAATAGTGCTTCCACTAAACTTGCTGTAGTTTTCTTGTTTCTGCTCGGATTTTAACAATTTTGCCATCGTTGGAAAGAACGATTATATATCTACCCGAATCAATTAAATGCAAGCACAAAGTAAGTACTAGATTTATCTTCTGATAACTTAAACTTCCCCAATTTGTTCCGATTCTCAGCAACTCTTACAAAACACCCCCAAGCCCCCCCCCCCCCTGGCTACAGAGCTGATAGGAAAGCTATGAGCTACCCTCCAAACAATCCCAATTCAAAGGGTTTAATTTGTGTTGCGTGTTCTTTGAACTGGACGAATGACAAAAACGACTAGAATCTTGCTCTTTTCCTAGATGTGAGATGTATCAGTGTTGTCCAAATACGAACGACGATTGCTCGCTTTATAAATAAGACATAAACCTGAACTTTTCAGTTGCATAAAGCAAGACCTACCCTTTCAATTTGCTAAGGTTTAATGATCTTATTGTAAAAATTAAATTGCTGAGAATCGGCACAAATTGGTGAAGTTTAAGTTATTTCAAGATAAAAATAGTACTTGTTCTGGATTTGTAGCCAATTGATTCGTTTAGATGTATGACCGTACTTTCCAACGATGGCAAAATAGTTAAAATCCGAGTTGAAACAAGAAAAAACTACAGCACTTTAAGTGGAAGCACTATTTACCGATCACTGCAAACAGGGGGTGGCGTATATTGAATAAGGATCGAGCCGCCTTTACAATGCATTGAAAAAAAGCTTCGCTGGTCTGTTAAGTTTGAACGACGATTGCTCGTTTGGTAGATGAGATATAAAGATGAAACTTTACAGGTGAATAAACCAAGACATACTCTTTCCATTTACTAAAGATTAATGATTTTATAAAAAAAATTAAATTGCTGAAAATCGCTAAAATTTGGTGAAGTTTAAGTTATTACAAGATAAAGATAGTATCGTGCTTTCCAACGATGGCAAAATTGTTAAAATCTGAGCAGAAACGAGAAAACTACAGCAAGTTTAGTGGAAGCACTATTTACCGATCACTGCAAACAAGGGGTGGCGTGTAGCCTACTAAATAAGGATCGATTCGCCTTTACAATGCATTGAAAAAAAGCTTCGCTGGGCGATTAAGTTTGAACGACGATTGCTCGTTTGGTAGATGAGATATAAGGATGAAACTTTCCAGGTGAATAAAGCAAGACATACTCTTTCCATTTGCAAAAAAATTAATAATTTTATTGCAAAAATTAAATTGCTGAGAATCGGTAAAAGTTGGTGAATTTTATGTTATCACAAGATAAATCTAGTACTTACTTTGTGCTTGCGTTTAATTGATTCGTCTAGATGTATAATCGTACTTTCCAACGATGGCAAAATTGTTAAAATCCGAGCAGAAACGAGAAAACTACAGCAAGTTTAGTAGAAGCACTATTTACCGTTCACAACTAACAGGGGTGGCGTATACTGATTACTGAATAAGGATTGAGTCGCCTTTACAATGCATTGGAAAAAAGTGTCGCCGAATGGCTACGTTTGAACGACGATTGCCAGTTTTGTAGATAAGATATTAACTTGAAACTTTCTAGGTGCATAAAGCAAGACATATTCTTTTAGTTTGCAAAGATTTAATGATTTTATTGCAAAAATTAAGTTGCTGAGAATTGTTACAAGTTGGTGAAGTTGAAGTTCTCACAAGATAAAGCTAGTACTTATTTTGTGCTTGCATTTAATTGATCGTGTAGATGTATGATCGTGCTTTCCAACAATGGCAAAATTGTTAAAATCCGAGCAGAAACGAGAAAACTACAGCAAGTTTAGTAGAAGCACTATTTACCGTTCACAACTAACAGGGAGTGGCGTATACTGAATAAGGATCGATTCACCTTTACAATGCATTGGAAAAAAGCTTCACTGAGCGGCTACGTTTGAACGACGATTGCCCATTTTATAGATAAGATATAGACCTGAAACTTTCCAGGTGCATAAAGCAAGACATAGTGTTTTAGTTTGCAAAGATTTAATGATTTTATTGCAAAAATTAAGTTGCTGAGAATCGTTACAAGTTGGTGAAGTTTAAGTTATCACAAGATGAAGCTAGTACATATTTGTGCTACTGTTTAATTGATTCGGGTAGATGTATATTGTATAATCGTGCTTTCCAACGATGGCAAAATTGTTAAAATCCGAGCAGAAACGAGAAAACTATCGCAAGTTTAGTCGAAGCACTATTACCGATCACTGCAAACAGGGGGTGGCGTATACTGAATAAGGATCGAGTCGCCTTTACAATGCATTGAAAAAAAGCTTCGCTGGGCGGTTAAGTTTGAACGACGATTGCTCGTTTGGTAGATGAGATATAGAGCTTCGGTAGAGAGTTTGTCTTGTGGAACCATAGGCATACGAAGCCGAGCAACGTGATCAAGTTTAGCATCTTCAAGTTTATTACATTTACATAAACATAAAACTACGCAACAAATTAAGTATCGAACGTTTTCGACATCACAAGGTGTCCTCTTCAGGAATAATATACATACAAATTAACTACATCTGAAAAAAATACAATGGTTAACTAAATCTATAAACAGAAAAAGACAAAAAACTGCACAGTACTTCTGACTAGCTCAAACTCAACGATATAGGCTTCACGAGAATCAAAGGTAACTGCATCAAAAGGTGTTAAACAGGTCACATGATATGGTAACCTTGCCTTTTTACCTTGCCTTTTTACCATATCATGTGACCTGTTTAACACCTTTTGATGCAGTTACCTTTGATTCTCGTGGAGCCTATATTGTTAAGTTTGAGCTAGTCAGAAGTACTGTGCAGTTTTTTGTCTTTTTCTGTTTATAGATTTAGTTAACCATTGTATTTTTTTCAGATGTAGTTAATTTGTATGTATATTATTCCTGAAGAGGACATCTTGTGATGTCGAAAACGTTCGATACTTAATTTGTTGCGTAGTTTTATGTTTATGTAAATGTAATAAACTTGAAGATGAGATATAAACCTGAAACTTTTCATGTGAATAAAGCAAGACATACTCTTTGCAGTTGCGTTAGATTGGTACTTTTATTGTAAGAATAAAATGCGAGCAGAAATTAGATGGCTTCAACACATTTACTTGCAAACGTTTCATATTTTTATTTTGAAAGTTTAATTGGGTAAATTTTTAGTTTAATTGATGCAATTTGGTAAATGTTATGTCATTCTAGGTAGTTATATTCAACACTCGACGTTGGTTTAATGTTTTTATTGTAAAAACACAGTAAAATTGTCAAAAAGTCCATATCCATTCCCCTTTATTACCTTCATTCCGCCGCTTTTCAGCATCCTTTTTTTCACCCCTTTTGTAGTAGTTGCGTCCGTTTTGTGACGTCATGTTGACCAGGGTGGCGGATTCTATACTTGCACCAAATATTGTTACCATTGATGAGAAAATGACATATGTGAATTTTCATAAAGATTGGTTGATATTTAGAGGTTGCTACCGGGGTTCAAAGTTTTGTCGTTTACCCCTACTTTAACGCTTCGAGAGGATATGATACAGATATGATATGATACAGTAGTAAAAAATACGGTACAGTGCCATGGTATATTGCAAGAAAAATATAGTTTAATCATTACTCTATAGGCCTAGTCGGTTCATAAACTCATGTGTCTGTATTACAAATTATACTAACTGGTCTACATATAAAAATTGTGCGACTTTGTATAAGGTAAAGGTGAGTCCCATACTTGAATACAAGCATCGGGGGATGAGAAGATAATGTTCTTATTATACTAAGCCTTCGGCACTCACGAGAGTAGGGTGCCCAGTTCCTTTCTCTCGGCCGCTTTTATTTCAGCAACTACGCCCACCCAATTTATTACACCCTGGGTAGAGGTGGGCGGTGTTTGTCAACAACCAGCATAAACCGGGAGTCAAACCTTGATTGCATAGTTGGAAAGCGAGCGCCTTACCCGCTGCGCTATCCCACCGCTGCGACTTTGTATGCTTGTGTTTACAATTCAGAGACTGAATTGGACATTCAATAACAACTGTAGAAGACAGTAAATAAACTATGTGTACAAATGTGCATGATGTAAACTAATACATAGTACATACACAGGAATTATTGCGCGAGGGTCTTTCTACTACAGTCTGGATATCGGTGATCGGCAACGACACGCAAAAGATACTGTTTCTGTTCTTCGTCACATGTGTGTAATATGTTGTATTCCATGATCAACGCCACTCCGCGCCCGTCAATGTCATTTACAACCTTCATTCACACTCACAATTGCTCTCTCTCTTTGATACGCGTCATTGGTCTCCCGGTTATCTGGGTCTATCTCCAAAAACGATGAACACAAATTCAGAGCTTAAAAATCGGTTTGTATTTGATGTAACAAATTCAATGAATGACCATTTTATTTGAAAACCAAAGACTTGTTGTATTTGGCCTGCCGTCGTCATATTCACGAGATAGTTCTCGAGGCAATATTTTCATGCGCGATGAGTCGCTCGACTGGTCCGAACATTCTACTCTTCAAGCATTTTCAAATGAAATGGTCATTCATTGCAAAAGATGATGTACAATGTGCATGAACTGACGACGAGGCTTTAAAGCATGTGACAGACGTAGAAGATGCCTTAATAACCTTCGCTAATGAAAATGGTTAATACAGCAACATTGTGACGACTACAGAGAGCTCCTTTCAGTCATATTCTTGGGTAGAGTTCCTCTTCATGGCATCAAAATCATGGCTCCTGGTGCCTTTCATCGTGCCAGGAGGATGGCGAAAACCATCTATGCACTCAAAGTTGAGATGTACCGAAAACAGTACACATTGACTAAAAGGGAGGATGTCGCTTTGCACAATATCTGTGTGTTTGTTATGAAAGTGTATGTGAAAGCTTGGTTTGCCGCCCCATCGCCGATTCTTGCACCGTCTCAAGATCTCACATTTCTCAACAACTCGATCAGTACAAGGATATTCATTCAAAGATGGCAAAGGCCGCAGTGAACAAGATGTTGCGTCATTTGTGGTACCTGGGAGAGGAGCTTATTGCGTTGGCATTCTTTGATAATTCTGTATGATCAGCTACTAAACGGAAGATGATGACTGCAATAAAGACAAGTGGCGAAGGAGTAGAGCCTAGTAAAAAAGCTGTAATAGGCCACAAAGAAATTGCAGACAAAAGTTTTGAAGATTTTGTTACATCAAATACAAACCGATTTTTTAGGCTCTGAATTTGTGTTCATCATTTTTGGGTCCACGTCTTTTAGGCGCTGACAGTTAGGCGCTGGTCTAATAGGCGCGCACACTGTGGCGTCTGGATATTTAGGTGCGGAGCACTGTGGCGCCCGGTCATTTAGGTGCTATTCCTAGTGAACTCTCTAGATTGTATCAGCTTGGCAGGGAGGGGCGTAGGGCAATGATTTTCACACAAAATATTATATTGAACAGAAAAATATATTGTTTTGTTAATGCGTGTGTGTTGTTGGTCATGGCTTCAGTGAGTGAAGTTGCTTAAACCGGCAATGCTTTTTCACACAAAACGTTATATTAAACAGAAAAATATATGGGTGAAGCTGCTTGAACCGGCAATGCTTTTTACACAAAATGTTATATTAAAGAGAAAAATGTGTCATGGCTTCCGTGAGTGAAGCTGCTTAAACCGGCAATGATTTTCACATAAAATGTTATATTGAACAGAAAAATATGTTGTTTTTTTAATGCGCGTGTTCAGCATTTATTTGTTGTTAGTCCAGGTTTGCGTCGGCGAAAACTTTATCAATAAATTATTCTAGTTTCCGAACATATGAGTTCACTTTTGGTTAGTAAATAATAACTACACTAAACATCAGTAAAAAATGTATATACCGTAGCCTATATTCAAGCGGGTAGGCTTGAGTGAAGAGTAACTTAGTTTTCCGTCAAAACCCCGACTAGGTTTAATAAAGAGCGAAGTCGCACCATTATGCTTGCAACTTGTAGCCAAGGTGTAGCCTATATGCCCTGTAGAAATGTATTCATGTGAACAGTAGTAGAGCATCTTACGCGTTCTCGTCACATGGCCAATCCATCCCGAACAGAAGTAATTGCGAAAGATAACAGATTAAGTAAAGTTCCATCTGGCTGCAACTTGTGTTCAGGATGCATTGCAAATGTCCTGTAGAGATGTGCTTATATCAAGAGTAGTAGAGCGTTTTCCCGCACCTCATCTCCACACGATCTATCCGTCTCAAGTAGAAGTAATTATTAAAGGTAACAGATTGCACAAAGTTGCGCCTTTAAACCGGCAACTTCTACTCCAGAAGTATACGTGTCCTGTGGAGATCAGGTGGTCTACTGCTCTAATTGCCCTGCATATAAGCCGATGTTGGATCTGAGCACTTCATTTGCACGGAAAAGTTTAGTAAGTTTGCTACATCATAAAGCAAAGATTGATATGGCAGCTTCGACTATTTCAACTCCACTTAGTCGTGAAAAAATTGCTGCTGATGGCTTCATCTATACATTTGAAAAAATAATTGTCGATAATCGTAGTCGTAGTCGATAATAGACGTAATGATCGACGTAGACGCACAATCTTGACATCACATGAAAGCAAACATCTTCAGCTATCCGAAGATGCAAAGCTTTGCAATAAAATTTAAAACATTCAATGTACAACTAGCAACTTTCCATATGGTATTTTTTCTAATTTCTAAAAAAAATAAAAATTGGCAGAAAAGTGTACTTCATTATAATCTTTACTACCCAAGCATGATACAACAATATGAAAATATATGTAGTTTAATCGAATGCCAAAACAATTCAGCACATGAGAGAAATTTTACTTCGTTTCTGAGCGCAATGCTTTAGGAGGTACAGCAGAATGATTATGGAGAAATTTGGAAAATTTTAATCAAAAAGTTTACGTAATTTAGCCTACAGTCTTTTTGATCGAGAAATTCCAAAGTAAGGGGTTGCCTAGCCAGTTTTGACTGCCAATTCCAACGAGTGGAAGAAAAAAAATCCACTGTGTCCCCATCTTTAAGAAGTCCTCATCTGATCAACTGCACAGCCAAAATATTTTTTTTTTAATTAGCCAAAAAAGAACAAGCAAAGACTATGGATCTGCCATCATTTACATTTTTTTTTTGCTTGAAATAGGCTACCTTTTAACCTTGGACGTAGGGATACTTCCTTGGTCATCATGGCAAAAATCCCAAGGCGTGTGTATACTAGGGTGTGTCGTGTGCCCCCAAAAATTTAAAAAATGGTTGAAAACAAAATTATTTTTTTTTGTGGGTGAGGCTTGACTAAAAAAGCAAAATTACAAAATTTCAAAAAATTTGGTCAAGGTTTAGGTGCTCCACATCCCAATTGCCTGTATCCCCTTGTTGGCTTGACAATAGGGTGGATTGAAAAAAATTTTTTTTTATTTAAAAAAAAGGAGGTCTAGACCACTGACAAATTGGCTAAAAACAATAACAAAACTGGTTTCAGGGAGTTGTACCACATATTGGCCGTTCTACCCCCCATTTTATGGGGGAATACCCACAAAATTCTCAAATCGGATGTAACTTTGGAACTGCTGGTGCTACGAACATGAGTTTGGTATCAATTGATGCAGAATCATAATGTTTCTATCTGCTCTATGAGGATTTTTTGCCTTAATTTCACTAGAAAAAAAGTTACGACAAAAAGCGTATATTTGACAATGTTTTGGACAAAACGGTAGCGCAGGCACAAGGTAATGGGTAAATGCACATGCTGTACTGCATATGTTGATGCAGGTCACAGATGACTTGGATACTTTTGCTTATTGCATTTGCAATAAATATACAGCATGGTATGCATAATATACGGTACACACTACACATGATGTAGAGAATACAAGGGTTAATCGAGAGCATGTAGGCAGTGGTCTAACGGTACAGTAGTGTGACTGGAAATACAATATAGTGCTCGTGTCATGTACACACACAGTAGCAAGTAACAACTTTACTGCACGACCTGGGGGTTACAAACTGGACTGTTCAAAGTGTAGGTGCATAAAACAAATACTGTAATTAGTAGACATAATTGGTGATGGGTAGACTGTGATCTGCCGTGAAATCATTGTCAAGGAAATACCAGCACACAGATTGATATACTCCATACTGCTGCATGTGCTAGACTACCTGTACTACATTGAGACTTTAGCAACCAGCACAAAAAGGTGAACATGTCAATCTAGTGGGGATTCCTTCTTGCTGTTGAATTCTTTCATAAGTTGACGAGATTGCACCTTCTGACGAATCAGTCCATCCCTTCTTTCAAAACCTACTGCATATAAGCTTGCTTTAACCGGAATGGCCCGTTTCGGCGAGTCCGATTCGGCGAGTCCGATTCGACTAGTCCGATTCGGCGAGTTCCCTATTCGGCGAGAGCCTTTTTCGGCGAGTGCCCTATTCGGCGAGTTTTTGAAATTTTTAAAAGGAAATTATCGGGTACCGTAGCCTAATTACAATTGCCGTTTTTACATAGTTTTAACGTCGCTAAACGTTGAAATCGTGCAGAAAGGAATAAAAATAAAATGTTTGAACTATTAAATTAAAATTCGTCATGTCAGTTCAGTTGTTTTTATTTTTGACCATCATATCAAAAACAATACACGTCGACATAGCAAAGGTGTAGAAAAAGGTAGAAGCGACAAAACGCGAACGTTAAAACGTGCTTGTGACCGAAGTAAGTTATTGAGTTGAAAGAAATTTGGCACGGTCGCAACACCTTCAGAAAAATTTAAGATATGAAGGGAAAATAAAACAAAGAAAATGTTACAAAAAAAATCATGCTTATGTGTATAAGTTAGTACTTTTGAATAGTTAAAATGATTAGTTTGGATCAACAAATGAGAACCCATTGTAGTAACAGAATGAAAAGGCTAACCAAATGTGTGGCCTATCGTTTTAACGTCGCTAAACGTTGAAATCATGTAGAAGAGAACTCTGCTGACTAGGATACGTTGAAACTGAAAAACATTCACAGAAGCCCTACGATACGTTGCATTTTTAAGATAATGTATTCAGACGTTGAATCAATGTACAAATGAAATGTTATGCTAAATGGGTTCTTGGAACAATTCGAAGGGCTTCTGTGAATGTTTCTCAGCTTCAACGTATCCTAGTCAGCAAAGTTCTCTTTTCTACACGATTTCAACATTTAGCGACGTTAAAACGATGTAAAAACGGAAATTTTTGCTGGTTGGGATAACTGGGCTACGGTACCCGATAATTTCTTTTAAATCCAAGCTGTAGGCCACACATTTGTTGATCCAAACTAATCATTTTAACTATTCAAAAGTGCTAACTTACAGACATAAACATGATTTATTTTATTTTTTTTTGTAACATTTTCTTTGTTTTATTTTCCCTTCATATCTTAAATTTTTCTGAAGGTGTTGCAACCGTGCCAAATTTCTTTCCATAGGCGCCGACTTTTCAAAAAACCTTGGGGGGCGAGAAAGGTGATAACGTCATAACCATAGCGCTATTTACTCAATTAAAATAGTCTTTGATTAAGCTTAGTGTCGTGTTTATATTAACAAATAGGTCGCAAACCGAATTTATTAGAAGCGCTGCTTGAAAGGATTTGTTTTACGCACGCAGTACGCCTAGTCGTAAAAATTTTGATATTGTTAGCTCATAATTGGAACTGTTGGAAAACAAGCCGATTCATTTCCTTTTCGTGCGAGTGAACAACAACGATCAAAACAGTGAAGTTATCGAAATAAAACGCAAAAAATCATGATCTCAAGCAGAGTGAAAACCCGGTATCAGTTTTATTAACCTCGTTTCGCTAATTACTTACTTTCAAAGCGTTGACAACGGCGAAGTGTTTTCTCTTCTGTTTTTTATCGAAAGTCTTTATAGTCTTTTATTGAATACAGTAGGCTATACTCGAGTAAAGGTCGAGATGTTCGCAAGTGATTTTCACCTCAAAAAAACCAGTTCAACTAACACGGGACAAGCTGTTGTCTCCAGCTCAGCAATTTTCAAAATGAACGCACTAAAAATCATTGTCGACGTAGATTACGGAGTGTGAAATCGCGTCGGCTTAAGTGAAAGTTTTGAATACGTTTATTTGCAGTGATTCAAACTTAATTTTCAAATTCAATGATTTCTTGTCAATTCTAAACTTTATGCACTTGTTGAGCAATATGCAAAGCTCACGAGACAAAACAGAAAGAGGAGATCATTTTTCTATTTTTGCGTGTAGGATATAATCGTTCTTATTACGTAACATTTCATGATGGTTGAAGTCGATGTCAACCTTAGCGGGCGCATAAAACAATGATGTCAGGTTGGCTAGGTGATAATAGCGGTAAGAGACGTCGTTAATGCAGGCAATATCTGCGACCAAGACCATTAAACACCTTTTCTTTTATCGGTTTTTGATTTAATTCACACACATTGCGAACAAAACAATGCGTTCTGTTGAATCATAATTGATCTCACAGCGGGAAGACCTCGTTGAAAATAGCGCGTCTAATTTAGCTGGTTTACTTAATATTGCAATGAATAGTTACGTGACTATTCCAGCAGTACTCTACCATCTACTTTGAAATTTCCGTACCGTATGAGATAGCCATGCGAGCTGCTGTTTTGCGGGCAAGAGCAACGTAGGCTTTTCTTGCTTTCGGCATTCTTTAAGTCCGTTTAAATTATCTAAATCTCCTTTGCGAAGTGTTTTATATTTGAAACACCACTTGTCATCACCATTTTTGTTGCCACTCAACCATAAATTTACGGGGGGCGCCGGCCCCTCCTGAAGTCGGCGCGTATGTTTCTTTCAACTCAATAACTTACTTCGGTCACAAGCACGTTTTAACGTTCGCGTTTTGTCGCTTCTACCTTTTTTACACCTTTGCTATGTTGACGTGTATTGTTTTTCATATGATGGTCAGAAATAAAAACAACTGAACTGACATGACGAATTTTAATTTAATAGTTCAAACATTTTATTTTTATTCCTTTCTGCACAATTTCAACGTTTAGCGACGTTAAAACTATGTAAAAACGGCAATTATAATTAGGCTACGGTACCCGATAATTTCCTTTCAAAAATTTCAAAAACTCGCCGAATAGGGCACTCGCCGAAAAAGGCTCTCGCCGAATAGGGAACTCGCCGAATCGGACTAGTCGAATCGGACTCGCCGAATCGGACTCGCCGAATAGTAGCAGACCCTGCTTTAACAGTCACTAGCTTAACGTGACACTCCACTGCTTGGTTGTGGCAAGGATAATCCAGCCGCAGAGGTTCGTCGATGACATTGTCAAGCTGTTGATCTGCTAGCGATCTCATGATAGGTGGCTCAGACTTATGAACTGTGCCAAGCTTCACAAGTTGGTGGTATGATTTTGCTTTAGTATTAAGCTGTGGCACAAGAAATCTGCATATTGCAGGTGGCACGGCTGGTGAAATTTCCTTTCTCAGCTTTCGATTTTCATCTTCTGCTTTTTGTGAGGAGCCAACATGATTCTTGCTTTGCTTTTCCTGTGCTTGTGCACCTAAGGAATAAATTTGTTGGCCTGCTGCTCTTCTAACTTGGCAGTCTTCATCACCTAGCATTCCAACAATGACATTTTCAGAGTGAGCGAATAATTCATTGCATTCCAAAACCTTCTTGGAAATCTTTTACTTCTTGGTTTGGGAAGATTTCTTTGCAACATGTTGAAGAAGTTTTTTGACCCATCAGATAATGAATTGTGGTGTTTTATTTCAAACCAAGGTGGGAAGCAAACCTTGATGCTCAGACAAGTTCATGAAACTTTTGGAAGGGTTGATTGCATGAGTGTATTTACGAAGTTTATAAGCAAGTGTTAGCCACCTTGAATGACATAATTTTCCGACTGACAAAAACTGCAAGTCTTCATCAACATTCAACATGCCCAAGCACAATGCAGGCATAATCCATATATTACACTGGTAAACAAAAAAAGAATTATTTTTTGCTCCATGAACTTTGAAGACTGATTTAGAGTAATTTTGCGGTGCTGAATTCGAATCTAACCTCAGATCACGTCAGGTTTGTGAGATATGATAACAACAAATGGTTACTTTTGTCAAAAGTAGAAGATTTGGCATTGCGTTCACCACCAACATATGCAGTGCTATAACGAATGGTTAGTGTTAGACAGGCCAAAACAGCCTAAGTAAGGTTACTGTACAAGCATTGCCACAGGCCTACTTAATCCTTCGTGGTTTCATGCAAACCTTTGACGGGGGGGGGGGGGGGTCAGTTATACTTTTAGCCTCCCTTTTAGATTGTTATTACTGCATGGTTAATAATGTTGCTTAGAAAACAAATTGGTATCAAAATTATATTTGGTGTATTTCAGCTACTTATGCACGACATGGCCTGGATTTCTGCATATAGCAAAATATGTATGTGCAATAAACGCAACGTCAAATCTTCCACTTTTGACAAAAGTAACAATTTGCTGTCATCATATCTCACATACCTGAAGTGATAGGATAAATCTGAGGGCAGATTCGGATTCAGCACCCCAAAATTACTCTAAACCAGTTTTCAAAGTTCATAGAGCAAAAATCGTATAGACCAGTGTTATGTTAAAACAAGGTATTTATGGAGTATGGGAGTTGAAATTCCTGTATTTTTAACTGCAATGTGGAGCACCTAAACATTAATATTTTTTGCTGAAACTTCATATTATTGTTGTTTCAGTGAAACCTCACCATTAAAAAAAAATAATACAAAAAATATGAACATTGGGGCACACGACGCACCCTAGTGTATACGTCCGTGGTCGCGAAAGAGTTAACTAAAAATGAACTCAATAATGTTCGGAAACTTGAATAATTTATTGATAAAGCTTTCACCAACGCAAACCTGGACTAACAACAAATAAAACAATAATAAATCAATAAAACAACAATATTTTTTTCTGTTCAATATAACATTTTGTGTGAAAAGCATTGCCGGTTTAAGCAGCTTCACTCACGGAAGCCATTATATAATTTTCTGGCAAGCTGATACAATCTACAGACTTTACTAGGAATAGCACCTAAATGACCGGGCGCCACAGTGCTCCGCACCTAAATATCCAGACGCCACAGTGTGCGCGCCTATTAGACCAGCGCCTAACTGTCAGCGCCTAAAAGACTTGCTCCCTCATTTTTGGAGATAGACCCAGATAACTGGGAAACCAATGACAGGTATCAAAGAGAGAGAGCAATTGTGAGTGAAATGAAGGTTGTAAACAACATTGACGGGCGCGGAGTGATGTTGATCATGGAATACAACATATTACACACATGTGACGAAGAACAAAAATCAGTATCTTTTGCACGTTGTTGCTGATCACCGATATCCAGACTGTAGTAGAGAGACCCTCGCGCAAAAATTCCTATATGTATTATGTACTAAACAATAAAAACTATTAATACTACAAAAAGCGCTCAAAGTCAAGCAGAGCGAATTGAATCAAATATAGTTATTACTCTCTAATCTAAACCCTTGACAGCCTGTTTCACTCCAAAAGGAAGATCATCAGAAGGTCCTTATTCAGATAGATTCTATTTGAATAAGGACCTTCTGATGATCCTCCTTTTAGGGTGAAACAGGCTGTCAAGGGTTTAGAGCAGTGGTTTTCAACGGGGGCGTTTTGATTTTGCAGGGGGGGGGGGCGGTATGATTACCTCGGCTTAAGGGGGCGTATTATATTACTTATTAGGGGGCATTCTGGTTTTACCCATTTATCGACGATAGCCAAACAATTTCTCTTACACCATCGTCGTATTTGATTGACCAACCGTTTTGTGTACAAACGCCAGGCTATCTATTTAAAATTTAAATTCAGTAATTTTTCAGTATATCACAAAATCTGGTGAGTTCCATTATGACGTAACCACTACTACCCAGGGTTGAGAAAAGCCCGGTTTTTTTTTAAAAAGCCCAACCCGCCCGGGTTTTTTTTAAAACCTGGGTTTTTTTGGGTTTTATTGGTTTTTTTCAAAAAAAACATGCAAAAAAGGTAGATTCATGCTTATTTCACCTCAAAACTGCTTTTTACCAATGAAGTGCTCACTCACAGTACATGCAGACATAGGCGCCGAGTTTTGAAAATCGCCGGGGGGGCAAACTTTCTAGCCGACTGATTGCTTACATTCAAAATGCTGATGTTTGTTTGTCGGCATTGATCTTTTTGCGTCTGTATGCCATTGTATATCGCCTTCTGGCGTATTGAGTGGCGTAGCGGTCAGTGGAGTGGTGCCTCACTCCACCGGCCCGCGTTCAATACTAGGTGCGTCACGGGAAGCCTCACTTAACTCTTAAAATTGAGGTAAACTTAGAAAACTTAACTTAGAAAATTGGGGTAGAAGTTTTGAGGCTGCATCGAGTTGATCAGGGGATCGTGTTGATCAATGCATTGAAAGCGGAGTGATGTTGATCTGAGCGGGCAAGAACAGCGTTACAAGACGAAAGCAGCGTATGAGCAGCGTATGCAGCGTTTGCTGTCATTGATGAGCCTTCTAACCGCCGAAACCGTACAGGGTTCGTCCTTGGCGCTTCAGCGTGTAAATGACATCGAGGGCGGTGACGGTCTTTTGTTTTGCGTGCTCGGTGGAGGTGACGGCGTCGCGAATCACGTTCTCAAGGAAGACCTTCAACATGCCTCGGGTTTCTTCGTAAATCAAGCCGGAAATGCGCTTGAAACCGCCTCGACGAGCGAGTCGCCTGATAGCGGGCTTGGTGGTAGCGGGCAAGTGGTAGCGGCATGGGTAGGCTACACTGTCCTGTGAATTACCCATGGAGGATGGTGTAAGACGCTCCTCCCTTCCGCAGTCTGGGGTCGTACCATGGGCACGTATGAGAAACCCCTTGCCCCCCCGATCAGGGACACGGAAGTCATGGTAAGCAGGTGACGGATGAGGAGTAAAGGCAGCTGATATATTTTCAGAACTGGTTTTATTTCTCACGGTGCTAGGCAGAAGATACCGAACAAGGTACAATGGCTAGGACCCTCGTCCTGTAAGGACACTGCCCACACAGAAGGCAACTGCAAACCACTGTGTGCTATCTTTGCAAAAAAAATTATGGTCATACAAATAAAAAGAAGTCAAATGAACAGCGTAAATGAGGTTTACAAGGTAAACACTTCGCTCGGAAGGGATTGCCATGTGCGACAGGTGGCACCCGATCGTCATAATGCGACTGTCAGCAAAGTTAAACCAAAACGCATAGGAACGTGGAATGTGCGTACTTTGTATCAAAAAGGGAAACTTGCTAATGTTATGCAGGAAATGAAACAAATGAGTATAAATATTCTTGGCTTAGCAGAAGTTCGTTGGACTGGTACAGGTACAACCACATTGGATGGCTGCAAAATCTTATATTCCGGAGGTGATCAACATCAAAGAGGTGTTGGTATAATACTTGATTTTGCTACATCTGCAACTTTCAAAGGATTTTGGCCTGTATCAGACCGGGTAATGGTCGTTAAACTAAAAGCTAAACCTTTTGACATTGGAATAGTTCAAACATACGCCCCAACATCAAGTCATGATTGGGATGATACAGAAACATTTTATGAGGACGTTGAGCGTGCCATCAGACAATTAAAATCACAAGACATCAAAATTATTATGGGGGATTTTAATGCAAAAGTGGGAAACGAACGAATTGAAGACATTGTGGGCCCACACGGTCTTGGTAAAATGAACGACAGAGGAGAACGACTCATTGAATGGTGCAGAGACAATGAATATCTAATCACTAATACATGGTCGGAAAACCACCCACGATAAAAATGGACTTGGAGAAGCCCGGGTGATAGATCCAAAAATCAGATCGATTATATCCTTGCTCAAAAGCGGTTTCGTAACGCCATTCTATCATCTAAATCAATGCCTGGTGCAGACTGCGATAGTGACCATGTTCCAGTTGTCTGCTCTCTGAGGGTCAAGCTAAAGAGATGCAAGAAAACTAAGCCAAATCCGAAATATGAAATTGATCTACTACGTAGAAATCCCGAAATACGTATAAAATTTTCCGTCTCAGTCAAAGACAAATACGAGTCGCTTGAAAGGCTAACAACAACAGATAAAATACTGGAACAATTTAAAAATAGCGTGTCGGAATCACTGGAAGAGTTCATACCACTAGTCAAAACTGAGAAACAAAAGAAATGGATGACATCTGAAATTCTTGACCTCATGGAAGAAAGAAGAAAAGCAAAGAATAATAAACAAAGATACAAAATTTTGAACAAGAAAATTAAAAAGATGTGTGTTGATGCTAAAGAAACCTGGATAAATACTCAATGTGAAGAAATCGAAAATGTTAAAATCAAAGACAGTAAATATATACACAAGAAGGTGAAAGAGGTAACAGGGAAGAAGAGGTATTGCTCACAAGCAGGATGCATCAAGGCAAATCTTCGTCGTATGAGCTGTTCTTCGGACTATATGTTTGGGCATGATGTCATCAGCCACTCGACAGTCTCGTCATCCAGGGCCTTCAGTCCAAGCGTTCCATGTGGTGGTTGATGGATTGGGCAGTAATGAACGACATGATCTACTGTCTGGTCTGTGGCGCCACACTCGCATCCCGGTGAGGGAGAGAGGCCCCATCTGCACATGTCTGAACGAAAGCGACCGACGCCGGTTCGTAGGCGGTTAAGCCGGACCCACGCAAGTCTTGCGAGGGACCTTCCCGGAGGGTGGGGATCGACGTCGGGTAGGAAATCACGGAGTCGGGAAGTGTTGTTTTGCCACTCCATGTTCCATGTGTATTGTGTAGTTCGTCCAGTGTGCCGCACTTATTCCAAGATCTTCAACGTTGTTCAGAAGCTGTCGTGCGGCGGGCACAAATGGGCGTCTTGATTTCAGCCGCTGCTGTCCTCCAGGTAGGCGCTGGAGTGTACTGTGTAGGAGGTAATCGGAGTCCAGTGCGCGACGTGCAAGGGAAATCATGGCTCCTTTACGGCGAAGCTCAGCAGGTTGGATGCCTGCAAGGATGGGAAGGCAGTCCGTTGGAGTGGGACGCAGGCATCCAGTCACAGTGCGTAGTGCGTCATTGATGGCGGTGTCAATGTGGCGGGTGTGAGAGCTGCGGCACCACACTGGTCAGGGGTCGATCTTAACTTTTTTTTTCACTAGCCCACCGGACTTGTTGCTCCCCGTTTTCACTAGCCCGCACGATTTTTCACTAGTCCGACCAGTTTACTGACTTTTCACTTGTCTGATGACGTATTAACAATAGCGATAACTACCCAGCTAACACTCAGCGTTAGACACTTTGTAGTAACGTTGAATCAGCATTTGATCATCAGGATTTGCTTCTAGTTTGCATACTTCATTCATTTAATCGTATAATTGTGCCTGTTAGCGAAAAGAGAATGTCTCTTCTTTGCTTCGCATAATTGTCTTCAATGTTCAAAGGCGAAATGAAGCAGAGGTGAGACATACGCATGCGATCAAAACAAAGACAAGTGTCTGTAATGCCAGGCCGCCATAAGCTAATATACATCGCACTACAAAAAAAAAACAATTTTCGCACAGCTGGGCTTCATTAAAACAGAAGAGCACACAAAAGGAATAATGACACTTCCCAATAAAGAAGTTTAAATGCTTTTGATGTCATCCGTAGGCGACTGGCTTTCCAAGGAATGGACATGGACAAATTATTTCGGCTTGAGAGGGAAGTGTTGGAAAGCATGTCCAAAAGTTTAAACCAGAAAACTTTGGAGAATTTTTTTTAAAATTGCTAAAAAAAAACAGCCTACTGTTGTGAAATGCAGTGCATAATTTCATTTGTGCAGTTTCGTTCAGTTGAAGAACATTGCAAATTAATTATTTTACCAGACAGCGCAAAAGACTTGAAAAAAAAAATTTGCGATTTCAAAACAAACAATGAGTGTGAGCCGTGTTTTCTACCATACCACTATTTTCGTAGGCCACGTTCCATACTCAAAACTACACAGCTGGCACGGAGCTAAAAATAGCACGCTTGAATCAAAAACGTCAACGTCAAAGTTGGCGTTGTGACATCACAGATATCGGTGAGATGAAAAGAAGTCCGATTGCCACAGTTTGCAGAAAAATGCTTTCATCATAAATGCTCTCCCAGTCAGCAAAGCTGGTCTTTTTAACATTATTTCAACGTCTGCAGATGATAAATCAATGTAAAAAGGACCAGTTTTGCTGGTTGGAAAATACAGCATAGTGTTATGTAACACAGAACTAGTAAACTCTTTAAAGTTTAACCAGAATTGTAAACAGCTGTAGGAAGTATCAGTTGTAATGTGGCGACCGCCGACTTGGCGGCTGGCGTGCTCAATGCGAGAAAAAAGTAGTCACGTGCTCAGTTGACCTACTTTGCAGCCTTGTTCGTGCAATTTCGCCTCTGGCAAGCAAATTTCTGCAGTATTTCAGAGTGAGAGTGACCTCAGTGACGTCGCCAATCGCCATTTTGTAAATCAAAACTTTTCACCAGCGAATATTTTCTCTAGCCAATCGGACTAGTACTGCAACATTTCTACTAGTCCGCGCAAATTTTCACTAGCCATTGGCTAGCGGACTACCGCTAAGATCGAACCCTGCTGGTGCGCAGTACTCAGCGGTAGAATGGACGAGGGCCAAGGTAGCTGTGCGAAGGGTTTTCGCATCAGCTCCCCAGCCGGAACCCGCCAGCCGCCTCAAAAGTGCAACGCGCGCAGATAGTTTTTTGCGCAGTGACTCCAGGTGTCGTCGGTACGTGAGTGACCTGTCCAGGGTTACGCCGAGGTAGGTGGGTTCGGCGCAGTAGGGGAGGCGTTCGTCATCGGTGGTAATGTTTATCTCACGTTTTGCTTCCTTGTTGTTTAGATGGAAGGGCGCCGACACTGTCTTTGCCTTGCTGAGCTGTAGCTTCCATTTCTGGAGATATGTTGATATAGTTGACATGTCCTGGCTTAGGTTCCTCTCCATTGACTGCCAATCTCCGGCTGGATGCAGGAGAGCCAGATCGTCTGCGTAAGCATACTTCCTGGAGATGGTGTCAGGCAGGTCATAGATGTAAGTGTTAAAGAGGAGGGGAGCCAGGACAGGGCCCTGTGGGACGCCGTTCCTGAGTCGACGTAGTCTACTTCGTCGGCCGCTACCGGTGGAAAGGGTAAAGCTGCGGTTTTGCACAAGTTCCATAATCATATGGACCATGTGCCTGTCAGGAAGGAGACGAAGTAGTTTGCAGGTAAGGCCGCTGTGCCATACAGTGTCGTAGGCAGCCGTGAGATCGACAAACACGGCGCCAGCCTTCTTTTTTGCCGAGATGCTGTCCTCGATGTCTTGGGTAATCAGAGTGACCTGGTCTACGGTTGATCTTCCGTGGCGAAAGCCGGCTTGTTCCCGAGGGAGCTGAGAGTCTATTATCGGTTCGACACGGGCGTAGATAAGTCTCTCGAGTATCTTGAAGAGGATACAGAGCAGAGAGATGGGGCGGTAGCTCTTCGGATCCCCTGGGGGCTTTTTCGGCTTTGGGACTGCAACCACTAGGGCTCTTCTCCAGATTCTTGGGATGCGCAGGTGACGCAAGCAGCAGGAAAGGAAGTCTTTTAACCAGGACCTCATAGAGGGGGCAGCATGGAGTATTAGTTCCGGGCATAGGTGGTCAAGGCCCGGGGATTTGCCTGGCTTTAAGTGCTGGAGGGGGAGGCAACTTCTTTTGGGGTAAACTCACCAGAGATGTTGCCCTCGACAGGTGTTGGGACCTTCCAGAGGTCCGTCATTTCCTTGAGGCCGGACTTGTCTGATTCACGGTCTCTCGTTCTGTGCACTCCATTTTTCACAAGTTGTGAGGCGATTGCATTTGCTGAAATGGGGCATTGGCGACGAGAGCCACGTGATCTGCCAGTGAGGTTGTTGAGTGTACTCCATGCTGTGCGGCTGGAGTGCGTGAAGTCGATTGAGTCTATGGCTTCTGTCCAGCGCTTCTTCCTCTTTGAATCCAATCTTGCCAGCAGGGCTGTTGGTGGTGGCGGTGCCCTGGGGGGAACGGAGGAAGTCGCGGTAGAGCCTGTCGCACTCCACATCCCAGCAAGGTATGTAGTTTTTCCGTCGACCTCGCGGGATGGAGTCTTTTGCCGCAGATATGATTGCATCACAGAAGTCCTGGTAGGCTTCATCCACTTTGATGGTGTGTGGGGATGGGAGGTACTGCGTAGCTTCGTTTGTGAGGAAGCTGTAGTATTCCTAATTGGCCTTTCTGAAGTTCCATCGCTTGACAGGCTTCCTCGGAATAGGTGTGGCGAGCAAGGGGGCCGTGATTAGCGAGGGTCGGTGTTGAGACCTTGGGAACTTCTCTAGCACACGTCTGTCCGGCTGGCGATCATCGGGGTCATCACTTGCGAAAGCCAGGTCTGGGTTCGTGCCAGTGTTCCAACGACTGGAGTGAAAGCTCGGTGTGCCCTTAGGATCGTATAAGAGGGTGAGGTTGTTGTTGGTTGCCCAAGCGGCCAGACTTTCTCCGTCGTTGTTGATGGAGTTGTAGCTCCAGTCAGTGTGGTGGCAGTTAAAATCGCCAGCGTAGTGGCTGGGGTGGGGGAACACTGGGATGGCTGTTGATGTTATCCGCGAAGGTGGGGGCTTGTAGACATTGACGATGTTGTAGCCTGCTACATCTATACAAAGCCACTCGATCTCCGATTGAGCTTGGGATTGGTCAACCAAGGACCAGCTCAGCCGGTCATGGACAAACGTGGCGAGGCCGTGTTTCCTGCTGCAGGTTGCGCCTGCGAGTGTGAAGTTGGTTATTACCAATTTATCCACAGATGTACAGTGATTCTCCTGGAGGAGGATGATGAGGGCTTGATGCTTGGTGGCCAGGTGCTCGATGATGTTGAGCTTGCTGGCCGTGATGCCCTCGGTGTTCAGCTGCAGTACGGTGGGTCGTCGGTACTTTTCGACAGTGCGAGCACTGCCGTGCCCTGAAAAGGGCATTTCCCTACCCACCCTGCGCTGAACAGTCTCATTAGCTCTTGTTTGACAAGCTTCGTTTCGCATACGTATTTTGTATAATTTCGTATGTTACTGACGGGGGGGACCACGTGAAGGTGCTTGTCTTCCTCCCTAAGGCAAATGATGGAACTATTCTGATGGACCAAAAAGATATTCTGCAGCGTTGGTGTGAATACATTGAAGAGCTGTTTTTCGACGAACGCGGAAACAAGCCAGGCATCTCCAAACCCAAGCCTTAAAGCAGCCGGCGGCCATCGTGGCCATGGCCGCTAAGTAGTGCTGGAATGACCGCCAGTGCTACCTCCTCAGTCGGCCAATTCGGCCGCCGGTTTCTTCTAGCTAATTATTTAATTTCGCAATAGAATGATCGTGGATTAACTGTCGAAAATATGTAGTATCAAAGAGTGACGCAGAATTAGGTCAGCGCGTCATAATCACCACTGTTGTATTGTACGGAAACATTTGCTATTGCATGGAAAATATCCAGCTGCGATCACCCAAGTCTTGTTTGTAATTCCCGACGTTTATTTTAACAAAGTGTCAATCCGAAGTGCTAATTTACATCGGCTGGCAATATTGTCGTTTTTATGTCGATTCAATGCTGTCGGACATTGAATCGTTATTAAAAAGGAGAACTACCCAGACAACAAAATTCGTCATTTTTACCCTGATTTAACAACTGCAAACGTAAAATCAATGTAAAAATTACGGATTTTTGTCTGGGTGGGTTAGTTGACATCCAAGGGGAAAACACGTGTCTTCAGAGTTGAGAAATGTTTCCGTTGTGGGTTAGTGACTTCACACCCTCAATGGTGACATCATAACGGTATAAATGATCAGGTTTTGTGAAAAGCGGTATGCAGTTGAAACAATTTAGTGTCGTTAGTTGGTTCCGCAATACTGGATTTCAATCCCGATAAAGCAGTTATTGCGAGGTACAACGATTCCATAGCAGGACGTCGCCCAGACTTCAGCAACACTAAGTGATCATTTTGGCATTGTTGCAAGTTTAATTCTATTTACTTGTGCTGTCGTTATTTGTATTTTGGCCTCCAAGCACGCAGATTTGGCCGCCGAGAAGGAGCTCTCGGTAGGCCACGATGGCTGCCGGAAAAAAACACGAGTTTTAAGGCCTGCAAACCCATGGAAGGTCCTGCTATTATGAAAGAAGAAGTAAGAATCGCTATGAACAAAACAAAACATGTAAGAGCAGTTGGACCAGATAATATCTCAGTTGAAATTATCAAAGCTTTAGATGAGTGGGGTTTAGACCTAACCACTGAGAACTTAAATCATATTTATGACACCGGAAACATCCCTAGTGATATGGTACGTTCCATATTCATAACTTTACCAAAGAAAACCGGAGCATCAGAATGCTCACTCCACAGAACAATTAGCCTTATGAGTCACCTAACAAAGATCCTACTCCGAATCGTGATGATGAGATTAAGACCAAAACTAAAACCGGAAATTTCAACAGCACAGTTTGGATTTGTCCCAGACAAAGGGACCAGAAATGGAATTTTACATTAAAAATGTTAACAGAGAGATGTATAGAAAGGAACAAGGATCTTTATCTATGTTTCATAGACTTTTCTAAAGCTTTTGATAAGGTTCAACATACCAATTTATTCCATATACTGCATTCTTTAGATATCGACGGTAAAGACCTCAGAGTCATACGAAACCTCTATTGGGAACAAACGGCTGCAATGCGTATAAATAACGATCTTAGCGAATTCAAACCGATACAACGTGGCGTCAGACAAAGATGTGTCCTATCTCCAGACCTTTTCAATGTTTACAGTGAGATGATTTTGAGAGACATCGAAAATATGAATGGAGTAAAGGTTGGAGGACAAAATATAACAAACTTGAGATACGCTGATGCTACAGTCTTGATAGCAGAATCTGCAAACAATCTACAGGACTTATTAAATGCTGTTGTCAATAACAGTAAAGCAATGGGTTTAGAGTTAAATTCAAGAAAAACAGAATGCATGACGTTATCAAAAAAGAAAACTTATCCAAATTGCAACTTAACACTCAATGGTGTTACAGTAGGGTGGCTCTTATTTGGCAAAAAATGAAAAAAAATTGAATTTTGTGCGGGACACCCGTTTAAAAGGTGAGGTTGTCAGAAAAAATAACTCCTGCAAAAAATTTTTGAATTTGAAATTGATTTAGAGGTGGCCCTCCCCCCCAAAAGTTTTGCGCCCTTCTCCCAAATACCAAATCTGCATATCTCAAAAACTGCTTGAGCTAGAGATACGGTTTTTGTGTCAAAAGATGCAGAAAGCATGATTTCCTATCTGCTTTCTGAACAGTGATTGCGTCTATCTTGAATAGAAAAGCAGTTATTTAGAAAAAACCTGTTTTCGGTATTCTAGCACAAAACAGTGCTAAACAAGTATTGTGGCCCAAGCTATTCAATAAACAAAGTTTATAAGCTAACCTGTAAAACTGGTAAAGCAATAAACGAAATAAGTATTCCTAAACTTTTATGCATTCATGCATAGCTAAAATGCCGTTTTTTGTCATATTCCTTGGAGAAACTCCTGAGCGTGGAATCCGCTTTCAAGCTTCTGAGGTGCTATGCATCGCACTTGTTGGATGGCGAAGGCGATTTATGCAAAAAGCTTGGTCTGCATTTATGGTATCTGTCCTAAGAAATGTGGACAAGCCTTGTTTGACTCTCGATTGTCTTTGGAAAGTAAAAAGCTAATGGTGGCAACCATGTTAGATGAAACAGGAGAACGTCCACCAAGGAGACTAAGCATCAAAGTAGATGCGTTTCTTAGCAATAAGGGTCTAGAACAGTATTGCACCTCTAATTCAAAATGGCTTGGGGTGAAGATGAAGCAATAATTATTATACTTTCAAAGGATCCTGCTCATTGGACTGAAGATGGTGCATTTATTCAAGCTTTACACATGGCGAAGGGACTTTCAGTAGTCAATGACAGAGCAGAGAGAGGAGTTGCTCTAAGTCTAATCCAGGATTTTAACAAAATCTTAACTGAAGATGAGTACCAACTTCAGTTTCTTTTGCAAGTTGTTACTGTACACAGGAAACTGCTTCCGAATTCCAAGAACAATATTGTCGATTCTTCTTCGTTTAAACCTTCTTTGTTACTCCAGGGGTCAAGGGCTCTGTCTTTTACCCCCCTTGGGCAGTGGCGATGCGGTTTAGATGCTTGAACAGGTGTCGAGCAGCAATCCTTTGATTCGTCCATTGATTCGTCATCCAGTTCAAGCAGACCACGCACACCATTTGGCGAAGTTACAGATAGTGTGGTCTGTAGTTTGTTCGTCTTTGCCACACTCACAGATTGCGAATGCAGCCATCCCCCATTTGTGCATGTTGGAGCGGAATAGTCTTACTCCAGTAGCCCAGTACTCAGGCGGTTGAGCCGCACCAGGCTTTCCTTGGCGAATTATGCATTCCGGTTGGATGGGGGCTGGTGTCGGAGATACAACTTTAGAGTCTTGAGGAGTTTTTCTTCCACTCTGAGCTCCACTTGTTGTCCTCCCAGGTAGCCGCGCTGATGGATTGGTCTTCAGCGGTTTTCATCAGGAGTTGTGCGTCACATACAAATGGGTGTCTCGATTTCAGTTGCCGAGGATGCTCGATTGCTCGCTCACAGACTCGTAGAGACTTGAGTGGAGCAAGTGGTTGGGGTTCGTAGTGCGGCGAGAAAGAGACAGGACGGCTTCTTCGTGACGAAACTCAGCTGGTTGGTTGCCTGCAAGGACAGAGAAATTGTCCGATGGTGTAGGTCGCAGGCATCCTGCCATGACACGCAAGGCAATATATAAAATATTGTCGATAATATCGCTTCTTGCAGTACTGACCAGAATTACATTTTGAAATGAATATCGTTACCAGTGTTCCCTCTAAGGTGCAAAAATTAAGACAAAAAAACGAAATTTTGTAGACGGTTTCGTGGTCACAAAAAAGGTTGTAAAAATCAAGATTTGGTCAAATGCGTTTTTTTCTAAATAACTGCTTTTCTACTCAAGATAGATGCATTCAATGTTCAGAAAGCAGATAGAAAACCATGCTTTCTGCATCTTTTAACACAAAAACCGTATCTCTAGTTCAAGTGGTTTTCGAGATACGCAGATTTGGTATTTCGAGGAAGGGCACAGAACTTTAGGGGGAGAGGGCCACCTCTAAATCAACTTCAAATTTAAAAAAAATTTGCAAGAGTTATTTTTTCTGACAACCTCACCATTTAAAAGGGTGTCCCAAGCAAAATTCAAAAACTCAATTTTAAGAGCCACCCTAGTGTTACAGTGAAACAAGTTGATAAATTTAAATATCTTGGATACATTATAACTTCCGATGGCAAAAGTGACACTGAAATTAAAAAGAGAATCGCCATAGCAAAGGATACTTTCAGTAAAATGAGCACAGTCTTCAGGAATCGCAACATGACAATAAAGAACAAAATTAAAGTTTTAAAAGCATATGTAGAATCAATTCTAACCTACGGATGTGAATGCTGGACAATAAGTAAAGATATGAAGAAAAGACTAGAGGCTGCTGAGATGTGGTTTCTCAGAAGGATGTTGAGGATATCTTGGACTGAAAAGAAGAGTAATGACAAAGTTATAAAATTGGCAAATGCAGAAAGGAGATTAATAACAACAGTTAGAAGGCGTCAGATGCAATTTGTAGGTCATATTCACAGACACGGAGATTTGGAAAAATTAGCTCTATTGGGGATGATACAGGGAAAAAGAAGCAGAGGTCGACAAAGATTAACTTATTTAAACAGCTTGAATCAATGGGCCACAAACACAACAGTTAAAACGAACGATTTTATACGAATGGCAAATGACAGAGAAGTTTGGAAGACCATGATCGCCAACGTCTGTATCAGATCAGGCACATAATCATCATATCGCCAAGCTTTATAATGTAGGCTCAGGCCTCGAAATTCACGGCGGACATCGGACATGTCGGCCTTCACAGCATGTGATGTCCGCGGGAAGTACCATCTAGATCGGCCATATTTGTCCGCCGAGAAATAACACAGGAACTAGCGATACAAATCGTCATTGCATATAACACGAACAATTGTTGCGATAATATAATTTCCAGCGCAATCTAGCGCGCATTTAGAAAATGTGAGTACTTCTAGCTTCCATTCAAGGTAGAAAACTTTCGATTTTTACATTGCTTCACCAATTGATGACATTGAATCAGCGTAACAAAGGTGAATTCTTCGCTAAGAATCGATAGGAGTACAGGTACTTCTACACCAGGGGTCACCAAACTTTTTTCTCTGAGGGCCGGATGCAAATTGCGAAAAGACATACAACTATTTAGAATCTCCATTGACTTAAATTGTCCAAATCCTTCTGCTTATGATGTCTAGTCTGGCTGGTATGATTTGCCTAAACAGAGATATCGCACTGATTATACATTGGTGTTTTGAACAACAAAGTTTGTGATGTCATAAGAAGAAACAATATGGAAAAATCATTAGTTAGCACTTAGCAGGACAAGCAAGTTGCGTGTAGCTCAACAGCAACGTCAGTCTTTCACAAAAAGTTTGGTAACTTTTTTCCTTAACAGTTGTAGTGCAGCTGTTATTTCCGCAGCACGTAGCGGGCCGGATGAAATCAGTTTGCGGGCCCGTTCCGGCCCGCGGGCCGTAGTTTGGGGACCCCTGTTCTACACTAATCACGCGCAATTTAGTTCAAGTTTTTTGTCACAATGTCTGGCTTTGATCTCCGAGTAATAATGATACGGCAAAAAGTTGGTTACTAAATTAGATTATGGGTCATTCTTTTGAAAATCCTGAATGGGGGTAATCGTATGTCTCAGATTTTTCTCATTTTCTCACAGTTTGAAGGCATTACCAGAAAAACTAGGTGTGCAAAATTTCACTATTCTACTCCAAGTGGTTTGGGAGATATAATGGTTTAAAAAATAGCCACACGGTGGCGTTTTGGGGCCTGAGCGCTAGCAAAAAAATCACTTTTCTCTTTATTACTCATGAAGTACAAATGATAGAACAGTGAAATTTGGTGGAAATATACTTTGGAACCCACTAAATCCATTTTTCAATTTAAAATTGGCAAAATACATTTTCAAACAACTGTTTTGGACAAACAAAGATTTTTGAACACTTGAGGTCGCTGCAGCTATATGCGAGATGTTGACAAAACATGACAACTCTCAACCTTGAGAGCAAAGCTTGTTCTTCCATTTGATATATGAATAGCTCTTGGGTATTGAATAGCAAGAAAAATATGATACTTTTAGTGATGTTATGCATTGATGTCTTGGATTTACTGGTAGTTCGAAAATCTTGTGTTTTCCACTTATTTTCTACTTTTTCTTTCCACTTAAATTACAGCACTTTTGCGTACTGTTGTGCAAAAGTTTGCATAGTACAGTGATGTAACAAAAAATGCCATTCCTGCTCTGCTAATCAATACCCAAAAGCTATTCATATGTCAAATGAAAGCACAAGCTTTGCTCTCAAAGTTGAGAGTAGTCATGTTTTGTCAATATCTCGCATATGGCTGTAGCGACCTCAAGTGTTCAAAAACCTTTGTTTGTCCAAAACAGTTGCTTGCAGATGTAATTTGTCAATTTAAACTTGAAAAATGGATTCAGTGGGTTCCAAAGTATCTTTCTACTAAATTTCACTGTTCTATCGTTTGTACTTCATAAGTAATTAAGAAAAAAGTGATTTTTTACTTTGCGCTCAGGCCCCAAAACGCCACCGTGTGGCTATTTTTTGAACTGCTATATCTCCCAAACCACTTGGAGTAGAAGAGTGAAATTTTGCACACCTAGTTTTTTGGGTAAGACCTACAATCTGTGAGAAAATGAGAAAAATCTGAGACATACAATTACCTTTTGCAGTTTTTTTCAGGATTTTCAAAAGAATGACTCTTATGCGAGTAGGCTATTACAGCAAGGTGCAACAAAATTTGTTAAGTTTTGGTATTACAGTAAGAAAGAAAAGACCCAAGGAAAATTCACTTTCGCTCACATGACACGTAAAAATAAACTTAAAGAAAAAAGCCTGTGAAACTTTGCACAGCAGAAAATAGTAGCGTTGGTGTAGAAATTTTCCGACTCCTGCCCAGAGCATTGTGACGCAATAAGCCACACGACCTCGTTCGATGGAAGTTAATCAGTTATGTGACGTATTGACCAGCTACACGGCGCTGAGACTCTTCAAGCGCAAGTCGTTGGTCTGATGAAAGCCTCTCAGAGTGACTTTACTGAATTTTTAAAAAGCCTTCTAAATCCGTAGTTATATAGTTCTGAAATGGCGAAGAATTATTATCAAGATAAAGTGATTAAGCATGACAATCGACGGCTAAAACTGGTGTGTCAGCCGTGAGACTTAATTTGTCCGCCGAGATAGCTGCTCAGACTGGACACATTTGTCTGCCGTCAACAAAAACGAATTTCAAGGCCTGTAGGCTACTTCGAATTATATGCTGGTCACTTTGAACTTTAGCTCTTAATACGCGTAGATACTAAACTGAGCAAACAGCAAACCGCACCTCGTTATTGACACTCCCAAGAAAAAACAAAGCAGAAGAAATCAAGAAAAACGTTTTTCAATCATTGTTACTATGCTTCAAGCCTTCAACGGCACCATGCTGGCATTTATCAGCTACCGTACTTCTGTTTCTTTTGTTATCTTAGGAGCAGCGCTCTTGTTGCAATGAGATCGATCCGCAATGAAGGTCAAACTAACGCAAATCTGATCTTAGAAACATTTGATTTAGGGGGGGCGCCGCCCCCCTGGAGTAGGCGCCTATGCATGCTGGCATAACTTAATAAAATAATGCACTACGGCTGTTTAGCTATGAGGCCTTCTTGCATAAATGAGTTTTAGTGTACTGTAAAGTGGCATTGCTTGGTTTTTGTGTACTGTACAGAAATATCCACTGCGTTTCCACTTTATTCTTGAAAATTTGCTTCAAAATCACATCTTTATGTCCTAATTTGAAGTTTGTTTTAGGTGCCTTGTAGTGTTTTTGCTCATTTTTTCCATTTTCTATTAAAAATTGGACAAATATGATGCTTTGGGTTTTTTTATGTTTTTTTTTAGCCCTTTGAGTGCCTTTGACGTTTCTCATACGTCATAAGAATGCATTATTTGTATGCCAAGGACGTATGTGATACGTCAAAATATGTAGTTAGTTGTATGCCAGGCTTTTTGTTTTTTTAAGATGGTTGGACGTTTCTGGTACTTCCAAAGCAAATGCGAAATGCATTCTGAAGACAAATATGCACTGACAAGATACTTGATAAGGTTGAATTTTGCCTCCCAAGCCTATAGTCATCAGTCATAGCAGTGCCTCTCTTAGGTTATTTTGGGCCCTGTGCGGAATATGCTTTGTGGGCCCCAATGACAATGATCCAATTTAGTAGCGTAGGAAAGTATTTTGAAAGGGGAGGGGGGTTTTGACGGCCGGCGGGCAAAGCCTGATGGCGTGTTCCACTAAGGCAACATCTAGTGGCGTGTGTGTGGGAGGCCTCCCCCAAAAAATTTTGAAAAATTACTTTGCATGTTGGAGAATGCTTTACGAAATACTGTACCACACGAAAGTGAAATATTGGAAGTAAATTGTAAAATTCCCCTAAATAAATGCTTTCACAATCATAGTGTGCTGAATAGTTAGAAAAAGAAAGTTTTTATGGGAAAAGGCAAAAAAGTAATGACGTCATCAATGATCATTTTTATGACGTCATAGAAACCATCGATGACGCAAAACATATCCTTGACAGTTCCAAATCTATTTTGACAAAACAACCTAAATCAGCCTTTCAAAAACGCGCCTAAATTCGTTTTTCATAAAAGTGTCAATTTTGGTACAATACCCTTGGCACAGAGGTAAACCCAATTAAAAAAACCTGTGGCAGTCAAAGGGTTAAGTGGGTTTTTTTGGGTTGGGTAAAATACCGACAACCCTGCTACTACCAGTATATAGGCTATATTGTTTTCATGCTCGCAAATATGTATATATATGCTTTTTGTAATTAATCGTTTTTGTTGGGGGGCGATAAAATTTCGCCAATTTATAAAGGGGGCGTTGGGCCAAAAAAGGTTGAGAAACACCGGTTTAGAGAGTAATAACTATGTATGTACTATGTATATTAGTTTACATCATGTACATTTGTACATGTAGTTTATTTACTGTCTTCTAAAGTTGTTATTGATTGTCAAATTTAGTCTCTGAATTTTAAACACAAGTATAAGTCGCACATTTTGTATATGTAGACCAGTTAGTATAGTTTGTAATACAGACACATGAGTTCATAAACAGACTATAGAGTAATTATTAAACTATATTTTTCTTGCAATATACCATGGCACTGTACCGTATTTTGGGGTGCAACCTAGTTCGTACCTGGGACCATTCGTACAATCAGTTCGTATCCTGAAAAGATCGAGAAAAAAATTAAAAAAAGCCGAAGTGGCTGATTGCAGTTTAATAGCACAAAGCCGAAGTCGCTGATCGGAGTTTCTCCAAACAATTTGAAACAAACTCGAGGGTTAGCGGAAACTGCGGAAAAATGTTTGCAGAAACTGCGATCAGCGAGGGTTAGGGCAGCGATTACTCTATGGTTAAAGTTAGCGGAAAAGTGTTTGCGGAAACTGCGATCAGCGGACTTTGGTTTTGAGCTTTTTTTTCTCTCGATCTTTTCAGGGAGAAAATTAAAAATGATTGCGGAAACTGCAATCAGCGACTTCGGCTTTTTTTAATTTTTTTTTCTCGATCTTTTCAAGGTACGAACTGACGGTCCGAACTGTTCATGGTACGAACTAGGTTGCAACCCGTATTTTGTACTGTGCCGTATCATATCATATCTGTATCATATCCTCTCGAAGCGTTAAAATGAAGAGCCCAGTTCCAAAACCGCTTAGGCGCCACTTTTACCAAAATTGAGTTTAGAGTGTCATTAGGTAGAGTATTACCATAGGTACCTACTATCCATTCCTTTTTTTCCAAAACCTTCTCTTTCTGCTTCAAATTCGACACTAAAAATTGCGTTTTCTTCCAAAACCGCTTACGCGCCATCACACTTTGTTTCCAAAACCACTTGTATCCACAATTAACCAATCATATTAAGCCATTGTATGACGTGACATATCGCTGATTGTTAAACCGTTTTCGTCATCGTTTCGTAATAAGCAGCAGTGTTACCATTTGGAAAATTTCACTACCAAATTCGAGATTTGGCAGAATTTTACGTTGTTTGGCAGTAAATTTTGAGTTGGCAGAACTTTGGCAAACATTTTTGGTGAGTTGACAGTCAGTCTCTGGTCAGTTTGGCAAAATTTGAAATGTGTTTGGTAGTTTGAAGCATCTACTATCTGGCAACACTGATAAGCACTGTTATAAGCTTGCAGCCTATTGTTGCAGCTACCAACGGTGCTCAGACTGCTTAGTAGCCTACTTGAGCTTTATAACTGTGTTTTTTGCTTTGTTTAAAGTGAATTTGGATTGTGGTGATGAATTAGTGGTGGTCAGCTTGGAAAAATGGTTTCAAAAATTGGTTTCTGTCATTCTGGCAATTTTTATTCTCCAGTTTATTTCCAAAACCGCTTATATCCACATTTCTAATTTTATAAAAAGGCGATTCTAAGCCTTCTAATATTCCTTAGATCTGGACAAACGTCATGGCTCAATTCAGTAGGTAGTTATACATCGTTAGAAATCAAAAGCGCATTACATTTACCAAGCGAAACTGCCATAAACGTTTTTCGTGGTTTTCTCGAAATCACCGAAAGTGGATGTAAGCGGTTTTGGAAACAAGCTCTTCAAATAGGGGTAAACGACAAAACTTTGAACCCCGGTAGCAACCTCTAAATATTAACCAATCTTTATGAAAATTTACATATGTCATTTTCTCATCAATGGTAACAATATTTTAGGGTGAGACATTAACATTTACAAAAAAGTTTTTTTGGACCACCCAAGTGAGGGTTGATCGGAGTATCAGTAAACATTTTAAAAGGGTTTAGGATGTTTCCGCAAACAAACAAGCTGAAAATATCGAGAGAAAAAATAGAACAAAGCCGAAGTCGCTGATCGCAGTTTCCGTTTTCCGCAAACATTTTAAAATTTCCGGTAATGATCCTAAAAGAGTTTGCCGAAGTCGCTGATTGCAGTTTCCGCAAACATTTAAAAAAGGTTAGGGTAGGGGTGTTCATCTGTTCAATTTCGATTTTCGATTTCGATTAAGGTGATATTCGAAATTCGTTTTTTGTATCGGACATATTCGAAATTATAGCCACCTTTCGGCTGAACGCGGTTGAAAGTAACACGAGTGGCGCGAAGTCTGTCTTGTCACATTTGCAGGCGAAAAAAGACTTCGACGCATGCGCATCGTCGATCACGTGACTATCACACACGCTCTCGCGGGTCCAACGGCCAGTCCCGCACCAGGGATGCCAGGTTGGTGTTTTTAATGCCAAATTTCTCTCAAGAATGAAGATAGCTAGGTTGTGCAATAGCAGAAAGTGTAGGCTGAGCTTTGTCGCAGTTTTATTCATTTTTTACCGAATCCATAGGTGCCTAAGCCGTGGGGGCAGGGCCGTAGCCAGACCGCAGAGCAAGGGGGGGGCAAATTTTTTTAGGGGGGGCTGAAAAAATTTAAATGGGCAAAATCATTATAATTGTAGCTGTTGCTCGAGAATGTTGAGGTTTTGTCAAGATGGGGCAAGTATTTTTTCAGGGGGGGCAAGCCCCCCTGGCTCCCGGCTGACTACGGGCCTGCGTGGGGGCCTGGCCCCACGCAGGCCCTTATTAAAATTTCGTGGGGGCCTGGCCCCACGAAATTTTAAAATGACTGATTTTGCTGCCTGGGACAGCAAAAATCTACCATTTTGCTTCGATTCAATGTCATTAAATGTTGAATGCACCCAAAAACAACATAATTTGCTACGTAGACAGAGCGTGCGTTTAGCTTTATGCGCTTGCAAACATACTCGATGTCGCTTTCGAGTCGAAACCTCTGCACTCTGCAGTGAAATGTCGCGGCAGTAAATATGAACTTGAAGTGTTTGGGATCCCAGCGACCTCCGCTAGCGCGGAGCGATTGTTTTCAAAAGCTGGCCTATCCGTCACGAAGCTGAGATCCCGACTGACGGGTGACCATGTCGATCAGCTTTTCATAAACACCAACATGGGCCTGGAGCTGTAGACGTTATTTTGTGTTTTTTTTTTTCGCAAATTTTCATGACTTTTTTTCGCGTTTTCTAGTGAATTTTCATGTTGTTTCTTTCAATACAATCACATTTTGCAGTGTGGTGCATATTTGTGATATTCGAAATCGAAATTCGGAAATCGAAAATAAATTGAATTTCGAATTACGAATATTCAAATAATCGAAATTGAACACCCCTAGATTAGGGTTGATCAGAGTTTCCGCAAACATTTTAAAAGGGTTAGGGTTGAGCGGAGTTTCCGAAAACATTTTAAAATTACTGGTAATGATCTTAAGAGTTTTTGTTTGTTTGTGGAAAATTTTAAAATGTTTCCGTAAACTGCGATCAGCGACTTCGGTTTTTTTTATTTCTGTCGATATTTTCAAGGTTCAAACTGACGGTATGATTGTTCATAATACAATTACAAATTAGGTTGCATCCCTTTTGGCTAGATCAATCAATTATTTCAATTGTTCATTAACACGTCCGGGACGAAAAAGATACTACTAACTACAAAAATTGATATAGACCTACCAGCACGTTAATGAATAGGAAAAGATGGCAAAACCTTGAAAGGTACAGTAGAATTCGCCTATAGTGACTTTGGCTATAGTGACACTTCGCTTATAGTGACACCTGTTGCAAAGTCCCGTTTGCCTACGCAACAGTTGAGTAGAATTCCGCTATAGTGACACTTCGGTTATGGTGTCACTTTTTCTGCGGTCCCTTCAGGTGTCACTATAGAATTCTACTGTATATATAAAATGTGCCTGGATTAAAAATGATGTAGTAGGCTATATGTCTGTAGTTAGCACGGCCACAAAACCCAAAAAACAAACAGCAAAAAATAAAACAAAAACAGAGAGAAGCACACATGTCGTACGGTAGGCTAATGAATGACAGCTTAATGAAAAGTGTTGTGGATTGAATTTGCCAGTTCTAATACTGATGTAGATGAGCACTGAGCAGTCATAGTAATAATAATAAGATGGAGAAGAAAAAAGCGGACACAAATAAAACCCATCCTCATTCCTCAAGCAAAAGCCCGTTTTGATGTGGCCCAGGAGAGCAGGTGTTGAGCTCTTTCTGTGGTCAGACTGCACATCACACAGTGGCTTACGATGATTGAGGCTTGAGATCCAGTTTTAAGTTAATTGTTTCTTGTCCTGGTGGTTGATGGAATGGATGAGCTGGTAGATAAGGTGATGATGTCCTGATGGTGTTGATGAAGCTCTCATCCCCTTTTGCGATGGTGTCATGTGGGTGCAACCTAATTTGTACCATGAACAATTCGTCGGTACACGACAACTGGGCGAGACAAAGTGGGCGATACCCAATTGGGCGAGACCAGGTGGGCGACGAGACGGGTGGGCGACGAGTCAAGTGGGCGACGGACCAAGTGGGCGACGAGCCAAGTGGGCGACGGCCAAAGTGGGCGACGGTAGCGAAAGTTTAGCCGTTCGGAAAAAATACGACTTTTAATTTTTACTTTAAAATACAATGATTAATTTGTGGAAGGGAGGCAATGAGAGTTCTCACGCTGAGTTTCACGAAGCATTGGAAGCAACATTTTCATTATTTTTTGTAGTCTAGTAATAGCGCTTGTTGTTTGATGTTAATTTGCATTGTGACATCATCTTGACACATTATTTTGCAATTTGCGGCGTCAGGGTTTCCTCGTGAAGCTTAACCGTATTAATACTGGGGTTGGGCATATTGTGCCCACGCCAATTTCAAACGGTTGTATTTTAATGGACATACGTGCTAATAAGCTGAAATTTCTTGACTTTTCCTAAATATTACTTGGCTAAACGTATTTAAAGTTTCGTGGCTATACCTGATTCGGTTTGGGAGATATTCTACTGATTTTAGCATGTACCTTGAAATATTTCATTGATTTGCTCCTGGAGTGAGAGCAGATTGCGCTTGGTTGGTTTCTTTTATAAAAAGAGTGACAGATCATCGATCGTTTATTCAAAGGCACCAAGCCGCCAAGCCGAGTCGCCTAATGAGTTTATCGCGCCGCTCGAGCGTGTAATTTGATTAGTTGTGAAGAAGACACTGCATGATGATTTGCGTCTGGTGTAAATTGCATACAGTTACTTCTGTCTGTGACTGAAACAAAACCGTTTATTTTACGCAACGGACATATTCTTCTTGGAATAACCTACTTCAAAGTTTGGTTGCCTTGCCTTCATCAGTTTTTAGTCTATAGATGTCCCTCTAATGTGAAATTGGCGAAATGAAGAAAATATCGACAGAAAACCAACAACGTGTTGATGGAATGTATTTTGAAAATGAATTCGCATATGTATATAAAGGAATTTCGAACTATATAAGTTGTCTAATACAAGTCAAATGCATCACTTTACTAATTGGGGAATGGTATATAATGCTATGAATGATATATCTCTAACCTCGTACAAGCCTGATGGCAGCAAGTGCCATGTTTTCATCGATTCAATATCATCAGCTGTTGAATCGATTTAATAATCGACACGTTTGCGATGAGAAAATGCTTGCACACGATCGCCTATACTATAGGATTCTTATATCGAAGCAACGTTAGACGAGTTTGATTTATCGTAAAATTGGCTGCCTGCCTGCCTCCAATGACTGCACAAGTGGACATCGCTTATTGTTATGTTTCAAAACATAAGTCTTAGAACAGCACATTGATTTAGTATCATCATGGTTGAACCGATGTAAAATGACGTAACTCGTGGGTATAGAATGCGAAAAGTCTAACTTTATATTTTCGGACTACGTTTTTGTTTTGCATCTGTTTCTGCAGAAACGTGGTAAATAAACAATTCTTGATTTCGCTAATTGGATTGTTCTAAACATCGGCAAACCGTTGCAATTTATACCCAGCTCGAAAACTCGGTAAGTTTGGCATTAGTTCTACGTTGCTAGACGTTGAATCTACATAAATATGACAGATTGTACAAACTACAAGCTGTGTATCAGCGTGTAAATCGAGTAACAGCGTGATTTGTTTCGTTTTTCACTCTGAAATATATATATGGTGATTCCCCCAACCGCGCATTTTTTTTTTGAAGCACGAAATGTTTTTCATCACCCACTCTTTAATTCTGAAGATATATTATTTTGGTGGTAATCCACTTCTAGCTAGTTGCGTCTACCTTACAAAACAATTTATTTCAGGCGAAAACTCTATCAACTTCGGATAGACGGAACAAAAGCGTCACATGGGGGAAGCATTTTCGAGGAAGGGGAAAAATCCCTAATGCGCAAATGCGCAGTTGGGGAAATTCGTGGATACAACAAATCTTTCAATTGCACGTTTATTTCGTAATAAATTTGCTTCCATTTGACATGGTTAGCTCCTGCATACCTACTGATTATTTTCACATAGTTTCATTTGAAAAAAAGAACAAACCTTGGCGTAATGGATCCCGAAAACGATGTTGGTCGGTAGGAAAATATGCATAAATTTCCTCGGATCCGCAATTTTCCTAATTTTTATTTATTTAGTGAAAAAATATCAATCCAAAGATTTTAAAGACTTGAGAACACAATAGCAGAGTTAACATTACTCATCAATTGATTGATTGAATGTTTATCCTCGGACTGGGAAAGCTTCTTGCAGAGCTTAATCCTGGGCAGACCTTAATCCTTGCTTAATCCTTGCAGACCTTAATCCTTAATCCTTGCAGACCTTAATCCTTGCAGAGCTTAATTGCTGGGAATTATTCCATCCAGTAGTTGCCGCTGAATGGAGAGAAGTCGTGAACGTGCGACGTGCGTTGCTCAAGCGCACATCCCGAGAGTCGAACCAGCACCGCTTGATCTTGAAGCTTCTTCGTTCCAGAAGTCACGCGCTAACCAACAGAGCTATCGGGCGGACGCCACTACACAACGCAACAGTGGAAAAAAGAAATTTATTAAAGAAATTAAAATGAACAACACAGCATAAGAAAAACAATCAATCAAAATCAATCAATCAAAAACAATCAATCAAAATCAAGCAATCAATCAAAAACGGTGTCCGACGTTTTCTTCGTAAACAATTCTTCGTAAAGTTAATTCTTTGTAAAACAATTCTTCCCAAAGCATTTATTCGTGCATGCATGCAACTTCCTCACTTTTTCTATGACCTGATCAAAACGGATATATTTATATAGTCAGGAAGAACAGCTCATACGACGAAGAAGAAAACGGATATGACAAAAGCAGGGTTGCCAGGTCCACTTATGGAAAAAATGCCAAACAACTAAACAAAAAATGCCAAATGACCTAAAAAAAATGCCAAATAGGCAAATCGGAGCAAAATCAAAGGTTTCTTCATTAATAAATAATGGAATTGGTAAAAAATGGGTAAAACTGCAAAAAAGCTCAGCCTACACTTGCTGCTATTGCACAACCTAGCTATCTTCATTCTTGAGAGTACCGTATTCTTCAGAAAAACAATTTTGAAAAAATGCCTAACAGGATTTTTTTCATGCCAAACAACATAAAAAAATTTCAAATTTATGAAATTTGGCATTACAAATGCCAACCTGGCATCCCTGGAAAAAAGCATGGTCGCTATTGCGCAGTGGTAAAATTGCTCTAACCGCGCTTCTTGCTATCGCTATGTAGTGGTTGCTGTTTCGAACTTTATTTGCCGCAAGGTGGTAGAGTATTCTTTTCTGATTTCATTAATCTTTCAATGGTCATTGTAGGTTCACTAGAAGAGATTTAACAGCAAAGTTAGTGCAGACGGTCAGAAAGTTTTAATTTTTTTAGGGAAAGGGTTTTGGGACTAGGCCAAACATTTGCTGATTGCTAAAATCTGAAAAGCGGTTTTGGTCTAATTTTTAGTGCAGAAATAGGGATAGCAATCTTCTTGCCTGTGCCATTTCAGTTTTTGAGTTTGAACAAATATTAGCCTGTTTATTTTGAAATTCGTGATCGGGGTAATTTTACCAAAAATTCGCGGTTGGGGGAATCACTATACAGTATATTGGTAATGGAGACTTGTTATTTGAAGCAACATTGTAATAATGTAACAGTGGCGCATTTTTTTCTGAAGCTTCAAAGAAGTTCACCCTCAGCCGCATCGGCTACGGTACACAACCCAGTCAGCAAAGCTGGTCCTTTTTACATTGATTTAACGTCTGCAAACGATGAATCAATGTAAAAAGGACCAGTTTTGCTCGCTTGGAAGCCATGCATAAGGATAAGCTGGTTTACACTGGCGCGCGAGAACAACCAGCCAAATTAATTTTGATGTAACGCAGATGTTCAATCGATATAACTCGCTCGCTGTAATACGGTATTGAATAGAATCAACGTCTTCTGATTTCATTTGCATTTGATCGTGTTTTCCTGTTTTCAAATCCCACCATTGTTACGCAGATCCAACGTCAAACGACGTAAAATCGACGTAAAAACGTTGCTACGATTGAAACAAACAGAAATAAAACCATTTCCATGTGCTTGTTCTCCACTGACAAATCGGCCATTTTCACGTCGATTCAACAACTAAAGACGTTGAGTCGACGTACAAATGGTCAATTTTTCTCTGTAGGTTGGTTGATGTATTTCGACAGCTCTTCTACTTATTTGTTCTTATATCCTGTTGTTTACGTCATAATCAGGCAATAAGTTAACGATAATGGCATAATTTATTAACTCATCATTCAGTTCTACGAATGATATTTGTAGTTGTAAAACACCAAAGATAGAAATGTTTGCTTTGAAGTTACTTTGATTTTCGAAACTGTGCCCATTCAACGTTGCAAATCAACAAAATAGTAAATAAAGCACAGTACGCCATAACTCTAGCCTTGCATACAAGATGTAGGCTACACGCATAGCCTACTATTTCAGCCATCATCACGCATAATCAAATGTGCTAATACTTGTTTACAATAAGGTAGTCTAGTAAATACAAACCAAATAACTTCTACATGTGAGTCCTCACTAAAATATTATTGAAGCAGAAACGCTATTTACTGCACAATACACGTAGCCTATTGCAATGAGAAACACTTAGTCACATAACGATATTTTATAATGTAATTAACTGCATTGAATCCACGTTTATTGACGGTTATTTACATTCACCGTTGCTTTTCAGCTAGAAAATCGCCCATTTTACGCCCAGTCGATGTAAATGTAAATTATTTCCAGTTTGGGTGCCACGCATGCGGAAAGAATATTAGAGACTTGTCGAGAGAGCAAATTTCGCTATTTCGTGTGTCGTATATACACGACATAAGTATCGCATATAAACAACATAGTTTGCAGGTTCTAATATTGTACGTCGATATCGACGAGAGAAAATGATGAAACAACAGCTACACGAAAAGTTACGCACGTATTTAATGGGAGAAACCACAAACAAAATCGTTTGTTAGTACGAGTACGACGTACCAAAAACAGTATTTATAAATTGCTGAAAAAACTATGCATTTGCTCGTAATTTTTTGAATATTAGGTTAGTTGGTTTTGAATCTTTACCCTTGGACTGACAAAGCCTTGATTGGTTATTCCTGGTAGTTTCGCATACGGTACTTGTAGAGGCTCTTGACGCAGGACCAGTTACCGAGATTGACAGAGTGAAATTTCCGATTGTTGAAGTGTTATTGCCAGGAATTATTCCATCCTTTAGATGCCACTGAATGGAGAGCAGTCTCGAACTTGCGCCGCGTGATCTTGAGCCGGGCGCGTAACCACTAAGCTAACGGGACGGACCAAAATTATAGACAGGTTTTGCATAAACGAACTGAATGCTGGTTGCACGCAGCTGTACCACAGCGTTGGCATTGGATCAAAACTTTCGGAAGATTGCCTTTTTTCTTTTTTGCGCCCACACCAACGATGTGTTTCATGCACTCGTCGCAACGCCGCTTTCTGGATCCCTGAAAATGCAGAATTTCAGTGAGCGGTCCTTGCTTCGAGCTGCTGGTGTTGGCTGACTTGCCCAATATCGTTTCAATTTTTGTTTGAAGGGCTGTTGTGAGGCCAAGTTTGGGTCGTAATTCAATTTGTGGGCGAACAAGCTGCATAACTAGTTCCCACCCAAAATCGAACGAGTTCTGTTTTCTTAGGTCAATGCGTTTATTGAGGGCCATTATTGTGGATGCATTCACTCTGCATGTGTCCAAGATATATGAAAAGCCGGTAATAGTCCATCTCCGAGATTTGGACTTGCAGGAGTATGCACCGATCCTTTGGTCTATAATATCAGTCCCTCCTTTTGTAAAATCATAAAATTTGTAAATGCCCGGTTTGAATTTTTTATTGTCTTTGGTAATGCCAAGCAAGGGCGGCATTGAAGACAGTAAAAGGACATTTCTCTTCCCAGTGCTTTTTGTGTTGCCAACATATGAATGGAAATTTAAAATTTTCTTGTCCGTTTCCCAGACAACTCTATAAGAGAACTCTTCCCTATTCTTAGTGTCCAAAAGGTCTTTAGGAAGCCCTCTTCGAATAGATTTTATAGTTCCAACGGACGTTACACCACGATCCAGAAGCCAGTTGGCCAGCGGTATTGAGGTGTACAGCCGATCGTACGTGATGTTTCTACCTCGTAAGTCGTTTACCGACATCTTTCGCACGATCGAATGAACAGTTTCCTCAGTCCCACTGACGTAATGTGGTCCTGGTGTTCTCTTTGGCTTCTCAAGAACTGGTGTTCTCTTTGGTTTCTCAAGAACTCTCTTATCTTTTTGTTTGTTTCGGCAACAATCCCTTCAACCATTTCTTCCGTAAAGAAGAGTTCCCAGGCGCTCCTTTCACCATCCACGTCTTTCGCAATCCCTCTGACAACAGCGGAACTTTGTAAGATATTAACAGTACTCTGTCTTCCTGCTGCTTCCGGTTGTGTAGTTTGCCATTGAATTTTGACACCAGGGTCTTTAGGATTTTTTGGCCTTTCCAGAACTCCAATCAGCATTTCTTTATTGCTTGGGAGTGAAACAGGGTCATAATTGCTTTCTTCCAGAGCAGAATCGATGCTTCTTACTATTCTATTAGGAGTAAGCAACTTTCTCATCAAAATGGGGTTGATGGAACTTGCGCTTGGCTCATCGTCATCAACTACTCCTAAAGGGATTCCAATTTCCTCCAAATCATCTTCAAGCGGACGAGCAGTCGAAGACGCAATATCACTTTCATCATCGGAATCGGATGAATACAGCTCATGTAAATTATCATCTTCGTCATCAGAATTTTCAAAAACCTTTTCTAAAGCTTCTTCTGCGTTCATTGCTGTTAATCTATCCATTTCGCCAATTACTTATGCTATCAATCTGTAAATGAAAATCTTATTAAAAAAATTAGTAACTTACAATGAAACCTGAGCTTCCGGTGATAATCTAAGTTTTACCTGTGCTTATGATGATGAGAAACAATTCTATCTAAGTCTCTAAGCCTGAATCTAACACATACCAGTACATCTTTTTTTCAGCAAAATAAATCTGATAATTTACACCTTCCCATGTGCGCCAGGTTGAATTTATTAAAATAAGAATTAATAAAACCCGTATGGTCTGCCGTAGATTCTATACAACTTTGATATTGAGGTGCATCCTGATACCCATCTCTCTGAACAGTACGTGCGCTAGTTCTATACTGCAACCCAGGTAGCAAAATCCGCCATTATTACATTGATTCAACGTTGCCAGACGTTGAATCAACGTAATAAGAGTAGATTGTTAGCTGTGTAAGAATATATTTTTTGCCGCTTGTAGCCAAATCTGCCTACATCTCTAGTAACACTTGTTTCCGATCTTCGCATCTTTCCTAACAAACTGAAGTCAAATAAACAATTTTCACGTCTAAGCACTGTGGTCAAACGTTGAGTCGATATAATAATGTCGCACTTTTGCCAACTGGATCATTACAAAATAAATGGTTTCCCGGCAGTTGATGAGTTGTTGTGGTTGTTAGTGTGAGAGACAGAGCGCAAAGTGTGATTACCGTGGGAATACCGTGACGTCATTATCTCAAGCAGAGCAAACCTTGTTTCTTTATTATAATTTACATCTAACTTTGGCGATTTGATGCCTGTCTAATAAATCTATTATAGCTATAGATATACACATGATTCGAAGACACGTTTAAATTTTTTGGAAAGTCAGATAAATTTTCTTTCACATGATAAAATATCTAACTGACAGCGTGCATACCAAAGGCGTAATAAACGTTCAAAAACCGTGGGCATTTTATGGCCCCCCCCAACTCAGGGAATCTCTTGAGAGCCCAGTCTTAATACGGTTAAGAGAAACCTCTCAAAAAAGAGACAAACGAATGGCCAAAGAGTGGTTTAAGTCAGTTATGAATGCTCCCCAACCGTTATCGAAGCTTGTCAGTATAAAATATGACTTTTAATTTTTACTTTAAAATACAATGGTTGATTTGTGGAAGGAAAGCAATGAGAGTTCTCACGCTGAGTTTCACGAAGCATTGGAAGCAACATTTTCATTATTTTTTGTAGTCTAGTAATAGCGCTTGCTCTTTGATGTTAATTTGCATTGTGACATCATCTTGACACTATATTTTGCAATTTGCGGCGTCAGGGTTTATCGTGAAGCTTAAGAGAAACCTCTCAGAAAGGAGACAAACGAATGGCCAAAGAGTGGTTTAAGTCAGTTATGAACGCTCCCCAACCGTTATCGAAGCTTGTCAGTATAAAATATGACTTAATTTTTACTTTAAAATACAATGGTTGATTTGTGGAAGGGAGGCAATGAGAGTTCTCACGCTGAGTTTCACGAAGCATTGGAAGCAACATTTTCATTTTATTTTTGTAGTCTAGTAATAGCGCTTGCTTTTGCTGCAACAACTCTCTGCGGCGTTTTCCTCTCTAACTCTTTGATTACAATTACTCTTTCAGCTAAAGCCAGATCTTTTCGTTTTACAGATTTGCTTGACATGTTGACTTAACAAAGCAGATCACCAAATGATTTTTCAAAAGTTGTTTAGATTTATCATTGCAATATTTTACATAGATTCAACGTCTTTGTTTGCAGTACAACGTTTAGCATATAAGATTACGGTCTGGGATTGCAGACACTTGTCTTTGTTTTGATCACATGCGTCTGTCCCACCTTCACTTCACTTCGCCCATTGCGGACAATCATTGGATTGGTGACCTACTATGTAGGCCACGACATTCTGGAGAAGCGTGCTCACAAATTGAAATGACCTGAATTTTTGCTAATCTTCGTAGTTAATGATTCGTGTGTACGTTTTTACATGTATTTTGAACAATAACACACTCGAACAACTAACAAAAAACTTCTGTTTCGCTTGAAAATCACTACAAAAATCCAAATGTCTAATGCATGTACCTACCAAACCAGCTACTTAGCAGTTAAGATCTTAGCACTGGCTTGACCTAATGACCTACCGCAAGTGTTTATAATATTCAGAGACTGGATTATGTGTTGCAAAATAACGTGTCAAGATGATGTCACAATGCAAATGAACATCAAACAGCAAGCGCTATTACTAGACTACAAAAAATAATGAAAATGTTGCTTCCAATGCTTCGTGAAACTCAGCGTGATAACTTTCATTGCCTCCCTTCCACAAATTAATCATTGTATTTTAAAGTAAAAATTAAAAGTCATATTTTTTCCGAACGGTTAAACTTTCGCTACCGTTGCCCACTTTGGCCGTCGCCCACTTGGCTCGTCGCCCACTTGGTCCGTCGCCCACTTGGCTCGTCGCCCACTTGACTCGTCGCCCACTTGGCCGGTCGCCCACTTGACTCGTCGCCCACTTGGCCGGTCGCCCACTTGACTCGTCGCCCACCTGGTCTCGCCCAAGTGGGTATCGCCCACTTTGTCTCGCCCAGTTGTCGTGTACCGACAATTCGTACCGTCAGTTCGTACTTTAAAAAGATCAAGAGAAAAAATAAAATAAAGCCGAAGTCGCTGATCGCAGTTTCCGCAAACATTTTAAAAGGGTTAGGGTATCGGATTCGGAGTATCGGTTAGGTATCCTTTTCCTTTTGGTATCTGTTCCTTTTTGTTGGTTTTATTCCCGTAAACTGTTGGTAACTTTATCATTGCTGTTGTTTTCCGACAAAGAAAAATAAATTGAATTGAATTGTATCGGTATCCGCAAACAAACAAACTGAAAAGATTGAGAGAAAAAATAGAACATCGCTGATCGCAGTTTCCGTTTTTCGGCAGTTTCCGCAAACATTTTATAATTTCCGGTAATTATCCTAACAGTGTGCCAAAGCCGCTGATCGCAGTTTCCGCAAACATTTTAAAAGGAGGATTAGAGGGTTGATCAGAGTTTCCACAAACATTTTAAAAGTGTTAGGGTGTTTCCGCAAACAAACAAACTGAAAAGATTGATAGAAAAAATAGAACAAAGCCAAAGTTGCTGATTGCAGTTTCCGTTTTTCTGCAGTTTCCGCAAACATTTTTAAATTTCCGGTAGCCTAATGATCCTAAGAGTTTGCCGAAATCACTGATCATCACAGTTTCCGCAAACATTTTAAAAGGGTTAGGGCTAAAGTTGATCAGAGTTTCAGCAAACATTTTATAAGGGTTTAAGGTTGATCGGAGCTTCCGCAAACATTTTAAAATTTTCTAGTAATGATCCTGTTTTAAATTTTTTCTGTCAATTTTTTCAAGGTATGAACTGACGGTACGAATTGTTCATGGTACGAATTAGGTTGCATCCGTGTCATGTTGGTTATGGAGTGTTGCGTTTGCTGTTGATATCTACAAGCATAAAAGTAGGCTACAGCACAAGCAGTCGCATTTTTGTTAGGTAGGCCTAATCTTTTGTAAATTATTTCGGATTTCAACTAAAATCTTTACAAGAATGCAAAACAGATTTTCTACGTTGTCTTTCTATTGCGTATCCGTTTTGCTTAAATGTTGTTGTAGTTTGTGGACAAAAAGTGACTTTGTATCACTCTTTCTAACTGAAGAAGGAAATTCGTTCTATGTTTTCGCACCTGTGAATTCTATTGAATGCTGAGTAAGCGTTTTTGTATGGAATGTTTAGAGCAGGAGTTCCCAACCTGTGTTACACGTACCACTAGTGGTACGCAAAGGTGTTTCAGGTGTTACGCGGGTAGCTTCCGTTTTTTTTCTCAAAAACCTGGATTCACAACTTTATATTTTGTTTATTTGTTCTGGTTCAGTGTTGCCAGATTAAAAAAAAGAGCCCAAAATTGCGCCAAAGCAATTTAAAAGTAGCCCAATTTGCCGTCGCGACGACGTGTTTTGTTGCATGCCCCCAAGAGTCATGGACAAAGCAACATTTTTGTCCATCATGCTGATTGTGTAGATACAAAATGCATACACTGTTACAACATACAAGAAGTAGGCCTAAAATTAGGGTTGCAAAATTCCCGGTAATTTTCAGAGCCAAAACTTTCCATGGAAATTTTGGGGAATTTTTGGAAACTTTCAAAACAATCTTAATTTGATGTTAAAACAGGAAAATAATGGCCTTATAGTACTGTTCAAAGGAATAAAAGTACTATGTATATTGTATAACTAAAATACTTATGAACATACAAACACATGGTTTAGTTTAATAACTCCAAAAAGGAATCATCACCAATCTGTTTTTTTGCAAAGAAAAACAATACTGAGTCAGTTACAAAGTCGTTGTTCTAGTTGCTGCCAGTTTGCATCTTCTCCTGCTCGGCTTCTTCAGATGATGCACTAATGACTGTTCTGGCAGCGTCATTGACTTTAGAGTCAACTTCAACTTGAGTTGACTTGTCTTCACAGGGTTCAAAAATGCCAAGTTTGACCTGGCTGATACTATTTTTTTTACCCTTTTATTTGCGAGCCTATTGCAGAATGCAGACCTTGGTGTGAGTGTTTCCAAATATGATCTGTATTCTTTTTTAAATATTGAAAAAGTATGCATAAGCCTCATTCTTAATTAACACCAAATTAGTGTTTATAATATTTAAAGAAAATAAGAACTGCTTAAGATAGGTTTTTGATATTTTTTCTAATTGATGAAATATTTAAGAAATGTTTTAAACATAATAAATGCCAAATGAAAATACCCAATATTGCCGGGTCCTTCAAAATTTCCGGAAAGTTTCCAGGAAAGTTTTCAAAATTACCAGAAACTTTCCACCCATTTACAACCCTACCTAAAATGTTTAATATGGAATCAAGCATTGTTCAATAAGAAAAATTTAGATGGGACATTGGGACAATGGACAATGCTACAGACTTCATACAAATTCCTAAATTTTCAAATTGTCCATCATGCTGATTGTGTAGATACAAAATGCATACATTAATATAACATACAAGAAGTACAATGTTCAATATTGAATCAAGCATTGTTCAATAGAAAAAAAAACTTAGAACCAAGAACCAACTCCCGACAACATTTTATCATCAACTGCTGAAGCTTCATTTTCATAAATAGAGCTGTCATACTTCAGCATTGGTGACCGGGCATCAAACAACATTTTTCCAATTGTTGCAGCAAAGTTCTGATCCTCAAAATCGCTGAAAAATGTTGAAGTCCCATACGATTTCGCAGTTTGGTTTTGATTGCAGAACATCTCGAAAAGGCTTGCTCAAACAATGCATTGCTGATTGGTATACATTGTTAGTGCCAATTGAGCAACTTCTCTAAATTTATACTCCCCTGCAGCATTTCTAAACTCGTACACCTTGGTACAAAAAGTACAACAGTCTTTCATTGTTTTTTCATCATACAAGGAACACCAGTTTACCGTCAGTAAATTTCTCCATTGACATTTCAAATTTTGCCACTTTAATTTATAGCTTAAACACTAATAAAAGCTTCAAAAATTATGGTACTAAACCAAGATTATAACTATAATTTCCGATATTCGACACTTGTAAGTGCAATTTCGCTTTCGCCATTAGACAGTCAGTCCTTCTGTTTTTCCGGATGAAAATGAATAGGCCTACAGCATTGCTGTAACAACAGTCAAAGCTGCTAATGGTCAGCGGTAAAATCAATCCTCATGCTGAATAAAAAAAATAACGTCATTTTTCTCGTAATAAACCGAAACTTTACCAACATTTTCAAAGGCTGGTCGGATTCTACCAATTATATATATAGTCGGATTCTACCAGGGTTGAGAAAAACCCGGGTTTTTTTAAAAAATCCCAACCCGCATGGTTTTTTTTTTTAAAAACCCGGGTTTTTTTGGGTTTTATTTAAAAAAGATGCAAAAAAGGTAGATTCATGCTTATTTCACCTCAAATACTACTTTTTACCAATGAAGTGCCTCTCACTCAGTACATGCTGGCATAACTCAATAAAGTAATGCGCTAGGGCTGTTTAACTATGAGGCCTTCTTGCATAAATGAGTTTTAGTGTAGTACAAAGTGGCATTACTTGATTTTTGTGTACAGAAATATCCACTGTGTTTTTAATTTATCCTTGGAAATTTCCTTCACAATCACATCCTCAAGTTTTAATTTGAAGTTTGTTTTAAGTACTTGTAGTACTTTGGTTCATTTTTTCAATTTTCTGATAAAAATTGGACAAATATGATGCTCTGGGTTTTTTTTGTTTTTTTTAAGTGGGATTTTTTTTAAAAACCCATCCGGGTTTTTTTGGGTCGGGTAAAATACCGACAACCTTGGATATTACCGACAGGAAGCAGCGAAGTGATATGTAGTCTTCGAGACAGCTACTCGCTACTCCCCTTATTTTGGCTTACCATTAAGTGTCTTTGCCGAGACACAGCCGCGAGCTTCGGGGTCCCGAACCCACGTCCTTTCGAACGTCGCGCAGACGTTCTCACCACTCGGCTACACAGCCGACACAGTAAACGGTGGATTTGGCAACTTTTAAGAGCTTAATGATCTCAGTTGGCTTTCCTGGAGCTGAATGAAGGATGGAGCTGAATGAAGGCTCATTTTAGACCTTACAATTAATGCTTATAATTAGACCTAAATTTGAGAAAGCTTAGCAAGATATTTAGCATATTAAAACAGGCATATTATTATAAGTGACATTCAATAATTATGTTTAATCATAAAATGAAAAAAGTACAAGGAATCTTTGTTCATCCTGTAAAGACCATTCTAAATCTTATTTTTTGAAGATGGTAGTATTTTTTTCAAGTTTGTTTTGATCAAACACAGCCAATCATTTTGAGTTTTAAATACTAGTTGTTCACAATTTAGAATTTCTGATTTTTCCAGGTGTCAAATATTACCAAACTTTGGGATTTCCTTATTGACAACAGGAAATCTTATGTTGGAGGAGTAAATGAACAAATGAGTGATCAAGATCGTGATAAAATTGATGCAAATTCCGAAAGTTGCATAAAAACGTGTTCAGAGTCTCTTGCAACTTTAAAACTGAAAGGTGAATTTGTGTCTTATGTTCAACTTGTCTTTTTTCTGGTTAGAAGAAAACGTTGGTTTAAGATGTGGATCAACCCTATTTGGACTAACAGAAGAAGGTTTCTGTCCATACCTAAAGGTTTGATCAATTACCCCAAAACTATTGGCTAAATTAACTGACAATTTTTATGACTTTCTATAAATTATCCAACTTTGTTTTAGTGACAAAATGACAATTTGTGATGTTTGCTCTTTTAGTTGTAAGCAGTTTTTGACACCCTATTCCCAAAATTTTTTTTTAAAACCAGTAAAAAAGTAAGGAACGGGTTCCATAGTTCAAGTCAATCTGCAAACCTGGTTCAGTTGATTGTCCCAACAGACCAACGGTGCAATATCTTAGAGAGATGCCGTTGCTTCTCTGCCAGAGGAAAAACGAACACGACCATAATTAGGAGTCACATATAAAAGCTGTACTTCGTCAACAACGGGATCATTCTTAAATAAACTAACATGACCAGTGACCACGTAGAAACACATTATTGGGGGTTGATATCCATGTCGGCATAGATACTCCAAATGTCGATCGACGTTTATGATATGTAATATATGGATATAACCTTTCGTGAGACCTTTCATTAGTGGCAGTGTAAAGTTATGAACAAATAAAATGTAAGGCATCCGGTAACATGCACTCCCAATGAGATGTGTCAAGTTTATGTGACTTTAGTTCCAATTTTACTGCTGGTCCGTTTTCAGGAGCATTATAGACAGACATGCTACTACAACATGCAATGCCATGATTACTGAGGTACGATGGTAGTACTTTGGACTTGAAAGCTGAACCTCTATCGGAATGTACATAATATGCATTACGCAGGCAAAGGCATACGGTACCAAACAATGCAGACAATTGATTTAAACAAGAAATTTGTTTGGACATCAGTACTCGTACAAGGAAAAGCCAATGGAAACAGAGAATTCGTCCACAATTGTTAGCATGCATTAATTCCATTTGTTGTTGGACACAGATGGTAAAGGATCTTTAAAATCTAAGCTTAGTCGTTCGAATGGTTGAGTCGCTTTGAAAAGCTGTGCACAAGGCGACCTATAAAAGTTAGGCTTGACTTTTGCACAAACACTACAATTCAGCACCAGAATCAAACAACAAAATACCACTTCGTCAAAACAACTGCTTCACACTTCACAGCAGCAGAAATGCTTCTTTTGTGGTAGAAGACGTCATCCTAGAGACAAGTGTCCTGCCAGAGAACTCATTTTTTTACAAGTGTACCAGGAAGAGCCACTTTGCAAATGTGCGCCGTTCAACAAACCTCAGTGCAACCAATTCATGTCAATCGATAAACTTGGACGTTCTGACATCGTCTTCCTATTCCGACAACAAGTACACATATTCGTAGTACTAGTGTAGACTAGGGTGGTTTGAAAAATGTTTTTTTTGCAATTTTAATATTGGGGGGGTTCTGAAAACCTGGCAAACCTTTAAAAAATAACATTTACACAATTTTTTTTTGGTAGGCCCCAAAACCCAGCCACCTACCCCCCAACAAAGGTCACAAAAGGTCAAATTTAGTAAAAAATCCTTTAACTTGCCTACCACTCATAGTAGAAAGTCAGTTTTGGTGTCAAAAGATGCAGAATTATGTTTCTATGTGTCATAAAAGGAACTTTTTCTCTAAATGCATTAGTTTTTAAGATAATTCAAAAACATACATTTTTTAGGGTATATGGGACATTCCATGCCAAACGTCCTGAAAATCATAAAGTTTCCAGTTTGACCCACTTCGATTTTGCTCAAACTGGGTCAATATATATGTTATTTGGCATCATATAGCCATGCATTACAAATTTTAGCTCAATATCAGTTATAGTTTTGGAAATATGATGCTTTAAAGTTTTAGATAGGCTACCCCCTAAACTTTTCCTCATTTGTTTTTTTTGACCATTTTCAATTAACCATAATCTTGTGCTCCAAAGGTTTTATAAGGCTTATGTTTGGTAAAATGGTTCACTCTTAGCTATATTACATGATTGCATTGTCAAAGTGCAATTAATTTGCAGCATAGTGGAGTAATCAAGCCTCAAAGTAGCTCTTTTCTTCACCAAAGACAGATTTTGTGCCATATTTGAAGTCTGTAACTTTTTTATGAAAAGTAGGATAGTTATTATATTTATCATGAATGTTCTTTCTCTACCAGATAACGACTTCACCAAGTTTGATAAGTAACACTACATTTATTAGAAAGTTACAATGCATCAAAATATGCACCCAAAGCAAAAAAGCCAAAATAATGCCATCTTGTGGTGTAAACACACCCCCGTAAAAAAGTGTTGACAAAACAATCTTTTTTACCGTTGAAGAACATTACCTAAGGATGAAGAATCAAAGAATATCAGTACACTGCAAGGATGTGTCAAACTGTCAAATATTATTCAAATGAATAGCATTTGAAAAAGCAAGGATATAAAATTAGAAACAAAAAAGAAGCTGATCAAAACTATTATATTTCCAATTACAACTTACGGATGCAAAACATGGACAATGAACAAAACAGACAGAAGAAAGATTGACGCATTTGAATTGTGGTGTTGGAGAAGGTTAACTGCGTGCTCCTTGGACAGCCAAAGTAACAAATGAGAAAATTCTCGAACAAATTAAAGCGGACATATCCCTAGAAGCTAGAATCGTCGAAGGCAGAAAGTGTCATATTTTGGCCACATAATGAGAAGCAAATCAATGGAAAAAGACATCATGCTTGGTTTGGTCAGCGGAAGAAGAGGGCGCCCAAAAACAAGATGGCTTGACACAATTGTAAATGACAGTGGTATGGGAGTGCATGAATTGAAGGAGGCTGCGTGGGATCGAGAGATGTGAAGAAAGATGACGTATAGAGTGACTGAGAGTCGTAAACGACTGAACGGATGAAGAAGATGAACTTTTCAAACTTGGTGAGGTTGTTATCTGGTAGGAAAAGAGTATTCATGATAAATATAATAACCATTTTACTTTTCATAAAAAAGTTACAGACTTCCAAATATGGCATAAAATTTGTTTTTGATGAAGAAAAAAGCTACTTCGAAGCTTGATTACTCCACAATGCTGCAAATCAATTGCATTTTGACAATGCAATCATGTAATATAGTTAAAAGTGAACCATTTTACCAAACATAAACTTAATATCATCTTTGGAGCAAAAGATATGATTAATTGAAAATGGTCCAAAACAACAAATGCGGAAAAGTTTAGGGGGTATCTAAAACTTTAAAGCATCATATTTCCAAAACTATAATAGATATTGAGCTAAAATCTGTAATGCATGGCTATATGATGCCAAATAACATATTGATCTAGTTTGAACAAAATCGAAGTGGGTCAAACTGGGAACTTTATGATTTTCAGGACATTTGGCATGGAATGACCCAAATACCCTAAAAAATGCATTTTTTTGAATTATTTCAAAAACTAGTGCACTTAGAGAAAAAGTTCCTTTTATGACACAAAGAAACATAGGTATTCTGCATCTTTTGACACTAAAACTGACTTTCTACTATGAGTAGTTAGCAAGTTAGAGAATTTTTTTACTGAATTTGATCTTTTGTGACCTTTGTTGGGGGGTAGGTGGCTGGGTTTTGGGGCCTACCAAAAAAAATTGTGTAAATGTTATTTTTTAAAGGTTTGCCAGGTTTTCAGAACCCCCCCATGTTAAAATTGCAAAAAAAATATTTTTCAAACCACCCTAGTGTAGACTATATAATAATAATTGGAACAGTTGGAAAACAAGCCGATTCATTTCCTTTTCGTACGAGTGAATAACAACGACAAGACAGTGAAGTAATCGAAAAAAACGCAAAAAATCATGATCTCAAGCAGAGTATAAACTTGCTCTCTGTTTTATTACACTCGTTTTGCTAATTACTTACCTTTAAAGCGTTAACTTTTGCATCATTGTAGACTTGGCAAAAAAAAAACACATGTACGGATGTGAAACCTGGACGCCAACAACAAAAACCCGAAAAAAGCTTGAAGCTGCAGAAATGTGGTTTTACCAAAGAATTCTTAAAATTCCATGGACAGCTTTTCGAACCAACAGAGCAGTTCTCCAACAGATGGGCCAGGAGCAGCAGATAATGAGATCTATAGAAATGCAGCAACTGAAGTTCTTGGGTCACAGCATAAGGAAAGGCGAACTTGAAGATTTATCTTTAAGTGGAAAAATAATAGGAAAACGGTCAAGAGGAGCTCAAAGATTCACATTTTTGCACAATTTTCAACCACAAATGAAAAACCCTACTAAAATTTGGCAAGACGCACGAGATCGATCAAACTGGAACATCATTGTACAATGTACATCGAGGGCTGTATCAGCCATGATACCTACAGAGAGAGAGAAAGCGTTAACTACGGCGAAGTGTTTTCTGTTTTTCATCGAAAGTTTTTATAGTCTTTTATCGGATACCGTATATACTCGTGTATAGATCGAGATGTTTGCAAGTGATTTTCACCTCAAAAAGACAGGTTCAACTTATACACGGGACAAGCTGTTGTCTCCAGCTCGACAGTTTTCAAAATGAACAAATTTTTGCTGCTGCAAAATCATTGCCAACGTAGATTACGGATTGTGAAATGGCATCGGTTCAAGTAAAAATTTTGAATACGTTTATTTCCAGTGATTCAAACTTAACTTTCAAATTTAATGATTTCTTGTTAATTCTAAACTTTATGCACTTGTTCAGCAATATGCAAAGCTTACGAGACAAAACAGCAGAAAGAGCCATTTCAAGTGATCAATTTTTTTATTTTTGGCTGTTGGGTATAATCGTTCTTATTACGAACATTTGTTGATCGTTGAAGTTGATGTCAAACCTTAGCGGCCGCATAAAACAATGGGTCTGCAACTATTCGGCGAGTCCGATTCGGCGAGTCCGATTCGACAAGTCCGATTCGGCGAGTTCCGTATTCGGCGAGTTTTTGAAAGGAAATTATCGGGTATCGTAGCCTAATTCTAATTGCCGTTTTTACATCGTTTTAACGTCGCTAAACGTTGAAATCGTGCAGAACGGAATAAAAATAAAGTGTTTGAACTATTAAATTAAAATTCGTCATGTCAGTTCAGTTGTTTTTATTTCTGACCATCATATGAAAAACAATACACGTCAACATAGCAATTTAGGTAAAAACGACAAAACGCGAACGTTAAAACGTGCTTGAATTCGTCATGTCAGTTCAGTTGTTTTTATATCTGATCATGATATCAAAAACAATTCACGTCAACATAGCTAAGGTGTAGAAAAAGGTAGAAACGACAAAATGCGAACGTTAGAACGTGCTTGTGACCGAAATAAGTTATTGAGTTGAAAGAAATTTGGCACGGTCGCAACACCTTCAGAAGAATTTAAGATATGAAGGGAAAATAAAACTTATGGAAGCAAGTCTTTTAGGCGCAGACAGTTAGGCGCCGGATATTGCGGATATTGTGCGGATATTGTGGTGTGGAGATGCGCTAATATCAAGAGTAGTAGAGCGTTGTCTCGCACCTCATCTCCACACACGCATTAACAAAACAACATATTTTTCTGTTCAATACAGTATAACATTTTTTGTGAAAAGCATTGCCCTACCTGCCAAGCTGATACAACCTGCAGACTTTACTAGGAATGGCACCTAAATGAACGGGCGCCACAGTGCTCCGCACCTAAATATCCAGACGCCACAGTGTGCGCGCCTATTTGACCGGCGCCTAACTGTCTGCGCCTAAAAGACGTGGACCCAAATTTATTGTGTTAAACTGTTAGACTTTGCAAAAATGGTACAAATTTTTGGTTAGAAATATTTGTTTGAAGATGAAGAATATTTGTTTGGCTTCAGATGAATACTACAGTACGTTTGCTTTTAAAAACGTTGAAACAGAACTTTCGGGAGAACCGCAAGTAAAACAAGTGACATTTGGGTCATTCCATGCCAAATAAGCAAATGGGTTACACCACATGTCGCAGATTTTATTGAAATTTGGCGTATGGTGATTTCCCTAACGTAGAATATTTAGTAAAATAACCCGAAACACGAATTTCAAAATAAACAGGCTAATGTTTGTTTCAACTCAAAAACTGAAATGGCACAGGTAAGAAGATTGCTATCCCTATTTCTGCACTAAAAATTAGACCAAAACCACTTGTCAGATTTCAGCAATCAGCAAATGTTTCAGCTAGGCCAAACACCTTTCCTTAGTAAAATTGAAAACTTTCTAACTGTCTGCACTAACTTTGCTGTAAATTCTCTTCGGGTAAACCTAGAATTACCAGTGAAACATTACTACAATGGGAAAATAATACTCTAGCGCTATGTGACAAATAAAAGTTCAAAACAGCAACCGCTAGATGGCGATATTAAGTTTCGCGGTTTGAGGAATTTTAACATTGCGCAAAAGCGACCATGTTTTGGCATATCGGATTTGATCTGGTCATAGAAAAGGTGAGGAACTGTAATGAAGAGTAGCCTTTGCCTAGGATACAGAATTGCAGATGTATGTATATAATTCAATTTGAATAAGACCTTCTAATTTTTCTTCTAAGATTCTATTTGAATAAGACCTTCTGATGATCCGTTAGGTGAAACAATTTGTAAAGGCTTCAGATAGTAATAACTATATTTGATGTATATAATTCAGATATATATGCATTAGATCAGTGATTCCCAACTTTTTTGACCTTGCGGCACCCTATCAAAGAGATAAATAATTTGTGGCACCCTGGCAAAACTGTATAGCTCGCGTAAATAAATGTATTTATTCAAAAGTCAGTGTGAAATTTGGGCTTTACTTCTTGCACAAAGTCCCTTAAAGGGCCATGCAAGTAGGGATGGGCAATTCAGAATAATTCACTATTACAGAATTATTCCGGAATACTAAACCGAATCCAGAATACCGAATCCTATTAACTTCCAGGCTCCAGCAACGCTAAAAGTAAAAAATTTCAGACACAAAAGCTACACAATCAAGGTAAATGTTTGTTGCAATGCAACACATTAAGGCATTCTAAATGACTGCCAGCCAAGCCGGAGCAGTGTTGCCAAATGATGGAAGCCAAGCCGCTTGGCACCAAAAAGTAACTAAAATTTCACCAGATATTTAAAACACCCTAAATAAAGCAATTTCGCCTAAAATACAAATAGTTTTTAAGACATAAGACACTGCCATCACGCATACGCAAACCTCTTGCAAAACGTTTTCTATACGAGCAGGGATTATTTGCTAAAAAGTTTTAAAAAAATTTCTTGAAAAAAAATTGAGTGGGGAAAATTTCACCAGATTGCACCAAACAAGTTATCTGGTTCCAATGTCAAAAATCTTGGCAATAAAGACCTCTGAATTTCACCAGAATTTTTTAATTTGATATTTCCCCATCTGGCAACGCTGAGCGGGAGCGCAGCTTAGTTAACGTCAAGCCCACACGGGAAAAGCATCGCTCGGAAGATGCTAATGTGGCAGGTATGCTGAGATATTTTAGAGCCAACTCCTTTAGCAGGGGCATCTGCTCAATGTTGTTACGCCTACCAGTTAAACTATCGCAGAGTCGCATACGCACGTGGATTGAAAAAAAGCATTGCACAATTGTGCATGTGTACAAAGCGTGAAGAAAATTACGCGCTTAGTTTCTTTGATTGCTCATGCGAGCGAGTAACGTAGGGTTGCATGTGCCGTGCGCCCACAACGCGTGCAAAATGTTTTTGAAAGTGCGGAACTGCGGATGGTGTCAGTGCAAAGAAAAAAGTGAGTAAACCACATTTTTTTTCAGTTTACTGTCTCAAGCTGACAGCTTGCACAAGACTTACGTATATCTTTAAAACCGAATCTTATTACCCGGTTTTATTGCCGTTTTGGTTTCGGATAGTTTAGGATCCGAATCCTTCTGGATTCGGTATTCTGAATTGCCCATCTATACATGCAAGTCCAAATTGTACTTTGCGATCTTTGTGTTTGTATGTGCTCTAGGCGTTTATAATAAAGGGTTGTTGTTGAAATTTTTCCAGAATTTGATTGCGTTTCCTTTGTAGGGCCGTTTTTGTTTGCTCTATAGTTGTTGGCGGCGCGCGCGCACTGAACCGTCCGATAATCACGTGTGACGTCATAAGAGTACAAGCTGATTTGTGTTCGCGCAAGATGCACGCATCAAACATCATGCACGCATCAAACATCTTCGCGCGCATCAAACACATGTTCAACTTCTGGCTTGTGATCCCGCATATATGCAATGATTTGTGGATGGCGGTCAGCAACGAGAAGTTTAACCCGCACATCAAAGCCACATCTCTCAACGAAATCCATACATTTAACTAGCCCAGCCTTTTCCATCGCATTGCTGCAACCACATACATTGCTTTGCAACAACATTAAACATATCAATTTTGCACAATCTGTTTTTATCTACTCTTAGCGGCAGACATTGAATCAATGTAATTGTGGATGTGTGCACAAAGAGTTCTCTTGTAGTGTGTCGCAGATCCGTACGTGGTCGCAGATCCGTACACATCGGCTTCGATCCAGGCATCATCAATCCCAGAGGTCTCTATGGAAGTTCCGAGAGCTCTTAGTGCAGCTCACCCAGTCTGGGAACAATTTGTTTTTTCAGGTCGACCCATGCGACATGCGTCTAGCAACTGCATTGCCTTTTCGTATAGAGGGCCATGTCGAAGGTTATCACAGTTGGGTACCTCTGACCAATGACTAACGTCTTCAGCTGAGATGCTTGTAGAATCACAGCATAATAGGCCACTCGTGAGCAACTTCTGGTAGCAGGGGCAGTATCCTGCCCTTGTATCCTGCCCATTCGGGGATCTTGCTCTGTTCATCATTTTCTCTGGACAAAGTAGACGCTATTACCCACCCTAACTGGGTCAGTTCATATGACTGAGCAACTGGGGTTTTTTTTTCGGTCATATCTCGGTCATTAACCAGTTTTTTAGCAAAATGTCCGAAAAAAAATTGAGTCAATTCGGTCAAAATGTCCGAAAAAATATATACTCAAATGACTAAAAATGACCGAAATAAATAAAAAAATGACCGAATTTTTTCAAGTCATTTCGGACAAATGACCGAAAAGTCTCAGCAAAAAAAAAAAACCCAGCTGAGCAACACCTGTTGTGTTGGCCTCTAATCTCCGCGCTCTGTTGTCAGGTTATGGTTTTGGCTTGGCACGTGGCTTAATAGGCACAATGGCACATGATATGGAAGGATGGATAAGTTCTTAGCTGCAGTAAGTTCGAGCTTTGGTGCGACTAGTTCTCCTGGAACATTTGCTTTCTGATACACTGCAGTGATTGTTCCATGTGTGGTGCCTTTCCCGTCGATTGTGTCTTCCGCAAAGTCTGTGTTGTCAACAGCAAAGAAGAGAAAGCAACCACCCAACAACCACCCAGCAACCACCCAACCGGAATGCATTTGCCAAGGAAGGCCTGGGTGTGGCTCAACCGCCTGCGTACTGGCGTCGGACTTTTCTGCTCCAACATGCACAAATGGGGGATGGCTCCATCCACGATTTGTGAGTGTGGCAAGGAGGAGCAAACCGTAGACCACACCATTTGTAATTGCGCCATCTACCATGCGCCAAATGGTGTGCGTGGTCTGCGTGAACTGGATGACAAATCAATTGAATGGCTGCTCGACACCTGCCCAAACATCTAGACCGCGTCGCCGCCACTGCCCAAGGGTGGTAAAAGGCAGATAGTGCAGTCGTGGAAGGTTTATTGTGGGAAATTTTTTTTATCAAGCTGATACTTTTCTCAGACCTTCCCCATACTATGCAAATGGATCAGAAAAAAATCCCCATCAATCGGATGATGGGAAACCCCCTTTTGGGCCCATTTTCCAAATGACGTCACAATCCCTTTATGAAAATTTCAAGTTTTTCAGAACAGGACATATTATACATCATTTTTTAGCTTTTTTCAAGGGGAATAACTTTTTCTATTAACAAGAACCCTGAAAATGTACAGAAAAAGAGTTATTACCGATTAAGCAAATGGATAAATCCATGAATTCCAGGCAAATTTGAAATTATTCGTCACTGTTGGACTTATACTTCTACATTCGTTAACAAGAATTAAACAAAGTAAGCGAAACAAAAATTGAAGCTATCATCATCATCAAAAACGTCAAAGATGTTGCTTTCCTCCTCGTCTTGTCTCGTTTCATCTTTATTGTAAGAGCACTCCTCTTCGGTACCAACATCGACGTTATGCAAAAGTGAAAAAAAACCTTCATTCTTAAGTTTTTCGTCTAGTCTCTGGAGTATGTCGTTCATACTAATTATACTTACTGTAGATACGAAAAAGATGTGAAACTCTCTTTGTATTTGAAGCATACCTTAGGCTACTATGACTCCAGATATTGCTGATAATTGCAGAATTCTCTTTTCATCTATCGTTGTAGGCCTACGATCAACTCCTAACCGAGCAGCACACAGTAAAGAGGACAGCAAAAAGCTTCACCGGAATTTGGAAAGATCTTGCGATCGAGCAAGCTCTTATGCGCTCAATTAAGTCGCGTGGAGGATTGACGGAAGGAAAAGTATGCAGAAAGTGTTCGACATCTTTGGGTTTTTAGTGTGAGTCACTCGACAAGTATTCATGAAGCAATGACGCAACTAAACAAGGCTCAGTTTCTATGAAGTAGGCTAACCAGCATGAAGAGTTGGGTGCTTCAAGAAAAAAGAAGGATTACGGATTGTAAAAATTTCTGGCCTGGTTAACAACAAAAAACCCATTCTTGGTACCATATGTAAACCTATCTTCTCTTTCAAACGGTCTAGTGTCCATCGCTTGAAAAGATGACGTCAATTGTGAACAAGCGGAGCAAATTGGTCAAAATATCCAAAAAGGTTTGGATGGGGTAGCAATTACTATCGCATCAATCAAACAATTAGAATCCTTAATGGAAGTAAACAAAACAAAAAGTGGTGCAAGTGGTATTGGTTCGAAAGTCATGTTCAATAGGATGTTTGCTGTTGCTGAAAGTGAGGAAAGCCTTGAGCAATTTTTCGAATGCGAGTTGACTTCAGAGCCAATGTCGATGTTCAAGGAAGGCATGATGAGAAAGCCTGACAAACCCTCTCTTCGAAAAATTCTTTTGCCTGGTTCTTCGTCGCATGCCTTAGAGGAAATCAACAAGCAACTTCTATTATCGACGGTGGTGCATTAGGCCTACTACATAAACTTTGCTGGAAAAAAGGAATGAAGTTTTCGGAAGTTTGAAATTCGTATGTGAAATATATCCAAAGCCATTATACGCATGCTGTTGTTGTGTTTGATGTCTATCATGAAGAAAGTAACTTACTAAAAGTCACGAGCACTTGCGCCGAAATTCCGTTCCACAGAGCACGTTTGTGAACATTGATCCGAGTAATTCACTTCCTTTTACTCAAGATCACTACCTCAGCTGCATCGAAACCAAGGCTGAATACATCAAGTTTGTTTCTACCCTTCTGAGACAATCCGAAGTTGAAGTTCACAACTGCTCTGATGATTTTACAATAACATCTATATTGAAAATAACTGATCTACACAATGAATATTGAAAAACGAAATGCACAAGAATGAAACTGCAAAGCAGAGGAGAAAGGCACATCGCATGGCGGTTAATTACGCGAGGCAAAATGCTCTGATGATGCTGACAATTCCATTGTAGCGAAATCCCTTGATTATGCTTCTCTTTGAAAAGGTCCAGTAAATGTCATTGCTGATGATACTGATGTAGTTACTATGTTACTGCATCATTGGAAGACTGACACTCATGATGATATTTACTTCGACCAAGGAGCGCTTCAACAAAGCCTGGAGAATCAAAGAAGCCAACCCAAGTATTAAAGAAGATTTTCTTTTCCTCCATGCATGGTCAGGATGCGACACAACGTCATCGATATTTGGAAATGGGAAAAGAAGTTTGCGAAAATCAGAAACGCTGAAAGAGAATTCTGCAATTATCAGCAATGTCTGGAGTTCCAAAACGAGGTCGGAGAAGCCTCTATAACTGCATTCAAGATCTGGTATTGTGGCAATGAAGATTCAACGCTTACTAAACTCAGGTATGTATTTTTACATAGGGATTATATAATAATGTTTACACTTTTAAGATATTGTCCAATTCAAGATACCCTGTATGTAATATTTATCTTTGTTTACTTTTAGACATTGACAATTACATGTATATGGCATGCGAAGGGATAATTGCACCGGAAAAGCTACCACCGAGCCAAAGAGCAGCCTACTTCCATGGGTTACGTCTTTAGAATTTAAATTCAATGTTTGTGAATGGGGATGGAGAAACAATAGCAATGAGGCATTCCATTATAATCCAACAAATTTTAAAAAGAAATGTAACCACTAGGTTTCAAAAGGTGTTGGTTTTGATATATTTTGTTGTTTTAAAAATTTGAACTTGGGCAAAAAAAATTTTGAAAATCGGACAAGCGGTTTTTAAGATATTGCGTTTTGAAAATTTGTTGTTGTCACTAGGTGGCGCTGTTGATGTTCTCAATGTTTTTTGATTTTAGGGTTATATTTGGGGTAGAAAGTTGGTTGAAGTGTCTATTCCACCATTTTTCATGATGCAGATTTCAAAAATGGTCTCAATTTTAGTCTAAAATCATTAGCTAAGGAGTTATGGGGCATTTAAAAAAATTTGGGGGACCAAATGCCAACCCTCAAATTGTCATGTGGGCAACAAGATATCCCAAAAAAAATTTTTGTTCATCAAAGTTTCTTGCATATACTTCATGATAGTATAACATTTTTTTATGAGACTTTTGTCTATTTTGCACAATGCAACCTTATATCAAAGATCTATTAATGCAATATTTGAATGATGCTTGCTTATGATGTCACAATAACAAATTACAGATTTCCCCAAAAAACTTTTTTTCATTGTGAAAATTGCCTGGGAGAACAAAATTTGCCTACAATTTTGAAACAAGGGCTGGTTTTCTCGGGCAATTCTCACAACAAAAAAGTTTTTTGGGGAAATCTGTAATTTGTTATTGTGACATCATAAGCACGCATCATTCAAATATTGCATTAATAGATCATATAACTTCTCATGCAAGTCTTTGATAAAAGGTTGCATTGTGAAAAAAGGACAAAAGTCTCATAAATAAACAGTATATTATCATGAAGTATACGCAAGAAACTTTAAAAAACAAAACATTTTTTGGGGATATCTTGTTGCCCACATGGAAATTTGGGGGTTGGCATTTGGTCACCCAATTTTTCTTAAATGCCACACAACTCCTTAGCTAATTCTTGTAGACTAAAATTGACATCAGTTTTGAATTCTGCATCATGAAAAATGGTGGAATAGACACTTCAACCGACTTTCTACCTCAAATATAACCCTAAAATCAAAAAACATTGGGCACATCAACAGCGCCACCTAGTGACAACCACAAAACTTCAGAACGCGATATCTCGAAAACCGCTTGTCCAATTTTCAAAATTTTTTTTTTGCCGAGATGCATTTTTCACATGCTATAACATATGCTTTAGTCATCAAAATTGAAGACTTAGTGGTTATTTGGATTTGTTGAATTATAATGGAATGCCTCAACAACGAACTTGTCCCAATAATGACGGATATACCTATAGCACCAGAAGCATTGACCAAAGTAATTAGATGCAGATGTAAGAAATCAACGAAAACTCCATGTGGAACGAAAACTTGCACCTGTCGCAATTATGGAATGGCATGTGTTTCTTCGTGTGGTGAATGTCATAGTATAGTGGCCTAAGTATGCTTCAAATACAAAGAGAGTTTCACATCTTTTTCGTATCTAAGTAATAATTTGTATGAACGACATATTCCAGAGACTAGACGAAAAACTTAAAAATGAAGACTTTTTTTCACTTCTGCGTAACGTCGATGTTGGTACCGAAGAAAAGGAATTCTCGTACAATGAAAATATGAAACGGGACAAGATGAGGAGGAAAGCAACATCTTAGTCGTTTTTGATGATAGCTTCAATTTACGTTTTGCTTACTTTGTTTAATTTTTGTTATAAAATCATCATCATCATTTTGTTCCTTCCTCGTATGGAGGGTTGTATAGAATGTGCCATTGTTCTCGACCATGAGCTGTGCGTACTGCACATTCATAAGTTAATTTTGTCCATTTTGTGATGTTTGTTGTCCAAATCATTCTTGGTCTGCCTTTACTTCTTTTACCGTTTATCTTCCCTTCTATTAATGATCTTTGTAATGAATTTTGCCTTATTGTGTGTCCGAAATACTTCAATTTTCTTCTTTTGACTGTTTGTAAGAGCATTTTGCTTGAATTAAATTTGGAAAGTACTTCATCGTTAGTGATCTTTTGTTTCCGTGAAATTTTTAACATTTGCCTGTATGTCCAGAGCTCGAAGGCATCGATCCGTTTCTCCATTTTTTGTGACATTGTCCAAGTTTCAGAATTGTATAATAGGGTCGACCAGATATAGCATTTTAAGATCCTGAGACGAGTTGATAAATTTAAATGTTGATTGGTTAAAATATTTTTCATTTTTCCAAATGTAGTTCTTGCAATTTCTATCCGTCTAAGAATTTCATGGTCACACCTCCCATCTTCAGTTATTAAATAACCAAGATATGAAAAAGATTTTACTTTTTGTATAATTTCATTGTCAATTATAATTTGGAGTACTGGAGTGTCTGGTGATTTTGAGATTATCATTGATGTGGTCTTTTTAGCGTTAATTTTCATATTAAATTCTTTACCAATTGAGTTAACATTGTCCAATATTTCTTGAAGATCTTCTTGTGATTCAGCCATCAGAACAGTATCATCAGCATAGCGTAAATTTGTTATATTCAAGCCACTAACTTTTACTCCTTTCATAGTGGGTCGAAAAATCATTTCTGTATATAAAGACATGGAGAAAGTACACATCCTTGGTGTACTCCACGCTTGATATCAATTCCTTTAGACAAATCTTTTTCCATGCGAATAAATGCTTTTTGATTCCAGTACAAATTGATAATAAAACGTAAGTCTTTGCCATTCATACCAATATTGGACAAACAATGAATCAGTTTCTCATGGTTAACTCTATCAAATGCTTTCTCATAATCAATAAAACATGCATATACATCTTTATTTACTGCATTGTAACTCTCACAAATTGTTCTGAAGTTAAGTATACCCTCTCGTGTTCCTTTACCAGTTATAAATCCACTTTGAGTCATGCTAACCTCATTCTCAATAGATTTTCGATTTCTTAATAAAATTATTCTCAACAAAATTTTCAGTACATGACTGATCAAACTTAATGTTCTAAAGTCACTGCAGTTCTTTGCTTTGGATTTCTTTGGTAGTCTGACAAAAACAGTTTCATTCATTTCTTTAGGTATAAATCCAGTCATATATATTTCATTACATAATTTGTGTATGCGTTTTAAACTTATGCCATTGAGTGCTTTTAGCATTTCTGGATAAATGTTATCCTTTCCTGCAGCTTTATTACATTTCAGATCTTGCATGGCTTTCTCAACTTCAGATATCAATATTTCTTCTCCTTCATTATTGGTAATTTCAGGCATACATGTTCTATCATCATCATATAATTCTGTTACATACTCTTCCCATCTACTCTTTGTATCCTTTTCCTGAAATAACATTTTTCCTCCACTATCCATGATGCAGCTGTTTGCTTGTTCAACTTTCTTCAAACATGTTAGCTGTTTAACTTTATTGTGTAATTCAAGTGACTTATGAGATGCTTCTAGATGTTCTATTTCACTGCATTGAGTTTGCAGCATTTCACTGCAGTTGTAGAATATAGAAGAATAAGTCCAACAGTGACGAATAATTTCAAATTTGCCTGAAATTCACAGATTTATCCTTTTGCTTAATCGGTAATAACTCTTTTTCTGTACATTTTCAGGGTTCTTGTTAATAGAAAAAGTTGTTCCCCTTGAAAAAGCTAAAAAGTGATGTATAATATGTCCTATTTTGAAAAACTTGAAATTTTCATAAAGGGATTGTGGCGTCATTTGGAAAATGGGTCCAAAAGGGGGTTTCCCATCATCCGATTGATGGGGATTTTTTTCTGAGCCATCTGCATAATATGGGGAAGGTCTGAGAAAAGTATCAGCTTGATAAAAAAAATTTCCCACAAACACCACTTTTTAAGCTCCCACGACTGCACTAAGAGCCCCTCGACCCTTGGAGTGGCGAAGAAGGTTCAAACGAAGAAGAAGAAGAAGAGAAATTGTCCTTTCTTGAGGAAAGGTGGTACATACAGCCCATTGAACTTCCTGGTGTTCTCCACAACAGCATTGGCAAGTGAAGTTTCCAAAAGCAGGATTTGGTTGTACGATACACAATAGTTTCGTGCATGGAGGAGATTTACTAGGTTCTTGTTTCGGGTGTCATGATGAACACTCAATGTCAAACCCAGTACTTGCGGATTTTTACGAACCTCACATGTCCGGAAGACACACGTTGACTGCTCTGTGCTTGGGTTGATGCTGTACTTGGCGTCTGGTCTTGAAAGCATACATTATGTTCTGGGTTATCGTTAGTGCTGACATGTCCATTGTCCACTTTTCTACCTCTCATCTCTGTTCGAAACTCCTCTTCAGGTCCCACCAAAATCCAACGTATGAGGCTGTACAACTCAGATGGAACATCTTCTCTGATGCTTGACACTGTCACTGTGTCTGTCACGTCTTTTTCAGCATTGAAGTTAGCAATGGCGCTTCACATTTGTTTGGCTGTCTTGGTACAACATTTTAGTTTTGTGCATTTCATTGCCATAACCTTGCATCATAGATGTGTGAACCATCTCTTCTTTACAGGCTTCAGGATTATATAGAACAGATGGCAACTCTGAAAGAATCTTATCTTTCAGCCACTGTCGTGTCAATTTCGGTTTGTGTTTCTCTGCAACTTCTTTGCCTCCAAGCATGGAAATGTAAGTGTTCTCAATGTCATCCATGGGAAGGTGAACTTTCTTTCCTGTCTGGATCCCAACAAGACTGATCAATTCGATCAAGCACGCCATCTGCATTGGTAACTCATTGTTGATAGACTTTTTGTTTGTGGCTTCATCTCTGAGGACATGAAACACATTCCAAGTCCAGCAGAGCTTGTGGTATCTCACATCTATCGCATGGGCATCACTTGGAGGTGTCGCATTACTCAACCTTGTCATTAGGACTGGATCCTGAGTAATTTCCACAGGTTGCTTGAGTGTTCTCCCCGAATTCTCTGTTCGGACTTTGTAGAGAGATTGTCCATCATCTGCCTGACAGAAGAAGCACCGGGTCTTTTGACAGAGGCTCTGTTGCAGATCTAGTGAATGGCACTGCTGTAGCTGATGTGCTCGCATCCATTTCCGCGCTTGTTCGTTTGTGTCCTCTTTTTTGGAGGCATATTTTCTTGTTGACATGGCATGTTGCAATCGATCCCTGGCTTGTTGTATGGATACCTGATTGGTTGCACTGAGGTAACCAGCCCTCGAAATTAGCTTCCATCTACGACGGCAAAAACATTACCGTCGCCAAATCAACAAACCTTGGGTTACGGCGGCAATTGCCGTATGCTTAAATCAAAAGAAATTTTATGCGCTTCTTCTTTATCGTGTGTCACACGGCGATAGCCCAGAGCATCACGCACGCTGTTTTATACGCTGACAATGCTCTTGCGAACTGTAAAAAGTTTGCAACCTTATAAATACTGGCTTCATTGTTACGCAAAAGTTATTCTTTCATCGAATGCTTATTTTTGACCGCTGTCGTTGCGAATATAAAAAGTGGTACAAAATTGGATAAATGGTTCTTTGGCAGTAAAGTAATGCTTCCGATCATATGGCATCGCGCGTTCATGAACGGGCAGTTTTGCGTCTTCAAGTATTCCAGTGACGATGCGACAACCTCATCCTCCGATGATTCCGATTCTGACTAGTTCTTTATCTAACTGACTTTGTGTTGCTCGCATCCTAATTATGCCGAAATTATGTTAGTGTACTGTACACGTAAATCGAGGCAATCTTCTCGCAGGCAGCTATTAATTTGTTGTCGGTACCTGATTGAGCAATTAACGTTATTTCATGATAATTTAACGTCGCTAGATGTCGAATTAATGTAAAACAAACGTAAATATCTTATCAGGCATTGTTGTTACGCGATATAACTCGCCGGGAAAATTAAATCGATTTGTGCTGACTCGAACGTTGAATCAACCCAAAATTAACTTACTTTTTCCCCCCAATGAGTTACGACGTGAATCACCGTAACAGCATGCGTATCGCGTTGATCGGTTTATCGCTACTTTTGGTATTATTACATCACAACAAATCAAACAGTGCGGTCGTGATAGACTATTCGATTATTTTTTTCTCCTCGTTTTATATGTTTTGGTACAATTTTTTCGTAATAAACGTTCACAGCAATTGCCGAGGCAATTTCAACTTTTGTCGTTTGGCCTCGTCAACGTTTTTGCGAAGTAAAAATATAGTAATTTCAAAGACTGCGTGAGTGTTCACAGCAAGTAAAATAGTCCGAGGTGAGGTCTTGGTGCGATGTTTCTGCTGATTAAACTCACGCTGCAAGTAAATAACACAGGAAGAAATTTTGAACAATTTTTGTCCGAATTAAATGCTCATTTTGCGACGGCATTTTTATTGCCGTAGCAGAATGGCCATTATGACGTTTGCGGCGGCATTTCCCACGGCATTTCCCACGGCAATTGCCGTGTGCCGCCGCTAATTTCGAGGACTGGGTAACAACTTCGATGCCATGCTGCTTTTGCTTCGAGCATGGTTTCTTTAGAGAATCCCTTGAGAGGTCTCTGGAGAGCAACATATTCTCCATCTTGTAGGCTTGATCTTTCCAGAAGAATTTCAAGCAACTTCTCATAGGAATCAAGCTTCGGATTTTGAACAACTGTCTCACGGTTTGACCCTTGGCACAGAATACACTGATTCCAGTCTATAGTTTTATTTGTCTTGGTGACGAACTTGAAATCTGTGGAGTCTTCACTCCTGTTGTGTTTGTCCTGAAGAGAAAGAACCACATCAACATACCACTTCCATCAAGATAATATCAAATGAATTCTCAGTCAAAAAGATATGCATGTACTTCGGAAACTATAGAAGTACAGTAATCCCACTAATTTCTAAAAAAATGTTCAGGGACCGATTAGCCGTTTACTTGTGCTTCCTGTATGTAACGTAAATTGTACGCAATTCTACTGTTGTAGATCGAAACTCAACATATAAACAGTAAAATATCAGGCTGTTTAATTCACATACTGGTGGTTGAGCCAATACTTGATTCAAACATCGGGAGAATGAGAAGACGACGTTCTCATTACACTAAGCTACCGGCTCTAAATTCACATAGCCTATCAGTAAAGGTTGTAGTAGAATATTAAGCTTACCGTGCACTGTGATGATCAGGCCACATAGGCCAACCATAGATGAATTGGCTGCACAGACTTTAACAATATGTTAATACACTTATTTTGATTCTTGAAACTAAAAAACAGCACCACTGTTTATAGCTCGAATTAACTATCAGTCGCTAACTAGTTGCTGTAGACGCTAAACTGATCTTTACATGCACTGGACAAAACTGAATGTACAAAGAAATGTAGCAACGAAAAATGCAATTATGACATAACGCTCACACCTCGAGGTAAGACAGCAGGGGTTATCGCTAAGGGAATTCAAATTTAGCTGACGACACATAAAAAAGGAGGCGGACAAATATGACGTAACGCTGTATATAAGTAGTAATGTAACGAAATATAATTTTGGCGGCCATTTTGAAAGCCAATATGGTGGATAATTGCAAAGTGGTTAGCGCTAGGTATCTGTGTGTGCTTCTAATGGATTCCTTGACCCTTAAAACATAGGATTACTGGATTAGCATGTTCGATGAAACTTCTAAGTTTATTGGGAGCCGAGATATATCAAAATACATATTTTGCGGCGACCATTTTGAAAGTTCATTTTTTTGTTATACCATAAGTGAAAGTTCAAAATGGCGGCCATGGGGACATCTCTGCAAATGTAATCAACGTTTTTTGGATTCCTAATGGTCTAAGCCAGGGGCGGGCAACTTCTCCAGGCGGCGGGCCTGATATGGGAAAATGAAGTAGTTGGCGGGCCGGATTCATGAATTGCTACATTAAGCGTGTATTTATCCACCTAGACAAAGAATGAATTCTATTTAATGTAATGTAAACTTTAAGTTTAAAGCATAAAGACCAAAAACAGTCTTTAATGAATTTATTAACAATTAACGTAATGTAGCTTCTGAAGTCAATGGGACATCTGTAGTCGATCAAAGTTGTCACTTTCATTGAAACATCTATGGTAGCCTACTGCTTTCTTGCCGACTTGTGTGAAAAAGCGCTTGAGCATATTTGTTAAATTCGCGAGACTCCTTTTCAACTTTTCGTTTCTTGGCAAAATCCATAGGAAAATATTTATTGTAGGCTACATTCAAAATCTAATTCTAACTGAAAACAAAGAAACTAAAAACACAAAGAACCAGAGAATAACCAACAATCCCTATTATTTGTATACGTTCCCCGTGCAATTATTACACTAATCAGCCAAATTTCACTTTGATCTATTTTTCCAGCTTGAGACTGAAGGAGGTTCTTACAAGAGACAAAGAAAAGGGATGGAAGGCCCATTAATGACGGAACATAACATGCTTGTCACTTGACTAAAAACCGAAAATAAATAATCAAAGAACTAAAAAATAACCAACAGTCACTATTATTTGACGTAGTAAGCAAGTAGTGGAGGATTGCGGTAGAGTGGCCGCGGGCCACATTTATGTAAAGACCGGAAACTGTCTGCGGGCCGCTCAAAAGCCCGCGGGCCGTATGTTGCCCGTCCCTGGTCTAAGCTTTCCGAAAATGTATAGGTTTGCTAATCTTCAAAATTTTTGAACGAAAATATTTAACAAACCTGACTAGATGTTGTTAAATCGTTACAAAGGTTGATCGTATAATGTGTAATCGTTGTTAAAAAGGAGAACTAGGTTAGTTGAGATCCGAGGGGAAAACATGTGTCTTCACAGTTGAGAAATGTTCCCGCTGTGTGTTAGTGACTTCCAAGGATGGATCCAAGGGGGGGGGGGGGGGGTGCGCACCCCCCAAAAAAATTTTAAACTGCTATTTTAATACATTAATGGAATTAAGAATAAGATCTACTAGTATTGCTTTATAATTTGATAGATCATAGCATTTGATATCAGCATGTAACGAAATGGATGCTGTGTAGATTATGGAATGTGTACCAATGGAAATAATCATGTGTTTTGTACTGCTCATGTTTTTAAACTTTAGAATATTTCCCAAAATTTCATCACGTTCTTAAATTTTGTTATACCATAAGTGTTTTTTATTCATGCTTGTTTTTAAGACTTGATTTTTCATGCACACTTTCTTCGTTTTCAGGTCTTTTTAATATTAAACAAAAACATCTGTATTAATAAAATGAATTATCATCATGAATATTAAGCTTATCAGTATGCCAAATACAGCAGAGACACATTTTGACAGTGCCACACTGATGGACCTCCTTGAATGAAAATAGATTCAGCAGCCCCCCAAAAATTAGATGCTGGATCCAACCCTGGTGACTTCACACCCTCAGTCCCTCAATGGTGACATCATAACGGTGTAGCTTACATGGTCAGGTTTTATGAAAGGCAGTATGCAGTTGAAACAATTTACTGAGCAGCGAGCAGTTGAAACAATCTAGTGTCGTTAGATGGTCCTGCAATACCGGATTACAATCTCGATAAAGCACTTATTGCGTGATAGGGTACAACGATTCTGTAGCAGACTTAAACAACGCTAAGTGATCATTTTAGCATTGTTGCAAGTTTAATTCTATTTACTTGTGGTATAATTATTTGTATTTTGGCCTCCAAGCACGCAGATTTGACCGCTGAGAAGGAGCTCTCAGGCAAACGATGGCTGCCGGAAAAAAACACAAGTTTTAAGGCCTGCATTGATCGGATTAGTAAGGAATTGTGTTAATTCGTCTAGTGGTGAGATTTCTTGTGTCAGGTCAGCCATGTTCAGTTGTCCTGCAACTGGATGTTATGTACCGTACCCAGAAAACCTTGTCTTTTCATCCCTTGATGCTTGGATTCGATTATGGGTAGGGATGGGCAAAATAGAATAATTAGCTATTCTAGAATACTGAAACCGAATATAGAATACAGATATCTATTCTAGAATAATTGATAGTTTTTACCATTGACACATTTTAATGATTTTTATGAGTTTACAAAAACAATGAACGTCACAAAAATTGCTTAAAATTGCAGTGTAACAAATTTAGGCTTTCTAAATGTTCACTAGTCAAACGGTATCTCAACTTGGTGGCAGTTAAACGTGCACTTGAAAAACATTTTTCTGAAGAAGCAGATGAAAGATTTCTTTTGTTGACCGCAGACAAACGTGTCCGGTCTAAGCAGCTATCTCGGCAGACAAATTAAGTCTCACGTTGGACACACCACTTTTAACGTCGATCGTCATGTTTAATCACTTTATCTTGATAATTTTTCACCATTTGAGAACTATAGCTACGGTTTAGAAGGCTTTTTAAAACTTCAGGGAAGTTACTCTCAAAGGACATCAGACCAACGACATGCGCTTGAAAACTCAAAGTGCCCTGTAGCAGTAGCTGCTTAATACGCCGCATAACTGATTAACTTCCACCGAACCAGGTCGTGTTGCTTCTTGCGTCACAATGCTCTGAGCACGGGTCGGAAAACTTCTACACTAACGCTACTATTTGAAAGCACAATTATTTTTTGCCCTCTCCGTGATGTGGTCGCATCTCCAAAATAGTATTGTAACCTGGGTTTTTTTTTACGGTCATTTATCGGTCTTTGGCCGATTTTTTAGCAAAATCTCCGAAAAAATATATAGTCAATTCAGGCAAAATGTCAGAAAAAATATGTACGCACGCAAATCGATTTCAGTGATTGCAAAGAAGCTTCTTGCGCCACTCTACGATTTTTTGTCAATCGGAAATACAAGACGTAGACTTAGTGTAGACTTAGTAATACAAGACGTAGACATTTCCCAAACGTGACTGACGTGCTTTCAAGTGTGCCGCAATGTTGCGTTGCCTTGGAAAGGTCAAACCGCTTGGTAGAGATTGATCAGTCTGTTTTGTCAATCGGGACATTTTCTCAGCATGTTGCTTATATTATCAATTTTTGAGCTGGTGGTCAACCTTTTCGAAATGTTATTGACCAGACCTCGATAAACAACGAAGCAGGCCTCGAAATTCGTTTTTGTTGACGGCGGACAAACGTGTCCGGTCTGAGCACCTATCTCGGCGGACAAATTAAGTCTCACGGCGGACACACCAGTTTTAGCGTCGATCGTCATGCTTAATCACTTTATCTTGATAATTCTTCGCCATTTGAGAACTATAGCTACTAGTCCAGTCGCTGAATGATTTGACCCGGAAAAAAATAATACCAAGCTGAAACTTTGTCAGGAGGTTCGATTGGTGATGTGTAGTCACCAAAAAAAAAGCCCCATGATTCCCCCTTGGGAATAGTGAGTTTTGGCCATTTTTCCATAATGGCCGCAGCCCCCATAAGCCAAAAATTCGAAATCGTCTAAAATTGATGTTTTATACCTCAGTCGAAAGATAATTTCATACTGAATCACTTTCACAAAAGAACTATGGTCAAAAAATGCACACATTTGAAGTTATTAGCCATTAAATGTGGACTATATAAGGCAGAATCCACCATTAGGCTTTAGCCTGGTGGATTTTTGTGAGGAGTGACAAGCAATGAATTACTCCATGGTTAAACCAGAGCTTACGAAAAAGTGTACAATTTTCCATCCGAAGTTACTCCTCAAACTGATTTAGGAAAACTTAATATATAAACAAAAAGTCTCCATAAAAGTGGAAAATTTAAACCAATTGTAGGTGTAGAAATTCAAAAATTGCTGAATCTATAATTTTTGGAATATTTTATCCTGAATTACTCCCAAACCAACAGTAACATATTTTTGACATTAAAATACACCACACTGAAAAAATGTTGACCGGTAAATAGCAAAATTGTAGAAATTATGTAAAAAAATATGAAAAATGTTCCATATTTTAACTTATATTAGAATAAATCAGAAATATTCCGTCCATCATCATCGTCGTTATCATCATCACTTGATTCATAAACTTCGAGTATCTAAAATTAATAACATTGATCTTTATGAAATATCTGATCTGACTGCATGTCACCTGACATATAAATAGTTAAAGTCACTCCATACAACTAAAATGATGGTCACATGACTTGCTTCTGTTGTAATAAATTATGGCGTTATACAATTATTTTCATCTTAATTGACTAAAAGCTTGATTGTCCAAGAAATTAGAAAACATTAAACTGAAGAACTGTTTACCTCTTTATTTTCACATCCTTCGCCATGACAACCACTGCATGCTGTTACACAACTGAGGCCATGCTTCTTACATGAACATCTCTTTGTACCACACTGATTCTTCGTTGATTGGCATTTGCATCTTATAACCTGCAGGAGACACTCTGGAGCAACTTTATTGTCCGTCATTATTGGAGAATAATTGTTGTCTTCAAGTTTCCAGCCCCACTCCTCTTCCTTTGACTCTATTTCCCTATTGCTTAAAAATTTCCATATGGTTACTTGATGATGTGCACGAAGAGCATGGTAATGAGCTGCTCTGCTTGTTGGTGGCATTTTTCTGGTTCCAACACACCTTGGGTTGCCATCTCCATATACTTTCTATCACTATGTCCAAAGTAAAATTAGTAATGGAAGGTACCGTATATGAAATAATAACTTATTACAGGGATGTTTAAAAGATCAAGGAAATTATCTTAAATTGCTTCTCTTCTGCGTTAATTACTTAAAATGTTGCACCCTTATTCACAAATGCAATGTCTTTGAGATTCGTGCTAAAATGCTGATTTGTTATGTGGTTCTTTAATTTTCTGTAGGCTACTAGGGTAATATAAAGTGATCTTCAGTGAGAAATACAAATGTATAAACTATACAATAACTGACTGAGCCAATACTATTAAAACTAACCTGAGATTCGTTAAGGTGTCAAATTTCTTTCAACCATACATTGCTAAAAAGGTTGGTTCTGCTAACATTGCAATTTGAGCTTGGTCTTCCCAAACATCGCTCATTTTTATGGATAAATCTTTCAGTTCATCAGATTTTTTCACAAGCTTGAGAAAGCTTACTTTTCCTTTTCCAAATGGAGCCGAAACAGTAGGTGCATGAATAAACAGAGGATGCTCTCTGATTGTCTCCAGTGGTGGTGGTACAGTTTTCATGCTCCATTCCTTCTGAGCCCTTTCTTGGAAAAATACAACATCTTGAAAATCTCCCTTCCAATGATAAAGTAACATAATAATGATGTCTGTGTCGTCGGCTACAACAACAATAGGGTTTCGTCTGCTTGAAGAAAGATTGATTGCTGTTTCCACAATTTCAGTGTCAGCATCACCATCACAGTTACCGTAGTTACTTGCTGTCCATCTTTCTTCAAACTCTCAGAAATCAGATCAATAAATAGAGCTTTATTGTGTTCATTCGAAAGAAAACAATCTTGTGTAGCTGGTACAGAATTGATAGACGCCACTTCAACATTTGGACACTTTTTACTAGCAGTTTGTCAAATATGTTCATATGACTTTGTACAGTAGAAGCGTATTATATCCATCAAAGATAACATGAGCAGAACCGTAGTGTCTTCTAACATAAGATACATAGAGTTGAGCCAATTCAGCGAATGTTCAGTCTTTCAACCATTTGACTCTGTGAAGTAGGGCACCTCCATCAACAACATACAATCTGGTCCAATTACCAACAGCTTCTGTATTATTCATTGGTGCTGTTCTCAAAGCAGCTTTATCAGCTTTCCTCATAAGTCCATCCTTCAACAGTGGAGGAGGATATGGTATCATTTCGAATGAAAAGTAGGCTACTTCTCAACATCGTCTTCACGTTCTGCAATAGCGGCCAGTCTTGTAAAATGAATGATTGGAATGACATTTACGTGTTCCTTGTCTATCTTTACAAAAATTCCAAGTACTTCAAGTGGTTTAATGCAGGTTTTGTGTTGAATAGTTGCAGTTGCTAAATTTTGACCATCCAATGTTTTTTGAATGATTGCTCCTATCTCCTCTGATCTCTCACAATTAACCAAATCTACTCCAGATATAGAAACCCAGCCGGATGTCAAGGAATGTAGATGCTCATCAGAAAAAGTAAATGGATTGCGTTGTTCAAGCCAATCTCTAAACATTACATAATCATCATAGTCGCGCTTGCGTCTGGAGTCACCCATATCTATGTGCTGTTCACTTGACTTTATATCTAGTGCGGAAAGCACCAGGCTAAAGCCTAATGGTGGATTCTGCCTTATAGTCCACATTTAATGGCTAATAACTTCAAATGTGTGCATTTTTTGACCATAGTTCTTTTGTAAAAGTGATTCAGTATGAAATTATCTTTCGAATGAGGTATAAAACATCAATTTTAGACGATTTCGAATTTTTGGCTTATGGGGGCTGCGGCCATTATGGAAAAATGGCCAAAACTCACTATTCCCAAGGGGGAATCATGGGGCTTTTTTTTTGGTGGCTCCACATCACCAATCGAACCTCCTGACAAAGTTTCAGCTTGGTATTATTTTTTTCCGGGTTTGACCATTTTTTTCAGTTCAGCGACTGGACTATACGGATTAGAAGGGTTTTTAAAATTTCAGCAAAGGACTGGCTCTGAAAAGCTTTCAATTCATCAGACCACCGACGTGTGCTTGAAGAGTCAAAGCGCCGTGTAGCTGCTCAATATGCCGCATAACTGATTAACTTCCATCGAACGGGGTCGTGTGGCTTCTTGCGTCACACTGCTTTGGGCACGAGTCGAAAAACTTCTACACTGAAACGCTACTATTTTCTGTTGTGCAAAGTTTGACTAGACTTTTTTCTTTAGGTTTATTTTTGCGCGTCTTGTGAACGAAAGTGAATTTTCCCTGGGCCTTTTCTTTCTTACTGTACCGGTAATACCAAAACTGAACAAATTTTGCTGCACCTTGCTGTAATAGCCTACTCGTATAATCTAATTTTGTAACCAACTTTGCCTTATCAATATTACTCGGAGATCAAAGCCAGACATTGTGACGTAAGGCTTGAACTAAGTTGCGCGTGATACGTGTAGAAGCACCGGGACTCCCATCGATTCTTAGCGAAGAATTCACCTTTGTTCCTTTGTTCCGCTGATTCAATGTCATCAATCGTTGAAGCAATGTAAATATCGAAAGTTTTTCTGCTTGAATGGAAGCTAAGGAATACAGTATTCACATTTTCTAGATGCGCACTAGAATGCACAGAAAACTATATATTTGCAACATTTGTTTGTGCTATGCAATGACGATTTCTATCGATATTTCTCGGCGGACAAATATGACCGATCTAGATGGTACTTCCCGCGGACATCACATGCTGTGACGGCGGACATGACCGCCGTGTCCGCCGTGAATTTCGAGGCCTGCAAAGTATCCCTTTGTACATTGATCCAATGTCTCATTGCTTGTGATAAACGTAAACATGAAAATAACACACTCCAAGACTTCAACTTTCTCCAAATGCCACTGTGTTTTCAAATCTTTCCTTCAAGTCGTTGAAAAAATTGATCTGCCAGTCGGGAAATTATCCCAGCATATTGCATAATGTTGTTAACTTTGGAGCTGGTGATAACCTCTGTGAAATGTTTGACTCCACAATCCACATCGATAGATAGTGATTTTGTGTGATGGTTTTTGCAACGTCGTACTCCATTGAGTAGACGCAAAAAGCCCTACAAAAATATAACTGTTTATAACTTTTTAATGAGCAGGTGGGAAATCATTTCAATTTAGTGTAGCTTGAATTTTTTCGTTTTTGGTAAGTATTGAGTAGCCTCAGGGGCATATCCTCAATGGAAGCAAGGGAAGCCTCAAACCCTGTCAAAATTGAAAAAAGAGAAGATGATATTTTTCAGTAAAACGATTTCGTAATTTCTTAACCTGAATACGAATTACAACAGCTTCCAACTCAGGCCTCGACACTAAAGGCGGCCATCGCAAACATGGCCGCAACAATTAAGCTACAAAAACCGACATTTGTCCGCTAGGTATCCCACTTCCGTCGGCCGCATTTGTCCGCCATGAAGTTCCGAGAAAATTTTACGCAAGCGGTCTTGTGAATAAAGTATTTTGCCACTTATAATCACAAAGGATTAGAAAGCAGTCAAAGCACCCGATAAATCACAATACACACTGTCTATGCTTGAATTGTTAACATCATTGATTGCGAACCAGGTGACAATTGGCGCAAAGTTTTAACAATAGCTACGAAGCGTGGCATAGATTGGCCAAGTTTGGCAGCTATTGCTAATGCTTTGCTGACTTTTAATGCAGAGAATGCAACCGTATAACGTGGATTCAGTTTGCTTTCTCGGTTGCGAACTCCAACAAGAAATCGCTTGTGTTGTTCAACTGCAGATACCAGTGAACTTATGCGTTTGAGGTTAAATGCTGCATCATACAAAACATTCAATTATGACGTGGCATACGTGCAACGGCACAGTAACGCGAGGTAGGCACTTTAACATAGGACAGTTTTCCGTGCGAACCAGCTATTGTGCGTGCATACGTACGTGCGAACCCGTATTGGTTAAGAAAGGTCCTTCTTGCACTCAGTTCAGTTGCAGAAGAAAAAAGAAAATTAGCAGAGGGTGAGAATCAAACCCACGCAATTGAAATGACTATTCCCTTGCCCTAACCTTAACCCATCTTGTGGCGATACATTCACTTAATTTTCTTTGTGTCAAAAATCTTTCGAGTAGATTATCACGTGATTATCAGAATATCACGTGCTGAGTCGCATGACTGAAATCAGCTGATTCGCAAGGAAAACTGTCCTATGTCAAAGTTCCTACCGTAATGCGAAGCCAGCACGCTACAACGTGAGCGATAAAATTGTTGAGGAGTTAATTCACGTTGCAATTGCGAACCATTAGAGCGTAACGTGCTTTTTTATTTGGTCATTCAAAATACTGAAAAATTTGGGTGTTCATCAGGACAATTATCGTTTCTAGCACTAGTTGCAACGTTCATCTGATGAAATTGAAAGTAAAATTAACAACAAACAAGATGGTTTATTGCTTCACTGACGTTTCGCGCACCATGACGATGCGCATCCTCAGAGCGAATGACATACAAAATAAAATTTCACCAGGTTATATACTACTGTAGTGCGATTGAAGGCAAGAAAAAATAAAACACGCAATATTTTAAAAAAATTGGCCAATGATGTGTGAGAGTGACCGGTTACTTTCCTTGTTAAAAGTTACGTACTTGTTTTTATTCCTTTCCATTGTACTGTATGTTTGTTTTGCGTTATTTTTGAACGTTGGTTAGTGTGCCATAAAAGATGTTTGCGGCCGGGTGTTGCAAGGTTGAGTTTCGCTGATTAACGTTGAAGAAACGTTGGTCTGTTCTAACTTTTCTCAGATAAAACATGACAACATTTCTCAGCGAAACTTAATGTTGTAGCTAGTCAGGAAGTGCGATTTTTTTGTATCAGCTACTTGAAAGGAAGTATATTCATCAGAAAAAATGACCGAAATAAATAAAAAATGACCGAATTTTTTCAAGTCATTTCGGACAAATGACCGAAAAGTCTTAGCGAAAAAAAAAAACAGATTGTAACATCCATTTATTGAATTTTAAAAAACTAAGAAACGAAGTGTACCTACAAAACACAAACCATAAATATAAAGCAAACAAAGTAGATCTGTTTCACACAATGATAAAACTGAGAACTGAGTGCTGAACTGAGAACTGAACGCAAACTGTCCGGTTTTATTTTGCCACTGCCGACGCAATTGCCCGAGAATGCAGATTTCTTTGACCGACGAGATTGTTTTGTTTTCATTTAACGTAAATTTTTTTTTCTGAATTGAATGAAGAAAGCGCGAAACATTTTCATCATGTTCACTTTTGTGACGCCCACATACCGTAACGTTATCTAGGTAAGGGTAGGTATTTTTCGATTTATCAAGTTTCACCATTTCATCCATTTTCCTTTGAAACTGGGGAATGCCATTTGTTACCCCAAAAGGGATTCTGTTGAATTCCCAAAGTCTTCCAGACGCCTCAAACCCGGTATAAATTTTGTCCTTTTTAGGGATTTGGTGATAGGCGCTTTTGAGATCGAATGTTGAGAAAAACTTATGAACAGACAACCGATGAACTAGATCGTCTATGCGTGGCAGCGGATACGCGTCCAAATTTGTGAACAAATTTATTGTTTGTGAATAATCGACACATAGCCTCTTCTTATTTGTTTCTTTGTTGTTAACGACCAGAACCCGCCAAGGCGAATTTGTGGGGCGGATGATACCTTTGGAAGAAAGTTTTTCAATTTCTGCGTCTATTTTTCTGTCCCACTCGTTGTACCGTCTTGACTTAACAGCTATCGGCTTACAGTCTTTCGTCAAGTTTGTGAAAAGAGACGCTTCATCAGTTATTGCAGCGATTACCGAGCAATGGTCGTTCTGTTGATTATCTACAAAATCGGGTTCACCTCCTTGGTATTCAAAAATTACTCGACGATGATTTCTTTGGAAGTCTGCTCCCAATAAGATGTCGCAGCACAAGTTTTGTAAAACGCCAACTTTTACATGGCTGTAGAATTTCCCGCCGACAGTGATATCGATGAAACAGTTACCTACGACTTTTTCTTTTGAGTTTTGCATAGCCATAGAGACTTTGGAATCGCAGCGTTCAATTTTAAGTTTTAGCTTGTAAGCAGTGTCTTGGTTGATGAACGAGATTTCTGTCTCATTGATTCTAGTCACTCTAAAAGTAAGATTTTCCGAAAGTGTTTTGAGAGATTGGTTGATTCAGATTGCGAAATAACTATTTGCCAATGAAATTCTGCAATGATAATAAAATATAAGCTTTCCCTAACCCTACTTTTTTTGAAAAGCTCTTGTGCACCGCAAAAATTCATTTAACAAAAAAAAAGTTTGACTTCGACGGGCGTCGAACCTTCGTTCTCATGATCACTAGGCAGAGGATGAAACCACTGAACCAACCGTGCCAACGAGGAAATGTTGCATTCACACGGTTTTAATTCAAACTTTTTCCAAAATATGAAATAAGACAGAAACCTCGTGGGAAAAAAAATTTCGCGTCCCGGCCGTCCAGGCATAATATGCGCATGAGAGCTTTAACAGTATTGATCTTCAAAGACGTGCGCATAAGACTTGAACTAAGTTGCGCGACTGCGCGTGATTAGTGTAGAAGCGCCGGTACTCCCATTAATTCTTAGCAAAGAATTCACCTTTCTTACGCTGATTCAATGTCATCAATCGTTGAAGCAACGTAAAAATCAAAAGTTTTCCTGCTTGAATGGAAGCTAAGGGATACAGTATTAACTTGTTCTAGATGCGCACTAGAATGCGCGGGAAATTATATTCTCGCAACAATTGTTTGTGTTACGCAATGACGATTTGTAGCGCTAGTTCCTGTGTTATTTCTCGGCAGACAAATATGACTGATCTAGATAGTATTTTCCGCGGACATCACAATGTTGTGACGGCGGACATGTCCGCCGTGAATTTCGAGGCCTGTGAACGAAACTTATGCGTTTTCTTTCGCCGCATTGCACTAAATCACGAATTCGTTGCGACCAGACGGAGTGCAGCGAAGTCGATCTTTAAAGCGGTTTCGATTATCCGATTTCATATGCATTTTGAAACCAGTTATGTTTCACAACTGGTTATTCTATATTCGGTATTCTATTTTGCCTATCCCTAATTATGGGACTCACATTTACTTACATATACCCAACCTATAATAAATACTTGTGCAAATGTATCTTCATACATTCTTTTCTAAACCAAATTTCATATACTGTAACAGTTATGTTTTTGTGTGCAGAGATGTCATCAATTAATCCAACTTCTCAAGAAGATCTTCACAAAAAAGCCACAATAGAAATGATTGAAAAATATTTGAAATCTGTTTGTCAAGTATACAGTGAACAGCGGGCTATTCGTGTCAAAAAAGTGGTGGATAAAAAAAGAATGTATGTGACATGAATGCATTAAATTGTTTCATAGAAATTAACAACATTATTCTGTATTGTAACAGTGGTAGGCTATATTACGTCTGAAAAATGGCTGGAAGTAATTTTCTTGTGCTCATAAATTTGGAATTTGATCTAACATGCAGTTTGGAAAATTGGTTATTACATATATATGATTAAGTGTAAGTGTGAAGTATGCATTTTAACACGTTTAATGTTTTTTTGAAGAAGAAGATTAATTCTAATATAGCAACTTAAAAGGTTGAACTAATCATTTTATTGTCATAAAGATCTCGCCTGCAGTCTGATGTATTAAAAAAACACATTCATTCGGAAAAAGAAGGCCATGAAGACAGAGTGAAACATTCAAATGTTTCTTATAACTTCCTTGATGACTTGAGTGATGATGAGCTATCTCCTGAAGATGAAACAATGGTATAGTATGTTTGTTGTTTCCAGAATGATTTATGCATGGTTTATCTTGGTAAACATATTGTTCAATCCTAAAGTTGTAAATTGAAAATAAATTTGTCAAAACACGATGGTTATTGTTTTGTCAAGAGGGCTCCGTCACTGGAGCTTTCTTTGTAGATCTATCTGCAGTCTGCACCTTGTTGCACTGTTAATCATCGTCTCCACATTTTGAAGATCTTCAATATCATTGAGAACTTTCCATTCACTAAGCTAATGCAATCGTTGCTTAGCAATTGCCCTGAACAAATTTTTATACTAAAAACAGTAGATGGAGACAGCAGAAAAATGGTTACTCACAAGGGTGTGTACTCTGTGTAGAACTCATCTTGTATAACATTTATACTTACGACCAACCAATCCATGCCGGTACAAGAAGCTTCTTATACGCTAGCGATCAGTGTAGTGTGGATGACAACGCGCAACACAAACACTTTACTTCCACATAGAGTATTTAACTCGGTGTCAAACTAGATAGGTCCCTCATATACAAATCCCATATTGAAAAAGTAAACACTAAGATTGCTTCTCGAAATAATATCTTACGGAAACTGTGATTGGAAGCTCTTCTGCATACAATGCGGTCAACTGCTTCAACCTTATGCTATTCCATTATACAGTAGAATATGCCAGCCCAGTTTGGGAACCTTTGGCACATACTAACATACCAAGCCCATCCTTCATACATTGAAAACTGGAAAAATTTGGTGCGGGAGATTTTTGTTTAAACACATAAACAGTCTTAACTTTTGTGAGTTTTCAAATCTAGACATAAAAGTTCATCATTTGTGACTACAGGACAGGCAAAATTTTGAATTTTTTTTCAAGTCATAACCCTAGTGTCCAGTTAGTATCCACCACGTCGTGCAGTAATGTTGTTACTTGCAAGTGTGTGTATACATGACATGTGCACTATTTTGTATTACCAGTCACAGTACTGTACCGTTAGACCATGGTTGCCACTGCCAACATGCTCTCAATTAACCCTTGTGTTCTTTACGTCATGTCTACCATATGCATACTATGCTGCGCATTTATTGCAAATTCAATAAGCAAAAGTATCCAAGTCATCTGTAACCTGCATATCGTTGAGGTAAAACCAAACCGGGTTATGTCCACTTTTAGGTTTTTTTGTTTTATTGCAGTTTCACGGTTTTTGAACATAGCTCTTTCCAGCACTCCGGGTTTCAGCCTTGTATGTAATCAAATTCAAGGTAAAGCTATGGACATACTCCCAAATGTCTCGCATACTTTGAAAGCAAAACTGGGCTATTTACAACTGTGCACATAGCCCTTTTCTAGCTTGATAGTATAAATAGGTCTATGTCCAATGCTACCATAAATTATGGACATAACCCCCTTATTATGGAATCGTGCCAAGGATCTATGTCCAATTTTCCATTCATGTCATGATGCAAATTAAAAAAAAAATGCAAAAGATTTAGTCCTTTCTATAAAATTATAACCTATTTGAATCGCCAAACAACATTCGTGTGAAAATAACTTGTGCAGTGCACCTGAATTAATATACTGTAGTATAATAACTGGTGTATTATCATGCCTTCGTGTTATTGTTAATCTTTCCTTTTCTGGTCAGGTGGTTAATGACCAGTCTGGTTACCAGTCATTATACTGATATTCCTGCACTCATGGTTCGCTTCTTGCTCAAGTCACACTTGTGGTGGAGTGACAGAAAACCTATTGCTACATTAAGATCTGAGCTAATACAAAGCAACATTTAATGTAACTTATCAAATATTTTTTTCTTTGTCAATGGTGAAATGGTATTGAACTTGCATCCTCATAAGATCACTATACCACGCATTTACCGACAAGGTGCTAGCTAACAGAGATGAGCAAAAATCGGAGCTGGATTGGAGTCAGAGCATGGGGTCAGAGCCGGAGTTTGTGGATTTTTGGAAAAATTGGTTCTCCTTGATGTCATCCAACAATCGTTTCAGTTTTCCCCTTTTTCCTTCCATCTGTCCCTGTTCAAATACTTTTTCCAAGCTTTGCTTTGATATTAAGCCAATTATAGAAGAAATCTTAGCTTGTTGGATTAATCTTATGATTAAAAACTAAAGATTAAAAATTAATGTTATGCTGATTTTTGTAACTTTTATATTTGCAGATAAATAGTTTAAGGTTAAGTGTATGAAAATATTATGTTGGCATAAACAGTATTGTTAAGTGCGTGATGCGTCAAATTAAAGTCACTTCAAGAGTTTCAACTGAGGCATGGCGGTTTGACAGAAACAATGTTGAGGACACTGAAAGGTGGTCATATTTCATTTTTGGAGAAGCTTGGAGAGATGCAAGAGTTTATGGAATAGTGAAAGGAAAGTCTGGGGAAAAATGGATTGTTCAGTGGGACATTGATCATACTGAGACAAGCATAACAACAGATAAGTTGTTGCTAGATGACTCTTGTCACAACGATGTGTCCAGTAATAGAGAAGATCCAGAAGAGTCTGATGTGAGTGTGTCGGATATGGATGTGAGTGATTTAGATGATCCCACCTATGTACCAGTAGTTCCAAAGAGTGTAGTTGAACCATTGCTAGCAGACAAAGAAATTGACAATAATCTTACCAAAGAAGTAGTTACTACAGGAAAACCAGACTCTGAAGATAAAGTTGAATTAACAGATGGAGAAGTGTATTTGTGTTTGGCTAATAATAAAAAATTTTTTTAAAGCAATTTATTCCCGAACTGAGACTGGTCAGACTGTGCATGGTAAAGAAATTGGCCAAGATGAAGCGAGATTTTTTATCATCAAAATTATGAAAGACTGCTTAGACTGGACATTATTTGATACAGATATCCATAGTCATGGATCTGCTATTCTGTGGAACATAAAACAGATCTTGACATTGAGCACTGCCAACTTCAGTAAATCAGGGACTGAAGCAAGACAACCCCAGTTGCTGCAGCAAAGAAAACGAAAGCGAAATCCAAGTAAATGGAAAAAATTTGTGAAGAAAGCGCAATTGCAGAGTGGTAAACGAAGATTTGGAAGCACTGTAGAAGATTGTGAAAAAGCACCACTTGGGAATATAAAGCCATGTTGCACTCATTGCAGGTTCAAGTGTGGTAAAAAGTTTTCAGAAGAGGCTAGGAAGCTAATACACATTTTTGGCAACTTGGACACACAGATCTTCAGAGACTGTTTATTAATAAATGTGTTCAAATAAAAAGAAAAAACAGATCAAGGAGGAGAGAAACATGTAGAACTGGAAAGCGAAGAGAAAGAGTGAATAGTAGGAGGTACACGATTATTCATCCTGAGAGCAAAGATTCAATAGTTGTGTGTCAGCTGTTCTTTCTTAATACTTTAAACATCGGTAAGAAAAGGATAGACACAGCTTTATCAAAGTTGACAGAAAGTGGCACAGTGTTGCCAGATGGTCGAGGAAAAGAAGGAATCCACAATGCAGTAGAAGAGGAGAGGGAAGCACCAGTGATAGCACATATTCAACAGTTTTTAACTGTCGAATCACATTATGTAAGAAGAGATAGTAAATGGGAGTACCTACCAGAAGAGCTCACAGTATGCACAGGATGTACAAAGCATGGTGTACTGAGAAAGGTTATAACAGGCAAGAGACATATGAATTTTACAAGAGAACGTTTAATACCCGTTTTAACTTGAAGCTGCATAAATCAAAAAATGATAAATGTGATATGTGTTCAGCTTTCAGTAACACTCCAGAAGCTACCAGGACTGAAGAACAGATTGCAAACTATGAAGAGCGTGTAAAAGAAAAAGAAAGATCAAGAGAAGTTAAACATCTTTTAAAAGAAGTTGCAAAAAAATCTGAAAAGACAGTTGTAGCTGCATTTGATTTTGAAAAGACTCTCCTGTGCCCTTATGGCCCAACCTCTTCATTTTATTACTCAATGAGGCTTAGAAATTACAATTTCACAGTGACGAACATAAATTCTATGGAAACAATGTGTTTTCTCTGGAATGAGACTCAAGCTAAAAAGGTTCCTGCGAAGTTGCAACGGCTGTGTGGTACATCTCTTCTGTGACCGATGTTCAGGACAGAATAACAACAAGACTGTTGTGTTAATGTTGTCCTATGCCACTGCTGTTTTGAATATCAAAGAAATTACTCTGAATTTCCTTGTCACAGGTCACTCTCAGAATGAAAATGACAATACACATTCTGTGATAGAAACGGCAACAAGAAAGAAATCCATTTTCACAACTGACCAATGGCAGACTGCCATTGCAATGTCATTTAAAAAGCATATGGGACTGTACCAACGTGCACAACTTTAACACTTTGCTCCTCAAAGGGAGGCCAGATTTGGCCCCCCCTCATATTTCCTTTGATTACTTGAAGCACAGTAACGCCATGCACTTGGTTTTTCTTGACTTTTCCTAAAATTGCCAAGCGGATCTGATGATATTAAATTTGATGCTGAAAGTTGTGTAGTTTTCTTGTAAATTCAAGATTTTGGTGAATTTTTGCTATTTTTAGCTAACTTCCAACAAAGCGTGAAATGGATTACATTGCGATAACAAGCCATAAGCTCATAATTGCTTCGTGCATCGATATGCGCGAGCAGAGAGAAACATCCTCTTGTTTTCTTTTGTTTGGTTTGACCTCAATAATACAAAGCGCGTTATTTCTTATGCTACAAAAGAAACGCCAGTGATCACAAAGTTGTTAATTTGAAACAATAATAGCAAACGTTTTTTGCGTTATCAGCTCTACGAAGAATAGCTATCCACAATCAAAATAGTATGCTATGTAGGCCACAAACTATTCAAAACAGTTGTTTCAACCAGCAAATATCCATTGACGAATAAAAAACGTTACAATAAGAAATCTTCCCTTAGGTACTGACATGAAAAACCTAGTTTCGAAATAAACGTTCTATGGAAATGCTCTCATTGACAAAACTTGCAATTGAGGAAATGTATCACTTCAAATGCTTTTAGAAGAAGCTGAAGAAATGGCGTTTTTGCAAACAGTAATTGTGAGATTCTGTATACTCAATATTATGAGATCACGTAGCAGCTTACTCGATGACTACATGTCCCTTAGCGGCTTTATGTCGCCTACTTGTTGTTATGTGTTGCATTTTAGTTTCACAGTGCACTGTGTGTTGTTTCAAAGAGCGCAAAATAAAGATGATAATGCCTAGTCTTCACTACAAAATATTTTGTAATGTAGATGAGGCATAATGCTCGGCGTCACATAAGACAAACAACAAATCAGCTTTCTTGATCATTGATTCAACATCTGAATACGTTGAGCCAATGTATAAGAGGCCGGCTATTGTGAAGACCCGCCATTTATAAACGATGCGATTATACCAAAAGTGGGATAAACTAATTGGATCAAAGAATGAATAAACAATGCTGAGAAAACTAAATCTAAGTGACGAACAATACCGATGTCTTCATTTATCTTGGAAAAGTGCTGCCTAAACTTATCAACAAAAAATACCGTAAATAACCGCAGGGATCCCGAATGCAGAATTTGCTCGACTTTGGCATGAATTTAGTCACACATCTAATAAATCCACACATACAATAACGGCCACTCAACGGCTATAATATTCATAATCAACCTGGTTCTGGGCGGTTTGTGTAACAGTTCAGGGGAAGATACTACTTGAAATGATGCACCACACAAAAGATTTTCAATGAACACTGAGTCTAAAAAGCAATGTGGATTGTAGAGCACAGTGACTTCAAGTTTAGGACAGAAAAGGAACAAAAATATTACGATAAAACCAAAGACCTTGTGGGAAATTTGCGGGAATCATAACACGATGCAAATGCCATAAACGCGTAGTTTGCATGCTGCTCTAAGCTGGCCGGCAACCACAAAGGGGTCATTCCATGTCAAGTGATCCAGAAAAATGGGATTTTGTAACCCACCCTCTCAGATTTTAATGAAAATTCACACACTGATAAAACTTTTCTTCCTGATTTCAAAAAATTAATTTTTTTTTAAATCGGTCAACTAAAACAAAAGTTACGTCCACTTAAAGTTGACTGCTTTTTGTGATCGCTGAAGCGTAAAATCCATTTTGCTTTCACAAGTTTAACTGTAGGAAGATATTTCTCAGCTCGTAAGAAATTGTACTGATTGATATTTTCAGGTATTGTAGGACATATACTTCTTAAGCCATATCACTCAAAACTAAAGCTCTTGACCATCACCTTTGACCTTTAACCTCATGTTTATGCGTAGCCCCAATTGTGCTCAATCATGCAGAACATAATTTTTGATCATAAATAACTCATGGTGCTCACTGGTTACAATCACATGCAATGCATCATTTTAAAGGTATTTTCAAGGAGAATTGATATCAGAAATAAAAGTAATGGCTTATTGAGTATTTCACCTCACAAAGTGAAAACAAAAGCTTGTGTCTGAAAATCACTAGAAAATTGCAAGTGTGCTATGCCAAGTTCTCCTAATGATGTTTTGTATATTTATAAGTTAAAATAGGCTTATTAAATATTTAATTGAAGAAGATTGTAGCAAACAATGCAAACCTATTTTTCCACAACAAAACTAACACATCAAAAATGCCATGCAACAATACACTGAATAATAACATAAGAGTTTACAAATGGTTATCTAAGGGTTGGAATCGGGTGATTGGACATTGAAATAACAATTAAATATATATAATAAAGATTAAGAAATATCCCACAAATCCCACAAAAGCGACCAAGCTTGTGGCTGTGTGGGGGAGGCCATGGCTTAACCACTAAACAACTTGGAATAGCTCCTCCTCAATGACTTTGAGGGAGAGGAGCCAACAACAAGATTGTGACAAAAATTTATGTTTTTAAACTAATATGGGTCCTGCTACTTAAACATTTTAAGCTATAGATCCATTTGAGCAACAATGATAAATTCTAAATACCAGAACAAGATTTTGTCACTTCGGGTACATACTCTTTCTTGGCCTATTTTTCCACAACAAAACTAACACATCAAAAATACCATACAACAATACACTGAATAATAACATAAGAGTTCGCAAATGGTTATCTAAGGGTTGGAATCGGGTAATTGGACAGCGAAATAACAATTAAATATAATAAAGATTAAGAAATATGGAAAGAGACTTAGTCAGAACATCTAGCAATAATGCAGGCATTATATATGAAGACACATACTGCACATATGCATATAAGTTGCATGTGTGCATACATACCGTACACTACCTGCCATTGATGGTCCGCTATATACATACATATGATGTAACTGACTTGTTTGCTGAACTATACAGTATTTCGCTCTGATTATATTATTGAGCACTCTGAATCTACCGTATTGGCAATCATACCAGATATATATTATATAATATATACATCACAAAGTGAAACAGATCACATTTTTAGATTCATATTTTATTAAGTTCTCTACTATTGGTTTCGCCCTTAGGGGCTCATCAGAAGAAATGCTAAAAGAAGGAGAACTTAATTATATAAATATGAATCTATAATGTGATCGGATCCACTTTGTGATATTATGCTCTGACTCTGGTCATCGAGCACTCCATATATTTGTTGAGGCAAGATTCACCATGATATATATAATTGTATATGTTCAGCGGTGAATCTTGCTTATACACTACACGCGTATATACTGAAATACCACAAAATACCAAAGTACATATACCATAGTCTTATAGTCTACCCCACACATATAAATCAAACAATGAAAATTAACAGATTATTCAGGCCTTGAAACATCCGGCGGTCATGGCGGACAGGACCTTCGGAATGACCTCGAATGTCTGCCGAAGCTGACTCATTGGTCGGTCACAAATATTCACGCTTAACCTGCTTATTCATGCTTAACCTGCTCCAGTATACTTCAGGGTCAGTTAATTAAGCCATCAACCATTGCAGAGCTATTCTGTTGTAGAAATTCTTCTTCTACAAACACGACCACACAATACTGTAGTGCGATTTTGTGTAAAATGTACATGCAAAAAATATGTCCGGTTGAGATATTAAATGTCCGCTGAAAGGGCCAGTCCGGTAGGACATGCTTGACCGCCGGAAAAAAGTACAAATTTCGAGGCCTGTTATTTGATACAAGCATCTAACTAATACAATGATACTAGAATAGATACAGAATATTCTAGACTAGATTGTGACTCAAATTAGTACATATCAGTTTTTGATTAAGTCTTTGAAGCTGTCTAACCTCAAGGCACGCATATTGTTTTTTAGCAAACAACACATCTTGCCTCAACAAATATATGAGAGTGCTCGATGACCAGAGTCAGAGCATATTATCACAAAGTGGATCCGATAACATTATAGATTCATATTTATATAATTAATTCACAGTGTAGATTCAAACGATCTGTTATAGCCTGATGCAGCGGGTTCTTTTTGGCAATATCCAATTACACTAGCTTTCGGAACACAGTTCCCTAGTCATGTGCTATGACGAATGGTGTTGAAGTCAGTGAGTGGTTCTTTGAGTCTTGAAGTCAGTGAGCTAAACCAAAGAGCCACTTTAAAGAAAGAAAAAACCACTCACTGACTTCAACACCATTCGTCATAGCACATGACTAGGGAACTGTGTTCCGAAAGCTAGTGTAATTTGATATTGCCAAAAAGAACCCGCAGCATCAGGCTATAACAGATCGTTTGAATCTACAATGTGAAGTAAGCAACAATCATGCTGCTAAAAGCGAAACTCTTTCAATTATACAGTATAATTAAGTTCTCCTTCTTTTAGCATTTCTTCTGATGAGCCCCTATGGGCGAAACCAACAGTAGAGAACTTAATAAAATATGAATCTATAATGTAATCTGTTTCACTTCGTGATGTATATATTATGTAATATATATCTGGTATGATTGCCAATATGGTAGATTCAGAGTGCTCAATGATATAATCAGAGCGAAATACTGTATAGTTCAGCAAACAAGCCAGTTACATCATATGTATGTATATAGCGGACCATCAATGGCAGGTAATGTATGTAATACTATGTATGCACACATGCAACTTATATGCATATGTGCAGTATGTGTCTTCATGTATAATGCCTGCATTATTGCTAGATGTTCTGACTGAGTCTCTTTCCATATTTCTTAATCTTTATATATATTATATTTAATTGTTATTTTAATGTCCAATTACCCGATTCCAACCCTTAGATAACCATTTGTGAACTCTTAGTGTATTGTTGTATGGTATTTTTGATGTGTTAGTTTTGTTGTGGAAAAATAGGTCAAGAAAGAGTATGTACTTGAAGTGACAAAATGTTGTTCTGGTATTTAGAATTTATCATTGTTGCTCACAGCGGCGCAACTAGAAAAAATCAAAGGGGGTCGGCAACGAGAGAGAAAACTAACAATTATTTGTAGAAGTGGATATATCACAGTTAGATTGTTAGAATATTAGCCTAGTAATTTGACAGCGCAATGATCCAATTCTGTGACGTGTGAAGCGACCGTTTTCGCTCTGTCCGCGCTTGCTACTCTCTCAAAAAAGTTTCCCGCGCTTTCGAAAGTAGGCAGCAAATTGTTTGCTCTCCAAGCCCACATTTTAAAAAGTAGTCTACGCAAGCTTAGGGCCTGGATACACGTCAAGATTGTAAAGAAAATTTAATTGTCGTCTTTTTGATACCAAAATTATAAAATTGGTTTAAGATTATAAAATTGGTTAAAATTATAAAATTGGTTTAAGAATGTGTGAAGTTGCGACCATACGAAGATTACAAATCTGACTAGCCTAAAGCTAGCTGCAGTTTCGTTTTGTGGGTTAATAAGGTTGCATCCTAAGTAGGGATGCCCAAAGTAGAATTTCAAATCCTTAAGATTCGAATCCATCCAGAATCGAATCTAAAAACCGCTTTTTATCGGGTAATTGGATTCGGAAAGGAGAAAGAAAAAAAAAAAAATTGAAAAAATGCTCCGCAAAACGCCTGCAAGTCACGTGCGTCGTGCATGCCAATCCGTTTCTGCATGTGATTAACAGAGGTCCCTTACGCGTGTGTGTGCGCGTGTGTTGTTTTGAGAGAACAAAGGCAACAAGAAGAAAACGATTGAACCTGAGAATGAGAACTTGTTAAAATGATGGCTTTGCAAAGCTTCTTTTTCATGCCGTTGTAAGCGTAAAGCTGAGCCGGTTTCCCAAGCCATTTTGTTTTTATGACATCATATTGCGTGAATAAATGACGGTCTCTTAATATTTTGTATTGCGGTTTATGCGACTTGAGCGTGAAACAAGTTTGGTATGCATAGGACGTAGCTTGAACGGACACACGTTAAGTAGTACGTAAGTCTCAGTCTAGTTAGTCGTCCCTCTTCTTGAAGTTGCAAATCTTAAAGGGGGCTGTCATGCCGACTAGACAGCCCCCCTAGTTGCGCCCCTGGTTGCTCAGATGAATCTATGGCTTAAAATGTTTAAGTAGCAGGACCCATATTAGTTTAAAAACATAAAGTTTTGTCACAATCTTGTTGTTGGCTCCTCTCCCTCAAAGTCATTAAGGAGGAGCTATTCCAAGTTGTTTAGTGGTCAAGCCATGGCCTCCCCCACACAGCCACAAGCTTGGTCGCTTTTGTGGGATTTGTCCATAGGGTGGTTGTGTCCAGGGTAGTTGGGAGCTTGGAGCATTCAAATGGGTGTCTTGGAGGTGTGGAGGGTGGTTTTGCATTGTTTGCTACAATCTTCTTCAATTAAATATTTAATGAGCCTATTTTAAATTATAAATATACAAAACATCATCAGGGGAACTTGGCATAGCACACTTGCAATTTTCTAGTGATTTTCAGACACAAGCTTTTGTTTTCACTTTGTGAGGTGAAATACGGTACTCAATAAGCCATTAATTTTATTTCTGATATCAATTCTCCTTGAAAATACCTTTAAAATGATGCATTGCATTTGATTGTAACTAGTGAGCACCATGAGTTATTTATGATCAAAAATTATGTTCCGCATGATTGAGCACAATTGGGACTACGAATAAACATGAGGTTAAAGGTCAAAGGTGATGGTCAAGAGCTTTAGTTTTGAGTGATATGGCTTAAGAAGTATATGTCCTACAATACCTGAAAATATCAATCAGTACAATTTCTTACGAGCTGAGAAATATCTTCCTACAGTTAAACTTGTGAAAGCGAAATGGATTTTACGCTTCAGCGATCACAAAAAGCAGTCAACTTTAAGTGGACGTAACTTTTGTTTTAGTTGACCGATTTAAAAAAAAATCAGTTTTTTGAAATCAGGAAGAAAAGTTTTATCAGTGTGTGAAATTTCATTAAAATCTGAGAGGGTGGGTTACATGGTCTGGATCACTTGACATGGAATGACCCAAAGGTAGACAACAAAGGCAGTTTATAACAGCGCAATAAACATTATAAATACGTAACCCGGCAGTTTTCTTTTACAAACGTTTTACGTCTAACAGTAAAGTCTCTGCAACAATTTTTGTGAAGCGTTTATAAACCATGGTTATGTGAAATTATTCATCATTATTATTTTTTACTTTTCGGATGTTGTAACACGTCATCAGAAAAAAAAACAAAAACGTTTCATTACTTCAATGCAGTAGGCCTAAGAATTATTTATAGAATTGTAGCCACGTTTTTTCAACCAAGAAGCCATTTTTTGGCAATATAAAGTTATAGAAAATAATTTGCAATCCTGCAAATGTTTGAAAAGAATCTAGGAAGTCTTCTCACAATCTGGCACAAAATGATTATGTTTATTGTATCTCTGCAATATTTTTACGACAAATTTTGAAGCTTCGTTGCAATCATTTTTATCTTTGAAGTGAAAAGTTAATTTTTTTTGGCCAGAAACATAATCGCTGCCTTGCTCTTGTATTGTTTTGTCGCCTTTACGCCTTGTATTTGTCTTTCAAACAATAACGACCCACTCAGCAATTCAGTCCTTTTACATTGATTCAACATTTGTAAACGTTAAATTAATGTAGGTTTGCTGACTGCGGGTTTATTTCACATTTCTTTTGTTTACCCATGTTCCTTACTTCGCTGTTGCATTGTTTCGACGCTGGCGGACTAAAAATGCATTTTCAAATTAATTGACACAATCTTCATTAAAAAGTGAGCTTCGAACTTAGCTTTGTTGATGTAAATGCTGTATTTTTAGTGGATGTAATTCATGAGTCATGTTTATAAACACCCGTAAGCGAAATGACTTATGATGTGGCCTGCATGATATTTGTGATGCGACTTGACACAAATCCACAATTCCAAAAGCGCCTAATTTGAACTTAGAAATTTCAGATAATTTGAACAGCTTGTTCAATTGTCATCTCTCTACTAAAAATGTTCATACTACAAATTCAATATTGTAGAGTGTAGACCTAAAATACACAAACGAAGATGTGAACAGCTATTCAAGTAGGCTAAGGTGTTACTTATGAAAAGTTTGGTTCCATAAAACTAGAAGCTGGCCATGAGTTTCGGAAAGCATTAGTTTAGGACAAAAATATAAAACAACGCAGTTTTGTTTATTTCAAATTCGTGTAACAATATTACTCTGATTGTATCTATTTTATAATTAATGAGTAGCCTACAATAAGATTTGCTCGCAAGTCGTAAATCTTCATCAATGCAATAAGTATGCACACCGCACACACACTTCGTGCGGCCGATCAAGCTCTTTGTTCTACAAAACTTTGCATGAAATTGGATTAGCACGGTAATTAGGATTAGATCGGTAATTGGATTAGCACGGTAAATACACAGCGGCAAGATAAGTCAAAATTGTCGTTTTTGGGTACCTTTGCAAAAGTTGAAATATCAAGTTTAACATATAACATTTTAGAATAATGACTTTTCAAACTTATAGACAAATGATTTTTTTCACACCAGTGCAACTTCTGTTGAAATAGCACCAGCGGATCACACGTAACAGCTGATTGAATTTGATCCAAAAACGGCCCCCCCTTGAGTAGTTAACTTCCAAAAAAAACGTTGAAAAGCAAAGGGTTAAGTCAGAAACAGCTTTTCCACATTTTTCTCCCATTTGGAGAAATACTGTGAAGATAGATGAAGGAAAAGATGCTGGAAAAAAATTGTATTGGTCAAAGCTTATGCAATTGAAATTTCAAAAACAAAATCCTGAAATGTTGTCATTCAAATACAGTTATTCAGATGAAGAGTTTCAAAAAGTTAGAATTTGTAATTTGAGGCAATCAACCAGAAAATCATCGGAACAAAACTTATGCTTGCCACAATTGTACGAAGAGGAGCCAGGCATCTGCAAAGACAAATACAAAGACCTTGAAAAGCTTTGTAATAAAAACTTTATTCCACCTCATTTCCACAATTTCTACAAATTGCTAACTGGAAAAAGAGCTGGAAGTACCGAATGAACTAAGGGCATTATAGTGAATCTCAGTAAACAGTTACTGTAGCTGTCGATAACACTGAGCCAACTACACAGCGAGTCCACAAGGTCATTGTGCACCATGAAATCTTTGCTTTCTTTGCACATGAGCTAGCAGAGCATGATAATATCTATTTTGTTGTTTTTACCGCTGACTGTTATACAACAGAAGTTGTATCCTGATGCACAACATAATTTAACTGCCAGTGTATCCTTTATGATCGCACGAATAATTGTTTTACACTGCTTAGTGCTTAGTTCACTTCTATTGTGGATTTAATTGATTGAATCTTTATCCTCGGACTGGGAAAGCTTCTTGCAGAGCTTAATCCAGGCAGTTTCGCATATAACAATAATAGAATGTCGATATGGGTGTGAGAACAAGATGTAAAGATGCCAGTCACTTTGTGGCTAGCGATGCGACATTAGGGACAATTTTTCAATGGTAACTACATGATTTCTGCTGTACATAAGTTTTCTGCTAACTTCTTGAGTTCTTGTGTACTGGTACGCATTTTATGTCAATGTTTATTGTTTAAAGATTTCATTTGAACCTGGAGTTTTGTAAAGAAATTAATCACAGAAATAATGATTTTGTTAAGAGAAGTCATGTGTTAACATTTCGTTGTTCATTCTTTTTTCAGACCCCAAATACTAAACAGGTTTTACTGCTGTATAACATTGACAAATGCTTTGCTCTTGATTATTGGAACTCTTTAAGTTTTAACTGAATTTAATGCTTTTGAATACAAGTCAAGATCTGATAAAGACTATAATAAGATAAGATCTGCCACTAATCCAAACACTGTAAAAGTAATATCACTATATCGTTTATCCAATGCAAAACAAAGCAAAATTGTTGTAAGGATAATAAGTGCAATCTGACGAGGATTACACTTACAAAGTAATACGCTACCAATCTACCATGCAATATTTAATTTCTGTTTGAAGGTGTAGTGAAATTGCGTTCTTCTGATTTGTGTATGTGATGTCATGATTGATTTGTTTCGGACGCAGGCATTCTTTCTTTATTGGTACACGCGGTGTTTTGTGTTTTCAACTCGTTGCAGTCTTGAGTTTGTTAGCTGGTGTTAGGTCCTTATGTTAGGTACAGAGTAGGGTGGTCCAAAAAAAACTTTTTTTGTAAATGTTAATGTCTCACCCTAAAATATTGTTACCATTGATGAGAAAATGATATATGTGAATTTTCATAAAGATTGGTTGATATTTAGGGGTTGCTACCGGGGTTCAAAGTTTTGTCGTTTGCCCCAATTTTAACGTTTCGAGAGGATATGATATGATACGGTACAGTAAAAAATACGGTACAGTGCCATTGTATATTGCAATAAAAATACAGTTTAATAATTACTCTATGGTCTGTTTATAAACTCATGTGTCTGTATTACGAATTATACTAACTGGTGTACATGTACGAAATGTGCGACTTTGTATATATTACGAATGTATGTATATATTACATGTGTCTGTATTACGAATTATACTAACTGGTGTACATGTACGAAATGTGCGACTTTGTATAAGGTAAAGGTGAGTCCCATACTTGAATACAAGCATCGAGGGATGAGGTTCTCATTATACTAAGCCTTCGGCACTAACGAGAGTAGGGTGGCCAGTTCCTTTCTCTCGGCCGCCTTTACTTCAGCAACTACGCCCACCCAATATATTATACCCTGGGTAGAGGTGGGCGTGGGCGGTGTTTGTCAACAACCAGTATAAGCCGGGAGTCAAACCAGGATTGCATAATTGGAAAGCGAGCGCGTCACCGCTGCGACTTTGTATACTTGTGTTTAAAATTCAGAGACTAAATTGGACATTCATTAACAGCTTTAGAATACAACAAATAAACTACATACAGGAATTATTGCGCGAGGGTCTTTCTACTGCAGTCTGGATATCGCTGACGGTGATCGGCGACGACTCGCAAAAGATACTGTTTTTGTTCTTCGTCACATGTGTGTAATGTGTTGTATTCCGTGATCAACGCCACTCCACGCTCGGCAATGTCCCAACCGGGGTGCCAATTGCAATGCTCAAGGGTGCCGCGAGATATTTTAACTTTAACCCGTTAAGTGTGGAATTTATTTATTTATTTTAACTCTAATCCACAATAAGCCTTTGTTTTCTCGCCCAGGAATAACAGCGTGAAAGAGATTTTGAATCGTTGCTGTTTTTTCCATAAAAACGTTTGAAACGCATCATTATTGCCAGGTTTCATGATTTTATTTTGCGTTTCACGGCGCACAAAGTCAAATTGCAGTGATGGATTATCGGATTGTGTGACCCAGCACGATTATAAAATTGCACGATTGTTTGCGAACCACTATAAAATAGAAACTTTTGCATGGGGGATACCATACCTGCGCATACAAACACGATAGCCTACATAGCTAATCGAGAAAAGGCTAAGTTATAATTGATTTATTCTTTATACCAGTGCTCCGCAACCTTTATTTACTCACGGCACACTTAAAAACTCTTTAAAATTTTGCGGCACAATTCGGCCGACACATTTTCAAAATGTAAAAAATAACTATCATCTTTTTAATGAGATATTTGCGCTTGTTTCTTGCTTTAATAAAGTTAACAATTTGGATACAGTCATTCATTGTTTCTGTCAGCTCCCTTGTAAAATGTTTGATCATCAAGGCTTCCCTGTGTAAGCAGCAATACATAAGTTGAATGGCTGGATTTTGACGTTTTACCCATGCAGCTAAACTTCTTCCTTCGCCCACCATTGCTGAAGCACCATCTGTGCAAACGTTGATGCAGTTATTCCAATGGATACCATGGGTTATGAAAAACTCGTTGGTCACTCTAAAAATTTCCTGGCCAGTCGTTCGTTCCTGGCTGGAAGTTCTTTGCAAAATAATTAGGCTACTCGTTTGTTATGGACTCGCCATTGACAAAACGTTGGCTACTACACTTAATAGCTGTGCTTTCAATATTACGAAATTTTTCATTAAACACTGCTAACTGACAATTCAAAATGACCTAGCCTGACTTCTAAAAACGCACTACCACGTTAACCAGCCTTTTTTAAAACTAGGGCAGCCTTCCCATTGCGAAAACTTCAATGTGAGGCAAAAAAATCATAAATGCACTGTGGGAAGTCTAGCTAGAGTTTGAGTTGTCTTGCAGTGGTAAAGCGAGAATTTTTAAAACATAAAAACTCCTTTCTTTTCAAAAAGTATGTTCTGATGATAGTTATCCCGCGGCACACCGGTTGCGGAGCACTGCTTTATACTTATATGAATATATTTTGTGAATTGCTTTGCGATTACAATTGGGTCTCCAAATTAGTGGATTTTCCGTACAAACGAACATTAAAACTAAAAAAACGAGAACGACTACTTATAGTCGAGGAAGAAATGTGGGTGGCTTTGTCGAATGTGCCTCGAGATATTAAGGGACTTGTGCAAGAAGTCAAGCCCAAATTTCACACTAAATTTTGAATAAATACATTTATTTATGCGCGCTATACTGTACAACTCATTCTGTGCTATTTCATACAGTTACTTGAAATACAGAAATCTCATAAAATTGACCCAGTTTTGCCAGGATGCCGCAAACTATTTATCTCTTCGATAGGGTGCCGCAAGGTCAAAAAGGTTGGGAACCACTGCTCTAAACCCTTGACAGCCTGTTTTAACCTAAAAGGAGGACTTTCTGATGATTACCCTTTTAGGGTGAAACAGGCTGTCAAGGGTTTAGACAGTGGTTCTCAACCTTTTCTGAGTCATGGCCCCCCAGACTGTGGCTCTAAAAGACCATGGCCCCCTTGAGCAAAATAAAAATGTATTTGTTTAAAGAACAATGAAACGAAACCAATAAAAACAGTTAACGAATGATTAAATGATTTAATGCTTTCTTTTTCGTAATAGACTACGCTAGTAAATCAAGCGTATCCTTAATTGTTACGTTACAATCACAAAAGATGATGTAACATGCAGTGAGATAGAACATATGATGAAAAAACATGCTTTTGGCTAGCTTTACGATACTAACACCTACATGAGTGTTTTTTGTGTCACAATTCTGTTATAATTCATCAATACATGTTATAATTTATTAATGAAGCTTTTTATCGTGGCTCCCCTGAGAACGCTCTGTGGTCCCCTTGGGGGGCCGAAGGCCACGGTTGAGAACCCCTGGTTTAGAGGGTAATAACTATGTATGTACTATGTATATTAGTTTACATCATGTACATTTGTACATGTAGTTTATTTACTGTCTTCTAAAGCTGTTATTGATTGTCAAATTTAGTCTCTGAACTTTAAACACAAGTATACAAAGTCGCACATTTTGTATATATATGTAGACCAGTTAGTATAATTCGTAATACAGACGTACGTACATGAGTTTATAAACAGACTATATAGAGTAATTATTAAACTGTATTTTTCTTGCAATATGCCATGGCACTGTACCATATTTTTTACTGTACCGTATCATATCATATCTGTATCACATCCTCTTAAAACGTTAAAATGGGGGCAAACGACAAAACTTTGAACCCCGGTAGCAACCCCTAAATATCAACCAATCTTTATGAAAATTCACATATATCATTTTCTCATCAATGGTAACAATATTTTAGGGTGAGACATTAACATTTACAAAAAAAGTTTTTTTTGGACCACCCTAGTACAGAGTAATCATGTTATTTTCTGTTTACGTATGTATTTATGTTCTGTATTTAAATGTACTACTTTTAAGTTAATTAAAACTTCAGTAAGTGAAATGTCTGGTTATTCTAACAGAACAGAAGGCACCACCTCTTCACCACATACACAAATTGTTGAAATAGGCTGGAAAACTCCATTTGCAGATGACTACATGATTACAAACAATGCCACGCTCTTTCAAAAGCACCACATCAAATCCAATCCTGGCATTGTAATGGACTATGTCCAGTTTGTGTTTTACAACCAGTTGTTACTTTGAAAACCTCACTGGGCTATGTCCAAAAAAAGGGTGTAAAAAAATGAGGAGTGACACACAATTTTGAAAAACATCTAGTTGTGTGCAAACCAAGGAGAGCATGGTATGGTTGTAAGCATGTGGCACTGGTGTTTGATCCATTTGAGATATCAAAAATATTCAAAAAAAAATGTTTTTTTGCGTTTATCTCAGTTTGATGATTTTGGACATAACACCATTTGGTTTTACCTCAACGATATATGCAGTACAGCATGTGCATTTACCCATTACCTTGTGCTTGCGCTACCGTTTTTGTCCAAAACACGGTAAAATATGCGTTTTTTGTCATAACTTTTTTTTTAGTGAAATTAAGGCAAAAAGTCCTCTTAGAGCAGATAGAAACATTATGATTCTGCATCATTTGATACCAAACTCATGTTCTTAGTACCAGCAGTTCTAAAGTTACAGACAATTTGAGAATTTTGTGGGTATTTCCCCATAAAATGAGGGGTAGCACGGCCAATAGGCTAGGGGGTGCAACTCCCCGAAACCAGTATTGTTGTTGTATTTTTACCAATTTGTCAGGGATCTAGACCCCCCTTTTTTTTAATTAAAAAAAAGTTTTTTTCACTCCACCCTATTTGAGAAGCCCTAAGTTATAGATACAGAAGTCCTTTTTGAACTCGCAGTAACGTCAACGGCTTAACAAATGCACTAATATTATATATGCAACATACCTCTCGCAATTTGGACCAAACGTTTTGAAAATTACCATTACACAACAACAAAAAATACAGTATCAGTTGTAATTACAATTACATGAAATTATGTGATTAATTGCGTTAAAATTGTAATTAATCCAACTCTGATGATGGCCAGATGAAGCAAAGGAACAAACTGTGAAAAACTGTAGTGGCTAACCGAGCATCCATTTTGACCTTCGACCCAAGCCTGTGTTGCAAAATAAAAACAGTATTCTCGTATAGTAAAAATACAAGTATATGGTTTTTAACTTTATTTACTGAATGTTTTGTTTACACCAAATGAAAGTTTGCTGTCAATGATTTGTACTGTGGTACTGTGGTAATCACTTCTTTGCAGCACGACTGCATGAGTAAAAATATCATAAAAGTAACTGTGTGTTTGCAATTCCCTGTCAATAGCTTTCAATTAAGATAGGAAAATTCACATAAATCAAAGCAATTGAAAAACTGTGGTCAATATTGCTGTTAAAGCATAATATTTAACTTCAGATTTCCCAACATGATGAATGATGATGTTACACGTCATTGTTGTTCAGTTTCAGCAGGAAAATGCAGCTCTGTTGACCGACATGAACAGCATGATTGATGAAGTAAAAGCCATCGAAGGAAAAGTTGTTGAGATTGCCCGACTTCAAGAGCTGTTTAGTGAACAGGTATGCTCTACTTATGTGAGTAGGTTTTTGTTGAATAAGCATTCTCACCACTTTGTTCAACTTTTGGGAATACTCCACTACGAAACACCGATTGATTGTTCAATACCCCGCCCCAGTTCCCAAAAAAGTAATTATAGTTAGTTGGTCTTATAGTTAGTTGGTCTTATACGTACAACAAATTACAATCTTGTCCTCTGTCAGTTACATTAAAAGCAAGGACTCTGACATACTTTTAGGCTTCAGAATTTTAGCTGTTTTTCGAAGTCTTGAAGCCATTGCCTTATTCTCATGACACTACCAAGGCGGTAGTTTGTAGTGCTTTAAACATGTGTTTCTTTTTAAAATCATAGAAAGTTTTGTAGTGCAGCTGGTGCAATGAGCTACAGAAGACAGTTAGCAAATGTTACGTAGAGCATATTTAAATACTTGTTTACAAAGACAGTTGAAATCTTACCAGTAAGCTGTTTTTTAACAAAGCCTGATGCGGTAGGCTAGATGTAAAGCAAGTATATGTGTAGTTGAATTAACAAGCAACCATCAGCATGCTGTGATTATCCAGGCCTGATGCTAATAGCGCAATGCAAGTCATCATAACAAGATTTATTAAACTGCTACCGGTGCCAATTGTCAGACGTAATAAAAGCCTTCGTAACCCCTTTTTAGATATCCCTGATCCCATTCTGCGGATAATTTAGTTTTACATGTAATATACTGCACAGTGCACACGCATAAAGATGCATGGATTTTCGAAAATTATCAAGCCTTTATCATGTGCATCAGTTGAGGCCAAGCGTATTTTCTCTATTCTTAGGTTTGTGTAAACACGTTCAGAAATTGTTTTGACAATGACATTCGTGATGCCCTTATTTTCCAGTTAATACGCTATTATTAGGAGCATAGGCGTCGAAATAGGGTGGGCAGGGTGGGCGACGCCCACCCTGCCGTGAAACGAGGGTGGGCAAAATATGTTTCGCCCACCCTGTTTTCATGACACTTATGAAGTGTTTGTTAGAATTATTTCCGTTTTTCTTAAACGCTGGATTATCCAACCAACAGCAGCGCAACTTCTTGTTTTACGCTATGTCTCTCGCTAAGTATCCGACAGAACAAAGCAACAACGCTGCGTGGAAAAAAGGGGGTACTCACTACACTGTTGTTGTTACGGCAACTGCCACAGCTGGCAATTCCTAGTGAGAGAAAGCCACGTTTGATCTTTTTCCGAATGGTCTCACTTTCGTTACGTCACAATCAAACTTGAGTTCCCGGTCAGCGTAAGAGAATGTGAATATGACATCATAATGAACATGACAATAAAATAACCGATACAAACGAAAGACGTACTGAAACAATTGCTTTTACAAATCAAAATGCGGCAAATCGGAAGGCGCCACTTTAAAGATAACAGGTCACGAGTCATGCGCTTTTTAGGTCCCAAAGGAAAACATAAGAGAAGTTTGTTTAGTTTAGCAGCGCTCATAAGATCGCAAGGTGCAAGAAAGAAAACATCCAACCTATTAAAGCTTAGCCTAATTGCTGCAGCGACGCTAAACGCAGTCTTTGTGAGAAAGACTAACCAGTAAACCACACTCTTCGAAATTACCGTCGGCAATTGCCGAGGTGATTGTAAGGACCACAAGATTACAAGAAAAAATTAATTTTCTTAGACTACACCAGACTAGGATGTTGATTCAATCTTGCTATTGCTGGATGTTTTATTTGGGTTGCTTCCTACTTCGCCGGCGCTTAGACATGTGCCCACTGCCCAGCTGAGAGAATCTTTTGTAGAAATATCACTTTATTTGCATTGATTTCTACGTCAAATTAATGTAAGCATCTACTCCTTGTTGCGCCTCGCTTTCTGTTACCTCGTCCAGCTGATACAGCTCTGATGATACCGATTCTGACTAGTTTATCACACAGACTTTGTTGCTCGCAGTAAATCGAGGCAATCTTCTCGCAGGGAGCTCTTGATATGTTACCTGTACCTGGTTGAGCAATTAACGTTATTTTATGATAATTCAACGGTACTAGATGTCGAATTAATGTAAAACAAGCGTAAATTTCTTATTGGGCATTGTTGTTACGCAATATGACCCGCCGAGAAAATTAAATCGATTTGTGTTGACTCGAACGTTGAATCAACCCAAAACTAACTACTTTCCTCCTCCCCGTGAGTTTTTTAACGTGAATTACCGTAACAGCGTGCGTATCGCGTTGCTCGCTTTATCACTACTTTTGGTATTATTACATCACAACAAATCAAACAATGCGTTCGTGATAGACTACTCTAGTATATTTTTCGCTTCTCGTTTTAGTATAATCTTTTCCTAGTAAGTGTTCACAGCAATTGCCGAGGCAACTTCAACTTTTGCCGTTTGGCCTAAGCAACGTTTTTGCCGAAGTAAAAATATGCTAATTTCGAAGACTGAACCATTGCGAATTTGCAAACATATACAAAACACATTCAATGAAATCTGTTTGAAAACTCTCGCCCACCCAGAATTCCTCTTTTCTAAGAAAAAATCGACGCCTATGATTAGGAGCATTGTATTTGTAATGTAACCTTGTATTTTAACGTCTACCAATTAAAATACAATTGTTTGGTTAACACCAAACAAAAAATTATTCTTTTAGATGGCAGTTTGAAGTGAAAGCAAACTGTTCATAAAAACTTACTTTGAAATAAAACTACATCAATACAACCAAAATTTTTGAAATATATTTTGTTTACAATTGCTTGCACACAAAAACGAAATTCTTCCAAATATTTCTTTCGAACAACGAACTTTAGGTCTAAGAAATATCTATTTAAAGTTCACTAAATATTCTGTATAATTTTATGTACATTTTTCTACTTTTAATTCAAAATCTGAGATTGTTAAGTGAAAATTCCAACCCTACCCTGAAGACTGGACACATCCGAAGCTTATTAATGAAATACGATTGAAGAATGTAACATCCTGAAACATCAGGGTCGACCAGTTATTTGCACTTTGCAGTGATTCCTTTATCTCTGTCCACTGTTAAACCTTCTCTACTTTTGTTAACATTCTCTGTTGTTGCTATCTTCAACTTTCAGGATAATTTGTTATGTTATCTTCCACAGTGTCATCCCTAATTTTCTTGTTTCTTCCTTGTCTCATTTTTCATGTAACTACTTTATTCTGCACTCACTTTGTCAAATTGTTCTCATCCATTCGTTCAAGATGTCCAATCTATCTCAGACGATGATCATGCAAGTACTCTGCAATATTCTCAACATCAGTCCAGTCTTTCAAGACATCATAATTATTGAGAAGTGTCTTGCCACACATCATACGAATCATTCTCATTTCTGTAGTTTGTATTCACCTAATATCTGTCCTCTTCATCGCCAAGCATTCACTTCCATAACACATTCTGCTTCTTACACTTGCCTTGTACAACCTTCGTTTCAATCTGCAAGAAAGCATTTTGCCACAAAGTGTGCCTGACAATTTTTTATACTTTTTCTAAGTTTCCAATTCGCATGTATGCTTGCAGTCACTGCTTTGCTGGTGCAATTATCTATTCCTAACATATCTCCAAGATAGCGGAACTCCATGACAACTTCTGTCTTACCGCATTCCAATTTTACGTGCTTCTTTGAGGTTCCGTCAGCTACAATACCCTTACATCTTCTACATCCAAAACGCACCCCACTCATCAATCTTCCATGAATGCCTCAACATCTTTTGTGCACCTAATACTTGCATTTAACACACCAAATAGAATTGCTCATTAGAGTCCTTACTCTCGTGCGACATATTGCGCATTGGTCCCCAACATTGACTGCCAAAACCTCATTTGTACAATGTATATACATTTTATTCTTGTTCTCATTGCTTTCGTTTTATTCACATTCACTTTTAAACCTTTGTTTTGTAATGCATTTTTCCACCTGCCAACTTTTCTTCCACCTCTTTCCAACTGTCTCTCATAAGCTTAATCTCTTCACTACAAATAATGGGAAATTTTATTGAAAACTTTACTAATATTTTTTTTTGATAGTTATAGTTTTGAAATTTTGCTTATTTATATGACAGAGGACAGTTATATTTATTTTGTCCATACTGTTTTGTTCAATCCAGTAGCTTACTTTCATCATCATCCAAATTCGGTTTTGTCTCCAGTAGTGTTGGTGGTCGATTCTTTCCTTGCAGCAATTGTCTTCACTCGTATTCTTCATCTCATTCTGTCTATCGTATCTTCTTTCTTCACTCTGACCCATAGGCGCCAACTTTTCAAAAAACCTTGGGGGGCAAAAAACATGATGACGTCATAACCATAACGCTATTTTACTCAATTAAAATGGCGACTACGACTAGGCGTACTGCATGCGTAAAACTAAAAGTTTCAAGTAGCGGTTCTGTGAAATTCGGTTTGCGACCTAGGTGTCAAGTGATTCGAACTTAATTTTCAAATTTAATGATTTCTTGTCAACTCTAAACTTTATGCACTTGTTGAGCAATATGCAAAGCTTATGAGACAAAACAGCGGAAAGAGCTGTTTTAAGAGATCGATTTTTTTATTTTTGCGTGTAGGATATAATCGTTCTTATTACGTAACATTCCATGATCGTTGAAGTCGATGTCAAACCTTAGCGGCCGCATAAAACAATGATGTCAGGTTAGCTAAGTGATAATAGCGGTAAGAGACGTCGTTAATGCAGACAATATCTGCGACCAAGACCATTAAACACCTTTTCTTTTATCGGTTTTCGATTTAATTCTTACACACTGCGAAGCGCGAACAAAACAATGTGTGTCTGTTGAATCATAATTGATCTCACAGCGGGAAGACCTCGTTGAAATTAGCGCGTCTAATTTAGCTGGTTTACTTAATATTGCTGTGAATAGTTACATGACTATTCCAGCAGCGTAATCGTCTACTTTGAAATTTCAATACCGTATGAGAAACTCATGCGATCAGCTGCTGTTTTGCGGGGAAGAGCAACGTAGGCTACATTTCGCTTTCGGCATTCTTTAAGTTCGTTTAAATAATCTAAATTTCTTTCGCGAAGTGTTTTATCTTTGAAACACCATTTGTAATAACCATTTTTGTAGGCCCAGGGCTGCGATTTTTGGTGACGAGGTCACTCGACACGTCACTTTTACACTATTTGACAAACGCCGTGCCTTACGAAAAAAAAAAAAAACGAAAAAAAAAGGAAAATAAAAAGGAAAAAAAAAACTGAGAGAGGACTAAACGTCGTCAGGTCGAGGAACAATCGGGGGGGCATCACGTGATGCAATCATAAGAGTGCTGACTTACGTAAACTTTCTTGCGCCAGGTACTTCAAAGCAAGGTATAAAAGTGCCGCTTGACTTCACACGAGAAACTCCCAAGGCGTCAGCGCCGCCATTTTGAACACTGCGGGAGATTGCTTTGATCGAAGTTCCAACGCCTGGCATCAAACATTTCGCCACACACGGTTGTGCTATTCGACACAACGGGTTTCTTTTATAGTTAAATAACCGAAGTAGGCTACTTTAATTGTCAACGTGTTTGCAAGTTTGTATTTATGTCTGACTTATGCACTTGTTGTTCCAAGCTTGCAGAAATGTTTTGCAATGTAAATAAGGAATAGTAGACAGATAAACACGGTTGCAACTTGACTTCCATCCACTAAAAGAGTTTCTGTGATTACGTAATGGGCGATTTTGCATTTGCATTCACAAAAGCACACAACTCAGCTGGTAAAAATCGTCGTTTTTACATTGAATCAAAAAAACGAGAAGCGACAAATATACTAGAGTGGTCTATCACGAGTCACGACCGCACTGTTTGATTTGTAGTGATGTAATAATACTAAAAGTAGCGATACGCACGCTGTTACGTTAAATAACTCAGGGGGAAAAGTAAGTTAATTTTGGGTTGATTCAACGTTCGAGTCAGCACAAATCTATTTAATTTTCCTGGTGGGTTACATTGCGTACCCAGACAGCAAAAATCATCATTTTTACATTGATTCAACGTCTACAGACGTGAAGTCAATGCAAAAATAACGAATTTTGCTGCCTGCGTAACAATGACCAAGAAGAAATTTACGTTTGTTTTAAATTAATTCGACATCTAGCGATTTTAAATTATCATAAAATAACGTTAATTGCTCAACCAGGTACCGGTAACAAATTAATAGCTCTCTACGAGAAGATAGCCTCGATTTACGTTTACACTAGCATAATTTCGGCACAATTGAGATACTGCGAGCAAACACGAGTCTGTTTGATAAAGAACTAGCTGTCAAAATCGGAATCATAAGACGCTGTATGGGAGGATGAAGCTGTCGCATCGTCACTGGAATACTTGAAGACGCAAAACTGCCCAAGTGCCCGTTCATAAACGCGTAATGCCATATGATCAGAAGCATTATTTTTCTTTTCTGCCGAAGAACCGTTCATCTAATTTCGTATTACTTTTTTAACTTGACCCGTAGCTTTTGTAATTCCGATTTGCTTCATCATAAATTCTTTACAAATTTTGCAAAATACCGCACTAACTTTTCCTTCTGTTTGATAATCTATAGCAGGTAAATTCCACTTTTTAACTGTATCTTCTTTCACGATGATTTATATTCGCAACGACACCGGTAAACAATAAGCATTCGACGAAAGAATAACATTTGCGTAACAATTAAGCCAGTATTCATAAGGTGGCAAACTTTTTACAGTTCACAAGAGCATTGTCAGCGCATAAAATAGCTTGCGTGATGCTCTGGGCTACCGCCGTGTGACACGCGATGAAGAAGCGCATAAAATTGCGTTTGATTAAACATTAAAGCATACAGCAATTGTCGCAGCAATCCAAGGTGTGTTGATTTGGCGACGGCAAGGTTTTTGTCTTCATAGATGGAATCACTCAACCAGCGTGCGATTAAAAACTTTAAGTAAGTGACTCTGATACCACACAACTTGTGCGGTAACTCGAGCCAAACGCTTATAATCTGACTCTTGTGAAGTCATATTACTATTCGACAAACAAGCGTAGAATTTTTGGTCGTTCGACAAGAAAGAAAAAAATCGCAGCCCTGCTCACCCCCCAAAAAGGTTCCATTTACCACAAAAAACCCTGTGTAAAAATTTTTTTGAAAAATATTAACATATAGAGGTTCCTCGAGGCCTCTGAAAGTTTCACGTTTTTATGCATGTATGTCATACCTCTGTAAGCTTAGCTACGCCGTAAAGGAGCCACGATTTCTCTCGCTCGCCGCGCTTTGGACCCCGACCATCTCCTCCATGCAACACTCAAGAGACCACCACCTATAAAGCAGCGGTTGAAATCAAGACGCCCCTTTGTGCCTGCCGCACAACAACTCCTTAAGAACGCAGAAGAACTTGGTTTAAGTGCGGCACACTGGACGAACCACATGTGGAACACGGAGTGGCAAAATCACACCTCCACGCTCCGTGACTTCTTACCCGACGCCGATCCCCGTCCACCAGGGATGTCCCTCGCAAGGCTTGCATGGGTCAGGCTTAACCGCCTGCGAACTGGCGTCGGCCGCTTTCGTTCGGACATGCACAAGTGGGGCCTGGCTCCTTCATCAGAATGCGAGTGTGGTGCCACGGAACAGACAGCAGACCATGTCATCCACCACTGCCTAACCCACCGGCCTCCACACGGTGCGCATGGTCTGAGAATCCTGGACGACGAGACTGCTGAGTGGCTGAAGACTTCCTGCCCTCCAATCTAGCCTGGAAAGATCGCTCATACGCCATCATCATCAGCTTGGTATTGACATGCTGATTTGAAATGCACAAGTGTTAGGGCTTGTTTTCATCAGCATGGCATAAATAATAACGCAGTTTGGTATACCTAAGACAAAAGCTCTTTTTTGCGAGCTTGATGATAACTATTATTCATAAAAAATGAGAATGTTCACAATTCACATGTTTGAAAGCAGGGTTGGTTGATTTAAATCAAATGATTTAAATCATTGATTTAAATCATGATTTAAATCAAACAATAAAAATCAAAAAAATCAATTAAAAAAATCAAATGATTTTTTCTTTGCTAAAATAAAAATAAATACATCAACAAACGTTTCACTGCTTCACTGTAATACAAAAGCTATATTTAAATACTTAAGGCTATAGTATAGGCTATGCATGTTTTGTAAGGCAACTTAGTTTACTTTTCAGTTCACAAACAGTGTTGTTAACTAAACATAGTTTTTGAGCGAGTTTTTTCCACTTTTGGTCTGGTTCAATCAGAAGTTCGAAATCGATTGGGCACTGCAAAAGCTGGCGAGCTTGTATTTATGTACAAACTTCTCAATGCAAAATAAACTGCAATTTTGTGTCATATGAACTTTTATAATTTTGGTATGGTACGTCGGTAACATAATTATATTACACAGTTAAACTTTCTTTGCAAAAAGTCTGGTTGTAGGCCATGCGTCAGTTGAGCAAAAAAGCAAAGTAATGTGTGCTCAAACGTAAGGAAAGATCTTAGTGTAGTGAGATGACAGTCTGAGACGTACCTCAATCTCGATATGCACATTATGATTTAGTATAAAACAACATATCACACCTACTTAAAAATATGTGCAATAGACAGTAGTCAGGCTAGCCTACAATATGATAATAAAAATGATTAAACACTTGCAAAGCAAAGCCTTTCAATCAATCAAGGAGTTAAAAATAATTCTGCTATCTTACTAGAATAATCTCTTCCCCCAAGTAGACTCGACGCTTTTTTATATAAAAAAAATCAAAAAAATCTGATTTAAATCAAAAAAATCCAATTTAAATCAAAAAAATCGGATTTTTTTGATTTTTTTAAAAAAATCATGATTTTTTCCAACCCTGTTTGAAAGTGATGAAGCATATTAACTGCTTCGAAATATTGCGCAACAAACAGTCTAAAGCAATAATAAGTGAGCCTTTAGTTGCAATAAAAATAACAATACATGCTGCATAGATATGTATTAGATGTGTAATTTAGAAAAGTTGTGATTCATACGATATTGCGGTCATGTTAAAACAAACTTGCTAAATGCAAATTAATAGTCATTGGTTAATGGTTATAATTTGGTCAACGCTTCAAAAATGGTAAAATGTCACATCAAAGCCTTTTTAAGTGGTTCAGAAATGCATTTTTGATGTTGTGAAACGGCTTGAAGAAGGTACTGCAACTGTTTCTCATCCTTAGTGAGTCGCCCAGAAAAGCTTTGGATAAGTGCTATATAGCTCTTTCTGCATGATCATTGATCACAGCTAGAGATTTACATAGTTCTCGAGCAGTCTGATAAGCACTGTTTTCTTCCCACTCTGATACAGAAAGATGGAGAAAGAATCTGGAAGGCTTAATTTTTTGAACAACAACTTTGTGTTTGTACTGGCAAATGAAGATAAGTGTCTTAGTTTTTAAGGTGTCAAGTGTCATGGTGACTTTTTTATTGGGTGCTTCCAAATTTTCTTCAATTCTCATCACTTCCACTATTTCTTCTTTGATGTTTGCTGCAACATTATCATCAAACAGAGAAAGGGCAACAAGCTCTTCCGAAAGATACTACAGATGACGACCCATCTTTTCAGTCGTTGCTTCGGAGATACCTTTGTTAACAGTTTTATAAGCTTCCAATTCTTTATATAAGGACAAATCATTGTTGGGAGCCTTTATAGCCAAAGGAGCTGTTAATCCACGCCTTGATATAGATACGTATAAAAAACACACATAGGTCACGGAGACCGTTTTGCTCACGGCACGTCAGGTGAAACCGACTTCGAAATAACCACACCTTAAAGGTGTACATCACTTTCATCCTCCACCGTGCATGATGGCTTGCACCAGGTGCTTTAAAATTAGCTTGCCCCAGTGTAGTATCTCCAAGAAAAAGCAATAAGATTTCCATTATTTCACGATAATCATCACGAGGTTGCTTTTCCTTGGCCAATACTACATGAATGAACTGAATAAGGTCATCTTTGATATCTGTAACACCAGCTGCAGCTTCTTCATCAGTGGAAGAATCTTCATAATTCTCTTGAGCTATGTACTCCCACTGCTCCTTGAACCGTTTGAAGAGCAGAACATCTGGTGCAGAGGTTGTTGACATTGCCTTTTTAAAGGCAGCTCCAGCGATAAGCTCCATGATATGATGGCGACATGCCAAATATAGTAGATCTCGACCAAGAGTCTGCTCAACAATAACACAGGCTCCATTTATACGGCCGGTATTTGAGCTAGTTGTGTCAAAGCACATTGCGTGTACGTTTTCTTCCAGACCCCAGTGCTTAATTGCATGCCTGGGCTTCACCTGTCTGGGCTTCACCTGTCCCAGATGGCAAGTTAGGTATGGATAGAAGCTGCGTTTGTCCATGATAAGAAACTAGTACAGCAAGGCTGTTGACACTTTTGTTGCCAGTTAAATCTGGAAGAAGTTTTCCGTCCCAGTGCACAGTCAAAGATGCAGTAGGAGAAAAAATTTGTAAGATCTCTTCCGCCAACTGTTTTCTGTGCTGCCGGCGGCTTCGTCTGATTGTTGACCGATTCAAAGCAAGGTCTCTAATATTATGACCAAGGCTTATGGGTCTGCTACTATTCGGTGAGTCCGATGCGGAGAGTTCCCTATTCGGAGACAGCCTTTTTCGGAAAGTTCCCTATTCCGAGATTTTTTGAAATTTTTTTTGAAAATTATCGGGAACCGTAGCCTAATTATCATTGCCGCTTTTACATCGTTTTAACGTCGCTAAACGTTCAAATCGTGCAGAAAAAAATAGAAATAAAATGTTTGAACAATTAAATAAAAATTCGTCATGTCAGTTCAGTTGAATTGTTTTTATTTGTGACCATCATATCAAAAACAATACACGTCAACATAGCAAAGATATTTAAGATGTGAAGTGAACATTCTGTTGCTCGGGTTTTCTTTGGTAAAGTTATGAATATGGAACGTATCATATCACTAGGGTCTTTCCGGTGTAATAAATATGATTAAGATCTCAGTGGTTAGGTCTAAACCCCACTCATCTAAAGCTTCGAGAATTTCAACTATAAAAGAAACGATATTGTGGAATAAAATACAAAATTCTCTACTGTAAATAAACAGAAGGCGTCGTTGGATTTAGAATTTTGTAATAGTTGAGGATTCTAATATATTCTAAATTTGCATGCAGAAGGCGACGCAGGATAGGCTACATGTCAATTTTATGTGACTGAACATTAATAGTTCAAAAATAAATTTAATTTGCTTTTTAGTCTTAAGATCTCAATGGTTAGGTCTAAACCCCACTCATCTTAAGCTTCGACTATTTTTTTCTGCACGATTTCAACATTTGGCGACGTTAAAACAAAGTAACAGCGGCAATGATAATTAGGCTACGGTACCGACAAATTTTCATTTAATTGTTCAAACATTTTATTTCTATATTTTTCTGCACGATTTGAACGTTTGGCGACGTTAAAACGATGTAAAAGTGGCAATGATAATCAGGCTACGGTACCGACGAATTTTCATTTAATTGTTTAAACATTTTATTTCTATTTTTTTCTGCACGATTTCAACGTTTAGCGACGTTAAAACAAAGTAACAGCGGCAATGATAATTAGGCTACGGTACCGACGAATTTTCATTTAATTGTTCAAACATTTTATTTCTATTTTTTCTGCACGATTTAAACGTTTAGCGACGTTAAAACGATGTAACAGCGGCAATGATAATTAGGCTACGGTCCGACGAATTTTCATTTAATTGTTCAAACATTTTATTTCTATTTTTTCTGCACGATTTGAACGTTTAGCGACGTTAAAACGACGTAAAAGCGGCAATGATAATTAGGCTATCGTACCCGATAATTTTCAAAAAAAATTTCAAAAAATCTCCGAATAGGAAACTCTCCGAAAAAGGCTGTCTCCGAATAGGGAACTCTCCAAAGCGAACTCACCGAAACGGGCCATTCCAAAGGCTTATAGCTGTTGAAGAGATGATAAACATAGCTGCACGATCAGAGACATTAGTACGGTCTAAATTTATTGCAAACTCAGCTGACATGATCTTTCGCCCCGGTTTTTTTGGATGTGGGGATCTGGATGGACATGTGGCATCCTCAGAGTCAGTTGCAGAATCATTGTTTGTAGAACTAGAACTATCTTCTAGAACTGCCATCGATTTTAGTTCTACTGCTGCTTTTTCTGCTAATAAGTGTCGTTGTGTTTGTTTTTCAAACTTCTCTTTTAAGTTTTTCTGCTTTCTGAATAGAACCCCATCAATCTTGTCCATATATCCATGTCGACCCTTTTCTCGTTGTGTCATAAGGAACTGTTTGTCTTCCTCAATGGTAATCAGATTCAATGCATTATGTATGATCTACATGAGCAATATCAAACAGATCTTCTAAGCAATCTGTGAAAGTCTTTTCATGCATTTCCTGGGTTGGCGTTTTCCGAGCTGAATTCTGTTCATGCTATGCAATGATAATTTGTATCGCTAGTTCCTGTGTTATTTATCAGCGGACAAATATGACCAATCTAGATGGTACTTCTCGCGGACATCACATGTTGTGACTGCGGACATGTCCGCCATGAATTTCGAGGCCTGCTATTGTGTCTTCTAATAATACAACTGTGTTTTGTGAGAATTGTGCAATACAAATTTGTGTCTTAGAGTGGAACAATTGTGTCTTGTGATTGCTGTTAAAATACTGTGATTAAGAGTGCTTTCAGATGTTTTTATGTCTGCACAAAGTTGTTTAGAGGGGTTTCAAAAAGTTTATTTCATACCGCATCACACCCCCTATACATAGTGTATGGGGATATTTCAAGGGCCTTGAGGAACCTCTAAACATTAATATTTTTCAAAAATATTTCACACAGGGTGTTTTTATCCCAAATGGAGCCTTTTGGGAGGGTGAGACCTAAAAATTTCAAAAGTCAAAAAATAAGGACCACCCTATTGTCCATACCATTTTACTTCATTTGCACTTGCAAGTTGGTCTATACTCTCTTTCATCTCCAGCATATCCAGCATTTTTTCTCACTCCTTGTTTTTATCCACATATTGCTTTTACCATTGCCCTTTCCGTTCTTAGAATTGCCAGTTCACTTTCTTTTAGTTTCCATGTCTCACTAGTAGTAGTACCATAGAATATTGTAGGGAGCAAACACAACTCAAATAGACGTTTATGTTTAACGAAAATTTTCTTCTATATAAGATTTCCCCACATTCCCTGAACCCTGCCCAACCTAGTTTTGTGAGTAAGCCACGACTGTGGAGTCAAGCGAAAATTATACCACTCCGGCTTTAGTGTTGCCAGATTTTTTAAATTTTTTGTTGATTTTTTTTTTTAAATTTAATTTCACATAAGTTACGATCGAAATTGAAGCGGCAACTTTTCAAAAACTGGTAAGAACAAACAGTTATGTTTTTTGGAAAAAATTGAGAGTGCACTACAGAGAACGAGAAAATGTATTTTGAAAAAAGATTGCAAACAAAATTTTATGGTTTATTGTTTTGTATGAAGTTGGAATCAGCCTTTTTTTTTACTGACTCCAGGCATGCCAAAATTCTTCCGACTCCACAGCCCTGGTCACAGCTGCTTCCTATCCATCACTTTCGTTCATCTGATCACCCAAATAACAGAAGTCTGTCACTTCTTTAATACCATAACAGAAACTCTCAATCGTGATTGTCAACTTAAAATTTCTTATCACCTTGTTACCACATACTGCACACCTGCCACTGTGCTCCTTACGACCATGCCTTCTACTTCACTCATCATTACTTATGTTTTTTTTAAATTAACTTTCTTACCCTTTGTCTCAAATGTTTTCATTCATTCCCCAAACTTTCTTTCCAATCCCTTCCATATTATGATTGGTCAAGGTCAAGTCATGTGCATACAAAACTTCGCTCAGCAAGACCTTACCCTCCCTTTCATTTACAGTCACAACCACACTAGTAAACACCAGAAGTGACATCACTGATCTTTGGTATACCCTCAAAAAACTCATTTGAATGATGCTTTAACCAACTTTTACTTATGTTTCCGCAACCTTCATACATAGACTTCACCACTCTTTCCAGCACCACCAGTATACCTATTATTGCCAATTCGATCACTTTTGTTAGGACTATGTCAATCTTTCTCTAAGTCAATGATACAGTTTTTTTCTATTTTTCATTGTATTCTTCCTGCATTCTTCTCAAAAGGAACAAAGCGTCTGTTGTTCCTCTTTCTGGCATGAATCTAAGTTACATGTCATTCTGTTTCAGCAGTCAGCTCCCTTCTTAACCTAATTTCACAATGTGGATAGAACACAATGTGTTTCAGTCTAATGCTGCAGGTTCGCTGTGGTAATAGCGGTTTATCATGAGCTTTCAGTATACAGTTCCCTGGACATTTGTAATAGTGAGTCATGGCAACTATGTTTCCTAGTGACTGTGCAATGGAATTGGAAGGGCTTCACATGAATTGGAAGAGTAGGTGTTGCTTGTGTTCAAATCACACAAACTGTGACCGAAAGATATAGCTTTTTCCTACCTAATCACCTTTAAGCTAGGCCCAAGCTGTTTGCACTAATGAGGCTCTGACTCTGGGCGAGTGATCGGCGGAATTCGAAAAAAATAATTGTTCAACCAGCTGTCTTGCAAGAATTGAATCTTTATGCAAAGGCTAGGTCCTCAGCATTGGCGCCAGCAAGGGCATGTGACTACAGGCGGACAAACGTTTTGCTGGCGGACAAACGTTGTGCCGATAGCCTGATTCAGTTGTGCCGATTCAGTTGTGCTGTAGAGTTCTAATCAACGAAAACTGGTTCCACAACATAAATTAAACTTTATTGAAATACTATTGTGAATGTTAGCCTGATCAAATGTTTTAAGGTTCAAATTTGAGAAAAAAAGATAGGCTATTGCAACGGTGGGCAAACTGCGGCTCGCGAGTCGCATGCGGCTCTTCAACATAAATTTTGTGGCTCGTGTATTGAATGGTAATATTACAAAAAATTAAGATTATACTTTATAAATGTTATCTCGCGCTGTCAACCAAGCAGTGGCGTACCTAGGATGTGGCAGGCATGGTGCGAGCCATAGGCGCCACATTGATAGGGGCGCAAAAATCGGTTGGTAAAAATTAAAACTTGTGACTTAAACTTTCTTCAAAATCTAACCTGCGCCTAATACAATGCAAATATCAAAAGGGAGTCTCTCTTTTACTGTAGCCATTGTCTCTCTTTTACTGTAAATAATGGAATTGTGACGTTGCAAAAGCGACATTGTGCCTCTCCTGATTCATTTTGCGTTCAGTCAGAGTTAGCAACAATTGGAAGTTTAGTAAAGTCGCTAAGCAGCGATTAGTTGAAGTTTAGAAGTAGCACCGGAACTTACTTATTCATTTTTATAAGAATTTATAAATCTAATTCAGGGGTTCTTAACCGGGGGTAAATTTACCCCCTCGGGGTAAATTTTACCTACCGAGGGGGTAAATTTACTGAATCATAAATAAAAGCAAACTTCATTTTTTCAGTTATTGAAAAACTGGTAGGCTAGTGTTGCACTCGATTTTGATTCAAATTTATGCAGAACGGCCGAAAAAATGTATACCTCCAACGGCCGCTGGTGTCGAAATCGACACTTTTCAGAAAAACTTTATATTTTGCAAAATTAGCAGTAAGATTTCGTTTTATTTTACAGTGATAAAACTATCTGAAGCACTTATTACTTTTGTTACCTATTTGCGCTGTTCATTTGTTGGTTTTAGACAAAAATTATGACGTAGGCTACCAGGTTTTGGTCAGTTCAAAGCTTGACTGTATCTGTACCTTGACTCTGTACGATGATCTAAAAATTCAACAGAGCGAAGACATAATTATCATAAAAATAGCACAAAGTTTTCTTATTCAGGAGAAAGAAAAAAAAATCAAACAAGCCAACAAACACTTTACGCAGTGCAGCCTTTGCACTCTGTAACTTTCCAGTCACCATTATCACACTTCCCACTTTTCGACAGTGGCCGCAAATGGTAACTGTATTGTTTTTGCAATAATATCCAGCACATTTTTCCGCGTTTTCTAGATAGTCGTCCATGCTCTTCTTCTCTCTGCAGTGTCGCCTTGCGTTTCAGCACATGGGCAGTTCTCAAGAGCTCTCAAGGAGCTGGAGGATAAAATCATGTTGATGTTGCTGCTGGAACGTTTTCTAAAAATAATCCAAGAGTTCTAAGCTGCAATGTCTAGCATATTTGTCCAAACTGCAAGAGGCCATTTTTTACTTGCTGCACGTGTGGTGTACTTTCTTGCCATTTGATCAAACACATCAACTGCTACTTTGTTTTGGCTATAAAGATGGATCACAGAGGGTTTCTTTTTCTCTGTTGCATCAATACTGGAGCTGTCATGCATAGTGAAAAGGACATTTGCATTTTTTGCACAGATAGTTTAGAAACATGCAGCTGTTCGTTGAATTGTAGAAAAAATTACTGGAAAATCTTTTCCTCCACCCTTGGTCATCTCCTTTGTCAGTCCTTTACTGTTAGCTCGAACAATTCCAACAATGGTTATGTTTCTTTTCTGTAGTAAACCAGCAAGATTCACCCTAGTAAAGAAGTTAACTGTTGTGACGTTGTACCCGCTTTGTCTGTGTAAATTGGTGATGATCTTGATCACTACATCCTCGGGGAGAAGCCTTCCATTTCGTTGCTTTCTTTCAATAGTTCCGAGGTACGATATGTACGGTACTGTATTCATACGTATTTTGAATGAACCTCGGCTAATACCCAGAATTTCATGCCAAACTTGTCTGGTTTGTTTGGCATGAACACGATAAAAGGACATCTGTTCTGTTCTGTTCTCTCGTTTTATCTGTCTTCCATTGGAAATAGCTGTTCATCGATTGGTAGGCTCCAATTTGGAGTGTAATTGTTGATGCAATTAGCAACAAGTCCTTCCAGTGGCTCTCGAATATGAATAAACTTATCTGTTGCAAATCGCTGATAGATTTGTGAAAGGTATTTCTAAACTCAGTAGGATGACCTAAAATCAACCCGAGCGATAGCACACATCAAGCCGAGTGTTGAAAAATTACCATGAGAAACGCTATAAGTAACTGTGAAAACTATTGAATTAGTTTTTTCACACAGAAAATCTTTTATACTTTACAAATCTTATTAAATTTGTATGAGGTGTCGGTTTCGACACCTCGGCCGTTGGAGGTATATCCGCACATTGTAGATAGCATAAAAAGATTTTTTAGAAAAATAATACTGAACTATAAAATTTAAGCATAATTGGAAAGCTACTGAAAGTTTGAAAACGTTGCGATGACAATGAAGGCCCAAAATAGTGAACTAAATTTTTAAAAATGTCGATTTCGACACCTCGGCGTTCTAGTGTTAATGTATGTTTTCGTCTTTTTCTTTTATCTCTACGCAAGTAGACTACCGTACCAATTTCATTTCAGCAGCGTATGTGTGCTACATTTTTACTGCACACAACTACACAACCTAATTAGGACTCCGACCACAAAGTGGACTGCAACTCTGGATTGCAAATAAACAACTTGTTTTTGACATTTGCCAAGGTAAATCCAGGCAAAAAGGATGTTTTGCATTTCTTCGCATGGCTGATTGGACTCGATGACATCACAAGAGGCCACCAAAACGGTGGGGGTAAATTTTACTTTCTTCATTCGACAAGGGGTAAACGAGACTAAAAAGGTTAAGAACCCCTGATCTAATTTGTTGTATGACCTCAATTTGGCCTTACCAGACCACTCAGTCTGTTCTAGGAAGAAATTTTGAGCCTATAAGCATGATTATATCAGGGTTTCCACGCAGTCGGGAAAGTAGGAAAAAAGTAGGGAATTTGAAAACCTGTTTTCCAGACCGGGAAAAGGTCGGGAATTATGTGAACCCTCTCGTGGTATTGAAAAAGTATGGAAAACCTTGATGACTTAATTGTAGATTAAAAATCATGTGATATGGACCGGATTAAACCAGATACAATACCGTCCTTGTCAGCTGGAACAGCTGTTAAAATCAATCACTACTGCACCAAACGGTTTTTCTGTGTTTGGGTTGAAAGGTCAATCCATCCAGCATGGGTTTACTGATTCGATTCTGTTCAGTTCAGTTGTTTTTTATTTCTGACCATCATACCAAAAACAATACACGTCAACATGGCAAAGGTCGAGAAAAAGGTAGAAGCGACAAAACGCGGACGTTAAAACGTGCTTGTGACCGAAGTAAGTTATTGAGTTGAGAAATTTGGCACACATAGCTTTATTAGCCCAAATAGCTTTAGCTGATACCGTGAGCTGATATATTACAGAAGGGCCTGCCGTTGTTCAGAAGTGAAGTGCTGGTAAGCTAGACCTTTAATAGCTGATGTTCAGTGACTATGTGGTCAGATGGTAGGAGAACTAACCCAACTACGTATAGGCTAGTTCAGGGCTTCCCAACTACGTGTAGGCTAGTTCAGGGGCCCCTTTCAATCTCCTAAAATTTTCCGCGACCCTTTTCGGTTAAAAGGATAAACAATGCAAATTATACGTTTTTGATAGGATTTATTGAAAGGCTTAATTTAAACGAAAATTAACAACAAGCTATCCGTAATCGAAGCCTACTACTTGTAGCCTGCTGGAAACAAAATCAAAAAGTAAACACATTTATTCAGTGTGATGGGTGCGACTGTTCTCTGCTACAAAGTAAGCCTAGCCTTGGCTCGATGTTTGTCAATGATGGTCTCAAGGCGTTTTCAATGTTACTTACGCTGGAACGGTATTTTATCAACGTTGAAAACACTGACACGCACATATAACCTACGTAGAGATTAACGGCAGGAGTGCGGTTACTGCTATACCATATAATAGTGAATATTCCGCTCTAACGTTCGGCTAAGCCAAAAAGTGTGAAACTTTTTTCCAGAAAATTCAAGCCACAACGTACAATCAAAAGATAGATCTGCAAATTTTTTCAGATGTTTGAAAGATAGGTGTTCGGTAGTTTGTTTTTGCATATACAGGTAGGCCTATACATAACCATTTGTCTGGACTTGGGAATCCGCTCTTAAAAATAATAATTTTGGCGCTTAAATGATTGTGTACCTGTACCAAGACTCTTGTCCTTGTGTGTTCTTAGTATCATAAGTCATATTTACTATGTTTTTGTGATTCAGTGTTCAGTAGCTGTTTACTTATTTCATTTTTGCCATCAGTAGTGTGATTTTTAATTGTTTTTGGTTTGGCTTATGGCAGGTTGCTATGTCCTATGTAATGAAGCTTTGAAATGTAATTTCAGTATAAATGTGACAGTTTATCCGAACTGGTTTCAGTTTGGGTCTTTTGAAAAAAAAAAACATTTTTTTGTTCAAACAGGCAGGGCTGCGATTTTTTCTTTCTTGTCGAACGACCAAAAATTCTGCGTTTGTTTGTCGAATAGTGGTATGACATCACAAGAGTTAGATTATAAGCGTTCGATTATAAGCGATCGCCCAGTACGTTCATCGCATCGATCAGCGATTTTGTAATGGCGAGATGGTTTGCCTTTGAAGCGAATGCTTGATTCGTAGTCGCCGTTTGCTTTATGGCGGAGGAACTTGGCCTGTTGCGTCGAGTTTCTTCCACTATAACGCCAGCCATTTTTTTATGATTTAAATTTTTCTGTGTTAAAAACTCTTAGGGAAGAATGGATATACAGCACTGCAAGTTACAGAAATCAGCCGAAGATGTTAGATGTATTTACCGTAGTTCGTCTCGTAACTCGTTGGAGAGCGTTCCAACTTCAGACCTAGATCTATCGATTGTTGGTGGTACTTCAACATGAGATTGAGACGTCGTTGCAACTTCCTGATCGCTTCCTGATGAGCTTGAACATCTAGTGAAGACGTGCTATCGCCAGGGCCTGACCTTATATTTGCAGTTGGAAGCTCACCGACCGAACTTGAACTGCTTGTTGGTTGTGCTTGGGCAAACTCAGAAACGTTATCACTGTCTCGTCGAGAAGCATGCTTTTGCTTACCCCTTTTCAATTAAACATGTTCAAAATTGAGAATGCTTTGCGACGTTAGGCTACTAAACGCTATTAGCCGGAAGTTTACCTGAATGATAAGTTCCAAAGTGACGTGGCAATGCTTCTCTCGATAGCTCCTTCAAACAGATCCCGCACTTCACTCGCTGTTTGCTGAACCATAACCGCTTCTCGGTAAGACCGACCGAAGCTTTTGCCATCCGTGTTGTCGGAGGATTCTATCGTTTTTTAGTCATTACCGGATACTGACTAACTGAAGATTATCCTATCTGTAGTTGGGCAAAGCTATGCTGTGCTTACAACTTGCCTATTACCTTGCCTTGTCCAATAAATGTCCACTCCCAGTGACTACCTCTACCTACTATTCTTCTAAAAGCGAACTCTTATATATAGCGACCTTTCTTATCTCTGTTTCTGATTCTGAACATCTGGTCGGAAACTAGGCTATTTTCTTGATGTAAAAAACTTGCGTAATAAGTAGGCTTTATTGTGTTCTTTTATTATGTGCTTCTGCGATTATTTTCTCGTGTATCAATCACCTGCTTTAAGTTATATAACGGAAAGGAAATCTTAAATTTGTTTTCGTCATCCTGCACTGGCTACATAAATCCATCATTGTTAAATCTTTCAAAGGATGGCATCTCGCCTGGTGCGAGACAAATTTCCTGCAAATATCCAGACTTCCCAGCCAGCAAACTTGTTGATACATGTCATGCATTGTGATTCAACATCTGCAGACGTTGAATCAATGTAAAAACGACGGGTTTTGCTAGCTGGGTTGTGTGCTTTTGAGTCATTCCATTATAATTCAACAAATTTTCCTCAAAAAGTCAACCCGCCCCTCTTAGAATTTTTTTGTTTTTAAATATGTTGATGTGCATGAAATTCTGAACGCAACAAAAAAAATTTATGAAAATTGATCAACCGGTTCGCTAGATATGCCATTTTGAAATTTGTTGATCACTTGGTGGCGCTGATGAGTTGCCAAACATAAAAATGTCATTTGTTGCGCCCCCTGATGATAGAGAGGTGATCAAACATTCGATTTCACTGTTTTTAAGGGTGAGGATTCCAAAAATGCAAGTGTTTTCTGTGTATTACTATCACAAAAAAAGTTATAGCAACTTCTATTGTTTTTGGGTGGTTGCAAAAACACGCCCAAAAAGCCTTGTGGGAATCCACGTAGAGTGAAAAAATTTTTTTTGTAAGATAGTCAAAGATGTCTTTTATTACAAAAAAGAAAAAAATTAGAAGTGTTTTTTGTTATTTTTTTTTTTAATATCATTTTAAAGTAAAGTATGGTTTTCACAGAATTTGTCCATTTCCAAGCCTTACATTGTTGCTCTTGTGTCATGTAATAATGGGCACACCAATGACATCATAATGGTTATTATTTCTTAACAATCAGCCTGTTAGTTGAGGTTCAAAATGGCTGCTCTTTTAAACCTGACTGCTTCCCTATTGTGTTTTCTGTCTGAGAACACCCTGTGTAGGTTAGTTAGTGGGTGTTGTGAGTAGAAGGTATTGAGATGGAGGATTGCACTGTTGGAAAAAAAAGTAGTAGTGCTTGTCATTTGAAATGGTATAGCCGTAAAAACAGCTACAGAGCTTTGTCTGACCTTTCTGAAACTGAAACAAAGTTAGTTCTATGGAGATCTGGGATTGAACTTGAAAAAGAGGAACTGCCAATGTCAACAATTTGCAATCATCATTTTGCTTACTTTCTGAAAGAATATTCGAATCATTAAATATTGATTTCAAATGACAAATACTACTACTTTTTTTTCCAACAGTGCAATCCTCCATCTCAATACCTTCTACTCACAACACCCACTAACTAACCTACACAGGGTGTGCTCAGACAGAAAACACAATAGGGAAGCAGTCAGGTTTAAAAGAGCAGCCATTTTGAACCTCAACTAACAGGCTGATTGTTAAGAAATAATAACCATTATGATGTCATTGGTGTGCCCATTATTACATGACACAAGAGCAACAATGTAAGGCTTAAAAATGGACAAATTCTGTGAAAACCATACTTTACTTTAAAATGATATTAAAAAAAAAAATAACAAAAAACACCTCTAATTTTTTTCTTTTTTGTAATAAAAGACATCTTTGACTATCTTACAAAAAAAATTTTTTCACTCTACGTGGATTCCCACAAGGCTTTTTGGGCATGTTGTTGCGACCACCCAAAAACAATAGAAGTTGCTATAACTTTTTTTGTGATAGTAATACACAGAAAACACTTGCATTTTTGGAATCCTCACCCTTAAAAATAGTGAAATCGAATGTTTGATCACCTCTCTATCATCAGGGGGCGCAACAAATGACATTTTTATGTTTGGCAACTCATCAGCGCCACCAAGTGATCAACAAATTTCAAAATGGCATATCTAGTGAACCGGTTGATCAATTTTCATAAATTTTTTTTTGTTGCACTCAGAATTTCATGCACATCAACATATTAAAAAACAAAAAAATTCCACGAGGGGCGGTTGCCTTCACTTGTTGAATTATAATGGAATGACTCTTTTGTGAATGTGCAACATCGCCCATTACGTAATCACAGAAACTCTTTTAGTGGAAGGAAGTCGACTTCCAACCGTGTTTATCTGTCTACTATTCTGTATTCACATTGCAAAACATTTCAGCAATCTTGGAACAACAAATGCATAAGTCAGACATAAATACACACTTGCAAACACGTTGACAACTAAAAGTAGCCTACTTCGGTTATTTTATCTATAAAAGAAACCCGTTGTGTCGAATAGCACGAAACGTGTGTGGCGAAATGTTTGATGGCAGGCGTTAGAACTTCGATCAAAACATTTTCCCGCAGTGTTCAAAATGTTCTGGAAGAGAACTCCTTTCCATAAAAATAGCGGCTTTTTTATTTGTATTTCTGAACATCTGGTCGGAAACTAGGCTGTTTTCTACATGTGAAAAACTTTCATAGCAAGTATCCAACAGTCATTTTACCAGAGCAATATTGTTAATTGGCTCAAACGCGAAATACAAACTGGCATAGACGTTGACAACTCAACGTAGCCTAGGTTATTTCATCTATAAAAGAAACCCGTTGTGTCGAATAGCACGAAGCGTGTGTTGCGAAATGTTTGATGCCAGGCGTTGGAACTTCAATCAAAGCATTCTCCCGCAGTGTTCAAAATGGCGGCGCTGACGCCTTGGGAGTTTCGCGTGTGAAGCGTCGCTTTTAGACCTTGCTTTGAAGTAGGCTACCTGGCGCAAGAAAGTTTACGTAAGTCAGCACTTTTATGATTGCATCACGTGATGCCCCCCCCCCCCCCCCCGATTGTTCCTCGACCTGACGATGTTTAGTCTCTCAGTTTTTTTTTTTTTTTTTCCTTTTTTTTTTTTTTCCATAAGGCACGGCGTTTGTCGAATAGTGATGGCGCGTGTCGAGTGACCTCGTCACCGAAAAAGGCAAAAATCGCAGCCCTGCAAACAGGATCTTCTGACGTTATTATTTTATCATACTGATTCGGATGTAATAGAGTCCGGATATAGCCTACAATTTTAAACCTATGCATGATCATCATCATCATAATCCATTGTCGGTTTGTTCCCCACTAGTGGGGGTGGCCGATTGTTTCCGCACAGCAATTGTTTTAATCCCTTTTCTCCATTTCACCCTGTCCCTTGCATCTTCCTCCTTCAGTCCGACTTTTTTAAATTCATCCTTCACTTGTTGTTTCCACGTTCTTCTTGGACGACCGCGTTTCCTCTTCCCATCCACCTTTAGATCTAATGCCTTTCTAAGAAAACTTCCTTCCTCCCTCCTTATCACATGTCCATACCACCTTACTCCATTTGCCCTTGCCAGTTGGTCTATGATCTCTCTCATCTCTAGCATATCCAACAATTCTTCAGTCCTTTTTTCCCTACTCGTTTTCACCCCACATATTGCTCTCACCATTGACCTTTCCGTTCTTCTCAGGATTGCCAGTTCACTCTCTCTCAATACCCATGTCTCGCTACTGTATAGCATTGCAGGCCGCACACAGCTCCGATATACTTTTCCTTTCATCCTTAGTGAAAATTTTCTGCCATACAACATTTCCCCACATTCCCTGAACTTTGCCCAGCCCAATCTTGCCCTTGTTGTCACCGCTGCTTCACATCCACCACTTCCGTTTATCCGATCACCCAGATAACGGAAGTCTGTCACTGTTTCGATGCCATGGCAGAACTCATCATCATGGCCTTCCACTTCATTCCTTCCTTTACTGCATTTCCCACAAACAAAACACTTCGCCAATCTTGTTGCGGCTCTCTTGACATTAGCACATCTTTCATGTACCCACTTTCCACATTCCTTGCATTGCATTGAATTTCTCATCACTCTCTTGCCACATATTCCACAGGGATCTACTTTGTTCTCAACAACTGTTCCTTCTGCTCCACTCACCATCACTTTTGTTTTTTCAAGATTCACCTTCATACCCTTGGTTTCAAATGCTTCTTTCCATTTCTCAAACTTTCTCTCCAGTCCCTCCATACTGTTACTTGTCAAGACCAGGTCGTCTGCATACAAAATTTCACTCAATAAGCCCTCCCTCACTCCTTCAGTTACAACGTCAACCACAATAGCAAATATCAGCGGTGACAAAACTGATCCTTGGTGTACACCAACCTTCACAGAAAACTCGTTTGAATAATTTGATCCAACTCTCACTTTTGTTCTTGCATCCTCATACGTAGACATCACAGCTCTCACTAATACCTCTGGTATACCTCTTTCCCTCATCAATGATCGTGTTTAGAAATAATACAGCACAGAAATTTTCATTGATTTAGCACTGTTAATCCGCAATTTAGATCGAAATTAGGTAGGGAATTTTTAAAATTTAGTATTGAAAAAGTAGGGAATTTGTTTATAAAAAATGTGTGGGAACCCTGTTATATGAAATTTCGAGACCAAGAATTAGGCTAGGTGTGATATATTTTACGTGCTGTGCTGGCGCTGCCTAGCACTTTGCAGTCTGAAGTTTTGAGATTCATTCCCAACTTCACAAGCTTTGCTTTATGAATATACGGTACCATATTTTTACCTAACGTTCTCAAGTTATCAAACGGATAAAATGAACGCAATTCGTAGTAGAACACCCCAATGTTGGGATTGGGAATGATTCGCTATTAGTTTTTTCAATCTCTAGTTAGCATACAACCCAACGGTCACAAAACCCGTAGATGTGCCAACAAATGTTGGCGACAAATTAAATTAATTAACATTGTTAGTTTTTGAAAAAATCTGCCGGACTTGGGTCGTTTTATTTTTATCCACAGTTATCCGACAAACATAACCGTATCTAGAGGTCGGTCAACGCCGGTTGCATCAACACAGCGCTCTATTGAGATGAATTCTAAGTAGGCCTATACGTAAAAGACTAGTTGTAAAACACTTCAAAGAGCCCAATCAAGTGTGAATGTTGCCTTATAGGCCGATGTGCACATCTACGGTACGCGTATTACAATATAATTTTATTTCAAGACAGCTGTTTAGTCCAAAACTTAAAGTAGTTTAGTTAACGTAAAGAATTAAATATATTGCAACACGAAAAAGATGGCGTCAAAAGTTAGCAAAAAACTGAAATGTGAAGATGAAAGCAGAGGTTTTAATCCTGAGTGGGAAGAAAACTATGCATTTACGAGCCAAGAAAATAAACCTTTGTGTTTTATCTGTCACAAACTGTTAAGTCAAAACAAAGGTAGTAATTTAAAACGTCACCATGAAACGAATCATAAGGACTTTTCAGACAATTATCCACCGACATCAAAAAAAAGAAAAAGCAAGTTGACCGAGTTGAAATCTGGATTAAAAGGTCAGCAAAATTTGATAACAATGTTCAGCAAAGAATCTGATGCAATGATTGAAGCGTCTTTTGTTGTGTCTTGGAATATTTTATTTATAAGTCATGTTGTGGCAGTGTTAGAACCGAACAACAAAAGGCTTCAACGACTGATAGAACAATTACCATGTTCAGTTGTTCACGTCGAACTACACAAAGACGGATATCCCATATCAGTACAGATGTCGTAGTTTCTTTGCAAAATGATTTGAAAAATTCCCTTGCATTTAGTTTAGCTCTTGATGAATCAACTGATATTCAAGATAAGCCGCAACTAGCAGTATATGTCGGATACATTTCATCGGATATGACTGTTAAAGAAGAATTGTTGAAATTGGTGACATTGAGAGAAAGAACTCGTGGGATTGATATTAAACATGCGCTCGACGAAGCTTTAGCGAATGCCCAATGCCCATGTGCCACTTAACCGTATCTGTCACTGCTTCCTTTTGGCGTCAAGCGTTACTGGCCGAGACCATCAGGTCTACGTCTTTCTTATTGCTAATTACTCCGTCGGCTTATATCAAATAACAACGGGAAAAAGTATGCCGTTGGTCAAAAGCCTTATCTATCACTTCAATCAATTTATTTCGCAAAATATATTCGTGATTGTGTATTTTAGGTAGAAAAGGTGATAAAGACTCGGTTTTTGACCTATTTTCGCCATTTCTTGGTCAAATTTCTCAGTTGACATTTTATTTTGAAAGTCTTCTTGCATAGAACACAGAATTTTATCAATTTTGTTTTTCCGTTTTTGTGCAAACAGTATTCCATGCACTTTTTGCATTACAAAGCAATTTGCGCAAATAATAAATTACCTTCCTAATTGATGTCTGCCAGCAAAGAATGACTCATATCGCGTTAAAGACCAACTCCCTACCCAGACAGCAAAATCGACGTTGAATCAATGTAAAAATGACGGATTTTGCTGCCTGGGAAGAGAATGGAATTTTAGCGTCGTCGTGTTATGACTGACAGACACAAAATGAAACCGCACGCTAATAGTAAACTGTCAATCAAGCTATTGAATATCAGGAAATTTCTTGCATTTTATAACTGGCCGTGACAAAAGGTTTATTGTGAACTTCACAATTATCCGATACCAACATAATCAGGATTAAAAGTTGGGGCAAGAAAAAAAAGTAAAAGTCAAGAAATTTCAGGTTTCTAGCGTCACTGCTTCTATGTGAAATTGCTGAATTAGCAGAGGGCGAGACCATAAGGTCTACGCCAGTAACAGATACGGTTAATAAACTCGTCAGTGTTGCAACTGATGGTGCACCAGCAATGGTGGGTAAACGCAACGGATTAATTGGACTTATAAAATCTGACCCTAACTTTTCAGAGTTCTTTCCTTTACATTGCATTATCCCCCGGGAACATCTAGTAGCCAAATACTTCAAGTTCGAAGATGTCATGAATACTGTCATCAAAATTGTAAATTTTATACGAGTAAATGGAAAAACCCATCGACAGTTTCGAAATTTTGTCGAAAATTTGGAGTTGGAGGATGCCCCTAGTGATGTACCTTTGCTTTGTGCTGTTAGATGGCTATCACGTAGTAATGTGCTGTGCAGATTCAATGATTTGTTGAACCCAATCAGTGATTTTCTTGAAGAAAAAGGAAAAAGTTATACTCAGCTAAAAAATCATGTGTGGATGCTAGACTTGATGTTTCTTACAGATGTGATGAAACATTTACAGTATCTGAATTTAGCACTCCAGGGTACTCAAAAGGTAATATCAGACCTAGCTCAAACGGTTCTAAGTTTCCAGAACAAAATCAAAATTTTTCAAAGAGACACATCGTCAAAAACATTCTGTCATTTTCCTAACGTCAAAGTGAGAGTGGATGCTTTTCCTGAAGAGGTAATTTCAGATCGTAAAGTGGAAGAATACAAAGATAAATTGCAAGAACTACTGGAAGATTTGCAAGCCAGATTTCAGGATTTACAGGAGCTAAAACCATGCATTGCATTCCTTGTAAATCCATTCAACGTTAATGTAGTCAGTGATGGCTGTCCAATTCTCCAACTTTTCGCCATTAACATGTCCGCTGTAGAAATGGAACTGATTGACATGCAAGAAGATATGGTTCTAAAAAATTTCAGTCAGTGCCACTCTACCATTGAGTTCTGGCGACAGGTTCCAGAGAATAAATACCCAGAACTCAAAAAGACCAGTGCACGACTCATTTCTGTTTTTTCCACGACTTATTGTTGTGAATCTTTATTCTCTGTAATGAACTTTGTAAAATCAAAACATTGTGCAACCTTGACAAATGAACACTTGGAAGAATTAATTCGCACAGCATTAACAACTTATCGTCCAAATTTTCAGAGATTAGCGAGTCAAGTGCAAAACTGATATGGATAAACAATCATTGTGTTTTTATTGCTGTTAGGTCATTTTGTGTCAACTGATTTTGCGGCTCGCTGGTGTTTATGGTTTATCCGCAAGCGGCTCTTTCTATGAACAACTCTGCCCACCCCTGGGCTATTGATTTGTTTTCTCAGTGTCTTGAAAGCTGAGCAATGGCATTATTTATTTCTTGTTTGTTTATTTTATGAAAAATGCTGAGTCCTGGCAGTGTTGGCAAGGCAGCTCAAAAAATAGAACAAGAAGCAGTTAACCAAACAAAGCAGTGTATTGAAAGCTGAGCAATGACATTATCGATGTCACATTGTCACAACTCTTGCGTAATCCATGTCGGTTGCTCTCAATGTGGTGAAAGAAATGAGTAACAAGCCGGTGCTTTTCCTGGAGATGTATGCTTGTGCTGTGTAATTTTAGATTTAGAGTACCGGTATTAGATTAGTTGTATTAGAATGAGTTTATGATTTTATTGGTTGGATATTAGTAGTCTTAATGTAGGTTATCAGGGTTCGATCTTAATTCTAGTCTGCTAGCTAATGGCTAGTGAAAATTTGCGCGGACTAGTAGAAATGTTGCAGTACTAGTCCGATTGGCTAGTGAAAATATTCGCCGGTGAAAGTCATTCAAATCATTAAAAGATTGAGATTACTCGCGTCTCACAGGTTATGAAACGTTTTGGTTTACAAAATGGCGATTGGCGACCTCACTCTGAAATACTGCAAAAATTTGCTTGCCAGAGGCGAAATTACACGAAGAAGGCTGCAAAGTCGGTCAACTGAGCACGTGACTACTTTTTTCTTGCAACGTTGCTAGACACGACACGACGACACGTGGTAGTAGTGAGCACGCCAGCACGGAGAAGCCAGCATCCCAGCAAGCAGCAGTTAGCGAAATTAGCGTTTTTTTGGTAGATATACAGTATTGTGATCAAATGCTGTTTCAAAGTTACTACCAAGTGTCTAACGCTTAGTGTTAGCTGTGTAGCAATCCATCCAATAGTCCACTTCTTTTGACAGTGAACGAATATTATGTATTGTACCACCCTGCGAGTGGCGTGTCATCTCGTACTACAGATGCACACAACGTAATATAAAAACATAAATAAATATTAAGCACACCGCATGCCACATTTATTTTTTATGTTTTAAAATTGCATTGTTGCGTCTGTAGTACGAGAAGGTGTTTTTGTGCGTATTGTTGCTCTCTTGTGCGTACTGAAATCTGAAAGCTTTTACTTATTGTTAGTTTCAGTCTAAGCCAAAACAATTATCTTAATACGTCTTCAGACAAGTGAAAAGTCAGTAAACTGGTCGGGCTAGTGAAAAATCGTGCGGGCTAGTGAAAAAAAAAGTTAAGATTGACCCCTCGTTATCATAGTTTTTTTTTTTCATTTTAGTTCTATGAAAATGTTGATGTATGCATTACTGTAGTGTATAATGGGTAAAGATTTTTTAGCTGATTCAACATTTGATTTTCTGGGTAGTTAAGTTCTTTTAATTACATAATATGTTTTTGAGAATATCGCCTCAACTCAATCTTTGATATTTCGGAAGCTATTACGGAAATATCTCTATTAGAAGTGGCTTGAAAATGGGTTTTGGTTGATGGTTGTTTGTAAAAATTTCATTGAATTTGTTAAGGTGAGTCTATTTACCCCAGGCTCCAATTTGCATTTTCAAACCAAGATTTATCTTTCTTTTGCCAACCATGTTATTTTACCACATATAAAAAATAGTTTATTTAGTGTAATTCGATAGTTCAAATCAATGAATTGTTTCATTAAAAGGGAAATCTGCAAGCAGTGCTTGAAGCTGTGGCGTGACTTATGCAATGTCAATGCTTCATAATTTTGTAGTAGAGAATTTGTTGTTAATTACTTCCTTACCTAAGTATTGACAGCTTGAGCTTAGAAGATTAGTTGAATTAAAATTTTATTTTAGTTTTATAAAAAAATTATCATCTAAGTTATTTCACTTTGTTAGGTAACAAATTTTTGGTTGGTTTACGTTTATTGCAATCCAAGGTTTTAAAGGGCTCCTTAGTCGCTTATCATTTAGTTTTGAGATTCATTATTTTGTGTAACTTTTTGCAGTTGCCTCACACTGTATTGCAACACTGATTTTAATGCATACTGTTTAATTTTTATCTCTATATGTCAAACAGTTTACCTTCAAGTTACCCAAAAACTTAACAAATCCTGTATTCTTTCATTTGTTTCCGTTTGTACTTGTTTTGGTAAACCTCCATTTCGTCTTCGTGTCGTGAAGGTCAGCAACGGCTTTGGTCAAAAGCTTGATACTAATTGTTTGTAACTGTAGTACTAGTAAACCCTGATATTATTACAACTCAAGGTCTGAAAAAGTCATAACTTTGTTGCAATTCTTGTTGGAAATAACTTTTATGTCTTATGATACTAACTTTTATGTACTGTATGATACTAACAACAACTAAACAATGGCATGATAATATAGCAACATGACGTGGTAAACGATCACTCTCTTTTACAATAAGGACACCCAAATTAACACCTACGTCCTACAAGATTTTTTTGTTGTAAGAACGCGCAAGCACACCAACAAACCATACTGGGTCATTCATTCATGAGCTACATAACAATTGTCATGACAAACAATATGTAAATGGTGATGTCATCAACAAGCAATAATGTAAATTGTGATGTCATAGACAAAAATCTTGAACAATGAGTGTAAAAAAGTACAAAATTTGCAAGTCTGAAAATTTAGCTTTTATCATAGTAGTTATCAAAATCAATTCATATTTTTTATTTGACATGAAAGGGTATTGTTATAAGTATAAAATATGTGAATTTCAGTTCTTAATTTTCATACCCATTTTTTTTATAGGCCCCCAAAGTTTGGCCTCCGAAAAATGCATGTAGCAAATTGAAACCTTTATAATAATATCAAGAAGTTCTCTGTCAACGTTTTAATTTACATTTTTGTATTCCTTGGATCTTAAAATGTTTGTCTAGCAATTTTCAGCCATTTTGTTTGATCACAGGTTAAGAAATTAGAAATATAATAAGAAATTGGACAAAATCACTGAAGTGGAACAGGCAAAAATGGTGATTTTTCCAATGACCATAACTCTACTAATATTTAAAATTTTCCAAAATTTTTTTTTGCATTCCTAATATTTCTTTGACATCTAAAAGTATGCCAAATTTCGATAAAATCTATGACATGTGGTGTAACCCATTTGCTCATTTGGCATGGAATGACCCTACTATAAATCTACAACAATCCATTTTTTCTGAGGTTTTTATGAAGATGTTCGGTTCAGATTCTGTAAGAGACTTGCCTATCACGTTTCCTCAGGTGTGATTCATGAGGTGATAACAAGAGATGTGTTTGAAATTATCAGGTGAGGCATTGTCGATCTATGACGTGCTTAGGTGATGTGTACCAATAGGATTTTTAGATAAACTTCTGAGTGTTGTAGTCATTTCAAGTTTTATTTTAAACTATTTGTAATGATAAAAAGACAAGATTTTCTAAATATGAGAAGCAAACACAAGTTTAAACAATTAATTTTGTATAAAAGAGACACACAAATGAACACCTACCACAAACCTCATACTATATGGCTTTTAAGATGATGATAACATTCTTTAGGCATCCTTTTTCTGGTACCCCGAAAAGTTCGACATCCAAAAATAGATTCTTCTTTCAACTTCTAAATTAACGAAGGTGACTTAAGAAAATTATTGAACATTGGTGCCAATCAATGACCTGGAATCCTGGATAATTGAAGTACCACATTCTCTCCTACGGTAATTCACCTTCCATGTTTTCTTTTCGGCTAGTGTACATGTCAATCTGAAACAGGTAGCATATCCTGTTTCAGAATCACTTCGGCCCCGCATTTTAAATCCCCTTTTGATTGGCTTTATGGGTATGTATTGCTTCATAGAATGCTGGCCTTTGAAATTGTTTCATGTGCTCGTCTATTGCTTGCTTAGATGTTGGCTCGTCTATAGCAGTGGTTCCCAACACATGGGTCGCGACCCAAAGTTGGGTCGCCTGATTATTTTTTTGGGTTGCATGTTTTTCAGGCATATTGTATCTTGGGCAAAAAATTAACAATAAAAAAATCTTAAAACGTGAAGAGATCGATCACAAAATTGGAAAATACAAACACAAGTCATGAAGCGTGTTCGTCAGTTTTCGTTTTTAATATTGTTAATATTATTATTAAATGTGAACCCAACAAAAATTTCAGTCTCAAACATAAATTAACATTCCAAAATTACATAGTCTGATGTGGTAAAACGCATCAAAGACAAAGCCCCAAGTGCTGTATGGACTCATTGCTTTCTCCACAGAGAGGCCTTTGCTGCAAAAAAGCTGTCTCAAGAGCGGCAAGAAGTGTTGGATGATATTGTGAAGTGTGTAAACTTTATCAAAGCAAGTTCACTAAATCAAGTTCATTAAAAAATTGTTTTCGTCTTTGTGCACTGACATGGATTCTCATTATTATCAGCATTGCTGCTGCACACAGAAGTGCGATGGTTGTCGCGAGGTCGTATCCTGAAGCGAGTTTGTACTTTGCGGGAGGAGATTGCTATCTTCCTGAGGCAACAGAACTTGTGAGATTAACCGAGAAGTTTTTGCAAGAAGATTTCAACGCAAAAGTTGCTTACCTTGCCGATATATTTGACTCTGTGAATTATCAAAATTTATCAATGCAAGGCAACGGTTTTATGGTGATTGATCACGCCGCAAAAGTTTCTGCTTACTACAAAAAACTCATATTCTGGAAAAGTTATGTCACCAGAGATGAGTAGGGGAGACCGGGGATAGCTCGGACAATTTTTTAAAAACAGCCCATATTTTTTTAAAATTACACAGCAAGTTTGCAAATGTTATTTTGTTGTAAACCTTAAAGCTTTGCCAAAAAAGGGTAGGAGTATCGTTTGTTTCAGAAAACCGGAAATGCTTATAAAAAGCATAATTTCTACGGTCCTCAAATGTCCGAAGTCACCCCGGGCCCGGGGTAATTTCGGACATGCCTGGGGTCATCTCGGACAGCAATTTTATGCAGACGTTTTGAGTTGATTTCACAGTTAATACAGAATATTTGTTTTTCTTTTACATGTTTGAACTATTATGTCTTTAAAATCCAATAAATTATTTAAAAGATCTGAAAATAAAATTTTGTTTAAGTTTAATTTTTTCCACGGGGATACTTCGGCCATTGTGTCCGAAGTATCCCCGACCACGTGACTACAGGTAAATGAAGAAAATATGGCTACCTAATTAACTACTGGTCAAAATCATCACTTGCTTATCTGAGTAGCCTATAGCTTTCTAACTACAACCTCAATCAATAAAAAGTTTGTTTTGGTTAACTGCAACGGAATTATGACCTTACACGTACAATTTTAAAATCTTGATATCACTGATAAAATTACTTTTTCGGCCTCAACTTTCTAAGAAAACCAGAGATACTTGCAAACTTTATCCTGATTTGTAATGGAGCCACAAAGCTTTGGTAAACGTGATTTAACAATACTCTACTGTGACGTCAAATGCCTTATCCGAGGTATCCCGCGTCCGAACTATCCCTGGTCTCCCCTACGATATATTTCCTCAGATAACGCAATATATTTGTTGCAAGGAAGTTAATATTAAGCAAACCATAATTGGACACCTGGAACAGTTTGCCAAAAAGTTTGTGCATTACTATGGAGAATCTCTAACACTTTATAGCCAAAATGATTGGATATTTGATCCATTTTTGGAAAAGATCTGCCTCAACTTCCCATCCATGTCGTTTATGGACATAACGACAGAAGCAGCAAATCGTATCTCCTTTGCGTCCTTCAAAGACAAATACCCCAAAGATTCTGCAAACATCCACTTTTGGGCTTCCATGTACAAAGTGTATCCCACAGTTTCAAATTTAGTGATTCAAAAACAGATTCTATTTGCAACAACTTGGCTTGGTGAGACTGAATTTAGTGCCATATGTGTGTATTGAAAACTAAAGAGCGAAACCGTGTGGAAGTTAAAACCGACATGCGGCTATGCCTAAGCAAAATAACGCCTCGATTTCAAAAACTCACTGATAGCAAGCCAGCACAGATAGGCTATCTCATTAGTGATTTGACATTAGATAACATATTATTTTTGGAAAAAGTTACTGCTTTATAGTGCTGTTTGTTTGCAACGCAATCTTGTATGGCTTTTAAAATACTACAACAATTTGCTTGGGTCGCAAGATTTTACCAAACTGAAGTTTTTTAAAAAATGGGTCGCCTTAAAAACGAGTTGGGAACCACTGGTCTATAGCACATAGAAATGCCTCGTTAAAATGAAATATGAGTGGTCTAACTTTCCAAGCTCTAAGTCTAACTTTCCAATCTGTTATGTCATAATCTTTTTCATTGTCAGCAAAGTCCAGGGCAGTTTGGATTTCAAAGAATCAGCCACGGGACATAGGCCTAACGTCAGAAACAACTTTTATTCCTAGTCCAGGATCTTGGCTCTAGTACCGTAATCTCACAGAGATGGAACAATGTGATATCCCATGAATGATGCAATGCCAATAAATGCTTTGAACTCAACAATACCAAGACCAAAACACACACCTTTTTGCTGCATATACAATTAACTTTGAAAAATTATTTTTTCCAAAAGAACTTCAAGATTGTAGCGCTTAGAAATACATCTAGAGGTGTTGGCCCAAGCTCGTATTTGAGATTTACTTTTCCCTCTAAGTTACAGTCTGGAATAGAAACAGAAAGTGATATTTTTTTCCCGTTGAATATACGATTCAAGGAAGCTGGAATTTCAGATGAAGTGCTTGCGCGAGCGTCATCTATGTATATAGTGGCTCTGCATCTATACTGACTACATACTCATCGTCATCCTCCAAGAACATCAAATCTTCCTTATCAACAAGGTCATCTTCAGATGCATCAGAGTCATAGTTAATAGTAGAATAACTTCACTGGAAGTAACAAGAAAGTTTCGCGATCGAACCTGTTTGTTAGCCATCTGCCAAACATAAATTCAAAGTAAAAAGTACTTGTGAAACCGAATGGGACATGAATGTCCTATTTGTATGATTAGAAAATTTCATCAAGAATACTTTTGTTTCAAAATTTGTTACAAAGTGATCAAATAATACTAGTACAACAAAATTGTCAACTTTTTAAAACGAATCAACTTTTCAAAGCAAAATTACAGCTATTTAATTTTTGTGAAAATTCTTTTAAATTTTCCAAACTTTGAAACCTTCCTGTTTAGACAAAAAACCGCAAGAGCATGCTTTTGTGCTTCAGTAGAATTGCCAAATTATTAACAAACAATTTGCCAACAAATTGAAAAGATTTCACTTTGTAAAATATAGTCAAGTAGGGTAAAAAAAATAGTGGGGTTATTGGGGTAAAAAAAACACTTACCATCTCACATCTAAAATGAGTAGATATTCACTCAACTTTTTTAGTGTCTGTTTAAGTGGTCTCTGGTGATTTCTTTGAGGGATAAAGGAAAAAGATTGGATTTGACAAAGAAGAGATATGTTAAATAGAGTAAATATGGCCAGCGAAGGGTGCAAAAAAAAGGTTCGGAGGAGTTTATTAAACGTTTTTACTAAATTTTAGTGATAGGTGATATGAATGTTTTAATGTTATATTGTGAGTACTATGTTGTGAGGCTACTAGATGCAACAAAGACTGGGGCCTCCAAATGTTTGTGTAAATTATTATTGAGGTGTTTTTTTTTACCCCAATAAAATTCGTTGATTTGGGATAAAAAAAAAACAGCGCATTTTATGGAATGTTTTGGCTTTGTATTGGTGTTATGTCAGTATATCACCAAAAAATACAAAAACAAACCTCTGGATGCATCAGTGCCAATGTATGCATGATTGCATGTGTTATGCACAATCAATTGATGTTTGTTGCAATTGGGGGTCCGAGGTTAAGGTTAGTGTTGCGGGTTAGTCAATCAATAGCGCAGATTGAGAGTACAGAGTAATCCATTGATTGATAGTGCACAACACATACAATCATACATACACAAACTGTTGTTTTATTTCCTGTCTGTTGTTTCTTAGTTGTATGTTTGTTCACAATCTGCTGGTTGATTTTTTAGAATTCACAATCCGCGAAATTTAATCGCTCACTTGCATGTTCAAACTAGAGCTGCAGATAAAATTCAGGATGGCATGCATAAGTATACTAGACACAATTTTTTGTCTTGCTGCTGTTTTTATTACACAAATGAGACTTTGCGATTTCACAATGTGTATTTTTCAAAAATGCATACAAAAATTGTGGGCAAATCGTTTACATCATCATCATGACCCATTCGGTCAGTTTCGACTATGGGTTCAGCATCTCTCACAGTCCTTGATATATGAGTTACACATTGCTTCTTTCCTCTGGTGGAGAATCATTTACACTACATATGAAATCAATAGCAAAACATATGAAATCAAGATTGTAATAATAATAAAGAAGAAGCTGCTATACTAACAGGTGTTTTTTTTACCCCAAAGCTGGGATAAAAAAAAATTCTGATGTTTTGGGCATGATTTTCAAACCAGATGGATTTAAAAAATTTCATTGGGGGATGATAGACATACATTCATACAGTGATGGTCTGTATATTGTGACATTGTGACCTACTTTAGTGGTCATAGCCTACTTGATCTAGGACATCTAAAATCTAGGACAAACTTTCTGAAAAAAAATTTTTTTACCCCACTTGACTATACGTAATATATGACAAAATGTGCTATGGGACAAAAATATCCTATTGGTTTGAAGGGGTTAAATGAAGTAAAAAAGAATGGTGATCAATGCTGGATGCGAGGTTCGAATTCACACGGACGTTAACCAATTGGTTTTTAAGACCAACACTTTATACCCTCTCATGATCCAGTCCATTTAACAAACCTTGTTATCACTTTTCGTCGTCACATGTTGTCTTTGAAGCAAAAGTTGTTTGTCACTTGCTTCCACATGTCACGTTCCTACTATTCTTTTTGTTTCTCGATGCTTGACAAGCCAGTCACTCATATACAACATCTCTCCAAGTTTGTCTCCTTCTCTCCTTCCATCTCTTACCCTATACCACACTTTCAACAACCAATTCATGTAGCTGGTCTGACGTCCGCAAATCTCATCTTTTGTGTTATAAAATCGCAAACTAGCCTAAACCTTACAGAGGTCTACTCAATAAAATTACAGACTAAAACTTATAAAATTTGTTACAAATTTGGAAAAGAAAATTCAATTGAAGGACAAGCACTGTGGTTTTCTATAAAAAAAAACAACGAAACTTCCAGTTGTTATGAAGTCGTCTGCTTGTCAAGTCATGCGTTGTAAACGTTGTGCAAAAAAATGGTTATTTGTTATGATAAAGACCTTTGGTCCTTCGCACTGACAAATCAATTAAATGTGAAGAGATCGATTGTCACTATTTTAATGGAATCCATTTGGTCAAATGTCGTGATATCAAAGCAGTTTCAGTCTTGTCCACTATAGATTCGTGCATGCCAACATTGGAAAAAACAGGGAGTGAAAAAGAAAAGGTTACCATACAATGCCCTGTCATGATACAATCATACAATGAGGGGATGAAAGGGACAGATCTAATGGATCAGATCAAAGTCACCTATGAACTCGACCGCAGATACCCAAAAAAATTCTACTTGAGTGTTTTCTTTGATCTTCTTGACATTGGATTTGTAAATGCATTTATCATTTACAAAAAACTAAATGGATACTGATTTTCCTGGTTATAAACGACTGACGGCGTTGAAACAGTTCAAACATGACGTGGCAATAACACTGATGGAGAACTTCTCCAGTAGGAAGCAAGCTAGAAGTGGGCCGGCAAGTTCGTCTAGAGTGCTCTCACTTCAGACGAAATCCACTTCCCATCTAGTTTCTCGTGAGCCTAGTACCAAACGTGAACGATGCAAGCTTTGCACAAAACGGAAAATTGACTCACGGACATCATCTGTTCGTTGCAACAAATGTGATATATTTCTTTGCCAGACAAGCGGAAAAAATGTTTTAAAGAATGGCACGATAATGTTCGACAGTAATCGCATGCTCATGAACTTATTTAGCCCACTCTTTTTTTATTACAATGACGTAGCCTACAGAGGTACTTTATTGCCAGTGTGGTCGTTATTGATTGGTGTACTTTTTCATGTTTTTAAGAAAAAAACTACCCCGTCATCTGGTCTACCCCTGAAATTTAACTATGATAATCACAGAAAACAAACATATCAATGTAAAAAAAAAAAACAATCAAAATCGTTTATCAAACTTGCTCGATTATGAGCTTATCAACTATTGAGATTGTGATTCTTTATCGAGATTGTGATATCTAATGCAATAAGAGTGGTCTAAAGTCAGACAAAACAACAAAATAATGGAAAAGTATTCTTTAAAAAAATTATCGGTTCGAAGCCCTGGGTTAAAACACTTTTATTATAAATAAAGTTTGAAATAAATGCTTTGTTACCAAGATAAAATAGCTAAGGAATTTTGATTTCAAGTTTCTGTATTAAAGAATATTGTGCCCATGATATCTAGCTTACAAATCCACTGAAAGCAAATTGTAATACCGGTATCAATAAAATTTAGAGAAAGCTTATACATGTCATTAATTGCAGATCACAAGATATTTTTAAGAAAGTAACGATTTACCTCAGTTAACTTTCAATATGAACAGTCCCCTCACCACTCAGAGGTTACTTTTCATTCTTGTAGGCTATATATCAAATGCTACCTTACGCATACAGAGAAAACTAAAGAAGAAACTAACATGTTCAGAATTACCAATGTTTATGGAAGGCGATACGAAACCGACAAAATTATAGTTGTCACACGAAAATGCACTTCTTTACAAAAAACTAAACAAGAAGATGCGACAACTGTGGAGAAAAGCAAAAGAAGATTACTGGAAAGGAAAAAAAAGTGCAAAGAGTTGCAGCATCTAGATGACATAAGATCGCCAAAACTGTTCACCAAGCTAAAAGAAATGAAAGGTCAGCCTCCAGCTGCAAAGATGGGGGTGATCGATAAAGATGTACAAGTAATACAAACTCAAGAAGGAATAACCAACAGATGGAAAGAATATGTGTCAGAACTATATGATGATGAACAAGACAACATAGATATTTCACCAGCAAAATCTGAAGTTACAAAATTAATAGAAAATGAAATTAGAGATGTCATAGCAAGACTCCCAGATGGAAAATCAAGTGGGATAGATGAAACAACTAAGAGAAACGGGATTGCAGAACATGACGATGACGAAACTAATAAACAAGATATACAATAGTGGTGAAATTCCGGATGACTTCACTAAGAGTATCTTGATCCCAATACCAAAAATAACAAAAACAATGAGATGTGAAGAACACAGGACTATGTCTATAAGTCTGATTTCACACGCCAGCAAAATTCTGCTACACATTATCAAAAAAAGAATAACCCCAACAATACAACAACAAATTGATGAAAATCAAGTGGGATATAAAAAAGTATCCTGAACAATTAATGCAATCTTCCTTCTACAAACAATTGGCAAACGGAGAATAGAAAAAGAAAAACACACTTACATTGCATACATAGATTACAGCAAAGCTTTTGACAGGATAAAACAGATCAAATTACAATAATTGCTCGAAAAATTTAATGTCCCGTTCTTAGAAAGAAGACTTATAAAAACATATATTATTTTAAACAAACAGCAGCAGTTCAAAGTGGTAGCAGTCTCACAGAATTTTTTCCGATATTCAAAGGAGTTCGGCAGGGATGTATAATTGTATATTGTATAGGCCTACTCTCACCAATATTATTCAATTTGTACAGTGAAGCAATAATCAAGGAAACATTAACAATCACTAAACAAAAACGGAGTAAAATTCAATGGTCAAATAGTAAGCAACATTCGATACGTAGATGACACTGTCATTCTCACCGTCACAGAAGAAAAACTGCAAGAAAGCATGGACAAAATCATTGAAATCAGTAAAAAATTCGGAATGAAACTCAATTTGAAGAAAACAAAGACAATGCTGATAGAAAAAAGCAATGAAAATAAAAAAATAAAAATTAAGCTGGAAGAGAGCAATTGAATCAAGTCACCATGTACAATTGTAGAGTGTACACATACCTAAGGTCCCTCATTACACAAGATGGAAGATGTACCAATGATGTAAAAAGAAGAATCGGTCAAGCAGAAGCGTCATTTTGAAAATGCAAGGAGATAAAAATTTACAATTAAAACTGAGACTTCTACCGTATCTTGTTACATCAAACCTTCTCTCGTGTTGTCGCTATATGTCAGGGCATCCATTGGTTTGCCACTGCCTGGTGTCGTCATCGATAAAAACTAGGCCTTCCATACCATGAGGTGGTCTGTATAGCCGGCAATCCTTGATAATGTGGGCTGTCGTTTGCATTTCACCACACTCACAAGCAGCACTCTCTGCCAAGCCCCAGCGCAGCATGTCTGCACCATAGCGGCCAACACCAGTGAGCAAAACGATTATGCCTTGATGAGGCAAGTCTAGAGAAGCCATGGCCCAGCTGGTTCTCGGGTGGGGATCTGAATACTTGGCGAAGTGGGGATGTGCTGCTTGACCATTGTTCACACCACGCCACGTGGCACCACTGTTTGCTAGGGCTTCCACCAGAGGCTGCCAGAAGGTCTTGTGCAGCGCGTACAAATAGCTTTCTTAATTTTAGCCGCTGCTTTGGTGGATATTTCAGCGTGGTTGCGTGTAGCAGATGGCCGGGGTTTAGGGCTTTACGGCTCAGGGAAAGAACAGCACGTTGGTGCCGTAGTGCAGCTGGATCAATGTTTGCGAGGACAGGCAAGCAGTCAGTTGGAGTTGGACGGAGGCAACCTGTGACAGTTTGCAGGCAGTTGTTGATTGGCGTGCATCGACAAGGTCAGTATGGGCGCTTCTGCACCAAGTAGCAGCACAGTATTCAGCAGGGGCGTAGACTAAGGCTAAACCACTTGTTCTCAGCACTGAGGGGCTAGCACCCCACCTTGTACCAGCAAGACGTTTCAAGAGAGCAGAGCGAGCTGTCACTTTTCCGCGTAAGTGTTCTAGTGTTTGCGGAATGTAAGAGACGGTGTCCAACGTTTTTTCGTAAACAGTTGTTCGTAAAACAATTGTTCATAAAATTAATTCTTTGTAACACAATTCTGCGTAAAGCATTTCTTCGTGCATGCAATTGACCGTAATACTAATTGTTCGTAAAACAAATTGTTCGTAAAACAGTTACAATTCTTTATGAACAATTGATTAGGGTAGCGTATATGCTAGAGATGTGCTAGATGTGACGTGCTGTAGATGAGCAGACAGAGTGTAGAGTCCCTGATTCAGAATGACAGCGAAAAAGGAAAGCCAAAACTTTTGTATGGTGGCCAGCTTTATTACAAAGATTATAGTGCACATAACGCACAAGGGCAAGAAACTACTTATGGAAATTTGACCATTTTCAAAGGAAATATCCTGCATGAGTAACAGCAGGGGCGCCAAAACAATTTTTGACTGGGGGGGGTGGGGCAGGATTATGAAAACGGGCACTTTTGTTGCTGAAAGGCCATTTTTTTTAAACTTTTAAGATAAGATATAGCGATAATGCTCATCTACTGTATCAGCTCACTATCGAGTTTCCTGTATACAAAGAAGGACATCATGCTATGTTATAATGATTAACCTACTGTGTTGCAGAATTTGTGCTGTGAATATTATTTTGAGCTTTTGATTGAAAGCTTTCGATTAACGATTTCAAAAATATTTTCAGTGTCGAATATCTCGAAAATTAGAGCCAATTCGAAAAAACTAAGTGCATTTTCGTAATCAGGGGCCTTGAAATACTTTAAAATGACTCTCACCTTTATTTGTGCCAACATTTTTTTGTTGGCTTAGGTCAGGGATGGCGAACCTTTTTTAGTGCATGGGTCACAAAAGAGACCTTAATCCTTGAAAAAGCAAAAGTCGGTCATACATTTAATTACATGTTAATGCGAAACTACATGTTAAAATGCGAAACTTGCTGCTGCATCTTCTCTGCAAGTCTTATGATCTTTGGTTGGTAATCCATAGTTTTTAGCTTCACACATACAGCACTCATATCTGAGCTGAGACGATTCCGTGTGCTTGATTGTATAAAATTCATGTGCGAAAATAAAGATTCGCACGAATATGAAGAACCAAACAACGTTAACAGAGCTACCGCAAATGTTTTCATAGTTTCAAACGAATTTGGCAGGGAGTTCCACTCTGTAAGAATTATATTTTCAGCATGGTTTTCAACAGCAGGAAAGTTACAACCATCCATATCCGTTTTCATTTCAATTTTTTGTAGGAGATGATTTAAGTCCACAAATTTGTTTTACAAACTGCACTTTTTTGAAAGTTCCATTTCCAAGTTGTAAAGACGAAGCCATTCGAAGTTTGATAATTCAAGATTTTCAAATTGAATTGCATGCGGGAAAAGAATGAACTGCAATGTAGTATCTAGTTTTCGGAACTGGGTAAACCTTTCTGACATTACATTTTTGGCCTCTTTCGTCAGTAAAACATACTTGTTGAGTGCAGTTTGCTTTTGTTCATAAGTTAAATTGGTGCTGGTAAAGTGCTTCAACAACTGAGGAAAATATTTCAGCTGACCTTGTTCAAGGTCTACAGAAAAAATAGCGAGTTTCTTCTCAAATGCTTTAACGTGCCCAAACATGGATAATACAATATTTCCACAGCCTTGCAATTTAGTATTTAACTTATTGTAATGCATTGTGAAATCAGCGAAAAAATGTAAATCCTTCAACCACGTACTTTCGCTTAACTCTGGATATTTTTGATTTTTTTCAGCTAAAAAAAGTTGTACTTCTTCCAACAATTCAACAAATCGCTGTAAAACATTATTACAACTTAACCACCTTACACTGTTGTAGCCTACATGAGTAAGCCATTAAATTTACTGTCACACGCGAAATTTGCTGAAATATTTCTTTAAATTTCATTATTTAAAAAAAGACAAGTGGGTCATTGCAAATCTGTGATGGGTCACTTTGTTACCCGCGGGTCAGTGGCTCGCCATCCCTGGCCTAGGTTATAATTAGGCTAAAAGCGAATAGCAGAAATTGTTATATTGCAAAATGTGCATTAGCTTACATGACTTCAAAAGGGCACCATTGCCCCCCTGTCCCTCCATGATGCCACCCCTGCCCCCGCTTCCGGCGCCCTTGAGTAACAACTGAAAAATTATGCACAAACAATTGACCTATCACCTGTTTACAAACAATTCACTATACGAACAATTGATGTATACGAGGAAATGATTTACGAAGAATTGTTTTACGAAGAATTAATTTTACGAACAACTGTTTACGAACATCTGCTTATGAACAATTCATCTATAACCGTAAGAGACCTATCAAGTCGAACCCCAAGGTATGTGGGTGTGGCTTCAAAAGGAAGTGTCCGTCCGTTATTTTGGATGTTAATTTCCCTGTTTGAGTCTCTATTACATAGATGGAAGGCAGAAATCACGGTTTTCGCTTCACTCAGCTTGAGGGGCCATTGGTGCAGATAGGAAGATAGAATGTCCATATCCTTTGTCAAGGTGTTCTGCACTGTTTCTCATTTGCGGTGAAAATAAAGAATAGCCAGGTCCTCTGCCTATGCGTAATTGCGTATTTATTAGAGGAAGTATTTGGAAGGTCATAAATGTAGATGTTGAACAACATTGGGGAGAGAACACATCCCTGCGGAACTCCATTTTTTAAACGCCTCTGTCGGCTTTTCTTTCCGTTGCTGGTTTTGAGGATGAAGCTGCGGTTGGAGATGAGTTTGACAATAAACTTAACCATGTGTCTATCTGGGATGTTTAAACGGAAGTTAATTACAAGCAAAACGATGGAGTTTATTAGGTGCAAAATATTTTTGAAATTTTAGGAAAACAAAATTTTGCTTAAGAAAAACAAGCGTATTATTCCCACTCCCAGTCCGTATTGTCATTGACACAAGCTGATTATTCAATAATGTAGTATTTGTATTCAAGCCTGTTTTTATCAACACCTTGTAAAACCAGTTTAAACGCTATGATAAAATGTATCAGATTGTCATGTCTAACAAAACATTTAAAGTTACACTAAAAGATTAAATTAGTTACCAAAGAATACAGTAGCACTAAAAAAAAATTATTCTTCCTGTGGTGTAAATTCACCAAAATCACCAAAATCTAAAAAAAAAGCTTGTTATGGAATAAAGTTGAAATAATGTTGGAATCGCTGCGAATACAAGGCATATTCTGACTTATTTCAGAAAGTAGGTTTTGTCGAGTGTAACAGTGCAGATGGTGCTTTCTGATCGGGAAAGAACGTGGAAGGTTTTATTTTTGCTAAACAATTGTTTTTTATTATTGTCTGCAAATGAAATCCAATTAATCTGTAGACCCAAATTGTTGTCAAGTTTTAACGTTGTTACCCTGAATAATAAATACAACACAACTCAAGAAAGTTACTTGAAAGGTCAGGGTACACTGTTTTAAACTAAGTCTTTTCATCCGACATTTTCAAACGAAAGATGCTGCTACAATCATAAAAACTCAAAATAATTACGGTCACAAGAGGGTTGCCAAAGCCATATTATCGGACAATATAGAGAAAGTTGTTAATTTTCGTGTGAGAAAATTCTATAATTTTGTCGGTTTCGTATTGCCTTCCATAAACATTGGTAATTCTAAACATGTTAGTTTCTTCTTTGGTTTTCTTTGTATGCGTAAGACGTCATTTGATATATAGCTTACAAGAATGAAAGGTATCCTCTGAGTCAGTGGTGTGGGTTCTGTTCGTAATGAAAGTTAACATGAGGTAAATCCTTACTTTTTGACAACATCTTGTGATCTGCAATTCATGACATGTTCTCTAAATTTCATTGATACCGGTATTACATTTTGCTTTCAGTGGTTATGTAAGCTAGATATCATGGGCACAATAATCTTTCAGAATGATATTTGAAATCAAATATCTTAAACTATTTTATCTTCATAACAAAGCATTTATTTCAAACTTTTTAAAAATAAAAGTGTTTTAAATGAAGTAAAAGAGAATGGTGATCAATGCTGGATGTGAGATTCGAATCCACGCGGACGTTAACCTATTGGTTTTTAAAACCAACATTTTATAACCATCTCATGATCCAGTCCATTTAACAAACCTTGTTATCACTTGTCTATGAACCGAAGGTTTGTCACTTGCTTCCATACGTCACGTTTCTGCTCTTCATTTTGTTTCTCGATGCTTGACAAGCCAGTCACTCGTATACAACATTTCCAAGTTTGTCTCCTTCTCCCCTTACATCTCTTTCCTTCCGCCACACCTTCAACAACTAATTGATGTAGCTGGTCTGACAATTCTCTCTACATATGTCCGCAAATTTCATCTTTTGTGTTGCAAAATCGCAAACTAAACCTTATAGAGGTCTACTCAACAAAATTACAGATTGAAACTTATAAAATTTCTTTTAAATATAGAATAGAAAATTTACTTAAAGGACAGCTCTGTGGTTTTCTATAAAAAGAAAACGAAATCTCCAGTTGTTATGAAGTCGTCTGCTTTATGAGTCATGCGTTGTATACGTTTTGAAAAAAAAATGGTTATTTGTTATCATCATCTTAAAAGCCATGTAGTATGAGGTTTGTGCTAGGTGTTCATTTGTGTGTCTCTTTTATACAAAATTAATTCTCTAAACTTGTGTTTGTTTCTCATATTTAGAAAATCTTGTCTTTTTATCATTACAAATAGTTTAAAATAAAACTTGAAATGACTACAACACTCAGAAGTTTATCTAAAAATCCTATTGTATTGGTACACATCACCTAAGCATGTCATAGATCGACAATGCCTCCCCTGATAATTTCAAACACATCTATTGTTATCACCTCATGAATCACACCTGAGGAAACGTGATAGGCAAGTCTCTTACAGAATCTGAACCGAACATCTTCATAAAAACCTCAGAAAAATGGATTGTTGTAGATTTATGGTATGGTTTGTTGGTGTGCTTGCGTGTTCTTACAACAAAAAAATCTTGTAGGATGCAGGTGTTAATTTGGGTGTCCTTATTGTAAAAGAGAGTGATCGTTTACCACGTCGTGTTGCTATATTATCATGCCATTGTTTAGTTGTTGTTAGTATCATACAGTAAGACATAAAAGTTATTTCCAACAAGAATTGCGACAAAGTTATGACTTTTTCAGACCTTGAGTTGTAATAATATCAGGGTTTACTAGTACTACAGTTACAGACAATTAGTACCAAGCTTTTGACTAAAGCCGTTGCTGACCTTCACGACACGAAGACGAAATGGAGGTTTACCAAAACAAGTACAAACGGAAACAAGATGAAAGAATACAGGATTTATGAAATTTTTGGGTAACTTGAAGGTACACTGTTGGACATATAGGGATGAAAATTAAACAGTATGAATTAAAATCAGTGTTGCAATACAGTGTGAGGCAACTGCGAAAAGTTACACAAAATAATGAATCCCAAAACTAAATGATAAGCGACTAAGGAACCCTTTAAAACCTTGGATTGCAATAAACTTAAACCAACCAAAAATTTGTTACCTAACAAAGTGAAATAACTTAGATGATAATTTTTTTATAAAACTAAAATAAAACTTTAATTCAACTAATCTTTTAAGTTCAAGCTGTCAATGCTTAGGTAAGGAAGTAATTAACAACAAATTGTTTACCTCCTACAAAATTATAAAGCATTGACATTGCATAAGTCACGCCACAGCTTCAAGCACTGCTTGCAGATTTCCCATTCAACGAAACAATTGATTGATTTGAACTAAAATAAGTATTTTCTAGAGTTGTGGCTTGCACAAGCTGAATTCTTTCATCTCATCGAATTACATTAAATAACATATTTTTTATATGTGGTAAAATAACATGGTTGGCAAAAGAAAGATGAATCTTGGTTTGAAAATGCAAATTGGAACCTGGGGTAAATAGACTTCACCTTAACAAATTCAATGAAATTTAAAAAAAACAATCATCAACCAAAACTAATTTTCAAGCCACTTCTAATAATAATTGATTGAAATATTTCCGTAAGCGCTTCCGAAATATCAAAGATTGAGTTGAGGTGATATTCTCAAAAACACGTAATGTAATTAAAAGAACTTAACTTCCCAGAAAATCAAATGTTGAATCAGCTAGAAAATCTTTGCAACATTTTCATAGAACTAAAATGAAAAAAAAAACTATGATAACCTACATTAAAACTACTAATATCCATTATCCAACCAATAAAATCATAAACTCATTTTAATACAATAGAGAAAAGTCTGAAATTACACAGCGCAAGGATACATCTCCAGGAAAAGCACCGGCTTCTTACTCATCTCTTTCACCACATTGAGAGCAACCGACGTGGATTATGCAAGAGTTGTGACATCGATAATGTCATTACTCAACTTTCTATACACTGCTTTGTTTGGCTGCTCTACTTGTTCTACTTTTTGCTCTGCCTTGCCAACACTGCCAGGACTCAGCATTTCTCATAAAATAAACAAAAATTAATTACAGGGAGCCGAGCCCTATTATTATTATTTCGTCACCGAGTATGGACTAGATTGATGCAGGTATTGCGATTATGACTTATATATGCTTGTGTTATTTCAACAATGTTTCTAGGTGCTTCAACAAGAAGGGGAAATAGAATTGGTATCGGAAAAAATTGTTGAAAGTTCAGAGAATGTTAAAGATGGTAATGAAGAGCTGAGAGAGGTAAACTGTTGTTGGTGAATGATCAAGTGAATTTCTAACGATAATTTTGTAAGAAACTGAAACCTTCTTGAAAGAAAATTGCAAATCTCATCAGCATTCTGCCATCACAAAATTTGCTGACAGCCATACCAATACCATATCGCAAATCATCTCCTTTACGTTATAGTCGCATATATTAGCAACTGATAGTCGTGAGCATTGCAGAACGCATTGCTCAGTGGCCTCTACAAAAATTTCACCACAATTTTGAGCATGGAAGTATCAAAGTCATAGACTCCTTAAGTAAAGGACTGGAACCTCCCATGCTCGGGGTTTGTAACTTGAGTCTGAATGATTAACTTGAGTCCTGGCTAAAATGACTTCTAGAGAAGTTAAAAACACTAGAAAAGCTAGAAACACTAGAAACACTTGGATTCCATATTAGGGTTTTTGAGGATGGCTAGTTCAATAGTGTTACTTTCAACACCATCTGAGGTCATTTTCAAGGTCAAAATGTTATATTTTAAGGTCAAATTACAGAATTTTGGTCATTTTTGCGTCTAAATCGTAAAGCAAAACTGTTTGAAAGAAGTCTGTGACGACAGCGATGCAAAAGGTTTGCTTGCTTTTGTGCACAAAAAAATCTGCTGATCAAGCGATATAGGGTTTATTATTAGTCTACAGCAGTGGTTCTTAACCTTTACTAACCTGCCGAACCCTTACGCTAATCTACAAGCTTTCGTTGAACCCTAAATTTTCGCTGAATCACAAAAGCAAAAATCTACCACATTTAATAGTAACACATTACTGTATCAATGAGACTTCTGTTGTTGTTTTTCTGTGACCAATGGTGAGATTCGAGCCTTATCACGGAAACAGCAATTTTTATGTTATTTTCGCATGCAAGCCGGTTTCGTTTTTTGCTTTAACATCCACCAGAATAGAGAACACATGCTCGCATATATAAGTGGTTACGAATGGCATGAGAACTTCAAGGGCAACTTTTGTAATAAGAGGATAACTTTCCATTTGTTGACACCAAAACGTTTGAATTTGTTGTGTTAAAGTTTCTTTTTGCATCTCACTTTCTTGAAGTCATCCAAGTATGGACTGTTTAGTGTTTACATCCGCTGTTGTTAAAAAAAATTGAAAAGAAAACTAAATTCCCTTAAACTAGGAAATATCCTCAGAAGTGAGAGCCCTGCTTCTGCCGTTCCATCTAAAAAGCAAACGTGAGGAAATTCATATTTTGAGAAAATGCAGTTTTTCTTACCGATTGTTTTTACAATGTTACATAAAAAAATTTTCATTCTGTGTTACATGCGGATGGCATCATTACATCACGCGTCAAACACACAGATGTTTATTTACCATCACGTAAGTAAGCCGCAATCAAATCTCGTCTGGCCAATATTTTCCAAAAATATTCGCTGATATACAGTACCATTCAGTAGGTTGTGTGTTAATGTTTCAGAGGACGTTCGCGCCAAACCTTGAAACAGCTTAGTCGAACCCCAGGGGTTCCCTGGTTAAGAACCACTGGTCCACAAGGTCATCAATAATTAACATTACGACTTCAAACAACTGTATTTAACATCAATATTTAGCAGTATAATGTTAATAAATTGAATATTTCTCGATTTTATATTTTGTAGGTCTAAATTTTACAGGCCATGAAAGAAAATTTGAATAAAAGAATAGCTATTGCATAGCTCTTCAAATCGAGCAAGTCAAGGAGTCATATTTGCAAGGACTTAAAAATTAACAGAACTCTCAAAAGGCATAAAGAAACTGGAAATGACAAAAATTGACCTGACCAAGATCGCCCTCGAAGTGCCAGAAATTCAAAATTGAGAAAAAGCAACCAGAGAAAAGTTGCAAAGAGATCCTTTCAAAAACTGGCAATGGAGGCGATCGTTGCCTATGAAACCATGTTCACAGTTCTCAAGAAGGATTTGAAGTTGAGCCCATTCAAACACATGAAGAAACAGTTGCTAAATGCCAATACCATTGAGAAACGTCTCTCAGAGCCAGAATTCTGTTCTCATGCATTGAAGGAGGCATGCTGCCAAACCTTGTGTTCAGCGATGAGAAGAAATTTGATGTTCAGCATCATTTTAACAGTCAGAATGATCGTGTTTGGTTTAGAATTGGTGACGTGGAACCCCTGGTAGTTACTCAGAGACAAGGGGCGGCATCATTGATGGTGTGGGCCGCAGTTAACGAATCAGGAAGGAGTCCATTGATTTTTGTGGACCAAGGAGTGAAATTGAACCAAGAAAATTACCGAAATGATATTCTTGAGTGTTCATTGTTGCCTTGGAACACTTCAAGAAACGTAATTGGTCATTTTAACAAGATTCTGCCCCTTTACATGGAGCTAAGAGAACTGGCTTTCAGAAAAACTGGCTATCAGCCAAAGTGCCGTTCTTCATTTCCAAGAAAGAATGGCCTCCTTTATCCTCAGACCTGAACCCCCTAGACAGGCATCTGGTCTTAACTAGAGAGCAAGGTTTTGACTAAACACCACCAAAGGTTGTAGGCGCTGAAGGTTAATCTGAAAAAAGAATGGACCAAAATACCTCAAAGACTTATTTATGACTCTTGCTGGTCCTTTTCAAGGGTCTGCTACTATTCGGCTAGTTCCCTATTCGGCTACAGTCCAATTCGACTAGTTTCCTATTCGGAATATGAACAATGCAAAAAAAAATTGAAAATTTTTAAATATTAGTAGAGTTATGGTCATTGGAAAAATCGCCATTTTTTGCCAGATCCACTTCAGTGATTTTGCCAAATTTCTTTACATCATGTCATGTAACGCTGAAACCCAGGTTTATTCTGAACTGCCACTGAGGTTTTAACTTCATCTTTTATGTCAATCGCTATTTGGCAACTGTCTTTTTTTCGTTGACACGTTTTCGCTTACTTTATCTCATTAACCTCTATTGTTAATCATGAAAAATGTTGTTTTGATGTAAAACACTTATTTTGAACGAACCCAGACAACAAAATTCGTCATTTTTACATTGTAATGTAAAAATGACGGATTTTTCCGCCTGGGAAGGCACTCAAAGGTAAACACTGGATAAAATGCAAGAATGCAAAAGAAACGATATTGTGGAATAAAATACAAAATTCTCTAAATAAACAGAAGGCGTCGTTGGATTTAGAATTTTGTAATAGTTGAGGATTCTAATATATTCTAAGTTTGCATGCAGACGGCGACGCAGGATACATGTCAATTTTATCTAAGCAAACATTAATAGTTCAAAAATAAATTTAATTTGCTTTTTAGTTTTAAGATCTCAGTGGTTAGGTCTAAACCCCACTCATCTAAAGCTTTGATAATTTCAACTATAAAAGAAACGATATTGTGGAATGAAATACAACATTCTCTAAATAAACAGAAGGCGTCATTGGATTTGGAATTTTGTAATAATTGAGGATTCTAATATATTCTAAGTTTGCATACAGACGGTGACGTAGAATACATGTCGATTTTATGTGAGCAAACATTTCAATTTAATAGTTCAAACATTTTGCTCTCAATTTAATTTCAATTTATTTTTCTTTGTCGGAATGCAAAAGAAACGATATTCTGGAATAAAATACAAAATACAATTCAAAACTGTAGCCGAATAGGGAACTAGCCGAATCGGACTGTAGCCGAATAGGGTACTAGCCGAATCGGACTAGCCGAAATGAGCTATTCCGCCTTTTCGAAGCGTTTTCGACTTGTTATCGACGCAAATGTTGGACACATTGAGTAAAACTTGTTTTTCCTAAAAAATTATTTATTTGACAATAATATTATATGTTAATTACTCAAAATTTGTCTACAGTTGTTTGAAGTTGTAGCATTAAATATTATGACCCTGTATTATAGCACAAAAGCAGATGCTCCCTTCTAACTAATTTGACCCTTTTCAGCTTTGCGCTGCAGCTGCAACATTCAAATCAATAAACTATATCTATAGCAACTATTCAATAAATTATCGCAACACACTTGCAACTCTTTTGCGACACACACTTTGGGAAGCTGGTCCAGGAAATTACGACAAAATCTCGATAACAGACCAACAGCGTGTTCACGTCCAGTTTCTTCTGAAAATTCAATTTAAACATTTTGAAAGCGATCTTATCATATAACGTGTGCTAAGACTTTTCAAAGCAAAAATATGGCTTCAAAATAGACGCGACTGGCACTGTCGCCTCTGTTGTTTGCCAGATGCATATTTACACATCACCACTGGCCGGTTTGCTGTTCTTGAGATAACACAAGCAGGTTTATATTGATAGGTTGATGCAATTTGCAGCTGAAATTTTGAGTATTTTGACAACACTTAAAAGACACTATATCAACAAAAAGTACAAAACACAAGTACAAGTAGCTTATTATTTTTATTCAAAACCATGTTGAAAGTAAACCAAAAACCATCATGTTGCAACACACAAAAAGTCAGTTCACAAATGCTGCTGAAAGGCACATGCTCTGTCCAAATATTACACTGTGCGTTACAAGTGACACCATGCAACGGTGGGCAAACTGCGGCTCGCGAGCCGCATGCGGCTCTTCAACATAAATTTTGTGGCTCTTGTATTGAATCGCAATTTTACAAAAAAATTGAGATTATAATTTATAAATGTATCTCGAACTGTCAACCAAGCAGTGGCGTACCTAGGGTATAGCAGGTATGTCTCGAGCCATGGGCGCCACATTGATAGGGCGCAAAAATGAGTTGGTATAAATTAAAATTTGTGACCTAGCCTACACTGTCTTCGAAATCTAATTTGCGGCGAATACAACACAAAGATCAAACAAGAGTCTCTCTTTTACTGTAGTCATTGTTAAACAATGGAATTGTAACTTTGCAAAAGCAACATTGTGCTTCTCCTGGCTCATTTTGCGTTCAGTCAGCAACAATAGGAAGTTTAGTAAAGTCGCTATAAGCAGCGATCAGTTGAAGCTTAGAAGTAGTACCAGAACTTACTTATTCATTTTTACAAGAATTTATAACTTTGTAAAATCAAAACATCGTGCAACCTTGACAAATGGAAGAACTAATTCGCACAGCATTAACAACTTATCGTTTAAATTTTCGGAGATTAGTGAGTCAAGTACATAACTCATATGGATAAACAATCATTGTGTTTTTATTGCTGTTATGTTATGTCAACTGATTTTGCGGCTCGCTGGTGTTTATGGTTTATCCGCGAGCGACTCTTTCGTTGAACAACTTTGCCCACCCCTGCCATATAGATTCTCTTTAATGGATAATTTTTTAGTAGAAATTAAAAAAAGTTCCGAATTTTGAGGAGCATTAGTTCTTCTTCAATTTCCTTGCCTGAACCAGACAACGACAGCCTCAGATGAATAATTAGACCGAGTATTCCTATGATAGGTTGTTTGAGTGATTGTTTCTGCTTTGTCGTTAGATTGTTTCAGATGAGTTTGCCAGGTGCCTGCTTTCCAAAAATTTACCAGTTACACAGAGATGTTCCTCTGCTACGGAATACGTGGCACTGCTCTTGAGCTGATGAAAAGTTATCTTACCAATCGATACCAAATCGTCTAATTCTGCTTCAACCTTGCAAAAATCCTTTGTGGAGTCCCTCAAGGCTAAAGATTGGGACCTCTCCTAACGATCTTTCTTTAATGCCTAAATTTTTAACCATGCTTTTTGCGGACGACACATATCTAGCTTTACGTGGTGAAGACTTCAATTCTTTACAAAAAGAAACCATTCTGAGCTACGTAAAATTGATGCTTGGCTACGAAGAAATGAACTTTCCTAAATTATTCGAAAACAAACTACATTTTAATAACAAAGTGCCAAAGCGTACTGTTGAAACTAGTTTCAGGTTGTTTATGAACTAAACAGTGACAGAAAGAGCGAAAGCAGTTAAGTATCTGGGAATCCATGTGGATGGAAATCTAACCTGGTCGTCACACGTTAAACACTTGTCGCTGCAGATGGCTTGATATTCTGGAATTTTTTATCACCTTCGTAGCAATGCATTGCAGGAAACATTGTGCATGTTGTATTATAGTTTAGTATATAGTCGTGTTTAATACGGTATTACTATACAGAATACTGCAAATAAAACGCTACTCAATGAACCAGACGTCAGACACTGTAATATTATTCGCGCAATCACTAGAAGTCCAAAAGTCAGTCACTTTACCAACTTATACAAATCTTTAAATATATTACAACGAGAAGATATTTACAAATTCAAAATTGCCAAATTTATGCATAAAGTTTCCAATAACAATCTACCACCTGTATTGCAAGATCGTTTTATAAAACATGACAATATTCACTCGCACAACACTCGACAGCTGAATAAAAGTAAATATTTTCTTCCACTAATAAACTAATCCGTTGCACACAATCTTTTGGCACATCGTGGTACTAAATTGTGGAGTGAATTGGATGAATGTATAAAAAGCAAACACCTTGCTTTGTTTAAAAAGCTTTATAAAATTACCTTGTTAAATTCTTATTAAATATACTTAATTCAGTTTAATTATATTATCTACATTTTCGTATTTGTGTAAATTGTGTTCTTACCCTATAATATGATTTATTATTCTTTTGTGTTTTATTACATGCTCATGTTTTGCAAGCTGGTCTTGATTCAATTTCTTACGAAACCTCATATGAAGCTACTGTTCAATCATGCTGTTTATTGATTCAGCTAATGTAAAATTTGAAATGTCTGACGCTGCAATGTATGAAGCCTGATGTCAGGCAGCACTTTGACTTGTCAACCGCAAGGTTGTTTGGTGCTGCCAGACCTTTTTATTGCTATATTTTGATTTTTATGTAATTGTGTTTTTTTTCTCAGCTCGTATTAGGAAGGCAAATAAAACAAACATCTTTCTCTCTCCCTTTCTTCAGTTTTTGCTTTCTTATTAGTTCTTTACTAATTTGACACTATTTCCCAAACTTTTGGTGGAGATCGGAAGGATCTATGTGTCTTTTTCACATATTTTTATGGCATCTTGACACTTGGTATACGTAAGTAAAATTGGAAATGCATCTAAACACAAAGGTTTGAGATATACAATTGCGCCATCTTATGAATTTAATTTTGACTGTGAACTAAGAATCCCTGGCTGGCTAAACTATATGAGATTTTATAACTATTTAAGATTTTATAAGAAAAACTCTTGACTGTCACCAAGAGACATCTGTAACATCTAGCTGTCAAGCCTGGGCAAAGTTTCGCCTTTTTATTTTATCAATATTTTCGGATTTGTTGGCCTCCATGCCTTCGCCATCATTTTTTTCTTAATTTGACCAATGGTACGAATAGAGATATTCTGATTTTTTGCGATTACGTTTTTTTTGTGCTATTTTCTCCAACAATACTTTCTTTTGTCCCTTTATGCGATAATGAATTTATGCTTACTTTAATGAATAAAATTGATGGCTGTAGGTTATCTATTCAGCGCAAAAATGAAAAACAGCTTACAGGTTGTATAAGAAAAAATGTCTTTTTTAAATGATAAAGACGATCGTTGCATTATAATATTGTATTAGATATGGCAGTGTACAACTGTACACTGTGATTTGTCCAGTGCTGAATATGTTCTTCTTCTTGTTTTACGTCTCATTTCCTAGAATCAGGGTAGGACGGGGTCTGGCAAGGCACATCCTCACTCCTCAGTCTCCATGTTGTATTTTAGAATTATTTTCATTGTGGGTCATGCCCAAGAGTAGGCCTAATGAATGTAAATTAATCATTTTGATCATCTACTTCTAATTATAGAATAGGCCTAAGTCATATGTGCATCTATCAATATAAGGTGAAACTGGACTTCTGCAGATGTATACTTGTACAGGTTAACCAAAAGCTGTGGAGCCAAACCTCAAAGCTCTGCATATTGCTAATATGTAAAAGTTGTAATCCTGTGTTAATCCGGTGACATCCCTGTTACCGAGGGTGGCCGAAACCCCTCGACGTGCTGTAATCGCCTTCACATCCTGCCTCCATATCCACCTGTCCAAAGCGTCCTCTTTTGTCAAGACCTCCTCAACGCCTTTTTTATGTTTTCTTGGGTCTTTATTGCTTCCTTCGACCATTCACTCACAACTTCAGCGCTCTTTTCAAAACATGATTTTGATCCCTACTCAATCTTGATCATGCGCTCGTCTCAAAACATGGTGTTCATCAATGATTTTTGACAGTTTGACTGCATCAATTTGATAAAGGCATCATAGTAGATTTTCACGCACAATTTCACTGAGGCACATTCATTCTACGTCGTAGGCTATACCATGCGTGCAACTTACCGGAAGTGATTGTAATTTGGACCAAAATTTGTTCAAATTACAATTACATCACGACAAAAAGTCTCAATTACAACAATATGAAAATGTGTGGCTGATTACATTCAATTGATCCAACTCTGGTCAATTCACAACATATCAAAATAACCTGTTCATTTTCATAATGATGTGTTATTGTGTATGTGCTCTTGGGAAGTTTAAACCAACACCCACGCACTAAGGTCATGTGACCAATGTGAAGTGACTAAAATCTTCTGCTTATTTGCAGTATTTTTTCGACCACTGCACTAAATAATTTGGATATTTTACACGACCTCTTCCTTCTGTTTCAGGCAATCAAAAACAATGCCGGATTTCGAGTTTGGATACTGTTTTTTCTTGTAATGTGTTCCTTTTCGCTTATGTTTCTTGAGTGGTATAGTTAAGCTTTAAAACTATGCTTGTTTCATTGTGCAATAAATACGATTCTTTATTATTGTAGCCAGAAACTTGTGGGGTGCTACCAAACAGAATCGCTTTACATCAGTGGTTCCCAAAGTGAGCGCCTGCGCCCCCTGGGGGCGTTTGTGACAATGAAGGGGGCGCTGGCTATAAAAATGGGCGATTGGGGGGCGCTGAGAGTAAATCGAAGCAGTTACAAGATGAGGATCCATTGCAAAGCATTTTTTGTCATGTTTTGCTTCAAAGAAATACAAAAGAAGACGGTGACTATAAGAACTCTGTGGCAGATATTGTCGCAACTATGTTGGCAACGCCGCTTCGCAGTGCCTTACAAGTTAGTTGAGGTCGTAACGTAATGCATGACAATTTGAGGCACTGCGATTACGCAAATCCGATCTTACAATCCGAGAATATTTTGATGTAGCGTTCGTCTTAATTTATCTTTGAAGACTGTCATCAAGGCAGTGAATAAAATTAAAACGCACGCTCTGAATACACGCTTATTCAAACGATTGTGCAATGAGAATGATGAAACTTTTGAGCGCTTACCACTCCACACCAAAGTACGATCGCTTTCCAAGAGAAATTGCCTTGCACGATTTTATTCCCTATTTGAAACCATCGTGGAATTTCAACAGAGTTGTGACCCTGACCTTGCGAATGACGTTCTGGTTGTGAGAAATGATATCGCCTCTACTTGTCAGACATATTTTCCAAATTTAATGAGTTGAAATTATCCCTTCAGGGTAACGAAATAAGCTCGTGTTGTATCAGCGAAATTTAGCTACACGAGAATTTTTCCAATTCTCAAGCTTACATCAACTTGATACCAGTGACAAAGGCATAGGCTATCTGATGTTGATGTAAAGACGTACAGCAATCATCTTGAAGAAGTACACAAAGGCATGGGAGTTCGATTCCAGGATGTATTCCAGTTAGAAATCCATGACTGGATAATCGACCCATTCTGTGATATTTCCGACCATGGAATTCTTGGGGAGGAACTTCTTCGTCGTCGTATGAGCTTTCTTTCGGACTATATGTTTGGGCATGAGGTCATCAGCCACTCGACAGTCTCATCATCCAGGGCCTTCAGTCCAAGCATTCCATGTGGTGGTTGATGGATTGGGCACTGGGCAATGGGCAGTCATGGACGACATGGCCTACTGTCTGGTCTGTGGCACTACACTCGCATCCCGGTGAGGGAGCCAGGCCCATCTACACATGTCTGAACGAAAGCGACCGACGCCGGTTTGTAGGCGGTTAAGCCGGACCCACGCAAGTCTTGCTAGGGACATTCCCGGAGGATGGGGATTGACGTCGGGTAGGAAATCACGTAGTCGGGAGGTTTTGTTTTGCCACTCCGTGTTCCATGTGTAGTTCGTCCAGTGTGCGCACTTATTCCAAGATCTTCAGCGTTGTTCAGAAGCTGTCGTGCGGCGGGCACAAATGGGCACCTTGATTTCAGTCGCTGCTGTTCTGCAGGTAGGCGCTGGAATGTATTGTGGAGGAGGTAATCGGGGTCCAGTGTGCGACGAGCAAGGAAAATTATGGCTCCTTTACGGTGAAGCTCAGCAGGTTGGATGCCTGCAAGGATGGGAAGGCAGTCCGCTGGAGTGGGACGCAGGAATCCAGTCACAGTTCGTAGTGTGTCGTTGATGGCGGTGTCAATGTGGCGGGTATGAGAGCTGCGGCACCACACTGGTGCGCAGTACTCAGCGGTAGAATGGACGAGGGCCAAGGTAGCTGTGCGAAGGGTTTTTGCGTCAGCTCCCCAGCCGGAACCCGTCAGCTGCCTCAAAAGTGCAACGCGCGCAGATAGTTTTTTGTGCAGTGACTCTAGGTGTCGTCGGTACGTGAGTGACCTGTCCAGGGTGACGCTGAGGTAGGTGGGTTTGGCGCAGTATGGCAGGCGTTCGTCATCGGTGGTAGGCTAATGACTAATGTTGATCTCACGTTTTGCTTCCTTGTTGTTTAGATGGAAGGCCGCCGACACTGGTTTTGCCTTGCTGAGCTGTAGCTTCCATTTCTGGAGATATGTTAATAACCAAATCAAAGAGAAATACCCTCACGTGTGGTAGAACTCGGTTAATCCGGATTCGATTTGACCGGCGATTCCCTCCGGATTAGGCGAAGGTCCGGATTAACCGATGACGGGTGTATCAAGCCTGACATTACCAAGATAGAAGTGTATCGGTAAAAATCACCGAAATTGAATGCATTAGTGTGGTCATCTGCCAATTCCGAGACGCGCGATCACATTAGCAACCCAATGATAGAGTTCTTTTGAAATGCATGTAAAATGAATGTATTTGTAGACTCTGCGTCTAACGCAAGAACACACTGGCAAAAGTTACATCTTCAGACATGCGTGTCTGAATAACCTGTAGTCACTCAAAACTTTTGAAAACAGATACCGAAGACGAGTTTCTATGGAAAACTTACAAAAAATCGGGCAAATCCGGATAAAGCGATAGAGAAAGCGCAACTTTTGTCCGGAATAGGCGAAGATCCGGATAATCCAAAGCTGTTTCTCAAGAAAAAGATTACAAATCATTTGTAGCCTACTTCCAGTTTTAACCGAATCCGGATTAACCGTGTAAGTAAGTATAGATGTAAGTGTTAAAGAGGAGGGGGACCAGGACAGAGCCCTGTGGGACGGCGTTCCTGAGTCGACATAGTCTACTTCATCGGCCGCTACCGGTGGAAAGGGTAAAGCTGCGGTTTTGCACAAGTTCCATATTCATATGGACCATGTGCTATACAGTGTCGTAGGCAGCCGTGAGATCGACAAACACGGGGAGGAACTGATAACATTGCAAAGCGATTTTGCACTCAAACCGAAGTTCAATATCTCGTATCAATCGTTCTGGCTACAGAACCAAATCAAAGAGAAATACCCTCACGTGTGGAATCGGGTCAAAGTTTTTATCATTGCCTTTCCTAGCTCATACTTGGTAGAGCGTGCTTTCAGTGCCGTGACAACGCTTCTGGATAACAAAAGAAACCGTCTTGACATAGTTAGACGGAGAGTCTTATGCCTGGTCTACACTACAAGCCCGAAAAGCGCAAACGCCTGCCTTGTCCAGCCTCGACTGACTAAAAACAGTCGAGGCTGGACAAGGCAGGCGTTTGATAATAACAATACCCTTTGATACATGACAGTTTGGTTAAAGAATTTAGTATTTTCACCAATTGAGGCAAAATTTTGGCACAGCACTTCATGACTGACTTGTGTTGCCCCAACCAAAATAGCCATGACTGAACAAAAAGAAATTCCCAATAAAACTAATTAGTCTGAGCGTAAAATGCGAAAATATAGGGCTGCCTGGAATAAATTGCGACCTTAACTAATTTAGTATCGTTGGAAAGCTGAATTCCTCTAGATTAGGATTATCACTCTCCTCCAACCAGGGACCCTTGGCAAAAAAGTTATGGCTATTTTTTAAGCAGTACCTTGCGCCGTTAGTGGCGCAGCTAATCTAGCTATGCTTTCAGCAGAAACATGGTTGAAATTGTAGCAGAATGATTGGGCTAACGGTCAGCAAGTCAAGCCGTGGAAAATTCTGGCAGTCAAAGTTGCTCCGGTGACCACTGACCAGCTTATTAGCCATGAGGTTTGTAAGTAACCAGGCAGTACTGAGTAGGTTTGGGACAGCACATATTCTTGATCTACTGGCTGCAGTAGGGGAGAACTGTAACAATCCCATATTATCAGCCACATCACAATTTGATGGATTGTTGTTTGGAAAAGATTATAGCCTGCGTGACTCATTATATCAAAGTATTTTTAGTGTTTCTTAACCAAGTAGTAATTTCATGAAAAAACGAGCCTATTGATGAATTGGAAATACGTGCGAAGCGTGGCCAGAAGACTGCACAAAGAATTGTTGTTTTATCCCCAAATCACCTATCGGGGCTTCGCAATTAAGGATATCGTGTGTAAATTGTTAGGTTACTCTTTATATGCCGGAACTTTTGTAAAGATATCGGACTTACTCATAAATCACTCGAAGGATATCACATCTGCGTCAGATTAAATTAATTAAGTGCAGAATGATAAATTATATAAATTTTCGTACAGTAGCCTAGGCTACTTGCAATTATTTCATTGGTCAACAAAACGCATATGTGGCCCTATTTGATTATTTCATTGGCTAGACCAGACATATAAGCAGGTGTTTGCTTGCCAGAGTTCAGTTGGGGGTTAATTAGATTTAGTTGATTCAGTTGGATTTTCATCTAGACCAACTCAGATGCGCGGCGGGCATCGACACATGCTTATATGGCTGGTCCTAACTACTTTGTGTCAGGCTATTTCTATGTATTAAAATATTTATAATCAATGTAACTTAAATTATAATATGTGTTGTGGTCTTGTCCAGAAAAGTTTAGCCAGAGCAACAATCAGAACTCGCGAACTATTTGAATAAACTCAAAATCCCGATTTAGTTAGCTTAAGTAATTTACTGTACGCTTATCAAACTATACAATATTGATATGTGCACTCTAGGCGACATGTGGGTGTCATATTTTGGTGCGGCCCGAGTGAGGACAAGCTTGTTGTTCTGTGCATGTCGCTGCTGGACACGACCATAAAAACGAATTTAGTTTTTAAATTACTTTGGGAGAGTCGTAATTGATTGTAATGCTATTATTTAACTTATAGAATAAGAATCAATATTCTGTGGAACGATTTTATAAACTACAGTACTTAATTGGCGCATTATTGCTGGTAATTCTTGTTGTATTAAAAAAATTCAAAATAAGCCAAAATAAACATTCAATAACGATAGATTATAGAATTTAATGCGACCACGAAAAGGAAACGGCAATTACGTCATAATTAATTAATTAACCCTTTCCTCTCTCTCGCTGCAAGTATCATAGCTCACACAGCTCACGAAGTATGCTTACAAATAAAATGTTAGGGTTAAATAGATCTCGAGCGCTTTGCCAAAGTTTAGCTGGATGGTCGAAAATTGTGCAGAAATATTAATGTTTACTCTCTTCTTGACCGTTTTCCCAGTACAGTATTTTGCCACTTAGACAAATCTTTGAGTTCAGCTTATCTTATGATGAGGCCCAACAGCATCATCTGTCTCATTTCTAAGGATCTCAGCAGCCCATCTGCCGTTCCTGGCCTATATCTTCTAAAAAAAAACTACTTTACTAAATAAATAATCTAATAAACTGTAAGGTAGTAGTAGGCCTACATCTCAAGAGAAAAGCAATACATTGGAGTAAAAAGTAAGGGAATGACAAGGTCTTCTCAACAGAAGGTATGATCTTTGTTTTATATTAATTTTGGCTTTGATAATTGTTGACCATTTGTTTTCCTGTAGATTGAGTATATTTTCAACGGCGTAAACTAAAACAATTTTCACAAGTTCTCTTTTCTCATTGGGATAAAAAGCTCACCTACAGTTATTAAGTATAACAGGTATTTTCTTGTGCCTTTCCTTCAACAAATCTCCTTTCACTTTTAAAATGAATAATTCGTCTTTTAGTGGTATTTCTAAGCACAAATTCAACGATTCTAATTACAGCGACAACCTGACTACAGCACCTGTAGACTAAGGTTAGTGATGAACTATGTGACTGATCGTTATTGACCTTTTCTTTCTCAGGCTATACGCTTTTCGTCATAAACACTATCTACATTTTATTAGCTACACATCTATCAACCGTGCTACAAGCAGTCCGGAAAGGCTTTGTCAACAAGCTTCACGAAATAAATAGTCATTCTACGTCATTTATCGTGATAATACCTCATCAACGCTATCGCACTTCTAGACCGTTTATTTTACTTTATAATTTCGCTTTGTATGACGTAGCCTACTACCAATACGGCTGTTATTCTTTTCTTTCCTTTTTTTTCTTCTAATAAACAAAAAAAAGGCTTCACTGTTTTTCTATCTCAAAACACGCTACTAAGCAGAACGTAACGTAGACAAAAAAAAAATTTTTTTTACCGTTGAAAGTTGCGACTTGTCATCATACCAACAATTAAATCAAAAGAACCCTGCAAGTCACTAATTGCCTACAAATTGCCTTTTCAGGGAAACATAACCATGTAATTTTTGTTGAAAAATCGCAGTGTCAAATGTAACTTAAATTTTTAGCTCATTTTAATATTCGTTTTATTTGGCCTCAACCTACGTGCAACTAGCACAGGTTGGCATCACAGATTGCAGGACACACGTCCCAATCTTCTTTTTATACTCCGGTTAGGAATCATCCACTTTGGTACCCTTGCATTCTCAGCTGAAACTATCAGTTCGTGCAACTCCATGGGGCAAAGGATAGGGGAAATCATGCAAAGCCGCCTGCACCCAATGGTGGTTAACGTTCCCCCCATTTTTTTAGTATTATTAGGAGCTAACATGATTTAAGAAACTTTGTTTAGCTACTTTAGCCGCTATTTTCTTTTGTTTAGAATTGCAGTATATGCACAGTTATTTACCCTGAATATAAAGCCTTGTGCGTAGGCCTGTTTGGCATTTGGCCATGTAACTTCTTTTGCTTATTGATAAGGCAGGAGCACTATCATATTATGCTGAGATCAATAAAACAGTACCATTCATCGCACGTTGTTCAAACATTGATTAACCACAAAAACATGCCACCTGCTTTCACGCCTACCGACTTTATCTCGTTTGTTCTATTGAACCATTACTGTTTCCCGTTACACACACCGTATCAGCCGTAAGCTTACGCCATGACATTTATTTATCAATCAGGAGGGAGTTACCCTTTCTCAACAATCGCACAGCGATTCTTCAAGGTGTTTGACATTTCAACTTACTCGACGCGCGTCATACCTAACGTATTTCATTATATCTTGACCACAGGTCAACCAACACGAGGCAAACTAATTAGATTATTATCTGAAAAGATAACAGCTCTACGACTAGAGATCAATAAACTTCTAGATTTAGGAGTGATAACGCCTTCTAATAGTCCCTATTGTCAGCAGCTTTATTAATTGCCAAAAAGGAGCCAGATCAATATAAATTGGTGGTAGATTACTGAGCCAATCAAACTCAACCTGATCGTTACAGCTTGCCATACTTGTATGATTTCGCAAACAACCTCCATGGGAAGCGAGTCTTTTCTAAACTTGATTTATACAAAAGGTTTCATCAAATTAAGGTATCGCCACAAGATAGCAACGCTTATTGACAACTGAGTTTTATGAAAATTACCACTCGGATAGAACATACACTTTCAAAATAAATGATAGATTTATTACTTATCACAACTACACATTAGCAGGTACAGACTCCAAAGTAATTCCTCTCTCTCCTTCTCTCAAATATGTAAACGGTGAAATTCATTCATTTGACTACTCAGAACTTACTTCAGCCTTACCTACCGTAACTTATCCCTTAGAAGATATGGGAGAAGTTTATAATGTGTTAAGCAAAACCAGAGCCTTGCATGACTAAATTCAGAATCTATTCCCTCGCACTGATCAAACCACTATCTCCACCTCATCCTTGGCCGGAAATGCAGATACAGCAATTAAACATTTGTCTCTACGTTTACTATCGTCCATCACGTCACCCGTCGTCAATGCTTTATTGTCAATTTTATTAATTATAGCTTTAGTTTGGGGCGTGGTCTGGACAGTATGGCTGTTTAAAATCACCATACCCAGTGGCGGCTCGTCATAAGGGACTGCGGGACTGCAGCCCCCCAAACATTTTTGTGCATATGTGAATTATATTACATATAGATAGCTTTGCCATGTTTTTTTAATTTATTTCGCTTGAAGAATTAAAAAAACTCTTAATATTAATTTTTTTTTGCAATAAAAAAAAAAATTGTGTTACAAAAATTAATTGGCAACTCTGGGTCTGCAAATTCTACAGGTCCGGTGTTGCTTGTTCTTTTTTTTATGACGTAGGTTTTTAAGAAAAAAGTTTTCTAGCGTCACTGAACAAGCGCTGTAGGGACTGCAAATAGAACAGACCCTGGTAAGGGATTCCAACTTTGGTTCTCGTAAATCTTTAGGCTAAGCGTGTGGAAGCTATCGGTAATTAGGTGAAGGGATCGTAGATTACTTTACTTGATCTGTGTTTTGAGAAGTCACTGAGACAGACTAGTTTTGATGTGAAGTAAAGCCAATTACTGTAATTGTTGGTGCTCTTTCACAATTCGTCCTTTTGAGATGATGGCGTCATTATACGTCACACAGGTTGGAATGGACTATTATAAAGGAGGAAGTACGGGGTGGAAATGCACTGAAAAACACCTGAAGGAAATTGTCTCCCATTTATTCATTTGTTGTTCAATTTCAACAAATTTGCTATCGTTGAAAAGCACGAGCATAGATCTAACCAACTAAGTTAATACCAAGTCCCAAAATAACACTAGCTCCATCTGGTGACCACCTAAACTTGACCAAAATCAAGCCATTATCAAAAGTTTACTTTAAATAATAAAAACATTAAACGACAGCCAATTAAAATAACATGTTACTGTGTTACTAACCCTAACTCAGTGCATTTATAACTCAGTCCGGTACAGGTTTATAATTATTTATATTAGGTTAGCCTACTGGTTGATGCAGCCCCCCCATGTTTTGAGACCACGAGCCGCCACTGACCATACCTACATTGGTTTCAGCCATACGCCAACGCTCTTCATTACGACAACGTCACTTTTCATCTACCGCCCCGGTTGGACCAGCCGAATCGATGCTAGCCGCGCATCAGACCCCCAATGATGCATGATATTGAGATTTTGTAACTCCCTTTGTAATTGTATTAACCAACTTGTAATCAAATATGTACTGTATATCATGATTATTGTAACCTAAAATCGCCTAGGCCCAAAGATATGCATTACAGAAACTGCCTATCCACGACTTCATCACAAACATCAAGGACCTCCTAATGAACTGTTACAACACTGATGTTGCCCTTTTAAGGACATCTACAATCACTGCGTATCCTCTGCAGTCAGCTTTTACGTGCAACAGCTAAAGACACTTCATTCTCAGTCAACATTACAAAGAGGGTGCAGTATGACAAAATGATCAGCAACGCTTCAATCAGAGCGGATCGCAATCCCTCATGCAGATCCACAAACTTTGCAGAAGTACGGAAGCATCGACGACTTAAAGAAGCACGGAAATTCTGAACCAGAAGATACTAACTCAACCCCTACCTTATGACATTAATGACGATGATTTAAGAATCGAATTACCGTCGGCACTATCGCGACAGGGTCTTGCAACCCTCCCACTTTAGCGTCGACGTAGATTCTAGGTGGGGTATAGTGTAACAATCCCATATTATCAGCCACATCACAATTTGATGGATTGTTGTTTGGAAAAGATTATAGCCTGCGTGACTCATTATATCAAAGTATTTTTAGTGTTTCTTAACCAAGTAGTAATTTCATGAAAAAACGAGCCTATTGATGAATTGGAAATACGTGCGAAGCGTGGCCAGAAGACTGCACAAAGAATTGTTGTTTTATCCCCAAATCACCTATCGGGGCTTCGCAATTAAGGATATCGTGTGTAAATTGTTAGGTTACTCTTTATATGCCGGAACTTTTGTAAAGATATCGGACTTACTCATAAATCACTCGAAGGATATCACATCTGCGTCAGATTAAATTAATTAAGTGCAGAATGATAAATTATATAAATTTTCGTACAGTAGCCTAGGCTACTTGCAATTATTTCATTGGTCAACAAAACGCATATGTGGCCCTATTTGATTATTTCATTGGCTAGACCAGACATATAAGCAGGTGTTTGCTTGCCAGAGTTCAGTTGGGGGTTAATTAGATTTAGTTGATTCAGTTGGATTTTCATCTAGACCAACTCAGATGCGCGGCGGGCATCGACACATGCTTATATGGCTGGTCCTAACTACTTTGTGTCAGGCTATTTCTATGTATTAAAATATTTATAATCAATGTAACTTAAATTATAATATGTGTTGTGGTCTTGTCCAGAAAAGTTTAGCCAGAGCAACAATCAGAACTCGCGAACTATTTGAATAAACTCAAAATCCCGATTTAGTTAGCTTAAGTAATTTACCGTACGCTTATCAAACTATACAATATTGATATGTGCACTCTAGGCGACATGTGGGTGTCATAGAACCCCCATCATTGGGACGATTCTACAATGGGACACTTGGTCTCCCACGCTTGGTTGATCAAGCAAGCACAACGTATATGACGAATTTCAATTCGCCATGTAGTCTTTCGCTTGTACCAACGGTGGGATCCTTCAATTTGCATGCGTGCCTGGTTTGTTAAAGCAACTGTGTTTTTGATACCCAAAGTAAAAAAAGATAGGTCACTTGTCTTGAAGATATTTTTGTACATACTTGGCGAAGCAGGTTGAAAAAGCATGGTCTATATGTCTGGCAGTTCTTAGGACAAAACGCTGTTGTCAGTGAAGTAGTCTTTAAGAAGTTAGCTGATCTTTTTTGCATTTGCCGATGGCATCTTACAATGGGACAGCAGGTCTTGCCCATCAATGGGACACTGTAAATCAACTCGACTTATTCGTAAAAAGGGAAACACAGATCCCTTAACTATGAAAACTGTTGTTGAAAAAGCAATTTAAACCGGAAAAAATAGACCTGTAGCAAGAGAATTTGACATACCAAGCCAAACATTGAAAAGCTGGGTTGACACATACAAAAGAGCCCAAGCAAATAATGATCTTAAAAGCAATCTAAGTTTTCAACCTCATTATGGTGTCAAAAAGATTTTGAATGATGAAGTTGAGAAAAATTTAGAAAACTTTGTTAATGCACTACAGCAGGGGTCACCAACCTTTTTTGCATGCGGGCCACTTTGGCACTAAGGAGAGCTGTGGCGGGCCGCACTAATAAAATGTTAGGTAGGTTGACTCTTATGCTAGAAAAGAACGCATTTCGTACCCAGTAGGCCTATCCAGCGTTACATGTTGTTAATATTTATCTTAGAATACCGCAGCAACAAAATTAATCGAACAACGCTACTGCCAGGCCAAGCTCCTTTTACAACACTTTTAACTTTTTTAACAATGCCTAATAAACGAGGCCGCTTGTTTTGTGCACTTATAGCGAGGCGAGCGGTTTCATCAGAATATTCATCGCCAAGCAAGAGTGGTGTTGTTACTTCGCTTCGCAAAAGATATCTTGCAATTTAACAGTTTCAGTAAACAAGGAAATGTTTGACACATCGCAATACAGGCAACAATAGTGACCTGCTAACATATCAGCGAAAAATAGGTTCCAATAACAGGGAGAAAGAAACCAGGCACCATGAATCAAACGCTTGTGGAAATCACCGAAAAATCGTAATTCTATCGTAATTCATGAACAGTCTTCCCTCTAAAATAGCAATGAGTTGGTTTTTCATCCTTTTTGTGAGAGTCTATGAAACCGTCTTTCTTTTATTATTGACAACTCTCACTTGCGGTGCTTATCAGCATGGCAAGAATTGTTGATTAACAGCATTTTGCAGTACTTGCTTCGGCAGAACATATACTAAAATTGGAACGATACAAAGAAGATTAGCATGGCCCTGCGCACTGCGCAAGGATGACACGCAAAATCGTGAAGCGTTCCATATTTCTTTAAAAAAAACGTTTTTCAGTACTAAGCTAAATATTTTCATAATACAATCAGAAAAAGTCTCTAAATTTATATATAATATTTTGCCAATTTATTATAAATTGAGTGGGCACACCGACCTATTTTGCCAACAAAAATTTGTATAAAGGGAGTACTGCTCGTGAAACACAATAACGGTGAAACGCACACTAGTGTTTACATGACATTTGCAAACTTAAAATAAGCGACCCTATGCTCACAGACAATTTCGAAAACAGACGTTTTAATCAACCACTGGAAACAGTGTGGCTGGACATCGCATTGGTATAACTTTAAGCAACCCCCACCTAGAACTATAATCTGATTGATCGATCGGTGGAATCATATGCAAAGCGAAAATATGCTTCCCGAAAAGTATTTTCTGCCTTCGTGCTTTTTTACTCAAGAAAAGTATTTTTGGTTATACTTGTACGCTGATACCTTCCGCGGGCCGCAGCGATACAGCGCGGCGGGCCGCATGCGGCCCGCGGGCCGCCATTTGGTGACCCCTGCACTACAGTAAATATAATCAATAACAAAGTGAATATCAAGTTTATAATGTGCATTTACACAGATAATAAATTGTGTCCCATTGTTAGAAATTGCCTGTCCCAATGGTGGAGCCAGATTCAACAATGGGACGTTTTGAGTAGCCTAACCTTAAAAAACTGCGCGTTATTTCTAAACCACTGGAGATAATGAAATCAAACCAAGCGTTATTTGAAAAAAAATGCATTGGCATTAGTGTTGTAAAAAAAAGCACTGCATTTCGTTACAAAATTAAAAAAAATTAGCAAAACGCAAAATTTGTCCCATTGATGGAGGTTCTCCCCTACTAGCCTAAATATCACAGAACTGAGTAGCCTATCAGGCAAGCCTATAGCCTAGTTTAATTTGTTTTGGGAACTGTTTGCAAGAACATCATTATCGGTAAGTTATGTCAAGTTATTCATTTAATTTGGTTTGCAACAGAAGTCAAAACGTTAGGTTCAGTTCAGTTGTTTTTATTTCTGACCATCATATCAAAACAATACACGTCAACATAGCAAAGGTCGAGAAAAGGGTAGAAGCGACAAAACGCGAACGTTAAAAACGTGCTTGTGACCGAAAAAAAAAATTTGGCACGGTTGCAACACTTTCAGAAAAATTTAAGATATAAGAAAATAAAAAAAAAAGAAAATGTTAATAAACAAAAAAAAAACAAATAAATTTAGGCTATAGCTTTATTAGCCCACATAGCTTTAGCTGATATATTTAAGATTTGTATGGACAGTTGCTATGAAGATCGGCCATGGTGCGTTATCAAGAGTGCTGATGGTCTTAAGTGGAACACGTCTTGATGCGTTTAGCTCATAGCAAGAAGAGCAAGGCAGGCAAAGAAAACCCCACAAAGAAATCCTACCACTGCAAAGCCATTTCAAGCGCAACGCACCATAGAGCCTATCTACTGTATTTTGTGAGTCGTGCAAGGCCTAACTTGACGACATTGAAAACAATGACAAAAACAAATAAAACAAACTAGCAAAAACAACATCATCATCTTTCGGAAATTCAATTATACCCAGGGAAGTTATGTCTTGAAGATATCAAGCGTGCTTTGATAAAAGTTGCGTTGATAAAGCGATAATTTTAAAACCCAGTCAGCTAAACTCGTCACTTCCACACTGATCCAACGTTAGCAAACGTTGAATTAATGCAAAAACGACAGGCATCGCTAGCTGGAAAGTAGTAGTGGCATGTCACAGTAATATGATAAATTTGGGTTACCGTGTATATGTTTTACACGTTAAACCATAACAAAAGTGATAAAGAAATCCAATTTGGCATGTTAGAAAAATAGATAAATAATCAGACAATAGCATGACGATCCAGTCCAAGATATTGATATAAAAAACAACTGGTTGGAGCACATGGCCACCGCTTCACCGAAAGATGGCGATTGGTCGAAGAGGATGGAGAAACTTCTGAAGACTCTGTAGAACTTCTGTGGACAAAAAAACACAAGAACCAGAAGGCCAGTATAGGAGTACTTACAACCTTACTATTTTGCTAATGAATCTAGCTACACACATTGGCCTATCATTTCTGGGCAAATGATAGGCCAATGTGTGTAGATGGAAAAATAATTTTTTTAGGTAGCCTACGGTACAGGGCAGCAAGCGATACACAGGTGCACTAGGCCTATAGTCCAGTCAAATTAATGCGATATTTGCATTTTTCCTGCGATGATTTTATATAACCTACAGAGTAGGCAAGAACTTTTAAAAAGCAGATTGGCCAGCTTGTAGCCTACAAGCGACTTGAAAAAGAATTGCCAATTGGCTGAGATGCACCTCATTCCAAAGTACTTGAGATGGCTATACTGGAAGAAGCTGTAACTTTCCTGCAAGGAACTGCTTTACATGGATGGTTAAACACATGTATTTAGAACAAACAAAAATAACCTAAATCTGCGGGAACTACAGACTACAAAATAAACAAATGGACGAATGGTAGACTGGCCATTGTGGACAATTTTTAAAGTGATTCGTCGTAAAACAACAGCTTGGCGCTGTTAAAAATACACAAACACTACAGTAAAAAATTACGTAATTACAATATTAAAATAATGTAATGTAAACGCAAAGATTTGCAGCTTTTAATCACATGAGCTGCCCATCGACTGTTCGGCGGATGACGTCACTGATTGATTGTGTTGTTGATCAGTTTCAATTTCGTGGTCTGATAGTTCATGCTACTGCTTTTCACAGCGTGTGACATCACTGGTGGTAATAATAGCACTGTTGACAAAAAAACGTTATACAGCAACATAACTAAAAAATCGAAAACTGTTCAGGCAACGTGAACACTAAGATTTACAGTCAACTATGTGGGTTGTTCAGCGATATGCTACAAGACGGTTATTAAACGTTGATCAGCCATATTTCGATGCAGATGGAAGAAATTATATAGTGTCAGTTGAGTCGAGGCGAGTGATGTCATCAATGGATTGTTTTTCTGAGTAAAAGTTTAAGTGTGATGGATAATGCTGTTTTGTCGATTTCAGCACCAGAACACTCAAGAGACAAAGAAATGGCCAAAATGCCGAGCAAGCTTACACAAAAAGTTCCATTGTCAGGGTAAAAAAAAATTGTGCATGCACAGTAGTGCCATTGCAAACCAAAAGACAGCGGCCAAAGTGGCTAAACAAAGTTTCTTAAATCATGTTAGCTCCTAGTAATATTAAAAAAAATTGGGGCTAACGAAAACAACAACCTCGATGGGTGGCTTCGCATGATTTCCCCTGTTTTTGCGCCACAGAGTTATACAAACTGATGCTTCAGCTGAGAACATAAGGGTGGCAAAGTTGTGAAGCAAAGTCTTCACAATGATTTCTCCTATTTGGAGATTCTCCTTGTCGGAGTAAAAAGACGCACAAAACTCACGGATGGTTGCTTGGAAGCGACACCATAACGCTTTGCAGAGCTGTGCCTGCACGTGCACGTCTGAATAAAAATAAAATTGAGGCTGGAACCTTGCAATCTCCCATGCTGGTTGCATGTAAGTATAAGGCAAAAATAAAAAAAAATATATTAAAATGAGCTAAGGATTTCAGTTACATTTGAAACTGCGATAATTCTACAAAAAATTACATGATTACGTTTTCCTGCAAAGGCAACTTGTTGGCAATTAGTTTATCTAAGCAACGTTTAAAAAACAATAAAGTTGGCAAATGGCACTTCAGCTTAAACTGAAATGGTAGACATCGGCAGTTTACATGGGCTGTCTGCCGCTGAACAATTAGCTTCGTTACATCCATTAATCGTACAACAAAAATCAGTTACAAAGAGCAATAAATTGCTGGCATGGTGCTTTAAAAAGTAGGCTGCAATGAACTGCAGAAAAATTGTTGGCAAACCAACGCGTGAAAGTTTGTTAACATGCTTTGAGAAGATAATTATGAGCTCGTGTTGTTATATTATTTTATTTATTTTTTTACATAGAAATACAATTTTGTATAATAATGTACTTACCAGATTCTTCATAGTTTGGTGATCTTGTTAAACTTACTTTTTATTTTTAAAAACCTACTTACGTGCGGGGTAACCAATGTGGTAACATTTATATAGGCCCATTTGATTTAAGGTATAATGTTTTTTTGTTTATATTTGAATTTATATTAAGGCTGTCTGACTACCTGATGAAAATTCTATCTATCTAATGCTGCCCGCAAGCACCTAAAACCTGGTAAGGCCCCTGGTCCAGATAGGATATGTCCACATTGTCCAGAGCTTATCATGCACGTTGGTTATGTTCTAAAGTCCTGGTTATGCGATTTCCTGTCGTCCTGCCTGCGCCGCCTTAAGATTCCTAAAGTATGGAGAAGATCTCTGGTCGTCGCGATCCCTAAACCAAACAATTCACTAGACGATGCAAAGAGCTATCGCCCCATCTCCTTGCTCTGCATCCCTTTCAAGATCCTTGAGAGACTGATCTACGCCCGTGTCGAACCAATAATCGACCCACTGCTTCCCAAAGAACAAGCTGGTTTCCGACACCAGGGATCTCTGAAGTACAGTATTCTGAGGTCCCTGTCCGACACGTAGGTCAACTGTAGACCAAGTCACACTACTAATTCAGGATATTGAGGAGAGTTTCTCGGCAGAAAAGAAAGCGGGGTCTGTTTTTATCGACCTAACAGCAGCCTATGACACTGTTTGGCACCGTGGCCTAGCCTACAAGCTACTCCGCCTACTCCCTGACAGGTAGCCCTACATGGTCAAAATGATCATGGAACTCATTCACAACAGGAGTTTTACCCTTACCACCGGAAGCGGAAAACCAAGTAGACGGCGGCGACTCAAAAACGGTGTCCCACAGGGACCAGTCTTGGCTCCCCTCCTTTTCAACGTCTATACGCAAGACCTACCATCAACAACATCTGACAAATATGCATATGCTGATGACTTGGCCATCTTGTACTCTGCGAAAGACTGGCAATCATTACAAACGACGTTGAGCCCTGACATGACGGCCATATCTGGATACCTTCATCAATGGAAACTGAAGCTCAGCGAAAGTAAAACTGTGACGGCAGCCTTCCATCTCAGCAACAGAGAGGCAAAACGTGACCTGAAAGTGACCGTTAACGGCAAAATTATGCCGCCCTGCCCAGAACCAACATACCTTGGGGTTACACTTGACAGGTCACTCACATACCGTTTACAGTCACTACGCAAAAAGCTGACATCTCGCGTCGCCCTGCTGAGACGTCTGGCAGGCACAACTTGGGGTGCAGGTGCTGACATCTTGCGCACTGCAACCCTGGCTCTGGTTCACTCCACTGCTGAATACTGCGCCCCTGCCTGGTGCCGCAGTGCCCACACCCGCCTCATCGACAGCCCAATCAACGACGCATTGCGAACTGTGACTGGTTGCCTACGCCCAACTCCAACAGAGTATTTACCAATCCTTGCAGGCATCCAAACTGCTGAGCTCCGCCGAAAGGGAGCCATCATACACCTGGCTTGCCGGGCGGGGGATCCTAACCACTTTCTTTATGCAAAACTCAACATCCCACCTCAGGAATCTCGCCGGAAACTAAAGTCAAGACACCCTTTTGTGCCAGCTGCTGTTGAATTACTACATCCATTCAGCGATCATGCCATCAGCGCAGCACACTTCATTGAAGATACTTGAAAAGCAGTGTGGTGCGCCACCGACATCAAACTACATGGTTTTATACCCCACCCGGTGGCACGCCCCCCTGGTATGGACCTGCCTCGGCCGACTTGGGTCAAGCTCAACAGAATCCGAGCCGGAGTCGGTCGCTTCCATTCCAACATGCACAAGTGGGGTCTGGCTCCCTTATCGGCCTGCGAATGTGGCGCGGAGGAACAAACTGCTGATCATGTCGTTCTCGAATGTCCCATCTACAAGGCACCAAATGGAACGCATGGTATAGCAACGCTGGACGAAGCTACACTCACCTGGCTCTCCACCACCTGCCCTGAAATTTGATCTAGTCTCAAATGAAAGAAGAAGACCGTCTCTATCAAATTGTCAGACAATCACAAAAGGATAAATGACTGTTCGACGCGCCACTTTTCGACGAGGCCCTATTCGACGCGGGAATTATTGGCCTATACAAAACTAGATACTGTAACTTTTGACTTTGGTAAATTTTTATAAAAAATCCAAGATTTTTACGCTTTTTATGATTCATTTGTCTACTTTAATTTGCATCTATTGGCCCATATTGGGAAAAACACATAAGTAAACTAATAGTTTTAGGTATAAAAGAAATATTATCGGTACAATATTATATCAACTTTAAATAATGCGAAAAAAACTTTGAAATTTTAGGGATTTTTTGAAATATTATGAAATTTCAACTCAAAAAGTGGGAAGGTTCCTATTGTCAAAAGTCGCTGAAATTTTTTGTGTGATGTTTTCTCAAACCTACACAAGATATATCTGCGAGAGAATGCTCAAATCCAAAATTAGTACTTTTTCACCCCACCCTAATGCACAGCATGCCATATCTAAAGCATTGACAAACGCGCGGAATTGGTACACTATAACAATGGCGGACGTCTGAACGTGCTTTCCAGTGGCGGCTCGTGCGGAGGGGCTGCAGCCCCCCCCTGAGTTGTGAAAGAAAAAGTTCTTTTTTTTCAACTTCTTTTTATTTCCAAATCCTAAAATTTTAACTTAAAAGACTTGTCCTAACTTTAAAAACATTTAAATTTTAGCTACTGTGTCATATTAACCATGCCATCCCTACTTTTTTGTTGTTTTCTTGGCTTCGTTTTCCTTTCTTGATTGATTTTCTTATTTTATTATTGAATTTTTATTGGAAACACTCTGAAGGGGTCAATAGACAAAACTAGATGGTTTTGGTAGTAGGGTATAGTCACTAGCGTACGCAGGGGGGGCCATTGGGCCATGCCCCCCCCCCCCCTTAAGATGTTGTGTGACGTCACGATATTGAGAATGATGCTTTCAGTCTCTTTATGCTTGGGAATGATGCTTTCAGTCTAAAAAAAACTTGCCTAATTGTAAACAAAACTGAATTAAAAGAGCGACTTTTGCCAATACCAAACATTCAAACATCTCAGCCAGGAATTAGCAACAAGAAAACGTAGAGACTTAGCTTTATTTCCGAAAAATGCCGAAGAAAACATGATCTTATCCTTTTGCTATGCCACCTGACACCACCATTTTACAGGAATATTCATACCCACATTTTTGTTGAAAATGCTCTCAGAATGCACCAAATTCAAAGTAATTTTTCAAAATTTTCTGGGGGAGGCCCCCCAGACCCCCCGCCGCTGGGTGTCGTCTTAGGCGAAAACGCCGTCGGGCTTCGCCCGCCGGTCGTCAAACCCACCCTTTCAAATTTCCTGGCTACGCTACCGCTAATGGCCCCCCCCTTGAGAAAATCCTGCGTACGCCACTGGGTATAGTTATATGGGAACTTACTGGTAGAGTGTATTTGACTTATATGTTAATTAGGAGGTGATGTAGTTACTGAGATTTGGATATTTGAAAACTTCTTGAAAGGCATAATGTTTTTAATGCTTCCCTAAGGGTACCTTAGAAAGCAGCACTTAACCTTTTAAAAAAATTTTGATAGAGAATTTTGGACTGTAAGTATCAATGGATAATTCAGGCATCTACTAAGCATAAACTTTAATCGGTTGCCTCTGCATGAAAAGACAAACATAAAATTACCTGGAACCGACCAACACCACCTCTTCAAATTTTGGAAAGCTGCACAAGCAGAAGTAAAGTATATATGAGACATTTCAATGAATCCTTATATGAAACTAACCTGTGGTTGTGTGGATGCACTGAAAAAAATGCTTTGTTTTGTTTGCCATGTTTGTTATTTGGTGGTGATTCATCATGGACAAAGTATGATATTCAAGATTTAAAGCATTTAAAGGCTTTAAATCTTTAAAACTTTATTGCAAAGCACAAAAGTTCAAAATCTCATGTGAACAACATCGTTAACTTATCATTCCTTGGAACAGCAAATATTGCTTCACAACTAGTGTGTCGTCCATGACTGCCCAATCCATCAACCACCACATGGAACGCTTGGACTGAAGACCCTGGATGACGAGACTGTAGAGTGGCTGATGACATCATGCCCAAACATATAGTCCCGAAGAACAGCTCATACGACGAAGAAGAATAGATTACACACAGACCACTTTATTGCACTTTCTCTCAGCTAATCTATCTCATGTTCTCTAGTCTCGTAACAGTCGCACGTAGTACAAACGATAGGCTAGTGAAACGTAACAATGGTTTCTATGACGAAACACTACATCCCTCCTTTTTTTAAAACTTCAAAATACGGTACAAATCATATAGTTAATGCAGCTTTAACATTGAAAAACAAGAACATGAATGAGCTTTTATGAACTGCTACAGCTGCACTTTAGTGACGACTCAATTACGAAACAATTGGTGACACAAACGGTATGTACAATTGTACATAGAACATCAGACCAGGCTATTACTATTTCGACGATATGCCTTAATATGCAAGTATGAAGCAAGACATAAACAAATAAGAAAATTGTTAGTATGTGGTAAGTTTCTCCAATACGCGTAAAAACAAAACTACACAATATTACCACATACAGTAAACATGTTTATGTGAGAACATAGTCATTAAACCTTGTTGGTTTAGTTATACAGCGAGAAGATCTACGTTCTGGCATTTGTAAACGTGGGGGTGATATGTTCATTGAATCTGATTCATCGACAGTGACTAGTGGTGAGTCGTAAGTCTCACTTTCACAAGGACTATTGTCTGGACTGATATACTTTTTAAAGAAAGACGAATTACGTTTTAGTTCAATACCATCCTTATCCATAACAGTAACCTCACCCTTTTCTTTCGAGACAACTGTTTGAGGGACAGGTTTAAATGTAGGAGACAATTTAGAAGTTTTAGGATTTCTAACTAAGACTTCATCACCCATTTTTATTTCCGACTCTACGGCCCCCTTTTTTTCGTCAGCATAGCTTTTACCTTTCAATTTGTTCTCCCAATCACGATCTCTGACTTCTTCGTCGAACTGTTGTGGCTCACGGCACAATTCTGGAAGTTTCGTTTTCATTTCTCGTCCAAACATCAAATAGTACGGAGATGCACCAGTGGATGACTGTGGTGTCGATCGATAAGCCATCAGGAATTTACTGATCTCCTCTTTCCATTCTTTTCCGTCCACATGTGCAATTCTGATCGCTTTCATCAACGTTCTGTTTTGTCGCTCCACCTCTCCATTTGCTTGTGGCCACAATGGTGTCGACTTTTCAACTTTATGCCGTACTCGGTTAAGAAATTTTCAAACTCTGAAGAAACAAATTGTGGTCCATTATCAGTTCTTAAAGGCATACTAAAGGAAAATTTCAAACCGGAATTAAGCATTAAAATGAGTAAACTGAACATTCAAGAATACATTTCAAAAACAATTACCCCAAAAAATTTGTTTTCAATGGCGCTGGCAAGGCCCAAAGTCCAGTGTTTCATTTTTTTCAAAATGACCAAAACGTGCAAACACAGCTCAAGAATACGTCATAAAGTCCAGCAATAACAAAAACCACGTTACCAATCTGATGTTTGGAGCAAACTGTCTGCTGTTTTGATGTTAAAATGTGCTGTTTTGATGTAAATACATATATAGCCTACAGTCAAATCGCCCGCAGTAACAATTATTGCGTGATCGGTTGATTGCTAGACTTTATGACGTAGACTTTATGACGTTCTTTACAGTCGCACGCTTCGTTGCTCAGGCCAATGTCGTTTTGAAAGCTCTGACAAAAGCACGCGCACAATGGTGGTCAGACCGCAATGGGGCAAAATTTTATTGAAAATCGTTTTATGGTAGCATGTTAAACACAAAGAACGTGGAAAATCGCCAAGTCAGGTTTTTCCTTTAATACCCCTTTAAAGAAACTGGCACACCGAATCGTGCAAACATAGGCACAATTGCGTCTATTATTTTCGTGGTGGTAGTAGACTTCAAGACAGCTATTTAATAGTACCTACTGTAATAGTCTACAATAACTAAAATGTTTTCACCGCTTGGCAACGGTCCAAGAATGTCAGCAGAACAAGCTTGCCATGGACCGTTCGGAGGAACCACTCTTGTCATCGGCTCCGGTCTTGCATATTCGCTTGTCACTTGGCAACCATGACATTTCCTACACAACTTCTTTGCATCACTGTCCATTTTAGGCCACCACACTTTCGTGCGTAGTCTATTCTTAGTTTTAACGATTCCCTGGTGTCCTTCATGTGCGAGCTCCAAAACGCGTTCTCACAAAGACTTTGGAATTACAGTAGAACTCGGTTAATCCGGATTCGATTTGACCGGCGATTCCATCCGGATTAGGCGAAGATCCGGATTAACCGATGACGGTTCTATCAAGCCTGACGTTACCTAGATAGAAGGGTATCGGTAAAAATCACCGAAATTGAACGCATTAGTGTGGTCATCTGCCAATTCCGAGACGCGCGATCACCACATTAGCGATAGAATTCTTTTGAAATGCAGTATGCATGTAAAACGAATGTATTTGTAGACTCTGCGTCTAACGCAAGAACACACTGGCAAAAGTTATATCTTGAGACATGCGTGTCGGAATAATCTGTAGTCACTCAAAACTTTTGAAAACAGTTACAGAAGACAAGTTTCTTTGGAAAACTTACAAAAAATCAAACAAAGTCTTCTATTGGAAAAACATCACCGACATACCACCGACATCTTTTCAAGTTACAGTACGAGTTTGAGCATTTGCGCACGAATTTTGCGTTAGGAGGGATTACTGTTCATGAAAAGAAGAAATCCGCAATAATTTATTGCGTCACATTAACGGAACGATAGATAAGAAATTTCTCGCAATAAGCCACGTTACGTTTTAGCATAAAATGGCAAAACTGTCGGGAAAATCCGGATAAAGCGATAGAGAAAGCGCAACTTTTGTCCGGAATAGGCGAAGATCCGGATTAAATAATCCGGATAATCCGAAGCCGTTTCTCAAGAAAAAGATTACAAATCATTTGTACTTCCAGTTTCATCCGGATTAGGCGAAGATCCGGATTAACCGAATCCGGATTAACCGAGTTCTACTGTACTAGTCGTGTTCCTCTTAAAATTAATTCACCATAACAACAAGGTTCATCCTTGGCATGTAAATAGCTAAATTGAGAACACTTTGACCAATCGCCAGATTTGACATATTTTCGAATTTTTTCAAACTCCTTGTCACGAGCAGACTCTCTTTCAATTTCTAGCGAAGTTAATGCAACTGGAGTACTGCTTATTGCTACCAACCTCACAAAATCGTACTCTTCATGCGAACCGTCTTCTTTTGATTGTGTGGAGTTGAGTCTTGATAAGGCGTCTGCAATGTTCGTACGTCCTGGTCTGTAAACAACTTTGAAATCATAAGCTTGTAACCTTAAAACCCATCTTTCTATTCTGGCAGATGGTTAGGACGTTTTGTTATAAATAAACTGTAAAGGTTTGTGATCTGTTTCCAGCTCAAATTCCTTCCCGAACACATACAGATTAAAGCGTTCACATGCCCAAACTAATCCTAAAGCTTCCTTTTCTGTTTGGCTATAACGCTTCTCCATGTCAGAAAGACTCCTTGACGCATAGGCAATTACGCGCCATAGCCCATCCTGTAGCTGTGTAAGAACAGCTCCTAAACCGACTGGTGATGCATCTGCAATAATGCGTGTCTTGCAATCGGTTCGGAAAAATGCTAATGCATTAGCTTTGGTCATCAATGATTTCAGCTGTTCAAAAGCTTGTTGCTGCTCCTGCTTCCACTCAAATTTAACTTCTTTCTTTGTCAGATCAAGTATAGGCCTAGCGATCGTAGCAAGATTTGGAATAAATTTAGAAGAGTATTGAACCAATCCCATAAATGATCTTGTTTCACTTGAAGTTTTCGGTGGTTCTGCATTCAGTATTGCTGCGACTTTTTCCTCGCTAGGACTGACACCTTGCTTGCTCAGATTGTGTCCAAAAAACGTCAGCTTCGGTAAACGAAACTGGCATTTATGTTTGTTCAAGGTTAATCCGGCTTCCTGTAGTTTTTCTAAAACATTAATCAATCTTTGGTCGTGTTCTTCTTTGTTCTTCCCGTACACAATTACATCGTCTGCGATGTTGGCTACTCCTTGGCATTTCTTCAACACATCGCACAGAATCTTTTGGTACTTCTCTGGAGCGGTAGTTCAGGCCCTTAGGGGCAAAAATGAGCATCTTTAGGCTAAACGTGTTACACGTTGTTTTTTTGCATTTTTTTGTAGCTGATGAATCTAACTTCAATTTTAGTGGGTGCCGCAACTTTTTGGGTCACGTGATCACCCCCAAATCGGGGATTCCCCCCAAGTCAATTTTGAGCTCTTTTCACGGCATTTTTATGCAATTAGATACGTTATTTTTTTACATTTGGACTGACTGCCACTACAAAATACACGAGATAAAAATCGCACAAAATTATGTTATTAATGACGTCATTGTGACGTCATGTATTAATTTTTTGCTTGTTTTTTTCTTATTGTAGTCGCTTGTTTGTTGTTGGTGTTACTTTTTTGGTTACAATAAGTTACCAATGGTTTTTCAACTGATTTGATTAGTATTGAGTGTCAGTACTAACATATTCAAAATCTTAAGGAATCCAACTTCCGGAAAGTGGTTATTTTCAAGATGGCCGCTAAACCATTGAACAAAACAGTAAATTGACCATAACTCGGCCATCATATGACCAAAACATGTAGTTTTGGTGTCTGTATCTAGGTTTTTATACCCTGTGAAGTCAATGAGACTATTCTCAGAATTGTTGAATTATCTGATAGCCTATAAATTCAATATGGCTATCCAAGATGGCCGCCAAACCATTAAAATAACAGTAAATTGACCATAACTAGGTCATCATATGACCAAAACATGTAGTTTTGGTGTCTATATCTAGGTTTTTATACCCTGTAAAGTCAATGAAACCATTCTCAGAATTGTTAAATCATCTGATGGCCTATAAATTCAACATGGCAATCCAAGATGGCCGCTAAACCATTAAAATAACATAGTAAATTGACCATAACTAGGTCATCGTATCACCAAAACATGTAGTTTTGGTGTCTATATCTAGGTTATTATACCCTGTGAAGTCAATGAGACTATTCTCAGAATTGTTGAATTATCTGATAGCCTATAAATTCAATATGGCCATCCAAGATGGCCGCCAAACCATTAAAATAATAGTAAATTGACCATAACTAGGTCATCCTATGACCAAAACATGTAGTTTTGGTGTCTATATCTAGGTTTTTATACCCTGTAAAGTCAATGAAACCATTCTCAGAATTGTTAATTCATCTGATAGCCTATAAATTCAATATGGCAATCCAAGATGGCCGCTAAACCATTAAAATAACATAGTAAATTGAACATAACTAGGTCATCATATGACCAAAACATGTAGTTTTGATGTCTATATCTAGGTTTGTATACCCTGTGAAGTCAATGAGACTATTGTCAGAATTGTTGAATTATCTGATAGCCTATAAATTCAATATGGCAAACCAAGATGGCTGCCAAACCATTAAAATGACAGTAAATTGACCATAACTAGGTTATCATATGACCAAAACGTGTAGTTTTGGTGTCTATATCTAGGTTTTTATACCTTGTGAAGTCAATGAGACCATTCTCAGAATTGTTAAATTATCTGATAGCCTATAAATTCAATATGGCAATCCAAGATGGCTGCCAAAACAATTAAAAATGTACAATAACAATGTATTGTTTATTAATAAACCCGGTCAATTTCTATATGTATTTGGGTTAACTGAGCAGGCATAAAGAGCTCATACGATGTGGTCATGTAGACTCTTGACATAATCAGCGTAAAGAAAGCAAATGGATCAAGTATTACTAATGCTCATCGCTGTGACTCTCGATGTCATCGTCTGTAATTATGTGACTGCTGTATGGACACATGAACCAGTTTGGCATGGTCCACATCCAGCATGGTATGGTAGCACATATCTCCGGCAACTACAGTGAGGTGAACACGATTCGCAATTGCAGTGATCACTTTCAGTAGGTTGTCCGGGGCAGCTTTCATGTTCGTCATGATTGGAACCATCTGATTATTGTCTACTTTCCATCCCCAGTCTAGAGCATCCATACCATCGTCAGTAGCCTACCCATCCTGACCATAATCTGGTAGTAAACTCTGAGGCAGTGGAATTTGGTAAAGGATGATGTAGGTGGCAAGCGTTCAGGGTGAACAAAGGATTTGGCTGTTTTAATTTTCTTGACCAATGTATTGTATCGCTGTGTTTCTAGGTTACTACTGCCATCGTTGCCAAACATAACGGTCATAGCTTTGTTTCCAAGATCCTTAATGATGTGGTCTGTCTGATTTGGGACAATAAAGCAATTTGCACATTCTTTGATTATTGGTTGACTTTTCACTAGTTTCTGGAAAGCGTCTTCTTCCCGATACCAAATATCCTTGACGTTGAATCACAACCGGTGAATGCATGAATGAAGAGGAGCTGTAAGCATAATTATGTCTGGTCCGATGATTGCTTTAAGTTTGTTGATGTCGTGTATTTTGGTTGCGTAAGCCTTTTCGGAGTGGAAGTAGAGGTCTTTAATGTCTGGGTCAGTGTCAGCATAGCGTAGTATCAATATTAAAAGGTCCGTGTCTTCACCAATTAAAGCCGTACTATGTCGATGAGGGCTGTCCATCTGCCGTCTTGACGATGTCAACATCTGCATCACCTGGAGCGTTCATCACATTGCAGCTTCTATTCCTCAGTTGAGCAGAAATTAATCCTTCCTTGTTGGAAGCTCGAGGCAAGAACTGCTCCTTCTTTCCAATGAACTGGGTGTCTACAGTAAAGTGAACAACCGGGTGGACGTTCATGCCGCGTCTTTGATGGGTATTGTCTTTGATAGACGGACCACCATATCCATCAAAGACCACCGTTGCTAAGCGATAATGACGAATGGTAAAATCTGCATACGACTGTGCAATAGACCCATAACTGTCTCCAGTTTCCATGGCACTCGATGCAACAAGAACCCTCCATCAAGGAATGTAGTGATCGGTTTTCGAGGCAGATTCTTTCACTACTTCATAATCGGCTGACATCACACTGCTGGCATGTTCTGTGATGGCAGTAGCTATCTGAGGCTTATCTTCTGCAAGAAACAGGGTCTGGATGTTACGTGGCTGTCACAAGTAATACTCGTCTTCCTCTCAACTGGTCTGAGTTTTTGGGAAATGACAGCAACAAAACTGCGTTATATCAACTGGTTCAACAAGCTGTGATAACTTCAGTCGATCCAAACTTGTTTACGATTGTTGTAACATCATTAGATACAGCTCTTAACAATCAAACATTGGACATGTCTGATGTTTCCCCATGTGATCACGAAGAGGCAGACACCCGTATGTTTCTCCATGTGAAACATGGAAAATCCGATGCCATAGTCAAAACAGTAGATACTGATGTGGTAATTATTGCAATTTCGTGTTTTGACAAGTTAGAAATCTGTAAACTATGGGTTGAATTTGGAGTTGGAGAAAAAACTCGCTTCATTCCAATCCATGATATTGTTTCATCTTCACCTCAATCTCAGATGATTTGCGCTTCTTTACCTTTGTTTTATGCTATCACAATCTGTGATACTGTTTCGTCTTCGGAAAAAAAGGCTTGGGATTGTTGGATGCTTAATCTTACCGCAATGTGTGGCTTATTTAACTCTCTGAATTTCTCAAGCTCACCTAGTTCTATAAATGACATACAAAAGTATGTCATAGCTCTTTATGGCAATAGTCCTACTATCACGGATGTAGACGAATGCCGTTATATGATGTTTACCAATGGTTGCACTATTGAAAAGCTGCCACCAACGTCAGCTGCTTTGATGCAACATACACGCAGAGCGATACATCAAGCTGAAATACGGACATCAAGCTGAAATACGGAAATCAAGCCTCGTAAATGTTCAGCAACTACCTTCTCCTTTAGCTTGGGGTTGGAAACATAATGATGCAAATCAGCTTGTTCCGTTTTGTCAGTCTACTTGTGGCTCTCGATGTCCCTGTAAGAAAAAATCCATAAAATGCACAAGTCTTTGTTCATGCGAGTACGAAACATGCAATTCGACCACAAAATATCCAATCCTCTCTGATGTTTCATCTTCAATCCACATTGACGTTTCATCTCCAATCCACAATCATCATTCAAGAAATGCTTTTGACTTTCTAAACTCTATCTTGTAACTTGAAAAAACTTGTCGTACACGATTTTTTTTAATATCAAATTACGTATGGTAGGAATTTAACATCGAAAACCGCTAGTTTTTTCATCTTGAATTAACAGTGTTAAGACTCTGACATTGCATCATCTGGGGTCGTGTATTAATTAGATTTGTAGATCATAATTAGGGCTACATAATTATTTTAAATTTTAAAGTGGCATGACCAAAAGGGAAATTCACCCCTGGTAGCTGCTCTTCTGGTTATTCCCTTGATGACGTCGTTATTGCGTCATACTGTACTGGAATTATTGTTATTGCTTGCAATTGTAAAATTTTAAGCATTTGCAAAACTAATAATGAGAGTATTTGATCGCTTTTTTCGGAATAAACTTACCTTTGGTTCCTGAATTTGAAGTTGTCTAGTTTTAATAATGTAATGATGACGTCATAAAAGACGCAATCATGACGAAACTACTTTTAGGAATTGTGAAATGGTTTTAGTAACCGGTACTCCAACTAAAACCAACAGCAAACGACCAAAATAGGTTAAAAAAGCAAAAAAAAATATTTGATGACGTCACAATGACGTCATCAATTAAATTATTTTGTGTTTATTTTGTCTCACTTATTAGTATGTGCTTTTTAAGTTAAAATATACAAAAATCGAATATGTAATTGCACAAAAATGACGTAAAAAGAGCTGAAACGTGATTTCTGGGGAAATCCCCGATTTGGGGGTGATCACGTGACCCAAAAAGTTGCGGCACCCACTAAAATCAAAGTTGGGTTGATCAACTGCAAAAATATGCAAAAAAACAACGTGTAACACGTTTAGCCTAAAGATTCCCCTAAGGACCTGAACTACGGAGTTGATTCCAAACATCAAACGTTTATAGCGATACAGTCCTTTATGCGTCACAAATGTTGTGATGTAACGACTTTCTGGCTCTAACATAATTTGATGGAAACCCTACTTTAAATCGAGTTTACTAAACATAGTGCTACCATTCATTCGATGCAACAAATCTTCAATTGTTGGAATGGGATGTCGTTCTCGGATGATTGCTTCATTCGCTCGACGCATGTCTACACACAATCGTACATCCCCATCTGGCTTTGGGATAATAACAACGGGTGAAACCCAACCTGTAGGTCCCTCGGGAACTTCTTCAATGATGTCTGCGTCGAGTAGGTCTTGCAATTTGCACTCAACTTTACCCCTAAGTTGAAATGGAACTTTACGTACTGGTTGAGCCACGGGCTTTACCGATGTGTCAATGTGTAACTTTAATTCATAATTTTTTAAAAGTCCCACCCCATTAAACAGTTCAGGGTAACTATCAAAAACATCATTACACAAATTGTTTACATGTGAAGGGCCAATACGCAATACACTTAATTTTTTTCTGCAGTATCTCTACTTAAGAGACTAGGTGCATCACAGTTCACTACAATAAAATCAGTTACACAGGCACAATTAGTATCCTCACAAATTACTTCTGCAGTAAAAGTACCTAGTGTAGGTAACGGTGTAGTACTCCCATATGAATACAAAGATTTAGCTGATTTCCGACATTGGGCAACAACATTACGACATTTTAACCATTCCCAAGTATCTTTACTAATCACATTACTGGCAGCACCTGAATCGATCAAAACATCAGATAATTTTACACCACCAACTTTCAAAGTTATTGTGCAAGAGTTCTTACGTGTCCCTTGTAAGTTGAAAACTTCTTTAATGCTCTCCTTGTTTTCTGCGAAAATAAAAGTCTTTCCTTCTTCTTCCTCTAATGTATTGGTATTGGACTTGCGCTGCACTGGTCTCCGCGACGGCGTACTCCGATTCATCTTGACGTCAGAAGGATATTGTGATGTCACACATCTATTCGTTCGGGACCGTGTTCGACATTGTAAAGCAAAATGTCCGACTTTGCCACATTTGTTACATTGCTTGCCTCTTGCTGGGCATTGTTGATCAAACTTAAAATGTCCAGTCTTACCACAAGCAAAACATACTTTCCCTTCCTTCTTAGTTGAAGGCAATGCGCGTCGATGCTCTGGGTGGCGCACTTCGTTGACATGAACTGATGACGTAGGCTGCATTGTCTTTAATTGATTTTCGACATCTTCATGAGCTTTTGCAATAACTATTGCATCATTCAAAACTAGATTATTTTTTTCGAGCAACTTCCTTCTCAATATGTTAGAAGCACATTTTTCAATAACTTGATCTCGAATGTAGTCATCTCGATTGGTTCCAAATTCACACAACGTTGCTTGCTGGCGCAAACGACAAATAAATTTATTAATGGTCTCGTCTTGGGCTTGCGTCAGCTGCCGAAACTTGTATCTTTCAAAAGGAACATTACATTTAGGCAAAAAGTACTCGTCCAAAATTGCTAGAGTATCGTTAAAAGACTTACTGTCGTCATTTTCGTCCACGAGGCTGAAATAAACTTCTTGAACCTCTTCTCCAGCTGTGTGTAACAACAACGCTTGCTTTTGTTTATCGTCTGCGATTCCTTTACTGACTGTAAAAAGAGAAAATGACCTTTTCCACTGCTTCCATTTTTGTCCTAAACCATGTGGATCACCTTGCACTTGAAACGATTTGAGACTGCCTAGTTCGCAGACCAGCGGGTTGCTTCGGGCTACAGTAACTTGTTCAGCCATCTTTCACTTACATCCTCGTCGCCATTGTTGTATTTCCGTTTGATTAACTCAGATACACCAAACTTTAATAGATTACACACAGACCACTTTATTGTACTTTCTCTCAGCTAATCTATCTCATGTTCTCTAGTCTCGTAACAGTCGCACGTAGTACAAACGATAGGCTAGTGAAACGTAACAATGGTTTCTATGACGAAACACTACAACTAGATGCTGGGTACAAAATTGCAATTGACCGCCACAACGATAAAGTCGCAGAAAACAGACTAATTTTATCAAAAATAATTGATTGCATTATGATGTGTGGTAAGTTTGAGCTGCCACTGAGAGGTCACAATGAAAATGCTGATTCCAAAAATCCTGGTGTGTTTCGGGGTTTGCTTGACTTTGCATGTAAACTTGACTCAAGCTTGAACAGCCATTTAACTTCGTTCTGTCTTTAAAGGCACATCGAAAACAATACAAAATGATCTTTTGGAGTCAATATTTGAAGTATATAAAAAGAAGATCAAAGATGGTGTTCATAGCTCAGAATTTCTGGCTGTGATGTGTGATGAAACTACTGACATTTATGACATTACACAAATGGTTGTTGTATTAAGATATACATTGGAAGACAAAGCTGTCGAGAGATTTTTGGGTTTCTTTAATCCGCCTAACCTAACAGCTGAAGCTTTGGCTTCAGTTCAATTCAAGGAATTGGAAGTATTAACTTGCAACAGTCCGGAAAAATTGATCATGATGGTGCAGCAGCAATGAGTGGCTCCAGAAGTTGTGTGCAATCAAGAATAAAAACAGGTTATCCTCATGCACATTTCATTCATTGTTATGCCCATCAGTTAAACCTTGTTGTACAAAAAGCTTGCTCGCAATGTAAAAGTGTTAGAATATTTTTCAACAACTTATCAGGGATACCAACTTTTTTTTCTCACTCTCCTCAACGAATGGCTGTGTTGGAAGAAGTAGCACATCGCCGAATTCCTTCAGCAACCAGATGGAACTTCAAAAGTAGAGTACGGTAGTCCAAACTGTTTTTGAATTGAAAGATCTCCTCATTGAATGCTGCAGTAAGTTAGAAGAATCCAGGTCAGAAAGTACAGGGAATGCAGCAAGTGGCATTAAACAAATGTTGAATGATCCAAACTTCTTGTTTTGATTAGATTTTTTTTCCAGAATAATGCCACATGTTGATATTTTGTTTGGACAACTACAGTCATCAACAATTGATGCAGTGAGAGTAAGTGTTTGTTTAACTGTTTTTTCTGATACTGTCTGATACTTCTGATACTGAATTACGTCACGCGTGTCGCTATTACTGTGTGTAGGCTATAGTATCAGGGATATCTAGAGAAGGGGATATGAAGGCTCGCAACGATTGCCTTATTCTCATGACACTACCAGGGCGGTAGTTTGTAGTGCTTTAAACATGTGGTTGTTTTTAAAATCGTAGAAAGTTTTGTAGTGCAGCAGGTACAATGAGCTACAGAACACAGTTAGCAAATGTTACGTAGAATATATTTAAAGAATACTTGTTTACAAAGACAGTTGAAAAATTCCCACTAAGCTGTTTTTTACAACAAAGCCTTTGCAGGAGGCTAGATGTAAAGCAAGCATATGGGTAGTTGAATTAACAAGCAACCACGAGCATGCTGTGAATATCCAGGCCTAATGTTAATAGCGCAATGCAAGTTATCATAACAAGATTTATTAAACTACTTTCGGTGCCAATTGTCATTTTACGATTAACACAGATTATTTACGATAAACAAAAGCCCTTCTATTGTCAGACGTAATAAAAGCCTTCGTATCCCCTTCTTTAGATATCCCTGTATAGTATACAGTAGTGTAATTTCTTAAATTTGATAAATGGAAGGTGACGGTGGCCATCCGGTGTCTCGTACGTTTCCCGCTGGCAGTAGGACAGGAGGCGCTGCGTATGGGGGTGGTTCGGCGGACCACCCAGGCGTTGGGCAGGTGTATCCTCAGGGGGTTCATGGCAGCCTTACCCATGCTGATTTCAGTGCAGAAGCTGTGCTCAGGGACGTCAGACATAAAAAAGAGAGGTGCTGCAGGGGATTGGAGAATTTAGGAGAGGTCTCCCCATGGTATAGGATGAAGCGTCGCTAGAGTGGGCCTTGGCTCGTATGGCGGAGTTGGAGGACAGATTTGGCGAGCTGTTGGAACTCGCAAATAAACTGGATGGCACTGTGATGCAGGAGGCTACAGAACAGGTCAGGTCAGAGATTGAGGAATTGAGACTGACTATAAAACAGAAGCAAATCTCCAGGGTAGATACAAAATTAGGTACAATAAAAGGAAAATCAAACACCAGTGCCTCGAGTAGTCGCTCGCGCCGTTCAAAAAAAGAAGAGATTGAAATCCGGCTCGAAATGGAGAAGTTGCGGTGGGAAAACAGATGCAGGTGAACAAAGCCAAAGCTGAGGAAGCCAGAGCCAAAGCTGAGGAGGCCGAGGCCAGAGCCGAAATTGAAATACAGATCAAGGCAGGCGAACTAAGAGCAAGGCAAAGTAAGCTTGAGTTGTTTTCACAATGTGGATCAGACCAAGGGTCGGGGCGCGGGCAACGACGGCCTACGGCCAGGGGGAAGGGCGGGACCTACGAGCCAATTTTTACAAAATCTCATATATTTTTTGTTTTGTGTCTAAGATTCGTCTCAAAGTTTACGTATATCTTCCTAGCTACAGTCTCCATACTTTCATGGATTTTAAGCATGTTCCGGTGGAAGCGGAAGTCCCTAGAGCGAAAAATATAGTGTCCTCCAAAGTGGTTCATACGACCCGCAAGTGAGTGTTCTACGACCATATGTGGAGGGTCCTCTAAGCCGCTTGAAAAAAACATGCAGTATTTTCGATTTTCCATTTGTTTAACAGTTTTATGTTGTGCTGTTGTCATGCTACTACAAGAAATGTCAAATGGGAAACACTAAATGTATGCGCTCATCGGAAAATCTCTCTGTTACGAACACAGATGATTTTACTATCAGCACAAAATAGTACGTGCACAAAGTTTAATTCGCAATCACCAAATTGGAGAAACATGACTGTACTTCATCGCCACAAACTTGTTTATTCAAAATTGTGCACAGAGAAGTCAACAGGTATCAATTAATTTCTTTGGATCGTGTTGTTGACCCAAAACAAAATATTTCGCAGGTCGCTCCAATAGGGGTTTCACAGGTCACGCACCACATGACCGGTAATTTTTTTGCTCCCAGCCTAAAACCCGAACTTTTAGTCTCACTCAACATAGCTAAAAACAATGCTAATTTATCGCACATTAATCACTTGTCACTGAAACCCATAGATATCTTATATATAGATATGCAACTCAGTGGTGCGTAACGATGTTTGAAGGCTAACAGCGTAGCTATGGATGTATGCATTGACTTCAAACTTGGCACAGCAAAACAACTTTATTTTTAATATATTTTTTTGGTTTTTGTTTAAATAAAACTTTCTTCGTTTTCAAGTTGACGTATGGATTGCTTGTGATGACGTCACATTCTCGTTCCGCATGGACTGCTTTATGGAGATTCTGGCGATTGAAAACAAATCACAGTCACAGAGGGTACCTCTAAATACCCATTGTCTGGCATTGTAGGCATTGTCGGGCATTGTCAGGCATTGTCGGCTTTTTGGGGGGTTATGGAGCATTTTCAGGGGTTGTCGAACATTTTCAGGGGTTTCAGGTATTGTAGAGTAGGCTAACTACTTTCAGGCATTGTTGGGAAATTCTAGGCATTGTGTAGGATTTCCAGGCATTGTCGATCATTATCAGTGGTTGACAGGCTTGTGAGGCATTGTCAAACATTTTCAGGCATTATCGAACATATTCAGGGGTTGTCGAGCATTTTCAGGGATTGTCAGGCATTGTAGAGTAGCTACTTTCAGGCATTGTTGGGAATTTCCAGGCATTGTCTAGGATTCCCAGGCATTGTCGATCAATATCAGTGTTTGACAGGTTTGGTAGTCATTTTGGAACATTTTCAGGCATTGTCGAACATTTTCAAGGATTGTCGAGCATTTTCAGGGGTTGTCAGGCATTGCAGAGTAGCTACTTTCAGACATTTGTTTGGAATTTCCAGGCATTGTCTAGGATTTCCAGGCATTGTCGATCAATATCAGTGTTTGACAGGTTTGGTAGTCATTATGGAACATTTTCAGGGATTGTCGAACATTTTCAGGGGTTGTCAGGCATCGTAGAGTAGCTACTTTCAGGCATTGTTGAGAATTTCCAGGCATTGTCTAGGATTTCCAGGCATTGTTGATCATTATTAGTGGTTGACAGGTTTGTCAGGCATTGTCGAACATTTTCAGGGATTGTCTAGCATTTTCAGGGGTAGTCAGGCATTCTAGATTCAGCTACTTTCAGGCATTGTTGGGCATTTCCTAGCATTGTCTAGGATTTCCAGGCATTGTCGATCATCATTGGTTTTTGACACGTTTGTCAGGCATTGTCGAACATTTTCATGCATTTTTATTCTCAGCTCTGCATGCGCAGCAGAATGATCCCTTTCTATTTTGCGTAGGTTGTAAACGTATTTACAGTATACACAAACACAGCAGCGTTTAAATGATCTGGCTATCATAAGTATCGACAATGTCTGACAAACCTGTCAAAACCTGGTAATGATCGACAACCCAAGAAAACGTTCGACAATGCCTAACAAACCTATCCACCACTGAATATGTTCGACAATGCCTGGAAATCCTAGACAATGCCTGAAGATGTCCGACAATCAGTGGCGTAGCTAGGGGGGGAAGGAGGGCCGGACCGCCCCGGGCGGCACGTCTGGGGGCGGCACTTTCAGACTACGGCACTTTCAGACTCAACGTCTACAGTAGCATCAATCCAGCACTGCACAGCATTTTGCAGAAACCACAAAAGCTAAAAGAAAAAAACTAACACAAAATCACATTTTTTTCACGTAGGGGGCCCTTTAAAAGTCGGGGGTCCAGGGTACCTGCACCCTCTGCCCCCCCTAAATCCTAGACAATGCCTTGAAATTACCAACAATGCCTGAAAGTAGCTACTCTACAATGCCTGACAACCCCTGAAAATGCTCGACAACCCCTGAAAATGTTCGACGATCCCTGAAAATGTTCGACAATGCCTGAAAATGTTCCATAATGACTACCAAACCTGTCAACCACTGATATTGATCAACAATGCCTGGAAATCCTTGACAATGCCTGGAAATTCCCAACAATGCCTGAAAGTAGCTACTCTGCAATGCCTGATAACCCCTGAAAATGTTTGGCAATGCCTGAAAATGTTCTATAATGCCTAACAAACCCGTCAACCACTGATAATGATCGACAATGCCTGGAAATCCTACACAATGCCTGAAAGTAGCTACTCTACAATGCCTGACAACCCCTGAAAATGCTTGAAAATTTCCGACAATGCCTAACAACAAGCATGTCAACCATTGATAAGTAGGTAAAGACTTTTTTTGGAGCTGTAGTTCCAGGACAAGCTGAAGTTTTATTCAATTATTCTACTGAGTGTTACCAAAATGAAAGTTACTGCTGGCTACCGAAAGCTGTGCTATAGCATTTGGTAGCCTAGTTATGGTGTGTACCAAACATTAAACTTGTCTTGGTTTGGCGGTTGGATCCGTGATGCTAATGAAGCTGTCTCAGCAGGGGGGAGGATGCCCCCTGACCTCAAATTTTCTCTGGATGGGGGGCAATGGTGCCCTTTTAAGGTCATGTAAGCTACTGCACATTTTGCAATATAGGCTAACAACTTCTGCTATTCGCTTTTAGCCAAATTATAGGGCCTATAGCCAACAGTAGGCCCACACAAATTATCCCGTGGACACATTTTATACTTTGCAGCAGATTGTGATGCTATGAATGAGAAATTTACCTTTCGTTTCTTGTTCAAGCTATTTCAATCATTCATCTGTCTCACATTTCGACTTTCATGGCTAATAACGGGAAAACGAACGAGTTGCCCAGCATTATCGCTACCGTATATTTCACTCTACAATCGTTCCGGCGCCCCTCTATCTCAGGTTTGTAAACTGTCTACAACAAGCTTTACTGAGTCACTGGAAATAAGCTTAAATGGTAGTTCCAACGATCATGAAACAGAAGTTGCATAACCTACGTGAAGAAAGATTATTGTCTTGATTTTTCATAGTAGGCTATTCTGTGAAAACTTGAAATATACGCCAAACAAAATATTCCAAAGGAGCTCAAAAGCCACCACTCGCCAAGCCCAAACCGTACAATAATAGCCTACCATAGATACGCTAGCCAAGCTGGCAATCTTGATTGTTGATTGTGTCCATAAAGTCAGTCGAGCGTGACGATAATTCCACGATTGTTGAGTTGCATATCTATATATAAGATATCTATGCTGAAACCCAAGATATCACTCAAGTTAAAAAACTAGAAAACATGTTGTACGACCTCAAAAATTTACAAAATTGTGTCAAAATCAGCAATGAAGTCTCCTGTCCACAAATCAGCTCAAAAAATGACGTTACTTCCTAGGAAAAAACTAACGAAGCGTATTAAAGCCAATAATATCCACATTAGGAACGAAATAGTTGTATAAAAAAAATTACGGGGGGTGGTTCGCAGGTCACCCCTGTTCACAGGTTCCGCTCTTTCCCTAGTCTCGGAGTCACCGACTACATCCCTACAGCGATAGAAAAGTTCCAGAGGTGGGACGCTGGCATTGTCAATCCGCCTGGGAGATCCCATGACACTCATGGGGCCACCAGCATAGATGCCCAACCTAAACAGAGCAAGGCTAAACAGGATAATTTAATGGAACCGCCACATAGAGAAACCCCCCTAAGAAATCTCTTTTCAGGGAACGCCCTCACAAACAAGCATAGAACGTGGACTAAAGATAATTTTTTGACAAAACCGCCCGGGGGGCCCATGGGGCCGCTGAAAGAAAACCTCATTATGATCAACGTGATTTTTATAGAGAGAAGGTTGTGAAACCGTCACAAACATGCCCCTTAACTGTAAGAAAATATCTTACAGGTGAGAGATGTAATTCACCACTAATTAAAGATGATGGCCATGAAACTAGACATGTTATGACGCCCCCGCCAGGGCGTAATGCAAACAGATGTGCTGAGGATCAACAAAACTGGTTCTATAAATATCATAATTGTTGCACTTTCTACGATAGGGCCGCATTGATCAACTATGACGGCAACAACATGCCATTTATATTTTTTTTAAACCGTATCGAATCACTAATGGAGAGTTGTCCATTTGAGGGAAATCGGCTGACTTTGCTACAGGCAGCATGCGTACGTAGCGCCGCGTAAACCATTTCAAACTTAGCATCGGATACTTTTGGTTGGAGCGAAAAGGAAAGTCCTGAAATTTTTCTCAGTTCATAGAAAATCCTGTAAACAACATTTCTACTAAATGTCAGCCAAAACCAATCAAAAATAGGGCCTTGGCAATGTTGAGTTTGGAAAATTTTAACCGAGAGCTGGAAACGGCCACATTTGGATGTCTATGACCTTTGACCTTTTAGAGTGACAATGTGAACGATGTTATTTTTTCAATATTTGGCAGAAGTACTATCACCTGTAAAAAAAATTAGGTTCTTACCTTATTTACTTAAGCAGTAATAGGACCTCAAACATGGCCAAAAAGTAAAAAAAATTGTGCCCCCTTGGCAGATCCCCCCAAACTAAATGCTTTATAACTCTCGTGTTTCTCAATAAATTTCACTCAAATTTTGCAGGTGTTCATCATATAAGATAGTGAATAGGTGTGTAAAATTTAATTTAATTCTTGTTCCATTGACTTAAGTAAAAAAAAACACCCATTTTTGCCAAAATTGTGATATTTTTGCAACAAATAAGCTTCAGAAGACCTTTTATTGACATTTTAGAGAAAAACAAGTGTGAAAAATGGAATCCTTGCCCCTCAAAACCCTATAACAGACACCGAAAACAAAGTTTTATGAATAATTTGTACCACATTTTGGATACAACCAAGTTTGGATTTAACACCCAAGTTCCAAATACCGAGCATAGCAGATACTAACCTTCTATTTAAGGTGTCTATGCTTTGAGCGATAAGAAAAATGCAATAACGCTTAAGCATTACGTACAAGAAACTTGTGAAATTTGATAACGGATTTGCCTAGCGTCTTTTATATGGGACGACTTTTTTTTCAAAAAGTACAAACACACTTAGGAAAAAAGAAGTTGTGATATGTTCTTTAGGTCATAATTATGCAATATTTAAATTTTCCGAAAACATTTTTAAGTACTTTCACTTTCGGCACAAATGGGTTAACTTTTTAAGTTAAATGGCACTTACGAATTTGGTTATTATTTTTGGATTAAAGTTATATCGCCAAGCTAGAAAAAAATCGATCTTGCAGTCTATTACCGATCTTGTGTTGTTATTGTGTGTGAATTTTGTCTTTTAAACTGAGTTTGTGGCGTAACCGCACGTCTCAAGGCAAGTTCTTACAATTTTAGTTAATCTACTCATCTAAAAATTTAATGCGCTTAAAACAGTAAGTTTCATGTTTTGACGAGAGGGATTTTATTTTTTTACGACAATTACCAAAAACTAACACTTCCAACGAAAAAAGAAAACACAAGAATAAAATAGTTGATCGTGAGGTGGCGCGAAAGACCATGTTTCCTATGTAAATGCAGCCTCGTATTGCGACAATTTTACAAGCCACTTGCCAATTTCTTTCGCTTCGCTTCAAAGGAATCTGTACCGCCTGTGCGCTTACATTCTAATTGTAAAATTCACTCGCGATTGCCGATTGCAACAAAACAACAAGAGACTTGTTGCATGCATTTCATTGCATTGCAATTTGCAACTCTAAAAATTATTGTGTTGTCAGTGCCGTCGCTGCAGGGAGGCGTGCCTTCTCCCTTGACAACGACCTGTGCACATACACTTCAGGCACTGAAGAAGAACTGGTTTTAATTTTAGTTTCATTAACTAGGTGGCCAGTAAAAATATTACTTTTCATGGTCTTTCCACTTGTGCGTTGATCCGAAATAAAATTTATCGGCGATTAATTATCGGCGATAATCAAATATTGCCTTTGGCGATAACGATAACTGAAAAAATAATTGAGCAATAACGATAAGCGATAAAAATTCATCGCCGATAATTATCGCCGATAATGCCCATCACTGGCCGCTCTTTTGAGGGTACGAGGAAGGACATACTCTGTATCTATTGTGAGAGTAGGAATAAGCAAGAGCGTCACAGACTACCCAATTGTCCCGAGTTCCTAAACTTGACGCCGTCGCGACCCCGGGATGTCATCGCCACGACTGGTCGTTGTCTAAACTGCCTACGTCTAGGACACGAAGCAAAAAACTGCACCCAATCATGTAATTGTAGACGCTGCGGCGAACATTTCCGATTTAAGCACTATTATCTACTGCACGACGCCTATGTGAATCCTCAAGGAACATCGGGCAGTGGCAATGGTCTTAGAACGGCACCTGTCGTCACTAATCGTAGTGTAAGCATCGCTCATAAGAGGGCAGTGTTTAATCGTGTCACGGCTGTGCGGGTCATAAACCCATCTAATGGAGAGACCACTCTGGTTTACTGTCAACACGACCCAGGCTCTCAGCTCTAAAAGCCGCAGATAATGTCTCTTTCCGCATCGACACTCTAGCAGGCAAACAAGAAATATACTCTGATCTGGTTAAATATAATATCCAATCCTTAGTTACTGACGAACTGTATGGTGATGTGGAAGCAGTGATAAATGCACCTTTAGTCCAGTCGTTGAAGCGAAAAAAAGGGCCGAACCTTGACTTAATTGGTGTAAAGTTGAAACTTTGCACATTGTTTCTGTTGATTATGTACATTGACCAAAAAAAAAATCCCCGTGAAAATCTTTTGGTGAAAAAATGTTATCCGCTTTTTTTGAAAATCCGCCATTTTTTTTCCAAGTTGGCGGATAAATAAAATTTGAATATTTTTCCGAAGTATCGTCATACTACGGCTTCTTTAAAATATGATATTATCATTGTCACAATTAATAAGCAAGTAGGTACTCAATAACAACTATATTTGGCTTTAAACCAGGGGTGGGGAACCTGCGGCCCGCGGGCCGAATGCGGCCCGCGTGACTTTTCCATGTGGCCCGCGTCAAAATTTCTTTACCCAAAGTATATTGGAACAACAGCTCAAAAGAGACTTAATAATTATTCGCTATCTCCGCTTGCAGCAGATTACGCATCAACATGGGTTACTTGACAGGGTTCCATGTGATTTTATGAGCCGTACTGCTTCCATGCTGGCTCAAGGCAGATTGGAAGAGTGTGATATGTCACCAGAGTCAACAAAAGAGACTTAAAGCAAGATTGTTGGACATAAAGAGTAAAGAAATGAAGTTAGATATTTTTGCCTCTCCTTGTAATGTGGTTGCAACTGATATTCTTAGTAACTTCCAACATGAAATAGTAGAGCTCCAGAGTGACGGTACGTTGAAAGCGATGTAAGTTTACCAAAACATTCCACTGCTCAACTTTTATCAACGCTACATAGCCTAAATGCTGATGATTTTTCAGTCATGCGGAAACATGCTTTGAAATATGTGTCTCTGTTTGGAAGCACCTACTTTCGTGAGCAATTTTTTTTTCCAAATTGAATCTAACAAAAATTCGACTTCGCTTCAGACTGACTGATAAAAACGTGATGCAGTTAAAAGTTGCAACATCTTCCGTGTCCGCAGACATCACACGACTCACCAAAAATAAAAACTTTCAGCCATCCCACTAGCTGTGAAAGTGAAATAAATCATTGTCTACTTCCCTGCATTTTTTATCTGTAAATAAAATTTCGAAATTTTTAGTGGCCCGCCTGTGTTATTTCTCATTTTATGTGGCCCGCAATACTAAAAAGGTTCCCCACCCCTGCTTTAAACGAAGTGACATTAATAAAATATTATATAATAGCCTAGGTACGCTATAATGTATAATAGTTCCAAAAACGATAATTTTGTTCACTTATAGTCAGGTCATATATGGTTTGACCCCAAAAAATTCCTACAAAAGGTTTTCCAACGTTTTTTCTAGTATTTATCATCAAGAATAATATATTAAAAATCTAGGAGAATCAGAGCACCGGAAAGTTGTCATTTTCAAGATGGCCGCCAAAACAGTACAGTGACAATAATTCACGTAATATTCATGCTAGAGCTCTAATTCTGGCGTCTATCCCTAGGTTTAAGGTGGTAAGGAATTCATTAAAACAATTCAAAATGAAATTAACTAATTAGTTTAATGGAAAGACTTATTAAGTTATATGAAACAAAACCAATAGTGAAACACTGGCAGTACAAGAATCGCAGATCACTTATTAAGTTATTTACATTCAGTTGCTTAATAAGTCCTGGTCATCATCTTCACCCAGTAACGACTGATTGTAGCCTACGTATTGTCACAGGCATCAAGTTGCACTGTCCACATGCTGAGGTACAGGGTAGATTATTCTGCCTACAGCTACACCTGGCTGTGCTACAGGCAGTTGTGCAGTTGCAGTGGATAATCTATAAGAGGGAATCTGGGTCCGCATTCATGTCCGACTCTGTTGTCACAAACTGACTTCCTTCCAGTTTCCAACCCCACCCGCAAGTTTCCATATCACTCTCCTGTCCTAGTCAGACCATTATTTGGTAGTAAACCCTTGGACAGTGAAATTTTGTTGATGACTCAGTAGGTTGTAGGTGTTCTGGTGTCACAAATGATTGGGAAGAGACGACTTTTTTTCTTAGTACTCTGTAGTGCAATGACGAGAGGGAATCCGTCCGCGTGCCCCCAAAAATCACAGCCATCGCTTGACAATCTTTGTTCACAATGGATGCTGCTGTCTGCTTTGGAAGAAGGAAGTAATTGGCACAGTCTTTCAGAGTAGCATCACTGCATCACCATTTACCAGCTTGTGAAAGACAGATTTTCTTACCCACACAAAAGACTCTTGATGTTGTGTAACATCCAGTGTAGGCAATAGGCATGTAGAAAAAGTAACTGGGAACATAATTCTGCACCCATCACCATTTTCAGTTCGTTTATATGATACACTTTGTCAGCATTTCCCTTGTCGGAACGAAAATATAGATCTTTGTTTGCTTGTTGCGCATAATGAAGAAGCACGACCAACAGATTGTCGGCAGCAATGGCCGAATGGTTAGCGCGTTGGGCTCGCAGTCGAGAGCCTGCATGTTCGACTACAGCCACCCGCACTTGCTGTTGTTTCTCTGGGCAAGAAACTTTACGATAATTGCCTCTACCCAGTGATCGATTTCGAGTAATGGGTAGTACCAAATTTAAGTCATAAATAGAGTAGACAACCGGAAACAGACATTGCCGTCGGCTGCAGCGTGGGTCAGGTGTACGTCGGAAGGCGTACGCCGATGCATAGCGCTCAAGTCCGCTTTCCCGCAATGCAGGATAAAGATAAACAAACAAACAGATCTGTGTCTTCTCCAATCAACGTTGTCGAGCGTTACACTGCACTAACATAGTAGTCTTCGCAATCGGAACATCAGCATCCCCTGGGGCATTGATCACTTCGCAACCTTTAGGCTACCCCAAAGTGTTTTACTGATCGATTAAGTCGATAATTTTTTTGTTTGTTCATGTACATTAACGTTATCTTCGGCCACAACACCATTCACAATATTTCTCAGGGTTTGATCCTGAGAAAAAGGTACATAACCAGCTAGTGATGTCCTCTGCGCTTCATTGGCAAAGCGGAGTTGCATGATTTCAATCCTAGTCTTCTCTGTCATGTTAAGTTGTGATATAGGCCTATTGTGCCTTAGAATCATACGGTTTGCTTTCTGAACCGGTGTCAAGGCAGCAATCATTCCCATCCCGTGGAAAGTCCCCTTCCCATCCAGGGTGATAATATTATGATCAACACTGTCAGCTGCAAATAACATTGTACTTTCGAGTAGGTCTATGTTCTCTTGAACAATGGATTCTGACGCTACACAATCAGCTGCATTCTTTTCAAACCTCAGGACTTCTGCGTAAGAAGAACAACATCCCATATAGTGTAAACTGTAAAGTATCAACAAGAAATCTCGACCTGTACAAATGATGTCCTTGAACAGCAAGACCAATTTGCAATGGTGCAATCACCGCTCGTGGTCTGACGATCTGGTCGGTCGAGTGGTGAGAACGACAGCTTGGCCAATACTTGCAACCTTTTGCTTTGTGTGTTTTCCTACAAATAAGGAACCCAACAGTGTTCGCAAAGTTTCAGGCAAGTGGGCTGCATTAGAGCAGGACCGAGATTGAGTGCCGGTTGCCTAGCCGAGTGGTGAGAACTGTAAGAAATATTCTGTACCTACCAAATATTTCTTCTTAGTGTGGTGGGTCTTGCTGATCGTTCGATGCGAGAGAAACCCAAAATAAAGCTACCTGACTACTAGAGAATCTACAGGGGCACAGCAATTAGTATTTAGTACTACCGAATTTCTAACACTGTACCAGCCGAGAATCTACAACCGTATCATTGAGATCAGGGATTTACTTTAAGTGACTCTGCACCAAACAATTTACAAAAAAATATTGACCAGACCACACATCCGAGCGATCCAACACCGGCGATTGAAAAGACAAAAACAACTCATGGCAGCAAAATGTACGAGAAACAGAGTTGCCAAATACAGGATCAACACACTAGGTGGCGGTAAATACACAAAGAGAGATACAATAAAGATCGCTGTTTCCAACATTCCCACCCCTAAAAGCGGCAGTTATAATAATGGCGCTTTTAAAACTAGAGAAACAGCACCAAAACCAAGAATGGAATGTGTGACAAGACACAACATAACTCCTTAACATATACAGTATATTACCGTAAACTAACATACTTACAAAAATGAACATAAACAGTATCACAAATTGGTAAAGCAGCCAAAGTTTACTATCTTGCGTCACTACTGCAAGATGTTAATTGAAAGGGAAGATAATTGAAAATGATGGCACCTTTAAACTAAAAAACAGCTACATCAAATGATGTCACAAAACACAAAATAAACAATGACACAAAATGGCAATGCAGTACGGTAGCCTACTACTAACTTTGCATTAATGGCACAAAGCTGCAAGACGTTAATTTAAATTAAAGCAACAATGGCGCCTTTAAAGAAACAGTCACAAATTATATAGCGTTCCAAAAGGGAACCCTAAAGAAATAAAGAACACAAAATGGTAAGCAGCACCGCTATCGTAGCATCAAAGGTACATGAGCTGCAAGATATTAATTTAACAAACAAAAACTAACAAACGAAAGCAGCCGAAGCGATGACAGCATTGCGTGTACTACGCAGACCTACTGACTTATTTGAAACACGAAATCACAAAACAGTCTGTACTTATGGCTCTAGCGCTCGCGCGCTGCAAACAGAAACTAATAAAAATGTTACACTACTCCTACAATATAGCATAAGCCTCACAAGGCAGCCAATACAAATGTCTGTTCATTGATTGATAGCGTCCTCCAGCAAACAAATCTTTCGAATGTCTCTCATGAAAATCGACCCATCCGCTGTGCGCACACGTACTCGTCTCACTAGTCCAGCATTGTCTGGTGAAGTTTCAATTACGATTGCTTTAGGCCACCGGCCTCTCTCTGTCAGACCGTCTTTGACCAGGACCAAGTCACCAGGTTGCAAGTTCGGTGAAGCACCAAACCATTTCTGCTTGGGCTGGAGTAATGGCAGATATTGCTTTGCCCATTGCTCCCAAAACATGTTTGTCAAATACTGCGTTTTCTTCCACGAACGGCGATAGACGTCAGCTTTGGAAAGGTCTTCTGATTCACTTTCTTCGGCAACTGTGCCAGTAAGGATAGCATTTGAGCTTAAAGTAGCCATATCATCAGGAGACGACGGGAGAACAGTTATCGGACGATTGTTGATTATTCGTTCGATCTCAGACATGTATGTTAGCAATTCAAATTCTCCGAGGGTGGCTTCAGCTACAATAGAGCGAAAAATCTTCCTGAAGATTCTGAAAAACACTTCGTAAAAGCCACCTTGATGTGAGGCACGAGGCGGGTTAAAATGCCAAGTTACCTCCTTTAACTTGGTTTCTGCAGCTACAAAATTACCACCATTGTCACTGTAAAATGTAAATGTCAGTTGGTCTCACATTCCTGCGATTGCAAAAACGCTTGTAAGCTTGGATGAAAGCGTCAGTGTTTAGTGATGGGACCACTTCCAAATGCACAGCCCTGGTGGTCATGCAGTTAAAGATGCAGATGTATCTCTTCACTCGACTACGTCCAATAGTCACCATAATCGGGCCCATTAAATCTGTACCAATTGCAATGAAGGGTGTTGATTCTGCCACTCTTTGTTGGGGCAAACTAGCCATCTGCTGTCGGCCAGTACTGGCCTTCCAGAAGCGACATGTAGGACAATTGATTAGAACTTTCTTGACAGCCGACCTTCCTTTAACAATCCAGTAGGATCTGTTCATGTCGGCAAGCACATGACCAACACCCATGTGTCCCTCTCGCTCATGGTGGAACTTGATTAACAGGTCAGTTACCGGGTGGTTGTGAGGTAATAACACAGGATGCTTGTTTTCGAAGGCCAGAGAAGAATTTTGCAGCCGACCTCCCACACGCAGCACTCCTGAAGACACAAATGGACTTAACGATTGTAGCTTTCGTAGCTCAGCACACTCCGTTAACTGCGCTTCGGTGATGGAGACAACAGAACTTTCCGATGCACCTGAACTTAAGAGCTTCTCCACCACACCTGGAAAGGCTTGTGCTTGGGAGACTTTAAGAATAGCTGTTAGTGCCTCTCTTCTTTCTTCAGCTGATAGACACCCGACAGGAGGAGGACAGGAAACTGCAGAACACTTCCAGCGCAAATAGACCTTGAAACGTATGAGCTACGCAACGGCTTGCTGTAACCTGTGGAGAGCCGAGTACCGTGCAAACAGCGGGGTCAGGACGACTTCAGAATCAGAACAAGCAACTTGGGCGGAGCATTGTCTCTTACAAACTTCCGAGCCATCTTCGGCTGAATCAGTCAAAAAATCAGGCTGCCGAGGCCATTTGTCCTCACTAGTTAACAAAAATGACGGTCCATTCAGCCACGAAAACAAGCGATCAATTTTACCAGGTAATACACTACGAAAGCCAATATCAGCTGGGTTGAGATCCCCAGGTACAAATCGCCATTGATCGACTGAAGAAAGAGTATGCAACATTTCAATGCGATTGGCCACAAACAATTCAAAACATGTGGACGTATTGTGCAAGTACGGCAACACTACTGAGGCATCCATCCAAAAAAATACACCATTGAATGTAAAATCAAGCTCTTTACAAATAACAACACTTAGCGTGGCTGCAAGAACTGCAGCTGCCAATTCCAGTCTGGGAATTGTTACCCTTTTAAGAGATGCAACACGTGACTTGCCCATCACAAAACGACACTGTACTGTGCCATCTGCATACATGCATCTAGCATACGAGCAAACACCATAACCAACTGAGCTGGCATCAGAAAAATTGTGCAACTCGATCCTAACCAATTGCTTGCCAGCACACAAAATACAACGATCAAGCTTCAAGTTCTCAGTCTCAGGCAATAAATTTAACCATTTTTCCCAACTTAACTTTAAATCAGAAAGATTTATCTCTTCATCCCACCCCAATTTGGCAAAACAGGCTTTTTGAAGGATTATTTTAGCTGTTAGCAAAAAGGGTTGTAGAATCCCCAATGGATCATACGTTTGATTTATCATTGAGAGGATGCCCCGCCGAGTAATACACTTTTGAGCAATCCCCACCCGAACATGAATTTTGTCTGTGGCAACATCCCAGTCAACCCCCAGTGCTTTTGTTACCGGAAGCTTGCCTGCACTTAAATCAACACCGTCTGCCAGGTCATCTTCAGGGATAGTTGACAGGACCTTCCAACTGTTAGACACAAATTTGGTTATATGAAAACCACCAGTTGCCAGTAAGCGGAGAAGCTGGGTGACTAATTTAAGTGCTTCACTTTCTGTTGTGCAAGACATGCATCAATCATCAACATAACTATTATTTTCTACCGTGTCCGTAGTTGCCGCATCAGCCTCAGAAAGATTGTCCATCGCCGTCCTCCTCAGAGCAAATGCCGCACAGCAAGGTGACGATTTGGCGCCGAACACGTGGGTCTTCATACGATATTCAACAGGATGCCGACTCACATCACCCTTCTCAAACCACAAGAACCGCAGTGCATCTCTATCTTCCTCTTCCACTAAAACCTGAAAAAACATGCCTTTAATATCACCAATAATTGCTGTAGGGTGTTGTCGAAACCGCAATAAGACCCCAATGACATCATTGGTGAGGTCAGGACCATGTAGCAATTCGTCATTTAAAGACTTGCCATTGCTGCGAGCACTGCAATCAAACACCACTCTGAATTTTACCGATTCAGAGGTGCAGTGACGCGGAAGGAAAAAGGTTTTACCATTTGCTGGCTGCTCATTAGGAACAGGCTTAGCACACTTAGTGACATATTCAGACATTTTGTGTGAGTACTTTTGCAATAAATCAGGATTTGAAAGGAATTTTCTTTGCAGACTATACAGTATAGCCTCCTTTCAGCCAATTTCCTGCTGTCTGACAAATGTGGGTAATCTCCTTTCCACAATAAGCCAACGGAATAATGACCATCTACCTTCTTTACCGTCCTCTCCAAAGTCCCAAGTGCCTGTTTATCCTCCTGAGAAAGAGCACGCTGGTTCGCCACATCGTTACAGTCATTGAAATCCTGAGCTAAGATCTTAAGGATCTGCTCACATGACTCTTCGTTTTTCTCTCGACCTTCAACAAAGTTCACCATGACGCGTGGCACAACTTGCAGCTCTTTGTCCCCACTATTGGCACCATATACAGTCCAACCCAAAACCGTACGCAACCCACATGGCTCACCAGGCTTTCCTTGAACCACATCCTTTAGCAGGAATGCTTGATGAAGCTCACTCCCTAGTAACAATTCTACCTTTTTTCCCTCTAAAACAGGGAAGTTTAACCCTTTTAAATGTGGAAATGCATCTACTAATTCAGCACTGGGTATGCTGCTGCTAACATCGACAACTTCATCTACAACAAACACATCATTTAACATGAAGGCAGACTTCTCATCCACACCTTGGACACCCATGCCATCTACCCGTTTGCTCAGTGCTGACGTCGCATTTGTTGTGACTAACTCAATGTTGGTGGCAGTAAGAGACACACCCAGACGCTCCGCTTAACTTGAAGAGCAAAGGTTAACATTAGATCCCTCGTCGATGAAGGCATAGGTATGAACAAAATTGGAAGTGTTGTTCGCCCAAACCTTCACCGGAACCACTTTAAATATGGTGCACTCGCTTTGTTTTAAATTGGTGGAACAGACTATTTTAGGTTTTACCTCATTTTCCAAAGAGCTTTCTTCACTTTGTCGATCCCTACGGTAGTGCAAAAGTGAGTTGTGCTTATGGCTGCACTCTCGACAAAATAGTTTACTTTTGCACTGGGCAACCTGATGGCCTGGCAGTAAGCAAACATAACACAGTCTTTTTTCTTTAACAAAGGCCCTTCTTCCATCAACAGTCTTAGCATGGAACATATCGCACTTCCACAGCGGGTGTTCCGTTTGGCAGCAGACACAGGACCACAATCTCCTTGCGCCTGAAGCAGAGGGGTTCACCACCTGCTGGGAAGCACAAAACTTTCTACCACCTCCATGTTCTGTATTCGTTTGCTGCTGACCAAGCCCCCTTTCCTTCTTTTTACTCAGCAACAGGCCGTACTCACTTTCAGCTTCTGACGCCGCCCTTTCAGTGAGAAGCCTTAAATCCACAAAGGTCCCTCCACCTCTATCATTGCTTACAGCAACAAATTGTGACCGCACCTTGTAAGGCAATCTTTCAAAGAGGCCATGCATTAGGTCCTGGATATCTAGCATCCAGGCCTTATCCCAACCTTGAAAGCTCACCTCACATCGGTACATACGGTCACTTAACTGAAGCAATGCTTCCGCATCACCTTCCCTTATAGGAGGGCCCTCAAGAAGTTCCTGTCGCAACCGAAGCATCAGTTTTCTTGAATCACCAAATCGTTGCTCCAGACGCGACCAGGCTTTGATGTAGGCCTCCTCACTGCTGATGAGACAACTCAGGCCAGCTATAACTTCATGGGCTTTCCCTATGCACATGTTTTCTAAAAACGCCATACGGTCCTCAAAATACGGGTACACTTCCTCGACATGGCGCCTGAATCTCTTCTTGAAATCCCAGAACTTTATGACATCCCCATCAAATTTATCCAATACTAACCTAGGAGCAGGTGGAGCCGAGATAGGTCCACGATATGCCAGGGGATGACACACACTGGCATTCCCTTGGACCACCTCTTCTACCACCGTAGGCCTTGCAGCATAGGGGTAAGCATCAGGATTTAAAGCCTGACCACTGTACCTAGCCTGTGAAAATTCAGACTTTCTCTGCTCAACCTTGGAAACAGTAGGTGGATGCTCTAGGTGATTCGGCATGCCTCTAGATGTTGAAGGTTTACTGGTCTCTCTAACATTTTCTGATGGTGGCACAAAGGGACGCTCCGAAACAAACCCCCCAGTTAGTATCGGACGAGGTTCATTATGGTTCTCCGCAGATTGAATTGAAGAACCTGAAGACCTATCTTCACCACTGGGAGTTTTTACAGCAAGCAAACAACTCTCTTTCAATTTACAAATTAAGTCTTCAATCTGATCAGCTTTTAGTTCTAAATTTTCTGTTGACGCCGACTCCTGGTCCAAGATTTCAACATGCAGTACTGAAATCTCTTCCCAGTAATCATCAACTTCCTTTTCTAATGTTGCTATCAAGTGCAGAGTGTTAGGCTAAGACTGCAAAGCTTTAAATTTTCTTTTAAGTGCAGCGACCTTTACCTGCACTTGATATAACTTTCTCTTTAAATTTTTAATTACCACTGCTGAATCACTGCCATGACTCGATTCAGCAGACTCACTTTGTGATTCAACAGCAGACGACGAATCACTACCCTCCTGAGTATTATGTGGAGCATTGCTAGCACCCAATTGAACCTCAGGTGTAGAACCACTAACCTCCTCATCAGCCATAACCAAACTTAAATAGGCTAAGTACGGTAACAGCAACAACTTAACCAAGTACGTACGGTACTCTAGACAGGCTTCAACTGTCCTCAAGACTATACAGTAGCTAACCACAAAGTTAGTCGACAACAAATTAATAAAGAATCAAGGTCACTAACCGATAAATAGTGAATTCAATGCCCAAGCATTTACCTAACACAATAAGTTTGACAGGTTGCCGATACTGTCCCCGTAAATATCTAACTCATACAGAGCAAGGCTACACAAATAAACGTAGCCTACACTATCCGATAAATAGTGAATAATAATAAACAAACACTTACCTTATTTTTTTGTAAATGAATGTAAGAAATATTCTGTACCTACCAAATATTTCTTCTTAGCGTGGTGGGTCTTGCTGATCGTTCGATGCGAGAGAAACCCAAAATAAAGCTACCTGACTACTAGAGAATCTACAGGGGCACAGCAATTAGTATTTAGTACTACCGAATTCCTAACACTGTACCAGCCGAGAATCTACAACCGTACCATTGAGATCAGGGATTTACTTTAAGTGACTCTGCACCAAACAATTTACAAAAAAATATTGACCAGACCACACATCCGAGCGATCCAACACCGACGATCGAAAAGACAAAAACAACTCATGGCAGCAAAATGTACGAGAAACAGAGTTGCCAAATACAGGATCAACACACTAGGTGGCGGTAAATACACAAAGAAAGATACAATAAAGATCGCTGTTTCCAACAAGAACGTCTGCGCGACTTTTGAAAGGACGTGCGTTCGACACCGCTCCAAAGCACGCGGCTGTGTCTCGGCAAAGACACTTAATGGCAAGCCAAAATAAAGGGAGCAGCTGACTCGAAAACTATATGTCACTTCGCTGCTTCCTATCGTCTGTTGTATCGCATCTGTGATCGCAGTGTTACTGTATGTTATGTATCGCAATGGGCGCACATAAAACACGATTACTATTATTATTATTGAGTACGTCTATGCTTGGATAGCAGATGGAACGTCATTTTTGATGAGCCTTGCCGCAGTTTTAATTATTTCTCTCTTTTGTGACTCTTCATTATCCTCATGCCTTGTTTTGAGGTAGCCTAATGAGATCGGAGGATTTCGGATATCTTCTCTCTTATAGTGACAATGTCATGAAGGCCCTGACCTTCAGCCATATAAATAGATTCACCGTATACTGTTTCTATAATTGGGTCTTCAGATATTTTAATCCATAAGGAAGGCAATGATAATTTGCTAAAAACTCTTTCATTTTAGATCTGAGGTCTGATATCGTTAACTTTTCTTCGTCATTCTGTTCAAGATGGAAACACATCTTTAGAAATGCTTGGTCCTGTTCCTCATCCTTCGGTCGCCCAGATTTTCGACGTTTTACCTCAGGTACTCTGCCGCATTACAAAGTTACGTTAAATTTATATATAAAATTAACACTACAAGAATGATGGTATAAACAGTCTGCAGCATGCAAATCGCCACCGTAATATTCAATACGACCTTTCACGGCGAATGACCAATCGTCAGAACGTCTCTCATAACACTCTAATAGACTATAGTTCTTGCAAAAACATCTGCTTTAACAAAACTACGCCAGGTCTGTTCGTGAGAACTCGAGTCCCACAAAACAAACAATGATTCTTACTGCCGAAATTGCCATCAAGAATTTGAACACTTCGTTTCCTCGTGACGCAGGACCCACTTTCCTCTCTGTTCTTCTTAAGCTGTATATCGATTGGGTTGGTGTAACGTTTAGGCCTACGACAGTCTATGTGTACTTTTCGACCAGCTGTCACAACAGTGTTGTCCCCTCTATTAGTACTGGCAGCTATCAGCACCCTTTTGACGCAGTATACTGGAGGCTTCAGAAGCTTGAATTTCCTTGTCACAGATCGTAATTTCTTTGCAGACATTTTCCCTGAACCTTTTCCGTGTATCCGTAAACTTTCTCCGGCAATCACGGTGGAACAAAACTTTGCCAAATGAAATAATTGCAGTATGAAATTTACTTTTAAATGAGCACCAACCCAACACTGACACTAATTTCGTAAAAATTGAATAATTTAGTATTTGTACATCCGCCAGTTTGAAAAAATGGCGGAATTTCGAAAATAGCGGATAACTTTTTTTCACCAAAAAATTTTCACGGGGATTTTTTTTGGTCATTGTACACAATGAACAGAACCAATGTGCAAAATTTTAGCTTTACACCAATTAAGTCAAGGTAAACCCCTTCAACGACTGGACTACTTGGCAGTGGCGTAGCTAGGGGGGGGCGGACCGCCCCGGGCGGCACGTCTGGGGGGCGGCACTTTCAGACAGAACGTTTTGTTTTTTTGGTTGATAATGCAAAAGTACACGAAAAATAAAAGCAAACAGAATGGCAGCGTTCAAAACAGTGGCGTAGCCAGGGGGGGGGGTTACAATCCCCCCCTTTGGCTACGCGTGTGACGTCACGATATTGAGAATGATGCTTTCAGTCTCTATGTCTCTAAAACAAAGTTTGCCTAATTTTAAACGAAACTCCATTAAAAGAGCGAGTTTTGCCAATACCAAACATTCAAATATCTCAGCCAGGAATTAGCAACAAGAAAACATAGAGACTTAGCTTTATTTCCGAAAAATGCCCAAGAAAACATGATCTTATTCTTTTGCTATGCCACCGGACAGCACCATTTTACAGGAATATTTATACCCACATTTTTGTTGAAAATGCTCTCAGAATGCACCAAATCCAAAGTAATTTTTCAAAATTTTCTGGGGGAGGCCCCCCCAGACCCCCCGCCGCTGGGTATCGTCTTTGGCGAGGACGCCGGCGGGCTTCGCCCGCCGGCCTTTAATCCCCCCCCTTTCAAAATTCCTGGCTACGCTACTGGTTCAAAACATAGAATAATTCCACTTAAAGTCAATTAAAAAACTTTCATTTTCACATGCTTTTTCTTGAAGGGGCGGCAAAATCTGAATCCGCCCCGGGCGGCACATTCCCTAGCTACGCCACTGCTACTTGGAGTGACCATGTCGAAACATTGCCGCAACATCAATTAGACTTAAATAGGTTTTCACATTTCGATAATGTTGAATTGATTTTGTTACCTAACAAAATGTCGGTCGATATTCTAATCGGGAATGACCATGCTTACTTGGTGCGAGTATTAGAAGAACGTGTTGGCATGACTCGGGAAGAGCCCCATGCTATTTTAACCCCACTGGGCTGGCTGGCTAGTGGAGGTCGAGGTTCTATGGTCTCTGGTGATTCTAAAGTACATCGTGTTGCCATTAATGGTAACGTCGCTGAGGAGTCACTTAGTCTTGACAGTTTTGATGCGCAGGAGATTGCAATCAGTCGTTTAAAGCATGTAATAAAGGATTTAACCCTAACAGATGAAACGATAGAACTGTCCCGCAATGATGTCATAGCACAAAAATTTGTTGAACAAATGAAAGTTGAAGATGGGAGATTTGAAATGCCCGTACCGTTAAAAACCGACTTTGAATTACCGTACCGGATAACCACTCTTTGGCTCTTCACCGTGTTCTGAGCTTACGACGAAAGCCTTTAAAGCAATCTGATGTTCGAATATTCTTAGTAGACACGATGACTGAAATGCAGTCCAGTGAGTAGGCCTACATTGAGCCGGTAAAAGACGACGACTCATCGGCATGTGTGTGGTAGGCTACTTAGGCTACCATATTTTGTGACATCCCAAGCAAAAAAGCGAGTGGTATATGACGGCAAATCTGAATTTAAGGGTAGGCTAGGTGTGTTAATGATGTGATTTGTCGGGCCCAGACATATTAAACCCTTTAACACAACTTCTGGCTCGCTTTAGATTGGGAAAGTTTGGCCTAATGGCAGACCTAACCAAGTGCTTCTTCCAGATTCAATTACCAATGGAACAACGCGACTTGTTCCGTTTGCTTTGGTTTGAGAATAATGATATCGAAAAGGGCAAAGTAATTCTGTTTAGATTTTGTTGGATTTTGTGTACACTCTTGGGGAATTAAAAGCAGTCCATACGTCGCCTGCTTAGCCATTCAAAAAAATGATTGAACAAAACCCCACTGGAGCCAGTGACTTGACCCTGAGTGCAATTCGAAAAAATATGTAGGCTATATGGACAATCTGATATTCTCTGGAAATAGCCTTGATGAGGTCAGTGAGATTGCTAAAGAAGCCATTGACTTGTTCGATAGCCGAGGCTTTAGTTTGGTAAAATGGAGTGCCAACAAAGAGGCATTGGATGTTTCGTCGAACTTTAAAAAGGAGTTGCTGGCTTCTTCCTTTCGCGATGTTGACCTCGAAAAAGACGACACAGACTTATCAGTAGCAATAACTCTAGGTTGTGTGTGGCAAACCGAGTCAGATTCATTCTTCATTAAGTGCTTTCCCCCACCTTTAGAGAAGTACACACGTCGCTCAATGTTAAGCCAACTTGGCCAAAATTTCGATCCACTAGGGTTCGGCGCTCCATTCTTCCTAAAAGCTAGGTTAATTTTGCAGCGTTTAGCTATTGAAGGTCTTGATTGGGACCCCGAAGTGCCACAAAGCTACATAAAAGAATGGAAGTCGTGGCTTCATTCATTAGATTTGGGAAAAAAAATTTCCATACCTAGATGATATTTTTTAATACAATTTGGGTAGAGAGGTAACTCTTTTAAACCATAAACAGACATAACTCAGCAACAACTCTACATTTAACATTATAAAAACAAAAAACAAAAAGCGAACGTTTTCGGCTAGTCATAAAGGAAAATCAAATCTTTAAACCCAGGGCTCAACAGGCAATTATTTGCTTGCGGAGCTTCTTACCTTTTAGCAGTTTTTGATTGAATTATCACGTCTTGTGTTTCTCGCATTTACTTTGTTTTGTGTCACTATCTCTTGTGCTTCTGTCTTTTTTGCGTAATCTGCCTGAGTCCTTGTCTGAACAATCAAATAATTTTACCTCTGAAATACTTGACCCCTTGTGCTGTGTAATTTTCAGTTATCATTTTGTGTGAGCAAGGCAGTTTCTTAAATGTTAAGATTTGACCATATTTTTGCTGTGATACTATATGATTCTTTAGCATTTCTTTTAAAAATGTATTTTCTTATAGGCTTGAAAAGGGCTTTATGACTAGCCGAAAACGTCCGCTTTTTGTTTTTTGTTTTTATAATGTTAAATGTAGTGTTGTTGCTGAGTTATGTCTGTAGATGATATTTTGTAAACACCGAGCCGTGTTGTGATGTATTCAGTGATGCCTCCAATCACTCCTTTTCCTCCGTTGTGTATATACGTAGGCTGTGTAACGGAGTCCCTTGTGTATCCTTCGTTTTTGGCAAAAGTAGCCTAGGGTTGTCCTCAAACATCAAAGTGCATAGCCGATTGCCAGAAAAGAGCTTGTAGCCGCGCTTAATACTACGGAGCTGTTAAACCAGGCAGCTAATGCACTACACCTGCCTGATCTTAGAAAACATTTCTGGTGTGACTCGAATACTGTCCTTCAGTGGATCAGAAACCCTGATTTACGATTATGCAAGTTTGTTACTCGTAGGTTAAATCGTATTTTACTCTTGTCAGAGGTGAGCGAAAGGCATTTCTGTCCGACACATCTCAACTCGGCAGACGTTAAACCAGACCGAACGCCATCACCAAATCAGGTTCTAACTAGAGAGATGTGGTTGAGCGGTCCATCTTTTCTCATGCAGGAGGGCGAGGTCCCAACTGTGAATGGAGCAGATGCTGTTATTCGTAAAATGGAACTGTCGCCGGAGATGACGGGAAGAGAAAATGCAACTGGCTACATTAGCAAGATGATCGAAATCACACCTACTTTGTAGCCTACGTGTTGAAAAAGAGAGCCGCCTATCTTGTAGCTTTCACGGAGTTCATTGTATCCAAATGCAAGAAACATGGGTATGTAAAACCAAAGTTAAATCAAATGTAGTTATTACTATCTGAAGCCTTTACAAATTGTTTCACCTAACGGATCATCAGAAGGTCTGCAAAAAACATGTAAACAGTAAAGAATCGATAATTCTGAAAAGATATTAAATATTACAACTGTAAATTAATCTGCCAAAAAAAATCTCTAAACCTGTACTTCCTGAGAAGATATTAAATATTACAGCTGTAATTTAATCTGCAAAAAAAACCTCTAAACCTGCATTCCTGAAAAGATATTAAATATTATAACCGTAATCCAATCTGCAGAAAAAAAACTCCAGAATTACTAAGGACAGCCTCCATCCGCCACGATAAAGTATCAATCAATTTGTCCCAATGGAAACCAAGCAACAATGATGGCAACATCTATGACATCACAAAGAAGCAAAATGCTTGTTATGATCGGCTCAACCTGTAGTAATCTGCACAGAATGAATAAAAATTGTTTTTAAACCTGTAAAAATTAAATGAGATTTATAACCTGTAAAAATCAAATGAAATTTAATTTTTTCAAAATTATAACCTGTAAAAATCCCAAGGAATTGTGATGATGTAACCTGTAGTGTCCTGAACAAATGAAATAAAATCCGTTTATAAATCTGTAAAAATTAAATGAGATTTATAGCCTGTAAAAATCAAATGAAACTTTAAAAACCTGTGAAAATCAAAAGGAATTTATTTTATTTTGAAGTACTTGAGTTTAAATTTGTTTCTATGACGACATTTGCCGACCAGTTCTGAACGCTTGTTCAAAAGGTGGCCACTATCAGCCTTCAGAATGGCCAGCTTTTCAGCCAAACATAGGCCACAATTGTTACGACCACCACCACTATAAGGCCTAGCACAGCTGTGGATGGACCATCTTGGTCCATCCACAGCTGTGCTAGGCCTTATAGTGGTGGTGGTCGTAACAATTGTGGCCTATGTTTGGCTGAAAAGCTGGCCATTCTGAAGGCTGATAGTGGCCACCTTTTGAACAAGCGTTCAGAACTGGTCGGCAAATGTCGTCATAGAAACAAATTTAAACTCAAGTACTTCAAAATAAAATAAATTCCTTTTGATTTTCACAGGTTTTTAAAGTTTCATTTGATTTTTACAGGCTATAAATCTCATTTAATTTTTACAGATTTATAAACGGATTTTATTTCATTTGTTCAGGACACTACAGGTTACATCATCACAATTCCTTGGGATTTTTACAGGTTATAATTTTGAAAAAATTAAATTTCATTTGATTTTTACAGGTTATAAATCTCATTTAATTTTTACAGGTTTAAAAACAATTTTTATTCATTCTGTGCAGATTACTACAGGTTGAGCCGATCATAACAAGCATTTTGCTTCTTTGTGATGTCATAGATGTTGCCATCATTGTTGCTTGGTTTCCATTGGGACAAATTGATTGATACTTTATCGTGGCGGATGGAGGCTGTCCTTAGTAATTCTGGAGTTTTTTTTCTGCAGATTGGATTACGGTTATAATATTTAATATCTTTTCAGGAATGCAGGTTTAGAGGTTTTTTTTGCAGATTAAATTACAGCTGTAATATTTAATATCTTCTCAGGAAGTACAGGTTTAGAGATTTTTTTTGGCAGATTAATTTACAGTTGTAATATTTAATATCTTTTCAGAATTATCGATTCTTTACTGTTTACATGTTTTTTGCAGACCTTCTGATGATCCGTTAGGTGAAACAATTTGTAAAGGCTTCAGATAGTAATAACTACATTTGATTTAATTCGCTCTGCTTTGCCTTTTTGCTTGGCATTGAGCACTTTTTGTAGTATTAATAGTTTTCATTGTTTTAAAACCAAAGTTAAATGCATCTTATCTAGAGGATGCTTTAAATAGGGTTGTTTCCTACGTACAGAAAGTAGTGTATAGAGATTTTTTAAGTTGTGTCGGTCTGCCAGAGTCGATCGATGTGGTAACGAAACGTTTTGCTTCGAACGAAGCTGGCGCTGATAAACAGTGCCTGAAGGAGTTGCGCTCTCTAAAACGTATCGTCCTTGTGTGGACACACGGGGGAGACTTCGTATTGAAGGTCGTTTGAGTAAGTCTCCCGAAATAACTGTCGATGCGAAGCATTCTCTTATTTTGCCTTCGAGGCACGCATTGAGACGGCCAGTTGTCCTTGACGCTCATTGTGATAGCTATCACTGTGGTGTGCAACAGACACTGTTGTTTACTCGTCAACGTTTTTGGATTGCCAATGGTAATTCCTCGGTGAAACATTATTTGCATGACTGCGCTCCATGTGCCTTAGAGAATGCAAAGCCTATCAGGCAGCTTATGTCGGATCTACCATTACCACGACCCACGGCCTATAGCAAACCCTTCTTCAACAGTGGCGTAGATTATTGTGGTCCAATGACGTTTGTGGAAGGAAGAAGCCAAAAGAAAGCATGGGGATTGTTATTTACCTGCCTTGCGAGTAGAGCAATCCATGTGGAACTTGTGACGTCACTATCTTACAGTGAATTTGTTTTAGCATTTACCAGATTTGTAGACTTGCGTTGCATGGATCTATACGTAACATGTACTCAGATAACGAGACCACATTTCAAGCGGCAGCTAAAAGACTACCAGAAAATTTGGAGTCTTCTGGAATTCAAACTTCTTTCCGAAAAAAGGGAATTAACTGGGAGTTCATTCCTCCATATGCCCCGGCCCAGGGAGGGGCCTGGGAAACAATTCAAAATTGCCCTTTCCCACATTAATGGGAACTCATCACGGAAACCCTACTTTGTTGAACTTCTTACATTTACGGGTAGTGCCACAAGAATAGTCAACAAAAGACCTTTAGTCCCTGTCTGTGATCAGTGCCGGATTAACCATTAGGCAAAGTAGGCACGTGCCTACAAGGCCAGTCAAAAATCCAGGCCACTTTAAAATCAGTAAAAATTTAGTCATGTTTTCAAAATAATTATTTTCTAAACTAAGTAGGGGTAATAAGCATTCATCTTAATAGCTCTGTTTTTCCAGATGAATTAAAGGTTGCAAAAATCGTAATTTTGCAAAAATCGCAAAAATTTTCCATAGACTATAGTTTTATGGTGCAATTGAAGCTGTGACTTGTTTTTTTTTGTTTGTCGTATCCAGGCTTACACCCGGTAGTTGAAGATTTAGATTAAGTGGACGGGAAGGCAAGGAAGCCAATCTTCGTGTCCACCTTCAGGCATGCCTTTAAGTGTCCTGCCACAGACACAGCTGCATGCTCTTGAGAGGTGTCGAACCGGCGCCCTTTCGATTGCCGTTCCAGTGTTCTCACCACTCGGCTATGCAGCCGACACTGTGACTTGTGAACCGTTTCTTATCGGACGTTTTATGCTTCTAAGAAAAATGTAAGTTGTTTATAGTTGATTATTGATATAAACTTTCTAGCCTACTGTTGTGATTTAGAGCAGGGTGGTCTAACCCAAACGCGAGCAATTTTTTTCGTACATGGATGGGCAGATTTCTAGATCAAGTGCAATGATCGATTTCCGGAACTATGGGCAAAAGTGAAGTTGTATTTATTGGCTTTTCCTTCGACATACATTGTTGAACAAGGTTTTAGTGAAGTATTGCACATGAGAAATAAATACCGAAACCAACTTGACATGAACAAGACTGGAGGAAATGCAATTCGACTTAAGCTGACTGGCTTGCACCCAGCTATTACTAGTCTTGCAAATAAGCACTAGGCGCAAGGGTCGCATTAATTAGCTTCCACGAGCTGTTGTATTTCAATAAAATGTGCTTGCTTTTGCTTATTTATATTGTTGGGATATTTGAAGTTTTGTATGTAAATTTTCAGCGACATGAACTTTTGTACAACGGCAATCGTTTCGCAGTCCTCGAACTTAACTTTTCCACCCGGCAACCAGTATGGCCGAACGGCAAGCGATTCCGGCGGCCAGCAACAAAAACGTCTATGATTGACGTAAGTTTTCTGCTTCAGCGCTTCGCGTTAACGAGCCGAATCTCCGATGGTAATAAGAAGAAAACGAGTTTTGCTTTCGCAATACGCATACACAGCCCTCGATAGTTACTTGTATCCTTCTCGAGTTACCTGCGGCCGAGCAGAGCTTACTTTCGGTGGCCGTTTCTGAACCCTTCGGCGGCCACGGCCGCCGTTAATTTTGAGGCCTCGTTTGAGGGGGCGATTTGGACCCGCACTTTCAACAAAGGGGCGATTTTGTAAAAAACGTTGAAGACCACTGCGTTAAACGATCAACAACGTGTCAACAACGTCTTAGTACACTAGCACTTTTGTGTATTGAAAGCGATCTACTCCGTAAGATTGACCTCCAAAAACTAGTTAACGAATTTTCAATCGCAAAAACGCGCAAAGGTGCTATTTAATTAGGCATATATGACCAAGTTTTTGCACGGTACCCTGTGTTATAGTTGCAACAACGATCTTTGTGACGATGATTTGGCAACACTGATAATTCTAATTTTTTAGTTGGCAACCCTGATTTTCGGGCCACTTATAAAATGTGCCTACAGGCCACGAGGCCAGCTGACCCTTAATCCGGCACTGTCTATTATCTTATGTAAGATATCTATGGTTTGACCAATCGGAGCGATACTGATCAGTGGAGCGTGATATGTTGTTCTCAACAGTCAGTGGAGTGTGAGATTACGTTTTTCACCAATCAAGGCCAGTTTTGCCAAATTTGGTACCGTACTCTGTTTATCTATTTGAATAAGGTGAATTAAGAGTGAAATTTAATTAAAATTTGTTGTAATGATAATAATTGAAGTAAAAAGTGAATTTGAATACGTCTAAACAACATGAAGGAAGTAATAATCAACTCCTTGCTGTGGTTTGTGTACAATCGTATGAGCATGGTTGATAGTGACACCATCATCAAGCTTGTGAGTGATCATTATGAGGAAAATATCATAGCAGAAGCAAAATCAGTACTGCATGAAAAGGTCTACAAAGATGAGAGCAATAAAAGACTGGTGACTAGAAAAGGCCCCTCAAAGCTGGAAAAATCTGTGAAAGATATTCTTGAAGTTTTGCATGAAATGTCAGGTCATGATGATCAGTCTAAAACTCCAATTTTTGTCACAGCCACATGTGACTTCCCATCTGTTGATGTTCACAATGTAGATGCAGCAAGCATGGTTCATGACATCCTCACACTGAAAAATGACATGAGGCAATTGAAACATTCCAAGGAATCTGAAGGCTCTTTCATTGATGCATTGACCAGCTCCATATCTGATTTGAAAGCAATGGTTAATGAAATCAAACCCTTACATGAAAAGGCAGTGGCTGTAAGTGTGTCTCCAACTACTGAACAACCAGCTACACTGTTACTAACTGATCCTGCTAAACAGTCATATTCCAATGTAGTGAAAAGACACAACTCCATGATTACAGTGGATAATCATCCTAAGTATCCCCACAAGATTACCTCTGATAAAGTCCAAACTGAATCTAATGTCAGAAAGGATAATTGGGTTACAGTCAAGAAAAGACGGCGCAAGCCCCGTCTGGGCCAGCTTGATTCCTCATCAAGTTTAAAAGCCATACACATGCCTGTACACATCTTTGTATCAAGGCTTCAGCCAGACACAACTTCAGAAACCATCACATCTTTTGCATCGAAGCAATTTCCTGAAGCCACTGATATAAGCTGCATGAAGTTGCAAACAAAATTTGATCACTACTGTTCTTTTAAAGTTTCTGTCTCAGGAATTCCAATGAAAACATGTCTGGATACTGCCAACTGGCCTACTGGTATCTTGGTAAAACGTTTCTTCAATGCTTCTAAGAATTTTAGGATAGAGCCTACAACCACACAAACTCCTGATGGAAGGTAACAATAAAGAACAATTAAAGGCTGTCTCATACAACTGCAGAGGTGTGGCATCATCTCTGCATGATGTTCAGTTACTATGCAAGGATTATGATATCATACTGCTGCAGGAAACCTGGTTGGCTAAGCAAAACCTGGCCTTCCTTTCTACAATTAGCAAAAATCACTATGCATATGGTTATTCTGCAATGGACTTTTCTGATAAGATGAATACAGGTAGACCTTATGGTGGCACTGCCATCCTATGGAGTAAAAGTATTCCTGCTTCTGTTTTTCAAAGTGATGATTCATCTATTATTGGCCTTAAAGTTGCAATAGGGGAAGCAGACATGGTCCTTATAAATGTCTATCTACCTTACTGCTGTGATAACAATGAAGACAAATATTTAGAATACTTGGGTAAATTAGAAAGTATGCTTTTTGACTGCCCAAGCAACAACACTTGTATCCTAGGTGACTTTAATGCAAGTGACAAAAATATGTTTGGAAGCATGTTCAAAAGCTTCTGTGCAGACCAGGACCTGATTATTTCTGAAATGGCCCTGTTACCTGCTGAATCATTTACCTACATCAGTGATGCTCATGGGACATGTAGCTGGATTGACCATTGTGTCACTTCCACCGCTCTACACCAATCCATCTGTAAGGTAGAAGTTCTCAATGACTATATTATATCTGACCATCGACCCTTATCGGTTAATTTCAACTGTAAGTCGCTTCCAAAATTGGATTTCATTGATCCCAAATATACCAATTCAAATACTTTCTCTTGGAAAGCAGCATCTCAGCTGCAATTAGAACGCTATGCTCAAGAAACCAAACACAGGTTAGCTCATATTTCTTTGCAAGCTGATTCTGTCATATGTCAAAACTCTCTCTGCTGTGATAAATCTCATTTAAAGGAGATTGACAAGTTTTATGACAGTATCGTGGAGGTCCTCCTAGATGCCTCAAGAAAAGTTCTTTTAGTTAAAAACAAGAAAATATCTACTTATTCAACTCCTGGTTGGAACAATACTGTCAAGTCACTCCACAAGCAAGCCAGAGCTAAGTACCTGGACTGGGTTGAAGGTGGCAAACCTAAAACTGGCAGCATACACAAGGCCATGTCTGCTACTCGTAAAATATTCAAATCTTCCCTACGAAAGTGCAAAAGTAACAGAGATCAGCATGAAGCAGATGCCATTGCCAAAGCATTTCATGCAGACTCCTCGTTTAAAACATTTTGGGATAAAATTAGACAGTCTGGATCACAAAGATGTTCATTACCTACCTCTGTCGGAAGTGCTGTTGGAAGTAAAAACATTTCGATCATGTGGATGTGTCACTTTAATAAATTACTAAACTCGACTGGTAAAAAAGTTGTCAATGAAGAATTTGTTTCATCGCACTTAAATGATATACATGGCTATCACAATACTAAACAATTTCTGACCTCTGCTGACACAGTTTCTTCTTTGCTTCATAAATTGCCATTAAATTGCTCTGTTGGTTGTGATAAAATATCTTCTGAGCACATTGCTTATGCAGATTCCAGTATCAGTGTAGGCTATATCTTTCATCATTTTTTAATATGTGCCTTATTCATGGGTATGTGCCAAATGCTTGTCTTAAAACTGAATTAGTTCCCATTGTTAAAAACAAATCTGGTGACGTTAGAGACATCGCAAACTACAGACCTATTGCTCTTGCTACTGTCATTTCTAAACTATTTGAACATGTTGTACTTTTTTTTATTAATGACTATCTCACAACAAACGATAATCAATTTGGCTTTAAACCTAAGCATAGCACAGATATGTGCATTTTTGTACTTAAGCAAGCTGTGTCTTACTACAGAAAACGTGGAAGTCCTGTTTTTTCTGTATTCTTAGATTCTTCGAAAGCATTTGATAGGGTAAACCACAACTTCCTATTCAAGAAACTAATTCAACGAGGAGTGCCAATGTGCTTTGTTCGTCTAGTAGTTTATTGGTATACCCATCAGCGGATGTACATACGCTGGGGTTGTCATTACTCACAGTCTTTTTCTGTCAGCAATGGTGTCAAACAGGGTGGTATTCTCAGTCCTTACTTATTTGCCGTGTATATGGATGATCTATCGACTGTGTTAAGCAAAACCAAGGCAGGCTGTTACATAGGTAATACACTTGTTAATCATCTCATGTTTGCTGATGATATTTGTTGTATTTCTCCAAGTGTTCATGGTCTGCAGAGTATCTTGAATGTGTGTGAAGATTATGCGCTTTCTAACGATGTCATTTTTAACTGCAAAAAGTCATTTGCTATGTACTTCCAAACAAAACACTTAAAGTTAAATATGAATCCAATTGTACGGCTCAATGGAAGTGAGATCAAATTCGTAGACAGTGTCAAATATTTGGGTGTTTTTCTTGACACGGCAATGTGTGACGACAAGGATATAAATCGACAAGTGCGATCAATCTACTGTTCTGCCAACAAATTAAAATCCAAATTTTACAAGTGCTCCAGTGATATTAAAAATGTTCTATTCCGTTCTTATTGTACTCCAATGTATGCATGTCATCTATGGGAAAATTATCATCAACGTGACATTAATCGTCTGCGTGTTGCCTTCAATAATGCGTTTAGAATTATACATAATTTGCCTAAACACTATGATAGCGTACGTGAACATCAAGTCTTGTGTAACATCATAACATTTGATGCATTACTTCGTAAATATGTTTTTTTTTTTGTTGGAAGATGCGAAGTATCGTCTAACTCTATTGTTGCCTCCCTGATGAGGTCTGATTGCCATCGTATATCAAATTACCGTCTTCATTATAATAATTCTATGTATGCTATTAACTAGTTTTGATGGCTGCCATGTCATCTGATTGTTTTTATCGTTCTCAATACTTTCAGTTCTTCTAACTTGTAACGCTACCGTACCATTGTCTGTAAACTTGTAACAGTAGATAGCCTATTTATTGAGATTTTGTGCATTTGCAGTTTGTGTATTATTTTGTTATTTTTTGATGTTATTTCGTTGTTGTTGTTCGTTATTTGTGCATTTGCAGTTTGTGTATTATTTTGTTGTTTTGTTTTGGATATGGACAGCTTTGTCTGATGCAAATAAATTATTATTATTATTATCAATTTAGTCCCCATTTAGAAACAATAGACCTTTCCGCAGCTCTGTGCAATGAAGCGTGACGTTGAAAACAATCACGCTGGCTGCTTCACCAAATTGCTTGCGAATACATTGATAACTTGTTGAGTAGTTAGTAGAATCTTCGTAAAAACATGGAATCAACGTTAAAAAACAAGGATCTGACTGTTAAATTTTATTCAAGTTAGTTTTATGTGAAAAACAAGCCAAGTGATACAATAATAAGCCACTTATTTAATGAGCTCTATACGTAGTAACTACGAATAAGCAATGGCGCTTGAAAGAACTGCTTGTAGTGTGTTAATGTCTAAGCAAAACGCTGTTGGTCTGCAATTCTGATAGACTTGAAATTTTTTTCTGCTTTATCTACTATGTCTTATAATAATAGATGAGAATTACTGTCTTATTTGCTACAATAAGTAGGCTGAGTGGTTTTCAGTTTGTAGCCTTTTTTTGCTTCTTTACTTGTGAAAGCAATGCAGCAGCCTATCACTTATGGCCTACTTGCACTGAATAAGTGAATATGAACCAACTGAAGTAGGCTAATAAGCTGGAATGCCATTCAATCAGGGCCGTAGCCTAACTTCGTCAGTTGGGGCTCCGATACAATTATGAGGCCTCCATTTGTTTCTGTGCTTAGGCTATTATAGAACGTAGAAATGACACATGTAAAGCTCGCATAAGCTACACACCACGAAACACCGGTGTCTATCGTTGTCGTTGTCAATTCTTGCTACAATCAGCTGCTGACAAACATCTATTGTTACCATAAGCTTATGCCTTGTTTTGGCCGCTTTTAGCCCAATTGCCCAACCGGTCAACTTATTAATAAAGACGTATAGAGGGCACACACTTCGCATTTGCCCAAACTCATCCAATAAAAACTGGGTTTTCGCAAAAGATTGGTGATTACTTTAGATATGAAATCGAAGCTACGTTTTAATCTTTTTTTCCGACCACAGAAGGATTTTAATTATTTGTTTGTTTAGTGTCTTTGCCGAGACACAGCCGCAAACCCTGGAGCGGTGTCGAACAGACGTCCTTTGCGAACGTCGCACAAACGTTTTCATCACTCAACCATGCAGTTGCTACATTACTATAAATTGTTTGTACTTAATTAGAGTTTTAGGCTATAATGTTAAAAAGTTTTCTAAAATTTTAGACAACAGTTAATAGGCTAATAATTTAATAAAATTGTATTAGCCTCAAAAAGTATGGTATTGGGGATTCCACTTGCGCTGTAGTCCAATTTAAAATGAATGCGTGTGTGTTGCAAACTTGTGATGTGATTATTCCTATTTCGACAGAAAGTAATAATTGCCAAAAATACTTAGGCCTATGCTGTCTCTATAATATTATATTAATTCCATAAAAATAAAAGAAGCCGAACCAAACACAAACATTAAGTGGCTAGAAACATGAAGTGACCAAAAGCATAGGGTAAGCTAGGACAAAAACGTAATAGTAAGTAAATAAGTAATAAACAGAAAAGCTGCATGAAAAAAATATAAGTGTAGGTTCTAAATGAAATGATAACACGTTTAGGCTACCTATTTTAGTTGTTACTGAAATAATTTAAAACATAAATTATCAATGCCATATCCTTTCGTTCAGTGGTCTCGTGCAGTTGGCTATAGCGCTGTGCCGGCTGTAGTTAGGCCCATGGGCTAAGGCCCTGTAGTAAAATCAATTTTTTTTCTAAAAATAAATAACTCAATTGTAATACTCAGTCAAAAAAGTACTTTTAGTACAAAATGTACGACTAAAATGCACGATTGTTCGATGAAAACGTTCAAAAACTGTGGTTCACTGCTACGATTTCAATTCTTGAAGTGGTTTGTTTTCAACGTCACACTTCATTGGTTGGCTGCGGGAAAGGTCTATTTGGTATCCATTCATTGAGTGTGGTTGGCGGCACTGCTCAAGGCTTAGAATGCTGATTAGTCAGTTCCAGTGGTCAGCAGGGTTGCCAACCTTGTGGTTTTCACGCCCAATTGGGCTGGTTTTTGTCTTCAGTTGCGGGATTTTTTTGAAGGTTGCGGGTTGCGGTTTTTTGGGCTGGTTTGAGTAATGTGTCTCAAAACAACATGACATCACTAAAACTTGTTAAAAAAAAGAGGATTTAGTCGAGATTCAAATGTACTGTAGTTAGGTTTTATAGAATGCTGTAAGTTGCTGCTGTAGTGCTGTCATGTCAGCCATTAGATTGAGGGCAACACTAAAAGGCGGAAATGCGGAAGGTGGAAATAAGCCGGGCGTGAAATGGCGTATTGTTCGCAGAAGTAGCAATTTAATGCCGATGTAGAAAACGCGGAAATACGATCTTGGCATCCATATTGTTTAACATAGCGATAACTTCATCATAAAAAAATGAAATGTTGCAACATGGAAAAAGGCGGAAATGCGATTTTTAACAACAACTCACCACCGAACCTACTTTTATGTTGAAATATCATTGAAAGATATTGTTTAGAAGCAATTGTGAGGTCATCAAATTTTTTGACTGTTTTAATTCCCCAGTTATTGGAGTAAATTTCGAAATTTAATGGAAATTATTGAGATAATAAAAAGGCGGAAATGCGATTTTTAGCCACAACTCAATACCGAACATTTTCTTATGTTGAAATATCATTGAAAGATATTATTTAGAAGCAATTGTGAGATCATTAAATACTATGACTGTTTTAATTCTAAAGTTATTTCGGCTTATTTCCGTGCTTCCGCATTTCCGCCTTTTAGTGTTGTCCTTAGATTGATCTCATAAAGAAGGCAAGTTTATTTTGTGCTTGTGAGATGCATAAATTAATGTTTTATTATTTTTCTATTTTCCTTGAGAAAGTTTACATAAAAGTTCAGTAGGCCTGCAAAGCTTTACCTAACGCTGTTGTGTTCATAACAAGTCATTGTTTACCATGGGAAAGTAGGCAAAATATGGCCATCTCGGAAATTGTTAGATAAGGTTGACGTGAATATGTATGATCATAAACGTGTAGGTAATGTGTAATTGGTCAAAATTGGACATACTGTGTCTGTTGTGCAGACCTGTATTTAGTAAAGTTACATATTTGTTATTTTAATTGCATTGTACTTAAGTCTCAATTTTTACACATTGATTGTTCTTTTTTTACAGGTACATGCTAAAAGCAGCGTAAAATTATAAGATCTAGATACTGTATGTTAGACATCAGTGTGTATGATTGAATTGAGTCTGTCAAAAACAAGCCTTAAAGCAGCCGGCGGCCATGGCCGCTAAGTAGTGCTTGAATGACCGCCTGAGCTACTTCCTCCGTCGGCCAAGTTTGGCCGCCGGTTTCTTCTAGCCAATTATTTAATTTCGCAATAGAATGATCGTGGATTAAATGTCGAAAATATGTAGTACTATCAAAGAGTGACGCAGAATTAGGTCAGCGCATCATAGTCACTACTGTTGTATTGAATATATCCAGCTGCGATCACCAGCGCTGTAAGTCTTGTTTGCAATTCCCGATGTTTATTTTAACAAAGTGTTAATCCGAAGTGCTAATTTACATCGGCTGGCAATGTCAGACATTGAATCGTTGTTAAAAAGGAGAACTAGGTTAGTTGACATCCGTGGGTAAAACACGCGTCTTCATAGTTGAGAACGCTGTGCTGACTTCACACCCTCAATGGTGACATCATAACGGAATAAATGGTCAGGTTTTATGAAAGGCGGTATGCAGTTGAAACAGTTTACTGAGCTGCGAGCAGTTAAAACAATTTAGGGTCGTTAGATGGTCCCGCAATACCGGATTACAATCCCGATAAAACATTTAATGCGTGGTGCAACAATTCTATTGCAGGACGTCGCCCAGACTTCAACAACGCTAAGTGATCATTTTAACATTGTTGCAAGTTTAATGCTACAGTATTTACTTGTGCTATCGTTATTGTACTTTGGCCTCCAAGCACGCAGATTTGGCCGCCGAGAAGGAGCTCTCGGTAGGCCACGATGGCTGCCGGAAAAAAACACGAGTTTTAAGGCCTGGTCAAAAATATTTTAAAAGTTTGATGCATATTGGAAATTGGGCTGGTTTTGGGCTGGTTCAGTGATCATTTTGGGCTGGAAACATTTTCAAAGGTTGGCAACACTGGTGGTCAGCCGTTTTGAATGGCAGTTGAAAATATGAAGCAAATGGGTATAGCCTCAATTAAACTTCACACTTAGGCTAAATTGGAAAGTGCTGATTGTACTTTAACATTTCAAAAAATACCAGATTTGCAGATTCCTTTTTACTACAGTAGTTTGTCTCTCAGTCACATGTTCCAATGAACATAACCTTAAAATTGAACTTAAAATTAATGAACCTTAAAATTAATGAACCTTAAAATTGCATTCATTAAAAACCCTGTTGGTTACAAATTTTTCTGTGAGGACTTGTTGGATTCATGATGGCTCTTTCACTGTTTAAATTTGATGCCTCAAACTGGCACCTTCCTCAACATGAAGTGGCCTGTCATGACAAGGATTTGAACTACAACATGCCTGTTCGTACATAAACCATCACTAGGCTATTGCCTATCACCAAATTACACATTTTCTTTACGTTTTTATAAAAGGCCTATAGCTTGTTCAATGTTCACTGGGAAAATGTAAAAGCTATAATACTATCCTATGTACGGTACCGTACATTAGGATTAATGTGTTCTTTAGTTTGTCTATTGGAAATATTTTAACAACAGCTGCTACTTTGAATGATTTCATCATGTTGATTTCTACTTCATTTGGTTATCAATAATTACTCCATATATGTGTGAGAAAATTATTTAAAAAAAATCTGTTAATACAAAATATTTGAATGGTCATTATGAGAGATTAATACAAGACAATCTCAAACCTGAGAACGATTTGTCCACCAAATTCAGTTCAGTTTTTTATTTCTGACCATCACAACGAAAAAACAATATATGACAAACATAGCAGAGGTCTACAAAAAAGTAGAAGCGACAAAACGCGGACGTTATAACGAGCATGATACCAAACCAGGACAATCAGTTTAAAATATGGCACAATCGCAAATCTTCACCTCTATAAATGCTATCATGTAGATTTGGTGAACAACCGCCATGCAAATTATCTGGAGTACTGCAATGGTTGGGTGAAGCCTATAACAGACGTTTCTATTATGAAGAACTTTTTTCAAGTATTCTGAATTGTGACCTGTGATCAGTGTTCCCTCTAAGGTGCGCAACTGAGCAACTGGACGCGTTGTGGCGCTTCGTGGAGATCACTTCGACCTGGTGGGGTTGTGGAGGGGCCGCCTTGTGGCCCGGCCAGTTCCAGGTCACACCGGGCACTGCAGTGCCACCTGGTTCAGACCTGCCGGAGGGGAATGGGTGGTTCTGGGTCGCCTCCGTATGAGTCTGTACTGGTGTTGGTCGCTTCGGGCGCAGTGTGTTTGTCAGGGGATTGTGTGACTCGCCGGCCTGTGTTTGTGGTGACTGTCAGGCAGCGCATCGTTGTTCGGTGTTTCGGCCTGCAGGGCATGTGGATCTTGTAGACCCTGATGTGGGGACATTGCTCTGGTTGCGGCGGTTGGGAGATGTTGCCTGAATTGCTGCCTCATAAGTAAGAAGAACTGAGCAAATGCCAAGTACCACCAGACTATTTGCGCAGTAAAATCTCATTCTTGCGCACTTGCAATTTCCAAATTTAAAAGTAAAATGATCTTCAGCATTATTTTTAGACAGGACGCTTCTGCGCTTATCGCATTTATATCGTGTGCTGATGCACATGAGCATACAGTGCCCTTTTGTTACATCACAATCCTTTGTCTTTGCTTCACAAACACTCCACACTCGTGGATGCAACTAACTTTATTACTTAGCTTGCAAAATATAACCTATTTTCCAGTTTCGACTCTGAAGACTGGTTTTACTATTTACAGTAATTACATTACAATAACAATCACATAAACAAGAAGAAACTATTTGAAGTAAATGTGTAATTTGTTCGCTTTTTATTAAATTTCTTCTAGACCAGTGGTTCCCAAACTTGGTTCACAAAGTTGGTAATTCATTTTAACTCAGCATTAAAATGCTCATGCTCACTAAATAAAATATTTGCTCAACGTAAAATTGTCTTAGAGGGAACACTACCTGTGATCATACTTTTAACCAGTGGTGCCACAGCAAATTCGGAAAAAGCACAAGATTTAAGAAAAAAAAGCACAAGATTTGGATACAAAAGCATGAGATTGCAAAATTGAACCCTTTCAACCCATTTTGTGCCAATTTGAAGAATAACATGCAGGCCTTAAAACTCGTGTTTTTTTCCGGCAGCCGTCGTGGCCTACTGGGAGCTCTTTCTCGGCGGCCAAATTTGCGCGCTTGGAGGCCAAAATACAAATAACGATAGCACAAGTAAATAGAATAAAACTTGCAACAATGCTAAAATGATCACTTAGCGTTGTTGAAGTCTGGGCGATGTTTTGCAATAGAATCGTTGTACCACGCAATCACTGCTTTATCAGGATTGTAATCCAGTATTGCGGGACCATCTAACGACACTAAATTGTTTCAACTGCATACCGCCTTTCATAAAACCTGACCATTTATACCGATATAATGTCACCATTAAGGTTGTGAAGTCACTAGCCCATAGCGTGAACATTTCTCAACTATGAAGACAGGTGTTTTTCCTTTCGATGTCAACTAACCTAGTTCTCCTTTTTACCAACGATTCAATGTCCGACAACATTGAATCAACATAAAAACGACAATATTGCCAGCCGATGTAAATTAGCACTTCGGATTAAGACTTTGTTAAAATACACGTCGGGAATTACAAACAAGACGTACAGCGCTGGTGATCACAGCTGGATATTCCATACAATAGCAAATGTTCCCGCACAATACAACAGTGGTGATTATGGCTGACCTAATTCTGCGTCACTCTTTGATACTACATATTTTCGACAGTTAAAGCACGATCATTCTATTGCGAAATTAAATAATTGGCTAGAAGAAACCGGCGGCCAAACTTGGCCGACCGAGGAGGTAGTACCGGCGGTCATTCAAGCACTACTTAGCGGCCATGGCCGCGATGGCCGCCGGCTGCTTTAAGGCTTGACATGACTCTGAAATCAACAGTTTAGAGAAGATACATGCTTACTAAATCACTGTTCTCTTTCGATTCGTACTCTTTATTTTAATATCACAAATCTTACAAAAGGCTAGGCTACATATCGACCAATTTTATTTTCTTGTATCAAACTTTTAAAATCAGGATCATTCAACCATTGACGATTAAAAGGCTGTTTATTATACCACTTTTTTGTTTTGGAACTTGGTGAATGATTGTCATTATTTGATGCTGATGTAGGCTACTCTTTTCGTTGCTCTTGTTTTCTAGCAACACACCTCTGAGTCTGGCGACGAGCACAAAATTTTTAGCTAATCTTGTCAGGCTTGATAACTCAATGTGTAAAATTGGTCAATATGCCTAATTACTAGGGCAACCAAAAGTCAATAAAGTCAACATTTTTCTGCCTTGTTCAAAGTTTATAAAACGTCCATAAACTAAATTTCAGGCTGACACGAAGAGGGGTTTCAAAGTTATTAAGCAAAAAAAATATCAAATTTTATGGTTGGGTCAAAATTTTCTTTTAACATAGTTTTTCTTCTCATAGTTTTGATTCTATTTGAATAAGCTTAACTGAAGATGATCTAGCTTCTAGCTGATCGAAATCAATATTTAGCTACATATGATTGAACTGACTCGTGTGAGAATAAATTTCTTTGCAGTTTTTCTTCTCTCTATTGATATTTTATTAAAACTACACAGATACTGATTTTTTGTTGCTATTCTGACTTAATAATCCATTTGTTGCAATTTTTGAAGTAATAATCTTGTTTCGCCCACTACTGACAATTGAATATTAAGTAGGCTAGGCGTGGAAGGCAGGTAACGTGGTCTTTGCTCTTGGTTAGGTGAATGCTCAAACCATTACACTGTACGTGTACATATATATAGTGTTTAGTTTTAACTTCCTGATGTTCTCAAATTTGTCTTTATCTAGAAGTATAAATACTGCAGAACCCTCTCAGTAATTTCGAGATAAACACAAGAACAATAAAAACACAAGATCTTGTGCTTAAACACAAGCCGTGGCACCACTGCTTTTAACTTTATTTTCCAGCATTCATTCTTGCAGTTGTTGTTTAGTCCATTGTTCAGTAACAATGGCTGTGTGTGACGTTATCATCATGCTCCACTGATCAGCACCGCTCTGATTGGTCAAACCATTGCTCAAAGGGGATTTTTTTATGGTACCTTTTACAAAGTTGCGACCGGGCACAGTGAATGACCTGCCATTTTGTCTCTTGCAACTCAAATTGGAAGCCTGCTGGACTCCGGCAACACTAGTTGAAGCATCCAACTTGCAGAATGCGAACAGATTCTCGAGACCCTTTTTAGATTTCTTTCCTTTTTATTTATTGCATTCCTGCTTAAATGGAAGCTAACTAGCTAAGGGATACACTACAGCAGAAAAGAGCAAAATATACGTATTCACACTTCAACAATACAGCATTAATGTAACACTTGATGCTGCTTGCTTTGTGAAAGTTTTCAACATCTGGTGACAAGTCAGATGAAGCAAGAACCAGAACATTTTCTAAATGGGTGTCGGAAATGCATGATCTTAGCTTGCTCTTCTTAAATTTTATTGTTGAAAACATTTGTTCACTTGTGTACAATGTACATGCTACCAAACATCGATGCCATTTCTTTTGCATTGTTGGTCAAGCTGGGATAAAGACCACTTTCAAGAAGGTACTTTTTGTAAAATTCAAGCAGCGATATGCCGTTTGTATGCAATTTTGCCAAATTCGTCACTGTATTGCATTTCAATAAGGTCCATTTGAAATTTTTCGGGAATGGTATTGGCGTTCACATCAAACAGAGTACTGAATAGCCTGAATTTATTTTGAACGAATGTTGGTAAAGTGTGAGGAAAATTCAGTAATTAAATTTCGTATCACAGTGACAACTGCAGTGTTGCTACTAGGTTTATAGCTACTAGCTACGATAATTTAATCGCCGATAAATTTTATTTCGAATCAACACACAAGTGGAAAGATTATGAAAAGTAACATTTTTACTAGCCACCTAGTTAATGAAACTAAAATTAAAACCAGTTCTTCTTCAGTGCCTGAAGTGTGTGTGCACAAGTCGTTATCTCACCTTATGCTCACCCATGTGTTCCAGTAAAGAAATTAGATCGGCTTTGTTGTGTAAAGGTACAAATGTAAGTACATCTACCATAAAGCGCCGTCTTAGCGATGAATTTGGCCTCAAAGCACGTGGGTGAGCGCACTACCATCCTCCTCATCACATGGTCATCTCTTGGACTGGTAACCCTGGGTCTACCACTCTTTTTCAAGTCCACTAAACTTCCAAATTTTTTAAATTTAACTATTGCCTGATGGACTGCGGTCTTACTGAACTTTAATCTTTCGGATATTTTTCTTTCTGAGTACCCTTCTTCCTTTAATTTAACAATTTTTGACCTCTCCACAGCTGAAAATCTCCTTTTTTTGCCCATTTTTTCAGCAAAAATCTTGAAAAAGAGTTTAAATTTTTTATTTCTGAAAGAAATAGCTCATTCATAATGGCTTAAATAGAAGGCTCTGTTACATAACACTGCAGTAATGGCATAAAACCCAATATGACATAACATTTAAAATGATTTCCATAGATTATTGTAAGAATCCAGAATTTTGACAGGTGGTCTTAAACTTTTGAGCGCGACTGTAACTTTAATCCAAAAATAATAACCAAATGCATAAGTGCCATTTAACTTAAAAAGTTAACCCATTTGTGCCCTTAAAAAAATTTTCGGAAAATTTAAATATATATTGCATAATTATGACCTAAAAAACATATCACAATTATTTTTTTCCTAATTGTGTTTGTACTTTTTGAGAAAAAAGCAGTCCTATAAATAAGACGCTAGGCAAATCCGTTTTCAAATTTCACAAGTTTCTTGTGCGTAATGCTTAAGCGTTATTACATTTTACTTATCACTCAAAGTGATAAATGGGAAATGTCTTGTTCATGTCTTGTCATGTCATTATTGTCATCAAGCATTTTATTGAAATGAAAGTTCAAAAAATATGAAGATGAAAATTAGCAAAGTAACACAACATCACTGAAACAAGTCATTGCGGAATATGATATTGCTTGAAGCATTTGACATGCAGACCGACATCACATTTTTTGCATCCTGTAGTAGTTTTTGCATGACAATAGGCGCATCGAGTTGCGTGGTAAAATTATGCTAAATACAGTATATATAACCTTTCTCATTTACTGTACCTACACGACATAGCCTACCTCAATCAAATATTTTTATTCCCACTAATACAGTGCCTACATTGTAATTCTTATCTCAACAACTCAGCGTTCTGCCATTGCTTTAATGATGGTGTTCACAAAGAAAACAAAAAAAAATTATCTGAAATTATCAGTAAATTATGATAATTATGTTATTGTTCTTAAACAAACACGACTAATTTGACAAGCTTGATAGATTTCACAGTATGCACATTTTACTACCAATAACGCTTAAGACTACTGATAAATTTTTAAGCATTTTGCATTTTTGGGAATTTTTTCAATTATTGCTGACTTTGCTGTAAACAGCCCTTTTAGCAGAAAGCAAAATACAAAGTTTGGAATTTTTTACGGTATTTTCATTTGATTTAATTATTTTGCCTACTGCACGTAAGCGGCAGTGTAACTCAATTGATAAAAGCACCCAACTGGTATCTGAAGGTATAATTATAAGCATGGCGGTTACCTCAGTGGTTTGATTCTGGATCAAGAGGTTGAAGATTCGATACCCACTGCCGCTATTGCGACTCTATTCATGCATAACTTACAAAAAGTTTTGTCCCTTTACAGTATATTATGTTCGATTTTTCGGCATGTTGATGAAAACAGTTTGTGCTGCATGGGATGGGGCAGCGCTAATCAAGAAAATAATTTTTTTTTATTGTTATCGGACATTATCGGCGATAATTTATCGTTATCGCTTAACTTTTTTTTGATTTATCGTTTATCGTTATCGCTTAGGCATTTTTCGTTTATCGATTATCGTTATCGCTTAACTGAAAAATGAGTTATCGCGCCCAACACTGGTAACAATAGACTAGTACGAGGTACTTATGGAGTAACAATACCACAATTTTTTCAAACAGTGCTAACACGAGTTTGAAACTCAATAAGAAACGGCCGGCCGTATTCTTGTGATAACTAATTAATATGTCTCGGGCCGGATGATTTCGCATGGCGGGATCCAGGCCGTAGGTTGCCGACCGACCCTTTCACTACAGTATTAACATTTTCTAGATGCGTGCTAGAATGCGCTGGAAATTACATTCTTGCAGCAATTGTTCGATGTTCATGCTATGCAATGACGTCAGGGTTAGAAATGATTCTATTTCTAACCTTAACCTTTAATAAGGATTCAACCTATTTCATCCCCAGATTTTGGGGGACGGAATGTTCAGGGGATGAAATACAGTAGGTTGCATCCGATGAGCCACAGGCCAAAGGAACAATGAGCCACAGAGCTCACTTTTTCAATAAAGTCTTAAACACCTTCATGGCTGATGAATCAAAAGACATGCCTGAAGAATTAGGTATTAGTTATTTTATTAGTATACCCTTTCTATTAGAAGACTATTACGCATCAGCTGGATGGAAAGAAAAACAAATGAATTTGTTTCCCAACAAATAAACGACAAATGGAGTCTGATTAACAACATCAACCTCTGAAATTGAGATATTTCGGACACATAGCCAGAAACAACTCGTTGGAGAATTCAATGTTGACTGGGATGGTGCAAGGCAAACGAACAAAAGGACGACAAAAAATTAAATATTTTGACAATATCAAGCAAACTACGCGAATGAAAAGCATGCCGGAAGCACTAGTTAATACAAACAAAAGGCAGACCAAAATGGAGGCAGTTCATAAGGGAGATCACAGCTGATCAAACATGATCATTGATCAATCTGTTAAAGAAGAAGATACCCTTTCTAGGAAAAGCTTCAATAAGTTTTGCAAAAAACCTAGCTAAGTTTATAAAAAATAAATTTTCCTTTGACATTCATCCTGTGTATAGCCTAAAACATTTCAATTTTAAAGTGCACCAATATTTTCAACTGAAGTTGCCTACGGTACCCCCTTTGTTTTTTCTTCGAATGTTGTGTGTAAATTTAGTTGTTTACGTGACGCAAATCAAACATGCATTGGTATGTCAACCAGACATTTGTTGACAAGGGCCGGGGAGAGTGAGGGCATGCGAAGACTTTGATCCTGTTGAATTGAAAAACCTTAGAAAATTGTATGTACCCTACTTTTAAAGTGTTGATGGTAGGCATTTAGTAATGCTATCTTTTGCATTATATATTTACTTTTACAAGTTGCTATGCAGTACTTTAGTGTTGTGGCCTAGCTGTTTGAGTTGAAGTTGTCATCGGTTGTATAGTGGGCTGCCACCATTGTTTTGTTTTAATATGTAATGAAGAAAGATAAGTGGCGGGGTCATGTTGTAACATGCGCTTTTCTAGCCTCTACTTGCGCAGGATTCAGCTTCACTGCTTTCCGTCTCAATAGCTGGGGAAAATGGAGGAAAAGTTCTGGTATGTAAATATAGCTGATAAAAATAATCATGTGCTGTTTCACAGCCTTTAGCACTGTCTTTATTGCAGTTGTGTGTTAGTGCTTTAAAATACAAACAATTTCATAGTAGTGGTAGGCTTTTGTGGTAGCCTACACTTTTTATACTACCACAACTACTTTTGGAAGTGGGGAAACCAGGAAGACTGACATGCACTTTTAAAGAAATGTACATTCCATTGTGGTAGGATGACAATTGACAACCTGGGTTTTTTTGCTGACATATCTCAGTCATTTTGTCAGAATTTGCCTAAAATACTTCTATGATTTTTCTCTTTAATTTGGCCATTTTTAATATTTTTTTTATTAAAATATTTTTTTCCAAGAGTTTCGTGTCTGCTAGTGCGAAGAACCCTAAAATTGCTTTCCCAGACAGCAAAAATTAAAGTTATGTTTTAAAGTGTAGATCAATAGTAATTTTTTATTTATTACTTTCATATTGTGTGGCAACCATTTGTCGCCTCATTTGTTAGTTTTTTTTTCTGTACTGATGTCATTTGTTTACACTGCCATTTCAATGTTGTTATAGGTGAAACGTTATAGGTGAAATTTATTCTTACGGTACACATGTTTCAAAAACACAAGCGTTTAAAAATGCGAGTTGCTGAGTTCTTCCACTTGGGGTTTAGCACGTCTTTTCCAACAGAGATAGGTTTCTCCACTGCAGCACTGGAAGGAATAGGGAGTTGCATTTAATGAAGAGATGTTTTAAATCAGGGGTTCCCAACCTGGGGTACTCGTACCCCTTGGGGATACGAGATTGAACATCAAGGGGTACGAAGATGCTTGGGCCACAGAGCAGCTTTTCAAATAGATTTCACAGTACAGTTTTATTTTAGAATTGTAAATGATATTATGCCATTACGGTCTTTGCTTTTAAAAAAACAATTATTTACAAATAACACTGGTCTACACAAAATTTCAGGTTTGGGTTTTGACAACTCATTTTGGCTAATTTTGGGGTGCTGAATCCGAAAATGAACTCAGATTTTCTCTATCACATCACGTTTTTGAGATATGAAATATCCCTAATTTTTGAAAAAAATCAATTTTTGCCCCCCCCCTCTGTTGTCAAAACAAGGAATTCTGATGCAATAAACACTGTTTTACCTGCAATAATCTAGCTTTAATTAGCAAACAAGCATTCTATATTATATTCACACAAATTTGCGTTGTCTTTATTAAAATTTCATGCCTTGGAATAAAAAATAGGCATGCAAAAGAGCAACCATAATAACATCAAACGCTACATTATGCTGACGAACATGTCGATAGGACAGTGACAAGGTATTATCTGAATTATAGCCTAGCCTACAGTTCACACAATATGCACATAGACATTCCAATGGAGTGCAGAAATTCTGAAGACACACATAGAAATAGCAAAGTGCCAAAATAAAGATTGACTCAAAGGGACTTGGGCAGGGCGAGTTCAGAAACAGTCAAAAAAGAGCTTTCATAAACTATGAATTCTTCACTTATAAGCTTAAAAATGCTCTTTTGAGGGACTTTCTTTTATGAGCAGCATCTGGAATTTCTCTTTTAAAACTCCAGCAATAGTCGGCCATCATATGACAATCCTACCGACCTTGATAACGTTCCTCCATAATTTTAATATCCTGGTGGAAACGTTTACCCTGTTCTTCACTAACTTTCCCAAGGTTTTCTGGAAACTCATCCGCACGGCTCTTGAAATAGTGAACTTTGATGCTCACCCTGCATCCCAAATCTTCAAAACTAATCAGTAGCTCCCTTAAGAGATCTTTATAATTTTCTGCTTTTCTGTTCGCAAAAAAATTTCTCACAACAGCACCGAAAGCATTCCAAGCTCTAGCCTCGAATGGCAACATTGATTTTACAAAATTTTCATCCTTTAACAATTGCCTGATTTGTGGTCCATTGAAAATCCCAGCTCTTTTTTTCTCTTCACTGAGACCAGGAAAAGCATAACATATATACTTAAAACACTCTCCTTCATGATCCAAAGCTTTTACATATTGTTTCATGAGACCAAGTTTGATGTGAAGAGGAGGCAAGAGGATCTTTTTGATATCAACTAACTGATCACGTATGATATTTTTGTCTCCAGATGTCAAGGTGAGCCTTGGAGGCCACTCTTCTTTGTTCCAGTGCTGATCCTTGGTCCTGCTGTCCCAGTAGCATAGGAAACATGGGTATTTGGTGTAGCCACTTTGTTGTCCCAGCAAAAAGTTCACCATTTTTAAATCTACACAGATGAGCCAACCATGCTCATGGTACTTTAACTTTTCAAGAACGATTTTGATGTTCTGATACTCTTCTTTCATTGTCACCGAATGTCCTATCGGAATAGAACCGTACACGTTACCATTGTGAAGTAAAACACACTTCAAACTTCGTTTGGAGCTATCAATGAAAAGTCTCCATTCGTCTGCATCATACTGTGGTAATCCCATTTCTAGAAGAAGCCCTTCTATATTGTTGCAATAAACGAAATCATTGTGGGAAGCAAAATATGGAAGCAGTTCTTCTTCTCGTTTGCGATAAAATGTCACGCTTGTAGCAGCTTTGAGAAGTTTCCTTTCCTGTAGCCTTGATGCCAATAACTCCGCAGATTGCTTAGGCAAATACAAATCTCTAACTAAATCATTTACCTCCATCTGATTAAACTGGGAAGGCTTGTCTGACAGATCCTCTGGTGCTGGTTGAAAAATTTCACTTTCTCTCTCACTAAACGATGCTTCTAAAGAAGACATAGCCTCTTCGTGTAGTTCTGGAAGTGATGTAAATACTGGCAGTGGCTTTTCATCACTGTGAGGAACTGGCCGCAATGCCGAATCCAGATTTGGATATTTCAAACGATGTTTACTCTTTTTGTTATACCCTTTCACACTAACAAGACAAAAATAACAATCGTCAACATGATTTCGTTGCTCTCGCCAAATCATGGGTATTCCCAATTTCATTTGTGAACCTTTTCCTTGCGACCAACTTCTCAGACATTCAACGCAGGTCTTGCACACTTTATGAGGAGCCCAGCTTTTGTCCTGGTCCCCCAACTTGACGTTAAAGTAAGCAAAATATGCCCTTTTCACAAACGTGGTAATATTGCATTGTTGAGACTTCAACATGAAGCATCCACAAATGTAACAAAATATATCCGGATCATTACAACATTTTCTTCTTTTGCTGGAAGCAGACATAGCTTGAGATCAAATATAACCTTTCTTTGTTAGTAGTTTTCTAAGAGCAAGTTTTTCCACAGAAACACCATTATACCAAAAACTCAACCGCCTTGAACTCAAACTTATAAAGTATGAAAATACCTTTTCCTTCTACAAACCACTTTTCAGCTTGAACTCTGATGTTGGTCTGTACAATGTACATGTGCTTTATGAAACTTCTAAATAAATCTTCCTTACTAAGCAAGAATTTATTACTAAGTCAAATCTGCTCCCACCAGCTGTCTTCCTACGATATTCCATCTGCACACTGTGCACGTGAGTGCACAGAGATAGCAGCTGACCCACAGATAACGCCTGAGAAGCCAAGACAGGGAGTTCAAGCCAGCGTGGAAAAACTCAACGCTACCAATCTCCACTATGTCCTATTACGATTACCATAACAGGAATTTTTTTGTTTTAGAGGAAATCTGAACCAATTTATGAATTTAGTGTAAAAATATCTCTATGTTTGAAAGTTTATAGCTGTCAGAAAATAATTATATTTGACATTTTACTGCACTAAAAAGGGTAAAAATTGGTCAATTTCATAAAATAATAGCAACAATAGAAAGAAAACTTGATGTGATAGAGAAAATCTGAGTTCATTTTCGGATTCAGCGCCCCAAAATTAGTCAAAATCAGTTGTCAAAACCCAAACCTGAAAAAAAAAGTTGAAATTTGTAGACTAGTGTAATTGTTGTTATTTAGTAGGCTGACTTCTTATCTTGTATTATTTAAAGTTGCTTCCTTATCTTGTTGAGTTGATGTCAGTCTTCCTGCGTTCTTTTTGATAGCTTTCCACTTCTTAAAAAGTCCAGTTACTTTTTTAAGACAATCCTTCTTGCAGTGAATAGGAATCCTTTACCTGATTCCAAAACCCTTCTACCTTTTCAACAGTCTTAGTAGCAAAAGCATGGTCACTTTCATTCAGCTTGTTATGGTTACACTGATACAGAAAGAAGCATAAAACCTGTTTGTTGAAGGGGAGTTTGGAACCTTTAATATCTTCCTCATAATTCTCAATTAGATACACATTTTTACGTTTTTCATAAGCCATCATTAACAATAATTATGTCGGCCGCATAGCCGAGTGGTGAGAGCCCTGGAACGGCAATCGAAAGGGCGCCGGTTCGACACCGCTCAAGAGCATGTGGCTGTGTCTTTGGCAGGACACTTAAAGGCATGCCTGAAGGTGGACATGAAGATTGGCTTCCTTGCTTTCCCGTTCACTTAATCTAAATCTTCAACCACCAGGTGTAAGCCTGGATACAACAAACAAAAATTAAAAATAATCACTAACAAATGTGGAAGAAAAAAGTGGTATATATGTTATCAGTAGCCTACATATATCCTGAGACTCCTTGTTTGAGAGAAATTTTGGATCCATTGAGCCACCTCTAGTCTTCTAAACATTAATGAATTTCAGTGAAATTTTTCACATCGTGTTTTTTAACCAAAAGGAACATTTTGACAGGATCAGGTTAGTGTAAGTGAAAAAAATATAAGGACCACCCTATTGCCATTGGCCATGTATGCTTTATTTTGGTGTTATTCACCAATAGGGTGGCTCGTTTTTGAAATATTTTTTTTAGTTCGTTCCGGGTAGTGGGGAAATGGTGCCAATGAGTGAGAAAAAACTCATGACAAAATTTGAGATTCGTAACAAATTGTCTTCAGCCTCCTCATGGGGCTCAAAAATCGAAAAATAGGGTCAAAAATGCATTTTTGTCCAAAAATATTTTTAGTTTGGTTAGATACAATAATGTTTAGATTTATCTAATTAACCTAAGAAAAAAAAATTGAAGTTATTTAAACTATTCCTTCAGCTTACTCACAGCTTCTGAAGATGTCCATTTTTCTGAAAATTTTACATTTGTGGGTGGTTACATGATGCATAATTGCGTTAGACATTTTGCCAACTATAAAACGTCATTGCATTTATCTTTATAGACCTGCCCTGAGCTGTTGCGTCATTTTTTAATGAAATTGGGTTAATTTGGCAGGAAAAAGTGACGTCTTTTATTTGAATTTACGTCACTGACGAAGTTGTAGTTATGTAACCACAAACAAAAATGCAAAATTTTCAGCAAAATGGAAATTTTCAGAAGCTGTGAGGAAGCTGAAGGAATAGTTCAAATGACTTCAATTTTTTTTTTTTTTTTAGGTTATTTAAATATTAAACAATATTGTATCTACTCGAACTAAAAATATCTATCTACCCAACATTTGCAAAAATGTTGGAAAATGAAGTGCTAATACTACTAATATTTTGAAACAATCAAATTGTTGACACAAAATGCCTTTGCTTTAGAATTCTTTCCAATTTAGATAAAATTTTCTTGGAGTCCACATAATAGTCAAGTTGGCTAAAAAAAAACTTACCATTTTACATCTAAAATGAGTAGATATTCACTCAACTTCTTTAGTTACTGTTTAAGTGGTCTCTGGTGAATACTTTGAGGGTTAGAGGAAAACTATTAAATAATTGACAAAGAAGAGACATGTTAAATAGAGTAAATATGGTCAGCAAAGGGTGCAAAAAAAGGTTCGCAGGAATTAATTAAAGGTTTTGCTCAGTTTTAGTGATAGGTATTAGGTAGTATGGATGTTTAAATGTTATATTGTGAGTAAGTATATTGTGAGGCTACTTGATGCAACTAAGACTGGGGCCTTCAAATGTTTGTGTAGATTATTATTGAGGTGTTTTTTTACCTCAATAAATTTCGTTAATTTGGGGTAAAAAACAGTGCGTTTTATGGAATGTTTTGGCTTGGTATTGGTGTTGGTGTTACATCAACTGCCAAGCAGTATAATTTCACCAAAAGATACAGAAACAAACTTCTGGATGTGTTATACACGATCAATTGATGTAGTTAGAATTGGGGGTCCGAGGCTAAGATTAGTGTTGCGGTTAGTCGATCAATAGCACAGATTGAGAGCACAGAGTGATCCATCGATCGATAGTGCAGTAATTGTGCATAACACATACAATCATATATACACAAACTGTTGTTTGATTTCCTGTCTGTTGTTTTTTCGTTGAATGTTTATTCACAAACTGCTGATTGATTTTTCGGGATTCACAATCCTCGAAATTTAATCGCCCACTTGCACGTTCAAACTAGAGCTGCAGTTGAAATTCAGGATGGCGTGCATAAGTATACTAGACACAATTTTTTGTCTTGGTGCTGTTTTTATTACAGAAATGAGACTTTGCAATTTTACAATGTGTATTTTAATCAAAAATGCATACAAAAATTGTGGGCAAAATCGTTTACATCATCATCATGGCCCATCCCGTCGGTTTCGACTATGAGTTCAGCATCTCTCACAGTCCTTGATATATGAGTTACACATTGCTTCTTTCCTCTGGTGGAGAATCATTTACACTACATATGAAAGCAATAGCAAAACATATGAAATCAGTATTATGATATTAAAAAAGAAGCTGCTATACTAAAAGGTGTTTTTTTACCCCATGGAAATTTTTTTTCACCAAAAAGCTGGGGTAAAAAAAATTCAGGTATTTTGTGCATAATTTTCAAACCAGTTCATGAATTAAAAAAAATTCATTGTGGGATGATAGACATACATGCTCTCTATATTGTGCCAACTTTAGTGGTCATACTAGATAAGCTAAAAAATCTAGGACAACCTTTCTGAAAAAAAATTTTTCTTACCCCACTTGACTATAATTGCTAAGCTCAAGATTTTAGAACTTCACTATTTTTAGAAACTAAGTGACAAATAAATAGTTTTCCCTAACGTTATTACAATATATGTTATATTTCATCTCATGCACGCTGAGAAAAACATTAATAGTCAAAATCAATAATCTAGTCTGGAGGTTTGTTACTGTATATTACTGTACTATGTTTTTCAGCTGTATCTACCTGTCTTCCTTTACCTCCTCCGGTTGGTTGTGCTGAATTCTTCAACTCTCAGGATGTCTTAACTAACGAGGACACAGACTTTGGCTGGTTGTGTTTGGCTAATTGTTTTGTTTCGATTGGTGCAGCACTGCTAACAATGCATTTACTTTCTGAAGATGACAACAAATTAATGGGAATGGAAAAAAGGGCAGTTAAAAAATTGCTTCTTCTTTTGTTTGTTAGTTCAGGTAATTTTATAAACAGACTAGAGTTTTTTTTCTATTTGACTTATTATTTGTTGAAAGAAACTGTTTTCAATACCGTACTTATTACTTGCAGATCGAAGTGCTGTTGAAAAATATCTAATTATCTAATCATTTTAACCCTTATCAGCACATGTGTTGACATTTTGTCAACATCGATTTTTTATGTGAGATTGCTCTCGCGCCGTACGCACCAGCTCAACAACCTTCAGTGATGAAAGAGGATTTCTGAATTGCTTACTGCTGTAGAGATTTCAAAACGTTAAATTGTTTTCCCAATGAGTTATTTGCTTTTTACCTTAATTCGCACATCTGATGACAAAATGTCAACAATCAGAAGACTATAGGGAATTTGGAATTTGAAATCACTACGCAATAGCTGGCTATTATTGCCTATGAATAGCCGACTGCTTTTAAGAAAGTTGCATATATATTTAGTGAATAGCTTTGCAAGTTCTTATACTCTACCCCAGAAGAATAATACTGTTACGGATTCCTCTTCAATTCAAATCTTTTTTTGCCTCTCATGGTCTGGTTTGCAATCGTTTTCTTCAAAACCTTACATTGTAGGAGCAATGGCTAATTGAGGTGATGTACCATCGCAACTCAAATCAGCACGGGAAAGAGAGGTGAAAAGTACTGTAGCATTGTGTGATTTCAAAAACATTTGCTATTGTCATGTGTACCAAAATGAAACAGGAATGTCCTCTGGTGTCTTCTTCACACTCTTCTGTTTCAATAAGTGTGGTCACAGCGGTAAACCATAATCTCTTTGTGGGAAAATTGTAACATAAGATTCCCGGATTCGTTCGTCTGTATGTAATGACTGAAAAAGAAGGGTCTGCTACTATTCGGTGAGTCCGATTCGGAGAGTTCCCTATTCGGAGACAGCATTTTTCGGAGAGTTCCCTATTCGGAGATTTTTTGAATTTTTTTTGAAAACTATCGGGAACCGTAGCCTAATTATCATTGCTGCTTTTACATCGTTTTAACGTCGCTAAACGTTCAAATCGTGCAGAAAAAAATAGAAATAAAATGTTTGAACAATTAAATGAAAATTCGTCATGTCAGTTGAATTGTTTTTATTTGTGACCATCATATCAAAAACAATACACGTCAACATAGCAAAGGTAGAAGTGACAAAACGCGAACGTTAAAACGTGCTTGTGACCGAAGTAAGTGATTGAGTTGAAAGAAATTTGGCACGGCCGCAACATTTTCAGAAACATTTAAGATATGAAAGGAAAATAAAAAAAGAGGATGTTACAAAATAAATAAATCATGGATTACCGGTAGTTTGGATCAACAAATGTGTGGCCTACAGCTTGGATTGAAAGGAAATTATCGGGTACCGTCGCCTAGTTATCCCGACCAGCAAAAATTTGTTCCAAGAACCCAGTTAGTCTAACGGTTCATTTTTACATTGTAGTAACAGATAACCAAATGTGTGGCCTATCGTTTTAACGTCGCTAAACGTTGAAATCGTGTAGAAAAGAAAACTTTTGCTGACTAGGATACGTTGAAACTGGGAAACATTCACAGAAGCCCTTCGACTTGTTCCAAGAACCCAGTTAGCCTAACAGTTTATTTTTACATTGTAGTAACAAATAACCAAATGTGTGGCCTATCGTTTTAAAGTCGCTTAACGTTGCAATACCGTAACCTAGTTATCCCGACCAGCAGAAATTGCCGTTTATACATCGTTTTAACGTCGCTAAACGTTGAAATCGTGTAGAAAAGAGAACTTTTGCTGACTAGGATATTCCACAATATCGTTTCTTTTATAGTTGAAATTATCGATTATCGAAGCTAAATGAGTGGGGTTAGACCTAACCACTGAGATCTTAAATCATATTTATGACACCGGAAACATCCCTAGTGATATGGTACGTTCTATATTCAAAACCTTACCAAAGAAAACCGGAGCAACAGAATGCTCACTCCACAGAACAATTGGCCTTGTGAATCACCTAACAAACATCTTGCTCCGAATCATGATGATGAGATTGAGACCAAAACTACAATCGGAAATTTCAACACATTTTTTGTTTGTTCCAGACAAAGGGACCACAAAAGGATTTTTTACATTAAAAATGATAACAGAGAGATGTGTCCGATCTCCAGATCTTTTCAACACTTACAGTGGGATGGTTTAAACATTAGGTTTAAACTCAGTCGAGTCGACGGCGGTCGAGTGTAGACATATTAAATGTTGGGGCTAAATTTAACAATTAAAAAAAAATTAAGTTACACGAACACACAAAATTATTACAGTAGTTATAAAAAACTTAACTGCAAAGACCGTAAAAATACAAAAAGAATTTAAATGCACAATACCGTATTCGTAGGAATATATATATGAGTCCTAAAGTTCCACAAAATTTGTTTGGATTCGTCCACTTGAATCTTCAAGCACAGATCGATTGTCTTTAATCTTTTTTCTTTCCAATGAATGTCAATGTTGTTTTTTCTTCAGAACCAACAAAGAAACGCCTTTAATTTTTAGCTTGAAGTTCTTCAGTACCAACTGAGAAGAAAAGTCTTTAATTTTCTTGTTCTTTAAGTTCTTCTGCACCAACTGAGAAGAAAACAGCTTTAATCTTTTGCTTCTGTAGACTACCAACTTTTATTATTTCTTTGCTTCTGCAGCCTACCGACTAACAACTTCGTCTTTTAGTATTTATGTCTTGCCTGTGTTTCCGTACAAACACTAGCCAGAGAATCGTCTTTTATTATTTATGATCACAGCGGTAAACCATAATCTCTTCGTGGGAAAATTGTAACATAAGATTCTCGGATCCGTTCGTCTGTATGTAATGACCGAAAAAGAAACACTCTTTTGAAACGTCTATTCAAAAAGTGTATTTCTGTAAAATTAGCTCGCGGCTATCGAAAATGGAGTGCAACGCGGTACACCACTAAAAACTTGTCACTACAATCCAAACTACTTAGATAAAAGACGGAAATTTTGTCCAGCTAGCAAGCAATAAGCAAAACAGTTTAATATGCGACCAGCTTTCAAGCAACCATTTTACGAATGATCAGAATACATTGCAATATCTCAAACGCACGTAAGCAGTTAATGTGACGCAATAATGAAAGGCATTGTCAAGCAATTCAAACAGGTGTTCAAAGGTGATGATGTAATGTTTCATCAGGTCTTACGAACGATGGTGCCATATTGGCTCATTTTTTAGGAAAAATTTCATGACGTAATACGCTAAGATTCAGTAGACCTGAACGGTTTTATATGACGTTTGATTTGAAAATTGTCCGTAACAATGTGTCAAGACTGTCACAAGATACATAACAACCATAAAGGCTGAGTTGACATTTTTGATGAAAAGTGTGAGGAATTTAATTGCTTGAGGAAAACAAATCGTTAGCCAATAGTTATAAATTACAGTTTGATAAATCTTGGCAGTTACGATGCATTTACCATAATGAGATATAATGGGAAAAGTAACAAAAAAATAGATTTTCTCAAAAAACATCTTTCAGTTTGCTCAACCGTGTGTCAACAAAAAAGAAATTGGCAGCAGAAACCAGGGATATCTAGAGAAGGGGATATGAAGGCTTGCCAAGGTTGCCATCTGGTATATTTATATACCAAATTTCACAAATCTGGTATATTTTTTTTATGTTTGGTAGTTGAAAATTTCGTTTGGTATATTGGTATATATTTGGTATATTTTGTAGCATTTGGTAGGTGATTTTATGAGTTTGGTATATTTTATAATATTGTGTCAATTGACTAGTATTTTTTTCAATGTACAAATTTGGAGTGTGTTAACCAATAAAAACTTGTTTCTTCTTTAAAAAAGTTAAGTTGAAATACTAAAATAGATGTACCATTTTAGATTTAGCTCAATGACCATAAAAACCTAAAGGTTTTCTAAAGCATCAGTGTCATTGGAGTTGCTTAACTGTAATGTTTTACAACGTATTGTTATCTCAAGGTGTTAAAGAATGTTAAAGCTTCTCAGTGAGCAACATTGCAAGTGTTGTTGACTTATGATTTTTACTGTGCTGTTGATGGAATGTAAATTTTTGTTTCAAAATGTTAATGTGTGACTAAAACTTTTTTTATGCTTACTAATACCCTTTATTGTGTTATATTGTATGTAATTATTGAATCATAATTACTTAATTCTTTATTATCCTGACGTTGATACTTTGGCAAAGTGAAAAATTTCCTAAATTTTCGGAGCACGTCTATTAGGCGCAGACAGTGACGTAGCCAAGGGGGCCTTTGGCACGCGTGTGACGCCACGATATTGAAAATGATGCTTTCAATCTCTATGTCTCTAAAACAAAGTTTGCCCAATTTTAAACGAAACTGCATTAAAAAGAGCAAGTTTTGCCAATACCAAACATTTAAATATCTCAGCCAGGAATTAGCAACAAGAAAACATAAAGACTTTGCTTTATTACCAAAAAATGCCGAAGAAAACATGATCTTATACTTTTGCTATGCCACCGGACAGCACCATTTCACAGGAATATTTATACCCACATTTTTGTTGAAAATGCTCTCAGAGTGCACCAAATTCAAAGAATTTTTCAAAATTTTCAGGGAGAGGTCCATACCCCCTGTCGCTGGGTCGCCCGCCGACCGTCAAACCCCCCCTTTCAAAATTCCTGGCTACGCCACTGGGCGCAGACAATTAGGTACCTGCCAGATAGGTGCGCACACTGTGACGTCGGGACATTTAGGTGTGGCACGCGGTCATTTTGGTGCTATTCGGAATAAAGTCTATTTTGTTGGGTTCTTGATGGTTGCATGGTGGGTTTTATGCATTAGCCAAGTGGGCGTGGTCTCGTCTGCATCACAGGAACTAACGCTCCAGCAATGTTTATTTTTTTTGTTTTCTGAAACTTGAATAAATATCATGCGAAATCGCTGTGGTAATCAATTCATGTTTGGGTCATATATATTAAAATTAGCCCAAACTAAAACGTTCTTTGCCCAAGTTAAAAATTAAACATTGTTCAGCTAGTTGAGGTGTGCAAAACGTAATTTTTGTGTAAACATTTGTTTTTCAGATCTTTTTGGTATAAACTTGGTATAATTTTTTAAGTTTGGTATATATTTGGTATATTTTTTTTTACTATTTGGTATATATTGCTCTGCAGAATCTGGCAACCCTGAGGCTCGCAGCGATTGCCTTATTCTCATGACACTACCAAGGCGGTAGTTTGTAGTGCTTTAAACATGTGTTTTTTTTTTATAATTAGACAAAGTTTTGTAGTGCAGCTGGTACAATGAGCTACAGAAGGCAGTTAGCAAGTGTTACGTAGAGTATAGTTAAAGAATACTTGTTTACAAAGACAGTTGAAAAGTTACCAGTAAGCTGTTTTTTATAACAAAGCCTTTGCAGGAGGCCAGATGTAAAGCAAGCATATGGGTAGTTGGATTAACAAGCAACCACGAGCATGCTGTGAATATCCAGGCCTGATGTAAATAGCGCAATGCAAGTTGTCATAACAAGATTTATTAAACTACTATCGGTGCCAATTGTCATTTTACGATAAACACAGATTATTTACGATAAACAAAAGCCTTTCTATTGTCAGACGTAATAAAAGCCTTCGTATCCCCTTCTTTAGATATCCCTGGCAGAAACTAAACTACTTGCCGAAAATTTGGGGTTCATTAATGCTGGTACTTCAAACACTTCGAATCAAACAGTTCAAGGTATCAAACGGGAAAGATGCTACAAATGTGGAAAGCATGCTCAATCTGCATGTGTCAGTTGCAGCCGACGGCTTTGCCAAGGAAACAGAAAACCTCAGAAGAACCAATATCACTTGGAATGCTAAAAAATTATTTCTTGTTGTGCTACATGATTCTGCATGTTTGTTAAACTTGCTTTGTGCTTCGTTTGAGAACTAGTATGTTAAAACTAAGCCCTGAGTGGAAAGTGGACCTCTCGTTTGGAATTTTTGATTGTTTTAATAAGGTTTTATCAACATCAAATCATCTAAAACAGTGGTTCTTAAATTTTTTTGCCGTGACCCAAATGTGAGTTTTATGAACATCTCACGACCCAAGCCTCAAACATAAAAAAATGTATTTTTTTCTGATATGCATGAAATAGAAAAAGACACAGACAACCAGTTGCAGTAGGTAGGCCTACACAGTATTTTCAATTCTTTTCAACTAAAAGTACACAGTACTTTTAGTCACCAAACCAGCATGACTTGTTTGGTTACTAAAAGCGGTGGATTCGTTGGTGAGCAAAATCGGCTTCGTTCAAGTTCCGCTTCTTGGTGCTGAAGCTAAATTCGATTTCTTTTCACATGTTGTGGGTACTTCATTTCCAGATGTCTCTTCAGTTTGTTTTTCTTCAAAGATTCGTTTGACAATACTGCATAACACAGCACACATTGTGGCTTGGTAGCACTATGATCATTGATAGAAGTGAATTCCAAATCTAAAAATTTTTCCTTGTACGAATACTTACTCATCTTTAAACTTTCCAACAATACTACCTGCAACGTTATGACCTAGTTGAAAGGAACAAACCTATAGTTTGCATCAAAAAACGAACCTATAGCTTGAACTTTAAAACTTTAAAGCTTTTAAAACTCTCAGAAAACCACTTATGATACAATACTTCAGATTACTGAGATGAAGCCACATAAAATGCTTATGATGCAATAATTCACTCATAATGGAATTGAAAACACTTGAAAATGAAATGAAAAAATTTGTTTGGGCAGAATTGAATCACCATAGTGCGACCCATACTTTGAGAACCACTAATCTAAAAGAACAACTTTACTAAAATAGTGCATTTGTATCGAAAAATGCAAGAAAATGCCATGTTGACAATTTGTCACCACCTGTGCTGATGCTGAATGAGTTACGTAAAATCCCTGTGCTAATATGGCTTAATGGCTAAACAGAGTAACAACCAAGGATATTTTTCTAGCTATTCTTAGCACTTTGACATGTCTTATTGCAACTTTTCGGATGAACATACTTTCAACTCTCCAAAGACGCCAAGGATTATTTGTTGTTGGTGGATTGAACCCAGCCTATGCTATATCATTTTATTTGTCTTGTCTTACTACCTTGCTGGCTTTGGCTGGAAGTTATCTAGCAAATCTAGTTGCACAAGCTGATGCCAAGGAGAATGAAAAACTAACAAAAACTGTCAAGCAGGTGATGTTATCTTTGGTGAGCTGTTAATTTACTATAAACCATAAACCAATTGATGTAACCATGAGAAGGGCAATTGTCACCCTGGCTCGTACGCAGAGATTGGCAAGATCATCAGTTTTGGTGATATTGAAGATCAAGATCAGATCACCAAAGCAATGTTGTGATCCTGAAGATCAAGATCACTTTTTGTGCAAATGTGCTTGAAGAAATACTGTGTTTGGTCAATGACAGACCTCGAAATTCGTTTTTGTTGACGGCGGACAAACGTGCCCGGCTGTCCGGTCTGAGCAGCCATCTCAGTGGACAAGTTATGTCTCCCGGTGGACACACCAGTTTTAACATCGATCGTCATACTTAATCACTTTATCTTGATAAGTCTTCGCCGTTTGAGAACTATAGCTACGGTTTAGAAGGCTTTTTAAAATTTCAGCGAAGTCACTCTGAAAGGCTTTCATCAGACCATCGAGGTGCGCTTGAAGAGTGAAACCGCCCTGTAGCCGCATAATACGACGCATAACTGATAAACTTACACCGAACGAGGTCGTGTGGCTTATTGCGTCACAATGCTCTGGGAACGAGTCGGAAAACTAGCACTACTATTTTCTGCTGTGAAAAGTTTCACTAGGCTTTTTTCTTTAAGTTTATTTTTGCGTGTCATTTGAGCGAAAGTGACGAAAAGAATAAATGAAACATTAGACAAAGCACAATTATTTTTCTCCTCTCCGTGATGTGGTCGCCTCTTTCAAAATAGGATTAGTTTTCCACGAGATCACAGCAGGCCTAGGGTTATAATCAGCGCAGCCAGGGCCGTCCAGGCATATGAGCATGAGAGCTTCAGTAGTATCGCTCTTTAAAGACGTGCGCCAATCTCCACGAGATCACTGCTTGTCGTTACCTCGTTAAGATACGTAATACCGAGATCTACTCTGTGTCTTTTCTCCAGACTGGCTAATCGAGGGAAAAGCGTAAATACGAGCTCTTCTTTTGCGATAAAATAGGCGATTTCAAACAATCTCTTTATTTTGATTTTTTTTTTGTCACCCATATTGTCGAGGGCATTAACAATCGGAAATTGATGGCTTGAGGTATTGTTGGCCAGATATTCTGAAACCGCAGCCATATGAAGTAAGAATGTCAATTGTGATCTTTGACAGAGCTAATCGTTACATTTGTTGTTCCTATAATATATGCATCTTTCACCACTAAATTTCCCACGTTATGCATCTGTTGCTGCACCACTGCAGGATACTGCATTATTTGCACCACATTAGGTTTACTTGACCATTGTCACCTTCATACCGCAGCCACTTAAAAAAAATTTACCTAATCCGCTTTTGGATTGAAACAATACTGCGCACGCGTTTTTAAGTATTAGTAACTGTAGTGGTGACTTGTTTCTCGGCAGCCGATTTGTAGCAAGAATTGACAGCGATAGACACCGTGTTTCGCCCATGAGGCTGGGCTCGTCAGTATCGCACCACTAGTGTTAAACTGTTTTATTTGCATCAACAGCGCACGGGTACAAATAATTGACACGGCGAGAGAGCACAAACAAACATAGCCAGGTCGAAGACTTTCAGAAACCGGCCTGCCACACCCCGCGGCGGCATGATTTAGGGGTGACGATGCACCGGAGGGGTAAGTCCACCAGCTTAGGTCGCGGGGGCCAGGCTGGGGAGTCGAGGTACCTGTGGAGGGAGAGTGTGGATCGAAAACGTTACATGACCCGTCCGCAAATTTAGAATGGCGGAGCGGGCCAGGGAGACAGACTCTTTCTGCATTGCCCAGAAAGATCGCCTGCGATGGGCCGGGCGACCCGTCGCGTGTGGACGCTGGAACCGGCAGTAATTGACCGCCGGGCGGCGCCCACGTCTCTCTCACGCGACCTCGGCGCAGGTACTTGACTCTTATACCCGGTCTGCCAGTAGGCAGAGCGGATAAAATTGGGGTCTACCACAAGGAAGAGAGTCAACTATTTAAGGATAATTTGGCTCTCGTGGCAGACAAAATTCAAATAAAAATGTGGAGCAGAAGCTCGATTAATCAATAGAAACAAAAAATATAGGTGGGAATGTAATACATACTCACTGGAGAAGAGTAAGCTTTGATTCGGCGAGCACGGATGTGCACTGGCCAGACGTTGAGGCAGGTTCGCCCAGCTGGGTCGGGGAGGCTAGCGATCGAAACCAGAGGCACTGGTAGGCTACATTACCAGGAAAAAGTAGAAAATTGGGGTGGAAATTTTGAGGCTGCATCGAGTTGATCAGGGATCGTGTTGATCAATGCGTTGAAAGCAGAGCGAGGTTGATACGAGCGGGCAAGAACAGCGTTACAAGGCGAAGGCAGCGTAAGATAATTCGAAACAATTGATTGATTAATACATAGATATATAGTGATGATTGAAGTTACTTAATTGCTGTTAAACCAGTCTCGATTCACAATGTACATTAGACATTTTATTCCTTTCCTTTGTTCATTTTTGAATGCTTGGGTTTGATGAGACTGGAGCATTATAAAAAAAAAGACACTGGTTTATAGAATTGATGATATAAGGTGATGAATTTTAAGACAATTGATATAAGGTTATGAAGTCTAAACGGTTTGCTGTCTTGCGCGCTTGGATACTTACTGCAACGTTTCTGTTATTGGGGAATAAGTTTCTGATCGCTGAAGTCATCTTTTCTATGACGTAGCCCCTCCACAAGTGAGCCCGGCGTTCCAAGCTTTCCAGACGCGGAAGGATCCTTTGATTGAGAGGGAAGCCACTTTTCTAGCCACCTCTGCTACCCCACGAGAAGGAACGCCCAAGGCCGTCAGAGCTCGTCGGGGCATAGCTCCCGAGGGAGCCTACGACGAACGGAGGTGACAGGACGTCCCTGCAAGGGCGCTTCCTGTCTTCCTTTATGTTGACACATAACTCGCCGTACTTGTCGTGTTTCCTGTCGGCGGCTTTTCGAAGAGAATCCGCGCCGTTGTCGAACGGACATGTGACGTCACATACGACCGTGACACCGTCAGGGCGTTGCAGGACGATGTCAGGACGCAGATCGGCACCGCCCGCTTCCACGTGCTGTGGAACCGTACTATCTATGGAAAGCCCGGGTTGCCATTCGGCAGGCACGTGCCCCACGATCTCCCTCAATACTGAATTGTGTCGTTCCGTGACGACAGTCATCACGGTAGGGCAGTGATTCAATATGTGGGGGAGAGTCTCTTCCGCTTTCCCACACGCACGACACATGGTAGGTAGGTAACGGCGGCCATGGCTTAGTTTTGATTTAAGTGGCATTAGATTCATCCTAGCTTTGTACGCAAATACTCGGTCCGCGTGATCCAGGAGCTCCGGGCGCCGGGTCCATGAATTTGAAAATCCGGACAGGCAGTGGGCACTGATCGTCTTGCCTTGGTCAGGTTTGGATTTCCACTGTCTCTTCCACCACGAGTCATTGTGTTGATGGAGGGTCGGCACCACTTTTTCCTAATAGGAGGGGTGATTGTGGAGCTCCCCGCGGCCAACTCAAGGCCGCCATCCGAGCGGGCGGACCAACGTACGTTCAGGCGATGGGTGGCCGCCGGGACACGGCCCCACAGGCTCTCGCCTGTAGGGCACGGTCTAGAATGGGCGCCGTCAGGAGGGGGGTCACTATTCAGATAACTGGCCAGGTGGTCAGTCGTGGGATCTGGAGTGCCGAACCTCAGACAGGCATGACGCCTAAGCTGCCCGAGAGCGACGGCAGAGACAATGCTGTCAGGTGACGTCAGCATCTTGAAAGCATGAGCTACCAAAAGCGTGTCACTTTCGCGACACAAGTTCGTGATGCCCAAACCTCCCAATGCAGGCTTACAGTAAAAGAACGCGCTGCAGGCCCACTTGGGAAGACGCCACGCCACCTTCAAACACCGCAAAACCAGTCGGTCAAGCTTCAGAAGCTCATACTGTCTAAAGCGCCGCACTCGCAGATGGTATGACGCGGACGGGAGAATTATAGAAGTGAGTGCCAGAAGTTTCTGGCTTGGGGTGAGAAAAGATTGCATTAAAGAAGAAATGTGTTTCTCCAGAGTGGAGATGAAGAGTTGGGTTAGGGATGCGTCCGAGGCGTAACCGGTTCGAGCGCCAAGGTATTTATACGTCTCGCCTTTGGGGATGACTCGAATTTCCTCCCCGGCAAGGGAGAAAGGTTTCGGGTCGACCCGCAGACGGGACGCCGACACTTTCCCATAGGACAGGGTGCCACACTTGCGTGGGTTGAACCGTAGCCCGGACCAGGAGGAGAAGGGTTCAGTAGCAGATAGGAGAGAGATCATCTGCTGGCGATCGGAAGAAACGAGACAGATGTCGTCCGCATAGGCCATACAACGTACTTTAATATCTTCTTTGGCAGGAAGGTTGTAGCCGCAATCCGTTTTGTCACGGACGCCCCTGAGGAGCACCTCGATGACCAAATTGAATAGCAGCCCCGACAACGGGCAGCCCTGACGGACTCCCCGCCCCACAGGGATACGGTCGGTTTCACCCACCGCTTTACCAGTCAGTTTAACTCTTATCTTTGTGGAAAGAAAAGAGCCAACAAAACCAGCAGGCGGATAAAAATAATAAAGTCACAGTGGTGACTTTATTATTTTTATCCACTGCCTTAGAGCAAGTACTGTAGGTTCATCGCCCTCATTCTCACTTTTAGAATTTTCCCTGGGCCTTTTCTTTCTTACTGTCATACCAAAACTTAACAAGTTTTGCTGCATCTTGCTGTAGTAGCCTTCTTGTAAAATCTAACTTTGTAACCAACCGTGCCTTATCAATATTGCTTGGAGATCAAAGCCAGACATTGTGACATAAGATTTGAAGTAAGTTACGCGTGATTAGTGTAGAAGTACCGGTACTCCCATTCAGTGGCGGCTTGTGCCATGGGGCTGACTGCAACAATAATAAAGAATGATATACTATTAAGATGATTATAAAATTTAATGTAAGTGTTAAAAAAGTAGGTAATATAGTAAAAAGAATAGAAAAGATCAAATATTATACATAACTATAAGACTTTAGGTCAATACATCAGATAATAAGATGATATTCAACATGTAAAAATTCAAATCTATTAAAATTGTAGCCTAATTAAAGAGAACTTTTAACTATCAAACTAGTTTCTACTTATTATAGCTCCTATTAGTATTTAGTATTTATAGTATTGTAGTATTTATTATCGTGATAGTAAGGAATAAAAACAAACTGAATCGCTAATTCAAACAGAACTAAATTCAAAGAATGTTGAGATGCAAACAAACTGAACCGCTAAATTTAAACAGAACTAAATTCTAAGAATGTTGAGATGCATTGACATTGGCATAGCAACGATAGGTTAAAAGTAAAACTTCAAAAACGTTGTTTTGATGAATGGAATGAATTGTATCGAATTTAAGCTTGGATTCTCTCAAACCATTGTTTTCACAAAGTTGGATTTAAGATTTAGTTTTGCAGCAATTGGTTTTTACATTATGTAAGCCACACTTGTGTGGCGAAAGCTCTGTATTTAAACAAACCGATTCTTTTGATTTGGTGTGATATTGTTTACTTTATTTAAAATGTTTTATCACACCGTGCATCCCAGTGGATTATCAGTTGAATTATAGGAAAATTTGATGAAAAGTTTAGGAACGAAGTTTTGTTTTGGAATTTTTAAAATTAGTTTTTATTTCGCAGAGTAGCGATGAGCCATGAATGTAGAAGTGTTAGCTGTAGAGTTAGGGTATTTAACAGGTTATACGAAGTGCTAGTCTAGCCCAGGGCATCTCAAAATCACTTCAACCTTGTATGCAACGGCTAAGCTAGTCAAGACTAAGCTCAATACTAGTAAAGTTTGTCTCCAAAGCAATATTCATCAACTTTTCAACAAAGTTTGAATGCATTTTTTCAAATTTTGGGGTAAAAACGTGCTCAGAACGCACCAAATTTAATGCAATTTTTCTGGGGGGAGACCCCTGGCGAAGTTGTCATCGCGAACTCAGCGATGGGGTTTGCGATGACTTTATTGCCGCCCACGATGACCCCCCTGACTTTATTTCACCTTGGTTACGCTGATTCAATGTCATAAATCGTTGAAGCAACATAAAAATCGAGTTTTCCTCCTTGAATGGAGGCTAAGGGATACAGTATTAACTTTTCTAGATGCGCGCTGGGAATGCGATAATTTCCCGTTCATATAGAATGCACGGGAAATTATATTCTTGCAACAGTTGTTTGTGCTATGCCATGGCGATTTGTATCGCTAGTTCCTGTGTTATTTCTCGGCGGACAAATATCAATGATCTGGAGGGTACTTTGGACATCACATGCTATGACGGCAGACAATATCCGTACTAGCCATTCCTCAACACTCAGCTTTCGCATGGCCCACCAGATCACCTTCCTTGGCACTCGATCAAAGGCTTTTTCTAGGTCTACAAAGTAGAGATGTACCCATATATCGGTATCGGCATCGGTATCGGTGATATCGGCCATTTTTTGAGTATCGGTATCGGCAAAATTTGGCCGATACTGTGGCCGATACTAAACATGTAAAAAAAAGGCGTTTGCTGCGGATTTTCTGCAGAAGCAAAGATATTATATATATAGATTTTTTTAAAGTAGTAACTAACGTCACATTGAAGTAGAAAAATAACAACCTGTTCAAATTTTTGATCCCACACACTCCCATGACTTCATGCGCGCACCTTTTGGCATTGTTTGCTTACAGTGATTCTTTCACTCAAACAAAACGTTTTCTTTCAGCAGTTTTGCGTTGTTCGATTCTTACGTTGTGAAGGAGACTCAATTTCTCCAATATTTATCATTCGTGTTTCTTTTTTACTCTCAGCAGAGGATAAAACCAGGCCAAGACTACCCAGGTGGCGGAATGTGTAGTTTTGCATCGTTTTTGCGTTGCTGGAAGTTTGAGGGACCCGTGTGGCTTGGTTGTTTTTGGTGGGCTGGTTCTGTCAGTTTGTGATTTGGTTTCCACTTTTCGTTGTGGTGGACTCATCAGGCTTGGAACAAAGTCGTGGCGGAGTGGGTGGGCTCGAGGTGGGGGCTGTGGGACTGCGAATCCTCGCTGAACTAATCAATAAGTGGTCTTATGGCGACCTCATTGTGTGGGGGGGAGTGTCCTTCCCTGCTGTCGGCACGGGGCTGGGCGCTTACTGGTGCGGCGGGCTGTTGCGATTCGCTGGCCATAACGGTGTAGCTTCCACGCTAGCCATTTAGACCATCCAATCAACTATATGTTTCTCGGCTGCCGTTTTGTAGTAGTAAGAATTGACATCGACAAGAATTGAAATGGCTAGTGTGGAAGCTGCATCGTTGTGGTTGGCAGGTCGCGGCAGCTCGCTGTGCTGGTGAGTGCTCAGCCTTGTGCTGGTGGCCGGGGGGGGACGCTCCTTTCTTCGCAATGAGGTTGTCAACTTGGGCGCAACGGGACCATTTTGATTGGTTTGGTGAGGATTCGTGGTCCCATTGCTTTCTTTTTGGGCCTACTTATCCTGCCGTGACATTGTTTGAGCTTGGTGAGTTTGTTGCGGCTAAAGGTGGAAGTTGAATCGCCGACTGATGGAGCCGGCTTGCTGGGGGCAGCCGAGTTACACGGGTTTTTTGAGCGTTTGGCGGGTGGGAGCGATGCAGAATTGTGCATTTTTGCTATCTGGGTAGTCTTGGCCTGGCAAAAGCTTTTCAACCAAACGACAAGCGTCCTTAGGTTACACATTACTTGTCGAATAGTTTTTGTACGACTACACAAATCACTTGTTTACATTTTACATCTTATTATCAATTATGATAGCCTATTTGGAGAGTTTGCGCAAACACTTTTTTTCAGAAACCCCAATTATGATGTACGGTAATGTTTCTTCCCTTATACCCCAATTACGGTGGCCTTTCATTACTAAAACCTACTATTATGACACAACAATGTGATTGAGATTGGATTCTTGAATCTTTAATAAATTATGCCAATTGAAAGCTTTTTTTAATAGTTTTATGCAAATAAGGTAAAACTTAGCATTTGATATATAATAATTCCTTGCAAATACCAAAATTGCTTCTTTTTGTAACACCAAAGTATCGGCCAAAATATCGGTATCAGTATCGGTATCGGCCTAAAAAAGTGATATCGGTATCGGCCAAAATATTGGTATCGGTACATCTCTACTACAAAGGCCGTATAGAGAGTCTTGTTTACGGCAAGGTGTGTTTCTTGAAGTTGACAGATGATGAAGATGGCGTCAGTTGTACCTCGACCTGGCATGAAGCCGAATTGCATTTCATCAATCTGCACTTGTTGCCTAATCACTTGTTCTGTCACTCTCTCAAGTATTTTCATTTTCTGGTCAAGCAGCTTCAAGCCACTGTAATTACCCCTATCAAGGGCATCCCTTTACCTGTATAGATGTTGACGATGTAGCTTTCTTCCCGATCTGCTGGTATACGACCCTCACTAACAATAGCTTCTACAAGATCTCGTATAAGAGCAACTCCAGTTTCACCCGTTGGCTTCAGCATCTCTGCTATTATTCCTGGACCAGGAGCTTTGCCCATGCGCATCTTACTGATGGCTCTTTCAATCATCTCGGTAGTGATTGGTACACTAGAGCCCTCAACAGATGGTTCTTCTGAGAGATTATCCGGGTTCCAGGGGAACTCTACACTGAGAAGTCATTCATAGTATTGTTTCCAAGCGACCTTCCTTCCTCGTCGAGGGAGAGTTCACCGGCATAATTTTTGATGGGCTTATCACCACTAACGTCTTGATTGTCACGCCACATTTCCTTAGCCAGCTTGTAGACAGTCCCTGACTTTGAGTTGACATTCTCAGCTTCGGTTTTAGCATTGCATATGGCATACTTAGCAGTTTTTTTGGAATCGTTGTACGCTTCTCTGCTTCCTCCTGCCTTACATGCCTCAAAAAGCATCTCCTCTTCTCCTGCACAGCATTCTCCACTGTATCATTCCACCACCAGGTTTGTTTTCTCCATCGGTACCTAGATGAAACACCACAAGTTTCTTGTACAGCTTCAGTGACTCCTTCCTTCAGAGTTTTCCATACCTCTTCGACAGTGCTTGCATGGGCTCCTTCAATCTTGGAGGCAAAGAGTTCAGCATATTCAGCTTGTTTGTTTGGATCTTTAAGCTGCCAGAGTTTTTTGCGAGGCTTAAACTGTCACTTTTGTTTGTGTGTGGCTTGTACCGTCATGTCCAACACCATGAGTCTGTGCTGGGATGCACATTCTTCACCCAGGATGACTTTTACATTTGTAACATGTTGTCTGAACCTGCGCCGATATAGGATGTAATCGATCTGCGTCAAAACTTCTCCAGATTAGTAAGTGACCTGTGGTCCTTCTTAAAATACGGAGTTCCCTATTTGCTACAGCAAATTCAAGTAGTCTTTCACCTTCATCATTGCGTTGGCCAATGGCATACCCACCAATACCATGACCTTCTACGTATCCGTCTGGATTGCTGCCTATGTGGCCATTTCAATCACCGCACACAGGCAGTTCTTCAGTGGCAGGGACAGTGGTGATAAGACTCTGAAGTTGTTCGTAAAACTGAGTCTTGGTATCTTCGCTGAGCCCAGCCTGGGAAGCATAAACACAGACGACAGAAAACACAACTTTACCCACAACTAAACGCACTAAGAGTGTCCTGTCGGAAATGCGTCTCACTTCGAATCCCTTCTCCCACCAATTTTCAGCCACCATGATACCAACCCCTTCTGTGCCCTTGCCATTACCAGACCAGAGAAACTTGGTCTGCGAGTCCTTCCCAGTAATTTTCCTAGTTCCAATATGCCTCCATCTGGTTTCCTGAAGACAGAGCAAGTCTATTTTTCTCCTAGTCATTGTCTCTACTACTTCATTTGCCTTTCCTCGCATGGTTCCCACATTAAGTGTTCCCACACGGAAAGGCTTGGGGCGTTCATAGTATTTGCCACAATGGCCGGACCCTGCAGACCCACGCACTCGGAGGTCCGCCAAGCCCGAGGCATTACCAGTTACCTTGTTACTGACACTGCCTTGCTTATTTCTTCTTTCTAGACTTGACATGTTTTGATTCAGGCAGTTTTTACAGCCGGATGCCTTTGCTTGACTAACTTGGTACACTTTTGGCAGACCAAGATCTCCACCGTACCCAGCTAACTAGGGCAATTGTGGGAAATTCCACTTGCATAATGCACCATTGTCTCAAAAATATAACAGTGACCCGCTGCATATGCTACTGTCATTCAGGTTATGACAGGCTGTCCAGAGATAGCAGACGCCACATATTCCAGTGGCCGGGGATTGGATTGGTGAGTGGCGGGACGTTTCCGCATGCCAACGGGCCTTGCACACTGCACCTCTAAGGATCCAATCTGCTCCGAGATCCCTAGCCAGTTGGCCTGGAGCCGCATGGCATCCAGTTTCCATGGTGTACCATGGGGAGGTTTGGCTATAGTGTTGTCAGTGGAGAGGCTATGTACCAGCAGGGAAGACTAACGCACTCAGCTTCCTTTTCGTCAAAGACTGTCTGGCGGATGAGGCGAAAGCGAAAGATGAGAAGCATGTGCAACTACATCTACACTACACCCAGCAGCATCACTAGACACATCACACTGACCTGTGGCACACACCACAATACCACTGGATGCATAGTTTATTTAATATTTATTAATAAAGAAATTACTATGAACACCTAAAAAATGCTTTGAATAGGATTTTGTTTGGAAGAATGGCTCGGATCATCATGATACAGCATCCAGCAATAATCGCCCATCGTTTCAAAACCTTGTCAGTGTGCCTCCAAGCCCTCCATTGCTTATAAATTGGTTTGGTTTTGAATTTTTATCCTCGGACTAACAAAGCCTTTTATATGTTTATTCCTGGTAGTTTCACATACTTGTAAAGACTTTTGACGCAGAGCCGTATATCCTGATGAAATCATTCATTTTACTCATCACTGATTGCACCAAAATTAGCAGGAAAAAATGTAGATGTGAGTAAAGAAAAGATATCTTTAAAGACATGCGACAGCCCATCTCTTTGTCAGTTTCAAGCAAGTTTTCAACTCCCTCCTTAAACAAAGGTGACATTATATTGCCCAAAAATCTGCGCACAGCCATTCAAATGCTTTCCAAGCACGCGATTCAAGTGCAGTTCGCGCTTAAAGTCTGGATCTTTCAAAACTTCTCGATTTGTGAGCCAACAAAGATGCCTTCTTTCATTTTGCTTCATTTATTTTGGGAAACTTGTTGCAGAGAAATGCAAATCCATTGGAATTGGTTTCAATAAGCCCAATTTTATGTGAAGTGGTGGATATAATACATCGTTGGGCTAAAATAAAGGGTCACTTTTGATATTTGCGTTTCCTGGAATGTATGAGTCTCTTCTGACATAGTTTTCTGCAATAGCATGACTATCCCAAAGATAGGGAATAGCAGTATTTTGTGAACCCTCCTTGCATTCCTTTTAAAATGCTGATGACTAAGATGTCCACAAATGTTCTATTTGTATTCACTATACTGAATCGCACTGAAGAAGATATTATTTTTATAAGATTCCTTTAAATGCACAGAGTGTGCTACAGGAACGGAGGTTTTTTATATTTCAATTGTGGGGAAGAACAGCTTTAAGGCAGAGGTTCCCAACCTTTTTTGCTGTTCGTACCCCTTTGTCAGGTCAGAGCATTCTTCGTACCCCCCCAAAAAATTCTGATTGAATTTTTCAGGTATATATTGCTAAATTAAATTGCTTATATAGCTCAATTAAACGATAAACCGATATTTCACACAAACATGCAAATATTACCAAAAGAAGTTAAATGTCAGTTATTTTGTTTGTCACTTCTCGGTGAGATATTTGTTGCTGCTTCATTGATAAAATTCGCTCAAACGATGGTTCGATTTTACTCAAGGAACACGTAAATCATCTTCTAGTTGCAGACGATTTCTATAGCCTACTTAGTACCTATTCTTGTTACACATCATGGTCGAAAAGCCACTTTCACAGTAATAAGTTGTTGAGACGAGAATTAACACTGTCATGGCTTCCATAGCAAGACTTGGAAAGGTTTCATAGCAACACACCAAAAAATCTTCTAACTTTGATTTGTCAAACAGCAGTTTCAATTTTGGCAGCTATTTATTTCGATAATGTTCTCCTGCAAATTATCCTCATCCGACATTTTTGTTAAATCAAAAAAAAAAAGAATTTATAATCCAGTGCTGGAAATAATTCAATTCACCAGCAAAAAAGTAACCATCGAAAGAATCAACCAGCATCTTTAAATGGGAAATAATTTCATTTTTGACATTTTGCAGCAAAGAGTTATTAGCAATTTGATCAAGACAAGGAAAATTAGCAAGGTTTCCATTTTCATTTTGAGCAGCAGCAAGTAAAAAAAACATTGTTATGAGACACCAACCACATAACAACAATTATTTGTAGATAATTATTTTTTTCAAAGCAAAGATCGTAGGCTAATGGCATAATATCATTTGCAATTCCAAAATAAAACTGTACTGTGAAATCTGTTTGAAAAGCTGCTTTGTGGCCCAAGGATCTTCGTACCCCTTGATGTTTAATCTTGTAGCCTACCCCCAAGCAGTGGCTCCGAGAGGGGGGGAAGTCGGGCCAGTTTCCCCCCTAGCAAAACATTGTAAAGGAAAAACGAGTAGTTTTTTGTTTTTGTACTTTTGAGGGGGCCCATTTTTAGTACTAAAGTAAAAATGTAGGCCACCAACTAAATGATCGGCAAATTCTTAAATGAAGTGCGTAGTTCCAAGTATTTCTCAATCATTGTAAATGTCACTCTCGATGCTTCTCATTAAAATCAAATCATTTTCGTGTTAAGGTAGTCGATGTTGAACAGCTTCAAGACGTAAAATCTGAAGCTGAAATGATTTCTGTATTACTGAATGGTTTCGATTGTATTAATAGTTTCAACTTGAAAACTGGTGCTGTTTTAGCTAAGCGGGAATTATTTTTGCGTGACAACTGAACCTTAACTTCAAAATCTGCGTTGGCCAGGAATAGGATGTTGGGGAAGGTGGCCTACATGGGGAAGGTGGCCAACATGAATTGCGCATCAACATGAATTATTTGCTTCCAAGAGTGGCGATTTTGAACCAGCTCGCCCAGTGTCGCCAAGTTGAGTCCGGTCCATGATTGGATGTTTTCTTGCCATCGTTTTGGTTGTCTGCCACGTTTTCTTTTTCCTTCTACTTTTCCTTTTTTGCAAACTTTGCTGATTCCGAATTGTGATCTTTCAGTGTGGCCGAACAGTTTTAAAACTTTTGATTTTATTATTGCTGCAATTGGATGTAATTTTATCTTAGTTAAAAGATCTTCTGTTTTCGTGTGGTCAAGTAGCCTTTTGTTGGTCATGCTTCTCATGATGTGATTTTGGAAGGTAGTGAGTTTTTTCTTTATTTGAGTTTTTTATTCATGGATGTTGTTGCTTAGGCTAAATCTAGTTGGAATTCATAATGTTGCCTACAGACAGCGTTGTTCAAATGTCTTATCATTTTTGGAGTAATTGATTATTATCTGTAAGCTTGTGGCATCTTTAAAGTTATAGCCCAGTCAGAGGAAAAATTCTGAAAAATCTAAAGAAAGCTGTCCTATCATCTTGCAAAGAAAATTAACTTCGAGAGGGTAATCAAAGCGTGATGCAGTCAAACCCAATGCTTTACATTACCCTTTTGCAATTGAAGCTCTAAAGACGTTTCTTAAATGCATCAAGTTGGAACCAACAAGAGCTTGATCGGAAGCTGAGTCAATGCTAAAGTAGCCTACAACTAGCAGTTTACATTTGTGACTGCTTTGCAGTATGTGGATTAGGCTGGCTACGGTCCTAAACAAGATTCACTGATGAATTTAATGAAATTAAAGGAAGATGTAATCTTAGTAAGAGAAAGCTGAGAAGAGTAGGCTACTACTCGCAAGCTAAAGTTGCAGTGGCAATTATAAATTTAAAAGAAAATGATTTTCTTTTCCTGAGGACAGAACGTTTTTATAACTCCACTTAACTAGTTGAGTCATTCGAAGGAAATGTATTCTACCGTACATTGCAAAGGATTCGACAGTTGTTGGAATTGACAAATGTATCAACAAACTCAAACATATCGTCGATGAGTTTGAAGTTCCATGAAAATTTCATCGTATGTCTGTTGTGCAGTTGCGGGCATGTGGCACAAATTTAAACCATTTGTAGGCTACAAATGGGATATTTTTCAAGACATTTTGGATGAGTTGGTACTTTTGACAGAAAGCCACACAGCAAACTTCAGCTGCAAACCAGAACGAACCACCCCATAATCTCTACACAACGAATCATTGATTGTAACTTTCGAAAGGTTTTTCCAAATAGTTTTGTTATAATTTTTTTTTTTGTGTTCCAGTAGCTACCTCCAAAGGTTGCGCTTTGAGAACGTGGTTTTAGCAACTACTGAAATTGCAAAAAGTCCACAAAGGGTTGAATTAAATCAGGGATGTCCAAAGTCCGCACGTGGGCCAACTCCGGCCCACGAGACGTTTTTGTGTGGCCCGCGCCTGTTGTTGTACAATGTGTTATTTTTGGCCTGCAGACACGCAAAAATCATATGAATTCAACTTGCAATTTTCAGAAAAATTATTGTGGCTGTTGGTCCGCGAACAGCCGAACACTTATTATCAAATCTGGCTCGCGTGGGAAAAAGTTTGGACACTCCTGAATTAAATGCTTGGTTGAACTATTTTCGTTGCCTGTAGGCCTATTGTGTGTTTACAAAGCTTTCTAGACAAAATAGTTTGCCTCAATGGCATTTTGATGATTTTTACATTGAACGAAGTTCTTTTCATGCTGAGGAAAGTAGGCTAATTTCAGCTTAACACGAACATGCAACGCAAGATACAAATTAGTTGTATATTTGCTAAAAAATATTGTGGGGCCCATTTTTTGTATTGTTTCCCGACCAGTGCTGACTTCTCTCGGAGGCCCTGCCCCCAAGGGGTACGAGTAACCTCGGTTGGGAACCCGTGCTTTAAGGTGAGTCCAAGAAAAGGATTAGTTTAACCCTGGATTACTTAAACCCTAACCCAAGCATTTATAGATCAAACAAAAAATGTAAATGTCTCGAATGCGTGCTGTGCTAGAAAAAAGAAAAAGCATTTTTGGAATCAGTATCACAAATACGTCTGGGGATACGTAAAGCCATCTCTGATTTCAAATTTTCTGTTGACCAGTGTTATGCAACTTTAAAACAGCGTCCTCTAGTGGCAAAACAGTTGATTATTTTACAAAATGGGTTGCAAAAACTGCCCCTGTCGGTGTGGTAAGCATTGATAAAAATTTTTCAATAAATTAGAGTTTCAATTTCATGGGGCGTATGCAATACCTTACTATAATGTAGGTACTAGGTTTAGTTCTGTATGGCCAACACAGAAACTTTTCAATTTTGAAATGGCAACACTGACCACAAATGCCACTGATCACTTTGTACAGTATATGAATTAATAAAAAGGCAGTGGTTATTTGACCGGCGCCGGTCTTTGAATCTGAAACACTATTTAACCAGTCATGACGTCACTATATAGGCACTTTTTTTCTTTTTCTCTTTCAAAGCAAAAGACGAGAAGCGCCTATATAAGTTCTAAGTTCGACAACTTTATTCAACTCAATTCGTGGCGCGTATGATATTTCTCCGGTTGCTATTCCAGAGGGAATGAGTTCGATACTACCCGGAAGCGTTGCTTTTTTTAATTTTTATTTATTTATTTTTTAACTAAATTTTGACCCAAAGTGCATTTTTTTAGTCAATTTTTAATTTGAGTTGCCTACAGCCCTATTTTTTTATGTCTTTTCAAGTGTGAGTAATAAAGTTAGAGTTTTTTTAATTTGCTGGAATTTGAGATTTTCTCTGGGTACCGTAATTTTATGTTCGTCATAAGAGGATGTGACCGTGTTTGCCGAACAACGCATTACATTTTTGCTCTCAACAAGTTAGAGAGAGAAACCTTTTATTTTGTCTGCTGCAAAAAATAGTATACGGTACAAATATAAACCGGTACAAATATATTCAACAACAGACAGTTATATACAATGCTTCTTTTAAAAAAATGGTAATGGTATGTAATGCGTCGCTCGGCAAACACGGTCACATCCTTTTATGACGAACGGAAAATTACGGTATCACCAAATTACGAGTCACCTGTTACGGTATCAGTAAATTACGAGTCACCTGTTTCAACGAGTATTAAAATAAGTGAAACTGGAGTTGTTTGCAAAAAGCACTTGTCCAAGTCTGAGCTGAAAATCACTCAGTCAAATCTCCAACGCAGAAGCTTGTGTTGTCAATTAATCTTTGTTTTTTTTTAGCATATGGCAAGGAACTTAATGTATCCAGACGACCAACGCAGCACAAAAATGGTAACATTTTCAAGTATGCCTCCTACTATGGAGGAAGCTGCAGCGGAAATGTGTGTTAAAGCTTGCATGAAATATGAACTTGAAGAAGACATCGCAGAATATGTGAAACAGGTAGCTGAAAGAAAACAGTGGTTCTATTAATCTAATTTTTTTTTCACAACTAAATTTCAATGCATTCAAATTTTTTTCTGAGCTAGCGACTCATGCACTTCATGGTGAATTTAAGAAAGCACCTACTCACAAAGATCTGTTTCGAATTAACTCTTGTTTTGAGAACATTTTGCAAGCACGCTATAGTCAACAAAGTTAAAGTTGTCTTGTTCAGTTCAAGATTGGCCAAATGTAAGTCAATTGGACAAGAATGACAATATCTTAAAATTGTTTTTACGCATTGATTTGTTTCATTCCAACACAAAAGCAGTTACCGTAGTTTTCTTGTCAAGTATACTTACATCTTATCAGAGGTGTACAGAGTCAAGTTTTCTGAACTTTTAATCTGACGTAGACCTGTGACTGCAAACTTTCCTTCTGCTCAAAATAGTTTAGGAATATTAACTCTGAGCGCAAAGCATAAACCACAACTCAAGTTTTTTATACTGTAACTTTATACCTTCCCTACTTAATATATACAATAAAAAATACTACTTGCAAAAGAAAACCATAGAAGTAGCTACACAAAAATAACAGCTGTGCCAAGTATAGCGTAAAACCGTAATGATATGCACGCTAAAAGTATAAACTGGCCAAGAATTCAGACTCTGGCCCTTGTTCTTGCCAAGAACTTTAGATTTATACTTCGGCCGAAACCTGAGACTGCGTCTCCTAAATGCTCTAAAACTCTGGCCGCTGTACAGTGTACACTAGGGTGGATCAAAAATGGCAAAAAAAAATTTTTTTCTCAATTTTAATTAGCTAGATATGGCAAAAGTTGCCAATATATCACCAAAACACAATGTAAAAAATTGAAGAGGTTTGAACAAGTTTTTGATCTCCCCCTGCGACATACAAATTTAGGCACTCATACATATAAGAACTGCATGGCAAATTTTTTTCAATTTTAACTCGCTACGCAGACATATCAAAAGATTTTAATATAACATCAAATACAATGAAAATGTGTGTACTTAAGAGTTTTGACTTCACCCTCTTTCAGCATATTAATTTTAAAGTGACTTGGCGGATGGACCAGCCGCGGTCCAACAGGTAAACGCCCATTAACATTCACCATCAGATGGCCGACTATAGACTCACAAGCTTAAACTTTATTTGACAGGTGGCCAACTCACAAAGTCACTTCCAATTAATTTATGCGTTCATGCATACAAAGACTGCAAGCAATATAGGCTAATAAACAGTTACAAATTGGAGTGAGTAAAGTCACGTTTAGATTCAAATGTTGGCATGAACTGACGAGAAGCAATTCCGGCACGAATGAAGCCGTCTCCATATTTCGGTCCACAAACTGCTTTAGATGATTCGGTAACCAGCTTCACGAGCCTTTCAACAGCCTGCGTGTGGTATGGAAATTTGGAAAAAAATACAGTGGGAGTCACATCTATCATCATGAATTGCCGGAGCTCAGCATCCGTCATTGTTTTAATTACAGGAGGCTCCGTGATAGGAAGATCTGTCCAGTTAATCAATTCGAAGTATTTCACTGCATTAAAATTAAGCTTTGCGGGAACTTTAACTTTTCGTATTTTTCCGCTGGGTTTTGCAGCTCTAGCTTTCATCACTCTACGCAGGCCTTGTTCTCGAATATGTGGTCGATGGTAAGTTATCATAGCCAAAATTATATTTTCCGGATGAGCAAAGTATGAGTTGCGGTGTATAACTGGGTCGATAATTTTCTTGTGCTTTTGACTAAGATATCGTGATGTGGTTATCATTTGGTGAATGCGTCTATAGCTCCATCTTTGCAAGATGATTGCGATTTTATTGCGAACTACATTGGAGCATAAACACGGATAATGAACATAACCAATGCATGCAGTTTCTCATACGGATTGTTATGGCCGACATATAATCTAATGGTTCTATTGATTAGCTGTGGTCAGCCATCGTGAGTGTGAGTGATTCAAGCATCCTGGGTTTCGCATCGCCAGATCAATGCTACATTCACCAGTGCAGTCAAGCTGGTACGCTGAATGGTGAGGATAGATGAAGGGAAGCACCAAGTAATAATAAAACTAGGCCATCGCCCAGTAGGGTTACCTGTACTAGTCTAAGTTAACTGTCTTTTAATCTGTAAGAAGCGCAGATAACTTTTATTAAACCTTGTGGAACCTGCAGTGCAAGCAAATTCCAATAGTTGTACTATAAAGCATTTTTTATATCTAGAATTCTTTTGAAGAATCAAATGCTGCATCAGCTAATTGCCGAGATACACAACCAAGTATTTTAGCTATGGTGATAGAACGGCCAATTGTATCTGTTTGAACACAAATCGCTTATTATCACATCATAAAGTGCATAAGTGAGTCACACAGTGTTTATGCTTTTGACCAATTTTATGGGAGACTTTCTCGAACCCGATATTAGGGAAATTAAAACCTTTCGGGGGCGATCAAAAAATTGTCAAAACCAAAAAAAAATTTGCATGTATGTTGTTACGGGTATTTCGCACCTTTTTCACATACTAGCTTAGAAAAATAAAAATTTTGCATTTTTCGATCCACCCTAGTGTACACCCCTGCATCTTAACCCAGGAAAAGTTTATTTACATGTTTCAAGAAATTGTCAAACTACATTATTGAACCAAAACGCTTGACAGTTTTTTTTCTGAAAACGCTTTGTTGGCATAAACAAAACTTTTCAAGGAAAAACTGTTTTTGTTGGCCAGTGTGATAGGCAGTACTGTGTTAAGCCCTTTGTGGTCCCGGGAACTAGAATCATTTTGAGCCCCCTTCCGGCAAGCAAACCTATAATAATATGGTGTGTATTTTCACTGACATTGATTGGAAAGGTGGTTTATCTGTGCTTGCTAACACTACCATCTGTGCTTGCTAACATTACTAACACACACTCAGGCCTCGAAATATCCGGCGGTCATGGCGGACATTACCTCCGGAATGACCTCGAATGTCTGCCGAAGCGACTCATTGGTTGGTCATAAATGACCGCCGCAAAATTCTTGACAAAAATAGAGCTAATGCAGCAAAAATATATTTTAAATTTAAATTGTTACAATATTGTTTGTTTAACGCGAACAAACACGGAGCTGAAACAATAACATGCCAGGCAATTGCTTTAAAGATCTCATTGGAGAGGCGTGGTTAACGAGCTGATGGTAAAAGTTGCCATTTTTACATCATTTCAACGCCTTGCAATGTTGCATTGAAATAAAGTTGTCTGAACTTTTCGGCAGGATATGTATTCTAATTTTAACAATGAAGATTATTGCGTTACATTGATCGTTTGTTAAAAAGAAACGTCACAGAGAAGCAAGTCTCAGCTGGGTTCCGCACATGCTTAAGCGAATGTGGCGACCTTATTCACGGGGGCTAACACTATTGAGTCACTAGTGAGCATTTGTCTGGACGGTCCTGAGCTGGAGATTTACGATCCCGCGCCGGCAGTAATCGCTTGGCACAACGATTATATAACGCGAAAACCACGGAATAAGTGATCGTAGTTGCTTTTATATTGAAAAAATTTGAATTGTTGTTTTCAATTGTGTTTATTGCGTCATTACACGACTGTCATTACCGCACTGATTTATTTGCAAGCAATCTGCTCCAGTATACTTCAGGGTAGGTTAATTAAGCCATCAGTGTAGTCCGGGAACATCGTGAATCTGGGGTGGTAAAAGGATAGACCCTCGGCCCCAGAAGCTCAGACGACGACGACGAACCATTGCAGAGTTATTCTGTTGTAGAAAATCTTCTTCTACAAACGCGACCACACAATAATACTGTAGTGTGATTTTGTGCAAAATCTACATGCAAAAAATATGTCCGGTTAAGATATTATATGTCCGCTGAAAGGGCCAGTTTGGTAGGACATGCTTGACCACCGGAAAAAAAGTACAAATTTCGAGGCCTGCACACTGTACAATGTACAACCGTTCCATTCAAATCAATAATTAACCGCAAGTTACTCTGCAGTCTGCACCAAACAGTTTACGAAAAAATGTTGAACGAACCACACTTTCACACTGTCGACCGAAAAGAATACAAGAGAATACTGAGTGTGAAGAATGTGTATGCAAAAACTAACTAGGTTACTAACACTGTATCGAATCCCAAACAGTGATCGAAAGACCATTGACTGAACTACACTTCTAATAGTAAACACAGGTTATCAAGTCATAGCTTGACCTTTGTTCTGAATGAAAGTCTAAAGTAGCATGGTGAACATGTTGTTACTGAAACGCAAAACTCCATTATCTGTGTGCCAACAAACGATGGTCACGTTTATACAGTATATAAATTTCTAATTTATTTTATTTGTTGTTTACCTCTTGGCCTGTCGTTTGTATGCGGTTAATAGAGCATCCCTAGTTATCGTCCAGCAAAAGTCACCAAGCCATGATTGGTCTTTATTTTCCTGATATATATCTCTTTTTCATTGTAGATATGTTTTATGAAATCGCTCAGCATGTTTCTCATTGACATCATAATGATTTGTTGAGAAAAAATCCAGATGCAAATCTGAAAAATGTATCTTCAGTGACACTCCATGCTTCTATAGTCTATGCTTGAAACAAAATGGACACCAATTCCGTGTTGTTTTTTCTATTTATCAAATTGTTCTTTCTTTTTGCTTCTCCTGCCTGGTTTCTGTTAATTTCCAGTTTATTAACAACTTCATTAGCATTAACTAAAAAATTTTGAACGCCTTCATTGAATCTATAGGGGAAGGTGGGGCAGGACGGGACACTTAACTTTAATCGATGTTTTGCAGAATTCCTTTTTATCAATATCGGTAACTTTGGTATCATGTTATTTCTATTGCACACCACCACCAACCAGCAAGATACAAAGACTCAGTTAGTATCGCATGACCTTATAATTAACAAAAACAAAAAACAAAAAATTTGTTCCATCTTGCCCCACACCTGGGGCAGGACGGGACGCGTATTGTTCATATGAGGAATCACCTGTAAAACCACAAATCTACTGGTAATACCTTGTAATTTCAAAACTGACTTGCATTTACAGAACACGTAATTACATCAGGGCAAAATGACAGACTACTTTTTTCCATAAAAATCACATACAAAATTGCCACTCCCATTATAAGCAGAACAGATGTCCCATCCTGCCCCAAGCAGCTCTGTCCCGTTTTGCCCCAATGACTGACATTTTGAAATTTTCTGTTTGTTTATTATATATGCAACTCACAACTAAAAAGTCAGATACCCCAAAAAGCACTTTTATTACTGTATCTCCAGACTACGTATCATCTTCCAAGTTTTTCTGAAATCATGCTAAAATGTGAAAAGTTTTGATAAGATTTCTTATAGCAACTAGCCTCTAATCAGTTATCTTGTTGCCACGACCACGTTTTTTCTCTGAACATCTCTTTTTTTTGCAAGTCATCGAGAATCATGGTGTCCTTTAACATCTAAATTGGTAGAGGACGCTAAAGCTAATACTTTTAAAAATATCCACGGTGTCCCGTCATGCCCCACGTCCCATCTTGCCCCACCTTCCCCTATATATGTCCGCCCCATTAGCTCAGTGGTTAAGCGCCCGACTCAAGAAGATGGGCAACCATAACACAAAAATTAACTTCATTTACAGTGTTTTTGCAAGGTTGCATTAAAGTTTAGACCTACACGTCATTATATTTTGTTGAAATCTTTCCCTCTTAAGGCTAACTGGTGGAATCGCCCATGCCTCCTCCTACCCTGTATTGCACAGTGTGCATTGCACATTAGCAATCACTGTAAAATTGTGCATTATTATCTCAATGGTTTCAATATATCAGTGCGCTTTATTGTTTTCTATCTTTTAAAGTACCGGTACAGATCTACATTCTACAGCTCGTGTGACAATATTCGAAACACAAACCATTAGTATTCATAGAAAATTCAAACAGATACAAAACTGCCAGAAAGGAAAATTCTGCGCCCTAGGCGCATGCCTATGGTTCTCCTAAAGCAGCTGTTTCCCACCCTTTTTCTCTCACGGGCTGGTTTCAAAATGCAAATAGCATCATGGACCGGCCATGGAAAAACGAAGTTTGACATTTAGACTGCTTTTTAGTTTAATTTTTTATATCGGTTTAAAGTCCAGGGGTTCTTAAACTTTTTTTTAACGTGGACCCCTTAAAAAAATTTTGGTTTGCGTCGACCCCCTTTATAAGCTAGTCCGAGAAACTTTTTTGGTCAGCATGAAGTGGACTTAACGCAATAAAATTCAAATGAATTGGTAAAAAAAATTATTTCTATTTGAATAAGGACCTTCTGATGATCCTTCTTTTAGGGTGAAACAGGCCGTCAAGGGTTTAGAGCAGGAGTGGGGAACCCGCGGGCCGAATGCAGCCCGCGTGACTGTTCCATGTGGCCCGCATCAAAATTTCTTTACCCAAAATATATAGAAACAACAGCTCAAAAAAGAGTAGGCTCTGCATTCTCGGTATATTGCGAAAGGCCTTCTTCTATGACTAGTTAATCCATCATAAGGCCATAATGTGTACGTCACAATGTGACCAGTTATTGTTAATCGGTCAGTTATGCCATTCGTGAAAAGTGTTTTGCAGAGTAGCCTACTTCTCAAAGTAGCAAAATTTTACGTTGTATAATGGCTTCTGGAAAGAAAAGAAAGATTGGTGATGAAGGCAGAATGTTCCAGAAAGATCGGACAAAAGTTCGAAATGTTTAGTGGCCCGCCTGTGTTATTTCTCATTTCATGTGGCCCGTAATACTAAAAAGGTTCCCCACCCCTGGTTTAGAAAGTAGGCTAGTAACTATATTTGATTTGGGGTAACAAAAATTTATGTTTTATTAAATTTAAGAAATAGCGAGTGCAGATTGTTTTTCAATATTTTCGATTTAATTTCATCAATGTGAAGGATGCTGCGGTTTGTCTTCAACAAGAACATGAAACTGTGGCTTCGTCTTGGATAAGGCAACACGCATGCCATTCTTTGCATCCAACCGGTTTCGACTCTTTGTTTTGATAGTTACCAAGGATGAAAATCCTGATTCACATAAATATGTAGTCGCAAAAGGGATTATTATAGCAGCCATGGCTCTCTTTACCAAAACGGGATAAGCTGAAACCTTTTACAATCTTAACCTAGCCTAGCTGACGTCTAACTTAGGCTTAGCTGCAACTGATAAAATTTTGCAATGTTCAAATAGTGGCAAAAACAACAATGTGGAAAGTGACGTAATAAACGTGCGTAACAGAAAACAGTATATACAATGCGATAACAATTATCTGGAAACGCCAAACTAGAAATCATCAGCGTTATTTGAACTTAACCTCTTCTCTTTTGAAAAATTTATTCCATTTTTTAAATTAATGTATATACAAATATACAAAAGATTTCCATTTGGTTTTCATGGACCCCCTAAAACTAGTCCACGTAACCCTTGGGGGTCCACGGACCCCAATTTAAGAACCCTTAGTTTAAACACACTTTTCAAGCAAGCTTCTTAAAAGAAAATAGACAATGTAAAGTCGAGGTCGGAGTAGAAAACTAGTTTACCAGTAGGTCTGAGAGAATGGTGCCCTAGAAATTTTTTACTAATTTAACAGTGTTTTGATCGCTTTTTGTGCACTTTCAGGCCTATAATGTTTTTTTAATCAAAACGCATATGTTGTATTTTATATATATGACCAACATCATCCATTAAAAGTTTGAGGGACAAGTTTTAATTTAAAATTGAAATGGCTTTTTTAAATATATTTTCTTTCGCGGCTACAGAAGGATTTCAATTCCTTCAATAATTATTTGTTGAAAGTTTATATAGTATTGTATGAACTTAAAGTAAAATTTCGAAAATCCATCTGAGGTGCCCCACCTTTCGTATACTACTCATATATATTCTATACAAGCCACGTTTCACTTCATGTTCAATAGGTTAATTTAATTGACCGGTAGTTGGTGAACAAGGTGTTTACTTTAAAATACTTAATTAGTATCACGGTTTTTGAGGGCCTTTTAAAACTATACCGGCATTATTTTTTAAATTACCTGCTGAAACCATGCGTTCCCAATGCCACCCGTTAGGTTTATGATATGGTATTGAGCAAGTGCTCAATACCTATGAGCTATGGTATTGATCCGTTACTACTTTGAGAGATATACAACAGTTTGTAGGTGAAAAAAATGTGTGTTATTAGTGCATAGCTGCGATTGGTTTTACTGTAATCAATTTATTTTATAAGAACAAGAACATAGCGCTACTTTTTCAGTAGCAGTTTCAACTATTATTCGTTTTACTTTCAACCATTTTGCACTATTGACGGCCAGTTTGGACATGTGTTCTCGCGATCCGGTGGATGGAAACCCCTGGCCTAAAGGACCCGCCGGTCCTGCCGGTCGGTATTAACGTGGCTTGATGTATCTTGCAATAGTCGAATGATTTCTGCTTTGATTTGTTTAGGTATTGCTTCCATAAAAAATTTCCAAAAAATGAGTCATTTTTTTCACTTTAAATGGGAAAATAGCGGGAATGCGACGGAAAGAAATGTAGCGCCTCTCCACTACCGCTACATTGGAAAAGAAGTAGCACGGCTACTGTAGCCACTACTCCAACAAAAATGTAGCAGTGCTACTGCTACCGAAAAAGTAGCGCGCTACTACCCACCTCTGAACAGAATCAAAGTATTATTTCTGATTATAGACCTAGGCTTGTTGTTCATTTATTTCAATTTTGGTGATTGTAGTGAAGCGTTTTAAAATTTTGAATAAGTTAAATTGTGATTTCAGAATCACATTCACATTGTAGGGTAGGCTGATTAATCGTAATGAATGGCCATTGTCAACGCTCCTTAATAACAACCTTGTTTAGAATTTTGAACACCGCTATGGACCAACCTGGCACTGTGCCGCCGGGGTCAATTTTGGAAGCGCAATTCATCACAAAAAGAATGAATACATTGAAGTAGCAATGCCAGAGACTTCAGTTGTACTCTTTAGGTGCAGTGAGCCGCCCTTGCCAGAAGACAACTCGTCTTCAGAGAACCCGAATGAGTAAATGATGTCATAGGCCTACTGCTCATTGCCTGTTCGCTAACTCCCACGTGTGGGTAAATGATGCATTTATGAGTTGTTGAAAGGCGAATATAAAAAATCGTTTTCAGTGCACAACTGTTTCAAGCAATGTGAAGTAATTGCAAATCTGTAAAGCTAATTTTAGGCGTACCGTTTGCCTCTGGTGGTACATTTTTGTAAAGTTATGGTTCTGGGACATTTGCCCCCCCCCCCCCCCCATACAATTGCCCCTCGGACAACTGCATCAAAAAGTGCAGTAAATTTTTTCTTAAATAGCGCTAATGGTTTGATTCTTATTTGCGACAGAAACATATATAAACATCGCCACTAGAAATGTAAACTTTGAGCGATTCCTCTTAAAAAGTCAAGTACATTGCGATTTTCATTGTCTTTTACAATGGTTGCAATGCGAGCTGAACAGTCTTGATAGCGTTTTTTGGGCGGTAGTGCAAGAAACCCTGCAACCATTTGGTTAATTGTTACCGTTGCTAAAGCCTGCTCGCTCTATGATGCGTCCATAAACTTCCAAACGTTTGGATGACATGCAGTAATGTTAGCTTGAAGGTGGATATGCCATCTTTCCAACGAATTGTTTGTGCGGGAAGATCTTCCACTACACGATCATGCATGCTCCACATGCTGATCGGAAAACGGGGTGATCGTCGGTTGATGCGTAGCCTTCTTCCGATGAAAACATCTTCAAAGTAATCTACGATCGAGTCAGCTTCTGTTGGTATGGTATCCTAAAGTGTTTCAAACGCACTAATTAGGCTACGTCATTTGGTTGAATGAAAGCCACAGCTGGAAGCATACGAATTTTCATAGCAAAGCTAGCATCTGCCTGATATTGGCCTTGCAATCCTTCCGCCTGCCTTTCCTTTGTTCGGTGTAACGAGTAACGATGTTGCAACCAAATGTCTTCGCGCTTTGAATAAACGTCACCAAGTCATGCTTAAATTTTATTTTTCTCTTGGTATTCATTAGCCTATCCGGGGGCAATTGTCCTACGGAGGCAGTTGTCCGGATACCAAAGTTATTGATGCAACTTTTAGTATTTGACTGTGTAGATGTCTACAATACACTGTGTTAACATTGAAATTTCTAACAAGACGTTACATTTTTTAATGGACTCACTTTTTTGCTTTGTAAGTTATTATCTTAAAAATACCAAAAAGCTGTTACAACCAAAGTTATGCGTAGTTTATGTTAATCAGTGGACACAGTTCAAACGAAGTGAGATTTCGGACACTGGTCTATGTGTCTATTTTGCATGGACAAGTTGTTAGAAGAGTTACAATTATTTTTGCTTTTTATTTTGCAACACAATCACAAGCCTTTTTTTTTTAACTTTTGATCGTTTTTACGTAGCAGTGAAATTTACTTTTCGAAGACTAGCCTACCTAGCCTAATTCTTAGTCTCAAAATTCCATCTAATCATGCAAGGTTGGAAGTCGTTAGTTAAAAAGCAATTACTATTTCACTATATTTTGTGTGATGACTGTTAAAAATTTGAATTCTATGGACTTTGAGTCTGATTGCAAATAAATAATAATAACTAAGGTCTCTGCGGCTAATAAGACCCGGTCAGTAATAAGGCCCACCCCCGGGATCTCCGTTGTTACAACTCTTTCAAACAAAAGTGGAAGCTCTGATTGCTGCCATGGTGAATTGAGACTGACTGGTGAAGTTTCACAGCCTAAAGTTCAAAACTTTTTGAGTTGCTGAAAGTTGAAGTTTGGGGGGACTGAAATTGAGTGGTTTTATTAATTTTCACATATTTTAGACTGCTCTGCAGTTAACAAACTGCTTTGACTTCCGTTTTTTTGCTTTTTATGTGAAAGATATGTGCATGCTGATGCAGTAAAACCAATAAATTTGAACTTTTTTTCTACTAATGCAAGACTGATAATGATGATCAGATTAGGCTAATATTGGTACAGTAGAATTCGCCTATAACGGCTTCGTTTATAACGTCAATTCGCCTATTACGTCACATTTCGCTCGGTCCCGGCAGAATTCCTATCTTTTACGTACATTGTAGTTCGGCTACAACAGCATCGCCTATAACGTCAATTCGCATGTAACAGCACCCTTTCTTGGTCCCCAGACGTCTTTTGTTCGTTTATGACGTCACTTTAAGCCATCACCTTCACCACGAACGGTCAGTCTTTTAATCCAGTTAGCGCTGCTGCTTGCAAAATGTCTTCTTTTTATTTTGCTGCGTCGTTCGCAGCAGGGACTTAATTGAATTAACTTTTTTCCCGCGTGAAAAACTATCACGTGTAAAAAGCAGCTCTACAGCTGACCTTTAAACAACTCAAAGCAACAGTTGTACGTGCAGTACTGTATAATTAATTTTTTGCTAATAAATAATGAACTTCTGTACTATTGTATCTGTATGTAACGAGCTGTATTGCGCAAATTTCCTGTACCTACCTTTCGCTGTAGGTTATTTTTTTGTAAACAATTTCTTTTTTTACTGTATTTTCTGCGTGACTTTTGTCAGTTTGGAGGTACACAGTAAACCTGACTGGATTATACACCTCTTTCTTTAATCAAAACACAGTTTTGGAATGGTTTGCGGTAGTTCGTCTATAACGTCAATTCGGCTATAGGCCTAACGTCAGTTTTTGCAAATCCCGTAGAGGTGCCGTTATAGGCGAATTCTACTGTAATAAGGCCCATGGCCATGGGGTAGGAAAATTGTACCGTTGTGCACCCCTCGTTAAGAAAGTGAGGGTTAAAGACTTGTTTGGTCCAAACAATTGTTGTTACACCATTATTCAAATTTTTTATTGCAATGGAAATATCATAATGTCAAAAAACAACAAGCAACCCGCAAACTTAAAAAAAATACACAAACACGAAAAAAACAAGCTTAAACTTGCGGGAAAATCGCAAGGTTGGCAACACTGTTAACGACTCTCACTGGCAATGGCATACTTGGTAGGTAGCCACTTTAACAAGTCGAAATTCTGCCACTGAAATTGATTACAATGCAACCGCCAACCAATCAGAACGTGTTATAAGAGGCGACCGTCCAATTGTGACCCTTCTGCACTCATCCAGAGAGTTAATGCTTGTTTTGAACTTTATTTGGTAATTACAGAAGAAAAAGAGCAATAGCAGTGGTGAGAATCGAACACGCGTCAATGAAATGACTACTTTCTAGCCCTAACCCCTAAGCCAACCAGCTGACAAAAAATCCATCACTTAATTTGCTTTCTATGATCTTCTTTTCGCCAATTTTTACGTCACTTAAACCGTAGCTTATGATTGGTTGGCGGTTGCATTCTAGTCAATTTCAGTGGCAGAATTTCGACTTGTTAAAGTGGCTACCTACTTGGTAGTGATGCAAGCCGCGCAGCGTACGCTTTTGACTTTTTCGCCGCGTGGAAAGTTGAAATGACAAAGCCGCACCGCTTGCCGCGTAAACTTTCAAGAAATTAAACTTTTGTAAACTTTCAACTTTTCAAGAAAATCAGTTATAAAACTTCAAATTTAAATTAGAAACACGGATCAGTTTTTTTTTTTTCCTTTGAAAACCCCATACCAAGCTGGAAAGCTATGCAAATGGCTTGCTGACTGCTGCAGTTGACAGGGTTTTTGGGGCTGGCTTGTGAGGAAAGCTGTACGAGTGTTTTTGGTTAATAGCCTAGCTGATAAGCTCAGTTAGGCTACAGGGATAGGCCTATCGCATTAGTTACTATAACAGTTAGCCCAGTGAGTTCAGGCTATAGTTTTACTCTTGTCTGTCTGTGTAGTTCATACAACTACTGACATTAAAATTGATTTATTGCTTACAAAAAGTGTTCAAAAGTCCTGATACTGGATCCAGGAACATTCTATTTGAAAAAGCATGATGTCTTAGAACTTAGATGCATTGCTGATAAGAGAATATGATCTGGTTAGCCTAGTCAATTAGTGCACAACTGTAGCCTATAGGTTACCAGTTAGCCCATATGCCATGGGTGCTTTTTACTACAATTTACTTCCTAAAAAATAACGCGTTAAAATATTTTTTGAAAATTTGTACTTTTCGGTGCAGTGTCAAAGTTCCAGATAAATTGCGGTGTGCAGATAGGTGATTCAGTTGCAGTGCGGTGTGCGGATAAAATTTTTGGGTTTGCTGCATCTCTAATATTTGGCATAGTTTTTCTGAACTGTGTTGCCACAAAATTTTCCTAAATCCTTTAAAGTTCGAAAACCGGAAGGGGACTAGGTCGGATAGTAATCCGAAAACTAAATCACGTAAATCCGTTTTGACGACGAAGTGATTGAACAACAAAAAACGTCGTTACTTCCAACCCTGTAATCATGCTTATAGGCTCAATAATACTTTACTGCTAATTTCTTCTTTGAACAGACTGAGTAGGCTACTCTGGTCAGGCCAAATTGAAGTCATACAACAGATTAGACCCCGGATTAGATTTATAAATTCTTATAAAAATGACTAGGTAAGTAAGTTCTGGTGCTACTTCTAAGCTTCAACTAATCACTGCTTAGCGACTGTACTAAACTTCCAATTGTTGCTGGCTGAAATGAGCCAGTAGAGGCACAATGCCGCTTTTGCAACGTTACAATTCCATTGTTTAACAATAGCTACAGTAAAAAAGAGACTCCTTTTTGATCTTTGTATTGTATTGGGCGCAAATTAGATTTTGAAAAAGGAGTATAAGTCACAAATTTTAATTTTTACCAAGCGATTTTTGCGCCCCTATCAATGTGGCGCCCATGGCTCAAGCCATACCGTATAAGTAGCCTACGCCACTGTCACGCAGACCTTAGTGGACCAACGATACGGACAGGTACTCAGGTTACCTAAATAGTTGATAAATCTAAACGTATCATGGCTGCAAATGAAAGAATGATAGATTACAACGGTGAAGTTTTTGTTACTTTATCATTGGCTGGAAAAATTGTTGAAGTGCCATGTGTAGTGACGATCGGTGAGGGAAAGCAAGAAAAGCAGTGCTTACCTTAGCAAAAACTACGCAAAATATAATGACTGAATTCTAGGTTTAACTTATTATTTTTATCACGTCTATTTTAACCTGAAAATTACTGTATTCATGACTAGAATTACTCGTAACGCTTGTGAGTAGTCTAAGTCCTCACCAAACCGCATGTCTTGCCTATAAATGCCAATTGACGCAAACGCTTCTCTCAGAAACAATCACTGAGGCTCCAGGTAAGCAACTATCAAACTTGCTTTCCCAGATTCAAAAATGTCAAAAAACGCCTTCGTTTTATCCAATCCTCACTCGTTTTGCAAAACGTCACCAGCTGCTTAGCCAATCAGATGTGTTATGGTATGGTTAGTTGTGCTTTCTTAGTGACGTCAATGCGTACTTTCGCTAGAGCGACTAGACTTCTTCTTCTTGCGTTTGAGGCCGCCACAGATCACGTTGTTACATCCAGGCGCAGCAGCCAACGGATTGTGTGTTCATCGAGCGTTGTTAGGTCCACATGTCTATCTTGTGGTCGGTATAACAGGACATTGATAGATAATGTGCTGTGCAGTTTGAAAATCTGAGCCACACGCACAAGATGGTGAATCGGCGAGGCCCCACTGGAACATGTTGCTGCTAAAACGGCAGTCCAGTCCGCAGGCGATTGAGCTTCACCCATTTCTTCCGGGGTAGTTCTGCTCCAGGTGGGGTGTTGGTATTGGGAAGGACTGTGAATTGGGTTGGTCTCGCAACTTCTCTCCATTCACGGTTCCAAACTTCGGAAATGTGGAAGTTCGATTTGCACATAGCTGCAGCATGTCGGGAGAACGGACGTCGAGATTTCAAGCGCTAGGGCTTTTGGGAGTGCGAGTTTAGAACAATCTGGTTGAGGAGGTGGTCATTCCTTGACATAGCTTGTAGGACCAGACTACGTACGTGGTTTTCCTTACGAAGTCTACCTGGGGCGATGCCTGATAGTACCGGCAGAAAGTCAGCGGGAGTTGGAAGCAGACAGCCGGTGATTATTCTCATGGTGGTGTTGAGGGCAGTGTCAATTTTGGAAGTGTGTACGCTGCGGCACCAAGTGGGTGAAGCATATTCGGAGGTGCTGTAAACAAGTGCAAGAGCACTTGTACGGAGTGTGGATGTACTAGCACCCCAGGAAGTTCCAGCTAGGCATCTCAGCAGGTTGTTGCGTGCTGATAGCTTAGCATGGAGGGCTTCAGCATGGTGTTTGTAGGTTAATTGTCGGTCGAGCTTCACTCCTAGGTAGGTGGGACTAGACTAACTCGTCAGAATGGTCTCTTGTCACGGTACACGCACAGCATCATAATGCCAAAAAGCTTGTTGCTGTTTTTTGATGTCTCCTCGCCATGTACTTTAGCCTACTGTACTAGCTTTCATAGTCATGCCTTTGCCCTTTTTACAGCGTTGATATAGCCTAACGCCAATGAACGTTCAGGTGCGGATGCAATATTTAGTTTGTTAAGCTTCTATAGCCTACGCAGGAGGCAAACTTATCCAGCTTTTTGTACAAATTGCTTGCGGTTGTAATGTTTACGCCTAAAGGTGCGTCTACACGACGACTGTTTTCTTGCTTAAGCTAGCAAAACTTCTTGTTTGTGTAAGTTAATCGCACTTTGTGCCGCTTACTTTTAAGAAACTGACCGAGTAACCGAGTGCCCGAGAAAAAATACGCTCCAGAGCGAAAAACTGGGCGCTTAAGTGAGTTCTCTTGCTTAGAAATCTTTTCGCGGCAAAACCTCAGGTCTACACTCACTCACTCAGTAGTCTGGCTGCTAGTCAAGCAACTAGGAAGTTTGTAGTTGTTGTTTTGTATTTGATGCTTCCAGTGTTCTCTGGCCACGCCTGTTTCTAACTTTTTAACTTCACTGAGGTGTCGGAACACTTCTTTCTGAAGTAAATTGCGCGTTTGCAACCTTATCTTTTTGCAGCATTTTTTACACAAGTTGAGTTCAGTTGCTTTTATTTCTGACCATGATCATCACAACAAAAATAACACACGTTAACATTTGAAAGCCATTATTAAATCATTGAATGACTGCAACAACTCAAAGTGCCAGCTCACTGCGACTAGTTATTAAAAAACAGTTGGTTTACTTCTTGCTTTGGCGCGAACTTTTTGAAACGTGACGTCATTGCGGTTGAAATACTCACGTGACCGCGTTCAAGCAAGCAAAATCTTTTTTTGAGATTGTGAGTGTAGACGAAACAAGCTTAAAAACTAGCTTAAGCAAGAATTTCTAAGCAAGAACACTTTCTCGTGTAGACGCACCTTAAGTGTTAGTTTTTGTAGTGTAGGCTTAACTGAATATCTGAGAATGAACATTCATGACAAATTAAACATTTAGACAACTATTATTCCATGTCTAACACAGGATTTTAGTCCTGCAACGTTAAAATTAAGATTGTTCATGACTTCTAAACATTAAATGGATATATAATCACGACATAGGCGAAGCACAATTTGACAGATTTTTATTTTTGATTTGTTTTGGAAATGCTCTCAGAGCGCACCAAATTGGAAGTGTTTTTCAAAAATTTCTGGGAGAGGCCCCCAGACCCCCCGCTGGAAGTGTTGCCTTCGGCAACACGCCTTCGGGCTTCGCTCGACAGTTACGCCCTTCGTGTCTACTACCTTGCTGCAGCATATTTCCAAGTTGCTTTCCCAACGGTTTAAGCCACCGAACGTCACTGGTAGTGACCCGAACAATGGTAGCCCACCTGTAACATGATGTTGACGTCATAGTAGGAACTGATGTTTTGATGCATATTAATTTATGTTTGAATCAAGGGAAATTAGCTGTTGCAGCTGCAAATTGCCTCATCTGAAACATCTTCAGAAAGTTTAACTATCGCCAAAAATATTTTCACAGTAAACTTTGACGGATAAAAATGGGTTGCAAAGTGGCCTTAAAACAAGAGCAGGTAGTAGTACAGTAGAATTCGGTTAATCCGGATTCGATTTGACCGGCGATTCCATCCGGATTAGGCGAAGATCCGGATTAACCGATGACGGTTCTATCAAGCCTGACGTTACCTAGATAGAAGGGTATCGGTAAAAATCACCGAAATTAAACGCATTAGTGTGGTCATCTGCCAATTCCGAGACGCGCGATCACCACATTAGCAATAGAATTCTTTTGAAATGCAGTATGCATGTAAAACGAATGTAGGCTATTTGTAGACTCTGCGTCTAACGCAAGAACACACTGGGAAAAAGTTATATCTTCAAACATGCGTGTCGGAATAATCTGTAGTCACTCAAAAATTTTGAAAACAGTTACGGAAGACGAGTTTCTATGGAAAACTTACAAAAAATCACGGTCAAACAAAGTCTTCTATTGGAAAAACGTCACCGACATACCGCCGAAAATTCCACCGACATCTTTTCAAGTTACAGTACGAGTTTGAGCATTTGCGCACGAATTTTGCGTTAGGAGGGATTACTGTTCATGAAAGGAAGAAATTCGTAATAATTTATTGCGTCACATTAACGGAATAATAGATCAGAAATTTCTCGCAATAAGCGAGAAAACGTTACGTTTTAGCATAAAATGGCAAAACTGTCGGGCAAATCCGGATAAAGCGATATAGAAAGAGCAACTTTTGTCCGAGTTCTACTGTTAGGCTACGCAGTCACACAAACTTTAACAAGATGAATAAAACTGTCTACCCGAAATTTAAATCAGAGGTAGAAAGGTGGATCAGCAACGGCTGGCAGATTACGACCAATCATTATCCAAGTGAGAGAGTGATTCCGCTTATGGCCATCATACAAAAAAGAAAGACAAAGTAGCCTACGTCCTGTACAGTGGCGTAGCCAGAAAAAAAATGGGGAGGGGGCAAATATTTGATGAATTGAAGAGAACGAAATAGTGTTTGATTTAAGACATCGTCACCTGATGTGCAGTGGCGTTGTTCCAGACAATTTTTCACCAAGTCAAACGTCATATAAAAAACCGTTCAGCTCTACTGAATATTACGTCATGGAAGTTGCTAGAAAATGTGCCAAAATTGCACATCGTTCATAAGACTTGTGTCAAACCTGTTTAAACCTGTTTAGGCCTGTTTCAGTTTGAAACCTGTTTAAACAGGAAACATAGGATTACCAGCTTTGAACACCTGTTTTGAATTGCGTGACAATGTCTTTCTATTGCGTCACAGTAGCCTACTGCATACGTGAATTTGAGATATTGATATCTATTCTGGTCATTCGTGAAATGGTTGCTTGAAAGTTGGCCGCACATTTAACTGTTGGCTTAGTGTTTGCTAGCTGGACAAAAGTTCCGTCTTTTATCCAAGTAATCTGTTCTGTAGTGACAGTTTTTAGTGGTGTATCGCGTTGCACCCCAATTTTCGGTAGCCGCGGGCTAATTTTACAGAAATACAATTTGAATAGACGTTTCAAAGGCGTGTTTCTTGTTCGGTCATTGCATGCAGACGAACGGATTTGGGAATCTTATGTTACAATTTTCCCACGAAGAGATTATGGTTTACCGCTGTGACCATAAAAAATAAACGACGAAGTTTGTTAGTTGGTAGGCCAAGAAGCACTTAGAAGCAAAAAATAAAAGACGTGTTTGTTGTCAGCTAGTGCAGAAGAACTACTTAGAAGTACAAGAAATAATAAAAGAAGATTTGTTGGTTGGTAGTCTACACTCTTACAGAAGCAAAGAAAACTAAAGACATTTCTTCTCAGTTTGGTACTGAAGAAAAATAACTTTGACAATCATTGGCAAGAAAGAAGATTAAAGGCAATCCATCTGTGCTTGAAGATTCAAGTGGAAGAATCCAAGCAAGTTTTGTGGACTTTTGGACTTCATACTCGTACAGCTACGGTATCGTGCATTAAATTCTTTTTTGTATTTTTACGGTCTTTGCAGTTAAGTTTTTTATAACTACTGTTATAATATTGTGTGTTTGTATAAATTAATTTTTTAATTGTTAAATTTAGCCCCAACATTTAATATGTCTACACTCGGTGGCGACAGGGACTCGACCGCCGTCGACTCGACTGAGTTTAAGCCTGATGATGTTCATTGCGGTCGGGCAGGCCATTCTGGGGAGGGACCCAGTAACGATGAGGCTAAGTCAGTTCGAGAGGCCCGGCATCTTAGACGGGATATTTTGACTCAAATTGGGAAACTTTCTGTAGCCCTAGGTTCTTTGAGTGATAAGCAGGAACTGTTAATTTTTAGATCTAAGTTATCTACTTTAGAAGAGGAATTACGGCATTTCCATGCTCTCTTGAGTAAAATTTTTAACTCTGCAATCTTGGCAGAACTTCGTGATAGGGTAGATCCCGAATTTAACTCGTTAAAAAATAACTTCGAACAAAAAGAAAGTGAGTTCTCAGATAGGTTGGATGCTGACATATACCCTGAGGATAGCGCCTCAAATGTAAGCACTAGGATGTCTGTGAGCTCGTCAAGGATAGTTGCACAAATTAACCTGCAGCTAAGACGAGAGGAGCTTCAGATACAAGCTGACGCCGAAGCGAGAGCTGCTGAGGCCGCCGCGAGAGCTGAGACCATACGAGTTGAGGCCGAAGCGAGAGCTGCTGAGGCCGCCGCTAGAGCTGAGGCCATTCGAGCTGAGGCTGCCGCGAGAGCCGAAGTGAGAGCTGCTGAAGCCGCCGCGAGAGCTGAAGCCGTACGAGCTGAGGCTGCCGCGAAAGCCGAAGTAAGAGCTGCTGAGTTTGCACTCAAAGACGCACAGTTGAGGGCTGAACAACGTAAAGAGGTAGCTTTGGCTGAATATCGATCAGATGTGGGCTCCCGGCGTAGCTCTAAGAAGGGATCTTCTAGGCATTCCAGAAGTGAACATCAATCGCGGTTAAATTTAGATAACCTTTTCCAGACACCTGTCCAATCCGTAAGTGGTCCAGTACAATCCACATGTTTTCCAGCTGTTTCAGGAGGTCTCGGGGCCGCGGCTAAGGGTCTTCCGAAGGCTGTAGAGCCAAGGTCTGCAAATTACAACCGAACTCCTCCCCCAGAGCGTACAGGTCACGGGGCCGCCATTAGCAGTAATGCTTTGCCCCCTTCACAGTTTTCTGCGCCGCTAGTTTTTGATCGCCCAGCTACACGTAATTTGGGTGGTTGTGAGAGGCGTATCGCGTCTCCTGATTTTAACGTGTGTGAGGATCGTGATCGGGCTGTGCATGTGACTGAGCCTACTCAGCCCCTTAAGGGATATAGCTTGTCTTCTCCCGCTAAATCGAGTTCTCAACAGCAGGATTGCTTTTTTGAATACCAAAATAGTAGGACGTTCTTCGATAAGGCGGCCTTGATTGGTTACGATGGTAATAATATGCCATTTATCTTCTTTAAAAATCGTGTTACGGCCTTAATGGCAGCTTCGCCCTTCAAAGGAACTCGTTTGACTTTGTTACAAGCAGCTTGTGTTAGAACAGCTGCGCAAACGATTGCTAATTTGGTTTCTGACACCCCTGGCTTGTCAGAGGAAGACAGGATAGAAATGTCGTTAGCTCGCTTGTCCCAGCGTTTTGGAGTTCGTGGAGGTCTTTTCGCAGAACCAGAAATTAGAAAGTATCGCTATGGTAGCAAATTGACTTCTATCTCTTCCAGTGATTTGAAAGAGTTTAAAGATGAATTGTCGCAGTGTTTGCTTTACGCGCAAGCTTATGGTCAGCGTGATAAATTAGAAGGACGTTTTGTTTTGGATTTGGCTAAGCGATTCCCGTTTGACGCTAAGCAGCGTTATCTTGACTTTTTAGGTGATCAGTATGGTGGCACTGATAAGCCTACTTTTCAGAGTTTGTTTGAATTTGTAGTACGGGAGGAAACGCGCAAGTCGACTGATTTTAGCATTATGCTAATGGGCGATTCTGGTGAGTCGCAGCATTTTAAAAAGTTTGGCAAAGGAAAATTGCCTTCATGTCCGGTTAGGCAGACGTCCGTAAAACCCCATGATGATGTGATGTCAGGGAGTTCGCAGTACTCGACTGTTGTTGGCGCACCGCGCGGTGGTGAGGCTAGACGTAAGAACCTACCAGCATGCATTTATTGTTCGTCACGTGGTCAAGTTGAATATCATTTTTTGTCTAATTGTAAAGAATTTTTACGCTTGACACCTAAAGATCGGAGAGATGTTATTGTGAAAGCTGGCAAATGCTTGAATTGTTTGCGCCAGCATATGGTTAGGGACTGTAATCATGCAAACAACTGTCGTCAGTGTGGACCTAACAACGATAGGAAACACTATTTTCTTCTGCATGATTTTTATGTGACGTCACGTGATTCTCTGGATTCGATCAGCAAAGATGATGCTGGTGCTAGAGTTCCTGTGCGTAATGTTAAGATTGGAAATGTTAAAGCAGCCTTTAACCGTGTTACTGCTGCTCGTGTTTTGAATCCAATGACTGGCAAATCGAAGTTGGTGTATTGTCAGCATGATCCTGGTTCACAGTTGACTTTTGTTTTGAGTGATTTGGTCTGCGAACTTGGCGTTAAACCGTATGACAAAGCGTCGTTTAAAATGGATACCCTGGCTGGTCAGAAAGCTACTTGTGCTGACCTTGTCAAACTCAACATCCAGTCGTTAGAGACAGATGAACTGTTTTGTGATATAACTTCGGTGGTTAACCCAGCTTGGACTGACGATGTTAAAACTTTACCACATAAGCAGGATTTAAGTGGTTTTCGTCAATTTCATGACGTGAATATGTTTCATTTGAATGATTGTAGTACTGTAGATGTACTGATTGGCAACGACAACGCTTATTTGATGTGGGCCAAAGAGGAGCGTGTTGGTGAAAATCGTAGTGAACCGCATGCTTTGCTCCCTCCTCTCGGTTGGTTGGCTTGTGGTGGTAAGTCACCCTTAGATGAAAACGTTGCTAATGTGTGCAGAGTGCAGACGTCTTCAGAGTCGGATGTCATCTCTGGCTTTCAGCGTAAAATTGAGTCTCGTGATATGGAAATAGCAGATCTGAATAAAGTCATTCAGGATTTGACTTTGCAAAATGAAACCTGTGAATTGTCTCGCAATGACATTTTGGCTAGAGAACTTGTTGAACCGAATATTGAGTTGAAAGATGGTCGATTTGAGATACCTGTACCGTTGAAGGAAGTTTTCGATCTACCTAACAATTTTGTGTTGGCGTCAGATAGAGCTGCTGCTTTAAGAAAGAAAGCTTTAAAACAACCTGAACTTCGTGATTTCCTTACTGACACCATGAAAGATCTTAAATCTAATGGCTATATTGAGCGTGCTGGTGAAGCAGGAAATGTCAAGGGATTTGAATGGTATTTACCATACTTTGTTACGTCACAATTAAAAAAGCGCATTGTTTACGATGGCAAGTCTGAATTTCGAGGAACTTGTGTTAATGATGTAATGTTTTCGGGTCCTGACTTGTTAAACCCTCTGGTAGATGCCTTGGCTAGATTTCGGCTTGGTAGATTTGGTCTCATGGCTGATGTGACTTTCAAATGGCTAAGCGACTCATGGCATGGCTAAATGCTTCTTTCAAATAATGTTACCTGAGTCGCAAAGGGATTTGTTTCGTATATTGTGGTTTGAAGATGATGACCTTGAAAGTGGTAAGATGGTACCATTTCGTTTTTGTGTACACCCTTGGGGAATAAAGAGTAGCCCATATATCGCTTGCTTAGCTATAAAGAAAATGATCGAGCAGAATCCCAGCAGTGCTGGTGAATTGACTCTCTGCAATATTGCAAATAATATGTACATGGATGATTTTATATTTTCGGCTGATAGCTTAGAGGAAGCTCAGCAAATCACTCATGAATCAATTGCTTTGTTTGATAGCCGTGGGTTTAAACTTGTTAAGTGGAGTGCTAACAAGGAGGCTATGATTGTCTTGTCAAATTTGGATAATGAGATGCTTTCACCTTTGATTCGTGACATTGACTTTCAGACTGAAAATATGACTTTGCCATCAGCGAAGACATTGGGTTGCGTGTGGCAAACCGAGTCTGACGAGATGCGTATCGCATGTTCCTTAAAGCCCTTGGCTAAACACACTCGCAGAAGTATGCTCAGTCAGCTTGGTCAAAATTTTGATCCGCTAGGCTTTGGAGCGCCATTTTTTCTAAAAGCACGCCTGATACTTCAGCAATTGGCAATAGATAAGTTTGATTGGGACACCGAGGTCCCTGATAGCTTTGTTAAAGAGTGGGAGTCGTGGCTTCGCTCTTTGGACCTGCTTAAGCATTTTTCGTTACCGAGATGGTATTTTGCAAACTCTGGTGTGTGTAGTCCGAATGATGTTGTGTCATATCAATTGCATGGGTTTAGTGATGCTTCGAATCAAGCTTTCTCTTCTGTTGTTGACTTACGTAGATTGGTTAACGGAGTTCCGAGTGTGTCTTTTGTTCTGGGTAAATCTACCATTGTTTTAAAAAATCAGTTTTCTTGGCCAATAGCTAGGAAAGAGCTTGTTGCCGCTTTAAATACAGCAAGACTCGTGAAGCAGGCCTACGAGGCATTGAAGATGCCCGACTGCCTTAAGTATTTTTGGTGTGATTCTCGTACTGTGTTGCAGTGGGTTAAAAACCCTGATTTACGTTTGAATAAGTTTATTACGTGTCGAGTTGAGCATATTTTATTGTTGTCTGGAGCCCAGGATTGGCGTTTTTGCCCTACTGATATGAACCCAGCTGATGTTGGCACACGGCCAAATCTTATTACAAAGAAAGAATTTCGAGAGTTGTGGTTGAATGGTTCTAGTCTTCTCTACCAGTGTGAGGAAATTCCATCTGTAGAAAATGCCACTCCAGTACCTGTCCATAGCCTATATCTTCGTGACGAAGAGGAGTCGCTTGACGTTGGACAGGGTGGTCTTCACAGATTGATCGAGGCCGCACCTTCTTTGTATGTTATGAAAAAGAGAATCGCTTATTTGGTTGCTTTTGTTGAATTTTTGTGCTGTAAAACGAGAAAGCGTAGCTTTGTAAAGCCAAAACTGGACGCCTCTTATCTCAATAGAGCCTTAGACTTGACTGTGAAGTTTGTTCAGAAGAGTGTGTATGGCGATGTGGTGCGTTTAATGACCAAGCGATCGCCGGATGCCCTTGAGGAAGTGTTAAAGCGGGGTAGTGTTGGCGCTTCGCAACGTGAGAAGGAACGCTTGAAAGAATTGCGTTCACTTAAAAAGTACAGACCTTGTGTAGATGACGCTGGTGTAATCCGCATTGAAGGGCGCTTAAGTAATTCTCCCAAGATCTCTCTTGAAGCAAAGCATCCGATTGTTTTGCCTTCGAAACACCCCTTCACTAGGCTTGTTGTACTGTCGCATCATAATCGAAATGCGCACTGTGGAGTACAGCACACTTTGTTGTCTACGCGACAGAAGTTTTGGATCGCTAATGGTAATGCTTCCGTGAAGAGGTATCTTAATGATTGTGGTGTATGTGCGATTGAGAAAGCTCGGCCTATAAGGCAGCTCATGTCTGATTTACCTTTGTCTCGCACAACTGCGCATAGGAAACCCTTTTTTGATTGCGGCTTAGACTATCTTGGACCATTGACCTTTGTTGAAGGTAGGAGTCACAAAAAAGCTTGGGGACTCTTGTTCACATGTATGGCATCTCGCGCTATTCATGTTGAGCTGGTTACGTCATTGTCGCTGAGTGATTTTTTACTTGCCTTTACGAGGTTTACAGATTTACGTGGGCAGGTTAATGCTATCTATTCCGATAATGGAAGTACCTTTCAGGCAGCATCTAAGAAGTTACCCGAGTTGATAGAATCAGCTGAATTTTACAACGCCCTGAGACAGAGAGAGATAAACTGGGAATTTATACCTCCGTATGCTCCGGCGCAAGGTGGCGCCTGGGAGGCAATGGTAAAACAATTTAAAATTGCATTTTTTCACATTTTGGACTCTTCAATTCGTAAGCCCAATTTTATTGAACTGCTTACGTACACAGGCAGTGCCGTTCGGATCGTGAACGAACGCCCTTTGGTACCTTTGAGTGACGACCCTAGGGATTTTACTGTCATCACCCCTGCCTCACTTTTGACCCCATACTTAGACCCATACTGTGCTGTTGGGCAACCACATGATCGTGACCAACTAAGAAGGGATTATCGGTTCAATTTGTCACTTTCTCAGCAGTTTTGGAGTAAATGGATCGATTTTTACTTGCCAGGTCTTCAGGGCCGGAAAAAATGGCTAAAAATGGCCGAGAATTTGGAGCCTGGTCAACTTGTAGTGGTAGGTTCTCTCCAAGACATTGGTAAACGTGGGAAGTATCAACTTGGGAGGGTGCATGAGGTAGTTCCACAAATTAGGAAAGGGAAGCCTGTGGTTCGTAGAGCCAAAGTTGCCGTCTGCAACTATGATGAGAGTACGGGGAAAGTGAAAGTAGACTACGTGTTGAGAGATATTGCGTGCCTCGCCCCCGTAAAGAACACCTAGTGTTATGGTTTGAGCCTGGTTCTGTCTGCGGTGGTCGACCTTTGTCTGAGCCCAGAACAGTCGGTTATTATCGCAACCATTGTATAGAGCGTCATTTAGCGTGTACCTATGGTACCAATTTCATGTATCGTCGTATTATTCTTATTGCTGTTCATTCGTTGCATGCTCTTTGTATTTGCGTATTAACTTAAACGTGAGTGATTCAAACAATTTGTGTATCATGTGTTTTTATTCATTGGCTCACAATTGTCGTCAATTCTTTTTTAGTTATGCTATGTCAGACTGTCATAACTAGGGGCCGCTATGTTCCAGACAATTTTTCACCAAATCAAACGTCATATAAAAACCGTTCAGCTCTACTGAATATTACGTCATGGAAGTTGCTAGAAAATGTGCCAAAATTGCACATCGTTCATAAGACTTGTGTCAAACCTGTTTAAACCTGTTTAGGCCTGTTTCAGTTTGAAACCTGTTTAAACAGGAAACATAGGATTACCAGCTTTGAACACCTGTTTTGAATTGCGTAACAATGTCTTTCTATTGCGTCACAGTAGCCTACTGCATACGTGAATTTGAGATATTGATATCTATTCTGGTCATTCGTGAAATGGTTGCTTGAAAGTTGGCCGCACATTTAACTGTTGGCTTAGTGTTTGCTAGCTGGACAAAAGTTCCGTCTTTTATCCAAGTAATCTGTTCTGTAGTGACAGTTTTTAGTGGTGTATCGCGTTGCACCCCAATTTTCGGTAGCCGCGGGCTAATTTTACAGAAATACAATTTGAATAGACGTTTCAAAGGCGTGTTTCTTGTTCGGTCATTGCATGCAGACGAACGGATTTGGGAATCTTATGTTACAATTTTCCCACGAAGAGATTATGGTTTACCGCTGTGACCAGGCGTATCCTGGTGGGTTGAGCAAGGGAAGCAATAAAACTGGTGGAGAGTTAGAGCGTGCCTTCGGCACGCGTATTCTAGGGGGTCCGGGGACATGCTCCCCCGGAAAATTTTGCAAAATTAAACTCAAATATTAGATTATAGCGCTTTCTGGAAACACTTTTAAGGTAATATTTGTATGAAATTTATTAGCAGATAAACAGCTGGTAACTTATTAAAGGTAACTATTATACGCACGAACGGGCAAAAACTCCGGTTAAAATTAGAGAACAACAGAAATTCAGCTACTCAAAAACCCCACAGAGTAAGCAATTCTGAAATTGCTTCCACAGATTAGTTACGGTAATAGAAGCGATTTGCAAAATTTACTGGGGTTTTTCTGTACGTCTAAAACAAGTCCTGGGAGGTGTTAATAGCCAGATGTCTTGGAAAACGATAACTTATAAATTTCTACAAACTTTATAATATTTTCAACAAGGGGCTCAACTTCGGAATCCAATCTTTGAAAATTTTGGGGGGGCATGGCCCCTTTTGCCCCATGGCTACGCTTGTGATTATAAGTTGAGATCTTGGAGGCAGAAATCATCAAACTGTGCTTTATTAGATTTGCGCGATGCCTCTATGGAGGTAGATGTTGCTGAGAAATGCAGCAAATATCATATCATCAAGTTTGAAGGTGATTTTTGTAAACTGCATAGGCTTAGATTCGGTTAGAACTGTGCCCCCGAGATTATGAAAGCGGTTGTATCTACGATCTTGTCGTTAGACGACGACATTTTCAAAGCAACTGATCATTATTATGACGATGTTATTGTTTGACTCAATATTGTTAGCATCGAAGCAGTGAGAGAGCACCTTTTGAAGTTTGGGCTTGTAACAAAGCCAACAGAAAATTTGTCTTTTTCAACAGTTCTTGATGGTTTGCAAACGCATAACAATAAATGTGGTGATTATTGGAAACGTAGACCTACTGAGTTGAAAGAAGACATCCAGCCACCTAACTTGGGCTCCATGTCGAAGCGTCAGTTGTTTTCCCTTTGTGGAAAACTGGTTGGTCTCTACCAGTGTTGTACGCGTCATTGAAATAAATTGACGGCGTCAGCGCGAATTGCCTAAAAACTTTACGGCGTAAAGTAGCCTACTGCGTAAGCTCTTAATAAAATTGACGGCGTCAGCGCTAATTTCTAGCGCTATTTTTTGGCAGCGTCTCATAAAACGGAAATATTTCCATCAAGTTTAGGCTAACAATAGCTATAAATAAAGAGCAGGTATGATGTTTTGAGACGGTATTGTAATTAGCTGCTGAGCCTATTGTTATTTTCTTGCAGAAAAACAAGCATTTCAAAACGTTTGTCTGACAATCTGCTGCGTTTGGGACGCATATTGTCCTTTCCAAGTGAAAACATGCGTTCCACAGCAGCGTTGGTTGGTATTGGTGTGTTGTATTTCAAAAACAAGTTGAAAACGTTTATTCGGAAAGGTATCACTGTTCCAAGCGTGCTGTGACAGTTTAGCATGTATAAATCTTTCAACGAGGTCCACGTCTGCACCAACATCGCTTTTTTCGGGGACATAGAGCTCTTGAAATAAAGTATCTTCAACCTCCGCGATGCCATTCATGGATTTTTCGCTTTCTGCCTCTGATCCCTCGTTCTCAAAACATGGGTGATCACTAGGGCAACCAAAAGTCAAAATTTTTCTGCCTTGTTCAAAGTTTATAAAACGTCCACAAACTAAATTTCAGGCTAACACGAAGAGAGATTTCAAAGTTATTAAGTAAAAAAAAATGTCAAAATTCATGGTTAGGTCAAAATTTTTTTTAACATAGTTTTTTTTCTCTCTATTGATATTTTATTAAATATACACAGATACTGATTTTTTGTTGCAATTTCTGTTGCTATTCTGACGTAATAATCGATTTGTTGCAATTTCTGAGGTAATAATCTTGTTTCGCCCACTACTGACGATTGAATATTAGCCAGCTACCCTGCTGTTGATGAGTTGGTTGCCAGGGTTAAAGCAGTGACCATTAATAACAGGTCAAGAAGAGCTAGTTTAACTTCCATGGCCAACCTCCACACTCCACAGCCAAATGTAACTAGATGGGCCCTTGGTTGAAAGCTGCTTTCTATTATTCAAGAAGTCTACCAAAAGTAAGAAATATTGTGGAAGGCTTCCATGATGGTGGATTGGTGGTGTCTTGCTGCGGCGTGCTCAAGATGCTGTAAAAGCTCCCAATTTAGCTTCTCACCTTGTAGAAATAGAGGAGCAGTACAGTGCACTGTTTGATATAATTCAGAAGATGGAAAACAGCCGTTACACCATTCAAGAAGCTTACCAGAAAATGAGATCTCTTAACTTTGGTGTTGATGGCTGCCAAATTGGAAAATATATTCAAGCAAGAATCTTACGGAATGGCATCAAGTGCATTGTGAAAATGGGACGAGATGATATTTCACCACATTTTTATAGCCGGCTGAGGAACTCCCAAGCAACTTCTGTATCAGTTGAGAGAAGCTTTCCTATTTTAGGAAAAATTTTGGCGAGAGACAGAAACTTCAAAGGCGATAATGTGAAACATTACTTGTGGTCACAGCGGTAAACCATAATCTCTTCGTGGGAAAATTGTAACATAAGATTCTCGGATCCGTTCGTCTGTATGCAATGACCGAAATGAAACACTCTTCCGAAACGTCTTTTCAAGAATTGTATTTCTGTAAAAATAGCCTTAAAGCTGTCGAAATTGGGACGCAACACGGTACGCCACTAAAAACTTGTCACTACGATACAAACTACTTAGATAAAAGACGGAAATTTTGTCCAGCTTATTCAAGCAATAATCAAAACAGTTAAATATGCGCCCAACTTCCAAGTACCAATTTTAAGAATGAGTGAATAAATTTCAATATCTCAAACTCACGTAAACAGTTACTGTGACGTAATAGTGAAACATTGTCAAGCAATTCAAACAGGTGTTCAAAGGTGATGATGCAATGTTTCATCAGGTCTTACGAACGATAGTGCAATATTTGGACATTCTCTAGCAATTTCCATGACGTAAGATGTCAGCTAGGTTAAGTAGACCATAACGGTTTTTATATGACGTTTGATTTGGTGAAAACTGTCTGTAACATAGTGGCCCCTAGTTATGACAGTCTAACATGGCATAACTAAAAAAGAATTTAAGGACAATTTTGAGCCAATGAATAAAAACACACGATATATACACAAATTGTTTGAATCACTCACGTTTAAGTTAATATGCAAATACAAAGGGCATGCAAAGAATGAACAACAATAAGAATAATACACGACGATACATGAAATTGGTACCATAGGTAGGCTACACGCTAAAATGACGCTATATACAATGGTTGCGATAATAACCGACTGTTCTGGGCTCAGACAAGTGTCGGCCACCGCAGATAAAACCAGGCTCAAACCCTAACACTTAGGTGTTCTTTACGGAGGCGAGGCACGAAATATCCCTCAACACGTAGTCTACATTCACTTTACCCGTACTGCTGCCAGTTTTCTTGTTTGTTGTTTTGTGAGTGACCAACTGACCATGTTTCTGCTTCGTATGTTAATGTTGGCAATATTACTGTATCCATGATTTTTTGTTTTAAGCTAATTGGAATATTTTTGCTCTTTAAAAAAGTGTTATATTGACCAAATCTTCTCCAGCCTGATGTTATTCTTTGGGGGATCTCAGTTTCCATGTCGTTTCCTGGTGTTATCATTTTCCCTAGATATTTGTATTGATCAACCTCCTCTATCTTTTCTCCATCTATCAAAATACCCGTCCTTGGTTGTTTCCCTGCTATCTCGTTACACATTATTTTTGTCTTTTTTTGTTCATCTTCATTCCATCTCGTTTCCCTTCTCGATTCAGTTCCTCAAGCAATTGTTGCAGAGTACACTCTGACTGTGCAAAAAGGATGATGTCATCTGCAAATCTGAGATTGGTCAGCAGTTGTCCATTAATGACAAGTCCAGTCTCAGATTTCAGCCTCTTGCATATCTCTTCAACTGCAGCTGTAAACATAACAGGTGAAAGAGTGTCACCTTGGCGCACCCCTTTCTGAATCTTTATTTTATCACTTAATTTCTCGGTTCTGATTTGTGCAGTGCCATTTGTGTATGTATTTTTGATAATGTTTACTATTTTATCTGATATACCATGAATTTGAATTGCATTAAAAACAGAGGAGTGCTTGATGGAATCAAATGCCTTCTCATAATCAACAAATGCCATAAATATGGGTAGTTGGTATTCATTCATCTTCTCTAAGATCTGCCCAACTGCATGCAGGTGATCAATGCAAGAGAATCCTTGTCTGTAAGCTGCTTGTTCAGGGGGTTGGTTTTCATTTAGACTGCTGCTTATTCTGTTCTTGATGATTTTCATAAATAGTTTGTAAATATGAGAAAGTAGGCTAATGGGGCGATAGTTTGCAAGGTCTTTCTTGTTTCCTTTTTTAAAGAGAAGAGTAGTTATAGCATTCTTCCATTGTTCTGGCACTTTTTCGGTTTCGATCACGTTGTTAAATAAGTCACAAAACTTTTCGAGTAGAATATCCCCTCCTGCTTTTACCATCTCTATTACTATGTGGTCTTCTCCGGGTGCTTTTCCATTTTTCATCTGTTTGACTGCCTTTTCAACTTCGCTTTTCAGAATTGGAGGAATTTGTTCGACTGGATTTTTAGTGACAATGTTTTGTATTTGATCATTATATAAGCAGCGGCTGAAATCAAGACGCCCCTTTGTGCCTGCCGCACAACAACTACTTAAGAACGCAGAAGAACTTGGTTTAAGTGCGGCACACTGGACGAACCATATGTGGAATACGGAGTGGCAAAATCACACCTCCACGCTCCGTGACTTCATACCCGACGCCGATCCCCGTCCACCAGGGATGTCCCTCGCAAGGCTTGCGTGGGTCAGGCTTAGCCGCCTGCGAACTGGCGTCGGCCGCTTTCGTTCGGACATGCACAAGTGGGGCCTGGCTCCTTCATCAGAATGCGAGTGTGGTGCCACTGAACAGACCGCAGACCATGTCATCCACCACTGCCTAATCCACCGACCTCCACACGGTGCGCATGGTCTGAGGGTCCTGGACAACGAGACTGCTGAGTGGCTGAAGATTTCCTGCCCTCCAATCTAGCCTGGAAAGATCGCTCATACGCCATCATCATCATTATATAATGTTTGATAGAAATCAGCGCATCTTTCAATTATCTTTTCTCTGTTTGATGTTTCTGAGCCATCTTCATTCTTCAGTGCCGGAATCAATGCTCTGTTTCCATCTTTTTCAGTGTTGCATTTTTTCAATCCCTTGCCTGTCTCAATTGAGTAGGTTAGCCGAGTGGTTAGCGCGTTGGGCTCGCAGTCGAGAGCCTGCATGTTCGACTCCAGCCACCCGCACTTGCTGTTGTTTCTCTGGGCAAGAAACTTTACGATAATTGCCTCTACCTAGTGATCGATTTCGAGTAATGGGTAGTACCAAATTTAAGTCATAAGTTAAGTGGACAACCGGAAACAGACATTGCTGTCGGCTGCAGCGTGGGTCAGGTGTATGTCGGAAGGCGTACACCGATGCATAGCGCTCAAGTCCGCTTTCCCGCAATGCAGGATAAAGATAAACAAACAAACAAACAAACACCTGTAGGGTGTTGAATTTTCTTAGATCTTGTCTAATACTTTTTCGTATGTTCTTGCATAACTCTCGATATTCACTATTGCCTTTTGATATTTCTCTCATCATTTCTCTGCGTTTCTTCAGCATCTTTTTAGACTCTGGTTTGAGTTTCTTTTTTCTTTGGCTCGTGACTATTCCGCCAACTTTCTTTGCGCTTTTTTGAATAATATTGTTCAATTGTTTTGTCTTTTCATCTAAATCTTTGACGTCGCTTTCAAGTATTTCAAAACGGTTTTGCAACTCTATTTGGAATTCATCTGCCTTTTGAATTAGTCTCTCGGTGTCAATCTTTGGGTTTTATATTCTCATCATTCTAGTTCTTTCCTGTTTTACATTTAATCGTATAGTGCTGCGAACCATCCTGTGATCACTTCCGATGCTAACCCTTCGAATGATTTCAGTGTTGAGGACAATTTATCGTTTGTTTGTTAAAATATAATCAATTTCATTTGTCACCTTTCCATGTGGACTTTTCCAAGTCCATTTTCTTCCATTTGAATTTTGAAAAAGAGTATTTGTGATGATCAGTTTCTCTGATACTGCAAACTGGATCATCCTATCTCCCCGTGCATTTCTCTTTCCAATGCCATATGCTCCAGTGGTATTTCCGTCACTCTGTTGGTGTTTTCCTATTTTTGCATTAAAGTCTCCCATGATAACATGAAAGTCTCCCATGATAACAGATAACATACGGAGCAGAAACATGGTCACTCACAAAACAACAAACAAGAAAACTGGCAGCAGCACAAAGGAACATGGAAAGAATAATATTGAACATAAATAGAAAAGACAAGATTAGAAATGAAGTTATCAGAAACAAAACTTGTATCAAAGATGTCATAGAAATAGCAACAAACCTAAAGTGGCAATGGGCGGGACATGTAGCAAGAATGAAAGACAACAGATGGGCCAGGATAACCACAGAATGGACACCCAGATATGCAAGAAGAACTAGAGGGAGACCAAAAAGAAGATGGCGAGATGACATAGAAGAAAAGATTGGCATCACCTGGATGAGAACAGCAAAAGACAGAATGGTGTGGAAACATATGTGGAGGCCGTCTGCTAGCAGTGGCATGATTGGCTGATGATGATGATGCTCCGGCGCAAGGTGGTGCCTGGGAAGCAATGGTAAAACAATTTAAAATTGCATTTTTTCACATTTTAGACTCTTCAATACGTAAGCCCAATTTTATTGAACTGCTTACGTACACAGGCAGTGCCGTTCGGATCGTGAACGAACGCCCTTTGGTACCTTTGAGTGACGACCCTAGGGCTTTTACTGTCATCACCCCTGCCTCACTTTTGACCCCATACTTAGACCCATACTGTGCTGTTGGGAAACCACATGATCGTTACCAACTAAGAAGGGATTATCGGTTCAATTTGTCACTTTCTCAGCAGTTTTGGAGCAAATGGATCGATTTCTACTTGCCAGGGCTTCAGGGCCGGAAAAAATGGCCGAGAATTTGGAGCCTGGTCAACTTGTAGTGGTGGGTTCTCTCCAAGACATTAGTAAACGTGGGAAGTATCAACTTGGGAGGGTGCATGAGGTAGTTCCACAAATTAGGAAAGGGAAGCCTGTGGTTCGTAGAGCTAAAGTTGCCGTCTGCAACTATGATGAGAGTACGGGGAAAGTGAAAGTAGACTACGTGTTGAGGGATATTTCGTGCCTCGCCTCCGTAAAGAACACCTAAGTGTTAGGGTTTGAGCCTGGTTTTATCTGCGGTGGCCGACACTTGTCTGAGCCCAGAACAGTCGGTTATTATCGCAACCATTGTATATAGCGTCATTTTAGCGTGTAGCCTACCTATGGTACCAATTTCATGTATCGTCGTGTATTATTCTTATTGTTGTTCATTCTTTGCATGCCCTTTGTATTTGCATATTAACTTAAACGTGAGTGATTCAAACAATTTGTGTATATATCGTGTGTTTTTATTCATTGGCTCAAAATTGTCCTTAAATTCTTTTTTAGTTATGCCATGTTAGACTGTCATAACTAGGGGCCACTATGTTACAGACAGTTTTCACCAAATCAAACGTCATATAAAAACCGTTATGGTCTACTTAACCTAGCTGACATCTTACGTCATGGAAATTGCTAGAGAATGTCCAAATATTGCACTATCGTTCGTAAGACCTGATGAAACATTGCATCATCACCTTTGAACACCTGTTTGAATTGCTTGACAATGTTTCACTATTACGTCACAGTAACTGTTTACGTGAGTTTGAGATATTGAAATTTATTCACTCATTCTTAAAATTGGTACTTGGAAGTTGGGCGCATATTTAACTGTTTTGATTATTGCTTGAATAAGCTGGACAAAATTTCCGTCTTTTATCTAAGTAGTTTGTATCGTAGTGACAAGTTTTTAGTGGCGTACCGTGTTGCGTCCCAATTTCGACAGCTTTGAGGCTATTTTTACAGAAATACAATTCTTGAAAAGACGTTTCGGAAGAGTGTTTCATTTCGGTCATTGCATACAGACGAACGGATCCGAGAATTTTATGTTACAACTTTCCCACGAAGAGATTATGGTTTACCGCTGTGACCACAAGTAATGTTTCACATTATCGCCTTTGAAGTTTCTGTCTCTCGCCAAAATTTTTCCTAAAATAGGAAAGCTTCTCTCAACTGATACAGAAGTTGCTTGGGAGTTCCTCAGCCGGCTATAAAAATGTGGTGAAATATCATCTCGTCCCATTTTCACAATGCACTTGATGCCATTCCGTAAGATTCTTGCTTGAATATATTTTCCAATTTGGCAGCCATCAACACCAAAGTTAAGAGATCTCATTTTCTGGTAAGCTTCTTGAATGGTGTAACGGCTGTTTTCCATCTTCTGAATTATATCAAACAGTGCACTGTACTGCTCCTCTATTTCTACAAGGTGAGAAGCTAAATTGGGAGCTTTTACAGCATCTTGAGCACGCCGCACAAGACACCACCAATCCACCATCATGGAAGCCTTCCACAATATTTCTTACTTTTGGTAGACTTCTTGAATAATAGAAAGCAGCTTTCAACCAAAGGCCCATCTAGTTACATTAGGCTGTGGAGTGTGGAGGTTGGCCATGGAAGTTAAACTAGCTCTTCTTGACCTGTTATTAATGGTCACTGCTTTAACCCTGGCAACCAACTCATCAACAGCAGGGTAGCTGGCTAATATTCAATCGTCAGTAGTGGGCGAAACAAGATTATTACCTCAGAAATTGCAACAAATCGATTATTACGTCAGAATAGCAACAGAAATTGCAACAAAAAATCAGTATATGTGTATATTTAATAAAATATCAATACAGAGAAAAAAAAATACGTTAAAAAAAATTTTGACCTAACCATGAATTTTGACATTTTTTTTTACTTAATAACTTTGAAACCTCTCTTCGTGTTAGCCTGAAATTTAGTTTGTGGACGTTTTATAAACTTTGAACAAGGCAGAAAAAATTTGACTTTTGGTTGCCCTAGTGATCACCCATGTTTTGAGAACGAGGGATCAGAGACAGAAAGCGAAAAATCCATGAATGGCATCGCGGAGGTTGAAGATACTTTATTTCAAGAGCTCTATGTCCCCGAAAAAAGCGATGTTGGTGCAGACGTGGACCTCGTTGAAAGATTTATACATGCTAAACTGTCACAGCACGCTTGGAACAGTGATACCTTTCCGAATAAACGTTTTCAACTTGTTTTTGAAATACAACACACCAATACCAACCAACGCTGCTGTGGAACGCATGTTTTCACTTGGAAAGGACAATATGCGTCCCAAACGCAGCAGATTGTCAGACAAACGTTTTGAAATGCTTGTTTTTCTGCAAGAAAATAACAATAGGCTCAGCAGCTAATTACAATACCGTCTCAAAACATCATACCTGCTCTTTATTTATAGCTATTGTTAGCCTAAACTTGATGGAAATATTTCCGTTTTATGAGACGCTGCCAAAAAATAGCGCTAGAAATTAGCGCTGACGCCGTCAATTTTATTAAGAGCACAAAGCCGAAGTCGCTGATCGGAGTTTCCCCAAACAATCTGAAACAAACTCGAGGGTTAGGGTTAGCGGAAACTGCGGAAAAATGTTTGCGGAAACTGTGATCAGCGACTGCGAGGGTTAGCATAGATTATGGTTAGAGCATAGACTTTACATACGTAGACAAGAAACTGCGAAAAAAGAAAAAGGCGATTTTAATGCAACAAACCAAAGCCGCGTTAAAATCATGTGTCTGCCTTGCCACGCATGACTGGATCTAACTGGCTTTCCATTGGCAAAACAGAAAATGACACTTTCTTACAATTTCAAACATCTGGAAGCGGAAGCTTCATGCTTATACAAGAATAGCAATGGCAGTGTCTGGTGAAACCTATTTCTTTCTGATGAAGATTGGGAAATACACGTGGAGGTAATAATTGAGACCGTGCTTTAGACAGTAAAATATTTCAGCGGAACTTTTACTGGTAATACTTCAACTTTGTCGTTGATATAGTCTGTCTAAAATCTATGGTTTAACATGTTAATCTACTTCAACAGAGACTGTTTGTTGTGGTTCTCTTTACAACTGCCTATTTTGGAGCTGTGTAAAGGTCTGTGACCCTGACTTTTGCCGCTCATACCGACTTCCGCCGTAAGCTTCATGTATTAAAAGTTATGAGATAGTTTGTATGACTTTGATTACATAGTTTAAGTTTAAGTCTTAATACATCAATCAGATACCACTCGAATGCTTTATCGGAAATACTGTAATTCAATGTGGATCGTGCCTAGCAGTTGCAGCAGGATTGGCAAAGAAGTCTTCCGACATTACTCCAAAAGCTATTGAAGTCATGACTTCCATTTACGACGGTAAGTTGTAGGCTAATTTTATGACAACAATCGATTTAAGAACAACCAACTAGTGAAGAATGTTGCATGTTTTTTTTTTGTTCAAATTCTTCATCTTTATCATTCATTTACGGGAAAACGGCGGATGCGGTATGCATAGGACCATTTAATCCAGACCTGCTTGGGAGTTTCCAGATTCAAGTTTCCAATTTCATTTGAAGTTTGATCCTATCTTTGAAGAACTTGCTGCTTGTTTGAATCCACAAGCAGAGGAAATTATCGTAAAGCGTCTTTCCCAAGGACGCAACAAAATGTCCTGAAGAGTTGTTGAACCTGAGACCTATCAATCACAGGCCGCCGCAAAAACAGCGCGCCAGACCTCTTGGCCACACTGCCGACATTTCGATGGGCTAATCGTTTTGAGTACGGTACCGGTAACCTACATTCTGCTATGAACTTTCTCCCCTACGCTACTACCGAGATTTTAATTCAGTTTAGCCCCCTTAAAGAGTGTGCAATGTACATGATAAAATAAATATTGTTAATTTTTGTAAGAGCTGTAAGAGTAAGGCTTTTGGTCGACTGATTTTTGCTAAAGTAAAATCTATTCCTGTTTTACAGATATAGCTAACATTGAGATGGTTGTGCTTTCTTTTTCAGAGTTTTTGAAAAGTCGTGATGAAGGGCGATTGATACGGCTATTTTCTCAAGACGCTAAGCGGTTGTCCTGCGAAACTGGTCTTTCGATAGGCGAGCTCCTAAAATGTTTAGATGTCATTCCAATAATTTTTAACGAACGGAAGAATGAAGCCGCTGCCAGCAATCTTCAGACATTGTTATCAGTGACGAATTGCTTTCTTTTCGCTTATTGAATACAAGTTATTCCAGTTATTTGTTTTGTTTTTTTTTTCAAAAAGAATATCAATCAATAATAATTCAATCGCAAAAACTCAACATTTTATTATACACAGGACAAAGTAAAATACAAAAAGACGATAAAATACTAGGCAGTCACAAGCAAAATTAAAAATGGACCACTACTCTTTCCGGCGTTTCTTTAAAAGTTGACCAACTGCAAAGCCGTGATTTTGTTTGTTTGTTTATCTTTATCCTGCATTGCGGGAAAGCGGACTTGAGCGCTATGCATCGGTGTACGCCTTCCGACGTACACCTGACCCACGCTGCAGCCGACGGCAATGTCTGTTTCCGGTTGTCTACTCTACTTATGACTTAAATTTGGTACTACCCATTACTCGAAATCGATCACTGGGTAGAGGCAATTATCGTAAAGTTTCTTGCCCAGAGAAACAACAGCAATGGTGTTGTAGATTTAGCCTAATTATGTAGCCTAATTCGGGCTTTAACACAATGGTGTTGTTTCGGTATCCAAACTCATGAATATTGGGATTTTGGTGCCTTCTCCCCAACGCTCTTTGATGACCAAAGAAGGCTTCGAGGCTGTCTTGAGATATTCGCTTTGTTGCCATGCACCCAAAACCACGACGCAAGAGATAACGGACAAGCTCGACCATGCTCTTTGTGGCCAAGCGTAAGCCAGCAAACGTTTGTTTTGATAAAAAAGATTTTTCTAACGAGCTTCTTCCAAACTTCTGCATGTTAGCCTCTCTCCACTGCTCTAATCGCAGAATGAAGATGTTCTCCAACCAACTAAGACGGTCATCATGGATATCGCTAAAAAAATTGAAAACTGTGAATATGGAGTATGCTGGGCGTCTGTTAGCGGTATTGGTGAATGGGAGCTGAAGAAAGCCTTATCGGAAAAATTGTGTTTCAATTCTTGTCGGAATCGTCAGCATACCAGCTTTTTGTTTTTACAAATTTTGCAAACAGGACAGTGATAGAAAAGATTTGAAAACTCTTTTACCAGCGAGCGTCCGCAAAACCTACACAATAAATCATATGACTTGGTTATAGCTAGATGTCTTCCTCTCTGTCTCGCACACACCTAAAATCTGTACAATACATTTGACAATGGCAATGAAAATAGAAAATACCTGTAAAGTGTAAACTTGAATACTTCTTTTCCCCTTGCCTGGTCGAGCATTCATGTAGTCGAACCACGAGTCCATCATTGAAACAAAATCTGCAGTCTCTTTCATTTTTTCACTTGGAAAAAAGTTCTTTATGGCCGTAGCAACAGAACCAGATAATGTTTGAGCTGCCAACTTCACATTCATTTTGGAATAGCTTGTCAATTGAATGTGGCGGGCTGACAAGCGATTTCGAGCTAATTCGCCTTTCTGAAATCAAATATACGTTTCCGTAAGAGAGAGTATTGCCATTGTGCCATATGAACCAGTACGGTTACAAAAAAAAAATACTACCGGTAACTGCAGATTCAGCCATCGCAAGACTGGTATAAACAACAGGCTGCGTGCAGCTTCGCTGGGTCAATTTGAAAAAAATAAGCATATTTTCCGAGGGTACAACAGCTTAAACGCCCAGTTCTGGCGTGAAACCAGCAACCTTTCGATTGCGAATATAGCACGCTTACTACAAGCGCCAATCCACTGAGGATTCGCGCTGGAAAGAAAACTCTTGTCTCCAATCGGCTGTAATGAAAAAAGTATCCACCGCGAGGGCACATAATGAGACTACAACACTCAAAAATATTCGACTAACCATTGAAATAGGAAATCAACCTCCCATAAAAATCAGCTCGTCTCACCGGTCTGCACAAACACATTAGCTGTAGCATGGTCGTATATAATAGCAACAACAAAAATATAAATGGACTTACATTTTCAGATTCTATTAATGCAAAGTGTTCGCACAAAAGGAACTTTCCGTTCCTGTGAATTAATCTCGGAGGCTTCTCACGTTTACTGCTGCTAGAAAACAGGCAGTTTCTCGTAGTTTTTAAGAGATGCGGAGGATCGGGAATAAGGTAGATCTTGATGCTTGATGAAGCGAATCGCCATCGGAACTCATGAGTTTGAACATGGTTCGGTTTGCAGCAAGACCATCAGCCACAATCGCAAGCACCTACAGTAAAAGATCCAAATAGACGCTTAACAGATACTGCGCCTGCACATAGTAGATTTTGTAAAAAATTGCAAACCTGCTACACTACAGTACCAGTTTTTCAACAAAGGTAATACCACTCATTGTGCAACAGCAATTTAAAATTCCTTTGCGATTGTTTATGAGTATGTCACAGAAAAAGAAAGAATATTGCACTACCCAATCGAAGTAATAATAAGGGCTAAAAACGCGGTTTATCATTACCTACCGGTACTGTAAATAAATGATGTAAGTGGAAAGGAAACGATGTCTGGTTTTGGAGATATAAATTAAAAAAAAAAAAAACTCAAACCTGCAATCCATGTGTTTCCAATAGACCGATGCATTCCCACATGATCGATGCAAGCTGGGAATCTGGGATCCAGTCACAGTGCTCAAAGCAAAGTACAAAAGAGGGAACTTTAGACCGGGATTTCCACTAAACGATTTCACATACACTGTAAGTGTAAGGGCATGTGTTGCAATCTCACCTTGTTTAGGATTCGATCGGTTTCCAAGGTCAGTAAACCCCACAAGCGTGCCCGTACAAGCATCGTACACCAAATCTTGTTTAACTGTAAAAAATTTACAAACTAACCTAATACAGTAGGCTAAGTTGTACAAAATTGCTCATAAAGAAACTATGAAAGTTAATTAGTCTTAAGTGGTAGGTATACATAATTTATTTATCATATCACAGCACACAACTCATTCTCCATTATGATAAAAATATTTTGCTTACTTGGGAATCAGAGACTGTAAAGTTCCAGTCAGGTAAAGATTTTTCCCAACATTGTTTTTTAACAGATGCACAAATGCTGTTGAAATCTCGATGCACTACTGGTGTTGGTAAAGGATGTTTTACTATTTCTCGTCTTGGCTGTGTATTCTGTTTTGGCACAGATTTTTCTGGCAAACACTCCGTAATAATTGCTCCTACTTTGATACATTTCTTTCCATTTGGTGCTAAAAGAAATAAGTAAAGACAATACTTCAAACCTAAAAAAGTAAGATTTTTGTATGCAACATATTATGTGATACAATTCAAGGCAGTAGGCTAAGTATGTAGGCACACCTGTATGTGTATATTAGACTGGCCCAAAAAAAAGTAAAATCGGAAATGTCATGCTCCACAAGCATTTTCTTGTTGCATTTAACCTAAAACTTACTCCTGCCAATTTTTTTTCGATTTGAAGAATGTTTGGAGGTAACTCATAACTTTACATTTTAGGGGAAAATAGGCGAATTTACGAAATTTAACATATTTTAACAAAACTTTCATTAATTTTCAGCTCTTCAGTATACTACATTGCATATTGGACATTTATGAGGATAAGATTTTATTTTGTGTTTGATCATGCCATCCAAACCTAGAAGTTCTCCAGAAATTTGGATGCTGGGGCATTTCCAAGAAGATATTACCTCTTCCAGATTACCAACAAATAAAGAGGTTCTTCGAAAATTTATGTTTCATCATCAAGAAAAAGGCCTGTGTATATAGGTGAAAGTGCTAAAGTTATAGTAAATGCAATTGCAACAGTTAGTTTCTGGAACAGGGCACGTCGTATACCTACCCAAAGAATTGATTCTGCTATCAGAAAATTTAACAAACTGCTCAAATATTATCATGCTTTAAAAGCCAACCAGCTCAAACAGCACGACTGCTATAGAGCAAAGGAGGGATTATTCAAAGCCGATTTAAATATAATCTATTTGATATCTCAGCAAAAAAATGGGAAACAACAATGTCAAATGAAGAAGACAAGAAATTCCTGCCTATGCAGCAGATTGATATCACTAGCTGCAGCACAGCATGGCTGAAATTGATAAAACCCTGGAACAAACAGAGTCACGTAAACGAATGCGAAGTAAAGCATTTGCACGCCAGATGCAGCGCTCAGAAACCAAAAGCCAACAAACTGTACCACTTGCTGAAATATTATCAGAGTCTGGTAATTCAATTGAATCATCATCTGAAGAATCAGAATGATTTCAACCAAGCACTGCCATCAACTTCAACTTTGAAGATTAGAGTTGTCACCAGTGAAGTTGCAGCTTCTCTGGATCGCACCAATGTTACAGACCGTAATGCAATGTTCATTATGGAAGGATACGCCCAGGCTATGGGTTATAATCTAAATGATGTTGTTCTCTCAAGGAACACTAGGTATTAAAAGATCCTGTATTGTAACACGTACAGAAACAGTTCACACCGGAAATCCCACTTCTTCTGCACTGGCATGAAAAATTAATGCAGTGGTGTCAAAAATGAGCCCTTAAATTTTATCTTTCAGCTTCCACTCTTCAAGTGTATTTAAGCATGAATCAGCTTGTGTTTGCCCAGTGCCTCTACCAATTTTTGGTACACCAAGAAGTTGTTCTACTTCTGTTCCTCCAGTGACTAGGATAGCAATGCGATCTACCATTCCTTGGCCACTAGCATCGATTAATAATTTTCCATCCCAGTGCAGAAGAAGTGGGATTTGAAGGCACTTGAAGTATCCAATGAGAGAATGTGAAAGACCAAAATGAGTGACCAGCCAGAGTGGGCAGGTCGCTGAGTCTACACTGCATCATCATGCTACCCTCCCAGTAGCCTACTAAGTAGGCCTCCCTTACCGGTACCTTTAATAAAGTTGATTAAGACTGTTAATGTTGCAGAGCAACATATTGGACATTAGTAACAACCATATACTGGTACAGGCCTAAGTCACCTAACGCAATATGAATATTTAACATACCGGTACCAATAGGCCTACTGTCTGTAAACCTACTGATTTTTCAACTGATCCCAGCAATCAATGATGAAATTCAACAGAACTTACTCAAGATGAAACACAAGTTTTGACATGCTTCTCGCAAATTCCACATTGCCCACGATGAACTTGAGACTTTATGATATCTCCTTTTGCATTTTGATATGATAATACCAAACGATTAAGCAATTCTTGATGTTGATATTCATCAGTGTCTTTCTTCAAAAATTTTAAACTTTTCACTTGCTTAATGTAAACATCGTGTCCCTTTTTATACCTGGTAGAACATCCAGGCACACAACAGAAACTTGGAGCTATGGAATGACAGAATGTTATACCACTAAGTAAGTTGATCTGGGCCTACCTACCTTGCTGAAATGCTTATAATGCAACTGTTAGCTAGGTCTATAATATGATAATAATAATATGAGATAAGGTCTCACTGGAAATCTCAATTACCGTACACAAGCATCATTCCATCAAACCAACCGCTAATTTTCTGAAATAAAGTTCTTTTTAATATGCTGCCGGCAAATGCGGCAATCTCGCAACCTTCTGAGCTGGAAGTCAGTTAGGACCACTGAAGCGTGACTGGAACGGAGATGAAGCACGAAAAAGGCCAAGTTTCTCGTCTACGTATGTAAAGTCTATGGTTAGAGTAAGCGGAAACTGCGGTTAGCAGCGGAAAAATGTTTGCGGAAACTCCGATCAACGAGGGTTAGAGCATAGATTACTTTATGATTAGGGTAAAGGTTAGCGGAAAATGTTTGTGGAAACTGCGGAAAAATGTTTGCGGAAACTGCGATCAGCGAGGGTTAAGCCTTGTTCACACTGACAGGCTTGCGCTGTGCCTTGTATTGAGCGGAGCTTTGAGCATTGTGAAAGTAGGTTTACATTGTATGTACCAGACAAGGCTCCAGGTCCTGACAAGCGGGTGTTGCTAGTGGAAACAGTCATGCTTGACTGATATACTCAAAACAAACATGCAGATGATGCAGTATACTACCAGTGTTTTATATAGCCTATAGGCTATGCATTTCAAAATAACAAAACACATTCTTCATATCATACAGTTTTCTCGTATGTTAAATTTTGCTTTGTAGTCTCCACAGCTTTGGTAGATGCAGGTTTAGTTGCCTTGTTTAAAGAAGATGACACTATAGTATGTAGATACTAGCCTAGCGTAATCAACCAGTCACAAAACTTAGGAGTGCCGGTATATCATTTTTAATGATTAGACTACATGTTTAAAGAAGCCTGCTGAAAAATTTAAAATTGCAAAGCAGCTTTTCTTCTACCATGTAAATGTACATTAAATCTTAGTCACCCTACACTTAACTTGATTCTGTATTAGTAAAAGCCTAGGCCTTATTTCATCTCTCCACTCTGCTGTTCTAAGCCTCATCATGCAGCTTGTTGTATACCTGGAGGGCAGACACGAGAAAAGCACTGCACTTGCAAGAAAGGTTAGATAAAATGACATATTTTGCCTCCTATCTCAAGTCAAAACCTTTTATGGGAGTAATTTTCATTTAAAGCAGTTTTTGTGATGTCACAGCACCCACGAAGGTCCTGCTTGCCTTTCAACCCCTGTTTACAAATCTCGCGTTCTCGCTTCAGTCGCTTGTGACTTGGGGTCCCACGAATTACCCATAAGCCCCATAAGTACCCATAAGTACCCATAAGCACCATAAGTCGCGTCGAATTACCCATAAGTCGCGTCGAATTACCCATAAGCCCCATAAGTCGCGTCGAATTACCCATAAGCCCCATAAGTAGCGTCGAATTACCCATAAGCCCCATAAGTCGCGTCGAATTACCCATAAGCCCCATAAGTCGCGTCGAATTACCCATAAGCCCCGTAAGTCGCGTCGAATTACCCATAAGCCCCATAAGTCGCGTCGAATTACCCATAAGCACCATAAGTCGCGTCGAATTACCCATAGGCACCATAAGTAGCATTGAATTACATAGAAGTAACGTCGAATTACCCATAAGCCTGTATAGTGTAGTCTATAGCCGTCTAGAAGCCTAGTAGTCGGCTGCATAGCCGAGTGGTGAGGAGCACGGGCTGGACGTTCCAAAATATAGTTCGACACCGCTCAGAGCAGGACACTTGAAGGCATGCCTAAAGGTGGACACAAAGATTGGCTTCGTTGCCTTCCCGTCCGCTTATGTGTAATCTGCAGTTTGCTGCAGCAGATGGAGTGTTTTGTCCGATAAAATACCTTAACATTGGACAATTTTCCCTATGAACCAGGTGACTGCAGCATAGCAATCGTTCTCGCACTCAGCCAAAGACTTAATTCTTGCTTTAAACTTGATAATTAAAGAAAAAAAAGAATAATGACAAGGGTGGGAATCAAACCCGTGTCACCAAATTCAATAGCCTTTGCCTTAACCACTCAGCCACGCAAGAGCTCGTGAAATCTTCGCTTAATTTGTTTATAGGCCTATGGGTAATGTTTCGAGAACGCTCACAATATTATCAGTTTAGTTTGTAAGAAACTGTACCTAAATTGTTAAAATTTGTCCAGTATACAATGTCTATCCCTGTATTTAATGCCAATGTTGAGAGAATTTTCAGTGTTATGGGTAACATATGGACAGATGAGCGCAGTGGCGTAGCCAAGGGGAAGTGTTTTGGGGGTTACTACCCCCCCCCCCCCCTTTGTCACGCGTGTGACATATTGAGAATGATGCTTTCAGTCTCTATGCCTCAAAACAAAGTTTGCCTAATTTTAAACGAAACTGCATTAAAAGAGCGAGTTTTGCCAATACCAAACATTTAAATATCTCAGCTGGGAATTAGCAACAAGAAAACATAGAGACATAGCTCTATTACCGAAAAATGCCCAAGAAATAATGATCTTATCCTTTTGCTATGCCACCAGACAGCACCATTTTACAGGAATATTTATACCCACATTTTGGTTGAAAATGCTCTCAGAATGCACCAAATTCAAAGTCATTTTTCAAAATTTTCTGGGGGAGGCCCCCAGACCTCCCGCCACTGGGTGTCGCCTTTGGCGAAGACGCCGTCGGGCCTCGCCCGCCGGCCGTCAACCCCTCCCCCTTTCACAATTCCTGGCTACGCCACTGCTTTGAGAACATTGAGGATGCGGTCACGCGCTTTCAAAATGTTCACTATTTTGAGGAAAAATATCTGGCAACCCTACTTATGGGGCATTTGGGTAATTCGACGCGACTTATGGAGCTTATGGGTAATTCGACTCGGGTCGAATTACCCATAAGTCGCGTCGAATTACCCATAAGCAACGTGGAATTACTTACGCTTTCATGTCAGCGTAGGTGTAATCTGCAAGTCGCTGTTGCGACTTGCGATCGTGTAACTTGTTTGTTTGTTTGTTTGTCTTAAACTGATTGTCCTGCTTTGGTATCATGCACGTTATAACGTCCGCGTTTTGTCGCTTCTACCATTTATAGACCTATGAACCAGGTGACTGCAGCATAGCAATCGTTCTCGCACTCAGCTAGAGACTTAATTCTTGCTTTGAACTTGATAATTAAAGAAAAAAAGAATAATGGCAAGGGTGGGAATCAAACCCGTGTCACCAAATTTAATAGCCTTTGCCTTAACCACTCAGCCACGCAAGAGCTCGTGAAATCTTCGCTTAATTTGTTTATATGGGTAATGTTTCGAGAACGTTCACAATATTATCAGTTTAGTTTGTTTTTATTTCTGACCATCACAACGAAAAAACAATATACGACAAACTTAGCAGAGGTCTATAAAAGGTAGAAGCGACAAAACGCGGACGTTATAACGTGCATGATACCAAAGCAGGACAATCAGTTTAAGTGACACGATCGCAAGTCGCAACAGCGACTTGCAGATTGCATATACGCTGACATGAAGGCGTAAGTAATTCCACGTTGCTTATGGGTAATTCGACGCGACTTATGGGTAATTCGACGCGAGTCGAATTACCCATAAGCCCCATAAGTCGTGTCGAATTACCCATAAGCAACGTGGAATTACTTACGCCTCATGTCAGCGTATATGTAATCTGCAGGCTTTGGTATTGTGCACGTTATAACGTCCGCGTTTTGTCGCTTCTACCTTTTATAGATCTGTGCTAAGTTTGTCGTGAATTGTTTTTTCGTTGTGATGGTCAGAAATAAAAACAAACTAAACTGATAATATTGTGAGCGTTCTCGAAACATTACCCATATAAACAAATTAAGCGAAGATTTCACGAGCTCTTGCGTGGCTGAGTGGTTAAGGCAAAGGCTATTGAATTTGGTGACACGGGTTTGATTCCCACCCTTGCCATTATTCCTTTTTTTCTTTAATTATCAAGTTTAAAGCAAGAATTAAGTCTTTGGCTGAGTGCGAGAACGATTGCTATGCTGCAGTCACCTGGTTCATAGGGAAAATTGTCCAATGTTAAGGTATTTTATCGGACAAAACACTCCATCTGCTGCAGCAAACTGCAGATTACACATAAGCGGACGGGAAGGCAACGAAGCCAATCTTTGTGTCCACCTTTAGGCATGCCTTCAAGTGTCCTGCTCTTGAGCGGTGTAGAACTATATTTTGGAACGCCCAGCCAGTGCTCCTCACCACTCGGCTATGCAACCGACTACTAGGCTTCTAGACGGCTATAGACTACACTCTACACTATACAGGCTTATGGGTAATTCGACGTTACTTCTAGGTAATTCAATGCTACTTATGGTGCCTATGGGTAATTCGACGCGACTTATGGGGCTTATGGGTAATTCGACGCGACTTACGGGGCTTATGGGTAATTCGACGCGACTTATGGGGCTTATGGGTAATTCGACGCGACTTATGGGGCGTATGGGTAATTCGACGCGACTTATGGGTACTTATGGGTAATTCGACGCGACTTATGGGGCTTATGGGTACTTATGGTGCTTATGGGTACTTATGGGTAATTCGTGGGACCGGTGACTTGAGCCGAAATCGCTCCGTTGCAATTTTCGCTCAACCGTGCAAAGAACGTCTCAAGCGATCACGTCACAAGCCGCGCAGTGTGAACAGCCGCACTGAAAACCATTGGAGCGAAAACGTCTCAAAGAACAGCACGAGACATGGCACAACAGTGCAGGGGCGGATCTACCGGGTGGGCCTGATTGGTATAGGCCCACCCAGATTGACAGTGGGCCCACCCAAAATCAGATTCTTGAAAAAAAACATATTAATGTTTAACACTAGAACAACCAAGTAACACTAAATTGTCTGTGGCATCACTATTTCACAGCATTTGTAAATGATATTCGGTAACACTTAGTTTTTGAATGCTGGCCCGCTGTGGCATTACTGGTGAAGGCCCACCAAGATATTTCCCAGGCCCACCCATAAATTACGTTCTGAATCCGCCACTGCAACAGTGTGAACAACGCTTTAGGGTTAGAGCATAGATTACTCTATGGTTAGAATTAGGGTAGGCTAAGGGTTAACGGAAACTGACGAAAAATTTTTGCGAAACTGCGGGAAAATGTTTGCGGAACTGCGATCAGCGGACTTCGGTTTTGAGCTATTTTTTCTCTCGATCTTTTCAGGGGGAAATTTTAAAATGATTGCAGAAACTGCGATCAGCGACTTCGGCTTTTTTTAATTTTTTTTCTCGATCTTTTCAAGGCACGAACTGACGGTCCAAACTGTTCATGGTACGAACTAGGTTGCATCCCGCTTCAACATAGCAAAGGTTGAGAAAAAGGTAGAAGCGACAAAATGCGAACGTTAAAACGTGCTTGTGACTGAAGTAAGTTATTGAGTTGAAAAAAAATTGGCACGGTTGCAACACCTTCAGAAAAATTTAAGATATTTAGTAATACAGTGCATGTATTCAAGGGCGTTGGCAGGAGGGGGCAAGGGGAGGCCTTGGCCCCCCTGGAATTTGAATAATCAATATGATTGTAAAACGCACTATTTCAATAAGAAATGCCCCAAATTTTTCACTTATCCATGACCAGAGGTGTAAAGTAACAAAAGTAATTCTACTTATGTAGCTTACTCAAGTGGTGCCCCCCTAAAAAATGTCAAAATTACAAAAACGCCCCTCTAAAAATATTCTGCCACGATTAGTGTAGAACTGTAGAGGTACCGGTACTCCCATCGATTCTTAGCAAAGAATTCACCTTTGTTACGCTGATTCAATGTCAACAATCATTGAAGCAATGTAAAAATCGAAAGTTTTCCTGCTTGAATGGAAGCTATGGATGGGATAACAGTATTCACATTTTCTAGATGCGCAGGAAATTATATTCTCGCAACAATTGTTCGTGCTATGCAATGACAATTTGTATCGCTAGTTCCTGTGATATTTCTCGTCGGACAAATATGACCGATGTAGATGGTACTTCCTGCGGACATCACATTCTGTGACTACGGACATGTTCGCGGTGTCCGCCGTGAATTTCGAGCCCTGGTGTGTAAGAAGCACTGGCCCATACCGTAGGTTGCAAAATAGTTTTGTACTATGGTAAATTAAGGCTAGTAGGCTAATAGCATCACATCCATCAGTTTTCAATATTTATTTCAAAATGTCTTGTTCCTATTAATGTTTAAGCAAAAAAAAAGTTATGGTGCTCAAAGGGCTACAAATTAGTAAAAGAAACTTTGTTGCTAATGAAACAGACCAGTATCACAAAACAGACACAATTGGGTCATTTCATGCCAAATGAGCAAATTTTTTGGAAAAATTACACCACATGTCATAGATTTTATTGAAATTTGGCATACTTGTAGATGTCAAAGAGATATACGGTGAAGAATCCAAAAAAAAATTTGAAAAATTTTAAACATTGGTGGAGTTATGGGCATTAGAAAAATCACCATTTTTGCCTGCTCCGCTTCAGTGATTTTGTCCAATTTCTTGTCATATTTCTAATTTCTTAACCTATGGCTGAAAGTTGCTGAAAATACATAGGCCTACAATATGGCCGAAATTTTTTAAGATGCAGTGGCTATTTGACCGGCGCCGGTCTTTGAATCTGAAACACTATTTGACCGTCATTACACAGTCACTTTTTTTCTTTTTCTCTTTCAAAGCAAAAGACGAGAAGCGCGTATATAAGATCTAAATCCGATTATTTTATTCAACTCCTTACGTGGCGCATGCGATACGTCGCCGGCTCTTACTCTAGATGGACTGAGTTCGATACTACCCGGAAGCGTTCTTTTTTTTATTTATTTTTTAACTAAATTTTGACCCAAAGTGCATTTTTGTAGTCAATTTTTAATTTGAGTTGTCTACAGCCCAATTTTTTATGTCTTTTCAAATGTGAGTAATAAAGTTAGAGTTTTTTTAATTTGCTGGAGTTTGAGAATTTCTCTGGGTAATTTTCCGTTTGTGGCCGTGCTAACTATAGCCTACTACATACCGTAATTTTTCATTCAGGCACGTTTTAAACCTTTCAAGGTTTTGCCACCTTTTCCCGTTCATTAACGTGTTGGTAGGTCTATATCGATTTTTGTAGTTAGTATCTTTTTCGTCCCTGACGCGTTAATGACGAAAAATAAAATGATTGATTGATGTGACCGTGTTTGCCGAACGAAGCATTACATTTTTGCTCTCAACAAGTTAGTTATATACAATGCTTCTTATAAACAAAATGGTAATGGTATGTAAATGTAATGCAACTCAAATTCAAAATTGACTACAATGCACTTCGGGTCAAAATTTAGTTAAAAAAAAAGAACGCTTCCGGATAGTATCGAACTCAGTCCCTCTGGAATAGGAGCCGACGACGTATCGCACGCGCCACGTAACGAGTTGAACAAAATCATCGGATTTAGATCTTATATACGCGCTTCTTGTCTTTTGCTTTGAAAGAGAAAAAGAAAAAAGTGACTGTGTGATGACGTAATGACGGTCAAATAGTGTTTCAGATTCAAAGACCGGCGCCGGTCAAATAGCCACTGCCTATTTAAGACCCAAGGAATCCAAAAATATCAAAAATTGTGTTTGGGAAAAAAATTCTTTCTGTGTTTTTCACTGTCAGTGGGATGTTAATCAGCTGAAACATCGGATCTACACGTCAGCTCGGACTATTTTACTTGCTGTGAACACTCACGTGACCAAGACGCGTAACTTCTTCATTTACATGTTAAATCAACGTCTGACAATGTTGAATTCATTTACTTGCAGCTGGATTTTGATCGACAGAAACATCGCACCAAGATGTGCTCCAGACACATAACTTCTTCATTTTCATGTTAAATCAACGTATGACAATGTTAAATTGATGTAAAATTGGCAAACTGTCCAAGTAACTATCCCAGATGCTGTCTGGGAATGACTCACCAAAAAATTATCACTCCTGAAAATTTCGTTACAAATAAATAACAATCCTAATGAATATGCCGCCACAATGCCCTTTGTACAGAAGTAGAAGAAGTTTGTGTGGCTAACTTTTATAAACTGACGCATAACCCAGCCATTTCTTATTGAATGTTTAATGTAAGCGAGAAAGTTTAAGTATGGTGAAAGAGGAGACAGTGAAAGGTTGGAATTTGCCTGCTGTAGGTTACACAGTTGAGGAAGGAAAAGTTATTAATATCTTCTGTAAAGTATGCAAGGAATTTTATGAAAGTAATCCATCTGAATTAAACATCCTAAGAGGTAACGTTAAAAAGCAAGTAGAGAACTGGATCGGTGGAACTAAAGTGATTAAAAAAGCTAACGCGTCTGATCATGCAAGAACACGCGTCCATGAATGGGCACTTCTTCGTTTAAAAGAAAGAACTCTACGAAATGACGATTTAACTTCAGTGGAAAGGGCAACGCTTTCTATTCCCACAAGTCAAACAAGTATAGTTCAGTATGCTCAAATACTTAATGAAAAACAGCGGGATTAATTATTAAAACAGTTCCAAATGGCTCATTTTTTAGTGATTAACATTAATAACATTAAATCCTTTAAGTTTTATGAGGAACTATACCCGTTTCAAAAAAATGTTCCTTTATTGTTTAATAAAAAAATGATAAAAAAATGTTTATCCCTTAACCCTATAACGGCAATGATAATTAGGCTACGGTACCCAATAATTTAAAAAAAATCACCGAATAGGGCTCTCACCGAATAGGGAACTCACCGAATCGGGCCATTCCGGTCTTTAATTCTACAAAAAAGTGACTTGCTTTTGCCAATTAAGCCATCCCGGCTGTCGACAGCTGTTTAGCTGATATAAAAAAAATGCGGTCAGAACTTATGAAAGGTAACAATGCTATGTACTCAACGGATCTATTTCCTACGCTGAATAAAACTCTTCTGCCACGTATCGCTGTCAGTTCGAATTCTCTTCCAACTGAACAAGCTACGCGGTCAAACCACTTGAACAACCAGACTTTAGAAAGCTGCACTTACTGTTCGTACAGCATGCGCAATGGAAGTCTTGTTGCAGCTGTAACGCGGGTTCGCAACGAGATGGTTGATATACTGAATGCCTTGGAAATTTTGCTGGAAGAGAGGATGAAACAGCTGACGGAAGACCCACTTTTTACAGCAGCAGCTATGCTTCTTGGTACAAAATCATACAGCAGTCAAGACATAGAAACCTTGCTGGATGCGGCCAACCGTGTTATTGATCAATTTTCTTTTGTGCTTGGCAAGAACAACTTTACCCAAAGTCAAATAGGTGAGTTTAACAGCGGGAAAATTGCACATTTTTACCATGATTTAATGTACGGTACTTTTAAAGTCAAGTCAATTCCAGATGAGTTGTTTTCCTAAGTTGACTGTTTTGTAGTTTGTATCATAACGTAAAATTTGACCGGATTGTTGCAAAACATTGACCTCAAAAAACTAAACTTTATCAAACTATTTGAACAGAAGGCTTAACAACATTGAACTTCGATCACCTAAATAGATAATTTTATTTTAAATTAACGTTTTAGATGTCGAAGTGCATACTGCAACCTCTCATGTCCGTCGCTTTTTCCCTGCTACCGAACCACTGAAGTGCTGGCGGCAACTCTTTGAATTACGAGACAAATTGCGCCTTCATAATTGTTACAGACGGTTGTTCGCCTGGTCAAACGTCATGTAGAAACCGTTCGGGTCTACTGAATATTACGTCATGGAAATTCCTAAAACATGAGCCAAAATTGCACCATCGTCCGTAAGACTCGTGTCAGACCGGTTTAAACCTGTTTCAGTTTGAGAGACATGAAATGCTGCGTCGCGCTACTGCTGGCGTGCCTTTGAGTTATCACAAATTTTTCTGATTCATTCTCGAAGTTGTTTGTTGGAAGTCGGTCGCACATTTAACTGGTTTATTTGGTGCTTGCTAGCTGGACAAATTCTCCGTCTTTTATCCAAGTAATCTGTATCGTAGTGACAGTTTTAGAGGTGTACGGCGTTGCACCAGTCATTTCGATAGCCGCGGCTAATTTTACTGGAATACATTTTGAATAGACGTTTCGAAGGTGTGTTTATTTTTCGGTCATTACGTACAGACAAACGGATCCGGGAACTTTATGTTACAATTTTCCCACGAAGAATTATGGTTTACCGCTGTGACCATAAAAAATAAAAGACGAGTTCTTGTCGGTTCGGTTGGTAGGTCAAGAAGAAATTAAAACAAAAAAAATAAAAGACGAGTTCTTGTCAGTTGTTAGGTCAAGAAGAAATTAAAGCAAGAAAAATAAACGACGATTTTTGTTAGCTGGTAGGCCAAGAAGCACTTGAAGGCATAAAAATAAACGACGTGTTTGTTGTCAGCTAGTGCAGAAAAACTACTTAGAAGTACAAGAAATAATAAAAGAAGATTTGTTGGTTGGTAGTCTACACTCTTACAGAAGCAAAGAAAAGTAAAGACAATTCTTCTCAGTTTGGTACAGAAGAAAAATAACTTTGACATTCATTGGCAAGAAAGAAGATTAAAAGACAATCCATCTGTGCTTGTAGATTCAAGTGGAAGAATCCAAGCAAGTTTTGTGGACTTTAGGACTTCATACTCGTACAGCTACGGTATCGTGCATTTAAATTCTTTTTTGTATTTTTACGGTCTTGGCAGTTAAGTTTTTTATAACTACTGTAGCCTAATAATTTTGTGTGTTTGTGTAACTTCATTTTTTTAATTGTTAATTTAGCCCCAACATTTAATATGTCTACACTCGGTGGCGACAAGGACTCGACCGCCGTAGACTCGACTGAGTTTAAGCCTGATGATGTTCTTTGCGGTCGGGCAGGCCATTCTGGGGAGGGACCCAATAACGATGAGGCTAAGTCAGTTCGAGAGGCCCGGCATCTTAGACGGGATATTTTGACTCAAATTGGGGAACTTTCTGTGGCCCTAGGTTCTTTGAGTGATAAGCAGGAACTGTTAATTTTTAGATCTAAGTTATCTACTTTAGAAGAGGAATTACGGCATTTCCATGCTCTTTTGACTAAAATCTTTAACTCTGCAATCTTGGCAGAACTTCGTGATAGGGTAGATCCCGAATTTAACTCTTTAAAACATAACTTCGAACAAAAAGAAAGTGAGTTCTCAGATAGGTTGGATGCTGACATACATCCTGAGGATAGCGCCTCAAACGTAAGCACTAGGATGTCTGAGAGCTCGTCACGGATAGTTACACAAATTAACCTACAGTTAAAACGAGAGGAGCTCCAGATACAAGCTGAGGCCGAAGCGAGAGCTGAGGCCATACGAGCTGAGGCTGCTGCGAGAGCTGCAGAGGCCGCCGCGAGAGCCGAAGCGAGAGCTGCTGAGTTCGCACTCAAAGACGCTCAGTTGAGGGCTGAACAACGAAAAGAGGTAGTTTTAGCTGAATATCGATCAGAGGCGGGCTCCCGGCGTAGCTCTAAGAAGAGCTCTTCTAGGCATTCCAGAAATGAACATCAATCGCAGTTTAATTTACATAACCTTTTCCAAACGCCCGTTCAACCTGTGAGTGGACCAGGGCAATCCACACGTTTTCCAGCTGTTTCAGGAGGTCTCGGGGCCGCGGCTAAGGGTCTTCCGAATGCTGTAGAGCCAAGGTCTGCGAATTACAACCGAACTCCTCCCCCAGAGCGTACAGGTCACGGGGCCGCCATTAGCAGTAATGCTTTGCCCCCTTCACAGTTTTCTGCGCCGCTAGGTTTTGATCGCCCAGCTACACGTAATTTGGGTGGTTGTGAGAGGCGTATCGCGTCTCCTGATTTTAACGTGTGTGAGGATCGTGATCGGGCTGTGCACGTGACTGAGCCTACTCAGCCCCTTAAGGGATATAGCTTGTCTTCTCCCGCTAAATCGAGTTCTCAACAGCAGGATTGCTTTTTTGAATACCAAAATAGTAGGACGTTTTTCGATAAGGCGGCCTTGATTGGTTACGATGGTAATAATATGCCATTTATCTTCTTTAAAAATCGTGTTACGGCCTTAATGGCAGCTTCGCCCTTTAAGGGGACTCGTTTGACTTTGTTACAAGCAGCTTGTGTTAGGACAGCTGCGCAAACGATTGCTAATTTGGTTTCTGACACCCCTGGCTTGTCAGAGGAAGACAGGATAGAAATGTCGTTAGCTCGCTTGTCCCATCGTTTTGGGGTTCGTGGAGGTCTTTTTGCAGAACCGGAAATTAGAAAGTATCGCTATGGTAGCAAATTGACTTCGACCTCTTCCAGTGATCTGAAAGAGTTTAAAGATGAATTATCGCAGTGTTTGCTTTACGCGCAAGCTTATGGTCAGCGTGATACATTAGAAGGACGTTTTGTTTTGGATTTGGCTAAGCGACTCCCGTTTGACGCTAAGCAGCGTTATCTTGACTTTTTAGGTGATCAGTATGGTGGCACTGATGAGCTTACCTTTCAGAGTTTGTTTGAATTTGTAGTACGGGAGGAAACGCGTAAGTCGACTGATTTTAGCATTATGCTAATGGGCGATTCTGGTGAGTCGCAGCATTTTAAAAAGTTTGGCAAAGGAAAATTGCCTTCATGTCCGGTTAGGCAGACGTCTGTAAAACCCCATGATGATGTGATGTCAGGGAGTTCGCAGTACTCGACTGTTGTTGGCGCACCGCGCGGTGGTGAAGCCAGACGTAAAAACCTACCAGTATGTATTTGTTGTTCGTCACGTGGTCAAGTTGAATATCATTTTTTGTCTAATTGTAAAGAATTTTTGCGCTTGACACCTAAAGATCGGAGAGATGTCATTGTGAAAGCTGGCAAATGCTTGAATTGTTTGCGCCAGCATATGGTTAGGGATTGCGTTCATGCAAATAACTGTCGTAAGTGTGGGCCTAACAACGATAGGAAACACTATTTTCTTCTGCATGATTTTTATGTGACGTCACGTGATTCTCTGGATTCGGTTGGGAAAGATGATGCTCGTGCCAGAGTTCCTGTGCGTAATGTTAAGATTGGAAATGTTAAGCAGCCTTTAACCGCGTTACTGCTGCTCGTGTTTTGAATCCAATCGAAGTTGGTGTATTGTCAGCATGATCCTGGTTCGCAGTTGACGTTTGTTTCGAGTGATTTGGTGTGTGAACTTGATCTTAAACCGTACGATAAAGCGTCGTTTAAAATGGATACCCTGGTTGGTCAGAAAGCTACTTGTGCTGACCTTGTCAAACTCAACATCCAGTCGTTAGAGACAGATGAACTGTTTTGTGATATAACTTCGGTGGTTAACCCAGCTTGGGCTGACGATGTTAAAACTTTACCGCATAAACAAGATTTAAATGGTTTCCGTCATTTTCATGACGTGAATATGTTTCATTTGAATGATTGTAGTACTGTAGATGTACTGATTGGCAACGACAACGCTTATTTGATGTGTGCAAAAAAAGAGCGTGTTGGTGAAAATCGTAGTGAACCACATGCTTTGCTCACTCCTCTCGGCTGGTTGGCTTGTGGTGGTAAGTCACCCTTAGATGAAAGCGTTGCTAAAGTGTGCAGAGTGCAGACGTCTTCAGAGTCGGATGTCATCTCTGGCTTTCAGCGTAAAATTGAGTCTCGTGATATGGAAATAGCAGACCTGAATAAAGTCATTCAGGATTTGACGTTGCAAAATGAAACCTGTGAATTGTCTCGCAATGATAATTTGGCTAGAGAACTTGTCGAACCGAATATTGAGTTGAAAGATGGTCGATTTGAGATACCTGTTCCGTTGAAGGAAGATATTGATCTACCTAACAATTTTGTGTTGGCGTCAGATAGAGCTGCTGCTTTAAGAAAGAAAGCTTTCCCACAACATTCAATGATATAATTATGTGTAAACAATCAAGTAGCTTAACAACAAGAAGTAATTCTCCTTATATTCCGATATATTGTAGAATTAACACTTGCAAACAATCAATACGGTACATGGGGCCAACAGTTTGGAACAAGCTTCCCCCTACTATAAGAAATGAATGCAAAACTGTAAAAGGCTTTAAATCAAAAATGAACAAGCTAAATCTTTCTTAAAATGATCCTATCTAAGTATTAGGCTACATGCACCAAACATACTAATATATATATATATATATTTTTTTTTTGCCCAGAAATGATAGGCCAATGTGTGTAGATTCATTAGCAAAATAGTAAGGTTGTAAGTACTCCTACTGGCCTTCTGGTTCTTGTGTTTTTTTGTCCACAGAAGTTCTACAGAATCTTCAGAAGTTTTTCCATCCTCTTCGACCAATCGCCATCTTTCGTTGAAGCGGTGGCCATGTGCTCCAACCAGTTGTTTTTTATATCAATATCTTGGACTGGATCGTCATGCTATTGTCTGATTATTTATCTATTTTTCTAACATGCCAAATTGGATTTCTTTATCACTTTTGTTATGGTTTAACGTGTAAAACATATACACGGTAACCCAAATTTATCATATTACTGTGACATGCCACTACTACATCCCAGCTGGCGATGCCTGTCGTTCTTGCATTAATTCAACGTTTGCTAACGTTGGATCAGTGTGGAAGTGACGAGTTTAGCTGACTGGGGTTTAAAATTATCGCTTTATCAACGCAACTTTTATCAAAGCACGCTTGATATCTTCAAGACATAACTTTCCCTGGGTAAAATTGAATTTCCGAAAGATGATGATGTTGTTTTTGCTAGTTTGTTTTATTTGTTTTCGTCATTGTTTTCAGTATCGTCAAGTTATAGCCTATCTATTTTGTGAGTCGTGCAAGGCCTATGGTGCGTTGCGCTTGAAATGGCTTTGCCCGTGGTAGGATTTCTTTGTGGGGTTTTCTTTGCCTGCCTTGCTCTTCTTGCTATGAGCTAAACGCATCAAGACGTGTTCCCCTTAAGACCATCAGCACTCTTGATAACGCACCATGGCCGATCTTCATAGCAACTGTCCATACAAATCTTAAATATATCAGCTAAAGCTATGTGGGCTAATAAAGCTATAGCCTAAATTTATTTGTTTTTGTTTTTTACCATTTTCTTTTTTTTTCTTTTCCCTTTATATCTTAAATTTTTCTGAAGGTGTTGCGACCGTGCCAAATTTTTTTCAACTCAATAACTTACTTCGGTCACAAGCACGTTTTAACGTTCACGTTTTGTCGCTTCTACCTTTTTCTCGACCTTTGCTATGTTGACGTGTATTGTTTTGATATGATGGTCAGAAATAAAAAACAACTGAACTGAACTGAACTGAACTGAAAGCTTTAAAACAACCTGAACTTCGTGATTTCCTTACTGACACCATGAAAGATCTTAAATCAAATGGCTATATTGAGCGTACTGGTGAAGCAGGAAATGTCAAGGGATTTGAATGGTATTTACCATACTTTGTTACGTCACAATTAAAAAAGCGCATTGTTTACGATGGCAAGTCTGAATTTCGAGGAACTTGTGTTAATGATGTAATGTTTTCGGGTCCTGACTTGTTAAACCCTCTGGTAGATGTCTTGGCTAGATTTCGGCTTGGTAGATTTGGTCTCATGGCTGATGTGACTAAATGCTTCTTTCAAATAAAGTTACCTGAGTCGCAAAGGGATTTGTTTCGTATATTGTGGTTTGAAGATGATGACCTTGAAAATGGTAGGATGGTACCATTTCGTTTTTGTGTACACCCTTGGGGAATAAAGAGTAGCCCGTATATCGCTTGCTTGGCTATAAAGAAAATGATCGAGCAGAATCCCAGCAGTGCTGGTGAATTGACTCTCTGCAATATTGCAAATAATATGTACATGGATGATTTTATATTTTCGGCTGATAGCTTAGAGGAAGCTCAGCAAATCACTCATGAATCAATTGCTTTGTTTAATAGCCGTGGGTTTAAACTTGGTAAGTGGAGTGCTAACAAGGAGGCTATGATTGTCTTGTCAAATTTGGATAATGAGATGCTTTCACCTTTGATTCGTGACATTGACTTTCAGACTGAAAATATGACTTTGCCATCAGCGAAGACATTGGGTTGTGTGTGGCAAACCGAGTCTGACGAGATGCGTATCGCATGTTCCTTAAAAAAGCCCTTAGCTAAACACACGCGCCGAAGTATGCTCAGTCAGCTTGGACAAAATTTTGATCCGCTAGGCTTTGGAGCGCCATTTTTTCTAAAAGCACGCCTTATACTTCAGCAATTGGCGATAGACAAGTTTGATTGGGACACCGAGGTCCCTGATAGCTTTGTTAAAGAGTGGGAGTCGTGGCTTCGCTCTTTGGACCTGCTTAAGGATTTTTCGTTACCGAGATGGTATTTTGCAAACTCTGGTGTGTGCAGTCCGGATGATATTGTTTCATATCAATTGCATTGGTTTAGTGATGCTTCGAATCAAGCTTTCTCTTCTGTTGTTTACTTACGTAGACTGGTTAACGGAGTTCCGAGTGTGTCTTTCGTTCTGGGTAAATCTACCATTGTTGTAAAAAATCAGTTTTCTTGGCCGATAGCTAGGAAAGAGCTTGTTGCCGCTTTGAATACAGCCAGACTCGTGAAGCAGGCCTACGAGGCATTGAAGATGCCAGACTGCCTTAAGTATTTTTGGTGTGATTCTCGTACTGTGTTGCAGTGGGTTAAAAATCCTGATTTACGTTTGAATAAGTTTATTACGTGTCGAGTTGAGCATATTTTATTGTTGTCTGGAGCCCAGGATTGGCGTTTTTGCCCTACCGATATGAACCCAGCTGATGTTGGCACAAGGCCAAATCTTATTACAAAGAAAGAATTTCGAGAGTTGTGGTTAAATGGTTCTAGTCTTCTCTACCAGTGTGAGGAAATTCCATCTGTAGAAAATGCCACTCCAGTACCTGTCCACAGCCTATATCTTCGTGACGAAGAGGAGTCGCTTGACGTTGGACAGGGTGGTCTTCACAGATTGATCGAGGCCGCACCTTCTTTGTATGTTATGAAAAAGAGAATCGCTTATTTGGTTGCTTTTGTTGAATTTTTGTGCTGTAAAACGAGAAAGCGTAGCTTTGTGAAGCCAAAACTGGATGCATCTTATCTTAACAGTGCTTCAGAGTTGGCTGTGAAGTTTGTTCAGAAGAGCGTGTATGGCGATGTGGTACATTTAATGACCAAACGATCGCCGGATGCCCTTGAGGAAGTGATAAAGCGAGGTAGTGTTGGCGCTTCGCAACGTGAGAAGGAACGGTTGAAAGAATTACGTTCACTTAAAAAGTACAGACCTTGTGTAGATGACGCTGGTGTAATCCGCATTGAAGGGCGCTTAAGTAATTCTCCCGAGATTTCTCTAGAAGCAAAGCATCCGATTGTTTTGCCTTCGAAGCACCCCTTCACTGGGCTTGTTGTACTGTCGCATCATAATGGAAATGCGCACTGTGGAGTACAGCACACTTTGTTGTCTACGCGACAGAAGTTTTGGATCGCTAATGGTAATGCTTCCGTGAAGAGGTATCTTAATGATTGTGGTGTACGCGCGATTGAGAAAGCTCGACCTATAAGGCAGCTCATGTCTGATTTACCTTTGTCTCGCACAACTGCGCATAGGAAACCCTTTTTTGATTGCGGCTTAGACTATCTTGGACCTTTAACTTTCGTTGAAGGTAGAAGTCACAAAAAAGCTTGGGGACTCTTGTTCACATGTATGGCATCTCGCGCTATTCATGTTGAGCTGGTTACGTCATTGTCGCTGAGTGATTTTTTACTTGCCTTTACAAGGTTTACAGATTTACGTGGGCAGGTTAATGCTATCTATTCCGACAATGGAAGTACCTTTCAGGCAGCATCTAAGAAGTTACCCGAGTTGATAGGATCAGCTGAATTTCACAACGCCCTGAGACAGAGAGCGATAAACTGGGAATTTATACCTCCGTATGCTCCGGCGCAAGGTGGCGCCTGGGAGGCAATGGTTAAACAATTTAAAATCGCATTTTTTCACATTTTGGACTCTTCAATTCGTAAGCCCAAATTTATTGAACTGCTTACGTACACCAGTAGTGCCGTTCGGATCGTGAACGAACGCCCTTTGGTACCTTTGAGTGACGACCCTAGGGATTTTACTGTCATCACCCCTGCCTCACTTTTGACCCCATACTTAGACCCATACTGTGCTGTTGGGCAACCACATGATCGTGACCAATTAAGAAGGGATTATCGGTTCAATTTGTCACTTTCTCATCAGTTTTGGAGTAAATGGATTGATTTTTACTTGCCAGGTCTTCAGGGCCGGAAAAAATGGCTAAAAATGGCCGAGAATTTGGAGCCTGGTCAACTTGTAGTGGTGGTTCTCTCCAGGACATTGGTAAACGTGGGAAGTATCAACTTGGGAGGGTGCATGAGGTAGTTCCACAAATTAGGAAAGGGAAGCCTGTGGTTCGTAGAGCTAAAGTTGCCGTCTGCAACTATGATGAGAGTACGGGGAAAGTGAAAGTAGACTGTGTGTTGAGGGATATTTCGTGCCTCGCCCCCGTAAAGAACACCTAAGTGTTAGGGTTTGAGCCTGGTTTTGTCTGCGGTGGCCGACACTTGTCTGAGCCCAGAACAGTCGGTTATTATCGCAACCATGGTATATAGCGTCATTTTTTTGCGTGTACCTAATACCTATGGTACCAATTTCATGTATCGTCGTGTTTATTCTTATTGCTGTTCATTCTTTGCATGCTCTTTGTATTTGCGTATTAACTTAAACGTGAGTGATTCAAACAATTTGTGTATCATGTGTTTTTATTCATTGGCTCACAATTGTCGTCAATTCTTTTTTAGTTATGCTATGTCAGACTGTCATAACTAGGGGCCGCTATGTTACAGACGGTTGTTCGCCTGGTCAAACGTCATGTAGAAACCGTTCGGGTCTACTGAATATTACGTCATGGAAATTCCTAAAACATGAGCCAAAATTGCACCATCGTCCGTAAGACTCGTGTCAGACCGGTTTAAACCTGTTTCAGTTTGAGAGACATGAAATGCTGCGTCGCGCTACTGCTGGCGTGCCTTTGAGTTATCACAAATTTTTCTGATTCATTCTCGAAGTTGTTTGTTGGAAGTCGGTCGCACATTTAACTGGTTTATTTGGTGCTTGCTAGCTGGACAAATTCTCCGTCTTTTATCCAAGTAATCTGTATCGTAGTGACAGTTTTAGAGGTGTACGGCGTTGCACCAGTCATTTCGATAGCCGCGGCTAATTTTACTGGAATACATTTTGAATAGACGTTTCGAAGGTGTGTTTATTTTTCGGTCATTACGTACAGACAAACGGATCCGGGAACTTTATGTTACAATTTTCCCACGAAGAATTATGGTTTACCGCTGTGACCAATAATTTTTTGCAACTTATCGATATATGTGTGGTTTTGCCGGTTTCCAATGCAGAAGTTGAGCAGGTGTTTTCTTCATTCGCTAGAATGCTAAGTAAAGACAGGTTAGTGCAAGATTTAATGTTGCCGAGATAATAGCTGATTATTGCTAAATAGGTATAATTTACTGACATTCACTTGCTTTTTAAAAACGATCTTTAATTTCATTGACAAAGCAAAATGCTTGTTTTAGTTGCCATACGCAGACTAAAGCAATGCCGCAGATTAATTCTTACCATTTATTAAGATAAATATGCGTTTCAAACCACAAGGTGCTATAATTAATTTACAACGATACACTTTTGCACAGGATTTCTTTGAAGAATGAGACACAAGGGGCATTAATGCGAGCCGGTGCGCAGGAAGGGACATTCCAATGAGTCGTTACAGAACTGCAATCGACATGTTTCTTGAGCGTCATCCCAACGGAGAACTTCGTAAAAGGAAGCGACGCGTGGAAGGCTATAATATAGCAAACGCCGCAAAGCGGGGAAACTTTACGATAAGAGACGACGAAGAAAGTGAAGTTCCGTACGATGATATCGAAGAGAGTCTTGCTTCTGACACAGATGATGATGTATTGTCTTCCGAAGTAGAATCTTCGGAGTCTGATTCGAATTAACATTTTTGCGGAAACTGTCTTTTTACCTAGTTGTTGGTTGGTTTTGAATCTTTATCCTCGGACTGACAACGCCTTGATAGGACGTTAGGTTATTCCTGGTAGTTTCGCATACTTGTAGAGGCTCTTGACGCAGGGCCGGTTACCGAGATCGACATAGTAAAGTTTTCCGATTGTTGAAGTGTTGTTGCCGTGGAATTATTCCATTTACTAGGTGCCGCTGAATGGAGAGCAGTCCTGAAATGCATTGCTCAAGCGCACACCCCGAGAGTCGAACCAGCGCCGCGTGATATTAAGCCGGCGCTTAACCACTGAGCTAAGGTACCGTCTAGTTTTAACATTTGGCGCTTACTTTAAATCCAATGTCATGTGATTTATTTAAAGTTTAGGTGACTGAAGCCATGTATGATGTATCGTATGCTGCTCTAAACAATTGGCATACAGTCTACCTCTTATCTTATAGTTGTGGTCTGGCGATGTTAAGGAGGCAGTTGTGTTTATTTTGCTTGTATCTCAACTTGAAAACGTCGATCTTTATATAGTGTTGATGCAAAGTCTCGCAATCTGGAATCAACGGAAATAATCCGATTTGCAAGTGGAGATGTGACCTTGATAGTGAAAGTGTTGCGTTAGTGCAAAGAAACCACATTATATTGATGTAAAGTGGATAAATTTACCATCAGATTAATATGCATTGCCAATTACTCTTAACATGTTAAATTGAGCCATAGTTGTGTTTGTTAAGAGCTGTATTGCTTGTGTACTTTTGCTGCTAGTACACCATGTTTGTTTTGTATATAGTCTGCTATTTCGTTTGATTAAAGCATACGAGGCATTCCATTATAATTCAACAAATCCAAATAACCACTAAGTCTTCAATTTTGATGACTAAAGCATATGTTATAGCATGTGAAAAATGCATCTCGGCAAAAAAAAAATTTTGAAAATTGGACAAGCGGTTTTCGAGATATCGCGTTCTGAAGTTTTGTGGTTGTCACTAGGTGGCGCTGTTGATGTGCCCAATGTTTTTTGATTTTAGGGTTATATTTGAGGTAGAAAGTCGGTTGAAGTGTCTATTCCACCATTTTTCATGATGCAGAATTCAAAAATGATGTCAATTTTAGTCTACAAGAATTAGCTAAGGAGTTGTGTGGCATTTAAAAAAAATTGGGTGACCAAATGCCAACCCCCAAATTTCCATGTGGGCAACAAGATATCCCCAAAAATTTTTTTGTTCTTTAAAGTTTCTTGCATATACTTCATGATAATATACTGTTTATTTATGAGACTTTTGTCCTTTTTTCACAATGCAACCTTTTATCAAAGACTTGCATGAGAAGTTATATGATCTATTAATGCAATATTTGAATGATGCGTGCTTATGATGTCACAATAACAAATTACAGATTTCCCCAAAAAACTTTTTTTGTTGTGAGAATTGCCCGAGAAAACCAGCCCTTGTTTCAAAATTGTAGGCAAATTTTGTTCTCCCGGGCAATTTTCACAATGAAAAAAAGTTTTTTGGGGAAATCTGTAATTTGTTATTGTGACATCATAAGCAAGCATCATTCAAATATTGCATTAATAGATCTTTGATATAAGGTTGCATTGTGCAAAAAGGACAAAAGTCTCATAAAAAAATGGTATACTATCATGAAGTATATGCAAGAAACTTTGAAGAACAAAAATTTTTTTTGGGATATCTTGTTGCCCACATGACAATTTGAGGGTTGGCATTTGGTCCCCCAAATTTTTTAAAATGCCCCATAACTCCTTAGCTAATGATTTTAGACTAAAATTGAGACCATTTTTGAAATCTGCATCATGAAAAATGGTGGAATAGACACTTCAACCAACTTTCTACCCCAAATATAACCCTAAAATCAAAAAACATTGGGAACATCAACAGCGCCACCTAGTGACAACAACAAAATTTCAAAACGCAATATCTTAAAAACCGCTTGTCCGATTTTCAAAATTTTTTTTTGCCCAAGTTCAAATTTTTAAAACAACAAAATATATCAAAACCAACACCTTTTGAAACCTAGTGGTTACATTTCTTTTTAAAATTTGTTGAATTATAATGGAATGCCTCATACGGCAATTGCCGCCGCAACCCAAGGTTTGCTGATTTGGCGACGGCAATGTTTTTGCCGTGGTAGATGAAAGCTAATTTCGAGGGCTGACCGTTACGAAAGAGAACGCGTAGCTTGGTTGTAGGCCAATTTATCATCGTTTGTTCAAGTAGAACGATATTTCCCTGAGCTCAAAGAAAGAGATGCCTCATTTGTACGAAATCCGTTTTCTACTGCTTTGGATGTTGCTGATATTCCAGATGAATTACAAGACCAATTTTATGATCTTTAAAATGATTCTTCCGCATGTGACGTTTTTCATGAAATGCCACTCTCAGTTCTGGTGTGCTGTGCGTAAATCATACCCACAACTATCTGAACTAACTTTTCAAATATTCTTTCCATTTTCCACAACACACTTCTCAAGCCTTAAAGCAGCCGGCGGCCATCGCGGCCATGGTCGCTAAGTAGTGCTTGAATGACCGCCTGTGCTACCTCCTCCGTCGGCCAAGTTTGGCCGCCGGTTTCTTCTAGCCAATTTAATTTCGCAATAGAATGATCGTGGATTAAATGTCGAAAATATGTAGTATCAAAGAGTGACGCAGAATTAGGTCAGCGCATCATAGTCACTACAGTTGTATTGAATATATCCAGCTGCGATCACCAGCGCTGTAAGTCTTGTTTGCTATTTCCGATGTTTATTTTAACGAAGTGTTAATCCGAAGTGCTAATTTACATCGGCTGGCAATATTGTCGTTTTTATATCGATTCAATGTTGTCGGACATTGAATCGTTGTTAAAAAGGAGAACTAGGTTAGTTGACATCCGTGGGTAAAACACTTGTCTTCATAGTTGAGAACGCTGTGGGTTAGTGACTTCACGCCCTCTATGGTGACATCATAAAGGAATAAATGGTCAGGTTTTATGAAAGGCGGTATGCAGTTGAAACAATTTACTGAGCTGCGAGCAGTTAAAACAATTTAGGGTCGTTAGATGGTCCCGCAATACCGGATTACAATCCCGATAAAGCATTTAATGCATGGTACAACGATTCTATTGCAGGACGTCGCCCAGACTTCAACAACGCTAAATGATCATTTTAACATTGTTGCAAGTTTAATGCTATTTACTTGTGCTATCGTTATTGTATTTTGGCCTCCAAGCACGCAGATTTGGCCGCCGAGAAGGAGCTCTCAGTAGGCCACGATGGCTGCCGGGAAAAAACACGAGTTTTAAGGCCTGCTTCTGCGAAAGTGTTTTTTAGCTCTTGTTCATATGAAAACGAAGGCAAGAAATCGAAGGAAAGTTGAAGATGATATGAGATTGGCGTTATCAAGCACTCAACCACTGCTGTAATTTCGAAATTGGCCAAGCAGTCGCATTAAAAGTTGTAACTTTCAGCAGTTCTTTGAAATTAAACGTTATTGAAATGTATTTTGTGCTAATTTGTATATCTATAGAAAACATAGCAGAAAGGGGGTCACAGACTGTATTAAACACCTAAAAGGGGTCATGAACCACAAAAGGTTGAGAAACACTGATATAGATTAGAGATGTACCGATACCAATATATTGGCTGATACCGATATCACTTTTTTAGGCCGATACTGATACCGATATTTTGGCCGATACTTTGGTGTTACAAAAAGAAGCAATTTTGGTACTTGCAAGGAATTATATCAAATGCTAAGTTTTACCTTATTTGCATAAAACTATTAAAAAAAGCTTTCAATTGGGATAATTTATTAAAGATTCAAGAATCCAATCTCAACCGCATATTGTTGTGTCATAATAGTAGGTTTTAGTAATGAAAGGCCACCGTAATTGAGGATTGGGGTGTAAGAGAAGATACATTACATCATAATTAGGGTTTCTAAAAAATTAATAAAGTGTTTGCGCAAACTCTCCAAATGTGCTATCATAATTGATAATAAGATGTAAAATGTAAACCAAGTGATTTGTGTAGTCGTACAAAAACTATTCGACAAGTAATGTGCAACCTAAGTCCTAAGGGCACTTGTCGTTTGGTTAAAAAGCTTTTGCCAGGCCAAGACAACCCAGGTAGCAAAAATGCACAATTCTGCATCGCTCCCACCCCATCAAACGCTACAAAAACTCGTGCAACTCGGCTCCACCAGTCGGCGATTCAACTTCCGCCCTTAGCCGCAATAAACTCACCAAGCCCAAACAATGTCACGGCAGAATAAGTAGGCCCAAAATAAAAGCAATGGGACCACGAATCCTCACTAAACCAATCAAAATGGTCCCGTTGCGCCCAAGATGACAACCTCATTGCGAAGAAAGGAGGGTCCCCCCGGCCACCAGCACAAGGCTGAGCACTCGCCAGCACAGCGAGCTGCTGCGACCCACCAACCACAACGGTGCAGCTTCCACACTAGCCATTTCAATTCTTGTCAATGTCAATTCTTGCTACAAAATGGCTGCGGAGAAACATAATAGTTGATTGAATGGTCTAAATGGCTAGCGTGGAAGCTACACCGTTATGGCCAGCAAATCGCAACAGCCCGTCGCACCAGTGAGCGCCCAGCCCCGTGCCGACAGCTGGGAAGAACACTTCCCCCCACAATGAGGCCGCCATCCAGGGCCTGATTAAGGCTCACGAGGGCCGAGGCACAGCTAAGTTTAGGGGCCCCTGTTGGCAATCGCTTTCAATGCAATGCCATGTACTCTCTGCGAATGATGAAATATGGGCTAACAAATAGTTCAAGCAAAACTATAACTTCATAAATATTAATTTAGCCTATTTACTTACAACTTTCTAACAGTATGAACACTCTTATACTTGTTACAAAAATTATTGGATGAAAAATCTCTCTAACAGATTGAAAATTGAGCTTATTTCAATTTCATATTGGAAACACTAGCAAAATATAGGCTACACTTGAATTTGAACTAGCAGAGTTTATTAATGGTTCCTTGAAACCAGTGCTGTGTTAAACCCCTTGTGGGCCCCAGGGCCAGAATAATTTTGGGCCCTCTATCGTCAAACAGACCTATAATATTGTGTATATTTTCACTGCACCGACATGGAAATGTGTTGATTTCAATAGACTTTCTCACCAGTTTAGAAAACAACACAAGTGTAAGTAACCGCAAACACAGGTCTATCATTTCTTAGCTACACCTTTGCTCGGAATGAAAGCCAAAAGTGTTAACAATTTCTAATAAAAAAAAATACTGGCAATGGAACATATCAAACATATCAGTCACGACACGGTAATACCATCGTGCAAAATTTTGACTGTTTGAACTTTGCCGCCCGGTACCCCGCAGAAAAAATCTGAGCATAAAACCAAAACTGTAGAAATTATTAACTTCCATTCAGATTTGGTCACCTGGTAACAATATTGTTTTTCACCATTTTTATGTTTTATCTGGCAACATTACTTGTTCTGTCAACCAAGGTAAAAACATTGTAATTGTAATTTGTAAACAAAAGCATTTTGAGGATCAGGTGTTCAATTAGTTTTATTCAACATAATTTCATTCCAAGGCAAAGCTTTCATAAGTTTATGTAGGCATTCAAGTTAATTAAAGTTTATATGGTATGGTCTTCTCTCATTTGACTTGTAGTAGCCTAGCTTAGATTGGCAATGCCTCCTCATGCAGCCAAGATACGGTAGTTGGGTCCAGTTGTCGAATACCAGTGATTCCACTTGGGGGTCGTAAGATGGAACATTCGCGGAGTATGTGTTGCATTGTTTGTTCTACGGCTCCGCAGACACATATCGGCGAATTATGCAACCCCCACCTAAACAGATATTCGCCACAGGTACTGCACTTGTGACAAAGTTCCGCGATGTCTCGATCGATGTTTGGCCAGTAGACGGACGTCCTTGCCAACTGCTTCATTCTCTCAATGCCGAAATGTCCTTCATGAAGCAATTGAAGGACGGAAGGACGAAGTTTGGACGGGATGACCACTCTGGAACCGTAAAGTAGACATCCGTAACAAGTAGAAAGAGAGTCTGCGTACTTACGAAACGGTTCGACCGGGTCTTGTGGAGAAGACTTGGCCGGCCATCCTTCATGAATGAAACGCATTACCGTGGAAATGATAGGATCTTTAGAAGATTCTTTACGCAGTGAGGCGGCATTTGGGGTCTGGACCTGCAAATCCAAAGCATCGATAGCGCAGACGATATCAATGTCATCCGCACTTTCCTCTTCATCGAAGACTTTATCCCCTCCTGCTGGTAAGCGACTCAAAGCATCAGCGTTTTGATGATCCTTCGTCTTCCTGTACTCAATAGTGTATGTAAATTGCGACAAAAAGAGTGCCCAACGAGCCAAACGATTTGCTGCCAAAGAAGGTGTCGATTTGGTCGGGCCAAAAAGACTAAGCAATGGTTTATGATCTGTGACCAAAATGAATGATCTACCAAAAAGATATTGATAGAATTTCTTTAGCGCAAAAATTATCGACAAAGCCTCTTTCTGAATTTGACTATAGTTTCTCTGAGAGGCTGTTAATACTTTTGAAACGTTTGCTATAGGCCGTTCTGTGCCATCTGGGTAACGGTGAAACAAAGTAGCACCGATGCCCACACTAGAAGCATCACATGCGATACCTACCGGAAGTGACGCATTGAAATGTGTAAGAACCTCATCAGTAGATAGATGATGCTTCAGCTGAGCAAAAGAGTTTTCCTCTTGTTTTCCCCATCTCCAAGGAATGTCCTTTTTCGTGAGATGGTATAGTGGTTCTGCTACAGTAGAAGCGTTCAACGGTAGAAACTTCGAATAAAATTGTAAGGAACCTAAAAACGAACGAAGAGAAGATACGTCAGTGGGGGCAGACATCTCCAGTACGGTGTTTACCTTGGGACCTTTGGAGATGCCCTGCCTGGACAAAATGTGTCCGAGATACTCTACCTGAGGTTGTGCAAACTTACACTTGTCTTTCCTACACCTCAGGCCTTTTGAGTGAAGTCGATCGAGGAGCCGTCTAAGATTCTGGAGATGCTCCTCAGCAGTAGTGCCACTGACAAGAATGTCGTCTAGGTAGACTGCAACCCCTGGAAGGTCGGCTGTAAGGTCGTCCATGATCTTCTGAAAATAACCTGGAGCAGAAGATATGCCAAAAGGTAAAACATTTTGTAAAAGTACGCCACGGTGAGTGCTTAATGCGAGTCGTTTTCGACTGTCAGGACCAAGTCGAATCTGATTGTAGGCATCAGCCAAGTCTATCTTGCTGAAACCATACCCACCACCCAACTTTTGCATTAAGTCTTCTGGTAAGGGTAACGGGTGACGATGGGTCTCCAGGGAAGGGTTCACCGTGACTGAATAATCGCCACATATGCGTAATTTGGCCTTCGCTTCTGAAGAGTTTGAAGGCTTACGGACTGGAACAACCGGTGTGCCCCAATCGCAAAATTGAACTGGTGTCCATACACCACGTGCAATGCCCGAATCATAGGCTTGTGCTAAGTCCTCCTTTAGCGCGAAAGGTACAGGCCTAGGTTTGAGAAAAACAGGTTTAGCATCAGACTTAAAATCTATGTCTAGTTCATAATCTCGTAAGCACCCGAGTGCAGGCTTAAAAACATCTTTGAACTCGTCACATAAGAGGGAGCATGCCTTCTCCAGACTCTTATCAGGCTTGTCGCATGACTGGATGCTCTGTAAAGTAGAACAGTTAGACAGAAGGAATTTATCGATAGAAATTCCTAAAGACGAAATTGCATCACGACCTAGCAAGTTCAGTCCTTTGACTGTCGTGACTACAAAAGGAATATTATCTGACCTTCCCGTGGAAGGACAAGTTACCTGGGCCGTGAAAGAACCCGTGATTGGTACTAGATGCTTGGTAGCAGACTGGAACTGCGACACTGGTGCTTGCAATTGAGGTGCGCCTACCCGAGTCCAGACGTCGTTGGAAAGGAAATTTCCATTTGTAGCAGTGTCCAGTTCTAAGTGTGTGGTTACCGAATTAATGGAGATCGGTACTTCCAACTTTGAATTTCGAGGTTTTCTGCAAGAACTAGAAAGCATGTTAATTTCCTCGATACAATTTACCTTAGAAGATTTGAACTGTCTAGCTTTCTTTCGACAAACACTCTGTAAGTGTCCCGTAATATTGCAGAAATGGCAAGTGGCTTTCTTAAACCTACAGTCATTGGCGTTGTGGTTGGAATTACCACAGCGATAGCATTCTTTATTTTTAGAAGAAAAGAAAGTACCTGTAAGTTGCCTAGTTTTTGGAGGTTTACTGATGGTCCTTACTTTCGCAACTGGTACTGGTGGAGTGCCGTAAACAGTTTCTTTGGCCACCTTGGCTGCCTCTTCGGTTTCTGATGCAACCTCCATCGCACGTTTGAAAGTAAGTTCATCAGCTCTGATTTTGAATAACGCCTTAAGCACCGCCTCGTTACCTATTGAACAAATAAAACGAGTACGTAAAGCTTCGTCCAATGGATTTGAAATGGACGAGAAGTCACAGGTGGCAGCTGCCTGGCGTATGCGGATGGCTAGTTCTTGAGCTGTTTCACCGGGCTTGCGCTTCATTTCGCTCCAGAAACGGAATCGCTCCCTCACGATGAAGCGTTTTGGGTCGAATTGTTGAGCCATGTAATTTGTAATTTCCGTCATGGTGAGATCGTTGACTTCTTTTGGGTTTGTTTCCTGCGCAGCCAAATTTGTTAACATTTTGTAGATTGTAGGTGATTGATTGGTGAGAAAAACCTGCGGCATTTTGTCTTGTGCGACTGAATGTGCTGCTACAAAGGTGTTAAACCTCTTCCAATAGTCTGCCCACAGTTCAGTGGTGGCATCGAACGTTACGAACTTAGGTAAAGATACCTGCTGTTGTATTGTTGTTGGTTGTGGTCTTGAAGTTTGGGCTCGCATTTCTCGTAGTTGCTCCATGAGTAGTTTCGTCTGATCTTGGTGACGTTGTTCTTGTTCTTGGTGACGTTGTTCTTGTTCTCGGTGACGTTCTTCTTGTCTGGCAATTTGCTCCTTCGTCTGGCGTTCTTGGTTGGCAATTTGTTGTTGCAGGACTTCGATCAGTTTCTCCATGTTTCTAAAATCCTGTAGAAATTCTGTAAAGATCCTGCCGGCGACGCCAGTTAAATGTCTGTTGTATTTCCAGACGTTTAATATAAAATAAACAATAATAATTGTAGCGATAGCCAACCAAGTGAGAAAACCATTTACCTCTTGTTACTTACTGATTCAGTGCATAAAATCAACGCAATATATAGTAAGAAAGAAACGCAAAACAATCAACTAAGGAACGTGGTACAGAACGCTCAATTGATTACACGCGCAGTGCGGTGGTAATCAATTCCAACGTCTGTACCAGAAAACGCTGAACGGTGATTATGTAGTGACGCTGGTCACGAGTTACATATATTCAACGTAGATGACGACTATAACAGGACCCAACCCCATTTTTTTTATTTTACTTTTTGTGCTTCCGATTTCTTTCAATGAAAAGAAATTGAATACAGTATGTGAATTCAAAAAGGGCCCTCCAGTTTTGTTGTTTTTCTTTCACTATTTGTGCTTTCCGATTTATTTCAATGTCTTCTAAATGATATTAAAAAAAAACAGCCAAATTTTTCAAAGATATCGGTAAACAAATAAAAAATACCGGTACCCTATCAATTTTTTCATTGATTTTGAAATGGGCCCAACTAGAGCAATTGCATTTCAATTTCTCTATAGTTTCTCCACAGAATCCTCACTGAGCGAACTTTTTAGGTATGATGCTTCTTACCAGTATGTTTAAGCATATAATCATTATCGAAGTTTCACCACAAAAGTAGCCTAAAAGACCAAAATAATTAAAACAGTTGTGCCAAAAACACTCTGTGGCAATTCGGTTCTTTTTGAATTCATATATTCAATTGCATCCAACCTGTTAAATGTTAAATTCATTTCTGCAGATCATGTTACTAACGTTATCGCATTTTAACTTTGTTTTTAGATAGTAGGCCTAATGGTGTTTTTAGAGATGTTTCAGTGCAGTTAGGGCCCAAATTTGTATAATAGGGCCCAAATTTGAGATGTTTTAGTATAATAAGGGCCAAGTAGGCTACATGCAGTGAACTTTAGCAACTCGAAAAACACTTTACTGAAACGCAAAAATCTATTATTTGTGGGCCCCCTGAGATGGTGGGTCTGGGCTCCGGGCCCCCCTTGACACGGCACTGCTTGAAACCTATAAAAGTATTGACACCTACGGTACTAATGTAAAAAAAATTGGGGGCCCCCAAAACCAGGGGGCCCGAGGCCTGTGCCTCATGGTTAATCGGGCCCTGCCGCCATCCCAGGCGAAACAAGACCACTTATTGATTAGTTCAGTGAGGATTCGCAGTCCCACCGCGGCACCGCCCCCACCCCGAGCCCACCCACTCCACCACGACATTGTTCAAGCCTGGTGAGTCCACCACAACGAAAGGCGGAAACCAGATCACAAACTGACAGAACCAGCCCACCAAAAACAACCAAGCCAAATGATAAATATTGGAGAAATTGAGTCTCCTTCACAACTTAAGAATCGAACAGCGCAAAACTGCTGAAACAAAACGTTTTGTTTGAGTGAAAGAATCACTGTAAGCAATCAATGTTAAAAGGTGCGTGCAAGAAGTCATGGGAGTGTGACTTATCAAAAATTTGAACAGGTTGTTGTTTTTCTACTTCAATGTAACGTTAGCTACTACTTTATAAAATCTATATCTTTGCTTCTGCAGAAAATCCGCAGCAAACGCCTTTTATTTTACATGTTTAGTATCGGCCAAATTTTGCCGATACCGATACTCAAAAAATGGCCGATATCACCGATGCTGATACCGATATATCGGTACATCTCTAATATAGATTAAAAGTCATCATGAAAATGCTTGATATGATTATAGAGGTTTCAATTGGATGCATGCATTTTTCGGAGGCCAAACTTTGGGGGCCTATAAAAAATGGGTATAAAAATTAAGAACTGGAATTCACATGTTTTATACTTATACCAACACTCTTTCATGTCAAATAAAAAATATGAATTAATTTTGATAACTACTATGATAAAAACTTTAATATAAACTTGATAAAAGTTTTGATCAGAACTGACGATGCACTAGCAAGTGCGAAATATATTTTCTGTTACATCTACTGACTACTGATCCCTGTTACCTTAGCAATTGAGGTTTTAGCTACTATGATAAAATAGTTAAAAAAATTAAATTATCAGTATTCAATTCATTCATCAGCTACATAACAATTATCATTACAAACTATATGTTAATTGTGATGTCATCAACAAGCAATAATGTAAATTGTAATGTCATAAACAAAAATCTTGAACAACGAGTGTAAAAAAGTGCAAAATTTGCAAGTCAGAAAATCTAGCTTTTATCATAGTAGTTATCAAAATTAATTCACATTTTTTATTTGACATGAAAGAGTATTGGTATAAGTATAAAACATGTGAATTTCAGTTCTTAATTTTTGTACCCATTTTTTTATAGGCCCCCAATGTTTGGCCTCCGAAAAATGCATGTAGCAAATTGAAACCTCTATAATCATATCAAGCATTTCTCTGATGACTTTTTAATTTACAATTACATTTTTGGATTCCTTAGGTCTTAAAATGTCTGTCTAGCAATTTTCAGCCATTTTGTTTGATCATAGGTTAAAAAATTAGAAATATTATAAGAAATTGGACAAAAGCACCGAAGATGAACAGGCAAAAATGGTGATTTTTCTAATGACCATAACTCTACTAATAGTTAAAAATTTTCAATTTTTTTTTGCATTCTTTATATTTTTTTGACATCTACAAGTATGCCAAATTTCAATAAAACCAATGACATATGGTGTAGTAACCCATTTGCTCATTTGGCATGGGATGACCCAATTACTAGTTTTGATGCAGATACACTGGTAAAAAAGCTAAACGCCATATCATTCAATCCGCAGTAATTTCATTTGTTAAGGAGACAAGCATTGTGATTGTGATGCAGTCAACCGATTTAAGTTGTAAAATCCCATTATTTTTTATAACTTGCACAACAATTTTAGGTTTGATTGTTACCATCTTGGAATTGAACGCTTCATCTCCTCTTTAGCCAAAAATAGAATTGTTAAAATGAACAAGTGGCTTATATAAGATGTACTTAATTATCTTTCAAAAGCTGACAAAACCAGAATACAATATATTAATAATATAAAAGTTGCGGTCAAGTGCTAGATGATTACAGAAAAGCAGTGTCTTCCACATGTTCAGTTGGAAGCAAACTTTTTTCTCCAGCAACATTGATTCAAGCTTTTAAATATTTTACTTGATCCAGAGCAACATTATGAGCTATTTTGAAAGGATTATCAACTTCCCAGACTAAAAACTCTTACTTAGAATTGCATCAAAAGTTAATAACATATGCAAGGTTTTAACTTCTTAAAAACTATTTTAGATGGGTGGCGATGATGTCGTTCCTTGGCGATGTCCTACCCCCCTTGATGTCGTCCCTTCATACATCGGGACACGCAATCATTTACGCCGCTAGAAAAAGCTTCATATGTGGCTTAGGGTGACCCAAAAAAAACTAAATTTTGATTGTAAAACTTTTTCTTGTTTAGACCTCTGCATTGTGGTCCAAAATGACACCTTGTCAAGTTTTGTTGAGATTTGACGCCCTAGCAGTGGGCTGGTACCGCCCTCCGGGTCAAAATCGGCCAATCTGGCTATATCTCAACAATCGGTAGGCCTAGAATGCTCACACTTAGCTTTGAAGAAGCATAATGCATTGTTTCCTATCTAACTTCCAGAGGGTTTTTGGGTCTAAAACATTTAATTTATGAAAAAAATGCAAAAAACACATTTTTGACCAAATGTAGCCCCCATAAACATGTAATGTTCAACTTTTAGTGTAATAGACAACACTAATTGACTAACAACACACAACACTAATTGACTGTTTGTTTATCGCCAGCAAAACAATAAACTAAACTGTAATTACCCATTAAATAATTCAAGACAGTTTTTTTAATTTTTCGTATTAATTTACCACTTAATGTTTCTTAATAATGATTTTGTGGTTGTGTCCAGCTTTTTGGTGGACAATGACTTCTTGGCCATTAGGGAGGGCCGTCGGAAACAGATCGCTTAGCAACTCGAGTTTCTTAGGAGGTTCGTCGAGTAAATGACAAAATTGAAAACCATTTTTTAATTGAACGCCAGGAAGCCGGTGCACAACCAGGGGCGAGTTTAACTAATGGAGGCCTGGGGTACTCTTAGATCGGGGAGCCGTAAAAAAAAGTTTTTTCCTCCGAGGGCGCGTAAAACTTTACAAGGTAACTTAAAAGTCACCACACCGTTGCTAATGCCTTTACGCCAAGCTCAGTCGCAACCTTGTGACCAAAAATTAACCTTGAAAGAAAAAAGAGGCATCTTGCAGAGATTTCAAAGGCTGAGAGAAAATAATTATAATAACACAAAATAACATTTTTTCACGTCGGAGGGCCCTTCAAAAAGGGGGCCGGGGCAACTGCACCCTCCTCCCCCCTTAAATCCGGACCTGTGCACAACACGGTCCAACTAATCAGTAAATCACCCCATTTCTGGGATATAACCCCACCAGTGGTGACGTTCTCCGAAGTTACGCCCCAGTGAAAGAAGAAAATCATGAAGAAGGAGGACACCAGAGATCACAAGAAGGAAATGGAGCTATCTAAGATTTCGCCACAGTGGCGATCTTTACGCGTGAGGGAGTGATCAAGAAGATTCTGAAGGAATGGGCCATGGCTGAGATGAAGAATAAAATCCTCACAGCGAGAAAGACGGCTGAATGGAAAACTTCATTGAAAGCCAGTCTTTGCCTCCACACTCTTTTCGACGTCGTTGACAACAAATTGCTGCACTCACGCGAGGTTGATTTCGTTAAGACCAACGTGGAGCACGCATTGGATCGGGAGGCGGTAAAATCTGAGAAGAAGAGGGACGAGCGGAAGGCATAGCATCTTTTCACAAATTGGGACTAGGTGGGAAAATTTTTAAAAAAGGGCACTTTTAGCTCGAGAGTTATGTTAAAAAGGGCACTTTTCGCGTGTAAATGATGGGAACAAGGGCATTTTTTTACCGAACGTAAAACATGTAAGCTTAAAAATGTAGATTTCTCAGGCAAATTGTGGGTGAAAAGGCATATTATAACAAGACTAAACTTTTGAGACCCATAATTGATTCCTATATTCATCCCCGCCCACAATATTTTGTAAATAATAATGTAATAAAATTTAATCTAGCAACAGTTAGTTGCAAAGGTCTCTTGTACTACAGTAAAAAGAAACAACTATGTTAGGCTAATAGCCTATATATAAAACACAACTGCTAAGATATTATAATGAGTTGAATCTTAGCAGAATTAGATGATTCTAAAGAGAGCTTCGGTAGAGAGTTTGTCTTGTTGAACCATAGGCATACGAAGCCGAGCAACGTGATCAAGTTTAGCATCTTCAAGTTTATTACATTTACATAAACATAAAACTACGCAACAAATTAAGTATCGAACGTTTTCGACATCACAAGATGTCCTCTTCAGGAATAACATACATACAAATTAACTACATCTGAAAAAAATACAATGGTTAACTAAATCTATAAACAGAAAAAGACAAAAAACTGCACAGTACTTCTGACTAGCTCAAACTCAACGATATAGGCTCCACTAGTCGTGGAGTACTGTGCCAGCTAGTCAGCTAGTACTGTACCAGCTAGTCAGAAGTACTGTGCAGTTTTTTGTCTTTTTCTGTTTATAGATTTAGTTAACCATTGTATTTTTTTCAGATGTAGTTAATTTGTATGTATGTTATTCCTGAAGAGGACATCTTGTGATGTCGAAAACGTTCGATACTTAATTTGTTGCGTAGTTTTATGTTTATGTAAATGTAATAAACTTGAAGATGCTAAACTTGATCACGTTGCTTGGCTTCGTATGCCTATGATTCTAAAGAGCTGGTACGTATTTTTTTTTTGATGAAAATCAGGAAACAAACTTCGGTAATTCAGCCATTTAGAATCTCACACAAAATTTGAGGTACTCACAACACAAATAATTAATCTGCTTGAATGGAACATTAAGGATATTATAAGTAAGGTCAAAGGTAGGCTCATAAGTTCTAAATGTATGCTAAAGCTTTCCATTTAGCTCAGTGGTTCACAACCTGGGGGTAAATTACTCCCGGGGGTAATTTGCCTATTTTTGAGGGGTAACGAGACCCGATTTGGAAACAATGAAGCAAGTGAAGGTTTGTGAACTTTATTAAAGCAAAGGAATTGAACAGCCTTCTTTTCAAGGAACTGTGCAAGAAGATGGGAGAAAGATACGAAGCATTACTGTACCACACAGAAGTACGATGGCTGTCTCGTGGCAAGGTGATAATCCGCCTGGTCGAACTTCGTGAGGCTGTCCATTAGGGTGGAGTGAAAAAAGAAAATTTTGATTTTTGCTCTGTAATAGCGATTAAAAGTTGTAGTGTGGCTTGACTATTAAGCTTTGAAAATTTCAGCGTTTTAAAATAAAGTTTTCGTCTGCCGCAAGCAAGTTCAAGATTACAAGGGATGTGCTGATTAAATATCACAATTTGCTTCAGATTTTTTTCCGCAACAAAACCATCGCATGTGACGTCATAGAGGACATTTCTTACGATTCAATTAGTCCATTTAAGCAACATAATCGGAAATATGCAATTCTTAAAAAGGGCCTAAAAAAGCCATTGCAGCGGTTTGTATGTCTGTTGCATTTTAATGAATTACCACTGAGACACTTGATGCATTATCTTGATGGAGTTACATCTGGTCCACTAAGTTTTTCTGGCTCCATTGGTAAAAAACTTGAAGACTGTGACAGTTTACCAGTCACAGAGTTTGAGGCTGTTGATATTCAACTGCCTTCAATTGACGTGAGCTTAAGCACAGACCAGCAGTAGCCTACTGTACTTGTATGGCATCTGTAAAGCAATTAGCTCAGGGCGTTGTGATGCCAAGCTTGCCTATTGTAATCCAAGAGAGATGAATCACTCCAGATGGCTGACAACAACCAATCGCATTTTGAAGCTTTATGTTTCACGAAACAATCCCTGTAAAATCTGAGAGCGTTGGTCTTCTTCATCGTGTATCACACGGCCGTAGCCCAGAGCATCACGCAGGCTCTTGCTCTATCGTTGAACTCGGCCAAATCCTGTGCAGAGCACCTTGCTTTTAGGTCAGGGCATTCGAGTAGATGTTGCATCATTTGCTCCTGTCCGCATTTGCAACTTGTGCTCCCCATGGAATACCCCAGTGTCTCATCAAGGTTTTACACCTGCCAATACCAGTTCTTAAGCGGTTGAGGCATCGCCAATACTTCCACGGTTCACGTTTTCCGGGAGGAAGGCTCTCCATGGGTGTGAGCTCCATATTGGCCAATGTCGGTCCGGCTGCCAGTCTCTCCTGCCATATGAACCCGCACATTGGCGGCGACATCGTCATGACCTAATGGGACAACTGAAGCAAGGAAACTTTTGATGGAGTAGCCTACATTGCCAAGTTATACGCTCCAACGTGGTTTGCAGTGAAAACGCAACCTTCCTGTACTACTTACTGTAAAGGAGCTAAACACTTTGTTTCACGTAGTTAAAAAGTCGCGCTGTCTTAGCGCTGAACTAAAAGCAATAGTTGTCCCTGGTAGGCTATCAACCGAAATGCCTTTTTTGCTCACCAAGAGAACCTATTGCTGTGGATGTTGGTAGATGAACGTCTGTACAACAGAAAATTAGCACTGAGAAGGATACTTTCCAGAAAACAAGGTCATGGAGATTCCATTCGTCTCTTTAAAGTTCCACTCTTGATCTTTGAAGCAAACGAATACTTTGAACTGATTGATTGGCAGCATACAGAGAGATATGAACTACCGCTAACTCGAGACATACCGGACAGTCAGTTAATGTCCTTCATTCAAGATGCTGCAGCTCCAGAGCTTGAATTTCCTAGCTATCCGTGTCACACGCAAGCCATGGAAGGGGCCGTGCGCCTCGTTATTGAAGCAGCATCTGCTGAGTGTGGGCAGAAACAACGGGAAGGATTCATTCGAAGTAGACTGCAGTCAAAATTAGAAATGCCTGTATTCAATACAAAACGAGAGTTTTTGGCAAATGGAGTGCTTAATGAGATTTAAACTCATGGGAGTCGGCAGAGAGGGGCACTTGTCCCCCTGGATTTGGGTTTTATAAACGTTTCTTTCCTTATGAAAACGATACTTTCAAAAATGTTTCTTACCTTTGGGCGATAATATCTTTTTCATCCAATTTTCTTCGAAGTAAACCAACATTTTTCCAGGACTATTTTTTCGCGCTTTCGGAAACTATCGCTAAGTATGCCTTGGAAATATCTTTAATTGTAACGTTTTCGCTCGTGCCGTCCAAATTTACGTTACATTTCATCAATACACTTAGCTACGTTGCACTCGTTGTAGCTCACAAGATGAAATTTGGCTTAAAAGATGTTTGCCCCCTCCCCCTGCAATATTTCTGCCAACGCCCATGTACTGTATAAGCTGATGATTTAAAAAGCGTTTACAATATTTATATGGGATCAAAAGTAAACAGGCAACCGAAATCTCAATATTGTCATATTAAGAAAAACACTTTTCTACTGTAGTTTGCTTTACCTTCATTGCACATACTTGCTTAAACTGTGGTGATGAACTTGTGAAAGGAACAGAAATTTGAAGAAAATAGCTTAAAATCCGTGTTTTTTCTTATCAGTTGATCATATACATGCAACAAGCGTTCTAAAAGACGTATTTTCCACTGCATTGCAACGATTTATGTGTAATTTACAACTCTGATATTGTTAGATAGAAGTACCGAAGGTAGAAGTTAGATAAAAGTGACGATCTGCTAATTGTGATGACGTCATAGCTCCAAAATACCAGTGAAAACTTCAATGGACTTGCGGCAGACGTTAACGTTGATCAAAATCAAAAATATTTCAGCATGTGAATACATTTACCACATCACAACTTTTAGTAACTATTACAGATTGATTCTATCAACTTTCATTTTTAACCTATGTTTCACTCCACCCTAATGTTAAATTACAGTGATGTTTAACATTACAGGGATACAGTGAAGATTTCCCAATGCTTTTCACATGCTAAAAATAGGGGTAGGGGGTAGAGGCCCTTTTTATGGGTACCCTCTCAAAACCTATTTGCCTAGGCTATCGCTTATTGGGACCAAAATATGTCAAATAATCAGAAAAAAATTATTTTGAATTTTTTCGGTCAAAATTCAGCGTCTGCACCGCCAAAAACCCCGAAAACTGACAATTTTATGAAATCCGGCTTATTTTCTTCAATATTAGAGCTATATTGGTCGATGAGGTGTCTATTCTTACTAGAATTAGTCAGAGAAGCCATTCAAAAACTATAAATTAAGCACAATTTAATGTTTTAGACCAAACAACTAAAAAAATACCCTATTTTTCATAGATTTACAAAAAATACTTTTAAAAAAAAGTCAAAAAAAAAGTTTTAGAAAGTTTTTTTCACATTTGCTCTCCCATTGAATGAATAATGTAATTGTTAATGAATTGTTATGAATAATTTTCCTATTTTTAAAGTTTTTGCATGGTGTTTTTTGTAAATACAGTGACTTAAACATTGTTTAATCCATTACTCGTATACGGTAGGCTACATACTTTGCGGCCAGCGTGCTAAATGCAGCGGAAAGTATCTGCCACACAATTAAATACAAACTACTACTGAATACATGAAGTCATCAATTGAATATTAGAACTCACACTCATAAGTATACAATATATATATATCATAGACTGGCGGTTTCATTGTTATTGAATGTGCTTTTGGATGCACTGCGAATTTCCTTCACATTTTTTAATGTGAATGACTTGTTTCTTGCATCAGGAGAAGTGTCCCAAATACCCTTTGTAGAGCAAGGAACTATTTGACAGTCTTCTGTGAGTTCAACATCCTCATGTTCTGGATATTTCCACTTAAGATCAGAACTTGCTGAGCGATGCAAATAATCAATTAAATGGTTGTCATTCTCAATCTTTTTGACATAGCCAATGTACCAAACAAATTGATCAGTATTGTTCTGCCATGCGCAAACACAAAGTTCATTAACTTGAAGATCAGATCTCTGTCTATTCTTTGACGTGCATATTATTTCAGTGTCTTTCATAGCATCTAAAACATCATCATTTGATGGCAAATCACAAATAGTACTGCTTGATGTGTTGGTATCATCTCCTACCAACAAAATGGTGAAGTTTTCAAACTTTTCTTCATGAGTAATTTTGTTGAGCCAAAACAAATCTGATTTTGCTGCTTAACAAATTTGTGAATATGGACAGAATAGGCAAGTTCGTATTTGATGACATCCTTTTGGATTTCTGGCTTTTTTCTGCAGGACATCATGGAGCCCATCAACAGAGGTACATGGCCCGCCCGATGATTTGCAGTGGTTCAAAAGTTTGTTTGTATAATTTGGAGATTCTTTAGCAATTGCCAGCTTCATCTCAACTCTCTCCTTAAATCTCACTTTTTGAGCATCTTTCCAAGCCACTTCACGTACTGCAAGGGCTCCACAAATTTTGCAAGAGACCTTATCCACGGTTCCTTGGGTTTCTGATTTGTAGAGAATCATGTTATTTCTGATATTCTTCGCTTTGAATTTGCGGTTTCTGCAATGTGCAACTCTTGCTTCTCTATCAAAGTGAGAAAAATCTTTCTCAGTGACAAGATTTTCATTAGGAAGGCCTTCAAGCTCGTGGCTTTCAAGTTGAGAAAGATCCGTTAGTCTCCACTTTTCACCTTCATCAGCAAAGCCATACTCTCTTCCACATTGCAGTTTAATTGCTTCAGCTGCAGATAAACGCATCATTCCACAAATTTCTTTTGCCAGATCTGTTGTCATCATTGGAGGCGGAATACCATGGATTTGCACCTCAAATTTGCTCAATGTGTCGGTATGATTCTCTAAAAGGTGATTGTATAGGCTTGGAAGGATTTGGAGAAGATCACTCTGGGAGCTACATTCAATGCAGTTGAGAAATGGGAAGGTAACATGGTAGTTGAAAAAAGCCAAGACCTCTAGTTCAGTCATGAAAAGGTCGCTTGCCATATAGACCTTACAGGCCTCAACCAACTGATTTGTATTGTCTACTTCATTCAAAAGCATCAACGGAATGTCTTTTGCATTGATAATGGACGCAGCAGCTTTGCCAACTATTGCAAATCTTCTTGGCTGGTATAAAAACATGCGTTTCACTACATTCTCTCATTCACATATGTGATCAAATACAATTATCTGCTTTTGAGGATGACTTTGCAGACTTGTCATGAGTAACAAGGTTAAGAATCGCTTCAATTCCAGCCTCAACGATAGCAGTTTTACCACGGAAGAATGACTTAAGTGCTGGATTGATACTTTCAAAGATAGCTCCTTGATTAACCTTCTTTTGAATCATTGACACTATTTTAAGGTTTGATCGATCCTGAGCTTCTACAGTGTGACTCTTACAAAGAAGGTGGAAGGGATGATGATTATATGATGATGATGTTAATTTTAAGAGCTTTAGTCATGGGAAATCACAACAAATGTGCATGGAATGAAGTCTTCTTATCAATAGCTTGGATTTCTGGAGTCATTTACTAATTTTAAAGCAGTATAGCCAAAGAAATTAGCAAAAAATTATAAAATTTTGCATCGAAAAATTGAAAATGAAGTGTTTTTTTAATTTTTTGAACTCTTTTCTTTGGAAATTCTTATTTTAAGTAACTTAATCAGTTTCTAGAGAAAATTCTAACTAAAATAGAGTCTTCATTGACCAAAATAACCCTAAAAATGAGAAACTTATGCTCATTTAAGTGAAATCGGGGTTTTTGACGGGTTTTTAGGGGTGCAGATGGCGAATTCTGAGCAAAAAATTTTTTTTCGAGTTTTTTGTTTATTTACGTTATTTTGGTCCTAATAAGCAATAGGCAAGCTGGTTTCAAGAATTTGATCTTCTACCCCCTACCCCTACTAAAAATGACATAAACTGTGCACGACTATCGACTTATTCATGAGAGCTAATTCGACTAGTAATTAGTTGATTAGTTCATGTGCTTCAGCATCTGTAGCTGAACTCTTCATGAGCCCTTGCCAACTGCAACAATTTAGCTCGATCCTTTAATCCCAGTTTGTCAGCTGACTTCATACCTTGGGTGTGTAGCAAACCAACTAAACTTTCTAACTTTAAACTGTTCCTGTAGTCAGTTTTAATGTTCTTCAAGCTATCCGTACTAAAAAGTCATTCAACTGGGGCATTTAAACATGGTAGGGACATTAGGCAAGTGACTACTTTGCTATGAACTCAAATACGGAAGAAAACTTGACAAATAAACTTCCATTCATTCTGCAAGCGAACAAGACAAAACTGCAAAGTGCAAATGCAAATGTCGTCCAACTCCATTTGGGTTTTCGCGCGTTTTTTACGATTCACGTCACAGACAATTGTAGTTTCTGACTGCGCATGCGCATCGTCATCTCTTTTTAGCGAATTTTGAAAAAGCACGTTCAGATGTCCGCCATTTTTTACAATGTACCAATTACTCGCGTTTGTCAATGCTTTAGATATGGCGTGCTGTGCATATGGATGTAGAAAACGAAGAAAATACAATTCAGATGATAAAAGGAGTAAATATTATTCCAAGATATTTACTAATCTCTCGGATCATGTGTTTGAATGCACCAATAATCATATTTTTACACTAGTCAAAACTGTGTCCAAATGTTATTTAAAAATTAGGTTTTACCGCATTGGTAAGAAAACCTGCAAGCAAATACAAGCTAAATTGGTTCGTAAAACGCTTAACAAAAATTTTGTCTTAACAAACGTCTGTAGACGTTGAATCAGTGTAAAAATGACAGATTTTGTTGTATGGCTTGGCTGTAACAGCGCAGCTTTCACGCAAATTTGAGACAGTAACAATGGCGAATGCCTTTTTTTAATTTCTTCAATCGAGATGCGCAGTCTAGTTGTTATAAGATGTTTATGGTTTTTTTAAAGTGCTTGCCTGAAAGTTGAAACACATGGTATGGGAAACTGTGGTCCAATTATTCAGTTCAGTGTTGTCATAATTTTTTTCGAAAATAAAATGAAAACTTCGAAAACAAAAATGAACGGAGCACGTAAAAATTGCGAGATGAAACTACAGCCCTGATCAATTTTAAGAAGGCAGAGTATAGTTATATAGAGCCATAGTAGAACACTAAAAAAATTAGCTGCTGCTAACAAACTTGAAAAACTGCAGCTAAATTTGCAAATTAGTGTTTTTTTTTCAGAATTAGTGATCCTCATAGTGATGCATGATTTAGAAAAACATTTCAAATTTTTTTTTTACTTATAGCAATAACGTAAAAAAAATGAGGGGTTACCGTAGTTCGCCCGCAAATAATGACGTTGGTCCAACGTTCTGTACAACTGCACACCAACATTGGAAAAACCGACTTCCTAATTCTAAGTTTTTTTGCATTTTCATTGTCCCACTACAATTGTAAAAGGAATACGATGAAGCAAATTTAAACAATTCTTCGAAGGTATCTTCAATTAAAATATTTCAAAAGTTGGCAAAGTTGGCAAAACTACACTACCCTCAGCCAACCCGAACAACCGTCAGCCAACGTTGGGCCAAGGAAAAATGTTTACTGGGTAGTTTCAGGCATTGTTGGATATTTCCATGCATTGTCTAGGATTTCAAGGCATTGTTGATCATTATTAGTGGTTGATAGGTTTGTCAGGCATTGTAGAACATTTTCAGGGGTTGTTGAGCATTTTCAGGGGTAGTCAGGCATTCTAGATTAAGCTACTTTCAGGCATTGTTGGGCATTTCCTAGCATTGTCTAGGATTTCCAGGCATTGTCGATCATTGTTGGTTTTTGACACGTTTGTCAGGCATTGTCGATTATTATTGGTTTTTGACACGTTTGTCAGGCATTGTCGAACATTTTCATGCATTTTCATTCCCAGCTCTGCATGCGCAGCAGAACTATCCCTTTCTATTTTGCGTAGGTTGTAAACGTATTTACGGTATACACAAACACAGCAGCGATTAAATGACCTGGCTATCATAAGTACTTATTGAAACCATGTGGAAGCCCTCGATCTCATCGAAACCGTAGATGAGTTTGTTTCCAGAAGTCAAACCCGTTGCAACAAGTTTGAAACGAGTTTGTGACCTCATTTCACAGATAGAACGCAAAAACAATGCCTGAAAATGTTGTATAATGACTAAAAAACCCGTCAACCACTGATAATGATCGACAATAAATGAAAATCCTATAGCCAATGCCATTAAATTATACACAATGCCTGAAAGTAGCTACTCTACAATGCCTGACAACCCCTGAAAATGCTCGACAACCCCTGAAAATGTTGACAATGCCTGAAAATGTTCGACAATGACTAAAAAATCTGTCGACCACTGATAATGATCGACGATGCCTGGAAATCTTAGACAATGCCTTTAAAATATAGACAGTGCCTGAAAGTAGCTGCTTTACAATGCCTGACAACCCCTGAAAATGCTCGACAACCCCTGAAAATGTTCGACAATGCCTGAAAATGTTCTATAATGACTAACAAACCCGTCAACCACTGATAATGATCGACAATGCCTGGAAATCCTAGACAATGCCTGTAGATTATAGACAATGCCTGAAAGTAGCTACTCTACAATGCCTGACAACCCCTGAAAATGCTCGACAACTCCTGAAAATGTTCGACAATGCCTGAAAATGTTCTATAATGACTAACAAACCTGTCAACCACTGATAATGATCCACAATGCCTGGAAATCCTAGACAATGCCTGGAAATTCCCAACAATGCTTGACAACCCCTGAAAATGCTTGACAACCCCTGAAAATGCTCGACAATGCCTGAAAATGTTCTATAATGCCTAACAAACCCGTCAAACACTGATAATGATCAACAATGCCTGGAAATCTTAGACAATGCCTGAAACTAGCTACTCTACAATGCCTGACAACCCCTGAAAATGCTCAACAACCCCTGAAAATATTCGACACTGCCTAAAAATGTTCTATAATGACTAAAAAATCTGTCAACCACTGATAATGATCAACAATGCCTGAAAATCCTAGACAATACCTTTAGATTATAGACAATGCCTGAAAGTATAGCTACTTTACAATGCCTGACAACCTCTGAAAATGCTCGACAACCCCTGAAAATGTTCGACAATGCCTGAAAATGTTCAATAATGACTAACAAACCTGTCAACCACTGATAATGATCGACAATGCCTGGAAATCCTAGACAATGCCTGAAAGTAGCTGCTCTACAATACCTGACAACCCCTGAAAATGCTCGACAACCCCTGAAAATGTTTGACAATGCCTGAAAATGTTCAATAATGCCTAACAAACCTGTCAACCACTGATAATGATCGACAATGCCTGGAAATCCTAGACAATGCCTGAAAGTAGCTGCTCTACAATACCTGACAACCCCTGAAAATGCTCGACAACCCCTGAAAATGTTGGACAATGCCTGAAAATGTTCAATAATGCCTAACAAACCCGTCAACCACTGATAATGATCAACAATGCCTGGAAATCCTAGACAATGCCTGGAAATTCCCAACAATGCCTGAAAGTAGCTACTCTACAATGCCTGATAACCCCTGAAAATGCTCGACAAGCCCTGAAAATGTTCGACAATGCCTGAAAATGTTCTATAAATCTATAATGACTAAAAAATCTGTCAACCACTGATAATGATCGACAATGCCTGAAAATCCTAGACAATGCCTGAAAGTGTAGCTACTCTACAATGCCTGACAACCTCTGAAAATGCTCGACAACCCCTGAAAGTGTTCGACAATGCCTGACAACCACGGATAATGATCGACAATGCCTGGAAATCCTAGACAATGCCTGGAAATTCCCAACAATGCCTGAAAGTAGCTACTCTACAATGCCTGACAACCCCTGAAAATGCTCGACAACCCCTAGAAATGCTCGATATCCCCTAGAAATGCTCGACATCCCCTAGAAATGCTCTGCAACCTCCCCAAAAGCCGACAATGCCCGACAATGCTTAACAATGCCTGACAATGCCCGACAATGCCTGACAATGGGTATTTAGAGGTACCGGTGTTATGTGGCACGAAGCAGCTAAATCCGTTTTCAGGATTTTGCTTTACTTCGTTACGTACCACAAACCTAAGTTGTTTCTGATAGAACACAAGGGTCGACCAATGCTTCCACTAAGCCTTTTGTGTTTGTGTTACACTGTTTTATTTGCATCAACAGCGCACGGGTACAAATAATTGACACGGCGATAGAGCACAAACATAGCCAGATCGAAGACTTTCAGAAACCGGCCTGCCACACCCCGCGGCGGCGGGGAGCGGCGTGATTTATGGGGTGACGATGCACCCGGAGGGTTAAGTCCACCAGCTTAGGTCGCGAGGGCCAGGCTGGGGAGTCGAGGTACCTGTGGAGGGAGAGTGTGGATCGAAAAACTATATGGCCCGTCCGCAAATTTAGAATGGCGGAGCGGGCCAGGGAGACAGGCTCTTTCTGCATAGCCCAGAAAGAAGCCCTGCGACGAACCGGGCGACTCGTCGTGTGTGGACGCTGGAACCGGCAGTAATTGACCGCCGGGCAGCGCCCACGTCTCCTTCACGCGTCCTCGCGCAGGTACTTTGACTCTTATACCCGGTCTGCCAGTAGGCAGAGCGGATAAAATTGGGGTCTCCCACGAGGAAGAGAGTCGAACCATTTAAGGATAATTTGGCTCTCGTGGCAGACGAATATTCAATAAAAATGTGGAGCAGAGGCTCGATGAATCAATATACTGTAATCAAAAAAAATATATATATATATAGGTGGGAGTGTAATTAATACTCACTGGAGAAGAGTAAGCTTTCATTCGGCGAGCACGGATGTGCACTGGCCAGACGTTGAGGCAGGTTCGCCCAGCTGGGTCGGGGAGGCTAGAGATCGAAACCAGAGGCACTGATAGGCTGCATTACCGGTAAAAATAGAAAATTGGGGTAGAAGTTTTGAGGCTGCATCGAGTTGATCAGGGGATCGTGTTGATCAATGCATTGAAAGCGGAGCGATGTTGATCCGAGCGGGCAAGAACAGCGTTACAAGGCGAAAGCAGCGTATGACAGTTCGAAACAATTGATTGATTAGTACATAGAGAATCTAGTGAGGATTGAAATTGCTTAATTGCTATTAAACCAGTCTCAAGTCACAATGTACATGAGGTATTTTATTTCCTTCCTTTTTACTTTAGAATGGTTGTTTTTGAAGAGACTGGAGTATCATATAAAAGAAATGGCGCAGGTTTATAGAAATAAGGTGATGACATAAGGTGATCAATTTTAAGCCAATATTGTTATAAGGTTATAACGTCTAAACGGTTTGCTGTCTTGCGCGCCCGGATACTTACTGCAACGTTATTGGGGAATAAGTTTCTGATCGCTGATGTCGTCTTTTCTATGACGTAGCCCCTCCACAAGTGAGCCCGGCGTTCCAAGCTTTCCAGACGCGGAAGGATCCTTTGATTGAGAGGGAAGCCACTTTTCTAGCCACCTCTGCTACCCCACGAGTAGGAACGCCCAAGGCCGTCAGAGCTCGAGAGCTCATCGGGGCATAGCTCCCGAGGGAGCCTACGACGAACGGAAGTGACAGGACGTCCCTGCAATGTTGACACATAACTCGCCGTACTTGTCGTGTTTCCTGTCGGCGGCTTTTCGAAGAGAATCCGCGCCGTTGTCGAACGGACATGTGACGTCACATACGACCGTGACACCGTCAGGGCGTTGCAGGACGATGTCAGGACGCAGATCGGCACCGCCCGCTTCCACGTGCTGTGGAACCGTACTATCTATGGAAAGCCCGGGTTGCCATTCGGCAGGCACGTGCCCCACGATCTCCCTTAATACCGAATTGTGTCGTTCCGTGATGACAGTCATCACGGTAGGGCAGTGATTCAATATGTGGGGGAGAGTCTCTTCCGCTTTCCCACACGCACGACACATGGAAGGTAGGTAACGGCGGCCATGGCTTGGTTTTGATTCAAGTGGCATTAGATTCAATCTAGGTTTGTACGCAAATACTCGGTCCGCGTGATCCAGGAGCTCCGGGCGCCGGGTCCAGGAATTTGAAAATCCGGACAGGCAGTGGGCACTGACCGTCTTGCCTTGGTCAGGTTTGGATTCCCACTGTCTCCTCCACCACAAGTCATTGTGTTGATGGAGGGTCGGCACCACTTTTTTCCTTATAGGAGGGGTGATTATGGAGCTCCCCGCGGCCAACTCAAGGCCGCCATCCGGGCGGGCGGACCAACGTACGTTCAGGCGACGGGTGGCCGCCGGGACACGGCCCCACAGGCTCTCGCCTGTAGGGCACGGTCTAGGACGGGCGCCGTCAGGAGGGGGGTCACTATTCAGATAACTGGCCAGGTGGTCAGTCGTGGGATCTGGAGTGCCGAACCTCAGACAGGCATGACGCCTAAGCTGCCCGAGAGCGACGGCAGAGACAATGCTGTCAGGTGACGTCAGCATCTTGAAAGCATGAGCTAGCGAAAGCGTGTCACTTTCGCGACACAAGTTCGTGATGCCCAAACCTCCCAATGCAGGCTTACAGTAAAAGAACGCGCTGCAGGCCCACTTGGGAAGACGCCACGCCACCTTCAAACACCGCAAAACCAGTCGGTCAAGCTTCAGAAGCTCATACTGTCTAAAGCGCCGCACTCGCAGATGGTATGACGCGGACGGGAGAATGATGGAAGTGAGTGCCAGAAGTTTCTGGCTTGGGGTAAGAAAGGATTTCATCAATAAGGAAATGTGCTTCTCCAGAGTGGAGATGAAGGGTTGGGTTAGGGATGCGTCCGAGGCGTAACCGGTTCGAGCGCCGAGGTATTTATACGTCTCGCCTTTGGGGATGACTCGAATTTTCTCCCCGGCAAGGGAGAAAGGTTTCGGGTCGACCCGCAGACGGGACGCCGACACTTTCCCATACGATAGGGTGCCACACTTGCGTGGGTTGAACCGTAGCCCGGACCAGGAAGAGAAGGGTTCAGTAGCAGATAGAAGAGAGATCATCTGCTCGCGATCGGAAGAAACGAGACAGATGTCGTCCGCTTAAGCCATACAACGCACTTTGATGTCGTCTTCTTTGGCAGGAAGGTTGTAGCCGCAATCCGTTTTGTCACGGACGCCCCTGAGGAGTACCTCGATGACCAAATTGAATAGCAGCCCAGACAACGGGCAGCCCTGACGGACTCCCCGCCCCACAGGGATACGGTCGGTTTCACCATTGCCGCAGCGGACGGTGCAGGTGTTGTCGACGTATATGTCGGAGATGCACTCAATAAGATCTGTGGGGGCGTCGAAATGACGCAGGACCTCGGCTATGCATTCGTGCCGGACACTGCCAAAGGCGTTTCGAATGTCCAGAAACGCAACTGACACAGGCCTTTTGCGTGACTGTGCATCCGAGAGGATGGTGTCGAGCATGAACACATGCTCATAGACGCTCTCTGTGGGCATGAATCCCTTTTGCTCTCGGCTGATAACATTCCCCTCCACCGCCCATCGCTGCAGGCGCCGGGCCAATACGGCGGCGTAGATTTTATAAATGTTTCGGCAGATGGAGATGGGCCGCCAGTTGCTGACGTCGTGCAGGTCACCCTCAGGGTCTTTACATATGAGTGTGATCCTGCTGGTTCTCCACTGGTCCGGTACACGACGGTTGATCCGGCAGGTCTCGAAAAGGCTGGCCAAGAGTCCCCCTCTTGGATCCAGGGTCTTCCAGAAACCGTAGGACAATCCGTCAGAACCAGGGGCGGAACCGACATCAAGCGACTGGAGGACCGCCTCCACCTCCCGGGCCGTAATGGGACCTTCACCGTCATCGACGGGGAAGAGGTTCACACTATCATGCTCGTAACGGTGGGAGTTCATCCACTCGGGCATCTGCGAGCAACTCCCAGCTTCAGGAGCGGTCATGTCGCGTCGAAATCTCTCCTCAATTTCTTGAGGTGGGATTTCGCAACGACGGTCACAGTTTTTTCCTTCAACGATCCGGCGGACTGTTCCCTTCGCGTCCCGTGAGAAGGCGGCTCGCAACCCCACGCCCCTACAATATCGGGCTCCGTTCCCGCGCGAACCCCCGCCGTCCGACCGAGGAGAACCCCCGTTCGAACGACGGCGAGCCGCGCGAGCCCGGGCGCCACGATTGAAGCGTGGTTTGCGAGGACGTGTCCTCTTGGGCGGCGAAGTGCCAGCGGTCCACTCTTCCAATTCAATGCAGAACTGGTCGAAATTTATGCCACCCGCTAAAGTAAGGTTCACTAAACTGCAAAGAGCCCGCCTGGAGCTTTTCGTCTTACTTTCCCTGACTGGTTCAACAGGGTCTTGGATGGATCGTTAAATGTTGGGTGAGATGGACATCCCTGGGGTAGTCTGTGGGAGTCCGGAGTCAATCGTGGTTTGGTTGCATGTCATGGTGTCACTTCGGGGTTGAGTCAAGGTTTGGGAAGAGATAGTTGGCAGGAATTTAGAGTGGGTGGTTTGGGTAGGTGGGATAAAAGGTTGGGCTTCAGCAGACAGCGTCGAGGTACAAGGTTGTATAGGACAGATGGGAGCAGGATTAAAGGGTAAGGAGGAGTGAGATGAATAGCGCTGAAGAGAATTAGGAGAAAAGGTTTGCATGGGCAGCTTGGAGGAGCTGATGGGGTCCCCAGCTTCAGCTCCGGTGGTAGCCGTCAGAGGTAGAGAAGAAGAAGGGCGCGAAGCCGGCTTGGATAAACCGAGCGAGTCCACTGCCACGGCTCCGGTGGAGGTCGGCTTGCGCAGAGGTACATGGAGAAAATGGTTCGCGCTAACAGTAGGGCCGTAACAGTCCGTGGTCGGGCTATCGGGCAAAGAATTGGAGGAAGAGGAAAAAGATTCACTGTTCGACGAGTCAGACGAGTCGGAAGAGTCCCCACTTTCCGACCCAGGTCCGGCCGAAGACAGATGAGGAAGAAACAACAATTCTAGGTCAGGCAAGCTGTCAGTGTCAGCAGGGCTGAGCGAAGTCTTGCCTGGATGAGATAGAACAGTACGGAAAAGTTCAGGTATAAAGTCAGGTGGGGGGGGCAAAGTGGGAGTGCTGTCTAGGCCTTGGCGCCAGAAGACTTGAGAACGGATGACAGAAGAAGGGGGAAGAGGGGATGACCCCTCGACCGATGCGCCTGCAGTCGAGGGCTGGCGCCTTCTACGCCTGACAACAGAGGCGTAGGAAAGCCCAGGCTTGGTCATCATAGGGGGTCTGGTTTGGCTCTCCGAGGGTGTCGGGTCATTGCTCAGCCAGGGAAGGTAGGTTGGCAATTGAAGGCCCTCGGGGCAGGATCGCCAATGCTCTTGGGCCCCATCCAGCTTGTAAGCTCGAGGGAGAACACGGCAGCACCTGCTGCAGGTGATCAGGAACTCGGCGCGCGAACCATGAAATGCTCGCATATGGTCCTGATACGCCTGCACATCTCGGTAAGGTTGAGATGCCCTCCTGCAAGTGGAGAAAGGACAGAGAAGGGGGAATAGATTGGGGAGGGTGAGGCGAATAGGGCAGACGGACTGCAGTCTATTCGACCTCGGGAAGGGTGACTCGAAATGGGTGGGGTAGCCACGATGTGGTGCAGAATTGCGGATCGGACACTCGTCACCGTGACGAAGTGACGAGTTCGCAAAAAGCAGTGAGTCTACCGGGGAGGCTTCACCATCTGGGTTGAATGAGTGACCACTCACAGGAACCTGCTTCCTCGTCGGCCAGCCTAAGCTAGTGGACTGAGAAGATGGAAGGGAGAAACCAACACCGGCCAGGTTATCTCTAGAAGTCTTCAAACCTGCACTACTTGAAAAGAGAGACATAATTCAAATGAAATAATTATAAAAAGCTGGTTATTACAAAGACTTAAAGTTTACGGCGACGTTTCTAAATTTAGAGATTTAAAAGTGACGATATAAGAACTGGTAGCAGATTGTGATGAAATGAATTTAAAAACCAATGATTTACTAAAGATTTGGCTGATAAAAAGCAATTTACGTTGATTTAACGTTACAGGATAATATTATAATGTAAAAATGTTAGTGACAGATAAATAAACTAAAAAAAAAATTTCAATTACGAATTGGTGGGAGGAATAAGAGGAAAATGATAAAGCTTTAAGAGCAATTGAATGAATGTACAATTGTGACGTCAGTTCGTAAACTTTACTCCAGCTAGCAGAGTGACCCTGCGACGATTAATAAAATACAACAATTAAATATAATATAATACGCCAATAGTCGTTACAATTGATTGGAAATAAATCAGTTAAATGGTTTCGGATCAACGATTAAGGATTCAGTATAAAACAATTAAAAGCGACACGTAATTCAAGCTTAAAAAGAGAGAATATGGAATTGAATTTGGGGAGCACTGGCAACACTAGGTTTTTTTTTTAAATTGATGCTAAAAAGCTATGAAGAAAATAATCAAAATGGGAGGAATTTGGGTAATTAAATGGGCAAAATAACTTATTTTTACAAAAATTTGAAGACACAACAGGCTGGTTATACAAATTAACTAAAATTATTGAAATTGGTAAAAATTGAGAGACAATATTGGTACAGAGAAGGTCAAAAATTAGGCTAGGATTTTTTTTGTTTTTAAATATTGCAATTGTTTTTAAATTTACGAATAAAGGTTATTAAAATGGAAATAAAACACAAATAAGGCCGGTTTCTGAAAGTCTTCGACCTGGCTATGTTTGTTTGTGCTCTCTCGCCGTGTCAATTATTTGTACCCGTGCGCTGTTGATGCAAATAAAACAGTTTAACATATACTGGCCTGCGCAAATCCAAGACAAGAGTTAAACTGACTGGTAAAGCGGTGGTCGAATAACGAAATCAAAACTTGGTCAGGAAAGTTGAAATTAAAAATTCTCAGCAAAAAGAAAATTGTCAGTTTTAGAAACAGTAAATTTGCTATCTGCCAGTGAAAAGTACGGTAACCTACTCAGTCTCGAACCATTTGGAAATTTAAAGAAAGGAAATTCGTCAACCTCAAGTCTTTAGTACCCTACCCAATCAACACGGAATACTTTAATACCCAATCCTTACCCTAGCTAACCCTTCCCACCCTTATCTAAAAACTGTAATTATTTGTGTTTTGTTGTTTTATAGTAATTTTCATAAATAAATTCAATTCCAGTTGCAACACTTAAAAACCAAAAAATCCTAGCCTAATTTTTGAACATCTTTGCACAAATATTGCCGCTCAGTTTTTATCAATTCGAATAATTTTAGTTATATTGTGTAACCAACTTGTGTGCTTTCTAAATTTTTGTAAAAATAAGCTAATTGACCCATCTATTTTACCCAAATTATCACCCATTTCGACCATTTTTTTTATCATAGCCTTTTAGCTTTAATTCTGCAAAAATCCTAGTGTTGCCAGCGATCTTTCAATATAATTTTATCTCTTTCTTCTTAATCTTACATTAGACGTTGTTCATATTTTCTTTTCACTTGGAATCTCTCATCCTTGAGCTAAACTGATTGTTTTCCACCAATTTTGCGACCTTTTGACTTGTATATTGTATTGTTGTTCTGTATTTTAGCCGTAAAGTATCTCGTATGGTCACTCTGCCAGCTAGCATAAAGTTTAATGGTGACGTCACAATTGAAAATTCAAACAATTGCTTTTAAAGCATTAATTATCCTTTTTCAATCTGTCTCACTAATTCGTAATCAAACTTTGTTTTCTTTTCAACTTTAACCGACATTTCCATTTTAGTATTATTCACTAACGTAGAATCAACGTAAATTGTTTCTTTTTATTTTATTTGTCAATTCTTTAGCAAATCTCTGATTCAACCTTCAATTTGATTGAAATCTGTCACTTTTTATTTAAATTGTTAGTTAACTCTCCAAAACATAGAAACGTCGCTTTAAACTTTAAACAATTAATTTGATTGCAATCTGTCACTTGTTATTTAAATTGTTAGCTAACTCTCCAAAACATAGAAACGTCGCTTTAAACTTTAAACAATTTGTATCAGGACCATATGCGAGCATTTCATGGTTCGCGCGCCGAGTTCCTGATCACCTGCAGCAGGTGCTGCCGTGTTCTCCCTCGAGCTTACAAGCTGGATGGGGCCCAAGAGCACTGGCGATCCTGCCCCGAGGGCCTTCAATTGCCAACCTGCCTTCCCTGGCCGAGCAATGACCCGACACCCTCGGAGAGCCAAACCAGACCCCCCATGATGACCAAGCCTGGGCTTTCCTACGCCTCTGTTGTCAGGCGTAGAAGGCGCCAGCCCTCGACTGCAGGCGCATCGGTCGAGGGGTCATCCCCTCTTCCCCCTTCCTCTGTCATCCGTTCTCAAGTCTTCTGGCGCCAAGGCATAGACAGCACTTCCACTTCGCCCCCCCCCACCTGAACTTTTCCATTCTATTCTAACTCATCCAGGCAAAACTTCACTCAGCCCTGCTGATACTGACAGCTTGCCTGATCTAGATGTGTTGTTTCTTCCTCGTCTGTCTTCGGCCGGACCTGGGTCGGAAAGTGGGGACTCTTCCGACTCGTCGAACAGCGAATCTCTTTCCTCTTCTTCCACTTCCTCGCCTGATAGCCCAACCACGGACGGTTACGGCCCTACTGTCAGAGCGAATCCTCTTCTACATGTACCTCTGCGCAAGCCGACCTTCACCGGAGCCGTGGCAGTGGACTCGCTCGGTTTATCCAAGCCGGCTTCGCGCCCTTTTTCTTTTTCTTCTCTGCCACTGACGGCCACCACCGGAGCTGAAACTAGAGACTTAATCAGCTCTTCCAAGCCGCCCATGCAAACCTTTTCATCTAAGTCTCTTCAACATCCATCTCACTCTTCTTTACTCTTTAATCCTGTTTCCATCTGTCCTATACAACCTTGTTCCTCGACGCTGTCTGCTGAAGCCCAACCTTTTACCCCACCTACCCAAACCACCCACTCTAAATTCCTGCCAACTATCTCTTCCCAAACCTTGACTCGACCCCGAAGTGACACCATGACATGCAACCAAACCACGATTGACCCCGGACTCCCACAGACTACCCCAAGGATGTCCATCACACCCAACAATCAACGATCCATCCAACACCCTGTTGAACCAGTCAGGGAAAGTAAGACGAAGAGCTCCAGGCGGGCTCTTCGCAGTTTAGTGAACCTTACTTTAGCGGGTGGCATAAATTTCGACCAGTTCTGCATCGAATTGGAAGAGTGGACCGCTGGCACTTCGCCGCCCAAGAGAACACGTCCTCGCAAACCACGCTTCAATCGTGGCGCCCGGGCTCGCGCGGCTCGCCGTCGTTCGAACGGGGGTTCTCCTCGGTCGGACGGCGGGGTTCGCGCGGGAACGGAGCCCGATATCGTAGCGGCGTGAGTTTGCGAGCCGCCTTCTCGCGGGACGCGAAGGGAACGGTCCGCCGGATCGTTGAAGGAAAAAACTGTGACCGTCGTTGCGAAATCCCACCTCAAGAAATTGAGAAGAGATTTCAACGCGACATGACCGCTCCTGAAGCTGGGAGTTGCTCGCAGATGCCCGAGTGGATGAACGCCCACCGTTACGAGCATGATGATGTAAACCTCTCCCCCGTCGATGACGGTGAAGGTCCCATTACGGCCCGGGAGGTGGAGGCGGTCCTCCAGTCGCTTGATGTCGGTTCCGCCCCTGGTTCTGACGGATTGTCCTACGGTTTCTGGAAGATCCTGGACCCAAGAGGGGGACTCTTGGCCAGCCTTTTCGAGACCTGCCGGATCAACCGTCGTGTACCGGACCAGTGGAGAACCAGCAGGATCACACTCATATGTAAAGACCCTGAGGGTGACCTGCACGACGTCAGCAACTGGCGGCCCATCTCCATCTGCCGAAACATTTATAAAATCTACGCCGCCGTATTGGCCCGGCGCCTGCAGCGATGGGCGGTGGAGGGGAATGTTATCAGCCGAGAGCAAAAGGGATTCATGCCCACAGAGAGCGTCTATGAGCATGTGTTCATGCTCGACACCATCCTCTCGGATGCACAGTCACGCAAAAGGCCTGTGTCAGTTGCGTTTCTGGACATCCGAAACGCCTTTGGCAGTGTCCGGCACGAATGCATAGCCGAGGTCCTGCGTCATTTCGACGCCCCCACAGACCTTATTGAGTGCATCTCCGACATATACGTCGCTAACACCTGCACCGTCCGCTGCGGCAATGGTGAAACCGACCGTATCCCTGTGGGGCGGGGAGTCCGTCAGGGCTGCCCGTTGTCTGGGCTGCTATTCAATTTGGTCATCGAGGTGCTCCTCAGGGGCGTCCGTGACAAAACGGATTGCGGCTACAACCTTCCTGCCAAAGAAGACGACATTAAAGTGCGTTGTATGGCTTATGCGGACGACATCTGTCTCGTTTCTTCCGATCGCGAGCAGATGATCTCTCTCCTATCTTCTACCGATCCCTTCTCTTCCTGGTCCGGGCTACGGTTCAACCCACGCAAGTGTGGCACCCTATCGTATGGGAAAGTGTCGGCGTCCCGTCTGCGGGTCGACCCGAAACCTTTCTCTCTTGCCGGGGAGAAAATTCGAGTCATCCCCAAGGGCGAGACGTATAAATACCTCGGCGCTCGAACCGGTTACGCCTCGGACGCATCCCTAACCCAACCCTTCATCTCCACTCTGGAGAAGCACATTTCTCTATTAATGAAATCCTTTCTTACCCCAAGCCAGAAACTCCTGGCACTCACCTCTATCATTCTCCCGTCCGCGTCATACCATCTGCGAGTGCGGCGCTTCAGACAGTATGAGCTTCTGAAGCTTGACCGACTGGTATTGCGGTGTTTAAAGGTGGCGTGGCGTCTTCCCAAGTGGGCGTGCAGCGCGTTATTCTACTGTAAGCCTGCATTAGGAGGTTTGGGCATCACGAACTTGTGTCGCGAAAGTGACACGCTTTCAGTAGCTCATGCTTTCAAGATGCTGACGTCACCCGACAACATTGTCTCTGCCGTCGCTCTCGGGCAGCTTAGGCGTCATGCCTGTCTGAGGCTCGGCACTCCGGATCCCACGCCTGGTCACCTGGCCAGTTATCTAAACAGTGAACCTCCTCCCGACGGCGCCCGCTCTAAACCGTGCCCTACAGGCGAGAGCCTGTGGGGCCGTGTCCCGGCGGCCACCCGTCGTCTGAACGTACGCTGGTCCGCCCGCCCGGATGGCGGCCTTGAGTTGGCCGCGGGGAGCTCCACAATCACCCCTCCCTTAAGGAAAAAAGTGGTGCCGACCCTCCATCAACACAATGACTTGTGGTGGAGGAGACAGTGGGAATCCAAACCTGACCAAGGCAAGACGGTCAGTGCCCACTGCCTGTCCGGTTTCTCAAATTCCTGGACCCGGCGCCCGGAGCTCCTGGATCACGCGGACCGAGTATTTGCGTACAAAGCTAGATTAAATCTAATGCCACTTAAATCAAAACCAAGCCATGGCCGCCGTTACCTACCTTCCATGTGTCGTGCTTGTGGGAAAGCGGAAGAGACTCTCCCCCACATATTGAATCACTGCCCTACCGTGATGACTGTCGTCACGGAACGACACAATTCAGTATTGTGGGAGATCGTGGGGCACGTGCCTGCCGAATGGCAACCCGGGCTTTCCATAGATAGTACGGTTCCACAGCACGTGGAAGCGGGCGGTGCCGATCTGCGTCTTGACATCGTCTTGCAACGCCCTGACGGTGTCACGGTCGTATGTGACGTCACATGTCCGTTCGACAACGGCGCGGATTCTCTTCGAAAAGCCGCCGACAGGAAACACGACAAGTACGGCGAGTTATGTGTCAACATTGCAGGGACGTCCTGTCACTTCCATTCGTCGTAGGCTCCCTCCGGAGCTATGCCCCGACGAGCTCTCGAGCTCTGACGGCCTTGGGCGTTCCTTCTCATGGGGTAGCAGAGGTGGCTAGAAAAGTGGCTTCCCTCTCAATCAAAGGATCCTTCCGCGTCTGGAAAGCTTGGAACGCCGGGCTCACTTGTGGAGGGGCTACGTCATAGAAAAGACGACTTCAGCGATCAGAAACTTATTCCCCAATAACAGAAACGTTGCAGTAAGTATCCGAGAGCGCAAGACAGCAAACCGTTTAGACGTCATAACCTTATCTCAATTGTCTTAAAATTCATCACCTTATATCATCAACTTATGTCTATAAACCAGTGTCATCTTTTTTTATAACGCTCCAGTCTCATCAAACCCAAGCATTCAAAAATGAACAAAGGAAAGGAATAAAATGTGTAATGTACATGGTTTAACAGCAATTAAGTAACTTCAATCATCACTATATCTCTATGTATTAATCAATCAATTGTTTCGAATTATCTTACGCTGCCTTCGCCTTGTAACGCTGTTCTTGCCCGCTCGGATCAACCTCGCTCTGCTTTCAACGCATTGATCAACACGATCCCCTGATCAACTCGATGCAGCCTCAAAATTTCCACCCCAATTTTCTACTTTTTCCTGGTAATGTAGCCTATCAGTGCCTCTAGTTTCAATCGCTAGCCTCCCCGACCCAGCTGGGCGAACCTGCGTCAACGTCTGGCCAGTGCACATTTGTGCTCGCCGAATCAAAGCTTACTCTTCTCCAGTGAGTATGTATTACAATCCCACCTATATTTTTTGTTTCTATTGATTAATCGAGCCTCTGCTGCACATTTTTATTTGAATTTTGTTTGCCACGAGAACCAAATTATCCTTAAATAGTTGACTCTCTTCCTCGTGGGAGACCCTAATTTTATCCGCTCTGCCAACTGGCAGACCGGGTATAAGAGTCAAGTACCTGCGCCGAGGTCGCGTGAGGGAGACGTGGGCGCTGCCCGGCGGTCAATTACTGCCGGTTCCAGCGTCCACACGCGACGGGTCGCCCGGCCCGTCGCAGGCCATCTTTCTGGGCAATGCAGAAAGAGCCTGTCTCCCTGGCCCGCTCCGCCATTCTAAATTTGCGGACGGGTCATGTAACGTTTTCGATCCACACTCTCCCTCCACAGGTACCTCGACTCCCCAGCCTGGCCCCCGCGACCTAAGCTGGTGGACTTACCCCTCCGGGTGCATCGTCACCCCTAAATCACGCCGCCGCGGGGTGTGGCAGGCCGGTTTTCTAAAGTCTTCGACCTGGCTATGTTTGTTTGTGCTCTCTCGCCGTGTCAATTATTTGTACTCGTGCGCTGTTGATGCAAATAAAACAGCTTAACACTTCTGGCACTTAATTCTATCATTCTTCCGTCCGCGTCATACCATCTGCGAGTGCGGCGCTTCAGACAGTATGAGCTTCTGAAGCTTGATCGACTGGTATTGCAGTGTTTGAAGGTGGCGTGGCGTCTTCCCAGGTGGGCATGCAGCGCTTTCTTTTACTGTAAGCCTGCATTGGGGGGCTTTGGTGTGTTGAATCTGTGTCGCGAAAGCGACACGCTTTCGATAGCCCAGGCCTTCAAGATGCTGACGTCTCCTGACGACCGTGTCTCTGCCATCGCTTTCGGGCAGCTTAGGCGTTGTGCCAGTCTGAGGTTCGGCACTCCAGATCCTACCCCGTGCCAGCTAGCCAGTTATTTGAATAAGGACCCCCCCCTGAAGGTGCCCGTTCTCGACCGTGCCCAAGTACAGGCGAAAGCTTGTGGGGCCGCGTCCCGGCGGCTACCCGTCGTCTAAATGTACGTTGGTCCGCACGCCCGGATGGCGGTCTCGAGTTGACCGCGGGGAGCTCCAAAATCACCCCTCCCCTAAGAAAAAAAGTGGTTCCGACCCTCCACCAACACAATGACTTGTGGTGGAGGAGACAGTGGGAATCCAAACCTGACCAAGGCAAGACGGTCAGTGCCCACTGTCTGTCCGGATTTTCGAACTCTTGGACTCGGCGACCGGAGCTCCTGGATCACGCAAACCGTGCATTTGCTTATAAAGCCCGCCTAAACCTACTTCCCTTGAAATCAAAACCAAGCCATGGCCACCCATATAAACCTGCCATATGTCGCGCGTGTGGGAAAGCGGAAGAGACTCTCCCTCATATATTGAACCACTGCCCTACCGTGATGCCTGTTGTCACGGAACGACACAATTCAGTATTGTGGGAGATCGTGAAGCATGTACCTGCCGAATGGCAACCCTTGCTTACCATAGATAGTACGGTTCCACAACATGTGGAAGCGGGCGGTGCTGAACTGCGCCCTGACATTGTCCTGCAACGCCCTGACGGTGTCACGGTTGTATGTGACGTCACTTGCCCGTTCGACTACGGCGCGGATTCCCTTCGAAAAGCCGCCGACAGGAAACACGACAAGTACGGCGAGTTATGTGTAAACATATTGGAAGACAGGAAGCGCCCTTACAGGGACGTCCTGTCACTTCCGTTCGTCGTAGGCTCCCTCGGGAGCTATGCTCCGTTGAGCTCTCGGGCTTTGGCGGCCTTGGGTGTTCCTGCTCGTGGGGTAGCAGAGGTGGCTAGAAAAGTGGCCTCTCTCTCAATCGAAGGTTCCCTCCGTGTCTGGAAAGCTTGGAACGCCGGGCTCACTCGTGGAGGGGCTACGTCATAGAAAAGACGATTCCAGCGATCAGAAGCTCAATTTCCCCAACAGCAGAAGCTTTGCAGTAAGCATCCGAGCGCGCAAGACAGCAAACCTCAAAACCCGCCAGTAATTGTGTGACGTCATAGTATGTTAAATCCATTGTTTCATTATCAATTTACCTGTAAACAATTGTCGTTTCATCAGCATGCTGCAGCTCAATGAAGAATACAATCATCATCAATAAAATAAAATAGCAATATATGAATTAAGTATATATTGCATATCGTGAATGGACTCATACCATCTATCAATGACGTAATATCATTAACAACACTGGATCTGTATTTTCATATTTTGATATTTTAGATTATCAATTCAATTCAATTCAATTTATTTTTCTTTGTCGGAAAACAACAGCAATGATAAAGTTACAAATAGTGAACGGGAACAAAACCAACAAAAGGAAAAGGTGGCAAAACTACAAAAGTTTAAAACGTGCATGCGATGCAAATTTAAAGGTTACGTACACGAAAGTAAATTAAGCACGGCCACCAAACCTAACAGTTTAAAGTAGATGAATTAGTTGGAAGAACCAGTTGGCTCCACATACCTAAAGCAACTGGAGGTGTGCCAGTTGATGAAACCATGCGGGGACGACTGAACCTTACAACCAATATAAAAAAGAAAAATCAACAACACGAGCATTCAAGAATAAACAATGAACATACGGCATATTATTACATATTAAACATATTACATATTATTTACATATTAAACATATTACATATACAAAATACTATGTACAGTACATCGTTTTAAGGAAAATGGAGTGTTCGCAGCAACGACAGTGGTGTGATATTGAATAGGAATTGATAACTGATGGGTACAGGATTTTAGATTAATTAACTTATTATTTGAGCATGATATTACACTGATGATCATGAATGATAAAAAATGTAGTGAAGATGATAATTATGAAAATGGTCTAGATGGCATGCGGGTGACTTCGGTATCAGAGCGGGATGGAGTTTCTTGAAATGAATTTCCAACCAAACTTCTGGAGAGTGATAGGCCTACAGCTTCATTGTTGAAGTACTCTTGCCAAATAAATCTACACAACAAAGTAACAGAGAGTTATAAGGTTCTGTGAACAAGTATATTATACGTAGTTTGGCTAATTGAAGGCGTATTGCGTTGGTAACATATTAGTATCTAATAGCAGCCTATTGAAACTGAACAGTTTAAGGTGGTAATGGCAGATGTACGACATTGACAGTTGTAATAAGCTCAGATACTAGGTGTCAAACAGTAGTACTTGAACGATTAAATGTACAAAAGTGGTATCTATTACACAATGGACGTATGCTAATCGGTTTGAGTTTTTGTTTGCAGATGGGTTTTCAGCTTGCTGCTGAATAATGAAAAGGTTTCGATTTCAGTAATGTGTTTAGGGAGATCGTTCCAGACTTTAACTCCACTAAATTGGATGGATTGTTGGGTTAACTTTTTCGAGTAATAGGGGAGAAAAAATCGATTGCTACTTCTAGTTGATATGTGATGCAAGTTGCTATTAAGTTGAAATAGCGAGTTAAAGTTTTTAGGCAGTTGATTATGTTTTAGTTTAAACATGAATTTGCCAGTTTCGATGGTATAAAGGTTATCAATTGTGAAAAAACTGTCGACATTGTATTGTGGTTCATGCTTAGTGATCATTTTTATGAATTTGTTGCAAATTTTTTGCAGTTTGTTTACAATTGTAACATGACCATGCTTCCAAGCACTAATGCAATATCTTAGATTGCTTTCAATGAGAGAATGATAGAGAGAAATCAAATTCGCAGTGTTTAAGTAAGGTTTAATCTTGCAGATTATTCCGAAATTTCGTCGCAGTTTTAGTAGCAAGTGAATCATATGAGATTTCCATGACAAATTTTCATTCAGTAAAATGCCTAGGAAACTAACAGTGTTAAGACGTTCAATGGGTTGATTGTACACAGATAATGTATGGGTGAAGTTAAAACACTTTGTATTATTATTATTGTTGAATAAAATGTGCTTAGTTTTATTTACATTTAACGACAGCCTATTTGCTGCCAGCCAGTCTGTTACATTTAACATTTCCATATTGGCCAGTTCATAAAGCTCGGGGATACTGTTACCACATAAAAACAAATTGGAGTCATCAGCAAACATTACAGATTCAGAGTGTTGTAAGCTGTTGCAGAAATCATTTATATATATCAAAAACAGTAAAGGTCCTAGAATTGAACCCTGGGGGACCCCGAAACATATTTTGCGTTTAGTAGACATTGATTGAGATATTTCTACTACTTGAAATCGGTTTAGTAGGTAACTACTGAGCCAGTCATGGGCTGCCCCCCTGATACCATAATAGTAAAGCTTGTTTAACAAAATTTTGTGATCAATTGTGTCAAATGCTTTAGACAGGTCTAAAAATATACCAAGGGTGGTTTCTTTTTTTTCAAATGCATTTGAAATTTTACTAACAAGATGCAAAACTGCAAGGTTAGTTGAATGATTTTGTCTGAACCCAAATTGTTGGGGGTAGAAAAAGTTATGGTTTTCAAGAAAATTATACACTATGTTGTACATTATTTTTTCAAGTATTTTAGAAAAGGAAGATAATAGACTGATGGGGCGGTAATTACTACAGTCTTCAGTTTTGCCTTTTTTGAATATGGGTATTATTTTAGATGTTTTAAATGCCGTTATAAATTCACCGTTAGTTAAGGATAAATTGAAGATGTGGGTCAGTGCTATAATTATGTTTTGTGGTACAACTTTTAATATCTTTGTTGGTATTTCATCTATTCCACAACTAAGTTTGGATTGAAAAGAAGAAAGAATTTGTTTGACTTCATCAGCAGAAGTGGGGCGCAAAAAAATGGATTCACTGATAGGATTTGAAAGATAATCTGAAAATTTGGTACTTGTATTAGGAATTTTATCCACCAGATTTGATGCTATTGAAGAGAAATATTCATTGAAGTAGTTAGCCTTATCAATATTCTGTATAAGTACTTCATCACCTTTAACAAGATGGGACTGTTCATTGCATCTGGTTTTACCTAATAATTGATTTAAAATGTTCCAGTTTTTTTTCAGGTTATTTTTGTGCTTTAATAGTAAAGTTTTAAAATAGTTTTGTTTTTTCAGCTTTAGTGACCTGGTATAAAAGTTTCTTAGAGCATTGTAGTTAGCTTTGTTTTTTTCAGAAGATTTTCTAAGATATTTTTTGTATGCCAGTTGTTTCATTCTGTGAAGATCACTGAGTTCATGATCATACCAGCATTTTGTTGTTACATTTCTTACAGATTTCACTGGAAAACTGCTTTTAAATACTTCAACGTAATTATTGAAAAGCATGTTATAAGCTACATCAGTGTTGGTTTCATTCATGATGTTATTAATGTTGAGCTTAGATAATTTTTCTACAAAATGACACATGTTAATGTTGCTGTAGCATCTTTTCTCTTTGTTTAATGAAAGTTCTTCTATTGAACCTAATTGAGTGCATTGTATTACAGGCAAATGGTCAGCGATGCAGTCAACTATGATACCAGCATTTGTTTTGGCATTATAGACATTTGTCCATATGTGATCAATACATGTGGTACTGGATGAAGTAATTCTAGTTGGTTTAGTTATCAATGGATGGAAGCTGTGTTCAAACATAGCATCAGCATAGTTGCTGGTGTGACAATTATTATGGTCCAATAAATTGTAATTAAAATCTCCCATTATGAAACATTGTGCATTTGATTTTGATATTGTTTTTATTGTAGGAAGGAGTGATTGTAGAAACTCAGAGTTGGCAGCAGCAAGTGATTGAGGAGATCTATATATAGTACCACAAGTTAACTTTTTCTTGTTTACAAATATATCAACAAAAAGGGATTCAAAAATTTTTTCTTTCATAATAGTCAGGTCATTTCTTACAGAGAACATAATGCTATCTTTTATGTACAGAGCCACTCCTCCACCCCTTTGTTTACATCTACTATTTGCGAGAAAAACATACCCTTCTAAGGAGGTAAATTCACCAGTTTGGTTTACTTTAAGCCATGTTTCATTAATAGATATAATATGTGGTTTAACTGTCATTGACGTTACAAGTGCCTGCAATTTTGAGAAATTCTTTGGGTTTGATAAAGATCTAATGTTAAGGTGCATAGTTATTAGGAATTGGTTTATTTGCATATTTGTTACCAAAAAATGTACTTTGTTAGAATACATATACACATCATTAGCTTGAAAACAAGGTTCGAGTTCTTCAGTATTTACAACTTCATTTTCAAGTGATGAAAAAAGTTCATTAAGCAATGTAGGCTCTTGGTTGAGAAGTTGTGCTGTTTTGATTGAAAAAAGTTGGGTAAATATAATATCACTACAGTTGAAAAACGGTAAAGAGTTATGTAAACAGTTTGTACAGAAATAAGATCTATCAGTCTGAGTTAAGTTTGTACATTTAAAATGATTAGAAAAATTACATACACTGCAGGAGATGGACTTCTGGTTGCTGCGAACAACTTTCTCACAGATGTTACATGTAGGCATAGATAATATGGACTTACCTGTGTAGCTGTGAAGAAATCAACCAAACATGATATTTAAATACAGCCTACTGCTGAGTATACAAACAAGCAGAAAAATATGCTAAAATTTGAACAATAATCAAAAGTATATTATCAATAGTTTAAAGTAGTTTAACAAGGTAATTAAGGTAATATAATAAAGTTGAGGTTGACTGGAGGTTTTAAAGTTATGTCAGCATATTGCTAGCTGACTTTAAGAAATGCTATATCAAAAAGCAGTACTTTTCAGTACTGCATCTAAAATAGGTTTTAACATTTCCACTCTCAACAGTTAAGGAGCTTAATGTATGGAAGAAATCATTTAAATAATTAATATTAATTGCTTAACTTTGTTATGTCATCTTCAGTCTGAATCCAATGCTTTTTGTCGTGGACATACGCATAAATTTTTCCATTGAATGAGAAAACATTACTTTTTCCCAATTTCTCCTTGGCCTGATTCAGCAATGCTAGCCTTCTTTTGGTGAGGGACTCAGTTATGGCCATCCCGCTTCCTTTAAGTTTGCGTTTTGAGTTGAAGATCAGATCTCGAGTTGACCTCCTAGTAAATTTCACAATTATTGGTACATTTTCAGTTCTGTTAGATAAAGGGTGGCAAGTACTTATGTCCCAATCTGTGATGTTTAAATCTAACTTTTCATTTATGGTTTGGATAACAAAATTAGTAAAAAAAGAAGGAGCAGAGCGACTGATTGATTCCTTAGGCATGGCTGAGCATCCATGAAGAATCAAGCAGTCACGTCTGGTATACTGTTCTTGGTCATCCATTTTATTTTCAACTTTCTTCATGGCAGAAGACATCATGTTGAATTTATTGACCAGATGGTCAATTCTTTTGTCAAGTCGTTCCACATCAGGATTTTTTTGTAAATCTGCAAAACAGGATGTACCATTAGAGTCAGCTTTTGGTTTAGGAATTTCAGTCAGGTACTTCCCTTTTATTGTCTTTTGCTCCTTTTGAATTTCCTTGATTTCTTCAGACAATTGCTTCAGCATGCATTTACTGTAACTTCATCCATTTTTCTTTGCAAGGTAATTGAAGCAGCAAGAAGTATTAGGCAAGATTAAAACTACTTAAATTTTCCGGTTTTTAAATACAAGCTACCTAGGCTTCCATCCTTATTCAAATAGAATCACACACTACCTTCTCCCGATATGCTGCTCTTTCCCGCTCGGATCAACCTCGCGTTGCTTTTAACTCATCGATAAACATGATTTCCCGATCAACTCGATGCAACCTCCAAAGTTTCATCCCACTATTCTATATTTTTCCTGGTAACGTAGCCTAGTCATATCTACGCTTCGATCGCTAGTCCCTCCGACCCATCTGGGCGAACCTGCCTCAATGTCTGGCCAGTGCACATCCGTGCTCGTTGGTTCAACGTCAACATTTTTTCGGTAGGTAAAGCATACAATATATTCCCTTTTACCATCTTTTTTTTACACCAATTAATTGAGCCTTTGCTCCAGATTTTATACAATTTTCGTCTCCCACGAGTATTCAAATCGTCCTTGTAGCTAAGCTTTTCTTCCTCGTGGGAGACCCCAAAGTTTATCCGCTCTGCCTACGGGCAGACCGGGTATAGGAGTCAAACGTACCTGTGTTACGGTCACGTGATGGAGACGTGGGCGCTGCCTGGCCTTTTAAAACCCCTGTCGCCCGGCCCGTCGTGAGCTGACCTTTTTGCGTTTGCAGAAAGCAAAGCCCGTCTCCCTGGCCCGTTCCGCCATTCTAACTTTTGCGGACGAGTCGCACAAAATTCTCGATCCACACTTTCCTTCCACAGGTACCTAGACTCCCCAGCCTGGCCCCCGCGACCTAAGCTGGTGGACTTCCCTTCCGGGTGCATCGCCACCCCATAATCACGCCGCTCCCCGCCTCCACGGGGCGTGGCAGGCCGGTTCTTTAAAGTCTCTGACCTGGCTATGTTTATTGTGTTCTTCTCGCCGTGTCAATTATTTTGTACTCGTGCGTCGTTGATCAAAATAAAACAGTTCATCATCAAGTGGTCCGGTAATAAGTTATTTCACACGCAACCACAAAGGTCGCACGAAATTTAAACTATCTGTACCAAACCACTTATGGTAGCCTAAAATGTAACTCGGTTTGGATTTCTGAGAAAGCCGTAATATCATTAACAACACTGGATCTGTGTTTTCATATTTCAATATTTTAGATTATCACACACTACCTGTCTAAAACGTTTTCTGCCTAGACTGGATAAAGTGCAGGCCTTACTTATTAGAAGAAATGGCGTATTGAAAACGACAATAATAAAACGAAACAAACAGTTGCTTACCGAATTCTTACATATTCCCTAGTCACTCCAAATCTCCAGTTCTCCAGATTTATAAAACAATGACCACTCCAGTCCATGCCAAAACGTAAAAGAAAAGATCAACTAGCAAAAATTGTAAATGCATGGCCGGGTCACTCAAGCATGAAAAAATAGAATGGAGCAGAGATACAGCAATAATATTAAATGGGCGGGGAATCGTTTCTAACATACCCACCCCCAAAACCAGAGTTTAACATATGAGGGTTTTACCAATGTAAAACGATTAAAACGAAGCAAAACACAAACCAATTAATTGCCACAAGGTGGCCACATAAACGACAATTAACATGAATTATGCAAATGTCGACCAGAATCAAAAATATTCGCGGTTAGCAAGGATCACAATTGCAACACAAAAACTGGCTTGCATTACACACAAACCTAATAGAACATACATAACAGTAGCTCGAAGACACGCCCAAGAAGAGTTAATAAACCCTTTTGACCAACATGCTTAGCGATTGCTAAGAATAAGCACAAAAACATAAGTCTACCGACAACTGGAAGTCAGCATAAACGGATACACGAAAAACAAATGATAGCATACATGGTACCAGTGGCAGAAGTGGGGATATGGCATAAACAAAAGCACACATACAACCTAATACTGCGCAATGCTATGACCAGCGCAAGTGACATTAACGTCAGAGCAAATGTAGGCTACCAGAAAAAACACGCGACTGTTAAGTCGAGTCGTGATAGTTAAGCAATGAATTGACAAAACACAAAAAATAATATCGCACATAGCAAAAGCTTTAGTAGTGAGACAGGTGTGTGAAATAGTCAGACCAAAAACAGAGCTAGACTGCCACAGTGTAAATAACTGCAGGATGCAAATAGAAACAACACTATTAATGGAAGTCAATAACACAGTTATGGCAGAACTGCTGGATGCAAATGCATCGACGACATCGCGCTAGCTGCGGTAGTGAGGAGCACAAGAATAATAATAGTAAAATAAACACAAACACGCAATACAATTCAAATATGAAACCTAAGTAGCATGAGCAATGTCAGTTGTGCAATCGTGCCAACCAGCCAGCCTAGAAAACAAAATTGTCATTTTAAAAGTCCATACTGCCCTCTAGCAGGCAGATCTTTCTGATGTCGCGAACAAACTCTGTACCGTCAGCAACCTTTACTCGCACGCGTCTGACAAGTTTATTAGTGTCCGGCATAACTTCCTTTACAATAGCCTTGGGCCAGTGCCCACGTTTAGTTGCCTCGTCCGTTACCAGTACCAAATCGCCTGGTTTCAAGCTTGGAGATGTGCCAAACCACTTTTGTCGGGGCTGCAACAGAGGGAGATATTGCAACAGCCATTGTTCCCAAAACTTGTTTGTGAGGTATTGGGTCTTTTTCCAAGAGCGTCGATAACCGTCAGCCTTCATAAAAACATCTGGCGGTAGGGTGTCACAAGCTGATACAGTGAGTATCATACTTGGAGTCAGGGCTTGCAGATCATCTGGTGACGATGGGAGCGAAGTGATGGGACGATCGTTTAAAATTCTTTCAATCTCTGCTACCAGCGTTAGAAGGTCGAACTCATCCAACGTAGCGTTTCCTACCAGCGACCGCATCAATTTTCTTAATAAACGAAAAAATGTTTCGTAGAAGCCGCCTTGATGTGAAGCACGCGGAGGGTTGAAGTGCCAGTTCGTTTCATGCCGAAGTAAGGCATCGGTGACTTTCTTTTGATGGAGGTTGTTGAGTCCTTGCCGAAGTTCGCGGTCTGCAGCAACAAAGTTTCCTCCGTTGTCACTGTACAGATCAGTAGGACAAACGTTTCTACGGCTGCAGAATCTTCGGTAGGCTTGAATGAATGCACTTGCCTCCAGGGATTGCACGACCTCAAAGTGCACAGCACGGGTCGCCAAACAATTAAAAATACAAACATATCGCTTAACACTGCTGCGTCCGCTCTTTACCATCAGTGGACCAAGAAGGTCGGTGCCAGCAGCTTGAAAAGGAATGGATTTGTTTACGCGTGGAGCAGGTAAGTTGCCCATCTGCTGTTTTCCGGCAGTAGCTTTCCAAAAACGACAGTTCATACAGGAATGCAAGACCCTTTTGACAGCTGACCGCCCTTTGACAATCCAATAACGGGAAGCAATGGCCGTAAGGACTTGTGAGCATCCCATGTGTCCTTCTCGTTCGTGATACCTCATGATCACTAGATCGGTGATTGGGTGCTGATGTGGGAGAATGATCGGATGCCTTCTTCCGCTTGACAGAGAAGATTGTTGCAATCGCCCACCAACTCTTAACGTTCCGTTAACAACATAGGGGTTTAGGGACTGTAGCTCCTTCAAAGCCACATGCTTCTTCAACTGCAGGTCGGACACGAGTTCCACCGGGGCGTCGAATCCTGGGTGGTTATGGAGAACTGCGAACACCGTCGGGTATGTTTGATGCTGGGCGGCTGTGACAATGGCAAGTTCAGCTTCGTCCATCTCCTCGACACTGAGCGAATCTGTCTTAACAGTCAAGGAGTCATCTCGGCATTTCCTTTTCAGGTACAATTTGAAGCGAAGCAACCATGCAACCGTTCTTTGTAGATCGTGGAAATGCGAGTAGCGGGTAAACAACCGACAGAGAGAGTCTGAGTCCGTAATCGCGTGTTGCTGAGCTGAGCAATGTTCAATGCTTCTAACCTCTGGATCGTCTGACGAAATTCCGCCAACAAAGTCGGGCTGGTTTGGCCAAGTGCTCGTGACATCATGCAAAAACTTAGGACCATTGAACCAAAGCTTAGCGGTATTAACTTTATCAGGCCAAACTCCCTGAGACGCGAGGTCAGCGGGGTTTAAGGTAGTCGGTACATAATGCCATTGATTGACACTGGTAAGCAAGTGAATAGTGCTCAGCCTATTAGCCACAAAGGTGTGGAAACGAGTCGAAGTATTATTAATGCAACGCAGCACAACAGTTGAGTCTGTCCATAAGACAACACTATTGAATTTAAAATCACACTCCGTCAGAATAAAATTGCAAACTTTGGCAGCGAGCACAGCAGCAGTGAGCTCCAGGCGAGGTACGCTAACAGGCTTTAATGGAGCCACTCGAGACTTGCCAAATAGAAAATTACAAATTACTACAGAATCATCATAAAACACTTTAACATAAAACACGACCCCATAGCAACTGGTACTGGCATCACAAAAACCATGCAATTCAAAGCGGATAGCACATTTATCAAAAAGAGTCAGGCTTCTAGCGATGGAAACACATTCAAGCTCTGGAAGGGCCTTTAACCAAGCTTCCCAATTAATGTTTACTGGCCCAAGGCCATTAAGGGGTTCATCCCAATCAAGTTGAGCGTCACATGCCTGCTGCAGGAGTTGCCTAGCAGGTAAAATGAAGGGTTGTATTAGACCCAGTGGATCGTATGTTTGCGAAATCATGGAGAGAACGCCTCTCCGGGTGTTGGGCTTTTGTTGAATACTCACCCTCACCTCCATGCAATCGCTTGCAGCATTCCACACAACACCAAGGGTTTTCTGCGTTGGAAGCTGGCACTGCGGCAGATCGACTTTCGACGCCAAGTCTTCCTGCAACACAGAACTCAAGACCTCTGCACTGTTAGACAGGAATTTAGTTAAATGGAAGCCGCCACTTTGTAATAGTTCACGCAGTTGTTGTATTAGTTCGATAGCCTGATCCGGCGATTCACATGAATGACAAATATCGTCAACATAAACATTTTTTAAAACTGTGTTAACAGTGTTTTGATCAGCACCTGTTTCATTGTCTTTGGCAGTCATCCGAAGCGCGAAGGCAGCACAGCATGGCGACGACTTTGCTCCAAACACATGAGTTTGCATACGGTAGCCGACAGGTTCCCGCTTGAGATCATCGTCCGGATACCATAAGAATCGAAAGGCATCCCTGTCTCCTTTGTCTACACGTACTTGGGAAAACATGGCCTTAATATCGCCCACAACAGCGATCGGATGTTGCCTGAAGCGAAACAATGTTCCTACAAGGTTATTGGTGAGATCTGGGCCATGAAGCAGCTTGTCATTTAATGACACGCCTTTAAACTTCGCGCTGCAGTCGAAAACGACTCTAAACTTGGCCGCATTGGTCGTGCAGTGATGGGGCACATAGCACGCCTTCCCTGGTGTGTCTACCACACCAGTTTCAAGTGGCACAGCATAGCCACATTTAACATATTCCTGCATTTTACCATGATACTTATTGAATAACACCGGGTCAGTAATAAATCGGCGCTTCATTCCCTCTAAGCGCTTGAGTGCCATAGAGCGATTATTGCACAAGTCCGGGTCTTCATCCTTCCACAACAGCCCTACAGAATAGTGTCCGTCCACCTTCTTCACCGTGTCCTGCATGATCTGCAGCGCACGTTTATCCTCAATTGAAGGACAGGGTACCTGTGGCTCATCGATGTCATTAAAATCCTGCAACAATACATCTAACATTCTATCGCAAGACTCCTTTACGCTAAGAAAGTTTACCATTACTGGTGAGTTGAGTTGCCTATCGCCACCATCTTTCCCATAAATGGTCCAACCTAGAAGAGTGTGCAGTCCACATGGTTCTCCTGGTGCGCCAGTACGAACTTCCTGCAAAAGATAAGCCTGGTGAAGATCGCTACCCAATAACAACTCAACCTTCCTATCTTTTAGTTCAGGGAACTTTAAGTCCTCCAAATGACTATATGCACTACTAAGTGCTTCGGTGGGAATACTGTGGATGACATCCACAATCTGGTCCATCACCAGAGCATCTGCAACGGAAAACACAGCCTGCTCTTCCATTCCCTGCACAGCCAAAAAATCAATTTTCTTGTCATGAAAGGAGACAGCATTGGTGATCAGCAACTCCACATTGCTTTTTGTCGCAGCAACCCCTAAGCGAGATACGAGGCTTGAGGAGCATAGACTGACGCTAGAACCTTCATCGATAAAAGCATAAGTATAGGTATAGTTGGAGGGGTTCCCATCCCATACCTTAACTGGCAAAACCTTAAAAATTGTTGTCCCAGATGTTGCTGGCACAGTTGCGGACGTTGTTGCTGAGATGCCCTTCCTCAGAGAAGAGGGGCTTTCCTCTTCCACACGGTTTACATGCAGAAGTGAATTATGCCTCGATCCACACGTTGCACAAGATTTCTTAAATCTGCAGTCAACCACTCTGTGGCCTGATCTCAAGCAACAAAAGCTAAGTCTATGCTTTTGCACCAGGGTTCTTCTTTCTGCAACAGGCTTTTGTTTAAACATCTCACACTTCCATAGGGCATGCGACTCTGCACACAAACAACAGGAATCTTGTTTATGGTTAGCAGATGGGGAAATCTGCTCTTGGGTTGTGCAAACCGAAGCACGCTTGTAGCCACCTTGCAGATTAGATCGAGCCAGCGATGGTTGTGGAGCTCTCTTAACATCTTTGCCTGGTTGCATAAGATGGCCATATTGGCTGTCGGCTCGAGAGGCTGCATCCTCGACCAAGACTCTTAAATCACCAAACGTGGCACAGTCCGATCCCAAGTGATTAACATTAACAAACTGCTCCTTTAACTTATAAGGAAGTCGCAGGAACAGCCGTTGAAGCACCTCATCGCTGTTTAAAAGATGGGACTTACCCCAGCCATCGAAACTGACTTCACACTTATACATCTTGTCGCAAAGCTTTGTGAGGCCCGGCGCATCCCACTCTGAAATAGGGGGTCCTTGCAGCAAATCTTCCTTCACTTTGGCCATGAGTTTTCCAGGGTTGCCAAACCTTTTTCTCAATCTATCCCATGCCATTCCATATGCTCTTTCACTATTTTGCAAGCAACTCAGGCCAGAAATTACTTCCAAGGCCTGGCCTACACAATTGTCCTCCAAAAAGGCGATGCGATCTTCAAAGCTTAGATAGTTTGACTCAATGTATCGTTCAAAACGCCTTTTAAAGTTAAAGAACTTTAACACATTGCCGTCAAACTTCTCCAGCGACAACCGAGGACCATGAACATTTTGAAACCCTGCACTGAGCTGGGGTTGAGGCACGACGATGGGAAATTCACTACTATTATTAGCTTCAGTGCGAAAGGGAGATGTGTAAGGATTAAGAATATTACTAGCACTACTGCTGCCCTGAAGGATACCCTGTTCTGCTTTTACAGGTGGTATCTTTACACCACTCTCACGGGGTGTCACGTGACTGCTAGACTCAGCAGCTTTACCTGTGTCACTGCCTGCATCCATAACTACCGATGATGTTTGATGTGACACTTGCTTGGATTGTTCTCGGCAGCTTCGAAGGAGGGTAGAGCAGGCTTCAAGCAAACCATAAATGCTTTCCCCCATACGGTTGATCCTAGATTCCATTGAGCCTGATTGCTGTGGTTTGCATTTGAGTAAATCTAAACGTTTAAGGGAGAGCTTCCTTTGAAGTTCGAGGCATCTTTTCTTTACCTCCAAACTTCAGAAAAACTCAGGAAATCATCACTTGAGCATAGCTCCATGTCGATGGAAGTTATGCCAAGCTCGATTTCAACCAGCTCTTGTTCTAACACAACGAGACCTGGCAGCTCTTCGCTAATGTCATGTTGACCACTAATATTAGAGGCGGCCTCATGCTGCTCTGTTGAGCCACTAGCAAAACCATTTGGCTTACCCCGTCTTGGGGTTTGCTTGGGCTTTTTACGAGCCATAATTAACACACAGCAATATACAAGCTACAAAAAACAAAATCTGTACGGTACTTACCTTAGGTGAGGTGACAATTGACCTTCACGATATTACGGAGAATGTCAGTAAGCAACCTACTAAAATTACAGGGTTTAACGGTAACCAGTTCTACCTGACTAGAACAGTGGCCTGACAGAGTACAGGCTTAGAAGCTTCAATCTTTGGCAGACCTGACAAGACTGCCCAAAGTGAAGATCTATTTACAAAATTTAAACAAAGTTTACAACGTGGCGGGCTCAAAGGCACAAACCAAAAAATGAATCCTTGGCAGACCTGAAAAGACTACCCTAGGATAACAAACAACTAGTTACAAAGTTCAAAGAAACTTTACAGCATGGCAGGCTCAAAGGCACACACCAAAAAAAATGAATCCTTGGCAGACCTGAAAAGACTACCCTAGGATAACAAACAACTAGTTACAAAGTTCAAAGAAACTTTACAGCATGGCAGGCTCAAAGGCACACACCAAAAAAAAATGAATCCTAGGCAGACCTGAAAAGACTACCCTAGGATAACAAATAAATTACAAAATTCAAACAAACTTTACAGCATGGCAGGCTCAAAGGCACAAACCAAAAATGAATCCTTGGCAGACCTGACAAGACTACCCTAGGATAACAAAACAAATTACACAACTAGCTAAAGTGAGCTAGACAAAGGCACATACCATAAATGAATCCTTGGCAGACCTGAAAAGACTACCCTAGGATAACAAACAAATTACACAACTAGCTAGAGTTAACTAGACAGGCATAAGCTTGCACCAAGCAAAGGTATGTTTTATAAATGATGTCTAAAACGTTTTCTGCCTAGACTGGATAAAGTGCAGGCCTTACTTATTAGAAGAAATGGCGTATTGAAAACGACAATAATAAAACGAAACAAACAGTTGCTTACCGAATTCTTACATATTCCCTAGTCACTCCAAATCTCCAGTTCTCCAGATTTATAAAACAATGACCACTCCAGTCCATGCCAAAACGTAAAAGGAAAGATCAACTAGCAAAAATTGTAAATGCATGGCCGGGTCACTCAAGCATGAAAAAATAGAATGGAGCAGAGATACAGCAATAATATTAAATGGGCGGGGAATCGTTTCTAACACTACCTTCTCCCGATATGCTGCTCTTTCCCGCTCGGATCAACCTCGCGTTGCTTTTAACTCATCGATAAACATGATTTCCCGATCAACTCGATGCAACCTCCAAAGTTTCATCCCACTATTCTATATTTTTCCTGGTAACGTAGCCTAGTCATATCTACGCTTCGATCGCTAGTCCCTCCGACCCATCTGGGCGAACCTGCCTCAACGTCTGGCCAGTGCACATCCGTGCTCGTTGGTTCAACGTCAACATTTTTTCGGTAGGTAAAGCATACAATATATTCCCACTTACCATTTTTTTTTACACCAATTAATTGAGCCCTTGCTCCAGATTTTATATAATTTTCGTCTCCCACGAGTATTCAAATCGTCCTTGTAGCTAAGCTTTTCTTCCTCGTGGGAGACCCCAAAGTTTATCCGCTCTGCCTACGGGCAGACCGGGTATAGGAGTCAAACGTACCTGTGTTACGGTCACGTGATGGAGACGTGGGCGCTGCCTGGCTTTATAAAACCCCTGTCGCCCGGCCCGTCGTGAGCTGACCTTTTTGCGTTTGCAGAAAGCAAAGCCCGTCTCCCTGGCCCGTTCCGCCATTCTAACTTTTGCGGACGAGTCGCACAAAATTCTCGATCCACACTTTCCTTCCACAGGTACCTAGACTCCCCAGCATGGCCCCCGCGACCTAAGCTGGTGGACTTCCCTTCCGGGTGCATCGCCACCCCATAATCACGCCGCTCCCCGCCTCCACGGGGCGTGGCAGGCCGGTTCTTTAAAGTCTCTGACCTGGCTATGTTTATTGTGTTCTTCTCGCCGTGTCAATTATTTTGTACTCGTGCGTCTTTGATCAAAATAAAACAGTTCATCATCAAGAATTTAAAGAAAAAGTGAAGAGATTAGTAAGTGAGCCAGATGATTTAGTTGTTATTGCGAAAGGGCTGAAATAAATAAAGAAAAGGCTACAAAGAAAGCTTAAAGTTAGATTCAGATCACCGTTCTGTCGTGCGAATAACTGGATGCTTAGTTCCAAATCTCAGTCAAGAAAAGAAAGAATTTAAAGAAAAAGTGAGTTGTTCTGAAAACCCCCCTTTTTTATCCCCACCGCCATCCTAGTTAACTATTTCCATCCCAATCAAACCCTGGGATCTGCAATTCCAGCCCGGGCTTGGTATCCCTATCTTTTCCCCCAAAGAACAAGGTTTAAGAAGAAAAGGAAAAACATTTCACAAGAAAGGAATCATATAAAACTGTAATTATTTATGTCGTGTTAATTGTATACTACAGTCTACAGTAATTGCTATATGTTCATCGTTTAACCTAAATTTAGCTTTATCGACTTTTAAAATAATTCCTAGCCTATTTTTCCATTTCACTTTGTTGTTTCATTTTTAACCTTAATTCTAATCAGTTAGTATCTTGCTACTTAAATTAATTAATTCGTAGACTTGTGCCTCTATTGCAATAATAAATCCATCCGAAAATCCTTTTTTTTACCCAAATTAAACACCCTTGTTCAGTTAATTTTCGAAATCTCGGCATTCAAACTCCTGCATTGGTAACCTAGTGTTGCCAGTTGTCTGCCAAATCTTCCTTTTCTTGCATCTGAAACACGCATCTTCCATAACTTCCTTTCTCCTTGAAGTGTTCACTTGAATCATAACCTTATCTTGTTAAAATGCTATACCGTATAATTTGAACAACAATCCTCTCTTTATCTTTAAAGTCTTTTGAACAATTATTTATATCGATCCTAACTAATCGTACTTCAAATCAAAGGGTCACCCTATTTGTTGGTTTAAGTTTTCAGTAGTGACGTCACAATTGACTTTTCAGTCAATTGTTCTCAAAGCATTTTTTTAACCTCCTAGCTCATCAAACTTATTTGCAGTACCGTAATTAACTGATATTCAAAGCCTAATTGCATTTAGTAACGTTGCGTCTATGTAAAAAAAATAATTATCAAATTTTAAGTAGTAACCTCTGATTCAACCCTCTTGTAATCCGCCAGTAGTTCTTTGTTTTTGTAATCTGTTACTTTCAATTTCTAAACTTTGAGCTGTCGCTGTAAACTCCGAAACATCTTAAACTTAACCAACTTTTTATATATTATATTTATACATTTCTACTGAATATGTCACGCCCTTTAAGTCGCACAGGTTCAAAGACTTTTCAAGATAACCTGGCCGGTGTTGATTTTACCTCCCCGTCTGCTGAGTCCACTAGTTTAGGCTGGCCGACGAGGAAGCAGGTTCCTGTGAGTGGGCACTCAGTCCCACTCAACCCAGATGGTGAAGCCTCACCGGTAGACTCTATTGCTTTCACGAACTCGTTGCTTCGTCGTGGCGACGAGTGTCCGATCCGTGATCCCACACCACACAGTGGCTTACCTGTCGCATGCCACGAGTCAGCTCTACTATATCTGAGGTCGAATAGACTGCAGTCCGTCTGCCCTATTCGCCTCACCCTCCCCAATCTATTCCCCCTTCTCTGTCCTTTTTCCACTTGCAGGAGGGCATCTCGACCTTACCGAGATGTGCAGGCGTATCAGGACCATATGCGAGCATGCCATGGTTCGCGCGCCGAGTTCCTGATCACCTGTAGCAGGTGCTGCCGTGTTCTCCCTCGAGCTTACAAGTTGGATGGGGCCTTAGAGCACTGGCGATCCTGCCCCAAGGGCCTTCAATTGCCAACCTGCCTTCCCTGGCCGAGCAATGACCCGACGCCGTCGGAGAGCCAAACCAGGCCCCCTATGATGACCAAGCCTGGGCCTTCCTACGCCTCTGTTGTTAGGCATGGAAGGCGCCAGCCCTCGACTGCAGGCGCATCGGTCGAGGGGTCATCCCTTCCTTCCTCTTCCTCTGTCATCCGCTCTCAAGTCTTCTGGCGCAAAGGCCTGGATAGCACTTCCACTTTGCCCCCCCCCCCACCTGACTTTATACCAGAACTTTTCCGTACTGTTTTATCCCATTCAGGCAAGACTTCGCTCAGCCCAGCTGATGCTGACAGCTTGCCTGATCTAGATGTGCTGTTTCTTCCTCGCCTGTCTTCGGCCGGACCTGGGTCGGAAAGTGGGGACTCTTCCGACTCGTCGAACAGCAAATCTCTTTCCTCTTCCCCCACTTCCTCGCCTGATAGCCCAACCACGGACGGTTACGGCCCTACTGTCTGTGCGAATCCTTTTCTATATGCACCTCTGCGCAAGCCGACCTCCACCGGAGCCGTGGCAGTGGACTTGCTCGGTTTATCCAAGCCGGCTTCGCGCCCATCTTCTCTGCCTCGGACGGCTACCACCGGAGCTGAAGCTGGGGACTCAATCAGCTCTTCCAAGCCACCCATGCAGACCTCTTCTTCCAAGTCTCTCCAACACTACCCATCTCACTCCTCCTTATCTTTTAATCCTGTTTCCATCTGTCCTATACAATCTTGTACCTCGACGCTGTCTGCCGAAGCCCGACCCTTTACCCCACCTACCCAAACCACCCACAATGAATTCCATTCAACTATCTCTTCCCAAACCTTGACTCGACCCCGAAGCGACACCATGGCATGCAACCAAGCCACGCATGACCCCGGACTCCCTCAGACTACCCCAGGGATGTCCATCACACCCAACACTCAACGATCCATCCAAGACCCTGTTGAACCGGTCAGGGAAAGTAAGACGAAGAGCTCCAGGCGGGCTCTTTGCAGTTTAGTGAACCTTCTTTTAGCGGGTGGCATAAATTTCGACCAGTTCTGCATAGAATTGGAAGAGTGGACCGCTGGCACTTCGCCGCCCAAGAGGACACGTCCTCGCAAACCACGCTTCAATCGTGGCGCCGGGCTCGCGCGGCTCGCCGTCGTTCGAACGGGGGTTCTCCTCGGTCGGACGGCGGGGGTTCGCGCGGGAACGGATCCCGATATCGTAGGGGAGTGGAGTTGCGAGCCGCCTTCTCGCGGGACGCGAAGGGAACGGTCCGTCGGATTGTTGAAGGAAAAAACTGCGACCTTCACTGCGAAATTCCCCCTCAAGAAATTGAGGAGAGATTTCGACGTGACATGACCGCTCCTAAAGCTGGGAGTTGCTCGCGGATGCCTGAGTGGATGAACGCCCACCGTTACGAGTATGGCAATGTAAACCTCTCCCTCATCGATGACGGTGAAGGTCCCATTACGGCCCGGGAGGTGGAGGCGGTCCTCCAGTCGCTTGATGTCGGTTCCGCCCCTGGTTCTGACGGATTGTCCTACGGTTTCTGGAAGACCCTGGACCCAAGAGGGGGACTCTTGGCCAGCCTTTTCGAGACCTGCCGGATCAACCGTCGTGTACCGGACCAGTGGAGAACCAGCAGGATCACACTCATATGCAAAGACCCTGAGGGTGATCTGCACGACGTCAGCAACTGGCGGCCCATCTCCATCTGCCGAAACATATATAAGATTTACGCCACCGTATTGGCCCGATGCCTGCAGCGATGGGCGGTGGAGGGGAATGTTATCAGCCGAGAGCAAAAGGGATTCATGCCCACGGAGGGCGTCTACGAGCATGTGTTCATGCTCGACACCATCCTCTCGGATGCACAGTCACGCAAAAGGCCTGTGTCAGTTGCGTTTCTGGACATTCGAAACGCCTTTGGCAGTGTCCGGCACGAATGCATAGCCGAGGTCCTGCGTCATTTCGACTCCCCACAGACCTTATTGAGTGCATCTCCGACATATACGTCGCTAACACCTGCACCGTCCGCTGTGGCAATGGTGAAACCGACCGTATTCCTGTGGGGCGGGGAGTCCGTCAGGGGTGCCCGTTGTCTGGGCTGCTATTCAATTTGGTCATCGAGGTGCTCCTCAGGGGCGTCCGTGACAAAACGGATTGCGACTACAACCTTCCTGCTAAAGAAGACATCAAAGTACGTTGTATGGCATATGCGGACGACATCTGTCTCGTTTCTTCCGATCGCGAGCAGATGATCTCCCTCTTATCTACTACTGATCCCTTCTCTTCCTGGTCCGGGCTACGGTTCAACCCACGCAAGTGTGGCACCCTATCCTATAGGAAAGCGTCGGCGTCCCGTCTGCGGGTCGACCCGGAACCTTTCTCCCTAGCCGGGGAGGAAATCCGAGTCATCCCCAAAGGCGAAACGTACAAATATCTTGGCGCTCGAACCGGTTACGCCTCGGATGCGTCCCTTACCTAACCTTTCATCTCCATCCTGGAGAAACACATTTCTCTTTAATGAAATCTTTCCTTACTCCAAGCCAGAAACTTCTGGCACTTAATTCTATCATTCTTCCGTCCGCGTCATACCATCTGCGAGTGCGGCGCTTCAGACAGTATGAGCTTCTGAAGCTCGATCAACTGGTATTGCAGTGTTTGAAGGTGGCGTAGCGTCTTCCCAGGTGGGCGTGCAGCGCTTTCTTTTACTGTAAGCCTGCATTGGGGGGCTTTGGTGTGTTGAATCTGTGTCGCGAAAGCGACACGCTTTCGATAGCCCAGGCCTTCAAGATGCTGACGTCTCCTGACGACCGTGTCTCTGCCATCGCTTTCGGGCAGCTTAGGCGTTGTGCCAGTCTGAGGTTCGGCACTCCAGATCCTACCCCGTGCCAGATAGCCAGTTACTTGAATAAGGACCCCCCTGAAGGTGCCCGTTCTCGACCGTGCCCAAGTACAGGCGAAAGCTTGTGGGGCCGCGTCCCGGCGGCTACCCGTCGTCTAAATGTACGTTGGTCCGCCCGCCCGGATGGCGGTCTCGAGTTGACCGCGGGAGCTCCAAAATCACCCCTCCTCTAAGAAAAAAAGTGGTTCCGACCCTCCACCAACACAATGACTTGTGGTGGAGGAGACAGTGGGAATCCAAACCTGACCAAGGCAAGACGGTCAGTGCCCACTGTCTGTCCGGATTTTCGAATTCTTGGACTCGGCGACCGGAGCTCCTGGATTACGCGAACCGTGCATTTGCTTATAAAGCCCGCCTAAACCTACTTCCCTTGAAATCAAAACCAAGCCATGGCCACCCATATAAACCTGCCATATGTCGCGCGTGTGGGAAAGCGGAAGAGACTCTCCCTCATATATTGAACCACTGCCCTTAGTCCGGGGCTGGTGAGGTTGACCTGTACTGAAATACTGAGTGGAAATTTTTTGTAGAAATACTTAGAGGGGTCCTATAGGAACAATTTTAGAGATGTTGCCACCTTCCAAACCCTGGGCAACATCCTGATTTCGTTCGGTTTCCAAAGTCGTAAAATCCGGAAAATTTGCCAAAGACAAAATTTGGAAAAATCTCAATTGATGCAAACGTAGGCATGTTATATATCATTTTAAAGGATTTTTTGTCCTGATTGATAATATTGAGGTCTTAAAAATTCTATTGACTTTGAATTTAAGTTATTTAAATTAACAATTCTCGATTTTTTTATAAAACATCGTAAGAAAAAGAGGATTTGACCACAGTTGACAACACCAAAATCTGAACCGTCGAAGACACCCATTCCGAGACTGAAACACGAGAACTTAACAAGGAACTGAAAGAAACTGAAATGAAGTATTTCAAGGGGCAAAGGAACCCCCCTATGCCAGAATCATTTTGCAAATACCAAATACTGCCACTGAAGATATTGTGTCATCAAGCTTTGAGTTTGAATAGAAGTAGATGCGACGATCTTTCATTTATTAAGAAGTATCATGCATCAGAGTTATCTCCTGACTTCAATGGATATAATTGCAGGCAGCTGCGAGAATCTGGCATCTCGTTGAAATCAAAAGCCAAGGTAACTTTCTTACCACTCATCGATAAAACACCATCTGATCCCTCAACAATTTTGACTGTGATGCGTGAGGCTGAAAGAATCACTGTTCAATCAGGGCAAGGATTTACTGTTTTCACATTGGATCAGCAACTTTACAAAGTAGCTTTAGATGTTATCTGGTCTGATGCTTTACGATGGAACCACATAATCCCAAGACTTGGTGGTATGCACTGGTTAATGAGTTTCATAGGACGTGTTGGAGTTCTAATGGAAAACAGTGGTCTTGTCCCTTGGTTACAATCTGCTTTTGCAAGTGTACCGAAAATGATGACTGATAAAAAGTTCCCTATGAACATGCGCGCACTATGTTTTGCTGTCATGAAATTGCTTAAGCGTTTCATAGATGAAGTATATTCCTTTGAAGATCTGGAGAAAAGAATGGAATTTTTAGCACAGAAGAGTATGATTGCTGAGCATTGGATTAACAATCTGATAAGGCCAGTTCTGCTTATGATGTTGTTTGTATGAGCAAAACGAGAAGGAGAATTTCCCCTACATCTTTATGCATGTCACCAAATGATTCCTTACTTCTTTGCTGCTGGACATATCAATTATGCAAGGTTTTGGTAATGTTATCTGCTGAAAATGTCAAGGTTACCACCAACAATCATCAACCAGTTTTTGAAAGGAGAACATGTTCTGCGCCAAAGAGAAGGCATATTGAATGGTATTTGGTCTGACATGATGACTGAAACCTCCTACATGAAGTTCGGCAAAGGTCCTAATGGAATCATCGGAAAGACAACAAAGCCAAGAACCTTGCAAATCTGGGCCAAACGTCAACACTCATGCAATGATGTACTCCAATCTTTGGATGCCATCAGAGAGAATCAAGAATGTACAATGCCAACCCACAAGGACGAAAAAGAAGGAAGGATGAAAGCAGATCTTACAGACAAGGTAAAGCTCCAAAATTTTCTTGAAACATACCTCCATCCCCTCGATTTTTCAAACCATCCAGAAAGTGCTCTTTGCAACATTTATACTGGTCAGCTGTCTGGTACTAAAGTAAATGTCAATAAATCGGTGGAGATCGGTAAAAACCAAATGGCTTCATTCCAGAAATCATTACCTGATGGTTTTCGATCGGCAATAAAGAAGGAAGTTGTTACAATGAAAGACACAGGCAAGTCTGGAACAAAGAACAAAACAGCAGAGGTATACAACATAGATATAATTTTCTCAAGAGTCATGTATTTGTTGTCTGCTGGTCGTATCCAGTTGGAGGATCTTTTCAAATATGAACTTGCATCCGTTCCAACAGCACTATTCAAAGACACAGGAGAAGGCAGATACTCTACATCAAAATCTGTTTTAAAAAATGCTTTGAAAGTCAAAGTCTCTACAAGGAAAATTATTCCTGATGCGATAGTAATTGATGGTTGTGCAATGCTTCACAGTGCAATTCATTGGCCTAAGGGAGGAAAGGTGAACGATTTCATTGCTGGCGTTCGATGTTACATTTCTAAAAAGTTGGCGAAGTCAGATGTCTATTTAATCTATGATCGATACAAAGAATTCAGCATTAAATCTGACACCAGACAAGAGAAGTTGGATCAATTTCAATGTTCCCATACATTAAACAAGTCAAGCCCATTGCCTTCCAAAGAAATCACCTTACGTGTCACTAAAACCAAAGTCCAACTTATTGAAATGGATAAAGCAGATTTGATGGGAAATCTTCCATCAGTTTCCAACAAACTCATCATCACTTCAAAAGATGACACCCCAGAGGAACTTCACTATGGTAGACATTCAGAAAGACATGACCTGATGACGACACAAGAAGAAGCTGATGTTATCATTCCTCGTCAGGTTTTTGCAGCAATCACTGATGGCAAATCATCAATCAAAGTTTGTTGTGAAGATACGGATGTTTTCGTTCTTCTGTGCCACTCGTATCAAATCAAATAGTGGGAACCTGAAGTATTCATGGAAGGATTTAAAGAAGGCGAAAATCTGATCTCTATAAAAGAGTCTGTTCGAAAGCACATAGATGTCATTCCCCAGATCATGTCCATGAATGCAATGACCGGTTGTGACAGTGTACCTACGATGTATGGTGTGGGTAAGAAGAAAGCTCTAAGTGCCATCAAAAAGTCACCCCTTCTTCATCTTGGCAACGAAACAGCTGGCGAAGATGAATATATCAACGAGTGCAAGAACTTTGTGGCTACTTGTTACAATGGAAAAAGCACGAGCTCTGCAGATAACAGGTAACTTTCTTCTTTATTACTCGTAAAAAAGTGTCAATAATTTTTTTCGATCAACTCTTAATAAACTATTGTGAACAGCAGCCCAAATAAGAAAACCAGTTGTTGAAAATAGCGCAAAGCGTTTCGTAATCCTAGGTTACATTCGTCAGTCATCAGATGCAACTGTGATAATCACAACCACAAATCATAGTAATAGATAACTAAATACAATTTTGCTTTTCAGGGAAACTATTTGGCGACGTAAAACCGGGGGAGTCAAAATAACTTCCACACCACCACCTCTTTGTTCGCTACCACCAACAGATGAAGCTCTCGAACTTAACATCAAACAAGCAAGATAGTAAAGACTGGTTTGGGGATCGTGTCTCGATGGTAACCTACCAAATTTGGACCCTTGCCAGGTAGTTTAAAATAGATAGACATTTATATTTGAACTCTGTTTTAATTTCTGTGTAACTAGGCATTTATTTCATTGCAAAAGATTGCTATACAATTCAAAAAGATCATAATTTTAGTGTTTCTTTCTTCTGGTTTCTTTTAGTACGGATGGGATAAAGATGAAGAAACCAAAACACTCCATCCAATTATGCTACCAACTGGAATCAAATCTGCTCCTGACGAGATCTTAGAAATCAGTAGCTGTGGATGCACAAGTTATTATTTGATATGTATGATATCATATCAGTCGGTCACATGAGACACGAATTCATTGTTTTACCCTTCAGTTTGGCTGCTCCATCCATTTTTAAAAGAATGAATTGACAGCCATGTTTAGTGGTAAACAGACAAGGATTATCATGAACATGAAAAACTCTAAGACAAACTCTTTTATTTTTTCAGCTTCGAAATGTAACACAAAAGCATGTTCCTGTTCGAAATCGAAAATTGGCTGTACCGATTTTTGTACATGCAGCGATTGCGAAAATGAATGGAATGTTGGCAATAGTCCGAGTGAGAGTGACAGTGACAGCGACGAAAAACTTTTATCTGCTAAAGAAAGACTATGTATTTTGTTAAACAAAAAGAAGAGTTCAGTAGCTTTTCAAAATAATGCTTCTCCAAATCCCTCTTTTTCTTACGATTTTTTATAAAAAAATCGGGAATTGTTAATTTAAATAACTTAAATTCAAAGTCAATAGAATTTTTAAGACCTCAATGTTATTAATCAGGACAAAAAATCCTTTAAAATGATATATAACATGCCTATGTTTGGACCAATTGAGATTTTTTCCAAATTTTGTCTTGGCAGATTTTCCCGATTTTACTGACTTTGGAAACCGAACAAAATCGGGATGTTGCCCAGGGTTTGGAAGGTGGCAACATCTCTAAAATTGTTCCTATAGGACCCCTCTAAGTATTTCTACAAAAAAGTTCCACTCAGTATTCCAGTATAGGTTGACTTTAAAACCCCACTTTCAGCCCCGGACTACCTACCGTGATGCCTGTTGTCACGGAACGACACAATTCAGTATTGTGGGAGATCGTGAAGCATGTACCTGCCGAATGGCAACCCTTGCTTACCATAGATAGTACGGTTCCACAACATGTGGAAGCGGGCGGTGCTGATCTGCGCCCTGACATTGTCCTGCAATGCCCTGACGGTGTCACGGTTGTATGTGACGTCACTTGCCCGTTCGACTACGGCGCGGATTCCCTTCGAAAAGCCGCCGACAGGAAACACGACAAGTACGGCGAGTTATGTGTAAACATATTGGAAGACAGGAAGCGCCCTTGCAGGGATGTCCTGTCACTTCCGTTCGTCGTAGGCTCCCTCCGGAGCTATGCTCCGTTGAGCTCTCGGGCTTTGGCGGCCTTGGGTGTTCCTGCTCGTGGGGTAGCAGAGGTGGCTAGAAAAGTGGCCTCCCTCTCAATCGAAGGTTCCCTCCGTGTCTGGAAAGCTTGGAACGCCGGGCTCACTCGTGGAGGGGCTACGTCATAGAAAAGACGATTCCAGCGATCAGAAGCTCAGTTCCCCAACAGCAGAAGCTCTGCAGTAAGCATCCGAGCGCGCAAGACAGCAAACCTCAAAACCCGCCAGTAATTGTGTGACGTCATAGTATGTTAAATCCATTGTTTCATTATCAATTTACCTGTAAACAATTGTCGTTTCATCAGCATGCTGCAGCTCAATAAAGAATACAATCATCATCAATAAAATAAAATAGCAATATATGAATTAAATATATATTGCATATCGTGAATGGACTCATATCATCTATCAATGACGTAATATCATTAACAACACTGGATCTGTATTTTCATATTTCAATATTTTAGATTATCACACACTACCTTCTCCCGATATGCTGCTCTTTCCCGCTCGGATCAACCTCGCGTTGCTTTTAACTCATCGATAAACATGATTTCCCGACCAACTCGATGCAACCTCCAAAGTTTCATCCCACTATTCTATATTTTTCCTGGTAACGTAGCCTAGTCATATCTACGCTTCGATCGCTAGTCCCCCCGACCCATCTGGGCGAACCTGCCTCAATGTCTGGCCAGTGCACATCCGTGCTCGTTGGTTCAACGTCAACATTTTTTCGGTAGGTAAAGCATACAATATATTCCCACTTACCATCTTTTTTTACACCAATTAATTGAGCCCTTGCTCCAGATTTTATATAATTTTCGTCTCCCACGAGTATTCAAATCGTCCTTGTAGCTAAGCTTTTCTTCCTCGTGGGAGACCCCAAAGTTTATCCGCTCTGCCTACGGGCAGACCGGGTATAGGAGTCAAACGTACCTGTGTTACGGTCACGTGATGGAGACGTGGGCGCTGCCTGGCTTTATAAAACCCCTGTCGCCCGGCCCGTCGTGAGCTGACCTTTTTGCGTTTGCAGAAAGCAAAGCCCGTCTCCCTGGCCCGTTCCGCCATTTTAACCTTTGCGGACGAGTCGCACAAAATTCTCGATCCACACTTTCCTTCCACAGGTACCTAGACTCCCCAGCATGGCCCCCGCGACCTAAGCTGGTGGACTTCCCTTCCGGGTGCATCGCCACCCCATAATCACGCCGCTCCCCGCCTCCACGGGGCGTGGCAGGCCGGTTCTTTAAAGTCTCTGACCTGGCTATGTTTATTGTGTTCTTCTCGCCGTATCAATTATTTTGTACTCGTGCGTCGTTGATCAAAATAAAACAGTTCATCATCATTTCATCCCGAAAAAGGGATTTTTCAACGCTTTGAAGGATAAAAAAGGGAAATGAAGATCAGAAGGCCCCATCTCTCTGCTCTGTATCCTCTTCAAGATACTCGAAAGACTTATCTACGCCCGTGTCGAACCGATAATAGACCCTCAGCTCCCTCGGGAACAAGCCGGCTTTCGTTACGGAAGATCAACTGTAGACCAGGTCACTCTGATGACCCAAGACATCGAGGACAGCTTCTCGGCAAAAAAGAAGGCTGGCGCCGTGTTTGTCGATCTCACAGCTGCCTACGACACTGTATGGCATAGCGGCCTTACCTGCAAACTACTCCGTCTCCTTCCTGACAGGCACATGGTTCATATGATTATGGAACTTGTGCAAAACCGCAGCTTTACCCTCTCCACCGGTAGCGGCCGACGAAGTAGACTACGTCGACTCAGGAACGGCGTCCCACAGGGCTCTGTCCTGGCTCCCCTCCTCTTTAACACTTACATCTATGACCTGCCTGACACCATCTCGAGGAAGTATGCTTACGCAGACGATCTGGCTCTCCTGCATCCAGCCGGAGATTGGCAGTCAATGGAGAGGAACCTAAGCCAGGACATGTCAACTATATCAACATATCTCCAGAAATGGAAGCTACAGCTCAGCAAGGCAAAGACAGTGTCGGCGGCCTTCCATCTAAACAACAAGGAAGCAAAACGTGAGATCAACATTACCACCGATGACGAACACCTCCCCTACTGCGCCGAACCCACCTACCTCAGCGTAACCCTGGACAGGTCACTCACGTACCGACGACACCTGGAGTCACTGCGCAAAAAACTATCTGCGCGCGTTGCACTTTTGAGGCGGCTGGCGGGTTCCGGCTGGGGAGCTGATGCGAAAACCCTTCGCACAGCTACCTTGGCCCTCGTCCATTCTACCGCTGAGTACTGCGCACCAGTGTGGTGTCGCAGCTCTCACACCCACCACATTGACACCGCCATCAATGACGCACTACGCACTGTGACTGGATGCCTGCGTCCCACTCCAACGGACTGCCTTCCCATCCTTGCAGGCATCCAACCTGCTGAGCTTCACCGTAAAGGAGCCATGATTTCCCTTGCTCGTCGCGCACTGGACCCCGACCACCTCCTCCACAGTACATTCCAGCGCCTACCTGGAGGACAGCAGCGACTGAAATCAAGGCGCCCATTTGTGCCCGCCGCACGACAGCTTCTGAACAACGTTGAAGATCTTGGAATAAGTGCAGCACACTGGACGAACTACACTACACATGGAACATGGAGTGGCAAAACAACACCTCCCGACTCCGTGATTTCCTACCCGACGTCGATCCCCACCCTCCGGGAATGTCCCTCGCAAGACTTGCGTGGGTCCGGCTTAACCGCCTACGAACCGGCGTCGGTCGCTTTCGTTCAGACATGTGCAAATGGGGCCTGGCTCCCTCACCGGGATGCGAGTGTGGCGCCACAGACCAGACAGTAGATCATGTCGTCCATGACTGCCCAATCCATCAACCACCACATGGAGCGCTTGGACTGAAAGCCCTGGATGACGAGACTGTCGAGTGGCTGATGACATCATGCCCAAACATATAGTCCAGAAGAACAGCTCATACGACGAAGAAGAAGGATTTTTAACAATTTTACAAGGAAATTTTGTCTTAAAAAAGGAATTGTTGTTTTTAGCAATAGGGGAGAGTGGGGCTAGTCGGAAAGTTTTTTTTTAAAGTGAAATTTAAAACAATTGATGCATAACCTGACAACTTGAAGCGGCTTAAATTATTATCATCTATGATGTCCTCTATCATACAACCAAAAATAAGTATTGAATCAATTCAGCTTTTAATGAAAATTTAAAATAAACAAACATACAATTGATTTTTCAACTTACCCCATGCCTGGGGTTAGTTGAAAAACGTCAGTTTAATGCCCACTAATGAACTGGATACTCTTTTTTCAACCAACAAACATTTACATGGGGTTGTAAGCAAATATGTTTACTTGCTTTAAAATCAAAATGCAATGAATTCTACATCTAATCATCGGAAGAACATTTTTTAATAAACGCATTGTTAAAACTTGTGATGCCGCATATATAGCACTTTCCAAGTTATTCAAATTAAAATTTTACAATGTATGTCTGCTTAAAATAGGTACATTGGAACTTATACTACTTATTATCGTACCACGACGATATACTCGTAACATACTACATAGTCATACCGCTATCAAAACATTTTCCAACTAACCCCACCCACTATTTTCCAACTAGCCCCATTAGCATATGACAAACTATTTTCCTAAAATATTCAAACATGGTGCAATAAACTAAAATTTGTTTATTTCTTAGTGTTGTAGAACACCTACAGCTGACACACACCAAAAAACCTCTTCCTATCTTTAACGATATTGACGCATGAGATATTTTTAAATGCGCTAAAAAATTTACTTCGAAAGTAAGAAAACACAAAATTGTCAGCCAAACAAACATACCTTGACTCAACAAATCGAAACTAACATGGATTATGTGTTTTTATAAACTACTTCACATGTTTGCAGTAAATATTTAAAAAAGTTATCGAGAGTTAAAAAAATGATCATTTTTCAACTAACCCCGCCTTCCAACTAACCCCACTCTCCCCCTATTAAAGAAAATGTTATTAATATTTCCATTCAAAAGTTCTAAAAGCGACTGGAATAACGATGATCAGCTGGTTTCCGTCGTCACTCGCCATCCGAAACCTCCTCTCACTCTCTTTCCCATTTTCGCCTTTCCGTCACTTGATTTCTATTCTCATCATTTTGGGAATTTGGCGTGAGTGCAGTGAGTGAGTTAGTTTTCAGGGTACGAAATGAGGGTACCATACCAAGTGTTCAGAATACGAATTAGGTTGCACCCATAATAGAGCTAGCTAGGCTGTGTATACCACATGTAGCCTATAATTGCACCGTATGGTGTACACAGTCAGACTGAGTCAGTATCATGCATAGGCCTAGTATCCTAAAGTTTTTCATCAGTCTCAGATGATTGTGAAGACGTTACTGACAAGGAGAAAAAAAAGATAGCCTCGCCTTATAGAGTTGAACAAGTTAGCGCATCAAGGAAAACCGAACTAAACACAAACATAAATGTGTTAATCGATGGATAATTCGTTAGTCGTTACTGCACATTTACTACCTGTATATTTTCGGTGTTAGAGATAGGTTAAAGAGTCTGTGTGGGAAAGATGAGAGTGGTAATTGGTAAATGATGTCCAGGACTCCAGGTGGTAAATATCTCAAAACCGACTAACTGACAAGCGTTTTTTTGGCTGGACAGTGAACAAAGGAAGTAAACCATGTTATTGTAAAATATGTGCTGCTTTTGTGTAACCTATAGTACCGTACTGTTCTAATGAAACAGCGTGGCTTCGACATACCGTTGCTACTAAAAAAATTCAAGCTAAGCTTTGTAATTTATTCAGCAACTTTATGTTATAAGATTGGGTTTGTCAACTAAATCAGCCATGCTACTGCCTGCAAGGTTTTGTTTTTTGTAGCGATTTGAATACTATACGATACCACTTATTTAATTCACGGATTTTCTGTTCTTTCTGGTTAAAACGTAACTTAGGTGAGATTAAAATAACATTAACGTTGTATTGCATTTTTTTTAAACTTAAATAACGTCAAAAATAACCTCGCCTATGAAGGAAATTTTGAAGGATTTCCGACTGAGAAAAAAGGGATTTTTCAGGATAAAAAAGGAAACTGAAGAGGATTTATCAATTGTCAAAAGTGGAAGCACTGGGGTCGACTTGCTTTCGCTGAGTAAACCCCAACATCGGGAGCTCCCACTCTCGCATGTAAGGCAACGTCGACCAACGGGTGTGAGGACTAGCGACCCTCCCCCGCAAGATATAGATTAAGTTTGAAAGAGCAAATGTGCTGTGTGGCCATTTTTTTCCCAGGTCTGAGGTTATTTTTATCTCTTTACAGCTTTACAAAGATTTTTATGAAATAGTATTTCTAAGTTGTTTAAAATACTGTGCATTTGTACAAAGACGGTATGGAAAATACCCCATCATCAGCATTGTGTTTGGTGGATACTCATCCCACAAGTCAACAAAGACTTACGAACAAGGCAGGTGTGGAAGCAATTTATCAGCAAATGTAACAATTTTACAAGATGATTTGGTAACAATGAGTTGTGCATTTGTGCAATACAAACAACAAAGAGCAATTAATCAAACCGTCATTTGAGCGTTGAAAGCTCATGGTTATTTTTTATATCAAGCTCAAAATGATGCTGATACTCTGTTTGTGAATAGGGTGTTACAATTATCTATAATCAACACCGTGGTTGTGGCTGCTGATGATATAGACATCTTAGTTCTTTTATGTCATTATTGGAGTGACAAACAAAATACAATTTACTTCAGTACTGATCTGAATAGTGATTCTCGTCAAAGAGTGCTGAAGTACGGTACTGGAAGATTTCAGACATAGTCCACTCACTAGAGGTGCCAAATTACTTGCTGTTTGCTCATGCTTGGAGTGGATGTGATTCAACTTCTGCAATAGGCTATATCAACAAGGTACCGTACCAATATAATTAATCAGCTGGGGTAACAGTACATTTTAATCTTGCTTTCAGTATTTTCTGGATTTCCCCCACTTTTCATTTCTGAACTGCTTACCATGCTTGTCTGAAAGTACATTATTACCATTTTCTAATCAGCTTTTAAAAGATATGCGAGAATTCAGATGGCAGTCATTACCAAATCCACTAAATATTATTCTAATATTGTAATGCTTTTATTTGTAATAGGGGAAGGGCCGGACCTACGAGCCGATTTTTACAAAATCTCATATATTTTTTATTTTGTGTCTAAGATTGGTCTCAAAGTTTACGTATATCTTCCTACCTACAGTCTCCATACTTTCATGGATTTTAAGCATGTTCCGGTGGAAGCGGAAGTCCCTAGAGCGAAAAATGTAGCGTCCTCCAAAGTGGTTCATACGACCCGCAAGTGAGGGTCCTACGACCATATGTGGAGGCCGGAGGGTCCTCTAAGCCGCTTGAAAAAAACATGCAGTATTTTCAATTTTCCATTTATTTAACAGTTTTATGTTGTGCTGTTGTCATGCTACTACAAGAAATGTCAAATGGGAAACACTGAATGTATGCGCTGATTGGAAAATCTCTCTGATTGATCTCCCTGGTCTCACAGATGATCTTACTATCAGCACAAGATAGTCCGTGCACCAAGTTTAATTCGCAATCACCAAATTGGACAAACATGACTGTACTTCATCACCACAAACTTGTTTATTCAAAATTGTACACAGAAAAGTCAACAGGTATCAATTAATTTCTTTGGATTGTGTTGTTGACCCAGAGCAAGGTGGTTTACAGGTCGCTCCAACAGGGAGGTTCACAGGTCACGCACCACGTGACCGGTAATTTTTTTGCTCCCAACCTAAAACCTGAACTTTTAGTCTCACTCAACATAGTTAATAACAATACTAATTTATCGTACATTAACCACTTATCACTGAAAGCCAAGACATCACTCAAGTTAAAAAACTAGAAAACATGTTGTACGACCTCAAAAATTTACAAAATTATGTCAAAATAGCAGTGAGGTCTCCTGTCCACAAATCAGCTCAAAAAATGACGTTATTTCCTAGGAAAACCTAACGAAGCGTGTCAAAGCCAACAATATCCACATTTGGCACCTAATAGTTGTATAAAAAAATTACGGGGGGTGGTTCGCAGGTCACCCCTGTTCACAGGTCCCGCTCTTCCCCTACCAATGTATGGAGTGTATGCACACATTATTTGGTGACAATGATTAATTATTTCATCTGTCTTGTTGCTTAGGAAAGCTAAAGATGTTCAATTACCTGAAGAAGGAAGAATTTCAACAATCTGCTAATGTAGGCTATTTGGTAGATTAGATTCTACACTTGAGCAAATAGCTGATGCTGGAAGAGATTTGTTATGAAAAGGTTGGTTACTGGGACTGTATTGGTGCACAGTTAATTAAATAAGAAGAAATGAAAATGTTGCTGAGTAGCCTACTAGTCTGAATGAGATTTACCAATAATAATGCAATATTTTGTTGATCTATCAAGCTTTAGTGCAAAACCTGCAGATTCACTTGGCCAACTACGGTACGTCAAGTACATGCAGATGGTTGCAACAGCTTCCACTGTTCATCCTGAAAGATTGCCACCCACCGAAGCTGCAATTCGTTTTCTTTCCTTCAGAGTACATTTGCAGATGAAATAATACCGGCATTGTAACACAATACCGGTAATCATTTAGTTTTAGTATAAATGCGTCTTTGCTCTATAGATTATACCACTTGAAGATAATTTTCAAGAATTGTTGATTGTCGGTAACTTCAAAATATTACAGAAAATTGTGCTGTTAAACTGCTGTAAGGAAAAAATGCAAGTTATAGCAAAACAACTTGCGTTATAACATGACTGGCATAAACAAGTGGTGTACCACAAATCAAAAATTTTATGGTAGCAAGACTTGATTTATCCAAGTTGATGTAAAACTGTTGTTTCAGGTATGCCAGTGGAAGCATCTTGACACTGAAATCTTGCATCTCGCACAGTGGGGATGGAAAGCTGGCACCAGCAGGTGCAGTTATGCCAATAAAGACCAATTTAGATTCGGCACCAGAATGGCTATTGAACGTTGTACGATGCAAATGCAAAGTAGGAACAAAAAATCAATGTGGTACAATGTCTTGCAGCTGCAGAAAACATGGCTTAAAGTGCGTAACAGCATGTGGAGAGTGTCGTGGGGAAACTTGTTGCAATCTCAATTATGTACAAGAAGACTGCCCTGAGGATTGCGACATTTTGATCGTGTTTCAATACATGATTTCATAAAAAATGGAACGTTTTTCCCTTTTGATTTTATGAGCGACCAAGCATAGAAGTTCACACCAGTTAAGTGATATAGGAACGTTACTGCAAAGGCTGGACTGAGCCTGAAAATGAGCCTAGAAAACGTATAAAAAAATCTAAGTTTGCTCATGATAATAAAATATAAAACAATATCAAATGAAAACAATTGTATGGTACCACATAGTTCATGGCGATCTTTATTCTCCTATGTCAGGAAGGCGCCTGCTGCGTTAATACATAGGGTGGTTCAGGGATGGAGGAACCACGTGGGCCTGGGCCCACCTACTTTATTTTCTGGGTGGGCCTGGCCCACCCACTTTTGAAAGCCAAATTTCTTTGAAAAGGTAGCGAAAACGGCAAATCAGAAGGAGTTCCAAAAAAGGTCTTCACTCATTTGATACACAGTAGTTTGATTATCTTTGATAGCTCAATGATGAAATCCAATCTTCAAACTTTTCTGTTGAGTCCATTATTGATGTGCAGCACGTGTGGGTGTGGTTGCGTGTGACTGGTGGAGCAATCTATCAATCAATATAATTATTCCCTATGCTCTCTATGGTTAGAACAGTGATATCATTAGGCTACATATGCACGTACTGTTACTCCCAGGTGGTATTATAACTGTGTGTGTAGCCTATTGATGCCCTTTTATTTGTGTGTACATCGCCACATTTCGTACAGCGCTATAGAGCAATTCAACATTTTGTAAATTTTTTGACCAAATCCGACCCAAAAATGGAAAAATTTGTCTGTTGTCACGAAATACATGAAAACGCAATGTGTAAACCAGGGGTCGGCAACCTTTTTCTAACTGCGGGCCAAAGCCACACCTTGCATGGTCTTGGCGGGCCGTAGCCTATTAGGCTAATACCAGTTTTGATAGATTCAGAGGCATGATTTCAAGGCGTTGACGTAGCTTAATGCCTTCAGAATATCCATGACCGGAATCAGCTGAACAAATTCTTAAACATCAAAATCTTTGTTTACTGCACGCACAAATACTGCCAGCTCAGCTGTAGGCTTATCTGTCGTGTCTGTGCTCTCATCTATTGCCATTGCGAAGAACTGTAGATATAGGCTAGAATAACTTTTTGCTAGATGTTACGTTCTCGGAGAACGAAAAAAAGAGATATCGGAGAACGGTTCTCCGATACCTCTTTTTTTCGTCGAGTTACGGTTCTTGTTGAAAGACTTAGGCCAATATCTGAAAAGTAGTTTTTTTTTCTCTGGACATATGTTTTCAATAACATTCATCCAGTGCCGGTCTTTGGTGTGTGCAAACCGTGCGATCGCACAGGGCCCGCAAATTAGGGGGCCCGCAATTTACTCAGAAAATGCATTAATTTTTGTCATTTCCAATGGAAAAATTTAATTCGATTCACAAGCAAGTGCCGGACTGCCGGTATCCTTGAAGTCAGTTGCGGCTTTAGGGTGAGGCAAGTGCTGAGATTGTCGCGTCGGGCCACCTTCACAAGCTTGCATGCTTTTAGGCCACACACGACATTTCTCTCAAATTTTTGTTTAACATTCTCTCAGAATGCACCAAATTCAAAATAATTTTTCAAAAATTTCTGGGGAGACTCCTCAGACCCCCCGCCGCAGGGTGTTCGCCCGCCGGCCGTCAAAACCCCCTCCCCCTTCAAAATACCTATCTACGCTATTGAATTGGATCATTGTCATTGGGGCCCGCAAATCATAGGCTATTCCGCACAGGGCCCGAAATACCCTAAGACCGGCATTGCATCCATCTTGCACCTTTTCCAAAATTCTCCATCACTATAGGCCTACCATTTCTTGTCTTTTGGTATTGATTGTGCTACCTTGTAGCTAGCAAAAGAATTTTCTGATTCATTGGTTATTCTTTTCTTTGTAACAGAGAAATTTGCTGTTTTAAAGCTATTTTTGAGTAGATTAACTTTGCCGTTCCTTGTTTGACCCATTAACTTGGAAAAAATAATATGTTTTGTATCATAATGATGCTTTATGTTGAGCTCTTTGTTTATACAAACAGAAACGCTGCAAATCAAAGACGTGGGCCTACTACAATGATTAATGAAAAGTACTTGTTCTTCCATTCGATTATATATACTGTAATAAACCACTGGCCTGGCCACATGTTATTGTAATTTGTAAAAGAGCGGCGGGCCGGATGATTTATCTTGGCGGGTCGTAGGTTGCCAACTCTTGGTGTAAACGATTTCAAATATTAGGAATGCAACAATGTTGTGGGGGTCTGGGAGGCGAAGCCTCCCAGAAGTTGGATTGATTTTGACTGCTAGGCCTCTGGGCCCACCTACTTTTAAAATGGTTCCTCCATCCCTGGGGTGGTTGTGTGGCACGAAGCAGCTAAATCCGTTTTCGGGATTTTGCTTTACTTCGTTACGTACCGCAAACCTAAGTTGTTTCTGATAGAACACAAGGGTCGACTTGCCTTTGCTGAGCAACCCAATATCGGGAGCTCTCACTCTCGCATGTAAGGCAACGTCGACCAACGGGTGTGAGGATTAGCGAGCCTCCCCTGCAGTTGCCCAGACCCACGCACGATTTGCCAATTTTTTTTGTTTGATGGATATTTGTGTATTGCCCAAATTTGGGCTACCCGAAAGATTTCACTGGATAGTTGAGCTGTACTCCTCAGACATGGCCTATCCACTAGCACTGGGAGTCGAATTTTCACCGTCGACAAGAACAATAGTGGTTTTCGCGTTGGGCTCGCAGTCGAGAGCCTGCATGTTCAACTCCAGCCACCCGCACTTGATGTTGTTTCTCTGGATAAGAAACTTTACGATAATTGCCTCTACCCAGTGATCGATTTCGAGTAATGGGTAGTAGGCTACCAAATTTAAGTCATAAGTAGAGTAGACAACCGGAAACAGACATTGCCGTCGGCTGTAGCGTGAGTCTTCCGACGTACACCGATGCATAGCGCTCAAGTCCGCTTTCCCGCAATGCAGGATAAAGAAAATAAAACAAAAAAATAGTTCCACGCCTTGGGCACTCACTGACAACCATTTCCTCGAAGGCATAATTATTGAACTAAAGTTTTAAAAAAATTTGCACATTTTGTATAAAATGCCCATAATATACTCTCGCCACTTGTGGCGCTTAGTTTCGTCAGTAAACCGGACCTGAGGTCAAAATGCCCCCTTGAATCATTATATGAAGCTCCGTTCTGTCTAAAAACGATCTTTTAGAACAAATGTATTGGATCTGCAATTATCAATGGGCTGGGAGAAATAGGTAAGCAATTTTGATTTGATGACGTCAGATTGATGTCATTTAAATATAAAAAATATTTTGTCAAATGTGAGTTGTTTCTTATACACGTAGGGAAAAAGTTGAAAATGAGACTAGAAACTTGCGCAAAAGAAAAAATGCACTTTCGCCACTAGCGGCGCAAGGTGCTGTTTAAAAAACGGCCATAACTTTTTTTGCCAAGGGTCTCTGGTTGGAGGAGAGTAAAAATCTTAATCTAGAGGTGTTAAGCTTTCCAACGATACCTAATTTGATAAGGTCACAATTTATTCCAGGTCAATACGTTTTACGCATAGACTAAATTTCCAAGGAAGAACTACAAGATGAGTAGTTTTGAGACAAAGTACAATAATTGTAATTTCGTTTAAACTAGAAGTCTTGGTTTAATTAACAATTTTCATAGTGTAATGTTCTGTTTAGTCTAAACCACAAAAAAAGTTAGTCTAAACTATGAAGGTAAAATTTTACACCAACTTACGTTTCGCAGCCTGGACCAAGACAGCAAGCATAAACTGCACAGCAGTTGCTGTTGTCACATCACAAAGAAACCACTAAGTGCGCTAAAGCATTTTTTTGAGTGTATTATTTCCAAAAAAAAAGTTATGCTTGATTAAAATCAAACTGACCGGTTTTACCCGACGACTTGTTTTGCCCCGAACTACCCTAATAAGGGTAATGAGGTGGGAAAATTGTACCGTTGTGCACCCCTGGTTTAGACAGTGAGGGTTAAAGACTTGAATACCGTCAACCAGGGCTACTTTGAACGGTAGTCTAACTTTGTACACTAATTTAAAAATCCGACTACCCCTTGTATTAAGGCCTGTAAAAGAAACACTTTAAATTGCATTTCGCGGAAAACTTCATCAAATGATCGTTATTAAATATCCTTTTCGAAAATGGCAAAATAATAATATTGTTGATAGTAAAAACTGCTTTGAGAGTATTTTCTGGAAATTTTAATTTTTTGCCCCTAGATAACAGTTTTAAGTAGGCTGGAAACTTTTATGCCGATCTTGGAAAGTAAAAGAGCTTTTGACCCAGTTTTTTTAGAAAAAAGTTTCAATTTTATTAGCATGTCGAGGATAATTGAAAAATGGATTTGTGTTGAGCATATCGCTTGTAATTACGAAAGTTCTGGATCGCATCACTGTTTTAGTTTAGGTTGCCTAACTTTGAACAGTGCTCAAAGTAGCCCGAACATTTTCTTTGGACTACACCACTGTGATATAGCGATGTTCAAAGTAGCCCTAACATGTGGCTGTATTGAGGTTGTTCGTTTGCGCCATGTTTCTCATGCACATGGCATGAACTGTTGTGTTTGTTGTCATTTCAGTGTTTTCATCATTGTAGCCTATAGGGGAAGGTATGGACCCATGACCATACCTGACCCATGAACCACCCCCTTCAAAATTCGAATAAAACCTTATAGTAGATTTTTTATCAACTAAATAAGTTGCATTTAGTTCAATAGTATTTCTTGGAAAGTTCTGGATGGAATCTTTTAAAATTTTGCAAGTTAGAGGGTTGGGTGTAATTTTGAGGTGTTTTAGTAAAATTTCTCATTTGCGTTTGGAGCTTTACAGAAACTTAAATACAGCTAGCATCGAGATATAAAATTCAGAAATTGTAATGGGCTATATAGTGCAGGATTTAGTACAGTTCATTTAGACTTTACTTCATTCTAATTAAGTAAAGCTAAGATGGAACTTTGTCACCAACAGTTCTGATCGATGATCCACCAAAAGTGTTGTTCCTTGAACCACATAGTTCATGGGTTAGCACAATGCCTAATTGAGGGACAATAAACATGTTTCGTTTATTTTTTTATTTTAGAAATTATTGTTTATTGTAAGTGAAGTGTAAAGTATTATAAAATGACTAGCGAAGTTGGTGATGCCTTATCAATTGTTTTTGTCTTCCCCCCACCACTTGCAGGAACGACAAAACAAACAGTTGACATTAAAAAGTTTTGAACCGACTTTTCGCAGTTTAATATTGCTTAATCTATTTCTGCAAACTGTTAGCAGTGTGCGCATTTGACAGTGTATTTATTGTATCATAAAAGTTTGCTCTGAGCATTTTTAAGGTCAAACTTATCAGAGTGCTTCAAGGGTCCATACCCGGTGGTTCAAGGGTCCAAACGCGTTTGCACCCTTGAACCACTCTGATCACCGTCAATGTGGTCAAATATTTTTGTTCATCCTATAATTATATGTGGTTGAATTTTTTACACAATATACTGAAGTGATGACACTATGTTGTGTGGAAGTTTCGTCATCATAGAGTAATTAGTTAACCAATTAGCCTATATATAGCATTTAATGTGAAAAAGTGGCTCATCCGTCCATAACTTCCCCTACAACTGCTTTTTCACGTGATTAAATTTAATACCATTTGCTCCGTGATTTATTAAACCTTGCAAGAAAAGTAGTAATTATTGCTTCATGATTACATTACGTGAAGTATTGCTTCATGATCCAGGGCAGTATAATATTCATCAATATTACGAGATTCGTTCTGGAGAAATTTTGCTGGGGAGGAGAGTGTAAGGAGCTTGTTATTGACTTTTTTAGAAGTTATTTGATCATGAAACTTTTTCAAATGGCAAAACTTGTTCAAAGTAATGTTACGTGACATATAAGATTAAACAAACTGCCCAATTAGGGCCTAAAATATGCATAATAAGTGAGTGTTCAAAGATAGAATACCTTAAGGCTACCATATGTCCTCTTTTAGGAGGATTTGTCCTCTTTTTCATAAAAAATAAATTGCCCTCCGAGGACACTTGAAAATGCTCAAATGTCCTCTTTTTTGCATTGCTATCATTTTCAACAAGGTTTTATTTTTATGTGACCTTAGCGAAAGCTAAATAAGGCTAAGCAACGATACCAAAAAAGAAAAGTATGTTTTCTGTGAGCTGTGGCAGAAGTAGGCTATCCTTGTTTAAGAGAAGTGTTTATTGACTTTGAGGTTGACAATACATTGCCTGCTGTGGATATGGTGGATGCATTAATTTCTGTGGCAAACGAAGGCAGTGTTACTCGATGGCCATGTCAGATGTATTTTTATTTTTCGACTCTTGTTTCGCCTATTTGGATGAATAGACCACTAATTTCATTTTCCGAGTTCACATCCTTTGATTGCATGCTTATTGCTTATACTGTCTTACACCAAAGAATGGGATAACGCTTTTCAACGGTGTGTGGAAGTATCTGTCAGAGAAAAATGTTGGCATTGATGATGTTAAACTAATCGATCTATACTGAAGCTAATGCAAAGGCGCCTTAAACCTGATAGCTAGCTTGCATTAGCTTTGTTTAAATCAGGGGTCACCAACTGGCGGCCCGCCACGCTGTTATGTGTGGCCCGCGGAAGGTATTAGCGCACAAGTATAACCAAAAATACTTTTCTTGAGGAGTTAAAGAGCATGAAGGCAAAAAATACTTTTCTGGAAGCATATTTTCGCTTTGCATACGATTCCACCGACTGACCAATCAGATTGTTGTTCTAGGTGGGGGTCGCTTAAAGTTATTCCAATGCGATGTCCAACCACACTGTCCCAGTGGTTGATTAAAACGTCTGTTTTCGAATTTGTCTGTGAGTATAGGGTTGCTTATTTTAAGTTTGTAAATGTCATGTAAACATTAGTGTGCGTTTCACGTTCATTGTGTTTCACGAGCAGTGTTTCCTTTATGCAAGTTTTTGTTGGCAAAATAGGTCGGTGTGCCAACTCAATTTATAATAAATTGGCAAAATATTATATATAAATTTAAAGACTTTTTCTGGTTGTATTATGAAAATAATTAGCTCAGTAGGCCTACTGCAAAATGTTGTTAATAACAATTCTTGCCATGCTGATAAGCACCGCAAGTGACAGTTGTCTAATAATCAAGGAAAGACGGTTTTATAGACTCTCACAAAAATGATGAAAAACCAACTCATTGCTTTTTTAGAGGGAACCACTGTTCAAGAATTACAATAGAAACGTTTTTTCGGTGATTTCTACAAGCGTTTGTTTCATGGTGCCTGGTTTCTTTCTCCCTATTATTGGAGCCTATTTTTCGCTGATATGTTTGCAGGTCACTATTGTTGCTTGTATTGCAATGTGTCAAACATTTCCTTGTTTACTGAAACTGTTAATTGCAAATTGCAAGATTACTTTTGTGAAGCGAAGTAACAACACCATACTCTTGCTTGGTGATGTATAGGCCTACACGGTTTTCTAATGAAACCGCTCGCCTCGCTATAAGTGCGCAAAACAAGTGGCGTCGTTTATTAGGCATTGTTAAAGAAGTCAAAAGTGTTGTTAAAGGAGCGGCATGGCAGTGGCGTTGTTCGACTAATTTTGTTGCTGCAGTATTCTAAGATAAATATTAACAACATGTAACGCTGGATACTGGGTACGAAATGCGTTCTTTTCTAGCATAAGAATCAACCTACCTAAAATTTTATTAGTGCGCCCGCCACAGCTCTTCTTAGTGCCAAAGTGACCCGCGTGCAAAAAAGGTTGGTGACCCCTGGTTTTCAATGATGGCACATTAGAAAATGGACAGAATAGTTTAAATATTGCAGAACTATAGAATTTTTTAATGAATTGTTAAAAATCGAGCAATTCTTCATCTGCAATATGCTATGGCTCAAAATGCAAATGTAAAAAGCATGTTTTCTGTTGAGAAAATCAAATGAACATCAAAATGTTCATTGACTGAATCTGACAAGTAAATATGTTAGTAATGTTACCGTATGTTTTTTATTTGTCACTTTTTGCTACATAGCCCTATAATCATCTAAGACAGTGGTTCTTAACCTTTTTGTTTTGGCAGAACCCTTTTGGTGCCCACGAAGCGGTCGCGGACCCCTAGGAAATTTATAGCCAATATTTCGTTGTAATCACAGCCATGGAAAAACCGTGAGTGCTAATAGGCTACAGACTAAAGTTTCCATAGCCTGCTGTCTCAAAAGAATTAAGTTGAATATACACAGGCTTATGAAAAGGTTTTAGTCTTTCATATGAAATTTTTTCAGTTAGGAAGCCGAACCTTTGTGCGACGCCCTTTGAAATTTCAAACGACACGGCATTGCGTGGTACAGATTGAAAATCATTGTAAATACACAAATAAAGCAGAACTAATTTTTAATGTTGAAATTTATCAATCATGCTGCAAATTTGGAAACTTTCGCGGACCCCCTGAAAATGCCTCGCGAACCCCAGGTTAAGAACCCCTGGTCTAAGAAAATGTAAAAATTGTTTACACGTAAAAATCCACTGGCATTATGCTTGCTTACTAAACAAGTCCTCTCTTTTGGTGATGAAAATATGGTAAGCCTAGAATACCCCAACCCTAACTTTGAACACCCACAAATTTGGCGAAAAAAGCCCCAAATTTTTACTTGTTTAAAAATTGCTTACACCTCCTTGAGCGTTTTCACACAGCCCCAATTTTGGCTAAATCTGAGCTTTCTAGCATAAAAAGGCGTGAAAATACAAGCAAATAAGCTACGTGAAACAAGTGTTCAAAGTAGCCCTGGTTGACGGTAACCCAAAAAGTTCTTGTTACACCATTAATCCAATTTGTTATTGCAATAGAAATATCATAATTTTAGTATCAAAATACTTTAGTATCCCTACCACATCTAAAAACACCATGTCGCTTTGAAAAAAATGAAGTATGGGGGAAGGAAGGAATAGTTGTCTCTGTGTATTTACTTATTAGTTCTGTGCCTGTGTTGCCGATAGAAGTTGTTTTGTGGTGTTGTTATTGTGAAAATCACTTGAAAATCACACCTTTTCTATCACTTTTGGTGCAAATTCAAACCGGACCTTATTCACAACACATGCATCTAATAGGCTAAGGCCCGCTTGAGATTTTTTTTATTTTGTTAATATTTTACAATTCATTTTACTTAGAAACTTGTTTCACAGATATGTTGTTTAGATAGACCCAAAGTATTCGTATTCCAAGTTTCGTTCAAAACTATGCAGTATTTAGAAAGATTGAGGTTTGAAAATTAGCGGGCCTTATTAGCTGCAGGTACGGTACCTTACTTGAAAAATATTTATAAGCAAAAAACTCAATTTTACTATTTTTTGTAGTCGGGGAGATGCAGGACCTATTAGACATTTTTTTCTTTTTTGCTCTCATTTCCTCAGCTTATATCAAACTAAGACAAAATTTTTAGAGAATACGGTCAAGGTCAATGTTTATTGACTGTAAATAACATGGAAAAGCTTAAGCATACTTAAGTTACCCAGCTGGGTAACTAGTTACACACGGAATGGCCCGTTTCGGTGAGTCCGATCCCTTAACGGGGGATTTTTTCAAATTTTTTTAAAATTATCAGATAGGCCTATAGTTCAGGCCCTTAGGGGCAAAAATGAGCATCTTTAGGCTAAACGTGTTACACGTTGTTTTTTTGCATTTTTTGTAGTTGAGGAATCTAACTTCAATTTTAGTGGGTGCCGCAACTTTTTGGGTCACGTGATCACCTCCAAATCGGGGATTCCCTCCAAGTCAATTTTGAGCTCTTTTCACGGCATTTTTATGCAATTAGATACGTTATTTTTTTACATTTGGACTGACTGCCACTAAAAAATACACGAGATAAAAATCACACAAAATTAATTTATTAATGACGTCATTGTGACGTCATGTATTAATTCTTTGCTTGTTTTTTTCTTGTTGTAGTCGCTTGTTTGTTGTTGGTGTTATTTTTTTGGTTACAATAAGTTACCAATGGTTTTTCAACTGATTTGATTAGTATTGAGTGTCAGTGCTAACATATCGTCAGACTAATAAAATAATGGCGTAACTCACTTTTTGACGAAATTGAGATATTAGTGTTTTGTAGGTCCCTAAGATGTAGCGCATCTGCCACATAATTTTCTAAGACCTATGTTAACGAGATAGTGGTATGTTCGTAAAAATGTCAAATGGCCTAACTCAAACGCATGACTTAGGCCATTTTACAAATCTTTATAATCGTTTGCTGGAAATAAAGCTTTCCTCCAACAGAGCAGATGGTCAGAAGACGACGATCTAAATTGTACAGAAATAGAGCTTCCACTTCATTACAAGTCTAGACGATTAATTTAGCAAAAAATAATTATGTTTTTTTCTGTTCTATGTATCGTAATCTTGGCCATTTCCAAGTAGCTACCCTACTTAAATCAATCTGTTTTCTTTCTGTTCCTTTGAGAAGCTTCATTTTCCCAGCACTGTGGTAGTGCGACTTAACACCTCACACTGTGATACAGGTCAGATCTTTTCAATGCACCGTTTCTCGGAGTCTTCTTGCATCCATGCCAGGTTTTTGTAGAAAGCTATTTTTGGATATTTAATTAATCCTCAGCTTAATATCACACTTAGCAACTTTATAAGCTCATTGCTGGTTCTTCGCCATCATTTTTGAGTTTCACTGATGGGAGAAGGAGAACACAGGAAAACATAGATTTTAAAACGTTTGAATTGACTGTTATGTGTAGGTAAATGTGCTAAAATGGGAAAAGAGGAAAATCACTTTTTGGCGAAATTTCTCAATGACTTGCCTACTGTAGATTCCCATTACTGTAGAAAGGTCACAACGTACAAAAAGAAAAAATTCTTGTACCTTGGAACTACCATAATCCAACTTCATCGGCAATACAAAGAGCTTGCTGAATCATCAGGAATACGATCATAGAGCACAGTCTATTTTAATGAAGTATTTCATAATGAGAACTTCTCCATCTTCATCGTCGGCTCGAGCTCGTGTCCGAGCATTGACTTGTCTTCAAATTGAATTTGGCTTTAGATGGTAATGTCATATGTGGCTTAGGAGGCCCAGTCTATGATGGAAAAGACGTGGGCAAAAGGCACTGGGAGACGAGAATCATAGATCCGCCGCCAATGTGTGAAACCGGCTGGAGGCTTCCAACTCTACCAAGCTTGCCCAGTTACCCGTGAAACAATCGCCATTGGGCTTTGTTTGGTCCAGGTCCAAATTGAGACAAAGGCCATTAGCTTGTATGGTTGTTTAAGGTGGTCGTAACTACGCGATGGCTACGCATACACTCTTGGCCAGCTCCATGTCCACTGCGGTCCAATAAGATCAAAACGTGCAGCTTCAGGGGAACTGGTTACAACGGGCTACCGGGTGCTCTGTTCATACCATGTAAGGATCAGTGCGACGTGTTTGCTTCATTCAAACACAGTAATATTACCAAGGAACAATACGATGACCATATCAAGTTGAAGAATGAAGCTTGAGATGAGAAGACGAAGACGAAGAGTCAGCTAGCACAGTAAAATCCGTATGGACAATGGATTCACAGGCTGTACATCTGTGTCCCAAAACTAAGGCAAGCAGTATGTACTATAAAACCAAGCTGCAGGTACACAATTTTATACTATTCAATCTTGAATCAAAAGATGCTTATTACTATATTTGGAATGAAACAGAAGGTGATTTACGCAGTGAAGTATTCGCTTTCTTGCAATTTAATCATCTCGAACGGGTAATTTCTGGAAGCCCCGGTCTGGAGGAGATAGTTATTTGGAGTGAAGGATGTGGATATCAAAATAGAAACTCTAATGTCTCTAGTGCCTACTGTGCCCTTGCATGGAAGCATGCATCACCATTACTCAGAAGTACCTCGTGGCTGTCACACTCAAATGGAGTGCGATAGCATGCACAGTACAATCGAGCGAAAATTGGTAAACAACATTTTTACGACGAGAGAATACAAAATTACCATCCAGAATGCCAGGACAGACCACATCCCAACAATGTACAGAGGATGCAACATAGTAATTTTATGAAAATCGATGGATGATGCTTGTTGAGTATCAGGCCTGGAAAGAAAGCAGGAGATCCCACGGTCCATGATCTTAAATGCCTGAATCATGAAAGCAGCGGAAAGGTCTTGTACAAGGTCCCATTATGTGAGGCTGCACAGTGGGAGGATCTGCCACAGCGGTCACAAACAAACTTAGGCGACACTATAGTACATGGATTCCTATTTTTTCAAGCCATCGTCCAATCAAATTGAGGAAGTACAATGATCTCCAATCTATAAAACGTGTTGTGCCAGCAGGGTGCCACTCCTTTTTTAATAATTTGCCTCATCACTGATAATTTATTCAGCTTGTCTTGCCAACTCTGAACTGTTTTTGGGCGAAATATGCAGTCTAGCATGAAATATAACTCCTATCGTTAGATTAGAGTTGCTATTAGAGATTTTCCTGTTAATTCTAGTTGTATTATTACTGTTATTATGTCACTGTTAAAAAACTCATATTGATAAACTCAAAATATCAAATGGCCTAAGTCATGTCTGTGCATTCGGAAAATGGCCTAAGTCATCCCAGCACATTATGGGATGCAAAATGAAGCAAATCAAAGCATACATGCTCATTGTACTTGTGTCGACATGCTATTTTCGTTTAACTGTACAATAAATATGATAAAAACAACTGTGTAGACAGTTTTTTTCGATTATCTCAAAACAAGAAAAAATGAGTTACGCCATTATTTTATTAGTCTGACGATATTCAAAATCTTAAGGAATCCAACTTCCGGAAAGTGGTTAATTTCAAGATAGCTTCCAAGATGGCCGCCAAACCATTGAACGAAACAGTAAATTGACCATAACTCGGTCATCATATGACCAAAACATGTAGTTTTGGTGTCTATATCTAGGTTTTTATACCCTGTGAAGTCAATGAGACTATTCGCAGAATTGTTGAATTATCTGATAGCCTATAAATTCAATATGGCAAACCAAGATGGCCGCCAAACCATTAAAATAACAGTAAATTGACCATAACTAGGTTATCATATGACCAAAACGTGTAGTTTTAGTGTCTATATCTAAGTTTTTATACCTTGTGAAGTCAATGAGACCATTCTCAGAATTGTTGAATTATCTGATAGCCTATAAATTCAATATGGTAATCCAAGATGGCTGCCAAAACAATTAAAAATGTACAATAACAATGTATTGTTTATTAAAAAACCCGGTAAATTTCTATATATATTTGGGTTAACTGAGCAGGCATAAAGAGCTCATAGGATGTGGTCATGTAGACTCTTGACATAATCAGCGTAAAGAAAGCATATGGATCAAGTATTACTAATGCTCATCGCTGTCACTCTCGATGTCATCGTCTGTAATTATGTGATTGCTGTATGGACACATGAACCAGTTTGGCATGGTCCACATCCAGCATGGTATGGTAGCACATATCTCCGGCAACTACAGAGGTGAACACGATTCGCAACTGCAGTGATCATTTTCAGTAGGTTGTCCGGGGCAGCTTTCATGTCCGTCATGATTGGAACCATCTGATTATTGTCTACTTTCCATCCCCAGTTTCCATCCCCAATTTTCTTGACCAATGCATTGTATCGCTGTGTTTATAGGTTACTACTGCCATCGTTGCCAAACATAACGGTCATAGCTTTGTTTCCAAGATCCTTAATGATGTGGTCTGTCTGATTTGGGAAAATAAAGCATTCTTTGATGATTGGTTGACTTTTCACTAGTTTCTTGAAAGCGTCTTCTTCCCGATACCAAATATTTGATGATTGGTTGACTTTTCACTAGTTTCTTGAAAGCGTCTTCTTCCCGATACCAAATATCCTTGACGTTGAATCACAACCGGTGAATGCATGAATGAAGAAGAGCTATAAGCATAATTATGTTTGGTCTGATGATTGCTTTAAGTTTGTTGATGTCGTGTATCTTGGCTGCGTAAGCCTTTTCGGAGCGGAAGTAGAGGTCTTTAATGTCTGGGTCAGTGTCAGCATAGCGTAGTATCAATATTAAAAGGTCCGTGTCTTCACCAATTAAAGTCGTACTATGTCGATGAGGGCTGTCCATCTGCCGTCTTGACGATGTCAACATCTGCATCACCTGGAGCGTTCATCACATTGCAGCTTCTATTCCTCAGTTGAGCAGAAATTAATCCTTCCTTGTTGGAAGCTCGAGGCAAGAACTGCTCCTTCTTTCCAATGAACTTGGTGTCTACAGTAAAGTGAACAACCGGGTGGACGTTCATGCTGCGTCTTTGATGGGTATTGTCTTTGATAGACGGACCACCATATCCATCAAAGACCACCGTTGCTAAGCGATAATGACGAATGGTAAAATCTGCATACGACTGTGCAATAGACCCATAACTGTCTCCAGTTTCCATGGCACTCGATGCAACAAGAACCCTCCATCAAGGACGTAGTGATCGGTTTTCGAGACAGATTCTTTCAATACTTCTTACTCGGCTGACATCACACTGCTGGCATGTTCTGTGATGGCAGTAGCTATTTGAGGCTTATCTTCTGCAAGAAACAGGGTCTGGATGTTACGTGGCTGTCACAAGTAATACTCGTCTTCCTCTCAAGTGGCAGCAGTGGCCGAGTGGTTAGCGCGTTGGACTCGCAGTCGAGAGCCTGCATGTTCGATTCCAGCCACCCCCACTTGCTGCTGTTTCTCTGAGCAAGAAACTTTACGATAATTGCCTCTACTCAGTGATCGATTTCGAGTTTTGGGTAGTACCAAATTTAAGTTATAAGTAGAGTAGACAACCGGAAACAGACATTGCAGTCGGCTGCAGCGTGGGTCAGGTGTACGTTGGAAGGCGTACACCGATGCATAGCGCTGAAGTCCGCTTTCCCGCAATGCAGGATAAAGATAATAAAACAAAAACTGGTCTGAGTTTTTGGAAAATGACAGCAACAAAACTGCGTTATATCAACTGGTTCAACAAGCTGTGATAACTTCAGTCGATCCAAACTTGTTTACGATTGTTGTAACATCGTTAGATACAGCTCTTAACAATCAAACATTGGACATGTCTGAGGTTTCCCCATGTGATCACGAAGAGGCAGACACCCGTATGTTTCTCCATGTGAAACATGGAAAATCCGATGCCATAGTCAAAATAGTAGATACTGATGTGGTAATTATTGCAATTTCGTGTTTTGACAAATTAGAAATCTGTAAACTATGGGTTGAATCTGGAGTTGGAGAAAAAACTCGCTTCATTCCAATCCATGATATTGTTTCATCTTTACCTCAATCTCTGATGATTTACGTTTCTTTGCCTTTGTTTTATGCTATCACAGGCCGTGATAGGCTACTGTTTCGTCTTTGGAAAAAAAGGCTTGGGATGGTTGGATGCTTAATCTTACCGAAATGTGTGGTTTATTTAACTCTCTGAATTTCTCAAGCTCTCCTAGTTCACGGATGGATGTATCACGGATGTAGACGAATGCCGTTATATGATGTTTACCAATGGTTGCGTTATTCAAAGGCTGCCACCAACGTCAGCTGCTCTGATGCAGCATTCACACAGAGCGATATATCAAGCTGAAATATGGAAATCAAGCCTCGTAAATGTTCAGCAACTATCTTCTCTTTTAGCTTGGGGATGGAAACATAATGATGCAAATCAGCTTGTTCCGTTTTGGACCTCAAGCCAATCCGCATCATCGATTCACGAAATGATACATCATTGTAGTTGTCAGTCTACTTATGGCTCTCGATGTTCCTGTAAGAAAAAATCCATAAAATGCACAAGCCTTTGTTCATGCGAGTACGAAACATGCAATTCGACCACACAATCTCCAATCCTCTCTGATGTTTCATCTTCAATCCACACTGACCATTCAAGAAATGCTTTTGAATTTCTAAATTCTATGTTGTAACTTGAAAAACCTTGTCGTACGAATTTTCTTAACATCAAATTACGTATGGTATGAATTTAACACTAAAAACCGCTACTGGTAGTTTTTTCGTCTTAAATTGACAGTGTTAAAACTCAGACACTGCATAGTCTGGTGTCGTGTATTCATTTGATTTGTAGATCATAATTACATATTATTTTAACTTTTAAAGTGGCATATGGCTAAAAGGGAAATTCACCCCTGGTAGTTGCTTTTCTGGTTATATCCTTGATGACGTCATTATTGCGTCATACTGTACTGGTATTGTTGTTATTGCTTGCAATTGCAAAATTTTAAGCATTTGCAAAACTTATAATGATAGTATTTGATCGCTTTTTTCAGAATAAACTTACCTTTGGTTCCTAAATTTCAAGTTGTCTCGTCTTAATAATGTCATGATGACGTCATAAAAGATGCAATCATGACGAAACTACCTTTGGGAATTGTGAAATGGTATTAGTAACCGGTACTTCAACTAAAACCAACAGCAAATGAGCAAAATAGGTTAAAAAAGCAAAAAAAATAATATTTGATGACGTCATAATGACGTCATCAATCAAACTATTCTGTGTTTGTTTTGTCTCACTTATTTGTGTGTGCTTTTAAGTTAAAATATGCAAAAATCAAATATGCAATTGCACAAAATGCCGAAAAAACAGCTGAAACGTGATTTTTGGGGAAATCCCCGCTTTGGGGGTGATCACGTGACCCAAAAAGTTGCGACACCCACTAAAATCAAAGTTGGGTTGACCAACTGCAAAAATATGCAAAAAAACAACGTGTAACACGTTTAGCCTAAAGATTCCCCTAAGGGCCTGAACTACTACCGTAGCCTAATTATCATTGCCGTTTTAGGGTTAGGGGTTTGGGGTTAGAGGTTAGGAACTCACTGAATCAGACTCACCGAATAGTAACAGACCCTGTTACACATGTATCAATGCGATTTCTGTTGTTGCTCCTATGTGTGACTAATTTCTTTATTCGAGGCTTCGTGTTGGTCAAAGCCACTCTCATACCGTGGAGCAACCCACGTTGAAGGCGGTTCCGGCCAATTGTTTTGATTTGGAGCATGGTGGAGAACGCCTTTTAGTCGGAAATGGAACGATCAATTATAATGCTGCTCGTGCCAATGCAGGATACGCTGTCAACTGATCACACCAGAAATCAGCAAGCGAAAGTTGACGAAATTTTGTTCGACAACTCTGATTCATCTGCATGTCAATCAGCTCCTTCTTTAGTTTATTATCATCACTCATGTCTGCCAAGAAGGGTTGCTGTATCCACTGTCGATATGAGTGATTTGTGGGAACGTATTTTGCCATGGTGGTTTCTGGAAGCGAGAGGTGAGCAACAATATTACAACAAAGCACCCACCAGGTAAGTTCGCACAAACTACTCAGGATCAATTTGCATAGCCTACTTGACTGGAAGATGACTACAATATCAGCAAATCATGCAGGCTAATTCGAAAAAGCAATCGTTGATATGACAACTACTGATAATGGCAGTAAGACAAAATATGCAGAAATGTAGGCTATAATGGCATTTTTTTTTATATTATACTGCGTGCATTTAGCACCCCTTACAGTATTTTCCAGCACCCCCGGTTAAGAAACGCTGTGACTTAAACTGACGACATCCAAAGTAGTCTTTGTGACCTTTGCAGTTTGTGTAAGTTATTGTTTCGTTTTGGACAGCGTTGTCTGACGCAAATAAATAATAATAACTACTTAGGTCGGTGTTTTTTTAGAATGTCCCAACATGTAAAATCTTGAATTTTACATTTTTTGACAAAATCTCTACAATTTTGGCATTTACGAGTCAAAATTTTTGAGTGTGGTGTGTTTTAATATTTGTCCTGTAGAATTTTTGGTCAACCTAGAAAAATTCTTATAAAGACGAATTATATAGCCTACCATTGGAAAAATAATTTTATCAACTTTTCAATGATGGGTTTTGTCATATTTTTTACCTTGGGGAAAAAAGTTATGACCAAAAACGTGCCGGGGGGTAAAACACTAATTTGCTCAATATTATAATACAATTATAAGCTAAAATACGTTACCTTCGTAACAGAATACAGCACCATAAATTGGATATTACTATCAGCAAAGCAAACTAACAATCGGAAAGCAAAAATATAAAACATAACCTAATTAGGAGGTATTTATCACACGTTTAAGGGGGTAAAAGTTGACCGAGACGGAGATAACGGGAGAGATGTTACCGAACTAAAAGATTTTTCTTTTATAAGCAAGGATATGTAAACAACACATAAAAGCTATCCAGGACGTAGTGAAGAAGGTTTTAGTTAAATTGCTATTTCATAGGGTATTTTGTTACAAAAACACTGTGTCTCCCCAGTCCTGGAGTGCCAAAAATGCCCGGTCTTGCTAGGGTTAAACTCGCTGTAAAGATGTAAAAACGACATTTACAGTTGTTCTAATAAAATGTAAACACATTTCAATCAAAGTGATGCAAACGCATCCATAAAATGTCTCTCCTCCCAATTCGTCATCAAACACGACTGTAATATTTGTGCATGTCTGGAAATATACTCTAGGGCCGTGGTGGTATTAGTCCGGCAGCCCGTGACGTATTTGTAACATCATAAGGTACAAAAGGTTTGAGAGTTTTATCAACCTTACCCCACTGTGGGATGTTCAAAAACCCACATCCGAGGTTTCACTGCTGGGGTGTTTGGGGGCTACGGCCCGGTGAAAAACCCATTTTGGGGGTCAAAAACATCATGAAGTACAAGAACAAAACCAACGCCAGATTTTATGTCTTCACTTGTAGACTTTGGAACAAGTCGATCTGGGTGCCCCAGGTGGGGCATATTCCCGAATAAGGGCTCCAAAGTTGGGGCAAAATACGTAAAAATAACATCATAAGGTACAAAGATGGAACTTCTTTCATCAGTTGGGGCATGTTCCACTGAGTTCGAAACAACTTTTCTTATGGCCCCAAGGTGGGGCTTAACCTCATTTTGGGGGTATACCCCTAAAATTCACAAAATTAACATCATAAGGTACATGGATGAAACCAAGTGTAGGTGATAGTACTTAGTACCTCACTTACGGACTTCAAAACATTAAAATTTGGTCGCCCAAGGTGGGGCATTCCCGAATAAGGAGCCCCCAAAGTTGGGGCAATATACGTTAAAATAACATCATAAGGTAGGCTACAAAGATGGAACTTGTATCATGAGTTAAGACGTGTTCCACCGAGTTCGAAAATCTTTTCTTATAGCTCCAAGGTGGGGCTTAACCTCATTTTAGGATATACAGACCCAAATTTAAGGTTGTAGCCTATTTGGATGAAACCAAGTGTTTGCAAAACGTAAAAATTGTTTTTGCTTCAGCTGAGAATTTTTCGTAGCACAAAGACTGATACCGGGTGCAAAAGTCATAATTCCATAATAAGCAACTTCGCTATAATTTAATATTTCACCGGTTGAAGACTGTAGTGTACAGTAGCATACAATTTGATAGTGATTTGGTGCAACAGGCAGGCTTTCGTCATAGACTATTAACTGTTACTCTGTATGACAACATACGGTAATGATATTGTGCTACTCTTGTGGTTATATTTATATCGTACAAGAGTCGAAGACGATAATAGCGCATAAAGAACTCCACGTGGAAGAACTCTTATTTTGGATGGAAAGAGAACCCTCCACGACACAGATGGCATCTGTTTTCAGAATCTGGTTGTAACTTCGGAAACGGAAGAAATTGTAGAGGAGCCTCAACCTGAAGATGGAACCTTTAGGAAGAAATCGAGGAAGCGGAGGTCACTGGCAGCTGATGTAGATCTTCAACTGTATAGAAAGCGGAAACGGATGACAGAGCTCGTTTTTTTGGCTCTTGAGGATGAAAAGTGAATTAAAACGCACAAATCTTTACAAAACTTTCCTACGATTGATTCATTGTGGATGGTGTCCCTTGTCTTGGGTATTCCAAGGACACCTATGTGGGTCGGATGGAATGCAAAAGTCTTCGAAGATAACTTCCTAAGACAGAAGATCTCGTACCTTCGGCAGATCAACCAGTCTCTCACCTGTCTGCAAGAGGTTGCAAGAGGTTGCTGACAATGAGAAGATCTTTGCAGATAGCAGATGAATGCCAGCAAGAATAGCCTACATGTGTGTTACATACGATCTGGCCAATGCAAAACATGCCCTCACCATTCAAGAGCAAGAAAGTCCAAAATATGACCGTTTGGTCATATTAATGGGTGGTTTCCACATTTGCATGGCGTTCTTTAAAGCTATGGGTAAGTACTTGGATGGTTCAGGTGGTCCATACATCCTAACAGAAGCTGGTATTCTTGCCGAAGGATCCCTTAACGGGTTTCTGCGTGGCACTCATTACAATAGGTGCAAACGAATACACGTTCTTTTCGGAGCAGCATTAGAAATCTTGCATTTTAATCAATTCTTGTTACAATGCCCTGCTCCTGAAAAACTGGCCAAAGAAATACGTCGTTTATGTATTCGTCCATCCCAGTCAACGATTGGCTTTTTGGATGGCGATGTTAAAGACTTTTTGAGTTCCTACCAAGAATTTTCAAGGAAAACCAAAACAGGAGAAAATGGCAAGACTGCCCAATACTGGTATGGATACTTAAAACTTGTCAAGACGTACCTCCTCTTTGCTAGGAGTATTCATTCTAAAAATCATCAGTTGTTTGTGCACTGCATAGGAGAGATGTCAAGCGTGTTCTTCATTTTCAACCAACCAAATTATGCAAGATAGATATTGCGACTGCAGGATAACATGCTAAAAATGGAAGAAACTCACCCTGGAATAAGTGATCTGTTTGAACAAGGCATCTTGTCCGTAAAAAGAACTGAAAAAAACTTCTGTGGATGTGCTGTTGATCAAACTTTGGAGCAAACAATCAATGCAGAATCCGCCAATCGACTCACTGGGATTACGTCTTTCACCAATTCAATTGGTGCCAGACAGACATGGGCACTTACCCACTTTATGCGCCGATCGATCCTTCACCACTTCTACGAAGATCTGGGGATGACATCAGCAGAGGAAGCATCATTTGACCTTCGTCCTTCAAGCATCGACAGAGATCGCAGACATTTGGATAAACTAATGCAAAAAATAAGCATTACAGTTAATCCATTTAGTGCAAGCTTCGATGTATCCTTTCTATTCAATATTAGCACAGGAAAAGCAGTCGCTCCTGCCACTTTAAATTTTCTTTGGAGTGTTTTTCAAAATGGAACTGAGGATAGAAACAAATTTATAAGTCAATGCCACCAGGACGCGAGCACCTTCAACAAGCCAATACGTAGAAACGAAATCTGCAACTTTGCTTCTGAAGCTGCCGTTGTGAAAAGCATAACCCGAGCAGGCAAATTTTCTCAGTTGAGAATGGAGCGCAATTTGATGGGAAGGCTTCTATGTTTAGCAGTACATCACAAGGTAGACATGGAATTGATGCTGTTTTACCCCCTCACACCAGTATGGTACCACTGTCTTTGTGCCATATGGATGCAATGATGAAATCAACCCAAAGTCAATGCTTTTGAAGGCTCTTGAAAAGAAAATTGAAAGTACAGATCTGCCTTCTGTTCACTGTACGTTGATCGATGGTATGTTTCTTCTTCACACTCAAGGAGATGTGCCGATGACGCTCGGAAGTGTTGCAAAGACGACTTTGAAGAAATTGTGCAGACACAGTGGGAAAACATTACACGTTGTTTTCGATAGAACTGTCTCGCTGTCCATCAAAGATGCCGAGCGAGATCACCGAGCAATTTATGGCTTCCGCGATCAGGAATACGTCATCGAAAAAGAGGCCATGAAACGACCTATTAATTTTACAGCCGCAATGAGGAATGACAACTTTAAGCAAGCATTGGTGCATTTTCTTGTTAATTCTTGGAAATCAGATGAGTATTCCAGCTTCCTCGACCTAAAGGTTTTTTTATGCTACGCTTGATGAAAAATGTTATGTTTATCGAAAAGATGGCGAAAAAATATTGTGTGGTGAAGAGGAGTCCTTGTTATGCTACCACGAAGAAGCAGATACGCGCCTAATGTAGGCTATCACATTGTCACTGCATGCCAGGATGTGAAAAATGTGGTAGTTCGCTCTAATGACACGGATGTTTGATTATGCTGTTTGGAAATTTGTCGTTCGTACAAAAAGACGTAAACATATGGATAGAAATTGGTGTACAGGCAAACAACACTCTGAGATGTATTGATGTATCAAAGCTTGGCAGTACTTTATCTCCAGACATGCTTCGGTCGCTTCCCGGTTTTCATTGCTTTACAGGCTGTGATTATACAGCTGCTTTTTCGGGTAAAGGGAAGGCTCGACCCCTATATCGGAGAAAAATGTTCATGCTCACCATGCCTTCGCTGCTTTGGGATATTCGAAAAATCTTGATGAATAGGCCTACATTGAAAAAGGCATTGAAAAATTTGTGTGCCAGATGTATGGATGTAAAAGCGGTCATTGCGTTAATGAAATATGATTTAAAAAATTCATTGAGACATACAAAACGAAAGGTTCCAATCCATTGGGACGACTGAAAGGTTCAGATGGAAGCAGCTTTCACCCGTGCAAAACTGTGCTCCATCACGTTTATCGTTATCGCTTAACTTTTTTTTGATTTATCGTTTATCGTTATCGCTTTAGGCATTTTTTGTTTATCGATTATCGTTATCGCTTAACTGAAAAATGAGTTATCGCGCCCAACACTGAGTAGTGGCATGTCACAGTAATATGAGAAATTTAGGTTACCGTATGTTTTACACGTTACACCACAACAAAAGTGAAAAAAATAAAATAAAATCCAATTCGGCATGTTAGAAAAATAGATAAACAATCAGACAATAGCACGACGATCCAGTCCAAGATATCGATATATAACAACTGGTTGGAGCACATGGCCACCGCTTTACCAAAAGATGGCGATTGGTCGAAGAGGAATTACATTTCCCAATACCATGATGGCCTATGACACCCTTCCACATACGATGGTCCCTGCCAACTCTAGCATTGAAGTCACCTAGGTCCTAGTGCAACAAGTTTGTATAGAGCATGGAGTTTTAGGATAGTATGTGTGAGCTGGTTATAAAAGGAGATCTTACAGCAGTATCTCCACCTTTAGATGTGAGTGTTGGAGCATAGACTGAGATCAGAGTGAGGTAGCGTTTCTTGGTGAGTGGCATTCTTATCGTCACCATTCGTTCATTGATTATGCTTGGGACAACATTGTGTTGGTTTACTAGCTGGGAACGGATTGCAAAACCTACATCATGAATGCGCGGCTCGTCCGTGCTCTTTCTTTTCCAAAAGATGGTATAGTCAGATCCATTTTCTCTTATCCTGCCCTCTCCAGCAAATCTGGTATCGCTGAGAGCTGCCAGATCGATGTTGAAGCGTGCAAGTTATTTACATACCAAAGCTTTGATATGTTCTGGTCATTGTTGATTTGTTTTGTAGTGTGCGGACGTTCCAAGCACCCAATGTGAAGGGTAGCTTAGTATTCATAGATATATGTGTAGGTCGACCGCTAAGTGGGTAATCCACCAGCCGCGGCAAGCTGGCCAAATAAGAATTGCGGTGTCCGATGTTTACCATACCTTTTCTAGGGGCTTCCCCACGTTGGGTGGGCTGCGGGAAATCCTAGATAGGCCAGCCCAGACTTGGGTCTTGTTACTGGAACCCAATGTCACCGCAGTTCATTGGGAGGTGATCATCATAGATCTGCTGCCAATGTGTGCAACCGGCCTGGAGGCTTCCAACTCTACCAAGCCTGTCCCCGTTACCCGCGATATCATCGCCATTGAGATTTGTTTGGTCCTGGTGCAAATTAAGACCAAGGCCATTCGCTTGTAGCCTATGGTTGTTTAAGGTGGTAACTACTCGAGGCCTACGCACACACTTTTGGCCAGCTCTGCCGTGATTTGGCAGAACTTAATATGCGCCATTTTCAAGTTTTTGAGATAAACGACTTTTGTGTTTACAGCTGTAAAATTACCAAGGTAAAACACTCGAAGCTGATTTTTGTAAGGCTAAAACGGACAACCAAGCAAAGTTTTTGTCATATTCTGTCTGTTTACTGGTGCATTATATACAGAAATAACATGCACTTCCACTGTGATTAATTACTGACAACAGAATGTACCTCCGGGATACTTGCCAGGGTTGCCAAAAGATATTCTGGTAATCGGTCATAAGCATAACATAATAATCACATTTCAATACACTACATCCCTTTCTTCTCGGTTTAAAACGTAGTTTTCAAAGGCATGACTTCTTTGATAAAAACTAATTTTACATTAAATCATCATAACAGGTGATGATAACCATGAGCACTTGAACCAAAAGACGCATCATCATTAGGTTTCGATTACGTAAGCATCATTCATGCAATCTATGGTATACACAGATTAACTTATAAGTACCAACATTTACTGTCAAAAGCAATATAGCCATACCTCAAAGATCATGATTAACACGTTTGTTTCCACTTTGAACTTGAAATTGTAGTGGCGAACAATAGATTACCACTTAATTGACATGACGTTCTTCTTCGTCGTATGAGCTCATTAGCTCGACATGACGTTTAAACAAATAGACATGCGTTCCAGAGCTAGTCTTTATAATGAAAGAACGAAAGGAATCATAGGCATACAAGTCTGCATTCTTAATGGTCACTTCAGGTTACATAACACTGGCCAACAAAAAAAAACTTTTTTTCGAATGCCGAAGATATTTTAACGGTTTCTGGGCAATTTTGGGCCACTGAATCCGAAAATAACATCCGTTTCTTTGAATTGGCTCCAGTTTTTGGGATAAACTAATCACCACTAATTGGCCAGGCTGTAGGTTTTCCACCAAACTGGCCCACTTTTTTCTACCCTGCAGGGAAGGTAAATAGAAAGAGATCCATTTCTCCCAGAAACTGTGAGATAGAGCCAGGTTATACCTATAGTCTCTCCGTAACTCATCTCGGGCATGAGGATTTCCTACTGATGAAAATGGGCTCAAGAATGGGTTAAGGAGTGCGGCTGGGGTGATAATAGTAGAATCCTTAGGGTCATCACAGACAGGGACTAAAGGTCTTTTGTTGACTATTCTTGTGGCACTACCCGTAAATGTAAGAAGTTCAACAAAGTTGGGTTTCCGTGATGAGTTCCCAATAACGTGGGAAAATGCAATTTTGAATTGCTTGACCATTGCTTCCCAGGCTCCTCCCTGGGCCGGGGCATATGGAGGAATGAACTCCCAGTTAATTCCTTTTTTTCGCAAAGAAGTTTGAATTTCAGAAGACTCCAAAATTTCTGGTAGTCTTTTATCTGCCGCTTGAAATGTGGTCCCGTTATCTGAGTACATGTTACGTATAGATCCACGCAAGTCTACAAATCTGGTAAATACTAAAACAAATTCACTGTAAGATAGTGACGTCACAAGTTCCACATGGATTGCTCTACTCGCAAGGCAGGTAAATAACAACCCCCATGCTTTCTTTTGGCTTCTTCCTTCCACAAACGTCATTGGACCAAAAATAATCTACGCCACTGTTGAAGAAGGGTTTGTTATAGGCCGTGGTTCGTGGTAATGGTAGATCCGACATAAGCTGCCTGATTGGCTTTGCTTTCTCTAAGGCGCATGAAGCGCAGTCATGCAAATAATGTTTCATCGAGGAATTACCATTTGCAATCCAAAAACGTTGACGAGTAGATAACAGTGTCTGTTGCACACCACAGTGATAGCTATCACAATGAGCGTCAAGGACAATTGGCCGTGTCAATGCGTGCCTCGAAGGCAAAATAAGAGGATGCTTCGCATCGACAGTTATTTCGGGAGACTTACTCAAACGACCTTCAATACGAAGTCTCCCCCGTGTGTCCACACAAGGACGATACTTTTTTAGAGAGCGCAACTCCTTCAGGCACTGTTTATCAGCGCCAGCTTCGCACGAAGCAAGACGTTTTGTTACCACATCGATCGACTCTGGCAGACCGTCACAACTTAAAAAATCTCTATACACTACTTTCTGTACGTAGGAAACAACCCTATTTAAAGCGTCCTCTAGATAAGATGCATTTAACTTTGGTTATACATACCCATGTTTCTTGCATTTGGATACAATGAACTCCGTGAAAGCTACAAGATAGGCGACTCTCTTTTTCAACACGTACAAAGTAGGTGCGGTTTCGATCATCTTGCTAATGGAGCCAGTTGCATTTTCTCTTACCGTCATCTCCGGCGACAGTTCCATTTTACGAATAGCAGCATCTGCTCCATTCACCGTTGGGACCTCGCCTTCATGCATGAAAAAAGATGGACCGCTCAACCACATCTCTCTGGAACCTGTTTTGGTGATGGCGTTCGGTCTGGTTCCAACGTCTGCCGAGTTGAGATGTGTCGGACAGTAATGCCATTCGCTCACCTCTGACAAGAGTAAAATACGATTTAACCTACGAGTAACAAACTTGCATAATCGTAAATCAGAGTTTCTGATCCACTGAAGGACAGTATTCGAGTCACACCAGAAATGTTTTCTAAGATCAAGCAGGTGTAGTGCATTAGCTGCCTGGTTTAACAGCTCCGTAGTATTAAGCGCGGGTGCAAGCTCCTTTCTGGCAATCGGCCATGCACTTTGATGCTTGAGGACAACCCTACTTTTGCCAAAAACGAAGGGTACACAAGGGACTCCGTTACACAGCCTACGTATATACACAACGGAGGAAAAGGAGTGATTGGAGGCATCACTGAATCCATGTAACTGATATACGATATCAACGTCTGCACAACACGGCTCGGTGTTTACAAAATACCATCTAGGTATGGAAAATTCTTTTAGCAAATTTAATGAATGAAGCCACGACTTCCATTCTTTTATGTAGCTTTGTGGCACTTCGGTGTCCCAATCAAGACCTTCGATAGCTAAACGCTGCAGAATTAACCTAGCTTTTAGGAAAAATGGAGCACCGAACCCTAGTGGATTGAAATTTTGACCAAGTTGGCTTAACATTGAGCGACGTGTGTACTTCTCTGAAGGTCGGATAGAGCACTTAATGAAGAATGAATCTGACTCGGTTTGCCACACACAACCTAGAGTTTTTGTTACTGGTAAGTCTGTGTCGTCTTTTTTGAGGTCGACATCACGAAAAGAAGAAGCTAACATTTCCTTTTTGAAGTTCGACAAAACATCCAACGCCCCTTTGTTGGCATTCCATTTCACCAAACTAAAGCCTCGGCTATCGAACAAGTCAATGGCTTTTTTAGCAATCTCACTGACCTCATCAAGGCTATTTCCAGAGAATATCATATCGTCTATATACATACTTTTTCGAATGGTACTCAGGGTCAGGTCACTGGCTCCAGTGGGGTTTTGTTCAATCATTTTTTGAATGGCTAAGCAGGCGACGTATGGACTGCTTTTAATTCCCCAAGGGTGTACACAAAATCTAAACGGAGTTACTTTGCCCTTTTCGATATGATTATTCTCAAACCGTAGCAAACGGAACAAGTCTCGTTGTTCCATCGGTAATTGAATCTGGAAGAAGGACTTGGTTAGGTCTGACATTAGGCCAAACTTTCCCAATCTAAAGCGAGCCAGAACTTGTGTAAAAGGGTTTAATATGTTTGGGCCCGACAAAATCACATCATTAACACACCTACCCTTAAACTCAGATTTGCCGTCATATACCACTCGCTTTTTTGCTTGAGATGTCACAAAATATGGTAAGTACCACACACATGCCGATGAGTCGTCGTCTTTTACCGGCTCAATGTACTCACTGGACAGCATTTCAGTCATTGTGTATACTAAGAATATTCGAACATCAGATTGCTTTAAAGCCTTTCGTCGTAAGCTCAGAACACGTCAAGAGCCAAAGAGTGGTTATCCGGTAATTCAAAGTCGGTTTTTAACGGTACGGGGATTTCAAATCTCCCATCTTCAACTTTCCTTTGCGTCTCAACAAATTTTTGTGCTATGACATCATTGCGGGACAGTTCTATCGTTTCATCTGTTAGGGTTAAATCCTTTATTACATGTTTTAAACGACTGATTTCAATCTCCTGCGCATCAAAACTGTCAAGACTAAGTGACTCCTCAGCGACGTTACCATTAATGGCAACACGACGTACTTTAGAATCACCAGAGACCATAGAACCTCGACCTCCACTAGCCAGCCAGCCCAGTGGGGTTAGAATAGCATGGGGCTCTTCCCGAGTCATGCCAACACGTTCTTTTAATACTCGCATCAAGTAAGCAACTAAGCATGGTCATTCCCGATTAGAATATCGATCGACGTTTTGTTAGGTAACGAAATCAATTCAACATTATCGAAATGTGAAAACCTATTTAAGTCTTGGTGCTGCGGCAATGTTTCGACATGGTCACTCCAAGGTGCATTTACAACTGCTTCCACATCACCATACAGTTCGTCAGTAACTAAGGATTGGATATTAAATTTAACAAGATCAGAGTGTATTTCTTGTTTGCCTGCTAGAGTGTCCATGCGGAAAGAGACCTTATCCGCGGCTTTTAGATACAATTCTTTAACCAATCGGCTTGAAACAAATGTGAGCTGAGAGCCTGGGTCGTGTTGACAGTAAACCAGAGTGGTTTCTCCATTAGATGGGTTTATGACCCGCACAGCCGTGACACGATTAAACACTGCCCTCTTATGAGCGATGCTTACACTACGATTAGTGACGGCAGGTGCCGTTCTAAAACCATTGCCCGATGTTCCTTGAGGATTCACATAGGCGTCGTGCAGTAGATAATAGTGCTTAAATCGGAAATGTTTGCCGCAGCGCCTACAATTACATGATTGGGTACAGTTTTTTTCTTCGTGTCCTAGACGTAAGCAGTTTAGACAACGACCAGTCGTGGCGATGACATCCCGCCGTCGCGACGGCGTCAAGTTTAGGAACTCGGGACAATTGGGTAGTCTGTGACGCTCTTGCTTATTCCTACTCTCACAATAGATACAAAGTATGTCCTTCCTCGTACCCTCAAAAGAGCGGCTACCAAACGTTTCTTCTCGGCTCCCAGAACTAGAGCCAGAAAGCCCTGGCGGGGATGTCATAACATGTCTAGTTTCATGGCCATCATCTTTAACTAGTGGTGAATTACATCTCTCACTGTTAAGATCTTTCTTTACAGTTAAGGGGCATGTTTGTGACGGTTTCATAACCTTCACCCTATAAAAATCACGTTGATAATCATAATGAGGTAGCCTACTCTTTCAGCGGCCACATGGATCCCCCCGGCCTGTTCAAAGATTTGTAAAAGATTAAAACCTCAAAGATTTGTAATTGCAATCGTAGAATGGGCAAAAAAATCCTTCTCCAAATGAAATTCTTTGACAAAATTTCAAGAAACAAATTATAATAATCGATTACATTCCAAATTCAATCTCATTTGAAATGATAATATTCAGCACAATGATAGTATTGGTAGTCCTGTATTTTTGTACGTGTTGGGGTGAGGAGGAAAATCCGATTGTAGAGTTGATATTAAGTGGCTGATTCGATTTTCAATTTAAAAGAATTGTTCTTCGCTGCGTGGCAGATTAGCTGCGGTAAGGTAAACTAATAATGTATAAACTAAATACAGCCTACTCTATTCCGTTAGTTTTCTCAACTTCTTCAACAAAGTGATCAAAACTACAGTAAGTGAAATTATGTTGACTGTCATTCAAAGTTTTTATAATCTAAAATATGAAACCACATGCACACAGAAATGTATTCGTTAGTTAATCTTCGTTTCATAACATCTAATATCCACAGTTAAGTGAGTAAACAGTGTTTTTTTGGCTTGATGTTCCAACAACAAGGCAAATTATCAAATCAATGTTTCATGAAGAAGACAATCTGTATTATCCGTGCTTGATAATGTTGCGTCCTTGACTTTTTCCATCTCTTGTCATGCTCATTCCTTCATAAGCATCGTCAAGTGAGAAATGTTGCATAGGAGGTGGAATTAGCTGTATAAGATAATGCATGAATCTTTGAAGTAAATTAGTAGAAGTCGGTATGTTTTTCCACAAACGTCTGTATAGTGGTAAAATGGTTCAATGCAAAGTACTTATTAAATAAGTAATAGATGCAATTGGAAGACATAGTCTGCGGTTGCCGCGGGCTATAAGCTACGTTAGGCTTATTGCCAAAGAATTCTTCAATTTAAATAATGTCAGAAGCCTATCAAGACTCTATAGCTTTATAGTTATGCAAAATAAGTATATACTTTAGAGTAGACCATGGCGACTATTATAGCCTACACACTACACAGGGTATGCCAAAGTGCAGCTTCAATTTTGACTGAAGGCCGATCTGTTAGAGCAGTGGTTCTTAACCTTTTTTCCCTTATTACCCATTTCTGTTCAGATGAAAGTCCCATTACCCAAAATCTAATTTTATCTATTTTGCTATGTTAAAAACAGCGTTATTCAACATAAACAACATTAATGTGAAGAACGACATCAATGGCGTCAGTGAGACATTTGCTCTTGTTTTTTGTGTACAATCGATACAATATTGAGTGCGATTTTGGATACTGCTCAACGCAAATCTGACTCCAGATCTAACGGCTTGTTTGGGGATTTTGATTTCAAAGCAACAATACTTGAAAATGCTGATTCACAGAGGTAAGTAGAAGGGAACATAGTCAACAATGTTAGTGTTTTTTTTGCAAATTTTGGATATGCTTTTCCTATCATTCCCCTGAATTTTCCCAAGCTTTCATCTTCAAAAGAAGTCTTGTCAGATGACTCATGAATCATATCTAAAAACTCTTCTTAGATATCTTCATCTTCTTCACTCGGAAAATTGTCAACAGAAACTCTGAAAGGATTCCTTGTTAATACCATCACAGGGGTGTCTTGTTCAAAACCAGGAAAGTAGCGAAGAAATTCCTCAATTAATCTGCTGCAGAGTGGTCAACAAACTCACTTTGAATAATGCTATTGACACCGTTTGTCTCAATCATAAATAAAATACCTAGGCTATCGGATACAAGAAAAATCTTACTATTATGTCACAAAAATGAAATACATAAAACCAGCGACAAAAATGATGAGAAAGTAAATCACCATGACGAAACAATTCTAAAAATGATAAAATGTCACTGTGCTTGTTTGCTTGTTTTGAACGAACTCAAAGCAATAAAAAAAGTGTAAGTAATAAAGCAACTTTACCACTTACAGCTGTGACATTGTTTGCTACATCAATAATTCTAAATATTCTGGTTCAGCTAATTACCCACCTGCTATCCTGAAATTACCCACATGTAGGTAATTACCCATAGGTTAAGAGCCACTGTGTTAGAGTGTTAGTAACCAAAATCGCTAGTATAAATTGATAGCTTGAGTAATATTTATTAAATATAGTTTATTAGCCTTTATGCATATTTGGTCTAATTTTGAGCTACTTTTGTGCTGTTGTTACCGTTCAGTTAATAGATTCGGTTTTGGCAATGATTACACTTTGGCAATTTAGATTCTCAAAATTATAATTTCAAGGGGATATAAAGTAAATTTAGGTGGAGTTCAAATTTGAAATTCCATCGGCCTCCAGTCAAGCATCCAGTTCACGCTTTGGCAAAGCTTGTGTATATGGATTGCTATGCTTTTAAACAATATAATCTTTTTATTTTGATGCATGTCTTGAAACGTTGCTAATTGTCCTATTTTTGACATTAAATAATGTTCTATTGTAATCAATTTTATAATCTACTACCCCTAATCAACTTCATTATTCTAAACCAGCACCCACCTTTCCTTGAGCAGCAAGATTGACCACTTCCTTCAATTGCTGCATTGTTCCCGTGAGCACACCTCTAACCGTTCTTGCTCCATGAACAAATTTAATTAAAGCTGTCTTCATTTTTCCTCCATACAAACCTACCATTATAATGGTGCTCCCCTAAAAGGTAAACCCAAAGCTGTGAATAGTCCATAAGTTATAATGTAGCGATCCATTATTTCGTCATATAAGTTTCCCTTTCTTTTACTAAAGTAAACTACTTTAAATTTATTTCCTAGTGTTTCTGTAATTTTCCATGTAAACTGCTCCCGAAGTAAATAAGAAAAAGGGAACACAAAATAAAATGGTTTGCTCGTCCTTTGACGAGAGCTCACATCAAACCAGTCCAGTTAGACCAGTTCAGCTCTCAGAAAACATTAAATTTATTGTTTAGTTAAAATGTAATAATTCGTAATATAATGGATCGCTACAATAATAATCATAAAGCTCATACCAGACATTGAGAAACTGCTTTGCAGCAGAGCGTTTTTTATGGCAGTGACTCTTTGGTCATACGATGACTGAAGTAAAAACCGGCTAAGACAACAAACTCTTCAATTAGCCCACAAATTTCATGAATGCGGCAGATGTCTATAAATCGTAGATCATCCAATTTGTAGATCGCAATTTATCTTTTGAAGCCAAAGGAATTCTTCCTTATGCGAAATTTGATGAATTCGGGTATTTTCAATAGAAATGTACGTTTACAAAACTTCTTTATTTTGCTGATATTCTTACGTTGAAACGTCCATACTCAATTTCTTGGCATAATTGAAGTTGGGATCCTATGGGGAATCCCGCTTCCAGGTCGGGATATTAGCCTTTTTTAACCTTATTCTAGGATTTTTTGTTTTATTTTCAAATTATTCCGGGTGATTTAATTAAATTTAATTGAATAATATTAGAAATTGCGATCTCGGAATTTATATTTTAGTTTAGAGGTGCAGAGACTGTATTTCCTATATGTATGTTTGATAGTTTTTTTTTCAATTTTTTACGCTTCCAGCGCTTTACATTTTCCAAAAAATGTTTTGAATAGCACTCATTGTAAGTAATATATTTGCAGCTCATACATTTCCTCAAAACACTATTGCAGCTTTTGCTGCTGAAAAATTAGAACTAACCTGACTTAGGCTATATCTCATACAACTACGTTCTCTGACAGTTAATTTTAAAAATGTGAGAAAACTACTCCTTTTCAGAAAATTACTCCTCCTCTTTAATAATCTTAATCTAAGAAGGTGGAGAAACAAGGTTATAAAATTAAAATTCGCACCCTGTGTGTACACTCAAATCCTCTTTCAGCAGTCACCGTAGAATTGACAAGATCAATGACTCCGTCGTACGCTCCATCAATTGCCGCAGCTTTAGTGAGGCTGGCTTGCGTTTCTTCTGGCTTGTGTCTATCCCACAATACAGTTTCGTCGCACCCTCGACGCATTGCAGTTTCTAAGTTTCTTGACTACGATTCCATAGTTGTTGTTTTTTCAGAAAAAACAATATTGCAAACATTATTTTCGTAAACGCTAAACGAACAACAATTGTACAGTAGGGCCGGTCGATTTTTCCATTTATCATATAAATTTGAATATAGGTGCAACTTTACCTTCTAAACATTTCCTCAAAGTTTAAAATCGTTTTATGTACAGCAACCCATTACCCCAATGACCTTCTGTTTCTATAACAGGGTAGGCAGATTGGACGAAAAGTCGCGAAAATTTTTGTCATTTTACCTCATCTTTTAGCCCAATCTGGCAATCCTGCGCAGTGGGCGAACTTCTACTTGTGCCTTTTAATACACCACAAAAAGCTTTGCAAAACTGACTCTTTATCTTATTCATCCGATAATGATCCGAGTTTCATGGAGAGTGTCTCTACAAGTAATACCTACAATACCATCTCAATCCCTTGTGCTGCAAGGGAAGCCGATTGAAAGATGGTTTCTGACGAAACAGTTGCTGCTATTGCCACTGCTACCTTGCAGGATGTGTTAGGAAAAGACTTCTCCACTGACATCATTATTAACCCACAGAAAGTGAGACATAGCCGAGTCAAGAGGCGTTCTGGATTGAAACCAACCCAACATGTCGTCAATAATTTGATATCGCTCTATTTTGATAGAAAAAAGAATGAATCATACGTCTTTGATGACTACCATCACAGGAAAAAAATAAAAGAAGACCATTACATTTTACTGACACAACCTGGTGACATCTACAATTCTACATCTCTCATGTCACTACACCGAGTGGTCGTTTAGTAGACATTTTAAAATGTATGATCGAAGAGAATATGAACATGGATGGAATTCGAATAACAGGATGTGACGGGACAGCAGTGAACACTGGGAATCGTAATGGAGTAATTGCTAGAATAGAAGATCATATCCATTATCCAGAATGAAGTTCAGTGGAATATATGTAGGCATAAGCGTAGAGTAGGGGAGTGCAAGGGAGGCGCACCCCCTTACTCTTATAGGCATTTTATTTTATTTTTTATTCTTCAAAATACATCGGTTTCAAATTCATACTATTGTCGTTCGTTTTCTACGCAGCATGCTACAACAACGCCTGAGGTTTAGGGTACAATAATAACCGTACAGTGTTGTCATTGGAAGAGCGCAACAATTTCGTTAAACTTCGTGACGACACCTTACTAATCATGTTTCCGAATGTGGCAATCCTCATACGATTGTACTTGACTTTACTGTGCACGTCTTGCAAGGCCGACCGTTCGTTCAGCACACTCAGACGGATCAAGACGTATTTGAGGTCAACAATGACCCAAACCAGGCTAAAACATGTGTGCGCTCAACCTACACAAAGAAAAAGTCGATCGCCTCGACAGAGAAAAAGCTGATCGCAGAATTTATTGCTAAAGCATCAGTTAAAAAAGCGTTTTGTGGTTGAATTGCATGTTAGTTTGTTTCGCTGTTTTCAGTTCTTTCGTTGGTTGTCATTTGTTGTTACTTGATGTTTATGCGTGTGATGTTCTGATATCACTGCACCCACCGGTAATTTCTAAAACTTTACGCCTATGTATGTAGCATAGCCGTACGAGCCAGGGGGGCAGCCACCCCCCCTGTTGTTTCAAAACGTCGCGAATTCAGGCAAAATCTTGAAATTATTAGGGCAAAAATTGCTATATAAAAAGCTACAAAATTGCATGAATTAAGAAAAACTATAAATTAATATCTTTTATCTATCAAGCTATGTACAGCCTCTTATTTGCACAAGAAATGTACCGCAAAATTTTCATTTGGCACACCCGTACTGATGTATTGAATTGCATGGTGATCAAACTAGTACGAAATGCATTTAACCAACTGCATCATGTCAATTTGGGCAGCCACCAAAATATGTCTCTAATACTTTTGTGAAACTGCCCAAATTAAAACGCAAAATTTGCTATATAGCTAATTTTATTAATTTTCACAAATGCATGGTGTTGATTTGGGAAGCTGAAAACATGAAATTATTTGATGAAACTGATTAGTCTGTTTATGCAACTGCCCAAATTAGCGTGAGGCGGTTTCCCCAAAATGAACAAATTCATTAATTTTTCCCATTTACATAACTGTATCGTTTAGATTTGGGCAACAAAAAAATATGAAATTATCTGATCATAGTCTATTTATAAAACTGCCCAAATTAGCATGATGCAGTTGCCTTGCATCAAAATTTACAAAGTCTTTAATTTTTTTCATAGTATCCATAAATGCATCATCTTGATTTGGGCAACTATAAAATATGAATTTATATACAGTAAATCTGGTAAATAACCTACTTTTATAAAACAATTCGGGTGGGGAGGTCACAGTACTTTTTCAACCATAAACAGACATAGCTAAGCAACACCGCAACATTTAACAAAAGCATATTATACCTGTTAAAAGCACGGTAATGTTAAGGTGTTGCTTAGCTTTGTTTGGTTACTTTGATAAAAGGTTCTGCTACTATTCGGCGACTACCCTATTCGGCTAGAGTCTTTTTCGGCGAGTTCCTTATTCGGCGATTTTTTGAAAATCCAACGACGCCTTCTGCAAATCCGATGATTAAATATTATTCAATATTCAGACATTGAGTCAATGTAAATACGTACTGTTAGGCTAATTGGGTTCTTTGAATCCTACGTCACCGTCTGTATGCAAACTTAGAATATATTAGTTATTTTTGTCATCAAATTACCTAGCCTAACTATATTTTTAGAAGTAGTGCTGCCAGACCTTTTTTATTTTTTGTACTAAAATTCGTATCATCAAAACTGGGTATTGCAAAGAGCGAGTTTTGCCATTACCAAACATTCAAATATCTCAACCAGGAACTAGCAACAGGAAAACATAGAGAATTGTAGCTTTATTTCCGAAAAATGCTGAAGAAAACATGATCTTATCCTTTTGCTATGCTACCGGACAGCACCATTTTACAGGAATATTCATTACCACATTTTTGTTGAAAATACTCTCAGAATGCACCAAATTCAAAGTAATTTTTCAAAATTTTCTGGGGGAGGCCCCCCAAACCCCCCGCTGCTGGGTGTCGCCATAGGCGAAACAAGCCGTCAAAACCCTCCCTTTCAAAATTACTGGCTACGCCACTGCTGGTGATCTTTTTATGTTAGTTTTTCACTGTTATCATGCACCGCATACATTATTAGGCTATAGGCCTATTTGGGCAATTTCTATAAAAGCGTGCACATTTGGGTAAATTTACGTTCTGCCCCCCCAAATTGGTTTGGTCTCGTACGACTATGGTATGTAGGCCTATGCTGCCCATCAATGAGTTACCATTGTGGCATCTATTTGGATTATCTGGAAAGACATCTGGTCCAGAAACATTCATTGGTGAAATTGGCGATATTCTGCGGTCAAACCTTACAACCTTGGAGATCGCATTATTTAATAAAATTGAAACTCCATATTTGCGGAACTTGGACAATTCAAAGGATCTAAGCACAGACTAGATGTACCTTTTGGAAATCTGCCATGCAATCAGTTCTGGGGAATGCTCTGAACACTCTTAGACAGAGATCCTGGGAAATATAATCATTCACAGGAGCAAATCGAATGTGCCGCTATTATGTTAGTCAAACCCATCCATCAGAAGCTGTTAAGACTTTGACACGATTCATTGCAACTGTATATGGGCCTGTATGGTTTGCCACTAAGATGGTTACAGATATCAGCGATGCTCCAGCAGTACTTTTCCTTATGATACAACTCAGTCGTGGACTTGAGCCAGTGGAAGTGCAGTCTGTAATCGACAAATCGATCAAGCAAAATTGTTATGCAGCTCACCCCGAAAACTCCTAAGTGGTTAGGAGCGCATCATCACATTGAAATTTTAGCACTTTATTTAGTATGGCAAGCATCACCTTAATACCAATTTATGCGACAATCCGACTATTTTGTGTGAAAATCAATCGACCCTATTGTGCAGTTGGAGAAATTGAATTTGTAAGCCGACGTTGTATTCTGCAAAAAATATTGTCCATATTGATGCTAGCCTATATTAGGCCTACCTTATTCAATTATCTATGGTCCACAAATTTATTACATTTTTATAAGCAAAATGTTTACAAAGCACAATAGACCGCTTACATTAATATCAGCCACAACAATTTTGGTTGTGGATGGAAACAAGGTTTTGGCCATTTGAAGACACCACAATCCAAGTCCCCCTGCTCCAATGAGAAGAACTGAAGCTTTGCCTTAAAGTATAATAATGCAAAAAAAGCTGTAATTATGAAAATATGTGGCAAAAAGTTATAACAATAATATTGTAATAAAATTTTATATGCTGCTGAATGAATTATTTGTACTGTAAAGTGCTTGCGACGAGTGTTACTTTAGATTTAACCACACGTTCGTTCCATTTCAACCTGCATTTCACAATTTGCATAGATGAATGTGACGGGTACGATGGAGCAACTGCTATTCTCATTAGTTTATTTTCGCAAACCCCACATGTGATTTTTGCGCGTCATGTATTGGCAACTACACGACAACAACAACAACGTCAATCTTTTCAAAAATTTTATTAACTCTTTAAAAGCTACAGCAAAGATTGCAACTTCGCAAACGTATTTGCTGAACAATATCGGGAATAGGCCATCTGTGATGCGTGACATTATAGTGGACCAAGAATTCTAAAGTCGACACAAGTCTGCAGTAGCCTATTTGAGTACGGAGAAAATGAAAAGAATCTCCTTGTGTTTCGTCGATTAGGATTGTGCGCTCTTTCTTCGGTTTCTGTGGCTGACCATCACTGTTTTCAAATTTTTCTTCCAACTTCAAACCAATAGGTGTGAAGTAGAGAACGTTTATCATAAAAGACTGACCAGGCCTTTATAAAAGGCGAATTGTCTCGTTTTCACCCTGAAAAGATAATCAAGCCGAGCATTTTCCTTAGCATGATCAAGTGGTGGTAGTGAAAAAAGCAAGAAAAATCGTCTTTTTGTAGATTATTCCCAAGCTATTAACTTGTTTACGAAGCTCGCTGTCTACCTCTTGCCCTGAATATATGACTTGGTGAATAATTTTTGCCAAAACACATTACAAACGAGGCAATTAGAAAAAGAATTGGAGTGCAAGATAGATGGGCAAACGATTTAGCAAAACAAAAGATGAAATTCGCAAGACATATTTTGAAAGGATCGGCAGGACAGCTACATCAATTGGTTGTTTAAGGTATGGTGGAAGGAAAAGGGTGCAAGGGAAGAAGGAGAGGAACTTGAGGACAAAATCTAAAACAGTGAGCTAACTTGTCAAGCATTGAAGAAACAAAACAAGTAGCGGGAGCACGTGACGTATGGAAGCAAATTGATGGCCAACATTTGACTAGGAGATGGCACATGATGATGATGATGATGAGAAGCAGATGGGCCTTTTATTGCTTTTAAGGCCCTTTATAAGTTATGGGAATTTATGCACATTCCGTTTGAAGTACCAAATGGTTTTTCTGCATTTCAGAAGAAAATGAACTGTTACATTTCCTTGTCTTGACAACATTACCATAGCAAACAACACTTGAGAAGAACATGAGCCGTTTTTTGGTACTAGAATGCCCGAAAGTTTGATTTACCTACAATGCCCGAAAGAGTCATTTTGACTCCATGTTGTTTTGTGCCAAACAGATAATTTGCATTTGCGGCAAAATCTCGAAAGCAGTCCTCGCATTTGCTAGCAAGAAAATGAACGATTGCTCGACTACATCACTCATTATTTGATACTCTCCAGAAAATAATAGTTGATTTCGCTGTTACGAAAAAACAATGATTCTAACTTTTCTCGCTTGTCTGTGAGACCTTTGTCTGTGAGAACTTTTGTCTGTGAGAAAATGCTGTATTAAGTATAAAAAAAATAATGCAAGTTGAACTTGTATGATTCTGTGGTTCTGTGAGGCCAAAAATAACACATTGTGCAACAACAGGCTTTGGCCATATAAAAATGTATCTAGGGCCGGACTTTGGTACTCCTGGCTTAGTAGGCTAGCAGGTAAGGTTGGTTGGCTTTTAGTTCAGCAGATCATAGTCCTTGAAAACCGTAGGCATTTCATAATCAAGGGCTATAGTCGAAGGAGCGCCACTCTGCAATTGACGGCATGCCTTTAAATGTCTTTTGACAGGGACAGCCACATGCTCTTGAGCGGTGTCGAACCGGTGGCCTTTCGAACGTCAAACCATGGTTCTCACCACTCGGCTATGCAGCCGACATTCACAGCATTACATAAATCATTGGCCGAATAATTCGGATACTTTCAATCAGAACCATCGCGCTTTCACGTCTCGAATGCTGTCGCGCTAATGATCTACGGTGCTTCTCGATTTATTTGTACAAAGACGCAGGATATATAGCAATGAATAACAATTGCAGCACAAATTTTGCAGTAGCATCTCTCAATTGCGATAGAGACAATGTCAACTGCCGAACTGACTTTCTGAATGTTTGCCTTGTTTCAAAATTTATTGGTGTTTTAGCCTATTCAAAGGTGATCAATCATTAATTTTCTGTTTTATTCTTGACATGACTTCAAGAATTTGTTTTCTCTATGTACATACCGGATAGCTTGGATTCGTTGATCATTAACTTAGTCGTTGCACGTGTTTTCAAGTTGAAACTTTTTTCTTTATTAATTCATCTATCATTTTCTCACTTTAACTTTATATTTACTGAAAAAAAGTAGCCTATGTACCTTAAGGTGTTTTCGAGTGAATGGGCAAAACCAAACCTGTCAATAAAATATGATAGTCTATTTTACCTTTGTACTTGGTGGTATTTTCTATTGCAGGTTGTAACGCAGTGACAGCATTATAAGTAGTTAGACCAGAACAAGGCAACATGCACGCCACGTCCATCGCAATTGAATCAGGAACTTTGATCAAATACTTCTGATCACTGACAACTACATGAGTTGCGTACCTGTAATGATTTATTCAAAACAATTTAAATCAATCTAGCCAAAAACGTAGCCGCTAAAAGATACTGAATACTCTCAAGTTTCAAAGCGTTCAGTCTATTGATCAGTCGATCTAATATTAACACTTGCTTGACACTGCGCAAAGTTCTACAATAAAAAGTGCTGCTTGTTAATATGTAAATTTTAAATATGTAAAATATATTGTGATAATGCTCAACCCTGTTGTATTGTTGTGTTTTGCCTGGTACAAGAAAGAAAACTCTCTCCTAAATTATATTATAGGTCCACAAAATATGTTATTTACTGACAGACATTTCGTAAGCTAGAAAAAACAAATCTTTCTAACATGCTAAACTGAAACACAATCTTGTTTTGATAAAAGGTTTATCCATGTTTATCTCTTACGTGTTAAATACGCTTTATCGTGATTTGGGTATCGCCAGTGCCGTGTAATGGGAGGGGGCCCAGCCTCGAGCCTACCATCTCAAGAGGCCTACATATAATAGACTTTTGCGTTTCAGCAACAACGTGTTTTTCATACTGCTTTAGATTTTAATTCCGAGCAAAGGTGTAGCTATAACTTGGTAGATCTGTGTTTACTATTAGTTACATTTGTGTTGTTTTCTGTACACTACTGAGTTGATGGTTGTAAGACCTTATCTAGAAAAGCGCTAGGGAATGTTGTAAGAAAGAATTACGTCGTATCATTAAGCACCAGTATGCAGACTTTCTGAATGCTGCAAAGTTGTCGTTGAGTGATTAAACTGATAGGCCTTAGCAAGGTAGCTATCAGCAAGTGGAATCAGTATACAGTTAGAAATAACAAGTGCTTCATGACCATTACCAGTGTTTTTTTTTCTTTTTTTCTTGTTTTTTGTTTATTAGAAATCGTTGATGCTTTTGGCTTTCTAAGCAAAGGTAGAGCTATGGTTTGATAGACGTGTGTTTGCTATTACTTACTGTACATTTGTATTGTTTTCTAACTGGTTAAGAATTCTATATCACACATTGAAAACACACGCTGTAGGCTACAACAATAATACAATAATATTGTTGATTTGCTTGCCGATTTTTGCCCATATTATTCAGGCTATAACAGGGTCTACAAAGGGATTAACACACCACTGCGTATCACACATGCATGAAATTGTCTCTGATCTGTTCTAATCATGTCATTTGCAAGTGAAAATTGCTCAAAACAAAATATTGAGGTTTAAACAATTTGTTGAACATGCCAAAGATCTTTTCTTCCGGAAATTGATCCTATTAGATGTTCATTTCTAGTCAATTAGCCATTTTTTTCACAAAAAGAGCTAATGGTCGGTCGCAAAATTTAATTTAAAGACTTAAAAGGGTAAGTGTTCATGGTAGCCTATACCCTCCTGGAGCTCCGATTCCAATGCCGTAGTATCTTTCGTTGCAAAGTGAAGAACAATCGCCGAGGCAGTACCCACATTTTCCACATCCAATCCAAGGGTATACAAGAACACGATCTCCAATGGATAAAAACTCTATGAATATAATATTGATACATCCATAATAGAAATTAATTGAAAAATCTGGCATGTGTGTATTTCTTTCGAGCAACGATCAGAACTTAAGGTCAATACCTAGAGGTTACAACTTGTAGGTCCAATATTGGTTGTTTAGTTTTGAATGTTTATTTCCGGGAATTATTCCATTCATTAAGTGCCGCTGAATGGACAGCAGTCCTGAGAATGCGTTGCTCAAGCGCACACCCCGAGAGCCAAACTAGCGCCGCTTGATCTTGAGTCTGGCGCTTAACCACTGAGCTAACGGGGGAAACATTTTGATTAATGTAGCAGCTCACAATATAAATGCTTGAATTAGTGTGAACGCCTAGGCCTACATGGTGTGAACAGAAGACAAACAGTCCAATGGAAATCAAAGAGGAAATACTCTTTTCTCCTGTTTTACTTGTATATTCTTAAAATTACTGTGCTTGCTCAAACAATGTGATCGATTCTGTCCCCAGGCAAACTTTTTTATTCCCAGTGTAGCATACGTTTTGAATACAAAATATCAGCACTTCAAGCAGGGTTGCAAACTCAATACACCATTACAAAGAACTCGACACACTTTCCAAAATACAACTTACAGTAAACACAAAATCAACAAAAAAACCTTAGTTTGAACTTGAATTCAAAGTTGAAAATGAATCACCCGAGGTCGATTTTAATCAATTTAACAAATTTTGAAAAACAAAAACAAGCCTAAAAAGACTTTGAATCTACTGCAATCAAAATGCTACCAGTAGCCTAATGCGAGCAGCAAAAATACGTTAACCCACCATTTACACAAGAATAAAAATGAATATAAAATTTAATCTTCAAAACTCTGTGCTGTCCAAAAAGTTTTATAATTATGTTGATTTTAGCATCGATTTACTATCGATAGAAGATCAAACGTTCCATAGTCGCATGAAAGACCTCAAAGATAAACATGGACTAACAATGTATTTTTAACTTACCCATAAACTCGAAAAAAAAAATTAATCAAATTTGCAACCCTGGCTTCAAGTAGTACTATAAGCCTGCATTTACCATTTGTTGCCTCAGGACCAAGGGATTGCACGATGCCTGAAATTTCATGGCCTGGAGCTAATGGAAGCTTATATTTAGGATTGTCTGTGAAATATATTGTCTTGTCTCCGTAGTTAAGTTCATTTTTCCATTGGTTGAGGTCTGAGTGACAGATTCCACTGAAAAGCGTCTACACGTTCAACAACCATAAGTGCATTAAGAGCCTTGCCAAAGGAAGAAAAGTTAAGACAAATCTACTTTTTGGCTTAATTCAAATCAAAGTGATTTTTTCTTCATGAATTGTTAAAATTAGAATAGGTTTTGGTTTATCGTAAATAAGCATTTAGCCTACCATTTGTTAAACACGTATGATAAACACGTAAGGTGTCTAGATCTACAGTCTACTACTGTTGGTTGTCCACTAATGGAAATATTTGACAGTAACAAAGTTTGCAACTACGTAACCACGAGTTTGGTTGCAAATATAAAAAACTGACTTACTTTGATAATAGCTCCTTTTCGTGGAGTTTCAGGAATTGGAACCTCGCTAATGACAAGCGGATTGCGTGGCTCAACAATTTGTGCGCGTCTCATGATGCTTACAACGATATAACTTTTCACAAAAGCCTTATCTTGACCCAAAGAAACACCTTTAAGCTAATACAAATGGAGAGACGCCATTGGCAAAGAAGGCGGTATTGATAGAAAAACAAAACCGCGTTATACTAATTGGACAATAGCAGGTATGCGTAGGCTGCAAAGTGTCCTATCAGCAGTGTCGTAACCAAAAGTGTGTGATTGAGAAGATGGCATAGTTAAACCGCATACTGAGTTACACGTTTGATGCATAGCTGTACAGGACCGAAACATTTTGAATGGATAAAACAAAAATTGCCCGAATTGCGTAACTTTATTGAAACTGCTCAAATAGGCTACACATCAAAACAGCTACAGGGGTGGGCAACTTACGACCTGCTGGCCGGATCTGGCCCGCCTGCAGCTTATGTGCAGCCCGCGACGACATTCAATGCTCCATGTATCCGAGATCCGGCTAATGCTCCATGTATGTAACCCATATCCTCCCAGCGCCAGTTTAAACTGACAGCGAAAAAGAGATGCAAGCATGCTGATGCCGATGGGGATCCAGTTTTTGGATTAATGTGATGATGAAGAGTCTAGCTCAGGGGTCACCAACCTTTTTTGTATGCGGGCCACTTTAGCACTAAGGAGAGCTGTGGCGGGCCGCACTAATAAAATTTTAGGTAGGTTGACTCTTATGCTCAAAAAGAACGCATTTCGTACCCAGTATCCAGCGTTACATGTTGTTAATATTTATCTTAGAATACGGTACCGCAGCAACAAAATTAGACGAACAGCGCTACTGCCAGGCCAAACTCCTTTAACAACACTTTTGACTTCTTTAACAATGCCTAATAAACGGGACCACTTGTTTTGCGCACTTGTAGCGAGGCGAATCTTCAGCCACTCAGCAGTCTCGTCGTCCAGGATTCTCAGACCATGCGCACCGTGTGGAGGCCGGTGGGTTAGGCAATGGTGGATGACATGGTCTGCGGTCTGTTCCGTGGCACCACAGTCGCATTCTGATGAAGGAGCCAGGCCCCACTTGTGCATGTCCGAACGAAAGCGGCCGACGCCAGTTCGCAGGCTGTTAAGCCTGACCCACGCAAGCCTTGCGAGGGACATCCCTGGTGGACGGGGATCGGCGTCGGGTATGAAATCACGGAGCGTGGAGGTGTGATTTTGCCACTCCGTGTTCCATATGTGGTTCGTCCAGTGTGCCGCACTTAAACCAAGTTCTTCTGCGTTCTTAAGGAGTTGTTGTGCGGCAGGCACAAAAGGGCGTCTTGATTTCAGCCGCTGCTTTATAGGTGGTGGTCTCTTGAATGTTGCATGGAGGAGATGGTCGGGGTCCAAAGCGCGGCGAGCGAGAGAAATCGTGACTCCTTTACGGCGTAGCTCAGCGGGTTGGATGTCTGCTAGGATGGGTAGGCAGTCCATTGGAGTGGGACGCAGGCATCCAGTCACAGTACGCAGTGCGTCGTTGATGGCGGTATTAATCTGGTGGGTGTGAGAACTACGACACCAGACCGGCGCGCAGTACTCAGCGGTGGAATGAACAAGGGCTAGGGTAGCTGTACGAAGAGTTTTAGCACCAGCTCCCCAGCCGGAACCCGCCAATCGCCTCAAAAGTGCGACGCGTGTAGATAGTTTTTTGCGCAGTGACTCCAAGTGTCGGCGGTACGTGAGTGACCTGTCCAGGGTTATGCCGAGGTATGTAGGTTCGGCACAGTAGGGCATGCGTTCCCCATCAATCTTGATGTTTATCTCACGCTGTGCCTCCCGGTTGTTAAGGTGGAAGGCCGCCGACACTGTCTTTGACTTGCTGAGCTGTAGCTTCCATTTCTGGAGGTATGCTGATAGTGTTTGCATGTCTTGGTTGAGGTTCCTCTCCACTGACTGCCAGTTTCCTGCCGAGTGCAGGAGTGCCAGGTCGTCTGCGTAAGCATATTTCCTGGAGATGGTGGGGGGCAAGTCGTAGGTGTATATGTTGATCAGGAGAGGAGCCAAGACTGAGCCCTGTGGGACGCCGTTTTTAAGTCGGCGTAGTCTGCTTCGACGACCGCTACCGGTTCTGAGGGTAAAACTGCGGTTTTGCACAAGTTCCATCATCATATGGACCATGTGTCTGTCGGGGAGCAGACGGAGTAACTTGCAGGTAAGGCCGCTATGCCATACGGTGTCATAGGCAGCCGTGAGATTAACAAACACGGCGCCAGCCTTCTTCTTAGCCGAGAAGCTGTCCTCAACGTCTTGGGTCATAAGTGTGACCTGATCTACGGTTGATCTTCCGTGTCGGAAACCAGCTTGTTCACGGGAGAGCTGTGGATCTATTATTGGTTCGACACGGGCGTAGATGAGTCTCTCGAGGATCTTGAAGGGGATGCAGAGCAGTGAGATTGGACGGTAACTCTTTGGGTCCCCTGGGGGCTTCTTCGGCTTAGGGACTGCAACCACAAGGGCTCTTTTCCAGATTCTGGGAATTCTCAGGTGGCGCAAACAGCAGGAAAGGAAGTCTTTTAACCAGGACTTTAAGGAGGCAGCAGCATGGAGTATCAACTCCGGGCATAGGTGGTCAGGGCCCGGGGCTTTATGTGCTGGAGGGCGGCGGAAAATTCTTCCGGGGTGAACTCACCCGAGATGTTGTCCCCGTCTGGGTTTGTTACCCTCCAGAGGTCCGTCATTTCTTGCAAGACGGATCTATCTGATTCACGGTCTCTTGATTTGTATTTCCCGTTCTCCACAAGTTGTGAGGCGATGGAATTTGCTGAAACGGGATATTGTTGACGAGAGGCACGTGATCTGCCAGTTAGGTTGTTCAGTGTACTCCATGCTATGCGGCTGGAGTGCGTGAAGTCGATTGATTCAACGGCTTCTGTCCAGCGCTCCTTCCTCTTTAAGTCCAGCCTTGCCAGAAGAGCTGTGGCTGAGCTGTTGGTGTCATTGCCCTGAGGGGCGTGGAGGAAGTCAGAGTAGAGGCTTTCGCACTCCTTATCCCAGCACTGTATGTAGGTCTTTCGTCGGCCGTGGGAGATGGATTGTTTTGCCGCTGATGTTATTGCATCACAAAAGTCCTGGTAGGCTTCTTCCACGTTGTTGGTGTGAGGGGATGGGATATACTGTGTGGCTTCATTGGTGAGGAGGCTATAGTACTCCCAGTTAGCCATTCTGAAGTTCCATCGATTAACAGGCTTGCTCGGGACAGGCAATATGAGCGTTGGAGCCGTGATAATCGAGGGTCGATGTTGGGACCTGGGGAACTTCTCTAGCACACGTCTGTCCGGTTGGCAATTATCGGGGTCATCACTTGCGAAAGCCAGATCGGGGTTTGTACCAGTGTTCCAGCGTCCGGAGAAGAAGCTCGCTGCACCCTTGGGATCGTGAAGTAGAGTGAGGTTATTATTGGCTGACCATGAGGCCAGGCTTTCTCCGTCGGTGTTGGTGGTGTTGTAGCCCCAGTCAACGTGGTGGCAATTAAAATCGTCAGCATAGAGGCTGGGTTGGGGGAACACTGGGATGGCTGTTGGTGTTAAGCGTGAGGGTGGTGGCTTATAGACAATGATGATGTGATAGCCTGATATGTCTATGCATAACCACTCTATCTCCGATTGGGCACTGGACTGGTCTATTGGCGTCCAGCTCAGTTGCTCATGGACAAACGTGGCGAGGCCGTGTTTCCTGCTGATGGTTGCGCCTGCGAGTGTGAAGTTGGGTAATACCAACTTATCCACAGATGTGCCCCGGAGGAGGTCTCCTGGAGGAGAATAACGAGGACCTGATGTTTTGTGGCCAGATACTCGATGATGCTGAGCTTGCTGGCCGTAATGCCCTCGGTGTTCAGCTGCAGTACGGTGGGTCGTCGGTAATTTTCGATAGAAGAGCTGCCGCGCCCTGAGAAGGGCGTTTCCCTATCCACCCTGGGCTGAACCTGGGCCTGGTTTGCTCGAGTGTGACAAGCTTCGCTTCGCATATCTTTTTTCTTAAAGATATGGTACTGACGGGAGGGACCACGAGAAGGTGCTTGTTCACCCCCCCCCCCCCTCGCGAGAGCTGAGGCCAAAGCAAGAGCTGCTGAGGCCATGGCGAGAACAGAGGCCATACGAGCTGAGGCTGCCGCGAGAGGTGAGGCCGAAGCGAGAGCTGCTGAGGCCGCCGCGAGAGCCGCCGCGAGAGCCGAAGCGAGAGCTGCTGAGTTCGCACTCAAAGACGCTCAGTTGAGGGCTGAACAACGTAAAGAAGTAGTTTTAGCTGAATATCGTTCAGAGTTGGGCTCCCGGCGTAGTTCTAAGAAGGGCTCTTCAAGCCATTCCAGAAGTGAACATCAATTGCAGTTTAATTTACATAACCTTTTCCAGACGCCTGTTCAACCTGTAAGTGGACCAGTGCAATCCACACACTTTCCAGCTGTTTCAGGAGGTCTCGGGGCCGCAGCTAAGGGTGTTACGAAGGCTGTAGAGCTAAGGCCTGCGAATTATAACCGATCTTCTCCCTCAGAGCGTGCAGGTCACGGGGCCGCCATTAGCAGTAATGCTTTGCCCCTTTCACAGTTTTCTGCGCCGCTAGTTTTTGATCGCCCAGCTACACGTAATCTGGGTGGTTGTGAGAGGCATGTCGCGTCTAATGATTTTAACGTGTGTGAGGATCGTGATCGGGCTGTGCATGTGACTGAGCCCACTCAGCCCCTTAAGCGATATAGCTTGTCTTCTCCCGCTAAATCGAGTTTTCAACAACAGGATTGCTTTTTTCAATACCAAAATAATAGGACGTTTTTCGATAAGGCGGCCTTGATTGGTTACGATGGTAATAATATGCCATTTATCTTCTTTAAAAATTGTGTTACGGCCTTAATGGCAGCTTCTCCCTTTAAAGGAACTCGTTTGGCTTTGTTACAAGCAGCTTGTGTTAGGACAGCTGCGCAAACGATTGCTAATTTGGTTTCCGACACTCCTGGCTTGTCAGAAGAAGACAGGATAGAAATGTCGTTAGCTCGCTTGTCCCAGCGTTTTGGAGTTCGTGGAGGTCTTTTCGCCAAACCGGAAATTAGAAAGTATCGCTATGGTAGCAAATTGACTTCGATCTTTTCCAGTGATTTGAAAGAGTTTAAAGATGAATTGTCGCAGTGTCTGCTTTACGCGCAAGCTTATGGTCAGCGTGACAAATTGGAAGGACGTTTTGTTTTGGATTTGGCTAAGCGACTCCCGTTTGACGCTAAGCAGCGTTATCTTGACTTTTTAGGTAATCAGTATGGTGGCACTGATAAGCCTACTTTTCAGAGTTTGTTTGAATTTGTAGTACGGGAGGAAACGCGCAAGTCGACTGATTTTAGCATTATGCTAATAGGCGATTCTGGTGAGTCGCAGCATTTTAAAAAGTTTGGCAAAGGAAAATTGCCTTCATGTCCGGTTAGGCAGACGTCGGTAAAACTCCATGATAATGTGATTTCAGGGAGTTCGCAGTACTCGACTGCTGTTGGCGCACCGCGCGGTGGTGTGGCCAGACGTAGAGACCTACCAGCATGTATTTATTGTTCGTCACGTGGTCAAGTTGAATATCATTTTTTGTCTAATTGTAAAGAATTTTTGCGCTTGACACCTAAAGATCGGAGAGATGTCATTGTGAAAGCTGGCAAATGCTTGAATTGTTTGCGCCAGCATATGGTTAAGGATTGTGTTCATGCAAACAGCTGTCGTAAGTGTGGCCCTAACAACGATAGGAAACACTATTTTCTTCTGCATGATTTTGATGTGACGTTACGTGATTCTCTGGATTCGGTCAGCAAAGATGATGCTGGTGCCAGAGTTCCTGTGCGTAATGTTAAGATTGGAAATGTTAAAGCAGCTTTTAACCGCATTACTGCTGCTCGTGTTTTGAATCCAATAACTGGCAAATCGAAGTTGGTGTATTGTCAGCATGAAACCCATTTAGCTGAAAGACATTTTGCCGAATGGACATTTTTCCGAAACTCATTTTGCCGAAAGGACTAATTGCCGAAAGGACTAAATGCCGATTGGACAAATTGCCGAAATTATACAAATGTATTGCATGTATTATCATAACCTAATGACACATAAATATCATTCACAAACAGATTTCACACATAAATTATGTGCAACAGCGCGTAAGTATCCGACAGAAGTGTTATATGTATCGATATTCTCCACAATGTGTCTTAGTTTATCGTTCACAAACTTATATGTTTTATTTGGTGGCGCCAATTGAACGCCAGCTGATAACTGCTCCAGGATTAGTTCGTTGTGCGATTGTTCCTTTATCAACTTTACTGTCAGTCGACGTATCGTGGGGTGTGTGATGGAGACTCGTTGGTCGAAAGCATGGTGCCATCCTTCGATGGAATTGTTAGTACGAGGAAGATCAAAATAATTATCAGTTCAAAAGCACTGCTCGCGTAGTAACGAGACTTGGTGTCGCTTCAAAGTAATTTTTAGGCAAACAATAGTAGCGAAGTCATTCTATTTCAAAGGCACTGCTTGCATAGTAACGAGACTTAGTAACTTCAAAGTAATTTTTTTCCAAATTGTTTCGGCAATTAGTCCTTTCGGCAATTAGTCCATTATGCAAAATGTCTTTCGGCATAATGTCCTTTCGGCAAAATGTCTTTCGGCAAAATGGGTTTCGGCAAAATGTCCGCGCACGGACAATTCAGTGCCACTTGGTTGTTCTAGTGTTAAACATTAATATGTTTTTTTTCATTAATCTGATTTTGGGTGGGCCCACTGTCAATCTGGGCATGCCTGTACCAATCAGGCCCACCTGGTAGATCTGCCCCTGTAATGTCAGTGTCGCTTTTTCAGTACAAAAATGTGCAAGTGTTTTTTTGGGTATCAATTATCCTACTGGTGCTGGAAAATAATTTTTGTCCTTGTAGTAGGGCCAAATATAATGACAGTTCAAAAGAAATTTAAAAAAAGTTAAAAGATTAGCGAAAATGTGGTCTTTGGGTAAAAAACATGGCTTATTTAATACAGGCCTTGCCATCGTGCGAGCTGGAGTCCAAGCCTGAGGCGAACAAAACTCATGTCCATAACTTGCTAAACACAGTTTTCAAGGCTTATCAATACCATATCAGTAAATAATAGCCTAATCAATTTTTTTTTAAATTTAATTGATAAGTTATATGCAATTTATGTTTGATTTACAATGAATGGCACGTTTAAATAAAGCACATTGTGGAATAAAAGGTGTTAAATGAAATGGTACAAATGCACACAAGAAAACAATATTTCTTGTCAAGCATAATCTGCTATTATTGATTTAACGTCAGTAACGCAAATACAAGCACAACACAAAAGCACAATGAAAGACAATATGTATGGGTCAGGTCATTCTATTATAATACAGTCAAAATTTTGAAATTTTGTAACCCATCCTCTCAGAATTTCTTTATTTTTTTTTTATGTTAGAGCTATTGAGAAAAGATGAAGATTGGCATTGGCACTGTCAAAATCCACCAAGAGGTTTTCAAGATATCGACGATTACATTTTTGCCACTAAAGGCGCTGGGTACTCCATTTCAATGCCCCATATCTCAAATCTGCAAAAAGATTTTTTCCCTCAACCAATGCATGCTAAACTCAAGAAAAGCTACCTGCTTCATTTACAAAAGTATGATAAATACGTTTTGTTGCAAGCTTCTGCAATTGATATGAATGTTTCATTGCTATATTCATAATGTTTTCAATCAATAAACTTGAAGTGTCATGCAATTAAGGCACTAATGATGCTCTACAGTAATAGAGCGAAATGCATATGCCATAAATAGGGTAGGCTACTGCTGATTATTGATTTTTAGTAAGTTATACATGATCACACAGCATCATGATGCCATAGTAAATGTCTAATTTGATTGGTGACAGATTTTGATTTAAAAGACTATCAGTATGTGCAATGTGCATCCAGTGCACCTTCGTTATCTGTAATTGCAAATTCTGACCTGTCAGTTTCAGATGTACTTGACGATTTGCATGCATCATCACACTCATCCGTGTCAGACGGGATGCCCTTGGCTAGAATATCAAACTCTTCTTTGCTTGTCTTTGGCAAATGATGCATAATTTCAATCCGGGTGTAATTGCATTGTGGGTTTTATCAAACTTCTTGCCATGGGTATTTAATGTTATTGATTGGCGTGCTTTTGGAAGCTTAACTCCATAATGGAGTTGTAAGAGATTGCAGCATCCTGTTTGTCTCTTTTCAAGTCGCGCAATATGTATATATACTTGGTCACAGCGGTAAACCATAATCTCTTCGTGGGAAAATTGTAACATTAGATTCCCAGATCCGTTCGTCTGTATGTAATGACCGAAAGAGAAACACTTCTTTGAAACGTCTATTCAAAATTGTATTTCTGTAAAATTAGCCACCTGGCTGTCGAAATTGGGATGCAACACGGTACACCACTAAAACTTGTCACTACAACAAACTACTTAGATAAAAGACGGAAATTTTATCCAGCTGGCAAGCACTAAGCAAACAGTTAAATATGCCTCCAACTTTCAAGCAACCATTTTACGAATGACTAGAATAATTTGCGATATCTCAAACTCACGTACACAGTAACTGTGACGCAATAATGAAAGACATTGTCATGCAATTCAAATCAGGTGTTCAAAGGCGATGATGCAATGTTTCATCAGGTCTTACGAACGATGGTGCAATATTTGGACATTTTCTAGCAATTTCCATGACGTAAGATGCCAGCTAGGTTAAGTAGACCATAACGGTTTTATATGACGTTTGATTTGGTGAAAATTGTCCGTAACAATACTTAATAATGATAAAGGCATATCTTTCCACTTGAGTCGTAAATGCAATCTCTCACTTTGACTCCTGCTCTCCATTCTGCAAGTTCTAGTTCATTTCTTTTCAACTGTGCAATGGGTAACAATTCTTGTCCTTTGGTATACCCCGTTTTATGACATTCATCAGACTCGTTTGATTTTCCAATAAAGCACTTCTCCATATCCATAACTTTGACATGTAAATTGTAGCAATATTGTTGTGTATTGTACAGTATGTTCTACAATAAGTTATTTGCCTATTAAATTCCTAAAAGTCATGATGGTAAGTAACACACAATACATTGAGCACTCTGAAAGCATTAATCACTATCATATACAGTAGTAGTAGTAGGCTACTAGTAGTCAAAGTCTCATTAACGACCAGAATTAAATCAAATAGACTTGCCATTTTGTTGTTGATGATTTAGCTAGCTTTCTGTATTTCTTAACAGGAAGTGACTATTTTTCCACACTTAATACCATTGTTACAATCAGGTGTTGCCAGAGTTAGGATTAAAGTTAGGAAGGGTTAAAGTAAGGTTTAGAGTTAATAATAAAATTAGAGTTTTGATCTTTGTCAAGGACTAAAAAAATTTCCGAACTACAATATTTTGTTTTCAACAGCTTTAATCTTTTCTCAAATTAGGGCAGAATTCCTTATCTGGCAACACTATTAAGGCTATTATTACACTATATAGTGTAAATATAGCCACAGCCTTCTTGATAACTATTGCTAAATTGATTTAAGAAATTTAGTCATGCTTCACAACTCATTCCGTTAATTGCATGAAAAAACTGATAAATTTTTGCAATGAACAATAGACATTCATACCAAGTAACCAACTGCAAAAGTTTACAAGACTACACATTTAACATATCTTTGGCAAGAAGCAAGTAATAATTGCAATTCATCACACAACATTTACGCCCCATTATGAATTAATTGTTATTAAGTTACCTAAATATATGTCATGCGAGTAGTTAATTGTATGATTTTATTCAAGCATAGGCTTACCTTTTAGGTTTCTTATAGGCTATTAACCTATTCCTGATCAGTAAGATATAAAAAAAACTAAAGTTTTAATCTCTTACTTTGACCTAGCCTGCGCAAAGATACTCCCTTGGTAAAATTCTCTGTCAAAAAAAAAACATGCATTAAGAGTAACTTCTACTCTGTAATTTGTTTATTAAAATTTTTATCAAATCTTGATTGCTGAGAACCTGGCTGTACTTATAGGCCTAGTAGGGAAGTCCTCATTGATGTTTTGACTGTTCAAGGTTTAGCTATAATGAAGAAACTACACCTATCTAGCAACTTAAGGATTGTAAGAAATCTAATGTACAACAGTTAGTGACTATTCACCAGCTACAACATTTGCTTATAACATTACCAGCATTAATAACTTGTATTAGTAGACTATACTTTGCTGCTGTCAAAAATTCACATCTTCTTGCTTGCAGCATAGATTTCTTTATTTTCCCAATTATTACACAAGCCAATATACTTTTTGCGTCAGCATAGTAAATGCCATTCTAGGGTATATTTTGGGTGCTGAATTCAAAAATCACATCAGATTTTTTGTATCACATCAGGATTTTATGATATCTGAATGCATCAGGATTTTATGATATCTGAATACTGTTTTGGTAAAAATGGGTAAAATCGATTCCTTATCTATATTGGTAGACCATGGCGTTTCATGGAATTTGAACTCTTTTTTGTCAACAAGGTCTGTGATAAAGTCTAAATTCATCACGATAAAGTCTAAAGTCTACATAAGAGATACAAACATAATATTAATGAAAACATTGAGGTATTTCAAGACCTGTTTTATTTTTTATATTTTTTATTTTATTGAAGTGTGGTAACTTGAACCCAATTCTTCAAAGTTTATCTGCTAAAACTAAACGTTCAACGTCATTTTTTTTACAAGAGTAGGCTACATTGTTATTTTTTCGTGTTAAGAAGTAGGTTTGTGGCTTTGCAAATCCCCAAAACATATTTTAAACCTTTTGATTTTGCCATCTTTTCCTTTTGTTGGAGCTACAGTTGTGTGTTTGTAATGTCATTCGCTATTATGTTTGCGCCAGCAAAGAAAAATAAAATTGAAGAAATTGAACAGAATATACACTTAAAAATAGGTTCAGTTCTACAGAAAAAAGGAAATTCACATGCACATTTGGGAAACGTTATTCTGGACAAACTTTCGCTTGCATGATTTTTGTGAATGTTGTGACTGGATTTAGGATTTCCATTGATCTATCGTCTTAGGTTTTCCACACAAGCTTTACATGCAGCATGTGTGGAGCCCATGATTTGTCCTGATCACCCAGGCGAATTTTAAAGTATGTAAGATATGCTTGTTTCACAAAACTTGTTATGGTTTGCTATTGTGTTAGGAACAGTAGCCTATAACTGCCACATAATTATGTAACAAAGAACATCAGGGTCATTTTCACACTTTTTTGAAGATGTCATTCTGCTACTTATTCACACCACAAACAGAATTAACACCTTGCTAATATGAAAAAATCTGAATACATAAAAATTTAAATAGGAATGACGAATGAGTCATAGACAAGTTTCACATAACCTTAAATCTCCAGGTTCAGAAAAAAAGATAAAACCGATGTTATATATCAAAAAGTAGAATGGTACTAAGCATTCAGCCGAAAGTGAATGTAACCCTGCCTGTAAGGGGTGGTTTATGGACAGTTCTCAGAAGGTACATAAGTTGGATGGTCTACCATTGACAGATGGTCCACTAACCAGATGGTCTAGGTGACTCTTTTGACCAGTGGACCATCTAGCTAAGGGGGCTTCTGACTAGTGTACCTTGTGAAGGTAGGTCAGTCACTCCAATGGTCATGGTGTCATCATACATCTCCAAATGTTACAAAATAAAATCATTTCCATAAATATGACAAATTTTCAAACACTATAAAACGTCTTTATAAAACGGTAACAGTAAGAGAAAATTCCGCCAAAAAGTCAATATTATGGGGAAAAATATAATGCAAAAATCTCAAAAACCTGATGTGATGGGTAAAATCTGATGTGATTTTTGAAATCAGCAGCCTCAATATACCCCAAATCACATCTTACATTGCAGACACAAATGTTTTTATCTTTTTTGTTGGCCTGAGTTATCTTCACAAGGACCGATTCAACATGTGGCCTGGTTGTTTGTAATTCGAACAAATGGCTACTTTAATATCATCATCATCATTGTCAGCCATTGTTGTTCCACTGCAGGACGAAGGCCTTCCTCATATCTTTATGATTTTGTCTGTCTTTGCACGGTTGTGTCCAGTGTTTGTCGAATTGGTAGAGTTCGTCTCGCCATCTTGTTTTCTGTTTCCCTCTTTTGCGTTTATTGTCAAGCGGTATCCAGTCAGTAGCTCTTCTTGTCCATGTGTTGTCAGTTGTTCGCATGATATGTCCTGCCCAATTCCACTTTAAACTTTTTATTGTTTGAATCTTCTTCTTTTCTCGTATTGTCGCTATATGTCAGGGCATCCGTTGGTTAGCCACTGCCTGGTGTCGTCATCGATGGAAATTAGGCTTTCCATACCATGGGGTGATCTATATAGCCGGCAATCCTTGATAATGTGGGCTGCCGTCTGCATTTCGCCACACTCACAAGCAGCACTCTCTGCCAAGCCCCAACGCAACATGTTTGCACCATAGCGTCCAACACCAGTGAGCAAACGGTTATGCCTTGATGAGGCAAGTCTAGAGAGGCCATGTCCCAGCTGGTTTTCGGACGGGGATCTGAATACTTGGCGAAGTGGAGATGTGCTGCTTGACCATTGTTCACACCACGCCGCGTGGCACCACTGTTTGCTAGGGCTTCCACCAGAGGCTGCCAGAAGGTCTTGTGCAGCGCGTACAAATGGCTTTCTCGATTTTAGCCGCTGCTTTGGTGGATATCTCAGCGTGGTTGTGTGTAGCGGATGGCCAGGGTTTAGGGCTTTACGGCTCAGGGAAAGAACAGCACGTTGGCGCCGTAGTGCAGCTGGCTCAATGTTTGCAAGGACAGGCAAACAGTCAGTTGGAGTTGGGCGGAGGCAACCCGTGACAGTTCGCAGGCAGTTGTTGATTGGTACATCGACAAGGTCAGTATGGGCACTTCTGCACCAAGTAGCAGCACAGTATTCAGCAGGGGCGTAGACTAAGGCTAAACCACTTGTTCTCAGCACTGAGGGGCTAGCACCCCACCTTGTACCAGCAAGACGTTTCATGAGAGCAGTACGAGCTGTCACTTTTCCGCGTAAGTGTTCTAGGTGTTTGCGGTATGTAAGGGACCGATCAAGTCGAACTCCAAGGTATGTGGGTGTGGCTTCGAAAGGAAGTGTTCGGCCGTTATTTTGGATGTTAATTTTCCTGTTTGAGTCTCTATTACATAGGTGGAAGACAGAAGTCACCGTCTTCGCTTCACTCAACTTGAGACGCCATTGGTGCAGATAGGAAGATAGAATGTCCATATCCTTAGTCAAGGTGTTCTGCACTGTTTCCCATTTGCGGTGAGAATAAAGAATAGCCAGGTCATCTGCGTATGCGTATTTATTAGAGGAAGTATTTGGAAGGTCATAAATGTAGATGTTGAACAACATTGGGGAGAGAACAGATCCCTGCGGAACTCCATTTCTTAGACGTCTCTGTCGGCTTTTCTTTCCGTCGCTGATTTTAAGAATGAAGCTGCGGTTGGAGATGAGTTCTACAATAAACTTAACCATGTGTCTATCTGGGATTATCTGCAGCAGTTTGTAAGTGAGACCCCTGTGCCAAACAGTATCATATGCCGCAGTAAGGTCGAGGAAGACCGCTCCCGACTTCAAGTTGGCCTCAAACCCATCTTCGATGTTTTGTGTCAGCAAGGTTACTTGGTCGACTGTTAATCTTCCTCTCCTAAACCTCGCCTGTTTTTGTGGGAGTTTGGGGTCAATAACGGGTTCCATTCGTCGGTGTAAGACGCGCTCCAGTAGTTTGAATGGCACGCACAGTAGGGAGATGGGGCGATAGCTCTTTGGGTCAGTTACCGGTTTGTTTGGTTTTGGGACTGCAACAATCAATGCTTTCCGCCAGAGTTTAGGAATCTTTAGGGTTCGCATGCAATGAGAATAAAAATTTCGTAGCCAATTAATCGTTTCCTTTCCTAAGTTTTGTATGAATTCGGGATGAATCAGGTCTGATCCTGGGGCCTTCCCTGCTTTCAGTAACTTTATGGCTTCAGTCATTTCTTCGGTCGAAAAGTCTTCAGTTAGTTCGTTGTTACGCGTGTCATCCTTCCACATTTCTGATGTGAGGCTTGAGAGTCTGCGTTGAAATTTGCGGTCTAATTGTTGGTGTCGTCCATTTTCTACAACCTGCGATGCAATGGTATTAGGTGTTACAGGACATTTTGAACAAGTTCTGGAACTTCTTCCAGTCAGGCGATTGACCGTGTTCCATGCTTTACGACTGGAGTGGGTAAAGTCTATAGCTTCGACTGTCTCAATCCATCGCTCCTGTCGTTTGGTGTTGAGGTGCTGCATCAGGCTTTCAGACCTTTCTTGGAAGTCTTCAGATGTTTCGGAGTCATTCAGGTCGTCGTACATACTTTGACACATTTCGTCCCAGCATGGTATGTATTCCTTGCGTTGGCCACGGGGAATTGCCTGTTTTGCTGCATGGCGAAGCAGATCTGTGAAGGCTGTGTAGGAGGTATTGACATCTGCATTATTGGGTGGGGGTAGGGTATGAACTAGTTTACTCGTGATTTCAGAGAATTGCTTCCATCTAGCCTTCCTAAAGTTCCAGCTTCTGACTGGGTTGGTTGGTGGCGGTAGCACAATAGATGCAGGAAAGATTATAGAGGGTCTGTGCTGAGATTTGGGAAATTTTTCTATGACTTTACGATCTGGGATGGATTCGCCTTGAAGTACTCCTGCAAAAGCAAGGTCAGGATTGGTTCCTGTGTTCCAGCGTCCGGATAGAAAACTATCTGATAGAAAACTATCTGGAATTATATAAAAGGGAAAGATCGTTTTTGGAAGCCCATTCATTTAAAGTTTCACCATCAGTGTTGTTGTTGCAATAACCCCAATCAGTGTGACGGCAATTAAAATCCCCTGCATATATGCAGGGTGCAGGAAATGGTGGTAATGATGTCGAAAGAAGTCTACTTGGAGGAGGTTTGTAGACATTATTCTGAATTTGTAGACTGAATTCGTACTGCGATCCATTCAAGATCACCGTCTGCTGTGGAAGTTGCCTCTAGTATCCAGTGAAGGTCTTTTTTAACGAACGTTGCTATTCCATGCTTATTGCTGAGGGTGCAGGCAGCAAGATCAAAGTGTGGAATCTTAAGCTTCTCCGGGGTCAAGCAATGGGTTTCCTGGATGAGGATCACTGGTGCATCGTTGTTGTGGGCAAGCTGTGTGATGATGTCTAGTTTAGCGTTGGTGATGCCTTCAACATTTAGTTGCAGAATGGTCACTCCTTGACCTACAACAGCTGGAGCTGTTCGCCCTGACAAGGGCGCTGTGCTTGGTCTGGGGTTACCATTCTGATGATTATTCTTCCGCATGATGACTTTTATAGCGACAGTTGTAGCAAGTTTAGTTTCCCAAAGTAGGTACTTGCGGGGACGACCACGTGGAGGTACTTGCTTTCGTCCCATTGTTTGAATGATATCTTTGATTTGTGTTTGTTGTCGTATCCATTTGGCTGGTTTCCTGTCTTTCCATGTAATGCCTAAGAGTATTTTTTCATGTGATCTTTGCGCAGTGCGTAGTTTGAGTGTTAGTGCTTTGGTTAAGTTCCATGTTTCTGCTCCGTATGTCATTGTTGGGAGAATGCATTGATTATATACTTTTCTTTTCATTGAGATCGGTAATTTACTTTTAAATATTGAGCTCGCTCTTCCAAATGCCTGCCAACCAAGTGCAACTCGTCTTTTAATTTCTTCTTCTTTATCAGGTGATGTGGTTAGGCTACTATTTGGCCAAGGTATGTGTATTTGTTTACGTTTTGGAGATTGGCTCCATCTACAGTAATGTAATGTTTTAGTTTCCTTGGACATGGTGATTGAACATAACGTGTGTTTCAGCCAAATTCACTTTGAGACCAACCTCTTTGCTTGTCTCGTCGAGTTCAGTCAACATTGTTTGGAGTTCATTGGGTGTTGAAGATATCAAAATGATGTCATCAGCAAACCTGAGATTGGATAGGTATTCGCCATCTACTTTGATACCTTTTTCTTCCCAGTTTAAATTTTTGGAAATTTCTTCTAAGCATGCTGTGAAAAGCTTAGTAGAGATGGTGTCTCCTTGCCTAACACCTCGTTTAAGTTGAAATTTGGCTGAGTTTTTGTGTAGTCTGATGAAGGAAAAGCAATTTTGATAGATGTGTTGAAGGATATTGATATATGTCTGGTCAATTGCTTGGTTTCTGATGGCTTGTAGCACTGCAGGGATCTGTATTGAATCAAACGCTTTACTGTAGTCAACAAAAGCAAGGCAGAGAGGCAAGTTGTATTCATTTGTTTTTTAATTTATTTGGTTGATTGTTTGTAGATTATCTATGGTGGAGTAGCCGCTTCTAAATCCAGCTTGTTCTCTTGGTTGACATTCATCTAGTTCAGGGGTCACTAACCTTTTTTCCATGCGGACCACTTTGGCACTTAGGAGAGCTGTGGCGGGCCGCACTAATGAAATTTTAGGTAGGTTGACTCTTATACTAGAAAAGAACGCATTTCGTACCCAGTATCCAGCGTTATACATGTTGTTAATGTTTATCTAAGAATACCGCAGCAACAAAGTTAATCGAACAACGCTACTGCCAGGCCAAGCTCCTTTAACAACACCTTTGACTTCTTTAACATTGCCTAATAAACGAGGCCACTTGTTTTGCGCACTTATAGCTAGGTCAGCGGTCTCATCAGAATATTCATCGCCAAGCAAGAGTGGTGTTGTCACTTGGCTTCACAAAAGATATCTTGCCATTAACAGTTTCAGTAAACATAGAAATGTTTGACACATCGCAATACAAGCAACAATAATCATTCCAATCTCCACTTGCAGCAGATTGCGCATCAACATGGGTTACTTGACAGGGTTCCATGTGATTTAATGAGCCGTACTGCTTCCATGCTGGCTCAAGACAGATTGGAAGAGGGTGATATGTCACCAGATTATTACCCGATTTATCCTCACTGCGTTATGAAAGAAAGAACACAATCGGTACCCTTTTTTAAAGTCTTTGGTATAACCTGCGAACATATCAGCGAAAAATAGGCTCCAATAACAGGGAGAAAGAAACTAGGCACCATGAAACAAACGCTTGTGGAAATCACCGAAAAAACGTTTCTATCGTAACTCATGAACAGTGTTCTCTCTAAAAAAGCAATGAGTTGGTTTTTCACCCCTTTTGTGAGAGTCTATAAAACCGTCTTTTCTTGATTATTAGACCAATGTCACTTGCGGTGCTTATAAGCATGGCAAGAATTGTTGATTATCAACATTTTGCAGTACTAAGCTAAATACTTTCATAATACCAGAAAAAGTCTTTAAATTTATATATAATATTATTCCAATATATTATAAATTGAGTTGGCACACCGACCTATTTTGCCAACAAAAACTTTCATAAAGGAACACTGCTCGTGAAACCCAATAACGGTGAAACGCACACTAGTGTTTACAGGACGTTTACAAACTTAAAATAAGCAACCCTATGCTCACAGGCATTTTCGAAATTCGAAAACAGACGTTTAAAGCAATCAATGGAACAGTGTGGCTGGACATCGTATTGGAATAACTTTAAACGACCCTACATAGAACTACAATCTGATTGGTCGGTCGGTGGAATCGTATGCAAAGCGAAAATATGCTTCCCGGAAAGTATTTTTTGCCTTCATGCTGCTTAACTCCTCACAAAAGTATTTTTGGTTATAGCCTACCTGTGCGCTGATACCTTCCGCGGGCCGCACATAACCAGCGTGGCGGGCCGCAAGTTGGTGACCCCTGATCTAGTTGATTAGCTAGCCTATAGGAAAGGACTTTAATATACGTTTGTACAAATTATGCTTTTAAAAGTTACACATACAGTAATAAATAAAAAAACTTGTTCAAATTTAAAAAAAATCAACACTAGGGGAGAGTGGGGTTAATTGAATCATTTCAAGGTTTTATTCCACTTGTGGGCGCCACAGACTACAGATCATGGTAAAATTGGTCTGCTGATACTTGGACATACACTCTACTAGATGAAAATGGTTTTATATAGATACTACAAAGCAGTTAAAATTGATTCAAATTTCAAAAAAGGTACTACTTTTGAGACAACGGGGTTGGTTGAATCACATGGTGGGGTTAGTTGAATCATTCATAAAATCATTTAAAAAAAATCCTTGTTGTGTTGTATAACATAACACATTATTTCGAATAACTACAAACTAACTTAATGGCAAAATATTTATAGCATTTCACAAAAACAAGAAAAACAGTTTAACTTATTTTGTGCAGATAAACAGCCTATCTGTACAGAGCTCATGAGCCCATTTCGATACATTTCACCCAAGCTTCTCCGTCAAGACTCTTATTGTAATTTTCTCCGCGTTGGTTGCATAGCCATGCTCTTCCATCTGCAGTAGCTGCTGAACGTCTTTTTCCTTTTTTTATGATTGAGTCTTGCTCTTCTTTTGAGGCTTCTTAGCAGTCCTATGCTCAATTGCTTCTTTTTTTGGCTTGTCCGTCGGTATCGCACACTTGAGGCGTTTTCTTCCTCCATTTCTTTTACCTGTTTTGACAGGGGCCTTGGGAAACGCACGCACCATTTCAGGACTGAATGGCATTGAATTAACTCCGGGACTTGTCAATGCAAGTCTTTTCCGACATGAACAAGAGGTTGAAGGTGTATTGACCGGTTCCTCATCGCTTGTGGCGGCCAACAGGCCTTGCACCTCAGAAATTGAGCTTTCTTTCGAGGCTGGTGGCTCATCAGCAACGCTAATGCTCTGTGACATCACAGACGTTTGAGTATGATCACATTGGTTAGTGGATTCATTTGGCAGATTATTGATTCATCTCTGATTAATGATTTCATCAGGTGAAAATATAACGGGGTTGGTTGAATCACGGGATTCAACCAACCCCACCAAGATATCACAGAAAATAAGAGTAAAAGCTATTTTACACTGAGTTTGAACTTGACTGTCATTACTGATTTCTTAACACGTAGCTAACTGGCTACAAAAATAACTTCCACCTTCTCATCTGCACACTATCTAACTAACGCTAAACGAAAAATACAAACAACACTGAAATGTTACAAACAGCTATAAAATATGGGGGTACTCAAAAACGCCAACTAAACACCAACTTCGAAACTCGCGCGTTGTACCATGCTGAAATGATGGCCATGCCTTGCGAAAAAAGTCATCTAATTCGGTTCAATGATTTCAGTCCCAGCGCAGTCGATTATGATTCAACCAACCCCCGATTCAACCAACCCCACTCTCTCCTACATTGGTATTTCATAACCAAGATAAGAAAAACGCCCCCTTCTAATTAGTTGGCTATTTTTGTAAAATATTATCTGAATCAGTCGTTGTGACGATACATGCGAGAAATACTACGAGATCGCGGAGGAGCAATTTTTTTCTTTCTCTTTATTATCTTGTCGAATCTGAGAGAACTCTTTACTGCAAACAGTGTAAAAGCAAGCTTCGCCTCCAGCTTGGACTCCAGCCTGCGCGACAGCAAGGCCTGTATTAAGTAAGCCATGGCAAAAAATCATTGGTCTTCACTTCTGTTGAAGTACAGTTACTTTTAACTCTAGACAGAATCAGAAGTGTCCTAGTTGCAGTGCAACTTAGGCTACTTTTTCCAGCACTGCAGAAAGGTGCAGATTTTCAAAAATATGCTTAGTATATAAACAAATATTTTTTCTACTGTATTTCTTAAGTTTTCGTTTGTTTTCACTATTTATTTCTCAGCAGTCTTCTCTGGCCAGGCCATTCCAATCTTATTCTTGAATTTCAGGAACAATGTTAAAATTGACAAAATAGATATTCTGTAGTGAACTAGTTATGCAGGGTGTCTGTAAAGTCTCGATACATACCGTAGTATAGATAGATGTAGGTACATTTACATTGGTTGATTGAAAATAGAAATATATTCAACTTTGTTTTCTACTGAGTACTGACCACTTGCTGTGGAAATGAAGAGAAAGTGACCCTCAATCCTGCTTGAATGCAGTTCCACTCAAACAAGCAAAGAAAATCAAAGGAGTGAAAATAAGAAGCAACAGCCTATTGATTGTGAAATGAACTTGGTATTTCTTAATGTCATGACGCATGAACCAATAGCAATCCATTTATCCTAAGTTTGCTCGCCCTAGTCTCTGCAGATTTTAAGGTCAAAAATGGCATTGTATGTTAATGTAAAGCTATATGCACACATATGCAATGCTATGTCAGCCATGCCGGATAGTATTGCCATTTTTATCTTTGTGTGTAACTAGTATGTATCTGTGAATTTAAAGTTGTAAACGCCACAACAATATTGCATTCTTTGTGAAATAATGGAGTGTTATACCCAATGTATTCTTTGTATTTTTTTAAACAGATCTAGTTTTGAAATAGAAACACTGTCCGGAACACCATGTGTGCATTGGCTTTGTGGATTAACGCGTACCGTAAACTTTGCTTGTGATTTGTGAGATATCAACATGCCGCGCACTCGCACTGGGGGGAGGCGGCAGCAACATCTGCATCGGGGCCTGACAGGGCTCTTGGGGGCCCTGCATGCAGCAACAAAAAGTATGCGGACTTCACTTCAATTATTTGAAGTCGTATTTGTGTGATATAGAACCCATTCTCATATCAGACGTATTTAAACATTGTTAACCAATTGCCCGTGTTGGAACCATCAGCATTCGGGTTCGACTCTCCAGATCCAGTCAAGAGATAGAGACTACCGAACCAACGTGCAATCCGTAAATCACGTTCCTCTCGGAAAGCCTGCGGCACTTCAACAGCATGCAAGCCCCCACCATCGACCTCTCATGGAGATGTCGACGACCTTGCCGCCAGGCCGATATGTTTCGACCGGTGGTGTTGTGTAGAATATGTTGTTGTGTAGAAGATACAATGTTCGTGGACAATGTTTAACATAATTTCTATCTTTTTCTACCCATCTACACAGCTAGCATTTACTTCTTTTGTTACGTGGCGGTGGCGACTACCCATCGGACAAATTTGATGTCCATTGATGGAAACCAAGGGCGGCCCTACGCAAGCTTTAATTTATGCGCCCATAGCTCAACATTTCACTGTAATAAACAAACAACAAAAGTTAAGAGTTTTTCCGGCTTCTTTAACTAAAGTTTTTGTTGCTTAAATCACTTTACAGCAGTTAGTAGCAGTTCGAAATCACATGATATTATTACACTTTTTATGCTTAGCCTATTTTTTTTCTTTGTAAGTGTCGTTACCAATTCCATCATGTTGAGCGTATAATCAGGCTCAGTGTGTATCGTAGCCACTAGCATTGACATGGGTGGTCCAGTGAGTAGGCTGCTTATAGACCAGGGACCGGGTCACTTTAAGTAGGCTATACCCTAACCAGAAACTTGTAGAAAGGCTCGGAAATAATTTGCAAATGTCTGCATTTTTACACTGTGATAGCTCAGGTGTCCTTCCTTACAAAACAAACATCCAACTTTTCCTCGAGAAAAAGTTCTGGGATGTCTTGCTTTTTTCAGAAAAGGTCCCAATGTCGTTTGGTACCGAGCCAGAAATGTTATCTCAGTGGCCATCCTCGTAGCTACTGCAAACCATCATCTAGAGTTGTAGACCTCAAATCAGTTCTTTTTTACATTACAAAAATATTACAATTTTTTACACATTACAATATTTAAAAAAAATAACTGATTTGCTGACGAGGTGAGCCTATTCTACAAACTTGTAGAGCGTACAATCGTTTTGATGAGTTTCAGCTTTGAAAAACTTTCATTCTGAGCAAAGGTGTAGCTATGACATCACATGATAGACCTATGTTTGCTATCACTTAGCCTAGCCTACATTTGTGTTGTTTTCCAAACTGGTCAGAAACTCTATGGAAGTGATCCATGTTTAACCCTATCACGAGCTGTTTTTGTACGCGGAAAGCACGTCACGGTTATCTTAGCCCCGTGCTAATTAATCGCTAATAATCGCTAAAATCGCAGAGCCACAATATTTTAAAAGATAATAGCCATGTGTAGCCTATTGTGCGTATAGAAATTAAATTTTTACCCAACAAATTTATTGTATAAGAAAGTGTTTGAGATAAAAAGACGTCAGAAAGTCAATTTTAGGCTAAATATCTTTCGTACAGTAACGTATTGTATACAGCAATGGATATTTTTTGGATCGAACTTCTACTGCAGACATATACAACCAAGCAACCACACGGCATTTAACATAATCCATTAAAATTGAACATAAACTATAAGCTACAAACGTTTTCGGCCATACACACGTTAGCCCTTATCAAGTAACAAAAAATAACTGCTTATCATATCTACAATGAAAATGAATAACTGATTTAAACACTGAATTGAAAAACGAAACGCACAATGAAACGGCAGAACATAGGAGAAAGGCACATCACATGGCGTTGAATTACGCGAGGCAAAGACGCATCATATATGACGTATCAAGAAACTTCTACTGTTTTCAATTATTTGTATATGATCATTTGGTGGTGGATACCTATTTCTCGAGTCCCTAAAAAGAAAAGATAGAAGGTATTCTTTTTTAAGAACAACTGCGTGCTCACTGGCTGGTATATTATACCACAAGAAATGTTTGAGCATTGCGCGATTTTTCAATGCAATGCAATGCTGTGAAAAAGGAATAACATGTTCTATTGTCCACCCAATAAGAAAATCTTTTCTGTGTTATATTGGTTTCACGTCTTGAGACGTTGAATCAATATAAAAAAGACATGATTTTCTGACTGGCCTGCTCTAGCCATCAGCTCGGGATAAATTTAGGTCAAACAAAACAACGGAAAACTCCGCGATAGTCTCACTCCTTGCGCACAGGGCCTCTGAGAGAAATTTTCACTAGGGGTACAAAGAGTCATTCCGGGCCCCCCTCTCACTCCGGGCCCCCTTTGTCTTGGGCAAAACGCGTGATGTTTGCTTAGGCGTATTGCACACCAATAACACCATACAAATTTTTACTGCAAAATCGGACATCTGTGCGAAATAATAGTATTAGGCAGCAATAGAACTATTATTTAGTGTTTTGTGTTGTCCATATCATGTGATCTGTCCCTCGACAATTTGTGCATCCTGCATTGAATTCGTGTGTCAGTTGCTGATGGTGCTGTTGAGAGGTGTCGTTTGTACAGCTTTAGCCTAGTGTAAAATTTTCAAATTCACTCATTTATTTCTCCTAAATGTAGCCTATAATTATTCCAGATGAGGACACTAACTTATGTGGTGTCAAAAAACGTTGGATTTAGTAGTTTTTTTCTTGTTTTTTTTGTGTTTTAATAAGAAATGTTAAATCCGTTAACTGAGTGTTACATGTATTTGGTACGGTACAAGTCAAGCTCTCTTCCAAGGCTCATCTTGTTAAAACATAGCCTAATTAAATTAATCCTCTGACCAATAACCTTTCTTCATTAACTTTTGCATTCACCACATGCCTAGCAGAGATGAACGGAGTCGCTTTTTTTGACTCCGCTTCTGCTCCGAAAGTATGGACTCCGGCTCCTGCTCCAACTCCGATATTCATTTTCAAGTGAAATAAGCGTGAAACTACCTTTTTCAAATAGTTTTTAAAAAACACAAAAAAACACACGGTTTTTTGCCCGGATTTTTTTCAAACCTGCTTTTGCTACACTATGCTGCCCTCTGTACAGGAGAACAACCAACTTGTAGCCTATGATTTAATTTAAGTTGCTTTTAACAAAACATTTTTGCACGTAAAGCATTAAATCACCATTTTGGGCTCCTAATTTGCTTGCAATGCTCTCAATTACCTTTCTGGGCCCTTTTGCTACTTTACGGGCCCCCCAGGACTAAAAAATAACAACTTTTATGCTTGAATTTAGTCGTTTAGGATGGTTTTACCCAAACATTTTTGTGCGTAAACTATAAAATTACAATTTCAGGCCCCCCAACAAACACAGGCCTGGGCCCTCAAGGGTACGCCGTACCCTCCGTACCCCCCTCTCATAGACATTGCTTGCGCATGTTGATTCACGGTGCAATTATGAACTTATCGCTTGTAAGCGAAAAGAAATCGATTTTATGCTTTGCCAAACGTAGGCCAAAAATAGCAAAAATTCACCAAAATCTTGAATTTACAAACAAATTACACAACTTTTGTCATCAAACTTTACATCATCAGATCCGCCTTGCAATTTTAGGAAAAGTCAAGAAAAACCAAGTGCATGACATTACTGTGCTTCAAGTAATTAAAGGAAATGTGATGGGTGATTGTCCTGAAATCGGCAATTCTCTACCACTTGATTTTTAAACTGTTATCATCGTTCCGAAGTACTGGCACATATACTGCCCACCACGGCGAGCTATAATAGAGGCCAACGCATCGTGCACGCACGAGATCTGACTGACGGCCTATATGCTTTGTGTAAAAAAACACGATTTTGTCACTTTCCTGGAACGTTATTGATAGTTAGGTGATGTTTCGTCAAAATTTATTAATTATTGTAATTAATATACAAACAATATCACATGGATATAAGTTGATCGTCATATGTGTTACTGTATTACAAATAGCATTTAGTAATAACAGCAGTTTTAGTAGTTTAGGTAAGCAAATGAATCGCTGCATAATGTTGATAGACCACAATTTCTACGAATCAGTTTTCTGCATTTCCCCTATTGACTTTAAACAGTACGTACTGTAATTCAAAAAATTCAAGTACTGGATGCATAAAATATAAAACCATTAACAGTATAAAAGCACAGAAAAATTTAAACGTGGTAGAAATAAAGTACTGAGCATCATACATATCTGCAACTAATTTCCATGCAACAGTAATAGCAATTTAAACAAAATCCTGCTGATCAATAGTTTTCAATTGAATCATGCCTTCACAGTATAATGCAGGTGAGCCGGAGGTTGCTCAAACTATACCGTTCGTTAGATCACGCTGCAAAAGATCTTATGTGTTGGCCTTTAGACAGATATTACATCCAACTCTCCTATACAATCAGAAAATACAGAGAGATTAGAGCAGTAGAAACTAGTAAACAAAAATATGCCTGCTGGTAATTTTATCCAAGAATAGTTTTGAGTTTAGACATATACACAAAACAACAAGCATGTAAGCAGTTCTGGTCACATCAAAATGAGTCAGTGTTCACTGTTCACCCTCTGAATCTGATACATGGTTATCTCTGAGTCATCAGTTGATGGAGGGAGAGGCACCTGGTGTTGGTTGATGAGGATCGGCGTTGGTCTCTGTAGTTCATACCATTGATGATAGTGCGATGTTCTTCTGCCATACACTCACTTATAAATGGTGAAATTCTGTTTTCATATTCATCTGACAGACAGAGCTATACTTCAAAACTTTAAGCTCAACTCTTCAAATATCAACAGTCAATAATTTAATCAATGAAGCCAGTCTGCTTAGCCCTAGAGTGACTGCCTAAAATACAAAAACAATAAGGTTAAATAGAATATTAAGCTGTAATTTTACAAAATGAACAAGTAGGAGAGAAAATCAAATGAGTCACAATTATATTGTGATTTACCACAATAGAACTATAGAAGTGGTTAATTTTAGATGGTGAATGATTACTACTGATAAATGCAGCCATATAACGAAGTAAAAATACTTACTAAATAGATACAGTAGAAATGTTGTTTAAAAACATTAAAAGTTGCATGGAAAGTAAAAGCTTACCTGGAAAAATAAACTACAAGGCATTTTTATAACGTCAGATCAGCTAAATAAAGATTCAAAGAAGCATTATGCCTTTAGCTATCAGCATATATAGACTATATTCTATGAAAGTTTTAGCACTTTCAATGCACTTTCTTTTGAGCATCTGGGAGACTGCAACAGGGCATAATTCTTTAAAAATACATTAGCCAATGTGCGACAATGAAACAATGTCATGAAAAAGCAATGTCGTTCAGATATGGATAGAAAGTTACAGGTAATAAATTCTTGACACATTTCACCAACAATACTTGTAAAAAAGATGTAACAAAAAACACACCACTGTACAACACTATCCTTCGGACGTGTCAGACCACCTCGATTTAATTTATCAACATATGAACCAAATCTTTCATAATAGAAGTATGTGTCTTCTGCAATACCACATCCATTCTTCAACTCAACATACCCAGCAATATAAACCATTGCAATTAAAACCTCTTCTGAAATGTTCCCTCCCAAAGCACATAAGCTATCCAAAACTTGAGGATCCACAGTAAAATGATTCATATGTTAAATCACTTTTTATTTTTATTATGAAATATGGTACACCTTACGTCATTTTTTTTGACTGAATAATTTTACTTTCATCATCACTGTATCCAAATAATTCTGAATCATGTAACTTCTTCTCAACTTCATTCAGTGTAAGCATATCAGCCTTTTCAAACTCTGCGATCTCATCTGGCAAAACACTTCGAACACTGACAGAAGATTGTGTTGTTTTTTCTGCATTTGGGAGGAGGTGAGGACAAACAGCTTCTTGGAATATTGGGAAAGACACTTGGGGGTTCACTGAGGCGCAGTTTTCCAAGACAAGCAACCATCTTGCAATCATCCGGCCAATGCTTGCGACAAATCGCTGTGTGTTTCGTTACTACTAAATTTGAACGCGGTATCATGGCTATCCATTTCTTTCTGTCTTCCTCATCCTGTGGTAACTTATATATGGACACAACAATCCCAGTAGACTTATAATTTGAATTGCGGTTTGGTACGCAACACTTTAAAGGCGTTTTTTAAAACAGAGGAATTATCTTTCATGCAAATTAATCAGATTAGTAAATCTAAATAGTATCAAACCATGCATGTTAACTACTTTGTACTGACATGCAAATCATGAATTCTCAAGATGTACGGTATGTATTGCAAAAATCAAAACATCTCGAGAAATACATCAAAGCATAGCAAATAAAGATCCCCCATCATGCATGTATTAAATAAAGATGCTACAAAACTAAACAGTTGTTGAAACTGGGCAGTCAATCTATTAAAAATTGTTGTACTACCAGTATAGCCTATTGAAAGTTAGTATTTAAGTTAGTTAAGATTTGTTAGTTATCTATACTGTAAGTAATCCACACAAATTAATAACATTACATTTTAAAAAGATTAGCTTTGGTACTGGTATTTAAGAAAATAAATGTAATATCAGTGAAGTATTTTTTTGCGAATATTGATATCTCATGTTATCTATAAGAAAATGGTGAGTGGACAGAAGACAGGTTGCTGGCAAGCAAAAAAATACATGAAGATTTGTAATATAAAGTAGAGGTAAACATTTAGTATCAACATTCAAAATTGACTGAAGCTGTTAAACTAACTTACCAGTAGTGAGTAACATTGCATACAACTGAACATATAAATGGAGATTTATTAAATAGGCCTACTCTATGTGCTAACTTTAATAAACCTGGAAGAAATACAATTTTCTGCCTACTTTACCCACAACATGCTTCAAGGAAACTGGGCAGAAACTTAAAGGAAACATAGATTGGTAATGGCAGTTTGTTGTGAATTTTGTGTAACCAATGACTTCATGAACAAACAAAAGCTCCTTAAAACGAAAACATTGTAGCTTATACCTAATTTTGTTAAACTAAGCTGCATAACTGTAACTGCTTCAGCTTTTCATAAAGTTTGTAAGTTGTAACTAAACTTCTACTTTCTGGCAAAGATGCATAGTTAGTGAACAAGTTAAGGAAAATATAAAAAATAAGTTCAGTAAAACTAGAACCTTAGCATAAAGAATAGACTATACTGTAGATGAAACATCTTCCTAGTTCCTACTGATTCAGTTTAGAATCGGCCGTCAGTCAGTTTGAAGTACGCGCGATGACGTGGCCTCTACTAGAGGGCACCATGCTGCCCACCTTTGGAAGTTTGGTTCCATAATACTAGAAGCTAGCTAATGATTTTCGCAAAGCATTGGTATATGACAAATAGTTTTGTTTCAAACTCGTATAAAAGTATTTGTCTGACTGTGACTATTTTAGAGGGGAGGCTCACAATAAGATTTGCTCGCAAGTCGTAAATCTTTATTACTGCAATGAGCAGGCACACACAATTCTTGTAACGTCAAGGTAAGCATAAAAATAGGTTGCTCTTCGAGGATACTCAAAAATGTTCAAACGTTCTGTTTGTTTTCCTTTTGAATTCTCTTGCTCATATTTTCAACAAGATTTTACTTTCGCGTGACTTTTCAGAGATGCCTTGTGTTTGTTTTCCAAAGTTTATTATAGCTTACTTAGTAGGCTACTGATGAAACATGTTAATTTCTAGACTTTGCGTGTTGTATTTTTAGACACATAAAACATACTAATTATTATCAAAAATACTTATATCGACTAAAAAGATTTTTTTCTTAGCCATTCTTGTAGCGAAATCATAAACGGTTTGGTTTAAAACACATAAGAAAAGAATTATTATCATCAAAAATACCTAAATTAATTAAAGGTTTCTTTCCTAACCTTCCTCGTAGCGAAATCATCCAAAACCTCGTTACAATTTATTCGCCTCGGTTTGTCCCTTTTAACAAAAATAAACTAATCATTGCAGATAACTAGTCTTCTCAAATTGTGGACTCCACGAGACTTCAAATTTTTATCTCCGACACTGGTCCCCACCAAACGAGAATGTTTTAGCAAAGAAAGACCTTGATGTGGCTCGTCGTCGTCGTCTGAGCTTCTGGGGCCGAGGGTCTATCCTTTTACCACCCCAGATTCACGATGTTCCCGGACTACACTGGAAGGCTGCTAGAGAGCAGCCAGTCTTTAGTTTCATCATCCATAACGCGCAGACCTTCGACTCCGTTAGGTGGCTTGAAGATGGTACAGTCATTGATGATGTGGTCTGCGGTCTGTTCCTCGGCACCACATTCACAGGAGGAGGAAGAAGCCATTCCCCATTGGTGCATGGTTGAGCGGAAAAGGCCGACGCCCGTACGGAGACGGTTGAGGCGCACCCACGCCTGTCTCTGTAGTGTCAGGCCGATTGGGCGTGTGTCGGCGTCGGGGATGAATGAATGGAGTCTGGTGGTGCTTGACCTCCATTCAGAATTCCATTTATGGTCCGCCCAAGTAGCCGCAGAGATGTCTTGTTCATCAGCTTCGTTGATCAGAAGTTGAGCGGCTGGCACGAATGGGTGTCTTGATTTCAGTCGGCGGGGGTGCCCGTTTGGGAAGGCAGAGATCTTGTGGTGGAGAAGATGATTAGGCTCCAGTGCCCGTCGACCGAGGGACAGAGTGGCTTCTTCGCGACGAAGCTCAGCAGGTTGGATGCCAGCGAGAATGGGGAGATTGTCCAATGGTGTGGGACGCAGGCATCCGGTCACTGTGCGCAGGGCGCTGTTTATGGCAGTGTCGATGTTGTGGCAGTGAGCACTGCGGCACCAGACAGGTGCACAGTACTCTGCTGAAGAGTAGACAAGGGCTAAGGCTGCTATTCGCAAAGTGTCAGCCCTCGCCCCCCAGCTAGAGCCTGCCAGGCGCTTCAGTAATGCAGCGCGGGATGTCAGTTTCTTGCGCAGTGACACCAAATGGTGGCGGTATGTGAGCGATCTGTCTAGTGTCACCCCAAGGTACCTTGGCTCGGGGCAGAAGGACAGAGGTTTTCCGTTGTTATTGACATGTAGCTCACGATCAGCTTCCCGATTGTGTAGGTGGAAAGCTGCCGCCACAGTTTTGATGTGGCTCAACCACTTGCACACTGGCGTTAAATTGTTTGTGGGCGCAGCAGGGAAGAAGATACAGGAAACCACACCATTAGCAACAGACCGGATGCCTGCGTCCCACACCATTGGACAATCTCCCCATTCTCGCTGGCATCCAACCCGCTGAGCTTCGTCGCGAAGAAGCCACTCTGTCCTCGGTCGACGGGCACTGGAGCCTAACCACCTTCTCCACCACAAGTTCTCTGCTCTCCCAAATGAGCAACCCGTCGACTGAAATCAAGACACCCATTTGTGCCAGCCGCTCAACTTCGTATCAACGAAGCTGATGTACAAGACATCTCTGCGGCTGCTTGGGCGGACCATAAATGGAGTTCTGAATGGAAGTCAAACGCCACCAGACTCTATTCGTTCATTCCGGACGCCGACACACGCCCCATCGGCCTAACACTACCAAGACGGGCATGGGTGCGCCTCAACCGTCTCCGTACGGGCGTCGGGCTTTTTCGCTCAACCATGCACCAATGGGGAATGGCCTCTTCCTCCTCCTGTGAATGTGGTGCCGAGGAACAGACCGCAGACCATATCATCAATGACTGGTCCATCTTCAAGCCACCTAACGGAGTGGAAGGTCTGCGCGTCATGGATGATGAAACCAAAGACTGGCTGCTCTCTAGTAGCCTTCCAGTGTAGTCCGGGAGTATCGTGAATCTGGGGTGGTAAAAGAATAGACCCTCGGCCCCAGAGGCTCACACGACGACGAGCAACAGACTGCACCAAATGATGTGCGTAATCTGCGCAAACTGGATGAACAATCAATCCAATGGCTGCTCGACAGTAACTGCTCAAACATCTAGATTCTAGCGCAAGTGACCGTCAATGCTCGAGGGTGGGATAAGACAGAGCCCGTTGACCCTTGGAGTGATAAAGGAAACAAAGCGTTGAAATGAAGAAGAGATTTTAATTCATATTTAATTGTTTTAATTCTTCAAAATGACCTCTTTCATGAACAGCTGGTAACTATTAAGCTGAGAAACAGCCGAATAAATGATTCTACCCTTGGAAAGGCCATCTGAATGTTTTGTTTGCATTCTAGGCCTATATAATTTGATAAACGTCTGGGTAAGACAAAATCTACTGTTCTGTAGGCCTATGGTTTTGTCTTATGCAGAAGTAGACTACAACGCACAAATTTTTCAATACCTAGTAGAGGACTGTGGACTGTGGACTAAAGGTGTACAAAAATAACAGGTCGTTAAAAAATAGCAGATAATTTCCTTCGTCGTCCAATAGCATCTGGAGCCGAGGATCTATCCTTTTACCACCACAGATTCAAAATGTTCCCTGACTAGACTGGAGGTAGGCTGCTTGCGAGCAAGACACGCAGCCTTCCACTCACTTAGGCGGGCTAAGGATGTTGCAGTCGTTAGTAATGTGTTCTGTTGTCTATTCCTAAGCACCACATTTACAAGAAAAGGAAGAGCCATTTTCAGTTTAATTTCCTTAATAACTATTAACACTTTCCAGTTAAGCTATTTGCAAATTAACACTTAAAACGTAACCTTTAAGCTGTGTTATATTTCCTTTCCATAAAAAATTTAAAAAAATAGAAATTTGTATTAGGCTACAACCTGTTTATGAATACCGTACCTACTTTATTAGAACTGGTTGCTAGAAAATTTATGTTATTACCCATTGAAAGTTTCTACAAATATATCTACTATACGTTTCTTAAACAATAAATCTAATTAGGCCAATATTACAAAAAAGTGCTCAATGCCCAGCAGAGGAAATTACATCGAATTTTGTTACTACTTTCTATAAACGTCTACCGCCTGTTTTACCCTTAGGCTAATGGGGATTATGATTGATTGATTGATTAAATCTTTATTCTCGGACTGGGAAAGCTTCTTGCAGAGCTTAATCCTGGCAGTTTCGCATATTTGTAGAGGCTTTGAATCACTGACGCAAGCCCGGTCACCGAGATTGGGAGAGTGCAATTTCCGATTGTCGAAGTGTTGTTGCCGGGGAACTATTCCGTCCATTAGATGCCGCTGAATGGAGAGCCGTCCTTAACGTGCGTTGCTCAAGCGCACACCCCGAGAGTCGAACCAGCGCCGATTGATTTTGAAGCTTCTTCGTTCCAATAGTCACCCGCTAACCAACTGAGCTATCGGGGTGGAGCAATATCAGAGATCAGAAATCCTTATCAGAGATCCTTATTCAAATAAAATCATTATTTTATTTGTTCACTTGAAAAAACTCGGATTTTAAGATTTTTGTGACAATTTGTATTTTGATGTAGAGAGAGAAATGTTCTTTTATTTGCCCCTCCAGCACGCGAAAAACGTCGAGTAATTACACAATAAAACACATATAGCCCCGATAGCTCAGTTGGTTAGCACGTGACTTCTGGAACGAAAAAGCTTCAAGATCAAGCGGCGTTGGTTCGACTCTCGGGGTATGCGTTTCATTAAGGACTGCTCTCCATTCAGCGGCATCTAATAGATGGACTAATAGAATAATTTCTCAGCAACAACACTTCAAAAATCGGAAACTTCACTCTGTCCAGCTCGGTGACCGGGCCGCGAAATTTTTTTTCCCACGAGATTTCTGTCTCATTTACATATTTTGGTAAAAGTTTGTATTAAAACCGTGTGAATGCAACATTTTCTCGTTGGAACGGTTGGTTCAGTGGTTTCATCCTCTGCCTAGTGATCGTGAGAACGAGGGTTCGACGCCCGTCGAAGTCAAACTTTTTTTTCTTTAAATTAATTTTTGCTGTGCACAAGAGCTTTTCAAAAAAAGTAGGGTTAGGGAAAGCTTATCTTTTATTATCATTGCAGAATTTCATTAGCAAATAGTTATCTCGCAATCTGAATCAACCAATCTCTCAAAACACGTTTGGAAAATCTTACTTTTAGAGTGACTAGAATCAATGAGACAGAAATCTCGTGGGAAAAAAAATTCGCGACCGGGCCTGCGTTAGTGATTCAAAGTTTCTACAAGTAGCCTATGCGAAACTGCCAGGATTAAGCTTTGCAAGAAACCCAGTCCGAGGATAAAAATTCAATCAATCAATATACCGGGTGTTTCAAAAAATTTGACATCATTGTGCAGTTTTGTAACTTTGCCAATTATCGTATATGCGATCTCAGATTTTAACAGTATGTGCAGATTCAACATAAAATGTTATCTTTTATTTTTCAGGCTTTTTTTTAGATGTAGAAATGCCATACAATACCTGCGTAGAAAAAGCATTTTATGTACTGGAGTAGCCTATCTATGCTAGAACATACTCGAATAAGACTGTTCTACGTGCATTTGCACTACGATTTGGAAGAAACGGGCCAGATCCTTTTACTCTGCACATGCAACCTTCTTGTTCGAACTTCTTATGCCATGTCCTAATCTGTTTTGCATTGTTGAATTTGATTTATTGAAAACGATTAGTTAAGTAATAATTTGTTTTGTAGATGTAGGAAGTGCGGGAAGTGCGGGACCGATGAAGTGCGGGACCGATGGGACACGGGGACCGAAGGGACAGCGCGATATCTTGCCCTCTAGTGGATAGTTTTTAGCAATATTGATTTTGGACACGAAATATGTATCTCAGGTTGCGCACGTGAAAGGAGTAGGATCTAGCTCAACTGTGTAAACAATAGCCGCAAAATATTAATTTTAAGACCCTAAAGTAAATTGTAGCTATAGGATTAAAAAAAATCTGTGGAAAATATCAGAAATAACAATGATTGACAATAAAGTTGTTTTAAATCAGTGATATAAGAAGCAAGGTTTGTGATACTAATGGAGTTTCAGATGTCAACAGCATGGACAGCAGAAAAATATTTCTCAAAATTGCTGATTGCGGGACCGATGGGACAAGGGCATTTTAAATAGGCATTTTAATTTGTTTTTTCAAAACAATGAGGATGTTGCCTCAGTTTCTCAAAAAGATATAGAAAAAATAATCCTGGTCACAACCAGTTGATACAACAACACGCCTAAGCGGCGTTATACGTTTCTCAGAGATTGTTTCGTCTGTATAGACAATCTATACATGGATATTGCAATTGCTTACGAACATTGACAAAGGAACTTGACTTTTCATGTTGATTTTTCACTTTTAATGTAAATAACCAATTTCAGTTCATAAAATCATTTTTTGTACTTCTTTTGTGCAATTTTAGATATGTCCCATCGGTTCCATAACACTGTCCCATCGGTCCCATAGGTATGGGACCCATGGGACAACCAACAACATTGATAAAATGTTGAATAACTCAATAACTAATTATAACATTTCAATAATTTTTACATCATAGCTTGTAAGTCTGTGGATCTACAAACTATGAAAAAATGGACGACGTAGCATTTATGTTGGAGTCGCTATTAACAAATAAAAAAATCTGTCCCACGGGTCCCGCACCTACCTATATTGTCTTATTGATTTGAAATGTTTTTAATTCCTTTTTTTGCATTGAAATATACCTGTAGGCCCAACCTATGCGCTTTCTCATTATTTGACAGATACTGGCAGAATGCATAGGCCCCTTACAAACTCAAAGCAGCTGTTGCCTACAATATGTGTGATGGCACTTTTTGAGTCCTGTTGTGATGTTTAGAGATTTTTATCTTAATCTTTATTACAGAGTCCAGTCTCAAGAAAAAGTAGTATGTGGAAAAATATTTGATAAAATACATTTATGTAGGCCAATCAGACTATTAGAGCAGTGGGAAAGTTTTAATTGGGTGGCCCATGATTTATCGCAAAAAATATAATGTGCACAATTCATTATATTTGTGCAAGAATTTGTTCGCACCTTCAAAGCCTCACTTTTCCCCACACCTATGGCTCAAGATAGTTGCTTAGTTGGTTTGATTTGAATCTTTATTCTCGAACTAAAAAAATCTCTGAAAGGTAAATTCTGGCAGTTGTGCATACTTTTAGAAGCTTTGAACAACTAACACAGGTCCAGTTGATAGTTGATAGTCCAAACAATGATAGTTGTAGCAAGATCCCGATATCAATTGAGCAATTGTTCAAACTGGAAATTAGTGTTTTCGTGCTTAAATTTCACAACAATTTACTGCCAGAATGCTTCTCCAACCTTTTTAAATAATTATGTCAAAGAGGTTCACAGCCTGTCTACAGTACAGGAAACCATGATAATGATTCTCAAAACATTCCATACTTCTCAAAAACGCTTACTCAGCATTCAATAGAAGTCACAGGTGCGAAAACATGGAACGAATTTCCTTCTTCAATTAGAAAGACTGATACAAAGTCATTTTTTGTTCACAAACTAAAACAACATTTAAGCAAAACGGATACGCAATAGAAAGACAATGTAGAAAGGCTTTCTTGTATTCTTGTAAAGATTTTAGTTGAAATCCGAAATTATTTACAAAAGATTAGGCCTACTTAACAATAATGTCCACTGCTTGTGCTGTACTTTTATGTTTGTAGATATTAACAGTAAACGCAACACTCCATAATCAGCACGACACGTCGCAAAGGGGGATGAGAGCTTCATCAACACTATCAGGACATCATCATCTACCAGCTCATCCATTCCATCACCCACCCGGACAAGAAACAATAACTTAAATTGGATCTCAAACCTCAATCGTCGTAGACTACTGTGTGATGTGCAGTTTGACCATAGAAAGAGCTCAACACCTGCTCTCCTGGGCCACATCGAAACGGGCTTTTACCTGGGGATGGGTTTCTTTTATGTCCGGTTTTCTTTCTCCATCCTATTATTATTATTATGACTGCTTATATCAATATTGGAGATAGCAAATTCAATCCACAACACTTTTCATTAGGCTGTCATTCATTATTACATGTGTGCTTCTCTCTGTTTTTGTTTTATTTTTTTGCTATTTGTTTTTTTGGGTTTTGTAGCCGTGCTAACTACTGACATATAGCCTACTAGCCTACATGATTTTCCATTCAGGTACGTTTTAAACTTTTCATGGTTTTGCCACCTTTTCCCGTTCATTATCGTGCTGGTAGGTCTATATCGATTTTTGTAGTTAGTATCGTTTTCGTTCCAGACACGTTAATGACAAAAAATAAAATGATTGAATGATTGAAAAGGTTACCGGTACCAAGATTGTCAAAGTGTAAATTATTCCATTCACTAGGTGCCGCTGCATTGAGAGGTGTCCAATGCATTGCCCAAGCACACACTCCTAGTGCCAAACCAGCGCTGCTTGCCGGTGCAATTTCTTTGTGCTCAAGCTCATGCGCTGAATCAGTAGACCTAACTAAGCTACCGGCGGGTAAGAACCCCTTTGCGACTAAACCATCGTTAGTTGAGCATGACGCTTCTTCGTTTGTAGTCAGCTATCGGAAGAGTTAAAAATAGATTTCAGCAAATCACTGAGTCATGATAAGTTATTGCCAGATGTGAGGTTTGACTGTAAGGAAGGCCTCGAATGCGACGTTCGACATATTAAATTTCACCATACATGTTCAATTTCAACGGAAAGTAGCCATAGAAATTTTATAAGGCAAACTTTTATTAAACATATTAATCAACAAAAACTGTTTTTAATAACACATACTGCATTTTAGGTAGGCTTTGGTACACTTTATAATATTTAACGTTACTCAACTACTTTAGCAAAGAGAGCTGTTAGTAAATTTAAATAATTAATCCCTTGAGATAAAGAAAGAGCCATCCTTATATAGTCAGCAGTATTTGCCACCGCCTGTTGCAGAGCAACAGGTTTTCTATTGCCAGAGATACATTCAAGATATTTCAAGGAAGTTTAGAACAGGTTTGCGTTATTTAAATTTCTCATTTTATTTTACTGTCTTCTGAGTGCACAAGTGTAACTTTGGATTGGCTCAAATAATTTTTATCGCTGTTTACAAAATCAGGCCTAATTTATCCAGTGACATGTCAGAGCGCTTTAAATAATAGGCCAAACTAAGTCCATTTATTTATTCAATTTAATGTAGCTTAAATTGAATATACTAAAACAAACATTAAGCAAAATTTAATCGAGGAGGCGTGAAAAATGTTTTGCAAAAACAGTTTGTTATCAAAATTGAACTAATATTTCTTAAGGAGTTACATAAATATTCCTTTAGAGGGTTACATATTTCTTGTAGAATAACATTTCTAGAACGCCTGCATGAAATAGAGTAGCAAACAAGCTGTTGGTGTAGGCCATTCAAAGTTGAAGCAAAAATTGCAGTCTAAAAATATTCCTGTAATTTATTACAAAATGCATTTTTTTCATGAAGATTGTTATTAGTACAAGTGTTAAACAGCACAAGATCATGCAGCAAATCTTAGAAATTCAAAGTGTGTTAGTGCTAAAATCAGTGAAATCAAGAACACAGCGTCAGCAAAAACATTATGCATAATGGTGGTGTCTATATTTTTTAAAGATTTGTTCAAAATGTCAGAGATTGTAGTCGCTAAAGGTGGTAAAGCAACATTTTCCTGTGAATTGCCAGATGACAGCTACACTGGAGAATGGCTTCAAGTAAGTGTTTCTAACTTTCGCTACATGACAAGAGTAACCAACCTTCCCGTCCAACGAACAGTGCAACATTTCAAAAATCACAACTTTTAAGCAAAGTATACATGAAAATATTCGCTTTCAAAATATGTGAAAGACACGACAAATTTCTCCGTATTTGCAAACTTTTCTTGCTTGCTTCGATTGATCAAAACGCTTTAGTTAATCTAGAATAGGCGTAGGGAACTCGTATTTTAAAATTATCATCAAAAGGTTAGAAATGTGATTGTGTGTTACTTATAAGTTGATAAAAAATGCAGTAGTGCCAGTAGAAACATCGTTCACTCATTCAGATTAAGTTACCAATTAAATTTAACATATTTCTGTGTTAACAGAGACATGAGGTGAAATATGCCTCGTATATTGTATGGAAGGGTCAGCTCAAAAGGAATTTTGAAATTTCGCTGCCACGTGAGAATCATGAAAACCAGACGAAACTTTATGTTCTTTATTTTGCAAATTCATCGAGAAAAATAGCAAGCAAAAAAATAACAGCTTTACAAGAAAAAAATACGCAAAATAAACAGATAGGTCATGCCTCTGAAGTCAACAGCACCCACCTAATTAAAATTAAGGCTCCTTAAAACTTTGTCGAAAAAAAATCATATGTTTATTAAAATAGTTGTTTAAACGTAACTTAAATTTTTACCTATTACTTTTGACTTCTTCATAAATCTGGTTTTAATTAGATAAATATGATCAAGCACAAAGTGTGCGTCTTAAACAAGTAGGCTGTCATTATTTAGCCACAGAATACGCAAAAAAAAAAGTAAAAACAGCACAAAATTTGTCAAATTTTTAGGGGAAAGCCTTTCAAGCACCCTACAATTAATTCAGCTTCCTCAAACTTCAATTTGTACGTTGTTCATTCTCTCAACATTCTTGCCTATTTGAAACAATTTTTCCTTACATATTTTTCTAAATCTGCTACCATCCCATAGATTAATAATTAATTTATCTTGTCTTGAAAAATCGTATCTTGGAAAATAACTTTAACTTTTCAATCATGAAATAGAAAAATGTGCATATACAGTATTGAAATACTTACTTATCGTATGGAGATATATTCTTTGCTACAGTTCGATTTGTCTAGGGGTGTCACATTACGGGACTCAAAGCTTCGCTTTTACGGCCACATTACAAAGAGCAATACTTAATTTAAGATTTTTGTATGTCTTGCTACGAACTTTTTTTCAACGAAAAACTTTAAATTACTGTAAAACTAACCTCACTTCTTATAAGCTTTAAAAGCTATAAAAATTGCAATGTTTTTTAAATAAGATAAAAAGGAAACCCTTTTTGCATCCCCTTGACCTAAAATCTCTAGTTTTTTCTTGTTTTCCAAACTGCAGCAGTTTTGAATTTAATCTTTTTCGTCTCATTCTTGTCGTTTGTTGTGATTTTATGAATTGGTCAAAGTAAATAACTCACATAGAACTTTTCATTCGTTTCGTTATTGGAATAAAATGAACACCTCAGTTTTTCCACTTGATCTTGTTGGTTATCTCAAGCTAATAGCAGCTGTCCTCATATTTCTTAAAAACTTTAGTATTAGTAATAAAAATATAAAGGTTAGGTCATTTTTTTTGTGTATTATAGATTAGAGATGCAGCGAACCCAAAATTTTTATCCCCACACCGCACCGCAACTGACTCATCTATCCGCGCACCGCCCACCGCCCACCGCAATTTATCTGGAACTTTGACACTGCACCGCACCGCAAATTACAAAATTTTCAAAAAATATTTTAACACGTTATTTTTTAGAAAGTCAATTGTAGCAAAAAGCACCCATGCCATATAACTGGTAACCTACGGTACCAGTACAGTTGTGCACTAATTGGCTAGGCTAACCAGATCATATTCTCTTATCAGCAATGCATCTAAGTTCTAAGACATAATACAAACTAAGAAAAATAAAATGTTCCTGAATCCAGTATCAGGACTTTTGAACACTTTTTGTAAGCAATAATGCAATTTTAATGTCAGTGGCTATATGAACTACACACACAAGAGTAAAACTTATAGCCTGAACTCACTGGGCTAACTGTTATAGTAACTAACGCGGTAGTTGCGCTAGGCCTATAGCCTGGTAACTGGGAGCTGAGCTTATCAGCTAGGCTATTAACCAAAAACATTCGTACAGCTTCCCTGACAAGCCAGCCCCAAAACCAGTGCTGTATTCGTAAAAAAAGCACAGGGTATACTGTCTCAGATTTGATAAAATGATAAATACACAACTTGCAAAATACTAATCTTTATTCTACCATAACATGAATTATCAAAATTGGACGAGAGGTACAAAATTGTTTATTTTTTATGAATAGGCCTACATCCAAACAGCCTGCCGAAAGGAATCTACATCTTTATCCTGTTTACAAATTTGGGGTTTAGTATCCTTAGCTGATCGGTGGTTTGGCAGCCAGGATCTTACACATTTTTAGCAGTAAATTGAGCCACAGGTGGTCCATTGCAATTAAGTTTAATGTACATCGAACAGCCCACATTATCAATAAGCAAAGATGCTCTTAAACCTGTGACAATATCGTTCAATAAACTGAAACCACGTTCACATTCTGCTGTAGAACAAGGAAAGTTGAAATAGCTGTCAAGAGAGGCTTTAAATTATTGGGCACATTTTCAACTTTTTCACTAAAGTCTCTTAACCCTTGGATTGACTGTATTTCATTAATGTCAAAGCGTCTACAAATTATTCTCACCTCTGCTTCTCCATGACGCAAAGTTTTTTCAGGTTGCAAAGTTAGCAATATCAACCAGTAGCTGACCATTGTTAGTGTCGCCATTAGCACAGAGTCTCATTTTCATTCTGCTAACAATGCTCTGAATGAATTAATTGAATGATAAAACTCTCCGAACGGGTTCATGGTACACCCATGTAGGCTACCATTGTACACCCGTATACCATAGGTCAGAGGTCGGCAACCTGCGGCTCCGGAGCCACATGCGGCTCTTTCAGCCCTCTGCTCTGGCTCCCGTGACTTTAAACACTGCGAGCTTGGGCAATACAAAAAAATTCTGTTGTAAATTAATAACTGCTCTAGGCTATAGTTTAAACTAGTTTTGTTGAAAATTATGACTTAGGCCTACAAATCCGTTTAGTACGTTTTTTTTTGACATTGCACCTCAACACGTTGAGCAAAACCTTGCAAGGAAAAGGTAGCACAACCCTGCAGATGCTGGAGAAGGTTTTGGGTTTTGAGCGCAAGATGACAGTGTTTGCCAGAGATTTACAAAGAGGTACACTACTTCACTTTCCCTTTCTAAAAGAGTTCAAAGAAGCACACAACCAGTTAAATTTTGCTTACTTTCAGCAAACTATCATCGATATGCAAACTGTGTTTCAACAACGATTCTGTAATTTTAGGAAGGAAAAAGACACGTTATCCTTCCCTATTACCCCTCTGGAAATCGATCCATTACTGCTGAATATGACTGCATTCACAGCTGTAAGTCAATCTAGTCTTGAACTTGAACTGGCCGACATAGCTGACAAGGATGTGTGGGTATCTAAGTTCCGAAGCTTGAGAGCTGACCTTGAAGATCTTGCTCGCCAGAAGGCCACGCTTTGTCACAACCACAAATGGAGTGACCTTGAAAAGCTTCAAAAACCAGACAAGCTCGTGTTCGATACGTGGAATGCCATACCTGACTCTTACATGAACATGAAAAAATATGCATTTGGAGTTCTGTCGATATTTGGATCAACATGTTTATGCGAACAAAGTTTTTCGTTCATGAATTAGGCTACTTAAAAAATGAACAACGCTCACGCCTAACAGATGAGAGCTTGCAGTCTCAGATGAAACTCAAAGTGTCATCTTATCAAGCTAATGTAGATGTGCTGTGCAGTGAAATTCAGGAGCAAATATCGCATTAGCTGGGTGAAATAAATGATTATTTGAAAATGTATGTTTTCACCCAATACTGTGCCCGTAGGTAGCCTACTAAAAAGTGTTGTGTTTAATAGTCAGGCTTTGTTTGTTGAAATTCTAGAATATTTGCATGTACAAAGCAAAAATTGAAAGAAATTCTACATGAAGTGTAGGCTATAATTACCTTTGGTTTTAGTGGCCAACTCGACAGTTACATGTTATGGCTCCGAATATGTCTTAATTTGAAGAAACTTGGGAACATTGGCTCTTTTAATGCTAAAGGTTGCCGACCTCTGCCATAGGTCCTCAAATTAAGTAGTTCATTAGCAGTTGTCAAGAGTCAGTAGCCTAAGGATGGCATAGGTACTCTATTTGGAAAACCAGAGGGTATACTATAATTGCTCGAAAAAGCAGAGAGTATACTGCGCATACCACCGTATACCCTACGAATACAGCACTGCCTAAAACCCTGTCAACTGCAAGCCATTTGCAATTTGCATTTGCATAGCTTTCCAGCTTAGGGTTTCCAAAAGAAAAAAAAACTGATCCGTGTTTCCAACTTAAATTTGAAGTTTCATAACTGATTTTCTTGAAAAGTTGAAAGTTTACGTTTACGAAAGTTTAATTTCTTGAAAGTTCACGTTTACGAAAGTTTAATTTCATGAAAGTTTACGCGGCAAGCGGCGCGGTGCGGCTTGCATCACTATTATAGGTACGTGATAATAAACAAATTATCTACCCGGATCATTTTTAACAGGGTTTTGGAGTTGGATTCGGAGAGATTTGGGCGTGTCCGGAGTCGGAATGGTTAAAGAAGGCCGACTCCGACTTGATGCAAAATGATGAACAATGAAATATTTGTTTGCAATTTTTTTTTCCTGTTTTGCACTCCAACATTTTTCCAGAAAATAGAAGTGATATCAATTTTTGTAAAAGTCGCGGTCAAAAATTAAAAAAGCTCGCAACACTGTAGCCAAAATCGGCCAGTTATAAACCGAAGAGTCGGGGGCGTATTTTTTATCCGACTCCCCACTCCCTAGCCCTGAATTTTAATAAGCCAAACGGAAACTTCTATAAATGAAGACTGACAAAATTAAAAAAACACTAAATACAGAAATGGAAGAAACTATTCTTCGTTTTAATTTTTGAACCATAGGCATAGGAAGCCGAGCAACGTAATCGAGTTTAACATAATTATTCAAGTTTAGTACATTTACAGAAACACAAAACTGCGCAACAAATTAAACATCGAACGTTTTCGACCTCACAAGATGTCCTCTTCTAGAATAACATATATACAACTTAACTACTTCTGAATAAAATACAATGGTTTATTAAATCTACATACAGGAAAATACAAAACTGCACAGTACTTCTGACTAGCTCAAACTCAACGATATAGGTTCTACCAGAATCATACGTACCTGCATCAAAAGGTGTTGAACAGATCACATGATGTGGTAGAACATGGCTACCTAGAGATGCGGACTGATTTGTCACGTTTTGCAGAAGTTTTCAGATTTTGTCAATTTTTGGCGACTGTTTGAATGAATATTTCTAAAAATTATATTTTTGCGCCTTCTTTGCATTTTTCCTCAGATGACGCAATAGGTTTTAACGTCATAATTGTATGCTTGCGGCTCATCTTTCTTGCTGTCTGTACTTTAAAATTATTTTTTTTGCATCTTGCCTTTCTACCACATCATGTGATCTGTTCAACACCTTTTGATGCAGTTACCTATGATTCTCGTAGAGCCCATATCGTTGAGTTTGGGCTACTCAGAAGTACTGTGCAGTTTTTGTATTTTCCTGTTTATAGATTTAATAAACCATTGTATTTTTTTCAGATGTAGTTAAGTTGTATATATGTTATTCTAGAAGAGGACATCTTGTGATGTCGAAAACATTCAATATTTAATTTGTTGCGCAGTTTTGTGTTTCTGTAAATGTAATAGACTTGAATAATTATGATAAACTCGATTACGTTGCTCGGCTTCTTATGCCTATGGTTCAAAAATTAAAACGAAGAATAGTTTCTTCCATTTCTGTAGTTTTGTGTTTTTTTGATTTTGTCAGTCTTCATTTATAGAAGTTTCCGTTTGGCTTATTGAAATTCTGGGCTAGGAAGTGGGGAGTCGAGTAAAACAATACGTGATAAAAATATTTACATTTCTGTGAATGTAATAAACTTGAAGATGTTAAACTTGATAACGTTGCTCAGCTTTGTATGCCTATGGTTCAACATGACCAACTCTTTACCGAAGCTCTACCGTTAATATTTGTTCACTTCAAAGAGATCGCAGACACACAAAGAGGGTTTAATCAATTTACTCATCATTTTGATATTTTGTACAGGGAAGTATCTCGTAAATACAGAAGATTTTCGCAATTGTTACTTAAAATTGCACCTTTTTGATTTTCTACTAGAGGGACTACTAGATACCTAGCCTACTTCAGTAAAGCAAATAATTTCAGAATAGAGCTAGGATAGCTAGGTTGGCGTGAGCAATTGGTGGGCTGCACACTGATAAGGTCTTGCGACCGTTCCATAATTGAACTGATTGTCCCATTTTGGTATCAAGCATGTGATAACATTCGAGTTTGTCTCTTCCACCTTTTTCTAGACGTCTACTGCTATGTTTGGCATATATTGCTTTTCGATGAGACGATCAACAATAAAACAAACTGAACTGAACACTTGTATCAAGGTAGATTTCCAACATCCCTAAGTAAAACCATATAAACAGATCGGTTTGATGGTAAGAAAATGTCAAATACAAAAATTCCCATAGTGTGCACTTCGGTGATGGAGTCTGTGACAGGAGTTCAAAGCCTCTGCAGACATCCGAAACTTGTTAGGATTAAAGTGCAAAAAATGTGTTCTCAGTCTGAAAATCAATCAATTAATTACTAAATTTTCACAAAGTAACTAATTTTATCTTGTTTTCTGAAGAACGGATCTCCTTTACGTCATGATGGCAAACGAATTGACATCAAGCAAACTGGAGCGGAACATTCACTGGTTGTTCTAAAAACGGAAAAATCCGATGAAGGAAAAATTGTCTTCAAAACAAAGAAAGGAAATGTAGAAGTTCCCTTCGAGTTAAAAATTACTGGTAATGTGCATTGTTTGAGGGGAGCATCTGACTTAAACTTAGACCAGTGGTTTTCAACCTAGGGTCGCTACTCCTATGGGGGTCGCAGGACGCCTGAAAATCCAATGCATCATTTTAAATTCTGTTTGTTGGAAAGATTAAAAACTGTTTTTTTTCGCAACCAACCATTCCTCGACCTAAGGTTAATCTATTTAAGCTTTGAAACGTTGCAAAGGCTTTAAAAATACAAAATCATTTTATATTTCTTGTATAGTTCTTGTACGTTGCTTCGTGCAGACTAACGTTAACCAGTAGCGACGCTATGGCAAAAAAGCAAAGCTATTTTAAATCCTATGTCAAATGTGGGTTTGTCAGTAGGCCTATCGTTTCTGAAGGTATTGAAAAATTTCAGTATGTTTTCAGCAGCAGTTCCACGTATAGACAAGCTCAGTGACGATCGGTGAGAGAAAGCAAGGAAAGCAGTGCTTACCTTAGCAAAAACTATGCAAAATATAATGACTGAATTCTAGGTTTAACTTCTTATTATTTTTATCACGTCTATTTTAACTTGAAAATTACTGTATTCGTGACTAGAATTACTCGTAACGCTTGTGACTAGTCTAAGTCCTCACCAAACCGCATGTCTTGCCTATAAATGCCAATTGACGCAAACGTTTCTGTCAGAAACAACCACTGAAGCTCCAGGGAAGCAACTATCAAACTTGCTTTCCCAGGATAAAAAATGTCTAAAAACGCCTTCGTTTTATCCAATCCTCACTCGTTTTGCAAAACGTCACCAGCTGCTTAGCCAATCAGATGTGTTATGGTTAGACTTGCTTTCCCAGTGACGTCAATGCGTACATTTGCTAGAGCGACTAGACTAACTCGTCAGAATGGTCTCTCGTCACGGTACACAGCACAGCATCATAATGCCAAAAAGCTTGTTGCTGTTTTTTGATGTCTCCTCGCCATGTACTTTAGCCTACTAGCTTTCATAGTCATGCTTTTGCCCCTTTTACAGCGTTGATATAACGTTACTTCGCCAATGAACGTTCAGGTGCGGATGCAATATTTAGTTCGTTAAGCTTCTATACGCAGGAGGCAAACTTATCCAGCTTTTTCTACAAATTGTTTGCGGTTGTAATGTTTAGGCTTAAGTGTTAGTTTTTGTAGTGTAGGCCTAACTGAATATCAGAGAATGAACATTCATGATGAATTAAACATTTAGACAACTATTATTCCATGTCTAACACAGGATTTTGGTCCTGCAACGTTAAAATTAAGATTGTTCATGACTTCTAAACATTAAATGGATGTATGATCACGACATAGGCGAAGCACAATTTGACAGATTTTTATTTTTGATTTGTTTTGGAAATGCTCTCAGAGCGCACCAAATTGGAAGTGTTTTTCTTTCTGGGGGAGGCCCCCCAGACCCCCGCTGGAAGTGTTGCCTTCGGCAACACGCCTTCGGGCTTCGCCCGACGGTTACGCCCTTTGTGCCTACTACCTTGCTGCAGCATATTTTTAAGCTGCTTTCCCAACGGTTTAAGCCACCAAACGTCACTAGACAAGCTTGTTAAAAAGATGCAGCACTAACCATCTCATTAAAGCTGATTTCACTAAATTCATGAAAAATTGCAATAAATTCAGCTTGTAAACATGTAGGTTTCATTCATTAGTCATTTTTCACCATAATCTAGCCAAGCTTGATTGTAAATGAAAATAATACAATCTGAGAAAATGTAATAAATGCAGTCATAACATCGCGAAAAATATTTTGTTTCAGAAGTTTGCAATATAAAACAGCGAAATGAGACATGCAATAACTCGATGTCGGCATGCATCAAATTTGGTTATATCTTTCATTCTTTATGCTTTGTTAAATGTTTCCATGGAGGAATGGGGGAGGTCGTGAGGCTACGTTGATTGCTCTGAGAGAGTCGCAGTGCAAAAAGGTTGAAAACCCCTGACTTAGATAAACGTTGGTCTTTCTGGTGCCTCGAGGTGTATAGTCAACATGCTTTTGCCGATTGGAGAAGCGTGGGGGCCGATGCTTTTGTGTGTTCTGGTTTCGTGGTAATTTTTGTCCATTGTGTGTTTGAAGTTTGTAGCGAAGCGAACTTACTCTTTCTTATTTTTATTTAAAGCTGTCGGCACACTTTGACTTTAATAACAGCGTGTTTTTTGACGTCTCTACTTGTAGCTTTCATATGTATAAGCGTCATGTGTTTGATATAGCCTACTGCTTTTGTTCAATGTATCTTCCAAGAACTTCGTGGTAAATTGATTTTCTAAGAAGTTCCACCGGCTTTCAGCGCATGAGCGTTTGGGGAGCACTAGTTTTCACAGCAAATCAGTTGTCATTTTGTGTGAGCTAGTGGAGCAAGTTTCTCAAACGTTTAGATTTGACCATATTTTTGATGTGATAGTGTATTATTCTTTAGTATTTCTTCTAAAAATATTTTTCTTATAGGCTTGAAAAGGGCTGAATGACTAGCCGAAAACGTTAGCTGATTGTTTTTGTTTTTATAATATTACATGTAGGCCTAGTGTTGTTGCTGAGTTATGTCTGTTTATGGTTTAACAAAGTTACCTCTCTACCCAAATTGTAGCTATAATAGCATTTGAACTGGAAACCAAACGCAAAGCCTCATCTTGGCAGCAAACAGGATTGTCATCTTGGCTGTTTTAACGCCAAACTTGAGAATTTGAGCGTTTTTTCAATGGTTTTAGCAAGCTATTTGGCGTTTTGACATATTTTTGCGTTATTTAATTGTTTACATTAGCGTTATTTAATTGTTTACATTGTAACTAGTTTTAAAAACTCTATTTTATCAATGTGAAGTAGCCTATTTACAAAACAGTAGGTTTAAAAAGCAACTTTGCCCGAATCTTGATGATGCTTTTCATAGTATTGCATTTTGGGCTGATTTTGTCAATAGCATGATTAGGCCTACTATACCATAGCCTAAAGCAGCATTTCTTAAACTGGGGTAAATTTACCCCTGTGTGTAAACTTCCTCGTTTTGGGGGGTATGAGCTATCAATCAAAATATCCACATCAGTTGATGGGACAGAAAAATTGTGCCGGCTTTAGGTATTGGTATTGTAGATATCATTTCACCGCTTGACGCAGATAACTGGAGATGATCTCAATCAAAACTTGAAGGATGACATCATCAGCTATCTCCAAAACTTGCAGGAGGAGTTTGAACGATATTTTCCCCAGATAAATACTGGCAGCATTTTGATGAAAGTAGCGAGAAATCTTTTTGTATGTAAAGTGAAAGACGTTCCTGAAGCAATCCAAAAAAAAATTTATAGAATTAACAAACGATTCTTTTGCAAAAGTTTGACTCTTGCAACCTAGAAAAATTTTGGGTTAAAATATAAAATTGCTATCCAAGGATAAGTACTCAAGCTCTGAATATTTTCCTTACGTTTTCTTCAACTTACGTATGCGAATGCGGCTTCTCTGCATAGCTTACTATCAAATCTAAAGCACGAAACCAACTTCATGTTGAATCCGATATTTGTTGTGCATTATCTAGTATTTTACCAGACATTGAACAACTCGTTGCCATAAAGCAAGGGCCGCCGTCGCATTGAATATAATTGATGTAATTTGTTACTTTCGTTTTTTAATAAATGAGCACCATTTTATATATTGGTGGTAAATCTTATATTCATCTTTATTTAAAAGGTAAAACATACAAAAAAGATTAAGAACCACTAGCCTAAAGTGTTGCGGTCGTGCCATTTTTTAACCGGAAAATCTATCAAAAAAATTCCTAAAAGTTGGCATTAAAACCGCCAAGATGGCAATCATGTTTGCTGCCAAGATGAGGCTAGCGTTTGGCTTACAGTTCAGATGCTATTATAGCTACGTACACGACTTACTCAACATGTTATAGCATTGTAAGTCCTGCTTTTTGAGGTAAAGGCTAAAGGAAGGAAGTCTTATCACAAATCGTCGATTACGCAGTGGCGCCTTCTCGAATGTACTGTCCCCTGATTTCTCTCATAGCCTAATTATGAATTGTCAGCTGCCATAGAGAGAAATGCCTAGGGCCCTTCCTCGGGTTACGGCCTGCTGAACTAAACTGAAATTTTCTATAGCTCAATCTATGCTATGCTGTTTGTGTACAGTGTACATCTGCTCTGTTGCTACGACATTCTCAACTCAACCCTTTTGTACTTTCGCGTACTTTATGTTTGACCACCAATCTATTGTAATATGGTCGTTACCGGCTAGTTTTTTCTGTTTCGTCATATTTACCCCGAAATAACTACCAATTCAATTACATTTAGTCTTTTTGATTAGAACAATCGAAGTTTCTATTTACACAAACACTATTTGAAGAAATATTATAACAAAATTATCACCAATTCTGCATATATTGTGCAATTTTGAACTTAATAGTGCAGGGAGTTGGAAATATTCTAATCATGCGATGGTTTGATAGAAGACTAAGCTAGATCTTTACATCAACGCAGAAACGAACTATCCGTGTTTTTTTTTATTATCGATCGACACTGATGTAACGAGTATGATAATTGTCTTACTTTAGAATTCGTGACACCGATTAAGAATTGGAACAACCACTATTGGGCATAGCCTACTTATCGGGAAAGCACCAACAAAAGGATAGCCTACTATTTGTAAAAACTCAATTTATAGGCTACTGGTTGCAATAATTCGAATAAAACAACCCAGCAAAAGTATTTCTTGAGCCAATTTATATTTTTCAGAACCACCTGCCATCAATTCAGAGGAATTTGAAAAATGTGCTCAAGCTCTGAATGAGTTAAGGACAGGTAATCACAGTTGTGAAGGTTTGGTAAAAACCTTTGTTCAAAACATTTTTTCAAACTTGTTATCCCAGGTACGATGATACTGAAATAGAAAAGGCATTTGGAAGCATGACTGACGGGAAACAGGAATTAAATATGAATGCCAATATTTATTTACTTGTGCAGTATTTTACATTCAAATGTGGCATTTGCATTGAGACTATTACCAGAGGGGCGATTTATTGATGTCTGTCCTTCTGAACTTTTGCGCTGCTAATTTGCTAATTAAACAGCACAATCCAAATTTGAACAATTGATTTATGTGTGGGAGGTGGATCGATTTTCCTTGACATAGATTAGATGTAGCCAATCATGCTTCTCTGTGGTGCAAATTCATTGACAGTGAGCAGGCCCGGATTTAGGGGGGAGGGCAGAGGGTGCAGGTGCACCGGGCCCTCGACTTTTGAAGGGCCCCCCTACATGAAAAAAAATGTGATTTTGTGCTATTTTTTTTTTTTTCTTTCAGCCTTCGAAGTTTCTGCAAAATGCTGTCCAGTCCTGGATTAATGCTACTGTAGACGTAGAGGTGGTACTTCGCGCCGTAAGCGCGAAAAATTTTTTTGCACGAGGGCCCCGGATCTAGAAGTGCCCCGGGACCCCCATTAGCTAAATCCGGCCCTGGCAGTGAGTTGTGTCTGCCCAAATGTAATTTAGTTTGTTTTTCGTTTGGGTCTCTGTTTTCTGTATTATTGTTTTTCTTTATCAGCTAGTATTCGATCGCTGCGTAACTTGTGTCTCGTTATTTAGTCAGTTGCAGTAGCTAGTTACGTTTAAGAAGTTGAAGTTGATTGCATTTGCTATAAATATTTTCAGATTTCTGATGAGTATATTTGTCAAGTATATTTGTATAACAGTAGGCCTATAATGCCCCACGCTATTGTGCTTTAGGCTTGCCTGTCTGTGGTATAAAAATCGAATTTCTTCCCGAACATATATAAACTGTTTTATTCTGCTAACCAGGAGTTCCTATGGTTCTAAGAGTTCCCTTTTCTGGTGCTCCCAAAATCAAAGCCACATGGCGCTTCAACGGTGTTATCATTTCCTCCAGCGGCCGTCGTTCCATAACAATTACTGACAAAGTGTCTTGCTTGACTGTGGACAGCTTTCAAGAAGAGGATTGTGGCACATACGAGGTTAAGATATATCTTTTTTTACCTTTCTCTTGAGATTATATTATTTAGATACCGTATCAAATGTTTTCTGTCATTTAAATTCAATGGATGAATTTCTTGAATAGGCTACATTTATAACAAAACAATTCAACCAATTTATTGGTTTATGCCATGCTTACGCCTACGGCCTAGTTATAAAAACCTCAATGCTGGTTAATCCAGCAGCCCATACAACATCGCGTCATGTATCAAAGATCTTCGTATTTAAAATCTTTGTCGCTTTTCAGGTTCTTTTGGAAAATGCATTTGGTAACATCCGGGTGCCTGTGGAAGTTTCTTTGTCAGATGTGTCAAAGGTCGATTTCAGAACTGTGACTGTGCCCGGAGAGACGATTAAGAAGTCTTCTACAATGACTATACAATCGGATATAGGTATGGTGGAGCTATAGTTGGTGCACTTCTCAAGGATTGGAAATTTGTTGTAAAATAGCCTAGGCTTTGTCGAAAAAGCTACCGGTACTTCAATGAAGACCAAGAGTATTTTACTACTTGTCCTGTTATGCACAACAAAGCCTATGCAAAGCCCTTTTAAAAAACATATAGGTTATTTGTAAACGAAAAAGTTTATCAAAAACAGTAAAAACAATAAAGCAGTTCATTCACTTGTACTGTAGGACTGCCTACTACCATTTGCTGTATTAACAGGTGTGAGCTTTCAACACAAAACGCTGGTGTGATACCGCATGGTGAATAATAATAGGCTTAAATTGTGTTGAAACAATAAGTTATGTCGCTCTAACTAATGCTTATTATTATACGTAGGCTAAATTATCATAAACAATTTGTAAAAAACAGAGGCAAAGAAAACATTCCAAACAAGTCTTTTACAATTGAAATGCAGCAATGTAACTTCGTGATCTGTTGAATTGCCGGGGGAGAATGAAAGAAAACATGCTTGTTCTACTAATGAATGGCTTGTCTGCTACAGAAATAAAATCACCGTTAATGTGGTTATATCAATAAGGTAGAAAGCGTGCGTGTGCGACTGACTGACATGTCACCAATGTTATCACATTGACGAATCGTACTAATAGTCAACTGATATGTAGAAACATTCTCAAGGGATACACGTAAAAGTATAAACCTTCCATTGGTGCTTACGCGCATGGTTATTTTCAGCAACGCCGACTGCAGCTGTTTAGCATGCCCGTGTCTATATTGGGCTCGAACTATGAATCATATAAAAATATGCATCATTAAAACAAAAATCTTTACCATGAGCTGCTTTACCAAGCTTTAGAAGTTTACAGTAGCCTATAGCAGGGTTTCCCAAACTGTGGTCCGCGGAACATTGGTGGTCCACGTCGACTGCACAGGTGGTCCTGGCGATATGACAAGAAATTAAAAAGTCACACATATACGTTGTACAGTACTTACCCTGTCAAAGATAATTGTCGCAGTTCTTTACAACTTAAATGATTTCGAAAGCTTTTGCTATTCAATATCGTAAATCTTACTTGTTGCACCTTAGTTGCAGTTAAAAAGTTGTTTACGAAAAATTAGTGGTCCGTGGCCCAAAAACGTTTGGGAAACCCTGGCCTATAGTACCCTACATTTTTGATAGACGTTCGGTGATATTATTATTATTATTTTGCGACAAAGCTGTTCATATCCAAAACAAAACAACGAAATAATACACAAACTGCATATGCACAAACATCACAAATAGCCACTTTGGATGTCGTCAGTTTAAACTCGCACTAAATAGACTATCTACTGTTACAAGTTTACATGCAATGGTACGGTAGTGTTACAAGTTAGAAGAATTGAAAGTATTCAAAACGATAAAAATAATCAGATGACATGGCAGCCATCAAGACTAGGTAACAGCATACATAGAATTATTATAATGAAAACGGTAATTTAATATACGATGGCAATCGGACCTAATCAGGGAGGTAACAATAGAGTTAGACGATACTTCGCATCTTCCAACAAAAGAAAAAATATATTTCCGAAGTAATGCATCAAATGTTATAATGTTGCACAAGACTTGATGTTCACGTACGCTAGAGTGTTTAGGCAAATTGTGTATAATTCTAAATAATGCATTATTGGAGTCAACACGCAGGCGATTAATGTCACGTTGATGATAATTTCTCCACAGATGACATGCATCGATGCATTGCATACATTGGAGTACAATATGAACGGAATAGCACATTTTTAATATCACTGGAGCACTTGTAAAATTTTTATTTGTTTTTGATTGATCGCACTTATCGATTTATATCCATGTCGTCACACATTGCCGTGTCAAGAAAAACACTCAAATATTTGACTCTATCTGCGAATTTGATCGCACTTCCATTGAGCGGTACAATTGGATTCAAATTTAACTTTAAGTGATTGGTTTGGAAGTACATAGCTAATGACTTTTTGCAGTTAAAAATGACGTCGTTAGAAAGCGTATAATCTTCACACACATTTAAGATATTCTGCATACCATGAACACTTGAAGAGATACAACAAATATCATCAGCAAACATGAGATGATTGACAAGTGTATTACCTATTTCTATCTAACAGCCCGCCTTGGTTTTACTTAACACAGTCGATAGATCATCCATATACACGGCAAATAAGTAATGACTAAGGACATCACCCTGTTTGACACCATTGCTGACAGAAAAAGACTGTGAGTAATAACAACCCCAGCGTATGTACAATTGTACATACGCTGATGGATATATCAATAAACTATTAGACCAGTGGTTCTCAACCTTTTTTCTTTCGTGGCCTATTTTCGCTGCACAAAAATTCGTATGGTCCATTAATTGTTTATGCAAGAAAAAAACTGCAAAATAGATTTAAAAACAAAAAAACAGCAGAAAATATTTCAAAACAGATTATTTATTGAACCGTGCATCAATGAGATGCGTTATTGATCCTGAACGTTATTGACCAACTTGTAGTTACAGTGGTTCTCAACATTAATGCCGTATTCCTCCTTTGAAAGACACAAGTATTGACAATACTGTATTGTCAATTTCTCCCCACAATAATTCACAAAAAAACACTAAAACAGATCTGCATAAATTTCAGTAGGCTCCGCTTTCAATTAGAACAGGGCGGGCAACTTCTGCAGTCGGCGTGCCTGATATGGGAAAATGAAGTACTTGGCGGGCCGGATTTATGAATCGCTACATTAATCGCGTATTTAACTACCTAGACAAGGACTAAATCGTATTTAGCCTAATGTAATGTAAACTTTAAGTTTAAACTTTTAAGCATTTCAATAGCTGCTAAATAGGCTGTGCCAAAAAATGGCGAGGTTCATGGATTTTTCCTTAACTTTCTGAAAATTTGTAGTGAATTTTAAAAACACAAACGTGAAAAAAAATTGAAAGTAATGACGTCACACGGTCGTGCTGGGCGTTTCAACGGTTACCAGTACCCATTTTCATAAAAATTGTCATATTTCGAAAACCACTGGAGATAAAAAGATGAACGTTACATCAAAAGCTGCAGAAGTGGCATGTTTATATCTGCTCTAAGAACACTTTTTATTCTAGGACTACTTGAAAAATATTTACAGTATAAGCAAAAAACTCAATTTTACTATTTTTTTGTAGTACGGGAGATGCAGGACCTATTAGACATTTTTTTTTTTGCTTCCATTTCTTCAGTTTATATTAAAATAAGACAAAAAATTTTAGAGAATACGGCCAAGGTCAATGTTTATTGACTGTGTAAATATCTTGACAATCGAATTTATTTTTGTGAGGTTAAAGCTTATGCAAACTTTTTTGAAGAGTGTATATAATATACACTCTTCAAAAACGTATATGTATCTGGTACAACAAGTCAAGCTCTGTACCAAGGCTCTTGTTAAAACATCTACATCTTGTTAAAACATAATCAAATTAATCATCTGACCATAATAACCTTTCTTCATTAACTTTTTGCATTCACCACATGCCTAGCAAAGGTGAACGAAGTCACTTTTTTTTACTCCAGCTCCGCTCCTCTTCTGAAAGTATTGACTGCGGCTCATACTCCAACTCCGAAATTCATTTTGAAGTGGAATATGCGTGAAACTATCTTTTTCAAATGGTTTTAAAAAAAAAGCTTTAAACACAAGGACTTTTTAAAAAAGCCCGGTTTTTTTTTCAACCCTGCTTTTGTTACACTATGCCCCCCCCCCCCCCCCCCGGACAGGAGAATAACCAACAATAATGATTTAATTTAGGGTGCTTTTAACAGAAAATTTTTGCATATAAAGCATTAAATCACCACTTTAGGCCTTTTGGATAAATTACGGGCCCCAAGGTCTAACGAACAACAACTTTTATGCTTGAATTTAGTTGTTTAGGATGGTTTTAACCAAACATTTTTGCGCGTAAACTATAAAATCACAATTTCGGGCCCCCCAAAAATCACATACCTGGGCCCTCAAGGGTATGCCGAACCTTGCGTAACCCCTCTCATAGGCCTTGATTGCTATTCACTTATTTTTGCTTGAATCTTGAAGAATGAACAATTTCCTCCGCCCCCAAATCTTTGAAACAAAAATTTCACCATCACTTACAGCACCATTCGACAAAGTTTTAATGTTGATTTCGGCTGACAGTGTAATATTGGAAACGTGCCTTTTAAAATTTTAATTTTGTAAGAACATGCCCTTTAAGTTTGTACCTTGTGTTTCGGATTTGCCTTACGGATTTTCCATGACTTCTTAATTGACCGCTGTTAAATACGCTTTCTTGACAGCGTTGCGGAATTCCAATTCCAACTCTAGTTTCAATAATAAGTTCAATCGTTTTAGTAGTGCAGCCATGTGGGCGTTAAAGTTGCCAGTTTATGTTGAAGTCTGAGTACTGGTTGAGATTCAAATAAAACCAATTTTTCGTATATGAGAATGAAATAAAACCAATTTGTTTGTATAAGAAACAATTAGACGTCAACAATTTCGTGTAACATTACAGAAAGTAGTCTCTGAATGCATAATTTTAACCAATTTTTTTAAATTTTCTCGAGGAGCACTCCCACACTCAGTTGTGGATGCTCTCTCTTCGGTGACACGTTGCTGGGTTGGGGATGACAACTCAACCAAACTACCCTATGCAACGCCCCAAATCAGTCCACAGACTATATTGGAGTGCCCAGTAACAAGCTTCAAGGATGATACCTCACAGCCCACTGTAGCGGACGTCGAGTAGTCTAAACTTTAAAGCATCCCCTCGTACCTAGCTGTAAATTATTGCAGCAACATCCCGAGCACATCGGTGGTGGGATGATCCGAGAATGATGTATGGATGTCTGTATGTAGGCTATGAGTTTATTGCAGAAAAAAATATCTTCAAACCATCAGGACGCATTAACTCTAAAAGTTGCTACCGAAAAATGCCTAACTAACAGAACGTCGTGAAACGAATCAAATCATGACTCGTAACATACAACTGAACTGGTAGGCCTACCATAACTGCAAACAAAGCGTGGTGAACTGATTGAAAGATGCCACCACTCAATGACTGAAAAAAATCATAATAACGAAATTCAACGCTAGACGCTAACCGAGCGACGCGCTGTGGCATGCAGCAGATGCACAACGCTAGAAAGACGTAAACTACGTGTGCATGTATCAAACTACCGATTGCAAGAATGCGCTCAAATTATTGGTTTGCGTTCCAAATTTATAAGAAGCACACAAACACCTAGCTAGCGTTTCAAATTCCTAATCATGACACACTTGACTGATAACGAAACTACAGGATCTAAAGGCCTCCAAGTTTTCACGACATCAATAAGACATAAGGGAACACAATAATGCCGCAAAGAAAAAGCGACAGGAGCTACACCCACCAATGCGACAACGTCCTAATGGATTGACTAAATGAAAGCTGCTTGGACTTATAATGTCGTACGAAACAGCAACTCACATGCGCAAAATATTTATTTTCCGCTTCCCTCGAAGTTTTGTACAGGCTGCGCCGCCGGTCAGTTTCATCCCTTGCATTAACATAGCTGTTAATATGAAGAAGAAGTGTTCTTCCCGGCCGTCAGCACAAGGCTGAGGACTCACTAGTACAGCAAGCAGCAGTTGCGTTTTGCTAACCACAACGGTGTAGCTTCGACGCTAACCATTAGACCTCCAATAAACGATAAGTTTCTGGGCAGCCGATTTGTAGCAAGAATTGACAGCGATAGACACGTGTTTATCGCTGTCAATTCTTGCTACAAATCGGCTGCCCAAAAACTTAGCCTATAGCTGTTAATATGTTACAAAGTTTCTGGACGTTTTGAGTTTTGATAAATGAAGAAGTAGAACCTAGCTTATCATATCCGGTGACATGTATAGTTTGCATGGGCTCTATCTAAGGGGGGGTGAGGGGGGTGATCACCCCCCCACTAATTGGAGTGGGGGGGTGATCAATGCAAAATCACTCCCCCACTCATTTGGCTTTGAAAAGGTTTTGTGATATTTTATTGATCAAATTTTGAAAGATATATTTTCGCTGTTAGCACATTTTAAATTTTTTATCAATATGAATATGTATTTCATTTCAATATGATTTTTTGGTTTGGCAACCCTGAACTACGAGCCAGGCGTTTACACTGTGTTTTTACTTAGTTTGCTTGGTAGCCACTTTAACAAGAAAAAATTCTGCCACTGCAAATGACTAGAATGACACCGCCAACCAATCAGAACATGTTATAAGAGGCTACCGTCCAATTGTGACCTTTCTCGCACTTAGCCAGAGAGTTAATCTTTGTTTTGAACTTTATTTGGTAATTATAGAAGAAAAAAGAGCAATAGCAGTTGTGAGAATCGAACCCACGTCAATGAAATGACTACTTTCTAACCCTAACCCCTAAAAAGCCGACCAGCTGCCAACTTAGTCGGCAGCAGTGGCCGAGTAGTTAGCGCGTTGGGCTTGCAGTCGAGAGCCTGCATGTTCGACTCCACCCCCCCGCACTTGCTGTTGTTTCTCTGGGGAAGAAACTTCACTATAATTGCCTCTACCCAGTGATCGATTTCGTGTAATGAGTAGTACCAAATTTAAGTCATAAGTAGAGTAGACAACCGGAAACAGACATTGCCGTCGGCTGCAGCGTGGGTCAGGTGTACGTCAGAAGGCGTACACCGATGCATAGCGCTCAAGTCTGCTTTCCCGCAATGCAGGGTAAAAATATGAAAAACAAATAAACAAACAAACAAACAGCTGATAGAAAATCCAGCACTTGATTTGCTTTGTATCATCTTCTTTTCGCCCTTTTTCACGTCACGGAAAACGTAGTTTATGATTGGTTCGAGTTTTCATTTGCAGTGCCAGAATTATTTCTTGGTAAGTGACTACCAGTTTGCTTACCCAAAAATGCCCTTTCCGGAACATACTTTATGAAACGACTTGGAAACCCTACGCGTCGATCAGAAAGAAGCTGATGCTGCAATGGGGGGTCTGGGGGGCGTAGCCCCCCAGAAGTTGAAATGACTATAACGATTTTAGCCCACTGTCCAAAAATCACCCCCCCGAATTCTAAAAGTGGAAAGAGCCCCTGATAGTTTGTATACAACAAAATAGTTAAACCTGCTTAGGCGATTGCTTTGTAGCATGAAAATGGCATTATATAATACAGTATTATTATATAGCCTAATATGGTTATAGGCAAATTGTTCGTAAACAGTTGTTCGTAAAACAATTCTTTGTAAACAGTTGTTAGTAAAAAATTGTTCGTAAACAGTTGTTGGTGAAATGAAATCCGTAAAACAATTCTTCGTAAAGCATGTATTCGTATACATCAACTCCCAATTGCATGCACGAAGAAATGCTTTGGGAAGAATTGTTTTACAAAGAATTAATTGTACGAAGAATTGTTTACGAAGAATTGCTTACGAAGAATTGCTTTACGAAGAACTGTTTACGAAGAAAACGTCGGACACCACAGCGTATATATCTTTCTTTATGCAAAAGAAGATTGTCAGAGGCTGTTGGACGACGAGAACTTCCACATTATCAAATCTGGCACGCTTAAAAAAAGTTTGGACGCCCTTGCTCTAGGCCCACTTTAACACTTTGCTACTCAAAGGGAGGCCAGATTTGGCCCCCCCCCCTCATATTTCCGTTGATTACTTGAAGCACAGTAACGCCATGCACTTAGTTTTTCTTGACTTTTCCCAAAATTTTCAGGCGGATCTGATGATACTAAATTTGATGCTAAAAGTTGTGTAGTTTTCTTGTAAATTCAAGATTTTGGTGAATTTTTGCTATTTCTGGCTATCTTCCAGCAAAGCGTGAAATGGATTACATTGCGATAACAAGCCATAAGCTCATAATTGCTTCGTGCATCGACATGCGCGAGCAGAGGGAAACGTCCTCTTGTTTTCCTTTGTTTGGTTTGACCTCAATAACACAAAGCGCGTTATTTCTTATGCTACAAAAGAAAATCCAGTGGTCACAAAGTTGTTAATTAGAAACAATAATAGCAAACGTTTTTTGCGTTATCAGCTTTACGAAGAATAGCAACCTACGATCAATGTAGGCCACAAACTATTCAAAACAGTTGTTTCAACCAGCAAATATCCATTGACGAATAAAAAGCGTTTCAATAAGAAATCTTCCCTTAGGTAGTGAGTAGTGACATGAAAAACCTGGTTTCTAAATAAACGTTCTATGGAAATACTCTCATTGACAAAACTTGCAATTGAGGAAATGTATGACTGCAAATGCTTTTGGGAGAAGCTGAAGAAATGGCGTTTTTGCAAACAGTAATTGTGAGATATGCTCAAAATTATGAGATCACCTAGCAGCTTACTCGATGACTACATGTCCCTTCGCTGCTTTATGTCGCCTAGGCCTACTTGTTATGTGTTGCATTTTTGTTTCACAGTGCACTGTGTGTTGTTCCAAAGAGCGCAAACTAAAGATGATAATGCCTCGTCTTCACTACAAAATATTTTGTATTGTAGACTAGGCATAATGCTCGGCATCACATAAGACAAACAACAAATCAGCTTTCTTGATCATTGATTCAACATCTGAATACGTTGCGCCAATGTACAAGAAACCAGCTATTGTGAAAACCCGCCATTTATAAACGATCCGATTATTCCAAAAGTGGGATAAACTAATGGATCAAAGAATGAATAAACAATGCTGAGAAAACTAAATCTAAGTGACGAACAATACCGATGTCTTCATTTATCTTTGAAAAATGCTGCCCAAACTTATCAACAAAAAATACCGTAAATAACGGCAAGGATCCCGAAAGCAGAATTTGCTCGACTTTAGCATCAATTTAGTCAGACAGCTAATAAATCCATACATACAATAACGGCCACTCAACAGCTATAATAATCATAATCAACCTGGTTCTGGGCGGTTTGTGTAACAGTTCAGGGGAAGACACTACTTGAAATGATGCACCACACAAAAGATTTTCAATGAAGACTGAGTCTAAAAACCGGTGTGGATTGTGCTGCACAGTGACTTCAAGTTTAGGACACAAAAAGCCACAAAATATCAAGATAAAAACAAAGACCTTGTGGAAAATTTGCGGGAATCATAACACGATGCAAATACCATAAACGCGTAGTTTGCATGCTGCTCTAATCTGGCTGGCAACCACAAAGGTAGACAACAAAGGCAGTTTATAACTCGATAACAGCGTAATAAACATTATAAATACGTAATCCGACAGTTTTCTTTTACAAACGTTTTACGTCTAACAGTAAAGTCTCCGCGACAATTTTTGTGAAGCGTTTACAAACCATGGTTATGTGAAATTATTATTTTTACTTTTCGGATGTTGTAAAACGTCATCAGAAAAAATCACAAAAAAAACATTTCATTACTTCAATGTAGTAGGCCTAAGAATTTTTTATAGAATTGTAGACACGTTATATCAACCAAAAAGCCATGTTTTGGCAATATAAAGTTATACAAAATAATTTGCAATCCTGCAAATGTTTGAAAAGAATCTAGAAAGTCTTCTTACAGTCTAGCACAAAATGATGATGTTTATTGTATCTCTGCAATATTTTTTACGACAAATGTTGAGGCTGCGTTATAATCATTTTTATCTTTCAAGTCATAAGTTAATTTTTTTTGGCCAGAAACATAATCGCTGCCTTGCTCTTGTATCGCTTTATCGCGTTTACGCGTATTTTTTGTGTTCCAAACAATAACGACCCAATCAGCAATTCAGTCCTTTTACATTGATTCAACATTTGTAAACGTTAAATTAATGTAGATCTGCTGACTGAGTTTATTTAACATTTCCTTTGTTTACCCATGTTCCTCACTTCGCTGTTACATTGTTTCGACGCTGGCGGACTATAAATGCATTTTCAAATTGATTGACACAATCTTCAATAAAAAGTGAACTTCGAACTTAGCTTTGTTGGTGTAAATGCTGTATTTTTAGTGGATGTAATTCATGACTCATGTTTATAAACACCCGTAAGCCAAATAACTTATGATGAAGCCTGCATGATATTTGTGATGCGACTTGACACAAATCCACAATTCCAAAAGCGCCTAATTTGAACTTAGAAATTTCAGATAATTTCAACAGCTTGTTCAATTGTCTTCTCTCTACTAAAAATATTCCTACTACAAACTCAATTGTAGATCTAAAATGCACAAACGAACATGTAAACAGCTATTCAAGAAGGCCAAGGTGTTACTTATGAGAAGTTTGGTTCCATAAAGCAAGAAGCTGGCCATGGGTTTCGCAAAGCATTAGTTTAGGACAAAAATATAAAACAACGCAGTTTTGTTTTTTTCAAATTCATGTAACAATCTTATTCTGTAACCATTTTATAATTAATGAGTAGCCTACAATAAGATTTGCTCGTAAGTCGTAAATCTTTATCAATGCAATGAGTCGTCATCTGCACACACACTTCGTGCGGCTGATCGAGCTCTTTGTCCTTTAGAACTTTGCATGAAATCGGATTAGCACGGTAATTAAAGGCGGCAAGTTAAATCAAAATTGTCGTTTTTGGGTACCTTTGCAAAAGTTGAAGTATCAAGTTTAACATATAAAGTTTTAGAATAATGACTTTTCAAACTTATAGACAAATGATTTTTTTTCACACCAGTGCAACTTCTGTTGAAATAGCACCAGCGGATCACACGTAACAGCTGATTGAATTTGATCCAAAAATGGCCCCCCCCTTGAGCAGTTAACTTCCAAAAAAACGTTGAAAAGCAAAGGGTTAACCTATAAAGGCTAATCTTTACCATACTTTTTTTCAGTGGAAATTCCCACCAAGCCTGCAGGAAATATTAAGTTTGACAAAATGTCATCAAACAACTTTACTATTGGCTTCATGACAACAGCAAAAGGTGGCAACATCGAGACATATATTGTAGAGAAAAACAGCGGAAACAACGCTTGGAAAAAGGTACGAAAAGTTTGATAACTGAATCTAATTTGTTTAATATTTTGTTAAATAGTGTAAAAGCGGAATATCAAAACTAATTAATCAGCGTTATATTTAAAAAAAATTAACCTTCTGTTTTTGTTTAGCCTATGAGTTGTAATTCAAAACTCAAGTTTGATTTGAAAAATTGTTTTAAAGACAAAAGCTTATTTCCTCATTTCTAAAGTGTTTCATGGAAGCCTACGGTAGAGAAATAGAATAAACCAAAAGTTATATTGCAGTGTGCAAGTTTCCAACCTGGAGAAAAGACTGTCACTGTTTCTGGTCTTGAAGCAGGGACGCGCTACACTTTTCGAATCAAAGCTGTAAATTCTGTTGGCGAAAGTGATGCCCTTGAATCAAGAGCGGTTACTGTGCAGAAACCTTCTAATCCACCTGTGCTTGATCCTGACATTGTTGAAAAAATGTCAGCAACCCAGAACCTCAAGTCTGGAAAAGATTTCCGCTTGAAGGTAATACGCTTGTATGACTAGTGGTTTTACAATTTTGGGCTTAGTGTTAGAAATTGGAGATTTTTCGAAAAGAAAAACTCTTGAACTGCTATTTTAAAAAAAATGGTAAGTATCCTATTTTAATTTGTTGATTTGTGCCCTATTTCTTGGAATTTATTAAATAGCCCTGGAGTTCAGTGAAATATGTAGTGAGATTCCGTGAGTTTAAAAGGTTCCGCCACGGTTCCTCGTTTTATATGAGAATTAGCCTAATTCCTGCTTCAGTATATTGATGCGAAAAAGATTGTCCACTCGTATGGAAAGCAAGCATCCGGTGCACAGAGCACCAAAGCAGCGGAGATTCAGATATAATAAGCACTGTGGTACAAAATCGGTGCACAGTAACCTACTCCAAATAGGCTATGAGTAACCTAGAAATCTTGCAAGACTGTGCCTTGCAAATTGTGCATTTAGATATTGAAAGGTGGTGGAGCCATGACTGATCTATGTGGAAAGCAATTTTTATTTCTTTTACTTAATTTCGCTGTAAGTTTTGGTGGTGAGGAGGGTGAAGCTTCTGCAGCTGAAGCTCAGTGATCTTGTCAGTCAAGAGCCTGTTTAGAAACTACTCAAGCAGCTTGCAAGTAAAACCGTGGTACCATATATAATATACTGTACGCACAATTGCACGTGACATCCTTCTCATAGTTGTCAAGCGGCGCTGGTTTGGCTCCCAGGATGTGCGCTTTAACTGTCACGCTTTTTTTTATGCATTTTTCAGAATTTAGTTTGAGCAAGGCTTTGATTTTGAACTGCTGTATTTTGAGAACTGTGACTGCCAGAAAAAAATCAATACATGAAAGTTGTTGCATTTTCAACAGTCTTTTGAAATATGTTTACAAAATTTGTGTATTTTTTTTGAAAATACCTTAAATGACTAAAATTTCTGACAAAACACCAAAATTTTGCGTTTTTTTTTTTTTTTGTTTTCGTTTAAATATCTAAAAAAAATCTTCAAACTGCGATAAACTTCACCGGTAGATGTCGGGCAAGTGTTACACTTTCCTAACAAACGTTGTCACGGTGATGTTTACGCGTTATGCGAAGAAAGAACCGCATAAACTTCACTTTGCACAAAACATAAAAATTCGCTGTGATTGAAAATTGCAGAAAAAACTTAATACCAACATAGCAATTTTTTTCAACTTTTAGAAAATGCAAGTCTTCTTCTTTCTGAAAAAGTAGCACCCATGCAGTTTGGCTAACAAAGACGAGAGTTATGGTTTATGGTAGGCTAATTACAAACAGTGTGTATTTTTTTAGGGCTCGGGCTCTTTAAAGAGCCCGTGGCAGTTAAGGACTAGCAGCGCATTTCAGAACTTCTATCCATTCAGCGGCACCTAAAGAACTCACAGACAACAACACTTCAACAATCGGAAACTTCACTCTGTCAATCTCGTTAACAGCCCTGCATAAAAAGCCTTAGCCTATATAACTTATTCAAATGAAAAAATTAAACAAACTAATAAAATAAATTAAGACAAGTACGGTACCAAAGAAGGTTGACAATTAACATGGTCACCGCTGGGACCAAACAAGCCTTATTTTTTATCATGTTAGCCTACTTGAAATTGGATGGTTCATTGGTACCATTTGCTGAGTATACAACCACACTTCTGACTTACAGCATTTGGTCAAAACTGTATCAAGCTGATTTATAAGAAGTTATTCAGCAGCTTTTATTCAATACTTTATTTTGCAGTTCTTTGTTATGATAAATGAAAACAGTTGTTACTTGAAAAAATGTATGAAACGATTGAAAGTAGTACAAAAAAAACGAATTAAAAACAACAAAATACGTAAAAAACGACGACTAAAACAAAACGTTTAACCATACTTAATCACTACACTTTTCATGCAAGAGGCAGTCAATGCTTGGAAAAGTGCGGCAATAAAAGATGAACCACTACACAATCATCAGGGACCAGTTTACTCATTACTAGGGCGATTTTTTGTTAGCCTACTAAAGTTACTATTTTTTTGGTTGTACCGTACCAATTAACAAAAGACCAGTTATTTCTAAATGTAGAACCAAAGTTTCATAGTTGTGGGGTCAATATTTAAGAAGTTATAAAGTTACCAAAAGTCACTTTTTATGTTTTTAAGCTACTTTTCATTTGTTAGGTCACTTTATTTTGCATACTTTTTTTTGCCTAAGTCCTTTATTTATTTATCTTTCATCGCTACTGTAGAGATGAATTTACATTCCATGTAGGCATAGCCGTAGGAGAGTAAAACATTTTGGGGGGGCGAACAAAATTTGCCCAAATTTTCCAAATTTTGCCCAAATTGTTTCTTTGCGTATATATTTTCAAAAACGCAAAATTACTCACAACCTCTAAGCAGGGCCTCCAAGAGCCCTGGTGCAGATGTTGCTGCCGGGCCCCCCAGCGCGACATGTCGTGTGATATCTCACCAATCACAAGCAAAATTTGCGGTGCACGTTCTTACAAAGGATAAATTAGGTTAAAGTATTAACACTCCATTATTTCACAAACAATGCACTACTGTAAATATAACTTTAAATTCATAGATACACACTAGTTATATATAATATACACAAAGATAAAATGCTGTAAAATGCTAAAACACTACATAATGTAAATATAGCCTCAATAGCGTTGTCAGATATGGAATTCTGCCCTAATTTGAGGAAAAGTTTATAGCTGTTGAAAACAAAAACTTGTATTTTGGATATTTTGTTTAGTCCTGGGCTAAGATCAAAACCCCAACCTTTCCTAACTCAAACCGTTCCTAACTCTGGCAACTCCTGCTTGTAACCATGGCAACAAGTGGGTAAAATCAGCCATTTTGAAGATAAAAATTGCAATACTATCCGACATGGCTGACATAGCATTGCATATGTGTGCTTACAGCTTTACATTAACATACAATACCATTTCTGACCTTGAAATCTGCAGAGACTAGGGCAGAAAACTTAGGATGAATGCATTGCTATTGTTCATGACATTAAGAAATACCAACTTCATATAAGAAATCCCAACTTCAAAATATAAAAACATTTTATGCAAAATTGACCTTAACACGCAAATTTAAACATTTTATTGGCCCCCTGAACGCAAAAAATAAAAACATTGTTGTTCTAAAAAAGGGCATACCCATGAGGGGGCCCATTCAAAATACAAAACTAATATTCATATAAAAAACAATATTTTATGCAAAATCGACCTGAGCACGCAAATTTAAACATTTTGTCGGGCCCCTCTAAACTCAAAAAATTGAAAATTCTGTAATTTTAAAAAAGGGCACAGCCTAGGCTACCCATAAGGGGGTCCCATTCGACATACAGAACTAATATAAAAAAAATATTTTATGCAAAATCGTTGAAATCAATCTTTTTATCGCGTGAATTTAGACATTTTGTTGGGCCCCCTTGAACTCACTGGGCCCCGGTGCAATGCACTGGTTGTCCCCCCCTTTTGTGGGCCCAGCCTCTAAGATAGTAGGCTACAGTCTAAGAACTCCACAGTCATCAACTTGGCGGTGTACAAAAACACAGGCAGCAAAATGTTGAACTTAGCAAAACAAGGCTGAATTAACTTCAAACTAAATAAACCATCAAATTGAAATAATTTTCTTGTGGCACAAAAATATGTATAGGTACATATAACAGTATATTAGGCCTACCTGAATTCAATAACAATTTAAACTGAGAATTCAACAATAACTGGACAACAGTGGCTAAATATCCATGTCGTCAGATCATTTCAAAATCTCCAGCTCAATTGCAATAAAAAGCCAGACCAAAAGTAGCTGAATCTTTTTATTATAAAGATAGTTCAAAAAATCAAGAGTCAAGATTCGTAAATTTGCATTGAAAAAATCTAAAATGACACCTTATTTACTTACCAAACTAGTAGTAACATTACTTAATCCATGCTGCTTAAAACCTTACAACCTGAAAAGAATTCTACAGTTTATCATAGCCTACTATGCGAAAGGAACTGGAACTGGCCACCTACTCTCCTTAGTGCCGAAGGCTTAGTTTAATGAGAACCTTATCTTCTCATTCCCCAAAGCTCAGTAACTGAGTATGGGACCTTTACCCTTACTTTACTATGCGCATCAAATTTGCACCTTTGAACAAAACAAGTTGCTATAGTATCAATATTGATCTCATATTACAGTGAAGGTATAGCCAATGTTTTTTTATTAACATCATTACCGTACCAAGATATTCTAAGTTCATGATGAAGCGACTATTGAAATCGCAGGCACTGAACCAAAATAACTCAAAAAGATAACTTCAAACTCAATCCTAGCCATAAAATACAGACGACATCATCAATACTGTCTACATTGCCTGATATATTAACTGCATGAATTAGATGCCAAAGCAACATAACACTTGCCTATATATTTGATCATTGATTACTATAATATGTACTGTGTCATATATGGTAAATAACCGAGCATATCAACCCAAGGACCAGCAAAGACAAAAATCAGTTAATACAAAAACTTCTTTTTATAGAAAACAGTTCAACTGTAGCCCACAAAAACATGAAATCAAACACTGGAAAATCCACAGATACTAAAACGACTCTACAAATTGCAATATACCAAATACAATAGTTTCCAAAATTGAAGATGGCACAGTTTACATTCATGCGAAAATTTTAATGTATTTCATACAAAGTATTACTCTATAACAAATAGGCCTATACAAAGTTATTAAACTGGTAAGATGTTGAAAACTCATGGTAGCCTAAGATTGATTTGCCCAATAACTGCAAATTTTTGCCCAAATATTTTTACAAATAAATACATCAGTAGAATATAGATAAAGAAGTAAAAAACCTTATAAGATTACCAGTAGCCTACCCAGCAGGGTTTAAAAATTCCACCAATGAAGAAATGTAGGCTAGTGTATATCCAAATTTTTATATGTATTAGTAATAGCTTACCTCTGCTTGCTAATTGCATTATTTTACAGATATATATTGAATCGAAGCTTAACATTCTGCCCAAATTGCAATATACCAAATACAAAAGTTCCAAAATTGATGACACTACATTTAACATTTAAAGAAAAATGTTTATAGTGTTGCATTTTGTATGAAATACATTAACATTTTTTACATTAACAAATTCCTAAACTAGAAAGATTTTGATAACTCATGGTAAGATTGATTTTCCCAATAACTGGACATTTTGCCCAAATATTTTTACAAATAAATACATTAGTAGAATATAGAGAAGCAAAAAACCTCATTAGATTACCAGTACCCAGCAGGGTTTCAAAATTCCACCAATGAAGAAATGTAGTGTATATCCTAATGAACATCAGTAGTAGGCTTACCGGTACCTCTGCTTGCTAATTGCATTTTCTTACATTTACATTTTGCGGGTATATACTGAATCGAAGCTTAACATTCTGCCCAAATTATATATAGGCGGAGATGCGGGAGAGTTGAGCCAATTTTTGCTTTTGAGCCCATATTTCCGGTTGTATGGTTGCTGGTCTAAATGTTGTGTGCTTATGTTGAAGTAGAACCAATTGGCTTCCAATCACTCTGATTAAATGTTAGTCAATATCAAACGTATTTTCAGAATTTAACTTTAAAAAAGTTTTGCCAAATGGCTCAACTCTCCTGCACCTACAGGAGAGTTGATCATAGTGTTAAGGAGAGTTGAACCGGATAAGGAGAGTTGATCCATGTAATGTAGAAGTTCAAAGTTAGAGTAGCAATGTTCTGCAAAAGCCTTATAAACCTTGCGAGTCATAATTTGTGCTTTCGACAAACAATCATAACTTTTTCTATTAAACAGTAAGCTATCTGTAAGCCTAAAGTACTGTATATTTATGCATCACAGAATTTTATGAGTGCAGACTTTTTTAAAAGAAAACATCAAGCTTGTAACCAGTATGCCATAAAATACACCCGGATTTCTACTCGTAGTAGCTCTGAAGAAGATCTCCAGCGTGCTGCTGAAGCAAATGAACGTGGCACCTGGATTCGATCAGCTGCAAACGAATTTGGGATCAACAACAGGTCCACTTTAGAGCGATATATTAAGAAACGCAAAGAAAAACGTCATGACAATTTTGGATACAAGAAATGTAAAACAGCTAATATGATATTTACAACGGAAATGGAAACCGAGCTAGCCAATCACGTGAAAGACTTGGCCTCTATCTATTATGGCTAGTCAAAAGACAAACGTCGCATGCTTGCCTACGAATTTGCTGTGAGAAGTAACGTTGTTATTTCCGATAGCTGGAAAGAGGACAAGAAAGCAGGACAAAGCTTCTGGTTGGGATTCAAAGATCGCCAAAAGTTGTCGATACATAGCCTACTCCTGAAGCGACATGATTAGCATGGGCAACAGCATTTAATAGATACACTGTTGGTACCTTCTTCGATAAACTTGCAACTGTAATGGATCGCTATCATTTCCAGCGACGACATATAGACTACTGTATTTAGGAAAAACAAGTTTTACTCAATGTGTCCGCCATTTGCGTCGATAACAAGTCGGAGACGCTTCGAAAAGGACCTGCAAAAGTCACAAATAACTCTTTGAGGTATTTAGGTCCATTCTTTTTTCAGATTAGCCTTCAGCGCTTCCAAACTTTGGTTGTGTTTAGTCGAAACCTTATTCTCCAGATAAGACCAGATACCAAAGTCCAGGGGCTCAGGTCTGGGGATGAAGGAGGCCATTCTTCCTTGGAAATGAAGAACGGCACATTATAGCTGAAAGCCAGTTTTGCGTTCTCTTAGCTCCATGTGAAGGGACAGAATCTTGTTGGAATGACCAGTTAAGTTTTTTTGAAGTTGTTTCTTTGCCCAAGGCAACAATGAACCCTCAAGAATATCATTTCAGTAGTTTTCTTGGTTCAATTTCACTCCTTGGTCCACAAAAATCAATGGACTCCTTCCTGCTGATTCGTTGACTGCGGCCCACACTACCACTGCTTTTGCCGCCCCTTGTCTCCGAGTGACTACCCGGGGTTCCATGTAACCATTTCTTGACTAAACACGATCATTTTGACTGTTAAAATGATGCTAGACATCAAATTTCGTCTCATCGCTAAACACAAGGTTTGGCAGCGTGCCTCCTTCAATGCGTGAGAGCAGAATTCTGGCTCTGGAGAGACGTTTCTCAATAGTATTGACATTTAGCAACTGTTTCTTCATTTATTTAATGGACTCATCTTCAAATCCTTCTTGAGAACTGTGAACATGGTTCCATAGGCCACGTTCGCCTTCTTTGCCAGTTTTTGAATTGGATCTCTTGTAACGTTAATTATTGATGACCCTTGTAATAGATAAGCCGTTAGGTTAGCTATTCAATCACAGTATAACAAATAATTCAGCAAAGATAGCTTGGGCTCTTTTGTAGAACTCACCACAATGCCTGAAACATTTGCATGATTGGCTAGACTGTTTTAACAAATTGGTTGAAGCAAAAGTCCAGTTGCTTTGATATTTTTGCCTCAATAATTAACTGTTGCAAGCAAGTAGGCCTATACTTTTATCGATTGGTAGAGCTAGCGCGCTACTTTTAAAGTAGCGGAAACCTACCTCTGCTGATATCTCGTTTCATGCTGACAAAAGAATGTTGCCAAGCATTTGTGAAGTCAATTCAATTTAGTTTTTTTGATTGTGACATCTAAATTACTGCGGAAGACTTTTGCCACTATTTTTCTTTTCAGAAATAATTAATTAAACTACCATTCAACGTTTTATAGGCAGAGAAAACTTTTTCTCGAACCGTAGAAAATTTCATTATCAGATCACCGCTTCAATGCGTGATGGAAATCTACAGATAAATCTGCATCAGGCATTGCAGAGTGCAAAAAACAGTGTTGCAGAACGCGTTTTCGAATATCAAATTCTCATCAGTGCAACTACGTTTATGAACGCAATAACAACGGTTAAATTTAAACTCAATACAATACATTACAAACATTATAAGGACATATTCTCAGTGTTCAATTGAATATTAATAAATCCAGAGACATTGTTTTTTCTGAACACAAGGTTCTTTCTGAACCTGAACACAAGGTTTGGCAGCGTGCCTCCTTCAATGCGTGAGAGCAGAATTCTGGCTCTGGAGAGACGTTTCTCAATAGTATTGACATTTAGCAACTGTTTCTTCATTTATTTAATGGACTCATCTTCAAATCCTTCTTGAGAACTGTGAACATGGTTCCATAGGCCACGTTCGCCTTCTTTGCCAGTTTTTGAATTGGATCTCTTGTAACGTTAATTATTGATGACCCTTGTAATAGATAAGCCGTTAGGTTAGCTATTCAATCACAGTATAACAAATAATTCAGCAAAGATAGCTTGGGCTCTTTTGTAGAACTCACCACAATGCCTGAAACATTTGCATGATTGGCTAGACTGTTTTAACAAATTGGTTGAAGCAAAAGTCCAGTTGCTTTGATATTTTTGCTTCAATAATTAACTGTTGCAAGCAAGTAGGCCTATCGTTTTTAAGCACAAAACAACAATTTAAACGCCAGAATTGTAGATTTGAGAAGACAAAAAATTTTCATTAAATAAAAGGGAGAGTTGAGCCATGTGGTTCAACTCTCCTTGACGTGATGGTTCAACTCTCCTAATCGCAGCCATTTTGAATTTAGCCCGGATTTCTTCAAAACGCTTTTAGGAAGCTGCATGGTAATTGTTGCATACAATCACCTTTTCCAAAGGTACCCTGCACTATATTTGTAATTTAAATATCTTTTATAGATCTAGAGTTATTTAAGCAAATGCTGAAATTTGTCGAATCTACTTTTTTATACATTTTTTGCATTTTCAAAGATAACTTTCCGTGGCTATATCGTGAAGCCTTCTTGACAACAATGAAGCTGTAACATTGTTTTTTCATACCACTAGTGGCAGTAGAGTGCAATTATGTTAAACAGAATTTCTGCTAGAAGTGGTGGTTCAACTCTCCCTGTGCCTCAACTCTCCTGCATCTCCCATACCAAATACAAAAGTTCCAAAATTGATGACACTACATTTAACATTTAAAGAAAAATGTTAATGTATTTCATACAAAATGCAACACTATAAACAAATTTCTAAGCTAGAAAGATTTTGAAAACTCATGCTAGGATTGATTTTCCCAATAACTGGACATTTTTGCCCAAATATATAGTTTTACAAATAACTACATTAGTAGGACATAAAGTAAAAACCAAAAACCATATAAGGTTATTAGTAGGCTACCTAGCAAGCTTACAAATCTCACCTGTGAGGAAATACAGCTGGTACGTAAGCTTGCTTGTAGCTTGCTGGTGAATATCAGTACTAATAAACTTAACAATTTTCAAAATAGATGAAATTGCATTTTACATAATTGACTGGAAAATATTAATGTATCTCATAAATTATAACAATTATGTAAACCTTCTAAACTGATAAAATGTCGAAACATCACGATAAGATTGATTTGCCCAAATAAGTGCAGATTTTTGCCCAAATTCGCGGCGTTTTTTTTTCAGCGGGGGAGCGACCGCCCCCCCTGCCCCCCCATCTCCTACGGCTATGCATGTAGGCTAGGCCTAATGCCAAGACTTTTAATATATCTTCTACTATGGTACGGATTTTAGGTTTGCACGAGCCCATGCTTGTTCGTATCGCGTGTATTCCCGAAAACTCGTAAAGTAATTTTTTCGATGAAGCAAATTGTTTCTCGGCAGCCGATTTGTAGCAAGAATTGACAGTTAACTATATTTAACCACTTGTTTTCCCTGCAACAGCTAAAGTGTTCGATTGACAGAAACTCTGCCAGAGAATGCAAAACATTACATATGTGTAATTTGAATGTGCAACTATAATTTGAGCACAAATTGAAGCTAATTTAAATGTGTTTTTTTTACGTTGAATTGCTGCTTTTTCTTTCGATTTGTTGTTTTTGTTGAATCAAGTTACATTTTGGTTACTTTTTCGCAAAAATAAAGTCACTTTTTTGAATTTTTTAGGTTACAAAAAGATCGCCCTACTCATTACTCATGCCACTAATACCTCATACCCTAAAAACTGTAGTTAAGTTGAATGCCTTCTTAAAATATTGAAAGCTTTGAATGAAATAATCTAGAATAGTAACTGAACACCTTACAGTACCGTACACTCACAATGTGGTAATATCTATTTTACGTGTAAGGATGGTTTTATTAAGATTTTAAATGTTAATTGGTTGTCTAATGAAATTATGTTTTCATGATCGATATTCCAACTAATTTAACTACATAACTTCATTAAACTATTTCCACACAAATACTACCGGTACTCGAATTATACTTTTCAGTGACGATCGGTGAGGGAAAGCAAGGAAAGCAGTGCTTACCTGAGCGAAAACTATGCAAAATATAATGACTGAATTCTAGGTTTAACTTCTTATTATTTTTATCACGTCTATTTTAACTTGAAAATTACTGTGTTCGTGACTAGAATTACTTGTAACGCTTGTGAGTAGTCTAAGTCCTCACCAAACCGCATGTCTTGCCTATAAATGCCAATTAACGCAAACGCTCCTGTCAGAAACAACCACTGAGGCTCCAGGAAAGCAACTTGCAAAGTTGCTTTCCCCACGTTCAAAAACGTCAAAAAACGCCTTCGTTTTATCCAATCCTCACTCGTTTTGCAAAGCGTCACCAGCTACTTAGCCAATCAGATGTGTTATGGTTAGAGTTGCTTTCCCAGTGACGTCAATGCGTAGGCTACAATAGCTAGACTATCTCGTCATACGCACAGAATGGTCTCTCGTCACGGTACACAGCACAGCACCATAAAGGCGAAAAGCTTGTTGCTGTTTTTTGATGTCTCCTCGCCATGTACTTTAGCCTACTAGCTTTCATAGTCATGCCTTTGTCCTTTTTACAGCGTTGATACAACGTTACTTCGCCAATGAACGTTCAGGTGCGGATGCAATATTTAGTTCGTTAAGCTTCTATACGCAGGAGGCAAACTTATCCAGCTTTTTGTACAAATTGTTTGCGGTTGTAATGTTTAGGCCTAAGTGTTAGTTTTTGTAGTGTAGGCCTAACTGAATATCTGAGGATGAACATTCATGACGAATTAAATATTTAGACAACTATTACTCCATGTCTAACACTGGATTTTGGTCCTGCAACGTTAAAATTAAGATTGTTCATGACTTCTAAACATTAAATGGATGTATGATCACGACATAGGCGAAGTACAATTTGACAGATTTTTATGTTTGATTTGTTTTGGAAATGCTCTCAGAGCGCACCAAATTGGAAGTGTTTTTTAAAAATTTTTGGGGGAGGCCCTCCAGACCCCCCGCTGGAAGTGTTGCCTTCGGGAACACGCTTTCGGGCTTCGCCCGACGGTTACGCCCTTCGTGCTTACTACCTTGCTGCAGCATATTTCCAAGCAGGGGAGGATCTACCGGGTGGGCCTGATTGGTACAGGCCCACCCAGATTGACAGTGGGCCCACCCAAAATCCGATTCATGAAAATAAAACATATTAATAAGTAGAAAGACTTAGCTAAACGAGAGCTGGTTGCCGTGTGTGTGCGATTCCTTCACGGAGGTGTCATCAAAGAGCGGGCAGTGAGCTTTGTTGCGACCGCAGACTTGTCCGCAAAAGGAATATAGAGAAAGTTCTGGAGGTGCTTTAACCACCAGAATTGGATCCTGGTCTCTGTGTCGGGTTCTGTTTCGATAGAGCATCGGTCATATTATTGTAGGGGCACACGGGAGGGGTTCAGGTTATTTTGAAAGAAACATTTCCAAAAGCCATCTCTGTACACTGCAATTCTCATCGGCTGAACTTAGTGCTTTGCACCGCTGCTAAAGCGCCCCGATATGTGAGTACATTTTTTGACATTGTTAATCAAATACACAGCTTTTTTACTGGGGCCCACCGGCACTCTCGCTTGATTGAGATACAAAAGGAAATGCATGCTAACCGGCAGACTATGGAGCTGGAGCGCTCATGTGACACCAAGTGGAGTTCAAAATCAGGGTCAGTGCATAGGATATTGCAGTTGCTTGATGTAGTACTGGAGGCTCTGACTGGCTTTTCCGAAACCAGTGGACAAACAAAAACAGAAGCAGAGCAGCTCCTGCAGCAGATGCAAACGAAAAAGTTCGTTTTTATGCTTGTGACTTCTTGCAAACTGTTTGAAAACGGCGATTTTGCCACCAAGGGCATGCTGAGCTCAACACTTTGCACTGTGTAGGCTATCACTGATCAAGCTGCCTTCGAAGTTTCACAACTTCACAAGTCTGTTGTCACCACCACGCTGGGAAAAACGTCGGCCGTCAAAAGCAATGAGGATTTAAGTGCGTTGTGGAACTGTATTCTTGAAAGGCAGATAACGGAGTTAAACTGCCGCTTTATGGACGACACGTATGGATGAATGAGAGCAGCGGCCTATCTTTCTCACCTGCATCTGCCACTTTTGGCAAAAAAAACATTCTAAATGGTCCGTGTGCACTGTGTGGCATTAAGATCGCAGATGCTGAACATGCTGTACCGGTATTCATTCAACACATCAGACAGAAAATGGATGAGAAAACTTTCCTACAATTAATGGAAGTACTAGACAGCTGCCCTGCTGACATTTTCCCTAACATGAACAGTGTTTTAAGGACCATCATAACACTGCCTCCCACGTCCCGCAGCATTGAGAGACTTTTCTCCGCAACAAACTGGATCCAAACGTGCTTGAGATCATTTATGCTGACTGGACGCCTTAATAACTTGACACTTTTGTCTTTTGAAAGACAGCTCATTGACAGTTCGGATTATGATGACATAATAAACTTGTTAAACTCGAAACCTAGGTGACTCCGTCTTGTGTAGAAGCTCCGGTAACACAAAGTTTTTACATGTAGGCCCGCCGTGGCATTATTGGTGAAAGCCCACCAAGATATTTCCTAGACCCACCCATAAATTACGTTCTGAATCCGCCACTGTTTCCAAGTTGCTTTCCCAACGGTTTAAGCCACCGAACGTCACTGATACTTTTTAGTTATTAGAAGGTGTTCGTATAATATTGTAGGTCTATAACAAAAGTAAATTTAAACATTATAGAATAACGAAATAATAAGAGGTTACGAATTATCACATTACATCAATCATCCAAATTGTAAACGTTCTAATTTTTGTTCTCTCTCGTGTCTCTGTTCGTTTTTTCTTGTCAAAGGGTGAATGTGAACACTGAACAGTCTTATTTTCCGTTCCCTTTTTGTCTATTTAAAGCAGGATAGATGGAAAAATACAAAATCTTTAGAAAATGAGCATGGGTTAAAATGTTCCCTTGTTAGGAAGGAAAATGTGTTTGGCATTGTTGCAAGATGAAAAAAAATGCAAAAACAATGATGTTGTTTTGCCAGATGATCACATGTTAGTTTTCCTGCAATCTTATAAAAATCTCATAATTCTGTATTTATTTTCCCTACTTCAGCCTACCAAAGTGTGTCTCTACAAACTGCTGAGAAATGCTCATTGGTTATACGAAATATGCTTATTGAGATTTTATATTCCACAAAGGTTTTACATTTTTCAAAGTTTAGCCAATTATTCATTTGGCAACACTTTATCGACAAATAGGCTACTTTCTTTTCCAGTTTTCCACAGGCCTCTTATGAATTCGGTCAGTCAGCTATTCCACTGTAATACTTACTGCTACAGTCACTCCAAGCTTAACCCTTTATCCTGTGACGTTTTTTGGCCAGTTGACCTGTGGACGGGGGGTCTGTTCGACACTAGCACTTTGAGCTCGTTTAACTCAAAAACTACGCAAGATAGATCAATCAAATTTTCACATGATGCAGATAATTTATCTGACAACACAACATCGAAACTCTTTTGCAATTTGTTCAACAGTACAACTTGAAAAATCAAATAATTTGATGGTTGGTCATATTTTTTTATTTGACTTGAGAAATCGCTTCTTAATTAACTTATAATTGAGTGTGACGGGTTAATTCCATTGTGTAGGATTTTAATCTTTTACGCGGAGACGTCGTCCACGCTTCAATGAAATCGGAATTGGTGTCCGACTTGCGTCTGCTTGTTGTTTTGCCGGAGGCATTGTAAAAATGTTTTGCTTTGTTTCAACATTTGCAGAGAATGAGACAAAATCACCGCAAAAAAAAACTATTTCAAGTTCTTTTTGAGCCACATGTTTATAGTCTACACCTTTTCAAACGTACTGTCATTACTTGATATTAGAACTAAATCAAGCACTTTTTTTCACATTCACAGTGTCGAATTTGGTTATGCTTGATCAAGAAACACTTTGTATTTTACAGCACATCTCAGGGAGCTATTTATGCGTTTTTAACGTTGTTTCAACGTCTAGAGACGTTGAATCGATGTAAAAAGTGTCTGATTTGCTGTCTGGGTAGCGGTTGAATACAGAAAAGTAAGGTAGCCTAATGGTGTCACGTGGTATTTGAACAACAACCTATTCAAAGGTAGTGACATACTTCGATAGGAGATCGTTCCATTTTAGCCCATCATGCACTCCAAAAACAAAGAGCGTCTAAAATTCCTGAATGACAAACTATGTCACGATGCATTACAAAAGTGATATGTTTCAATACTTACCAACAATGATCACTTTGAATAAAACAATTTTGCAAACAGTTGTAATAAAATGTAGTGGTAATAATCGTTTAGTCAAATCGTGTTGGTAGGCTATAGAAGAGGTCGTTTGCACAATGCCAAATGGAACTCCCGTTCTGCGTGACAAAACTCAAAGTCGTGGCATAACGATACGAAAAATGGATACATTTAGCAAGATATCAAATCTTGCAAAAAAAACTTTTTCAGGCTGAGTGCTATTGTCGTACAAAAACAAAAAAATCTCTAAAGTTTTGACTTTTTCCTTGGGCAAACTTGAAGGTTACTGATATTTTAAAAATGCACTTTTGTGTCTAAATGATTGAAATGTTTTTTTTTCATGTTGTTAACTAGATTTGCAAGATAACGTTTTCTACATTTTTTTTCTAATTTGTTGGACATGCATTTTGCGTCGTTATTTATTACGCATTAGAAGATTACTTTCTTTTCAAATTTTGAAATAGCATTTTAGATGCAGTTTGCGGTTGATGGCGTTACTGCAAAAGCCATCTTTTGTAATTGACACACACCCAAAAACAAAAGGCGCATAAACTACTGCTGGCTGATAGACCACGTCACAATACATCATAATGATGTTTTTCCGAACCAAAGACCCAGAAAACCAACTTTGTTGTATGTTAGTTTAGTCGTCTGTAGACGTTGAACCAATGACAAAAAGTGATTTGCTGATTTCAAACAAAGTGATTGCTGTTCCCAAGGTGTAAACATTTTGATAAAAAGTAATCAAGTTTTGGCCACAGCTTTCTGGTCCATTTAGGCTACTATGGGTAATCAACTCACGTTGCAAATAACTTATCGAGTCGGCATTCCTGGGTAGGCTCACACTGAAGTTGTTTTGTGTAAAGTCTTGCTTGTGAAAAACTCGAGGTAAAAACACATAGTTTTAAAAAAAAAATAGGTTGAACAGGTTTCATCTGATAGAAACTATACTTGATAGCCTATCATCGCGAAGGATCAAATAGCTGCGAAAATCACTTCGAGCAATTCTTTGTGGTGATTTTCATTATGCAAACCAAGGTGAACCTCAATGTACATATTTTTACGCCAAACGATAAAAATCGTTCTTTCTTTTTTTCTAATTAGTTTTATGAGACAAAGGAAACGATCGGTATAAGAAATAATTCAATTCAACATATTTCCCTTCTTTTGTCAGATATGCATTTTGTGTAACAATGCTTTAGAAAAATTGCTGAGTATGGTATAGCGTTTGAGATGCAGTCAGAGAATGCAATTTTATGGTTGAAGGCGTTATTACAAAAGCCAATCTTTTTGTCACGGAAATGTATTCGAAAACAAAAAGTCACAAAAGCGGCTGACTGATAGGTTGCGTTACAATACGTTATAAAAACGAGGCATTGATTTCAGATTCTTTCAACCCAACAAACAACTTTGCTCCAAATGACACAAACGTCCAAATTTATGGAGAAAAAGATATAGGCCTACACCGTTTTGTGAAAATAAGCTTTTGAAGACCAACATTTGAATGAAAAGTTTGAATTTATTGAGTTTGTCCTAATAGTGTTTCTGCTGAGATATATCAAAACTTTTAAATCCTCGTAGAGAAAAAATAATTTTGTAATCTCTCAAGCAACTGCAAAATTACCATTTAGGTAAAGATTCAATGCTGATACAACATGCACAATGTTTGTCAAAGCACAATAATTTAGCTGCGCGTGTTTTTCCACAGAAGCCAAGCAGTTTAGATAGTCTGTGTCAAGTTCTTTTCAGTATCCATCAATCTCTCGTTTTCATCAAACATTTTCACAACATCCATAAATATTCATGTGAATATAAGTGTACAGGTACATGCAAAAGTTTATTGGCGGACAAGAACGCACTCTATGCTTTCGGACAAGAAATCAAGAAACTTACCACATCGGTCTGTTTGTTTTATGAGATAAACAGAGTTTTGTCAAGAATTTTCCTACTGCTTCTTGTTATAAGTTAGAAACAAAATGTATTGGCCATAGAAAACAACGTAAAATTACATTTTTTTCAGCATAGCTTATCGGATGCTCTCTGATAATTTCAAAGAAACTCAGATGTAACTAAAAGATTAATCAAAGCAACTCAAAACTCGAGTTTGCAAACAAAAGGTGGAATCATTACGGTTGAATGCTTTACAACAAAGCCAACTCATGAGATATCTGCGTCGCATTTCCACGCACGTCGGCGCTCAGTAATCCTATTAATCCGTATAATTTGAAAACAAAAGGGCTAGCTAGTAGCTAGCTAAAATATCAGAGTATGTTATGAAAATCATGTAATATCTTTAAAACTATAGACAATAGCAACGTCATTTAAAGTGAAATAAATACTTGAATAATTTTTAGTAAAAGTCAAGAAATTTCAAAGCTGTGGATCGCGTAGTTCTTTAATGATATTGCATTGAAAAATACCAAGTCCTCACCGACTCCCCCCCCACAGGAAATAGGGTGAACAAATTTGTTTGACCACGTGCTTCTTGGCAGTCTGGTGTAGCAAGAATCGACAACGATAGACACGTGTTTCGTCCATGAAGCTGGGCAAAGGTAGTGCGCCACCAGGAAGATCGCTCCTTCTCAACTTTGTTTGACCATGTTGCCAACAGAAAACAATACTTTTATAGGTTTGTTACAGCTCAGGTTTTGTCTGAGCTGAGGAGTTCACACAGTCAAAATTCCTTGCGGGGCAGTTTGTATTACTGCGTAGGCTATGGCACACTGCGCGGCTGACAATACTAGCATAGATATCTTACATATAGATATGCAACTCAGCAATCGTGGAATTATCGTCATGCTCGACTGACTTTATAGACATAATCAACAATCAAGGTTGCCAGCTTGGCTAGCGTATCTATGGTAGGCTATTATTGTACGGTTTGGGCTTGGCGAGTGGTGGCTTTTGAGCTCCTTTGGAATATTTTGTTTAGCGTATATTTCAAGTTTTCACAGAATAGCCTACTATGAAAAATCAAGACAATAATCTTTCTTCACGTAAGTTATGCAACTTCTGTTTCATGATCGTTGGAACTATCATTTAAGCTTATTTCCAGTGACTCATTAAAGCTTGTCGTCACAGCGGTAAACCATAATCTCTTCGTGGGAAAATTGTAACATAAGATTCCCGAATCCGTTCGTCTGTATGTAATGACCGAAAGAAACACTCCTTTGGAATCGTCTATTCAAAATTGTATTTCTGTAAAATTAGCCACCTGGCTGTCGAAATTGGGATGCAACGCCGTACACCACTAAAACTTGTCACTACAGAACAGATTACTTGGATAAAAGACGGAATTTTCGTCCAGCTAGCAGCACTAAGCGAAACAGTTAAATTTGCGACCAACTTTCAAGCAACAACCTTACAAATGACTAGAATAATTTGCGATATCTCAAACTCACGTACACAGTAACTGTGACGCAATAATGAAAGACATTGTCACGCAATTCAAACAGGTGTTGAAAGGCGATGATGCATTGATGCAATGTTTCATCAGGTCTTACGAACGATGGTGCAATATTTGGACATTTTCTAGCAATTTCCATGACGTAAGATGCCAGCTGGGTTAAGTAGACCATAACGGTTATTATATGACGTTTGATTTGGTGAACAATTGGCTGGAACAGCTTTTTGTAGGCAGTTTACAAACCTGAGATAGAGGGGCGCCGGAACAATTTTAGGACGAGAGTTTTAGGATGAGATGTAGCGATAATGCTGGGCAACTCGTTCGTTTTCCCGCTATTAGCCATGAAAGTCGAAATGTGAGACAGATGAATAATTGCAATAGCTTGAACAAGAAACGAAAGGTAAATTTCACATTCATAGCATCACAATCTGCTGCAAAGTATAAAATGTGTCCACGGGATAATTTGTGTGGGCCTACTGTAGGCTATACGCCCAATAATTTGGCTAAAAGCGAATAGCAGAAGTTGTTAGCCTATATTGCAAAATTTGCAGTAGCTTACATGACCTTAAAAGGGCACCATTGCCCTCCATCCAGAAAAAATTTGAAGGCAGGGAGCATCCTCCCCCCTGCTGAGACAGCTTCATTAGCATCACGGATCCAACCACCAAACCAAGACAATTTTAATGTTTGGTACACACCATAACTAGGCTACCAAATGCTATAGCACAGCTTTCGGTAGCCAGCAGTAACTTTCATTTTGGTAACACTCAGTAGATTAATTGAATAAAACTTCAGCTTGTCCTGGAACTACAGCTCCAAAAAAGGTCTTTACTTACTTATCAATGGTTGACAGGCTTGTTGTTAGGCATTGTCAGAAATTTTCAAGCATTTTCAGGGGTTGTCAGGCATTGTAGAGTAGCTACTTGCAGGCATTGTCTAGGATTTCCAGGCATTGTCGATCATTACCAGTGGTTGACCGGTTTGTTAGGCATTATAGAACATTTTCAGGCATTTCCAAACATTCTCAGGGGTTGTCGAGGATTTTCAGGGGTTGTCAGGCATTGTAGAGTAGCTACTTTCAGGCATTGTTGGGAATTTCCAGGCATTGTCTAGGATTTCCAGGCATTGTCGATCAATATCAGTGGTTGACAGGTTTGGTAGTCATTATGGAACATTTTCAGGCATTGTCGAACATTTTCAGGGATTGTCGAACATTTTCAGGGGTTGTCGAGCATTTTCAGGGTTGTCAGGCATTGTCGGTAATTTCCAGGCATTGTCTAGGATTTCTAGGCATTGTCGATGCTAGACAACCCCTGAAAATGTTCGACAATGCCTGACAAACCTGTCAACCACTAATAATGATCAACAATGCCTGGAAATTCTAGACAATGCCTGGAAATTCCCAACAATGCCTGAAAGTAGCTACTCTACAATGCCTGACAACCCCTGAAAATGCTCGACAATCCCTGAAAATGTTCCATAATGACTACCAAACCTGTCAAACACTGATATTGATCGACAATGCCTGGAAATCCTAGACCAGTGGTTCCCAACCTGGGGGTCGCAGAGCATTTTATAAGGGGTCGCGAAGCTGTTGCTCATGCAACAACAAAAGTGAATGTAAGTAGGACGAGGTACCGGTCCGCTAGCCATTTTATTCGGATTGCTTGTAACACAACATTATTCCATCAGAATGCGTCCACTGTGTAGGACTACTCACTGTAAAAGTGTAAATTGAAACTCTATTAACGAAGTAGCCTTGTAAATTAGAGTTAGACAACAGAGATCAGTCAATACTCGAGATTGCTAAAAAGTAGTAGGGAGCATCGTTCCATGGGGAAAAAACGAAAATACGTTGAAGAGTACATTAACCTTGGCTTTACTTCTTTATTGACCAATGGTGTTGAGAAGCCACAGTGTGTTCTCTGCAACGTTGTTCTTAGCGCAGAATCATTGAAACCATCAAAATTGAAACGCCATTTAGAAACCAAACACCCTCAACAACAACATGCTAAAAAGGATGCAGCATTCTTTAAACGCCATGATGCTGGTCTCAAGCTGCAACGGCTTGACGCGACGAAACTTTCATCAGGCAAATGTGGCTGTAATTCAGGGGTCCTATGAAGTCGCACTGGAAATTGCCAAAGGAAAGAAACCTCACACTATTGGGGAAACACTTGTGAAGCCATGCTTGTTAAAAACGGTAAATATGGTTCTCGGGGATGCAAGTGTATACTTTAGGAAGGAATATAAGTGGGGGTCGCGGTATCTACGAAAATTTTTAAAGGGGGTCACCAAGACAAAAAGGTTGGGAACCACTGTCCTAGACAATGCCTGGAAATTCCCAACAAATGTCTGAAAGTAGCTACTCTACAATGCCTGACAACCCCTGAAAATGCTCGACAATGCCTGAAAATGTTCGACGATCCCTGAAAATGTTCCATAATGACTACCAAACCTGTCAAACACTGATATTGATCGACAATGCCTGGAAATCCTAGATAATGCTTAGAAATTCCCAACAATGCCTGCAAGTAGCTACTCTACAATGCCTGACAACCCCTGAAAATGCTCGATAATCCCTGAAAACTGTAATTTTGTAGCCTATGTGTTTATAAGTTTATAATAAACCTACTGTGCATTCGCAAAACGTTGCAACTTTCATGGAGGAATAAGCAGTATTCATTGAATACCGGCGTAGGTTGCACTTAAAGTACAGCTGAAGTCCATATGTGCTCATATGCCGCAGGCGACCTTGCGTAGAGCTCCAAAGCCCACCGTACAACGGATGATACCGGCGCCCATTGCTGGCTCTTCTACACTGTTCTTTGAAGAACAGTCGCTGCCATTCATTCATCTCCTCTGTTCGTTGTGTTCGTTGGATTGTGTGTTGAGTGTTCGTTGGTTTAACACAACATCATTATGAAAATCTTCTTGAACATCTACAAGCTCTTGCTTCGAGGAAATAGCTTCTTTAGAGTACTCTCTGTTACGTTTTGTTCTTGCATCGTAGCCACTGCACTGGCTGCAAACACCACCAATGCTACTGCAAAGAACTGAAGAAAAATAAAAAGATAAATAATTTTGTTGTTAGCACATTGAACAACACTGCAAATAGTGCATGTGATAATCTAAACCAGTGTTTCCCAAACTTTTTTTTAATAGCGCCCCCAAGGACAACGAACAGAGTATCAAACACCCCCTTCGACAAAAAAAGTAAAACTAAAGTTATTTTACATTCATCACAACTTAAAGTCCAACTCTAATGAGATTGGTGCAATGCCATCAGCCTCTTGATGTCGGGTTCAAGTTTGGATAGGAGCAATCTTAAGTCTCCCCGTCTAACTATGTCAAGACGGTTTCTTTTGTTATCCAGAAGCGTTGTCACGGCACTGAAAGCACGCCCCACCAAGTATGAGCTGGGAAAGGCAATGATAAAAACTTTGACCCGATTCCACACGTGAGGGTATTTCTCATTGATTTGTTTCTGTAGCCAGAACGATTGATACGAGATATTGAACTTCGGTTTGAGTGCAAAATCGCTTTGCAATGTTATCAGTTCCTCCTCAAGAATTTCATGCTCTGAAATATCACAGAATGGGTCGATTACCCTGTCAGGGATTTCTAACTGGACTACGTCCTGGAATCGAACTCCCATGTCTTTGTGTACTTCTTGAAGATGATTGTTGCACGTCTCTACATCAACATCAGATATGCCTTTGTCACTGGTATCAAGTTGTTGCAAACTTGAGAATTGGAAAGATTCTCGTCTTATAGCTAAATTTCGCTGATACAAAACGAGCTTATTTCGTTACCCTGAAGGGATAATTTCAATTCATTAAAATATGTCTGACAAGTAGGCGATATCATTTCTCACAACCAGGACATCATTCGCGAGGCCAGTGTTACGACTCTGAAGAAATTCCACGATAGTTTCAAACAGCGCATAAAATTCTGCAAGCCAATTTCTCTGGGAAAGCCATCGTACTTCAGTGTGGAGTAGTAGCCTAAGCGCTCAAAAGCTTCATCATTCTCATTGCACAATCGTTTGAATAAGCGTGTATTTAGAGCTTGCGCTTTAATTTTATTCACTGCTTTGATGACAGTCTTCAAAGATAGATTAACCCGAACGCTAGATCAAAATACTCTCGGATTGGAAGATCGGATTGCGTCATCGCAGTGCTTCAAATTGTCATGCGTTACGACCTCAACTAACTTGTAAGGCACTCCGAAGCAACGTTGCTAACATAAATGCCATAATATCTGCCACAGAGCTCTTATAATCACCGTCTTTTGTATTTCTTTGAAGCGAAACATGACAAACAATGCTTTGCAATCCTCTTCTTGCAACTGCCCGATTTACCCTTAGCGCCCCCCAATCGCCCACTTTATAGCCAGCGCCCCCTTCATGGTCGCAAACGCCCCCAGGGGGGCGCTGCCGCCCACTTTGGGAACCACTGATCTAAACACTTACCTATGCAACTACATTTTAGAGATCGCTTTATACACACCACCTCCATATGATCACCTGACCATGTTTGCAAGTAATGGGCATTAGTTTTTTTTGTTGTAGCTGCAACTCCTTTGCATAGTTCATGTCTTTCCAAATCACCTTTTTGAACAAAGCCATTTAGAGTAGGCTACAGTAGGCTTGTTTGCCAAGTTAATGCTGCAGTAGTAGTAGGAAGTTCATAGCGCTTTTTACAACACAGTCAATGAAATAATAAGTCATGATAAAATAATATTTTTCATAAGATATTGCAAAACTACATTGTGTTCCTATCAGAGTAAACATGAACATATCTATTGCTCAAGAACATATCTGGCGTAGCAGCCAAAGCTGTATTAATTTAAGATGCACACATGCTACCCATCAATGACAGAATTTTTTTTGTAACCAGTTCTTGTGAGCAACCACTTACTAAGATATTCAAATAATGTGAAGTGACGTAAATCTGTGTTCAACTGAGACAAATCTGGACACCTCCATTCTCCAACCACTGTATGCCACATACTTTGTCTCCAGATTTTCATTAATTGACACACGGCAGCAAAATATGCTTAAATCAGTAACCAAGCAGTTAGGTTTCATATGGAAGTTAATTGTATCAAACCATAACTAATCACCCAAGTCTTTGTAATGGTAATAATAACAGCATTTTTTACAGCACCATGTCCACAGTGCAAATTATGCTCCTAGTAAAATAGAATGTATCAAGCAAGTTTTGACTTTGTGTAAGTTTTCAGCATTCACCATAACACAAAGATATATGATGTTGATAGTGCCGGATTAACCAAGTGCGGGGCCTGTAGCAGATTGATTTGATGTACAGATAAAGTCCGGGAAGTAATTGACTATTTTATAGATTTGATCTAGGCCTACATTCTACAACAACAAAAATAACAAAAGTATAATGTAATGTTTTATTTGCAAGGAGAAATATAAAATTTCAACAATATCATTCAAAGATCTTTTCGACGCATTTTGATCTCTGCAAATTTGGCAATTATTTCAGATGAGTTCAGTGACTTCAAAACGTCATTTTCAATATTCAAAAGAGTTAAATAGTATAGCCGCTCTTGCCCCCATCGTGTTTCGCCAATAGTTTTTAATCAACTTCAATTTTGAAAATGATCTCCCTTCAGTACAATTAGTTACCATCATACATAGATAAATGCGCAACAAATTGTCAACGTTAGGAAACGTGGTGTCAATATTGTTTTCTTTAATCAAAGTGAAATATAGTTGAGTTCTGGAGAGGAGCAATCAATAGGAATGTGCTTTACAAATTCTGAAAACTGAGATAGGCTAGTTCATCTTTCAACCCGTCTTCCAAATCCTGGGAATATGCGTCTGTCAGCACTTTCTTGGATCTGTGGAGGTGTTGGGTCATGCAGATTTCGCAAAAAAACCAAAACGTGTGTTCAATTGGGTGTATGCCTTGCGACGTTGCTCCAGCGCATATTGTGGGCTGTTTAATAGGCTAGGTTACTGCAAGAAAATCCCGGAATGGCCCGTTTCGGCGAATCCGATTCGGCAAGTTCCCTATTCTGCGATTTTTTGAAAATCCGACGACGCCTTCTGTTTATTTAGTGAATTTTGTTTTTTATTTCACAGTATCGTGTCTTTTGCATTCCGACAAAGAAAAATAAATTAAAGTGAAATTTAGCGAAAAATGTTAGAACTATTAAATTAAAATGTTTGCTCACATAAACTTGACATCTATCCTACGTCATCCACCTTCTTTGCGTCATGTTTATGTCATTCGTCATGTCATTCATTTTTTAAATAAGCTATTTGTTGATTTTATATGATATTTCAAATATATTTTACATCAAAACAACCTTTTTCACAAAACGATGCTGTAACTCAAAACAGTCAAAAAAATTTTGATGTCAACAAAACTTTTGAATGTATTGTAAAGGCAATTACATCGTTTTAACGTCGTCAGACGTTGAAATCGTGTAAAAAAGGGAACTTTTGCTGACCAGGTATAGGTTGTACCTAAGAAACATTTACAAAACCCATTCGATTTGTTCAAAGAACCCAATTAGTCTAACAGTTCGTATTTACATTGATTCAATGTCTGAATATTGAATAATATTCAATCGTTGGATTTACAGAAGGCGTCGTTGGATTTTCAAAAATCTTCGAATAGGGAACTCGCCGAAAAAAGCTGTCGCCGAATAGGGAACTCGCCATCCTCATCGCGCCTTCGATTTCGGACAATTTTTGTTGTGCTTGTTGGTCGGTAATACTAATCCGGCACTTAAGTCAGGTTCTGCGCCTCTGACTCAAACTTAGCGAATTGTTCTCTAAAAGTCTGTAGGAATCCTGCCAAACAGGCACACAACGCTGAAACAATGTTGAGAATTTGCTGCTTTACTTAAAGAGAGGCTTGAGTTGCATGGAAGCGATCAAGTAAGCTATTCCAAATAACCACTAAGATTCCAGTTTCGAGCAACTTCATTTTCTCGAGAAGTCCATTTGTCTGCTGTCGACATTCTGCCTTTTGCTCTTGGTCATTCACAAGTTTCTCCAGTGCCTCCTTTATGAAAGGAAAACGTTCTTTTAATAACCTTAATGGCATCAGCTCTTGCGAAACATCGTGTTGCAGAGTTGCATCTCAAAACATCTAGGACTAGCATCGTGGGCTCGTGGCACTCGATCAGACAGTTGCCCCCAGCGGAAATTACCAGTTTTTAAAGTTTACAATAATTAGGAAGAGACAAGACGTTGGGACTAGTAATTTAATCGTACAACTATAATATTTTCGGTGTCCGACGTTTTCTTCATAAACAGTTCTTTGTAAAACACTTCTTCCCAAAGCATTTCTTTGTGCATGCAATTGAGATTTGATGTACGGTAGCCTATACGAAGACATGCTTTACGAAGAATTGTTTTACGGATTTCATTTCACCAACAACTGTTTACGAACAATTGTTTTACGAACAACTGTTTACGAACAACTTGTCTATAACCAATATTTTCCTATGCCATTCCAGTTTGCAAGCCAAAATTACTTACCAACTATGTTATAATAATAATAATAACAATATTTATATAGCGCCACATCCACAGTCAAACTATGCTCCTGGGCGCTGTACATGACAATGGTGATAATTAATACGGTACTTTCAGTCATAATGTTCATTGAAATAGAACGTTTATAAGCGAGCTTTGAATTCATTTAAATTTTCAGCTTCTTTTACACAAATAGGCAAACAATTCCAGCAACTGGCAGCAACAACTGGGAAGGTGCGATTTCCATATTGTGTCTTACATGAAGGGTTGCACAAGAGCAATTGATGTTGAGAACGCAAAGTTCTGGCAGGTTTATAATGAACAAGCAAAGTGTCCAGATAGTTCGGAGCAAAACCATGGAAAACTTTATAAATTAATAGACATATTTTGAAGCGAATACGATACAGTACTGGAAGCCAATGCAGGGATTTTAGTATAGGAGTGATATGATCACGTTTACGTGTTAAAGTAATTAGCCGAGCGGCAGCATTCTGAACTTTTTGAAGACGCAAAATAATACAATGTGGAATGTTATTTAACACTGAATTTGAATAATCAAGCCTGGATGTTACAAGTGCATGCGTTAAAGTTTTACAAGCATCAACATTTACTGTCTGATATAACCAATATTTCTAAGATGAAAAAAGCAAGACTTAACAGTGGAACTGGCAAAGTTTTTTAAACGCAAATGTTAATTTAATGTTACACCAAGCAATTTAATGGAGTTTGAGGAAGAAAGATTGATATTACTCAGGGTAAGGGTCATGTCGTTAAACTTTGAAATACACCGTTTCGGAGAAAATACAATAAACTCACATTTTTTTTGATTCAGTTACATATTATAAGACATCCAATTTGAGATATCAACCATACATTTTTGGAATTTTGACTGAATACAACACAATGAATCTTCATCAGTAACACGCAAATACAAGTGTAAAGTTGAATGTTCCAAATTTTTATGCAAAAAAAATGTTTTGCTCACCAAGCGCGGCCCGTAGTAGCTGCTACATCTGCTACAATGTTAATCCGGCGCTGGATGTTGATACCTGATGCTAGATTCAATGCAATGAATTTGCTTTACCTATCTATCTGAAATAAAGTATACAATTTAGAATATCCCACATATCAGATAGCTTCAATTTGAAAACAATTGCAAGTAAGATTCTTGGAATGTGGCATCACCTTTCATCTGGGGTGATAGTTTGGAACAAGAAGATTCAACATGGTGTAAAGTTAAATGTCGAATTGCAGGTAAAGCCTTGCGTTGCACTGGGGGCTTTCGTTGCAGCACCTATATCCATACATAAGCAAATTAGATTTTATATGTAATGCATCATTGCATTTTTTTATCAAAACTAAGTATAGAAGCAAAAAATCAACAGCAATCACAGACTGTAGCCAACAAGTCTTGCTGGTGAGTTTGATCGATTTATGTCCCATTGTCTTTCTCCTCAAAGTTTTTTTCACATATTAACGCCTTGTTAGCACACAGCAAGTTAAATTACCTAGATAAAAATTCTTGAACTACAACATTATAAGATACAGCTCACAACTTTATGGCTCACATTTCTTTATGAAGAAGTTCTTTGATTATATCACCAGTGCCGGATTAACCATTAGGCAAAGTAGGCACGTGCCTACAGGCCAGTCAAAAATCCAGGCCACTTTAAAATCAGTAGACATTCATGCTTTCAAAATAATTATTTTCTAAACTAATAAGTATTTATCTTAATAGCTCTGTTTTTCCAGATGAATTAAAGCTTGCAAAAATCGTTAAAAAAGACGAATTGAAATATGTTGCCACTTCCTTTTTGATGTTTTTAAAAATTCGCATTTCCGTTGGGTGACGCAACTGAAACGAATTAAAGACGTTAAACGATCAACAATGTGTCAACAACGTCTTGGTACACTGGCACTTTTGTGTATTGAAAGCGATTTTCTCCGTAGGATTGACCTCCAAAAACTAGTTAACGCGTTTTCAATCGCAAAAACGCGCAAAGTTGTTATTTAGTTTGGGATATGACCAAGTTTTTGCATGGTATGTGTTATAGTCGCAACAACAATCTTTGTGACAATGATTTGGCAACACTGATAATTCTAATTTTTTTAGTTGGCCACCCTGATTTTCAGGCCACTTATAAAATGTGCCTACAGGCCAGCAGACCCTTAATCCGGCACTGTATATCACCCTTGCTTGCATCACGTAGGGACAAAATTAACTTTTTCAAATCGGATCGATTCTATATTTCTTCTGCAGTCCTGCCAAGACCTGGACGTCTTATAACAGTGAACAGTGAACGTTTGTGTGCACTTGAATATACAAAAGTACATCCGGGAATGCAGCAATTTGGCATAGCCTATTTATATTGAAATACAGCAATCAAGCTACTGCAAAAAGGTACACTTCTCAATTGGTTGTAACTTAGACGGGCCTATTCGAAACGTTACGGTGATGCCGTAACGAACTGTAGTCTATGCTACGATTTGATTTTCCCTTGCTTCTGAATTCTGATGTAACCGCCAGACAGTGGCAGTTAGTCTGATTTCTTTCTAATCGCCCGAATCTTAGTGATATCGCCCATGCGGAACGAGAATGTGACGTCTTCATAAGCAATCCATACGTCAACTTGAAAACGAAGGAACTTTTATTAAAACAAAAACCCCCAAAAAATGTTAAAAATAAATTTATTTTGCTGTGCCAAGTTTCAAGTAAATGTATACAGCCATAGCTACGCTGTAAGCCTTCCAACATTGTTACGCATCGCTGAGTTTCATATCTATTAGTAAGTCATTTATGATAGAATAAAATTCTAATACAATTCTACACAATAATAATACAATTTTAAATACAATTCTCAGACGTATATATATTGATAATGTGTCAGCAGAAAAAACGTACCGGTAGTTTTAGAAAAGATCCGTATTAGTAAGAACTTTGCATTGCAGCTTGTTGAGTCCAGTGATATTAGTTGGCTTGCTAAACTAAGGTAAATGTTCGTTTTATGGATGAAGACAAATTCAGAAAAAAGTTTCTTTTTTGCAAGGCATTGCCAGAAAACAAAAAAACAGAAGATGGAATTTTTTGGGTCACATCAAAATATCTTGAACAAGGAGGACTTAACTGGGAAAACTGCACGACGTCTTCATTAATATAGCTGTGGCCATGATTGGGCATAACAAAGGGCGAAACAGTTGTGTCAAAATCACAAACACCAGCTCCATCGTCAAACAACAACTTAGTTTTCCTTATATTAACTTTATGTAACACTTGCTGCACATTGATGAAATACGTACCACCAGTACCTTGGGGTAATTTTGAAAAAGCTTTTTTAATTGGGGTCACTGCTAAAATTCCCAAAAGCGACATGAAGCGTTTAACGAATACTTTGCAAGATCAACCAGACCTCTGCACGTTTGAATAAGTGCAGATGCTGTATCATTAGTAAATAACCTTTCTCTTTTACCTTTTTTTTTGGTTTCATGGATTCAGAAAAGTCATTTAAATCCGGCAAAAAATGCAAGCTTTCATCATTTGCTGTTTTTATGATAAATCTTGTCGGTAGACTCTTGAAATTGTATCTTGATTCAATCTTTTAACATTGACTAAAAGACTTAATGAACTTTAATAAAAAAAAATGTTCCTTCTGCAGAACCAACATGCGAATGAGTTTAGCAGCAATTGTTTCATGGCAAAATACTATCAAACAAAGACTCACATTTTTTCGCTCAACAGGGTTTGGACTGACAACAACATCAATAAGTTTTAAAAGCTTTACAGTACAAGATTTTTCGGTTTATGTAACGTTTTCAAGTCACTCCATTTGGCAATCATTTCCTTGTCATTGCATGTAAATCTTAGTTCTTGTGATGCTTCTGTGACCCAGTTTCGTATAGATTTCATCAAATGCACATAATCAAAAAGTACTTAGTACAGTTCTATTTGAATAAAGACCTTCTGATGATCCTCCTTTACGTGAAACAGGCTGTCAAGGGTTTAGATAGTAATAACTATATTTGATTTAATCAAAAAGTAAGTGCATGTTGTTTGTAGTAAGCTACTGTCAACCAGGGCTACTTTGAACACTTTTTGCACTCATTTGCTAGTATTTTTACTTGTTTTTAAGCTAGAAAGCTCAGATTTAGCCAAAATGTGGTCTGTGTGTAGACGCTGTGTGTGTAAGCAATGTTTGAACAAGTAAAATTTTGGGACTTTTTCCGCCAAATTTGCGGGTATTCAAAGTTAAGGTTGGGGTATTCTAACTTTGATCACTCACTTATTATGCATATTTTAGGCCCTAATTGAGCAGTTTGTTCAATCTTATATGTCACATAGCCTTATTTTGAACAAGTTTTGCCATTTAAAAAAGTTTCATGATGAAACAACTGCTAAAAAAGTCAAGAACAAGCCCCCCGACCCTCCAGCAAGATTTACAAATTTCACATCCGTGTTTATCAAAACAAGTCCAGGTTTCATACTGAATTAGTAGAAATATTTTATTTCTTCACATTGGCCTACGGTAGGCTACTGTATAATATTTAATCTCAGTATTTATCTCATTCCTTTATATTATGCATATAACTTTATATGATGCATATATCGACGGTCGAAAACAAGAAAGTCGTAATTGACATTTTGAGAAATTTCCTTTTTTGCATTTTCAAAACCTATGCACTTAGGGCTATCTACTACTATTTTACTACTATAGTTACAGATATTAATGCTCCAAGTAAAAGCATTAAGAAAATTTAAAAAAGAAAAAGAAAATTGTTTTTTTTGGCCTTTTCTCCAAAATGTAAAAATGCACTTACGACTTTTTTGTTTTCGACCGTCGATATATAGGCTACAGAGTTTCATTTTTTAAATTTTCTGCTCCTGGTTTACCTGGTAATTTTTTAACGAAAGAAATGCACCTTGCCTGAAAAAAAATTGAAAAATACTAGCCAACATAACTCAGAAAACAAGCGGTGCTAACCACCTCGAACCACACAGCACGTCACTGTTTGTTGGACGATAAGAAATGTTTAATTAGAAGGGTCAATATATGAAATATATGGTTTGAACCCAAAAAATTCCTACAAAAGGTTTTTCAACGATTTTTTGTAGTATTCATCATCAAGAATAACGTATTAAAAATCTAGGAGAAAAAAAATATTTTTGACATTTTTTATTGAAATAAAATAATCTTGTGTTTTTCAGCATTTTGTTATTTAATAATTTATTTTAGTAGTCCAGGCCCTTAGGCGAAATTTTAGGCTAAACGTGTTACATGTTGTATTTTTTGCATATTTTTGCAGTTGGTCAACCCAACTTTGATTTTAGTGGGTGCCGCAACTTTTTGGGTCACGTGATCACTCCCAAATCGGGGATTTCCCCAGGAATCACGTTTCAGCTCTTTCTCGGCATTTTTGTGCAATCACATATTTGATTCTTGCATATTTTAGCTTTAAAAGCACACACAAATAAGCGAGACACAACAAACACAAAATAATTTAATTGATGACGTCATTACGACGTCATCATTTTTTTTTGCTTTTTAACGTATTCTAGTCGTTTGCTGTTGATTTTAGTTGGAGTGCCGGTTAATAAAACCATTTCACAATTCCCAAAAGTAGTTTCGTCATCATTGCATCTTTTATGACGCTATCATTACATTATGGAGACTAGACAACTAGAAATTCAGGAACGAAAGGTAAGTTTGTTCCGAAAAAAGCGATCAAATACTATCATTATAAGTTTACCCAGCGTACCATCTTTTGTTTTCTCCCACATCCCATATGACGACAAGTGATTGGTTTGGCTGAAACACCAGACCTTCCTTATCCTGACCCTCTGCCTCTTTATCTCCTCTTCCTCTTCAAAAGGGAAGACCACTGCTTCCTCAACTTGGAAATCATCTCCAAAGAGTACAGTGAGGTTCTCTATCATCACCTCTTGGGATACCTTGTTGACCTGGTAAAGATCGCTGCTGACATCTGCATCATGTTGGTGGGTGACTCTCTGATATTGGATTTCTTGTCTTAAGAATGTCTTTAGCTCATGTGGCTTTTTAGAAACAAGAGTTTTTACTTCATGGACAAATGCAAAAGGCTCCCCGTGTTTTTTACATTTCGCAAAGAGTTGATCAATATAATTACTGGCTCTCACTTTTTTTTGTAAATTCTCTTTCAACATTTTCTTTTTCTTCTGTTTCTGCTTGTTGCTTCAGGTCACTCCATTAAATCTAGTTGTTTGAGAATAGTACTGGTTGACCGCTCAACTTCATTGATCTGTCTTTCTAAAACACATTTAATTTACTTTGACCTTTGTAAGGCATTAATTAACTGGTTGTAAACTTAACTCTATGGAACATAAAATAACGATAATAAAAGATGCGCTCAAACTAAACAGCATGCAAGCTTCCTAGCCACTGCACTACAATGTGAGTGGCAACTCATCGAGTAAGCGGAGTCACGCAGCAATTAATCAGCCAGAAGCAAAGTAAAAGAAATACAGTAGCAATAATAGTAACGCAATAATAACGCAATTTTACGATATTCTTCCCTACAACAAAATGAGAGCATATACAGAATTACAGAAGTATAACTAAGCATTTACATATAAGGTACAACTCCATATCGATCTACTCCTTTTCGAACTCTAGTAGATCGACGCGGTTCTTGAATGAATCCTTCGGAGCATGTCGGCTGAGGATTATTGGAGGGTTGATCTGCCGGTTCGTCTAAAGCATTTGGGTGCTCTTCGGTAGGGCCGTTGTCAACACTCGTACTTTGACCAACACTCACACCACTGGGGTAAGTTGTTTCATTCAGAACAGGTTCTTCTTCCATTGTCGGAGCGATGTCACGTAAAGAAACAGTTGTTTCCCGCCCACTTGGCAACCGGACCACGGCATAATTCGGTGTAGTGTGCACCACATCAACCTCATCTACTAACGGGTCGTATTTGCTGTTTCGGACATGACGTTTCAGATAAGCAGATCCTGGACCTCAACCATGTAGGCACAGACGTTCCAAACGAAGATTTACGTTTGTAATTGAATAAACGTTCGTGGGGGGTTTGATTGGTCGCAGTACAAAGAAATGATCGGATTGAATGAAAAGCATCAGGAAGCACTAACTCCCACTGACGAGTATCCAATTTTCGAGACTTCAAAGCCAACTTGATTGCAGACCAAACAATTCCATTAAAACGCTCGCACTGACCATTACCGGGTGCGTTATACACAGACGTGTGGCTACATGCAATACCACGTCGCTGAAGATAAGACAGTTCACGAGACATAAATGCAGTACCTCTATCAGTATGAATATAACTTGGCATACCAAATAACGAAAACAATTGATTCAAACAAGTTATCACAGCTTTTGAGTCAATATTCGAACAGGGGAACGCAAAGGCAAAACGTGAAAATTCGTCTACTATCATTAGTATATAATGATTTTTACTGGATGACGGCAACGGACCTTTGAAGTCCAAACTAAGCCTTTCAAATGGCTGGATCGCTTTTACTAGTTCCGCATTAGGCGGCTTGTAAAATTTAGGTTTAATTTCACAACATATCTTACAACGGTTAACAACTTGTCGCACATCTACAATGAAATAAGGCAAATTTTTCATCCGAATAAAATGATGAAGACGGGTGATACCGGGATGGCACAACGATTTGTGAATTTCAATCAACGTATTGTCAAACATGCTTGCACAAAAGGCTCGCGACAAGGCATCTGGCACATTATTGAACTTGCCTGCCAGATATACAATTTCAAAACCAAACTCACTTAATAACATACGCCAGCGCATTATCTTTTCATTTTTGATCTTTCCATAATTTTGGAAACTGTACATAAATGTTACTGATTTTTTATCTGTAATGATCGTAAAGTGGCGGCCTGACAAAAAATGGGCCCATTTCCGAACTGCCTCAACTATGGCAGCGGCTTCTTTTTCCACGCTAAAATGACGGAGTTCGTTCTTGTTCAACATTCTAGAAAAGAATGCCACAGGACGATTTTGTTGATTTAACGAAGCAGAAATTGCATTCTCAGATGCATCAGTTTCTATCACAAACGGCGAGGTTTCGTCAGTTATCTGTAACGCAGCAGAAGCCAAGTCGTTTTTGAGTGTATTAAAAGCTTGTTTAGCTTTACTACATAGAGGATATCTATCGGCATTGATAAGAGGCTTAATTTTTTCTGAAAATTTTGGCAACCACTGCGCATAATAAGAAAATGTACCAATAATGCGTTGAAGTTTTTTTGAGCTATTTGGCACAGGTAGATCAAGAATTGGTTTTACTCTATCGCAGGGGTCACCAACTGGCGGCCCGCGGGCCGCATGCGGCCCGCCACGCTGTATCGCTGCGGCCCGCGGAAGGTATCAGCGTACAAGTATAACCAAAAATACTTTTCTTGAGGAGTTAAAGAGCACGAAGGCAAAAAATACTTTCAAGGAAGCATATTTTCGCTTTGCATACGATTCCACCGACCGACCAATCAGATTATAGTTATAGGTGGGGGTTGCTTAAAGTTATTCCAATGCGATGTCCAGCCACTCTGTCCCAGTGGTTGATTAAAACGTCTGTTTTCGATTTTCTGTGAGCATAGGGTTGTTTATTTTAAGTTTGTAAATGTCATGTAAACATTAGTGTGCCTTTCACCGTTATTGTGTTACACGAGCAGTGTTCTCTTTATGCAAGTTTTTGTTGGCAAATAGGTTTGTGTGCCTACTCAATTTATAATAAATCGGCAAAATATTATATATAAATTGAAAAACTTTTTTTGATTGTATTATGAAAATATTTAGCATAGTACTGCAAAAAGTTTTTTTTTTTTTAAATATGGAACGCTTCACGATTTTGCGTGTCATCCTTGCGCAGGGACCATGCTAATCTTCTCTGTATCGTTTCAATTTTAGTACGTGTAGCCTACTGCCGAAGCAAGTACTGCAAAATGTTGTTAATCAACAAATTCTTACCACGCTGATAAGCACCGCAAGTGACAGTTGTCTATAATAAAAGAAAGACAGTTTTATAGACTCTCACAAAAAGTATGAAAAACCAACTCATTGCTTTTTTAGACGGAAGACTGTTCATGAATTACGATAGAATTACGATTTTTCGGTGATTTCCACAAGCGTTTGTTTCATGGTGCCTGGTTTCTTTCTCCCTGTTAATAATCATTCGCTATCTCCGCTTGCAGCAGATTGCGCATCAACATGGGTTACTTGACAGGGTTCCATGTGATGTTATGAGCCGTACTGCTTCCATGCTGGCTCAAGGCAGATTGGAAGAGGGTGATATATCACCAGATTATTACCCGATTTATCCTCACTGCGTTATGCAAGAAAGAACACAATCGGTACGCTTTTTAAAGTCTTTGATATGACCCGACCTGGAATCGAACCCAGGGCTGTGTTATTGGAGTTATTTTTGTGAATAACTCCCTGTTATTGGAGCCTATTTTTCGCTGATTTGTTTGCAGGTCACTATTGTTGCCTCTATTGCGATGTGTCAAAACATTTCCTTGTTTACTGAAATTGTTAATTGCAAGATATCTTTTGTGAAGCGAAGTGACAACACCACTCTTGCTTGGCGATGCATATGCTGATGAAACCACTCGCCTCGCTATAAGTGCGCAAAACAAGTGGCCTCGTTTATTAGGCATTGTTAAAAAAGTCAAAAGTGTTGTAAAAGGAGCTTGGCCTGGCAGTAGCGTTGTTCGATTAATTTTGTTGCTGCGGTATTCTAACATACATATGAACAACATGTAACGCTGGATACTGGGTACGAAATGCGTTCTTTTCTAACATAAGAGTCAACCTACCTAAAATTTTATCAGTGCGGCCCGCCACAGCTCTCCTTAATGCCAAAGTGGCCCGCATCCAAAAAAGGTTGGTGACCCCTGCTCTATCGGAATCGGGTCGTAAAATGCCCTCTGAGATTTGATAGCCCAACAGTTTGATGGAATTCGTCGCAAAAATACTCTTATCCTTGTTCAAGGTGAGATTACATTCTTTCACCGCTTTTAAAAATGTGTTTAAACTAGCATCGTGCTCTTCTCGTGTGCGACCACAGACCGTAATGTCATCCAAATAAGCAAAAGTACCCTTGCAGTTAAATTTTGCAATGACTTGATTTACCACACGCTGGAAACAAGGAACTGCGTTTTTCAGGCCAAATGGTACTCGCTTAAATTGATACAGTTGCCCATCCGCTTCGAATGCAGTATACTTTTTTTCTTCAGGAAGCAACATCACTTGGTGATAAGCACTTTGCAGGTCTAGTGTGGAAAACCACTTGTACCTAGATACCTCACTAATGATGCTTTGGATTTTTGGTAACGGATATGTGTCTAGATAAGTGAATTTATTAATTGTTTGACTATAGTCCACGCACATGCGTTTTTTATGATTCTCGTTTTTTACAACTACCACTTGCGCACGCCATGGCGATGAGCTAGACTCAATGATGTCGTCCTCCAACAGTTGCGAAATGTGATCAGAAATAAATAACTGGTCTGCTTTAGAGTAGTTACGTCTTTTAGCTGCAATAGGTCGGCAGTCGGAGGTCAGATGTTCAAATAACCGTACTGGTTTAAGACCTCGAATTGGCTTTAAGACACCGAGTTGCAAAGGTAACTCAGGACCTCCAAAATTAAAACTCACGGTTTCATGTTGTCGTAAGAATTCTCGTCCCAAGATTATATCCCATAACAAACCATCCGTGACTGAAAAATCAACATCGGAGTATTTGCGGCCTTGTAGTTCCACCGATGCAGCACAGCAGCCTTGAGTTTCTATAGTAGCACCTTTAACAGCCAAATCAATTTTCATGTTGGTGCTGGGACTGGCAATGTCGATTTTTGCCTTAGAACAAAATTTGCTGTCCATGTGGTTGAGCTTAGCTCCAGTATCGAGGAGACAATTGGCTAATGAACCATTCATCAGGACATACAAAGTCACATTTCCTCCATTTTTAACTGACGTCGATAGCGTAGATAGTTCAAAGTTTGGTTTCTTTTTGTCAAAGTCAGACGCAGCAGCTTTTATCCGTGGGTTTATTCGCTGTGTAGATCGGCATTTTCTAGCATAATGCCCCATGCGTCCACATTTGTAGCATATGGATTGTTTTGCCGGGCAGTTAGTTCGTTTGTGTAGAGCTCCTCTGCAAAACGTACAAGTTGCTTGATTAACGGTGGCACATTCAGTTTGAGGTGATGCGACATCTTGCTGGCTGTTGCAAGGAGCGATCGAATTTTCAGGAGTCATGCTACTGCTTACCAAATCATAGCAATCAGCACTCTTGCGAGCTTCTTCAAGCCTTCTTGCTTTATCAAATACGGCAGTAAGCTGAAGAACGTTGTCTTCGAGTATTCGCTGTCGGATGTACCCAAATTGAAGACCAGCGATAAAGGCATTCCTGATTGCCGCTTCTTTGATTTGCACGGAGGTAGAATCTATGAAATTGCAATTGCCACTTAGCGATTTCAATCGTTGTAAAAAATCTTCTAACGATTCTCCAGAGTTTTGATGGCAAGTGTTGAGCTGGTGTCTGGCGAATACTTCATTTACGGGCTTCACATATGTACTTTCTAAACGCGCAACTGCCTCATCAAAAGTAGCGCATTCACTGATGTAGGAAAACACCGATGCATCAATCAAACTGACCAGAATATCGAGCTTATCTTCGGCTGTAGCATTTTCGATCCGACGTAAATAATTTTGAAATGTTTTCCTCCAATGCTTCCATTTCTTGGTGCTATCTGAGGCATTTACATCTACGTCGAAGGTCGGCGGTCTTAAGCATTTGCTGTCCATTAGTAATCAGTTTACAGTTAATTAAATTGTACTAAAACACATTTAGTTTACTTTGACCTTTGTAAGGCTTTAATTAACTGGTTGTAAACTTAACTCTATGGAACATAAAATAACGATAATAAAAGATGCGCTCAAACTAAACAGCTTGCGAGCTTCCTAGCCACTGCACTACAATGTGAGTGGCAACTCATCGAGTAAGCGAAGTCACGCAGCAATTAATCAGCCAGAAGCAAAGTAAAGGAAACACAGTAGCAACAATAGTAACGCAATAATAACGCAATTTTACGACAAAGGTCATATTTGATCCTCTTTGCCTTGAACATCCTGTTTGAGTGTTTTTGCCGATTGTGAAGCAAGATAACCAAACTTAGCTAAGTACCTCTCTGCATTCAAGTTGTTGTCAGCAGGTTTTTTCGTTGGTCTGATACCAGTGTATGGAGAGGAGTTGCTTGAGCAGCATTAAGATCAACACCCCAATACTCAAGCTTGCACTGCAGTTCTACTCCTTTTCCAGCCTGGATGCACAATGCACATCTCTCCAAGAAAATGATCAAAATCGCTTTGTGGAGCATTGTCTTTCATTTTCACATGTCTCCATTCTACATGGTAGTCTGGAAGAGTGTGGTCTTTTTTTCAGCAAGGTCAATGCAGAGCTGAGGAAGGATGTCAATTAACAAATCCTGGTTTGCTCATTCTACACAGTTAAGGAAGGGCAGTGTAACTCGGCATGTAAAATTTGCAAGTGCTTTGAATCCTGCTATGATGAAATCACTCTCAAGGTAAATTTTACAAGCTTGAACAAGATTATTTAGCGGTGCCTTGGCAAGTAACTGCTTCATGTATGGAATGCAATCATAGACTGCATCTGCCTGACATCCAAGTCGGGTAAAACGTTGCTCTTTGTAGAGGCTAAACGACTTATATACTCCAGCTTCCTCTAAAATCAAATCAAATTGTTCTGCTAAAGTTGCTGTCTTGCCATCTCCCTCATGGGTTACGAGCTTTAAAAAAGCTGCCAGAGCAGTTTCAACCACAGATTTGTTTTGCCAGAGGTAGACCTGCAATGCTGGCTCTCTCTTTACCATGAGTTTACGAAGACCAATTTTGTTTTCGAGAGCAGCCATAGCTGTACGATTGTCTGTATCGAACCCAGGGATTCATAGTATAGGGATCGCCAACTCGGCTGAAAATCCGACAATCGGAGTGTAAAAGTGTTGCCAGATATTTTTTATATTTTTAGAACAAAATATTATTTTGGCATTTTTAAATAGTAGTGGTCGCCCAAAGCTTGTCCGTTTAAAACTAACCTGAAGTTTAAAGTTGCACAAGATTGAGTTAAAGTAGTTTGTAGTTGTGTAACTTTGCAATAAGAATGTTCTAAATTTATGTACCAAACTTAAATAAAACTTGCAGGTGTAAAAAAAATTATTAGAAACCAGTTAAGAACAAAAAAAATTGAGAAAATTAAAATACACCTCAGGAATAAAGAGCTTCATGTTTTAAGTGTTGAAGCCGGTAATTATTTTTCAAGTAGGCTTAATATGTTTTATGTACAAGAGAGGGTAAATTTGCCAAATATATGATAGTTTGATAAGTGAACAATAAAATTGCTTTAGATTAGTTTTAAAATATTTATTTACGGGCAAGTTTTGGGCAACTACTACTTTAAAAATGCCAAAATAATATTTTTTCTAAAAATATAAAAACTATCTGGCAACACTTTTACACTCCGGTTGTCGGATATTCAACCGAGTTGGCGATCCCTATACTATGAATCCCTGATCGAACCGTTCACATGTGTGTGGAAGTTACAAAGAAAATGATATGGCACATGATTTGTTGCAAGTTGTTCTGCAAAACCTATCTCAATCTTGAGATTTTTGCTTGCGGCAGCTGTCATGAGGGCATCAATCTGCTCCCATAGACGTACTGCAGTCCAGACAGGGTCATTGGCAGCTACCTGTAGTCTCTTCAGGTCGTCTCAACATAAAAGGGGAACTATCAGGTCTCTATCTTCGAATGCAAAGAAGAGAGGACGTAGAGAGATCACCTTACATTCAGTGTAATCACCATCGTCACAAACATTTATGATGAGACAAGGCCAATCACTGTCTATCCTACTTCTCTGTGTAGTACCAAAGTGTAGAGTTACTTTTGTTGTGGGCTTCTTATTTACCAAGGCATTTGCAGCTGCTACTTCTTGACAGAGTGCTATTTGTGTTTGAAATTATTTATAGATTTAGCTGAAGGCAGAACAATTTCATACAGTTTGTAGTCTGTTGATGATCGAAATAAAAACCACAAAATAAGTTTAAAAAAGTTGGTAATTTTGTTATAACTCTACACATAAAAGCTAAAGCCTACTTATTATTGCTTAAACAGATTGCCTGACCCCACAAACATAGGGTAAGACACCACAACCAGCTAAAAATACCCCAAAATGACCAAGTTGTGGCTAAAAACGTGATTTTTCGGGAAAAATAGCGGCCATTTTGAATTTTTACCCTGCACACTTTTTTCTTGGAACTCAGACCAAAAATTTTGTCATTTTATGTTGAGATAGGCTAAATAGAACACAAAAAAACTGTCCCTAAAGCAAAACAAAAAATTGCCCATTTATAGCCCACTGCTAATGGTGAATTATTGTCATTATACTGTTTTGGCGGCCATCCTGAAAATGACAACTTTCCGGTGCTCTGATTCTCCTAGATTTTTAATATATTATTCTTGATGATAAATACTACAAAAAAAACGTTGGAAAACCTTTGTAGGAATTTTTTTGGGGTCAAACCATATATTGATCTGACTAAATCACTTTTTTGTTGTTTAGATTCCGTACAAAGGCTTTCCATTACCGATTGCTCAGTGGAGCAAGGATGGCAAGAAATTGTCCGCTAAGGGACGAGTTGTTGCCGAAACTAGCGACAAAGATACTTCTTTTGCTATAACTGGGCTCAATGCTGCCGATTCCGGAAATTACACACTTCTCTTAAAAAATAAAGAAGGAAGTGCAACAGCTAATATCAACATCAAAATTATTGGTATGTATCAATGGCAGCTAAATTATAAAGTTTGTCTTTATGAGAAAACTGCTTTGTTTAAACTAGAGCAGTCCAGACTTGTTTAAAATTCAAAAATTTTCAAATATTTTAGCCTCTCGCATTGTTTTCAATGATTTTGACCATGAAAAATCTAAAAGTAACAGCCATTTTACTTTCAGATAATGGGATACTCTGCCTCAAGAGGCTTAAATTTGCTAAAATCACCCATTTTTGACGTTAAGCCAAGATCCTGACGGTTGAACTCTTTGTTTAAATTTTAAACTGAAGACGCAGTCATCTAATGCCTTAATCAACTTTTAGATATTTGACATCATTTTGAGAAGTGTGAGAGGATTAAGTAGATTAAGAAGCCACACTTAGCGCCACTAGTGATTGAAAGGCAGTTTGCTTTATCAGGCAACTTGCAGTACTGTATATATTATACACATATTTAAAAATTTATCAGTGGGTCTACAGTAGTCCAGGGGTTCTTAACCTGAGGTTCGCGAAGCGTTTACAAGGAAATTCCTAAGGGTACAGGGATGGCACTTAAAGTGCCACTGACAGGAAAATAAATTCGCTAAATTTACCTAAGATACCAAAGAGATGACACTAACAAACTTCCCTGACCAGCAAATCGTAAAAAATATCAACAGGCTACTCAGTTACACGCTTGTAAACTTTCGTTCACTTTCGGCGAATCCGACACTCATTCAATTGCGAAATTAAAAACGGCAACACCGCTGTGATGTCACCATGGGTGGGAAGGATACTTTCTTTCTCTGTGGTGAGTTGGTAAGGTATGGTACGACTACTGCAAAACGTCAATGTGTGAGGCTCTTTAATGTGCAAAATGAGAATTACTGAAATGAAAAAGTCAACTTATTATTACTATCAGGTTTAGCCTAGATCAAATAGGTTGAGTTTATTTTTATCAAACAACATCTCAATTCAATTGAAATTGCAGTTTTTCTAGACTCTTGTAGGGCTACAATTTTGATAAATTTTTATTTGTCCTAACCTGGCTACAGCCATTTGCAGTGTAACAGCAGTATCTCACAAACAGTAGGCTACCCTTAATTTATGGTTAAGGTAATGCCTGGAAATTGCTGTTTATGTGACAGTGTCGTGACAAAGACGTGTAAGAAAATAGTCAAAGTTTTCTTCAAGTGTTTGAAAGTGGGATGGACCATACAAAACTAATCGTATATGTTCTCTTCACTTCACTGGAGATGATTTTGTTAACACCACCAACCCGATTTGGATCTTCTCTGCAATGAGTGGCGTGCTGGGAAATCTAGGCGGTGCGTTTGCCACAAGTGCGAGTCTATGCCCCAGCCCAATGAACGTGTATGTTGCCATGAAGTGCCACAGACGAAAGAACTTTTGAAGAAAGACAAAAAAGACACATCTAGCTGTGTTACCAATTTGACCGATTTTAAGGCACACTTACATCCTGCAGTTCTGGGGACTTTTTTATGTGGAGCAGGAATGACTGGAGAAAAAGCAATAAACCGAAAGGAGAAAACGGAGACCTATCAAAAGAGTAAGGATGTTACATTAGGCTAAAAATACCCTAAACGCTAAAGAATGCACAATAAAAGAAGTGATTTTATTTCCTTGCAAGCAGTATCAAAAATTAGTCGCTTACAGGCATGTATTGGAGTGGATAGGCTACTGCAAGGTGGTGATCTCGGAAGCAACAATCGGATTGTGCTGCCGTTATGCATTGTTTGGACAATCCAAAACAATTTTCCAAGTCCAGATGGCCCTTTCACCGGATTTCAATGGCCAACTGAAGGCACATTATGAGAGAGAAAAAGAACTTTTATTTATTTATGAATAGTGATGAATGATGATGAATTAAATATGAATGATGATTCGTACAATTTCTTCATTTTTCACTTCAAGTATATTTTAGGTTTTGTAGGAACGTATCCAGTACAGTTTTATTAAACTGCAAAAAACAATAAATCTTTGAAAAAAGCAACCGCTTGTACCAACTCCGACCAAATTGTGATCCACCAATTACATCTAAAAAGCATTTGTTTTATCCGTCGCTAACGACGCCCACCCAAAATGACGTAGCACCACCAAAGTCGTCCCAGAGCAGTGAAATATGGAGTTTCGCCTGTGGTGGCGCTGTGAAGCAGTCGTTTTGCATAAATTTCGCCCTAACCAGTCGAGCTTCGAGGTTAAGATTAAAAAGTTCGCTAAGCATAATTCTGCGCTAGGAAATGCTTAGAAAAGTTACTATACTTGAGTCCAACCTGTCAGGGGCACTTTAAGTTTTCATACGTTGCTATTGTTTAACATTCTATACTGGAGAAAAATGTTTGTTGATTGAAAATGATGCGTACATTTTGCCTGAACTTGCGTTATTGTGATGCAACAATGCGAATTCCACGGTTTTGCCAGCAAGCTTATAATGTGAGTGTGCGACGATAAGTGTGTAACGATTTGCCCACTGATTTCTCTTCGTGGTGCTATCCTTGTAGTGCTGTTATGTCACAGATTGCAATACCATTAAAATTTGATAGGGACTCACTGTTAGTCAATATTCTTACAACTTAATAATGAAGTCATAATTCACACAAAGGACCATTTATTTGGTGTCAGCTTATCGGGAATTCGGGTTGATTGTTTTACGATTCTGAGGGTACCCTGGTCTAATCTGAAGGATGGAGACGTCAGATTTGTTACTGACTGTGACGTTATATGGTGACATCATAAAAGTCATGGTGACGGTATCCAACAATTTGAAACTTTCACAATAATAATCTATTAAAGGCGAAGAGATTAGCTTACTACTCTGTAAGACAATACAATCAAATCATCGTTACATTGCGTTATTGCCACTTTTTACCTCTGTCAAATTTCACGAGTGAACATGTAGAGTTAGGATTCCCGGACGAGCCCCCCAGTGTAGGGTTTTGGATTAACTTTCTGAAGCTGTCATTTGGTTATTAAAAGGATAATTTAGTCTGTCTAGTGGTATGATTAGGCCGTTGTCAGTCGTTTGGTCGACAGACATTTGGATGATTTGGTCGACAGACATTTGGTCGACAGGACGTTTGGTCGACAGACATTTGGTCGACAAACGTTTGGTCGACAATACATTTGGTCGACAAGACATTTGGTCGACAGGACATTTGGTCGACAAGACATTTATTTAGGACATTTGGTCGACAGGATTTTTTGTAATGAACAAAACATTTTGTGATAGAAATTAATTAAAATAATAATTATCACCATCTGGAGGCTCTCTCTGCCTTTTCTTTCGATTAAAATCGTGATGCGTATTATGTACAAGAACTTATTTTTTCCAAAAAATTTAGGGCTAAAATAGGCGTGCGAATTATACACCAGTGCGGCTTATACTTGGTAAATTACGGAGTTCTTGTGTTTATTGCGCACATAACCAAGCAAATGCCAGCCGATTACAATGGTTGTTTTTCGTCCAGAAAAAGCGTTTTAGACCATTTAAAAATCAAACCAGACCCCTGATCAATAAACACACATACCAGATATTATAATGGTCTATAAAATGAATCGTTCTGTCGACCAAATGTTCACTCGACCAAATGTCCTGTCGACCAAATGTCTGTCCACCAAATGTCCTCTCGACTTAACGTCCTGTCGACCAAATGTCTGTCGACCAAACGTCCTGTCGACCAAATGTCTGTCGACCAAATGACTGTCAACCAAGTCTGTCGACCAAATGACCGGGTACCGATTAGGCTACCTACAAAAACTAAACAATTTAAATGTAATATTAAATCTATATTTAATATTAATCAAAGTTACAAGTTCTTTTTCGGGAAATTGAAAAGTACTTATTCTGTCTCTAACCAATTTAGTTTATTGCGACTGGTGTCAGAAAAGCCACATTCTTCAATCCTGAATTTTACCTTCTCCTTTTGAGTAGTTCGGTCTGTTCTCTTTCAAAGTCTGTCTCTGAGTGTGAGTATTTTTCAATTCTCCGCTTATTTCATAATATAATTATACCGGTAGTGCTTTTTTATCAGTAATAGCCTGTCGGCTGCATAGCCGAGTGGTGAGAGCCCTGGAGCGTCAATCGAAAGGGTGCCGGTTCGACACCGCTCAAGAGCATGCGGCTGTGTCTTTGGCTGTGTCTTTGACACTTAAAGGCATGCCGGAAGGTGGACACGAAGATTGGCTTCCTTGCCTTCCCGTCCACTTAATCTAAATCTTCAAACACCAGGTGTAAGCCTGGATACGACAAACAAAAGTAATAGACTATCGCGAGAATTATGAAAGCGAAACCGGTTACACAGTTATATCGCTTCAGAAATACGAATGGGGTGAGCTAAATTCCGTGAGAGTGGCATTAGTGGGGAAGCGTGACCTAGATTCCGTGAAAGCAGAATTTAGGTTTGAATTTTCACAGTTGAAGTGCGTTTTCAAATTTTACTTCTGATAGGTTTTTGCAAAATGTTCTCATAAATTTAAACTTGTTAGTTAAAAACATGGTACATGTTACAAACACAACTGAACTGCTCAACAAGGAAAAAGAATAACACTCACTCCGAAAAAGACTGTAGCTGCAATATCGACACTAACGTTTTTCAAAAGAGACTAAATTTCTTGCATAAATGTAAATCTCAGGAATTACAGTTAAACATTATTAAAATACACATACGAAAACAATGGTATGCAATGCACACAATGTTACTACTTCTAACTTGTCTGCTTTGTAAATTTGTGTATGGTAACATGATTGAAGAAGAGGCTGTTGAATTTTTTGCGAAAGAAGATAGAAGTTTGACTGATAACCGCGAGATGACTATGATACAAAATTCAAGCCATCAACTGGTTTAGAAACAATTTTATTGGCATTTCAAAAAGCAATTATGACTATTGGAAATATTTGCACCAAAGCTGGTCATCTTTCGATGTCAAACAATCAAACCACTGCACTCGCCGCTAGGGTATTGAACCTTGGTGGTGTAAGCCTTGACGAATTTTAAATCTCAATATCGACCACAGGAAGAGAATCTGTTTAAGGTGCCACTTAAGCCTACCTACATGAACTAATTTCGAGAGCAAGTGCCAAAGCATTGTGTTATTCATTGGTTGGCAAACTCTTGAGAGATGTTGGGTTCGCACTTCGCAGCCAGGTCAGACTCCAAAAACTTTACCAATATCAGTGTTTGGTATACCAGAATAGGAAGAAGGAAAACTTACGGGTGGGCCAAATCGCAGAGATTCTTCAGGTGCATCCCAAACAAAAGCATCACTTGAGTTGCTCACCGTATGAGACCTAAAAAAAATATAGTTGCTTTGATAGGTGATACGTATGCTAGCAACAGTGGATTGCACAAGAGTGCTGCTAAATGTTGGGAGAAAGACATGGATAGAAATTTGTTATACTGTACAAAAGTTAGCTGGACTTTACAATGGGCTGGAGGCAACCGTTAGTGCAGTGTGGGATATTGTTTTGGCAAAATATCAAAGTATCCCCCAAAGTCATGTAGGCTTAGTTATTTTCCAAAACAATCTTCGTTGCATGTATGCAACATACGTGTAATAAGTTCTCTCCTTTTGTTAACAACACGGCCCTACGACATTGACTGCATCATCTGCTGTCCACTGTAGTAGCCTAAGCTTTCATGTTAATGACTACTGGAGTGATCTACTCTACGGTAGCCTAACCTGTATGTTTTTATTTCATTTTTAGTCTATAAGCTACCTGTGCTCAACCACATTTAAACATTTAAAATAGTATATCAATAACTGTTCTGGACGACTACGGACCTAGTTTCGGTTGATTGAAATGTTTTATGATCGCTTGCCGCAGTTAACAAATATTTCTCGATATCCAAAGTCCTCCTAATTATGTCGCAATAAATTACTCTTGACTTCTCTACCAGCTCAACACAACTGGTGGGTATAAACACTAATAATAATAATTATGTTTTTATTTGTTTTTAATAATAATAATAATTGTAGTTTATAGTTTCGTAGTTAATCGTAGTTTATAGTTTTTATTAGCCTACACTGTAATACACAATTAAGTCAAAAGCAATTCACCACACATACAAATCAATATACACAATGAAAACCAAAGACATCACTGACTGCAACGAAGCAATTTAAAAAGAATTTCACCTCAAAACCAACGTCTTCCATCCAGCGGTCCAAATTCGAAAAGAGTAGATTTACGACCGATATACGAGAAAGAGATAGGAATTACTGGAGCGTGACGAATGTTTTTAAATAAATCAAAGGGTAGAAAAATCGAGATAAAGTCTAAATTGTCCGTAACATACTCATCACAAAAACGTATATTACAGGTCACCTTTTTTACAAAACAAGGACAATTTTTAAACAGAGATCTAAATGTCTTCACGAAATACAAAACACTTAGGAAACGAAACACTTATGAAACAGGACAGAGAATGCAATTCCATGATTCTCATAAACACAATAATAATAAATAAATAATATAAATACATTAATAATAACACAATATACACAATAATAATAGTAACAACAATAACCCTAACCTCGGCGACTGAAATCGAGACACCCATTTGTACGTGTCGCACAACTCCTGATGAAAACCGCTGAAGACCAATCCATCAGTGCGGCTACCTGGGCGGACCACTAATGGAGCTCGGAGTGGAAGAAGAACACCTCAAGACTTCAAAGTTTCATTTCCGACACCAGCCTCCACCCAATCGGAATGCATTTGCCAAGGAAGACCTGGGTGCGGCTCTACCGCCTGCATACTGGCGTCGGACTATTCCGCTCCAACATGCACAAATGGGTGATGGCTCCATGTGCGATCTGTGAGTGTGGCATGGAGGAACAAACCGTAGACCACACCATCTGTAACTGCGCCATCTACCATGTGCCAAATGGTGTGCGTGGTCTGCGTGAACTGGATGACGAATCAATTAAATGGCTGCTCGGCACTTGCCCAAACATCTAGACCGCGTCGCCGCCACTGCCCAAGGGTTGTAAAAGGCAAAGCCCCTCGACCCTTGAAGTGGTGAAGAAGGTTCAAACGAAGAAAAATAAAATACAAAAGAACACTCCCTCAACTATAGGTAATGGTATTCCGGATAATATCAATATAATCAAAGGACATATAGCCTACTCAACGAGATCGATATCGGTTCACCACAAGTGAACCGATGTAGTGCTTGCTGGGTAAGGACATCCATTCACAATGCAATATTCACAAATATCAAAGAAAACAGAAAACATAGCTACTGGCACGAGACAAGCAAGCTAGTAACATCAGTCATCAACTGCTTCAAACTGGCACAGTTTACGAATATCACGAACTAACGTTGAAACAGCAGTAAGCGCACCTTAGCTCTACTCACCAAATTGTTTTTGTCTGGCACAACCGACCCAACGATGCCCTTGGGCCAAGAACCGCACTTGGTCGACTCATCTACAATTAACACGAGATCTCCGGGTTTAAGATTGGGCGAAGTTTCAAACCATTTCTATCGAGGTTGAAGCAATAGCAAGTATTCCTTGATCCGGCGATCCCAGAACACATCCGCCAGATATTGCGTCTTCTGCCAGGACCGACGATGAGCATCGGCCTTCATAAAAACTACAGAAGTAACGTCATCTGCGAGAGAACTGGTTAATATCCTATTGGGAGTCAGTGCAAACAAATCATCGGGGCGGCTGGGAAGGGCAGTGATAGGCCGATCATTCAGAATCCTTTCTACTTCCGTCAGGAATGTCAGCAATTCAAACTTATCTAGCGTGGCTTAGGCAACAATGGAACAAAAAATCTTTCTCAAAAAAAGGCCTCAGTGAATCCATTTTGATGGGAGGCTAGTGGTGGCCCAAAATGCCAGTTAATCCCATCCTGCAACATAGCGTCTTGAAACGTTTTACTTTTCCACAGTTTAATTCCATGATTCAGCTACCGATTTGCAGCAACGAAATTTCCTCTATTATCGCTGTACACATGACGTTTAAGGGGCGATTCTTCGGTTACAGAATCTTGGAAAGGCTTGGACGAAGGCATTGGCTTTAAGAGACTGAACTACTGTACTTCGAAATGTACAGCTCTACTGGATAAAAAAATTAAGAATACACACGTAGCGTTTAAGTTAAACGTGCTGTTAACGTGCGGGATACTGCTTAAACGGTTTAACGTTGTTTCCTCCAATTTTAACAAAAAATGGACCCTTCAAATCGGTTCCACAAGCACTAATTGGGGGCTGCGTGTGAATCAGTGAGCAGGTAGTTCACCCATCTGCTGACCACCGGTCTTTACTGCCCAAAACTTGCAGTTTAAGCAAGTACCTAAAATTCTCCGCAGCGTCGATCGTCCCTTCAAAATCCAATAGTTCTGGTTCACTGCTGTCAACACATGAGCGGTGCCCATATGGCCGTTCTTCTCATGGCAAGCCATGACGATAAAAGTTGTCACGGGATGGTCACTCGAAAGAAAAATTGGATGTTTATATGAATCTGGAAGGTTAGAATTTTGCAAACGTCCTCCAACGCGTTAAATATCGACATGATAAGGAGTCAACGCACAGACACTACGCAAACACGATACTGCTTGAATTTGCTTACCGTGATTGGCTCAATCGGATCTTCGAAATTAGGATGATTTCTCTGAAAGGAGAAAGTACCTCTGCAACACCAGGAAAGGCTTCGCATTGAGTCGCTTTTATGATGGAGAGCGTAGCCTTGTGAATTTCGTCAGCGGACATCAAACCTTGGCGAGGTGGATCGCAATTTGGTAGAGCTTTCCACTTCAGTAATTGCTGATAGCGGAGTAACCAGGCCCAGGTGCGTTGCCTTGCTCTTGTATCGCTTTGTCGCCGTTACGCGTATTTTTTGTGTTTCAAACAATAACGACCCAGACAGCAATTCAGTCCTTTCACATTGATTCAACATTTGTAAACGTTAAATCAATGTAGATTTGCTGACTGTGGGCTTATTTCACATTTCCTTTGTTTACCCATGTTCCTCACTTCGCTGATGCATTGTTTCGACGCTGACGGACTAAAAATGTATTTTCAAAATGATTGACACAATCTTCAATAAAAAGTGAGCTTCGAACTTTTCAAAAAGTTGCTGTGGGTGCTGGTGCTCACGAACTTTGACAACATTGCTGCAATATCTTAGTTGCTGAAGTCTGTGGGTGGTTTCGTTTTCATCATTTATGACTGAAGGGATTTGCAAACCCATTATCCCATTTTTCAAAAGTTGCCTCGTATGTGATATATAAAACAACTAGGCTAGTACTACGGTATCGCTTACTAAATTAAAACTGGATAGCCGACGGCATTCTTTTATTTATTGAAGCTTAAAGACTAAATTGTGTGTTTAATGAAAAAATGAACAGCCCATAATGTAGATACTAAAGTCATGTTCAGCAATCGTTTTAAAAACTAATCTCTTATCATTTTTATTAGCATCATCATCAGCCAATCACGCCTTTGCTGTCAGATGACCTCGACATAATTATGCTTTAACACCATTCGGTCTCAAGCTGTTCTCATCTAGGTGAAGCCAATATTTCCTTTAATGTTATCCGCCATCTTCTTTTCCGTCTCTCTCTCTCTTTCTTTTTGCATATCCTGGTGTCCATTCTGTGGTTATTTTGACCCATCTGCTGTCTGTCTTCTTGCTTTATGTCCCGCCCATTGCCACTTCAGGTTTGTTGCTGTTCCAATGACATCTTTGATATGTGTCTTGTTTCTGATAACTTCACTTCTAACATTGTCTTTTTTTATTTACGGTATATTTAATATTATTTTTTCATGTTCCTTTGCGCTGCTGCCAGTTTTCTTGTTTGTTGTTTTGTGAGTAACCACGTTTCTGCCCCATATGTTAATGTTGGCAATATTACTCTGTCCATGATTTTTCGCTTTAAGCTAATTGGAATGTTCTTACTCTTTAAAAAAGTGGTATATTGACCAAATCTTTTCCAACCTGATGTTAACTTTGGGTAATATGTTTCAATGTCGTTTTCTGATGTTATCATTTTTCCTGGATATTTGTATTGGCCAACCTTCTCTATCTTTTCTCCCTCTATGTATCAACATATCCGTTCTTGGTTGTTGCCGTGCTATCTTGTTACACATGATTTTTGTCTTCTTCTTGTTCATCTCCATTTCATCTCGTTTCCATTCCTGGTTCAGTTCCTCAAGCAATTGATGCAGAGTGCATTGCGACTGTGCAAAAAGGATGTCATTTGCAAATCTGAATTGCTCAGCAGTTATTGACAAGTCCAGTCTCACATTTCAGCCTCTTAAATATCTCGCAGCTGTAAACATAACAGGTGAAAGAGTGTCACTTTGGCACACCCCTTTCTGAATCTTTATTTTTCCACTTATCTTCTCTATTCTGATTTGTGTAATGCCATTGTGTATGTATTTTTGATAATTTTTACAATTTTCTCTGATATACCAACGAGTTTGAATTGCACAAAACACAGAAAAGTGCTTAATGGATTCAGATGCATTCTCATTGGCAACAATTGCCATAAATATGGTTGTTGGTATTCATTCATATTCTCTAATATCTGCCAAACTGCATGCGGGTGATCACTGCAAGAAAATCCTTTTCTGTAAGCTGCTAGTTTGAGGGGCTGGTATTCATTTAGACTGCTGCTTATTCTGTTTTGGACAGTTTTCATAAATAGTTTATAAATATGTGAGAGTAAGCTAATACGTAGTTTGCAAGACCTTTTTTGCTTCTTTTTTTTTAAAGAGGAGATTAACTATGTCATTTTTCCACTTTTCTGGTACTTTTTCTGTTTCGATAACTTTATTAGATCAGTTACATAGCCTATCTTTTCAAGAAGAATACTACCTCCTGCTTTGACTATCGCTATTACTATGTGGTCTTCTCCTGGTGCTTTACCATTTTTCATCTGTTTGACTGCTTTTTCAACTTTGCTTTCCAAAATTGGAGGAATTTGTTCAACTGGATATTTTTTGACAATGTTTTGTGTTTGATTATTGTATAATGTTTGATAAAAATCAGCGCATCCTTCAATTACCTTTTCTCGATTTGGTGTCTGTGAACCATCTTCATTCTTCAGTGAAGGAATCAATGCTCTATTTTCATCTTTTGCAGTCTTGCTTTTTTTTAAATCTCTTGCTTTCTCAATTGCAGTTTTCACCTGTGGGGTGTTGAAATTTCTAAGCTATCATACTTTTTCGCATGTTCTTGCATAATTCTCGATATTCGATATTACCTTAAAATGTTTCTCAACATTCTCTGCGGTTCCTCAGTATCTGTTTAGTCTCTGGTTTGAGTTTTTCTTCTCTTTGGCTCTTAACTATTCCACGAACTTTCTTTGCGCTTTCTTTAATAATAGCCTAACCTACTGTCAATTGTTTTGTCTTTCCATCTAAATCTTTGACGTCGCCTGTATTTCAAAACGGTTTGCAACTGTATTTTGAATTCATTTTCTCTTTTGAATCAGTTTCTCAATGTCAATCTTTGGATTTGATATTCTCATCATTTTAGCTCTTTCCTGTTTTACATTTAGTCTTATAGTACTGGAACCACCCTGTGATCGCTTCCAATACTAACCCTTTGAATGACGTCAGCGTTAAGGACAATATCTGGTTTATTTGTTGGAGTAACAACATTATTTGTTAGAGTAATATCTATTTCATTTTTACTTTTTCATTTGAGCTTTTTCAAGTCCATTTTCTTCCATTTGGCTTTTGAAAAAGAGTATTTGTGATGATTAGTTTCTCTGATGTTGCAAACTGAATTATCCTATCTTTCCGTGCATTTTTCTTTCCAATTCTATATACTCCAGTGGTATTTTCGTTACTCTGTTGATGTTTTTCCTATTTTTGCATTTAAAGTCTCCCATGATTACTTTGTAGTAACTTCTGCTTTTTTTTCCATTTCATCATTTATTTCCTAATACAAATCCTCTACTTCTTCATCGTCGTGGCTTGAGGTTGATGCGTAGCCTATAGTTTTATTATTTGCATAAAATATTTCATGTTATTTTTTATTGTGAGGGAAGCCACTCTCTTACTAACTCCTTTTATTTCTATAATTTTGTGTTTTATGCTTTGATGAGTTTAGAAGCCAACCCCTTCTGGTGTAGAGCATGTGTCCTCCACTCCTTCTCCAATCTGTAGCCTACTAGTCTAGATGTTTTCCTTTTCTTCTTGTTTCTGCTGCAATTATTATTTGCCATTTCATCCTTGTTTCATTTTGCTCGTGTGTTAATTCTAAAACCCTGCCTTCATATTTTGAGCTTCCTACAGCTTCTTACATTTAATAGTAGAGATATAGATTTGGGAACCCAGAGATTTTTTGCAACTCTACCTTTCAGTTACCGGAGACTGAGGGTCTTTTTAAGTGTGTGTTCATTTCATTTGTGGGTTTAAACTCCACGCTGGTTCAGTGCGGGTTGGTGAGTGCCTGCAGCTTGATTAAGCAGTATTGCTATTTAACAGGTGGTACACTGGTACAGGATTACATTTTTCTTGTAACTGATCTACTAATAACCTGACTTGACAACAACAAAAAATCATCTTCAGTGCTATTAAAAATTGAAATAATAAAACAGTTTTGTATTTAAATTATTTGTTGAACATTAGTTTGCTCAATATTTTTTAATTAGATGGACCAGGCGTTCCAACCATTTTACTCGTGCTTTATGATTCATTTTTTATGCTGTCACCATCATTCATCATTTTCAGCCTGTGAGAGCCCACTGCAGAGCGTAAGCATTCCCCTTTTCATGCCAATTTACATGATTATGTGCTAGTTGGTACCAATTGGTTGTATTGCATTGTTTGTCAATGTCGTTCCTCAATCTCACTTTTGGTTTTCCTTTCTTTCTTTCTTTGGGTTTCTCGTGGTGTCCATGTTGTTAATTTTTTAGTCTGTCTATTGTCCTGTTATCTTGCTATGTGACCTGCCCAGGACCATTTTAGTTTCTTGATTGGGCTTAAAGTGCCTCTGACAGGAAATTAATTTGCTAAATTTACCTAAGATACCAAAGAGATGACACTAACAAACTTCCCTGACCAGCAAATCGTAAAAAATATCAACAGGCTACTAAGTTACCCGCTTGCAAACTTTCGTTCACTTTCGGCGAATCTGGCACTCATTCAATTGCGAAAATAAAAACGGCAACCTCGCTGTGACGTCACCATGGGTGGGAAGGATACATTCTTTCTCTGTAGTGAGTTGGTAAGGTATGGTACGACTGCCCCAAAACGTCAATGTCTGGGGCTCTATTGGTCTAAAGTATGTGCAAAATGAGAATTACTGAAATGAAAAAGTCAACTTATCATTACTATCAGGTTTAGATCAAATAGATTGAGTTTATTTTTATCAAACAGCATCTCAATTCAATTGAAATTGCAGTTTTTCTAAACTCTTGTAGGGCTACAATTTTGATAAATTTTTATTTGTCCTAATCTGGCTATAACCATTTGCAGTGTAACAGCAGTATCTCACAGACAGTACCTTTAATTTATGGTTAAGATAATGCCTGGAAATTGCTGTTTATGTGACAGAGTCAGTGACAAAGACGTGTGCTATCTTTTCATGCTTTCAAACAAAATAAGGTGCTGAGAAGAAAATAGTCAAAGTTTTCTTTAAGTGTTCGAAAGTGGGATGGACCATACAAAACTAGTCGTATATGTTCTGTTCACTTCAATGGAGATGATTTTTGTTGACACCACCAACCCGATTTAGATCTTCTCAGCAATGAGTGGCGTGCTGGGAACTGTAGGTGGTGCGTTTGCCACAAGTGCGAGTCTATGTCTCACGTAGGGCGTGTTGATTTTTTCAATTGCCAAATCCCAACAATGACTGGTGCTAAAAAGTTGTGGCTTGGTGTAAAACTTCTAAAAATACCCTTTTAAACGAAAAATAAAGCAGTTTAGCTTGGTAAATAGCTTATCGAAATCTTGCTTCTTCAAGTTTTCCTCCTGCTGATAGGAATTAGTAAGTTTTCTTTTCCAATTGTGACGTAACACAGAATTTTGCTGCAACAACTGTATCTACATCAATGCTAACCTTACTGCGTAATAATGATGCATTATTTGCATCTGTTGGCACTGGTGGGGGCTGGTTGTAGCAAAAATAAAAGTAGTTAGCAAGCGTTATGACGTTTTGTGAGAGTTTTACTATTATAAGCGTGTGAGAAGTTTTACTATTGTTGGCAAGGTAAGTTTATCTTTGCAATTAAGACTTACAGATTTGCGGTAGTGTTACTGTTACAATAAACTTTGAAGTGGTGAGGGTGAAACACCATTCTCTTAGCTTTAATTAAGCAATGCATAATCCAAAGAAGTGTCATGTTCTTTTATGAATTTTTTGTAGGACGTGAATTACTTCGAGTTAAGTTAAAACTACTTTCAGAAGTAGATTTATGTTGGATTGAGTGTTATATACAGCTGAGTTTACCAAAGAGAACGAAGGCATTTTGCTGCTGTGCTTCTTAAAGTTTTCGAGTTCAAAGATTTATGTTACTGTTTGAATGGCTTCCAAGAGGACGAGGCTTAGTGCATTCACACATATGAGTAACTTCATTGGTACAAGCAGGGAGGTGTTGCGGTCAGAGCTTCCAACTCTTCGAGATGTTTTACGATTTGGTTTACTGGTAAGAGAACAAAGTTGCAAAGATGTCAGAAATTATCCGACAGCTGCTCTTGCTAAAGATATTTACCCACAAGTTATAGAAAAATGGCAACGAGCAAACAGGTTATTTGAAAGTCCTGTGCTAAATTCGCAAGCTACTGTTCTCAGAAAGATTCGAGAGAGCTGGGAGCAGGCAAAAAACATTTCTCTTGGGAGAGGAAAACTGATGATCAAAGAAGAGTTTACTGCAAAACTTGACAAACTCTTCGACATTCTTAACTGCAAATGTAAAATTGTTAGCTGTTTTGAATTTGGTTGCCCAAAAGATGGTGGATGTAAACAAGAAACTCATGTTATTTGTATTTGCCCTAAGCAAATGAAGATCCTTCTGATAGAACTAACATTCATCACAGGTCAGAGGGAAAAGACTGGTTCAATTGGACCACATCAGATTGCATTACCAGATCTGCCAGAGCATAAGAGGCAAGTTAAAAGGCAGAAAAGGGAAGAAGATGAGAAAAGAAGGATAGATAAATACAGGCAAAACTGTTAGTCAGATGTTTCGTTTACTTTCTCAGATGATGAAAGTGACAGTGCTCAAACTCAAGATGAGGAAGTCACAGTTCAAATGCCAAGTAGCCTACATCGGCATTTTCCGCTTATAGCAACAAGCAGTTCTACAACACGTTAGAGATACGTAATGTTGCCATGCAAAGTATCAGATATGGTGTTGGCCTACGTGCCGCCGGAATGGCCCGTTTCGGCGAATCCGATTCGGTGAGTCCGATCTCTTAACGGGGAATTTTTTTTTTTTTAATTATCGGGTACCGTAGCCTAATTATCATTGCTGTTTTAGGGTTAGGGGATAGGGTTAGGGGTTAGAGGTTAGGAACTCACCGAATCAGGCTCACCGAATCGGACTCACCGAATCGGACTCACCGAATCGGACTCACCGAATAGTAGCAGACCCACGTGCCGCAGCTGCCATCTCCACCGCTGCCTTAATAGATGTTGGTTTGATCAGTGAAGAAGACAAGAGTCTTGTAATTGATCATAGTAAAGTCAAGAGGGCCCAAGAAAAAGTTGTGAAGTTTTTAGATCAAGAGTTTGATGATCGTTGTAGCAGGGGTGAAATTGACTGTATTTTCTTTGATGGTCGTCAAGATATGACTAAAGTTATGCTGAAAGCAGATAATTCCGATCGTCAGTTCCCCAGCGTCATTAAAGAAGAGCATTATTGTGTATGTAGTGAGCCAGGTGGAAGATATTTGTACCATTTCACTCCTGAGAAAAGCTTACAGAAAAAACCAGCAGATGTTATTGCAGACAATCTCGTTGATTTCATTAAGAAGAAGGGTATTGATAACAATCTCCAAGCCATTGGAGGTGATTCAACGAACGCTAATACTGGTTGGGGGGGTGGTTGCATGCACTGGGTAGAGGTGGAACTTGGTCGTAAGCTGGTCTGGTTGGTTCGTTCTCTAGCCTACACACTAATGAGCTACCCTTACGTCACTTGATCACAAAACTGGATGGGAAGACATTGTCTCATAACAAGTGGACAGGCAAGATTGGAAAAATGCTAGACACTGCTACTGAACTTGAAGTGGATCCTTCATTTACCGAAATCTCTATTGGAGAGCCTCTTATTTCACTGCATGACGATGTCATAAGAGATCTCTCTACTGATCAAATGTATGGATATAGGATCGCAAAGGCCATAAGGACAGGGCAACTTCCCACAAATCTTGCACTTCTTGAAATAGGTCCCGTGAACCATTCCAGGTGGCTGACAACAGCAAACAGACTGTGTCGCATATGGGTTTCAAAACATGGTTTAAAAGGTGAAACCCTCAACAACTTAAGACTAATAGTGGAATACGTTGTTGGAGTTTACTTTCCGTGCTGGTTCAACATCAAGATAAAGCACACTTGGACAGAAGGTCCTCGTCATATCATGTTTCAGCTGCAACTGCTAAGGCTGCAGAAGGAAGTTGTGGTGGACGCTGTCATGCCATCAAGCGTTCAGCATGGTACGCGTTTAGTGAAATGGTAATTCAAACACTTGTGCTCAAAAGATATTGAAGAGAGGAAAGTTGGAGTACAAAAGATTGCTGACATTAGGGGTAGAGATGGCTGTACATTGGGTGATCTTTCCGTTCGTCACAGAAAGACACCTTCAATCAACCCCGATGCTTCTTCTCTGTTGGAGTTGATAGACTGGTCTGTGGGGTTGTATGAACCACCTTTGACCTGCAAATTAACAACAGCTGAAGTAAGGCAGTTTATTAATGAGCCCATGCAAGTTCCAAATTGGCCCTGCCATACCCAGTCAATAGAAAGGTGTGTGAAGCAAGTCACAGAGGCAGCAGCCAAAGTGTATACTCACGAGAAACGTGAAGGCTATATCAGAGGGCAAGAGGAAAGTCGGCGGCCGATGTCAAAGAACGAGTCAAAGCAAGACTTGATGAAACTTGTTGTGTAAATGTTTTAACTGCTACAAACAAATTTAATGTTCTCTTCAGTTTCTTAGCATCTTCCATGCTTGTAGTAATTTCCGATGTGTTTTCCACAGGTATATACACTATACAATAAATAATGTTTCCGAAGTGCCAACATATTTATCTGTCATTGCAAATTCTAGAACAAATTAAATTGAAGTTAGACAAATGTTAATCCTTGACCAGCTTAACAGAATAACTACCGTATAATCTCTGTAATGCTGCACAGATTACATATAGAATTCAGAATGCCTACAACCTATGGTGGCCTCACATTATACAATAAAAACAACAATGGACAAAATCTTGTAGATCCTAAGCAAGAACAATGTTGATAAAACTCTGGAAATTGCCTGAATAAGATTGTTTCATGTTAAGAAATGAAAGTGTTGTTTTAATGCCTATTATCGTGAAAAGCCAATGCTTTTTCCCATAGCAATTGTTGCTATTTTTTGAAACGCAGATTTACCAAGCTAAACGTTTTGCAAATGCGAAAATATTAGCAGATTTGTGTTTTTCAGATCCAAACACATATTTTTAGACCCCGTCATTGCAGAAATTTGCAAAAAAAAAAAAAATTTCCCAAATCAACACGCCCTAAATGTCTCAGCCCATTGAGCCCAATGAATGTGTATGTTGCCATGAAGTGCCACAGACGAAAGAAATTTTGAAGAAAGACGCATCTAACTGTGTTACCAATTTGACCGATTTTGAGGCACACTTACATCCTGCAGTTCTGGGGACTTTTTTTATGAGGAGCAGGAAGAACTGGAGAAAAAGCAATAAACCGAAAGGAGAAAACGGAGACCTATCAAAAGAGTAAGGATGCTACAATGCTACATTGGACTAAAAATACCCTAAACGCTAAAGAATGCACACTAAAAGAAGTGATTTTATTTCCTTGCAGGCAGTATCGGTAATTAGTCACTTACAGGCATGTATCGGAGTGGATACTACAAGGTGGTGATCTCGGAAGCAACAATCGGATTGTGCTGCCGTCATGCATTGTTTGGCCAATCCGAAACAATTTTCAAGTCCAGATGGCCCTTTCACCGGATTTCAATGTCCAACTGAAGGCACATTATGAGAGAGAGAGATAGAACTTTTATTTATTTATGAATAGTGATGAATGATGATGAATTAAATATGAATGATGATTCGTACGGTTTCTTCATTTTTTACTTCAAGTATATTTTAGGTTTTGTAGGAACGTATCCAGTACAGTTTTATTAAACTGCAAAGAACAATAAATCTTCGAAAAAAGCAACCGCTTGTACCAACTCCGACCAAATTGTGGTCCACCAATTACATCTAGAAAGCATTTGTTTCATCCGTTGCTAACGACGCCCACCCAGGATGACGTAACACCACCAAAATCGTCTCAGAGCAGTGAAATATGGAGTTTCGCCTGTGGTGGCGCTGCGGAACTGTTGTTTTGTATAAATTTCGCCCTAACCAGTCGAGCTTCGAGGTTAAGATTAAAAAATTCGCTAAGCATAATTCTGCGCTAGAAAATGCTTAGAAAAGTTACTATACTTGAGTCCAACCTGTCAGGGGCACTTTAATATATCAGGTAATTTCGTTTGATTTCTGATCCATTCGGCAGTCTTTTTATCTCGCCATGTTAAACCCATCATGATTCGTTCATGTGCTCTCTGCATAGTTCTTAGTTTAAGACTTTAAGTGTTAATTTCTTTGTAAGGTTTCAAGTTTCTGCACCATATGTAGCGGTTGGAAGGATGCATTGATCGTAGAGTTGTGTCTTGAGAGAAAGAGGCAGTTTTGACTTAAATATTGAACTTGCTCTTCCGAAGGCTTGACATCCAAGTGATATTCTTCTTTTAATTGCATCTTCTTTATTGGAATTGATTGAGTTTCGCTTTTAGCAGCATGATCGTTGCTTACTTCACTGTGTAGATTCTAACAATCTTTTTAAGCCTGATGCTGCGAGTTAATTGTGGCAACATCGAATTACACGAGCTTTTGGAACACAGTTCCCTAGTCGTGTGCTGTGACGAATGGTGTTGAATTCAGTGAGTGGTTCTTTCATGTGGCTCTTTGGTTTGGCTTGAGGCTGCCGGCTGTTGAGTTTCTGTGCTGTTAGGTGCTATTGTTGTGAAATTTTGTTGAACCAGTTGTTCATGGACTTTTAAATAGTAGAATCTGGACTGGAAACGCAGTGTACAACAGTTGGCCAAACAGTTGGTACAACAGTTGGTTAACAGTTGGCCAACAGCCAAGTTTAGGATTAGTTACTAAGGTATCCAAAAACCTCCCTTAGCGAATAACCCTAACTCGTACAGTGCTGGTACTGTACGAGAAGGGGTGGGGCAGCAACTGAAAAAGCACTAAAATAAGAACTGGTAACTTTTTGGCTAACTGTTGTACACTGCGTTTCCAGTCCAGATTCTACTATTTAAAAGTCCATGAGTTGTTAGTAGATTAGGTGACGTAGTTCTTCCCTTTCGGCACGGTTGTTGATTTTTGGATTTTGCCTGCTGATGAATATGGCCTCTTTGAAACGTAATTGTACCGCGTCATTTTCTCTGGCAATAATTTTAAATTCAAAGTCGGCGTGGCACTGTTGTTAATGATCAAAGACCGAACTTTTATCTGAACTAAGGTGTTCTTTGATGCGGGAGTGGAGAGGGCGGATCGTGCTGCCTATATAGCTTTTCCTGCATGTTTTGCATGTGATCTTGTAGACATAGTTCTTGGTGGTACACATGTCGTCGTTCCGTAGTTGGCAGTTTTGCAGCCGGCAAGGTTTGGATTTTTGTGGTTTTTTTAGGTGCGTTTCGGAGGGTTCGTGAGCGTCGAAAGAGGCGGACTGGCAAGTCCAGGTCTTTGAAGATTTTCTTTATTTTACGATCCGCGTCGTCGCTCATGTAGCCTAAGGAAATTCGAAATGTATTGGGTTGTATGGTGTCTGAGGTGGAGGTTGTCTGCTTTGTCGGTGTCGTCGTCGTCTGGGTGGTTTCTTTATTGGAGTTGGTTGTGATTTTAACTTTTTCGATAGTAGCTCCGTCCAAAAGAATATTGCTGCCGACGTCTGCCAGTTTGTTAAACATAATTTTCGTTTTGTTAAAGTTCATAACGAAGGCCAATCTTTTTGCTTTCTGTATTGAGTTTACTTAGCATTGTTTGTAGTTGTTTAGGTTGCTCAGATATAAGGATGATGTCATCATCAAAACGTAAATGGTGTATGCATTCACCGTCAATTTTGATTCCTTTTTCTTCCCAGTTAAGTTACTTAAAAATTTCTTCTAAGGCTGCTGTAAAAAGTTTTGGAGATATTGTGTCACCTTGACGTACCCCTTTTTGAATCTGAAATGGTTCAGAGTCTTTGTGCAGCCGAATTATAAATGTATTTTTCGCGTAAATGTTTTTGAGAAGTTGAGTGTATGATTGGTCAATTCCATGTTTTTCCAGTGCTGAACTGACAGCTGATGTTTCAACAGAGTCAAACGCTTTTTTATAATCTATTAGTCCAAGGCAGAGTGGGCTGTTATATTCGTTTGTTTTTTTCAATTAATTGGTTAATAGTATGCAAGTGGTCCATGGTTGAAAACCCTTCCCTAAAACCTGCTTGTTCTCTCGGTTGGTGGTAGTCCAAATCTTTAGCAATTCTGTTGGTAATTACTCGGGTAAAAAGTTTGTAAATTGTTGGAAGAAGACTAATCGGACGATAGTTTTCCAAGTCTTTTTGGTCGCCCTTCTTATGAAAAAGTATGATAATAGCATTCTTCCAGTTGGAAGGAATTTGTCTTGCTTTAATGCATTCCGTAAACAGATGGGCAAGAGGTGATGAAATTGTTTCTTCTGCATCTTTAATTAGGTCAGGCGTGATATTATCTTCACCAGGCGCTTTATTTCGTTTCATCTGACCAATTGCATGTTTTATTTCAGAGATATTTACTTTTGGAGTGGTTGCTAAAATTTGAGATTTGTCACTGGAGTTGTCGACCGGCCCTTGACCCTGATTGCTAGCATAGAGATTTTGATAGAGTTCTCTTGTTCTTTCTATTATCCGGTTTCTGCATTTCGTAATAGAGCCATCTTGTTCTTTTATTCCAGTCATATGAGTTTTTCCCAAGCTGAGCTTCCTTTTGTCAGATTTAAAACCTCGACCTTTCCGGATTGTTTCTTCAACAACATCAGAGTTGTATTTTCTTATGTCTCTTCTTTGTTTTTTACTGATGAGTTTGTCAAGTTCTGCTTTTTCGATTTTGTTCCTTTCTGATATTGGTTGCTTGAGATCTCTACGCTTCTTCATTCAAGATAATTTCAGCTTTGTTTCCAATGTAACAAATACAATAATTATTGTATAAGCTAGTGTACAAGGTCTGATTGAAAAGTAACAAGCGGTTTTATATGAACTTTATCATTATAAGCTTGAAAAGGTCTAATGTGAAACTTTACAATGTGAAACTTTACATCTGTGTATTCGTTATTTCTAGAAATGTTTTTACTCGTGAAAGGTTATTTGAAAAAAGATTTAATCTGGAAAAAAGTAATACTATAACATTGAACACTTTTCATAATAAACCTAAACCTTTCATCTAACTAGTAGTGTCGACACGGGGTCCATGGTTCCTTTTGGACCAAGGCCCCAGATTCATGTTAGACCCGAAAGTTTTTCAGGGAGTCTGGAACTAAGAAAATATTGCTTTCTTTCGAGCCCAAATTATCGTCTGCATCTAATACACTGCAAACTTTTCTTCTCTAAAATAAAATGCTGCATGTTTTGTATAGCCAGTTTCGATTTGAACAAACCATGTGTAGCACGAAAGCGAGTTGACCTTAAAAAAATAAAACAGGGTAAATTTTTATTGTAGACGTTCCCAGCCCTCCTGTGGGTCCAGTTGAAATGAGCGATGTCACCAGCACAGATATGACACTTTCTTGGAAACCACCAACTGCCACCGGAGGTTGTCCTCTGCAGGGTTATTTCATTGAACGTAAAGATACTAAGTCTTCAGGATGGAATCAATTAGGAAAGGTGAATAAAAAGTTTTCTTCGTGTACCAATCGATCGGAATTTGAATTTTTTAAGTAACATAATTACAGTAAACCTGAAGAACCATGGCGATATTGTGTTCTCACTATTGTAGTTTATATTCAATTAGGAGACAGGCCTTGCCATTATATAATAACACAGTGCGGCATCCTATTTGTCAAAAAATAACATTACATTTGAAGCCACAACTAAGACATTAAAATATTCCTAATTATTGGGTGATTTGTTGGCTATCCTTAGCTTACATTCAAGCTACAAAAAGGTTGATGTTGCATTACCTTGTGACAGTTGGTGTTGGTTCAACTTGAAATTGAAGTCAGAAAATAAAAATTCCTAGGTTCCAGCTCTACCTTGAAAAATATATTTATCCGTGACATATTTTAATATTATATATCAGGGTTACTCAACTAATGTTAACAAAGGTCCAGTTTGACAAATTGAATGCTTTTAGCGGTCCGGTGAATAAATTATTTCATACTCAACCACGAAAGTTAAACTTTCAATGCTTGTACCGAACCTCATATTTTAGGTAAAATGTAACTGGACTTGGATTTTTGACAGAGTGTTGGGTGGTTTGGGGGTTAAAGCTCCTCAGCTACTGAGATAATCACTGAAAAAATAACTTCCTCCCAGTAGAAATCTGTTTTAAAGAGGTCTTAAAATGTGGCAATGAGGTTATTCTTCCAAAAGCTCAAGGTCCACCATCAACACCCAGAAGGTCAGGGTTTGGACCGCGGTCGGCCAGTTGAGTAGCCCTGTTTATATATTTTAAAATATAACTGCAGACAGTACCCAAATGTGGTTCCTTGAGTACTACAAATAGAAAAATCACCACGCTGCATTACTTATATAGTAATAAGGCGTTCCTGTCTATTGTATGATTTACTCCACTGAGGAGACCTTAACATTTACTTGCGCGAAAAAAAAAGAGAGAGACCTTAAGGTCGAAACAGTGGCGTACTGTCTGTTGGTTCGCCAATTGAGCACTTTGCTACCTGACATTTTGCTGTGCTCTATACTACAATAATTAGGGTGCGGTGAAAAATTAAAATTTTAGAATTTCAACAAAAAGTATGTCTTAAATGGTGGCCCTACACCTAAAAACATGTCTGATGGTGTTTTGGAGTTGTTGCACCCCTAACTGTCCGTGCAACCTTGAAAAGTTGTATGCCGGGCCCCCAAAATCATAAAAAATAGCATAACTCATGATCCATGCGTCGTAGAAAGTGAATTTTTGGCTCTATGGAATCAGAAACACCATGTTTCTATTTGTACCAAGAGAACTTTTAACTCTAAGAGCAATAGAATTTAAGTTACAGGTAAAAATCGAATTTCAGGAAAACAGAACGAGAAAAGTTCAGAACAGAAATCAGAGTAAACGAAGCAGGGTTGTCGGTATTTTACCCGACCCAAAAAAAAACGGGTGAGTTTTTAAAAAAAAAAAAACACTTAAAAAAAACCAAAAAAACCATAAAAAAACCCAGAGCATCATATTTGTCCAATTTTTATCAGAAAATTAAAAAAATGAACCAAAGTACTACAAGGTACTTAAAACAAAGTTCAAATTAGGACTTAAGGATGTGATTGTGAAGGAAATTTCCAAGGATAAATTGAAAACACAGTGGATATTTGTGTACACAAAAATCAAGTAATGCCACTTTGTACTACACTAAAACTCATTTATGCAAGAAGGCCTCATAGTTAAACAGCCCTAGGGCATTATTTTATTGAGTTATGCCAGCATGTACTGTGAGTGAGAGGCACTTCATTGGTAAAAAGTAGTATTTGAGGTAAAATAAGCATGAATCTACCTTTTTTTGCATCTGTTTTAAATAAAATCCAATAAAACCCCAAAAAAAACGGTTTTTTTTTTTAAAAAAAAAAACCATGCGGGTTGGGCTTTTTTAAAAAAACCTGGGTTTTTCTCAACCCTGAAACGAAGAGAACTTTTTTCAGCTGATTGATGCGATTTATTTTGATGACAGAAAGGATTTAACTCTGGTAAAAGAACAAACCGGAAAAACTTCAATGTCTACAAAATTGGAAGAACACTACGTTGTTGTGGGTGAGCCACAGGAAGTTTATTTGACACACTTTACAACAAGCAACAGTAAAGAAGAAACACTTCCTGAAAGTTGTATAATGTCTTGTCAGGAACGGATCTGGAGCATAAACTGAAAATTATTGGTTCTGATGGAACTGCTGTGAACACTGGCAATATCAATGGCTGTATTGTAAACCTGGAGAGACACCTTCAACGCCCATTGCAATGGGTAATTTGTTTACTTCATTGCAATGAACTGCCATTACGACATGTTTTATCCTTACTAGATGGTTGCACAAAAAGTCCTGACAGCTTTTCAGGTGAAATTGGAAAAGAAATTGGCGGTTCAGTTTCCGAATGGCTTATTGCAGAGTTTCAGCCACTTCCATATTCCACTTTCCCGACTTTACCAAATGACGTTACTGATGATCTAAGTTCAGACCAATTCTACGCTTATAGAATTTGTTGGTGCATCATTTTAGGAGAAGTGGATGAGGATTTGAGATTTATGGAAGTAGGACCTATCGTGCACTCTCGGTGGTTAACTCTTGGATGTAGAATTCTTCGAAGGTATGTTTCTTCGAAGGTAACACCATCAAGACCCTTAAAGTTTTGGCTGAATTTTGTTTGAAAGTATATTTTTCTTCTTGGTTTGACATCAAACTGAACAACAAGATTTCTGATGACAGCAAGAATTTCTTCAGAATGTTGACGACGAGCGTGTTATCAAATTTTCAAATCAGCAAGTAAAAGATGAGGCCTTGAAAACTCTTCAAAAAAATGCTTATTTTGGCCACCACGAAAACATCTTGCTTGCAATGTTGTATGAAGAGGATGATGATATTCGAAAATGGGGTGTAAATAAAATACTAGCATTACGAAATGGCTCTACTTCTGGAAAAGGTTCTGGATGGCATAGAGAAGAAGATGTGATTGTTGAAGATGTTGATAATTCCAACCAAGCAATTCGAAAATTTGTTTTACCAAAACTTAAGGTCAAGGCAAAGTCATATCATGAACTTACTGATTTGGCACTCGAAAGCATCACAGAGCCACCTGCTGTCAAGGACTTAAATGATGTTGATTTAAACGTGCTGTATGACAAACCTTTGAGTTTAAAGCATCCCTGTCACAATCAAAGAGTAGAGAGACATGTCAAGCTTGTTACTGAAGCTGCTGGAGCAGTAACTGGATTTAAAAAACGAGATAGCATGATACGCCAGCAAATCAAATCAAGAAAACTTATGAAAAAGTTTCATACTAAGCATCAATTTACTGTCGACAAACTCTCTTAGAAAAAAAAATTGACAACACATCGTAGCCCATTGTGTTTAATGATGCACTGCTTATGATTGTGTAATGTATTGCTTATGATTAATGTCCCACACGTTGATTAGTCAAGTGACAACATTTAAAGAGCTTAGTTTAAGTACCGGTAATTAGCCCAAACTACAGAGTTTCTTGTCCCAAAGTATTTGAGCGCATCATACACAATTTTGCATCATTATTTTGTACAGTACCGGTATACTACAAGCCAGTGCTCCATTATCGAAATTTGAAGTGTAAGCTCAACAGTCAAGCACTGACAAATGACAGAAATGAACATTTTTCTTGTTTATATAAATTTTGTTATTGGTTTGTCCAAACTTGTTGTCAATTTTGTGATATTTTTTCCCACAATATGTCTCAAATTTAGATATTTGAGCATAGCTTAAATTCTATTGTTCTTAGAGCTAAAAGTTCTCTTGGAACAAATAAAAACATGGTGTTTCTGATTCCAAAGAGCCAAAAATTCACTTTCTACGACGCATGGATCATGAGTTATGCTATTTTTTATGATTTTGAGCCCCCCGCATACAACTTTCCAAAGTTGCACGGACAGTTAGGGGTGCAACAACTCTAAAACACCATCATACATGTTTTTAGGTGTAGGGCCACCATTTAAGACATACTTTTGTTGAAATTCTGAAATTTTAATTTTTCACCGCACCCTAAACTACAAGCTCGCTGTTCTATAGTGAGTAGTCAGGCCGTGCTGAAGCCAGGAAGATAGCTCCTTCTCGACTATGCATATCCTTGGCCACAGTTAGTTCAGTTGTTTTCTTTCCACAAAGGTAAGGATTCAATTGACTGACAAAAGCAGCGGTTGAGAACTATGTGGCCTGAATTAGTGTTGCGATAAAAAAAAGCCCAGTCGCATGGGCGGGCATTGGGAAAAACACGTGTCTATAATCGCTGAATTCTTGCTACACTCGACTGCCGAGAAACAGACATGTTGCTGTTGCATTGCGCATAGCTCACCGCTTCGGTATTTTGAGTACTTTGACAAGATGGGTGAAAGTACCCAAATGTGGTTCCTTGCGTACTACAAATGGATGCGTCCGGCCCGGGAGCCGTCCACACACCCAAACACTCAGCAGGCACACCATGTTTGCTTGGAAGATACCTACCAGGGAGGCGAGGGACTTACTCAGACCGAAGGGACCCACCGCGGTAGATGGTAATCTGTGGATGTAAAAAATGATGGTCATTGGCTGTCTCAAGCTGAACTGCCTGTCTCGACTTTCCTCTTGCTGATGTTGGAGCAGACTAGGAGGTGGTGGGTCAAGCTCGAGAACTAGCACGTTTTGGTAGATAATTCAATTTGAGTTTGTTTGTGTGTGTGTTGAAAAAGGCACGGGCTTGTGGAAAAAGGGCCACTGCACTTTGACATCTCATTTGGCGGAGATGCCAGAGAGGGGAGGCCAGAAGAAGTGTAGCTTTCGCTGACCCCAGAGTCTTCTTGGGATGGGGCGCTGCAATACTGTATTATCGTATCTCAGAGAGACTGGGACAACGGAGAGGGGCGGTTGAAGATTTCCCGCTGCAATCACTCTTCCGGCATCGGGTCGTTTCAGATGAGTGAGAGGGACGGGTTAAATATGGGTTGTTACGCCCTTGGCTGTCTAAAATTTTTCAATGATGTTCTACGACTGCACTGAGGTAGTGCGACTCACCGCTGCAATCAGTCGTCCCTACCATCGAGGACGGCTGAGTGGGGCGGTTGAAGAGAGATTCGCGACTGGTTTTCTTTCTTCTGACTGTAGGAAGAGGTTTGGAAGGAAGGGAAGTGTCAGATAACATAGGAATGTTATGCTTTTGTGATGTCTTTTGTTTTCGTCATGATCACCCACAGGGCTTGGATAGTGGACCGTTTTGTGCTCCATATGTATGTGTTGCCAATATCCAGACATATCTTCTTTTGGATGATGGTATGCTTGGCGACATTTATCATGGTCAAAAGCATTGGGTTCTTCTTTTGTCCGCCGGGGAAAATTGATTGTAAAGGATTATGTCCTTTGTTATTTCGATGTCTTCGTTGGATAAGTCAGAGTATTGTTGTTTAAGGCGCTCCCACATTCCTAGTGCAAATGAGCTTTCGGTGAGGACGTGGGCCACATTGTCATCAGGTTTTCTACAGAATTTGCAATTTGTTATTCTACCGGATTGTTGGGATCTTTCAAATTCTCCCCACTTGTATCCTCAATGATCTATCCGCTAGGACGTGGAGGATAAGTAAGATGGAAAGAGGATTTGGGTTTGCCGCTTTTTGGTTGGGCACTTTGATGTCAGGTGGCCTTGGACTTTACATAGTTGGCAGAGTGGCAAATGTCCTTGCCCACTGCCCAGGCTTGTTGATGGAAATTCATTCACTAAATATCTGCACCTTTTCGTGGATGTTCTCGAGGTGAGTGTTCTGCAAGTATATGTGTAGAAACTCGTTGCAGATGGAGGGGTGATGCTTGTGTCTACCTTTAGTCATTTGGCAGACTTTACCCTATTTTGCTTGACAAGCAAATTTGTTTGTTAAATCCAGTGACCACTCGCCTGGCACTGGATATAAGGTGATCACGTCGCATGGTTGCATGGGTCGCCATACTTTGATCACGTATGTTACGTCCTTATGGGTGTACTTTGCTGGCGTCTTATGGTCTAGCGCCAGCTGTTCCATCAGCAAGGACTTGGGTTCCTCCTCAGAAGCAGAGAATGTAACGTGGAATATTATGCTGCCGCAGGCTCTTGGCACGCACCGCTTCTAGCTCCTTCTCATACTTTTAAAGAAATCCGCCTTTCATAAAGAAACTTATGAAGGTGCTCACGTCATGCCAAGTCTGGCTTTCAGCTTGCACCACCACAGGTTTTTGGTATTGAAACTCGTTGGCCTGAGATTCGCCCATGAGTATAGATTTAATGTTTGTGTTAAAGTAAGCACAGTAGTAAAATCTTATACAAGCTTACCGAATTTCCACTTTCTTCTGAAAAAATTTTGCAGATCTAAACCTGGCCACGCCGTAAAAGCTAGTCACGTACTGTCTAGGACTCACTGTAGCTAGCTGGCTATTCTCACCTGACCTGTCTACGTGGAAAACAGCTGATGCCCTTAAGGGGAAAGAGCCGCTTCCAAAAACTAGGGAGGGAAAAAGGCTAACTACTCGCCTAGATCAGTGGTTCCCAGCAATGGAAGGCCACTAATCTAGCTGACTTAGGTTATTTTCTAAACTGTCTAGTAATTTAGTTGTCTAGCTAACTTTTAAAAAAAATCTACAAAGACTAGCAAAAAGTAGGGCAGATAACGCTCTCGCTCGCTCTAGCTAGGAAAGCAAAAGTTTATCAGATGAGCAATTTGACAACACTGTCTCCAATGCAGCCAGAGCACAAAATCGTTCTAATTTTTAAAGGGCTCGGCAGTATCGCACCACTAATTCATATACGATTTACTGCACTGAGGAGATCTTGAGGTCGAAACAGTTGCGTCCTGTCTGCAGTTAAGTAATATTAAAATAGTCACATTTTGCTAAGCACGAAATTAAAATCGATAAGAATAGCCTAAGCCGGACTTGAAAGTCCTAAATCTTAAAAAGTTAACCTTGAATTTAAAATCAGAGTTCCTCTTGCTGACTAATTTCAACTAATAGTAAAGTTATTTAATCAAGAGATTGTAATTAAGAAGTGCACATTTTAGAAACTAGAATTTTCACAAAGGTTTCAATATACCGTAGGCTATACCTTGGCATGGCGTTTACAATTCCAGGTCGGTCCAGATGTGCTGACTTTTACCTCAGCAGGCCTCACAAAGGGACTTAAGTATTCTTTTAGAATAAAAGCTTACAACTCTGAAGGTGAAAGCAAGCCGTTGATCTCAGCACTCATTCTTGCAAGTGGTAAGATTTCAAGTTATCTTTTACTTGCATCCTTACGCTGTGCCTAGGTTAATAACAGCATAAATCATTTCATTTTTGCAAATGCATTTGCCTTTTCCGTTCACTAGATTTTTGTTCCGCTCCAAACTCCAGTATTATTGAATTGTTTCCGTGGATACCGTGAGTCATAGTATTACATAAATAGAAGATGATAGCAGCGACGTCCCCCTTTTGCAGAAAACTCATTCAATGTCATTCAATGCATTCTATACCAATCCTCTGAAAACGGCTTTTCGTCGAAATCAGTAGCCGATCCAGAAGGGGAGATATTTGTCACGTGCCCAAAAAGAAATACAAAACGCATATACCTTTTGTCCTCTGTCAGCTTTTTCATTTCTATTTAGAATTCACTTTTTAGTAGATTTTTGTTTATTTTGATTTATTTTGTGTAGAATCTATGCGTTATTGAAATTCTGGTGCTCCCAACGTTTTTTTTAGATCTGCTTCTGTATAGGACAAGTGCATGGAATGCTGTATTTAAAAACAATTGCTTTTCACAATTTGTTGCGAGAGTTTGCCAATCATCAAAAGCAAAATTAGAACAAACTTAATCGGTCACGAAAGAACTAAGCGATGAACCCAATGAAAAAAATTGTGTTTTTGATTGCTTATTTGTGACGTATGTACACTGTACAGTGTACAGTGTACATAGAATACACAAACCAAACATAAGATTTCAAAATAAGCCAACGCGGCAAAATAAATCCATTCGGTCTTGTACGTATGAAATTTCTTAGGTTAAATGTTTTATGTTATGACTATCATATGCTCTCTTGTTAGAGGATTGTTCTTTTTTTTTCAAGAAAAATAAATTGTTCTATAAGGACACTCAAGATTGCACAAATCTTTTCGTTGTTTTGCATTTTAAATTTTTCTTGTTCATATAGTTAACTGAATTTTTAATATATTTTATATAATACTGTAGTTGAAAAAGCCTCTTGATAAGTGTTAAGTCTTAGTGTTACACTATGCCTACATCTTTTCTGTCTTTTCTTTTTATGATGCAGGGCAATGGTATAAGAAAAAGTACTGCCCTACTTGAGTCTGTATATCTAGCATCTTATTCTTAAAGTTTATGTACAATTTCAATCATATTTTGTGCAAGCAATTTCATTATTTCGTTAAAGCTGATCTTTCCTTATTGAGAAAAGTTAAGGAAGCCGCAAAATATTTTTGGGCTGAATCGGATAAATAATAAGTATTGTTTTGGTTTTTTACTGTACCTTTTGCTGCATAGGCCTAGGCTTCTAATTGTCAAAAAAAGATGTAAGAAATTCTTCAAACGTAAAACTACTTGCATTTTACTTGCTGATGAAGCTTGTTTTCTTTATGGACGATAAAAGCTTGATAAGACTGTGTTATGACTACAGGCTGACTTCAAAACTTTTCAAAACTTTTTTCATTTAGTTATTTTCACTCTTCTCAAGAATCCGAAACAGATTGGGAATAGGTTAATTTGATTGAAACAAAGAGCCCAGTATTTCAAACATAGTTGCATCGATATAAGTTCTCTCGTTACTCAGAACAATGTCATACAAATATACGAGTTTCAAATTGTTTTGTAATAGAAAAATTGTTCACCTACAAAAAAGGAACAAGATGAGCCCAGTCTCATGGGCGAAACTTATTTCTGTCGATTATTGCTACACTCGACTGCTAAGAAACATTATATAATTTTGAGAAACCCTAATAATAATCTGATGTGTAAACTCAGTTTTGATTTCTATTTGAATAAGCTTAACTGAAGATGATCTAGCTTCTAGCTGATCGAAATCGATGTTTAGCTATATATGATTGAACTGACTCGTGTGAGAATAAATTTCTTTGCATTACCAGACATGTAACCGAGTCGTTCATATCAAGCATTGTTGTGGGTTTGGCACCTGTTAGAAGATACTTCATTTTCTTGATTATATCATTTGGTTATTAAATTAATTATCATGACGGTACAGGACCACCAGGGCAGCCAGGCGCACCCATGCCAACCAAGATTTCTTCCACAAGCATTGCAATAGTCTGGCAAGAACCACAAAATGACGGCGGGAGTCCTGTTACAGGATACAGCTTAGAAATGCGACAGGATGAAGGAGATTGGAGTTCTGTAAGCTACAATCATTTGTATTAGTTAAATTGCTCTAAATGTTTTATATTCTCTGTCTATTTTTTGCCCTTAGAGAACTTAACGAGGTAGGCTAAATAGTCTAGGATTTTTTGACAATTCATATAAATTGTAGATGAACATAAAAATTGTAGGTGAACATAAATTATAAATTAAAATTATATCAAACGTTTAACAGTCAATTAAATCGTCGAATATATTTACTTGTGAAATTGTAGATTGCTTTTAGAATCCTTAAAGGACTGAACAAATGGTTCCGCACTTCCAGCACATAAAGAAATCAAATTTTGAGCAGAAAATCAAATTCGTCGACTTCAAAATAGATAACGCTATTACAGCTTGTAACAGCAACTTTACAATCGGCAATAACTTCCACTTTTACCATCTATTCAATATCGACTGGACCTCTACAATCGTCTTCAACATACTTTTCATTACGACTTCTCAACTTCTAATACTCACAACGCACAACTCTCAAAATCACACTCAAATTACGCAACTGTTTATAACAGGTTTGCTTTGATCAGAAGCTTTCAGAAACTATGGTAATATTGCATCACAAGAACTCATTTTTTTGGTCAACAAGTCAAAGACGTTTTCAGAATCGCACAAATGTAAAACTTTCTAGAAGCAAGTTTTGCAATAAAACATCGCGTAATTAAACGTCATTTTAGGACAATATCACCTCGCAAGAATGATACAATTGAAATAGCACACTTGTTCAAGACCATATACATAATGTGGTTTGCCATGGGGCTACGCATATTGATTGTGACAGTTACCTTATAGAAGTTCGATTTTCGTTCCAGTGGAAAAGCTACAAACTACAGTACAGTGAAAATAAGTATTCAATTTTTGATATTATTTTACTTAATCTATCACAAATTTCAAGTGGGCCACATGAGGCATTATAAAAATGATAAATCTATCCTATTTTTGGAGCGTGATTTGCTACAACGCTACCACATTTGTAAACAACAATTTTATGATGTTGTTTATAAATGTTGGAAAAACCAAAGTGGCTGATAGCTGAACAATATTGCAATTCCCGAAGGTATCCACTTCTCACATTAAGAACTTATGTGCAACTTTGGAAAATCTTACTCCTGGGTGCAGCTATGAGTTTAGAGTTTGTGGCAAAAATTCTACAGGAAAAGGTCGATGGAGCGAGTCTTTAAAGCCGATTACAGCCATGGATTCGCCAGGTAAGATATCCAGCAGCTGCTCAATGATAAGTTGCAGTACTATAAGAAGTTTCACTCGAAATAACGCTCAGTAATTTAATTAAAATAATCGCATTTGAAATATTTTATCGTGAAAACAAAGCAACCTTTTTAAATTCGTTTGTTATCCTTTAACCATGATCTGATAATACCTTGGTTATTCAGAACCTCCTGTTATTTCCGAATCTGTCAAAGAATCGTTTGCTGAGCCGATTACATTTAAATGCGGGGATGATATCTTCCTAAAAGTACCTGTTTCGGGAATGCCCAAGCCTTCTGCATCATGGACTTGCAATGGAAAGCTCATACCTGCAAATGGTAGCCTTATAAAATCTAAATTTAAATAGATCATTATGTAAGTTTAACGATAGATTATTGGTTACAAACACGTCGATGCAATTGATTCCATTTTATGTCATAAAAAACTACATGACCGAAAAAATAAAATGTATGGCAATGCTGTACTTCGAAACAAAGATTGCTATGAGTCACGTCATAGCTAGATTTCTTGTGGATTAAAAGTCCGATGCGTGATTTGCAGGTAACGCCTAGAATATCACACAACTAAGGCCAAAGAGAAAATTGAAAACAAAAAACTAATCTGGAAAAAATGATGGTTTGCGAAAGAGAGTTTTTTGGCGCTAAAAGAGTTTTTTGGCGCTAACTACTTTCAATTATCTCATTTTCGCAAATCATCATTTTTCCCGATTAGTTTTCTGTTTTCAATTTCTCTTTCGCCTGAGTTGTGTGATGTTCTAGGTTTTTCCTGAATTGCAGGCGAGACCACAACGGTAACATAAAAAGCCTGCCTCCAGTGATGCTGTTAAATTCCATTGGCTTTGTCAATTGCAAATATCTATGAACAAAAAAAATCATGCCAGGAAAACTACAGTACAAAACAAAACATATATTTTGCTTTGATAGGTGTTGGTGCGTTATCGAGATTGTTGGTGGTCGGTTTTAACCCTATCTTAACACGAGCTATTTTCGTACGCGGAAAGCACGTCACAGGCTATCTTCGCCCAGTGCTAATTAATCGCTAATAACGGGAGCTATGAAAATCACAGAGCCAAAATATATTATAAGATAATAGCCATGTGTATTGTGCGTATAGTAATTAACATTTTACCCAAAAAAATTTTTGAAATAAAGTGTTTGATATGAAAAAACGTCATAAAGTCGATTTTTATTCTACTTTTCCTGAAAATAGCTTCAAAATTGAAATTTTTGAATTATAACATAAAGTAATGCTAAAATAAACAAGAAATTACTTTTTCTCATAAATATAAGGTATTTTTGGGCGTTTTTACATTTCAAAGTAATTTCACTAACATTTATATTGCACTAACATTAACATATATATCTAGCATTGCACGAAAATGTCCAGCCACCTGAAACGAACTGCTTATTGTGATGGGCAGGAAGGTAGAAAAATAACCTGTTTAGGTTCAGAAAATTCGCAAAGAATAAAAACAAAAAGTCAAGAAATTTTACATTTCCAGCATATTTCCTTCTGAAAAATATTTCACTACTAGAGTGGGGCGTCCTCATAAAACCCCGTGTCGCTACAGATAGGGTTAAGTTATTCATTACTTTTAGTAATTTATCGTTAACTGTTGAAATCTTTTGTGATACGTGGCAGGCAAGACGAATTTCTGGGGTAGTTTTGAATAGCACAACAACATAGTTTCAACAAACGTCTAGTTAAGTCGCTTAATTTTTTTGTTATTGTCAAGATGATCGTTTCACAAGTAAGGCCGATAAAGGATTCGTGTGCTTGAGTGTAGCCAGAGCAACAAGGACGGACTCAGGAAAGTATGGCGTCATCGTTAAAAATAGCGAAGGGGAAGCGTCCGCAAACCTGAAGATCAACGTCACAGGTAATTCTGAAATAGGACAGCATCGTTGATAACAGGATATGGGATGGAATAAAATGAAAGACGTTTCTTTCATCTTCGATTCTGAGATTTTCTTCTATTCCATTTTATGATAAAAATCTTCCATTCCGTCATATAAATTTCTTCTGAAAATTTTGTTGCCAAACGCTAAAAATTTAATAGCATTAATTTTTAAGGATTACGTATCGTCTGATTACGTATCTATGTTGGAACTAGAAAAAAGCCGATACCTGTATTCTTGTTTCGGTGAAACTTCAAAACTTAGTTTGCAGGGAGTGAAATGCGTTGGAGTGACTCTTTTTGCGTATTCTGTCAGTTGTGAAATATCTGGGGTATCTGGTAGATAACTGTTTGTTTTTTTCGATGCCTCCAGATGTATCGTCAACATGTATTTGTGGGTTGATGTAGCGCAGGAGCAGCTGCTTTTATTTGTTTTCGCAGTGGTTTCTGTCTAACGTGTGTTTGGAGTTTGTTACAGGGCAAACTTACTTTCTCTTCCATCGCTTAAGTTTATTTAAAATTGTAGGGCACCTTAACTTAGATAACTGCATGTTTATTTTTGGTACCTCGACGGTGTAGTTTCCATATGGATAAATTTTATATCAAATGGCTCAGTGGCTTAGTGGTTAGTGCGTCCGCCTCTGAATCGGTAGGCATAGATTCGATAACTTGTCGGGTCATACCAAAGACTTTTTAAAAATGCTACTAAATCTAAGTTTTGCTTGGCAGTGAGCAATGGAATGGATTCTGGTGATAATGTACTCAGTTGCGCTTATACTGTATTGAAACTGTGGAGCAACGCAATTTGCGATGTATACAGAGCTGTATAAAAACAAGCATTATTATCACTATACATGCAGTTACTATTCTCTATAAACCTTTTACACGATGTTTGTTTCACCCTTGTTTGGGATCTTATCATCAGAACGTTCTTATTCAAATACAATCTATTTGAATAGGAACCTTCTGATGAATCTATTTGAACAAGAACCTTCTGATGATCCCAAACAAGAGTGAAACAGCCTGTAAAAAGTTTTAGAGACCAGAAACTACATTTGATATAATTTGCTTTGCTTGGCATATTTTTGGGCACTTTTTTGTTCTATTAATAGTATTTATTGTTTGGATAAAAGTTGTGTGTTTGATAATGAATTTTGTGCAGTGTGCCGCACTGGTGTGTGAAGCTATACAGAAATAAACTTGATTGATTATATATATTAGCACAGTTAGCGCTTTGGTTTTCAAAGTGCTCTGCATGCTGCCATATAACGTACTGTTATTGTTTATCAGACTCTTTGATTAATTGTTCAAGTGATTACACAAATAGAATCATTCCAGAACGATGTAGTATACTGTGTTTGAATGTCTGAACTGAAATAAAACTGTATAGTACTCACAAAATGTGAATGTTGTCGACTTCTCATTCTCAAAGAACTGTTGCGCAACACTCGCATTGGTTCAATACGAACAATAAATCGAAATATTTCAGTTTATCTTCTTCTTCTTGAGTATGAAGTGGTAGCAGTTACGTTGTTTCATCCAGGCACTGCAGCCATTGTACTATGTTACTATCAAGACGCTGTAAGGTTAGCATTTCCATTTTGATGCTCGTAAACAGGGCAGTGATGAAATATAATTATAATCAAACGGCCTCACTGAGCACTGTGAGCTGTCACTCACCAGTCGGCTGCAAAGCCGAGTGGTGAGAGCCCTAGAATGACACTCGAAAGGACGCCGGTTCGACACCGCTCAAGAGCATGCGGCTGTGTCTTTCGCAGGACACTTAAAGGCATGCCTGAAGGTGGAAACGAAGATTGGCTTTTTTGCCTTCCCGTCCACTTAATCTAAATCTTCAACCACTAGGTGGAAGCCTGGAAACGTCAACCTGTCTTGTCGTAAAGGATGTGCATGCCCTGTGGAGAATGAACTCACGACATGATGAAACAAATTTTGGAGATTTCACTCTACTGTGAACACAAGTCTCCTGGGCTTGATAAGATCTGCCCAGAGCTTGTGCACCATGCTTGTCCTGTCCTCAAGTCTTGGCTGGATAGGTTCCCTTCTCCATGGTTGTACCACTTCAGAATCCCACAAATCTGAAGAAGAGCTTTGGTGGTTGCGATCCCTCAGTCTCACAAGCCACCAGAGAACCTAAAGAGTTATCGTCCGATATCTCCTGTGTTTTCCTCCCAAATCCTCAAAAGGCTGTTCTATGCCCGCGTCAACCAAATCATCGAACCGCTCCTTCCAAGAAGCAAGCTGGGTTCCGGTGTGAAAAATCCACTGTCTGTGGATCAGGTCATATTCCTGATCTAAGACATCGAGGATTACTTCGAGGCAAAACAAAGACCTAGTATGTTTTTCTAGAATCTAGATTGTACAGCTGTTTACGAAACGATATGGCAGCGCGGCCTTGTTTGCAAGTTGTTTCGCTTGCTTTCAGACCGACATATGGTCAAATTATTATGATCATGGAATGTGTCAGGAATCGAAGCTTCACCCTCACCACAGGCAATTTGCGGCGAAGTAGACCGGGACGTCTGAAAAGTTGTGTCCCACAGCGATTGGTCTTGGCTCCACTTCTTTTTAACATCTATAGCATAGATATAGTATAGAGGTATAGATTCTACTGTATACCCACGACCTGCCAACCACCGTCTCCGCAAAATACACGTACGCAGACGACTTGGAAATTCTCTACTCCACAAAGTCGTGGAAAAATATGGAAGACTTCTTTAACCAGAACGTAAAAACAACCACGTAAAAGAAGATCAACGGCAATATTTCTGATTTGATTTTGTGGTTGACTCGACGTAAATGTTTGAAATAAATTACAATGTTTAATTGTGAAAACTTTTTTAATAGGCTTGTTGGGAATATTCCAGATTTCTTTTAAAGATTTAAATGGCAATAAAGATACGTTCTTCTAGTCATCCAGTGCAAAGTTAGCTAAACTATCAAAGATGTGTAAGTGTGATAGTTTAGCTTAGTTTGTAGGCTACCAAAAAAACGTACCCTAATATTTTAATTAAAAGCCTAGTGAACAACCTTATTCAATTTTTATGGCGATTAAACGTTAAACTTGAACAAATTGCAACAAAATTAAGATTTTTTACTTTAACTTTTATGGAAGCTTGGAAGCGTATTGAAATTGGCGTAGAAAAATTTCGATTAAAATCAAGAAAAAACTTCCTAACACACGTAACTAACCTCAACAAAAAGCAACTAACCTCAACAAAAAAAGAAACAAGGACTAAGCAATCGACACAACAATTCGAAAATGACCTATCATAGGGAGAAATAAAGATTCCACCATTAGCGCCCCTCCCCCCATGAACAAACGTCCGTGGGTAGAATAAAAAACGTTAAATCGACTCCAAACCGGTGTTTGCTGTACTAAATCTGTAAAGTGGGGCTACAACACGAACCCAGGTACACGTATCTGTGGAATAATCCTCAAACAGTGGACCGTTTTCTTGTGTGCCCTCAGTGTCACAATCAAGGTGCAATGCCTCGCGATGGCTTGCTTTGTATCTTCAACAAGCGTGTTGTTTTCATTATGGAATTCTGGTGCGTTGTGTTATTGTCGGTTATGACCTGAAGTAACCTCTGATGACGAAATCTGTATTATGTAACGTGTTTTCTGGAATCATTTTCCCTACGTGACCTTCTATAGACTTCGGTTGTTTACATTTAAATGCTACGTGACCGAACGATGGTTCTTTATGATGTAACCTTCTCGAAGTTATTGGACTGAACAGCCAACTATAAATAGTGGTGTAGTTTGTGTAATGTTTATTCTGAGATTCTGATTATTCTGATGATGATTCTGAGATTATTATGGTGTTTATTATAAGTTGATTATGAGAGTTGTGCTATGAGTTGTGGATTGGTAGTTGATGCAGAAATTAGAGTTATTTGAGAAGCCGTTCGTTAAAGTTCTTCAAGAAGTCAGATTATCATTTCGCTAGTAGAATTATTCGACATTTAATTGACTGCTTTTCGGTTGACCCATTAAACTACGTCATTGAACCTTTCCAAGTCTTTTTCCTGGTAAGAGATAGAAAGAAATCGTGACATTCTGGGGGCTCGTCCGGGAACAACCGAAAAAGATTTAACCGAAAAACCGAAGAATACCGAAAGATTTATTGAAGGAATAATAAATTAACAACAAGCTGTCAAGATGGCGGATACTGTCAAACATGAGATGATTGAAGACTTAGGGAGCATGGCTGAACGAATGGGGCTGACTGGTAATGAGAAGTCTCAGTTTGTGATGGAAGAGTATCACAAGATAATGGACCAAAAAGCTCAGCGAGAAGCTGACGAAAGAGAAGATAGAAGAGCTGCTCGTGAAATAAGGAAAGCAGAACTTGAAGCTGAGGAAAAGCGAGCACAACTTGAAGCTGAAGAAAAACAAGCTCAACGAGAAGCTGAAGAGAAACAAGCGCAGCGCGAAGCTGAAGCTGAAGAAAAACAAGCTCAACGAGAAGCTGAAGAGAAACAAGCTCAACGAGAAGCTGAAGAGAAACAAGCGAAGCTGAAGAAAAACGTGCTCAATGGCAGTACGAAACAGAAGCTGAAGAAAGAAGAGCGCAATATGAATTGGAAAAGTTAAAACTTGAATTAGAAAGACAAAAGCTGGACATTGGTGAGCGATCTAATTCTACTAATGATAATGCTCGAGATGTTATTGTGGCGCAAGTTAGACGTCCAGATTTGCCATCATTTGTTGAAGAAAAAGATGAGTTGGATAGTTATTTGTTAAGATTTGAAAGATATGCTACAATAGCCAAATTGGAGAAGTCGACGTGGGCTACCCAGCTAAGCATGTTATTATCGGGACAAGCTCTTGATGTATATTCAAGACTTTCGCAAGAAGAAGCCATGAACTACGACAGATTGAAGTTAGCTCTGTTAAAGCGATACAATTTTACTGAGCATGGATACCGTCAAAGATTCCGTGAGGCAAAGCCTGAACGACACGAAAGCCCAGGTCAATTTATTGAACGTTTAAGAAACCTTTTGTTAAAATGGTTTGAACTTTCGGGGGCCGAACAATCATTGGACGGATTGGCAAACCTTATAGTTAAGGAACAATTCACAGATTCATGTTCAAAAGATCTGTCTGTTTATTTAATGGAGAGAAGTCCAAAGAATCTAGAAGAAATAGCCAGTGTGGCAGAACAGTACTTAGTTGCTCATGATGAGAAGTTGTCGACTGATGAAACGTTGTCATGCGATAATGACGAGGAGCAAACAAATAATTTTAAAGGAGGTGCTGTTCCAAGAGAAGTACGTTGTTTTAATTGTAATGGCTTAGGTCATAAATCTGTTAACTGCCGGAGGAAGACTAACAGAAATCACCAGGAATCGAGGAAGTGGTGCAATCGTTGCAATAGGCAAGGACACGAAGCGAAGGAATGCAAGGACAAGTCGTTTTCCTTACCTAATCAGTCTGGAAAAGATAAAGACACGGACGTTTATCGATGCGGTTGTGCGTTAATGATTCCTGAACCCACGCTTGACGAGGAGAATCCGGATGAAGATGTTTGCGGAAAAATAATACCTGAAGATCACCTGCCAGTAGTGGATGGGAAAGTTGGAGACAAAAAGGTAAAAGTTTTACGTGATTCTGGTTCTACTGGTATAATAGTGAGGAGAGATTTGGTTAAAGACAGTCAATTAACGGGAAAAACTGGCCATGTGACAAAAATAGATACCACTTCAATCCAAGGACCGTTAGCGATGATATCTATCGAAACTCCGTATTGTAGTGGGACTGTGAAAGCGTTATGTTTACAAAACTCTTTAGTTGATCTGATAATCGGAAATGTTATTGAGAGAAATTCTGAAGTTACTTGTTATTCTTGTGGCAAGAATGGTCACTTTGCTCGAGATTGTTCTGCAGATAATCAGCAACGATCTCACGATGACGGATGTTACGAGCGCGAAGAACCGAGGAGAAGAGGCAGGCGACGACCATTTGGAGTTTGCTATAGATGCGGTAGACGCGGACACTTCGCCAGGGAGTGCGTTGCTGACGGCGGACATTCGGAAAATAGACGTTGCCGTGACAACCACTGCTACCGATGTGGGGAGATTGGACATATAGCCAGGAGCTGCCCTTTTGATGAAAAGGCTTGCTATAATTGTCATAAAGAAGGTCATCTCGCCAAGGACTGTCCGGAGAGGAGATGTTTCCGATGTAGGAAGATGGGTCATCTCGCTCGCCGATGCACTGAAGATGTTGAGGACGTTGGAGACTTTCGCAGAAAACGTGACTATTGTTTTAAGAAAAGCTATCGTTGGTAGATCATGCAACGATAGACTTATGAGAACTGATTATTGAGTAATTAATTGTTTTATGGTGTGTTTTGTATTGATTGTGTTGTTATATTGTTTGCAACAATATTCTAAGGGGGGGCGTATGTCACAATCAAGGTGCAATGCCTCGCGATGGCTTGCTTTGTATCTTCAACAAGCGTGTTGTTTTCATTATGGAATTCTGGTGCGTTGTGTTATTGTCGGTTATGACCTGAAGTAACCTCTGATGACGAAATCTGTATTATGTAACGTGTTTTCTGGAATCATTTTCCCTACGTGACCTTCTATAGACTTCGGTTGTTTACATTTAAATGCTACGTGACCGAACGATGGTTCTTTATGATGTAACCTTCTCGAAGTTATTGGACTGAACAGCCAACTATAAATAGTGGTGTAGTTTGTGTAATGTTTATTCTGAGATTCTGATTATTCTGATGATGATTCTGAGATTATTATGGTGTTTATTATAAGTTGATTATGAGAGTTGTGCTATGAGTTGTGGATTGGTAGTTGATGCAGAAATTAGAGTTATTTGAGAAGCCGTTCGTTAAAGTTCTTCAAGAAGTCAGATTATCATTTCGCTAGTAGAATTATTCGACATTTAATTGACTGCTTTTCGGTTGACCCATTAAACTACGTCATTGAACCTTTCCAAGTCTTTTTCCTGGTAAGAGATAGGAAGAAATCGTGACACTCAGCTTACCCCAATTGCAGCAAGTGGGACCTTTCAATATGCAACTCCGTTGCAAAATATTGTGTCCATCTGTGGTGTATCAACCAAACTTACAAGACTCGATAGAAGAAGCTTCTCCATTTGGTTAAAAGAGTCATCCATACCTTTTTTGGGATACCTGATCTTGAGCATTAAGTTATTACATTTGTACATCAAAGAGCAAAACAAGGTCTAATTAATTTTACTGCAGCCACTGATGACAATTTATATGTCAAATCAAGGTGTGGCCGGCGGTCTAATCTAGTTACGAATGATAACAGTTAAACGACCTTGGCTTGTAACATACAAGACATATTTTACCACATACCTCTATCACAGGAATAAGTTAAATTTAATTGGTAACTAAATCTGGATGAGTGAAGGATGGTTTTACTTCAAAATGTTGCATTTTCGTCTTGGTTTGGTTTTAAATCTTTATCCTCGGACTGACAAAGCTTTTATAGGTTATTCCTGGTAGTTTCGCATATTTGTAAAGGCTCTTGACGCAGGGCCGGTTACGACGATTGGCAGAGTAAAGTTTTCCAATTTTTCAAGCGTAGTTGTCGGAGAATTATTCCATTCACTAAGTGCCGCTGAATGGGGAGTCCTGAAACGCGTTTCTCAAGCACACACCCCTAGAGTCAAACCAGCGCCACATGATTTTGAGCCCGGCGCGTAACCACAGAGCTAACGGGTCATTTACTCATTTTTATTTTTCTGAGGGGCACATTACGCCTACAGCATCACTTGGTTTAATTGCTTTGCTTGCTTTTGGAGTGTTATAATAATCTATATTAGCACTTTCATACAGAAACAGAATATATTCATTTTACCCAATTTTTTAGAATATCATTTTACAGCTTGTTTGAATTAACTTTTTGAAACTACTCTTTGATTTTTTATGAGTATGTGTCGCTCTTTGGTCGATTGTTTGTTTGTTTTTCATATCTTTATCCTGCATTGCGGAAAGCGGACTTGAGTGCTATGCATCGGTGTACGCCTTCCGACTTACACCTGACCCACGCTGCAGCCGACGGCAATGTCTGTTTCCTGTTGTCTACACTACTTATGACTTAAATTTAGTACTACCAATTACTCGAAATCGATCACTGGGTAGAGGCAATTATCGTAAAGTTTCTTGCCTAGAGAAATCGATTGATTCCTATCTTCGACTCTTATGCACTAGTCTGAGTTCCATTCCTGTTCGAATTGTATCAAAAATTTCAAAAACCCTACTACCAATAGCTTGTGCTATTTAAGTACTGCTTAAAAATATCTCGTAAATATTAATATGAGGCCTCCGATACATAATTCAGGGACGTGAGAAGCGGTTTTTGTTTTTAATTATGCATTTGATGCATGACCATTTGCATGTACTGTAAAAACTGTTATAAATAGTGAACTCAATTTACACAGCAAAGTTAAAACATGCTGATTTACTGTATTTTCTTTTTTATAGGCTATATTTTTATTTTCATTCATACTATATTTTCTTTTAAGATGTCCCATCTTCCCCGTCCGGTCCTATTAAAGTCATCAAGGTGTCATCAAAAGCCATCACTGTTGGTTGGTCACCCCCAGTGGACGATGGCGGTTTACACATCACTCACTATGTAGTAGAGAGAAGAACTTGTGATTCAAAAGAAGATGAATGGCACAGAGTATGTTGAAACGTTATACTTGTTGTTCAATCTGTTGTGTTCCTAAATCAGAAAACCTGTACTACCAAGCATATCATCATGTAGATAAAGACTTCAGTTAGCTAACCAGACCGGCTATTTTAGAGAAGAAAGCTATCTTTTTCGGGTTAAATAATTTTAATGGCTAACGTATGAGGTAACGTATTTTTCTGGCCTCTACAAAGGGAACAAATTATTTTGTTGTTTAAACACCATTAAATTTTGTATAAATATTTTACTTCATTTTGTACGATGTAACGGAGTCATTATTCCCTTCTGATCAACTTAATAAAAGATATCTTGCTTACAAAAATTTCTACGAACGCCAATTTCATGAAAGTTTCAGTTTTGAGGTCTGGCTATAAGTATAAAAGTCTTGTCAGTCTAGTTCTAGAATAAAAAAGTAGGTGTAGCAGTTTTCACGCAAAACAATGCAGCTGAGTTTCTATGTTGGAAAATCGACCTACATTTTGTGTGTTGTAAAATTGTTTCATTGTAGATAAATTATTATTTTAGCTTGTAAAAATTTCGTTTTTTTAACTCTAATCTAGCAAAGATGTAGTTTATTTGAACAGTTTGTTTCAAGCACAGCGCAACAAAGTTTGAACAAAGCTGAAAATGTTGATGCGATTACTTTACAGTACATGGTGAAAAAAGAGAAACCCTGTAGCCAGTAGCGTTGGCGGAGGGGTTTAAGGGGTACTTGTGAACCCGGGGCCCGGGTTCACAAGTAAATCATGCCTGGTTCAGAGCCCGGCATGATTTAGGAGTCCTAAACGTTCCAAGAAGCCAGAGTGTTTGAAAAAACCACCTCGTATTCTTTGGATATGGTGCGGTTTTTTTATGAGTGTTGTGATTTGGGGAACCACCATCTCATTGGTAATGGGCCCAAGTTATCTTTTCAACGGTAGAATTGCGAGGGTATGAGTAGTAGAGGAGCGAGAGTATTCTTTGGATATGGTACGAGTAGCAACAGAAATCCACAAAATGCCTGGAGGATTCACTGCAAGCTTGAAGAGCGGAAAACATGCATCTTGGTTTTAAAAGACAAGTAAATCAGTGCTTGCTGAACGTTCAAGTACATCGTGCAACAGCAAAATGTGTTTTTACTAAACTACCACAAGACATACGCTTTTATGGCCTACTCATACTACTTCCTAGGGTTAGGAACGTAAACCCAAGGTAGGTGCAGCACGTGCAGAAATAACACGAGAAGTACATATGCACAAAGTGCAACATCCTTCTCTATAAAAAATAACGTCGCAAAACTTTTAAGATTATCACACTCGTCAGTGCGTAATCACAAACAAGTGAATATTTTTCCACCAATTTTGTAACTTTTACTAGACAGACGTATAGTTCTAAGTCACTGGAATAAAAAGTTGATAATCTTTTACGGGAAATTTCCAATGTTCCACAAACGTATCAATGTTCCATTAACGGAAACTGCTAATGAACATGACGTAACGTTTGATAGAGATATGTTATGACCCTAAAACTTCACAAAATAACTTTTTACACAACAAAAACTATCTAAAATTTAATAAAATCTGATAAGAGAAACTATGCACGGTTCAGTCGTGTCTGATTGACGAAACGCAGATTGTCACTTTATACATCTTGTGATAGTTCAGCTTAACCTTATCTTAATACGAGCTGTTTTCGTACTCGGAAAGCACGTCACCGGCTATCTTCGCCCAGTGCTAATTATTCACTATTAACGGGAGCTATGAAAATCACAGAGCCAAAGTATTTTACAAGATGATAGCCATGTGTATTGTGCGTACAGAAATTAAATTTTTACTTAACAAATTTATTGAAATAAATTGTTTGAGATAAAAAGACGTCATAAAGTCGGTTTTAATTCTACTTTTCCCGAAAATAACTTTAAAATTGAAACTTTGTATTATAACACAAAGTAATGCTAAACTAAACAAAAAAAAATTTTTTTCCCATAAATATAAGGCAATTTTGGGCGTTTTTATATTTCAAAGTAATTGCACTAACATTTATATTGCACTTACATTAAATTATATATTTCTAGCATTGCACGAAAATGTCCAGCCACCTGAGACGAAATGCTTATTGTGAAGGGCAGGAAGGTAAAAAAATTACCAGTGTAGGTTCAAAAATTTGCAAAGAACAAAAACTAAAAGTAAAGAAATTTCAAATTTCTAGCATATTTCCTTCTGTGAAATATTTCAGTACTAGAGTGGGGCGTCCTCATAAAACCCCGTGTCGCTACAGATAGGGTTAGCTCTTTCGCAACCACGCGCAATCGCAACGTTGGTTTAATCTAACAAACCAGACATTTTTCACAAAAATCCCTTGTATTTACGCCGTAATAACATCTCATGTGATCGACGTAGACGCAGAATCTTGACATCAAATGAAAGCATACATATTCAACTACCCGAAGACGCAAAGCTTTGCAATAAAATTTAAAACACTCAATGTACAACTAGCAACTTTCTAAAGACTATTTCTTTTTAATTTCTAAACAAATTAAAAATTGGCAGAAAAGTATACTTCAAGATAATGTTTACTATCGAAGCATGATGCAATAATATGAATATACATGTAGTTTAATCGAATGCCAAAACAATTCTGCACAGTGCACATGAGAAAACTTTTACTTTGTTACTGCGCGCAATAGTTTAGGAGATACAGCAGAATGAATATGGACAAGTTTGGAAAATTTTAAGCAAAACAAACAACGGCTATTGCAGTTGCTCTCTAACAATAGCTGTTTTACTGATACCAGCTTCAAACGCAGCAAACTAACTGTAATTTAACTAAATGCCTGAACAGCCTCATTCAATATTTAAGCTCAAAACTGTTGTGTTTTAGGCCAAGCTAAATTTTGAGGGAAGTCAATTGCCTATTTGTATACGTGAAATAAAAATATTTGTTGCAAAACGTTTTTTGGAACGTTGATAGTATATTTCAGGAAATACTGATTGATCAATTATTTTTTTGTAATATTTTACCGCGAAAGGAGAAAGTTTCTAAAAATTTGATCCTGAAAGTTTTGCATACTTGTACCACTGACGCAGGCCGTTCACCGAAATTGAAGTTTAAGCTTGTTGAAGTATTGTTGTCTGTGACCCAGGAAACTTTGCAAATTTGCCTTAGGTTTTATAGCTTTTTCTTGCAATCTGAGCCTCACTTAGTTTAGTAACTTACCTTACTTACTTACTTACTTACTTACTTACTTACTTACTTACTTACTTACTTACTTACTTACTTACTTACTTACTTACTTACTTACTTACTTACTTACTTACTTACTTACTTACTTACTTACTTACTTAACTTACTTAGGACCAAAAGAAAAAGGCCAAACAAATGCCAAACGGAAAGCTGAAAAAGACCAAGCGTCCAAACAAAATTGTCCTGCCAAACACTTTTTAAAAACCCCGAATTTCTGAAATTTGGCCTTAAAAAGACCAATCTGGCAACCCTGTCTTCAGATAGTGATTTTTGTTTTGCATGCAATTTCAAATCTGCATGCCTTGGTTCCATTTGCGCCACGGTGTTGTAAAAGAGCGGCGAAGAGGCAAATTGTATTATCAACGCATCCTGAGCTCTTCTCAGCATGCAGGATTGCCAGGGTCAGCAAAGTTGCCAAATTTTAAAAACGGACAGTTGTTTCGAATATTGAAATTAAGAGATCGAGGAGGTTATTCTATTAACATTTTCAATTTCTACGCATAAATTGGTTGTTCTTGAAAGATTTCATTTAGAATTGTAAGGCATGCAGTGCATGTCTTGCATGCATAGAGATTACGCCACTGCTTGAAATGCATTGCTCAAGTGCACACTGCGATAATGAGATCAGCGCGTTTGGTCTCGCCGTTTCTTTGTTCACAAAATTGACAGCCCAACTGGGCTATAGGGGAAGACTCATGACGGAATGTCAAAAGAAGTCATGCAATTGCTAGGTGTTGATAAAATGCATTTACTACTAACAAACACTTATTTGTCACACAGCTGAACAAAGTCTTTCCGGGCGAAGATCTTGCAGTGACCTCTGACCAAGTCACAAAAGGAAGAACTTACATGTTCCGCGTTCAAGCATTCAACAATCTCGGAAGTAGCCCGTATCTGACTTCTGCTGAAATTATGGCAGACGACAAGTACAGTGAGTATATTTTGATAAAAGATGGATAGTCTATGCACATTGCACAGTATTTTCGATAGAACCCACCATTTCTCCTAATTAGTGTCAGCTATAGGCCTTATAAAGAAAGACTGTCAACAATTTTTTTCGTCAAGTAGGAATAGGCTATAGCCAACACAAAAATAATCTGATATACATCAACATCTCCACAAATAATTTGTACACTATTTCTTACATCCTAACCAAACTAACAAAGTTGGGTTAATTTGCTGACCGGCTTTGAGACAAGCAAATTATTTTTGATTTCTTTCAAATGTAGCCTACAAAATTTGATTTTTCAAGTAGCTGTTTATTTGAAAAAAAGTCTTAAAATTTTCGTGCTTTGTGCGTTCTTTAGAGCCACCAGCAGCCTGCAAGGCTCCAGTGGTGAGTGACATCACAAAAACATCATGCTTCCTTGTTTGGGATGAGCCAGACGATGGCGGAAGTGCTATTCACGGTTTGTTGATGTTTTGAGCTTATCAACGATTGGCACTGTCTTCAAAATTTTTTAAATCAATTTAGACCAGAACCTTTTTCATCTTTTTTATTGTTTCATAATTTTTATTAACGCGACAGGCCTTGCCCTGGTTTATTTCAACGGAAATCACTAACTCTTTTGCATTTTCGCCTTCTGGCCAAGCGCTTAAACGCTACAAAACAATAGTTTTTATAACTGAACTAATTTGTTTAGCGACACGGATTTGAGCCAATATCGTCATCATTACTTACCACGCAAACTTAAACAACAGTGATGCATATGATTGCTAAACCAAAGCAACCACTTTTCAGGTTATCGCGTGGATATGAAGCGCGTTGGACGTCGAAACTGGATTCCTCAAAATAGCGGCCGGACTGTAATGGACAGAACAATGAAGATTAAACAGTTATCTCAAGACAACGAATACGTTTTTCGAGTTACGGCTGAAAACGAAGGTGGCAGTGGCCCTCCTGGAATGGAAAGCGAAGTGGTTGTGGCTAAAGATCCTATACGTGTGTGACTTTGCAACTGCTTGAAGAATAATTTTAATGACTTTGTATTTTTACCATTTCAAGGGTAACACAGCTCAAGAAATTAAGTTAATTGTCTATTTTAGTGAAATACACAAAAACGTAAATATATTACACATAACTAGGACCCGCAAAAGTCAATAAAGTCAAAAATTTTTCAGGACCTTGTCTATCTACGAATCAAAGAATAAAGTTGTTTTCAGCACCTAGGGGACTGTTTCCAAGAAGTTTATAAGTCAAAATTGACAATAAAGTCAAAATTTTCAATAAAGTCAAAATTTGTCAAATTATGGCTTTTGAAAAACTTTTTGTGTTTCTTGAGAGTAATTTTTGTCAAAATCCTCGTGGAAGCATTGTAAATCAAGAACTGCGACACAATTAAACCATATTAACCCATAAAAGTAGAAAATATGTCACAATGCTCACGGATCAGCAATAACTTTTATCCTAAATTGTCCATTGTTTATTCATTGTTACGTATTGAAATATTTTTTATAAAACACTCCCTCTTCACAAACGTGGTCTTTTCGAACATCAACCGTTTAAATTTGAAGAATAGTCTATTAACATTCTGTAATACAAAAAAGTCTAAGCAAGCTAAATCGTCTTCAGCAAAAGTTAGACAAATTTGTGGAGATTTTCCTATCGCCAAAAAACACGACGCATTTTTATAATCCAAAAAACACCTTGACTTTTCGACAAAATATTACATTTGGGTCTGAAATCGACAAAATATTATGTTTGGGTAACTGGTATCAATTCAAGGAAGAACTATGCCCTAGCAATTTCGTTAGGTCAAAATAAAGTCAAAATTTGATGAAAATAAAGTCAAATTTTTTTTTTAGGTCAAAATAAAAATGGCCCTACACATAACCTATTGTTGCTTAATGATTGTGATAAAATCTCTCGTTAGGCCTCTAAAAAAGATATCTAATTTAATTGTTTACCTTTGCGCATTTTGATAGTTAAATGCATCACGAAAAGATGATGCTGCTGATCTGATGATAAACAACAAAAGTAGACTTCCAACTACTTTCGTCTTGTAGGGTATATTCTAAACAGGACAGGCACACCATAAATGCAAATTGAAAACCCTAAGCTATGTGTGAATAAGTCGAGATTCTAACATAAAAACATATTCTTTGACAAATCTTTGCTATATTTAGCGCCACCACCACCACCCAATGACGTAGAAATTGTCGACAAAACTGACAGAACGCTGAGTTTATGTTGGAAGTCGCCCTCTGATATGAATATGCAACTTTTCTCTGGGTACTTTGTGGAAAGAAGCGTAGAAGGTTCAGATGACTGGATAAAATGCAATTCTGCGCCTGTTCGAGCTCCAAAATATACTGTAAGTTGAACATCCATTTTCAAATAATAATAATAATAAGCAACTTTTTTTGCAATAACTAACACTCTAAAGTAGTAACACGCAAAAATTTCTCGCTTGCTTTACTTACTTAATCGCATTTTATTTAACCTAACCAATGTCATAGAAATCGCATGTCAAGAATAAGTCAACCACTGTATGTATACAGTTATGTTATATAACAATTGAGTTGGTTTAAAATAGGAATGGTTGAATCAGATGATTCAAACATCCCAGTCGAAAAGACACAACTACTTTAACAGTACTAAAATCTTTGATAAAAACTTCCACACATGATAGACATTTTCATCTGTTGACACAGTTGTTGTTTTGTGGCAGAAGCAGAGCAGAAGCAGACAGTTGTTTGGCTAACGCTTTATGAATAAATATGAAAAACAAAATTGTTACTTATAGCTGCGAAATTTGGAAGTGTTTTGAAATATGCAGGAAAGTAAAACAAAATTACCTTTCAATATCTAACAAAATAATTAACCAACAAAGCCACGAAAGCCATAGGATTTTGTTCAACTGCTTTAGTGTTGGCAAAAGGTCGAATCATTTAACTAATTCCCCATTCAACCAACCCCACTCTACATTACATAGCCTATACTGTACTTGAGCTAAACGGGTAGATTGCACGATAAATACCTAGATCCTAAACCAAAAATGGTTGATGGGGACAATTATTGGTCTTTGCATTTGCAAAGAGAATTAGAGAATAAAAAGTTCGAAAACCCTTGGTCTAACGATATACCCAACTTTTTCTCTCAGGAACCGGTTTTAAAATGAAAATATAGCCACGCGGACCAGCAACAGGAAAAGCGAAGTTTGACACCAAGGCTACTTATCGGACTCATTTTTATATCGGTTTTAAACATATTTTTCAAGCAAGATTCATAGCATAACATAGACAATGTAAAAGTCGAGGTCGGAAAATGAAACTAGTTTAGTATGGGATATGGGAAAATTGCTCCCCAGTAATTTTTGACAACTATTTAAGATTGTTGTAATCGCTTTTTATGCAATTTTAGGCGCAATCAAGATTTTTTGATCAAGATGCACGCCTTGCATTCGACCAATATCATCAAATTAAAACTGGATTTTTTTCAGTTTGAGTGAAGTTTTGATTTAAATTGAAGTTGCGGTTTAAATATATTTTCTTTCACCACTACACAAGGATTTCAATAATCTGTTTGTTAAAGGTTTATACACTAGCTTTGTTTAGGCTTCAGGTAAAACTTCGAAAATCCATCCGAAGTGCCTCATCTTTCACATAGCCTACAGCTCATAGCCCACATTATGTTATACAAGGTGTGTTTGATGTCTCTTCTCTGCAAAAGTTTTAGTATTTTTATGGTGAAGTCATATCAAGCTATGCCAAAAAATTGTATGGAAAGTTTGAGAGTTTTTTTCTCTTCCCATTTCCTTACAATTGTGAGAAAGATTTTTCAGATTTCGTGCCAGACTTTCAGTTGAACATAATTTACGCATGTTCCTTTGTAAATCATTCCCAGAATAGATTTACTCGTGGAGAAACGCCCTCCTCCATGGCATTAATATGTGAAATGATGGTTGTAAGTGTAAACCTTTAACCCTAACTCAGACCGTAAATCATGGTGTCCGACAAATTGTTCGTAAGCAATTGTTCGTAAAGCAATTGTTCGTAAGCAATTGTTCGTAAAACAATTCTTCGTAAAATTAATTCTTCGTAAAACAATTTTTCCTAAAGCATTTTTTTCGTGCATGCAGTTAAAATTTGATGTATACAAAGAAATGCTTTAGAAAGAATTGTTTACGGATTTTATTTTACGAAAAACAGTTTACGAACAATTGTTTTAGCCTACGAGCAATTGCTTACCAACAATTGCTTTACGAACAATTGCTTACGAACAATTTGCCTATAACCGCAAATCATAGTTTGTTGTGTTTTTTAATTTCAATTACGTCCAATTTATGCTTCATTATTTTTTAAGGGGTACGCTATATACGCAGAATAAATCGAAACGGTACGTAGCTCCAAGGAGTTTGAAAAACCCCGATTAACAACATAATAGAAAATTATGCAGAGAAAGAAAAACAACTTAAGCTTAGTGAAAATCACATTGTTATCAACACAAAAGAATACTCAAGTCAATAGATTAATTATTTTCAAACTGATTGAGTACCGGCAATCAAATGCTGCGTACCGACACCGGTACCCGTACCATAGTTTGAGTAACATGGGCCTACAACAAGTAAAAAGTGACATTCATTTGTATGTATTTAGTGAATAGCTGAAATTGCTTCTACGTTAATCAGTTTATTCTATGCAAAGGAAATACTTTCAACCATAGCGATTTATATGCACAGGCCCTGACAACGTGCGAACTGGAAGCCTGACTGAAGGCCGATGTAATTTCGATTTTGAATTCTAAGCTAACTTAACTTATATCTCTTTGAAATGATAGTTTTAAGAATCCAAATGGCCAAAGTGTGATAACTGAATCCCAAAGAGCCTGCAAAACTCTTAATACAGTATTACGTTTAAAAATGACAAATTGTTCTCATATACCAGTGTTGCCAGAAGTTTTTTAAACTTCCAGCACAAGTGCCAAAATCTCCTCTTCTCTTTTAATGGTAACAATAGCACAGGCCTAACTCATTAGGCCTAACTTAAAATTACGCAAAATATACACAAATACTATATTTATTAATTAATACTCAAATTACCAACTTATACGAGCGATTTTGATTACTAACAGATCGACTTTTAGTCAAATTGTAAGCTGCATGTTGTCATGGCCTGTGTATAAAGGCCGCCAACTCGAACTCTTTACGGCCATTTTGTACGTGTGTTCTCGCGACCTAGTTTGAGACCTAGTTGCAACCTTTTTGCAACCCGGTACTAAATTCCCTGGTCTAGACTGCAGATTGAAATTTGGGTAAAGTTTTTTTTTCTCTATCTTGAAAACTTACAATGCTTGACAATGATATAGTTTAGAATTTACAGTATACAACAAATTCAGGTTACTGGATTAAACACTGGAGATAAGTTTAAATTCCGTGTTCGCCCTTGCAACGATGGAGGATACGGTTCTGCTTGTTATTTAGACGGAATCACCGAGATCAGACAGTGGCATGGTAAATGAACAACAATAAAAAAGATTGTTTTTACTGTTGTGCTTATGTTTTCTTTTAATAAAGGCATCGCAGAAGCCACGACATTTGCAAAGAAGAATAATTAAGTATGCTAAACTTATATTTGATAGCAATTGAATATGTGTATTTACAAAGGGCCGAATCCCACAAAGGTATTTTTGAGATAAATGCGCTTTACTTATTTTGGTCATTTACGGTAGGCTACGTTTGCGGTGGAATTTCAATGATGGCTATATGCTTAAATACACAGGGAAAAAGTATTAGCCTATGTCTCAAAGTCTCACTCGGTAAAGATTCTGTGGAAAAAAATATAAAAAAGTCGAAGTCCACTAGCAGGAATTGAGCCTATCTTAAAATCAATGAAAATATTGAAAGGTGTATTTTTCATGTGTAGGCTTGAAACAATTGGTCGTTTTTAGGTATCATTTAGAACAGTGGTTCTTAACCTTTTAACAGTGGGGGACCGGCAAAATTTTTAAAAAATGTTCGCGGACCGGCAACCAAAGATCGTAGTGAATAGAATGAATATTTGTAACGTTTTGTTAACCAAAGTTGTCGTTGCGCACCATAATGCAAGGTTTTAGCATATGATTTGTATTCAGGACGAAAATCAGAATAAAACGGCAATCAACTCAAACAGAAAAATGTCAATCCATTTCCATACAAAATCAATGTCAGTGGGAAATTTGCTACTGTTACGCTGCCAGTAGCCTATGTGAGGAAAACGAGATATCAAAGAAGTTTCTAAAACACGTAGCTCCGTTTCGGCATCCAGGCGATTTCTTTGCTTTATAAAAGCCAGACATGAGAAAGAACTATCGTTTCTAAATAGCTGGTTGAAACAATTACCATCAAATCGATTGTTTTGAAAGTTAGGCACGAATTGGTTTGCAAGAGATAACCAGAAGTGTGACGATGATGTTTTTCGAATCTGGACTGCAAAGTAGAAGCATAACATATTGTAATTCAATCAGACTTTCTTTTTTATGAAGATTAAGGTCGCATGTGTTGACATCATCGATGCATGGATTGTTTATTCAAAAGTTTCCATGTCGAAGATCTTAATGTTACGCGAAATGAATCGTTAAAATTGTTAGCCAACTCTTTCAATTGTTGACTCACAACGCTCAGCACCTCTTTTTACTTTTTTCACCACTCCATTTCGCCATCATTTTCCACAGCAAATCAGCTTGTCTTCATTCCATTCTTTGAAAAACAAGATTTTTGCTTTCTCAAACTTCGGTTCTGGCAAATTTCCATTGCAGGCCTGACTTTATTCCGGAACTTCAAACTTATCTAATTCCAAATTTTCGTCTCCAACGACTTTGAAATTTTTCAAAATCAAGGACAAAATTCCCCATTTGTTTATGTATTTCTGTGTTTCAAAACTTTTTGAAAACTATTATGCAATTTGTCACAAAAACATTATCAACGGCACAGAATTAGGTCATCAAAAAGTTCACCTTTATTACACAGGCCAACAAAAAAAAAAAAATTTCAAAAGGCACGACATGTTAGAGTCATTTTAGGGTATTTCGAGGCTCCTGATTCCGAAAATGCACTTGTTTTTTTTGAATTGGCTCTAGTTTTTGAGATACAGCAAAAACATTTTTTTCGCAATTTTGAGCCCCCCTAGATTTAACAACGTGTGTTTTATTACATAGACAAAACTGAAAATAATCTCAGGCACATTTCTGAGTTGTACAAAGGCTTTTTGGAACCAATCACGTTGATTACAACCCAAACAAACAGCTATTTAACGTTTACTGGCCCAGTAACAATCAAAATACTACGTGAAGAAAGCCTGAGGATACATGATGTAGGCTAGAATATATAACTTGTGTTTTGCATTAATATACTTGTTGACTTCAACAGTATCAGATTTACTAACTAAGCTACTAAGTACAAACAAAATGCATAGATTGTTTTGCTTATCAAACTAGACAAATAAGCAAAACAAAGCTATCAATGAACAAACGCAACTCTTTATTATGGTAAGCCTAGTGAGCAACACCCCATCAAGGTATGAAGGCCATTTATGTAATTACAGAATACAAAGTTATGTCTTTCAGTAAAGTAGCTGCTTAGAATTTTATCCTTGTTATGGAAGAACGTAATCTTGGCCTCGGATTCAAGAATGCCACGTTGATCGAGATGAGGAGTCAAGATTCCAACTGCCACTTTTGATAACTAAATCTCTAACTAGCCTACAATAGGTGGTAGAAATGGTTTTGAGAAAAAACCTTGACCTTGCTCCAAAACATTGCTGAAGGTATTGAAGTTACTCAGGGTCATTCCCGTTTTACTATTGTTTCAAGCAAATCCCCACTTGAAACAAGAGAGGACAAAGAAAAACCATAAATGGCAACGTCCATGCAATGATTGCAATGGCCGTCTTGCACACTCCATGTAAACATGATGTTCCAACTTCCTTTGTGACGACTTCATTCGAACATGTTTACCGTACATAAGTAGCCTATTAATAAGGTGATTCCACGGCTCTCTTTACGTCATGGCACTCTGAACTTCTTCTTAGCCTTGAGCCCAGAAACGGGTTTGAGTGCAATGTTTGCATACTTTAGGAGAAACCCAGGACTTATCTTGATCAACCAGTCTCATGTCAAAGTAATTATAATAATGCTTGTTTTTATATAGCGCTGGATCTATCGCAGAATGCGTTGCTCCTCAGCGCTTCACAAAGCAGACAGTGTCAATGCAGCCGTATAGAGGACAGCATCCTACTCGTCAAAGGCATATTTTATTAGCCCATGCCATTTATTAGCCTATAGATAAAAAATAACTTCTTGCAGCAATGACTTGGCCTTAGCAAAGGCTTAGAATAAAATTTCATTTGTACAAGTTTCCATTTCAGTAGGCCTACCTTTTCAATATAAAGCTGCATTCATAAACACATGACTTTCGGGCTATTTTCCTTGTGAGGTACTGATTCGCAACTGTTTTCATTGAATATTCATGTCTCCCTTATATTAATCACAGTTCAATTCGACCCTTGCTTGCGTTTTGAAGTTTCGTACAAAATCAACCAATTGAACGAGACAAGTGCAATTATGACATCACAATGGAAAGCAGGGTTGAAAATAAGTAATGTGCCAGTTGAAAGCTTTTGAGTAACGATTTCAAAAATATTTTCATTGTCGAATATCTCGAAAACTAGAGCCAATTCGAAAAAACTAAGTGCATTTTCGGAATCAGGGGCCCTGAAATACTATAAAAAGGCTCTCACCTTTTGTGCCAAAATTTTTTTGTTGGCCTGTGTTATCAAACAATTCTACGTGGAGATATGTCAGTTTTACAGCTGTGCATGTTTCACAGTGCGATCACATTTTTACAGCCTATGCTAATGACTCCACATTAAAATAAGCTTTGCAGAAAGTAAGATCTTTTGCGGACCGGCAAAAAAATTACACGGACCGGCGGTTAAGAACCACTGATTTAGAAGACACTGAAAGAAATCAGATTAGCATAAAAAGCAAATTTGAAAAAACAAATTGGAGTTGGGCGCTTTCTGAATTCACTCATTCAATTATTTTGTGAAAAACTAAACAAAAGGCAAGGCTTCTCGGTGGCCCAAAAATGCCCACTAAATACACATAGAAATTGTTTTCACTGTTGCAGCTAATTTGTCTGTAAGATTTGTATGTTTTTAATAATATTTTACCCTTTAATACAAGGCGGTGTTCTCGCTCTTGTTTTGTTTGCAATGAATTCTTAAGCTGACAGCTTGACAATATCATATGAAAACTGTTTATGTCACAAATATTTCTTCTCTCGATCTTTTCTCATTTGTAATCTGATAGGTTTCTTAAATAGCTTACCTGTGTCAAAAGTCACAGTTGTTTAATGGGTTTACCTGGTTATTGAATGAATTTGCCACAACAGCATTGCCGTTAAAAGCAGAATGCATCATTACAAAATCTTGCATAACTAATAGTCCGGCAGACCGCGACGTATTTGTAACATCATAATTCATAAGGAACAAAAGGTTTGAGTGTTTTATCAACCTTGCCCCACTGTGGGATGTTCAGAAACCCACATCCGAGGTTTCACTGCTGGGGTGTTTGAAAAACCCATTTTGGGGGTAAAAAAAAACATAAGGTTCAAAAACAAAATCTACGCCAGATTTTATGCCTTCACTTGTAGACTTTGGAACAAGTCGATCTGGGTGTGCCCCAGGTGGGGCATTCCCGAATAAGGAGCCCCCAAAGTTAGAGCAAAATATGTAAAAATAATATCATAAGGTACAAAGATGGAACTTCTTTCATCAGTTGGGGCATGTTCCACTGAGTACGAAACAACTTTTCTTATGGCCCCAAGGTGGGGCTTAACCTCATTTTGGGGTATAACCCCTAAAATTCACAAAATTAACATCATAAGGTACATGGATGAAACCAAGTGTAGGTGATAGTACCTCACTTACGGACTTCAGAACATTAAAATTTGGTCGCCCCAGGTGGGGCATTCCCGAATAAGGAGCCCCCAAAGTTGGGGCAAAATACGTAAAAATAACATCATAAGGTACAAAGATGTAACTTCTTTCATCAGTTGGGGCATGTTCCACTGAGTACGAAACAACTTTTTTTATGCCCCCAAGGTGGGGCTTAACCTCATTTTAGGATATACAACCTCCAAATTCAAGGTTGTAGCCCATTTGGATGAAACCAAGTGTTTGCAATACGTCCAAATTCTTTTTGTTTCAGCCGAGGATTTTTCCTAGCACAAAGACTGATACCGGGTGCGAAAGTCGAAAGTTGCATATAGCCTACTCATCTTAAGCAAAACCGTGCAACTCCCCAAGGAATAGACTTACATCCTGAACTTTGCACTGGTGTAGCTTAGGATAATTATGATGCTTTTGTCGATACTTTGGATGGAAAGTGGACCCTCCACGACACAGTTGGCATCTGTTTTCAGAATCTGGTTGTAACTTCGGAAACGGAAGAAATTGTAGAGAAGCCTCAACCTGAAGATGGAACCTTTCGGCAGAAATCGAGGAAGCGGAGGTCTCTGGCAGCTGATGTTGTAGATCTTCAACCTATAGAAAGCGGAAACGGATGGCAGAGCTTGTTTTTTGGCTCTTGAGGATGAAAAGAGAATTCAAACGCACAAGGCTTTGCAAAACTTTCCTACGATTGATTCATTGTCGATGGTGTCCCTTGCTTTGGGTATTCCAAGGACACCTATGTGGGTCGGATGGAATGCAAAAGTGTTCGAAGATAACTTCCCAAGACAGAAGATCTCGTACCTTCCGCAGATCAACCAGTCTCCCACCAGTATGCAAGTGGTTGCTGAAACAATGAGAACATCTTTGCAGATAGCAGATGAATGCCAGCAAGAGTACATGTGTGTTACATACGATCTGGCCATTGCAAAACATGACCTCACCATTCAAGAGCAGAAAGTCCAAAATATTACCGTTTTTTTCATATTACTGGGTGGTTTTCACATTTGCATGGCGTTCTTTAAAGCTATGGGTAAGTACTTGGATGGTTCAGGTGGTCCATGCATCCTAACAGAAGCTGGTATTCTTGCCGAAGGATCCCTTAACGGGTTTCTGCGTGGTACTTATTACAATAGGTGCAAACGAATACACGTTCTTTTTGGAGCAGCATTAGAAGTCTTGCATTTTAATCAATTCTTGTTGCAATGCCCTGCTTCTGAAAATCTGGACAAAGAACTACGTCGTTTATGTATTCGTCCATCCCAGTCAACCATTGGCTTTTTGGATGACGATGTGAAAGACTTTTTGAGTTCCTACCACGAAGACTGCCCAGTATTGGTATGGATAGTTAAAACTTGTCAAGACGTACTTCCTCTTTGCTCGGAGTATTCATTCTGCAAATCATCAGTTGTTTGTGCACTGCATAGGAGAGATGTCAAGCGTGTTCTTTATTTTCAACCAACCAAATTATGCAAGATGGATTTTGCGACTGCAGGATAACATGATAAAAATGGAAGAAACTCACCCTGGAATAAGTGATCTGTTTGAACAAGGCATCTTATCTATTCAATATTAGGACAGGAAAAGCAGTCGCTCCTGCCACTTCAAATTTTCTATTAAATGTTTTTCAAAAAGGAACTGAGGATAGAAACAAATTTATAAGTCAATGCCACCAGGACGCTAGCACCTTCAACAAGCCAATACGTAGAAACAAAATCTGCAACTTTGCTTCTGAAGCTGCCGTTGTGAAAAGCATAACCCGCGAAGGCAAATTTTCTCAGTTGAGAATGGAATGCAATTTGATGGGAAGGCTTCTATGTTTAGCAGTAGATCACAAGGTAGACATGGAATTGATGCTGTCTTACCCTCTCACAACAGTACCACTGTCTTTGTGCCATATGGATGCAACGATGAAATCAACCCAAAGTCAATGCTTTTGAAGGCTCTTGAAAAGAAAATTGAAAGTACAGATCTGCCTTTTGTTGACTGTACGTTGATCGATGGTATGTTTCTTCTTCACACTCTTGGAGATTTGCCGATGACGTTCGGAGGTGTTGCAAAGACGACTTTGAAAAGATTGTGCAGACACAGTGGGAAAACAATACACGTTGTTTTCGATAGAAGTGTATCGCCGTCCATCAAAGATGCCGAGCGAGATCGCCGAGCAATTCATGGCTTTCGCGATCAGCAATACGTCATCGAAGGAGAGGCCATGAAACGACCTGATAATTTTGCAGCCGCAATGTGGAATGACAACTTCAAGAAAGCATTGGTGCATTTTCTTGCTAATTCTTGGAAATCAGATGAGTATTCCAGCTTCCTCGACTTAAAGGTTCTTTATGCTACACTTGATAAAAACTGTTCTGTTTATCGAAAAGATGGCGAAAAAATGTTGTGTGGTGAAGAGGAGTCCTTGTTATGCTACCACAAAGAAGCAGATACGCGCCTAATGTACCACATCGTCACCGCATGCCAAGATGTGAAAATGTGGTAGTCCGCTCTAATGACACTTTTGTTCTGATTATACTGTTGGGAAATTTGTCCTTCTTACAAAAAGACGTAAACATATGGATGGAAGTTAGTGTACAGGCAAACAATACTCTGAGATATATTGATGTATCAAAGCTTGGTAGTACTTTATCTCCAGACATGCTTCGGTCGCTTCCCGGTTTTCATTGCTTTACAGGCTGTGCTTATACAGCTGCTTTTTCGGGTAAAGGGAAGGCTCGACCCCTTAATATATCGGAGAAAAATGTGCATGCTCAACATGCCTTTGCTGCTTTGAGATATTCGAAAAATCTTGATAAAACATTGAAAAAGTCATTGAATAATTTGTGTGCCAGATGTATGGATGTAAAAGTGGTCATTGCGTTAATGAATTACGATTTAAAAAATTCATTGAGACATACAAACCGAAAGGTTCCAATCCATTGCGACGACTGAAAGGACCAGATGGAAGCAACTTTCCCCCGTGCAAAACTGTGCTCCATCAGAAAATACTCAGAGCGAATTACATTTGTGGCATTTGGAATCATGCTGCCGAAAAAGGAAGCTTTTTCCAGACACCAGTTGAAAGCGGCAGGCGTTTGGAAGATGGTAAATTCACTCCAGTTTGGTTTCATGGAGATCCAGTTCTGTCCACGCTGGGCAACGTTCTGCAAAGTGAGAAGGGTTTGGACCAAGACGGAACAGAATCAGATAATAAAACAACAGAAACGGATGAATGTGACTTTTCTGACGACGAACCTGCAGACCTTTAATGAATAGATGTTTTTGCCTTTCTCCACCTCAAGCATAAATAAACTGTAGGCTATAGCCTACATAAGCAACTTTTTACCTTTATTCTTGTAAACATGGGGATTGAGTATGATTTGAACTTGTATTAATTTTATGGTTTCCACCAGAACTCACAAAACCACATGGAACAAAGTGTTAAGATTGATCTTTTTACATGGCTGCAAACCGGGGCCAATGGTGCATAGCCAACTCGAAAGAGATTATGCAGGAGGCATGCTTTTTCAAGAAGCCTTTTGACTTGATGAACAGGGCATACGTTTTCAAATAGTTCAATGTGCATCTTTTCGTTCTAGTGTATAGTTTAACGTTTCTTTCGCACGCCGTTCGTTATTTTGTAGCGAGCAATTTTTCCATTCCTTTCAGCACAAATCACATGTTATTCGAGAAGTCCTCTCAGTTGTTTAAATGAGACCACATAGTGTGATTTGTTTCCGTTCAGGGTTTAGTCTGCGAGAAACCTAAATGTAGGTAGGCCTACGTACAATCAGGGGCGGATTAGCAAACTGAATTAGCCCGGGAAATTAAAAATAATAACGGTCCACTTCTATCAAAATAGATTTAGCATAAAAGTGCTAGTTTCACAAACAATTTATTTCATTTCAGAAAAAGTCTTTCATCGGTAATATGATGTAGGCTATAAAATTAGATATTGTACGTATTTGTATAGCAAGCTTCGATTTGTAACTTGAATCATTGTCAGTGTTATTCAAACAAAGAATAAGGATATAGCGCTACGACTACAGTATTATATTTCAAATAAAATTTTCTTTTGTACATAAAACAGGACAGTGACCCTCTAACTGGCCAACCGGGAACGTTCTCGAATTCCCACTATGCTAATGATTAGCCGCCAATCCACCTCTGCGTACAATATCTATTTTCATAGTGATAAATTTTAACCTAATAAGCAAATGTTATGCTGTGTAGATATTATATCTTACATGCTTCGTTGATTTTCCAAAATATTTGCAGACGTTTTGAAATATATACGAGAGACATTTGGTTTTATACCTTATGATGTTAATTTTATGAATTTTAGGAGTTATACCCCAAAATGAGGTTAAGACCCACCTTGGAGTCATAAAAAAGTTGTTTCGTACTCAGTGGAACATGCCCCAGCTGATGAAAGAAGTTACATCTTTGCACCTTATGATGTTATTTTTACCGGTACGTATTTTGATCCAACTTTGGGGGCTCCTTATTTGGGAATGCCCAACCTGGGGCGACCAAATTTAATGTTCTGAAGTCCGTAAGTGAGGTACTATCACCTACACTTGGTTTCATCCATGCACCTTATGATATTAATTTTGTGAATTTTAGGGGTTATACCCCCAAAGTGAGGTTAAGCCCCACCTTGGGGCCATAAGAAAAGTTGTTTCGAACTCAGTGGAACATGCCCCAACTGATGAACGAAGTTCCATCTTTGTACCTTATGATGTTATGTTTACGTATTTTGCCCCAACTTTGGGGACCTCTTATTCGGGAATGCCCCACCCGGGGCACCCAGATCGACTTGTTCCAAAGTCTACAAGTGAAGACATAAAATCTGGCGTAAATTTTGTTCTTGTACCTTATGATGTTTTTTTTACCCCCAAAATGGGTTTTTCACCGGGCCGTAGCCCCCAAACGCCCCAGCAGTGAAACCTCGGATGTGGGTTTCTGAACATCCCACAGTGGGGCAAGGTTGATAAAACAGTCAAACCGTTTGTACCTTATGATGTTACAAATACGTCACGGTCTGCCGGACTATAAGTATTCGATTGGCTGAGGCGAGAAAGTATGCAACAGTGACGTACAAAGTTTCCAGTAATGTTTTGCATTTTCGTATTGGCCTTATGATAATTATGTTGAACTTAAAAAGCTTTCGGAACATTTGTGTGGCAGAAAAGCCAAGAATATCATTTGATTCTTCTCTCTCTCAATCCATTGAAGTTCAAGCAAGCGGAACTCTGCGACTTGTAGCTGCTATTTCGGTAAAACGTTCTGGTTTCTATACAGCCTACCTAAGAGATTTAGGTTTAGGCTCAATAAGATTTCATACAATAATGCAATCGTCATAAATTACTCTTTTCATCTGTTGGTGAGTTTTCTAGCAGGTGACAGTGCATCGTTTGCAATTTTACCTTTAAATGTAGAAGCGTCTAATAAAAAAAAGTTCACAACAGTAGGCTATAATGCAAGATGAGCAGGTGAGCAAAGTAAGCTATTGCGCGTGAAAAACTAGTTTCATAGTCTACATCTTCCACAAAGATCAATGACAGATTAATAATAATAGACCGTAATGAATACTGCAAGTGCGACCAATACTTGACAGTTAGGTTTACATAATATTTTACGTATAGGGAAAACCAACACCTACTATAAGGTGGGAAAAAGATGGAGTCGATCTTGAAAAAAGAGGAGCTGTTCAAACACAAGATGGTGTAACACAGCTTACGATAAGAAACCTTGCCAAGGTAGATTCCGGAACATATGTGCTCCATGCCGACAACGCAAGTGGAAATATCCGTAAAGTAGTTCAGGTGGTTGTGAAAGGTAAGCAGCAATATAAAGCTGAAGCCTGACACAAATTGGGGAGCAGTTTATACTTACGGTATCCACCAAAAGGCTGGTCCAGTCTGCTGGGAAAAGGGGGGTCGTTCTTCGCTATATGGTTCTTACGAGATCCATTTTCAAAAATGTAGCTTTCATGGCTCTGTTACCTAAAAAGGTTCTCGACCCTTCTATTAGACTATACACCACCTCAGAGATTGTGAGTAATGTTACGTTTTTGAAAGTATTTTTGGATCGACAAAATCGGGGAAAATTTTGTTTGCCTTCTCCCAAAATGTTTTACTCTCCTACGGCTATACCGCGAAGCGTTTTCAGGGGGTCTGTAAAAGTTTCAGGATTTTCAGCATCATTGATAAATTACAACATTTAAAAATTGGTTATGTTTTATTTGTGTACCTAAGCCTATTACAATGATTCTCAAACTGCTTGTCGCAACGCCCTGGTGCGGCGTTTGTAATTTTAAAAGGCCTCGAACAAAGACTTGGTTTTCTGACTAAAAAAGAATCATATGAAAAAGTTGTATCTTTTTACAGTATAAAGTTATGTATGTTAGACGCATTTTAGACGCCCCTGATCCACCATGCAACATTAAACTCGGAGAATTGCAAGAAGATGGATCATTGAAAATTACATGGGATCCTCCTAAAAATGACGGTGGAAATGCCATAAAATACTATTGTTTGCAGGTAATTTTTTAAAGTTTTGATGTCAATCAAGCGTTTGTTGCAAAGTCGCAACATAATAAATCTTCCATAAATATAATGTTGGAAATACTGTCACATTATATTTTAGGCCAGAGTCAATCAGCCATTGCACAGCATTTTCATCAATACACTGTTGATCAGGCCTTATAAGCTACCATAAAGTGGAGTGGTTTGAACAGTTGAGTACGCAAGTGGGGGGAGGGGTTAAAACCCACCCCATTGAGCTTGATTTTGGAATTTTTCTTTTTGTTTTATTGCTTATCATGACTTTACTGTATAGTGATATAACAATTATAGCCAAAAAATTATGTGACAAACAAAAAAGTAAAAAAAAATTGAGTATCTGGGATCAAAATTTCTCGCTTGCTTGAGGTTTGCTTTTGTTGTGTAGGGTAGGCTATAAGCAGAAGTCAGTAGTAACTAGTAAGTCATCTATGGTATAAGCCTAGTAGGATTGCTTAAAGCAAAACTAGGTTACTGTCGATCCAGGCAAACCACCTGCTTGAATAATTAAGTCTGTTTTTTGCTTGTGGCGAGCATTTGTTTTTAGAAAACAGTTTTCATCGTTTACTGGGACGATTTGCTAACATAAGCAAATTTTGATTTATTTTGGAGGAAAATTATTTTTGTCTTTCTCCATTTCGAGATCTTAACAATTTGGTTTCGTTATGCGCTTGAAAGAAATGCAAGGCCAATGCATGAAAACCGTGGCCTACAATGCAGAAAGCGTCATGAAATAGAAATACATGGTCTTGCGTAAAAAGTATCTACTTTAAGATATATCATACTGACTATTTTCACTGATGGTGTTTCAAACAAGACAAATCGCATTTCAAATTTTGTTTCGTTTGATATAATCACAGAGTTTGTAGAAATTTTTACAATATTTGATCTACTTTATTCTACTGCAGAGTAAAAGCAAGGCACTACAACGAGAAACCTATTTAAAAGTTTAAAATGTCTTTTTGCTGCCAGATGCAATCTTAACGTAACTTGCAATGAAAAGCCTCTTCTAATAAGCTGGGTAACCTCTTTTTATGAAATCACTCAGACTGAAGCGCTTTTCCTTTGTCATTATGTGTACTTGTCACAGTTGCGATAAAATATATCCGGATTGTTAGGACAGCCAGGGCCGTTGACAGGATTTCTTGGGTCCGGTACCAATTTATTTTCGGGCCCCCTTCATCGACAAAGTTATGAATATAAAAGTTGTGTACAAACTTTTATTGATGTCGTTTAAGCATGGTCATTTAACAAATCTTGCGCAATCTTAAAATTTCTTGAACAGCAAAACTTATTATCTCTATTTAGCGGTTGCTTTTTTGAACTTTTGTTTGTCACATGGCACTAGAGTATTACTTCCCAATTCCATTGATGTTTCGCTGGTCATTCTATGCTCACCAGAAGAGAATTTACAGCACTGCAGACAGTCAGAAAGTATTCAATTTTATTTCGGAAAGGTGTTTGGGCCTAGGACAAACATTTGCTGATTGCTGCAATCGGAAAAGCGGTTTTGGTCTAATTTTGAGTGCAGAAATAAGGATAGTAATCTTCTTGCCCGTGCCATTTCAGTTTTTGAGTTTAAACAAATATTAGCCTGTTTATTTAGAAATTCGTGTTTCGGGTAATATTCGTGGTTAGGGAAATCACTATACTAGACTAAATTATTAAATTATTGTTTTACTGTTTGGTGGCAGAAGTGGCTATTTTACCACCAGAAAGCTGAAGTGGGCCCGGCACCCAGAAGGGGGCCCGGTACTTAACCATCTGAAGGCTGAAAGGGCTGTCATCGTCGTCGTCGTGTGAGCTTCTGGGGCCGAGGGTATATCCTTTTACCACCCCAGATTCACGATGTTCCCGGACTACCGGTACACTGGAAGGCTGCTAGAGAGCAGCAAGTCTTTGGTTTCATCATCCATGCCATGCAGACCTTCCACTGCGTTAGGTGGCTTGAAGATGGTACAGTCATTGATGATGTGGTCTGCGGTCTGTTCCTCGGCACCACATTTACAGGAGGAGGAAGAAGCCATTCTTCATTGGTGCATGGTTGAGCGGACAAGCCCGACGCCCGTACGGAGACGGTTGAGGCGCACCCATGCCTGTCTTGGTAGTGTTAGGCCGATGGGGCGTGTGTCGGCGTCGGGGATGAACGAATAGAGTCTGGTGGCGGTTGACTTCCGTTCAGAACTCCATTTATGGTCCGCCCAAGCAGCCGCAGAAATGTCCTGCACATCAGCTTCGTTGATACGAAGATGAGCGGCTGTCACGAATGGGTGTCTTGATTTCAGTCGGCGGGGGTGCTCGTTTGTGAGAGCAGAGATCTTGTGGTGGAGAAGGTGGTTAGGCTCCAGTGCCCGTCGACCGAGGGCAGAGTGGCATCTTCGCAACAAAGCTGGTTGGATGCCAGCGAGAATGGGGAGGACTGTTTTAACCTCTGATGGCAATTCTTTTAAACCTGATCATATTAAAATCTTGATAATGTTAGAATTCACAGGAATTCTTTTTAAATCCGAGCCCCTTAAATATTCCGGGCCCCGGTCCAAAAGTACCACCTAGACACCCCTGTATGCGCCCCTGAGGTCAGCATCCTACTCGTCGAAAGCATTTTTTTATTAGCGTATGTCATTTATTAGCCTGTAGACAAAAACTTCTCGCAGCAAAGACTTAGCATTAGTAAAGGCTTAGAATAAAATTTCACTTGTACAAGTATGAATTTTAGTAGGCCTTTCTTTTCAATAAAAAGCTGCATTCTTAAACAAATCAATTTCCAGGCAATTTTACTTATGCCTCCCTTTAATTAATCACAGTTCATTTCAACCCTTGCTTGTGTTTTAAATTTTCTTACAATAACAACCAATTGAACTAGAGAAATGTCATTATGAGATCATAATTGTGGTCTAAACAGGGCAGACGATGAGTGATTTGTTAAGTAAAAATTGTTTGGTTAACTATTTCAAAAATACTTTATTTGTCGAATACCTCGAAAACTAAAGCTAATTCGGAATCAGTAAAATACACACTTTAAAATGATTTTCACGTTTTGTACCAACTTTTTTTATCAAGATTCAAAGAAAATGAAGGGTGTACCAGCAAACATCTATAGGAAAGGCCTATGATACAAGAGAAGGATCCACAGAGGATTCAAACTGATATGCATCAATCAGCAAGTGTATAACAAGTATGTGGGATGGCGCAACGGTGGGATGGGATGGCGTAACGGATAAGGCGTTGGCTTTCCAATTATGCGAACCTGGTTCGACTCCCGGCTTCAGCTGGTTGTTGAAAAACACCGCTCACCTCTACTCAGGTTGAATCAAGTATGGGACCCCCTTTATAACAAGTATTCTCTCAAGTACATGTAGCACCATACACAGTGAAATTTGAACGACCTTTGGCTCTTTTTTATTTCTTTAAAAAGTAATGTCTAAAAAGACATTATTAAAAGTAACTACGGACAGTGGCCAGTGTTTCGATCTTCTGATCTCTTCAGCGTAATAAAATGAGTGGAAAGTTGGTTTGAAGTTTTGAGATGATAGCTTCTAAGAAGGACCTCCAAGAGCCCTGCCGGGCCCCGGTGCAGATGTTGCTGCCATGCCTCTCCAGCGCGACACATCGCGTGATATCTCACAAATCAAAAGCAAAATTTGCGGTGCGCGGTAATCCACAAGGCCAATGCACACATGATGTTCTGGACAGCGTTTCTTTTTGAAAACCAGATCTGTTTAAAAAATTATAGAAAGAATACATTAGCTTCAACACTCTATTATTTCACAAAGAATGCGGTATTGTAGTGGTGTTTACAACTTTAAATTGTACACTATGCATACAGCTTTACATTAACATACAATACCATTTCTGACCTTGAAATCTGCAGAGACTAGGGGAGCAAACTTAGAATTAATGCAATGCTATTGGTTCATGACATTAAGAAATACCAAGTTAATTGCAGGATCAATAGTTTGTTGCTTCTTATTTTCACTCTATTGGTTTTCTTTGCTTGTTTAATTGAAACTGCTTTCAAGCAGGATTGAGGGTCACTTTCTCTTCATTTCCACAAGTGGCCAGTAGGCTACTCAGTAAAAAACAAGTTGAGTATATTTCTATTTTCAAATGCTACCAATGTAAATGTACCTACATCTATCACTATACTATGTATCGAATTTTTGCAGACACCCTGCATAGTGCATAACTACAGAATGCATGTTTTGAGTCAATATTGACACTGTTCTTGAAAATCAAGAATAAGATTGGAATGGCCTGGCCAGAAAAGACTGCTAAGAAATAAATAGTGAAAACAAACGAAAAGGAAAACTTGAGAAATATAAAAAAAAATATCTGATTAGGTTACATAGTAGGCTGGCTATTCTCGAAAAAAAATGCTTTTTCCTTAAAATCTTTCGTCAGTTTGTAATATTGTTCCTTTGGTAAATGTATCTCCTACACCAAGTTTCACAAAAAAATATTAACGTTTGACCCTGGTTCACCTGGTTTGAATTTTTTCAAAATATCGAGTTTTCGCTTATCCTTGAAACTGCTCACTCGCTATCTTCTAATGCATTCTAGCATCTTAATGGACACAATAAGAGGCAGTAACACAAACTTGTAGCAAGCAAAGTAGTTTAATTAGCAACTCCATGAACACTGACAAGCTACTAAGTACAAACAAAGTGCATACATTGTTTTGCCTAAAGGCCTACTAAATGAAAATTTCAAACGGGAATTAAGCATTAAAATGCGTAAACTGAACATTCAAGAATACATTTCAAGAAAAATTACCGAAAAAAAAAATTGTTTTCAATGGCGCTGGCAAGGCCGAAAGTCCAATGTTTCGTTTATTTTCATTTTTTTCAAAATAACCAAAAGTGCAAACACTGCTCGAAAATACGTCACAAAAGACAGCAATAACAAAAGCCACGTTACCACATCTGATGTTTTGAGCAAACTGTCTGATGTTTTGATGTTGAAATCTGATGTTTTGATGTACATACATACATAGCCTACAGTCAAATCGCCCGCAGTAACAATTATTGCGAGATCAGCTGATTGCTAGTCTCTAGTGACGCAGACTGTATAGTCGCACGCTTCGCTGCTCAAGCACAATCTCGTTTTGAAAGCTCTGACAAAAGCACGCGCGCAATGGTGGTCAGACCGCAATGGGGCAAAATTTTATTGAAAATCGTTTTATGGTATCATGTTAAACAGAAAGAACGAGGAAAATTACCAAGTCAGCTTTTTCCTTTAGTATCCCTTCAACAAACTAGACAAATAAGCAAAACAAAGCTATCGGTGAACAAACGCAATTCTTTATTATGGTTGGCCGACTGAGCAACACTCGTCAAGGTACGAAGGCCATTTAGCCTATATAATTACAGAATACAAAGTTATGTTCTTCAGTAAAGTAACTGCTTAGAATTTTATCCTTGTTGCGGAAGAACGTAATCTTGGCCTCGGAGTCAAAAATGCCACGTTGATCGAGATGAGGAGCCAAGATTCCAGCTACCACTTTTGATAACTAAATCTTTAACTACTACAGTAGGCTAGGTGGTAGAAATGATTTTGAGAAAGAAAGCTTGACCTTGCTCCGAAAGCATTACTGAAGGTATTGCGGTTACTCTCAGTCATACCCGTTTTCCTATTGTTTCAAGCAAATCACCACTTGAACCAAGAGAGGGCAAAGAAAAACGTCCACGCAATGGCTGCCTTGCACACTCCATGATATTCCAACTTCTTTTGAACATGCTCACGTACAGGAGTATCAATTTTCATGGTGATTCCCAGAGCCTCCGAGAGAAGTCAGCACTGGTCGGAAAACAATACGAAAAATGGGCCCCATAATATTTTTTAGCAAATATTGCGTTGCATGTTCGTGTTAAGCTGAAATTAGCCTACTTTCCTCATCATGAAAAGAACTTCGTTCAATGTAAAAATCATAATAATCACTGGATTACACTTGCAGCAAAAATGCCATTGAGGCTAACTATTTTGTCTAGAAAGCTTTGTAAACACACCATAAGCCTACAGGCAACGAAAATAGTTCAACTAAGCATTTAATTCAGGAGTGTCCAAACTTTTTCTCACGCGAGTCAGATTTGATAATAAGTGTTCGCGAGCCAACAGCCACAATAATTTTTCTGAAAACTGCAAGTTGAATTTATATGATTTTTGTGTGTCTTCAGGCCAAAAATAACACATTGTACAACAACAGACGCTGGCCATACAAAAACGTCTCGTGGGCCGGAGTTGGCCCGCGGGCCGGACTTTGGACATCCCTGATTTAATTCAACAACATCCAATTATGGACTGGACTCAACTTGGCGACACTGGGCGAGCTGGCTCAAAATCGCCACTCTTGGAAGCAAATAACTCATGTTGATGCGCAATCTGCTGCAAGCGGAGATGAGGACTGATGATGATGGTGATGATCCATAAACAAAAAATATACAGGATTTACTTTCTTTAATCGTGCTTGGACTGATACCTTTAACTTTCCCAGATAACTTATGTTGGATATAATATCCTATGCCTGGCCAACGCAGATTTTGAAGTTAAGATTCAGTTGTCAAGCAAGAATAGTTCCCGCTTAGCTAAAACAGCACCAGTTTTCAAGTTGACACTATCAATACAATCGAAACCGTTCAGTGATACAGAAATCATTTCAGCTTCAGATTTTACGTCTTGAAGCTGTTCAACATCGCCTACCTTAACACGAAAATGATTTGTTCTTCATGAGAAGCATCGAGAGTGACATTTACAATGATTGAGAAATGCTTGGATCTACGCACTTCATTTAAGAATTTGTTGATTATTTAGTTTAGTTGGTACATTTTTACTTTAGTACTAAAAATGGGCCCCCCTCAAAAGTGCAAAAACTAAAAACTACTCGTCTTTCCTTTACAATGTTTTGCTAGGGGGGAAACTGGCCCGACTTTCCCCCCCCCTCTCGGAGCCACTGGTGATTCCACGGCTCTCTTTTTGCCGTGGCACTCTGAACTTTTTCTTAGCCTTGAGCCCATCAGAAACGGGTTTGAGTGCAATGTTTGCATACTTTAGGAGCAACCCAGGACTTATCTTGATCACCCAGCTTCATGTCAAAGTAATAATAATGCTTGTTTTTATATTGCGATGTATCTATCACAGAATGCGTTGCTCCTCTGCGTTGCTTCTTCTTCTTCTTCGTTTGAACCTTGTTCTTCGCCACTTCAAGGGTCGAGGGGCTCTGCCTTTTACCACCCTTGGGCAATGGCGGCGACGCGGTCTAGATGTTTGGGCAGGTGTCGAGCAGCCATTGAATTGATTCGTCATCCAATTCACGCAGACCACGCACACCATTTGGCGCATGGTAGATGGCGCAGTTACAGATGGTGTGGTCTACGGTTTGTTCCTCCATGCCACACTCACAGATCGCACATGGAGCCATCACCCATTTGTGCATGTTGAAGCGGAATAGTCCGACGCCAGTACGCAGGCGGTTGAGCCGCACCCAGGCCTTCCTTGGCAAATGCATTCCGGTTGGGTGGTGGCTGGTATCGGAGATGAAACTTTGGAGTCTTGAGGAGTTCTTCTTCCACTCCGAGCTCCATTGGTGGTCCGCCCAGGTAGCCGCACTGATGGATTGGTCTTCACCACTTTTCATCAGGAGTTGTGCGGCACGTACAAATGGGTGTCTCGATTTCAGTCGCCGAGGTTTCTCGTTCACAGACTCGTAGAGACTTGAGTAGAGCAAGTGGTTGGGGTTCGTAGCGCGACGAGAGAGAGACAGGATGGCTTCTTCGCGACGAAGCTCAGCTGGTTGGATGCCTGCAAGGACAGGGAGATTTTCCGATGGTGTAGGTCGCAGGCATCCTGTCACGATACGCAAGGCGTCGTTTATGGCAGTGTCGATTTGATGGCAGTGGGAACTGCGGCTCCAGACAGGAGCACAGTATTCTGCTGGAGCGTGAACTAGCGCGATGGTGGCAATGCGCGAGGTATCAACTCCGGCTCCCCAGCCAGAGCCGGCCAGACGCCTTAACAAAGCTGTGCGTGTTGAGATCTTTTTGCGTAGTGACTCCAAATGTTGACGATAAGTGAGCGACCTGTCCAGGACTACCCCTAGATATTTAGGGTTTGGGCAGAAGGGCAGGGTTTTTCCATTGGTGCTGATTTTGAGCTCACGCTTTGCTTCCCGGTTGTTTAAGTGGAAGGCTGTCGTCACTTTTTTGGTTTCGCTGAGCTTCAGTCTCCATCTCTGGAGGTATGCCGAAAGTGTCGACATGTCCTGGTTTAGAGTCCCTTCTAATGTTTGCCATTGATTCGACAAGTGTAGAATGGCCAAATCATCGGCATAGGCGTACTTTGCGGATACCGTGAGTGGCAAGTCGTGGGTGTAGATGTTAAACAGAAAGGGGGCCAGGACAGATCCCTGAGGGACGCCATTCTTAAGGCGTCGTAACCTGCTTGGTTTACCACTTCCGGTGGTGAGAGTAAAGCTTCTATTGTAAACGAGCTCCATGATCATGCGGACCATGTGCCTGTCCGGGAGCAGGCGGAGCAGTTTGCAGGTGAGGCCTTGGTGCCATACGGTGTCGTATGCAGCTGTGAGGTCAAGAAACACAGCACCAGCCTTCTTCTTTGCCTCAAAGCAGTCTTCGATGTCTTGAGTCAAGAGAGTGACTTGGTCCACAGTAGATCTTCCACGTCGAAAACCAGCTTGCTCCCGGGGCAAGAGTGGGTCTATAATTGGTTCGACTCGAGTGTAGATAAGACGTTCGAAGATTTTAAAAGGGATGCAGAAAAGAGATATAGGTCGATAGCTCTTCGGATCCTCTTGTGGCTTATGAGGCTTAGGGATCGCGACTGCTTTGGCTCGACTCCAAAGTTTGGGGATCTAGAGTTGGCATAAGCAGGAAGACAGGAATTTTCGCAGCCAAGACTTCATGGCGGGGCCAGCATGGAGTACAAGTTCGGAGCAGATGTTATCGGGACCAGGGGCCTTACGGGTCTTAGTAGATTGTAGGGCAGCGGTGAACTCATCTGACGTAAACTCATCAGAGATGCTTTCCTCGTCTGGTGTTGGGATTTTCCAGAAATCAGACGTTTCCCTCTTTACAAGTTTGGAGAACTTTGCGTTGCTTCATGCAATAAAATATATCTGGGTTGTTTGTATAGCATTATACTTGTCAAAGGCATATTTTATTAGCCTATATGCCATTAATTAGCCTATAGACCAGAAAAAAAACTTCTTGCAGCAAAGACTTGCCCTTAGCAAAAGCTTAGAATAAAATTTCATTTGTACAAGTATCCATTTCAGTAGGCCTACCTTTTCAATATAATCTCTCGTCCTGTTGCTCAACACAACAAACAGTGTACCAGCCTCATTTTTGTAATCAAATATCGATTTCGCTTTTAAAGCATCTTCAGTTTGATATTGTCAAGAGCAAAGAAATAATAAAAAATTCTTTTAAGGTTAAAAGTTTAGACATTATGACGTAACAATGCATGTTGCGCCACCATGGAAACAATGAAACAAATTATATGATCTATTACTACGTAATTACTAATGAAGAAACGTAACATGTAAAATTAAACAGCATAAAAACCAAAAGAGCTTACAACTTTTATAAAATGAATTAAAAGATAACTAATAAGATTCTACACTGTACATTCGATATTCAAGAAATTGACAAAATTAATGGATGCTGTAAAACAATTACGCAGGCAAATAACAATAAAACAATTAACTAATCAATGAATTCAAAATTAATGACTGTCTATGCATAGTGATATTATTGAGATTTAGCTAAAAGATTAACCAGAGCAATTTCATGAAGTGCACAGCAAACAAATGTGCTATAGTAGACCTACAAGTGTTTTTCATTTAAATTTAGGCAAAAACATTTTTTGAATATTTATTGTGGCATCCAACAATTGATACCAGAATTCTTCTTTTTGGTCAAGTTTGGTTGGGTTTGGTTCTTCTACAAACGTGACTTCAAAACAGTCTGATAATTAAAGATTTCTTAGTGAAGTATAAGTATGTATTTTTTGGTAATGTTGTAATAGGGCCGTTTTGTCGGTTTTGTCTAATGAGCTGCCGCAGTTACCCGAATTCCAAATGGAACGATGTTTGTTCCAACGTGCAGAAAATGAATTTTTTGTTTGTCCAACATACTGCTCTTTGCAAATTTTGCAAGTGGCTACGTAAATTCCAAAGTTCTTACATGTCAAATCTGTTTAAGACGAAAAAGTTTTCCTGATTGCGATGTAAGACTGTGTGTGTCACTGACCATACAAGAAAAGTTTTTTCTACCGCCACACAATGCACAATTTCCACACCTTTTTGAAGATCCAATGTTTTTAATTTTTTATTTGAAAAAGTCAAATCCTTGTAAGTCGTGACATAAGATGCAATAGTTGGTGGTCTTTTGAAGACAATACTGGCCGAAGATTTTAATTTCTTTTCTTTGTCTGTAAGCGTCAAAATGTTTGTAAAAGAGGAAGCCCAAATGATTCTTTTTTTGTCTGCATTGGTTTTCTTCTCCGGTGCAAGTCTAGATTTCCAAGTTTTTGCCAAGTCAATAATGCATTTGGTAATTTTTTATTAAAGCCAGAGGCTATGCATTTATTGTACTCTTCAAGTAATATGGTTCAGTTTCATTTAATCGACGCATTCGAATGCATTCTCCATACACAATTGATTTGAACACACTCTGTGGATGATGTGAATTTCCATGAAGAAATTTTGCGTCCACAGCTGTTGGTTTCACAAAATCAGAAGTGAAAAACCCCATGTTGTTTTGGCTTGAAATGGTGTGAAACACGTCAAGAAACTCAACTCCTTTTCTTTCATCTTCGGTGGAAATATTTCTAAATTTTAGGGCGGAATTCAGATTTGCGTCTCAAAATAAGTCAGTGTTATGCGTAAGTCAGACTTATATAGGCCAGGCTTATACGAGAAGCTTATTTGCGATGCAGAAACTCGAATTAAGCGCGACTTATATAAGACCGTATTAAGCCTCTTTGTTTTCGCGCGAAAGAGAAATTGCTATAGCAACTCCTTGATTGAGGTAATGAAGCGTAAAACTGAAGGCTGTAAAGCTGAGCTACATTCCTGCTGAAGCACCAAATAAGGCAATGTTGTGCTTTAAACTCACAACTAGAAAAAAGCACTTTTTGATGATGTTGAAATACGTTGTAGTTGCATCAGTAAGTCGTTCGTTATCTAACGTAGATGCCAAGTAATCCATGACGCAACAGATCTAGCACAAAAAGTTCATTCACAAGCAAGGAATACTCATTTAACAATGAAACAACGTAAAACAATGTTATGCCAATATGCACAATTGCACATGGCTTTCGTTTACAATAATTCATAAATTTGAAAGAATCAGGTCACTCAAGTTATTTTTGATGCCTAAATAGGAAAGTTTTGACTTTGCTTGCACAATCATGGCCAGGATTGACACATGATACGCGGATTTTTGACAACAGCATCATTCGAGATAAATTTGAGAATGGAGAAATTGATGGAATCCTATTGGGTGACAATGGGTATGCACCGAGAAATACTCGCTACAATTCTGCAAACAGAACTTTGACTAACCCCGGCCAAGTCGCCATCGCTTCTCTGGAAATGGCCAGTTGCAAAAAATCGAAGGCTTAAAATACAATTATATGCAATAATATACTGTGACCTAAGTATCAAACCAAAACCTGTGTCAATAACGCCATATTTCAGATGGACTAACTAACCCTAACTTTTTCAGCTGATCTGTGCCCAGACAGCAAGATTCGTCATTTTTACATTAATTCAACGCCTGCAGACGTTGAATCAATGTAAATATAAAGGGTTTTGCTCTCTGGGTGGTCCTTTCAGTAGAGTTGTTCGCGTTAAAAACTTTAGTTAAATCATTCCTCGCTTGATTATTTTGGAAAGGCTTTTTTATCATTTTTTTTATTTATTTTCCACCACTGGAAAGTCTTTGATGAGGTCAATAAGCAGTTGGCGTTCAGAATCGTTGTAATTAAATCCTCTTGGTATTTTTATTGAAATAAGAAATGACAATGCAATTTAGATTAACTCTTTCATATCTGGGCTTTTTGAGACGATGTTTTTCTGGGCAGGGGCACAAAGTGCCTTAAAGTTTAACCGCTTATAACTTCTTTCAGTTATGAACTAGAATCTTTTACCGCTGGAAAAACAATCGCAAGGCCTTTGAGCGTTGAATGATATTAACATGTTTGTAATACATATTAATAAAGTTTGTTAATAAACGTGTTTATGAACGCGGGTCAAATTTGAAAGCTGCCTGATTTTTATAATAAAGAAACAAACCTTTCGTTTTTCCCACTCTCGTGTCATTTGCCTTTTTCTAGACCTCTTTTTCGCTGTGATGGTCAGAAATAAAAACAAAATTCAACTGAACTGTGTAGACGTATTGTCGCCTGATTAGTTACGCTTGGCCGGCCAACAAACAAACTATGACAATTCGATGATTACGACGATCTTGTGTGTGTTCGAACAATGCTCTTAGAATTGCGACTGCTTTCCACATTTCGCTGCTTTCCAGATAGAATAAAAAAGTTTTATTCCGTTACAGAAAGTCTGTCCCTGATGTTTCGTCGATGCATTTCTACGTTGAATCAACGTAAAATGCTTGATCATTATTGTAACAATATGTTGCTTACTTTGATTGTAGCCTATCTCACAAACTACAAATCAAACATTACGATTTTTTCTTTTTATGTGCTCTACCCTTGTTCGACGACATTGCCGAAGTCGTAAATACGCTTGTTTCTTAGAAGATGCTGAAGCCCAAATTTAATTATTTTTGATTTGATTCTTTTTGATGCATGTTGTATTCCCATAATCATAACAAAATTGCTCAATTATTGATTTCACAACGCCTTATCGTACCCTAGATTCTTGTAAGTATATTCACTTGTATTTATCTCGTAGAGCGTCGATACAATATAATATAACACCTGTCATGCTACATACATAACGTGTTTTGTCAGCACCACGGTGTAATGAATTCTAGGTCATTGATTTTCGTGATGAGTTCATAGCGTCCCTACAATGAAGAATGAGAGATACTTCAAGCGGTCCCATCATTGCTAAAAATCATTATACGTTTCACATATTTGTGTAATCGGTTGTAACAGTCAAACTATGCTAATTTACTGTCATTCAACCTATTTAGACAAATATAGATGAGTTTATATCCGACAGAAAACAAAGTATCCTGGCTCATTTTAATTTCTTTGCGCAAAACGTATAAACTTTACAGCTATTCTACGTCATTTTGATGTCTCATGGCACTTTTTTATTTATGAGATGAAGAATACTTTGAATAAGACACAAAGCATTCCTGATTATTGCGGCAAACTCTTGAATTATGTAAAATCGTACTGATGAATTCCTCTAAAGGTGCGATATAGATTATCTGCAACAGGTTTGCAGTATATTTAGCTCTGGGAGTACTACGAGCAACTGTCCAAATAAAACGACATCTACGATATGTTAGTATGCTAAAGACCAACGTTGCGTACAGGAGTAATGTAGAAATGCATATAATACCATGGCGATATTACAAGTCAGGTTACATCATTAGGCTATATGAAAAAAATATGTTTTATGGCCCAATTAATTTGATATTGAAAAGGCCAGAAGTAAAGTAATAAACTTCGGAGCATAACCGTAGGATTTAGAGAAAATTCGGACTATGAATATCAAAGCTAACACATAATCGAACATATTATTCAAACGTTTCGATAACTGCTGTTTCCATCGTCAGTCAAAAGTAAGAATGAAGCTATGTTTTTACAATGGCAAAATCGAGCGAAAAATGCGATACAGTAGTTGAGTCACCTCGGCTATCAAAATCAGTCACTCAACAACGATTCAACATCTGCCAACGTTGAATCAATGCAAATGGCTGACTCTGCCAGCAAGGGATAGTATGGCGTCTGAATAATAATTGTAACGAATGTCTGCTCTTTCCTCCAATTATTGTATTATTAAATTTAACCTCTTAATTGCTCAAAACACGAACAGTTGAAGAAAAAAATCTTCTCACACCCTATATTGGATTTATTTTTCTTGCAAAATGAAGTCATTTTGTTTCAGCAAGTGGCCCGTGTGTACCTTATACCACAGTTCAAAATTATGGTTTCGAATGTGTATTATGATGCAAAGCAAACGGCAAATTTATTAGCAACCGAAGATGAAAGAGATGCAAATTTTTCGGATAGTGATGTTGATTTGCCTTTATCTGATGGTGAAGGTGGTCCGCTAACATCTGATAAGAGTAACGAAGATGAGGTCGTGACCGTCAGACATAGGCAGTCCCAACGTCGTAGGAGTCATGCCGTCAAATCATTAGATAGCGCCTTGGATGAGGAAAATTACCATACATTGCCTGACCAGGAAGAGGAGCGAATGTCGGTGGTTGTTGACTAAAGAAGTAGAGTGAAAGTTGTTTGGAGTACCAAGCAACCATCAATAAGAGGAAGACAAAACTCTGCTAATGTGGTGCACAGTTTACCAGGAAAAGCGCGATTATCAATATGCAACGACGTCGTATGATGCATGGCGTTTCTTATTTACAGCAGAGATGATCTACATCATTGTTTCAAGCACCAGCACATGTATACGAGAGAGGCTATCGCGAATATCGGAGGCTCAACGAACATCTTGGCATGCTTCACATTTTCAGCAAACTGATGCCATGGAACTAGAAGCATTCATTGGATTGTGGTGTATTAGAGGACTACTCAAGCGAACATTTCACCGAATTAAGATTGCTTTTCCCATTTATATGGACATCCTATATTTAGTGCGACAATTTCGTTGAACCGATTCAAATTTCTGTCTGCAAATATTCGTTTTGATGATAAAAGCACTAGGGCCAATCGCTGGCAAAGTGACCGATTTACAGCAATCAGAGAACTTTTCCAATATTTTACTGGAAATTGTGAAAAGATTTTAATACCAGAAGACTTCCTTTCACTGGATGAGACTTTGTTTCCATCCCGCGTTGGTGTGTCCTTCAGGCAATAAGCTTCAGGCAAAAAATAAGCCTGCTAAATATGATTTTTGCTAAGAAGCATAAATAGTGCGCGTATGTCATTCACCTATACCGCCATAGCTTATGCGGGTAAGCCAGTAGGTGTACCAGGACTACGCTATTTGACTTCCACTATGGAATATGTGGAAACGTTGGTACACAATTTGGAAAGAGTTTCTTCGCTTCAAGGACAAAACATATCCCTTGATCGCTTTTACACTTCACTTGATTAGGCAGAATGGCTTTGGAACAAAAACATAACTTTAGTTGGAAAATGGCAAAGCAATAGAAAAGGGGTTAGCGAGTTAAAATCTCTCACTGATTGGGAAGCCTTCAGTACCAAAATTTACTGGGAGGAGTCGAGAAACCACATTACCGTTACGTCGTACGCAGTCAAACCAAAATCTACCGGTAAACGCAATGTTCTGGTCTTATCAACTATGCAGCCAATCCTTGGAGTAACCAAAGATGACGGAAAGGAGAAACCTGCAATAATCAAGCTCTACGATTTTACCAAGGGTGGGACTGATGTCGTCGACCAGAAGATGGCATATTATAGCGTCAAGCCGAAATCAGCAAAATGGACTGTGTCTGCATTTTCTTACATTTTAGACGTTGCGCGGGTCAATGCGATGACCATTAGTTACTTGAACCGCGAGTTGTCCTTTTCACAAGCCAAGGGAGACGAAAGTTTTGTGGAGGGGTGGCAGCTAGCCATGTCATTAGTCAAACCACACATGTCTAGACGATCGGATGATGTACCTATTCTACGTGGGTCACTCCGCCATGCAATGTCAACATTTTTGGGACGAAATCATGGATTAACAGCAAACTTAAATTTGCTATTACCAGTGGTTTTCATAATGAAATAGCGGGCTATCATAAGATTTGTTCTTATCATGTTATCGTTGATTATGAGATTAGATATTTTAATCACAGTATTTGGTCATTTCTGCTATATGGCTGTGAATCCTGGACTGTATGCCCGAAGATAGTAAAGAAGATCAACAGTGCTGAAATTTGGTTCATTCGTAGAATGATGGGAATTAACTGGATGGATAAAATCACTAACGAAGAAGTGTGGAGACGCTCTGGGTGCACCCCTGGCGTCCTCATCACAACTATCAAAAAAGGCAAATGACATTTATCGGGCATGTCTACCGCAAACGCGGAATTGAACACTCGGCAATGATGGGGCGATTTCCTGGTCAGAGACACCAGGGGCGTCCACGTTTGGAAATCTTCAAAAATCTTTCAACGTGGACAAACCAAAATTTTGAAAATCTAATTAGAAGTATGGACAATCGATCGTTGTGGAGACTCACGGTAGCCGACGCCTTATTCAGGCATGGCCGATGATGATGATGATTTGGTCATCACCGTTTTATTCAAAAGCGGGGTATTTTTCTATCTATTAATTGATCAAAATATTACTTATAAAGCTGTGCGGTTCAATTTCATTACCATTATACTTGACGATGCTAATTTACTACACTTGAAATACGGTCTGTTTTGTACAATATTTCGCACAAGTCATATTTTTTTGTGACTGGAATTTCTTGTCTTCGAAAAATTTTGATAAGTCAGTTTTTCTCAATGCAATGACGAGCTGCATGTCTTCATTTTCAATAAACAGTGCCTGGATGACATTATGTGTTTCCATTTTCGCTGATAGGCATTACTTTCACAGATCAAATGTTTGTACTGTTTCAACGTCTGACGATGGTGAACCGCTGTAAAGCGGCCGATATTTCCTGCGAAAGTTTTGCGTAACAAAAAAGCATTCATTCAAGAGGAATGCAATTTGAAACAAACTCATGATTTTCTTAGGTTGTATCGCAACACCGCTGAACGTTGTATCGACATAAGCAAAGTATCTATAAGCTGTTAGCACTCGCAATGACACGATAGGACATATCAAGCTGTGCTTATTTCTCTACGATGAGAATTAGGTCAGGGCAAGAACGGCAAACCAGAGTTGACCTTTCGCTGCTTGATATTTGAGCAAACAAATTATATGGTAGATTATATTATGGTAGAGTAGATTTCTAACATACGTTCGACGTCTGTTGATGTTGTGTATGTCTTGTAAAAGCAGCGCGATCATTTCGGTTACAGCTGCACAAGCTAACGCAAGGCGAGGCACGAAAGTAGATGCTCATAATAATTTGACGTCTACTGCCGTTGAATCAATGCAAATAGGGTGATGTTTCTATAAAAGCTTCAATTTTGCAAGTTGGGCATGTGCTATGCGCCGGCGCGTATCACCAGTGAATAAAGAAACAACAGGAGAAAATTTCTGCTCCTAAAAAGAGCAAACTGCAAAATTGTTTGTGACAAGGTGTCATAAACCACGTTGTATTTCAAAAAGTATTTGAGATACAAATTTTTGAGTAGCAACTCCAATATGCGTATGAACTTTGTGACAAAGTCATGAAATTTCAACTTTTTAGAATAGTTTTATCGTATGGTTTTCAGCGTTTAAAAATTCGTAAGGCATGAGATGCCCTAGCCCAGGCATGAAAGTGTTAAAGGGTTACGGGAATTTGTATAAACTATGTTTATCTAAAAGCGCAGTAAACATGAGTAAACTCGCTCATCAAGTTGCTCACTGAATTTAAAGCAGTAGTTCATATCTTAGCGATAGTTAACTGACGCGAAGAAGTGTTTGCGTATAGCTGAGCTATATTCATGCTAAATCAACAAATAATGCAATGTTGTGCTATTTAAACCTACAACTAGAAAAAATTCGTTTTTTGTGACGTTGAAATAAAAACGTTGTAGTTGCATCAGTAAGTCGTTCGTTAACGTAGATGCCAAGTAATCCATGACGCAACAGATCTGGCACAAAAATTTCCTTCACAAGCAAGTAATACTCATTAAGCACTGAAACAACGTTAAGACAACGTTATGCCAATACGCACATGGTTTTCGCTTGCAATAATTCATCAATTTGAAAGAATCAGATAACTCAGGTTATTTTTGATGCCTTGAAAGTTAAAAATAGTACAATTGTTGGAATACTGTTGCCAGTTTATGACTAAAAGGGCGGCGCATACACTCCCTTTAGTCTGAAACTGTCAAATGTAAGATAGTTAATAGACTTGTTTTTTTCCTGGCATTGCAGACAAAGGAAAAAGTATGACCAATCACAATTGTATGTTTGCAAAAGTGATGTTACAAGCAGTATTACTAAACTGCGTGTCAGCGTCTGGATATTCAACAACACAAAATAGGCATTTCAAAATTTACACCACCAGCAATAACACTAGTAACCTACTATTGTCAGCGTCTGAAAGAAGTCTAGTTATTCAACAATCAAGCCAACTGTCAGACCGAAACTCTGCCTGCAACCAAGCTAAGATAACAGGCACACCTGCTTCACATTATAAACTATCAAAAAAGTCTCGTGGCCTTTGCACCAGAAGGTCCATTTTTTAAAAAAATGCTGTAACAAACCTACTACTTTTAATACCTCCAGTATTAGCCAAACACTTTTTCCTTCAACAGAGGCTTAAACCACCTCCGCAGGTGGCTTATATCTTTCGGCTTTTAAGCCGAGTATAAGCCTTGCTAAAACGTAAGTCTGCTTTCTGAATCGCAAAATCGACACTTAACGCAGACTTTTGTCCAGACAGACTTGAAGCCGCCTTAAGTCTGGTTTCTGAATTCCGCCCTAAGTTTTAGATCCCAAGATGCAAATGCTTCGATCAAGTGCAATCGTATGTTTTCTGTGTTTTGGTACCCAAATGATAGCCACATGATGTCATCGATGAATCTTTTGAATAGTTCTGTTTTTTGTAATACATGCGATATGCTTCGAACAACATAACGCATGGAAATGTTGGCAATCGAAACGGAGTTGTTGTCACCGGTTACTAAACCTTGCTTTTGTTTATAAAATTTGTCCTGGTATTGAATAATTACATTGTCCAAGCAAAGCATGATTAAACTAATAAACAAAGATTGTGTTGTTTTGCTCCATGTTGTTTGTTGATTCAAAGCAAATGCAGCCGTCGGCAGCCGTGGCAGAGTGGTTAGCGCGTTGGGCTCGCAGTCGAGAGCCTGCATGTTCGACTCCAGCCACCCGCACTTGCTGTTGTTTCTCTGGGCAAGAAACTTTACGATAATTGCCTCTACCTAGTGATCGATTTCGAGTAATGGGTAGTACCAAATTTAAGTCATAAGTAGAGTAGACAACCGGAAACAGACATTGCCGTCGGCTGCAGCGTGGGTCAGGTGTATGTCGGAAGGCGTACACCGATGCATAGCGCTCAAGTCTGCTTTCCCGCAATGCAGGATAAAGATAAACAAACAAACAAACAAAACAAACAATTGTTGTTTGTACTAGTCGACGGTTCAGGTTAGGATAGAGTCCTTCTACATCAGCTGCTTCGAGGTGCAGTTTGTTAACATTGTTGTTGAGAAATGTTTTTGGACTTGACTTCCAACTAATGAGTTTTGTAATGTAATCCTTGCTGTCCCTGCAGTATTCATCAATTTCTGTCTTACAGAAGTTAACACTAATTGGTTGGAGCATATGTTCGAGGAAAGCAGTAATTCTGGAAGTGGTGATGTTGCCGGCAGATTGTAATAGTCTGGTCGGAATTTCAGAGATTGTTGTTGTTTTTAAGACTTCTTCGTTTAGTTTGTGAGTTTTAAACAAAGGGTATGCATAAACTGCGGAGTTATTGCAAAAGTATTTAGCTGTAGGTCCAGATTGATCGATTGATTGATTGAATTTTTATCCTCGGACTGGGAAAGCTTCTTTGGTATCCTGATAGTGAATGTTGAATCCCTACAGTATGCAATAAAAGCTTGTCGTCCAAAATACCTGCTGCATATAATTTCTTCATCAAATTTTAACCATCTTCTCTAACTTCATTCATATGTTGATTGATGTTGCTTTTATTCAACGTTTTTATCTTGTGAAATTTCTGTAGTTCCTTTTTCATTATTCGGTCATAATCCGAATAGTTAACGATGATTGTTTTTCCGTCTTTGTCTGCACGACAAATGACAATTTCTCTGTCTGCTCATACTATTGCATCTTATGTCACGACTTACAAGGATTTGGCTTTTTCAAATAAAAAAATTAAAAACATTGGATCTTCAAAAAGGTGTGGGAATTGTGCATTGTGTGGCGGTAGAAAAAACTTTTCTTGTATGGTCAGTGACACACACAGTCTTACATCGCAATCAGGAAAACTTTTTCGTCTTAACCCTATTCGGACTAAGCTAAAACCTCAATTGCTAAGGTAACAGGGATCAGTTGTCAGTAAATGTTACAGAAAATATATTTCGCACTTATTCAGTGCATCGTCAGTTCTGATAAAGGGCAGTTAAAACCTACAAGTAATGTTTTAAACAACATTACAGTGACGCAATAATGTGAAAACATGAGCGTAAAAAATTGAAAAAGCATAAGCGTAAATATTGAAAAAATGCTGAATGAAAACTAAACCAAGCCGGCAGTAAAGTAAATTACGTATCAAATATAAATTATAAACTAGAATTGATGAAAGAGCGATGAGCAAAGCCTGCAAATGTAGCGTTGTGACAAATTACGGCAAAGAAAATAAATTATATGCGGAACACGGCAGTCAAAGGCAGTGATAAACAAACTAAGTACAGCGATAAATAATTAAATGGAGCGTCTTGGAAAACACAAAATGTAGCGTTGTGGAAAAAAGGGTAGGCAAAGACGGCAGTGAATAATAAGGCAGTAAAATATTGAAAAAATACCAAAAATGTAGTGGAGCGTCAAAAAATTAAACTTGTGGCAGAATTAATTTTTGGATATTTATTTTGGCATGTATCCTATGTATCTATTTATCTTCACAAGCATCTAGATCAGTGGTTCCCAAAGTGGGCGCCAGTGCCCCCTGGGGGCGTTTGCAACCATGAAGGGGGCGCTGGCTATAAAGTGGGCGATTGGGGGGCGCTGAGAGTAAATCGGGGGTTACAAGAAGACGATTGCAAAGCATTTTTTTGTCATGTTTCGCTTCAAGGAAATACAAAAGAAGACGATGACTAAGAGCTCTGTGGCAGATATTGTGGCAATTATGTTGGCAACGTCGCTTAGCACTTAGCCGTGCCTTACAAGTTTGTTGTGGTCGTGACGCATGACTTACTTTGAAGCACTGCGATTACGCAAATCCGATCTTCCAATCCGAGAGTATTTTGATCTAGCGTTCGTCTTAATCTATCTTTGAAGACTGTCATCAAAGCAGTGAATAAAATTAAAGCGCACGCTGTGAATACACGCTTATTCAAATAATTGTGCAATGAGAATGATGAAGCTTTTGAGCGCATACTACTCCACACCGAAGTACGATGGCTTTCCAAAAGAAATTGATTCACGATTTTATTCGCTGTTTTAAACTATCGAGGAATTTCTGCAGAGATGTGAGCTTGTGACCCTTCCCTTGCAAATGACGTCCTGGTTGTGAGAAATGATATCGACTACTTGTCAGACATATTTTCCTAATTTAATTAATTGAATTTATCCCTTCAGCGTAACGAAATAAGATCCTGTTGTATCAGTGAAATTTAGCTAGACGAGAATTTTTTCACTTCTCAAGCTAGCATTAACTTGATACCAGTGACAATGGTATATCTGATGTTCATGTGGAGACGTAGCCTACAGCAATCATCTTCAAGAAGTAGCCTACACAAAGACGTGGGAGTTCGATTCCAGGATGTATCCAGTTAGAAATCTATGACTGGATAATGGACCCATTCTGTGATATTTCCGAACATGGGATTTTTGAGGAGGAACTGATAACATTGCAAAACGATTTTGCACTCTAACCGAAGTTCAATATCTCGTATTAATCTTTCTGGCTACAGAACCAAATCAAAGAGAAATACCATCACGTATGAAATCGGGTCAAAGTTTTTATCATTGCCTTTCCCAGCTCATAGTTGGTGGAGCGTGCTTTCAGTGCCGTGACAACGCTTCTGGATAACAAAGAAACCGTCTTGACATAGTTACACGGGGAGACTTAAGATTGTTCCTATCCAAACTGGAACCCGATATCAAGAGGCTGGTGACACTGCACCAACCTCATCCGTCTCATTATAATTGGACTTCAAGTTGTGATGATTGGAAAATAACTTTGGTTTTACTTTTTTTGTCGATAGGGGCGTTTGATACTCCGTTCGTTGTCCAAGGGGGCGCTATTAAAAAAAAGTTTGGGAAACACTGATCTAGATTATCAATATTGGGTTGTTCAACAAATGTGACATTGTAGCATTGGGAAAGTTGTGGTTCAGTACTTAGATCATGAAATACAGCAAAATGTTTTAATAACGCAGCCCTGTCATTATTAGAAGAAAAATTGAAAGTGTTCCAAGTTCCACGATGGCCTGACCAGCGAACCGAAAATTTATTAACCGTTTGTCCAACATATTGTTCATGGCAAAGTAAACATGTTGCTACATAAATCCCATAATTGCTGCAATTGAGTTCCTGTTTTTACTTAAAAAGTCTTTGCGGAGTGCTCAATGTCGTTGTACGTGAAACCATTGACAAACGATGATGACCATGGTTACCACACAACGCACAGCGACCACAAGGGGCAGAATAACCTCTTTGTAGAACAGAAGATTGGATTTTTTTTGATAGATCTTTGTAGTTTGTAACATAATTTCCAATTGTTTTTGGCCTTGTGTATGTGACCATGACATTAGGTTTAAGTTCCTTTTCTTTTTCACTCATTTTTAATAAAGCTGGGAAAGCAGTAGCCCACACAGTCTTGCTGTTTTTCTTTTGAGGTTTTGGTGGCCTAAGTCTGTCAGTCCAAGTTGAAGCAATTCCAATCATGTCATTTGTCATCACGATAGGGAAATCTGACCTAGTAGCTTTTTCTTTGAGTCTTGACAAGCTGGAAGTGTAATGTTCATGGCACTCATTCAGAAGACGCATTCGAATGGCTTCTCCGTATAATATGGATTTGAAGGTGGATATAGGGTGGTGCGACTTTCCATTTATGAAGCAACGATCTTTTGCTGTAGCTTTGACGAAATCTTCAGTGGTAAATTTAAACTTGTTACCATGGATGATGCAATGATTGACATCTAAAAATTCCACTGCGCCTGTCTCTTGAGAAGTATCAACCTGCCTGAATGTTAATTCAAGTCCAAATTTGGCGAAATTATCAATAAGCGCTAATTTTATATTATTAGTTGTTTCGAGTCCAAATGAAAGCCAAATGATGTCGTCGATGAATCTTTTGAAAATGCATGCTTGGTTAATAACTGTACACAGAGATTGCAGAATGAAATGCATAGTTATATTAGCAAGTGAAACTGAGTTGTTATCTCCAGTTATAATACCATCAGTTTGAGTGAAAAAATGCTCTTGATATTAAGTCACAACATTGTTCATACAGAAATTATTTAAATCAACAATTGTTTTCTTAGCTTCAGCAGAAAATGTGGTGTGTGTGTTCAAAGCACTATACAAGGCAACATCAACGACTGAACGTTTAAGAGAAGGATATAGTGATTTCACATCCGCCGCTACAATGTATAAGGGCGATTTCTTCAGAACGTTATCAATTGTACTTAAATTTGTACTCTGCCAGGACAATAGCTCCTCAATATAGTTTCTGCTATCCCTGCAGTATTCGTTCGGATTGGATTGGCAAAATTTGATGCTGATGGGTGCCAATAGTTTTTCAAGGAAAGCGGTGATGCGGGATGTAGTAATCATTCCAGCAGATTGAAGTAAACGTACTGGAATGTCTTTGACATTGACAGCGGATAAATTTTCCGAAATCAGTTTGTGCGTTTTGAAGAGAGGGTAACAGTAGGCTGGTTGATTATCCCGAAAATGTTTGGCATTTTTACCTGTCTCTCGATGGTAGGATGAACCTTTTAGTTTAAATCCGGTTGTATGGTATAGCAGATTATCGTCAACGACACCCAATTTATGCAATCTCAAGACAAAATCCTCGCAGTGCTTTCTAATTTGATCCATGTGTTTGTTGATGGTGGTGGGATTGTAGGGCAACGTTTGAAACTGCTTAAGTTGTTCTTGCAAAATTTGGTCATAATCCTGGTAATCAAGTAAAACAATTTTGCCGTCTTTGTCTGATTTGCAAATCACAATCTTTTTCTCAGACACCAATTTTCGAATTTTGTTAAGGCTGTTGCGCTGTGCAGTAGTGAGGTTGTTGTGTTTGCGATAGCCTTGTTTGACCGCTGTTCCCAAATTTCTAAGTTTACTAAATGCCATGTTTACATACACTTTGGTTTTCTGGTGAATTTGATCTAACTGAGGTCTGGAAGTTTTAGTTATTTTGAGTTTTTTCGGTATAGCTGTTTGTTCAGTACTTTCATCAAAGAAAACGTCTTTCCACTCAACCCGCCTGATGTGTTGGTAGGCATTATACCATTCAGTGTTTTCAACTGTCTCTGTCCAGTTTGGGGTCGGTTCAGTTTGGTGTCCAGTTTGTGGTCTGTCCAGTTTGGGTTCAGTCATTTAATTATTTATCGCTGTACTTAGTTTTTTTATCACTGCCTTTGACTGCCGTGTTCCGCATATAATTTATTTTCTTTGCCGTAATTTGTCACAACGCTACATTTGCAGGCTTTGCTCATCGCTCTTTCATCAATTCCAGTTTATAATTTATATTTGATACGTAATTTACTTTACTGCCGGCTTGGTTTAGTTTTCATTCAGCATTTTTTCAATATTTACGCTTATGCTTTTTCAATTTTTTACGCTCATGTTTTCACATTATTGCGTCACTGTAATGTTGTTTAAAACATTACTTGTAGGTTTTAACTGCCCTTTATCAGAACTGACGATGCACTGAATAAGTGCGAAATATATTTTCTGTAACATTTACTGACAACTGATCCCTGTTACCTTAGCAATTGAGGTTTTAGCTTTCTAGATATGGAACAGGGATCGTTTCAGAATAAGACTAGGTCAGAAAGCGAGGCAGACTCCGACGCAGCTCAGCATCAGCCAAGAGCAGTTAGCTATTCGGACTAAGCTATTTTTGTGAGGTAATGGCCTGACGTGTGGACTTATTCCATCCACACTTTCATTTGCTAATAACTTTTGATATAAAAACGTTACAAGGTTGCTTTTTTCGCAAAGTTAAAGCAAAATTATTGACAAACTGGTTAAAATTTTAAGTGGACACACATACTCTACCAGTTATTTGCTATTGCTTTTTTGCTAAAAGTAGTCATTTTTTTTTTAATTTTTCTGATGTCTCCGTCATAATCTCCTGAAATTGTTAATATCTTCGTAAAAGGCACACGGTCCAGTCATGCATGTAATCCGAAATGGTCAGTAGTCATGTAGGTCACGCAGTAAATCTTGGAAGGCACAAAACAATACAAATGTTTGCTAACTTGCTTGTGCAAGATGATAAAGTTTTTCAGATGACCTGGCAATTTTAGGAGTAGGGTGTCAAAATCTGCTGATAACTAAAAAACTATACCACTAAAAAATGTCATTTTATTACTAAAACAAAGATGAATAATTTTTAGGAAAAGTCATAAAACTTCAGCTAATTTGAGCCAGTAACTTTTATGTAATCGATGAAAGTTTTAGGTATGGACGGAACCCGTCCACCCGTTAGTCCGAACAGGGTTAAACAGATTTGACATGTAAGAACTTTGGAATTTACGTAGCTACTTGCAAAATTTGCAAAGAGCAGTATGTTGGACAAACAAAAAATTCATTTTCTGCACGTTGGAACAAACATCGTTCCATTTGGAATTCGGGTAACTGCGGCAGCTCATCAGATAAAACCGACAAAACGGCCCTATTACAACATTACCAAAAAATACATACTTACACTTCACTAAGAAATCTTCAATTATCAGACTGTTTTGAAGTCACGTTTGTAGAAGAACCAAACCCAACCAAACTTGACCAAAAAGAAGAATTCTGGTATCAATTGTTGGATGCCAAAATAAATATTCAAAAAATGTTTTTGCCTAAATTTAAATGAAAAACACTTGTAGGTCTACTATAGCACATTTGTTTGCTATGCACTTCATGAAATTGCTCTGGTTAATCTTTTAGCTAAATCTCAATAATATCACTATGCATAGACAGTCATTAATTTTGAATTCATTGATTAGTTAATTGTTTTATTGTTATTTGCCTGCGTAATTGTTTTACAGCATCCATTAATTTTGTCAATTTCTTGAATATCGAATGTACAGTGTAGAATCTTATTAGTTATCTTTTAATTCATTTCATAAAAGTTGTAGGCTCTTTTGGTTTTCATGCTATTTAATTTTACATGTTACGTTTCTTCATTAGTAATTACGTAGTTATAGATCATATAATTTGTTTCATTGTTTCCATGGTGGCGCAACATGCATTGTTACGTCATAATGTCTAAACTTTTAACCTTAGAAGAATTTTTTATTATTTCTTTGCTCTTGACAATATCAAACTGAAGATGCTTTAAAAGCGAAATCGATATTTGATTACAAAAATGAGGCTGGTACACTGTTTGTTGTGTTGAGCAACAGGGCGAGACTAATGATAAGAGACAGTTAACCGCTTCAAGTGGACAGTTTGCCGGGTGGTTCACTAAAAACAGAAAAGTTTTATTAGTCTTTTCAATATAAGGCTGCATTCATAAACACATGACTTTCGGGCTATTTTTCTTATGTTGTAGGCCTACTGATTTACAACTGGTTTCATTGAGTATTCATGTCTCCCTTACGTTAATCACAGTTCATTTCAACCCTTGCTTACGTTTTGAACTTTCGTACCATATCAACCAATTGAACTAGACAAGTGCCATTATGACATCATAATGGTAAACAGGGCTGAAAATAAGTAATAAAAAATCAACCAGGTTTGGTAACTACAAAAATAGTTTACCAATAAATTATCAATAATTAATGTTAATTATTACCTATTATACCTATTATTGAACTATTATTACCTATTATTACCTATTACCTAATATTAATTATTACCTAATTTACCAATAAATTTTTGTAGTTACCAAACCTGGTTGATTTTTTATTGATTGTTATAGGTTTGGTTGAATCCTTTTACATGGATCCTACAATTATTTATGATTAGCAATTCCCAAAACACCGAAAAGCCAGAACTGAGGTTAAGAGTCTGCAAAAACCTTTTATTACTACTGAAAATAAGTAATTGGCTAATTGAAATCTTTTGAGTAACAATTTCAAAAATATTTTCATCGCCGAATATCTCGAAAACTAGAGCCAATTCGAAAAAACTAAGTGCATTTTCGGAATCAGGGGCCCGGAAATACTCTAAAATGACTCTCTCTTTTTGTGCCCAAATTTTTTTGTTGGTCTGTGATTATAGATTCAATGACCACAAAAAGGCTGTAAAATCAAATAAAATGACACTAAAAGCATGCACTATTAGTGACTCTCGGACTTGGAGCAGAGTGAAGATGTTCCACGTGGTAGTTAACAGTGGAAGTGACGTCAAAATTACATGGTCAAATTTTGAGAAATCCCCTGTTCAGATACTGCTAAACCACTTCGAAATTTACTAATATTTTGGAACAATTCAGAATTTCTCCTTGGGTGTACCAAGGTCAAAGGTCAAAACCCAACAAAAATTTTTGGTTTGTAAAGATCAGTGAGCAAAATGGAACATTATTCCAAACTGATAAAAATTTTAAAGAATATCAAGGAAAATGAGCCACCCTACTACATAGCCTACTAAGCATATTTTTGAAAATCGGCACCTTTCTGCAGTGCTGGAAAAAGTAAGTTGCACTGCAACTAGGACACTTTCTGACTCTGTCTGGAGTTAGAAGTAACCGCACTTCAACAGAAGTGAAGACCTATGATTTTTTACTCAAAGATCACACTATCACTAATCTTTTAACTTTTTTTTGGATTTCTGTTTGACTGTTATGGCATTTGGCCCTGTTACAAGGACAAAAATTACTTTCCAGCACTGCCTCCTTGAAACTTGCCTGCATTCCAATATAGCAAAATGATTCAACAAATCCTAAAAACTCAAAACTACTGTACGGTACTGTATATCAGAGAAGTTTCATGATTTCAGTATAATTAATAGGCTACCCACCAAAAAACCACTTGAACATTTTTGTACTAAAAAAGTGACAGTGACGACTTTTTGCTCCGCAATTCTTACAATATTTATTTTCTGAACTCGTAAAGTATCACACTAAATAAGATTATATAAAACCTAAAATTGTACCAGTTCATCATGATTACACATAACTGTCACTGCTTGCTTTTGTCATAAATTGACAAGATGTCAAAAAAATGCATGAAATACCTTCTGTGTAATGACTGTAACCTAACCTGATCAATCAACTGCTTAACCTAATTAAAACATACACACCCAAATATTCACATTAAAGCACCCAGACTGACATTGAAATTAAAACACTAACACTGAAAATATAACATTGAAATAAACTGAAATATTCACTCACTGCAATATTTGTGTTGAACATAAACAGTGAAATATTCACAATAAAACACACATAGGCCCTGTAACGCACCCAGCATGGGACTAAGGGAGATCAAGCCCCCCCAAATCCGCGACTAAAACTTCAGTTTTTGTATGTTTCCCATTTATACCTTTTGCTTACATGTGAGATATGAATAAGACACAACAATACAACAGGACTGAGCATTATAACAATATATTTTACATATTTACAAATAGTTTTAACAGTCAGACATTTTCGGCTTAACTTAAGCCCTCATCAGGAACCCGAAAATATTTATAAAAATGCAATAAATTTCAACTTCTTGAAGGTAAGATTACATTTGGAAAAGGCAATTACATAAATAACTACAAAAAAATTTGCACCACAGGGAGCGTGATAAGCTACAATAAGTAAATGTTGAGGAGAATGGATACGCCTCCAGCAAATAATTGTTTGCTTAAATTTTGGTTGAAGCGTTTTGATTAACGATGAAGCTTCTACTTCAGGATGGACATTGGAAGGATAGTTGGATCCAGAATCATGACTTGCGCGTGATTTTGTTTTAAGTGAGGGAGGGCTACGCAGGACTCCAACCTCACTCTCTTGTCTCAGGTTTCAGGGTCCAATGGCAAGACATGGTCAAGACGATTAGGTGAAGCATAAGATGCAGCAGGATGACCATAACGTCTACGTGTCACGTCATGCTCTTGGGCACGTCCTGCAACTGTGATACTGGGTGGTGCCTTCCTGTCCGGTGAGCTATATCCAGTGATGAACTTTTTCCGCACAGTCTACCACACAAAGTGAAGACGTACAGTATAGGTTTTAGGTTATTTATCACTTCATCCTAAAAAGGTTAGTGAGATATCTGAAGTTTATAACAGTCAGGACGCGGATAGCTTAACCAACGCAATGATAGAAAAAAATTGACTTAAAGCAACCCAGTTTTAATATTTACTTGACAGGGTGTTATTCGATATCAGCTAGTCAGTTGTTCCATGTGGACAAACCAATTTACAATGAATTCCACACTCTGGCCACCTCCAGTAGCGAGAATGGAAAAATAAAATTGGAGAAGCAACAAACTCAGCCGAAGAAAACTGTTAATAGTTTGATGCATGCACACGAATAGATAATAAAGAAACAAACGTTGGAGCATGGGACTTAAAAGTTTTCCTAGAAATTTTTGACTAATCTTGCCTTCTTTTGGTCTTTTTTTTAAGTGCTTTTGTGGCTCTAAAATGATTTTTGCATGCGCACTTTGTAGGCTATTTAATCGTAATCTTCAAACCAAATGCACGGATAGTTTAGACAGGAAAAGATTTTGGAGTTTTTTCCAAGATTGCTAACTTTGTGCACCTGAATGAAGAATTAAGTTTCAAAAAGAACATAATCTCTTAATGTTTAATAAAGTAGGGCGATTTTTGTTACTAAAGTTACATTTTTTTGGTTGTACCAATTAACAAAAGAAATGTAGAACCAAAATTTCATGGTTGTGGGGTCAATATTTAAGAAGTTATCAAGTTACCAAAAGTAACTTTTTGTGTTTTTAGGTTACTTTTCATTTATTAGGTCACTTTATTTTTATACTTTTTTGCCTAAGTCCCTTTTTATTTATCTTTCATCGCTACTGTAGAGATGAATTTACATTCTATGTAGGCCTCATGCCAAGACTTTTAATATATCTTCTACTATGGTACGGATTATAGGTTTGCACGAGCCCATGCTTGTTCGTATCGCGTGTATTCCCGAATACTCGTAAAGTAATTTTTTCGATGAAACAAATTGTGTTAACTATATTCAACCACTTGTTTTCCTTGCAACAGCTAAAGTGTTTGATTGACAGAAACTTTCTGCCAGAGAATGTAAAACATTACATATGTGTAATTTGAAAGTGCAACTATAATTTGAGCACAAATTGAAGCTAATTTAAATGTTTTTTTTATGTTGAATTGCTGCTTTTTTTTCGCTTTCTTGTTTTCGTTGAATAAAGTTACTTTTTGGTTACTTTTTCGCAAAAATAAAGTCACTTTTTTGAATTTTTTAGGTTACACAAAAATCGCCCTATTCATAAGTAAAATATGTTTAATAAGTAAAATGTGTTTAATAAGTAAAAACTGAATGTGTTTAATAAGTAAAAACTTTAGGCTACTGTATGTTTGGTTTAGTCAATAAAATGGATTTGATCGAACGAAGGGAATGAGAAATTTTGTAAAAACTAAGAATTTCATTTCTTTCTGTTTTGTGGGTCACGTAACCAAGTGCCCCTCTGATCTATTGCTGATTACATCACAATTATTTACAAACTGTTGAAAGTAGGCAATATAATTTTTCGTGAATTTTGTTTAGAAGAGAGATGCGTACTCTCGAAGCTTTCAAACTGTGAAAGATAAGATTCCTAATACTCATTACACGGTTCGAGATTTAAAACCTGGTTGCACTTACTACTTCCGAATTATTGCTGAAAATGAACTTGGCCGAGGAGAAGGAAATCAATCCAACTTGCTCACTGTAGTCCAAAAACGAGGTAGGACCGATTTATAAATAAATACATGCAACAGCAATTCAAGCATAGTTTCTTTGTTTTTTATAGAAAAATTCAGACTAACTGTAATAGGCTTATATTTGAAAGAGCAAGACAACTGATCAGCGCTCGACTTAGGGATTTTAGATCATGGGGATGCGAAACTACATCCACTTTTCGGCTTATCCTCAACACTAGAAGTGTTACGTTTTGGTTCTGATGTACAAAATATTGAGCTTTTTATGGGTTATATAAGAGTAACTCAGTAGCTCCGTTAGCTCAGTGGTATAGCGCCTCACTCAAGATCAAACGGCCATGGTTCGGCTCTCAAGGTGTGCGCTTGAGCAACGCATTTCAAGACTGTTCTCCATTCAGCGGCATCTAGTAGATGGAATAGCTCACAGACAACATCACTTCAACAACTATGGAAATTTCACTTTGCCAATCTTGGTAATTGGCCCTGCTTCAATAGTTCAAAACCTCTATAAGTAGGCTATGCGACACTGCCAAGAATAACCTATCAAAGGGTTTTATCAGTCTGAGGATAAAAATTCAAAACCAAACCAGTAGTGAAGTTGGCTTTTAAGCAATTGTGTAAAAAAATGTCAAATTGGCAATTGACCATCTAATGTTTAAGTGAAATCAGAGCTGCACGTCTCATAGGCTATTGTAATGTCCCTACGCCGGCTATGGGCTTCTGTTGCTGCCTTTATCAAGCCTGGATTTAATTTTCAAAGCTGTAGTGCCCAGGGAAATCAAGAGAGTAATGGAAAGCGCAACTTACTCCATCTTGGTTCTGAAAGTAGGGTTACGTTATGTAAACGAGTTGCCAAATTTTCTGCTCATTTTCAAACAAAAAGTAATTTTTAATCACATATCTCATAAATCAGCCAATGCTTTCAAATCAAGTCTGGACCAATTTTTTTTTTTAAACTGTACAAATTAATCCAAACTGATATATTGTCAACACATTAATCAAATGTAGGCTAAGCCTGGTATATGAAAAATAATATTAAAGTGATTGTGTTGATAAATCAAGACTAATTATTCCTGTAGAAATAAAAACTTAAAACAAAATTACAAACCTAATAAATATTACAATCTTATCTTGGCTCATTCAATAACTCTACCCTTAGATAAACCGATAATATAGCACAACAATAGCTTTTTTGGTAAATCCAGGTTTGTTTTTTTGTTTCTTTCTTCGCGCAACGTTCAAGTTAATTGTAGCCAAATGGCTTCTCAGCCAGCAAACCCAACTGGGGCTCTATTAAAGTTCAAGCGGTCACCTGGGCTTGTGGGTATACCATGTGGGTTACTTATGAGCCACAAACGTGTTAACCAAAGTCCAAATATTTATCTTTGTTTAATTAATTTTTCCCAAAACGAGCTCCATCTCTTAATTTTAACTTCTTAGTAATTTATTTTAGCTTGAAAAAAAAAGCAGGAAATATGAGCACTAACGTGGGTTGAATATGGATAGCCCAATTGTAAAATCATTCAAATATGGGTGGTAGGTGGGTTGCTCAATATCAAAATAATGTTTTTACAAAACAAAAATTATTTTATTGGCTGTATAAAAACAACTTTGTCAGTGTTGTTTTTATATTGCCAAATAGATATTACAAGAGTTAATGTGAGATCGCATGTGATTTCAGTCTGAGCAGCTCATTTGCACAACAACATTTCACAAAATTTAGGCTAAGTTGAATTTCCCACATTGGTTCAGAATATTAGTAATTTAAATTAATGCACCATTTGTTATAATCGCAACATAGGAATTTTAACGTATTTTCTTGGAAACTTTAACATGAAAAAATTCTTCCAGATCCCATAATGGCTGTAATGACACTGACAACGAATCAGAACATGTTATAAGAGGCTACGGTCCAATTCTATCCCTTCTAGCACTCAGTCAGACAATTGATCATTGCTTTGAACTTTATTTAGTACTAATTGGAAAAGAAAAAGGATAAGGGTAGGTGTGGGAGTGGGAATCAAACCCAGGTCATCGAAATGATTACTCTCTAGTCCCAACCCTATCCACTAAGCCAGGGGTGCCCAACCTTTTGGCTATTGTCGGCCGCATTCAGATTAATTCTATAAAGCACGGCCGCTAGGGAGTTTTAAATGATTTTTAATTTGCGTTATCTAAGAGAAGAATTTATTTGCTAATATCTACTAAACTTATGATACTTATACCTAATAGTGCCATGGAATAGCAAACACTTTTTGAAATGAATTTATTCCGTCTGCGACATTGCAACTAGTAACTCCCTTGATTTTGCATACGAGCCGTGATACGAGCAGATAAACTTGCTAAGTTGGGAACTTCACGAGATACCATTAGTCTTTGTTGAGACGGTAGGTTTCCGTCCAACAATCGCGTTCGGTACTCGTTATTCAGGTAATTCATTTGTGAAAAGGCAGACTCGCACATGCAAGTGCTTCCGAAAAGAACAAGAGTTTCTCTTGCCAATTCTCGCAACATTGGATAATCAAGTGCACTTTACCACATTTTCGACACAGATTTTCTTCGACTTGCCTTCTAATTTTACGTAATTGTGTGACATATGACGACGAAGGCGTGTGTGGGATGGCTCAACGGATAAGGCGTTGGCTATGCAAACCTGATTCGCCTCCTGGCTTATGCTGGTTGTTAACAAACACCGCTCACCTCTACCCATGGTGTAATAAATTGGGTGGGCGCAGTTGCTGAAGTAAAGGCGGCCAAGAGAAAGGAACTGGCCACCCTACTCTCGTTAGTGCCGAAGGGAGAGTATAATGAGAACCTTATCTTTTCATCCCCCGATGATGGATCAAGTATGGGACCCACCTTTTATGACGACGAAAATGCTGCTTTGCATTATCTCTTTTACAGTTTTAACTACTTGACTCATGCTTGACTGCATATTAGACACATCATAGTTTGCGCTGCCGTATCAATCTTGAAATAATCCAACTCCCATTTGGAATTGAATACCCTTTTCTCCTCTGCTAGTGTTCTTTTTCTTTTTAGTGACATAATGCAATGTAGGCTACCGTTACAATCAAATTGGGTTGAAGAAAAAGTTTTGTCTTTAAACGATTTTAACAATACAGTATAGCCTAGCGGCCCTAGCCTACAAAAATTTATGATGAAAATGTTTTTCGAGCTCTAAAATTTGAAATATTATAGGCTACAGTATAATAATTACAAGGATGTCCAGTGGCTCTAGATATCCCTGTATAATAGGGCTACCATAAGTTCTCTTTTAAGAGGATTTGTCCTCTTTTTTGAAGAAAAATAAATTGTCCTCCGAGGACACCCAAAAATGCTCAAATGTCCACTTTTTTACATTTTCAGTTTTCCTGCTCATATTTTCAACAAGATTTCATTGTTATGTGACTTTTTCGCCATTTCCAACCATTTCTGTACCAACGCAACATGCTGATTTATAGATTTTCAAAAAAACATTGACATACTCTTTGATCTGCTGTTCTACACAATCATAGACGTTCATTGAAACATAGGCCTACAGTGCTTTGCGATTGTCTTAAAAGACAAATAATGGTCAGCTATGAGTGCGAGTGGAACTGTAAATCTACTTGTGAGGAAATTTCGTCATTTGAGGAGATCTGTTCAACCAATTTATGAAAATGAAAAATTGGACAAATTAAAAACAAAAAAGATAAATAAAAAATGAAGTAAATCACAAAGAAATGAAACATTAAAACACGCAAAAACTTGCAAAAGAGTTTGATATATTTACATTTTGAGGTTCTCACCCTTTTACAATAAATTATTATTTTACCCAGATCAATTTTGTATTGATTTAGCGCTTGTAGACGTTGCTGATTACCAACTTAATTGTTTGGCTAATTTGTCAAGTGAAGCAAATCGAAAAATATTCCAAAGTGCACTATGCATGACAACAGCTTATTTCAAAATAAATCGTGGCATGGATACTTACAACTTATGTGAGTGCAAATGTAGAATGACTTTAATCTATGATGCAGCCACTATGGTACAAGGAAAGAAACAGTCTTTTAGTTGCGTCTGTCCTTAGCATCTCATTAACAGCTGCATACAACTTCAATTATATTTCGTGCAAGTAATTTTATGATTTCGTTGAAGCTGATCATTTTTTTCTGAAAAAAGTTAAGGTATGGCTACCTGCAGATACTGCCTGATTTGTCACATTTTTATGACATTGTCACATTTTCATTTTGTCACACAAATCGGCTTTCGAGAAACAAACAAACTTGTCTGTTTTTTGCAGTAACTTTTGCTGCATACGTCTATAATTATCCCAAAGGATGTAAAAAAATTTTCATACGTAACACTTTACTTGTATTTTACTCGCTGGCGAAACGTGTCCTCTTTTTAGGCAATGAAAATATGGTAGGCCTACTGTATAATATTTAGAATACATTTAATTTTTAATGAAATATTTTTTTTATTTCAACAACAGGGCACGGCCGTCAACGCATGCTTATTAAATTACGTGTTAACGGCCGCATAATTATTTATCGACGGCCGCAGGTTGAACACCGTTGCACTAAGCCAAACAGCTAACATCAAAACCATCACTTAATTTGCTTTGTATCATGTGCTTTTCACGCTTCATCACATCACGGAAAAAGTAGCGTATGATTGTTTCAGTGGCTGTGGCACAACTTTGTCATGTTCAAGTGGCTACCTACTTCTTTCTCTTTCCCTGCAACCATGAAGAAAAGCTGCTTTCATTACCCCTGAACTCGAAGTCTTTGGAGTGAGGTTCTGTGGCGCATCACATATGTCTGTGATCCAGATTAAAACGGATATCCCTTCGACACCACTTGAAAGCATTTTTTTTTTCAAACGTTTTCAAACTGGCTGCCAAATTGAGTAGTAATTTGAGCCCACAGACAAACTTAACTGAGACCCAGTCGTGCAGCCCAGTTGGAACAATTTAGCTCGTTTGGTACCCATATGGGCCCCAATTGTCATTGCTGGCTGGGTTCGAACCGCTAAAGCGATAAACTAAACTTTGTAGCCTAAGATTTTTTGGAAATTTGATATTTGCAAATTTTGGAATTGATTTAAACAAACAAGCAGGCTATTAATTTACTTTTAAGCAAGTCAGGAGTAGCATTCATGCAGGACAAAAATGGCAACGCTGTTATTTAACGCACCCTACTATGAGAAGGTAGTTTTGTATCCCGTACTTCCAGAAATTCCTGGTTGTAGCAAAGATTGTGCAAGATGAATTACTTTTGCTTGAAGCAGTGGGAGTAGTGTAAAGCAGAGCAGTAGGCTAATATGATCTCACATCGCAAGTACAACACAAAAATAAAAGCTTTAACTGACTTCAATTGACTTCAACTGACTTTAATTAACTAAAAATGACTACTAAAAAGATCCCTAGGCTACCATTAATACAGTTGGCTACTGAAGTAACATACGGCGACACTTCACTGTTGTACACCATATAGGACCACTTCGCATTGAGAAAGTGACCTACGAAAAACTGTCCTTCAATAAATCAGCAAACTTCAACTTGGCTCTTAAACCCGTCAAAGTGAAGGAAAGAAGCAATGCAAAATTTACTTGCGCCACTATCGGCAAGCCTGATCCAGAAATTAGCTGGTATAAAGGTAAGTCACATAACTTATTTTTCAATCAGGCATAGTCTACCGGTAGCTCAGGGTATTTATCACCATGAATTTGATTAATGACAACATACCTGCTTTTAACAAGCAAGAATTTGGACCAATTTCCATCTTTAATATGGTGTTGTAGTCTACTAAAAACAAAGCTTTACAACCTTGCTCGCGTAGTGAAAAACAGTAGCGTAGCTTGCACTAAACCGTACCTCTTACCGTATCATTGTTTCATTTTAAAAAGCGTGTGTATACTCGTAGATGGAGTGCGCATAAAACCAAGCAACAAGTACTCTATGCGGAACCATTACGGGGTCTGTACTCTTACTATTAGCGACTGTCGTTCAAGAGATGCTGGCTTGTACAGATGTGAAGCGATAAACCCAACTGGAAAGGCGCAAAGTGAAGCAAATTTATCTGTACAGCCAATTTAACTGAATACTTGTTAAATCAATTGAAACAACTGATTCTTAAGAGGCCCAAGTCAAAACAGTGATATTAAGATTATCGAGTTTGGAGCTTCATGTTGTGGCGAACATTGTCGCTGAAGGTTTGTATCTTTATTAATCTTATAAAATGCAACCTTTATTAACATAAAGATTGCAAACCTTCAGTGGTAGTGTTTGTCAAAGCATGGGTGTTTGAATTCGATGATTTCAAATTCAATGTTTTGACTCGGCCACTTTAAAATCAGCTGTCCCAATTTATTTCGTGGTAAATTCTTTGTGCGCTAGTTTCTAGATTTTACTCAAACGCCAGCAGGCCACGTGTAGCCTATCAAAATTTTAAACTGAAATAAATAGCTTGTACTTTATTGCATTGCTTGAACAAACAGTGTTAGCCCACTACAATACGAGGTTGGGTTTCATGATTGTTGTCCAAATGTCCAGAATGCACTACTTCAAATATACCACGTAGCATTTCAAACGAAACAGAATTTGTGGTTGATTAGCAATGGTGGCTTGTCCATAAGGACTGTGGAGGCTGTAGCCGCTCCCAATAGTTGTTGTAGCAGAAAGCAGTTAAGTATGCTTCTACCTAACTTAACTCACCAGCTTACTCTAGCTATGTTTTCCTTCTTTCACTCACTACTCTAGTTGCCAGACCCAAACTTCAAAAAATGCCAAATGCACATAAAAACAAATCAAATCAAGAAAAAAATGCCAAATGTTATTTGAAAGGGAGTTGATTAACAAAAATAATGTCATTGTTAGATAATGTTTTTTTTTTATGCAAAAACAACATGTAGCCTGTGTAGAAGGAAGAATGTAGGCTACTTGACATCATGCACAAGGCTAAGTACAGTAGGCTAGGCTATGTTGCCTCCGCGATAGCCATGAAGACTTTTCAAACCAACAAAATGTTTCTGGGCAATCAAGTGTTGCAAAAACTGAGAGCGAGACACACATTTCGCCTATGACACTGGGCTTATCAGTATCGAACCATTAATACATGTCACAGAACTCTCATTTTCTGATGAATCGAGCCTCGTGAGCAAAAAATGTGTCTATCGCTGTCAACTCCTCCTGAACTGGACTGTCGAAAAATATTTGCAAATTTCAAGGGTGACTTGTGATTTGTACATACCAGGGGTGACCAAACTGAATTTCATAGCCTACGCAAAAAATCAAATAACTACCGACAATTTAGAAACTCCATTCAATATTTGAATTTTGAAGATAAACTTAACAATGTCTCATTTGACTGCAATGTAACATGGTTGTCCTCAAGCAACATTTTGAGTAGATTTGTTGGAGTCAATTGGTATTTTTCTTATGAAAGCAACAAGCCTTACCTATCTTCAACTGGAAGATAGTAAGTGGATGGAAGATCTCATATTTTTTACTGATGTTATGCATCATTTAAAAACTTTGAACTTGGCACTTGAAGGTAAAGATTAGTTTGTTTCAAACTTTTCCCAAAAAATTTCAGTTTTCAAATTTTATTTCCACATCAACTTATCACTTTCCTAACCTGAAAATAATGAAAAATGGATGACTGTGTAAACATCATACAGTCCTACTGCAACCTCTTCGTGGTGACGGATGGAAATAGTTTGGTTGGCTAACTGCAGAGGGCTACAGGAAGCAATGACAAACCACTCCTGGAAAAGGTTGTGAAAAATATTTAATTATTCATGCATAGACGAATACACTTATATAAACGTAATGGCGTAAAGAGAGGGAGTTCTCGGTTCCTGATATCACCTCCTCCCACGGCAGGGGTTGCGGTGACGCACATTAGGCACTTCCCAGTCGTCAATCTGCTACTGAAAAGCAACAAGTTTGTACAATGAAAATCGCAACTTAGAATGTACGCAGTCTTTACCAGAGGGGAAAACTTGACAATGTGATTCAGGACATAAGCTGAAATGAGAAGGACAGCAAAGGTTAAATGCACAAGAAAGGTTTTAAAGTCATCTAGTCAGGAAGCACCAAAAACGATGGCATAACTATAGATAAGGAATCAGAAAAATGCTACCAGGGACATCGAGCGATATCTGACAGTCTTATAATGATTAAACTTAGATAACACATCATATTGGGCGCCAGCTAACTGGCGGTATTGCCCAAACCTTTCCTCTACGGGGTCGGTTTCAAATTTTCCTAATAATACATAATTTGCACCTAAATCAGACATACAATATTCCGACACCTTCAGAAGAGCCTGCGTTGTGTGTTGGAGAGTAGAGAATGTTTCTCTGGTTAACCTCCCTGCTGTAGAGGTGAGCTTCCATCTATCAAGCCAGTTCAAAAAGTAATTCAGAAAGCTCTTGGCTTCTGAATCTTCCAATGTGAGAGGTTGTTGATGTACATTATTCAGCTGCTGTCCCTTCAACGGCGATTTAACGTTAACGACATCCCACCAGGTAGTGATTATTCTTATGAAAGTGCTGGTGTCATCATAATATGATAATATGCAAATTTTTAATAATTTTACTTCGCAAGCTTTGATTCACCTTAGTGCAAAGTTTAACATAAGCTTGCGAAGTAAAATTATTAAATATTTGCAAAGCCAGTTTAACGTTTCGTTGCTCCAGACTTGATGGATTTAGAGCTTTCAGTGATAACCGATAAGAAAAGTTTAAAATTGAATCTTCCTCAAAGTGATGAATCTCTTTAAGGGCATTAAAAGATGCAGTGCAATGCTCCGACGTACTCATAAATGTTATATTGCCATAACTAAATGACGGAAAAGCTAAAAGTTTGCCGTTAGACTTCTGATTGACCCAGTTGTTGCGTATGCACTTTAAGATATGGACAGTCAAACATAAAGTACAAGGGTCTCAAAGTATCACTGGGGTGAGTGAAGTAAACTTAATTCACTTGTACAACAACCTTGCAAAGGCTTTAATAAAATAGAAAGCAACTACATTTGCAAATAAAAGGATACATAAATAACTGCTTCTGAACGTACATAATGCTACAACAACAGAACTGAATGAATGAACGAATGAAGAAAACGTAGAACCAAGGCGTGTAGAAAACAAGGCAATAATTAACTGAGTAATAAGCTTGAGGGACAGAGTGCCGTGCTCAGAAACACACGACATTCTCCCCCTCTCAAAATTGCATTAAGTTATATAGCACAACCACGCAAAATATAGTTCAAAAGCGTAACTTGGACAGCAGGTGTGATTTTACATGAAATCAAAGCAGACTGCTAAAAATATGGCACTGCACCATAACGATCAACCGAACGACGAATACGAGTAGATCTGCGTAAGTGTGTTGTATCAGTGGTGGGCGAAGACGATGACATAGAGTGATCAGTAGTTTCACGTTGTACAATGTCGCCATCGTCACTACGCACACTTAAATTTACATCCGGTGATGTTGAAGTCACGTCATTATTTACAAATTCATTGGGTAGAGCAATAGCCTCACCAGTCGCCACTGGAGGAGGCAAACGTATTAAGTTTGCTTCGACTGGAACATCCTGGTCAACCGGTAAAACAGGTTCATCCGATTGTCCCAATGGTGCAATATCTTTGAGAGAGACCGTTGTTTCTCTGCCAGAAGGAAAACGAACACGAGCATAGTTAGGGGTGGCATGCATGAGCTCTACTTCGTCAACAACAGGATCATACTTTGATAAACGAACATGACGCCGTAGAAACACTTTATTTGGTGTTGATAACCATGTCGGCATAGAAACTGGAAAAATAACGATCGACGTTTATACACAAATAACCTTTCGTGAGGCGTTTCATTTGTAGCGGTACAAAGCAAAGAGCGGATAGAATGCAAAGCGTCGGATAGCACGCTTTCCCAGCGCGACATGTCAAGTTTACGAGACTTTAATGCTGATTTCACTGCAGACCAAATTATTCCATTATACCTTTCACATTGTCCGTTTCCAGGAGCATTATAGACAGACGTCCTACTGCATGCAACACCATGACTATTAAGATACGATGATAGTTCTTTGGACATGAAAGCCGAGCCCCTATCGGAGTGTACATACGCAGGCATACCAAACAACGCAAACAATTGGTTTAAACAAGAAATAACAGTTCGCGCATCAGTACTTGCACATGGAAACGCGAAAGGAAAACGAGAAAATTCGTCCACAACTGTTAACATGTATTTGTTCTTGGACACAGACGGCATAGGGCCTTTGAAATCTAAACTCAGTCGCTCAAACGGCTGGGTAGCTTTAACAAGATGCGCATTAGGTGGTTTATAAAAGTTAGGTTTGATTTCTGCACATACACTGCAGTTTTGCACCGTTTTCCGAACGTCGTCGACAGAATTAGGTAGATTTTTAGTTCGAACAAAATGAAGCAAACGAGTTATACCAGGATGGCATAAAGATACATGAATATCGTGTAGCACATTATTATGCATCGTAGCAATGTATGCTCTGGACAGTGCATCGGGAGCGGAGTTATATTTCCCAGAGCGGTAAACAATGTCAAAATTGAACTCACTTAGTTCCATGCGCCATCGTTGCACTTTATTGTTTTTAATTTTGTTATGATTTGTGCTTGAGTACATAAATGAAACTGACCTTTGATCTGTCACAACCGTGAAATGACGACCACTTAGGAAATGCTTCCATTTTCGCACTGCTTCGACGATCTCTAAAGCTTCTTTTTCTACGCTGGAATATCGAATTTCACTCTTGTTTAGCATCCTCGAAAACAAAGCTACAGGGCGTCCTTGCTGATTCAGCGTTGCTGATACTGCGTTGTCGGATGCGTCGGTTTCAAGCACAAACGGGAGTTGTTCATTTACTGTCCCAAGAGTAGCAATGCTCAAATCTTTTTTCAACGTGGAGAGAGCTTGTATTGCTTGCTTGTCAAGTGGAAAAGTTTTTGACAAAACCAGAGGTTTAATTTTTTCCGAGTGCTGAGGGATCCACTGCGCATAGTAAGCAAACATGCCTACCACGCGCTGAAGTTCTTTAACGGTGTTAGGAACAGGCATTTCAATAACTGGTTTTACTCTTTCAGGATCTGGTTCAACCACACCTTTCGAGATGCGATATCCTAACAATGTTATTGTTTCTACGCAAAAACTACATTTGTCTTCATTAAACGTTAGATTACAGTCTTTTGCAGCACCCAGGAAAACTTGAAGATTTTTATCGTGCTCCTCGCGCGTCTCACCACACACCGTAACGTCATCAAGATAGGCAAATGTTCCTTTGCAAGCATATTTCGAAATGATTCCATTGATAACTCGTTGAAAACAAGGCACTGCATTCTTAAGGCCAAACGGAATCCTTTTAAAATGATACAGCTGTCCGTTGGCTTCAAAGGCGGTGTACTCTTGTTCTTCAGGCAGCAAGGGAACTTGGTGATAAGCGCTGCGTAGATCCAGAGTAGAAAACCATTTGTACTGAGAAACATTATCTATAATGCTTTGCATGTTCGGAATTGGGTAGGCATCGAGCAAAGTAAATTTGTTTACTGTTTGACTGTAGTCCACGCACATGCGTTTTTTATGGTTTTCATTTTTTACAATTACCAATTGAGCACGCCATGGTGACGTGCTTGGTTCAATAACATCATCACGCAAGAGTTGAGCGACTTGATTCTTAATAAAACTTTGATCAGCTTTAGAATATCGACGTGATTTGGAAGCAATTGGGCAACAGTCTCCTGTCATATGCTCAAATAAACGTACTGGCATTGGGCTCCTCAAAGGTTTTATGGCCCCAAGGTTCAAAGGTTGTTCAGATCCTCCAAAGTTAAAATTTACGCATTTATGCTGTTGTAAAAACTCACGTCCAAGAATTACGTCCCAGAGTAGTCCGTCCATGACACTGAATTTCACATCAGCATAATCGCGATCCAGGAGTTGTAGAGTTGCAAAGCAGGAGCCTCGAGTTTTCACTGATGAGCCTTTTACAGCTAAATCCACATGCTGCTCGTCACTATAGCTTACTTTCAAGTTAGCGCGATTACTGAATTCATGGCTTATGTGGTTGTTTTGGGCGCCGGTGTCAATAAGGCATTTAGCTAGTTTTCCATTGATCTCAATGGATACGTTTACGTTTTGATCTGATTTAGACATCGATGTGAGAGCTGCCAAGCTTGTTGATTGACATGCAGCGGTTGCGTTACTGCTCGTCGAACGGCACACATTAGCGAAGTGGCCTTTTTTGTTACATTTGTAGCAAATCTGTTCTTTGGCAGGACATTTGTCTCTGGGATGAAGTTTTCTGCCACAAAAGAAGCATTTTTTCTGCTCTATTGCAAGGCAGTCGCTTTTGCGAGGTGGCGTTTTGTTGCTGGATTGGGAATCCCAAGAACGTGACTCGCACACAGCTAGAGGATCATTCAAAGCTTCGCCGCCAGGGGGCAATACGTACGCTTCGGCATCATAAACCGACCGAGCTTTTTCAAAGACTCTTTGTAGTTCCAAGACATTGTCTTCAAGAAGTCTTTGTCGGATGTAACTTGAAGTAATTTCCGCAATAAAGGCGTCCCGAATGGCTGCTTCTTTGTTTTGAGCTGCAGAAACTGCACTAAAGTTGCAGTCAGCACTGAGCTGTTTTAGTCTTTGAAGAAAACTTTCCAGGGGTTCGTCCACTTTTTGCCTGCATGTGTTAAGTCGGTGTCGCGCAAAAATTTCGTTGATCGGTTTATTGTAGAGAATGTCCAACTGAGCAATGGCGTTATCGTAAGTGTCACATTCACTGATGTGCGCATACACATGTGACTCTAGTAAATTTACTAGGATGTCGAGCTTCGCTTGCGCATCAGCACCCTCAATTCTTGCGATGTAGTTTTGAAACGTCCGCTTCCAATGTTGCCACTTTCTTGAGGCTTCCGGGGAGTTTGTGTCGACCCCGAACACTTGGGGTTGCATGAACTTATGCATAGCTATTATTTTATTAAATTGAAGTAAACTTAATTCACTTGTACAACAACCTTGCAAAGGCTTTAATAAAATAGAAAGCAACTACATTTGCAAATAAAAGGATACATAAATAACTGCTTCTGAACGTACATAATGCTACAACAACAGAACTGAATGAATGAACGAATGAAGAAAACGTAGAACCAAGGCGTGTAGAAAACAAGGCAATAATTAACTGAGTAATAAGCTTGAGGGACAGAGCGCCGTGCTCAGAAACACACGACAGTGAGGATATCTAACACAAACACGAGGAATAGAAGAAAAAAAAAGACATTGCTTTGCCATTAATTGCGTTGTTGTCTGTTACCACACAAATCACTCGAAATCCTATTTCTCCGAGGCCCATTACAGTTTTTTTAATTAAAGTATGCAACATGTCAGCTGATAGCTTGCAAGTGGGCAGAATGTGCACAACTTCTTTGTAACTTGAAAACACGCTACTTATAAATGCAAAAGCAGATGTTGCAGCACTTTCCAAATTAAAAGCACTCCCTATTACATTTCCCCCCTTATAATCAAAGTATGGCTTAATGTGAATTTCGTCAACTAAAAGAAGAACAGTTTTGCTATTCTGCGAGAGTCTGACTGTTCAGCATGGGGAGTCATTGAGTTGGATAAAGTCACTTTTCGAATGGTCGAATAGCATGGCATGATACAATATCCAGTACTGAGGAAAATTTTGTACGCGTGCGGTGAAATGTTATAAAACATAGAACAAAATATTAGAAAATCATGAGAATAAGACACGGTGGTGGACGTCACTAAGCGCAGCTGTTCATAAATAAACCATACGATGGAACAAAATTTAAAAGATTTACACTTCAACGGCAACAGTAATGATAAAATTAAGTTTAAAATCAAGGCATTGTTAGTGCTGTCTCGTTTTGATGTTCAAGCAGTATTTTGTAATACAACAAGGGCATCACAAATTTGGTGCACAGCATTAATGGAATCCACTTTCACGGGAAAGGAAAATTTTCCCAACGTTTTTATCTTTACTGAGTTTAGGAAAACATTTAGAATTAAATCTTCAACTATCGACGCAGCTCCCTTGACTTGTGGCCCTGCATTTTCACCATTAGGCTACATATAGTTCCAATCACAAAATTCGGATTATCATCAAATAACTTCCATGGATACGTAATCTTAAACTTATCTTTGATATCTTTCTTGCTCTGAACAGATTCAAATATTGCCAAATATTGCTGCTCAGAAAACGATGTTTTGCTGTTCTCTATGGCCTTTGAGACATTTGCACTTTCTTTTAATTGGAGCTTTTCATCTTTACATAGCCTTGATGATGTTAAAGGAGCAGACAAGTACGATGGACAGTTTGGGAATTGTGATGGGACTGCACCTGTTATGAGCCTTGGACTTTCAAACTATACGATAACACACGACCACTTCTTTTATCAAATGCACATGTAGTTCTTTCGATATCTTTTTCTAGAAAGTGCAATTCACAAACCTATGAAAATAAAGGCATGTAAATTGTACAGAGTGTTCAAAGGTAGGCTACGTATTCTTTAAGACAATTAATGTGTATGTATGCATTGTGTTATGCATGCCCACAATAGTAAATAACGAAATTGGAGAAACCTACCTTACTGCTGTTGGTAACAACACTTTTTTTCTCTTCGAATAGCATTGAGCCACTTTTTTTGTAGATTTTCATTTTTGGGAAATCCGAATACACGAACCTTTGGTCCATTTCTATAGTTTCCTTGACAGTTTGGTACACAACATGAATGAGGCATATCTCAAGCATAAACTTTCACTTATGGTGTATCAATAAGCTGTAGACGATAAATTAACAGATTAACTATTTAGCAACTAACTTTCCAATATGAACGTAAGTTTAACAGTGCAAAAAGTTATAGCCTACAATGTGATTTCTTACTGCTTGCAACCACCTCACTAACGATTTTATTCTTATGATCCGTGTGCAAAAATATAGAAGCTTAATAACACATGTTTTAGCCTATTACCTTGCATAGCAACAACCCCAATATATCAACAATGAACAAAAGATAAATAAGCATTGCTTCTAATAGGCACACAAACGTTTTTTCCGTATTTTTGTGCCTGTAACGTGCTGCTGCAAAAGTGCAGATAAACGGTAGGCCTAATGTAAAGATGGCTTAACCTATATTCAGCAGTCTGCTGCTAGGCTACACACTACTTAGTCAAATCCTATTTTCTTGCTAATCTAATGAAACATTTTGATGGAATAATCCTCCAGCTACAATAATTCAACGATCGGAAAATTTCACTTTGCCAATAAGCCTCTACAAGAAGCTATTCGAAACTACTAGTAATAACTTATCAAAGGCTTTGTCAGTCCGAGGATAAAGATTCAAAACAAAACCAAGGTTCGATTAAAGCTTAATAATCCATCAATGTTCCAAGACCACTATGCTTAATTAACATAACTTGCTGCACACGAATCGCTAAACGTTGCTACCTAAACGCATTCTGTGTTTTATAGAGTATCACCTCCACCTGAACATTTTTCTACAGCAGCACAGCCTAACTGTGGTTATGCACTTCAGCAATCTGTATCCACAGTGTGTGACGTCACAATCGGACAATTGTCTTTGTTATCTCGGAGGTAACGGTTTAACCCTATCTTAATAGGAGCTGTTTTCGTACGCGTAAAGGACGTCACGGGCTATCTTAGCCCCGTGTTAATTAATCGCTAATAACGGTAGCTTTGAAAATCACAGACCCAAAATATTTTACAAGCTAATAGCTTCGTGTATTGTGCGTATAAAAATTAAATTTTACCCAACAACTTTATTGAAATAAATTGTTTGAGATGAAAATAGCCTAGCCAACGTCAGAAAGTAGGTTTTTATTTTAATTTCCCAAAAATGAAATTTCAAAATTGAAATTTTTGAATTATAACACAGAGTGTTGGTTACATAATCTCATGCTCAGTTCCGAATTAATCATAATTGTTTATACCTGTTTTCTGACCCTTTACGAAGCCCTTGTTTACATGACAAGTTTCGGTCGACTGCGTTGCCCTTCCCAAAATAGGCTTTATGCACATTCCCGGATGTTGTCACCGCGATGACGTTGATTTTTGATGGCGAGGCGGAAGATTCGAAAGCAGTTTTATTTAGGGTTTCAATATTTATTATCGTGGAAGTCACACAGTATGTAAGTATACTCTTAAACTAACTTAATGTTTATATTTCTATTTGAATAAGGGATCAGTAACTAATTGATATCGGATTTGTATCATACTGAAAGATCAATGTAGATGTAATTGCCTACTGGATTCGTGAAAACTAAATGGCTGCTGGTGCTACTGCTCAGTAAATCTTTTATCCCTTTCCTCTGCTATACCCCTATGCTGGCCTAGTCCATTACTAGCGCTCAGTTTATAAATTCGTGACTTTGGATGGTGCTTAACTAGCCCTCTTATTCCACGCCCTGCAAGCTCCCTGGTCTCAGTGGGGCTAAACCCTGTTAATTTTCTAGGTTTTGCTGTGTGTTGGGTCCCCTTTATTGTATTCTCTCTGCTTAATGTATGTGCGGTCCGCATAACAACTATTGGTCGCCAAATAGAATCAGTAACTCAACCTGTGGTGGTTACTGTTCCCGACAATTTTCACCAAATCAAACGTCATATAAAAACCGTTCAAGTCTACTGAATATTACGTCATGGAAATTCCTAAAACATGAGCCAAAATTGCACCAGCGTTCATAAGAATTGTGTCAAACCTGTTTGGGCCTGTTTGGGCCTGTTTAAACAGGAAATATTACATCAGCTTTAAACACCTGTTGGAATGACTTCATAAATTGTCTTTCATTATTGCGTCACAGTACTGCATACGTGAATTTGAGATATTGCTATCTATTCTGGTCATTCGTAAAATGATTGTTTGAAAGTTGGCCGCACTTTTAACTGTTGGCTTAGTGCTTGCTAGCTGGACAAAGGTTCCGTCTTTTATCCAAGTAATCTGTTCTGTAGTGACAGTTTTCAGTGGTGTACGCGTTGCACCCCCTCGTTTTCGGTAGCCGCGGGCTAATTTTACAGAAATACACTGTTTGAAAAGAAGTTCAAGTGTGTGTTTCTTCGGTCATTATATACAGACGAACGGATTCGGAAACTTTATGTTAAAATTTTCCCAAGAAGAGATTATGGTTTACCGCTGTGACCAGTTACATCATATCAATTATTGATTTCCTGCGTACCCTGGTAGGCTACAGTACGATTGATTTATGAATGTGTGTAGTGGCTGCTTTGCTGTGTGAGTTGAATGTCAGTCATTGAATTTCTTGTGTGAGGTTGCAGTAGTCTAGTTCGGTTAATTGTGGCTGAATGCGCATTAATTGATTCTACTCCAACTTACATAATTTTTGATTTACTGTTGTGATCAGTTGTAGCTCGCTTTGCTAGTTGTAAGCGGCTGACCTCGTAGGTTATTTCCGAAGGGAATTCCCCCGGTTATTTTTTGATTTTGTTTACTGTTGTGTTGTTTGGCTTATCTGTAGCCTACATCTACTGTAGGGATATACTGCGGCTGTTTTATTTTGTTAATACTTACTGGTAGTATTTGTTTTCATTAATTTTGTTGAACTCACTATGGATAAGCGCCATGCTGAGTTGTCTCTCCAATTGGAGGAACGAGAATTAGAACTGGAGCGTCGCGCTTTGCAGCTTCAACGCCAGGAGATGGCTTTAGAGCGCCGGGCTTTGGAGCTGGAGCGTCGACGTTTTAAATCTTCTCTGACTGGCGATGGCAAGGTTGAGTCAGAAAAGGTAATAGGTGAGGGGGAGGGTTTAGTCCGTGAGGAATCTGTATCTCACCATGTGACTGGCGATGTCCCTCTGTCAAAAGGCGCACTTCCGCCAAAAACAGAGACAGTTGTCAATCTCGTTGGGAACGAGAGCCACAGTACCTTCGAATCTTGTCAAGGGAAACTGCACCGTAGCGACAAAGAGCTAGATGTTTCTAGCGAAAGGGATTTTATTACCAGGAGCCATGCCGACATGGATTCGCGGTCTGTGCTGCCCGGTGAACGCGTCACGGCTTCGCATTGGAATTCGTTTGTGAATTATGAAGTCAAGCCTAAGGATGCTCACGTGGAGTGCCAAGCAGAGTGGAATGGCTGGAGAGCACCACACCAACCCATGATGATGGGAGAGCAAAGAGATCCCTATGGTCAGCACAGCGCAGACATGAGGTCTGTGCCTGGCTACCAAGGTGTTGGGAGGCACTTGCCCGTAAGGCATGAATCCACAGGTCTGGATACCTCATTGCATTCGGCAAATTCACAGATTGAAAAAGTTGTCGGTGCATTGCATTCAATGGCAACTGCAGTCTGCCGCGCCCAGGGTGGTCGGGTAACAGAAGAGAGTAAATTTGATGGTACGCCAACAGATTATTATCGCTTTGTCCGATATTTTGAGAAATATGTCATTCGCGATGTAAACGATCCAGCTGCTATGTTGGACCTTTTGATCTCTTTGCTGCACTGGGAGGGCACGACGCAGCATCGAGCAATGCATTGTCATGGAACCACCAAGCCTTGCTTACCACCATGCCCGTAACACACTGTACAGAAACTTTGGCATGATCGACAGTGTTACCACAGCCTTTATTGAAAAGATCATAAATGGCCCTGCCTTTAAGGAAGGGAACACGCAGGGATTATTAGATCTGTCGCGTCAGATGAAGGATTGTGAAATGACTTGTGGGGGAAGACTAGATTGTGGGTTGAACACACGTCACACCCTGACAATTATTGTGAGTCGTCTGCCGCCCAAGTTGCAGGATCGGTTAATTGAGGTCTCTGTTGAAGGGCTTACATTTGCTCAACTGGCTGATCAAATTTACCAGTATACTCGGGTCCAAGGTGGATACTTGGCCCAGGCTCTCAACAGAGACAAGATTCATTCGAACCAGGAAAGAAGAACCAAGTCAGGTAAAGGTGTTCTGTCATATGCATCACAGGGTTCAGTAAAGGGTGGACCTCATTCTGCTAAGAGTAGCGTTGGTGCAAACTATTCTTCAGAACCATGCGATTGGAAGTGCCCTGTGTGTTCTAACGGACACCCATTGTGGCAATGCAGGCAGTTTCGTCGCATGGCTGAAGTGGACCGACAGCGGACAGTTAGAGCTGCCCAGTGTTGTTTTAACTGTTTAGAGTTTGGACATCGTGTACAAGAGTGCAAGTGGGACAGGAGTTGTAAGCTTTGCAAAGGAAGACATAACACTCTGCTTCACCGCCCTCAAGATGACAGGAGTGGAAGAAAGTATGGAGCCACGGAACCCATGAAACCTGGCCAGGACAGCAAAGAGGCCGGCTCCTCTACATCTCCCAATTGTACTTCTGTAGTAACCTGCGCTAGTTCGGGGCTGCGTGGTGCAAAGAGTTATATGGTACGTCTGAAGGTGGTACCGGTTACAGTTTGGAGCCCGGATAGAAAGTCACAAGTCGACACTTATGCCTTTCTTGATGAAGGCTCAGACACCACCCTCTGCACAATCGACTTGATGAAGCGGCTTGGGATGACAGGCAAGAGTGTGGATTACTCCGTTTCAACTATGAACGGCGTCAGTCAACAACGTGGTTACAGGCTGCAGGGTCTGTATACACGTGGCATTAAAGAATGTAAGGGGATGGAGATTGATGCTGTATTGGCGGTTCCGGCATTACCTGCTCTGGATGGAAGTATTCCGAATGCTGATGATGCTAGCATGTTTCCAGATGTATTGCAAGGCGTGGACATCCCAGAGCTGGCTGAAAAGTCAGTTGACCTTTTAATTGGTGCTGATGTGCAGGAAGCACACTATATGCATGCGTTTCGCAGAGGCCGGAATGGTGAACCAAATGCCATTCGTCCTGGCTAGGGTTGGACATTGAGTGGTCCTGCGGGACATAATAGTTCCAAGGCCTTGGTGCATGTTAATTTTATTCACTCTGGAAGTGACGTACTGCATCGTCACATGCAGCAAACCTACGATCATGACTTCAATGATGTTGGTGATCCAGATGAACTTGCCATGTCCATCAATGACAAACAAGCGCTGACTTTAATGAAAGAATCGGTAAAAAAGGTGGAGGGACATTATCAGCTAGGACTACCGTGGAAGGATGAGAAAACTACGCTCCCCTGCAACAGAAAGGTTGACGAAAAACGCTTGGAGCACCTTCGGCGTAGGTTTGAAAAGGATGACAAGTTCTTCGATATGTATAGTCAGAAGATCAGAGAGTATTTAGACAATGGATATGCACGAAAGGTGCCACATGATAAATTGCCTAAGACCGGCCGAACATGGTACCTCCCTCATCATGCTACCGGTGAAAAATTCCGCATTGTCTTCGATTGTGCGTCTAAGTTCAGGGGCACTTCTTTAAATGACAACCTACTTCAAGGCCCTGACCAAACAAGCAGTCTGGTAGGAGTTTTGCTCCGCTTCAGGACAAAACCAGTGGTAGCAGTCGCGGACATCAAAGGAATGTTTCATCAGGTTCGCGTAGAACCTGACGACTGTGATAGTCTTCGCTTTCTCTGGTGGCCTAATGGAGATACTTCCTCCCAGCCCGAAGACTATCAGATGTGTGTCCATCTCTTTGGAGCTACGTCTTCGCCGAGCTGTTGTGGGTTTGCGTTACGGAAGGTCGCGGAAGACAATGTGCTCAATGTTAAAAGCGACGTACTATATTCTATCAAGAGGAACTTTTATGTAGATGATTTTCTGAAGTCATTCGAAACGGTGCAGGAAGCTTCACAGTTGGTGCAGTCACTGAGCAAGCTGCTAGAGGCAGGTGGCTTCCATCTGACGAAATTTCTCAGTAATCATGAGGGTGTGTTGGACCAAATACCTGATAAAGATAAATCAAAAACCATGCTGAATTTGGACTTGGACTCGCCACCATTGGAAAGAACTCTTGGAGTGGTCTGGAATACTCTCTCTGACAACTTGGAGATTAAAGTTTGCATCAAGCAAAAGCCGTGCACCAGAAGAGGTCTGTTGTCGATGATAAGCCAGGTATATGACCCATTGGGCCTCGTTCAGCCGTTCATGTTGCCTGCTAAGCAACTGCTTCAAGAGCTTTGTGCAGATTCTCTCGGATGGGATGATGGTATACCTGACGACAGGACACAAGTTTGGAATAAATGGTTGGAGTGTTTGCCACGACTTGAGGATGTGAAGGTACCTCGTTGTTTTCGCCCTTGTGGATTTACTCCTACATTAGTGCAGCTCCATTGTTTTTGCGATGCAAGTATGACAGGATATGGGTCAGTTGCTTACCTCCGGTTGTTAAATGCCGAAGGAACAACACACTGTTGCTTTGTTATGGGGAAGTCTCGCGTAACACCTCTAAAAAGTATCTCGGTACCCAGGTTAGAGCTTGCTGCTGCTGTAGTCGGCATAAAATTGGTAAATCTCTTAAAGCGCGAGCTTGATATTAACCTTGATAATATAATCTACTGGACGGATTCCACCTCAGTGTTACAGTACATTAACAACAAGGAGAAGAGGTTCGTGGTGTATGTTGCAAACCGTGTGGCAACTATTCGTGCAGAGTCTAATCCGTCACAGTGGCGACATGTTGACACCAAATCAAACCCTGCAGATATTGCATCGAGAGGACTAATGCCAGACCAGGCCGAGAGAGCAGCTATGTGGTTTGATGGTCCAGAGTTTCTTACAAAGGGTGAAGACTGCTGGCCACAGCAACCCAAAGTACTTGAAGTACCTGCTGGAGATCCTGAGGTAAAGAAGGCTGCCCTCCTAAATGCAGTGGAACTACAGTCGGTCGATGAGGACCCCATCCATCGTCTGCTTCACCACTACTCCTCGTTTGATAGGCTTAAACGAGCATTAGCCTGGATCCTCAGAGTTCGACGACGGCTTCGGAAGAATATTGCTAGGCAGTCTACCGAGCTTGACAGGTTACCAGATTCCGGCCATCTTACTGTTGGAGAGTTAAAAGCCAGCACTCTGGAGATCGTCAAGCTTGTGCAAAGGGTCAGTTTTGCCAAGGAACTAGGCAATTTAGCGGATCAAAGAGATTTCGATTTTTCACTTAACCCCTCTGTAGGCGTCCTGCCCAAGGGCTCCAACTTACGTGGCCTAAGCCCTATGGTTGTTCAAGGTATTCTTCGTGTTGGTGGGCGGTTGCAGCGCTCCACTTTGTCTCTGGGGGAGAAACATCCAATGATCTTGCCCAGCCGACACCATGTGACGCGGCTGGTGATTGAGTTTTATCATGTTTGTAGTGCCCATTGCGGCGTGCTTCATACGCTTAGTGTGTGTAGGAAGGCGTTTTGGGTGATTAAAGGTCATTCTACTGTGCGTCGTGTGTTGCGTGAGTGTAGAGTGTGTCGTTTGAGAGATGCTACAGGGGGTCAACAAATCATGGCACCACTTCCAAAATGTAGGGTTACCCCTGGTAGACCAGCGTTTGCTTGCACAGGAGTGGACTATGCAGGGCCGTTTATGACCAAGTCTGGTAGAAGCATGTCCAAACGTTACTTGTGTGTGTTCACCTGTATGGCCTCTCGGGCTGTACATTTTGAAATTGCTTATTCCCTCGATACCTCCTCATTCCTTCAAGCATTTCAAAGATTCGTAAATCGAAGAGGCATGGTTGAAGAGCTCATGAGTGACAATGGCACAAACTTTGTCGGCGCTAAACGAGAGTTTGTTGAAGGTATCAAACGATGGAACCTTGCCCATATTCAGAAAGGGTTATCGCAGAAAGGCATCAAGTGGTCTTTCAATGCCCCATTGGCATCACATAGAGGAGGAGCCTGGGAGAGATGCATCCGATCTGCCAGGAAAATTCTGCATGCCTTGGTCAAGGACCGAACTTTGAAGGATGAAGACCTAATAACACTTGTTACCGAAGCAGAACACATTATGAATGACAGGCCGTTGACAACAGTTAGCGACGATCCCGAAGATTTGGTGGCTCTGTCACCTAATAGCTTGCTACAAAGCAAGCTTGATGCAAGCATGCCATGTGATATATTTACATTTGCTGACAGTTACCGTAAATCATGGCGGTTAGTTAACTACCTTGCCGACCAGTTTTGGCAGCGTTGGTCTGCAGAATACATGACATTATTGCAAACCCGCAGCAAGTGGCAGAAGCCAGTTCGAAATCTCGCCGTTGGCGACGTGGTCTTGGTAATAAATGACTGTCAATCCAGAGGGTTGTGGCCCAAAGCGAGAGTGACGGAAGTGTTTCCAGATCAAGACGACGTTGTACGCACGGTTCGTCTAAAGACTGCGACTTCAACCTACGTGCGTGATGTTCGAAAGGTGTGTCTTCTGGAAGCAGACATTTGAATCGATTTCCCTTGATGATTGGACTTACTGATAGAGACAGGTTTATTATCACGCGCGCGACGCGAACATTTACGTAACTTAGTGTATGGTATTGTTGCTTGTGTTTTGTTTCCAATACGTTTGCCTAGCTTTGCTTTTGTGTTCAAAACGACCTCAGGGGACCCACTTCAGAGATCGTAAATATTTTCCATAGTTATGCGACATTGTACATTTGAAACGTTGTATTGTCTGAACAAGCTCATGTAATAAGAGCATTCGATTACTTTTTTTTTTGGGGAAAAACAGCTACTTCTACCCCAGTAATGTTTTTGAGGCCGGTATGTTGGTTACATAATCTCATGCTCAGTTCCGAATTAATCATAATTGTTTATACCTGTTTTCTGACCCTTTACGAAGCCCTTGTTTACATGACAAGTTTCGGTCGACTGCGTTGCCCTTCCCAAAATAGGCTTTATGCACATTCCCGGATGTTGTCATCGCGATGACGTTGATTTTTGATGGCGAGGCGGAAGATTCGAAAGCAGTTTTATTTAGGGTTTCAATATTTATTATCGTGGAAGTCACACAGTATGTAAGTATACTCTTAAACTAACTTAATGTTTATATTTCTATTTGAATAAGGGATCAGTAACTAATTGATATCGGATTTGTATCATACTGAAAGATCAATGTAGATGTAATTGCCTACTGGATTCGTGAAAACTAAATGGCTGCTGGTGCTACTGCTCAGTAAATCTTTTATCCCTTTACTCTGCTATACCCCTATGCTGGCCTAGTCCATTACTAGCGCTCAGTTTATAAATTCGTGACTTTGGATGGTGCTTAACTAGCCCTCTTATTCCACGCCCTGCAAGCTCCCTGGTCTCAGTGGGGCTAAACCCTGTTAATTTTCTAGGTTTTGCTGTGTGTTGGGTCCCCTTTATTGTATTCTCTCTGCTTAATGTATGTGCGGTCCGCATAACAACTATTGGTCGCCAAATAGAATCAGTAACTCAACTTGTGGTGGTTACACAGAGTAATTATAACACAATGCTGAATTAAACAAAAAATTACTTTTGCTCATAAATATAAGGCATTTTTGGGCGTTTTAACATTTCAAAGTAATTTCACTGACATTTATATTGCACTGACATTAAATTATATATATCTAGCATTGCACGAAAATGTCTAGCCACCTGAGACGACATGCTTATTGTGAAGGGCAGGACGGTAGAAAAATGACCAGTGTAAGTTTAGAAAATTTGCAAAGAATAAAAACTAAAAGTCAAGAAATTTCACATTTCTAGCATATTTCCTTCTGAGAAATATTTCAGTACTAGAGTGGGGCGTCCTTATAAAACCCCGTGTCGCTACAGATAGGGTTTTCATAAAGAAGGCTTGAAGATAAACGTAACATACTTTTACAAACAATAAGTGTCATTCAAAAATTTACTTTTGAGTGATCTTTTCTTTTATGACCGCCCTTGTCTGGCTTTACCAAAGACCAAATGTGGTCTCCCAGCATTGCATTGTCCCAGTGGCCTTTATATCGTTTTTACATTGGCTTAATATCTTGGTGAAATCTCTTACCATGCTCCTCACTGAAGTCACCAAGATTTAAAAGACATCCAGATGAGAACATAAGACAGTTTTTTAGACATGAGAAAAGCCATGCTTTGGTAACATTTGATTAGTTTTTCCTAGTTTTTCCACTACACGCAACCACGCTGAGATATCCACCAAAGCAGCGGCTAAAATCAAAAAAGCCATTTGTACGCGCTGCACAAGACCTTCTGGCAGCCTCTGGTGGAAGCCCTAGCAAACAGTGGTGCCACGCGGCGTGGTGTGAACAATGGTCAAGCAGCACATCCCCACTTCGCCAAGTATTCAGATCCCCGCCCGAGAACCAGCTGGGCCATGGCCTCTCTAGACTTGCCTCATCAAGGCGTAACCGTTTGCTCACTGGTGTTGGACGCTATGGTGCAGACATGTTGCGCTAGAGAGTGCTGCTTGTGAGTGTGGTGAAATGCAGATGGCAGCCCACATTATCAAGGACTGCCGGCTATACAGACCACCTCATGGTATGGAAGGCCTAATTTCTATCGATGACGACACCAGGCAGTGGCTAACCAACGGATGCCCTGACATATAGCGACAACACGAGAGAAGAAGTTTTCCCACCAACTCTTTGTAATTTCGGTCCTTTTAATTTATCAAAACTCTATCAACCACGCTTCAAGATACTCGGCACTCTTCCATTTCTGTTTCATTCGTTCTTTCTTCCAAGCTTTAGCATTGTGCTTATTTGGAGAACCACAAATATTCCTGCTTTTGTTTTGCCAACTGATAGACAGAAAAACATTAAGCCGATTTCTTGAAAAACTTGTCTTTGAAAGTCCAAAAGTTTTACAAACTGCTTTACCAGACCTCAGTTGATATGAAGTGGTCGCAGTATTATTATGTTCTTCCTGCTTAGAAGAGGCTCCCTAGTAACGTACATTTCTGGAGTTAGTGTTTCCCGTGTCGGCCAATGAATTTTCTTATAGTGCTCATTGACAGCTCTACTACTCCACAAGCACAAAAAAGCAAGAGCCACCAAAGTCACCACAAACATATCACTTAAACTGAGCGTAACTGATGTTAATGAGCTGTTGCTTGACAGTTTCACAACCTTCTTTCATCTGTATTGCATAGGCCTAAGCCAATGAAACTGACGAATATATGTTGCCATTGTAAAGTAACACTGCTTTGTGACGTTTGGTAGAAGTGTAATGCCACTGAATAAGATCATGATCTATTTCAAGTACCTATCTCTGTAAGCAATACTCTGAAGTCATCACCAAGCAGATTCCACTCATTTAGTCTGAATGTTAATAAGTCTGCTTCAGATTTTTTAAATCCAGATTACGTATTATAAGGCAAACCGGGGCGTGTTGTCACAGCAATTTTTTTGTACTTACACTGACTGCTTCGAGTCTAAATTTGTAGCACGTGCTTCGTTAAGAGTCATCTTCATTTTGAGGTTAGCAAAGTCAAGAAAAGACAGCAGGCTTAGCTTAAATTAAATTATTATCAAAAATTTGGTCATCGATGTAAATTTCACTAACTTTTCAAAATTGTGTGACGCTTTCGTAAGAGCAGTCTGACCGCAAGTATGAAATCAGTTTTATAGCTTATTATGTTAGGAGTTTAGCTGACACTTTCGAAGTAAGCGTGTCTTTTCTAGCCGCCATTAAAACTTTTGTCTGACTGCGTACGTCGGGGCGAGTTGTCACAACTGTGACAACAGCTATGACAACCATAACCGCATTAAAAACCTGCAGTTTACGGAAATCACAAAAAACGGAAATCATCGAATTTTAAAAACGATCGATGATAGAAAAAAACTGATAGCATTTTTAGAATCAGCACTTGAAAATCATACAGACACACTTAAAAAATGTAGCCAAACCAAAAAATTTTTGAATTTTTTTGCGCAGTGTTATTATTATTAATCAAAGTTACAAGTTCTTATTCGGAAAATTGAAAAGTAGGCTACATATTCTGTCTCTAACCAGTTTATTTTTTTTTATTAACCGGTGTCAGAAAAGCGACATTCTCCAGTCGTGAATTTTACCTTCTTCCCTTGAGTCGTTCGGTCTGTTCGCTTTTAAAGTCTGTCTCTGAGTGTGAGCATTTTTCAATTCCCCGCTGAGCTTATTTCATAATATACCAATAGAGCTTTTTTATGAGTAATAGCCTCTTCAGAAATACGAATGTGGTGAACTAAATTCTGGAAGAGTGGCATTTGTGGGGAAGCGTGACCTAGATTCCGTGAAAGCAGAATTTAGGTTTTGAATTTTCACAGTTGAAGTCCATTTTCAAATTTTAGTTCTCATAGGTTCTGCAAAATGTTCTCATAAATTTAAATTTGTTATTTGAAAACATGGTAGGCTACATGTTTCAGAGGCTCTTGACGCAGGACACTTACCGAGATTGGAAGATTGAAGTTTTCCGATTGTTGAAGTTTTGTTGCCGGAGAATTATTCCATTAAGTAGGTGCCGCTGAATGGAGAGCAGTCCTGAAAGTGCATTGCTCAAGCGCACACCCCGAGAGTCGAACCAGAGCCGAGTGATCTTGAGCCGGGTGCGTAACCTATCGTGCTCCATGAAGTTATGCAAACTGATAGTTTCAGCTGAGAACGTAAGGGTAGCAAAGTGGATGTCTTCTAGTTGGAGTAAAACATGCACAAAAATCACAAATGGTTTCTGGGAGCGAAACCACAACACTTTGCAGAGCAGTGCCTGCACGTCTGTATAATATAAGATTGGGACGTGTGTCCTGCAATCTGTTATGCTGACCTATGCTGATTGCACGTAGGTTAAGACAGAATAAAAAGGAATGTTAAAATGAGCTCAATATTCAAGTTATATTTGACACTGCAATTTTTCAACAAAAATTACATGGTTATCTTTTCCTGAAAAGGCAACTTGTTGGCATGAATTTACTGTAATTTAATGTAATGTAAATTTAATGTAAACGTTTAAAAATATTAAAAGTGACAAATGGAGCTTCGGCATGTAAATAAAATTGTCGACATCGGCCGCTAAAATACGCGGTATGCCGCTGAACAATTCGCTTTATTACTTCCCATGAGCGAACTACAAAAATCAGTTATGTTTGACAAGCAATAAATTGCTGGCATTGCGCTTAAAAGTACAGTAGGCTACACATAATTTGTTGGCGAACCAACGTGTGAAATGTTTACCAAGTAACATGTTTTTAAAAAATATTTATGAGTTTGTGCGTTTTTAACCTAGAAATAAAAATTGTAGCATAGCCTACTTACCAGGTTTTTCATTGCTACTTTGGAGAAAATCTTTCTAAACTTACTTGTCTGAGTCTCACCAAAGTGAAAGCACCTTCACGTGGTCGGCCCCGTCAGTAACATACGAAATTATACAAAATACGTATGCAAAACGAAGCTTGTCTAACAAGAGCTAATGAGACTGTTCAGCGCAGGGTGGGTAAGGGAATGCCCTTTTCAGGGCACGGCAGTGCTCGCACTGTCGAAAAGTACCGACGACCCACCGTACTGCAGCTGAACACCGAAGGCATCACGGCCAGCAAGCTCAACATCATCGAGCACCTGGCCACCAAGCATCAAGCCCTCATCATCCTCCTCCAGGAGACTCACTGTACATCTGTGGATAAGTTGGTAATAACCAACTTCACACTCGCAGGCGCAACCTGCAGCAGGAAACACGGCCTCGCCACGTTTGTTCATGACCGACTGAGCTGGTCCTTGGTTGACCAATCCCAAGCTCAATCGGAGATCGAGTGGCTTTGTGTAGATGTAGCAGGCTACAACATCGTCAATGTCTACAAGCCCCCACCTTCGCGGATAACATCAACAACCATCCCAGTGTTCCTCCACCCCAGCCTCTACGCTGGCGATTTTAACTGCCACCACACTGACTGGGGCTACAACTCCATCAACAACGACGGAGAAAGTCTGGCCGCTTGGGCAACCAACAACAATCTCACCCTCTTATACGATCCTAAGGGCGCACCGAGCTTCCTCTCCGGTCGTTGGAACACTGGCACGAACCCAGACCTGGCTTTCGCAGTGATGACCCCGATGATCGCCAGCCGGACAGACGTGTGCTAGAGAAGTTTCCAAGGTCTCAACACCGACCCTCGCTAATCACGGCTCATTTGCTTGCCACACCTATTCCGAGCAAGCCTGTCAAGCGATGGAACTTCAGAAAGACCGATTGGGAATACTACAGCTTCCTCACAAACGAAGGTACGCAGTACCTCCCATCCCCACACACCATCAAAGTGGATGAAGCCTACCAGGACTTCTGTGATGGAATCATATCTGCGGCAAAAGACTCCATCTCGCGAGGTCGACGGAAAAACTACATACCTTGCTGGGATGTGGAGTGCGATAGGCTCTACCGCGACTTGCTCCGTTCCCCCCAGGGCACCGCCACCACCAACTCAGCAACAGCCCTGCTGGCAAGATTGGATTCAAAGAGGAAGAAGCGCTGGACAGAAGCCATAGACTCAATCGACTTCACGCACTCCAGCCGCACAGCATAGAGTACACTCAACAACCTCACTGGCAGATCACGTGCCTCTCGTCGCCAATGCCCCATTTCAGCAAATGCCATCGCCTCACAACTTGTGAAAAATAGAGTGCACAGAACGAGAGACCGTGAATCAGACAAGTCCGTCCTCATGGAAATGACGGACCTCTGGAAGGTCCCAACACCTGTCGAGGGCAACATCTCTGGTGAGTTTACCCCAAAAGAAGTTTCCTCCCCCTCCAGCACCTAAAGCCAGGCAAATCCCCGGGCCTTGACCACCTATGCTCAGAACTAATACTCCAAGCTGCCCCCTCTATGAGGTCCTGGTTAAAAGACTTCCTTTCCTGCTGCTTACGTCACCTGCGCATCCCAAGAATCTGGAGAAGAGCCCTAGTGGTTGCAGTCCCAAAGCCGAAGACGCCCCCCAGGGGATCCGAAGAGCTACCGCCCCATCTCTCTGCTCTGTGTCCCCTTCAAGATACTCGAGAGACTTATCTACGCCCGTGTCGAACCGATAATAGACCCTCAGCTCCCTCGGGAACAAGCCGGCTTTTGCCACGGAAGATTAACCGTAGACCAGGTCACTCTGATGACCCAAGACATCGAGGACAGCTTTTCGGCAAAAAAGAAGGCTGGTACGACACTGTATGGCACAGCGGCCTTACCTGCAAACTACTCCATCTCCTTCCTGACAGGCACATGGTCCATATGATTATAGAACTTGTGCAAAACTGCAGCTTTACCCTTTCCACCGGTAGCGGCCGACGAAGTAGACTACGTCGACTCAGGAACGGCGTCCCACAAGGCTCTGTCCTGGCTCCCCTCCTCTTTAACACTTACATCTATGACCTGCCTGACACTATCTCCAGGAAGTATGTTTACGCAGACGATCTGGCTCTCCTGCATCCAGCCGGAGATTGGCAGTCAATGGAGAGGAACCTAAACCAGTACATGTCAACTATATCAACATATCTCCAGAAATGGAAGCTACAGCTCAGCAAGGCAAAGACAGTGCCGGCGGCCTTCCATCTAAACAACAAGGAAGCAAAACGTGAGATCAACATTACCACCGATGACGAACACCTCCCCTACTGCGCCGAATCCACCTACCTCGGCGTAACCCTGGACAGGTCACTCACGTACCGACGACACCTGGAGTCACTGCGCAAAAAAATATCTGCGCGCGTTGCACTTTTGAGGCGGTTGGCGGGTTCCGGCTCGGGAGCTGATGCGAAACCCTTCGCACAGCTACCTTGGCCCTCGTCCATTCTACCGCTGAGTACTGCGCACCAGTGTGGTGCCGCAGCTCTCACACCCGCCACATTGACACCGCCATCAATGACGCACTGTGACGGGATGCCTGCGTCCCACTCCAACGGACTGCCTTCCCATCCTTGCCGGCATCCAACCTGCTGAGCTTCGCCGTAAATGAGCCATGATTTCCCTTGCTCGTCGCGCACCTCCTCCACAGTACACTTCAGCGCCTACCTGGGAGACAGCAGCGGCTGAAATCAAGACGCCCATTTGTGCCCGATGCACGACAGCTTCTGAACACCGTTGAAGATCTTGGAATAAGTGCGGCACACTGGACGAAGTACACAATACACATGGAACATGGAGTGGCAAAACAACACTTCCCGACTCCGTGATTTCCTACTCGACGTCGATTCCCACCCTCCGGGAAGGTTCCTCGCAAGACTTGCGTGGGTCCGGCTTAACCGCCTACGAACCGGCGTCGGTCGCTTTCGTTCAGACATGTGCAGATGGGGCCTCTCTCCCTCACCGGGATGCGAGTGTGGCGCCACAGACCAGACAGTAGATCATGTCGTCCATTACTGCCCAATCCATCAACCACCACATGGAACGCTTGGACTGAAGGCCCTGGATGACGAGACTGTCGAGTGGCTGATGACATCATGCCCAAACATATAGTCCAGAAGAACAGCTCATACGACGAAGACCAAAGTGGAGAGCAAATTATTAATTAAGCTTTTATTCATTTTCAATCTGACTTAAGTTCGGAGTAAAATGTGGTAATGTTACCAATGTGGTTACATTTATATTGCTGTCGGCTGCGTAGCCGAGTGGTGAGAACGTTTGCGCGACGTTCGAAGGGACGTGGGTTCGATACCGCTCCAGAGTACGCGGCTGTGTCTCAGCAAAGACACTTAATGGCAAGCGAAAATAAGGGGAGCAGCTGACTCGAAGACTATATGTCACTTCGCTGCTTCCTGTCGTCTGTTGTATCGCATCTGTGATCGCAGTCTGTATGTTATCGCAATGGGCGCAAATAAAAGCATTGTTATTGTTATTATTACATGTTTGTTGATGGTTTTATAAGTTAATTAATTATATTAAGACTATCTAACTATCTGATAAAACTCTGTAGCCTATAATTTGCTATTTGACTCCACTAGACCTTTTTCACACAATTGTTGTTCATATTATCTTGTTGAGTTAATAAAAATTAATCATTGGTTTGTTTTGACGAGCCCCCAGAGTAGAGTTTTGGCTATCTGAAGCTGTCTTTTGGTTATTAAAAGGATAATTTAGTCTGTCTAGGGGTATGATTAGGCTACCTACAAAAAATAAACAAGTTAAATGTAATATTAAATATATTTATTATTAATCAAACCTACAACTTCTTATTCGGGAAATTGAAAAGTACTTATTCTGTCTCTAACCAGTTTAGTTTTATCGACCTGTGTCAGAGAGTCGAACCAGCGCCGCGTGATCTTGGGCCGGGTGCTTAACTACTGAGCTAACCGGGCGGACGTTAACGGGCGGACGTTAACGGGCGGACGCAATTAAAGCGGAATTTGAGAAAACTGATACATTAATAAACCAAAAATGCATTGAAGCAAAAGAGGAGTTTCTTAAGAAGAAATGTTAAGAAATTGAAAACATGTGTAAAGAATCCACAGCAAATTTATCTAGTTGCCACCAAAGAATTAGAGAAATCAGCAAGAAAATATTTGCAGCCACAGCTGGATGTATAAAGAGTAAACACAACAACTGCTTTTCGAGGAGACAGATAGGCTAAATCGCTGGCAAGTATACGTAGTCTACAAAAATTAATTATTTGTTATGCATCAAATGTTGCATTTTACAACCACAAATCGGCTGTAGCAAAAAGCACACCACTGACATCAGACATGTTGCATCGTTTGGTAGGCTACATTTAATCCTCCCCGATTCAAGTACCAGTACTGGGTATAAGGGCCAAAATTTTCATAGTAAAAGAAAGTGTCGTCACTACAAATTTCCTCATTTATAACATATATCCAGCTAAATACACAATGGTTTGCAATTCATCAAATGACAAATTCTTTTGTATACTTGGCAATCCCTAAAACACGTCCACTTCTGATGAAACCATTCTGTATGAGCATACATTGCGAACATGCCCTGCTGGTGCACATAGATTACTCAGCTGTTTTTTCAACAAACGCTGGCAAATAATATCGGAAGTTGAATTGAAATCATCGAATGGGGGAAGGAAAGGTAATTTGATACACCCCCCTTACAGAAATGTACAAAAAATATTAGTCAAAAATACGGTGATCAAGTGGAAGATCTATGAAAATAATGCCTACAGAAACGACACCATGCAGCTAACTCGTACTGTTGTGGCATAAAATTGGAAAAGTGTATTTTTTGAGTTATTTTGTATTTTTTTTAACTTATGATTATATCCGTCTGGAAAATTGAAGAAAAGTTCCACAAACATGAAACCAAACTCATTTGACAGTTCATTGATAAGGCTTCAAGGGCATGTCACGTTTTTTTTACAATGTGCATCCAAACATACAAAAATCAAAATTTTGTATTTTTTTGAAAAAGGTAAATTTATACACGTGCAGAAGGTAAATTGATACAGAATGTTAAATTCTCTTCTGTGACTGTAATAAATGTTGTCATTGATCTAGTTGTTTTAAATAAGTTGTTCTTCTTTAGCTAGACCTGCTACTTTGGAAATAGCTATTATATAGGCTTTCGTAGGCCTACACGCTATTTGATGTCAAAAAACGAGAGCAGTGTAAAGCCGAACTTTGCATAAGAACTCCAGCCAATCATCTTTCCTATGTCCATCCTACAGCAGAAGCTTTGCCGCACACATGGAGCTCAATAGTTACTTTTGCACCCAAGCACGCCAACCACATATTAAATTTTGATTTATTACTTTGCTGTCAAAGGGAAATTTTATATTAATTTTACTGTATCAAATTACCTTCCGGGTGTATCAATTTACCTTCGTGGAAGATAAATTGATACATTTTACTAGTGACGTTTTTAAATTTTCAATTAAAAAAAAGTAACAAAAATAGAAAAGTGAAAATGTTTTTAAAAAGTGTGTAAGGGATCAGACTTTCATTTCAACCTAAAATCAATAGTTTGTGCTACGTAACGAAGACATACTGAACATTTATAAAATAAGTTCCCCCACATGCCCACAACCTTGCCTCAGCATGCCAAATGGTTTCTCAAGAGGATCTGTTTATAAAAGGCTTTGAGCAAGATCAACTAGACCTAAGCAGGTATGATGAAAAATTGTGCTTGTTAAACTGGACAACTGTTGTACTCGTTTTCTTTGAACGCTACCCATACATTTGACTGAATTAGTCAACTGTGTTGAAATCTTCAGAAAATATCTTTCGACAACTTTCTTTGCTTCGTTTTGTTTGAAATGATCTGATTTCTTAGTCGCTTCTTCTTTTTATTCGATTTTGGTGTAGCACTGAACCCAAAAGGTTCTTTCCTGCTTCTTTTGATCGTCGAATAGCTGCTTGCTTGACATTATGTCCACTCAGAACATCACCAACAAATTCAGAACCAGATCGTATGGCCTGCTTCCCGATCGCTTTCGCTCCACTTTTTATTAACGTAAAACCATGTAAAACCATGCGTTTTAAATATCGGTAAAACCATGCGTCCAATCCCCGCAAGAACACCCCCCAGCTCATACCCACCTTGTACAGATGATCCATGAAAAACAGGCAAGCCACTCCCGGCCTGATTGACATAATATTGTTCATAAGCGTTTGATGCTACCATTTTCTCCGACGACGTAGATGAAAGGTAGGTAGTGCTTTGCCAGATGGTAGAGGAACTGAAACCCCAGAATCAGTATTTATACTGATCTCAACCGTTTCAAACGCATTGACTCGCAAGGGTATTGTATTGTATACTTTGAAACGTATGAGTGACATTTTCAAATCTCTTCCCTATGACAGGGACAGTGGCCAGCAAAGGAACGTGTGCAACTGTGCATCTCCAACAACACGATTTTTTACAATGTCAGAATACAACCTACGTAAAGAATTCGATAATTGTGTTGTAAATATAATGGGTATTTCAGTTCCTCTTTTCCAACGAGATAGGTTTCGTCTGTTCCTATAGTCTCGGTTGCAGTGATCAAGAAACCTGTAACGCGAATAAAGGCGTTATTCGAAAAGTTAGTTTGTGAGAGTCGTCATCATATTTGATATTAAAAAAGTGATCTTCATCGTAATTCTGTGTCGTCAGTGCTTCATAAATTGGACCTGCACGTTCTTGTAGACTTTCATTAAACTTTCGAAAAGCATTCACTAAATCGCGTGGTTTTTCATAATATCCTGAAGGAATATTGAAACTTACCCGCACAGCAAACAATGTCGGCTGATCGTTGGCCAACGGTCGCGAACGTCGCGGTCGGCTTTTCGCCGCAAAACAACCATTTGCCAACTAACATTATTTCTTTAACTGGACAAAGAATCAGTAAAAAAGGGTACAACATGTTATAATTTGGTGATATAAACCACATAAAACATTTTTTTTACCAAATATATATTGTGTAAAACTTGGTTGTGGACACAATGCTAAGACAATGGTGGGCCAAGGTCGCATTTGTCGTCGTGGGCATTCAGTTGAAAACCAACCTCCAGCCACCGATTGTTTATTTTGATATTCCGGGTGAAATAATCTTACATAATGAAAAGTACCCATTACAATTCTGTGAATTGAAGCTTTTATAAATTTTTATTTCAAGAAACGTCAATATCATAAATAGGTTGTTAACACAACGTTGAACCAACGAAGAACCAACGTCACGTACGTCACCGTGGGCATTCGGTTGTCAGCCAACCTTTTGAGAATAAATCTCAATTTTGGTGTTTCTGGCAAACGAATTAAGAGATATGGCAAGTATGTATTATAATTCTGTGAAATGAAGAATTTTTAAAGTTCATTTCAACAAAAATTTAATATGATTAATATAGTTGTTAACGCGACGTTGTGCCAATGGTGGACCCCACAGCGCGTTCGTCGCCGTGGGCATTCGGTTGTGAACCAACCTTTCTACAACAAATATCATTTTTCGTATTCACAACAAAATAATTCGAAGCATTGGCCAGTATATGTTACAATTTGACAAAATTAAAGTGAACAAAGGTTTATTCTAACAAAAACGCTATATAAAAAATATTTTGTTGAAGCGACGTTGAGCCAATGGTGGGCCCCACAGCGCGTTCGTCGCCGTGGGCATTCGGTTGTGAATCAACCTTTCTACAACAAATATCATTTTTCGTATTCACAACAAAATAATTCGAAGTATTGGCCAGTATATGCTACAATTTGACGAAATTAAAGTGAACAAAGGTTTATTCTAACAAAAACGCTATGTAAAAAATAGTTTGTTGACGCGACGTTGAGCCAATGGTGGGCCCCACAGCGCGTTCGTCGCCGTGGGCATTCGGTTGTGAACCAACCTTTCTACAACAAATATCATTTTTCGTATTCACAACAAAATAATTCGAAGTATTGGCCAGTATAGTTACAATTTGACGAAATTAAAGTGAACAAAGGTTTATTCTAACAAAAACGCTATGTAAAAAATAGTTTGTTGACGCGACGTTGAGCCAATGGTGGGCCCCACAGCGCGTTCGTCGCCGTGGGCATTCGGTTGTGAACCAACCTTTCTACAACAAATATCATTTTTCGTATTCACAACAAAATAATTCGAAGTATTGGCCAGTATATGTTACAATTTGACGAAATTAAAGTGAACAAAGGTTTATTCTAACAAAAACGCTATGTAAAAAATAGTTTGTTGACGCGACGTTGAGCCAATGGTGGGCCCCACAGCGCGTTCGTCGCCGTGGGCATTCGGTTGTGAACCAACCTTTCTACAACAAATATCATTTTTCGTATTCACAACAAAATAATTCGAAGTATTGGCCAGTATATGTTACAATTTGACAAAATTAAAGTGAACAAAGGTTTATTCTAACAAAAACGCTATGTAAAAAATAGTTTGTTGACGCGACGTTGAGCCAATGGTGGGCCCCACAGCGCGTTCGTCGCCGTGGGCATTCGGTTGTGAACCAACCTTTCTACAACAAATATCATTTTTCGTATTCACAACAAAATAATTCGAAGTATTGGCCAGTATATGTTACAATTTGACGAAATTAAAGTGAACAAAGGTTTATTCTAACAAAAACGCTATGTAAAAAATAGTTTGTTGACGCGACGTTGAGCCAATGGTGGGCCCCACAGCGCGTTCGTCGCCGTGGGCATTCGGTTGTGAATCAACCTTTCTACGACAAATATCATTTTTCGTATTCACAACAAAATAATTCGAAGCGTTGGCCAGTATATGCTACAATTTGACGAAATTAAAGTGAACAAAGGTTTATTCTAACAAAAACGCTATATAAAAATAGTTTGTTGACGCGACGTTGAGCCAATGGTGGGCCCCACAGCGCGTTCGTCGCCGTGGGCATTCGGTTGTGAGCAAACCTTTTGCCAAAAAATCTAAATTTTATTTTATTTATTTGCAATCAGACTCAAAGTCCATAGAATTCAAAATGCTTAGCCTACGCAATTGAATCAAATAGTTTTCAATTAGAGAAAACACAAGTCTCACGAAACAAAGTGTTACAATCACTCATACAAATAGCCTATATTAAAATGTTGCATGACCAAATGCTGCATAAATTTGATTAAAGAAATTCATCTTTTGATAAACGTTTTTACAGCTTTTCAATAGTTTATAAGTCAGTAAATCGGTTGGATATCGGAAATTTTTGAAAATGAAATATAAGCCGTCGCCAAAAATTCATATAAAAATAATATTTTGTTGAAAATACAACCAAGAAAACTCAAAATGCAAAAATTTTGTCTTGTTTGAGGATAAGAATTTTCGTTAGCCTACATCTGCCGTATTTAACGTTTGACTAGAATTAACTACATCAAAATAAAATAATTTAATTTGGACCAAAAAAATAATTTCATCATGTTTTTACAGTAACCGCAAATATCCCCCATAAAGTAGCCTACAAATGATCATATGAATGTTTGTGGTGGGCAAAACTATTTCTCAACCATTCAGACTTTCGAGTGTTCAATACAAATTACTTCCTTTAGCCACAAAACTTGTTGTTCTCATCTCGTTTGCTTCGAATTTTCGAAGTATTTCGTTTCGACCTAAAAGTTTCTATTGAAAAGCAAAGTCCAATTTTTTCACATTCATCCAATGTTTGAAGATGTTGAATCGATGTAAAATGCCTGATTTTGTTCGCCAGTGATTTAACCCAAATAGAATTGTGGTTTAATTAAATCCAAAGTTTGATTGAATTGAATTAAGTTTAACTACTAGATTCACCCGGACAACAGAGCAGAAATTGATTTTCATTGATTCAACGTTCACAGATGTTGATACAAAAGCATGCTTTGCTGGCTGGCAATAAACAGCTCTTTGTTAATTAGGTCATGCATTGGTGTTAATTAGGTCATCCTCTTCTTTTTTCACTTTTTTCCCATGCTGCCCTGCTTTCAAATTTATTCACAGTGAGTTGTGACGGCTTGAGGGCTTGTACGAATTACAAAGATAATATTGCGGTGCTTTGGTATGTCAGCAAGGTCCAACCAATGAAATTGCGAAAGATTTTAAGCCTACAAGCTCCAGCCTCGAATAATATCATTAGTCGCCTGGAAAAGCATTGGTGAGTGTATACTAGGTACTGCATATCGCTGTTTGTATTGTTGTTAGCATTTTTGATAAAGCAGGAGATGGTTCAATTAGTTCAATGTAGTAGCCTACTATAATTAATTATAATGCAATACCGATACATAATTATTCATAAATTTAGATTTTAGGACACACCTGGGTGTGTACTGTGCAGTGCATTGATTTTTGTGTTAGTTTCGATAATACTAAATAGCTTATCTCCTGTTTTTTCGATGAAGTCAACTTTTTGTAGCAAGCTTGCGCGGTGCGTTTTTTGTAAGGATTCTGAAAGTAACGAAAAGGTTCCAGATGCTTGTTTAATAGATCAATGAAAAGTCAATTCAATACCATTACTTATTTTAAGTCAGTTTGTTTTAAATGGACACTGGTAAGCAAAATGTTTCCTCCTACATTGATAAAAAAAGCTCACCCTCAATAATTTGTTTATTTTTATGTCGCCAGTTTTGTGGCTCAGACTACTGTCTTGTATCGCAATTTTGCAATTTTGGTACGATCTAATTGATTAAAAGCAATTAGTTTTAACATAAAATCTAAAAAAACACTAAATTATTGGGTCAAGTTTTTGTTAGGTCATTAAGGTCATTTTCACATTTTAAAGTAAATTGTTTTGAATATTCAGGTCGATGAAAACTTGCTCTATTTGTGAGGAATAGGCTGATGATGATGGATGATGGTGATGACGGATGATGATGAGGCTACATCAGATTTCGATAATCCTTTTTCACTACAAGCACAAGCATGGTCAGCTTAAGCATTTACCCCTTTACCTTATGTTTCTTTTTCAACAAACTCTCAGTTTTTAATGAATAATAACTACAGACAAAGCTTCTGTAGTTAATTTAATGCAAGGTTGCATAAAAAAGGTGTTTATTACAGTGACGAAAAATCAAAATTTTGTACTTGTAATAGAAGTAATTCGCAAAATCTTTGAAGAAATGATTTCAAAGTTTATTTGTAGCAGGATAATTCTCATTTTCTTTTCCAGACTGTTGTAATCAATGTAATTCTGAGTTTATCCATGGGAGATACTTTCAGAACTTTTTCAGTGTGATTAGTTCATTGCTTTATGGGAAAAAGTTGCTTGTTAGAGTTAGTTACGTGGCTTCAGCAACCAACCTTTTCCACTAGACATATTGGTTTGGACCAGCTATTGGCAATTTATCCCAATGACATTATTATTTTTAGATGGAGTACGAAGAACCCATGACTTGTCCACAGCAACAAATTCAAATATCCATGCCGCTATTTCAGACTGGCTGAAATACGCAAGAGATGAGGACTGAGAAGTTTGAGAAGAGGAAGACAGGAAATTTGATTTAATTTGCCTCATGCCCTTTTCTAGACCGCTGTTATATTTAGTATGTTCTTTGTTTTTGCTGTGATGGTTAGAAATAAAAACAAACTTAACTGCCATCTGTCCTACTCTTTGCTTGTATGAGTGCCTTTACTAGCAATGTTGTACCGAGTGGAATGCTAGTATGGTAAGTGATAAGGTTTACTGCGAATTGAGGCCTCGATCCCACGTCTTCGTGGTCATCATTTTCAGCACAGATTAACTCGAAAAAAGTGAGTTAACAACACGCCACCATGTGGTCAAAGTTAAGAAACGTTTTCGGTTTGGTGAGGTCGTAATGTCTAACCCTTGTCAGAGCAAAACGTGAGCGTTTGGTCGTAGATTAGCAAATGATGGCAAACGCTAGGCCCACGAGTAACCAAATCGTTTTCGCCAGAGGGGATGATAGTAAATTGCGTCTTCCACGTCGACCCAACGAAAGCGTTTGGTCGTAGGTTGGCCAACAGTGCACTAACGTTGGTTCTACGATTAAACAACTCTTTTTTGCCACAGTGAGGATAGTTGTAGGCTAAATTGCGTCGTGGATCCCACGTCGAACCAACGAAAGCGTTTGGTCGTCAGGTTGGCCAACAGTGCACCAAAGTTGGGTCTACGATTAGCCAAGCATTTTTTTTGCCACAGTGAGGATAGTTGTAAATTGCGTCATGGATTCCACGTCGAACCGACGAAAGCGTTTGATCGTAGGTGGCAAATGGTCGGGAAAGGGTTGGCCAACAGTGCATCAACGTTGGGTCTACGATTAGCCAAGCCTTTTTTCGCCACAGTGAGGATAGTTGTAAATTGCGTCGTGGATTCCACGTCGAACCGACGAAAGCGTTTGGTCGTCAGGTTGGTCGCAGGTGGCAAATGGTCGGGAAAGGGTTGGCCAACAGTGCATCAACGTTGGGTCTACGATTAGCCAAGCCTTTTTTCGCCACAGTGAGGACAGTTGTAAATTGCGTCGTGGATCCCACGTCGAACCAACGAAAGCGTTTGGTCGTCAGGTTGGTCGCAGGTGGCAAATGGTCGGGAAAGGGTTGGCCAACAGTGTGCCACCGGGGGATCGACGTTTAACCAACCGATTTTTGTGACTGACGATTCGCCCAAGGTGGCCCGCTGGCCAAATTTGTTACGCGCCAACGTCGGAAACCAACGGAGGGCCCACGGGACGTTTCCGATGGTCTAACGTTGGACCAACGACACGTTGTTGTGCGGGTACAGATAGGCCTACAGTTCTAGTAACTATCACCTTAATGCGATCTTCCTGTGGTTGGTGTGAACTAACTGCCATTTTTTTGTTTTTATCAGAAATATTATACCAAGAGTGGGGGTAATGAATGTTTACTAATTCGACTTCCCATTCACCAGACAACTCAATTTTGTGCGGTAACTTTACTTTGAAATGTGTGAGTGTATTGTCTGGGAATATATCCATTGAAGAATTTGATGGTAAGGTGAGATACATGTTAACGTTTGATTTCCGCTGCTGGCAGAATAAATCCAAGACAGGTACCTAAAATGTTTTCTGTTGTGTGTTGTTACTCAAGTTATAAATTAAGGCACAAACGACGATGTAAATAAGCAAATCCTGAAAGACAAAAGCTAACGAATACTTCCAGGCCCCTCTTTGTTGTCCAGTCGTTCCACTTGTTATGGAAGAAACTGGTGATGCTTCAATCTCAGTGTCCATCTTTGAAATGATTGGTTTGTACTGAGAAGTGGTATTTATAGAGGAATTAAGTTTCGAACTTTATCATCATTTTCTTTCAAATTTGATGAGCATGTTTCAAGAATGTCTTGAAGAGAGAGACCTCTAGCGAACAGAAGACAAAAAAGAACGACATGTTGACCACAAGTGGTATAATTGAAATCTTTTATAGTGCGATCGTTGAATTCAATGTCTGAACAATGTAATGGTACGAACCTGAAGATATCATGAAACAAGGGTCTTATTCCCATTAGATCAAAATAAACTTCTTTTCTTTCGGTAGTGACAGGAAACCCATCCCAGTATAGGAACCTGGTAATCTTTGAGGTCTAAATTGACCACTAACAAAGCAGGAGGTTCAATATCTAAGTTTAAAAGCTCATCTCTAGCAAGTAGGCTACTCCTTTGAAGCAAGCATTTGCAAACTCATTGTTTTCTAAAATTGTTTTAATCTCAATCGAATTCATACTAACAATACAAGCAATAACATACAAAATAACGCAATGAAACCTTGTTTGGGAATATAAACATTAATGCTTTAGACGTTGTAATTCTTTTTTTTTCAATCCAACTGTTGAAAGAATGTGGATATCCTAACCACTTGACAAGAACTTTATTCTTGAGCTTTGCCAGAACAGCTTCTACCAAGCATTCATCATTTTTCTAGATTACTTTTTGGAAGTTCTGCGTTATAAAAAGATCCTTCCAAATCCTCGTTATTATAATCTGTAATTTTGTAAACAGGTGGATCATCTCTAAATACTTTAGATACGGTACTGCAAATAATTCCTCTGTCCAGTTTAGGAGGTAACCTTTCTCAAACGTTTTTCTTTCCTTGATAATTCTTACTACATCACCGAGATGAAGTTTTGGTTGTTTTGAAACACGAGGTTCTCCGTATAACGTTTTGACCTCTTCCTGATTTTGTAACGTCACATCAACCAGTGCTTTCTTGATTGAGCGATTATGACTGTGGTTAGCCTATACACACTCACCAAATCCGGTAAAATATTAACATATCTCAGGGTATTTTTAGCTGTAAAGTATCGAGACATCTTGGTTTTTAAAGTGCGATTGAATCTCTCTGCAATACTTGTCTTTGTTTCGGCATTGTGTGTGGTGCAACAAGAGATATTGTTTCGTTTTAAGAACATCTGGAATAAGAGATTCGTGAATTCATTCCCTTTATCCATTTGAAGGTGTAGCGGTTTTCTTTTTGTAATAATTGTTTTCAATGCTTGAATAAGACTTTTTCCTGTTTAATCTTTAAGTGGAACAGTGGCATACTTAGACAAAACATCGATGCAAGTCAGCAAGAACCTGTAACCACCATTGCGTCGTTTCAATCCAATCAAATCGGCTTGTCACTGATCATCTATGGAACCACCAATCACACGTCTTCGGGAGAATTTCCTTTTTAGTGGCTTGTGAAGTGTGTAAGCACGTTGACTTTGCAACCACTCTTTCACTGTTTTTGAAGATTTAATTGAAGCTCTTTGTAAAGCATTAACTCCACCTACACTTCCAACCTTTTTTGTGTTGTAATAAATTTGTTGAAGAGTCATAATCAGTAAGAAACCCAATACCTTTTATTTCTAGGTTCACTTTTTGACTTCAGAGATGGGGGACCCTTAGTTTTCGGTGTAGAAACTAAAGGAGGTTCGTTCAAATTAGTTTCAAGGAATTGCAATCTTGCTTTGTTTGTGATTAAATGTCTGGGAACGTTAGAGTTTTTAAACGCACTCATCAATGTTTTCCATCGTGTTGGTTGAAAGTTTTATCACTCACTTAAAGAATCATTGACCAAATCTTGAATATTTAAATTGTGGACAACCTTTTCATTGGCAATCAGTTCACCATTATCCTTCCACTTTAAATTTGGGTCGTCTTTTATAAAGTTAATCAACAGTTATCCTTTTTTGCGAACCTGACTGGGATACTTTGTAATATTCTCTGTTCACTTTGCTGTTTGTTTCGTTTCTTGTTCGTGAGTCCTTTGCTCCAGCTGTGGTTCAATACCGTACTTATATGCAGCGGTTCAGTTTTTTGAGTTCGAAATTGCAGGTAGCGATGTAGGATTTGTTGGTAAAGTTTTACCTTTTCATCATCTGCCAGACTACTTGCAAGAATTTCATTTATTTCTTTGTCCAAGTTGGAGAGGGTTTGTTCAGTTGTAATTTTGTCTTGTTCATTGAGATGTTTCGGATCAACTAACACCATTTTTCTTGTATGCATCATTTTCTTGTAAAGAATGAACTAATTGCAGGTATAAATGCTATAAATAATATGCCCCAAAAGAGGTCCAATCAAAGCTCCTAAAATTCCAGGTTTTTGGATAAGCTTTCGCTTTTTTGGTAAGACACGCTTTTCTTTGTTATAGTTCTCAAGGTCTGCTTATGATGAGATAAAGCCTTCTTTGATGTGGTTTTAAAGGGACGTGCCCTTTCAATATGTTTAGTGCAATGGATTAAATCATGACTCGCTGCCTTTATTATGGCTTTTCGTAAAGCTGGTTTACAGGTAGCAAGCGTTTGAAAAGCAGAAGCGTTTCTTTCCAGTCGCACTGATATGTTTGCAAATGATGATATTTTCTAACAAATGCAGGTTTTTATACTTTTGAAACGTAAGCAACTTGTCTTTCACCAGGAAACATGTTAGTTCTTAACCTCAGATAATCAGGGGTTTCTTGCTTCAAATCCACGAGAAGAAAGCCGTATGAGCGTAAAGTTGCATCACGAAATGCTTCTTGCATAATATCTATATTAGTTGGAAGCATTTGTTTTGCTAAGTGGCGCACTTGTGTCACATCTCGCGGGTTTTTAAACAAGACTAGATAGTGAGCGTTTAAACGTGTAAAGCTAACCGTGCGATGACCAACGCTTTTATGGAATATATTTTGCACTATGTGAATCACACTCAAGTTTTTAAGGTGTGACTTTTTTGTAAATAAATTAGACAAGTTCTTTTCAAAACTTCCCATACAATCATCGATGATCATTAATTTTGTTTGAGAATTGTCCAAACTTTCCATTGATGGTAAACCGTCTATAAATTCAATACCCCTAAGCTGTTCATACGCAACTTGCCATTCTGAGTAACATCAGAATATTTTCAAAATTGGAGGTTGTATAAGCATTGAAGCGTGTTGAACTAACTTCGAAACAAAACAAGTTTTTCCAGATTGAGTTGGACCAGCCACCAAGAAACCTGAAATAAATTACTTCCTTCGACAGCTACGCTGTTGGTGTGACATCACACACTTTTTATCTGAAATGCAACTTCTGGGCTAGCTTTGGTGCAGGGATATCTAGAGAAGGGGATATGAAGGCTCGCAGCTATTGTCTTATTCTCATGACACTACCAGGACGGTAGCTTGTAGTGCTTTAAACATGTGGTTCTTTTTAAAATCGTAGAAAGTTTTGTAGTGCAGCTGGTACAATGAGCTACAGAAGACAGTTAGCAAACGTTACGTAGAGCATATTCAAAGAATACTTGTCTACAAAGTCAGTTGAAAAGTTGCCAGTAAGCTGTTTTTTATAAAAAAAGCCTTTGCAGTAGGCTAGATGTAAAGCAGGTATATGAGTAGTTGAATTAACAAGCAACCATGAGTAGCTGTGAATATCTAGGCCTGATGCTAATAGCGCAATGCAAGTTATTATAACAAGATTTATTAAACTACTATCGGTGCCTATTGTCATTTTATGATAAACACAGATTACTTACGATAAACAAAAGCCATTCTATTGTCAGACGTAATAAAAGCTTGCGTATCCCCTTCTTTAGATATCGCTGCTTTGGTGGGCTAGCTTCTGGGCTAGCTTCTGGGCTAGCTTTTGGGTTAACTTTGTATGTTGGTTGAGCAAGAAACATTATAAAAATAACGTTAATAAACCATTATGATCTTAAAGTACACTTTAGGTGTGTTTAACCGTATTAAGACTGGGTTCTCAAAGGATTCCTTGAGTTGGGGGGGGGCATAAAACGCCCGCGGTTTTTGAACGTTTGTTACGCCTTTGATATACATGCTGTCACTTAGATATTTTACCAAGTGAAAGAAAATTTATCTGACTTTCCAACAAATTCAAACTTGTCTTCGAATCATATGTATGTCCATAGCTGCAATGAATTTATTAGACAGCAGTCAAATCGCCAAAGTTAGATGTGAATTATAATAAAGAAACAAGGCTTGCTCTGCTTAAGATAATGACGTCACTGTAATACCGCGTCACACTTTGCGTTCTGTCTCTCACACCAACAACCGTAACGGCTCATCAACTGCCAAGAATCTATTTACTCTGTAATTATCCAGCCGGCAAAAGTGCGACATTATTATATCGACTCAACGTTTGACCACAGTGCTTAGACATGAAAATTGTTTATTTGACTTCAGTTTGTTTGGAAAGATGCGAAGAACGAAAACAACTGTTGCTTGAGATATAGGCAGATTTCTGTCGATATTTGTTTCATTTACCCGATTTCACATTAGGGGTACATCTAAAGACGAAAAACTGATGTAGACAAAGCAACCAAACTTTGAAGTAGGTTATTCCAGGAAGAATATGTCCGCCGACAAAATCGGTTATATTTACGTAAATTGAACAACTGAGGACGTTGAAATTTGGCAATATTGAGCATTACCAGCCACCTAGAATCAAGTCTCATTGAACTTGAATAATAAATTGTATTTGCTTACAGCTTGACAATGCCGCAATGCTTAGTAACTGAAGATATCCGTCAGCCGATCTTCATGTTTTTACACCTAATAGCTGTCGCTAATAGTTGAATCGACGAAATATGTAACAGCGCAGTTTTGTCGGCTAGAAAATTACTGAATAAAAATGGTTGCCGATGCTGTAAAAATTGTGGAAAAAAACATCAAAAATTGACTTATAAATATTCGACTTTTAAAGTTGAACGATTGCGAAATGAAACAATTTTACTACCGTATTAAAAATATCATCAATTTCGACTATCCGGTATTATCAATGTAAACTAGTCTATTTCCAGCTTATAATGCCACACTTTTCGCGTTGATTTATTGTGCAATGATGTGCAATCAGCGTAAAATAAATGGTTTTGTTTCAGTCACAGACAGAAGCAATTGTATACAATTTTCGCTAGACGCAAGTCGGTAATTGATATCATGCAGTGTCTTCTTCACAACTAATCAAATTACACGCGCGATAAGCTCATTAGGCGACTCGGCTTAGCGCTTTTGATAAACAATCGTTGATCTGTCACTCTTTTTATAAAAGAAACCAACCAGGCGCAATCTGCTCTCACTCCAGGAGCAAATCAATGAAATATTTCAAGGTACATGCTAAAAACGGTAAAATATCTCCCAAACCGAATCAAGTAACTTTAAATACGTTTAGCCAAGTAATATTTAGGAAAAGTCAAGAAGTTTCAGCTTAATAGCACGTATGCCCATTAAAATACAATTGTTTGAAATTGGCGCGGGCACATTATGCCAGCCCCAGTCTTAATACGGTTAAGACTTGTATTGTAATACGGTACCAATTATGGCAGTACTTCGAAGCGAAGATGAAAAATAGTTAAAATCAGGTCATTTACAAACTATCATATGTAGGCTAATGAAGTTTTAATGAAAGAAATTAAGGCAAGATAATTATTAACGCCTACGAGATGCGATTAAAACATCCAATGCACAGCATCAAGAAACACCTGTAATGTTAAATAACCGCAAACATGGTTGTTTCCCTGGTAAAGCATTTAATAAATTGTATCATACTCGTGATTAAAACATTCAGATTCATTCGTAGCCTAAGAGCTTACACCACGGGAAGTCTCGAATTACATAGTGTTAGCGAAATATTCATCATATTACGTTTAAATAACCTACACAGAATTAAATTTTTAAACCTGAAATAAATTACTTCCTTCGACAGCTACGCTGTCGTGACGACACACACTTTTTATCTGAAGTGCAACTTCTGGTCTAGCTTTGGTGGGCTAGCTTTTGGGTTATCTTTTGGGCTAGCTTTCAAGGCTTCTACCAGCCATTATTAACTAGGCAGTGGCTATTTGACCGGCCCCGGTCTTTTAATCTAAAACACTATTTGACCGGTATGACATAACGTACTTTTTCTTTCACCTCCTCTTTCAAAGCAACAGACGAGAAGAGAAAAAGTGAAAAAAAGTGCATAAATAAGCTCTAAATTCAGCAATTTTATTCAACTGGATCAGTGGAGCGTACGATATTTCTCGGGCTGGTGTTTCCGAGGGAATGAGTTGGATCCCACCCGGAAGAGTTTTTTTAACTAAATTTTGACCTGAAGTCACTCAATCGTTAGGCTGCAGCATTTTTGTGGTCAATTTTCAATTTGAGCAGCCTACAGCCAAATTTTTTATGTCGTTTCAAATGTGATTAATAAAGTTAGAGTATTTTTAATTTGTTGGAATTTGTGAATTTCTCTGGGTAAGTTTCCGTTCGTCATAACACCGTGTTTCGTCATGTGACCGTGTTTGCCGAACGACGCATTACATTTTTGCTCTCAACAAGGTAGATTCAGGGGCGCCGGAACGGTTTTTGACTGGGGGGCAGGATTATGAAAAAAGGGCACTTTTGTTGCTGAAAGGCCAATTTTTTTAAAGTTTTTAGATAAGATATAGCAATAATGCTTATCCATCAGCTCATCATCGAGTAATGATACAAGTGTCCGGTATACAAAGAACATTGGCACGAGAAGGCATCATGCTATGTTATGATGATGTAGGCTAATTAGTAGGGTGATTTTTTGTCACTAAAGTTACATTTTTTCTAGTTGTACCAATTAACAAAAGAAATGTAGAACCAAAAATTTCATGGTTGTGGGGTCAATATTTAAGAAGTTATAAAGTTACCAAAAGTCACTTTTTGTGCTTTTAGGTTATTTTTCATTTGTTAGGTCACTTTATTTTGCATACTTTTTTTCCTAATTCCCCTATTTATTTATCTTTCATTGCTACGGTACTGGAGAGATGAATTTACATTCTATGTAGGCCTAATGCCGAAACTTTTAATTTATCTTCTACTATGGTACGGATTCTCTCCCGTACTTGTTACTTTGCCGTGGTGGGGAGGCTTGAGTACCTTAAGGATCCTGTGGGCTATACCGACTGGGGCTCGTAGCCCCTGGCAGGTCTAACCATGTCAGACAGGTTACAGGTGAGAGGTCAGACAAAAGACAGTACAACAGCCGGTCAGACGGAGCCAGTCAGCCTTGGACGGCAGTTTGTCTAGGCCTATGGGAAGGCAAACAACCCTGGTTCAAAAATCTCCGCTGTCTTGCGGCTACATCCAGTCCTGGAAAAGGCTACGGGAGTCAACCTAGACAGAAAATCCGGAGTGGAGTACGTGAGGCGGTCGACTGTCAAACTCTGACATTCTTCCGGCAACTCCTGCAGCCAATTATGCAAAAATTGCATTATTCTCTTGATTGTCTTCAATATATCTTCCATCTTTGAACCGTTCTGCTGGAAGTTCCTACCAAATGCCCACCTATTGGTGCACACCACTGGAAAGGTAATTCAATACTGAATCTGATGCATGTAAAATTTAAGTGGCATATGTTGCGGATTATAGTTTTATTTGAGGTTTATTGGAGTGCTCTCAATTATGCAAAATTGTATTACTCTCTTGATTATAGTTAATATATTCTCCATCTTTGAACCGTTCTGCTGGGAGTTCCTACCAAATGCCCACCTATTGGTGCACACCACTGGAAAGGTAATTCAATACTGAATCCGATGCATGTAAAATTTAAGTGGCATATGTTGCGGATTACAGTTTTATTCGAAGATGTTTGAAGAAGTGTTAATGATGCAAAAAATCGTATTATTTTAATGTCTATCGTAAATATATCTTCCATTCTCGGACCGTTCTGCTGGGAGTTCCTACCAAATGCCCACCTATTGGTGCACACCACTAGAAAGGTAATTCAATACTGAATCCGATGCATGTAAAATTTAAGTGGCATGTGTTGCGAATTATAGTTTTATTCGAGGATGTTTGGAGAGGTGTCAATTATGCAAAAATTGCATTATTTTAATGTCTATCGTAAATATATCCTCCATGTTTGAACCGTTCTGCTGGGTGTTCCTACCAAATGCCGACCTATTGGTGCACACCACTGGAAAGGTAATTCAATACTGAATCCGATGCATGTAAAATTTAAGTGGCATATGTTGCGGATTATAGTTTTATTTGAGCTTTATTAGAGAAGTTTCAATTATGCAAAAATTGCATTATTCTCTTGATTATCTTCAACATATCCTCCATCTTTGAACCGTTCTGCTGGGAGTTCCTACCAAATGCCCACCTATTGGTGCACACCCCTGGAAAGGTAATTCAATACTGAATCTGATGCATATAAAATTTAAGTGGCATATGTTGCGAATTACAGTTTTATTTGAGGTTTATTGGAGAGCTTTCAATTATGCAAAAATCGCATTATTTTAATGTCTGTCGTAAATATATCCTCCATCTTTTTACCGTTCTGCTGGAAGTTCCTACCAAATGCCCACCTATTGGTGCACACCACTGGAAAGGTAATTCAATACTGAATTCGATGCATGTAAAATTTAAGTGGCATATGTTGCGGATTACAGTTTTATTTGAGGTTTATTGGAGTGCTCTCAATTATGCAAAAATTGTATAACGGTATACTCTCTTGATTATCGTCAATATATCTTCCATTTTTGGACCGTTCTGCTGGGAGTTCCTACCAAATGCCCACCTATTGGTGCACACCCCTGGAAAGGTAATTCCATACTGAATCCGATGCATATAAAATTTAAGTGGCATATGTTGCGGATTATAGTTTTATTTGAGGTTTATTGGAGAAGTGTCAATTATGCAAAAATTGTATTCTTCTTTTGATAATTGTCAATATATCCACCATCTTCGGACCGTTCTGCTGGGAGTTCCTACGAAATACCCACCTATTGGTGCACACCCCTGGAAAGGTAATTCAATACTGAATCCGATGCATGTAAAATTTAAGTGGCATATGTTGCGGATTATAGTTTTATTTGAGGTTTATTGGAGTGCTCTCAATTATGCAAAATTGTATTACTCTCTTGATTATAGTTAATATATCCTCCATCTTTGGACCGTTCTGCTGGGAGTTCCTACCAAATGCCCATCTATTGGTGCACACCCCTGGAAAGGTAATTCCATACTGAGTCCGATGCATGTAAAATTTAAGTGGCATATGTTGCGGATTATAGTTTTATTTGAGGTTTATTGGAGAGGTCTCAATTATGCAAAAATTGTATTATTCTCTTGATAATCGTCAATATATCCTCCATCTTCAGACCGTTCTGCTGGGAGTTTCTACCAAATGCCCACCTATTGGTGCACACCCCTGGAAAGGTAATTCAATACTGAATCCGATGCATGTAAAATTTAAGTGGCATGTGTTGCGAATTATAGTTTTATTCGAAGATGTTTGGAGAAGTGTCATTTATGCAAAAATTGCAATATTTTAATGTCTATCGTAAATATATCCTCCATCTTTGAACCGTTCTGCTGGGAGTTCCTACCAAACGCCCACCTATTGGTGCACACCCCTGGAAAGGTAATTCAATACTGAATCCGGTGCATGTAAAATTTAAGTGGCATATGTTGCGGATTATAGTTTTATTTGAGGTTTATTGGAGAAGTGTCAAATATGCAAAATTGCATTATTCTTTTGATTATCGTCAACATATCCTCCATCTTCAGACCGTTCTGCTGGGAGTTTCTACCAAATGCCCACCTATTGGTGCACACCCCTGGAAAGGTAATTCAATACTGAATCCGATGCATGTAAAATTTAAGTGGCATGTGTTGCGGATTATAGTTTTATTTGAGGATGTTTGGAGAGGTGTCAATTATGCAAAAATCGCATTATTTTAATGTCTATCGTAAATATATCTCCCATCTTTGAACCGTTCTGCTGGGAGTTCCTACCAAATGCCCACCTATTGGTGCACCCCCCTGGAAAAGTAATTCAATACTGAATCCGATGCATGTAAAATTTAAGTGGCATATGTTGCGGATTATAGTTTTATTTGAGGTTTATTGGAGTGCTCTCAATTATGCAAAAATTGTATTACGGTATACTCTCTTGATTATCGTCAATATATCCTCTATCTTTGGACCGTTCTGCTGGGAGTTCCTACTAAATGCCCACCTATTGGTGCACACCCCTGGAAAGGTAATTCCATACTGAGTCCGATGCATGTAAAATTTAAGTGGCATATGTTGCGGATTATAGTTTTATTTGAGGTTTATTGGAGAGGTCTCAATTATGCAAAAATTGTATTATTCTCTTGATAATCGTCAATATATCCTTCATCTTCGGACCGTTCTGCTGGGAGTTCCTACGAAATACCCACCTATTGGTGCACACCCCTGGAAAGGTAATTCAATACTGAATCCGATGCATGTAAAATTTAAGTGGCATATGTTGCGGATTATAGTTTTATTTGAGGTTTATTGGAGTGCTCTCAATTATGCAAAATTGTATTACTCTCTTGATTATAGTTAATATATCCTCCATCTTTGAACCGTTCTGCTGGGAGTTCCTACCAAATGCCCATCTATTGGTGCACACCCCTGGAAAGGTAATTCCATACTGAGTCCGATGCATGTAAAATTTAAGTGGCATATGTTGCGGATTATAGTTTTATTTGAGGTTTATTGGAGAGGTCTCAATTATGCAAAAATTGTATTATTCTCTTGATAATCGTCAATATATCCTCCATCTTCAGACCGTTCTGCTGGGAGTTTCTACCAAATGCCCACCTATTGGTGCACACCCCTGGAAAGGTAATTCAATACTGAATCCGATGCATGTAAAATTTAAGTGGCATGTGTTGCGAATTATAGTTTTATTCGAAGATGTTTGGAGAAGTGTCAATTATGCAAAAATTGCAATATTTTAATGTCTATCGTAAATATATCCTCCATCTTTGAACCGTTCTGCTGGGAGTTCCTACCAAACGCCCACCTATTGGTGCACACCCCTGGAAAGGTAATTCAATACTGAATCCGGTGCATGTAAAATTTAAGTGGCATATGTTGCGGATTATAGTTTTATTTGAGGTTTATTGGAGTGCTCTCAATTATGCAAAAATTGTATTACGGTATACTCTCTTGATTATCGTCAATATATCCTCTATCTTTGGACCGTTCTGCTGAGAGTTCCTACTAAATGCCCACCTATTGGTGCACACCCCTGGAAAGGTAATTCCATACTGAGTCCGATGCATGTAAAATTTAAGTGGCATATGTTGCGGATTATAGTTTTATTTGAGGTTTATTGGAGAGGTCTCAATTATGCAAAAATTGTATTATTCTCTTGATAATCGTCAATATATCCTTCATCTTCGGACCGTTCTGCTGGGAGTTCCTACCAAATGCCTACCTATTGGTGCACACCCCTGGAAAGGTAATTCAATACTGAATCCGATGCATGTAAAATTTAAGTGGCATATGTTGCGGATTAAAGTTTTATTTGAAGATGTTTGGAGAAGTGTTAATTATGCAAAAATTGCAATATTTTAATGTCTGTCGTAAATATATCCTCCATCTTTGGACCGTTTTGCTGGGAGTTCCTACTAAATGCCCACCTATTGGTGCACACCCCTGGAAAGGTAATTCAATACTGAATCCGATGCATGTAAAATTTAAGTGGCATATGTTGCGGATTACAGTTTTATTTGAGGTTTATTGGAGAGGTGTCAATTATGCAAAAATTGCATTGTTCTTTTGATTATCGTCAATATATCCTCCATCTTCAGACCGTTTTGCTGGGAAATTCTACCAAATGCCCACCTATTGGTGCACACCCCTAGAAAGGTAATTCCATACTGAATCCGATGCATGTAAAATTTAAGTGGCATATGTTGCGGATGATAGTTTTATTCGAAGATGTTTGAAGAAGTGTTAATGATGCAAAAAATTGTATTATTTTAATGTCTATCGTAAATATATCTTCCATTCTCGGACCGTTCTGCTGGGAGTTCCTACCAAATGCCCACCTATTGGTGCACACCACTGGAAAGGTAATTCAATACTGAATCCGATGCATGTAAAATTTAAGTGGCATGTGTTGCGAATTATAGTTTTATTCAAGGATGTTTGGAGAAGTGTCAATTATGCAAAAATCGTATTATTTTAATGTCTATCGTAAATATATCCTCCATCTCTGAACCGTTCTGCTGGGAGTTCCTACCAACAGGGCCCGATTAACCATGAGGCACAAGAGGCACAGGCCTCAGGCCCCCTGGCTTTGGGGGCCCCCAATTTTTTTACCTTAGTACAGTAGGCGTCAATACTTTTATAGGTTTCAAGCAGTGCCGTGTAAAACGGGGCTCGGACCTCGGGCCCACCATCTCAGGGGCCCACAAAAAATAGATTTTTGCGTTTCAGTAAAGTGTTTTTTGAGTTGCGAAAGTTCACTGCATGTATATACTTGTCCATTAAGAAGATGATTTAGGCCCTTATTGTAGAAACGATTTATGCAATTCCTTTCTTATTTTTTGAATGTTCTTGTTTTGCGTTCACGCTTCAGTGACCTCCACTTGAATGAGTTTGAATTAGTGTTTCATTTATCGAAAAGTGTTTTTTTTTGTGTTTCGACTTGAGCGGTGGACGGTCACATTTTTTCAATAATTTCTTTCTGATGATGGTTGGCTTGTGTGCGTGGATTACAAGTAAGTGTTTTCGTGTACTTGTATAAACATAGGTCAGCTTGAGTCAGAAGTAATCAATTGAGGCCTAACCTGGTAGCCGTTCTTGTCGGACATAATAAAGCACAACTGTCGGATGCAGGGTCCGTTAAAGACCCAGCAAAATTCGGTTGTTACATTATATTATTGAAAAATTTCATCTGTACCATTTTGGTCAGGCTTTGTGGTTTAATCCTGTTATTTTTTGGTGGTTTCAGTAACAGTGTAGTGAGCTGGTCACCTTGTGTTTTTGTCTAGTGCTTTGACTAGAAGTTGCTTAGTTTTCTTTCATTCACTCGGACCTAGTGGCACGGTGACGTAGTTTGTCATCGCGCGTGAATTTAGTGGCAATCGGCATTCTTGTGTGCGTCTCCAGTTGCTCTAGGTCAGTGGATCTGTTGTTTTTGGTTAATTGCTTCACGTGGAAGCGTACCATATTGTTGTTCGTGCTCGTGTTGTAGCCTGTAGGCACTATTGTTGTAAGAGTTAATAAGGTATTTCATTGTAAGTTACATTTGTTTCATTTTAGTCTCGTATTTTGCTTCTAAGCTGTTGATTTACTTTGCTGTTGTGCAAATAAGTCACTATTTCCTTAGATCAAGCGTAACCAAGAACCCGTTAAATATGACTGAAGTTTCGTCGAGTGAAGGTAACGTAACCTTAGCACCATCGCAGGTAGATACTTCCGACGCCACTGTGATTGCTACTCAATCAGCGCCTCTGATGTCGTTTGGAGAGCAATCTTTAATTACCATAAACAGCAAATTTAACGTAAAAACAACTTTAACTGACACTGTTGCATCACAATCTACCATGTTAGTGAGTAGTAGTCATTCGAGCCCTTCAGCAGAGTTTGCATCGTTTTTGGAGAATCTCTCGCATGCAGAAAGGAGTTTGTGCGATGCAAAGGCAATTATTTGGCCTTTATTACAAAAGCAGAGTGTCGACAAAATGAATAATCTAATACAGTGTTGCGAAATGGAACTGCGAGATATTAAAAATTCCTTTGACAAGATAATGTCGAATGTCTGGCTCTCAGATTCGAGTAAGCAGCTTGTAAGGCACAGGTGGTTTGATCTTGGACGTGCCAAACACCACTACAGTTAACGATAGTGCTGCTATAGGAACGTCGCTTGCTCATGTGCCAATTAGTACAACGTCTTCATTAAGTATAACAACTTCGCTGTTAACCAATGGTGTAGACAACCCTTTCATTTCTGGTGCTCAGACTAGCGTCTATCCGGGTGTGAGCGTAAATGCGGCTGCGTATGAAACTTCACAAGTAGGACAGGCATATGTCGGTGATTTGTCATCGTCCCCTATTGTGCTGAGTAGAGTGTCGAATACAATGCAGCCACAAGGCTTCGGTTTAACTGGACCATCGGTGGCGCCAGTTAATGTTTTGACGCCCAGCTTCAGGCAGAGCGCACATGGTGTGGTTCCACCTGTGACACTTGAGAAATTTAACCCTTTGAGGTACAGTGGCACGCATGTGTGCCACAAAATTAACTGTGATTTTATGTTAGAAAATCGTTATATTTTGAAACGATTTTTATGCTGGAAACTCTCTATACATCAAACTTTAATTTGAAACTAATAGTTGGAAACTCTGAATTAATTTCTTCAGACCAGCCTTAAAATTGTTTTGCCTATTTTAGCTATTGCTTCAGAGGCATGTTTGGAACTTATTTTTATTAGTTTATAATTGTTAATTCATCATAGTATTTATTCAGAGTACACTTTAGAGTGTCTAGGACACCATTTTACCATTACCTAAGATAAAAACTAAGGTTTACTGGTTGTGAGGCTAACTATTTATGTGTGGCACACATATGTGCCATTGTACTTCAAGGGTAAAAATTGCTACACAAGTTTATGTGAACCTTTGTGAGAAAGTCTGGTAATGTTTGCAATGTGTGAAGAAAATCTGTTTAGTATAGTAATTCAAAATGAAAACATATTGCAAAGTAACCTGATATTGAGCTTATTTTCATGTTTTATTAGTGCAAACTAAGTATTTTCAAAATAATAATATGGCTAAAAGGCAAAAGTTTTCCATTTGAGTGAAGTCGCTGTCAATCGTGTGTTATTTGCGGACTGCAGGATGCCCTTTCCAAAAGAAATGTTTTCAGTACTGGCACAGTGAGATCCAATAGGAAGCATTTGCCAAAATCACAAGTCCTTGCTGACAAGAGCATGAAGAGAGGGGATGTTGCTGTTTCAAGTTGGATGTTTCAAGCTGAAAATCTTGTATACTTTGTGAAGTGGATGGACAACAAAGCCATCAACTTTGTATCAAACTTTTTGACAGCTTTTCCATTGTGTGAAGTGAAAAGAAGGAATCAAGCTCCAAACAATCTGTTGCCTGTCCAGATGTTGTGAAGCAATTAGCATTACAACCAGCACATGGGTGGCGTAGATATGATGCATAAAAAAAAGTGACAAATCAATTTGATCACAAGTCTAGAATCAAATATTATACTACTTGCGAATTGTACTTGACCTAATGGACATTGCTGTAAATAATGCATTTGTTATTTACAACAAACTATGTGATGAAAATCCTGATATGAGCAACTTTGACTATAAAACATTTTGACGACTTGTTGCGAGGAGTATGATTGGAACATTCACAAACAGGAAACGAGCAGTCGCATCATCAGCTATCATGACCTCCAAAAGAAGTCTCTCCATGGCATCAGTTGATATGAAACATACAATGGAAAAGATGGAAGACAGAAAGCAATGCAAGTTGTGCACTAGGCCTACCCGGAAAACACACAATCGGACCAACAACCAATGTTTGGAATGTTGTAATCATCTATGCCATGTGAAAGACAGAGACTGTTTCATTTTCAATGCATACCACAAATCTTTGTAGTACAGTATGCATGTTGTATGATGTGATTTTAAAACCAATGAACAGTTTTTATCAATATCTCGGGAATTGCATCCTAAATTCATCATCATTTTACATTGATTCAGGTGGCTATAGATCCTCTAATGATTTGTACACTTTATTTCAATCTGCAGTGATTGTTTTTACCTCAGAATACTGTATTTGCTGTGTCCATTCTCTTACTTTATGTTAGTGAACCAGATGGTTCAAGGTCTTGAAGTCAGTTTTCTAGGTCTCTACAATGCATGGGAATAATATTTGGATAGAACTTGAAGGTTGCTTAATTTTTAATCAGTCAAATGTTGTGTTGAGTGTTCTTGCTAGTTTCCAAAATTCTACTTTGCAGATTTCATTTGGATTTCACAGTTTTTATCTGTGTTTTCAGTGTCTTTGTGGTGCGTTGTTTGTCTATTTCATTGTTTGTGATTAAAGCAATGTGATCTGCAAAACCTTGCATTGGTTATCAGGCTGCTGTTGAAAACCATATAACAATTCTACCGTTTCTATTGCCATTTTGGCAACACAGGCTGGTGCTGAGAAAATAGACAAAATCTTTACCCTTGAGGCACAATGGCACACATACGTGCCATACATTATTTCTCTTACTACACATAATTTTTTTTAAATTTCTTTAAAAGTCCTCTTAAACAACACCACTAACCATAATAATACAATGGTTGACTGAAAATTTATTTCCAGTACCTTATGTGCGTCAAAGGGTGGTGATATCCTGGAATATCCAGAGTTTAAGCGTAAGTTCTTTAAATTTGTGGCGTGTATATATCCAGATGACGATGTAAAGATGTTGCATCTGCAATCTTTATGCACAGGTGAGGCAGGAAGAGCTATTCGTGGTCTTGGAGGGCACTCAAACAGGTCTCTGGCTTATCAAACTGCTTGGGAAAGATTGGACCAGCGGTTTGGTAATCAGAACCTTTTGGCATCAAGACTACGAGAGGGAATGCTAAATGGTCCCCCCATAAAGGAGTTCGACTCATCTGCTTTAAACTGCCTCAGAGACAGAATGTTTGAATGTGAGCAGACGTATCTGTCTCTAGGACGTTTGGCAGAGTTAAACTCACCTGAAGTGATTCATAAAATATTTAATCGTCTTCCCGAGAAAATAAAAAGAGATTTTGTGCCTATGTCTCGTAGAGGCTGTGGAGGGTTTAAGGAGTTGAGGACTCTTGTAGACGATGCTGCGGCTGATGCGGAATGTGCATTAGGCCAGGATATGTTTGCGAGTCAGTTAAAAACGTTTACAGGGTCTAAAAACTCGCGATCGCGTAGTCAGGTCAAGGTAAATGCCGTTAAGGAAAGCTCTGCTACGCCTTCAAGCGTTCAAAAGAGTTGTGAGTTGTGTAAAGGTGTGCACTGGCTATGGCAATGTCCTACCTTTAAAGAGCGACCTGTTGATAAACGACACCAATTTGTTAAATTACATGGGCTGTGTTTCAACTGTCTCCAGTCTGGGCACAGCGTACGTGAGTGTTCTTCTGGGCTGGCCTGTCGAGAATGTGGCTAGCGTCATAATTTCTTGCTTCATTTTGACAAGTCTGTACCTCGGACAAAAACTGCACAAAATGACAGCAATGTTCTTGTCGCCTGTAGTTCTTACAATGACAAAAAGATTGAGCGCAGCAGGAAATTGCATAAAGTCGTTCCAGTCAAAGTGTGGGTATCAAATCCTGATAATTACGTAAACACATATGCCTACATGGATGATGGGTCTGAGACCACTTTGTGTACAACGGCCCTTGCTAAGCGAATTGGTGCAGATTTGGCAAAGGCCAACGTAAAAATGCACACCAGCAATGCCGTGACAGAGGTCTCTTCGAAAATTAAACATTTTTTCATTCAAGGAGTTGGTGAGAGCCGAGTTTTTACTGTTAACGATGCTTTGGTGCAGGATTCCATAGTCGATGTGCACACAAGCATTCCTACAAATGAACTAACGAGCCTATTTCCACATCTTCAAGATCTGTCCTTCCCAAAATTAGAAACAAATACAGTAGACTTATTGCTGGGGCAAAATGTCCACAATGCGTTCCGGGTTAGTGAGAGTAGGTATGGGTTAGATAACCAACCTTTTGGCTTGCATACTGCCTTGGGATGGACGTTGTGGGGGGTGGATTATGTCTCCCAGAATGAGCTTGATAACCACGAGGTACGTGTTAACTTTGTCAGTGAGCTTGGTGTAGATAAACAAGGTTGCAAGGAGTTACTACGTATTCTTGACCAGGATTTCCATGATCTTGATGCGCCGCAACTGCCGTGTATGTCAAAAGAAGACAGGCGTGCTATTGACATCATGGAAAGGTCTGCCTTAAAAGTTGGTAGACATCACCAAATTGGTCTTCCATGGAAAAAAGACAACTTTGACTTGCCGAATAACCTCCACGTAGCCGAGAAACATCTTCGAGATCTGACGAAGAAGCTAATTGCAAATCCCGACTTACGTAGAAAGTACACTGAGAAGATGACTGAGCTGGTTGCTAACGGTTTCTGCTGCCAAATACCGGATGGAGCTGTTGAACCAGAAGGTAAGACTAGGTATGTACCGCATCACTGCACGTCAGTTCTGACTAAATTTAGGGTGGTCTTCGACTGCAGTGCTAAGGCCAATGGCGTGTCGCTGAATGACAAGCTGCTCCAAGGACCTGACCTAACCAATAGTCTTGTGGGTGTCTTAATGCGCTTTAGACAAGAGCCTATTGCAGTGGTGGCAGACATAAAAAGTATGTTTTACCAGGTACTTGTGGAAGAGAAGGATCGTGATGTTTTTAGGTTTCTCTGGTACCCGGACAATGATCTAACTCGCACCCCCGCAGCCTTTCGGATGAATGTGCATCTATTTGGGGCCACCTCGTCACCTTCCGTGGCAGCTTTTGCTCTTCGCCGAACAGCAGAGGAAAACTTGAGTGAAGCTTCTCCTGAAACGGTAAGCACTGTGCTAAAAAATTTTTATGTGGATGATTTGTGTAAATCATGTGCTACACCTAATCAAGCCTCATGTTTAATAAAGGAGCTGTGCAAACTTCTTGATAGTGGCGGATTTAAATTAACTAAGTTCCTTTCAAATAATAAGGATGTTCTAAGTCTTATTTCAGAAAATGATCGTGCTTCGACTGTAGTTGACCTGCAGCAACGAGAACTGCCTACTCAGAAGGCACTGGGCATGTTTTGGAATGCGGATTCCGATTGCCTGGAGGTTAAAGTGAACCTCAATGTAAAACCTTGTACTAGGAGGGGGCTGTTATCAGTTATTGCTCAAACATATGACCCTCTAGGGCTGCTACAGCCATTTGTCCTGCCTGCTAGGAAAATCTTGCAAGAGACTTGCCGTTTGGGTCTTTCTTGGGATGAACCTCTTCCGTCCATGGGGGGTTTGGAGAGGGCCTGGTTAGAATGGGTGCAGGCATTACCAAATTTGAAAGAGGTATCTCTTGCAAGAAGTTTTAAGCTCCCTAACCAGGAAACTGACAAAATCGAATTGCATGTATTCTCAGATGCTTCAGTTGATGGTTACGGAGCGTGTGCTTACGTGCGTGTTGTTTATACGAATAATTTAATTACTTGTGCGCTTGTTATGGGAAAAGCTAGAGTCGCTCCACTTAAATCGATTAGTGTTCCTAGGCTGGAGTTGACTGCAGCTGTACTAGCTGTTAAACTTGGTAGTATGATTTCTCGTGAACTTGAATTTAAATTTTCTTCTGTGACCTATTGGACAGACGCCACTGTTGTACTACATTATTTACGTAATAGAACGTCTCGTTTCCATACATTTGTGGCCAATAGACTTGAACTACTTCATTCATTAACCTCGTTGGATCAGTGGAGATATGTGCCCACTGATCATAATCCTGCTGACTTTGCATCGCGCGGCCTCTCGCCCAGTAAGGCTAATGAGGCTGTTATGTGGTTCTATGGACCAAAATTTTTAACGTGCACTGAAACCCAGTGGCCGATACAACCAGAAATTTGTGGAGACCTGAAGAAAGAAGATCCTGACGTGAAGAAGATTTGCGCCGTTCGGATATCTGAACCAGAGTGTGACGGCTTGCCCTTGCTATTGAGACGATATTCTGACTTTTCCAGGTTGCAACGCTCAGTTGCCTGGTTCCTGAGGTACAAATCCTATCTGCAATGGAAGGCGAAGGTTAACATCGAAAAGCCTGCCCTGGGTTTGCTTACGACTGGTGAGATGTCAAAAGCTACCCTAGCGATCGTGAGGTTAACGCAATGGGAAGCTTTTCCCGAAGTAATGACGACTCTTCCAGCTCATCCCAGTTTCCAAAGTCCGGTTCAACTACCTTCTGACTCACAAATCAAACGGCCGTTCTTACGGCCACTTAAGTCTTTGAATCCTTATATTGTGGATGGTATAATACGTGTTGGGGGCCGTTTACGAAACGCCTCGCTTGACAAATCCATAAAGCATCCTATCCTTTTACCAAGTGATCATCCTGTGACGAGATTACTGATTATGTTTTACCACATTTGTGAAGGACATATGGGTATTTCATATGTTTTAGCAGCTATGCACCAATCCTACTGGATATTAAAGGGAAGAGCTGCTGTGAAGAAAACTTTACGTTCTTGTTTAAATTGCAAATTCTGAAACGCGGAGACCTTGTATTAGTGATGGACAAATCTGCCAAACGCGGACGCTGGCCTAAGGGAATTGTTGAAGATGTAATGCCTGACAGTAATGAACTTGTGCGTCGAATCAAGGTGCGCACTGCCCACTCCACTTTGGTTCGTGATATCCGAAAGGTGTGTCTTCTGGAAGGAAAAGTTGATGAAATGACTGATGATCGATAAACTGATTCTCGCGCGTATGGACAATCATTGATATTTGCCCTGGGTATTCAGTTTGCTTTGTAGTATTTGTTGGTATTGTGTATTAATTTGTTACGAGCAGCTTCCAATAAGGAAACATTTCGTGTTGTTCCATTTCTCCGGTAAGAGCTGCTATGGTTATGATGATCGAAGTGTTTAGATTATCGTGTATGTTCTCGTTATCGAAGTGTTAGGTTAACATGTATGTTTTCGTTATCGAAGTATTTAGGTTATCGTGTATGATCTCGTTATCAAATTGTTAGGTTATCATGTACGTTTTCGTTATCGAAATGTTAGGTTAAGTGGTTAACATTACTATTTTTCAACTGCTTGGTTCTTAATTCCTGTGCGACTATTGTAGTTTATGTAGGCCTAATTAGTTTGTATATTTACTACGTGTCGATTATGAATGGTATCTTCCATCGCATCTTTGTGAGTGCAGCATCTTTAAGCTTCGCTTTGCAGCGTCTGTTAGGCGCTGCTCAACATTTCCCACATCTTTGATTCCGGCTCAGAGGCAGTAGCCTATATCATTATGGCAGTTACGTTTTTTACTCGTGCTCAGTCATTGACGCTATACGTTATGTGTTTGTATCTAATCGTTTCCTTTGAATTTAGAAACCCTCGTAGGCTTGCTCCGGTTTCGGGTGCGGGCATGTAGAAACGATTTATGCAATTCCTTTCTTATTTTTTGAATGTTCTTGTTTTGCGTTCACGCTTCAGTGACCTCCACTTGAATGAGTTTGAATTAGTGTTTCATTTATCGAAAAGTGTTTTTTTTTGTGTTTCGACTTGAGCGGTGGACGGTCACATTTTTTCAATAATTTCTTTCTGATGATGGTTGGCTTGTGTGCGTGGATTACAAGTAAGTGTTTTCGTGTACTTGTATAAACATAGGTCAGCTTGAGTCAGAAGTAATCAATTGAGGCCTAACCTGGTAGCCGTTCTTGTCGGACATAATAAAGCACAACTGTCGGATGCAGGGTCCGTTAAAGACCCAGCAAAATTCGGTTGTTACACTTATTATACTAAAACATCTCAAATTTGGGCCCTATTATACAAATTTGGGCCCTGACTACAACGAAACATCTCTAAAAACAAAGTTAAAATGTGATAACGTTAGTAACATGATCTGCAGAAATGTATTTAACAGGTTTGATGCAATTGAATATATGAATTCAAAAAGGGCCCAATTGCCACAAAGTGTTTTTGGCACAACTGTTTTGATTGTTTTGGTCAGTTCAGTTCAGTTTATTTTTGTTGGCGAAAAAGAAAGACACAAAAAGCAAAAACACAATAAAAACAAATAATTCGCACAACAAGGATGGCAGCGAAAGACCAAAAGGTCACCAAAGTCAGTCACAATGGTCATTTACATTTGTGGTGAAACTTCGATATATGATTATATATATGCTTAAACATACTGGTAAGAAGCATCATACCTAAAAAGTTCACTCAGTGAGGATTCTGTGGAAAAACTATAAAGAAGTTGAAGTGCAATTGCTATAGTTGGGCCCATTTCAAAATCAATGTAAAAATTGATAGGGTATTTTTTATGGTTACCAATGCGTTGAAAAATTTGGCTGTTTTTTTAAGTATCATTAGGTTTAGAAGACATTGAAAGAAATCGGAAAGCACAAATAGTGAAATAAAAAAAAAAAAAAAAAAACTGGAGGGCCCTTTTTGAATTCACATAGGCTATTTAATTTCTTTCATTGAAAGAAATCGGAAAGCACAAAAAGTAAAATAAAAAAAAATGGGCTTAGGCCCTTTGTGAATTCACAGATTCAATTTATTTTCACCAATAACAGTGTTTTGTTTTAAAAAATTGTTAAGTGTAAGCAAAATAGTATTTCAGATAGTTTAATTATCATTTCATTTTTAACATTTACAATAGGCTACCATAATTGTAAATATCCTTGACTAGTGATGTTGCGAGCAGGAAAAACCTGTCCTGTACTTTTAGCAGAAACGTTCTTCTGTATTTACTTTTTCTGAACATATGCACATGAAATTGCTCTTATCTTCAAGTACCTTATAAGCCTGGCATATCACATGTTGTACGTGGTACAAAACAAAAATCATTTTTAACACAAGGGACCTGTTTATTCTTGCCACTAACCTAGGCTACCATACCCTAAAAACTTTAATTAGACTTGAATGCCTGCATAAAATTCTGGAAGCTTTGCCTTGGAATGATATAATGTTGAATAAAAATAATTGAACACCTGATCCTCAAAACGCTTTACACTGCTTTTGTTTACAATTATACAATGTTTTTAACTTGGTTGACAGAACAAGTAATGTTGCCAGATAAAAAATAAAAATGGGGAAAAACAATAATGTTACCAGATGACCAAATCTGAAAAGAAATTAATAATTTCTACAGTTTTGGTTTTATCTGCGCGGTACCGGGCGGCAAAGTTCAAACAGTCAAAATTTTGTACGATGGTATTACCGGTACCGCGTCGTGACCGATATGTTTGATTTGTTCCATTGCCAGTATTTTTTTTATTAGAAATTGTTAACACTTTTGGCTTTCATTCCGAGCAAAGGTGTAGCTAAGAAATGATAGACCTATGTTTGCGGTTACTTACACTTGTGTTGTTTTCTAAACTGGTGAGAAAGTCTATTGAAATGAACCACATTTCCATGGTGCAGTGAAAATATACACAATATTATAGGTCTGCTTGACGATAGAAGGCCCAAATTATTCTGGCCCGGGGCCCGCAAAGGGTTTAACACAGCACTGGTTTCAAGGATCAATTAATAAACTCAACTAGTTCAAATTTAAATGTAGCATATATTTTGCTAGTGTTTCCAGTATGAAATTGAAATGAGCTCAATTTACAATATGTTAGAGAGATTTTTTATTCAATAGCCTAATTTTTGTAACAAGTAGCCTATAAGAGTGTTCATACTGTTAGAAAGTTGTAGGTAAATTGGCTAAATTAATATTTATGAAGTTATAGTTTTGCTTGAACTATTTGTTAGCCCATATTTCATCATTCGCAGAGACTACATGGTATTGCATTGAAAGCGATTGCCAACAGGGGCCCCTAAACTTAGCTGTGCCTCGGCCCCCATGAGCCTTAATCAGGCCCTGCCTACCAAATGCCCACCTATTGGTGCACACCCCTGGAAAAGTAATTCAATACTGAATCCGATGCATGTAAAATTTAAGTGGCATATGTTGCGGATTATAGTTTTATTTGAGCTTTATTAGAGAGGTGTCAATTATGCAAAGATTGCATTATTCTCTTGATTGTCTTCAATATATCTTCCATCTTTGAACCGTTCTGCTGGGAGTTCCTACCAAATGCTCACCTATTGGTGCACACCACTGGAAAGGTAATTCAATACTGAATCCGATGCACGTAAAATTTAAGTGGCATATGTTGCGGATTATAGTTTTATGTGAAGTTTATTCGAGAGCTCTCAATTATGCAAAAATCGTACTATTTTAATGTCTGTCGTAAATATATCCTCCATCTTTGAACCGTTCTGCTGGGAGTTCCTACCAAATGCCCACCTATTGGTTCACACCCTTGGAAAGGTAATTCAATACTGAATCCGATGCATGTAAAATTTAAGTGGCATATGTTGCGGATTACAGTTTTATTCGAAGATGCTTGGAGAAGTGTTAATTATGCAAAAAATTGCATTATTTTAATGTCTATCGTAAATATATGTTCCATCTTTGAATCGTTCTGCTGGGAGTTCCTACCAAATGCCCACCTATTGGTGCACACCCCTGGAAAGGTAATTCAATACTGAATCCGATGCATGTAAAATTTAAGTGGCATATGTTGCGGATTATAGTTTTATTCGAAGATGTTTGAAGAAGTGTTAATGATGCAAAAAATCGTATTATTTTAATGTCTATCGTAAATATATCTTCCATCTTTGAACCGTTCTGCTGGGAGTTTCTACTAAATGCCCACCTATTGGTGCACACCACTGGAAAGGTAATTCAATACTGAATCCGATGCATGTATAAGTTAAGTGGCATATGTTGCGGATTATAGTTTTATTTGAGGTTTATTAGAGAGGTGTCAATTATGCAAAAATTGCATTATTCTCTTGATTGTCTTCAATATATCTTCCATCTTTGAACCGTTCTGCTGGGAGTTCCTACCAAATGCCCACCTATTGGTGCACACCCCTGGAAAGGTAATTCAATACTGAATCCGATGCATGTAAAATTTAAGTGGCATAAGTTGCGGATTATAGTTTTATTTGAGGTTTATTGGAGAGGTGTCAATTATGCAAAAATTGCATTATTCTCTTGATTTTAGTCACTATGTCCTCCATCTTTGAACCGTTCTGCTGGGAGTTCCTACCAAATGCCCACCTATTGGTGCACACCCCTGGATAGGTAATTCAATACTGAATCCGATGCATGAAAAATTTAAGCGGAATGTATTGCGAATTATCGTTTTATTTGAAGATGTTTGGAGAGGTGTCAATTATGCAAAAAATCGTATTATTTTAATGTCTATCGTAAATATATCCTCCATCTTTGAACCGTTCTGCTGGGAGTTCCTACTAAATTCCCACCTATTGGTGCACACTCCTGGAAAGGTAATTCAATACTGAATCCGATGCATGTAAAATTTAAGTGGCATATGTTGCGGATTATAGTTTTATTTGAAGTTTATTGGAGAGCTCTCAATTATGCAAAAATCGTATTATTTTAATGTCTGTCGTAAATATATCCTCCATCTTTGAACCGTTCTGCTGGGAGTTCCTACCAAATGCCCACCTATTGGTGCACACCCCTGGAAAAGTAATTCAATACTGAATCCGATGCATGTAAAATTTAAGTGGCATATGTTGAGGATTATAGTTTTATTTGAGGTTTATTGGAGAGCTCTTAAATATGCAAAAATTGTATTACGGTATACTCTGTTGATTATCGTCAATATATCCTCCATCTTTGGACCGTTCTGCTGGGAGTTCCTACCAAATGCCCACCTATTGGTGCACACCTCTGGAAAGGTAATTCAATACTGAGTCCTATGCATGTAAAATTTAAGTGGCATATGTTGCGGATTATAGTTTTATTTGAGATTTGTCGAAAGTACCTTGGGTCGCATTGTATACCTCGCACTTATTCACGGTTAACTTTTTTAGGCGGAAAGCGGAAAAAATATTCTACCAGAATACCACCGTCATTCTGGCAGAATAATTTTGCGCGATCCGCCTAAAAAAATGATCCGTAAAAAATTGCGCGGTTAACAATGCGATGAAAGCAGCAACATTCGGAAGCTGATAAAATCACTTCTCCTTACCACATCAAAGCAAATGTTATATTTTTTCTATAGCCAAATGAACAGTGAACACAGAAATTTAAATAAAAAACTCAACTTGTCAAAAATAAAGCAACTGCAATTGCGAAAAGTTAGACATGAAATCGTATCTATTAAGACTGCGATATGTGATATGGCAAGAAAAGTAAGCATCACAAAAACGACTATAAAAATATTTTCCCAAAATATTTTTCGGAATTTTATTTTTGAATCGTGTTCAGAATTAAATTTCCTTTCCAGTGGTGGCAAGCTCGTGGTGGGGCAGCCGAAGAAAACGCGAGCAGAATGGTTTAAAAATGGGGGAAATGTCTTACGTATTTAAAAATAAATAGAGTTTTTAACGTATATACACGCCTTCAATTAAGCGTCTATAAAAATATTTTCCCGAAATATTTTTCGGAATTTTATTTTTGAATCGTGTTCTGAATTAAATTTGCTTTCCAGGGATGGCAAGCTCGTGGTGGGGCAGACGAAGGAAACGCGAGCAGAATGGTTTAAAAATGGGGGAAATGTCTTACGTATTTAAAAATAAATAGAGATTTTAACGTATATACACGCCTTCAATTAAGCGTCTATAAAAATATTTTCCCGAAATATTTTTCGGAATTTTACTTTTGAATCGTGTTCAGAATTAAATTTCCTTTCCAGGGATGGCAAGCTCGTGGTGGGGCAGACGAAGGAAACGCGAGCAGAATGGTTTAAAAATGGGGGAAATGTCTTACAAATTTAAAAATAAATAGAGATTTTAACGTTTATAGACGCCTTCAATTAGGCGCCTATAAAAATATTTTCCCGAAATATTTTTCGGAATTTTATTTTTGAATCGTGTTCAGAATTAAATTTCCTTTCCAGGGATGGCAAGCTCGTGGTGGGGCAGACGAAGGAAACGCGAGCAGAATGGTTTAAAAATGGAAGAAATGTCTTACGTGTTTAAAATAAATAGAGATTTTAACGTTTATAGACGCCTTCAATCAAGCGCCTATAAAAGTATTTTCCCGAAATATTTTTCGGAATTTTATTTTTGAATCGTGTTCAAAATTAAATTTGCTTTCCAAGGGATGGCAAGCTCGTGGTGGGGCAGACGAAGGAAACGCGAGCAGAATGGTTTAAAAATGGGGTAAATGTCTTACAAATTTAAAAATAAATAGAGATTTTAACGTTTATAGACGCCTTCAATTAGGCGCCTATAAAAATATTTTCCCGAAATATTTTTCGGAATTTTATCTTTGAATCGTGTTTAGAATTAAATTTCCTTTCCAAGGATGGCAAGCTCGTGGTGGGGCAAACGAAGGAAACGCGAGCAGAATGGTTTAAAAATGGGGAAATGTCTTACGTATTTAAAAATAAATAGAGATTTTAACGTTTATAGACGCCTTCAATTAGGCGTCTATAAAAATATTTTCCCAAAATATTTTTCGGAATTTTATTTTTGAATCGTGTTCAGAATTAAATTTCCTTTCCAGGGATGGCAATCTGGTGGTGGTGCAGACGATGGAAACTGGAGCAGAATGATTTAAAAATGGGGGAAATGTCTTTCGTATTTAAAATATAATAAGGATTTTGACGTTTTGACAAGCCTTCAATTAAGCGTTTATAAAAGATAGTTGAAAAATTGGAAATTACAGAAAATAATGGAAAAGACCTGTACAAAAATAAATTCCTTGTGTTACATTTGTTGATTAAGTTCTGTATTGTTGTAAGGTTTTCCCACTACACCTTTGAGGCAACCTTATGCGGTCGTTAGGTTTTTTGTTAACGCAGGACCTGTCGCCAGTAGCCATATTACACCTGCCTATACAGCACATCTTGAGTAGTGCAAAAAAATTGTACAGAATAGTTAATGCTTCATCAATATTGAACTTTTCAGAATTTGACAAAATGATGTGTAAATTGAAGAGATCCTAATTTGAAACCTTAAATTTCTCTAGAAAGCGATTATAGGCTATACATTTCGAATGGGTATTTTTTTAAGTTTTAATAGATTACTGCATCTACAATGATTTGATTTAGAAATCACTAGGTTTGTTTGTCGTATCCAGGCTTACACCTGGTGGTTGAAGATTTGGATTAAGTGGACACGAAAGCAATGAAGCCAATCTTCGTGTCCACTTTCAGGCATGCCTTTAAGTGTCCTGCCAAAGACACAGCCGCATGCTCTTGAACGGTATCGAACCCGGTGCCCTTTCGATTGCCTTTCCAAGTTCTCACCACTCGGCTATGCAGCCGACCTCACCACTCGGCTATGTAGTAGGTATCAGTCAGGGATACCTAGACACTAACGGGATGCGAAACTCAAAATCCGTCCGTCCAACTGAAGGGCTAACCATGTTGCCTACAATGAATTGCACAATGCGGTGTTACTACACGAGAAAATGTTTGTTTTGCACTGGCTGTTTTATTCGTCGTTTCACAAAAGTTGTATCTGTACGTTATTGTCAATCTTATGTTGATGACAAAATTATTAATATTGTAAGTTATAACCAATTCATTAGGCTACATGTAGAATCCACAAAAGAAAAAAACGACCAATGGCTTATTGTTCATAAACTTGGCTACTAGGCTATGTACACAAACAAAAATAATACCAATAAATATCACTGGACAATCAGATATCATAACTTCACACTGTAACCACAATCAGGCAATGACACAAATTCAAGTATTTGCAGTCTTGCGTGAACCACCACTCGTACGCTTGCGTACTGTTCAAGCCATATTCGCGGGTTCCTCGCGCCTGGAAGCGTTCAAACGTTTTAGTTCATTTTTGGCAAAACAATTAAACGAAGTTTTTCCAATCAACACGAAGTTGCAGTGGCCTTTTGAACAAGCCACATCAGCCTGCAAACCAAATGACGTCTCTGCTGCATTTTTAACGGCTCGAATAAAAGCAGAGCGTGAGTTTGGTAGGGTGAGCATTTTCTTTTAGTAGAAGGATTGCTGAGTACGACATCGTAATACTGAACAGTCATTGACGTTACAGCAAAGCACAACTCTGTTGGCACTGAAGAATGTACATCAATCCCAAACTGTCATGCAAATACTGAGCAAGTTCGGGCACTGCTGTCATCGTTTGAATGTATGCCAAGAATGTTTGGTTGATCCTCTCCTTCTTTAGGAAATTTCCTTGGCATGCACATGTCATCCTTTTTTGCTACACCTTCAATACACACAATGCAGTGAGTTAAGTGAGCATTTCACAAACAAAAAAGAAAAAATGTCATCAATAACATTGCTTTAATATGTAACCATTTATAAGAGAGTGCGACGCCTGGAAAGTAACATGTCGAACCGCTATCAGTAGCAAATGTTTCCTCGTGTAGTCTACAAGTCCTGAATTTGGCTATTAATGTGTTGGAATAGTTGCTGGTGATAGTGATTCAACCACTTGCTCATGATCTAATTTGATTGAAAAAAAAACAGAAAATTTTCACAAGTAATGTTGTGGACAGGAAGCATAATAAACTTTAGAACAGCTTTAGGGTCGTATGCACCAATAAGATTGATCCAAATATGCTGGTTCACTGTTTTTAACTTCTTCCACTGACTTCTGTAAACTTCGCAGAAAAGCTGTTGTTGTTGGTTGTACGAAGTCTGCTTTACATATATGTAAAATTTGCGATATCAGTATAGTGACATGACATACCCTTAAATGGTGATTTAACGGACATGATTTTCCAAATGTTCTATATGAATTTCACAAATCTTGATGTTTCCAGGAACCCAGCATTGCTTTCAGCATACAACTCCAAGGCATGCGCACTGCGCAGTTGATTCACAGAACACACCTGAAAATAGCAAAGGCCATCGTTGGCTTGCGGCTGGCAAAAATAGTCTTATTCAGTATTTTTTATTCTATGACTTTAATTTCGTACACAGTTTCCAGTAATAATGCTAACCTAAGTTACTAGCATATTATTACTTCCTTTTATGTATGTCTTTGTGATGTCATAACCGACCAATTTCAAATGCTATTTTAAAATGATGTTGTGCTCAATGCTCATATCATCCGGACAACACCTTTCTGCATACAAGACAGAAACTACACCAGTTGAGCACCATTTATGTGTATGCATTACAAGGCAGTGAATTCTATACTCAATTCACAGATGGGTCTCTGTGTCATTAATACCATATTATACAACTTTACTTACTTAAAGCATGTTGCCAGGTGATGTACGTGCTATGCTGCTGGGATTTAGCGATGCTTTCCTCAGTGCAAATGCAGCCTTCAGAGACTTGTGTTCCTCAAGAGCATACAAGCGTTTTATATGCTCAAAACGAGCAGTGCATTTTTCACCAAGGACGTGTCTATGATCTTCACCAACAGGAGGAAAGTGCATTCTCTTTCTATTCAGAAAATTATTGAAAATATTTTTAAAATTGTGTGTGAAGTCAAATAATAGGTACAAATGCTTTTCTTTCCTTGTAGGATGCACAATGCAACTTGACAATTTGTTGTTCCCGCACATATCCATGAACATTTTTCTAAATAAAAGAGTATGTACATGTACATTGTTAGTTAATTTGAACTATGTGAAGCAAGGCATTACTACCAATAAAATTACACCTTTTGTCCAATAAATTCGTATATACATTCAAACTGCATAAAAGTACACCCAACTTACACGGGTCGACGTCTTTTAGGTGCAGACAGTTAGGCGCCGGTCAAATAGGCGCGCACATGCGCAAACTATTACCCTTTAACGGCACTGGGAACTACCCTGGGTCTAGTGACAAATTAAAGCATGTCAAAAATATCATTACCCCGCTCTCATCACAACCAATTCATGCAGACATAAATACCTGTTGCAAACATGATTGTCAATGGAGACAGCAACAACAAAGAAGATTTCATCTAGTGCATTCATCACTTTTTTCAAATCATTAAACGAGCCTTGAATTGTAAATTGTTCGGTTAGTTGTTAAATCATTTTCCTTTTTCAGTCTTGCAGACGCTGTAGATGGAAGAAATGTCTTACGTATTTAAAAATAAATAGAGATTTTAACGTTTATAGACGCCTTCAATTGAGCGTCTATAAAAATATTTTCCCGAAATATTTTTCGGAATTTTATTTTTGAATCGTGTTCAGAATTAAATTTCCTTTCCAGGGGTGGCAAGCTCGTGGTGGGGCAGACGAAGGAAACGCGAGCAGATTAGTTTAAAAATGGAAGAAATGTCTTGCGTATTCAAAAATATATAGAGATTTTAACGTTTATAGACGCCTTCAATTGACCGTCTATAAAAATATTTTCCCGAAATATTTTTTGGAATTTTATTTTTAAATCGTGTTCAGAATTAAATTTCCTTTCCAGGGCTGGCAAGCTCGTGGTGGGGCAGACGAAGGAAACGCGAGCAGAATGGTTTAAAAATGGAAGAAATGTCTTGCGTATTTAAAAATAAATAGAGATTTCAACGTTAAAAGACGCCTTCAATTAGGCGTCTATAAAAATATTTTCCCGAAATATTTTTCGGAATTTTGTTTTTGAATCGTGTTCAGAATTAAATTTCCTTTCCAGGGATGGCAAGCTCCTGGTGGGGCAGACGAAGGAAACGCGAGCAGAATGGTTTAAAAATGGAAGAAATGTCTTGCGTATTTAAAAATAAATAGAGATTTTAACGTTTATAGACGCCTTCAATTGACCGTCTATAAAAATATTTTCCCGAAATATTTTTCGGAATTTTATTTTTGAATCGTGTTCAGAATTAAATTTCCTTTCCAGGGGTGGCAAGCTCGTGGTGGGGCAGACGAAGGAAACGCGAGCAGAATAGTTTAAAATTGGAAGAAATGTCTTGCGTATTTAAAAATATATAGAGATTTTAACGTTTATAGACGCCTTCAATTGACCGTCTATAAAAATATTTTCCCGAAATATTTTTCGGAATTTTATTTTTGAATCGTGTTCTGAATTAAATTTCCTTTCCAGGGGTGGCAAGCTCGTGGTGGGGCAGACGAAGGAAACGCGAGCAGAATAGTTTAAAAATGGGGGAAATGTCTTACGTATTTAAAAACAAATAGAGATTTCAACGTTAAAAGACGCCTTCAATTAGGCGTCTATAAAAATATTTTCCCGAAATATTTTTCGGAATTTTATTTTTGAATCGTGTTCAAAATTAAATTTCCTTTCCAGGGATGGCAAGCTCGTGGTGGGGAAGACGAAGGAAACGCGAGCAGAATGGTTTAAAAATGGAAGAAATGTCTTACGTATTTAAAAATAAATAGAGATTTTAACGTTTATAGACGCCTTCAATTGACCGTCTATAAAAATATTTTCCCGATATATTTTTCGGAATTTTATTTTTGAATCGTGTTCAGAATTAAATTTCCTTTCCAGGGGTGGCAAGCTCGTGGTGGGGCAGACGAAGGAAACGCGAGCAGAATAGTTTAAAAATGGAAGAAATGTCTTGCGTATTCAAAAATAAATAGAGATTTTAACGTTGATAAACGCCTTCAATTAGGCGTCTATAAAAATATTTTCCCGATATATTTTTCGGAATTTTATTTTTGAATCGTGTTTTGAATTAAATTTCCTTTCCAGGGGTGGCAAGCTGGTGGTGGGGCAGACGAAGGAAACGCGAGCAGAATGGTTTAAAAATGGGGGAAATGTCTTACGTATTTAAAAACAAATAGAGATTTCAACGTTAAAAGACGCCTTCAATTAGGCGTCTATAAAAATATTTTCCCGAAATATTTTTCGGAATTTTATTTTTGAATCGTGATCAGAATTAAATTTCCTTTCCAGGGCTGGCAAGCTCGTGGTGGGGCAGACGAAGGAAACGCGAGCAGAATAGTTTAAAAATGGAAGAAATGTCTTGCGTATTCAAAAATAAATAGAGATTTTAACGTTGATAAACGCCTTCAATTAGGCGTCTATAAAAATATTTTCCCGAAATATTTTTCGGAATTTTATTTTTGAATCGTGATCAGAATTAAATTTCCTTTCCAGGGCTGGCAAGCTCGTGGTGGGGCAGACGAAGGAAACGCGAGCAGAATAGTTTAAAAATGGAAGAAATGTCTTACGTATTTAAAAATAAATAGAGATTTTAACGTTGATAAACGCCTTCAATTAGGCGTCTATAAAAATATTTTCCCGAAATATTTTTCGGAATTTTATTTTTGAATCGTGTTCAGAATTAAATTTCCTTTCCAGGGGTGGCAAGCTCGTGGTGGGGCAGACGAAGGAAACTGGGGCAGAATGATTTAAAATTGGGGGAAATATCTTACGTATTTAAAATTAAATAATGATTTTGACGTTTTGAGAAGCCTTCAATTAAGCGTTTATAAAAGATAGTTGAAAAATTGGAAATTACAGAAAATAATGGAAAATACTTGTACAAAAATAAATTCCTTGTGTTACATTTGTTTATTAAGTTCTGTATTGTTGTAAGGTTTTCCCACTACACCTTTGAGGCAACCTTATACGGTCGTTAGGTTTTTTGTTAATGCAGGACCTGTCGCCAGTAGCCATATTACACCTGCTTATACAGCACATCTTGAGTAGTGCAAAAAAATTGTACAGAATAGTTAATGCTTTATCAATATTGAACTTTTCAAAATTTGACAAAATGATGTGTAAATTGAAGAGATCCTAATTTGAAAACTTAAATTTCTCTAGAAAGCGATTATAGGCTATACATTTCGAATGGGTATTTTTTTAAGTTTTAATAGATTACTGCATCTACAATGATTTGATTTAGAAATCACTAGGTTTGTTTGTCGTATCCAGGCTTACACCTGGTGGTTGAAGATTTGGATTAAGTGGACACGAAAGCAATGAAGCCAATCTTCGTGTCCACTTTCAGGCATGCCTTTAAGTGTCCTGCCAAAGACACACCCGCATGCACTTGAACGGTGTCGAACCCGGTGCCCTTTCGATTACATCTTTTGGATTTGATTACACCAGTATTTCTACCTAAAGACAGAACCAAAACTTTGGGGAAACTAAATATTTGTTTACTCGTAGTGCAGTTCACACATGTACATTTACAACATGGTGACATTTCGTTGTCAACGAGCAAGTGCTTTAGATATAAGGATAAAAGATTATTTTCTAAAATCCAGTGGTACATTGGTAGAAATAATACTTTTTCGTTATTTCTATGAAGCTCACTTTTCGAACCGCATTCAATACACTGGTGATACGTGACGTATTCCAGTGCCAATGTTATATCAGACCGCTCTAATAACAATGGCAATGACGATTCGCTACAAAATTCGGCAGGGTCATGTTGCAAATCCAGTGGAAATTTACTTCTTATATCATTCAACGTGTTTTTAAGTAGTTTTTCTTCTACGTTTCTGTTAACAATAAGATTATGCATTATAAGTTACCTACATTTACTAAGCCAGGAGGAAGATTGCTATTAGGAGTTCCAGATAGCGTTTGCGTTTGTATAGCGTTTGATAGCGTTTGTAACGATGTAATATATCATCCAATGTCGATAGGTTTTGAAAAAATCAACATCCAAATTTCTTTGGTTAAGCTTTTCATCGCTTTTGTTGCAAAAAATATCCGCTGTCATGTAAACGGCCACTCCGCAAGTGTTGTTGTCTGATTGCATCAAGATGTGTTTAGTGTCTACGGCTCAATCGTCCTTACATAGCCCGTAATCAACCAAGATATTTAATAAACAATCTACGCCGTCACGAAAGAACTTTGAAACATCACTGGACATGCCATTGTTTAATGAACCATAGCAATGTAACAACTCCTTTTGGATGGAAAAATGTAACAAGCGAAAATGACCATTGCACAAGAAAGGCAGAAGAACGACGGGTCGCAGTTTGTCCTCGTTTTCTGTCATGGCCGTTTTGAAAAATTTTATTGACTTTGCTGGTGTTCCTTGAAGAAGCTTGCTTGTGGAATCGCAGTCTAAAGCCCCTATGGCGTTAATGTTGCTCGGTTCATTGACTTTTAGCAAAATGTAAGCGTCTACCAGACGTTTGCTTAGCCAACCAACGGCCGATGGATTTGTATAGTGCTTTTCCAATTCGCTCTTGATTTTCCTACAGGGGTTATTACACGCCGTAAGTAAATCTAGCCAAGACACTTCGTGGTTTTTGTCTATTACGAGAGCGGTATCAGATAAACAGTTACGATTTATTGCCAAATCGTGCCACACCTTTGTTGAAAATTCCTTCATGTACCCGAAATCTTTTTTTATACCAGTCCAAAAGTCATTTATCCGTTTGTCATCACACATAGAGGTTGCAAAAGCAGTGTTTTTATAAACAGCCGATGTGGACATGGAGTCACTTATGACATTGCCGTATCGAATATGCTTTTTTGATTCATTGTTAGTGTAAAACCCAGTTGAACGACGTTTTTTTGGTTTTCTAAATTTAGAAACTACCAGACTAGTGCAATGGTTTGACTGATCTTTCAATGTTTGGTCGCTTTTGTTTTTGGAAGAAATGTGAGGTTTTCTGTAACCTTGGTGGATATAATGTGCAGAGTATATTTTTTCACTAGTTCTGATTTCATTTTCATATTGTTTCACAAAATTATCGATACTTACAACTCGCTTTCCTTTTAAATAAATTTGTTTCAAATCCCAAACATGCTGCTCAATGATTTTTTGAGTTAAGTTATCCCGAGAAATATTTCTTAATTCGGAAGAAATAACATTTTTAAACCAAGAGGAATACCGAAAGTAGAGTTGATCATTTGGGCATTGATGATGAGACGAATGCCGGGATAAGTCTCCCAGAATTAGCTGCAAAGTTGTACTAATTCGACTTAAAACAATTCGAATGAGTTGGGAACAAAAGGTTTTGTCCATATAAACATTTTTGTGCTTAAGCTTTGAATTGCAATGGTTAAGGTGATACGAAAAGTTATTAGAACCTAAAAAAGCGACAAGTCGGTTATGGTAGCGTAAGTAAAATGGAGATTTCAATTCTTGTTTTTGATCCTCACGCATGCTGGTATGAAAATGGTCAGTCAGGTCGTTTACATCGGTTTCTTCAATTTCATTTGTTACTTTTGATTTAGTTTCGTAAGGTTTAACGCCTTGATGCAGTCTGTTAAAATGATAGTCCACTTGAAAAGACGTTCGTTCGCAATTGGTTACCCAATGGCAGCAATGGCGAGTGGTTAGCGCGTTAGGCTCACAGTCAAAAGCCTGCATGTTCGACTCCAGCCACCCGCACTTGCTTTTGTTTCTCTAGGCAAGAAACTTTACGATAATTGCCTCTACCCAGTGATCGATTTCGAGTAATGGGTAGTACCAAATTTAAGTCATAAGTAAAGTAGACAACCGGAAACAGACATTGCCGTCGGCTGCAGCGTGGGTCAGGTGTACGTCGAAAGGCGTAGGCTACACCGATGCATAGCGCTCAAGTCTACTTTCCCGCAATGCAGGATAAAGATAAACAAACAAACAAATAATGCTTTCCATTATTTCGTCCAGTTCATGCAGGGTTGTACATGCAAATAACAACGAAATCCAATGCATTGCAGTCAATCTGTGTTGTTTATGTTTGTAATGTTTTTTTGCCATAACTTTAGCTGCACGCATGGCATGACTTAAACAATTGTGAACGAACGTTTTTTCTAAGTCGTACGTTATTGTCTCGCCTGTAACTACTCTCCAGCATCTGTTGTAATAATCTAACCTTGTTTCATTGCACATAGCACTTAATACAGCATTCACATAGCCATTGAACCGTCAATCATCATCAATGCCGGCTTTTTTACTTTTCCGCAAATTTTTACAATGTCCATTAAAAATTTTCCCAGAAAACTCCGTATACTCTCAGAATTATGAGTTGTTGCGATGTTTGTTGCCACCGGGAGCGCTGGACCCCCGGCGTATGGGCTTCTCACTAAAAGCGAATAAATTTGAAAGTCTTTTTCACCTTCTTGTTTTCTGACTATACTTCCAGATGCGTCGAAATAAACTACATCATTGGGGCATAAATCCCGATAAAGTTTCACTTGTGCATTTGAATACATTGTAACGCCTGGTGGATGTGTAGTTATTTGTCTTATAAAAGTTCGATTTTTCTTTTCAAACTCGTATTTCAGGCGATTGATGTTATACATCCAATTTTTTGAGTATCTATTGCAAAGCTTACCTTCACTTTTTATATTTCTCAAAACAGACGAGGCAGGAGCAAAGTTATACGCTCCGTAAAATAGTTCATCTTCAGTTAAGTCATCTACCAACTTTCGGCCAACTTCGCTAGGATGTTTACATTGTAATTGTTCCATAAGTAATTTACGTTGTTCTCCTGCGACCGGCCTTCGTTTAACGCAATGCGATTCATGGCTACGCTTCCCCTTCACACTTACGACTATTTCAACTTTATCAACGTACCAAAATGTACGAATGGTCTCCTTTACTGAGCATTCACAACAACGCAAGTGCTTGCAATACATGTTAGCATGGCCATTGTAAAATTTTGTATCGCCGCTACTTAGAGACTCAACTGCTGCTGGTTCTACCAAATAATGATTTCTGAAACAAAAAACAAACAAATGGGTAACGAGTAATGGGATTTCGAGTAACAAAATTCCGAAAAATATATCGGGAAAATATTTTTATAGACGCCTAATTGAAGGCGTTTATCAACGTTAAAATCTCTATTTATTTTTAAATACGTAAGACATTTCTTCCATTTTTAAACTATTCTGCTCGCGTTTCCTTCGTCTGCCCCACCACGAGCTTGCCAGCCCTGGAAAGGAAATTTAATTCTGAACACGATTCAAAAATAAAATTCCGAAAAATATTTCGGAAAAGTATTTTTATAGACGCCTAATTGAAGGCGTCTTTTAACGTTGAAATCTCTATTTGTTTTTAAATACGTAAGACATTTCCCCCATTTTTAAACTATTCTGCTTGCGTTTCCTTCGTCTGCCCCACCACCAGCTTGCCTCCCCTGGAAAGGAAATTTAATTCAGAACACGATTCAAAAATAAAATTCCGAAAAATATATCGGAAAAATATTTTTATAGACGCCTAATTGAAGGCGTTTATCAACGTTAAAATCTCTACTTATTTTTAAATACGCAAGACATTTCTTCCATTTTTAAACTATTCTGCTCGCGTTTCCTTCGTCTGCCCCACCACGAGCTTGCCACCCCTGGAAAGGAAATTTAATTCTGAACACGATTCAAAAATAAAATTCCGAAAAATATTTCGGAAAAATATTTTTATAGACGGTCAATTGAAGGCGTCTATAAACGTTAAAATCTCTATTTATTTTTAAATACGCAAGACATTTCTTCCATTTTTAAACTATTCTGCTCGCGTTTCCTTCGTTTGTCCCACCACGAGCTTGCCACCCCTGGAAAGGAAATTTAATTCTGAACACGATTCAAAAATAAAATTCCGAAAAATATTTCGGGAAAATATTTTTATAGACGGTCAATTGAAGGCGTCTATAAACGTTAAAATCTCTATTTATTTTTAAATACGAAAGACATTTCTTCCATTTTTAAACCATTCTGCTCGCGTTTCCTTCGTCTGCCCCACCACGAGCTTGCCATCCCTGGAAAGGAAATTTAATTCAGAACACGATTCAAAAATAAAATTCCGAAAAATATTTCGGGAAAATATTTTTATAGACGCTTAATTGAAGGCGTCTTTTAACGTTGAAATCTCTATTTGTTTTTAAATACGTAAGACATTTCCCCCATTTTTAAACCATTCTGCTCGCGTTTCCTTCGTCTGCCCCACCACCAGCTTGCCACCCCTGGAAAGGAAATTTAATTCAGAACACGATTCAAAAATAAAATTCCGAAAAATATATCGGGAAAATATTTTTATAGACGCCTAATTGAAGGCGTTTATCAACGTTAAAATCTCTATTTATTTTTAAATACGTAAGACATTTCTTCCATTTTTAAACTATTCTGCTCGCGTTTCCTTCGTCTGCCCCACCACGAGCTTGCCACCCCTGGAAAGGAAATTTAATTCTGAACACGATTCAAAAATAAAATTCCGAAAAATATTTCGGGAAAATATTTTTATAGACGGTCAATTGAAGGCGTCTATAAACGTTAAAATCTCTATTTATTTTTAAATACGCAAGACATTTCTTCCATTTTTAAACTATTCTGCTCGCGTTTCCTTCGTCTGTCCCACCACGAGCTTGCCACCCCTGGAAAGGAAATTTAATTCTGAACACGATTCAAAAATAAAATTCCGAAAAATATTTCGGGAAAATATTTTTATAGACGGTCAATTGAAGGCGTCTATAAACGTTAAAATCTCTATATATTTTTAAATACGTAAGACATTTCTTCCATTTTTAAACCATTCTGTTTGCGTTTCCTTCGTCTGCCCCACCACGAGCTTGCCATCCCTGGAAAGGAAATTTAATTCTGAACACGATTCAAAAATAAAATTCCGAAAAATATTTCGGGGAAAGTATTTTTATAGACGCCTAATTGAAGGCGTTTATCAACGTTGAAATCTCTATTTGTTTTTAAATACGTAAGACATTTCCCCCATTTTTAAACCATTCTGCTCGCGTTTCCTTCATCTGCCCCACCACCAGCTTGCCACCCCTGGAAAGGAAATTTAATTCAGAACACGATTCAAAAATAAAATTCCGAAAAATATATCGGGAAAATATTTTTATAGACGCCTAATTGAAGGCGTTTATCAACGTTGAAATGTCTATTTATTTTTAAATACGCAAGACATTTCTTCCATTTTTAAACTATTCTGCTCGCGTTTCCTTCGTCTGCCCCACCACGAGCTTGCCACCCCTGGAAAGGAAATTTAATTCTGAACACGATTCAAAAATAAAATTCCGAAAAATATTTCGGGAAAATATTTTTATAGACGCCTAATTGAAGGCGTCTTTTAACGTTGAAATCTCTATTTGTTTTTAAATACGTAAGACATTTCCCCCATTTTTAAACTATTCTGCTTGCGTTTCCTTCGTCTGCCCCACCACGAGCTTGCCAGCCCTGGAAAGGAAATTTAATTCAGAACACGATTCAAAAATAAAATTCCGAAAGATATTTCGGGAAAAGTATTTTTATAGACGCCTAATTGAAGGCGTCTTTTAACGTTGAAATCTCTATTTGTTTTTAAATACGTAAGACATTTCCCCCATTTTTAAACCATTCTGCTCGCGTTTCCTTCGTCTGCCCCACCACCAGCTTGCCACCCCTGGAAAGGAAATTTAATTCAGAACACGATTCAAAAATAAAATTCCGAAAAATATATCGGGAAAATATTTTTATAGACGCCTAATTGAAGGCGTTTATCAACGTTAAAATCTCTATTTATTTTTAAATACCGGTACGCAAGACATTTCTTCCATTTTTAAACTATTCTGCTCGCGTTTCCTTCGTCTGCCCCACCACGAGCTTGCCAGCCCTGGAAAGGAAATTTAATTCTGAACACGATTCAAAAATAAAATTCCGAAAAATATATCGGGAAAATATTTTTATAGACGGTCAATTGAAGGCGTCTATAAACGTTAAAATCTCTATTTATTTTTAAATACGTAAGACATTTCTTCCATTTTTAAACCATTCTGCTCGCGTTTCCTTCGTCTGCCCCACCACGAGCTTGCCATCCCTGGAAAGGAAATTTAATTCTGAACACGATTCAAAAATAAAATTCCGAAAAATATTTAAGATTTGCTTTGATGTGGTAACGAGAAGTGATTTTATCAGCTTCCGAGTGTTGCTACTTTCATCGCATTGTTTATCGCGCAAATTTTTACGGATCATTTTTTTAGGCGGATCGCGCAGAATTATTCTGCCAGAATGACGGTGGTACTTCAGGCATGCCCTTCAGTTGGACGGAATAAATGAAAAAACGGATAAGCTTCGGATCCCCTAAGTCCAATATCCCTAGTATCAGTTAATGAAGAATAATTTGTATTCTCTGAGCACAACATAAACTTCTAAACATTTTTTCAGCAAATCGAGTAGGATGCTGCGGATTCTTTTGCTATATTCAGTGTTTAGCTTTTACGTAGAAAAACAAGTATCCGCGATCCTGTATTACCTTTGTCATTTCGCAGAACGAAATACATCGAACTTTTTTGTCATTAAATTCCCAAACTACATTGGCTCCTTCTAGACAATAACAAATGTAATGGCCGTTTTCCTTCCCTTCACCAAAATGTGCAATGGCACTTACGAATTTGTAATTACATTCAACGCCATTTGCATCCTCAAGAGTAAAAGTTTCATCTGCTGTGACACATCTTTTGGATTTGATTACACCAGTATTTCTACCTAAAGACAGAACCAAAACTTTGGGGAAACTAAATCTTTGTTTACTCGTAGTGCAGTTCACACTTGTACATTCACAACATGGTGACATTTCGTTGTCAACAAGCAAGTTCTTTAGATATAAGGATAAAAGATTATTTTCTGAAATCCAGTGGTACATTGGTAGAAATAATACTTTTTCGTTATTTCTATGAAGCTCACTTTTTGAACCGCATTCAATACACTGGTGATACGTGACGTATTCCAGTGCCAATGTTATATCAGATCGCTCTAATAACAATGGCAATGACGATTCGCTAAAGAATTCGGCAGGGTCATGCTGCAAATCCAGTGGAAATTTACTTCTTATATCATTCAACGTGTTTTTAAGTAGTTTTTCTTCTACGTTTCTGTTAACAATAAGATTATGCATTATAAGAAATAAATTTCTGTCTAGTTTTGCAATACCTTTGTCGTTTTCCAGCCACGATATTGGCACATCACATGTTATAATTACAAATTTAAGCGCTTGCAATGCAACGTTCAACCAACAGGAGTTACCTACATTTACTAAGCCAGGAGGAAGATTGCTATTAGGAGTTCCAGATAGAATCATTAAATCGGGATGAGCTTTGATAGCGTTTGTAACGATGTAATATATCATCCAATGTCGATAGGTTGTGAAAAAATCAACATCCAAATTTCTTTGGTTAAGCTTTTCATTGCTGTTGTTGCAAAGAATATCCGCTGTCATGCAAACGGCCACTCCACAAGTATTGTTGTCTGGTTGCATCAAGATGTGTTTAGTGTCTACGGCACAATCGTCCTTACATAGCCCGTAATCAACCAAGACATTTAATAAACAATCTACGCCGTCACGAAAGAACTTTGAAACATCACTGGACATGCCATTGTTTAATGAATCATAGCAATGTAACAACTCCTTTTGGATGGAAAAATGTAACAAACGAAAATGACCATTGCACAAGAAAGGCAGAAGAACGACGGGTCGCAGTTTGTCCTCGTTTTCTATCATGGCCGTTTTGAAAAATTTTATTGACTTTACGGGTGTTCCTTGAAGAAGCTTGCTTGTGGAATCGCAGTCTAAAGCTCCTATGGCGTTAATGTTGCTCGGTTCATTGACTTTTAGCAAAATGTAAGCGTCTACCAGACGTTTGCTTAGCCAACCAACGGCCGTTGGATTTGTATAGTGCTTTTCCAATTCGCTCTTGATTTTCCTACAGGGGTTATTACACGCCGTAAGTAAATCTAGCCAAGACACTCCGTGGTTTTTGTCTATTACGAGAGCGGCATCAGATAAACAGTTACGATTTATTGCCAAACCGTGCCACACCTTTGTTGAAAATTCCTTCATGTACTCGAAATCTTTTTTTATAGCAATCCAAAAGTCATTTATCCGTTTGTCATCACACATAGAGGTTGCAAAAGCAGTGTTTTTATAAACAGCCGATGTGGACATGGAGTCACTTATGACATTGCCGTATCGAATATGCTTTTTTGATTCATTGTTAGTGTAAAACCCAGATGAACGACGTTTTTTTGGTTTTCTAAATTTAGAAACTACCAGACTAGTGCAATGGTTTGACTGATCTTTCAATGTTTGGTCGCTTTTGTTTTTGGAAGAAATGTGAGGTTTTCTGTAACCTTGGTGTATATAATGTGCAGAGTATATTTTTTCACTAGTTCTGATTTCATTTTCATATTGTTCCACAAAATTATCGATACTTACAACTCGCTTTCCGTTTAAATAAATTTGTTTCAAATCCCAAAAATGCTGCTCAATGATTCCTTGAGTTAAGTTATCCCGAGAAATATTTCTTAATTCGGAAGAAATAACATTTTTAAACCAAGAGGAATACCGAAAGTAGAGTTGATCATTTGGGCATTGATGATGAGACGAATGCCGGGATAAGTCTCCCAGAATTAGCTGCGAAGTTGTACTAATTCGACTTAAAACAATTCGAATGAGTTGGGAACAAAAGGTGTAAGAAATATTCTGTACCTACCAAATATTTCTTCTTAGTGTGGTGGGTCTTGCTGATCGTTCGATGCGAGAGAAACCCAAAATAAAGCTACCTGACTACTAGAGAATCTACAGGGGCACAGCAATTAGTACTACCGAATTCCTAACACTGTACCAGCCGAGAATCTACAACCGTACCATTGAGATCAGGGATTTACTTTAAGTGACTCTGCACCAAACAATTTACAAAAAAATATTGACCAGACCACACATCCGAGCGATCCAACACCGACGATCGAAAAGACAATTACAACTCATGGCAGATAAAATGTACGAGAAACAGAGTTGCCAAATACAGGATCAACACACTAGGTGGCGGTAAATACACAAAGAAAGATACAATGTGCGACCGCTGTTTCCAACATTCCCACCCCTAAAAGCGGCAGTTAATAATGGCGCTTTTAAAACTAGAGAAACAGCACCAAAACCAAGGATGCAATGTGTGACAAGACACAACTCCTTAACATATACAGTATATTAACATAGCCTACAGTATATTAACATAAACTAACATACTTACAAAATGAACATAAACAGTAGCACAAGTTGGTAAAGCAGCCAAAGTTTACTATCTTGCGTTACTACTGCAAGATGTTAATTGAAAGGGAAGATAATAATTGAAAATGATGGCACCTTTAAACTAAAAAACAGCTACATCAATATGATGTCATAAAACACAAAATAAACGATGACACAAAATGGTAATGCAGTACGGTACTACTATCTTTGCAATTAATGACACCAAGCTGCAAGACGTTAATTTAAATTAAAGCATCAATGACGCCTTTAGAGAAGCAGTCACAAATTCAATGGCGTACCAAAGACCTAAATAAAATAAACACAAAATGGTAAGCAGCACCGCATCGTAGCATCAAAGGTACAAGAGCTGCAATATTTTAATTTAACAAACAAAAACTAACAAACGAAAGCAGCCGAAGCAATGACAGCATTGCGTGTACTACACAGACTTACTGACTTATTTAAAACACGAAATCACAAACAGTCTGTACTTATGGCTCTAGCGCTCGCGCGCTGCAAACAGAAACTAATAAAAATGTTACACTACTTCTACAATATAATATAAGCCTCACAAGGCAGCCAATACAAATGTCTGTTCATTGATTGATAGCGCCCTCCAGCAAACAAATCTTTCGAATGTCTCTCATGAAAATCGACCCATCCGCTGTGCGCACACGTACTCGTCTCACTAGTCCAGCATTGTCTGGTGAAGTTTCAATTACGATTGCTTTAGGCCACCGGCCTCTCTCTGTCAGATCGTCTTTGATCAACACCAAGTCATCAGGTTGCAAGTTCGGTGAAGCACCAAACCATTTCTGCTTGGGCTGGAGTAATGGCAGATATTGCTTTGCCCATTGCTCCCAAAACTTGTTTGCCAAATACTGCGTTTTCTTCCACGAACGGCGATATACGTCAGCTCTGGAGAGGTTTTCTGATTCATTTTCTTCGACAACTGTACCAGTAAGGATAGCATTTGGGCTTAAAGTAGCCATATCATCAGGAGACGACGGGAGAGCAGTTATCGGACGATTGTTGATTATTCGTTCGATCTCAGACGTGTATGTTAGCAATTCGAATTCTCCGAGGGTGGCTTCAGCTACAATAGAGCGAAAAATCTTCCGGAAGATTCTGAAAAACACTTCGTAAAAGCCACCTTGATGTGAGGCACGAGGCGGGTTAAAATGCCAAGTTACCTCCTTTAACTTGGTTTCTGCGGCTACAAAATTTCCACCATTGTCACTGTAGATGTCAGTTGGTCTCACGTTCCTGCGATTGCAAAAACGCTTGTAAGCTTGGATGAAAGCGTCAGTGTTTAGTGAAGGGACCACTTCCAAATGCACAGCCCTGGTGGTCATGCAGTTAAAGATGCAGATGTATCTCTTCACCCGACTACGTCCAATAGTCACCATAATCGGGCCCATTAAATCTGTACCAATTGCAATGAAGGGTGTTGATTCTGTCACTCTTTGTTGGGGCAAACTAGCCATCTGCTGTCGGCCAGTTCTGGCCTTCCAGAAGCGACATGTAGGACAATTGATTAGAACTTTCTTGACAGCCGACCTTCCTTTAACAATCCAGTAGGATCTGTTCATGTCGGCAAGCACATGACCAACACCCATGTGTCCCTCTCGCTCATGGTGGAACTTGATTAACAGGTCAGTTACCGGGTGGTTGTGAGGTAATAACACAGGATGCTTGTTTTCGAAGGCCAGAGAAGAGTTTTGCAGCCGACCTCCCACACGCAGCACTCCTGAAGACACAAATGGACTTAACGATTGTAGCTTTCGTAGCTCAGCACACTCCGCTAACTGCGCTTCGGTGATGGAGACAACAGAACTTTCCGATGCACTTGAACTTGAGAGCTTCTCCACCAAACCTGGAAAGGCTTGTGCTTGGGAGACTTTGAGAATAGCTGTTAGTGCCTCTCTTCTTTCTTCAGCTGATAGGCACCCGACAGGAGGAGGACAGGAAACTGCAGAACACTTCCAGCGCAAATAGACCTTGAAACGTATAAGCCACGCAACGGCTTGCTGTAACCTGTGGAGATCCGAGTACCGTGCAAACAGCGGGGTCAGGACGACTTCAGAATCAGAACAAGCAACTTGGGCGGAGCATTGTCTCTTACAAACTTCCGAGCCATCTTCGGCTGAATCAGTCAAAAAATCAGGCTGCCGAGGCCATTTGTCCTCACTATTTAACAAAAATGACGGTCCATTCAACCACGAAAACAAGCGATCAATTTTACCAGGTAATACACTACGAGAGCCAATATCAGCCGGGTTGAGATCCCCAGGTACAAATCGCCATTGATCGACTGAAGAAAGAGTATGCAACATTTCAATGCGATTGGCTACAAACAATTCAAAACGTGTGGACGTATTGTGCAAGTATCGCAACACTACTGAGGCATCCGTCCAAAAAAATACACCATTGAATGTAAAATCAAGCTCTTTACAAATAACAACACTTAGCTTGGCTGCAAGAACTGCAGCTGCCAATTCCAGTCTGGGAATTGTTACCCTTTTAAGAGGTGCAACACGTGACTTTCCCATCACAAAACGACACTGGACTGTGCCATCCGCATACATGCATCTAGCATACGAGCAAAACACCATAACCAACTGAGCTGGCATCAGAAAAATTGTGCAACTCGATTCTAATCAATTGCTTGCCAGCACACAAAATACAACGATCAAGCTGCAAGTTCTCAGTCTCAGGCAATAAATTTAACCATTTTTCCCAACTTAACTTTAAATCAGGAAGATTTATCTCTTCATCCCACCCCAATTTGGCAAAGCAGGCTTTTTGAAGGATTACTTTAGCTGTGAGCAAAAAGGGTTGTATCATCCTCAATGGATCATACGTTTGATTTATCATTGAGAGGATGCCCCGCCGAGTAATAGACTTTTGAGCAATCCCCACCCGAACATGAATTTTGTCTGTGGCAACATCCCAGTCAACCCCCAGTGCTTTTGTTACCGGAAGCTTGCCTGCACTTAAATCGACACCATCTGCCAGGTCATCTTCAGGGATAGTTGACAGGACCTTCCAACTGTTAGACACAAATTTGGTTATATGAAAACCACCAGTTGCCAGTAAGTGGCGAAGCTGGGTGACTAATTTAAGTGCTTCACTTTCTGTTGTGCAAGACATGCACCAATCATCAACATAAATATTATTTTCTACCGTGTCCGTAGTTGCCGCATCAGCCCCAGAAAGATTGTCCATCGCCGTCCTCCTCAGAGCAAATGCCGCACAACAAGGTGACGATTTGGCGCCGAACACGTGGGTCTTCATACGATATTCCACAGGATCCCGACTCACATCACCCTTCTCAAACCATAAGAACCGCAGTGCATCTTTATCATCCTCCTCCACTAAAACCTGAGAAAACATGCCTTTAATATCACCAATAATTGCTGTAGGGTGTTGTCGAAACCGCAATAACACCCCAATGACATCATTGGTGAGGTCAGGACCATGTAGCAATTCATCATTTAAAGACCTGCCATTGCTGCGAGCACTGCAGTCAAACACCACTCTAAATTTTACCGATTCAGAGGTGCAGTGATGTGGAATAAAAAAGGTTTTACCATTGGCTGGCTGCTCATTAGGAACAGGCTCAGCATACTTAGTGACATATTCAGACATTTTGTGCGAGTACTTTTGCAATAAATCAGGATTTGAAAGGAATTTTCTTTGCAGACTATATAGCCTCCTTTCAGCCAATTTCCTGCTGTCTGACAAATGTGGGTAATCTCCCTTCCACAATAAGCCAACAGAATAATGACCATCTACCTTCTTTACCGTCCTCTCCAAAGTCCCAAGTGCCTGTTTATCCTCCTGAGAAAGACCACGCTGGTTCGCCACATCGTTACAGTCATTGAAATCCTGAGCTAAGATCTTAAGGATCTGCTCACATGACTCTTCGTTTTTCTCTCGACCTTCAACAAAATTCACCATGAAGCGTGGCACAACTTGCAGCTCTTTGTCCCCACTATTGGCACCATATACAGTCCAACCCAAAGCCGTACGCAACCCACATGGCTCACCAGGCTTTCCTTGAACCACATCTTTTAGGAGGAAGGCCTGATGAAGCTCACTCCCCAGTAACAATTCTACCCTTTTCTCCTCTAAAACAGGGAAATTTAATTCTTTCAAATGTGGAAAGGCATCCACTAATTCAGCACTGGGTATGCTGCTGCTAACATCGACAACTTCATCTACAACAAACACATCATTTAACATGAAGGCAGACTCCTCATCCACACCTTGGACACCCATGCCATCTACCCGTTTGCTCAGTGCTGACGTCGCATTTGTTGTGACTAACTCAATGTTGGTGGCAGTAAGAGACACACCCAGACGCTCCGCTAAACTTGAAGAGCAAAGGTTAACATTAGATCCCTCGTCGATGAAGGCATAAGTATGAACAAAATTGGAAGTGTTGTTCGCCCAAACCTTCACCGGGACCACTTTAAATATAGTGCAATCCCTTTGTTTTAAATTGGTGGAACAGGCTATTTTAGGTTTTACCTCATTTTCCAAAGAGCTTTCTTCACTTTGTCGGTCCCTACTGTAGTGCAAAAGTGAGTTGTGCTTATGGCTGCACTCTCGACAAAATAGTTTACTTTTGCACTGGGCAACCTGATGACCTGGCAGTAAGCAAACATAACACAGTCTTTTCTCTTTAACAAAGGTCCTTCTGCCTTCAACAGTCTTAGCATGGAACATATCGCACTTCCACAGCGGGTGTTCCTTTTGGCAGCAGGCACAGGACCACAATCTCCTCGCGCCTGAAGCAGAGGGGTTCACCACTTGCTGGGAAGCACAAAACTTTCTACCACCTCCATGCTCTGTATTCGTTCGCTGCTGACCAAGCCCCCTTTCCTTCTTTTTACTCAGCAACAGGCCGTACTCACTTTCAGCTTCTGACGCCGCCCTCTCAGTGAGAAGCCTTAAATCCACAAAGGTCCCTCCACCTCTCTCATTGCTTACAGCAACAAACTGTGACCGCACCTTGTAAGGCAATCTTTCAAAGAGGCCATGCATTAGGTCCTGGCTATCTAGCATCCAGGCCTTATCCCAACCTTGAAAACTCACCTCACATCGGTACATGCGGTCACTTAACTGAAGCAATGCTTCCGCATCACCTTCCTTTATAGGCGGGCCCTCAAGAAGTTCCTGTCGCAACCGAAGCATCAATTTTCTTGAATCACCAAATCGTTGCTCCAGACGCGACCAGGCTTTGATGTAAGCCTCCTCACTGCTGATGAGACAACTCAGGCCAGCTATAACTTCATGGGCTTTCCTTATGCACATGCTTTCTAAAAATGCCATGCGGTCCTCAAAATACGGGTACACTTCCTCGACATGGTGCCTGAATCTTTTCTTAAAATCCCAGAACTTTATGACATCCCCATCAAATTTATCCAATACCAACCTAGGAGCAGGTGGAGCCGAGATAGGCCCACGATATGCCAGGGGATGACACACACTGGCATTCCCTTGGACCACCTCTTCTACCACCGTAGGCCTTGCAGCATAGGGGTAAGCATCAGGATTTAAAGCCTGACACCTGTACCCAGCCTGCAGAAATTCAGACTTTATTTGCTCAACCTTGGGAACAGTAGGTGGATGCTCTAGATGATTCGGCATGTCTCTAGATGTTGAAGGCTCACTGGTCTCTCTAACATTTTCTGATGGTGGCACAAAGGGACGCTCTGAAACAAACTCCCCAGTTAGTATTGGACGAGGTTCATCATGGTTATCCGCAGATTGAAGCGAAGAACCTGAAGACCTATCTTCACCACTGGGAGTTTTTACAGCAAGTAAACAACTCTCTTTCAATTTACAAATTAAGTCTTCAATCTGATCAGCTTTTAGTTCTAAATTTTCTGTTGACGCTGACTCCTGGTCCAAGATTTCAACATGAAGCACTGAAATCTCTTCCCAGTAATCATCAACTTCCTTTTCTAATGTGGCTATCAAGTGCAGAGAGTTGGGCTCAGACTGCAAAGCATTAAATTTTCTTTTAAGTGCAGCGACCTTCACCTGCACTTGATATAACTTTCTTTTTAAGGTTTTAGTCACCACTGCTGAATCACTGCCATGACTCGATGCAGCAGACTCACTTTGTGATTCAACAGCAGACGACGAACCACTACCCTCTTGAGTATTATGTGAAGCATTGCTAGCACCCAATTGAACCTCAGGTGTAGAACCACTAACCTCTTCATCAGCCATACCCAAACTTAAATAGGCTACGCTTTAAATAGTCGGTAAAGTAACAGTAACAACTTAACCAAGTACCGTACGTACTCTAGACAGGCTTCAACTGTCCTCAAGACTATACAGTAAGCTAACTACAAAGTTAGCCCACAACAAATAAAGAATTAACGTCACTAACCGATAAATAGTGAATTCAGTGCCCAAGCATTTACCTTGAGTTTCAACACAATGAGTTTGACAGGTTGCCGATACTGTCCCCGTAAATATAGTTAACTCACACAGAGCTAGACTACACAAATAAAGTTCACTAACCGATAAATAGTGACAAAAATAAACAAACACTTACCTTATTTTTATAGCTAACTCATACAGAGCTAGGCTACACAAATATAATAGGTTCACTAACCGATAAATAGTGACAAATAATGAACAAACACTTACCTTATTTTTTTGTAAATGAATGTAAGAAATATTCTGTACCTACCAAATATTTCTTCTTAGTGTGGTGGGTCTTGCTGATCGTTCGATGCGAGAGAAACCCAAAATAAAGCTACCTGACTACTAGAGAATCTACAGGGGCACAGCAATTAGTACTACCGAATTCCTAACACTGTACCAGCCGAGAATCTACAACCGTACCATTGAGATCAGGGATTTACTTTAAGTGACTCTGCACCTAACAATTTACAAAAAAATATTGACCAGACCACACATCCGAGCGATCCAACACCGACGATCGAAAAGACAATTACAACTCATGGCAGATAAAATGTACGAGAAACAGAGTTGCCAAATACAGGATCAACACACTAGGTGGCGGTAAATACACAAAGAAAGATACAATGTGCGACCGCTGTTTCCAACAAAAGGTTTTGTCCATATAAACATTTTCATGCTTTATTAGCTTTGAATTGCAATGGTTAAGGTGATACGAAAAGTTATTAGAATCTAAAAAAGCGACAAGTCGGTTATGGTAGCGTAAGTAAAATGGAGATTTCAATTCTTGTTTTTGATCCTCACGCATGCTGGTATGAAAATTGTCGGTCAGGTCGTTTACATCGGTTTCTTCAATTTCATTTGTTACTTTTGATTTAGTTTCGTAAGGTTTAACGCCTTGATGCAGTCTGTTAAAATGATAGTCCACTTGAAAAGACGTTCGTTTGCAATTGGTTACCCAAATAATGCTTTCCATTATTTCGTCCAGTTCACGCCATAACTTTAGTTGTACATGCAAATAACAACGAAATCCAATGCATTGCAGTCAATCTGTGTTGTTTATGTTTGTAATGTTTTTTTGCCATAACTTTAGCTGCACGCATGGCATGACTCAAGCAATTGTGAACGAACGTTTTTTCTAAGTCGTACGTTATTGCCTCGCCTGTAACTACTCTCCAGCATCTGTTGTAATAATATAACCTTGTCTCATTGCACATAGCACTTAATACAGCATTCCACATAGCCATGGAACCGTCAATCATCATCAATGCCGGCTTTTTTACTTTCTCGCAAATTTTTACAGTGTCCATTAAAAATTTTCCCAGAAAACTCCGTATACTCTCAGAATTATGAGTTGTTGCGATGTTTGTTGCCACCGGGAGCGCTGGACCCCCGGCGTATGGGCTTCTCACTAAAAGCGAATAAATTTGAAAGTCTTTTTCACCTTCTTGTTTTCTGACTATACTTCCAGTTGCGTCGAAATAAACTACGTCAATGGGGCATAAATCCCGATAAAGTTTCACTTGTGCATTTGAATACATTATAACGCCTGGTGGATGTGTAGTTATTTGTCTTATAAAGGTTCGATTTTTCTTTTCAAACTCGTATCTCAGGCGATTGATGTTATACATCCAATTTTTTGAGTATCTATTGCAAAGCTTACCTTCACTTTTTATATTTTTCAAAACAGACGAGGCAGGAGCAAAGTTATACGCTCCGTAAAATAGTTCATCTTCAGTTAAGTCATCTACCAACTTTCGGCCAACTTCGCTAGGATGTTTACATTGTAATTGTTCCATAAGTAATTTACGTTGTTCTCCTGCGACCGGCCTTCGTTTAACGCAATGCGATTCATGGCTACGCTTCCCCTTCACACTTACGACTATTTCAACTTTATCAACGTACGAAAATATACGAATGGTCCCCTTTACTGAGCATTCACAACAACGCGAGTGCTTGCAATACATGTTAGCATGGCCATTGTAAAATTTTGTATCGCCGCTACTTAGAGATTCAACTGCTGCTGGTTCTACCACATAATGATTTCTGAAACAAAAAACACATCTGTCATAAATTTTTCTAACTTTTTTGCATATAATATCGCGATATAAACCAGATGAAAATCTATGCGCAGTGCGACTGGGAGTCATTTCTTTCCATTCATCTAACGTGAGGAATAACGACTTACTATCTATGTTAACCAATTCACAACGTCGTTCACGCTTTTGCGATACTGGCTCTTTAAAATCCCCTAACTCCTTCAATGTTTCATCAGAAATCCAAGGTTTCTGATTTTGGGAGCATCCAAAAATGCTACCTTCATTATCATTTACTCCGTTTGGGTCATTATTTTTGTTTTTTACATCAGTAAATATTTTTTGGCGATCAACTTTTAGGCCTACATCATCTTCAGCTTTGCCATCAGGTTTTAGATTATCTATTTCATTTAAGGTTTCATCAACTTTGACTTTTACATCAATAAATTTTTTTTTATTATTATTAACTTTTGCTTTTAGATCATCAATTTCGATTATTTTGTCAGTTTCGGTTTTTAGGTGATTAGTTTCGGTCTTTACCAAATTGTTGTCGCAGTTAGATAGAAGTAAGTTTGATCTATTATCAGACAATTGTAAATCATCAGAATTAGTTGGAGAGGCAGATTTACTAACGTTACAAAGCAAATCAGATTTCTGCTGGAAAACTGGAGGTAAGACATTTAAATGTTGAATGGGTTTGTTGCTTACACCAACAAGTTTATGACAAAACACGGAATTTGAAGAATGCAACACTATCTGTTCACCTTCGCATACAAGATGACTATTAGCACAATTCCATTGTTTTTCTGTTATAGCTAATGCCGGACTATTTGGTGAGAATATGCAGCGAGGGTGAAACCATTTCAAGCAAGTTCCGCAGCACACATATAGGGATCCGTCATTAGGCTTGTTACATATGCAGTAGAGAAGATTGTCTTCATGATTTTGTAAAGAAATGTCACTTCGATAGGCAACAGAAACAATTGTTTCGTTTTGATCTGGGTTATTCTGTTGACCAACATCGCAAAACTTTTGCGCACCTAGCGTTGAGGAGATATGTTGAGATGTCACGCCTTTCGCTATATCTTTTTGTTTAGAAGAAACATATAGTAGTTTTACCGATTCCCTAAAAGAAGAATCACGACGCCATCTAGATTTAATTGTTCTCACTTCAGAGCGAAAAAAGGAAGCAGGCCAATGATTTTCCTTTAGCATTGCTGCGACACATGAACCAGGAAGGTAGTCATCGCGAGGGAAGTCGTCCATATGCTTGCTGATGGAATTTGCTAATTCAATATCTAACTGAGAGGGCACAGTTTGTGATACCGAAGCGGAATTTGTTTTGAAATGATCTATTAAGTTTTTATTTTTTCGACAAAACGTCAACAAATATTTCTCTCGTTTAGAAGCAGCACACTTTGCACGAAAACTCACAAAGACGTTAAAAACTCTACACGGTTTGATTTGTTGCTCAGGGAATGCAAATTATTTTTCGCTAAATACCTACCAATTTCATTTGCTGTTTAACTTACTAAGTCATCAGAAGCACCTCCAAAGTTCATTGTCAACACTTTGCTGTTACGTTTCGGAAAGGTGCTCTCTTGGCAAACTTCATCAAAATGAAATAACGTTTCAAGTGAAGAAAACCGATTTTGCGAAACAAAGCTTCGAGTAGGATTACAACTGGCATCACGCGTCCCTGTAGCAGACCTCACACCAGGACCGGCACCACTCATGCTTTTAGCAGACCTCACAACAACAGGACCAGCACCACTCGTACGTGTGTCAGACTTCAAAACAGCACCAGAATAGGCACCACTCGTACCGGAAGCTGACATCACAGCACCAGGACCGACATCACTCGTCTTGGTAGCAGACCTCACACCAACAGGACCGGCACCACTCGAGCCTGTATTAGACTTCATAGCACCAGAGCAGGCACCACTCGTACCGGAAGCAGACATCACAGCACCAGAACAGGCACCACTCGACCCTGTACCAGTACTCACAACAACAGGACCAGCACCACTCGAGCCTGTATTAGACTTCATAGCACCAGAGCAGGCACCACTCGTACCGGAAGCAGACATCACAGCACCAGAACAGGCACCACTCAACCCTGTACCAGACCTCACAACAACAGGACCGGCACTACTCGTCCTTTTTGGAGACCTCACAACAACAGGACCGGCACCACTCGTACATGTGTCAGATTTCATACCACCAGAACAGGCACCACTTGTCCCTGTACCAGACCTCACAACAACAGGACCGGCACTACTCGTCCTTTTAGCAGACCTCACAACAACAGGACCAGCACCACTCGTACATGTGTCAGATTTCATACCACCAGAACAGGCACCACTTGTCCCTGTACCAGACCTCACAACAACAGGACCGGCACTACTCGTCCTTTTAGCAGACCTCACAACAACAGGACCGGCACCACTCGTACATGTGTCAGATTTCATACCACCAGAACAGGCACCACTTGTCCCTGTACCAGACCTCACAACAACAGAACCGGCACTACTCGTCCTTTTAGCAGACCTCACAACAACAGGACCGGCACCACTCGACCCTGTATTAGACTTCATACCACCAGAACAGGCACCACTCGTACCGGAAGCAGACATCACAGCACCAGAACAGGCACCACTCGACCCTGTACCAGACCTCACAACAACAGGACCGGCACTACTCGTCCTTTTAGCAGACCTCACAACAACAGGACCAGCACCACTCGTACATGTGTCAGATTTCATAGCACCAGAACAGGCACCACTCGTCCCTGTACCAGACCTCACAGCACCAGTCCTGACACTGGTCACGCGCTGACCGCAAAGTGCACTACTGACCGAGCCCCATACAAGATAAGAAAGCTTTCTTTTACCAACATGTTTGTTTCCACGTTGATGACTCTCCGCAGTGGGCACGTTGCTGACTTGTCGCGGTGGTGTAAGTAGAATCGCACCTTCGGTAACCACATCTGCATACGTTCTTCCTTGTAGTAAAGGTCTCGGTGAGCCTGCATTTCGCTCGTGTTGATAAAAGATCAAATTTTTTGCCCACTTTAAATGTGGAGTGCTCTTTTCGTGGAAGAATAAAGAGATAGATAGCTCCGTGTTCTGCGACCCTAAAAACCCCTTATTCGACATAGGCCTATTATATGATCACATTACGCTAGTTTAAGGCTGTAGATTTTCATGATAGTTTTGAAGAGTCTATTCGAAATCAAACTCATTTAAGCACAGTTTTTGCGGGAAAATTCTGAAACTCTACAAAAATACTTTTTAGTAAAAGTGGAAACCCGTAATACATAGCCGCACTAATTTCTAAAAACTTTTTGCAAAATGGTACACCCTAATGGATAGGCGTAGGCTTTCAATCGCAAGGTGTTACTTACGGGGATTTCCAAGAGTTGGAAATAGAGACGCTGTCAATGTTGGTCCCTCCAAGAATGTTCTCACGCCATCTTCCAAACGGCACATGTACTGCGCAAGACCAACATCCGACAAATGGATATCGTCATGCCAACAGGCATCGTCATCATCGATTTCCATTGATAGGTAATGAGAACGAGATAAATTGCGAGATACATGATCTAAGATGGAGTTGGCAATGGGAACTCGCAAAGAAGAGTCACCCCACTGCGGTAAAATGCTGCAAACTATCACCTGCAGTAACAAGTTTGGATTTAATTTGCTAAGTAATCGTTCAGTTCAGTTGTTTTTATTTCTGATCATCATATCAAAACAATACACGTCAACATAGCAAAGGTAGAGAATTGGGTAGAAGCGACAAAGCGCGAACGTTAAAACGTGCTTGTGATCAAAGTAAGTTATTGAGTAGAAAGAAATTTGGCACGGTTGAACACCTCTGATCTACACTCTACAGTGATGAAAAAAGTTGTTTTCATCCTTGAAAAATTAAATGTCCCACTCGCAATAATAAACGTTTAAAAACATTACATTGGCAATTGGCGTTTCGGCATAAAATTAAATTGTCCACATCGGCTGCTGAAATGAGTAGTCTGCCGTTGAACAATTCGCTTCATTACTTCCATTGAGCGAACAACAACAAAAATCAGTTACGTTTAACAAGCAATAAATTGCCGGCAGGGTGCTTTAAAAAGTAGTCTGCAATGAACTGCAGAAAAATTGTTGGCAAACCAACGCGTGAAATGATAAAAGGTGACATGTTTTTAAAAGATAATTATGAGCTCGTGTTGTTTTTATTTTTGACATACAGTAGAAATAAAAATTTTGTATAATAATGCACTTACCAGATTCTTCATAGTTTGGTGATCTTGGTAAACTTACTTTTTATTTTAAAAAAAAACCTACATCACGTCGGGGTCACCAATGTGGTAATAGTTTATTTAGGTTATTTAAGTATGAGAATGGTTTGTTTATAAGTTGAATTAAGATGAAGGCTGTCTAACTGCCTGATCAAATTTCTATCTATCTAATTTATCTAGTTTGGCTATCTGACTCCATGAACTGATTTCCACACAATTGTTATTCGAGTTATAATTTTAAGTTATCAGAAGGTGTTCATATAATATTGTAGGTCTCTAACACAATTTGAATTTAAACAATACAGAATAATGAAATTACAGGACAGTGAAACATTATCACGAGTTATTACATTTTAATTAAACAATCAATTTAATGTTTTTCTGAGAGCTGAACTGGTCTAGCTGAGCTGGTTTGATGTGAGCTAGTCCGATTTGGTAGAGCTGGTTTGGTGTGAGCTCGTTGTCTAATTGAGCTGGTTTGATATGTTCTATCTCTCGTCAAAGGACGAACAAACCATTTTATTGTGTGCGCCCTTTTTTCTATTTTCTTTGGGAGCAGTTGTATGGAAAATTACAGAAACTTTAGTAAAAGGCAGGAAAACTTATACGATGAAATAATGGATCGCTACAATAAAACTCTTACCGGTAGGTTATAGTCTTACTTACACTAAATGTTAGTCAAATATTAGGTATTGTATATTGCCTGGAAATATTAAGGAACGAGTGTCCTTTTGGACCCCTGACACAAATACCACTTCATCAAAAAGAATATTTCATCGGATCGAGAGGTTTGACGTTAGTTTTATCTAAAGCGATTCCAGTTAACTTACCTTTGCTAAAGGGTAGATGGTTTGAGCCGCTTCTACCAATTCCACAACATCTCGCTGGAAAGCGTCTTTGTCAAAGCTACCAAAGGAGAGGACATCGTTTGTACCTAACGCCAACATCACAACTGATACATTCCGGAATACATTTCCTTGCAGAAGCTCTCTTGTTCCATCACACAATCTCCAACCAGGCAATGACATAGCCGATAGAACAAACGGGCTTGAAGCTGATGGACGAACGACCTGTTGTTGAAAAACATGCTTTACTTTTGGAAGGTCAAAATAAGACGTAGCCCATCTACGGCAATAAATCAATCACGTATTGTCGAATAACGTATAGCTTCTCGTGTAACGTCACCGAAATGATGTTAATATGCAATTAAACTGATATGTTGAAACAATTTCATACTTTTCAAAACGTGATTTGTGATGAAACGAAAGTCTTATGAAACGAAAGAAAATCGATCGAAACGACGTCAAGACAGAATTTATCTTTGTTGTAAGGCACATGCTCGACAGGCAACTCAAGATTTAGATTAGCCTAAATGGAAAGAAAGGCACAAAATATGAATGTATCCAACTGCAGACGTGCCGTTGTGTCATTCGAAACGAATTTGTTTGGTTTCGAACAGACTCTTTTCTTCATCAAACTGCTCGAATATTATTGCCTATATACAAGCGATTGCGATGGTGTGCCACGAAAACAAGTAGGCTGCAATTTTTTTTGGTAGAAACGTTGCAAACATGTTGAACACTATATTCTTACCTGGGGCCGCACGATGTTCCTTGCATTGCTGTCACCAATCAGTAACATGCAAGGTTTACGAGCCGACAACTTGCCATGGAGGGTCGCAACCTTTCGACCTCCAATCCCACAATTATAATGAAGGGGCTTCGTTCTCCGACCATAAGAAGCTCTTCCATGACGTGAATTACGGGGTTGACGCAGATCTTATCAAGGAAAGGGAAGTAGTTAACTTTCAAATTTAAATACACTTGACTATAACCTGAGTGATTTCTCTGAAACACTGGATGCAGCTGTTTTAATGTTGCTTAACACAGCCTATTTAGACAAGGAAGCTATATATTTAAAATTTATATGATTTCGTTCGAAATGCCAGTGAATCGATCAGTAGGTATGGTTATAGCCTACATACTATGATGCATTTGTAAAATAAAACATAAAGGTATAGTTTTCTTGGTCTAATTAAACGAGAAAAAAATGTCTGTTCTTCACTGACAACTGCACTTTATCTTTAATTAAAACTTTAATAAACAATACTTTCAAAGCACGTTCTCACAAATAGCCCACACAAATAATTTCTCGAATGATCCAACGCAAAAGTTTACAATTAAGTTTGTGAAGTCTACCTGTTTAATTGCGTTGAGTTACAACAAGCAAATTTATTTGCAAGTCACAACTTAGCGCAAAGCTTTTAAACTAAACGAACGAAAGGCCAGTAATACCATTCATTGGCGAAAAGCATCCTGCATCAGAGGTGCGAAAAGCGCACCAATTAGAAATCTAGGATGAGTTTTCGTATATTTTAACAACAATCCAATGAACACTTCAAAGTCTACAGTAGTAACAAGATGAATCAAAAATAAAATTCCGAAAATTATTTCGGAAAAGTATTTTGACAGACGTTTAATTGAAGGCGTCTATAAACGTTAAAATCTCTATTTATTTTTAAATACGTAAGACATTTACCTCATATTTAAACCATTCTGCTCGCGTTTCCTTCGTCTGCCCCACTACGAGCTTGCCATCCCTGGAAAGGAAATTTGATTCTGAACACGATTCAAAAATAAAATTCCGAAAAATATTTCGGGAAAATATTTTTATAGGCGCCTAATTGAAGGCGTCTATAAACGTTAAAATCTCTATTTATTTTTAAATACGTAAGACATTTCCCCCATTTTTAAACCATTCTGCTCGCGTTTCCTTCGTCTGCCCCACCACGAGCTTGCCACTCCTGGAAATATGTTGTTGGAACTACGAGCTTGCCATCCCTGGAAAGGAAATTTAATTCTGAACACGATTCAAAAATAAAATTCCGAAAAATATTTCGGGAAAATATTTTTATAGGCGCCTAATTGAAGGCGTGTATATACGTTAAAAACTCTATTTATTTTTAAATACGTAAGACATTTCCCCCCATTTTTAAACCATTCTGCTCGCGTTTCCTTCGTCTGCCCCACCACGAGCTTGCCACTCCTGGAAAGGAAATTTAATTCTGAACACAATTCAAAAATAAAATTCCGAAAAATATTTCGGGAAAATATTTTTATAGACGCTTAATTGAAGGCGTGTATATACGTTAAAAACTCTATTTATTTTTAAATACGTAAGACATTTCTCCCATTTTTAAACCATTCTGCTCGCGTTTCCTTCGTCTGCCCCACCACGAGCTTGCCACTCCTGGAAAGGAAATTTAATTCTGAACACGATTCAAAAATAAAATTCCGAAAAATATTTCGGGAAAATATTTTTATAGGCGCTTAATTGAAGGCGTCTATAAACGTTAAAATCTCTATTTATTTTTAAATTTGTAAGACATTTTCCCAATTTTTAAACCAATCTGCTCGCGCTTCCTTTGTCTGCCCCACCACAAGCTTGCCATCCCTGGAAAGGAAATTTAATTCTGAACACGATTCAAAAATAAAATTCCGAAAAATATTTCGGAAAAATATTTTTATAGACGCTTAATTGAAGGCGTGTATATACGTTAAAAACTCTATTTATTTTTAAATACGTAAGACATTTCCCCCATTTTTAAACCATTCTGCTTGCGTTTCCTTCGTCTGCCCCACCACGAGCTTGCCACTCCTGGAAAGGAAATTTAATTCTGAACACGATTCAAAAATAAAATTCCGAAAAATATTTCGGGAAAATATTTTTATAGACGCTTAACTGAAGGCGTCTATAAACGTTAAAATCTCTATTTATTTTTAAATACGTAAGACATTTCCCCAATTTTTAAACCATTTGCTTGCGTTTCCTTCGTCTGCCCCACCACGAGCTTGCCAACCCTGGAAAGGAAATTTAATTCTGAACACGATTCAAAAATAAAATTTCGAAAAATATTTCGGGAAAATATTTTTATAGGCGCTTGATTGAAGGCGTCTATAAACGTTAAAATCTCTATTTATTTTTAAATACGCAAGACATTCCCCCCATTTTTAAACCATTCTGCTCGCGTTTCCTTCGTCTGCCCCACCACGAGCTTGCCATCCCTGGAAAGGAAATTTAATTCTGAACACGATTCAAAAATAAAATTCCGAAAAATATTTCGGGAAAATTTTGTTATTAGGCGCCTAATTGAAGGCGTCTATAAACGTTAAAATCTCTATTTATTTTTAAATACGTAAGACATTTCCCTCATTTTTAAACCATTCTGCTCGCGTTTCCTTCGTCTGCCCCACCACGAAATTGACACCCCTGAAAAGCAAATTTAATTCTGAACACGATTCAAAAATAAAATTCCGAAAAATATTTCATGAAAGTATTTTTATAGACGCTTGATTGAAGGCGTCTATAAACGTTGAAATCTCTATTTATTTTTAAATACGTAAGGTATTTACCCCATTTTTAAACCATTCTGCTTGCGTTTCCTTCGTCTGCCGCACCACGAGAGTAACACCCCTGGAAAGGAAATTTAATTCTGAACACGATTCAAAAATAAGAGAAGTGATTTTATCAGCTTCCGAGTGTTGCTACTGTCATCGCATTCTTTATCGCGCAAATTTTTACGGATCATTTTTTTAGGCGGATCGCGCAGAATTATTCTGCCAGAATGACGGTGGTACCAGAATGACGGTGGTGAAATCATATCCAAGACTGACCTTAGAGTTACTCCAAGAATGGCAATGCTCTGAAAAAGTTGTGAGTGGTATTTGACACAACTTCATCGAACACTGGACACTTGACTGCCGTATTTATCTAAATTCAGGCGCGTCTTGAACGTGCACTATTGTGGCAGGTTGTTCTCATCATGTCGGTGAGTTGATAGTGGGACATGTATTTGAGGACTTGAAGAAATGAAGATAGATGTCAGCAAGTCACCAGAAGTAACTTTATTTACCAGAATTCGTAAAAACTGGAATTATATTTCACATGACATCAATCAACCACTCAACTACTTTGACATTTCCAAGCTCCCAAAAGAAGCACACGAGTATGTTTTGAAATGGAAAGATAAACTGATTTGTTTATCAGAGCAGAAAGCCAAGTTCTTGAGGGATGACTATAAAGAGATGATGAATCTGTGTGTGTCATACTTAACTCCAGGCACACAGGTAAAATTCCTATGTCCTGGAGCTGTGCATAAGGCCAGGTGGATGGCCAAGTTGATTTATGGGTGCTGGTTAAGGATTGGCCGCCTTGGTCAGTGACGTCACGAAAAGTGTGACGTCATGCAAAAAAACGCAACTACTTTTACGAAGGGTGCAAAAACGCGGAATAGAAGTAAAAGCGGAATGCCTATTGATTTTTAACTTAAACTGTACTATTTTGTACCAATTCTTGCTTTATTAACCTACCAACTTTTTATTAACCTACCAACTTTCACGTTTCTACAAAACAAGCTTTTTTCCAAGGCGATTCGATCGTGGTTCAGTATTAGCCGCCCACAGTTTGCTGTGATCGATGAATACTGCCTCCACCAAATATGCTGTAGCTTTCTCATTTCTGCTCGGATTCTAACAATTTTACTATCGTTGGATGGCATTATGCTTCATCTACTCGAATGGATTAATTGCCAATCTAAAGTAGGCATTATATTTATGTAGCGATAACTTAAACTTTACTATTTTGTACCAATTCTCAGCAATTCAATTTTTACAATAAAAATACCAAACCAACACAAATTAAAAGAGTATGTCTTGCCTTATTAACCTACCAACTTTCACGTTTATATGTTATCTACAAAACGAGCAATCGTTGTTCAAACGTAACCGCTCGACAAAGCTTTTTTCCAATGATTTTTCAAGGCGATTCGATCGTGGTTCAGTAGGCTATTAGCCGCCCACAGTTTGCTGTGATCGATGAATACTGCCTCCACCAAATATGCTGTAGCTTTCTCATTTCTGCTCGGATTCTAACAATTTTACTATCGTTGGATGGCATTATGCTTCATCTACTCGAATGGATTAATTGCCAATCTAAAGTAGGCATTATATTTATGTAGCGATAACTTAAACTTTACTATTTTGTACCAATTCTCAGCAATTGAATTTTTACAATAAAAATACCAAACCAACACAAATTAAAAGAGTATGTCTTGCCTTATTAACCTACCAACTTTCACGTTTATATGTTATCTACAAAACGAGCAATCGTTGTTCAAACGTAACCGCTCGACAAAGCTTTTTTCCAATGCACTTTTCAAGGCGATTCGATCGTGGTTCAGTAGGCTATTAGCCGCCCACAGTTTGCTGTGATCGATGAATACTGCCTCCACCAAATATGCTGTAGCTTTCTCATTTCTGCTCGGATTCTAACAATTTTACTATCGTTGGATGGCATTATGCTTTATCTACTCGAATTGATTAATTGCCAATCTAAAGTAGGCATTATATTTATGTCGAGCTAACTTAAACTTTACTATTTTGTATCAATTCTCAGCAATTGAATTTTTACAATAAAAATACCAAACCAACACAAATTAAAAGAGTATTTCTTGGTTTGTTCATATGTTAACTTTCACATTTATATCTAATCCACAAAACGAGCAATCGTTATTCAAACGTAACCGCTCGATGAAGCTTTTTTGACAATTTTACTGACGTTGGAAAGCACGATACTGCATCTACCCGAATCAATTGATTCCATGTCCAAGTTATACAGTATATTTATCTGCTAACTTAAACTTCACTATTATAACATCAATTACTCCGAAAGTGATATGACATTTGGACAACACCATGAACTCCAAACAGACTTAAGCAATGATATCCATAAGCAGACACTAGGCAAAAAGTGTTTACTAATTCTCTTTAATTGAATCTTGCTTGAACATTTTTAATTATTCCAGACATGTTGGATCAATGTGCTTGGCCTACGCAGTTTTTGAAGTCAAGATTCAGTTGGTCAAGTAAAAATAGTAGGCTACACATTTAGCCAAACGCAGCAACACCAGTTTTCAAGATTAAACAATCGAAATCCTTTAATGATGCAGAAATCAGTAGTCTTAACAGCATCAAATTTTACGTCTTGAAGCAGTTTAACATCGCCTATTTTAATACGAGAAGTAAAATGGGGTGACTTTGGTCCAGTTATGAGCCACCGCTTACTTTAATTTTACAATGGTTCTGGGAGAAAACTTTAATTGTGACCGATATTGAGGGCTATCAAGAGCCCTTACATATTACCAATTTTGAAGTCATTTGGTCCATGCGTAGAGTTTCAAAAAAAAACAAACTATAAGTGGTTTTCACTCCAGTGTTTTAAAAAAACTATAAGTAGTAATCTTTTTTCAAGACATGCTCATTGCCAACCCCAAAAAAGGGTGTCACTGGCTCCTTTTAGAGTTTTTAAAGTACTTTCAACAAACAGCACTCGTGATTATGTATCAAATATCAAGTTAATCGAACGAAAATGTACCACTAATATATGGCCTGGCACCTGGTTTCCGTTTGTATTTCCTATAGGCATGTCAATTTTTGAAATATTAATCTGCACTCCATCAAGCCAAAATTGAAGAAAATGGATCACTAACATAACTAATATCCTGTAATAAACGATAAAAAGTGGACTAACATCATACGAAAGTGGCCAAAGTCACACCATATTTTCTACATGTCAAGGAGTGACTATAGCCACCTAGGTGAAAGAAGCAAATGCCCAGTAGCCAAATTACATAATTAATACTGAACCTAGAGCTAAGACCTACTTTCTGTCAATGCTTGGCATACCCAGTATGGTCAGACACTGGCGTGCTAGGTAAAAGTTTGCAAAGTTATTTCTTGGTGTTATTTGGCGGCCATATTGGATCCTCCAGAGTGAACAACTGAATTCACAAACTGTGGGCGGCTAATACTTAACCACGATCGAATCGCCTTAAAAAATGCATTGGAAAAAAGCTTCGTCGAGCGGTTACGTTTGAACAACGATTGCTCGTTTTGTTGATTAGATATAAATGTGAAAGTTAACATATGAATAAACCAAGACATACTCTTTTAATTTGTGTTGGTTTGATATTTTTATTGTAAAAGTTGAATTGCTGAGAATTGGTACAAAATAGTAAAGTTTAAGTTAGCGCTAGATCAATATAATGCATACTTTAAACTTGCAACCAATTAAATCGGATAGATGCAGCATCGTGCTTTCCAACGATGGTAAAATTTCTCAAATCCACGCAGAAATGAGAAAGCTACAACACATTTGGTGGAGGCAGTATTCATCGATCACTGCAAACTGTGGGCGGCTTATGCTTAACCACGATCGAATCGCCTTGAAAAATGCATCGGAAAAAAGCTTCGTCGAGCGGTTACGTTTGAACAACGATTGCTCGTTTTGTAGATTAGATATAAATGTGAAAATTAACATATAAATAAACCAAGACATACTCTTTTAATTTGTGTTGGTTTGGTATTTTTATTGTAAAAAATGAATTGCTGAGAATTGGTACAAAATAGTAAAGTTTAAGTTATCGCTACATAAATATAATGCCTACTTTAGATTGGCAATTAATCCATTCGAGTAGATGAAGCATAATGCCATCCAACGATAGTAAAATTGTTAGAATCCGAGCAGAAATGAGAAAGCTACAGCATATTTGGTGGAGGCAGTATTCATCGATCACAGCAAACTGTGGGCGGCTAATACTTAACCACGATCGAATCGCCTTGAAAAATGCATTGGAAAAACGCTTTGTCGAGCGGTTACGTTTCAACAACGATTGCTCGTTTTGTAGATAACATATAAACGTGAAAGTTGGTAGGTTAATAAGGCAAGACATACTCTTTTAATTTGTGTTGGTTTGGTATTTTTATTGTAAAAATTGAATTGCTGAGAATTGGTACAAAATAGTAAAGTTTAAGTTATCGCTACATAAATATAATGCCTACTTTAGATTGGCAATTAATCAATTCGAGTAGATGAAGCATAATGCCATCCAACGATAGTAAAATTGTTAGAATCCGAGCAGAAATGAGAAAGCTACAGCATATTTGGTGGAGGCAGTATTCATCGATCACAGCAAACTGTGGGCGGCTAATACTGAACCACGATCGAATCGCCTTGGAAAAAAGCTTTGTCGAGCGGTTACGTTTGAACAACGATTTCTCGTTTTGTAGATAACATATAAACGTGAAAGTTGGTAGGTTAATAAGGCAAGACATACTCTTTTAATTTGTGTTGGTTTGGTATTTTTATTGTAAAAATTGAATTGCTGAGAATTGGTACAAAATAGTAAAGTTTAAGTTATCGCTACATAAATATAATGCCTACTTTAGATTGGCAATTAATCCATTCGAGTAGATGAAGCATAATGCCATCCAACGATAGTAAAATTGTTAGAATCCGAGCAGAAATGAGAAAGCTACAGCATATTTGGTGGAGGCAGTATTCATCGATCACAGCAAACTGTGGGCGGCTAATACTTAACCACGATCGAATCGCCTTGAAAAATGCATTGGAAAAAAGCTTTGTCGAGCGGTTACGTTTCAACAACGATTGCTCGTTTTGTAGATAACATATAAACGTGAAAGTTGGTAGGTTAATAAGGCAAGACATACTCTTTTAATTTGTGTTGGTTTGGTATTTTTATTGTAAAAATTGAATTGCTGAGAATTGGTACAAAATAGTAAAGTTTAAGTTATCGCTACATAAATATAATGCCTACTTTAGATTGGCAATTAATCAATTCGAGTAGATGAAGCATAATGCCATCCAACGATAGTAAAATTGTTAGAATCCGAGCAGAAATGAGAAAGCTACAGCATATTTGGTGGAGGCAGTATTCATCGATCACAGCAAACTGTGGGCGGCTAATACTGAACCACGATCGAATCGCCTTGGAAAAAAGCTTTGTCGAGCGGTTACGTTTGAACAACGATTTCTCGTTTTGTAGATAACATATAAACGTGAAAGTTGGTAGGTTAATAAGGCAAGACATACTCTTTTAATTTGTGTTGGTTTGGTATTTTTATTGTAAAAATTCAATTGCTGAGAATTGGTACAAAATAGTACAAAATAGTAAAGTTTAAGTTATCGCTACATAAATATAATGCCTACTTTAGATTGGCAATTAATCCATTCGAGTAGATGAAGCATAATGCCATCCAACGATAGTAAAATTGTTAGAATCCGAGCAGAAATGAGAAAGCTACAGCATATTTGGTGGAGGCAGTATTCATCGATCACAGCAAACTGTGGGCGGCTAATAGCCTACTGAACCACGATCGAATCGCCTTGAAAAATGCATTGGAAAAAAGCTTTGTCGAGCGGTTACGTTTGAACAACGATTGCTCGTTTTGTAGATAACATATAAACGTGAAAGTTGGTAGGTTAATAAGGCAAGACATACTCTTTTAATTTGTGTTGGTTTGGTATTTTTATTGTAAAAATTGAATTGCTGAGAATTGGTACAAAATAGTAAAGTTTAAGTTATCGCTACATAAATATAATGCATACTTTAGATTGGCAATTAATCAATTCGAGTAGATGAAGCATAATGCCATCCAACGATAGTAAAATTGTTAGAATCCGAGCAGAAATGAGAAAGCTACAGCATATTTGGTGGAGGCAGTATTCATCGATCACAGCAAACTGTGGGCGGCTAATACTGAACCACGATCGAATCGCCTTGGAAAAAAGCTTTGTCGAGCGGTTACGTTTGAACAACGATTTCTCGTTTTGTAGATAACATATAAACGTGAAAGTTGGTAGGTTAATAAGGCAAGACATACTCTTTTAATTTGTGTTGGTTTGGTATTTTTATTGTAAAAATTCAATTGCTGAGAATTGGTACAAAATAGTACAAAATAGTAAAGTTTAAGTTAACGCTACATAAATATAATGCCTACTTTAGATTGGCAATTAATCCATTCGAGTAGATGAAGCATAATGCCATCCAACGATAGTAAAATTGTTAGAATCCGAGCAGAAATGAGAAAGCTACAGCATATTTGGTGGAGGCAGTATTCATCGATCACAGCAAACTGTGGGCGGCTAATAGCCTACTGAACCACGATCGAATCGCCTTGAAAAATGCATTGGAAAAAAGCTTTGTCGAGCGGTTACGTTTGAACAACGATTGCTCGTTTTGTAGATTAGATATAAATGTGAAAATTAACATATAAATAAACCAAGACATACTCTTTTAATTTGTGTTGGTTTGGTATTTTTATTGTAAAAAATGAATTGCTGAGAATTGGTACAAAATAGTAAAGTTTAAGTTATCGCTACATAAATATAATGCCTACTTTAGATTGGCAATTAATCCATTCGAGTAGATGAAGCATAATGCCATCCAACGATAGTAAAATTGTTAGAATCCGAGCAGAAATGAGAAAGCTACAGCATATTTGGTGGAGGCAGTATTCATCGATCACAGCAAACTGTGGGCGGCTAATACTTAACCACGATCGAATCGCCTTGAAAAATGCATTGGAAAAAAGCTTTGTCGAGCGGTTACGTTTCAACAACGATTGCTCGTTTTGTAGATAACATATAAACGTGAAAGTTGGTAGGTTAATAAGGCAAGACATACTCTTTTAATTTGTGTTGGTTTGGTATTTTTATTGTAAAAATTGAATTGCTGAGAATTGGTACAAAATAGTAAAGTTTAAGTTATCGCTACATAAATATAATGCCTACTTTAGATTGGCAATTAATCAATTCGAGTAGATGAAGCATAATGCCATCCAACGATAGTAAAATTGTTAGAATCCGAGCAGAAATGAGAAAGCTACAGCATATTTGGTGGAGGCAGTATTCATCGATCACAGCAAACTGTGGGCGGCTAATACTGAACCACGATCGAATCGCCTTGGAAAAAAGCTTTGTCGAGCGGTTACGTTTGAACAACGATTTCTCGTTTTGTAGATAACATATAAACGTGAAAGTTGGTAGGTTAATAAGGCAAGACATACTCTTTTAATTTGTGTTGGTTTGGTATTTTTATTGTAAAAATTGAATTGCTGAGAATTGGTACAAAATAGTAAAGTTTAAGTTATCGCTACATAAATATAATGCCTACTTTAGATTGGCAATTAATCCATTCGAGTAGATGAAGCATAATGCCATCCAACGATAGTAAAATTGTTAGAATCCGAGCAGAAATGAGAAAGCTACAGCATATTTGGTGGAGGCAGTATTCATCGATCACAGCAAACTGTGGGCGGCTAATACTTAACCACGATCGAATCGCCTTGAAAAATGCATTGGAAAAAAGCTTTGTCGAGCGGTTACGTTTCAACAACGATTGCTCGTTTTGTAGATAACATATAAACGTGAAAGTTGGTAGGTTAATAAGGCAAGACATACTCTTTTAATTTGTGTTGGTTTGGTATTTTTATTGTAAAAATTCAATTGCTGAGAATTGGTACAAAATAGTAAAGTTTAAGTTATCGCTACATAAATATAATGCCTACTTTAGATTGGCAATTAATCAATTCGAGTAGATGAAGCATAATGCCATCCAACGATAGTAAAATTGTTAGAATCCGAGCAGAAATGAGAAAGCTACAGCATATTTGGTGGAGGCAGTATTCATCGATCACAGCAAACTGTGGGCGGCTAATACTGAACCACGATCGAATCGCCTTGGAAAAAAGCTTTGTCGAGCGGTTACGTTTGAACAACGATTTCTCGTTTTGTAGATAACATATAAACGTGAAAGTTGGTAGGTTAATAAGGCAAGACATACTCTTTTAATTTGTGTTGGTTTGGTATTTTTATTGTAAAAATTCAATTGCTGAGAATTGGTACAAAATAGTAAAGTTTAAGTTATCGCTACATAAATATAATGCCTACTTTAGATTGGCAATTAATCCATTCGAGTAGATGAAGCATAATGCCATCCAACGATAGTAAAATTGTTAGAATCCGAGCAGAAATGAGAAAGCTACAGCATATTTGGTGGAGGCAGTATTCATCGATCACAGCAAACTGTGGGCGGCTAATAGCCTACTGAACCACGATCGAATCGCCTTGAAAAATGCATTGGAAAAAAGCTTTGTCGAGCGGTTACGTTTGAACAACGATTGCTCGTTTTGTAGATAACATATAAACGTGAAAGTTGGTAGGTTAATAAGGCAAGACATACTCTTTTAATTTGTGTTGGTTTGGTATTTTTATTGTAAAAATTGAATTGCTGAGAATTGGTACAAAATAGTAAAGTTTAAGTTATCGCTACATAAATATAATGCATACTTTAGATTGGCAATTAATCCATTCGAGTAGATGAAGCATAATGCCATCCAACGATAGTAAAATTGTTAGAATCCGAGCAGAAATGAGAAAGCTACAGCATATTTGGTGGAGGCAGTATTCATCGATCACAGCAAACTGTGGGCGGCTAATACTTAACCACGATCGAATCGCCTTGAAAAATGCATTGGAAAAAAGCTTTGTCGAGCGGTTACGTTTGAACAACGATTTATCGTTTTGTAGATAACATATAAACGTGAAAGTTGGTAGGTTAATAAGGCAAGACATACTCTTTTAATTTGTGTTGGTTTGGTATTTTTATTGTAAAAATTGAATTGCTGAGAATTGGTACAAAATAGTAAAGTTTAAGTTATCGCTACATAAATATAATGCCTACTTTAGATTGGCAATTAATTCATTCGAGTAGATGAAGCATAATGCCATCCAACAATAGAAAAATTGTTAAAATCCGAGCAGAAATGAGAAAGCTACAGCATATTTGGTGGAGGCAGTATTCATCGATCACAGCAAACTGTGGGCGGCTAATACCGAACCACGATCGAATCGCCTTGGAAAAATGCTTGTTTTGTAGAAACGTGAAAGTTGGTAGGTTAATAAAGCAAGAATTGGTACAAAATAGTACAGTTTAAGTTAAAAATCAATAGGCATTCCGCTTTTACTTCTATTCCGCGTTTTTGCACCCTTCCTAAAAGTAGTTACGTTTTTTTGCATGACGTCACACTTTTTCGTGACGTCACTGACCGAGGCGGCCGATCTTTAACCAGCACCGATTTATGTATATGTATTAAAACTTGTTCTACTGGAGGATCAAATTGCAGCTCTGCCGAAGGGAACTGTCACGACAACTTCTCAGGCCACCAAGATTAGAGATTTAGGTATTTAAATGCTATAGGTATTAAATAGATTAGGTATTTAAATGAAACACTTGCGGTCTCTTGAAACTACTTTGCGGTCACCCAAACCAAACCTTAAAAAAAAACCTGACTACACTAAACATCAGTAAAAAATGTACCGTAGCCTATATTCAAGCGGGTAGGCTTGAGTGAAGAGTAACTTAGTTTTCCGTCAAAACCCCGACTAGGTTTAATAACGAGCGAAGTCGCACCATTATGCTTGCAACTTGTAGCCAAGGTGTAGCCTATATGCCCTGTAGAAATGTATTCATGCGAACAGTAGTAGAGCATCTTACGCGTTCTCGTCACATGGCCAATCCATCCCGAACAGAAGTAATTGCGAAAGATAACAGATTAAGTAAAGTTCCATCTGGCTGCAACTTGTGTTCAGGATGCATTGCAAATGTCCTGTAGAGATGTGCTTATATCAAGAGTAGTAGAGCGTTTTCCCGCACCTCATCTCCACACGATCTATCCGTCTCAAGTAGAACTAATTATTAAAGGTAACAGATTGCACAAAGTTGCGCCTTTAAACCGGCAACTTCTATTCCAGAAGTATACGTGTCCTGTGGAGATCAGGTGGTCTACTGCTCTAATTGCCCTGCATATAAGCCGATGTTGGATCTGAGCACTTCATTTGCACGGAAAAGTTTAGTAAGTTTGCTACATCATAAAGCAAAGATTGATATGGCAGCTTCGACTATTTCAACTCCACTTAATCGTGAAAAAATTGCTGCTGATGGCTTCATCTATACATTTGAAAAAATGAGTGTCGATAATCGTAGTCGTAGTCGATAATAGACGTAATGATCGACGTAGACGCACAATCTTGACATCAAATGAAAGCAAACATCTTCAGCTATCCGAAGATGCAAAGCTTTGCAATAAAATTTAAAACATTCAATGTACAACTAGCAACTTTCCATACGGTATTTTTTCTAATTTCTAAAAAAAATAAAAATTGGCAGAAAAGTGTACGGTACTTCATTATAATCTTTACTACCCAAGCATGATACAACAATATGAAAATATATGTAGTTTAATCGAATGCCAAAACAATTCTGCACATGAGAGAAATTTTACTTCGTTTCTGAGCGCAATGCTTTAGGAGGTACAGCAGAATGATTATGGAGAAATTTGGAAAATTTTAATCAAAAAGTTTACGTAGTTTAGCCTACAGTCTTTTGATCGAGAAATTCCAAAGTAAGGGGTTGCCTAGCCAGTTTTGACTGCCAATTCCAACGAGTGGAAGAAAAAAAATCCATTGTGTCCCCATCTTTAAGAAGTCCTCATCTGATCAACTGCACAGCCAAAATATATTTTTTTAATTAGCCAAAAAAGAACAAGCAAAGACTATGGATGGATCTGCCATCATTTACATTTTTTTTTTGCTTGAAATAGTCTACCTTTTAACCTTGGACGTAGGGGTACTTCCTTGGTCATCATGGCAAAAATCCCAAGGCGTGTGTATACGTCCGTGGTCGCGAAAGAGTTAACTAAAAATGAACTCAATAATGTTCGTAAACTTGAATAATTTATTGATAAAGCTTTCACCAACGCAAACCTGGACTAACAACAAATAAAACAATAATAAATCAATAAAACAACAATATTTTTTTTCTGTTCAATATAACATTTTGTGTGAAAAGCATTGCCGGTTTAAGCAGCTTCACTCACGGAAGCCATTATATAATTTTCTGGCAAGCTGATACAATCTACAGACTTTATTAGGAATAGCACCTAAATGACCGGGCGCCACAGTGCTCCGCACCTAAATATCCAGAAATACTAATTTTGAGTACAAACTCTGAGTACCCCCCAAAATTATGTCACTGGGAGTAAAAAAACATATTATGAAAAAAATTTTGGATTGCCCCCCCGGGAACTCCCCGCTACCGGGGGGTTTTATGAGCGATTGCCAAAATACATGGGATTTGATACCTACAATTTGAACCGGTTGTCATAGAAGGCTGGGACCAGTCTCAAAAGTTTCGTTTTGAAAAGTTAAGATAGGAATGTAACAGTTTCAGAAGTGTCAGGTGTATGGACAGGCCCATTTTAGTCCAAAACGGCCTATTTGGCCTATCGTGATTGTATGAAATTCAAAATGTTACCTTAATAAGTTTGAAATCGGGATATTTTTTTGTTTAAAACGTTATGATTCGAATTAGTACTTTCAAATGAATCATATGCATGTCTAGTTGTAGAAAATTGATTGATTATATGACGTCATTACGTTTAAAATCAGAGACATTTTGGGTAATGTCACAAAAATTGAAATATAGGTATTACAGCCAGTCATTATAAAGCATTTTCAATTTTCTTGCCCATGTTTGCTCTTTTGAAATTTATATATGTACGTGTCAGTTACCAATACGACGTATTATATATATAATATTCAGCATACTGTATACAGTATATACTGATAAAATAATAAGAACAGGAGGCTATTGCTATGTAATATTAAATGATAGTTTGTTTGTTTGTGCATTTGCAGTTTGTGTATTATTTTGTTGTTTTGTTTTGGATATGGACAGCTTTGTCTGACGCATATAAAGAATAATCATAGTTATGTTTCAAAAGTCCAATGTTATGGAAGTATTGTGTAGTTCCAGATATCAAATTAGTTAGTGTTTTTTATCTTTTCATTAAGAGCTTCATTCAATAGTTGAACTGTTTCATTTGAAACACAGCATTTGATCCGGGCAGATCTGACATACGACACATCCAAGCTATTATGAATGATCTGATAAGTATCAGTAACAAGAAGTTCAGGATTTTCAGGGGAAATCCATATTTCTCCATCTCTACTGTTGCCAACCTTCTTGAAGTATGTAAGTAGTAAGGCATCATCATTCACAACTTCAACAATGTTAGCAAGGTACCAGTATTATTAGCTTCCTTTAACCAAGATGGCAGCTATGAACTCACCAACTTGATAGGCTGGTGCTGCAAAATCAGATTCCTGGTCATTTGATGTGGAGCTTGAATTTGCCTTTGTAAGCAAATGCAGAGCAGAAAGCACACTTTGGAGGTCTGACATTGTTATAGTTGCACATGAACGTGGATTATCTAACTAGCTGATAAGGTTGTTGCGGTAGTCTTCTAATCTGGAATTTTTATAGTCTCATTTCAGTCGGAATATTGAAGCACTTGATTTTAGGGAGTGGCATGTCTTCTTTGCATAGCGAAATTCAGTGCAAAGTCTTTTGTTCTTTATGTGTGATCTGTTACAACATCACTTAGAAGGTAAGCACTCACTTCCTCAGAAGTGGTGAAAGGCCCTGGTGGATTTTGCGCTTTCAGGAAATCTAAATCAGCAAGTTTACTCTGCTCTGCTCTGATATTAAGAGCTTCTTTTTCAGAGTAACCTTTTTCTTCATAAGCTTTCATCTTTTCCTTCCATTGTAGTCTAATTTCTTTGCTGTCTTGTACTGATTTTTCCCATTTCTTTTTGTCAATCTTCAGAATATTTTTAAGTATATCCGTGCTTTTATTGAGAATTACACTTCTGGAGACTGTATCAAGATTTCTTTTACCATAAATATTTATCTTGTAGTTCACTAATCCGACACTACGTTCTTCACCCAGGTTGTGAACTGGTAGATTATCCAGTTTCTGTAGGACATCATCACTTGCCGATCCAATTTTCAGCAGCGATCCTGTGTCCTCATTTGCAGCAGGACCAAAACCAAACAGAGACCCTTTTTGAGTTGCCAAGCCTTTTGCAAAAGATTGAAGGAATAGAGCAAGCAAGCTCCTTCGTTACAGTGTTCTTACAAGCAAACATTGATCAAGCTGAGAATTGTTGGTTTAGGTAATGTCGATTTGAACATATCAATTGACGAAAAAGAAGTAACACACTCTGATGTTTGCAGGAAATGATGTGCCTGAAGCATAGTCAAGTCGGGCATATATGTCATGCAAAAATATTGCAACCCTATCATAGCTTATTAATTAAAAATTTAGGCCCATTTCCGACTCATTAAGGCCAATTATTGCCAAATTTTTGATTTGGTACCATCGCGGTAGGCTAAATGGGTCATTTTGGGCCAAAATGGGCTTGTACGGGCCAAACTACACACCTGAAACTTCTGAAACTGTTACATTTCTATCTTAACTTTTCAAGATGAAACTTTTACGACCAGTCTCAGCTTTCTATGGCCACCGATTCAAAAGTTAGGTGTCAAATCCCATGCATTTTGGAAATCGCTCGTTAGACCCCCTGGTAGCGGGGAGTTCCCGGAGGGGCAACCCAAAAATTTTTTCATAATATGTTTTTTTACACTCAGTGGCACAATTTTGGGGGGTACTCAGATTTTTTTAATTTTAACATACCCCCCTACTATTAGACCAGCGCCTAACTGTCAGCGCCTAAAAGACTTGCTCCCAAAAAAAGGTAGATTCAAGCTTATTTCACCTCAAAACTACTTTTTACGAATGAAGTGCCTTTCACTCACAGTACATGCTTGCATAACTCAATAAAATAATGCACTAGGGCTGTTGTTGCTTGAATGTTGCATCATCCATTAATTTCAAGATCAAGTTGGTGGATGTTACATCATCCACTGATTTCCATACCAAGTTGATGCTACCGTAGGGATGGGCAAAATAGAATAATTAGCTATTCTAGAATACAGAAACCGAATATAGAATACAGATATCTATTCTAGAATAATTGACAGTTTTTACCATCGACACATTTTAATGATTTTTATGACTTTACAAAAACAATGAACATCACAAAAATTGCTTATCGCAGTGTAACAAATTTAGGCTTTCTAAATTTTCACCAGTCAAACGAGATCTCAACTTGGTGGCAGTTAAACCTGCACTTGAAAAACATCTCTCTGAAGAAGCAGATGTAGCAGGTACACAAAAATATTTTGAAACTAACTGATAGAAACAAGAAAATTGGTTTTTGTTTTGCTTTCCATCAAACAAGGGCGTTTTGAAGAGATGTAGTGGATGCTTTCAACAACGTGAGATAGGTATCTATTTCTGAAGCAAGGGAAGCCAAATTTGCTGATTCATCTTCACTACCACTGCAAGTAGCATCTTCAATCCCACAGCTCAACAAGTCGTCCATGTCACTGTACTGGCATACCGGTAGTACAGGCCTGTAGCCAGCCGGGGGCCAGGGGGGCCTCGCCCCCCCTAAAAAAATTTGCCCCCCTTGGCAAAATCCCAACATTCTCGAGCAACAGCTACAATTATAATGATTTTGCCCATTTAAATTTTTTCGGTTCCCCCTAAAAAAAAGTTGCCCCCCCCCCTTGCTCTGCGGTAGAAAAAAAGTTGCTCCCCTCCTTGCTCTGCGTTAGTACAGTAAAAGAGTTAAGACAAAGCCAACTACCCGTACATAGTTCTGCGGGGAGGGTCGCTAATGCGCACACCCTGTGGTTGACGTTGCCTTGCATACGAGAGTGACGATGTTGGGTGGCTCAGTGAAGGCAAGTCGACCCTTGTATTCTACCAGAAACAACTTAGGTTTGTGGTACCGAAATAGAGAAAAATCCTGAAAGCGGATTAAGCTGTTTCGTGCCACACTTCCGCAAGACTGTGAGGACTACAAAGCGCTTGACAAGAAAGATTTCTTTAATGCGAACAATGAAACTCGTGCGTTTTTCCGACGCCGCATCGCACTGAATCGATAAACAATTCCACTTTCGCTGCAGCGAATTCGTTGCGATCAAACGGACTAGTACGAAGTAGATCCTTAAAGCGGTTTCAATTATCCGATTTCATATGCATTTTGAAACCGGTTAGACTCTACAACCGGTTATTCTATATTCGGTATTCTATTTTGCCCATCCCTATGCTACCGTGGTAGAAATCACATTATTGCACCATTTGCTTTACATTTGAAGGCAAGGAGCATTTATGCCATCATGTTTAAATATTTTTTATCATTTATATATATATTATATACACAATGAAGAAATATGATTCTATTTGAATAAGACCTTCTGATGATCCGTTAGGTGAAACAATTTGTAAAGGCTTCAGATAGTAATAACTATATTTGATTATATTATATACATATAGTAATGGATGAGCAATTGAGCGATTGTGTGGCCAATGGCCATTTAGGCAAATGCTCTGAAACAGCCATGCATTAGAATCCAGAATCTGTAATTGGTAAATAGCCTCCTAAATTGCATTTCACATCATATATACACTCAGACTACAGTAGAGTAGTACTTTCAGCAGTTTAACTATAAGGCCTTCTTGCATAAATGAGTTTTAGTGTAGTAATAGTATACACAAAGTGACATTACTTGATTTTTGTGTACTGTACAATATCCACTGCGTTTCAGTTTATTCTTGGAAATTTACTTCACAATCACATCCTTAAGTCCTAATTTAAAGTTTGTTTTAAGTGCCTTGTAGTGTTTTTGTTCATTTTTTTAATTTTCTAATAAAAATTGGACAAATGTGATGCTCTGGGTTTTTTTATGTTTTTTTTTTTTTTAAGTGGGTTTTATTAAGGGTAAAATACCAACAACCCTGTATACAAGGGTACTCAGCATTCGTTTACAGGAAGATATGCTCAGTGGATGAAATATAATTTATGCCAAAAAATGTTAAGGTAGCATATTGCAGTGACAGGTTTGTTTATGGTCAATTGTATTGCCCCAAGTCAGTCGTACAAGAATGTCCTGATCCTGTTATACAACGCTTGTCAAAATTTATTGTGATCTTTGCAACAATGTGAAGTAATTACGCTGGAAATTTCATGCTTTGTTAACTTGGGCTAGTTTTCTTACAGCATTTAAGTTGAAACTGTTATTTTTAAAAGTCCGTCATAGTTATTGTAAAAGCCCAATTTGACAAACCTTTTTGTTAGATATTTTGCATTATGGCTGATTCTGTGAAGCAAGATCAATTGGGGAGAATACAATCAAGTTCTGGTGAAAGTTTGAAAAAATATGGTCTTATGTTGGTTGTCATTAAAGTTCTTCGCTGTGTTGGATTATTTGAGACAAACGATTTATTAAAGACCTGGAATTTAATACAATTTTTGTTTATGATGAAACTTGGTTCAGCTGGATTATTTGTTCTCTTACAAAAGCCGGTTTCAAGTGGTCAAAAGCTGGTCAAGAAGCAATGGAGCTATGTGCTCCGCCATGCCTTTTTTGGAATTATTAATGATATTTTTTGGTTATTTTGCTTGACACTTTGTGGACCATTGCGAACAATTCTGGTTTATGAACACGGAGAACCTATTTTAATTTCGCTTTTTATTGGTATTTTTTCTCGGAAAGGAAGTCATGCCAGAACAAGAGGATCATTAATGTTTTTTCTTGGCATTTTATGTCTTCTGGTGTTTGATAACGATGATACTCTAACTACAGCATCAAATCACCCAGAAGCCCAACATACAAGTAGCATTTATCATGCTATCAATTCACTGATTTTGTACCTTGGCGTTGCTGATCATAAAGGAGGAATTCTCTTACTTTCTTTCACTCTTTTAATAAAAGTAGCATACAATGGATATACAAAGAGAGTTGGTTCGCTTGTTGGTGGAGTTAAACGTCTTCATGCTCTATCAACAATATTATCAGCTGTTCTGTTATTTCCATGGGCTTTCTTGATATACTGCACCAAATCTGGTGCAAGTACTTTCTCAGATAGTTTGCCTTTGGTTTTTATTATGATTTTTGTATTTGTTCTTGATTATTACGGTCAGTCAATAGCATTGGGTAAACTGGAAGCAATCCAAGTAGCTAGAATTGGCTATTTTTCGATATCATTATTTGCTCTGTTTTTGGGATTTCAGTGGAGTCATCCTGCTGCAGTAGCAATTTCGAAAATGCATGGAAGCAGAGCAGTTCGTACTCAAGAACATGTTATATCTGGTGGGGTGGTTGTTAGTACACTATTTTTTGTGCTTTCAACTGACATATTGTCATGGCCCACACCAAAGAGTCAGAAAGGCAGCTTTATTGGTTATTCTTCTGGAGGATTGCCTTTATACAGATTTGCTGGGGACGTATTACAAAGAGCGTCAAAATCATCATTTGGTGGTTTGTTGCAAGGGTTTTTGCGTCGTGTTCTTGAAGAGAAAGACTCAAGACGCATATTCTATTTTTTATGCATAAATTTAAGTTTTGCATTCGTGGAACTTACTTGGGGAGTGTCAAGCAATTCTCTTGGTCTTATCTCAGATAGCTTCCACATGCTTTTTGACTGTACAGCACTTGTTTTAGGTTTGATAGCTGCTGTCATGGCTAAGTGGAAACCAACAAGAATATTTCCATATGGGTATGGTCGCATTGAAGTTTTGTCTGGTTTTGTAAATGGCTTGTTTCTGCTTGTAGTGGCCATTTTTTTGTTCTGTGAAGCTATTCAACGACTCATTGACCCTCCTATGATAAATACTGATAAGCTTATGACAGTATCTGTCATTGGACTGCTTGTCAATTTGGTTGGAATATTTGTGTTCAGTCATCAGCATCATCACCATGTGTCACACCCAGACAAGCCACATCATATGCATCATCATCACCATCAAAACGCTAATATAAAAGGAGTGTATCTTCATGTTTTAGCTGATTTTTTGGGGAGTGTCGGTGTGATCATATCATCGCTTTTGATTGGAAAATGGCAATTACTTATTGCTGATCCTGCATGTACATTGCTTGTCGCTAGTTTGATATTTTGTACTGTTTGGCCATTGTTGTGTGACTCTGCACATATTCTCTCTATGTGTGCCACACCACGATTGGAGCATAGCGTTCGAAAAGCATTATCCCAGACACTAGCACTTGATGAAGTAATTTCTCACCGACTTTGCAACGTTTGGCAACACACTGAAAATGAGATATTTTGCATGATAAATCTTCACATTCAGCATTATGTAATTGAACAGCGAATTATTACTCAAGTTCAGAATGTGTTTAGAGAGTGCGGAATTACTTCTGTGATAGTACAAGTAGAAAAAGATGATTTTTATCAACATATGTCTGGTCTTATGACCAATTCTGATGATAAGTTTCAGTCAGCACTTGAAGCATTCCAGAAAAGTTTACCTTCATCTAAAAACTGCTCAGAATCTGATGGTGAATATGCAGAGTTAGTATAGTTACTTGTTGTTGATAATAATTGATCCTGATTCTTGCTGAAACCTGGGTTTTTTTTTTCGGTTATTTATCGGTCATTGACCCATTTTTTAGCAAAACGTCCGAAAAAAATATCGTCAAATTGGTCATATATGGTCAATTGACATACATAGTCAATTGACTTTATATGACCAAAAATGACTAAAAATGACCGAAATAAATAAAATTGACCGAATTTTTTCAAGTCATTTCGGACAAATGACCGAAAAGTCTCAGCGAAAAAAAAAACCTAGGCTGAAACTGAGTATATCTGGTGATGTTGTTACACCAGAGAGATAGAAGGAAACTGTTTAAACAGATATTATCACATCCACATCAGTCACTTTTGCTTTGATCACTCTTTTCAAAGGTAACAGATTGGTGATGAAGTTTGAAGATGATCACTTTAACAAATAAAATGTGGTATGGAGGAAACTTGCAACTGCACGAGAATTTATCAGCGTTTAATTCCTAATGTTTATTCGTCACATTTATGTTGGTCTGCTACTATTTGGAGATATCCCAATTCGGGTCTGCTACGATTCGGAGAGTCCGATTCGGAGAGTTCCCTATTCGGAGACAGCCTTTTTTGGAGAGTTCCCTATTCGGAGAATTTTTAAAAATTTTTTTAAAAATTATTATTATTAATTAAAAAAATTAATTATTTAAAAATTATAGGTTTATTCTAAACTGCCACTTAGGTTTTAACTTCATCTTTTATGGCAAACGCTATTTGGCAACTGTCTTTGGCAACTGTCTTTTTTTAGTTGACAGGTTTTCGCTGAGACTTTATCTCATTAACCCTTATTGTTAATCATGAAAACTGCTGTTTTGATGTAAAACACATATTTTGAACAAACCCAGACAACAAAATTCGTCATTTTTACATTGATTCGAACGTCTGCAGACGTTGAATCAATGTAAAAATGACGGATTTTGCCGTCTGGGAAGGCACTCAAAAGTAAACACTGGATAAAATGCAAGAATTCGAAAGAAACGGTATTGTGGAATAAAATACAAAATTCTCTAAATAAACAGAAGAATCGGACATACATCTCTCATGATTCTATTTGAATAAGAGTACTGATGAAGCCGCCTTTACGGCGGCGAAAGCTGTACCAATAAATTTTTGTAGTTACCAAACCTGGTTGATTTTTTATTGATACATCTCTCTGTTATCATTTTTAATGTAAAAATTCCTTTTTGTGGTCCCTTTGTCTGGAACAAATAAAAACTGTGCTGTTGAAATTTCCGATTGTAGTTTTGGTCTTAAGTCTCAATCTCATCATCATGATTCAGAGGAAGATGTTTGTTAGGTGATTCACAAGGCTAATTGTTCTGTGGAGTGAGCATTCTGTTGCTCCGGTTTTCTTTGGTAAAGTTATGAATATGGAACGTACCATATCACTAGGGACTTTCCGGTGTCATAAATATGATTTAAGATCTCGGTGGTTAGGTCTAAACCCCACTCATCTAAAGCTTCGAGAATCTCAACTATAAAAGAAACGATATTGTGGAATAAAATACAAAATTCTCTACTGTAAATAAACAGAAGGCGTTGTTGGATTTAGAATTTTGTAATAGTTGAGGATTCTAATATATTCTAAGTTTGCATGCAGAAGGCGACGCAGGATACGTATGTCAAGTTTATCTGAGCAAACATCAATAGTTCAAAAATAAATTTAATTCGCTTTTTAGTTTTAAGATCTCAATGGTTAGGTCTAAACCCCACTCATCTAAAGCTTCGATAATTTCAACTATAAAAGAAACGATATTGTGGAATATCCTAGTATGCGTATCCTAGTCAGTTAAAGTTCTCTTTTCTACATGATTTCAACGTTTTGCGACGTTAAAACGATGTAGAAACGGCAATTTCTGCTGGTCGGAAAACTAGGCTATGGTATTTCAACGTTTAGCGACGTTCAAACGATAGGCCACACATTTGGTTATCTGTTACTACAATGTAAAAATGAACTGTTAGGCTAACTGGGTTCTTGGAACAAATTTTTACTGGTCGGGATATTAACTAGGCTACAATACCCGATAATTTCCTTTCAATCCAAGCTGTGCCTGTAGGCCACACATTTGTTGATCCAAACTACCAGTAATCATTTTAGCTATTTAAAAGTACTAACTTATAGCCTAGACATAAACATGATTTTTTTTTTGTAACAACTTTTTTTATTTGCCCTTCATATCTTAAATTTTTCTGGAGGTGTTGCGGCCGTGCCAAATTTCTTTCAACTCAATAACTTACTTCCGTCATAAGCACGTTTTAACGTTCGCATTTTGTCGCTTCTTCCTTTTTCTCGACCTTTGCTATGTTGACGTGTATTGTTTTTGACATAATGGTCGCAAATAAAAACAACTCAACTGAACTGACATGACGAATTTTCATTTAATTGTTCAAACATTTTATTTCTATTTTCTCTGCACGATTTCAACGTTTAGCGACGTTGAAGCGATGTAAAAACGGCAATGATAATTAGGCTACGGCACCCAATAATTTCAAACAAAAATTTCAAAAAATCTCCGAATAGGGAACTCTACGAAAAAGGCTGTCTCCGAATAGGGAACTCTCCGAATCGAACAGCTTTTGATGACCATTATTCTTCTCCTCAACGTTACTAGCATGATCCACCAAGCTATGACCTATACCCATGAGATATCAGCTCATTTGCATTCAACCAATGAAACCATTTCGTTTGCATCGGTATGGGAAGGTAAACACAAAATAACACCTACCTAAAAGATCCCTACAAATTCTCTGAATACCGGTAATCAAACTTTAGATTTTCAAGAAATGTCTGAATCTCTGAAAAGGGCTGTCACAAAAATTTGGATTTCTCCAAATCGGATTTTCCAAATTTGATTCTCCAAAAATGGGCCATTTCACATTTTGGTGGTCCCAGCAGAATTTCTATCTTTTGTGTACATGCAACTTTGTTTAATTTGTCATCTTCCAATTCGTGTCACCTCTTTATATCTCCAGAGATATTTGTTTGACAAATTCGTCATTTATTATTATTATTATTGTAACTGTCGCCGCCGCCAGTGTAGCCAAATCGTTTGGCATCCGCTGGCTTCGATCAGTCTTTCAACAAGGTTGAAGGTGCTTGTTGAAAGTTAGACATCTTTCCGAAGGTGGGCCGAGGGTTTATCCTTTTACCACCCACTCGGTGTTTATGCGGCTGTCAGCCCGCAAGCCTAGACGATGATTAGCTTCCTGAAAAATCAGTACTGACAGGGTGAACCGCGAGAAGGTTATCGTCTTTCCCACCCCAAATTTCTTTCCCAAATTCGTCATTTACAGATTTAATTTATGTGTTCAAGTGTTTAATTATGTGCTTAGACCATTTGTTTGACATTGCTATTCTGTAACATCACCCTGGCTTCAGCAGTAATCCTGAAATGAAACACAGAAAAGGGAACACCAATTCGTCCTGTCAACTGGGGAAGCTTTTATGAAAGCTTAATTCTTCAATTCATTGAAACAACACCACCCCAAGGCACTTGTAAAACGTTTATTTGAGCAGAGATATGTATTTTGTTGAGTTTCAAATTCATTGAGGTCAACAATTTATGAGTTCTTAAAACTAAAATTGTAGTTTTGTTCATATTGACAGTTATTGTTGCTGTGCAGCGCATTCCTTACTTTTAGTAAGACCACATTTCCCGCAGGTTGGCTTTTAGCAGTGCTGGAAAATGGTTATAGTGTTATTGTTGCTCAGCTGACGGCACATTTTCGTACCTTTCTAGAAAATCGGGAGAATTCTTCCTCTGTTTTGTTATGTATAATTTTGCATTTTTACAATAAATTGAGTTTCGCTTTTAGCAGCATGATCGTTGCTTACTTCACAATGTAGATATTAACGACCGGTTTAGGGGTCCACGTCTATTAGGCGCAGACAATTAGGCAGAGATGTACGTATACGCCGCACACCTGCGGCGTAGACTTTTTGTTTGCGCTAACGCTTGCAACCACATTTTTTGAATAGTTGTTGCTTGAGGCTACGCCGTACAGTTTTTGCGGTTTTTTAGCACATAGCATCAACGCATACTTTTTAATGTCTTAGTTGTTGTTTGCATTTTTTTTTGTCAAACATTTACCAAATTTTGAATAAGTTGAAAGAATGTTTTCAATGGGCAAAGACGTATTGAAACCAAAACGCAGCAAAATGTCAGATGAACACTTTCAGATGCTTGTGTTTCTTCGTGGAAGTTCAAAATAAAACTTGTTTGTTTTGAGTGGTTTATACCTTGTGAATGTTTGGCACCTAGCAAACAAAATGAGTTTACGCTAGTGTATGCGCTGACGCTGCCAACTTTTTTTACAAGTTACGGTAACGCATACGGTGTATGGTTTTTTGAACGTTTGCGCTGACGGCGTCAATATTTTTTGTATTCGCATACATCACTGCAATTTGGCGCTGGTCAAATAGGCTCGCACACTGTGGCGTCAGGATATGTAGGTGCGGAGCACTGTGGCGCCTGTACATTTAGGTGCTATTCCTATTCAAGTCTGCAGATTGTATCAGCTCTACTTTGGCAAAACCTAGTCGGGGTTTTGACGGAAAACTAAGTTACTTTTCACTCAAGCCTATCGCCCGCTTGAATATAGGCTACGGTATATTTTTTACTGATGTTTACTGTAGTTATTATTTGACTTATATAACTAAAAGTGAACTCAATCATGTTTGGAAACTTGAATAATTTATTGATAAAGCTTTCGCCAACGCAATCCTGGACTAACAACAAATAAATGCCGAACATGCCCATTAAAAAAACAATATATTTTTCTGTTCAATATAAGATTTTGTGTGAAAAGCATTGCTGGTTTAAGCAGCTTGACTCACCGAAGCCATGACATATTTTTCTGTTCAATACAACATTTTGTGTGAAAAGCATTGCCGGTTTAAGCAGCTTCACTCACCGAAGTTATGACATATTTTCCTGTTCAATACAACATTTTGTGTGAAAAGCATTGCCAGATAAAGCAGCTTCACTCACTGAAGCCATGACTAACAATAAATAAATTCACGCGCATTAACAAAACAACATATTTTCCTGTTCAATATAACATTTTGTGTGAAAAGCATCAATTGCCCTACCTGCCAAGCTGATACAATCTGCAGACTTTACTACGAATAACACCAAAATGAACGGGCGCCACAGTGCTCCGCAACTAAATATCCAGACGCCACAGTGTGCAAGCCTATTTGACCGGCGCCTAACTGTCTGCGCCTAAAAGACTTGCTCACCTGTTTAGCCTGATGCTGCGAGTTTGCTGTGGTAATAGCGAATCTGAAAGGTAATGAGCTTTTAGAGCACATTTGCCTAGTTCCCTTCGTCATAGCACATGACTTGGATCTGTGTTGCAAAATCTAGTGCAATTCGTTATTACCACAGCAAACTCACAGCAACAGGCTAAAACAGGTTGTTAAATTGTTAATAGGTCGGTGACGAAGTATTTTTAAATTGAAGTATTTTACATTGTGAAGTTTTGCATTTTTGTTTGCAGAAGCACTACTCAGCTCATCAATTAGTGCCAGATAAGCTCCAGACGGCAAATTTTTCTGCCTGAGGCAAGTAGTTGCAAATGTAGGTGGATCTGACTTTTGGTAAAATCCAAAACTGCATGCTAAGTTTGTGTGGCTCATTGACGATGAAAACTATAAATGGGCATCTGTTTTTTTTGTTGGCTGGCAACAATTACCTGTTTGTTAAAGGTTAGGCTCCATCATTTGTGTAGTCGCAGAGGATGCTCAAAGTAGCTAAAGACTTCATAAGTTTTTCATGCATTTTTGCATATACATGAACTTGTCTGTTGCCAACCTCCCACTTTGTTGTCAAAATTTATAAAATTATTTTAGTTTAGCAAAAAAATCCCTTGGCATAATGTCAGAAAGTATTTTGGACCATATTTCTTGCTCCACAAGAACTCAACTGGATAGTTCTTTTCTTAATTCCCCTGGCACACAGCAAAGCTATGAATGCTTCTAGTTTTTCCAAAAAAAATAAATGTCTAGCTTACTTTTTTGGCTTCTCTTGTGGTGTGTGCCGGTATATTTTTAAGCATTGCATTGCACTGGTCTACACGATTTTTGCTCTATATAGGCTACGTAGTGAACTATTTTAAAACGTTTTTTACTGGTTTATTATCAGTGTTAAAAAAGAGTTGATGTTTTTCATGGATGCTCTGCAACCATCAACATTTCAGCACATTAATGCTCACATTGATGATGGCCAAAGCAATAACAACAAAACTGTTTTGAAAGTGGATAACTGCAGATGAATGTGACAACTGGTTATCTGGTTTGCATACTTTTGCAAAGTTATAAAGAACAAGTTGGAATACTGGCTTTGAGTGGTGAAAAGTGCAATCTCACGCTCCACTGACTGTTGAGAACAATATATCATGCTCCACTGACTGTTGAGAACAATATATCATGCTCCACTGATCAGCATCACTCCAATTGGTCAAACTTTTGCTGAATCTCGGCATAGGGGATTTTTTATGGTACGGTACCTTTTAGAAAGTTGTGACCGGGCTAAGGTCGCACTCGAAGCGCCAGAAGTTCAAAATTGATAAAAGCAACCAGAGAAAAGGTGCATTTTGAAAATATGAAAGCCCAAAGTGCCCCCATTTTGATACGAAGACAAATTTTGGATCATATTAAACAAACATGCTGTAGCTTCTTTACGAAACATAGCATTGCTCTCAAATTTATCCTGGAGGCTCCCCTCCTACTGGATTAGAACTACATTGAATTGGGAAGGAAACACTGCTTTCATTAAAAAGTTATTTCATGTCAAAATATGGACCAGCAGCAAATTTTGCTAAAATACATCATCTTGTGGTGAAAGATGACCCCGTCAGACACTGTTTTCAAAAATTTTTTTTTTTTGTCATAAATAGATTTTCATAAAGAACTCATCTTCTGAGGTTTAAGGGGACACCTCTAATGAAATCCCAATATTCGCTGATGGCTGAGAAGCTTGCCTCAGATAAGCTAACTATTGTGGGAACCCCCACATACCATATATTTCTGAAAAGGGCATGAAAAGACACATCTGAATATGCAAGTCTCATGAAATAAAAGTCTAATTTGATGCAATGAGCTTCCTTCAAACACAGACAATATTTCAATAATTATTTTTTGACATGCTAATAGAAAACACTGTTTCTCACTACCAGCACCGGGTCTGCTACTATTCGGCGAGAGCCCTTTTCGGCGAGTGCCCTATTCGGCGAGGTTTTGAAATTTTTGAAAGGAAATTATCGGGTACCGTAGCCTAATTATAATTGCCGTTTTTACATCGTTTTAACGTCGCTAAACGTTGAAATCGTGAAGAAAGGAATAAAAAGAAAATGTTTGAATTATTAAATTAAAATTCGTCATGTCAGTTCGGTTGTTTTTATTTCTGACCATCATATGAAAAACAATACACGTCAACACAGCAAAGGTAGAAGCGACAAAACGCGAACGTTAAAACGTGCTTGAATTCGTCATGTCAGTTCAGTTGTTTTTCTTTCTGATCATGATATCAAAAACAATACGTCAACATAGCAAAGGTGTAGAAAAAGGTAAAAGCGACAAAACGCGAACGTTAAAACGTGCTTGTGACCGAAGTAAGTTATTGAGTTGAAAGAAATTTGGCACGGTCGCAACACTTTCAGAAAAATTTAAGATATGAAGGAAAAATGAAACAAAGAAAATGTTACAAAAAATAAATAAAATAGATCATGTTTATGTCTATAAGTTAGTACTTTTGAATAGTTAAAATGATTAGTTTGGACCAACAAATGTGTGGCCTACAGCTTGGATTGAAAGGAAATTATCGGGTACCGTAGCCTAGTTATCCCGACCAGCAAAAAATTGTTCCAAGAACACAGTTCATTTTTACATTGTAGTAACAGAATGAAAAAGCTAAACAAATGTGTGGCCTATCGTGTTAACGTCGCTAAACGTTGAAATCGTGTAGAAAAGGAAGCTTTTGCTGACTAGGATACTTTGAAACTGAGAAACATTCACAGAAGCCCTACGATTTGTTCCAAGAACCCATTTAGCATAACATTTCATTTGCACATTGATTCAACGTCTGAATACATTATCTTAAAAATGCAACGTATCGTAGGGCTTCTGTGAATGTTTCTCAGTTTCAACGTATCCTAGTCAGCAAAAGCACCCTTTTCTACACGATTTCAACGTTTAGCGACGTTAAAACGATAGGCCACACATTTGGTTAGCCTTTTCATTCTGTTACTACAATGACAACGACCTCAAAAACACCACAAACAATGCTCTTACCTGGCTCCGACACTGGCGTGACAAGCTATGAATGAACTACAATGTAAAAATGAACTGTTAGGCTAACTGGGTTCTTGGAACAAATTTTTGCTGGTCGGTATAACTAGGCTACGGTAGCCTACCCGATAATTTCCTTTCAATCTAAGCTGTAGGAGTGTAGGTCACACATTTGTTGATCCAAACTAATCATTTTAACCATAGGCGCCTAAGCCGTGGGGGCCAGGCCCCCACGCATATTTCCGCGTGGGAGCAACTTTTTATGCGGCATTGATATATAAAACATTAGATGAACTAGCGATCGGCAGCAGGAAAACATTTTTAAATACAAACCGCAATAGCTTCGCAGTAAATAATCACTAGAACGAGTAGCGATGCTACAATCCCACCCCAGACAAAAAAATCTGTCATTTTTACGTTGATTTAACGTCTGCAGACGTTGAATCAATGTAAAAATGACTGATTTTGCTGCCTGTGACATAGCAAAAATCTACCATTTTGCGTCGATTCAATGTCATCAGATGTTGAATGCACCCAAAAACAACATAATTTGCTACGTTGACGCAGCGTGCGTTTAACTTAATGCACTTGCAAACAGCCTCCTGTCGCTTTCGAAAGTCGAAACCTCTGCAGAGAATTGTCGCGGCAGTGAATCGGTTGCTGTGAACATGAACTTGAAGTCTCGGCCCGAGGTAACCACCAACCAACGTAACAAAGGCTGGTACAAACCGCGCTGCCCACAGTCGCACAAGCGGCATAATCAACACAACAACGGACTCGCGCAAACTGCATGGCGCACACACGTCCGTTGCCATGGAAACCCGATCAAAGGCGGGGAATATGCGCATCTTTTGTTTGATCTGCAACACGAAAGCGGGCGTATTACAGCGAATTGAAACTTGAAAGCTGGTCAGCCATAAATTGCGATATTGTAGTGAAAAGGGAGCAATGTCAAGTCGAAAACTTAATCAAACGTCTCTCTGTAACTATTTGTCAAGGGCTGTTTACGGATGTCAGCAACTTTTAAATTTATTAAAGGTGACGTGCTGTTGAATTGATGTAAACATGAATGATTTTGCTTTCAACAGGTATATTTTCAAGCATATGATCAAGTTAGTATTTTCATTCCATTTACAGTATACCTTTTAGTAAACCTTTTCGTCTCTTGTTTCATGCTAATAAATATGTTGCTAAACTTAATGTTGCGCTTAGCTTAAAGAGTCGCAGTCCATCAACCGCTAGCCAACGCAGACCATGTGTTTTGGTCGAGCTTTGTTTGTAATAATTAACGGTAGGTCGAACGTAGCGATAACTCCGAGTGTGGCAATAAAAGCAATCCTAGTGTGACGACATAATTACGTCATCCATCTGCGTGACATTTCGCTGAATTTACGTTGCTGCTGATGAAACACGCTTTCGCCCCCACGGCCAAAAAAATAGTTAGGCGCCTATGATTTTAACTATTCAAAAGTACTAACTTATAGACATAAACATTATTTTTTTTGTAACATTTTCTTTGTTGTATTTTTCCTTCATATCTTAAATTTTTTTGAAGGTGATGCAACCTTGCCAAATTTCTTTCAACTCAATAACTTACTTCGGTCACAAGCACGTTTTAACGTTCGCGTTTTGTCGCTTCTACCTTTTTCTACACCTTTGCTATGTTGACGTGAATTGTCGCTTCTACCTTTGCTATGTTGACGTGTGTTGTTTTTCATATGATGGTCAGAAATAAAAACAACTGAACTGACATGACGAATTTTAATTTAATTAATAGTTCAAACATTTTCTGTTTATTCCTTTCTGCACGATTTTAACGTTTAGCGACGTTAAAACGATGTAAAAACGGCAATTGCAATTAGGCTACGGTACCCGATAATTTCCTTTTAAAAATTTCAAAAACTCGCCGAATAGGGCACTCGCCGAAAAGGGCTCTCGCCGAATAGGGAACTCGCCGAATCGGACTAGTCGAATCGGACTCGCCGAATCGGACTCGCCGAAACGGGCCATTCCGACCAGCACCATATAGCAACAAGAAATGTTATGAAATGCTAGATCTACCTTATATGCAAATACCTATGAGAGCTTTTTTCTCTAAAATGTCACTTTCCTAAAAGAAAAAACAATTTTTTGAAAGTTACTTGTGTGCGAAAATATACACATTTTTTTCAATAAAATGGTCGAGAAATAAAATTTTTAAAAAAGCTTTCATAGGTTGATGCAATACCATTGTACCAGCATGCATTCCAATTTTTAGCCAATTCGGACAAGAAATAAACAAATGAGTTTGTTTAAATAAACGTTTACTGCAAAAAAATGTCATTTTGAGTAAAACGCGTTTAAAGTTATTGTTTGCAAATACAAAGCAAATCGTGCATTTTCAGCTAGGCTATTGTTACTGTCACTACTGGCTTTGAAATGCTAGGATACAAGAAATTTGTAACTGCTGAAGCATGACCAAAACAACAGCTACAAATACCACAAATATATAAAACCAGAAAGGGCTTTTCTGTTGCTACTATTAGTATATTTTCAGCATATCATATCATCGTTCTGGCATATTTTAGACTTTTGGGTCGCGTGGGTAGCTCCACTAGTTCTAAAATTTAACAGGGAATGAATTGGAATTGTGGAGAAACTGCCATATATTTAGAATCCTGATAAAATTCTCTATCTTTTCAGTCCAAAATATAATTTTCTTCAAAAAATTTTTTTTCATTAGAGGTGTCCCCTTAACTTTATTCTGCAACTATTAGGGGGTGAGATGCAGCAATTTAAACCCATTCACGAAAGTGAGTCGCTCTATCAAGGAAGGTGGAAGGCTGTTTTTTTTTGTTAAACCTCCAAAAAAATATAATTAACAAATTACAATAAATTCGAAACATTAATTTTGATGAATTCAGTGATTGAAATTTTATTGAGAGTAATTTTGTGAAGAAATTGTAAAACTATTGAAAATTAAGTTAGGATGACTCGTAAGCAGATTGGTGTCTGGTAAAGGAATGCATGAGAGAATACTTCTTCTGAACAATCTGTGACAAACATTTGATAGAGTTAATATTATTAGAAGGCAAAAAAGCAAAGACCTTGTTATAAATGTGTACTACCCTCAAAAAGCATTAATTCGTACGAAAATAATTTTGCGGTGAGATGCACCCTGTGATATGTCTCTGCAACAGGTCAGATGCAGTCATTCATCTTGCTTCAAATTAGCACATCAGAATGTTGTATACCTGTACTTTCTCATTTCTTATGTTGAAATGATTTTTTGAGACATTGAAAAGTTGGTAGTTTGAAACACAACACAACGATGCTTTGTTTATGACACCATTCTGTTAGCTGAATTACAAATAGGTTTTCAAGAAATATTCTTCTTCCATTGTCATACTTGATTCCAAGCATTGACTGCTACTTGTACAAACAGTTTCCTTGCTCTTTGTAACACCATATTATATTCGAAAAATGCAACTTTATTTAAAGCTAATGAATTTTTTCATTCTGAAAATGTAAAAGCCGGTATGTTCAGTTAATTGTCATGTTGAACGATTCTCTTTTTTCATTTATATCATAATATATATATATTGCTTGGTGTTGTTTTGATATTGTAGATGTTTTTTTGCATATTTCAACATAATAATAGTATGTTGCAGAATGCAGATAAAAGTAGTTTTCAAAATTGTTATTCGCTGTTTATATTTTTGTGTTATTTAGGTTGTATTATAATGCTAGTTTGAACCATAATGTAATTTGTGAAAATCACCTTACACTTTCAAAACACAATTTATCATTCTGGGTAGAACAGCTTTCTCATCATTTTATTATTTGGCTTTCTGATGTACAAAACGTCTCTGGCAACTCATGAGGTAAGAATAGAGAATTTTGAGATTTTTTCGGTTTTTACTGATTTGATCATTTAAGTAAATTAGTTCAAAAGTTTTTATTTTGATGTTGATGTTTGTTAAGCAAATTGGGCTCTTTTCTAGGACTAACAGTTGAGGGCGTCTTGAATCACTATCAGCTGCTTCGTTTTTGAAGCAGTCTTTTTTGTCCAAACGTAATTCGTTCATCCTATTGGGAAGTGGGCTTATCACCAGACACTGAGAGCATAGTGGTCAGCAGTTGCAAACAACGTCGGCAAAGTAATCTATGTTTGTAGCCAACCGTAAACCCACTTCTCTGTTAAATGCCTAGTAGGAATGAAGTTTATTGCAGTTTTTACAGGTCTTTGGTATCACCCGATAGAGAAGCAAACCTTCATCTACTGATTCAGAGGCGACACTCAAACCACTAGGCCATTGGCCTAGTCCACTAGGCCACTCAAACCACTAGGCCATACTAACTAACTAGCTACTTATAATGACGCAAATCACTGAGATCGTTATAGACCATACATTACTAGGACATGTTGTCTAATTAGGCATATTGGCGCCTTGCGGGTAACACATAGCAAGACGCAGGTTTAAACGGATTCAATGGGTGATACATATATCCATAATATACACTACAAATTTGAATGAAAGGCAAGGGTGGGACAGATGCCTCCACGACAATCGCTAACAGACCTGGGAGGCCGAGTCGCAGGCAAGCACCCCCCACACGAGCAACACTTGATATATCCCTCAGGACCAGATCAACTTGAACCCTATTTCCTGTGACATTGCGACGTTAAAATTTTGTAAAATCGGCAATAATAATTAGGCTACGATACCGACAAATTTTCATTTAATTGTTCAAACATTTTATTTCTATTTTTTTCTGCACGATTTGAACGCTTAGCGACATTAAAACAATGTAACAGCGGCAATGATAATTAGGCTACGGTACCGACGAATTTTCACTCAATTGTTCAAACATTTTATTTCTATTTTTTTCTGCACGATTTGAACGTTTAGTGACGTTAAAACGATGTAAAAGCGGCAATGATAATTAGGCTACGATACCGACAAATTTTCATTTAATTGTTCAAAAATTTTATTCCTATTTTTTTCTGCACAATTTGAACGTTTAGCGACGTTAAAACAATGTAACAGCGGCAATGATAATTAGGCTACGGTACCGACGAATTTTCATTTATTTGTTCAAACATTTTATTTTTATTTTTTCTGCACGATTTGAGCGTTTAGCGACGTTAAAACGATGTAAAAGCGGCAATGAGAATTAGGCTACGGTACCCGATAATTTTCAAAAAAAATTCAAAAAATCTCCGAATAGGGAACTTTCCGAAAAAGGCTGTCTCCGAATAGGGAACTCTCCGAATCGGACTCTCCGAATCGGACACTCCGAATCGGACTCTCCGAATCGGACTCACCGAAACGGGCCATTCCGATGGTTTTAAGACCTCCAAAAAGACAGAGAAACAAGCGAAGTAGATTGAACTGAACACAGTCTTGATTTCTGTTAGTTTATTGTGGCAGAAAGGTTGCAAGATCACAAGTTTGAGGTTACAAGATCACAAGTTCGAGGTTACAAGGTCACAAGATCTAGGTTGCAAGGTTGTTTAGCAAATTTAGTACGCAGATATGCTTTAATCTTAAGTAGAGCTGGTGTAGGAGACAGTTCAGTCGACTCACCGAAGTCAGTCGGCAATAAATCCATACAAACAATAATCTAAATGAATAAAGTCATAACAGTCATAATATAGCAAATGATTCTACTAGTGCAACTTATTCAAATAGTTTACAAAATTTACAATTAGCAAATGGGCATATTTCAAAGTTGTGTGACAGAGTAAGAAAAAAAAAAAATTGTAACGCAGTTAAGTCTGAGTAGGTTCAAATGTTAGGGTAAAGTCTCTACAGCTAATATTTAACCTTACTTTGTTTTTAATGTAAAGGAATTTATTCTCACACTAGTCAGTTCAATCATAAATAGCTAAAAATCGATTTCGATCAGCTAGTAGCTAGAACTGCTAGATCATCTTTAGTTAAGCTTATTCAAATAGAATATATTTTACATATTAACATAACATATTAAAACAGTGTTTAGCTATAGAACATATTAACATATTTTAATAGAAAAGATTCTATTTGAATAAGCTTAACTAAAGATGACCTAGCTACTAACTGATCACAATCGATTTTTAGCTATTTATGATTGAACTGACTAATGTGAGAATAAATTCCTTTGCATTACAAGACATGTAACCGAGTCGTTCATATCAAGCCTTGTTGTGGGTTTGACACCTGTCAGAAGATATTTTATTTTCTTGATACTTTGTTTTTATCATTACAGACAAACTTTTTATTAATTTCTGAAATCTCCACCTGCTAACAAGCAAACTTTCATTAAAATTCCACTTAGAATGGTACAGGATGTAAATGACTTTTGTTTCATTCTATTCTTCTAATTTCAGCGTATCTATTCAATTCAATTTATTTTTCATTGCTGGTTCGAACATGTAGAGAACGGCAAAGTAAACACACGAATTTGGCACCAACAAAAGGGAAACATGGCAAAACCAAAAAGTTTAAAATATGCAAAAACAGTGTTTGGATGTTTCTTGGCAGCCGATTTGTACAAGAATTAACAGCTTTACCAGTTGGTAAAGCGGCGGTCGAATACATTTGTGGCAAGAATACAGTGCGATACTGATGAGCCCAGCCTCATGGGCGAAACACCTGTCTATCGCTGTTAATTCTTGCTACAAATCTGCTGCCAAGAAACATATTGTTGATTGGATGGTCTGAATGGCTAGTGTGGAACCTACACCGTTATGGTTAGCGAATCGCAACTACTCGCTGTACTAGTGAGTGCTCAGCCTAGTGAGTGCTGATAGCCGGGAAGAACGCCCCTTTCCTCACAGTGTTTGGATGTCACTGTAGTGTTTATAATTTGCACAGCCACCAAACCTAGAAAAGAGATAAAAAAGATAAAAAAAATTATGTGAAAATACTACAAAAATAGGTTACAATCTGGAGAAGTCATAATATGAAACATTATAAAAAAAAATTAGCTCTGTGTTTGATACATAGTTTAGAACAGGGTTTCCCAAACTGGGAGTCGCTTAACAAACTTCAGGGGTCGCTGAAAGTATGCCAATTTGCACAAGCTGTAGTCAAGTGGAGTAAAAAAAATTTTTTTTTCATAAAGATTGTCCTAGATTTTTTAGCTTAAAGTGCAACTGCACGATCGAATTAACATTGGCTAGAATCTATTGCCAAGACATCCGGTACCTGTTGAAAAACTTCCTTCCTTACAATTGAGGCCCACAGCCGAGAAATTGGCCCTTTTCCCACGCTCTCTAGCGCTTCTCTCTCACGCTACCTGGAAGTGACAAACTCGTCAACGCCACCTAGTGATATGACGTCAGTTGGAGTCGAGCTTAGTGGAAACCAAACTAGCCGAGATAGGCTTAGTTGCTAGTGAATGCGCAAATTTACAAGCCATGCATAATAAAGACGCATCTTTCAGCCAGCATTATAGGCTACAAATTTAGTTGTTCATGCCTGTGTGCCAGGAGTGGTTTGCGAAGCCCATCGCCGAAGGCTAGTTTCGTAGATTACAACAGCCAAACTTGGTTACATCGAAAACATTTTGTATTGTAGGACATAGTACAGTCGACTATCAAGCGATAACGCTTTAGCATTCATTGGGACTGTCTTCGGCAGTGTTGACATCTAGGTTTTTTAAAAATAATGTAGATGAAGCTAAAAAATAGACCAGAATAAACCAAATTGAAGCAGAAATAAACTAAAAAATAAACCAACATACAATAGCCTACTGATGACAAATCGCATTACGACACAAAAATCGAAAACAAACCAAACCAAAAAAACACTCCAAATCGAAAACACTGATCTTCGGAACCCAGCATAATCTCCATCGTCGCTGGGGTGCTTTCTGCGGATGAAAGAGACAATGCAGGATGGCAGCACGACTCTGTTCGACTTGCCCAGAACTTTTCCATTCAACAGCCACTCCAGCACGTGCCTATAAGCGACCAGCCTGAATTGCCTGAGAGATATAACAGCTTCGTTTAAATATGAATGGAACAATTAAGCAACCAGCTCTTGAAAGGCTGTTGAACAGTAAACAAGCTCAAGTAAACTCACTCATTTGACAACTTTCCCTCGCGTCCTCTGGGCTTGCCATCTTCTTCCCAATTCTTCCTATCAACCCTGAAGAAGGTTTGTACGACTGCTGGATTGACCATTGCATGGAAGTCATCCAACACAGTGATGCAAGAGGTGCTCTCTACCATGCCGTTACAGCTTACACCCTTACAGCTTACACACTGCTCGATTTCGTGGTTCGAATGTCACATGACATTGGTTAAGACGTACCGTACCTTACCTCGCATGGGCCTATGACAGCTTTGGTCTGTCCTTTAACCAATAATTTCAATGGATAAATCAACAGACCTGGCTTATTTTTTTCAAACTCGAGATTGCAAAGAGCCTATAGGCTACTACCTGCCTTCACATAAAAAGCACGTGCAACAAGATCGAAGCAGCGAAAAGAAAACCTCCTTCCTCTAGGACAGTAGTCGGCAACCTGCGGCTCCGGAGCTGCATGCGGCTCTTTAGCTCCTCTGAAGCGGGTCCCTCCAGATTTGACATGATTTGGTACATAGCCTATGCGTTCGACTGTGATAATGAAACAAAAAAACGGCATCAAAACGTTGTTTATTAGTTGTGTAAGATGATGCAGCAATGAGCCAACTCTGATCGAGTGATAGGCTACTCTGTCAGAAAATAATAGACTTTTTTTACAATTTTTGTTATTCAAGTTTTGACTTTATCTGGTCAGTTTACCGCTTTTAGCGTGAACACTGAACAGTATACCCTTTTTTATCAGTAGCCATGCACAAATAAAAAATGGAAAAGTTTTAGGCGAAAACAGAGATGGGTCAGATGCATCAATTTTGTACCCTGTAGTCTCCAGAACGCATTTTTGCAGTTTTGGTATTTCTTAAGGTTTCAGTCTACTTTTTTAGGCTTTAAGTTACAGTTTAGATATGTGCCCCCCCTATGTAATGCTAATTTTCAATGGAAATTGTTAACTTCTTAGCAAAAATTTTGGATTTATCACAAAATTGCCCACTTTTTTTGGATTTTTCACGTTTTTACCTCTGTAATTCCCTTGTGATTTTTCACAGGCAAATACTGCAGTGCTAAACTGACTTTTATTTAACACTGTGCAGCTTTAGCTACATTTTAATGTTGAAATGACACCGGCTTTACAATTTTGGCCTTGTATTTTTCTCAATTTTACGAATCTGCAATTTTGGCTCCACTATGTTGTAGTCTCCAGAACGACCCATGGTACTACTCTACCAATGCCTACTCTGTGCTCCTGTTTGGGTGTAAAATGATGCAAATTTATATATAAACAAACCTACAAAACAAGAAAACAGATTTACTAAAAAGTGTGATAATAGTTCACTCTTCTATGGAAGCTATTTAGCCTGGCTCCAAAATTGTGTAGTCTCCAGAACAAACTTTAACAAAAAATGTATGCTTCCCTGTTTAAAATGGCAAACATTCTTCCAGTATGTGATGGACTAGTATGCTCACTTAGCAGGATTTCATAGAGAGGACTCAGAATAAATAAAAGATTAGGAATTTCTTTCTTATTGAATTTGTCTGTAGTCTCCAGAACACTGTAGTCTCCAGAACTTTTTTTTTTCTTTTTTTTTTGTAAAACCAGTAAGCACTCCTTTGTACAGTTATTTTTACATGTAATGTTACTATAAAAGTTGCTCATAAGAAATGATACCTGTTGAAGCATTCTGTAACCTATTTTTGATCTTAGAGAACATAGATACAGTTAAAGTTGTTAAATTTTAATTTAGCTGTGATTGTGAGGTGCATTTTACGCATATTTGATTGGCAATGGCTCCATATGAAAAAAGTATTGCTATTACTATTGCTAGCATATGATTTATTACTACCTTGAGGTCAAACAATACATGACTTTGGCTGAAGTATCAGAATATTTAGGTACATTATCGCACAACTGCAGTAAACCTGCAAGAAACTGATAAAATAGGTATACTCACACTGATATTTAATTTTCAGTATAAAAACATGATATTTTTTGGGGGCAGTCTTTTGATTTAGTTGGTAGAGAAGTATCTCAAGACTTTTAAATCAAAATTTTATGGCACCAAGCATTCTGAATTTTTTCTCCGTTCTGGAGACTACAGGTACAAAATTGATGCATCTGACCCAGATGTTACTCAGCATGGACAATTGGACATAAACATGAACTTTGCATTCAATGCAAATGATGTTGGCATTTCTGCATGCTTAATAGCCTATGTGGGGAAAAATCCCAAAATAAATGACTTCAAAAGGCAGTGTCAGAACAGCCATAGAGCATTAATTTTGCTGCACATTATCCCATTTTGGAGATTAGATAAATTAGGCAGTATTGGAACTCATGCAAAGATCGGAGCAGAGTAAGGAAGCTTTCAATAAATGGAAAACAGCCCCATGCCACACCAATGTTGCTAGTTTTGTGGCAGCTCAATAGATTGTAAGCGAGGAAAGCCGTACACAAATAGAGATGACGGCATAAAAAAGAATTGTTCGGTAGCAAAGAAACTGTGGTCTGATCTACTTGAAACACATATATTACGTTTTGTGGCTCTCAGCTGGTCATTTCTGCCAAAATATGTAACAGAATCGCTCTTTTGTTAAAAAAGGTTGCCGACCACTGCTCTAGAACAAACACAACTAAAGGACTTGCAAAAGCGATTGTCACTTCTGTCTGACTCCAATTGACGTCATAATCCGAGTGTTGCGCAATGCAATCCGCCATTGTAGGAACGTGGCCAAAAATACAAGCGCGTGGAAAACCATAGTTTTGATAATTTTTATTGAGATAAATATAGCCTTAAAAAGTAAGGGGGAGGTTGGTATTTATAGATTGAAACATGCTCTTTCAGATAAAGTGCGGTCAAAGTCATCGTGCAGTTGCACTTTTATATCAAGTATGACCACTAAAGTTGGTCACAATATAGAGAGCATGTATGTTGTATGTCTATTCTCCCACATTGAAATTTTTTAAATCCATTAACTGGTTTGAAAATTATGCACAAAATACCTGAATTTTTTTTTACCCCAGCTTTGGCGTAAAAAAAAATTTTACGGGGTAAAAAAACGCCTGTTAATATAGCTACGTCTTCTTTATTATCATAATATTGATTTCATATGTAGTGTAAATGATTCTCCACCAGAGGAAAGAAGCTTTGTGTAACTCATATATCAAGGACTGTGAGAGATGCTGAACCCATAGTCAAAACCGACGTGATGGGTCATGATGATGATGTAGTGTAAACGATTTTGCCCACAATTTTTGTATGCATTTTTGAAAAATACACATTGTGAAATCGCAAAGGCTCATTTCTGTAATAAAAACAGCAGCAAGACAAAAAATTGTGTCTGGTATACTTATGCACGCCATCCTGAATTTTAACTGCAGCTTTAGTTTGAACATTTGAGTAGGCGATTAAATTTCGTGGATCGTGAATCCTAAAAAATCAACCAGCAGTTTGTGAATAAGCATACAACTAAAAAACAACAGACAGGAAATCAAACAACAGTTTGTGTATGTATGATTGTATGTGTTGTGCACAATCACTGCACTATCGATCAATGGATCACTCTGTGCTCTCAATCTGCGCTATTGATCGACTAACCCTCAACAATAACCTTAGCCTCTGACCCAGAATTCCAACTACTGTGCATAACACATGTCAATGATGCATCCAGAAGTTTGTCTTTGTATCTTTTGGTGATATACTGCTTGGCAGTTGATGTAAAACCAACATAAAGCCAAAACATTCCACAAAATGCACTGTTTTTTTACCCCAAATCAACAAAATTTATTGGGGTGAAAAACACCTCAATAATAATCTACACAAACATTTGGAGGCCCCAGTCTTTGTTGCATCAAGTAGCCTCACAATATAGTACTCACAATATAACATTTAAACGATCATACTACCTATCACTGAAACTGAGCAAAAACCTTTAATAAATTCCTCTGAACCTTTTTTTGCACCCTTTGCTGGCCATATTTACTTTATTTAACATATCTCTTCTTTGTCAAATCCAATTTTTTCTACCCCTCAAAGTATTCACCAGAGACCACTTAAACAGAAACTAAAAAAGTTGAGTGAATATCTACTCATTTTAGATGTAAAATGGTAAGTGTTTTTTTTTTTCCAATACCCCACTATTTTTTTTACCCCACTTGACTATACTGCATATTAACACTTCTGTGTGAGATGCTGTGACAGTTATTAACTTTAAGAGTCACGCACTCAATAGGCTGCCCGTATTTTTGAAAATTTAAGAGGTGAAATGGCATGGTAGTTAAAAACTCCTTTACTGCATCGTGAAGTGAGGTGGCTGGGTCATTCCATGCCAAATGAGCAAGTGGGTTACACCAGATGTCATAGATTTTATTGAAATTTGGCATACTTGTAGATATCAAAGAAATAAGAAGAATGCAAAAAAAATTTTTGAAAATTTTTTAAATATTAGTAGAGTTATGGTCATTAGAAAAATCACCACTTTTGCATGTTCCGCTTCAGTGATTTTGTCCAATTTCTTATTATATTTCTAATTTCTTAACCTATGATCAAACAAAATGGCTGAAAATTGCTAGACAGACATTTTAAGACCCAAGGAATCCAAAAATGTAAATTAAAAAGTTGACAGAGAACTTCTTGATATGATTATAAACGTTTCAATTTGCTACATACATTTTTCGGAGGCCAAACTTTGGAGGCCTATAAAAAAATGGGTATAAAAATTAAGAACTGAAATGCACATGTTTTATACTTATAGTAATACTCTTTCATGTCAAATAAAAAATATGAATTAATTTTGATAACTACTATGATAAAAGCTAGATTTTCTGACTTGCAAATTTTGTACTTTTTTACACTCATTATTCAAGATTTTTGTGTATGACATCACAATTTACATATTGTTTGTAATAACAATTGTTAATGACAATTATATCAATTGGTGGTTTGTTGGTCAAAATTTCTTTTAACTTAGTTTTTTTTAGTTGTTAAGTTCTTTAGTTACTCTAGTGCAACGGTGGGCAAACTGCGGCTCGCGAGCCGCATGCGGCTCTTCAACATAAATTTTGTGGCTCTTGTATTGAATCGTAATTTTACAAAAAAATTAAGATTTTTCTTTATAAATATATTATTTCGGACTGTCAACCAAGCAGTGGCGTACCGTAAACCGGGGTGGCTTTGGCCCAATTTTACTATTATTTTTTATGTTTTCTGTGATATTCTGATTACCTAATGACTTAGGGTTGATTTTATACTATTATTTTGTAGACAGAGCTCTGTTGTTTTCACAACCCAAAAATCATTTTTAAATTATGTCAATTTGACGTGTTTGTTTTTTTAACAAAACTTGGGCCAAAGTCACCCCGTGGTTGGGGTGACTTTGGCCCATGTCTGCTTTTGCCTTCCCATCCTACCCAAATTTAATTTTGAACAATGCAACAAAGTCAGGAGGGTGTCTTTGCCCCAAAACGGGTTAAAAAAATGGCAGTATAGTATACACTATACAGCATGTCACAATATAACACATTGACAATTAGGCATACAGATACATTTATTTTCCTCATGGATTTTCAGGTAGGGTGAGTACGTTTTTTTAAGTTATGAACGTATGAATGAAACACTATTTAGCCTAATCTGATTGTGATTTAATAAGCATGTACATACAATACTTCTGACTCACATTCATTAAATTTTCTGTAGCATAGTCGGAGGTGAAGTTTGAAACAAACTGCCGTTGGGCCAAAGCCACCCCGAAAACGCCATTTTTATACACTATTATACAATTTGGCATTTATCTGAGATATAAGGATTTGTGGAAACAAAAAAAGTATATACACCTCCAGGCCTCGAAATTCCGGCGGTCATGGCGGACATGACCTCCGGAATGACCTCGAATGTCTGCCGAAGCCGACTCATTGGTCGGTCATAAATGACCGCCGCAAAATTCTTGACAAAAATAGAGCTAATGCAGCAAAAATATATTTTAAATTTGAATTGTTACAATTGTTTGTTTAACGCGAACAAATACGGAGCTGAAACAATAATAGTACAGGCAATTGCTTTAAATATCACATTAGAGTGGCGTGGTTAACGAGCTGGAGGCAAAATAAGCCACTTTTACATCATTTCAACGCCTTGGAATGTTGCCTTGAAATAAAATTGTCTGAACTTTTCGGCTAGATATGTATTCTAATTTTAACAATGAGGATTATTATGTTACATTGATCGTTTGTTAAAAAGAAACGTCACAGAGAAGCAAGTTTCAGCTGGGTTCCGCACGTGCTCAGGCGAATGTGGCGACCTTATTCACGCTGATACTGATAGAAATAGAATTTCTGCACATAAGGGAGAGTGTTAGACCATGGCCACCTACTAGTATGGTCATGGTTAGACTAACACTATTGAGTCACCAATGCGCATTTGTCTGGACAGTCCTGACATGGAGATTTACGACCCCGCGCCAAAAGTAATCGCTTGGCACAACGATTCTATAACGCGAAAACCACGGAATAAGTGATCGTAGTTGCTTTTATAATGAGGAAATTTGAATTGTTGTTTTCAATTGTGTTTATTGCGTCATTACACGACTGTCATTAACGCACTGATTTATTTGCAAGCAATCTGCTCCAGGGCAATTCCACGTTAAATGTACTCCAGTGGTAAAAAAATAAAAATAAAAAAATAGAATACTGAAAGGTTTCAACTTGTAGTGGACATCTTGAACTTTCATGAAAAAAAGTTTTTACAAGTTTTAACCTTGGAAAATATGTGTTTTTGGTGCATCTACTGAGGTACCTTGAAAAAACAAAAAAAGTTTATATTTTAAGTAAATTTTCAAATAACCCCCAATTGGCATAGAACAACATATATTTGTGATCTGATTAGTTTTCTGAACCAAATTACTGTTCTTCTAAAGATTAACATTGTGTGAAGTTATGTAAAAATAGTTTTATGGTTTGTTTTTGACAATTTAAAGCAGACAGGAGGACAATGTCCCGTTAGTCACATATTTTCACAAAATATTTTTTCTTACCAAATTGTCTAATCCCTCAAATGCCATACTTCAGGTTAATTAAAGACTCCAACAGTACTGTACAGACATCTTTCACAATTTAAAGAAAATTAACTGTGTAGCGATATTTTAGTGAAAAACGTTTTGTCCCGTTAATCACGCTGTCCCGTTAGTCACAATATGTCCCGTTAGTCACAAAATCTCATGCCATAAGAAAGTATCTATTTTAATACAATTTGGGTATATATTTATATGATGTTGAAAGACACTTTTATTTCATGACAATGTTGATGTTTTATCTCATTTTCTGTATGGTTATGAAGCATAGGGCTGCTTACCTACTGTATATGGAATTTAGCGGGTGCTGGTCCAATGGTACCAAATTGGTAATTGGTACTACCAATTCTTTTTTTGATTTAAGGAAGATATGTAATATGAAATGCAAGTTATGGTTCATGCTAGTCCTTTAACAAAACAAAAACGAATGTATCCATAGCTTGTTTATACAGATAATACTAAATTACTTGTATAATGTATAGCCTTATTATATATCATTATATTATACATATTGAATTATTTGCTCTGGCTGTCCAAGTGGCAAACAGGCACACTATTTCATCCTCTTATGCTTGATTTCCCTCAAGTCTACCACATACTCATAAAGAGAGGCATTGTGGGTAGCATTTTAAATAGATACTACCAACAATACAACTACCAATACTACTAACTACCAAACTTTTAAGGGCTTGGGGAGTGGGGTCTGCTACTATTCGGCGAGTCCGATTCGGCGAGTCCGATTCGACTAGTCCGATTCGGCGAGTTCCCTATTCGGCGAGAGCCCTTTTCGGCGAGTGCCCTATTCGGCGAGTTTTTGAAATTTTTGAAAGGAAATTATCGTGTACGTAGCCTAATTATAATTGCCGTTTTTACATCGTTTTAACGTCGCTAAACGTTGAAATCGTGCAGAAAGGAATAAAAATAAAATGTTTGAACTATTAAATTAAAATTCGTCATGTCAGTTCAGTTATTTTTATTTCTGACCATCATATGAAAAACAATACACGTCAACATAGCAAAGGTAGAAGCGACAAAACGCGAACGTTAAAACGTGCTTGAATTCGTCATGTCAGTTCAGTTGTTTTTCTTTCTGATCATGATATCAAAAACAATACACGTCAACATAGCAAAGGTGTAGAAAAAGGTAGAAGCGACGATTTGTTCCAAGAACCCATTTAGCATAACATTTCATTTGTACTTTGATTCAACGTCTTAATACATTATCTTATAAATGCAACGTATCGTAGGGCTTCTGTGAATGTTTCTCAGTTTCAACGTATCCTAGTCAGCAAAAGCACCCTTTTCTACACGATTTCAACGTTTAGCGACGTTAAAACGATAGGCCACACATTTGGTTAGCCTTTTCATTCTGTTACTACAATGTAAAAATAAACTGTTAGGCTAACTGGGTTCTTGGAACAAACTTTTGCTGGTCGGGATAACTAGGCTACGGTAGCCTACCCGATAATTTCCTTTCAATCTAAGCTGTAGGAGTGTAGGTCACACATCTGTTGATCAACTAATCATTTTAACCATAGGCTCCACGCATATTTCCGCGTGGGAGCAACTTTTTATGCTGCATTGATACATAAAACAATAGATGAACTAGCGATCGGCAGCAGGAAAACATTTTTAAATGCAAACCGCAACAGCTTCGCAGTAAATAATCACTAGAACGAGTAGCGATGCTACAATCCCACCCCAGACAAAAAAATCTGTCATTTTTACGTTGATTTAACGTCTGCAGACGTTGAATCAATGTAAAAATGACTGATTTTGCTGCCTGTGACATAGCAAAAATCTACCATTTTGCGTCGATTCAATGTCATCAGATGTTGAATGCACCCAAAAACAACATAATTTGCTACGTTGACGCAGCGTGCGTTTAACTTAATGCGCTTGCAAATAGCCTCGCTGTCGCTTTCAAAAGTTGAAACCTCTGCAGAGAATTGTCGCGGCAGTGAATCGGTTGCTGTGAAAATGAACTTGAAGTCTCGGCCCGAGGTTACCACTAACCAACGTAACAAGGGCTGGTGCAAACCGCACTGCCCACAGTCGCACAAGCGGCATAATCAACACAACAATGGCCTCGCGCAAACTGCATGGCGCACACACGTCCGTTGCCATAGAAACCCGATCAAAGGCGGGGAATATGCGCATGTTTTGTTTCATCTGCAACACGAAAATGGGCATATTACAGCGAATTGAAACTTGAAAGCTGGTCAGCCATATGTTGCGATATTGTAGCGAAAAGGGAGCAATGTCAAGTCGAAAACTTAATCAAACGTCTCTCTGTAACTATTTTTCAAGGGTTGTTTACGGATGTCAGCAACTTTTAAATTTATTAAAGGTGACGTGCTGTTGAATTGCTGTAAACATGAATGATTTGACTTTCAACAGGTATATTTTCAAGCATGTGATCAAGTTAGTATTTTCATTCCATTTACAGTATACCTTTTAGTAAACCTTTTCGTCTCTTGTTTCATGCTAATAAATCTAGTTCGTTGCTAAACTTTATGTTGCGCTTAGCTTAAAGAGTCGCAGTCCATCAACCGCTAGCCAACGCAGACGCATAGCATGTGTTTTGGTCGAGCTTTGTTTATAATAATTAACGGTAGGTCGAACGTAGCGATAACTCCGAGTGTGGCAATAAAAGCAATCCTAGTGTGGCGACATAATTACGTCATCCATCTGCGTGACATTTCGCTGAATTTACGTTGCTGCTGATGAAACACGCTTTCACCCCCACGGCCAAAAAAATAGTTAGGCGCCTATGATTTTAACTATTCAAAAGTACTAACTTATAGACATAAACATGAGTTTTTTTGTAACATTTTCTTTGTTTTATTTTTCCTTCATATCTTAAATTTTTCTGAAGGTGATGCAACCTTGCCAAATTTCTTTCAACTCAATAACTTACTTCGGTCACAAGCACGTTTTAACGTACACGTTTTGTCGCTTCTACCTTTGCTATGTTGACGTGTATTGTTTTTGATATGATGGTCAAAAATAAAAATAATTGAACTGACATGACGAATTTTAATTTAATAGTTCAAACATTTTATTTTTATTCCTTTCTGCACGATTTCAACGTTTAGCGACGTTAAAACGATGTAAAAACGGCAATTGCAATTAGGCTACGGTACCCGATAATTTCCTTTTAAAAATTTCAAAAACTCGCCGAATAGGGCACTCGCCGAAAAAGGCTCTCGCCGAATAGGGAACTCGCCGAATCGGACTAGTCGAATCGGACTCGCCGAATCGGACTCGCCGAAACGGGCCATTCCGTGGGGAGTGTGCTAGATAATTAATCTGGTAGAGCTTGAAAGTAAACAACCACAACAATCTTTTGTTGGATTATTATCAATAAACTTTAGTAGATATGAAAACTAGGACTGCTTTTTACTCAGAATACCAAATTTCAGCTTTGTAAATGCTTTAGATTAAAAGTTATGAAGACCCAAACATGGAGGAAAATGTACATGCAAACCCATTTTGAGGGACCTTGGTGACTATGAAGGGCTGTAATTTCTAAACGTCTTGAGATGATGAGCTGAAATTTTTTTTGTGTTCATTATACATCAATATGAAACTTTAGTGTGAATTTCAAGAAAATCTAAGACGGTCGAGCTTGCACACCCCGTTGAGTTGATATGGAATGACCCATTTGTGTATTATGTGCAGCTTTCAAAGTCGGTAGCAACCTTAAAAATGCTTTCGATTGCTCTAAAAATTTGACAGGATTATTTTTTCAGGTATTGACACGATACAAGAGGGTGCCCCATTGAATTAAAAAAAATTTCAATTTATGAATCACCCTAATGACAATACTTCGAAAAAATATTCAAATTTTGTTTATCCGCTAATTTGAGAAAAAAAATGGCGGATTTTCAAAAAAGGCGGATAACTTTTTTTCACCAAAAGATTTTCATGGGGATTTTTTTTTTGGTCAATGTACATAATCAGCAGAAGCAATGCTCAAAGTTTCAGCTTTAAACCAATTAAGTCAAGGTTTGGCCCTTATTTTCGCTTTAACAACTGGACTAAAAGTGTGTAATTGCTAATATAAATGCATGAAAATATGTGATATCATGCTTATGTAATGCTATACTAGTCATAATAATGCAGCAATAGATTACAAGCTACATTGGTAACAGTAGTTAACCTCAAACTGATGTAGTAAGGTTCTGTCGATGTTCTAGCATCCTAAACCTCGCGCAAAATATAGCATTTCATTTGTTAAAAATGAATTTGCGTAAAAGCAAACAAAACTTTTTGCAGTTCTACCAATTTTTAAATTGTGCAGTGACACTCCAGCTGTTCATATCGCAAGAAAAATCAACAAAGCGAGTCGTCCCCTTATTCTACTGTCCCTAGTGGGCCTTCACCAATAATGTCACAGCGGGCCAGCATACAAAACTTAGTGTTAGCAGAGCTTATACAGTCCACACAAGGCGGAGTCTCCTAGGTTTCGAGTTAAAAAAGTGGATTATATATGTCATCATAATCCGAACTGTCAATGAGGTTTCGATTTCAGTAATGTGTTTGGGGAGATCGTTCCAGACTTTAACTCCGCTAAATTGGATGGATTGTTGGGTTAACTTTTTCGAGTAATAGGGGAGAAAAAATCGATTGCTGCTTCTAGTTGATATGTGATGCAAGTTGCTCTTAAGTTGAAATAGTGAGTTAAAGTTTTTAGGCAGTTGATTATGTTTCAGTTTAAACACAAATTTGCCAGTTTCGATGGTATAAAGGTTATCAATTGTGATTATTTCACTGAAGTAGCTTAGCAGTGGTGCCCCAAAGTACTGGCACCCATTGAAATGTTTCTGTGATTCACCTGGGGTGCAAGACTCATTTCAGTTTACAAAATTGTTTCTCAGTTCACTGATTAATACAAGAAAACAACAAAAAAATAATGAAAATAACATGGATGTCCCGTTAGTCACAAAGGCTATGTCCCGTTAGTCACAATGACACGCTTCGTTTATGATGCAAATACTAACATACACTTAAAGATATTTCCAAACTAAACCATGCTGACATTTCCTTGATATTTACACTACACAATGCTGGCATTTCAATAGAATTCGTGCTGTCAATGAGCAGACTTTTGAATTTGCATTCACAGCACCAATTTTTAAGATTTGTCCCTTGTCCCGTTACTCACAACAAACTTTTAGATTTTTGAAAAAAGTAAAAAGTTCATGAATTTCTCAAATAGTGCAAAGTTTAGGTCCAAGTCACTGATAACTAATCTCATAGGTTTCATGTTTTTACATCTTCTCATATTTCTTAATTACACCCAAAAGCAGTCAAAATGTCCCGTTAGTCACATTTGGAATTGCCCTCCAGTATACTTCAGGGTCGGTTAATTAAGCCATTAACCATTGCAGAGTTATTTCTGTTGTAGAAAATCTTCTTCTACAAACACGACTACACAATACTGTGGTGTGATTTTGTGCAAAATCTACATGCAAAAAATATGTCCGTTTGAGATATTAAATGTCCGCTGAAAGAGCCAGTCCGGTAGGACATGCTTGACCGCCGGAAAAAAGTACAAATTTCGAGGCCTGCACCTCATCACAACATCCCAATAACCCACATTAAATGAAAAAAAATAATTAGAAAACTATATTTGACATACTTTGGCAGAGAAGTTTGAGAATGTTTTTTTGTTAAAAGTTTGGCATTCTTTAATCTACCCAACATAATATCATAAAAAGTTTCCTATATTAGTTGTATTCATAACACTGATTCCTGAAATTGAAAATACAGATTGTTATCTTTCATTTGACACCAAAACTGAGCATAAAAATAAACACGTCAGAAAATTACACCATTTCATATAATTTTATAAATTTTGGGCCAAAGTCACCCTCAAGGGCCAAAGCCACCCCGGTTTACGGTACCTAGGGCATCGCAGGTATGGCTCGAGCCATGGGTGCCACATTGATATAGGGGCGCAAAAATTGGTTGGTATAAATTAAAATTTGTGACTTAGCCTACATTGTCTTCAAAATCTAATTTGCGGCCAATACAACACAAAGATCAAAAAAGAGTCTCTCTTTTACTGTAGCCATTGTTAAACAATGGAATTGTGACGTTGCAAAAGCAACATTGTGCCTCTCCTGGCTCATTTTGAGTTCAGTCAGCAACAATTGGAAGTTTAGTAAAGTCGTTAAGCAGCGATTAATTGAAGCTTAGAAATAGTACCAGAACTTACTTATTCATTTTTACAAGAATTTATAACTTTGTAAAATCAAAACATTGTGCAACCTTGACAAATGAACACTTGGAAGAATTAGTTCGCACAGCATTAACAACTTATCGTCCAAATTTTCAGAGATTAATGAGTCAAGTACAAAACTCATATAGATAAACAATCATTGTGTTTTTACTGCTGTTTTGTTATATCAACTGATTTTGCGGCTCGCTGGTGTTTATGGTTTATCCGCGAGCGGCTCTTTCTTTGAACAACTTTGCCCACCCCTGCTCTAGTGCTTTTGAATTTTTTAGTTCAGTTTTTCGGCTTCTTAGGTTGTTTTTTTTGACTGTTGTAGTGAGTTGGAGCTTCATGCCTACCTACAATCCCTCCCTCACTCGCTTCACTGCCACACACATATCTTGCAATCCTTTATTTTCCAATTTATTTGAGTCTGCAAGTGGGAATAAAAACCTGATAATTGTACACACTTAGGGACTTCAATATGATTATATACTCAAAACTAATAGTACAAATGTTTGAGAACTTGGGTAGCCACCCAGTACCCAGGTGGCTGGTTTTTTAAAGTATATGCCAAAATCTACAAAACTGGTATTGCCAGATGAGGAATTCTGCTCCAATTTGAGAAAACTACAAAGCTGTTCAAGAAATTACTATGGCAACATCTGTAACAAAACAAAGTTTTTTCTCAAAACTTTTAAATTTGTTTTATTTTCAACAACTAATCAAATATCGTACTACAAAGTTTGGGTGTTCATCTGGATTTTTTGCTTTTTTAGCATTGGTTTTGTTGTAATTAATCCTAAAAAGAAAACAACAACACTTAATTCTTATTATATTTAGCAGGCTTAGCAACCAGCCACTCATTGCCTAGGAGCATTGCATAAATAATTGTCAACTTATTTTTAAAGCAATAAACAAATTCTGCAAAGAATGTTTTATTCGGCTATTTTTATATGATTAAACCCATTTTTGCCCATAAAACCTCGACTTTTTTCCCCCCAAAAATCCATTTTTGTTCATAAAAACCTGGACGGGCTTGGTTTTTAAGCCTGCATGCTTGTTAATGAAATAATACTGAATTTCTAACACAAAACGGTCTGTGGCTTCTTATACATAATGGCTTCTGGTAGGCGCCGATTATAGAGTGATAACGTAAATTTAATGTTAGCACAGTTTCAAACCCAAGAGAGTGCAATGGAGTGGCAAAAAGGTTTTTATGTACATGTCTATGCAAACCCGCGTTGTCATTTGAAAAATTAAGTTATATATCAATTTTATAGCATAAGAAGATTCAGAAATTATACTTCAAAAAAAGCAACCTGGGCATGGTGACTGGTGAGAAACAGATACTGATCAACACAAAACAATATTCAATAAATTATTTTCAAGATAATCATGTACCGGCAGTCAAGTGCTTGTGCACCGACACCAGTACGCATACCACAGTCTGACTAACACTGTTATAGGTTAGCCTAATGTGCTACAAGCTGAAACTTTGTTTTGTATGTGATGCATGTGTTGCTATGCTGAAATTTAGAGTTTGTTTAAAATGATCATACATGCCAAGTTTTTTATAATTTTTGTGGTCAATCTAATTCTGATGAACTTGGCACATTGCATTGCAGAAAATGTTTATGTGAGTATTAAAAAAAATAAATTCCAAAATAAGATAAACATGGTTGATGTTATTATATAACTTTGAGATGCAGCTCCCCAAAAAAGCAAACTTGTTAACACCAGAAATTATCAAAAAGTTGTTGCTCTGTGTTGTATGCTAATTTGTGCATTTTAACAGCTGAAAATAACATTTTCATGTTTTTGTAGTCGGCTATGGAAGCTGACGAAAAGCGGTGCATTGTCATTGTAAAAGACTTATGTAAGACTTCAAGCCATAGGTTTTCGTTGGTACTTCCTCCATCGACAACATGCACCCAACTTCACGCTGTAAGTTATACCGTTTTCAGTTAAGTGTTTGTAAAAGAATTTGTGTGAATTTTTTATTTTTATTTTACTAATTTAATATTATACACTATACCATACCTACAGTATACGCAATACGCATGCTTTGGAAATTGATATAGTTATCTTAATTTCTGCATCACTTACATAATTTTACAGCAAACCGAAAACATAACAAGCACATAATTATGCGGGTCTGAAGAATCTCAGGAAACTGATGTTTCAACAATATCATGCATAATAAAATTTTTTGCTTCATTGTTAAGGCTATAATCTTCTTCTTCCTGTTTTACGTCTCATTTCTTAGAATCAGGGTAGGACAGGGTCTGGCAAGGCACATCCTCAGTCTCCATTCATCACGATCTAGGATAGCTAGTGTTGGTCATCTGCCACCGCTTCCTGTCATCGCTTACCGTATCACTCCATGTTTTCCTGGGACGTCCAGTAGGGTGCGTCGTGTGCCCCAATGTTCATATTTTTTGTATTGTTTTTTCTCAATGGTGAGGTTTTACTGAAATAGCAATAATATGAAGCTTCAGCAAAAAATATTAATGTTTAGGTCCTCCACATTGCAGTTAAAAATACAGGAATTTGACCCCCATACTCCATAAATACCTTGTTTTAAGATAACACTGGTCTACACGATTTTTGCTCTATGATTATGTTTATGAACTTTGAAAACTGATTTAGAGTAATTTTGGGATGCTGAATTCGAATCTGACCTCAGATTTATCCTATCACATCAGGTTTGTGAGATATGATAACAGAAAATTGTTGCTTTTGTCAAAAGTGGAAGATTTGATGTTGCGTTTATTGCACATACAGTCATACACATTGTGCTATATCCAGAAATTCAGGCCATGTGGTGCATAAGTAGCTGAAATACACCACCAACTATAATTTTGATACCAATTTGTTTTCTAAGCAACTTTATTAACAAGGCAGTAATAACAAGCTAAAAGGGAGGCTAAAAGTATATCATAACTGACCCCCTCCCCTGTCAATGTTTTGCATAAAACCACAAAAATTTAAGCAGGCCTATGGCAATGCTTGTCCAGTAACCTTACTTAGCCTAGGCTGTTTTGGCCTGTCTAACGCTAACCTTTCGTTATAGGACTGCATATGTTGGTGGTGAACGCAACGCCAAATCTTCCACTTTTGACAATTGAGTAACAATTTGTTGTTATCATATCTCACAAACCTGGCGTGATAGGATAAATCTGAGGTCAGATTCGGATTCAGCTCCCCAAACTTTCTCTAAATCAGTCTTCAAAGTTCATGGAGCAAAAAAAATTCTTTTTTTGTAGACCAGTGTAATATGGATTATACCTGCATTGTGCTTGGGCAATTGGGCATGTTGATGAAGACTTGCAGTTTTTGTCAGTCGGGGAATTATGTCGTTCAAGGTGGCTGACACTTGCTTGTAGGCTACTTTGTAAATACACTCATCAACTCTTCCAAAAGTTTCATGAGCTTGTCTGAGTATTGCATAGTGCATCAAGGTTTGTTTCCCATCTTGGTTTGAAATGAAATAAAACACCACAATTCATTATCTGATGGGTCAAAAAACTTTTTCAACATGTTGCAAAGAAATTTTCCCAAACCAAGAAGTAAAAGATATTTTCAAGAAGGTTTTGGAATGCAATGCATAATTCGCTCACTCTGAAAATGTCATTGTTGGTATGCTAGGTGATGAAGACTGCCAAGTTAGAATCTGAGCAGTAGTCCAACAAATCTATTCCTTAGGTTCACAAGCACAGGAAAAGCAAAGCAAGAATCATGTTGGCTCCTCACAAAAAGCAGATGAAAATCGAAAGCTGAGAAAGGAAATTTCACCAGCGGTGCCACCTGCAATATGCAGATTTCTTGTGCCACAGCTTAACACTAAAGCAAAACCATACCATCAACTTGTGAAGCTTGGCACAGTTCATAAGTCTGAGCCACCTATCATGAGATCGCAAATAGATCAACAGCTTGACAATGTCATCGACGAACCTCTGTAGCTGGTTATCCTTGCCACAACCAAGCAGTGGAGCGCAACGACAATCTTGTGACTGAAGCAAGCTTATATGCTGTAGGTTTTCAAAGAAGGGATGGGTTGATTCGTCAGAAGGTGCGATCTCGTCAACTTATGAAAGAATTCAACAGCAAGAAGCAATTCCCACTAGGGTTAACCCACTAGATTGACATGTTCACCCTTTTGTGCTGATTGCTGAAGTCTCAATGTAGTACCGTTAGTCTAGCACATGGAGCAGTATGGAGTATATAAAACTATGTGCTGGTATTTTCTGGACAATGATTTCATGGCAGATCACAGTCTACCCATCACCAATTACTTCTACCCATTACAGTATATATATCATGATGTACTGCTGGTAAGACAATATATATATGTCATGTACACACACAGTAGCAAGTAACAACTTTACTGCACGACGTGGGGGTTACTAACTGGACTGTTAAAAGTGTAGGTGCATAAAACATGTTATATAATATAGTGTATATATATACGTTTTTTTGTCATAACTTTTTTTCTAGTGAAATTAAGGCAAACAGTCTTCTTAGAGCAGATAGAAACATTATGATTCTGCATCATTTGATACCAAACTCATGTTCCTAGCACCAGCAGTTCCAAAGTTACATCCGATTTGAGAATTTTGGGGGTATTCCCCCATAAAATGGGGGGTAGTACGGCCAATAGGTAGTGCAACTCCCTGAAACCAGTTTTGTTGTTGTTTTTTGCCGATTTGTCAGGGGTCTAGACCTCTTTTCTTTTAATTTAAAAAAAGTTTTTTTCAATCCACCCTATTTTCAAGCTAACAAGGGGATACGGGCAATTGGGATGTGGAGCACCTAAACCTTGACCAAATTCTTTGAAACTTTGTAATTTTGCTTTTTTAGTCAAGCCTCACCCACAAAAAAAAAATATTTTGTTTTCAATCATTTTTTAAATTTTTGGGGGAATGCGACGCACCCTAACGTCCAGGCTTCTTTGTACTAGCTACTGGCACATCTCGGCATTGATTTATCCATCCGCTGCTCTTTTCAACATGTCCAAACCAGCGGAGACGGTTGAATCGGAGGACATCTTCAATCTTTTGCAAGCCCAGCCTGGCATGTAGTGTGTCTGAGCTGGTGTTCTGGATCTCTTGTGGTCTGATGTTGCAGATCCACCATATCATCGCGTTGTCATTTCGTTTGATTCTTCCCATTACCTCTTTTGTCACAGCCCAGCATTCACTCGAAAACAACATCACACTCCTGACACAGCTGTTGTAGACCCTGCCTTTACTGGAAAGGAGAATATCTTTGTTGGTGAGTATGGGCAGTAGTTGTTTGAATTTAGCCCAGGCTGTTTTCACTCTGGTAGTGGAGCTGATGACGGTACCTCCACCTGCACTGAGCATGTCACCTAAGTAACAGAAAGCGTTTACCACTTCTAACTTTTCATCATCCATTTGGATGTCAGTGATAGTTCTACCTTCTAATGGCCGAGCTTCTCCTGCACATCTTTTACACTTGAAGGATGGGTTGGGTTTCAGACCTCCTCTTAGGCCACTGCACATTTTGTGAACCCAGAGAAGGCAAGTGTTGCATTGGACGGAGTTTGTGCCCACACTGGCCCTACACACAGCACAAGGGTAGCGTCCTGAGTCTTTCAGTCGAAGCAATCTCTTTCCGCTGCGCATGATCTTAGTTTTGGCCATGTTGACCTTTAGGCCTTTGGCAGCCAAGCCGTCCTTCCATATCTTCAACCTTTCCACGAGCTCCTCTAGTCATTCAGAGATTCTTCTCTCGTTTGACTTGTAGTAGCTTAGATTAGCAATGCCTCATCGTGCAGCCATGATACGGTAGCTGAGTCCAGTTGTCGAGTACCGATGATTCCACTTGGGGGCCGTAAGATGGGACATTCGTGGAGTATGTGTTGCATTGTTTGTTCTACCGCTCCGCAGACACATATCGGCGTATTGTGCATCCCCCACCTAAACAGATTAGCTCCAGTGCAGCCAATGTCACATCTGATCCTGTTCAATGTGACCCATGCCTTTCTTGAGAGGTCTGCTCCAGGAGGGATGGAGAGTGCTGGCATAACTGAAAACTGGGAAGGGATATGTGGCAGCTCGTTCCATTCCTGGGCCCATGTCTCCATGCAGCTGAAGTTTTTATCCACAAGCTGTGTAGCATATCGATGGAATGGGCACCTTGATGACAGGCGTTGAGGTCTGACTGGTCCATATCTTTGGAAGTGACTGTGGAGAAGGTGTTGAGGATCGAGTCTTGCATGCAAAGCCAATTTGTGAGAGGCTTCTTCCCTACGGACATGAGCAGGAGCAATGCCAGCCAAAGTTGGTAGATAAGCAGTAGGTGTGGGGCGGAGACAGCCAGTGATAATGCGCAAGGTGTCGTTAATGCATACATCCATCTTTTTTGTGTGTCTGCTACGGTTCCACACAGCTGTGGCATATTCGGCTGAGCTGTAGACCAAGGCTAGTGCACTTGTATGCAAGGTTGATGCTCGGGCTCCCCATCCTGTTCCTGCAAGGCTTCTCAAGAGGTTATTTCTCGAGGTAACCTTGGCACAGAGTGACTTGATGTGGGGTCTGTAGGTCAACTGCCGGTCAAATTTTACTCCAAGGTAAGTTGGGTTTGCAGTATATGGTAAAGGATTTCCTTTTAGCGAGACAGACATTTGACGCTGGGATTCCCGATTATTTAGATGGAAAGTAGAGATTATTGTTTTCGACGCATTCAGTTTGAGCCTCCACTTGTCCAGATGGTCAGCCACCAGTTTCAAGTTTTCTTTCCACCTCATGCCAGTTCCTGTGGGCGTATAGAAGAGCTAGATCATCTGTATAGCCATACTGTTGCGATGTAGTGCATGGTAAGTCACTTATATAGATATTGAATAGGAGTGGCGATAGTGTTGACCCTCGGGGGACGCCATTTTTCAGGCGGCGTCGTCTGCTGGGTTTTCCTTTGTTGGTATGCAATATGAAGGTACGGTTCGAGATGGTCTCTACCAGAAACTTAACCATGTGTCGGTCAGGAATGAGTTGTAATAGTTTCATAGTAAGACCACGGTGCCACACAGTGTCATAAGCTGCTGTAAGATCCACTAGGACAACACCCACCTTCTCACGGGCTTCAAAACCACTTTCGATGTCATCAGTAAGCTTGACAACTTGGTCAGTTGTACATCGGCCGCGTCGGAATCCAGCTTGTTCTTTTGGCAGTTTTGGATCAACGATTGGTTCGAGTCTGCTCAATAAGAGACGCTCAAGTAACTTGTATGGTACACAGAGCAAGGAAATGGGCCTGTAACTTTTAGGGTTATCAGCTGGCTTGTTGGGCTTTCTAATGGCTATGATGTTAGCTTTCCTCCAGATCTTTGGGAGGAGCAACTTCTTTAGGCAGAATGACATGAACTGTCGCAGCCACTCTCTTGCGAGTGGTCCAATATGTTTAGTAGATGATGATCAGGTCGTCAGCATAGAAGAGTTCCCAAAGACAACCCGTGCGGAAGTCACATGACAGTGCCTCGAGTACTATAATGAATAGTACAGGGCTGGAGACAGACCCCTGATGCAAACCGACTTTGACTTCGAAGTCGTCACTGCGACTGTCTCCTACACATGCTTTGTATTTAGTTTGCTTGTAATACTCTGAACGAGTCTGACAATCACTCATTCACTCCAAGCTTCCTCATGGACCACCAGAGAACCTCCCTTGGGACCCGGTCGAAAGCCTTCTCCAGATCGATAAAAGCAAAGCAGAGTTTCTTGTGTGCACCGAGACATTTCTCCTGCAATTGTCGGATGATGAAGGTGGCGTCGGTAGTGCCTCGTCCTGGCATGAAACCAAACTGCATTTTGTCAATGGAGACTGTGTCTCTGATGATGTTGTCAGCAACCCTTTCAATCACCTTCATCTCCTGGTCTAACAGCTTCAAACCTCTGTAGTAACCTCTTTGTAGGGCATCTCCTTTGCCTTTATAACAGTTGATGATGATGCTGTCCTCCCAATGTTCCGGTACTGCACCCTCTCTGATGAGAGCAGCTTTGAAGCATTGGTCAGATCCGTGGTGAGTTAGATGCCAGTGTCTCTGTATGCTTTTAGCATTTCAGCTGTGATGCCAGATGGGTCAGCTGCCTTTCCAGTTTTCATCTGTTTGAGTGCCTTAATGATTATGTCTTTGGTAATGTATATGGGTGGACCTTGGACAGAAGGTTCCAAGGTTAGGTCGTTGCGGTTCCAAGAGATTTCTTCATTGAGCAGCTTTTTGTAATGTTGCTTCCAAGCTAACTTCTTACTCTGGTCATCAAGAGAGAGGTTACCGTCATCATCCCTTATGCATTTCTCACCCATGACATCTTCATTTTCTTTTTTCAATTGCTTAGCCAAGCGAAAGATTTGGTCACTTGAGATCTAGGTCGTTTAGTTTTTCTTTAAATGCTGATTCTTTTGCTCTATGTATGATTTGTTTGGCTATACTTTTAGCTTCAATGTAGTCTTGTTTCTTGCCTCCTTTTTTCCAAAGTTTGAAACATCGCCTTTTCTCTGCGACTGCTATGTTGACGTCGGCATTCCACCACCATGTTTGTCTGTGCCATTGCCACTTCTTGGATTGGCCACATACTCTGCTTGCGGCATTAATGGGGCCCTTCTTCAGTTAGCGCCAACTCTCCTCCATGGTTTCGGGATGAGTGTCATCAAGTTCTTCTAGGAAGGCGTGATGAAATTCCTGTTTGGCCTCTGGGTTCTTTAATTTCCAAGTTCTCAGCCTGGGCTTGAATTTGTGCCTCGTTGAGTACGGAATGACGACTGATAAGTCACATATCTGGGAGGCACATTTTTTCCCTGGGATCACTTTTCTGTCCTTCACTCGTTTCAGGTCCTTTCTCCTCACAAGAATGTAGTCCACCTGTGTTTTAGATCCACCAGACTCATAGGTTATTAGATGACTGTCCCTCTTCCTGAACCACGAATTGCAAAGTGCCAGACTGGCAGACTGTGTGCAGTGGCAAACTCAAGTATTCTTTCACCCTCTGTGTTGCGTGTGCTATAAGCAGTATCACGCCCGCCATGTGCTTCCTCATGGGTCTGCTACTATTCGGTGAGTCCGATTCGGTGAGTTCCTAACCTCTAACCCCTATTCCTAAAACGGCAATGATAATTAGGCTACGGTACCCAATAATTAAAAAAATAAAATAAAAAATTACCGAATAGGGATTGGACTCACCGAAACGGGCCATTCCGCTTCCTCATAGCCTGCCGCAGCTTTCCCTACATGTCCATTCCAGTCTTCGCATGGGATCACAAATTCTTTGTCTGGGATCTTCATGACAGCCAACCTGAGTTGGTCATAGAAGGCGTCTTTGCTGGCATCACTGAGGCCCACTTGACGTGCATAAACTGACAGGAAGTTGATAATAGAGCTACCAACCACAATCTTTAGTTGAATAATTCTGTCTGAGAAACGTTGGATGTCAAAGACCTTCTCAGTCCACTTCTCTGCGAGCAGAAAGCCCACAGCTGCTGTGCCTTGGCGGTTTCCTGACCAGAGAAGCTTGTACCTCGTGTCTTTCCCTTGTATCATGCCCACGGAACCACCTTTCCATCGAGTTTCTTGGAGGCATCAGATGTCAATTCCTCTACAGAAGACTGTCTCTACTACTTCACTGGGGGTCCACGTCTTTTAGGCGCTGACAGGTAGGCGCCGGTCAAATAGGCGCGCACACTGTGGCGTCTGGATATTTAGTTGCGGAGCACTGTGGCGCAGTGGCGTAACTACCCGTTGGATCTTGTGGATAAATCCAGGGGCGGCACGTTGCTAGAGGGCGGCAAAATGTGATAACGTTTTAAAGTTTAAACGAACAAAGACAGTCACGTTAATTTATTCTCGGAGAGACTCAGACTTAAACGACCTAAGTTAACACTGATCTAAGTGAAGCCAAAAAATTAAACAAGTTAGGCTATGCCTATAAATTAATTTGCAACTTTTTTAGATTGTGCCTCACCATGCGGTATTTGTGACGGTTTAATGATATTCATGCTGTTGAAGTAATGATAGAATGTCGGTTGTAACTTGTAAGCTGTAGCATTGCTCAGTCAATTTAGCTTTGGTACGGTAGTTAAGTTCAGATTAGTTTTAAGTTTATTTCACTTCTTCTTCTTTCGTATGAGAAGTTGGTTTTCTGGACTAGCCTACATTTCATTGGGGTCAAATGAAATGTTTATTTCACTTTCGGGAGGAGACAGGAATGGACCGTGAGGTCATCGAGTCAACTGTCACCTTTACCATCTGTCTGTAGTAGATAGAGGGGATTCCTCCATCTTCATCTGTGAAGATGGGTTAGGTTAGTGAAAGGTTTAAAGTTTCAGGTCTTAAATAGATCACTTAGCTTAACTCAGCAAATTTGCAATTATGGTTAGGTTGTTTTCAACTAATGCGCTGCAGATTCCAGAACAAGATTTAAGTTGCAATTTTTTTAAGTTAATTTTTGCCTATGACAAGAGTAAAAGAAAGTAAAGATTTTTTAGAAAGAAAAAGAAAGCTAGACAAGAGGAACTAAAAAAAAATAAAGGAGTCATTTTGAAGTTCGTAAAAATTGTCTCTGCTAAAAAGACAGAAGAGATTAGCACATTAAATCTCTACCTCAAGTTGAGACGGAAGGAGAAGTGTAGACTACCTCGAGCAAAACAATAACAAAGTGATCATTGAAAGCCTGTGAATGAAAGACTGTCAGATAAAGATAAAACAGATCAGGCCCGGATTTAGGGGGGGAAGAGGGTACAGGTGCCCCGGCCCCCCCGACTTTTGAAGGGCGCCTCTACGTGGAAAAAATGTGATTTTCTGTGTTTTTTTTTACAGCCATTGAAGTTTCTGCAAAATGCTGTGCAGGCTGGATAAATGCTGCTGTAGACGTAGAAGTGGTTTTTGCACGGGGGCCCCCCGATCTAAAAGTGCCTGGGCCCCCCATCAGCTAAATCCAGCCCTGAAACAGATGCTGTCTATTATTCTCATGACGATGTGACTACTTGGCCAGAAACATTAACTCATAATATGAGAGTTGAGATGATCAAACTAGTAGGGCCCGAAAGGTTTCAGAATAAAGAAAGGCCATTCAAGCCAGCGATTATAGAGAAATTAAAGGAGACAAAGAATCCTTCAGCTGTCTGAGTAAGAAGCGGTTTTATTTTGAACTTTCAATAAAATTAAACAAAACTGCTTTAATTCTTCTGTTGTGTGGAATTTTAATTAGCTTTTACGACGGTGTCAGGGGGAGTAGGGGCGGCGTTTCGTGCAAAAATCCAAGGGCGGCATACTGCGTTGCTACGCCACTGCTGTGGCGCCCGTTCAGTTAGGTGCTATTCCTAGTAAAGTCTGCAGATTGTATCAGCTTGGCAGGTAGGGCAATTGATGCTTTTCACACAAAATGTTATATTGAACAGGAAAATATGTTGTTTTGTTAATGCGCGTGTGGAGATAAGGTGCGAGACAACGCTCTACTACTCTAGATATCAGTACATTTCCACAGGACATTTGCTATGCATCCTGAACACAGGTTGCAGCCAGATGGAACCTTATAATCTGTTATCTTTCGCAATTACTTCTACTCGGGATGGATTGGTCGTGTGGCGAGCATAATGGTGCGACTTTGCTCGTTATTAAACCTGGTCGGGTTTTGACGGAAAACTAATTTACTCTTCACTCAAGCCTACAACCCTCTGTCTTGAATATAGGCTACGGTATATTTTTTACTGATGTTTAGTGTAGTTATTATGTGACTCACTAACAGTGAACTCAGTTATGTTTGGTAACTTGAATAATTTTATTGATATATAAAGCTTTCGTTGATGCAAACCTGGACTAACAACAAATAAATGCCGAACACGCGCATTAAAATACAATATATTTTTCTGTTCAATACAACATTTTGTGTGAAAAGCATTGCCGGTGCAGCTTCACTCCTTCACTCCACTTCACTTCACTCACGGAAGCCATGACATATTTTTTTGTTCAATACAACATTTTGTGTGAAAAACATTGCCCTACCTGCCAAGCTGATACAATCTGCAGACTTTACTAGGAATAGCACCTAAATGAATGGGCGCCACAGTGCTCCGCACCTAAATATCCAGACGCCACAGTGTGCGTGCCTATTTGACCGGCGCCTAACTGTCTTTGCCTAAAAGACTTGCTCCCTTCACTGGCTCTTCCTCTCGTTGTTCCAACATTTAATGAAGCAATTCTGAACTTTGGTTGTGGCATTTCGCTGAATGACGATCTGGACGGCCCACTTCCGCCCCTACCGTTTGCGACACCAGCAACTCGTAGGTTTCTGGTCCCGTGTTCACGTAAACTGTTTCTGCGCTTGCCATATAATTTGGAGTGTATTTTTACAGGTTGGGCATACTCCCTAGCGCCTAACTCAGTCGCTCACAGCTGACTGAGGTCACTGTTGTTGTTTGATGTGGCCGGTGGTTGTTGACACCTCATACGCCTTTTGCTTTGAAGCAGCTCTATGCGGTTTGGCACAGAGGCAAACATCATGCCTGACATCTGGCATACTATTTATGAGCGATAGTTCTTTGGGATGCTGTCTGGGTATCAGAGCGTATTCACACACCGGTGGGTTATGCATACCTTAGACTTTAAGAGGATCCCACTCCGAGCGCACGACTGCATTACTGCATCAGCTACAACTGGCAGCAAGGCCAGCTTCCCCAGGGGACAGGACAAGGACCTATGCCATGCACCTGTAATATTAGCAGCCTATGCCAGCCCGTACCCTTACGATGTCTCGAGACGACTCTTTAGGGGCCAGGTAGGGCTGGAAGTGAGAATGCATCTAAGGCTACTACTGGGTCATTCCATATCAACTCAGCCACCCATGTATATGGCACCTCTCAGATTTTGCTGAAAAGTTGTCATACTATACCTTAAGCTACCAAACGAAAGAATCCTAAGTTTTAGATCAATATCTCAAACGGTTTTCCCATGGCGGCCATTTGAATTTCCGGCGCTACCCTCGTTTTTGACTTGGGGGGAGGGTAGCGAATAGCAATTTCAGCCATTTTCAGAGCCCCATAACTTTTCTTGTAATTGTGGTAGAAGACTAAAAGTTGCTGTGCTAGTGTTATGTAAAATAATTCTGCATTATGTAAAATGCTTCGGAATGGCCCGTTTTGGCTAGTCTGATTCGGCTAGTTCCCTATTCGCCAAATTTTTTGAAAACCCAACCATAATCCTTCTGTAATGCAAAATTTTCTATTCACCTGATTTTGTATTGTTTTTAAGATATTTATGATTTTTGATTTGTCATACTTGATCCAATGTTACAGGCTACAGTACAGCACAAAATGAAAGGGAATGCATGATCCATCTTTGTGACTCACTCTTGTTACCTCATCTAAAACAGTTTATCCCAAGTCTGCACAATGTAGGGCAAAGTGGGGCGTGTTGTCACAATTTTTACAAATCAGCATAATATCTCGTTCTGTGCCAATGGTATCGAGATGCTAGATCGTGCAATTGAATTGAGGTATCATTTGACTTCTTTTAGCTAGAGCTAAAGTTTTTCTAGATTATTTCGTTTTCACATAAATGCATGTTTAATGCAAGTAAATGGGCTGTGACAACACGCCCCACCCTGGGGCGTGTTGTCACAGAGCTTGGGGCGTGTTGTCACAAAATTTCTGCACATGCATTATGATTAAAATATGACACTAAACCAATAAAAGATGGTTTTAATACAGGCTGAACGAATAAAAAAATATGCGAAATGCAAAGAAATTAATTTACAACATATTGGTAAAAAGTTTATGCCCATTGTCAAAAGCAATAAAAATGTCATCTTGAGAATTATGTGTCACTATCGAATGTATGTGTGTATCATTTATCTAATACTAATTTTTTTTCTAAAAAAGCGTTGTATTTTAACAAATACGCATATTACCTCGTTGTATAAGCAAAAATATTTTTTTATGTTTCTTAACATCAAAAATGTACACCATGGGGCGCACTGGCGCCGACTTACGGGGTTACGGGGTGGCCACGCCACCCCGTAACCGCTGTGGCGTGTGGCAGCCACCCCGTTTAGGTTACATTACTTACTGCAAATAAATGTAATTTGAACAGACGTTTAAATCTTTTTTTGATGATTGGTTTTCGCTTCAAGTCAACGTAAAGCAAGAGGTGAACCAATACAGTACTGTGAAGAAAATGATCGTTTTTGTCACAAGCATGATACTCGCGTAACATCAAGCAAGCTACGTGAAGATTACGCAACACGTGGCTACGAGTTTTTTCCTTGCTGTTGTTGCGATCGTTTTATTTGTTACTTGTCATAAGTTTAACATCTTCAAGTTTATTACATTTACATAAACATAAAACTACGCAACAAATTAAGTATCGAACGTTTTCGACATCACCAAGATGTCCTCTTCAGGAATAATATACCGTACATACAAATTAACTACATCTGAAAAAAATACAATGGTTAACTAAATCTATAAACAGAAAAAGACAAAAAACTGCACAGTACTTCTGACTAGCTCAAACTCAACGATATAGGCTCCACGAGAATCAAAGGTAACTGCATCAAAAGGTGTTAAACAGATCACATGATATGGTAGAAAGGCAAGGTGCGAAAAAACTAATTTTAAAATACAGAGAGCAAGAAAGACGAGCCGCAAGCATACAATTGTCTGTTCAAAAGTGGATTGTGACGTTTTATGTACAGGGCTAGATTTCAATTGGAGTGTAGGCTACTGTCGTAGATCTACTTCATGCTTTAATTTCTACTTTGTTATCTACTTCATGCAGTAATATTGCGTGATAAACTGTGAGGCGGGAATTTATTGGTCTGGCCATAGACTTTAGTCTGACATAGGAGTTGCTTGTTACATCATAGAAAAGTTGTCTAGTAAAAGTTTTCGCTGACATTCCAGTTTTATTCAGCTTAAAGATGCCACCGAAAATGCGTTCAAAATTGCAGCCCTCCATTGAGTCATTTTTTGTTGCGTCTAGTCAGGATTTCAGCCAGCATGAAAGTGACCAAACGCATGAACGAAACGAAAGTGTGCCACTGCCAAAAGATGTTAGCACGAGCAGGATAATCGCTGTTGAAGGGAGAAGCTATCAAAATCGTGGGAGAGCGAATTCCCGTGGCTAGAATACGTTAGATGCAAAGATAGAGCATTATGTCCGATTTGCAGCTATGTCGCAACTGCTTGATCTATTTGCAAGCAATGAAACAATTTCATTAATGCTTCCAAACGTGGTCTGCATTGTGAAAATATACTTATCGTTGCCTTCCACCACCTGCGAGGCTGAGCGATCGTTTAGTGCACTCAGGCGCATAAAAACCTACTTGCGATCTACCATGACGCAACAGCGATTGAACCACGTCCTAATTTTAAATGTTTATCAAGCTGAAGCTTCACGGTTACAACTTGACCAGTTGATTAACAGTTGGATTGACAGAGCTGTTGTTCGTAAAAATACTTTTTCCCAATGTTAAGTGTCAGAGCAGCAACGTAACAATAAAAGTCACGACATACCTCCTGTGCTTTATTTTAAAGTTGCTTTGTAAATTATTGAGCTACAAATCAGGTGTGAAAAGACAATTGCATCTACGAAACACGCTTAGTAAAAATCAAACAAAAACATGCAGTTTGTAAGTTTTTAGGTTGCCATATTGTGCTATCCGCCACCCCATGCAAAAATAAAAGTCGGCGCCTATGATGGGGCGTGTAGTCACAGCTGTGACAACACGCCCGTGGTATGAAACCACGTGGTTTCAACAACCATGTGTACATCTCTACTTGCATGTCTTATCTGTTTGGTATGATGAAAAGAGCAGGCTTAAAGCAAACGAATGGTATCTTTCCTGATCAGTTATGATCATACCTTAGTTTGCCAGACCATTTTTTAGTTTAGTTATAAAACCTGATAATCAGGGTTGATCGGTTTAAACCGCCCGGTTAAAACCGGTTAAAACCTGGTTTAAACCGGGCAGTTTTGACCACCTATTGCTGGTCAAAACCCCTTTAGTGTATGAATCAAGTTGCTTTTCAATTGAATTAAAAATATTACCCTCCATGTTATTAGTAATGATGTTCAACTATATTTTGTTTTGATCAACATAACCTAAATGCTGGATTTGGAACAAAAAATATATATTCAACTTCTCTGTTTGTTTTTGATATTTCAATCAGTTGGTTATTTTAATTATTGAGAAAATTCAAATTCTAAAAATAAGTTTCTGCTGAACCAAAAAATGCTTGGTAGAACGATGAACAATTTGCAACTGAAGTACAAGAATTTATTCCAACAATTTTTTTTTTATGAAAAACATTTGCCATCAAATTTTATCCAGTTAAAATAAAACAATGCGAATGCATATTCTAAGATGCTTTAAAAATTAAAGACAGGATAGTTTATGATTCGTTCTTTGAAGCAAAGTACACGTCAAGCCAAGAAAGGATTATCGGAAAAGGAACAAGTTGTGATGCCTTATGCCTATCTACTTTATGCAAGTTAGAACACTTCAACTGAACAATTGGAATTAACAAGTCACTCCAGTATATTCAAATGCTTCATTCACCAGTCAATTTCATCTTTTCCTTCTCCCTCACCTTCTCCCTCCTCCCTCACCTTCTACCATCTCCCTCACGTTTTCAGTGATTTTCTGGCGAACACGATCAAGCAACTCATTACGGGGTTTTGACCAGTCAGGTCAGGGTTTTGACCAGTTTTGACTGGTTTAAACCTAGTTTTGACCGGTTAAAACCAGGTTTAAACCCAGTTTTGACCACTTAGAGATCAACCCTGCCCCTGATTTTGCCCAAAATTTAATGGCACTCCTCATAATTTCTGCTGTGGTGACAAATTTATTAACCTTCACTGCTTGTACGAAAGAGAACTGAAAACTATGCCTTCCATTGAAAACTCGTAGTTATTTATGCTTGGGTTATCACATGGAAATCGTGCTGTGACAACACGCCCCACTTTGCCCTAATCTATTTTAGCAATGGTGCAGCTTCACAATATAAAAATTATAAGAACTTCACCAACCTGTGCTATCACAAACATGACTTTGGTATTTCTGCTGAATGGCACTTTTTTGCCACTTCGCATGGGAAAAGCCCATATGACGGAATTGGAGGCACTGTCAAGCGTCTTACAGCACGTGCAAGTCTTCAGGCCCCCAATGCAAACCATATTTTGACACCATTACAGATGTTTGAATGGGCAACAACAAACATCAAAAACATTCAGTTATTCTTCATTAGTGCAGACAATGTTAAAAAAAAATAAAGAAGAGTATCGTCGTTGTTGTGTGAGCCTCTGGGGCCGAAGGTCTATCATTTTACCACCCCAGATTTACGATGTTACCGTACTACACTGGAAGGCTACTAGAGAGCAGCCAGTCTTTGGTTTCATCATCCATGACACGCAGACTTTCCACTCTGTTAGGTGACTTGAAGATGGTACAGTCATTGATGATGTGGTCTGCGGTCTGTTCCTCAGCACCACATTCACAGGAGGAAGAAGAGGTCATTTCCCATTGGTGCATGGTTGAGAAGAGTATGAATAGGAGAGACGTTATGCCTCGACAAAAACTATTAGGGGAACACGTTCACACCATTGCTTTATTCCAATTTCCATCAATATAGTACGAATGAAAAGAATGTCACATAATTCAATATTCACTGACATCAGTGCAGAACAAATCTGTGATGCAAAACATTTGGATGAAGAACGCTTGCTTTCAGATCAATTAAAAATCTCAACTCTGTTCCAACCAGGAATATACATTGCTTGTATCTATGATGATGATTTGGTTCACTGGAAATATTATTGAACGTTCAGATAAACATGGTGATGGTGATGTTTTCGTAAAATTCATGAAGCGTGTAAACAACATTTTGATGTGGTTGCCAGACCAAAGACAAATGCCTTGTTGGGTGCCATTCCAACATATAATTTGTTGTGTCGGTGTACCAGAAACCTAGACACAGTGCTCGAAAATACAAACTTTACCAAAAAGATTGTGAAAATGTTCTGACACTACTTCCACAGTTTCTTAGACAATAGATGATATTCAAACTCAACTGAGCTGATTTGAGCTATGCATTTTACATAATGCAGAATTATAGTGCAAACTGAAAACAATTTAATTTTTGAACATGACTTGATCATTTTCCTACAATTTTATCTCCAAATAATAGCTTATTCATTGCAGGTGGGTACTTTTTCATGGGTGAGAAGAGGTAAAAGCATCATTTTGAACATAAATTAATAGTCAACAATGTCAGCATTTCAATGTTTATGATCACTAAGCATAGAACCTACTTATTTTCACTGTTTTCATGATAAATCATTGTTGAATTTTCTCTGACCTACATTAAGGACTTAAGATTATTTGCCAAAAATGACCAAAATGTTACATTTTAAAAACATAAAATTTATAGTGAAGGAGTTTGATACTCAAAGATTTTATTTCATGAAATGAAAGAATAAATGGATGTGTTTGTTTGGTATAAATTTCAGCATGACCATAAAATGCCCACGCGGTCATTCGGGGCTCTAAACATAGGGGTAAAAAAGGGCCATTTCTGCCTGATGGGGTTTTCAGACCCCCATAAGATCTCTGTTAATGGCACCACAACTCCCAAATTCAAGTTGGCAGAAGAAAAGTTTCCAAATATTACAAATAATTAGGTTTTAGAGAAATATTTTGATTGGTTTGGGTGGTAGAAGAATTGAAAAAATCACTTATACGGGGCAAAAAAAAACAGGATTTTGATGACCCACCTAGCACTTATGCATCAAAAGATGTTGTTTGTTACTATTGAATTGTGTGGTATAGTTGATAATGAACTAGCACAGCAACTTTTAGTCTTCTACCACAATTACAATAAAAGTTATGGGGCTCTGAAAATGGCTGAAATTGCTATTCGCTACCCCCCCCCAAGTCAAAAAACGAGGGTAGCGTCTGAAATTCAAATGGCCACCATGGGAAAACCGTTTGAGATATTGATCTAAAACTTAGGATTCTTTTGTTTGGTAGCCTAAAGCATAGTATTTATGACAACTTTTCAGCAAAATCTGAGAGGTACCATATACAAGATATTTTCATATTGGCTGTTTTAATATGGAATGACCCTACTACCATCAGGGCACTTTTGCAACAGTCTACAAGCTTAAACAAGCAAGAAAGTGAAGCAGAAATACACCCTCCCCAAAGAGGTCTTAGAGTTTTTTCATGAACTTTTAAACATGCTTCTTAAATTTCCTCAAATATTTTCTGCTGTGACTTGCACATCTGAGCACAACGACTGGTCATCAATTTTCAGCGTTTTGTAATCAAGCTGTTAAAAGCCACTAAACATGACATTGTTTTTTCTGTTGGTGAGACATCATCATTTTTTCAACCTTGATTATAATTTAATGTTGCATTATAATATATTATGACACATGGTGACATTCTGTTAATTGCCTGATTTTTTACATTGCCCAATTTTTAACTTGTTTTAAAGTTTTGAATTTATATTGGAATAGTTCAATCAGCGGCGCCACTAGAAAAAATCAAAGGGGGTCGGCAACGAGAGTGAAAACTAACAGTTATTTGTAGAAGTGGATATATCACAGTTAGATTGTTAGAATATTAGCCTAGTGTAAATTGACAACGCAGTGATCCAATTCTGTGACGTGCGAAGCGACCTTTTTCGCTCTGTCTGCATTTGCTACCCACTCTCAAAAATTTTTTTTGCACTTTCGAAAGTAGGCAGCAAATTGTTTGCTCTTCAGCCAGGCCAACATTTAAAAAAGTAGTCCACACAAGCTTAGGGCCTGCATACCGTACACGTCAAGTTTGACAAGCTTGTAAAGAATATTTAATTGCCGTCTTTTTGATACCAAAATTATAAAATTGGTTTAAGAATGTGTGAAGTTGCGACCACACAAAGATTACAAATCAGACTAGCCTAAGTCCAGGTGCAGTTTCGTTTTGTGGGTTAATAAGGTTGCATCCTAAGTAGGGATGCCCAAAGTAGAATTTCGAATCCATCCAGAATCGAATCTAAAACCGCTTTTTTATCGGGTAATTCAATTCGGAAATAATACGGCGAAAGGAAAAAATTATAAAAAAAAAGAAAAAAAAAATGTTTTGAAAAAATGTTCCGCCGTCCGCGAAATGCCTGCAAGTCACGTGCGTCGTATATGTGTTTCTGCATGTGATTAACAGAGGTCCCTTACGTGTGTGCGCGCGCGACCGCGCGTGTGTTGTTTTGAGATAACAAAGGCAGAAGAAGAAAACGATTGAACTTGAGAATAAGAACTTGTTAAAATGTGGCTTTGTAAAGCTTTTTTTTCATGCTGTTGTAAGCGTAAAGCTGAGCCGGTTTTCCGCACTACAAGTTTTACTATCCTGGAAAGTCAGCAATTTTGTTTTTGTCATATTGCGTGAATAAATGACGGTCTGTTAATATTTTGTATTGCGGTTTATGCGACTTGAGCGTGAAACAAGTTTGTTATGCATAGAACGTAGCTTCAACTGACACACGTTAAGTAGTACGTAAGTCTCAGTCTAGTTAGTCGTCCGTCTTCTTGAAGTTGCAAAACGACCCCCCTAGTTGCGCCCCTGAGTTCAATGCACTAACAATGGGCATTTTAAGCAGCTTATTAGGCTGACCATCTGATTAGTTCACCAAGGATTAGGATGCACAAAATTCATCTGTGGATCAGTAATCAGAGATTTTATTCAGCAAATTACATTTGGTGCAGAAGGAAAAAATTAATTTGTAGTTAAAGTTGTTTAACCAGTGGATGATCTACTGTTGGTGTCTGTAACGGTAAATGTTATGTTTTGGTACTAAACGTCTGTAAGTGTAGTTTTTGAATTCAGCACTCGGCTATCCAAGTGTGCACTAAATCAACTATATTTGTACTGTTGGTTACCCTTAATCTGTGGATTGTGGATTTTAAAGTGAGTCGGAATTAAGACATTATATACTTTTTATTGTTGAGAGTGTTTGTTTTAGTAAAGCTGATATGATGATATTTCAGGAAATTAGCAAGAAAGTATACTACATGGTTAGTACCTTTGATGTTGTTTGGACAAATGCCACAGATGAGATTGAAATTCGTATTGACGAAAAGGATGAAAATTCTATATTAAGGACAGGGTTCAGCATGGAACATAAAACTTATGTTGAAATTAGAGAAAGATCTGGAGTTGCTGTTGAAATGGTTCATCCATCTACAATCGTAAGTTCAGTTCACCCATTGTGAGATCTACAAGAATGTCATTATTCAAATATAATTATAAGAACCTTAATGATCCCACCAAGGGTGAAATAGATTGTTACCAATTTTTGATTGTAGTAATAATAACATAATTATCATCATTCATTTTGCTTACGGTCTACCACTATTCGGAGAATCCAATTTGCAGACGCCGATACAGAGAAATCCCAATTCGGAGGCAGCCTTTTTCAGAGATTTTTAAAATCCCACAGCGGCGCCTGTTTACTCAAAGGAATTAGCTTATAATGGAGGTTAATCAAATAAAGTCGCAGCAAAAAAAGTCTCAACTAAAGTTTCAGCAAGAAAAAACGTGTTAAACGGCGTTTCCTAATTGGGTCTGCTACTATTCAGTGAGTTCCTAACCTCTAACCCCTAACCCTAAAATGGCAATGATAAATAGGCTTCAGTACCCGATAATTAAAAAAAAAAGTTGAAAAATCACCGAATAGGGATAGGACTCACCAAATCGGACTCACCGAAACGGGCCATTTCGTTCCTGATTAACAATAAAGATTAGAGGTTAATCAAATAAATTTTCAGCAAAAAAAAAAAAGTTGTCAAACGGCATTTGATGGTCATGATTCCTCCCCTTAAAGCCTTGTTCACATTGACAGGGTTGTGCTGTGCCTTGTATTGAGCGGAGCTTTGAGCATTGTGAAAGTAGGTTTACATTGTATGTACCAGACAAGGCTCCAGGTCCTGACAAGTGGGTATTGCTAGTGGAAACCGTCACGCACTAACGTTTGACTGATATACTGAAACATGCAGTATACTACCAGTGTTTTATATAGCCTATATGCATTTCAAAATAACAAAACACATTCTTCATATCATACAGTTTTCTTGTATGTTAAATTTTGCTTTACAATTGTAGTCTCCACAGTAGGCTGGCTCAAAATCTCGAAAAATTTTTTTTTTTCTTTTACATTTTTCGTCAGTTTGTAATATTGTTCCTTTTGGTAAATGTATCTCCTATACCAAATTTCACAAAAAAATATTAACGTTTGAAATTGGTTTGAATTTTTTCAAAATATCGAATTTTTGCTAATCCCTGACTGCTCACTCGCTTATCTTCTAATGCACTCTAGCATCTTAATGAACACAATAAGAGGCAGTAACACAAATTTGTAGCAGTCAAAGTGGTTTAATCAGCAACTCCATGAACACTGACACGTGGATTACTCTCAAAATGTCGAATTCTACCTCATTTCAGACATAATTTTCCTTGTGCACTGTTCACCGTAGTAAATATCTACTGCATTCAGTTTCTTGAATCATTTGACGATGTTTATCGATTTTCACAGGCCAACAAAAATTTTTTTTATGTAAAGGCAGGACTTGTGAGAGTCATTTTAAGGTATTTCGAGGCCCCTGATTCTGAAAATGCACTAAGTTTTCTCGAATTGGCTCTAGTTTTTGAGTTAGCCAAGATTTCAGCTACCACTTTTGATAACTAATTCTCTAACTACAATAGGTGGTAGATTCTCTAACTACAGTAGGAGTAGAGATGTACCGATATATCGGTATCGGTGATATCGGCCATTTTTTGAGTATCGGTATCGGCAAAATTTGGCCGATACTGTGGCCGATACTAAACACGGAAAAAAAAGGCTTTTGCTGCGGATTTTCTAGAGAAGCAAAGATATAAATTTTTTATAGTAGTAACTAACGTCACATTGATGTAGAAAAATAACAACCTGTTTAAATTTTTGATAGTCACACTCCCATGACTTCTTGCGCGCAAGTTTTAACATTGGTTGCTTAGAGTGATTCTTTCACTTAAACAAAACATTTTGTTTCAGCGGTTTTGCGTTGTTCGATTCTTAAATTGTGTAAGGAGACTCAATTTCTCCAATATTTATCATTTGTGTTTCTTTTTTACTCTCAGCAGAGTATGAAACTTGTAAAAGTTTTTCATCCATACAACGTCATTATTGCGTTCATAAACGTAGTTGCACTGGTGAGAATTTAATATTCGAAAACGCGTTCTGCAACACTGTTTTTTGCACTCTGCAATGCCTGATGCAGATTTATCTGTAGATTTCCATCACGCATTGAAGCGGTGATCTGATAATGAAATTTTCTACGGTTCGAGAAAAAGTTTTCTCTGCCTATAAAACGTTGAATGGTAGTTTAATTAATTATTTCTGAAAGTTCCTTGGTTTCATATTATCTGAATTAAATTATTATATCTGAAATCGGCATAATAACGTGACATCATCTAAACGTAACAGAAATAGCGAAGAGCAAGTATCACTATACAAAAAAAACACAAAAATGCAACGCAAATAGGCAACATCAAAAGACATGGATGTTCTTTGACTTGTCAGCAGCAAGTGGGGATAACTGTGGCTGTGGGAGTTTGTTGCGCAGCCTACTTAGCCTACTCTGACATTGTTTAAGCTTGATGAGTTTATTACAACGAAAGGTGGAAATTAAATCACAAACTGATAGAACCAGCTTACTAAAAACAACCAAGTTACATGTTTTTTTTTAAACGTTTAGCAACGTAAAAACGATGCAAAATTATACATTTTTGCTACCTTGGTAGTCTTGGCCTGGCAAAAGCTTCTCAACCAAACGACAAGCGCCCTTAAGGGTAGAACCTTTGACATACTGATATCCAATTGAACGAACCCGAACCATCAGATGTTAGGTTGTCCGTCCAATTGTGGCTATTTCAGCATTCAGCCAGAGAGTTGATTATTACTTTAAACTTTTTTTGGTAATTACACAACAAACAAGAGCAATAGCTGTGGTGGGAAGTTGCATTTTTCCTTTGTTCCGAGAAACGCAACCTTTATGACGTCATGAACAGCGTAGCTTCTGATTGGTTGATGATTCAATGGGATATCAGTATGTTAAAGTGCCTACCGCCCTTAGGTTGCACATTACTTGTCGTATAGTTTTTGTACGACTACACAAATGACTTGGTTTACATTTTACATCTTATTATCAATTATGATTGCCTATTTGGAGAGTTTGCGCAAACTCTTTATTAATTTTTCAGAAACCCCAATTATGATATAATGTTTCTTCCCTTATACCCCAGCTCTCAATCACGGTGGCCTTTCATTACTAAAACCTACTATTATGACACAACATTGAGTTGGGATTGGATTCTTGAATCTTCAAGTACCAAGGACTTCGAAATCCGTCCATTGTCACTCATAATGACGTAATAATGCCCCTTTGGCCCCTAATGTTGCCCATTTGAAGTTCCCCTTGCTGCTCTATAAATTTCCAAATTTGGTTGGTTTTGTGGCGTATTTTGGAATTTATTTATTGTAAGCGCTAAACTTGAACACAACTAATTTTAAATTTAGGGGATTTTTTGGTTTTAGACTAATTTGTCACTGTGTCAGTTGCGGTGGTGCCACCGCTTGTGTTTTAGCACAAGATCTTGTGGTTTTACTTTTGATCTTGTGCTCTTGTGCTTTAAGTTTTACCTTATTTGCATAAAACTATTAAAAAAAGCTTTTTTTAATAGTTTTATGCAAATAAGGTAAAACTTAGCATTTGATATAATTACTTGCAAATACCAAAATTGCTTCTTTTTGTAACACTAAAGTATCGGCCAAAATATCGGTATCGGTATCGGCCTAAAAAAGTTATATCGGTATCGGTATCGGCCAAAATATTGGTATCGGTACATCTCTAAGTAGGAGGTATAGTTGTTAGCATTAAAATAAGAACGTAATCGATTGACTTCATTACTAGAATGATCTGATTTGGAGTAAATGTCTTGTGCTCGCTTAATTCAGAAGATGAGTATTGGTTGGTTTTCGCCAAACTCAAGTATCAAATTTGTTGCTATTAATTTTCATTTCGATCTTGCTTCAGTTTTCACACTGGGTCAAGATAAGGTTGCCGCCAATGTGCGGGGCCAACTGTGCCAGGAAGAGCAGGCAGCCGGGTTAACACTGGCCAATATGGAGCTTACTCTCACAGAAGGCTTTCCTCCTGGAAAGTGTAAACTCTGGAAGCATTAGCAATGCCTCTACTGCTTAAAAACTGGTATTGGAAGATGTAAGACGTGGATGTGACACTGGTGGTTTTCCTTGGGAAGTATGTTGTAAATGTGGACAGGAGCAAGCGATGCAACTTCTCCTCGAATGCCTTGTCCTGAAAGCAAGATGCTCTTCATAGAATTTAATCTAGCTAAACGGGCTTACGTGATGCTCTGGGCTACGGTCGTGTGATAGATGATGAGGAAGAAGTGGTTCATAAACTGATTGATATTTCCTAACATGATGTGATATTTTCTAACTTCAGCTTCCTCCACAGCAACTAATCAATCAATAAAACTGTGACCATAGCGCGTTTTTTCTATAAAAGCACGTTTTTTCTATAAAAGGAGCATGGCGAAACCTGATTTTTGATGTATAATTGAATAATGTTTTTATGATGTTTCTTTAAAAATTCGGTCAAGGATTGAAAATGAAACTAGATAATTTACTTTTTTCTCTCAGAAAATCACATCTGATGGTGATGAGCAAACTGAATGCGACAGGGAACTTGCTTCACTGAAAATGTTGAAGTTAGTTGGACTTGTCAACCAAGCCATGACTTGTTACTTGAATAGCTTGATCCAAACCCTTTATATGACGCCGGAATTTCGCAATGCTCTCTACAAGTAAGAAGCCAATATCATGTTCTGTGACAGGCCTCTAGTTTTTTTTTTTGGTGACCAAACATAAAGTACCAGAGCATTTTCCCGGTTGCCAAATTTTCGCTCCTGACAGCCAAACACAAAATCTTTTGTAGAGAGTTCGTTTTGTAGAACCATACACAGACAAAACAAAGTAACTTCAATAGGTTTAAAATAATGTATTACACAAAGAAATATAACATAATTGAAATAAACTCAAACGTTTTCGACACTTACTTTTGTCCTCGTCAGAAATTACAAACCTATGCATAAATTTGAAATTATAAGATAAATCTGACTATAACGGCATTCCACTTCCATGTGCCACCACATTGACATGTCTAAAGTGTCCTCTCTTGTCATAAATGACCTTTGCAACTTGCATTTTCCACTTTTACCTGGGTCTTACTTGTTTCCTACGACCATCCACTCGCAACTCCAGCACTCTTCTCAAAACATCATCTTCATCCCTCCTTAAAGCATACTCATACCACTTCACTCCATTCGCCTTCGCCAACTTATGTACAGTCTCATTCAACCCAAGCAAGGTCATATGTTCCTTGGTGTTCTTTTTGTCCATCAGCTTCACATCACACATTGCCCTCACCATTGCTCTTAGTTTTTAAAATTGCCAACACGTTTTCTCGTAAGCACCATCTCTCACTTCTGTACAGTACTGCAGATGTCACCCAACTAGTTAAATTCTTCCTCTTATTTTAACGAAAATCTACCACATAACAACTCTCGACACTCCTTGAATTTCACCCAACCAAGTCTTATTCTTGCGTCACTGCCGCTGCATAATCACCACTGGCATTCAACCAATCTCTTTGATAGCAAAAGACATTCACCTATTCCACTTTATCATTCAACTTTTCAACAGTGCTAACTAATCTTTCTTCAATTTTCTTGCATTCAAATATAAATGCCATCTTGCAAAAATTTACAAAATGCATAATTGCCTATTGCATAACCAATTGAGCTACCAGAGAATTTGGTTACTTTGTGCACAATAACGATGAAAGGTAGCATAATATATAAAAACTGGTACTGCTATTTTGCATTCATCAAATGCTGGCATTTGCACAACAATCTAACCTCTTAGTGTTATTTATTAAGTAAGAATCGATTTCGCTATAGTAATAGCATCTTCAGCTAGCACATGTAAAAAAGAAAATTTGAAAATACCTAAAACGAACAAATAAAGCAAACACCGATATTATCAACATGCATAAAATTCTATTCTAAATAGATGGTTACATAAAATTAAAATCAAAACCTGCAAGCCTAAATCTTAAACTGGTGTTCTGCCACGATTTTCAACACTATACTGGTACAAAATTCAAGAACACATGAACATTATCATCCATCAAGTAAATTACAATCGTTCAACCAGACGAATACAAAGAAAAACGCAATTTAGATTACAGTCCACTGCCATAAGTTTACATTGATATAACGCCAAAAAGAATAACTTGTGGATGGGCATGGTTGAATAATCTACACTACAGGGGTCGGAGGTTGCTGATAACATGGGAGTAACAAAGCAGACTAAGTGGTTGGTCGAATCAATTTTTGTATGTTAATGGTGGCTTTAATTTTATGTAGCCATTTATCTTCAGCGATGTCTAAATATTGTTTGCTGGGTTGTTCGGCGAAAGTAACAACAGAGCAGTCTGCCAGAGCTGGTTTCTTTTTTATTTCACTGTTGTGGAATTTTGCATAATGTTTCAATAATGCTGCTTTGTCACCGGATTTATCAGAGTGATTAAAACTGTTCCAAATAGATCTGTGTGTGCCCCAACGTGTGGAAAACTTTGTGATGGTTTGGCCTACATAGTGTTCGTGACAGATAGTGCATGTTGCAATGTAAAACTGCAATGGAAAAAAATACTTGCAAAAATTGAATTCAAAAACAAACAGTTGGAACATCTTTGAACGTTTCTAAAATATTTTTCAAACGCATCAGTGTACTGATTTTAATTCTAATGCCATTTACCAAGATTTTTATTGATATTTTTCATCAACAAGATGGGAATGCGATTGTCCAAGTGATACTTCAACAAGCATCCCTTACCAACTGCAACACTTGTTTCTTCTTCTCCAAACGTCTGATAAACAGTCAGTAGAAACAACTGGTTTGACACAAAGTTTCGGATGGGATAGTAGTGAAGGTAAGCATGCTGTAGTTTTGTTTGACACTAGTAAGTACATCATACTGTATTAATTTTCTTCATAAAAACTAACACTGACACAGTAGACACAGTGCTCTGGATGCAGCAGTTGGGAGATGTTGCCGGAATTGCTATCTCATAAGCAAGAAAAGAGAGTTTCTGTGCAGATGGCTTCATGCTAATAAAAGTTATTATTATGTATTTTGGTTTATTTGCATTGAAATTATATACTTTGTCTTTGTTCTCCTCAGGTATTCTTTTTTGCTGTGTATTCATCCGAATGCTTTTGTTAAGCAGCGCTTCTCGTTTTTTGGCTTAGTTTGGAGGTTTCACACTGTATCTTGGTTGTACAAGTTTATAATAAAGCAAAACTCCAGTATAACTCGTTGTATGAGTTTAAAAACCCAACAGTTATTAATAAGATCAATATGTGGAAGGCGACGTGATAGCAGGTCCCATAAAGAGAGGAGGATATGCAAGCAATGAAGAAGATAAAATCAGGGAAGGCTCCTCAACTGAAGTCAATGTGGAAATTATACACGCAAGTGGAAAGACAAGCTTAAAAGCAATGACAGAGATCAGTCAGCGTGACTTAGATTGAAAAGGAATGCCAAGTGAATGGAAGACGAGTGTGCTGATATCCATCTTCAATGGAAAAGGTGATGCAATGAATTACAGCTCATATAGAGGAGTCAAGTTGTGAAAACATACAATAAAGATAGTTGAAAGGGTGTTAATATCTATAGTGAACCTGAATGAGATTTAGTGTGGATTTATGCTTGGGAAGCGGACGACGAATGCCATTTCTATTTTGAGAAGGTTGCAAGAAGAATATGGAGTCAAGGAAAAGAACTTGTGTGTGTGTTTTGTGGACATGGAAAAGGTGTTTGATAGAGTTCCAAGAGTAATGAAATGGGCGATAATAAAAGAAGAAGTATCGTAGGCACATGTGCAAGCAGTCATGAGCCATGTACTTCTAGACTACCTGTACTGGACACAGGTTTTTATTGAATACGCTAGTGGCCCCATGCGACGAAAACCGTAATTACCGAACAAACAACACCGCAGTACTGTTTTAGGTGTGAGTTATGTGGAATATAGCAAAGAGTTAGCTGCAAATGTTTGTTTATTAATTCTAGTACATTAAGCAGCACAGAAAGTAGTAATGCAACGTGAATTTAAGGAGAGGTGTGACATTGATGCAACACAAACAACAAGGTAGGCTACGCGGAACAATGTCGAAGAAAGTTATCACTGAATTATTTTCATCGCATTCTTGGCTGAAACTTTGTGCTGGTATAGCTTTAATTAATTTCTCAATGTTTGAGGTACGATTCCACTGACGACGACGCCAAAATATCGGTTGTCCATTAATTATTATTATTTATTTGAGTCAGACAAAGCTGTCCATATCCGAAATAACGAGATAATACACACACTGCAAAGGTCACAGAGAGCCACTTTGGATGTCGTCAGTTTAAGAGTTCACTAAATATCTACTATTACAAATTTACATAGGCTACAATGAGCGTTGGAAGAGTTGAAAGTATTCAGAACGATAAAAACAATCAGATGACATCAGGTCTGATGTAAAGCGATTTGAGGAGTGTATGCAACGGTTGATAAACGAAAACATGTTTTTCCTCAATAAAGCATCAAACGTTGTTATATTATTCATTACTTGATATTCACGGACACTGACATAACGAGGCAAATTGTGCAATATTCTGAAAGAATCATTGTAAGCAACACGTAATCGTTTTATTCCAGAAGATCTAAACTTGTTCCACAACTGGGATGCGTAAAGCGACATACAGTAAGAGCGAAATAAATTGTTTTTTAGGTGGGTGAGCATTTAGCAAAATAAAATTTTGCATTGTTTGCAGCACAGTCCTGAGAGCGTACTTGCCTTGAAATATCATTTTCATCTGAGTGAGAACTCACAATAAATACACCCAGATATTTTACAGAGTCTGTGAACACAATTTCAGATTTACCTAGATATAGCAGAGGAGCACGTGAAAGATAATAGACATAGACTACCAATATTGAACCAATTCAATAGCACATTAATGTAAGCAGTTAAGCGAAAATATAAAGTCACATCTCCGGTTGTTAGTATCCACCACGCAACTTCGTAATTTTACGGCACGACGTTGATCTACCGCAGTTGGGAAATAGTGTTGGCAATGCATCATTCCTTAGTTTTCTGTAAAAGTGACAACACAAAAGCTATGCATCTCTTTTAAGATTAGAGTTTCATGATAAACAACACATACCGGTACTCTATGAGTCAAAACATTCAACGGAAGGTCTCAATTTCATAATCAATAAGCCTAGGGCTGCATATAATTGGTAGGCCCAACATGATTAACACTACTTTTAACAGCCTACTAGGCCTATGTGGAGAAAATAAGATATGAGGTAGCACAGCAACATAAATCTTAAAAGACAATTAACTAGAATTTATTTATTTGTTCAAATTTATTTGTGTTTTGAATAATTATGTTTTGTTTTTTTTCCTCTCTCTCATCAACAAAACCAATAAGCAGAACTGAACTAAGCTTTGGGTCTTGTGTACTTTAAGCGGTCCATGTTCAATACGGACATCTCAAAGCACAAAAAGACCATTAGCTTTTTTCTGTATACATACAATCTGAGGCTCACTTTCTTTTGAAATCCGAAGTTCCTTTCTTCTTAATTCGACTTGCATTAGAATCTTCCGATAAACTCACAAAGCAATCATCAGTAAAATGCAAAGAACACACCTTAGAACTTTTGCTTGAAACAAAATCTTTTCGAGAAAGTTTGCAGATCTATTTTTCTTACAGTTCATCATTTTGAAAAGGAAAACTGTGCATTGACACACCTTTTGGTGTTTTATGCCTGGCTATCATAGCCACTTTTACAGCCATAAGCAGAGCAACGTCCCATAATTCGAAATTTTTACCAAGCTACACAACCTGCAACAATTCATCAGGTGTCTTTATTTGTAAATTGAATGACTAAATTAGTCTAACATGTAACTGCTGTGATAAGAGAGATGAATTGGAAACATCACTTTCTAACTGATTTCAACTCTGTATGCTTTAGTTTTACGGAAATTACAAAATACCATAGCTAACTGCTTACAGTAGCCTACTACTATTATGTAGCCTAGGCTATTTCCAAAACTTGACTTCTTGCATACCTTAGTGCTGTGCTGTTAGGCTATCAGTGTTACTCAATGCAAGCCTTCTTGTATTCACTGTCAACAATCAAAAACGTGGTATTTCTTGATAATGTTTTATGCTTTGTAAAGTTGTACTTAGGCTACTTTTGTACTGAGCAGTAGCCAACTATAGGTTCCATTCTCACTGTAAGCTTTCCCATATCTACTGCTGTGCTAACATCACATTTAGGCACACCAAACATTAAAAAAAGGTAGCCTACCTTTCTGCAAAGCACACAATTTCCTTCAAAGTTTAAAACTGAACTACATATTTTTTTCATAAGAAATCTTAAACGAACTGAATTCTCTGTCTTCGTTCTGTCTGGTTTTTGAAAAACTGATTTGAAAAAGCGCAATTCCTTTCGGTCCACTGTGGTATGGTCACGTGATGAATACGTCACCTGTGTCCAGTACAGGTAGTATAGAAGTACATGCATGAGCCTTTGTGAGGAAACAAGGACAAGAGTTCGCATTGGATTTGGCCTATCACATAAGTTTTAACCCATATAAGACATGAAAAATAAAGATGCTTAAAAATTCGTGAAATTCACATATCATCTTTAATAGTGTGTAAAGGGATGATAATTGCCAAAATTTTTTTTAAGTTTTGTTGATTTATTGAAATATTTGCAAAAATCGAACGTTGCGAAAACGCATCGTTTGTCATCCCACCGGCAGTGGATGTTGCGAAAACGCATCGTTTGTCACCACGCATACTATTGCTGTTGTCGCAATTGATTCGTACAGACTTAAAACATATATGTAGGCTATGTCTGTCTAATCTCTTGATCTTCCTAGCTATTATCTTCATCCGTTTAGTTGTATGCATATCAGTTTATGATCTGTCTGCAGTGTTTTTTCTGAAATATTGTAATATTTAGTACACCAAGTCAGCTTGGCAGTTTGCAAGATTTATTGCTGGAAAAACGGTTGCATTATCATGTACTCACTCGTAAAAACGTATTCACTGTTAGTGGTAATGTTGAGAGCATTTCAAATGTAAATGAACATCGCATTTCTTGCAGACGTATACTGTTTGGCTCTGGCATTGTCTGCATCTTCAGTAGCTTTTGGGTTCACTTGGAACGATATCATGAGCAATTTGATCAAACCGCATCTCTGCATTGATCGCGTTTGTTAGCGACCGTTGTCTTCCTGTTTTTTTGAAGAGGGACTCCACATTTTTTAAGCCAGATTTGTACCAGTGATCTGGTAAAGGTCAGCATGTCTTGGCTGTAACCACCTTCACTCGCAAACAGCCAAGCGTTGTTCACACATACATTCAACATGTAGGAGAGGATTGAAAAGTACCGTACCATTTCTTGCCTCGAATATTTATCCTGTATTGTGAGACTGAAGGAGCGGGACCTTGCCACTATAGCTTCAGCGTAAGCTGATCACGCGGTAAATGGCCCAGCTGCACATTTCCTTTGTCACCTGAATCTTCATCAGTGATATTTCCATTATCCGGTGGAGCGATAAACACTCTAATTTCTTCAGACATTTGAACGACAGTGATGTTATCATCATTTTCTTCTTTAGAACTTTCTTTGTCAGAGTATCTTTCAAGTTCTTTCAATACTTCATCCAATCTCTTTCCTAACAATGGAGACAAAAATAATTAACCACACGTGTGGGAAAACTAGAATTAGAAAAGTAGAACAACAATGTAATTTGCTTTCGACAGCAATCACTAAATTAGGCCAATACCAATAGTTAGCACAAAAGATTTCCTGTAACACTGAAAAATTGTTATGATATGGAAGATAAGTCGGGCTTGTGGGGTATTACTTGAAAACCTTCAACAGATTTTTGAAGCACATTGTAGAATTTTAATAATTAATATATAATTTTTAATTGACAAATGAATTCTAACTTGGATAGTGGTTAAATATTTTTGCATGAGGTTTTCGTTATACTGTAATTATGTACGAAACTAATGTAATATGTTATAAAACATTCAAAGACAGATAGCAGATGGATTGAGTTGGGTCAGATTATAGTTTGTAAAGAAAACTTTATTTACAGATTAGCATATTTCATTATCAACAGCAATCAATCCATTATAGAATGCCGAGCGGTCGCACATCGAAAGCTCACGGTATGACAAACGTTGCGAAAACGCATCGTTCAGCGCATCTGTGATGACAAACGTTGCGAAAACGCAACAAAAATTGCCACGCATTTTGAACACGAAAACACTTCTACTTAGAATACAGCTAGATTTTATATAAGTGAACCAAGCAATACCTAATACATTAAATTAAGATACACACTAAAAAAAATTGTAAATTCGTCATATAAAAATGCAACTTACCTAATATTTCTTGCAGCCATCGCATTCCAAAAAAATGTCGAAATTCAGAACTATGTTAAAACTTCAGTAAAGCTAATAAACAGATAAGCTAACTTGTTTCTGACTCTCATAGCACTAAACTAACTAATGAAACTGGACTGACAGCAAAATCTCAAGCAGATCGACCTAGAAATAGAAAAAAGCGCGACCTACTTGTCTGTTGCGAAAACGCAACGTTTGTCTTATATGGGTTAAGTGAAGTTTATTGTACACCAGGGTTTTGTCCTTTCTTCTATAATCTTTGCCGTTGTGAACGATGTGATTACTAAATGTGCGAGGAAAGATTCATTTATGGAGATACTGCACGCTGAGGACTTGGTTTTGTTGAGTGGCACAATAGAAGATCTGAGAGAAAAGTTGAGAAGTGGAGGAAGTCGCTTCAATGTAAAGTTTTGCAGGTCACCATCAAAAAGATGAAGGTGGTAATAAGAAGAACAAAGGGGAAATCTAGATGAGAAAAATCAACACTTGTGGTGTAGCCTATGTGGAGAAAGAGTGATGTCTAGGGCCCGCAAAAGTCAATAAAGTCAAAAATTTTTAAGGACCTTGTCTATCCACGAATCAAAGAATAAAGTTGTTTTCAGCACCTAGAGAACTGTTTCGAAGAAGTTTATAGGTCAAAATAAAGTCAAAATTGACAATAAAGTCAAAATTTTCAATAAAGTCAAAATTTGTCAAGTTATGGCTTTTTACAAACTTTTTGTGTTTCTCGAGAGTAATTTTTGTCAAAATCCTCGTTTTAGCATTGTAAATCAGGAACTGTGACACAATTAAACCATATTAACCCATAAAAGCAGGAAATATGTCACAATGCCCACGGATCAGCAGTAACTTTTATCGCAAATTGTCCATTGTTTATTCATTGTTACGTATTTAAATATTTTTTATAAAACACTCCCTCTTCACAAACGTGGTCTTTTCGAAGATCAACAGTTTGGATTTTAGGAAAAGCTTACTGACATTCTGTACTTAGTAGTAGACCTCCCCAATCCCCGGACTTTCTTTTGTTTTCTTCTATATTGTGACTTTTCTGCATGGGTTTTCAATGCTGATTTCAAAAATATGCATAAAATTTTTTTCGATTAACGTCTTGGAAGTTATTCGCCGTTTCTTAGCAACAACTTTTCATAAAAATTACAAAAATCCCCTTTAAAACCTCTTTCCTTTTAACCTAGTATGCTAATAGCTAGATTATCTGAAAGCACTTCTTCAGCTGAAGAATTAAAAAAAAAAAATTATTAAAATTGGACAATCTGTACCAGAGTTATGACCGTTTAAGTACCCAGATTACGCAGTCACGCATGACTGATTTTTGTTAATTTATTGCCAAATGATACTAGAAAAATGGTGAAAGTTGCTGTCAAGGGGTTTTTGGGAGTAAGGAGTTCAAAAATTATATTGAAAAGTGTCTCAGAGCAACAGAAAAAAAGTTATTAAAAAATTGATATGAACAGTCATGCATGAATGATTTTGTCGCAGTCGCTTCATTCCTGCAACGAGATGTATTCCTTAGGCACCACAAACGTTAAATGCCTGGAGTCAAATACAGTATAACGTGAAACCGATCATCTCAATGTAGCTAACATCTGGGTACCCATTGCACTTGATGTTAGAATACATGCTTCATTGCTCAGAAAGAGCTCTGATCAAGTGCAAGATGGTCACGGTCCGCCACAATTTCAATAACAGCATAATGTAGTCTATGTATCTAAATCATGTGGCAAAAATGGATTAAGTCAGCTGAACTTAACGATAACCTTCTGTAATGCATTTCAGGTTTCACTATTGATCAGTTAGCATTTTCTACTTGTATCTTGTATGATTATAAACGTATTGTATACACTTCTGTCTAATATTCCGTGTGTATTCATTTATCCATCATGGAGCTGAGGAAGAGTAAAATGAACAATGGTGGTTTGCTTCGTAATTTGCAGCCTTTAAAACATTTTAAGACAGGACAATTTGGACCAACTACTGGAGATGTTCTTCAGAAATACATATATCAATATCATCTCCAATTAAATCCTTGTAACCACCAGAGTGGGAAGCTCGCAGCTTGGGAATTGGGATACAGTGTCTAACAAAAGTATGGCAACCTGCTTGCATTCCACTGATGACAAAACAAAAATATCCAAAACAAAATTATCCGTTTGGTTGATGAATACAAGAAATACAAACATGCCAAAAAGGAATCTGCTGCCTTAATTAAATTTCGAGAAACACTGACAACACGATTTATGATATCTGCTAAGAATGCTGAAAATCTTATTAACAAAAACAAAACATAGCTACCAGAAGATAAGGCAGAAGATATTCAGTTTCTTAAATTACTTGAAACAAACCAACCAGCATCTCTTGGACCCCTTGATAGAAAGAGGTTGAAACGCTTCACGAATTATGCATTGAAGTATCGAATAAAGGTAATAAAGTATGATGTATGTTTGTTCCCAGTATGCTTAACAGTCTAATGATTTTTAAAGTAACATACCAGTACCTATTAATTTTTGATAAGGATCCCTCTGTCAGCATGTGGTATCAGTTTTGTATCCAGTCATCTCTATTAAGATTTAAAACAAAATTAGTACTTATAGTTTTGTTTTGAGTAGTGGTAGCAGCAGTATTTATGACTTCTTCATCAGTATTAGATTCTGTTTCTTCTGATGATGAGGAGAGTAAATTAAGTCCTGAGGTAGATGGCTGAGAATCTGCATTTATCTGCAAAAAGTGTCTTGTTTATGCATCCGTATCAAAAATTCTATTACCTTTATTCGATTCTTCAGTGCATAATTCTTGAAGCATTTCAACCTCTTTCTATCAAGGGGTCCAAGAGATGCTGGTTGGTTTGTTTCAAGTAATTTAAGAAACTGAATATCTTCTGGTAGCTATGTGTTGTTTTTGTTAATAAGATTTTCGGCATTCTTAGCAAATATCATAAATCGTGTTGTCAGTGTTTCTCGAAATTTAATTAAGGCAGCAGATTCCTTTTTGGCATGTTTGTATTTCTTGTATTCATCAACCAAATGAATAATTTTGTTTTGGATATTTTTGTTTTGTCATCAGTGGAATGCAAGCAGGCTGTCATACTTTCGCTAGACAATGTATCCCAATTCCCAAGCTGCGAGCTTCCCACTCTGGTGGTTACGGGGATTTAATTGAAGATGATGTACGTATTTCTGAAGAACATCTAATAGTAGAAAATGCTAACTGATCAATAGTGAAACCTGAAATGCATTACAGAAGGTTATCGTTAAGTTCAGCTGACTTAATCCATTTTTTGCCACATGATTTAGATACATAGACTACATTATGCTGGGTGAGATATGCTATTGAAATTGTGGCAGACCGTGACCATCTTGCACTTGATCAGAGCTCTTTCTGAGCAATGAAGCATGTATTCTAACATCAAGTGCACTGGGTAGCCAGATTGTTACCTAAGTTGAGATGATCAGTTCCACGTTTTACTGTATATGGCTCCAGGCATGTAACGTTTGTGGTGCCTAAGGAATACATCTCGTTGCAGGAATGAAGCGACTGCGACAAAATTATTCATGCATGACTGTTCATATCAATTTTTTAATAATTTTTTTTTTGTTGCTCTGAGACACTTTTTAATATAATTTTTGAACTCCTTACTCCCAAAAACCCCTTGACAGCAACTTTCACCATTTTTCTAGTATCATTTGGCAATAAATTAACAAAAATCAGTCATGCGTGACTGCGTAATCTGGGTACTTAAACGGTCATAACTCTGGTACCGATTGTCCAATTTTAATAATTTTTTTTTAAATTCTTCAGCTGAAGAAGTGCTTTCAGATAATCTAGCTATCAGCATACTAGGTTAAAAGGAAAGAGGTTTTAAAGGGGATTTTTGTAATTTTTATGAAAAGTTGTTGCTAAGAAACGGCGAATAACTTCCAAGACGTTGATCGAAAAAAATTTTTATGCATCTTTTTGAAATCAGCATTGAAAACCCATGCAGAAAAGTCACAATATAGAAGAAAACAAAAGAAAGTCCGGGGATTGGGGAGGTCTACTGTGTAGTACAAAAATGCCTAAGCAAGCTAAATTGTCTTCAGCAAAAGTTAAGCCGATTTGTGGAGATTTTCTTATCGCCAAAAAACACGACACACTTTTTATAATCAATAGCCTACAACAGTACAACACCTTGACTTTTCGACAAAATATTGCGTCTGGGTTCGAAATCGACAAAATATTATGTTTGGGTAACTGGTATCAATTCAAGGAAGAGCTGTGCACTCTACAAATAAGCTATTTCGATAGGTCAAAATAAAGTCAAAATTTGATAAAAATAAAGTCAAAAAAATATTTTTTTTTAGGTCAAAATAAAAATGGCCCTAGTGATGTCACATTAGGGTGGCCCCTTTTGAGGCAATTTTTTCATTTCAACTTGCATGGGTGATAAATTTTTGCCTTAGCCCAAAATATTAATAAATCCAAAATTTTTTTGAAATCTGACCCTGTTTAGACCCTGCCCCAACAACATTTTTAAATTGAGCACCCTAAATCACGTTTTTAATGATAAAATTAGTACTATTTGAGCTAGATATATGTTGTTGGTATTCTGTTGTATTGCTTTTCAGAAAGGAAGACACTTGCATGTCTTAATTCAAGATTTGAACAGCTTTTTATAAATTCATTTTATAAAATTAATGTAAATGCTTCTTAAACCGATGAAGTTCATTCATTCACAGCTTGTCACGCCAGTGTCGGAGCCAGGTAAGAGCGTTGTTTGTGATGTTTTTGAAGTCGTTGTCATCACATGAAGGCCGAAGGGCTAAGAGGGCAGTTGGTGAGGATATGCTTCATCGTCTGATTGTCTAGGCCGCAATCACACGTTGGGTCAGGAATCATCTTCCATCGGAAAAGGTTGCTTTTATTTCTCCCGACTCCGCAGCGGGCTCTATTTAGGCAGAACCACTATCTTTTCTCAAAGGTGGGAGTTTGTTGAAGACTTTTGGAGGGACTTGGGATGGCAGGATGTTGTGTCCTATTGGGCTCAGAGGTCCACATGTCTAATAGTGCAGCTGCCGCGTTTGTGTGTTCCAATGGGCCGACTTTGATGAAGCTCTTGCGTGACTTTCAGAGTCTTGTTGGAATACGTTTGTGTTCATAGAGAGGGTGGCGTTGGTCGGATATTTGTTTTACTCTTTCCTTTTTTGTAGCGACTTCTCTTCGGATATGAGGTGGAGCTATAGTTGCTATGTAATTGAGGTCGGAGATTGGTGTTGGACGGAGTGTGCCAGTTATGATTCTGCAATGCATGCTTGGTTTAATTCGGAGTCAATTACTTTAGTGTGGCTTGACCTAGCCCATACTGGAGCGCAGTATTCAGCGATCGAATAACAAAGAGCCAGTGCTTTTGCTTCAGTGTGTGCTCATCTGCTCCCCAGTTTGAGTTTTCCAGCTTTTGCAAAAGGTTATTGCGAGCAGATAATCTTTTCTTGAGTTTCAGTAGGTGTGTCTTATAGGATAGGTCATGTCCAGTGTTATGCCAAGATATACAGGAAAGGGGGTGTATTGTAATGCAGTGTTTTCCCAATTGATGATAAGTTTTTGGCTAGCCTTATGATTGTTCAAGTGAAAGCATGTTACTTGGGTTTTGGAAGGGTTTGCATTTAAGCTCCAGTACTTGTAATAGATGGAATACTTGGAGAGTGCTCCTGTTAAAGTCTTTTCTATCACCGAGAAGTTTTTTGATTGGGTAGCTAGGCAGAGGTCGTTGGCATAAATGAAACGACGTACGTTGGGGGGATTTGGTTGATCGTTGGTGTACTGTATATGTTAAATAAGATAGGTGCAAGCACAGAGCCTTGCGGCAGGCCATTACGTTGGGTTCTCCAGCGGCTTTTGCGACCATTCATCTCAACAAAAAATTGTCTGTTTGTAAGAAGTGATTGAATAGCTTGGTTGATTGCTGGGTTCTTGATGACTTGATCCAGTTTAAGAAGCAAGGCCCTATGGTTGATGGTATCATAAGCGGCAGATAGGTCTACCAAGATGGTTCCAGTGGTGAGTTCCAGCTAATTAACTGTTAACTCCGGAGATCATCATGATAGCTCTGATTTTGTCTATAACAACATTGGTCCACTGTGCCATTCTCGCTGGCTGAGTTTGGGATCATAAGTTCTAAGGGTTTACATATCCATGGATACCAAATGCACCTAACAACAAAAATCAGCCTTCTTTCAAAATATATTGTTGGCGTTTATTGGAAAAGTCACATTCCAGCTAATTATAAAAGTACTATCATGCATGAGCCGAAGAATCTTTTTCAAGAAATGCATTGCAAAATGAATGATCTATTCAATGGCAATGAAGTGCTCCTAGTCATTCAACAGAGTGTTCAAACAAAATTGCTTTTTTCCTCTTCCCGAAAATGTGCTTTTGGCAATGTTGGGCGATAGTAACAAAACCATCACAGCTAATGCAGTCAAACTAATCTCTAAGATTTGGCGCACCACTAACAATGAAAGCCAATCGTAAAATTCTTCAGTGCGAGAGTTTCACCTTTCCAAATTAAATTTTAATGCAACATCTTATACAAAAATGATAACCATATATGGCAGTGGATGCTCCACAATATCTTACCTCTTGAACAAAAAAGGAACGAATCCTTCCCTTGAATGAAACTCCCCTGACCAAATCATGCATTAACATTAAGCAATTTGTGGGACATCCTCTTCATCTAAATTACCCAAATCGTACTCAATCTGTAGAACATAGAGTTAAACTGACAACAACAGCAACTGGGCGGATAGCCAGGCAAAAACGACAAATTGGTGAAGCTTTGTGCACCATCAAAGGAAGAAAAAAAACATGGATGGGGAAAAAGTATCATGTCACCAAAAAATCCAAGCAAACATAGATGCTATTGTGTGAAATGCGATGTGCTGTTACTTCTTGGTTAATAAATTAGTACCGGTAGTGTTTCATCACTTTGTTTTTTGCCTAACTCTCAGAAAGAAACCATATCACTTCATCGGTCAATTTAAGAAGCATTTACATTGATTTTATAAATGAATTAACGAAAAGTTGTTCAAATCTTGAATTAAGGCATGTAAGTGTATTCCTTTCTGAAAAGCAATAAAAATATATACCAACAACATATATCTAGCTCAAATAGTACTAATTTTTTCAATCAAAACGTGATTTTGGGGACTCGATTTAAAAATGCTTTTGGGGCAGGGTCTAAACAGGGTCAGATTTCAAAAAAATTTTGGATTTATTAATATTTTGGGCTAAGGCAAAAATTTATCACCCATGCAAGTTGAAATGAAAAAATTGCCTCAAAAGGGACCACCCTAATGTCACATTCTGAACTTAAGTGTATGAAATGTAGGAAAGGGTGGATGGAAGATGTACAAGGATGGAGGAGGTGACATTCAAATCCTGAGATTGTTTTGAGTGTGAAAGATGCAGTGTAAGAGGATATCCAAGAATTCAAACTGTTAAGCTATTTATCAGTTTGATGAGACTCCTATCCTGCAGGTAGCCTACAGAACAACTCATGAGCTAAAATCATTTTATTATAACTCTTTTCCTAGTGCAGATAGAGAAAAAAGTTCTCTTAGAACAGATAGGAACATGGTAATTCTGTATCATTTGATGCAAAAACCAACTTCTTAGCTCAACTGGTTCCAAAATGATGACCGTTTATCAATTTTGGGGGAGTTTGGTCCCTAAAAGTGGGGGTAGGTCTAAAGAGAGCAATGTTAGCTCACTTCCGAAAAAATATTCCAGAAAAATCTGAAAAACGTTTGCAACTGAAAAGAACATCTGCAGAGTACTTAACCGAGAAGGAAGTGAACGATAGGCTTCAAGAGAACCAATAAAGCAAAAAATGAAAAAAAGGGAAAACAACAAATAAGCAAGTCACAAATTTCGAAACCGGAAAGTGATAAAAATGAATCAGATGATCAGGAAGAAGCATTTGTCCAAATAGAACTACTCAAAATTGGTAACTATGTGAAAATACTATAAATGAAGATGACAGATTTCCAGGAGTGGTTAATATTAATCATACTGAAAGAACTGCAACAATCAGTGTGATGATTCGTAGTGGCTTCAATACTGGAAATGGCCTACACGTGTTGATCGACTAAACTATCATGATGCAGACATTTTAACAAAACTGAGTAATTCTGCTCCTGTGAGCAATAGGGGCTTTATGATTTTAATGATTTTGTATAATTGTTTGCCATAACTCCAATCATTGCTCTGCAATTTTTTAAAAACAAACTTTCGTTTTTACTCTGGTGTCGAAGTATCCCTTAAGAGGTATAACTATATCAAACAGTTTATAAACAAATGCCTGTCAACAGTTTCCTCAGCCTGGGGTTCGTTGAATGAAATTCAGGGGTCCACATCTTTTAGGCGCCAGACAGTTAGGCGCCGGTCAAATAGGTGCGCACACTGTGGCGTCAGGATATTTAGGTGCGGAGCACTGTGGTGCCCGTTCATTTAGGTGCTATTGCCAGTAAAGTCTGCAGATTGTATCAGCTCAGCTTTGGCAAAACCTAGTCGGGGGTTTGACGGAAAACTAAATTACTTTTCACTCAAGCCTGCCACCCGTTTGAATATAGCCTACGGTATATTTTTTACTAATGTTTAGTGTAGTTATTATTTGATTAACTAAAAGTGAACTCAGTCATGTTCGGAAACTTGAATAATTTATTGATAAAGCTTTTGCCGACGCAAACCTGGACTAACAGTAACAACAAATAAATGCCGAACACGTGCATTAAAAATACAATATATTTTTCTGTTCAATATAAGATTTTGTGTGAAAAGCATTGCTGGTTTAAGCAGCTTCACTCACGGAAGCCATGACATATTTATCTGTTCAATACAACATTTTATGTGAAAAGCATTGCCGGATAAAGCAGCTTCACTCACTGAAGCCATGACTAACAACAAATAAATGCACACACATTAACAAAACAACATATTTTTATGTTTAATATAACATTTTGTGTGAAAAGCATTGCCCTACCTGCCAAGCTGACACAATCTGCAGACTTTACTAGAAATAGCACCTAAATGAACGGGCGCCACAGTGCTCCGCACCTAAATATCCTGACGCCACAGTGTGCGCGCCTATTTGACCGGCGCCTAACTGTCTGCACCTAAAAGACTTGCTCCCAAATTCAGGGAGTGTCGAGAGTTGTCATGTGATAGATTTTCGTTGAAATGAGAGGAAGAATTTTACTAATTGGGTGAGATCTGTAATGCTGTACAGAAGTGAGATATTGTGCCTACGAGAAAACGACTTGGCGATTTTAAGAACTGAAAGAGCGATGGTAAAGGCAATGTGTGATGTGAAGCTGATGGACAAAGGGAACCCCAAGGAACTTATGACCTTGTTTGGGTTGAATGTTCATGAGTTGGCAAAGTCAAATGGCATGATGTGGTAAGGGCATGCATTAAGGAGGGATGAAGATGATGTTTCGACCTACTGAATACACAGATATTAGACTAACTGGATCGAAGCAGATTATGCATAACTTGACGTGCAAGTTTGGGATTTACCTGATAACGAATCCTAAACAATCGGGTGATAGCTTCTTTAATATTCTTAAAGGTGGACTGCAACAAAAATACATGGCTTTTGTATGCGTAAATCTTTCCGAAATAAAGTGTTTTTCACCAATGTTTGTTTTTTATTTTGTCATTACTTAAAAAACCTAATAAAACATGCAAACGTCATCGGGTGCTGACACCGCATCCAAGGTTTACTGTTTTGTGTACAAACACACTAAACAAGTCACGTAGGCTATGTATGCAGCAAACAATTTGGTGCTTAGGAAGTTTTACCCATTGAAATGGTGATTTCTTGTATGGCTTCTGGTTGTACTAACCGGAGAATCGTGAAAGGGGTATCCTTTCATTGTTTACCTATAAATAATGAAAACAAGCTGAAGAAATGGATCTCGGTGATGAAACTCAAAGTCCCCCCTGTAAACAATCACTGCTGTGTGCAGCAATTATTCTCTTGCCAGTTATTACCAGTGTAATCTGCAGCAGAGCTATAGGGCACTTAGGCAATTATAATGGCACAATTTTCTCACCTACACCAATGCAAATTTTTCATCCGACTGCTGTAGGAACTGGTGCCGTCAGCAGACTTGGACAACTAGATAATTCTAGTTGTCTAATTCGATGAATTAGAGCAAAACGTTAGTAATTCTAATTCTTTTTGTAAAAACTTGTTTACTCTAATTCTAATCTAATCTTCAGTTTTGCTGAAAATTCTGGTTTTTCCAACAGTGTTTTTCAGCAAATGAAAGGAAACCTCATGCAAGGAAAATACAATTAAAGGATCAAGATCAAAGTGTCATTCCATCGCTTAAGTAGCGAAGTCATTAAAAACTCGATGTACTCATCAATTCACCTACATCACAATGTCTATTATGACGTAAGTGGTATTGATGCAGTAATGGGGAAATGACACTTTGATGTAGAGTTGGCAAATTAGGGTTTTTATCTGAATAGAAAAAGATTGTTGAAAAGGAGCGATCTTCCTGGCGTCAGCACTACCTGACTACTTACTGTAGAACAGCGAGCATTGTGTTTCGCTAACCATACCGGTGTAGCCTCCACACTAGCCATCAAGACTTTTCCAAAAACATGTGTTTCTCGACAGTCGAGTGTAGCAGGAACTCAGCGATAGACACGTGTTTCGCCCATGAGGCTGGGCTCATCAGTACCGCACCACTAGTTCCTGCTCCATAGTTCTCAACCGCTGCATTTGTCAGTCAATTGAATTCTTACCTTTGTGGAAAGAAAAACAAGAAACCAACTGTCGCCAAGGATCTACTTTAGTTTGCAAAAACTTTCCTAGCTCTAATTTTAAATCTAATCTAATTTAAAAAAAACTAGAATAGCTGTAATTCTAATTCTAATCTAATTTCAAAAAGGTAAAAAAATTCTAGTTGTCCAAGTCTGGCTGTCAGAGCATGATTCATTTAATGTTTTTTGCTGTGAAGTTGCCATCTTTTTGGTTCAAACCAAAATTCTTGTCTAGTTCCAGACATGCACGGAACTTGGTGTGAACCGCAGTGTCACTTGTTGATGTTGATCTTCTATTAATCAATCTGCAGTAACCTTTGTGACGTTTCCTTGGCAAACGCATGAAGCTGCTAACTTGGTTGCCGCCCGATGACATCACAAGTCTCGTAGCGCATTCCTCTGGCTGTTTTTCTTTTTGTTGTATTTACCACTGAACAAAACATTATATCAAGAAATTTTTTTGAAAAAGATAATACAGTACTTGAACACTAAAGAATTTTTCACTTTAGGTCCCCTTTAAAGTTGCTTTAAAAATTATTTATATGTTGAGTTACTTACTGGTATATATATTCTTTCATGATATAGATGTTTTTGTGCATTTTTGCAGTAAAAAAGTACATAATTTTAAGATACTGAAATGCACTTGAAACATGTTGCACAGCTTGGCAACAACATGACATACAAGAGTTATGCCGAGTGATGTTTGATGCACTGGAAAAGAAATTCGAGGGCACGGACCAAGCAGACTTGATAAAACAGCTTTATGCAGGTGAGTAACTCATTGTGATGCTAACAGCCTGATTGGAGCAAATGCTTTAATAAAACTGTTTATAACTAACACTTGTAAGTCCCATTGTGATTTTCCATTCTTGATGTTGCAAAAGAAGTGTTTCCTTGTTATCCGTTTGTTTTTTCATTATATACTGTGTGCATTGTGCATATTAAAAACAAAATTTGTTTATTTTTTACAACTAAATTTCCCCTGAATCGCTCAGTTTTTCACTCCTTGTAGGAGACCTTAAGTTTAACTGCTTTGCCTCTGGCAGACTGTGCATAAGAGTCACATGTACTTGTGCCGTGGTCGCGTGTAGGAAACATGGGTGATTGGGTGCTTTCCTAACGAGAATAGGGTGGCCAGTTGCCCACCTAATTTATTATAGAGGTCAGCAGTGTTTTTCAACAACCAGCTTAAGCCCCGTGTCGAACGAGGTTTGCATAATTGAAAAGCCAATGCCTTATCCGCTGCGCCAATCATTTCTACCGGTCCGTTATTGACGCAAATAAAACAGTTGAACAATATTGAGGCCAAAACGGTGCACCGTGGTCTGCAGTTGTAATATATTTTAAATATAATTTTCATATATACAACAATAACTAACATTCAGGTACCATGATGGATTATGTCCAATGCTGTGCATGTAATCACAGAAGTGCAAGAGAGGACACATTTCTTGATGTTCCAATCAACATCAAACAGTCAAATAAAACATACAAATCATTGGTAAGTGTTGGCGGATCTAACTGTTCTTGGTTTCCTGTTTTGTTTTGTTGTCTGTTTCCTGTTTTGTTGTCTACTTATGACTTAAATTTAGTACTACCCATTACTATAAATCGATCACTGGGTAGAGGTAATTATCGTAAAGTTTCTTGCCCAGAGAAACAGCAGCAAGTGCGGGTGGCTGGAGTCGAACATGCAGGTTCTCGACTGCGAGCCCAACGCGCTAACCACTCGGCCACTGCTGTCGACAGTGATTATAAATTTTTACATTTGATAAGTTTGATTACAAATAAATTTTCTTGCGTTCAAGTTCGAATTTACTTGCCACCCTGATAGCTCATTTGATAAATACTGGACTTTACGAAAAAATGGAAAATCAACAATGATAAGAAGGTCATGTTCTGGTTTGTGCAGTTTCCTTTTGGACGAAGAAGTGTTAGATAGATGGGCCATTTCATATCAACTGATCCAAACCTTGTCATCCAATGTCATAATTTTTTCTCAATTTTAATATAAGTAAGAACCTTTGTTAACTGATTCCAAAAGAATCTTTTTTTTAAATTAGTCAAGGTTTCAATGCAGTTATGGACTATGCAAAATGGGCTACTTTTGCGGTCAATGAAGCGGAATGACTACTTCAAAAATCATCACTCAAATTCAATGGCAAATTATTTCCATTGTACTTCATTAAATGTTATCGAATTTTAACAACATATTGCTTCATGTAGTCTATCCTTTTTTCACACATTAAAAACAAACACAAAAATCTAAGTAGTTACCCTGGTTTTGGGCCAATAAAACAGTGGTCATCAAAATCGGTCATGCATGACCAGAATTTTAAAATGCGAATAACTTGATGTGTATAGTATATGTGATATTGAGTTATTGACATAAGTAATACATCTTCTGAAAGGCCTTGCAGAAGAGATTTGTGTCACAAAATATCTTCATGTTTTTGAAAGACTGGGGTCTGATGTGGTTTGATTGAAAACAAGACACCCAAAGTGTTAGCTCATTATGACATCATAAGAATGTGAGGCATGCCCTTGAAGTTCCAAATACCCCAATTTTTAGTTATTTCAAAACCTACTTATGGTAGAGCGACAAAATTAGGGTTGAAATGCGAAGAGATAGTTTCCTATGACCATTTTTTAAGTTTTTGATGTATCTGCAGCTGAAAAAGAGGTTTATTTAAAAAAAGATTTTACTAACTGTATTGCATCAAAATGCATGCAAACGAATATCAGCAGAATTCACCTGAGTAGGAATTTCGTTAATTTTATCTTTTGCAATGCCTTTTAATTTTCTAGTTTTTCTGTCAATGGCCTGATTGTTGTTGCCAATCGATTTCCAACAAGTAGGTTGAATGTATGCAATGGACATGTAAGGAGCCTATTTGCTTCTCTTAGTAAAAAAATAACTATGTCAAAGGCGAAGTTCAATCTCGCAAGAATGAGTTAACATCAAAAGACTGAGGCAAGGAATGACAAGTTTTGACAGTTTCAGGAGAATACCAAGTTACTTCAGCGTCAACGCTTAAAGTGCCCCAAGCGTTGGATCCAAGTGTAGTAACTTTTTTGAGCATTTCCTAGCACAGAATTATGCTTAGCAAACTTTTTAAACTTAACCTCGAAGCTCGACTGGTTATGGTGAAATTTATATCATATGACTGATCCACAGCGTCACCACGGGCGAAACTGCGTATTTCACTGCTCTGGGACGAGTTTGGTGGTGTTACATCATACTGGGTGAGCGTTATTAGCGACAGATAAAACAAATGTTTCCTAATAGATGGAATTGGTAGATCATAGTTTGGTTTGCCAATCAATCAATGGTTTATTTGTCAGTAACAGGAACAGAGTACATGTTTGAAATATGCAAGTAATATACATAATGCAAAAGTTACACAAGTTTCCGTACCGATAGGGAGACAACGAGACGACCGTACGGTCTACTAGTCAATTGCCACTCTATGGCAATGGCGATTTTGCCATTTAAAACACAAGAGAAAAAAATAAAACGTTCCTGCGCTTCAACATACGCACCAAAATAGCATATTTAAGATAACGTAAAAACAAAAATCCAAACAGAAAGCAGAGATTACTCAAGTTTCGTCTGAACATGTTATATTGCATATGAAACTGACAAGTTGATTTCCATAACATATCAGTTACGATGCACTGTAGCTTTGTATAATTAACGTTTTGACCAAAGTGCTGAAACTGCAAGCAGTGGGCTTTGCGCAATGCAAGTTGTCAGTGCCGGCATTAAAAAAATCCTAGTTATAGCCTACAGTCACCTACATAGCAGTCTATACATGTAAAAGCCTATTTTACCTGTGCAAGGGTACGTTTTTGCAAATGTTATTGTTTGAAAGTGCTGGAAGTGAACTAATGAGAACATAATATTATACAACTAGTTTTGTATGGCCCCATCTCGCTTTCAAACACTTGAAGAAAACTTTGACCATTTTTTTCTCAGCAGCTTGTTTCGTTGGAAAGCTTGAAAAGACAGCGCACGGTCTTTGTCACTGTCACATAAACAGCAATTTGCTAGCATTACCGATACAGTTGTTACACTGCAAATGGCCATAGCCAGATTGGGACAAATCAAACATTAACCCATACAAGATATGAAAAATAAAGATGCTTAAAAATTCGTGAAAATCACTTATCATCTTTAATAGAGTGTAAAGGGATGATAATCGCCAAAAAAATTTAAAGTTTTGTTTATTTATTGAAATATTTGCAAAAATCAAACGTTGCGAAAATGCATCGTTTGTCACCTTGCCTGCAGTGGCGTATTGAGTGGCATAGCGGTCAATGGAGTGGTGCCTCACTCTACCGGCCCGCATTCGATACTCGGTGCGTCACGGGAAGCCTCACTTAACTCTTAAAGCTGGATATATTCCATAGATACAATAGCAAATGTTCCCGCACAATACAACAGTGGTGATTATATGGCGCTTACCTAATTCTGCGTCACTCTTTGATAGTGCATATTTACGACAGTTAATCTACGCTCATTCTATTGCAAAATTAAATAATTGGGAAGAAGAATCCGGCGGCCAAGCTTGGCCGACCGAGAAGGTAGCACCGGCGGGCGGCGGTCAATCAAGCACTACTTAGCGGCCATGGCCGCCGGCTGCTTTAAGGCTTGTTGAGACCAAAACTAAAATCGGAAATTTCAACAGCACAGTTTGGATTTGTTCCAGACAAAGTAACCACAAAAAGGAATTTTTACATTAAAAATGATAACAGAGAGATGGATGTCCGATTCTTCTGTTTATTTAAAGAATTTTGTATTTTATTTCACAATATCGTTTCTTTTGCATTCTTGCATTTTATCCAGTGTTTACCTTTGAGTGCCTTCCCAGACGGCAAAATTCGTCATTTTTACATTGAAAATGACGAATTTTGTTGTCTGGGTTCGTGCAAAATCAGTGTTTTACATCAAAACAACATTTTTCGTGATTAACAATAGAGGTTAATGAGATAAAGTCTCAGCGAAAACGTGTCAACTAAAAAAAGACAGTTGCCAAATAGCGTTTGGCATAAAAGATGAAGTTAAAACCTTAGTGGCAGTTTAAAATAAACATGGGTTTCGGCGTTACATGACCTGGAATTCCTTTGGTTACTTCCTTTGTTAGATTCTCAGTTGATGTTACTTTGTCATGGCAGAGGAATCGATTAGTACGCAACGCAAAGGTGAGGTTTTTCTACATGATGGCTACATGTTTCAACTAGCTCAATGTGGTGCAGACAGACTTCAGAAATACTGGCGTTGTTCTCGACGTGATAAGAAATGCAAGGCTCGCATCCACACTTGTGCGGCGACAAATCAGGTAATAATGTGTGTTATGATGACTAACAGAAGGCGTTGTTAAATTAATTATCGTTGGATTTTCAAAAAATTGCCGAATGGGAAACTGGCCAAATCGGACCAGCCGAATTGGACTGTAGCCGAATAGTAGCAGACCCATGAGAAGTTGTGAGTGAAGTACGTTGACAAGAGTTACAGGTGTTGGAATCTATTGCTATTCACTGTTACTCTAATTTTTACTTATTTAAAATATTTGAAACTTCAAGGGCCTCCTTATGATGTCATAATAAGTTGAAATTTTGGTTGTCCAGTTTTAATTCAATCCACTTGAGACCCCAGGTTTTCTTAAATACAAAATGATGATATATCATGTGTTCTAGCCAACTCAGGATAGCATAAACCAGGGGTCGGCAACCTTTCTTCAGTCGCGGGCCAAAACAAAACTGCGCAGATGTCAACGGGCTGTACAAGTTTTCCATTTGCACTTCCGTTTTCTTTACTTTTCATAATATTGTTAAAATTGGCGTTCTTATCAGAGTATCTCCATATTTAGCTACTATAGGCTTATATAGATTAATATAAAGAAAAATAGTAACAATTGGTAACGAAAAACACCAAGTACTTTATTTATTGACAGCACAACATTAATGTGATATTTGATGTTGTTTCCTGCTAGAAAGTTTCTGAAGGTCAGGTGATAGGTTGGATGAGGCAAGAATCATAACATCTTGCAAGTGGTCATCAGTAAGTTGTGTTCTCAACTTGCCGTTAAATATACGGTTAATTGACTATTACTAACGCAACTCATGTAGCCTGCAACTATAGCATGCAGTAAATAGGCTAATATAACCGGACTTCAAGGTGAAACTGCCAAGTACCTTGATGCTACCTTCTGCAAGCTTAAGCTAAATTTTGCCCCAAACCTAGTTTACTATAACAAAGCGACCCGTGATCGATAGGTCGCGGGTACAAAGGCGCTTTGTGATAATTTCCTATGCTTGGTGGATTCTAACAAGTAGCAAATTCTTCAAAGACAAGAATCACTTGTTGAAAAAAACGGAAAAATGGAACTGGGAGTAAATTATAACTCTAAAAAATAAAGTAATTTAAAAGTCTGGACCGGCTGTCACTAAAAAGGCCAATTCCTGCTTCCTAAGCTACACATATTTCTAAATTATCAACCTTCAAACAAACTAATTCTTAAAACTTCAAATCTATCAAACTATCTGTCAGGCCTGCAACGTCGCTCTCTCTAAAATGCAGTTCGCAGAGAAAGAATATCAAGGAAATTCAAAATGGCGACAATGCCCTAACTAAGCATTGTTGCGGCATAAGTACACAGGCTACGTGATTACAAGTGAGCGTTACGGATAAATATGGAAAAGTAAAAATTGCGAAAGTTTTACATAACATTTAGTAATCTTAATTCTGTTATGTAAAACCAAATGGCAGCATAAAATAATGGGATGTTCGTTTTGGCCCGCCAACTACAATTTGCAAAAATGCTGCGGGCCGGATAATTTTGCTTGGCGGGCCGGATCCGGCCCGCGGGCCGTAGGTTGCCGACCCCTGGCATAAACTGTGGTCAGTGGTGGCTATGCAGGTGGTATGATATATTTATTTAAAACAAACACAAAACAACATGAAGATATTTTGTGGTACAGATCTCTTATACATGGCCTTTCAGATGATGTATCACATATGTCAAAATCATCCATGCACATTAAGTTATTCGCGTTTTAAATTTTGGTCGCTGTCACAATCAGTAGCTCACATGGTAGACTATATTGTGTGAATGTGTGTCTTGACCAAGCGTACTGTTTTAATTCTATAATTCTTACGAAATGTTATTATCGCTTACCGTACTGTCCTGTAGTGACGTTTGATTGCAAAATCCTTATTATGTAATGAACTTCTAGAAGAATTTGCATACGTGCAAGATTAGAAGCTTCTCAGATCAAACAATTTGTCAGGTAATAGGTTGTTATGACACCACAAAGATCTTTACAGGTAGTAAAACTAGCCCAGGACAATGAATTCTTATGACGTATGGTAACATTATCGTACTTTCTGGTAGGGATGGGCAAAATAGATTACCGAATATAGAATAACCGGTTGTGAAGCCTAACCGGTTTCAAAATCCATATGAAATCGGATAATTGAAACCGCTTTAACGATCGACTTCGTATCGCTCCGTCTGGTCGCAACGAATTCGCTGCAGCGAAAGTAGAATTGTTTATCGATTTAGTGCAATCCGGCATAGGAAAAACGTACAAGTTGTTCGCATTAAAGAGATCTTTCTTGTCAAGCGCAATAATTTTGTGTAACTGCCACTTCTGCTTCTTCAGAGAGATGATTTTCAAGTGCAGGTTTAACTGCCACTAGTGTTGGGCGATATTGAAAAAAACAAAACGATACGATATTTGAAAAATACTCGACATTTCGATACTTTTGTTCTAATTAAGAAAAGAGTATCTCAGTCTTTGAAATGAGCGTCGGCAATAAAAATGCCTAGGCCACACGAGCGCTTGTAAGGTTAGGGTTAGACATTCCTGCCAGTCGTTATGGCACAGCCATAGATTTGTTCCTTAGTCAACACCCTGATGGAGCTCTGCGAAAGAGGCGTGTGGAACTGTGGATGGGTATCAAAGCACGAAAGTCGCGAAACGTGGATGCTTCATTGCGAACGGCGAAGAGAGTGTAGATTTACAACCAAGCGATGAGCCTCTTGATGTGTATGATTCCAGTGATGACGCGACAACCTCATCCTCCGATACAGCATCTGATGATTCCGATTATGACAGTTAGTTCTTTATCAAATAGACTTTGTGTTGCTCGCAGTGTCCCAATTGTGCCGAAACTATGTTAGTGCATACGTAAATCGAGGCAATCTTCTCGCAGGGAGCTATTAATTTGTTACCGGTACCTGGTTGAGCAATTAAGGTTATTTTATAATAATTTAACGTCGCTAGATGTCGAATTAATGTAAAACAAACGTAAATTTCATTTTGGGCATTGTTGTTACGCAATATAACTCGCCGGGAAAATTAAATCGATTTGTGCTGACTCGAACGTTGAATCAATCCAAAATTAACTTACTTTTCCTCCCCGTGAGTTATTTAACGTGGAATTACCGTAACATCGTGCGTATCGCGTTGCTCGCTTTATCGCTACTTTGGCATTATTACATCACAACAATCCAAACAATGCGGTCGTGATGGACTTCTCTAGTATACTTTTCGTTTTGCATGTTTTGGTACAATTTTTTTCGTACCAAACATTCAAAGCAATTGCCGACGCAATTTCAACTTTTGTCGTTTGACCTTGGCAACATTTTTGTAAGGGTTTGCAGTTAGGAGTTATCGCCCAACACTAACTGCCACCAAGATGAGATCCCGTTTGACTGGTGAACATTTAAAAAGCCTAAATTTGTTACACTGCAATAAGCAATTTTGTGATGTTCATTGCTGTTATAAAATCATTAAAATGTGTTGATGGTAAAAACGATCAATTATTCTAGAATAGATATCTGTATTCTATATTCGGTTTCAGTATTCTAGAATATTCTAGAATAGCTAATTATTCTATTTTGCCCATCCCTACCTTCTGGACGTTACTGGTCAAAACAAATTTGAAATTGATAGAAATTGAAGTTAAAATTATTTAATACGAATAGATGAGAGTTGGTGCTATTAGAAGTTTTGATCGAGATTAGAGTTGTATGAGAAGTTGTGAGTGAAATACGTTGCAGTCGAATGTAAGAGTTACAGGTTTTGGAATCTATTGCTGTTCACAATTATTTTTGATTGTTTGATGGAAGTGCTGAGCCATTCGTTAAAATCCAGCAAGAATTTTCATTTATCATCTCACAAGTAACAACAATTTATTTGACTGTTTTGCATTGATCTTCCAATAAACTATGTCATTAATCTTTCCCAAGTCTTTTTCCTGGTAAGAAATGGAAAGAATCGTGATAGTCTCGCATGACCGATTTTGATGACCACTGTTTTTCTTTGGCCCAAAATTAGGGTTACCACTTAGATTTTTGTGTTTTTAATATGTGAAAAGTAGATACATGAAATAATGTGTTGTCAAAAATTCATAACACTTAATCAAGTACTACAATGGAAATAATTTGCTATTGAATTTGGGTTGACCACAAAAATAGCTCATTTTGCATAGTCCATAATTTCCTGAAACCTTGCCCAATTAAAAAAAAAAATTTGAATTAGTTACAAAAGTTCTTTATGTGTATTAAATTCGAGGAAAATGAAAGTCCAAAGCATTGGGTGACAAAATGTGATTTTCTTTCATCATTTCAAAAGGAATGACCCAGGTGTAGTTTGCACTGTACTGTATTCTTGCTTTGTTGCAGATGGAAGGGCTCACTGCATTTGTAGAGCCAGAGACATTAAATGACAGTAACCAGTACTACTGTGAGAAATGTGAAATGAAATGTGACGCCCTGAAAGGACTCAAATTTACCAAGTAATCTTTTATTGAAAATTGGCAAATATCTTTGCTTTGTTTTACTGCAAATATTTCAAATCAAGTTTCTGTCAGGCATTATTTAAGTTTATAAATTTAAAATCATGGCGACCTATATGTATACAACACTTTTCATGACCTTATATAATTATGCGAGCTTTAATTTTGCCTGGAGGTGGGTTTATTGCGCTTAATGGAAGTCAGAATCATCATCATCGTCAGGTTTTCTTTTTTAATGTGCAGGTTTTGCGGGGCATTTCTACAATCGTAGGCCCTACTTCAGATGACTGGCTAGCTGCATGCTCAGCAGATTGTACATCGGCTGTCTATTTCTCACGGTCACAAGGGTCGGACCCCATTAAATTCTGTTCTTTACTTTTATATATTTTTGTTGTTCCATTCTGATAATGAAATGAGTTTACAACTTGCAGTTTTTCCTTATCGACTTGAACATCTGTTTGCGTTGTTCCGCTGATCAGCGAGTTGTTTCTAGACATCGAGGGCATCTAAAGTCAGGGTCTGTAGTCAAGTGATCTAATTGACTGCATCTCTTATGTACCCAGTACTGGCAGCCGTTGCAGTGAATGCTGTTGCGACCTACACCTTTACGACAAACAGCACTAGAAAATTTGCCTGAATCTTGTAATTTATTCAGTCCTGTATCGCATATCAAGAGCTTGGTTTTATCAGTGTTCACTCTTAAGCCTTTCTTTTCCAACGCTTCTTTCCGAGTCAGGAGCCTCTCTACACATTTTCTAGGTCGTCAGCTACAAAGATTAGCACTTTCCTTGCAGTCTTACGTAGATCTATGTTATTGAATAGTACACCCAGGGCACGAAGTCACGTAAATCTACGTTTTTACAAAAATGGTCTATGTTGGGTGTTGTGAGAATGTAGTTTTACGCTGTAAATGGCGAGAGCAAGTCTTTTAGGCGCAGACAGTTAGGCTCCGGTCAAATAGGCGCGCACACTGTGGCGTCTGGATATTTAGGTGCGGAGCACTGAAGCGCTCGTTCATTTAGGTGCTATTTCTAGTAAAGTCTGCAGATTGTATCAGAAATACCTTCTGTATGAATATACTGTGTTATTCCTTCGAAGTTTTGAAATGTATCCATTGTAAACTTAAATCGGTTTTCGTTTAAAGCTGTCTTTTGTAAGTAACTGTCGCATAATCATCTTTTATTGCCTCTAACTGATTCCTGTGATGTATACCATCTTGATAAGCAATCAGTCACATAACAGACAGATATAGCGATATTGCCAAGTATGACCTTGGAAAATGCTTAATATAACAAAAATGGTCAGACCAGTGCAAGTAAGAAGTTTATTTTTGAAATCTATGTAAAATTTCAGTCTAGAAACACTTGTCAAACCTTACTGACCCAGACAGTTAAATAAATCAACCTGACTCCTGGTCTAATACTATTATGTACCCGACGCTTCTGTACAAACCGCTATAAATGAGCAGTTTCTTTTGGAAACAAAAAATTCAACTTTTTCAAAATTTATTGCTGAAAAACGTGGCCAAAAATATAAGCTTATCAGCTGTTAAAAGATCAGAACATTGTGATATTGCACAAAGAAGGGTACTCAGAAAGTAAAATATCTGAGAGGTGAGCTGCTGCACAATTGAATTATCAATAAATGCAGATACTTTCTAGTCCTTTCCGTTTTTCAGCTGTTCAGTCAAGATGAGGTTTTGCGAATGTACAGTTTTTAGGTTCGTAGAAGGTAAAAGCAGCGTTTATTTTTGGCTGCTTGATAGATTTTGAAATCAAATTTACCGCTAATACAGCATTGTATAGTAGAAGTAGCCCTGTGCGCAGCAATCTTTGTTCACTTCAGTCTTTTGCTGGGACTGATGGGTGAGCTCACTCCCATCATCCTCATCATAGGATCATCTGTTGGGGTGGGAACCTTGTGTCTACTAGCATTTTTCAAGACCACTAAACTTAGTTTTTCAGATATTTTTCTCTCTGAGTACCCTTCATTGTGCAAAATTATAATTTTCTTGATCTTTTGACAGCTGATAAGCTTCTTTTTCCCCCATATTTTTCGGCAACAAATTTTCAAAACATTGAATTTTTTTCCAAACGAAACTACTTGATAATCGTTTGCACAGAAGCATGTGTTACAATGTAGCATAGTTAGTTACACCATAAAATGATATATGACATAGCATTGGGAATAATTTTTCTAACATTTTGTAAAAACCCTGAATTTTAACATGTGGTCTTAAACTTTTGAGCGTGACTGTGCAAGTTCAAGCAAAAAGTACTTTTCAGGGTAGGGCGGGGGTGTGGACAAAAATTTAATTTTTTTTTACCAAGGGTCTTAGAATGTACTGTTGTACGTTATCCTAAAACCAGTGCTGAAGTTGTATATACAAAAAAAAAATGATTACCCCACCTTCGAATATAAGATACTATATTTAAAACCTGCATATTATAATTACAGCCATGGCGCCCATTTATTCATTAACTTTAATTTAAAGGTACTTGCAATACTTCTGGCAATAATTACGATACTTATTTTCAGATTCCCATATTTGCTAACTCTTCAATTGAAGAGATTTGATTTCGACTACTCGACTATGCATCGAGTCAAGTTGAATGATCGAATGACTTTTCCACAAGTTCTCAATCTCAACCGCTTTATTGACAAAGAAGTAAGTTATTTCTGTCTACCCTGTTTTTGGGCAGAGCCTATGTCCTTCTACGAGTTTACAACTCAAGTTTTCAATGGATGCTTCCTCCACTAGTTATACAAAACAGCCTACCTTTAATATCGTCATGCAAGACATCAAAATCTTCTTCTTCAGTTGGTTGATGAAAGATAATCATTAGGGTGTTTCACATTTCGATGATTTTTCAGAAAAAGTTTAAGATTGTAACTGGATTTACAACGCTGAAGTAAACATGGCGTTATTTTTTCATTGAGGTGTCATTTGAGGTGCTAGGTTTGATTCCAATTTCCAGGTCGAGTCACCCTGAAGACTTTAAAAACGCGGAATGGCCCGTTTCGGCGAGTCCGATTCAGTGAGTCCGATTCGGCTAGTCCGATTCGGCGAGTTCCCTATTCGGCAATTTTTTTGAAATTTTTGAAAGGAAATTATCGGGTACCGTAGCCTAATTATTATTGCCGTTTTTACATCGTTTTAACGTTGAAATCGTGCAGATAAAAATAAAATCTTCGAACAATTGAAAATTAAAATTCGTCATGTTTATGCCATTCGTCATATTTATGCCTATAAGTTAGTACTTTTGAATAGTTGAAATCATTAGTTTGGAAACGTGTGGACTACAGCTTGGATTGAAAGGAAATTATCGGGAACCGTAGCCTAGTTATCCCGACCAGCAAAAATTTGTTTCAAGAACCCAGTTAGCCTAACAGTTGATTTTTACATTGTAGTAACAGAAGGAAAAGGCTAACCAAATGTGTGGCCTACAGCTTGGATTGAAAGGAAATTATCGGGTACCGTAGCCTAGTTATCCCGACCAGCAGAAATTGCCGTTTTTACATCGTTTTAACGACGCTAAATTTTAAATCGTGTAGAAAATGCACTGCCACCAAACCTAGAAAAGAAAGCGAAAAAAGAAAACTTTTGTTTCGTCGATTATAAAATAGACCTACAACTAACACTTGCAAGAGCAACAAGGGCGATTTAACACAAAAGAAATTCAAAAAGTGACAAGTTTCCCAAATTTTTACTTTGAGAGTCTCGCATTCAAAAACTTGGTTGTGATGTCATGAAGGAATCAGAAAAATAATCATCATCATTTTGTTCCTTCCTCGTATGGAGGGTTGGATACAATGCGCCATTGTTTTCGACCATGAGCTGTGCGTACTGCACATTCATAAGTTAATTTTGTCCATTTTGTGATGTTTGTTGTCCAAATCATTCTTGGTCTGCCTTTACTTCTTTTACCGTTTATCTTCCCTTCTATTAATGATCTTTGTAATGAATTTTGCCTTATTGTGTGTCCGAAATACTTCAATTTTCGTTTTTTGACTGTTTGTAAGAGGATTTTGCTTGAATTGAATTTGGAGAGTACTTCAATTATTCTCAACAAAATTTTTAGTACATGACTGATCAAACTTAATGTTCTAAAGTCACTGCAGTTCTTTGCTTTGGATTTCTTTGGTAGTCTGACAAAAACAGTTTCATTCATTTCTTTAGGTATAAATCCAGTCATATATATTTCATTACATAATTTGTGTATGCGTTTTAAACTTATGCCATTGAGTGCTTTTAGCACTTCTGGATAAATGTTATCCTTTCCTGCAGCTTTATTACATTTCAGATCTTGAATGGCTTTCTCAACTTCAGATATCAATATTTCTTCTCCTTCATTATTGGTAATTTCAGGCATACATGTTCTATCATCATCATATAATTCTGTTACATACTCTTCCCATCTACTCTTTATATCCTCTTCCTGAAATAACATTTTTCCTCCACTATCCATGATGCAGCTGTTTGCTTGTTCAACTTTCTTCAAACATGTTAGCTGTTTAACTTTATTGTGTAATTCAAGTGACTTATGAGATGCTTCTAGATGTTCTATTTCACTGCATTGATTTTCCCACCACCTTTGTTTAGCATCTTTGCATAATTGGGATATTTTCTTATTTAAAGCTTTATATTTCTTGTGATTATTGAATTTGTTTTTCTTTCTCTGTTGCATTAAGTCAAGTATCTTCTCAGTAATCCAAGGCTGTTTAATGTTTTTCCTCTTTGATGGTAAAATGTTGGCAGCTGCATCATTTAAGGTTTCTTTCATTTCATTCCAACTTCTATCTATAGTTTCTTGTGTAAATACTTGAGGAATTTCTGTTTGCTGTAATACTTCAAACTTATTGTTTAGCCTACTGCAATACTGAATTTCTCTCGATATTGTTCATTTTTAAACATGTTCATGTCCATATGTTCTGACATATTTGTTCTTTTCACTCTTTTTAGCTTTATTTGGATTTTCATAACAACTGGATTGTGGTCAGACATTATGTCACATCCTGGATACGTTTTAACTTGTCTTACTGCATTTCTGAACCTCTGGTTTATCATAATATAGTCAATTTGATTCCGAAATTGATAACCTGGACTTTGCCATGTATACAACCGCCTAGCAGGATGTTGAAAAAGAGTGTTCGCTATTACTAAATCATTAAGTTTACAAAATTCCAGCAACCTTCTTCCACGTTCCTTTAAATTGTCAAATCCATAACGACCAGTTGTGGGATATTCATGATGATCACCCACTATTGCATTAAAATCGCCCATTATTATATTAACTTCTCCACTTTTAGTATATTTAAGTTACATCCTTTATTGACTCATAAAACAACTTAATCTCTTTATCGGTATGTTCTTGGGTTGGTGCATGGATTTGTAATATAATTACATTAAATGGTGCTGCAGACAATTTAATCATCATAACTCTGTTAGAAATTGGCCAAAATCCAATGACTGAGTTAGCTATGTCTTTTTTCATTATCATACCGACGCCGTACATATGCTGTTCTCCTCCTGAATATACAAAAACAAATCTGTCTTCTGTCACTTTACCATCACCTACCGTATCCATCTAGTTTCACTTATCCCAATTAAATCAAAGTTCATGACCGACATCTCTTGTTTTAAATTTTGTTTTATTAAGGGTTCTTACATTCCATGTTCCTATTTTGAGTGCCCTTTTTCTAGTATTTAGCAGTCTACCATCAGACTTATGCCTTCCAGAGGGATTTGGGCATAAGCCATCATCATGAGCAGCTGTTGGTGTGCATTACCAACTTCGTGGAGCCATAAATGAGACTTGGGGTTTATATGAAGGACCAATGTTACCATTACTCTCATATGAGAAAATGGAAGAACTAGAGGTGCTACCTTTCACACAAACCCCCATACACCCCAAGAAAAATAAACATTGCAGGAAGGCGGCACAGTGTGACCATGCGGATTCAGAAAAAAGTAAATCACTATAGAGATATAATTAAATGTAATAAAATACAGACCTACTACTTTTGTTCAAATAAACTTTGTTCAATCAATTTCACTTTTCAATAGTTACAAGTGAAATAATTTTATGGCGATTTAAATGCAATTATACTGTATTTTCACTAAAAAGGTAGTGATAAAAATGCAAAAAAAATTGTAGTCAAAAGAAAATTAAGGAGAAAGATGATAGTTGCAACAATTTGTATAAAACATTAAAGCTATAGAAGTGAAGTAGTTTTGATGATACAAATTTTAGTACAAAAAATAAAAAGGTCTGGCAGCACTACTTCTAAAATATACTTAGGCTAGGTAATTTGATGACAAAAATAACTAGTATATTCTAAGTTTGCATACAGACGGTGACGTAGGATTTAAAGAACCCAATTAGCCTAACATTTCCTATTTACATTGATTCAATGTCTGAATGTTGAATAATATTCAATCGTTGGATTTGCAGAAGGCGTCGTTGGATTTTCAAAAACTTGCCGAATAGGAAACGCGCCGAATCGGACTAGTCGAATCGGACCCGCCGAATCGGATTCATCGAATAGTAGCAGACCCTAAAAAACGGTATCGATTGTCTTCTGTCTTGCGTAGTGCAGTAAAGATGAGTTTGCCAATAATGTGATGAATCTCATACAAACTTAAAAATGACCCCTGTCGTTAAATTCATTCATACTCAGGATATCTCCTAGGTAGCAGAGCGTTTCAACCACTTCTAGTTTATCTCCATCTAGAGTGACTGTCTTTTCATGTCTTTCATTTATCTTCCCTTGGCAACGTTTGCATTCGATGTCTTTTTTTCTAACCAGTCTTTGGCTAATTCCTGTGCATCTTGTTTGAATGCAGTCATTGTAGCAATTACATCTACCGGTATGTAGTTGATGCCAACTTTTTTCCTGCATACTGAGCAAGGATAAAATTCAGCTGGATTGACGGTCCTTTCACCAGTATGAAAGGCTTTTGTTTTGCTCATATTTATCTTTAAGCCTTTAGATTTTAAAGCACATTTTTTAACAATAATATTATATGTTTATTACTCAAAAATTGTCTGCCATTTGTTAAATACAGTTGTTTGAAGTTGTAACGTTAATTATTGATGACCCTGTATATGCGGCATGAAACAAACTTACAACGTAGACGGAAGCAAAATTATGCATATGTAACGCAATTGCAAGAATTGAGCCAAGCACTCTGTGAAATTCCAATCTTAAAGGTTGTGAAAAAACAAGGCACCGTGAGAAAGATGCAGCAATGTACTATGAAGAGCCTGCAGGGTTACACAAATTTCAGAACCAACAATAGGTGACGTCAGAGAATGTAGAAACGACGTACGTGAAGCTTGTTGAAGCTACAATTGCAATAATATATTCCTGTTAGATATTGAGAACGGTTAATTATTGTTCTAAGAAATTCTTTATGAAAGGTGGCATCCTTTCAGTACTGATTGTGTTTTCTCAACTTTAGGAAATCACTTCAAGTGAAGCAGATTCACTTACTGGTGACAACGACAGAATTCCTCATTTAAGCAGTGGTAAGTTCGTTTAAGCATTTTTATTAAACAAATGAAAAATTAGAAGCAGTATAACTATATTGAATTTTATGTACTTTGTTTTTTTTTCTCTGTTATCTTTTTGTTTAATTTCCATAAACTATTAGTGCTCTTGTATTTAACAACTTCATCATCAGTCGTAATCTCCGCCTGCAGTAGATTGCGCATCATCATTGGTAATTTGCTTCCAAGAGTAGCGATTTTGAGCCAATTCGCCCAGTGTCGCCAAGTTGAGTCCGGTCCATGATTGGATGTTGTCTTGCCATCGTTTTGGTTGTCTGCCACGTTTTCTTTTTCCTTCTACTTTGCCTTCTGTGCAAACTTTGCTGATTCCGAATTGTGATTTTTTAATGTGGCCGAATATTTAACAACCTACCAGAGCTTATTAAAGCATATTTTGAGCTTATCATTTCTTTGGATTTAAAAACATGGTTTGATAGCTGTCAATATGAATTTGAGAAACAATTACCTATTTAACAAGCAAAAGAGAAGAAAACGAATCAATGAAATAAATTTAAAAAAAAGTAACATTCTGTAGGCTTTTTTGATCCTGATTTCTCTTTTGGTGTATGCTTTTGCTTATTGAATGTCTTTAGCTTATTGAGAGGCTCTGCGTCTCTAGATACCAAAAGGATAATTTAGGGTTTCTGCCTAGGAGTATGATTTCATGCAAAAATTAAACTTAACTTTTTTTGTTAATCAATGCTACAAGCTCTTTTTTGGGAAATTGAGAAATTTATATTTTGTCTAACTCTAACCAATTTAGTTTATTGCGACAGGTGTCAGAAAAGCGACATTCTCCCGTTGTTATTTTACCTTCTTGTTCTGGAATCGTTCGGTCTGTTCTCTTTTGAAAGTCTCTTCTGTCTTTTTAAATGGAAATTCTTTTGGTTTATATATGTTACCAGTATTTTTCAATTCCCCGCTTATTTCATATTATAGTGCCTTTTCATCAGTAATAGCCTATCGTCGTCGTGTGAGCCTCTGGGGCCGAGGGTCTATCCTTTTACCAGCCCAGATTCACGATGTTCCCGGACTACACTGGAAGGCTACTAGAGTGCAGCCAGTTTTTGGTTTCATCATCCATGACATGCAGACCTTCCACTCCGTTAGGTGGCTTGAAAATGGAACAGTCATTGATGATGTGGTCTGCGGTCTGTTCCTCGGCACCACATTCACAGGAGGAGGAAGGGGCCATTCCCCATTGGTGCATGGTTGAGCGGAAAAGCCCGACGCCCGTACGGAGACCATTGAGGCACACCCATGCCTGTCTTGGTAGTGTTAAGCCGATGGGAGGTCCGCGTCTATTAGGCGCAGACAGTTAGGCGCCGGTCAAATAGGCGCGCACACTGTGGCGTCTGGATATTTAGGTGCGGAGCACTGTGGCGCCCGTTCATTTAGGTGCTATTTCTAGTAAAGTCTGCAGATTGTATCAGCTCAGCTTTGGCAAAACCTAGTCGGGGTTTTGACGGAAAACTAAGTTACTCTTCACTCTAAAAGCAAAACTAAGTTACTCTTCACTCAAGCCTACAACCCGCTTGAATATAGGCTACAGCATATTTTTTACTGATGTTTAGTGTAGTTATTATTTGACTTATATAACTAAAAGTGAACTCAGTCATGTTTGGAAACTTGATTAATTTATTGATAAAGCTTTCGCCAACGCAAACCTGGACTAACAACAAATAAATGCCGAACACGCCAATTAAAAAAACAATATATTTTTCTGTTCAATATAAGATTTTGTGTGAAAAGCATTGCCGGTTTAAGCAGCTTCACTCACCGAAGCCATGACATTTTTTCTGTTCAATACAACATTTTGTGTGAAAAGCATTGCCAGATAAAGCAGCTTCACTTACTGAAGCCATGACTAACAACAAATAAATGCATGCGCATTAACAAAACAACATGTTTCTGTTCAATATAACATTTTGTGTGAACAGCATTGCCCTACCTGCCAAGCTGATACAATCTGCAGACTTTACTACAAATAGCACCTAAATGAACGGGCGCCACAGTCCTCCGCACCTAAATATCCAGACGCCACAGTGTTCGTGCCTATTTGACCGGCGCCTAACTGTCTGCGTCTAAAAAATTTGCTCCCCGATGGGGTGTGTGTCGGCGTCGGGGATGAACGAATAGAGTCTGGTGGCTGTTGGCTTCCATTCAGAACTCCATTTATGGTCCGTCCAAGTAGCCGCAGAGATGTCCTGTACGTCAGCTTTGTTGATAAGAAGTTGAGCGGCTGGCACAAATGGCTGTTTTGATTTCAGTCAACGGGGGTGCTCGTTTGGGAGAGCAGAGATTTTGTGGTGGAGAAGGTGGTTAGGCTCCACTGCTTGTCGACCGAGGGATAGAGTGGCTTCTTCGCGACGAAGCTCAACGGGTTGGATGCCAGCGAGAATGGAGAGATTGTGCAATCGTGTGGGACGCAGGCATCCGGTCACAGGGCGCTGTTTATGGCAGTGTCGATGTTGTGACAGTGGCACCAAACAGGTGCACAGTACTCTGCTGAAGTGTAGACAATGGCTAAAGCTGCTATACGCAAAGTGTCAGCCCTCGTCCCCCAGCTAGAGCAGTAGTGCAGCGCCGGATGTGAGTTTCTTGCGCATTGACACCAAATGGTGGCGGTATGTGAGCGATCTGTCCAGTGTTACCCCAAGATATCTCGGTTCGTAGCAGAAGGACAAAGATTTTCCGTTGTTGTGGACGTGTAGCTCACGATCAGCTTCCCGATTGTGGAGGTGGAAAGCTGCTGCCACAGTTTTGGTTTCGATGAGTTTCAGTCGCCAGTTCTGGAGATAAGCTGAAGTAGTTTTTATGTCGTGACTCAAGGTGTCTTCTAATTTTTCCCACGACTTTGTGGAGTGGAGAATTGCCAGGTTGGCCTTCATAAGCGTATTTTGCGGAGACCGTAGTTGGCTGGTCATGGGTGTAGATGTTGAAAAGAAGTGGAGCCAGGGCTGATCCCTGTGGGACGCCATTTTTCATGCGTCTCGGTCTGCTTCGCTGTGAGCTACCGGTGGTGAAGGTGAAGCTTCGATTCCTGACAAGTTCCATAATCATATGAACCATATGTCTGTCAGGAAGCAGGCGAAACAGCTTGCAAGTAAGGCCGCGATGCCATACGGTGTCATAGGCAGCTGTAAGATCTAGAAAGACAGCATTGGCCTTCTTTTTTGCCTCAAAGCAATCCTCGATGTCTTGGGTTAATAAGAGCGTGACCTGATCTACGGTGGATTTTCCACGCCAAATCCAGCTTGCTCTTTTGTAAGTAGCGGGTCGATGATTGAGTTGACGCGGGCATAGATCAGTCGAGGATCTTTAAAGGAACACAGAAGAGAGATATCGGACGATAACTCCTTGGGTCCTCTGGTGGCTTGTGAAGCTTCGGGATCTCAACTACTAAAGCTCTTCTCCAGATTTTTGGGATTGTGAGATGGTGCAGGCAAGAAGAGAGGAATCTACGTAACGAGGACTTTAGTTCATGGCCAGCATGGAGCACAAGCTCAGTGCAGATCTTATCCGGCCCTGGAGATTTGTATGGTTTCACTAGGCGGAGGGCAGTGGCGAAGTCCTCTGGAGCGAAGTCTCCAGAGATTGTTTCTGCTTGTGGTGTTTCCACTCGCCACAGGGCAGATACTTCCTTGGCAACAAGGCGGGATGCCTTGCGGTCCTTTGTCTTGTAGACCCCGTTCTGCACTAGCTGTGAAGCGATGGCATTAGCAGAAACGGGGCACTGACGAGGGGAGTTTGCTTAGCGCCCAGTGAGTTTGTTGATGATGCTCCATGCTTTGCAGCTGGAGTGTGAAAAGTCGATGGTTTGGACAGCTTCGTTCCATCGCTCAAGCTTCTTTGTGTCCAGCTGCTCAAGTAGTCTGGTGGCGGCGGTATTAGAAGCAGCACCATTTGTGGCACCTAGGTAGGAGCGATAGAGAGCTTCACACTCAGAGTTCGAGCATGGCGTATAGCGGGTTCAATGGCCACGTGGTATTGTGGCCTTTACCGCAGTTATTATGGCATTACAGAAGCCCTGGTATGCCTCATCTGCGTTGCATGTTTCAGCCAATGGTAACTTTGCAGCAGACTCATTGGTCAGGAGGCTGTATTAATTCCAATTGGCTTTTTGAAGTTCCATCTCTTAACCGATAAACTCGGGACAGGAGCCACAAGTTTTGGGGCGATGATGATGGACGGCCGGTGAGCACGGGAACTTCTCAAGGACACGTCTGTCTGGAAGAGAGCTGTCGACACTCGCGAAGGCCAAGTCAGGGTTTGTCCCTGTTCTCCCACGTCCAAAGTGGAAACTGGCTGGTTCCTTTGGATTGAACAGGAGGGCAAGATGGCTTGTAGAGGCCCAGTCAGCAACAATTCTCCGTCGCTGCTTGTGTTGCTGTAGCCCCATTCGATATGCTGGCAGTTGAAATCGCCAGCGTAGAGACTGGGAGAGGGGAATGTTGGAAGAGATGATGGCAACATTAGCGAGGGTGGGGGACTGGGGGCTTGTAGTTGTTGATGATGTTGTAGTCTGAGATGCAAATGCACACCCACTCAATCTCAGCATCAGTTGGAGATTGGTCGACAAAGGTCTACTTCAGGCTCTCATGCATAAACGTGGCAATGCCTTGCTTCCTGCTTAAGGTAGCCCCGGCTAGCGTGTAGTTGGGAATAGCTAGCCTATTTGCAGAGGTGCAGTGGGTCTCTTGGAGGAGGATGACGAGTGCCCGGTTGGTATCTTGGGCAAGCTGCTCCACAACTTTGATCTTGCTTGTTGTGTCGCCTTCTATGTTGAGCTGCAGAATGGTGGGGCGTCTGAACTTGTCCATTGCCCCTTGTAGCTGTGCCGTCCGGGTGGAGGCTCTTGGTGGACAAGTTTCATTTGGCATCTGCTTGGGTGCAGATGTTACTCACAGGATGGGGCACGAGGAGCCACTTGTCTTCCATCCCAGTAATAGTCTATGGTAGGAGTTATGAAAGTGAAATGGTTACACAGTTATGTCGTTTCGGAAATATGGATGTGGTAAGCTAAATTCCGTGAGACTGGCATTTGTTAATCGTGACCTAAACTCGGTGAGAGCAGAGAGCAGTCAATGTGAATATACAGACATGGGTTTTCACCGCAGAAACTAAGTGTAACATTGAAGCCCGTTGCAGTAGACCTGTTTAAAAATTTTAAAATTTTTTAGTTTCTCGCATTGTTTCCCTTGATTTTGACAATGAGAAATCCGGAAATGACAACCATTTTGTTTTCAGATAATGGGATACCCTGATTCAAGAACCACTGTCATTCTGGCAGAATAATTCTGCGCCATCTGCCTAATAAAACGATTTGTGAATGATAGAGCTGTAAATAATGCTATGAAAGCAACAACACTCGAACACTGATAAAATCACTTCTAGTCATCACATTAAAGAAATGTTTTTCTTTTCATATCTAAAGATGTACTATCAACACAGAAATTTAAACTAAAAACTCGATTTTTCATCAGCAAATCAACTACAACTGCGAAAAGACACAAAGTTGGAAATTGTGAGTGTTATCTAAAATTTGATAAACAAAGTAAGCATGACACAAGTGCCTATAAACATACTTTCTCGAATTATTTTTCTGACTTTTTTTTTTAGTTCGTGTTCAGCATGAAATTTCCTTTTAAGAGAGATCAATTTCGTGCTCTGGCATACAAAACTTTAGCAGAGTAGTTTAAATATGCATAAATATTTTAAGCAAATTATAAATAAATATTTTAACGTATTGACCCGCTTTCAATTAAGCGTTTTCATAATATAATTTCCCAAAATATTTTTCGGAATTTTTTTTTGATTTGTGTTCAGCTCTGGCGTTCCATTCCTTTCAAGAGGGGTCGATTTTGTGCTCGGGCATACAAAATAAGTTTGAGCAGAATAGTTTGAAAATGGGTAAATATTTTACGTAGGTCCAAATAGAAAATAATTAAAAATTTTGTTGTTTTGACCAACCTTCACTTAAGTGTTTTTAAAAAATACTTAATATATTTTTCGGAAATTTTTATTTGTTGATTTGTTAATTTTTAATCATTTATAAGGTTTTCCCACTGCACCAATGATGCAACTTTATGCGGTCGCCAGGTTTTTTGTTAACCGCAGCCAGTAAATATATTACACCTGCCCATAGGCGTCGAAATAGGGTGGGCCGGGCCCACCCTGCCGTGAAACAAGGTCAGGCAAAATATGTTTCGCCCACCCTGTTTTCATGACACTTATGAAGTATTCGTTACAATTATTTCCGTTTTTGTTAAACGCTGAATTATCCAACCAACTGCAGCGCAACTTCTTGTTTTACGCTATGTCTTCTCTTGGTATCCGACAGAACCAATGTTGCCACTCTCTTGTTATGGAAAAGTACTAGATTTGACTGAAAAAAACACTAGATTCACAAAAAAACACTAGTATCATAAATACACAATCATTTACATGCATAATGTACAAAAATGATAGCCAATGGCGTTTAGTGAGTGTTAAAAGTCCTTAAAATATCAAAATATAACTGAATTACCTTGAAAGTGAGAGCCCTGAAGTCATAGCCGTAGAAGAGTAAAACATTTTGGGGGGTGAACAAAATTTGCCCAAATTTTCCCCAAGTTTGGCCTTTGCAAATATATCGTCAAAAACGCGATATTACTCACAATCTTTGAGGTAGTGTAGTCTAAGAACTCCACACTCATCAACTTGGCAGTGTACGATACGGTATGATATTAAGAGTATACACTCTTTAATTAGGCTATACTGTAATAAACAAAGTGTAAACTGGTGCCTCGTCGTCTAGCCATTATAATCCACCGGAATGGCCCATTTCGGTGAGTCCGATCCCTTAACGGGGGATTTTTTTAATTTTTTTTTTAAATTATCGGGTACCGTAGCCTAATTATCATTGCCGTTTTAGAATTCGGGGTTACGGGTTAGGATTAGGGGTTAGAGGTTAGGAACTCACTGAATCAGACTCACCGAATCGGACTCACCGAATAGTAGCAGACCCATAATCCACAGCCGAAACGTAAGCGACTAATGTAAGCCTACCATGTAAGCCTTACATAATGTAAGCCGACGAAATGTAAGCCTACCATAAGGTAGGTTACGCTACCTACTTTAGTTTACTTTGAACACTTTTCACAGTTATTTGTGTGTATTTTTTAAAGTATTTATGCTAACCATCTCAAATTTGGTCATCATTGGGTGTAACCAGACAAAACACTCGCTGTCCACGTTGAAAAGCACTACAAACACATTGATGCAGCCAAACAAAAAATAGGTGGGCTACTTTGAACACTGTCCAATACTTATGCACACTAACATAACGCTAAATCGCTAAAAGAACACTAGATAGCAAAAAAAAAACACTAGAACACTAGATGCAACCCAAAAACACTAGATCTAGTGGAAAAACACTAGGAGTCGCACCACTGGACAGAACTAAGCAATTCCGCAACAACGCTGACTTGAAAAAAAGGCCAGGCTCACTGCATTGTTGTTGCTACGACAACTACCACACGCTGGCCATTCCTAGTGAGAGAAAGCCATGTTTGATCTTTTCTCCGAATGGCCTCACTTTCGTTACGTCACAATCAAACTTCAGTTCCAGGTCAGCGTAAGGGAATATGAATATGACATCATAATGAATATGATAATAAAATAACCGATACAAACTAAAGACGTACTGAAACAATCGCTTTTTACAAATCTTTCCTCACAAACTTGTTGCTGGGTATAAACTGGGGCACCGCGCGATATTGTCATTTCATTATTGAAAAGTTAAAACATGAAGCAAAGTCAAACATCTATTTTTGTGGCAAATCCGAAGGCGCCACTTTAAAGATAACAGGTCACCAGTCACGCGCTTTTTAGGTCGCAAAGGAAAACATAAAAGAAGTTTGTTTTGTTTAGCAGCGCTCATAAGATCGCAAGGCGCAAAAAAGCAAACATCAAACCTATTAAAGCTTAATTGCTGCAGCGACGCTAAACGCAGTCTGTGAGAAAGACTAACCATTGCGAATTTACGAACATACACATTCAATGAAATCTGTTTGAAAACTCTCGCCCACCCAGAATTCCTCTCTTCTAAGAAAAAATTGACGCCTATGCACCTGCCTACAGCACATTTTGAGTAGTAACAAATGGGCAATATCGTTGTACATACAATGTAATGGCTAATTGATACTAACCTTTTTAGAATGAGACAAATTAATGAGCAGTCTTAACATGTCCTAATTGGAATACTTAATTTTTTTATGAAAGCGATTATAGGCTGTACATTTTTCAATAAGAAGGCCGAATAAAATGTTTGTTTGAGTTGTTATAGAATTGTTATAGGTCTATAATAATTTATTGTAATTGGAGTTAAAATGTTTGTACTTTTCTGCTGCATTTGTTATCGCATCTATTCTATCTGTTGCCTTTGTAGTTGCGCCTGTTCTTCTTGCTGTTGCATTTTAGTTAGCTGCGCGTATGTTCTAGCTGCGACTGCATCAATTCCACAACCTTCTCCATCTTGAGTAGAATTTAATTGTAAAAAATAAAACTTGTAGGAACTATAACTGATCACTCTGCGTAGCACTGTAAGCTTCTCGATCAGTCGATCAGCAATCCCATCCTCGTTGACAAATAACTCTGTTGTGTTTTTACCTCATTCAACAAAAGTTTTCTACTCCTATTCAAAATTGCAAGAATGAAAGAAAAGTACCAAAAAAATTATAGGTATTTTTGGTATATCATCAAAAAGGCGTGTAACCAAAATATACTGTGATACAAAACGAGAGGCGCTGATTAACGAAAACGCAAAAGAGAAGACCTAAGGGGAATGAAAGCAAGGTACATTGTTTCAACGAAAACAAACCAAAATACACAACAAAATGTAATGGATTTTTTTATTCCCTTCACCAAAATGTGCAATGTCATTTACAAATTTGGAGTGACATGTAACTTAACTTTTTAAAGCACTACGGATATGTGATGTACTACAATATCAATGTAATATCAAAGGCTCTAAGGAGGTGAATCCGGCCACCCTCCGTAACGGGGACATCACTGGATTAAAAGTGGACTACTACCACTACTACTCTAATAACAATGGCAATGACGATTCGCTAAAAAACTCGGCAAGGTCATTTTGCAAGCCCAGCGAAAAGTTACTTACATGTCATTCAACATGTTTTTAAGTAGTTTATCTTCAACGTTTGTGTTAACGATAAGATAATGAATTATAAGAAATAAATTTCTTTCCAGTTTTGCAATACCTTTTTCAATTTCAACACACGATGTTTCAAAATTTAAACGCTTGCAATGAAACGTTTAACCAACCTGAGGTTCCTCCATTAATCAATCCAGGAGGAAGATTCATATTATGAGTTCCAGGTAGAATCATTAACTTGGGATGAGCTTTTATAGTGTTTGTAACGATGTAATACGTCATCCAATGTCAATAACTTGCAAAAAAATCATAATCCAACCATTTTTGGTAAAGTTTTTCATCGCTTTCGTTGCGGAGAATATCAGCTGTCCTGCAGACTGCCACTCTGCAAGCATTGTTGTCTGGTTGCATCATGATGTGGTTAGTGTCTGCCGTACAACCGTCCTCGCATAGCCCGTGATCAACCAAGACGTTTACTTACAACTTTGCAAAATCACTGGACATGTCTTTGTTTAATGAATCATAACAATGTAAGAATTTCCTTTGGATGGAATAATGTAACAAACGAAAATGGCCATTGCACAAGAAAGGAAGAAGAACAATTGGTCACAATTTGTCCTCATTTTCCATCATGTTCGTTTTGAAATTTTTTTACTTTATGGGTGTCATTAAGGTGTCGCATAAACCAGACTTTTGCTGAGCCAACCAACAGCTGATGAATTTTTATAGTTTTCTTCCAATTCGCTCTTCATTTTCTTGCAAAGGTAGTTACATGCTGTAAGCAAATCTAGCCAAGACACTTTGTGGTTTTTGTCAATTACAAGAGCGGGGTAATAAAAGTAGTATTTTTGCAATCAGCAGATGTGGCAGTGCACTCACTAATGACATTGTCCTACCGAATTTGATTTTTTGGTTCATTATTAGTGTAAAGCCTAATCAAATGACTTTTTTAATTTAGAAACTACCAGACTTGCGCGATAGGTTTTCTGTAACATTGGTGAAAATAATGTGCAGAGTATATTTTTTCACTAATTCTGGTTTCATTTTCATATTTTCCACAAAATTATCGACACTTTTGCTTTTAAGTGAGTTTGTTTTAAATCCCAAAAATGCTGCTCAATAATCCCTTGAGTTAAGTTTTCTCGAGATATATTTTTTAGTTCAGAAGAAATAACATTAGTAAACCAAGGGGAGTATCGAAAGTGGTCTTGCTCATTTTGGCATTGATGTTAAGACCAGTGTCAAGATAAATTTCCAAAATTAGCTGCGAAGTGACGCTAACTCGATTTAAAACAATTCGAATAAGTTGGGAACAAAAGTTCTTATCCAAATAGACATTTTCGTGCTTCAGGTTTGAACCGCAAGGGTCATTAAGGTGATACGAAAAGTTAATAGAATCTAAAAAAGCCACAAGTCGGTTGTTGGAGCGCAAGTAAAATGGAGATTTCAATTTTTATTTTTGATTGTCACGCACTCACGCATGCTGGTATATGAAAATAGTCATTCAGGTGGTTTTCATCGTTTTTTTCAATTTTTTTTTGTTACTTTTGAAACAATTTTAGTAGCCTTAAAAGGCAGTCTGTTAAAATTATAATCCATCTTAGAAGACATTCTTTCGCAATTGGAAAAGTAGTACCGTAGTATTTTTATAGACACTTGATTGAAGGCCGATTAAAATGTCAAAATTTCTAGGTACTTTTGATTTACGTAAAATACTTACCCATGTTCAATTTATTCTGCTCAACTTTCCTTCTTATGCTCGAGCAGATTAACACTTCTATGAAAGTAAATTTAACGCTGAACACAAATTAAACAGAACATTTCCGAAAAATCTTTTGGGAAAATTACTTTATAGACACTTGATTGAAGGCCAGTCAAACTTTCTAACAACTTTCAATTTACGTAAAATATTTATCCATGTTTAAACTATTCTGTTTAAGTTTTCTTTGTATGCCCGAGCACCAGATTAACATCTTTTGGAACGAAATGTAACGCCGATCACAAATCAAAAACAAAAATCCAAAAACTATTTCTGGAAAGTATTCAGAAGCTTAATTAAAGGTGGGTCAAAACGTGAAAATATTTACATATTTTTAATTTGCTTAAAATATTTACGCATCTTTAAACTATTATGCTCAAGTTTCTTTTGTTTGTCCGAGCACGAAATTGACTCCCTTGTAAAGGAAATTAAACACTGAACACAAATTGAAAAGAAAATTGCCGGTCGAAACGTCAAAATTTTTAATTATTTTCGATTTATGCAGAATATTTGCGCATATTTAAACTACTCTGCTACAGTGCTACAGTTTCCTTTGTATGCCCGAGCACAAAATTGAACCCCTTTGAAAGGAAATTTCACGCTGAACACAAATCAAAGAAAAGTCTGAAAAATGTTTCTTATAGGTGTTTGTGTAATGCTTACTTTGTTTTCCAAATTTTATGTAACAGTCTTAATTTCCGATTTTGTGTCTAACTTTTTGCAGTTGCTTTGCTGATGACAAATCGAGTTTTTTGTTTAAATTTCTGTGTTGACCTTCATTTTTACATTGAAAATGTTTAACTTTTGCTTTACCTTTACAGTGATGACGATATAACACACAAGTGAATAACTCACAAGTGAAAATCAATCTTTTGATATTTGGCATCATTTTGAGGAGTGTGAGGGGAATAAGAAGATGAACAAGTAGCGCTTAGCGCCACTAGTGATAAAAAAGCATTTTGCTTATTTCAAGAAACCTATACACATTTTTTGAGATTTTTCAATGGGTCTAGTCCAGGGCTACTCAATTGGCGGACCGCGGTCCGAATCCGGACCTTCTGGGTGTTGAAGGTGGGCCTCGGGCTTCTGGAAGAATAACTTCATTGCCACATTTTAGGGCCTCTTTAAACAGATTTTCATTAGGGAAAAGCAATTTTTTGTGATTATCCAAGGAGCTGGGGGCTTCGCCCCCAGACCCCCCAATGCTTTGCCGTCTTCTCTGATGTGCGATCCACACAGCTACACTACAAAGGAACACAATACATTTTTTTCCTTTTATGTTTCTTTGTTTGTGTCAGACAAAAATCCAAGTTGTGTTACATACTACCTGAAAAGTGTTTCGGTGCTCGTAGGCTACTGGTTGTTTAATTTTCGTAGTTGCATATTAAATATTCACCAGACCGCAAAAATATTCAACTTGGACCTTGGTCAAAATGGACCTTTGCTAACATTAGTTAAGTAGCCCTGGTCTAGTCTGACAGAAACAGATGATGTCATAATAAAAGTCATGGTGGCGTCATTGCAAACTTTTGAACTTACGTTATACAGTAATGATCTATTAAAGGGTAAGAGATTAGTACATTACTCTGTAAGACAAGACAGCAAAATTAGTAATTTACATTGCGGTATTGCTACTTCCTACCCTTGTCAAATTGTAAGAGTGAAAACAATTTAACTGCGCAAATAAGAAAAAGAAGTTACTCAGAAAGAAAAACTATTGCTGTAATATCGACACTACCGTTTTTCAAAACAGACTAAATATCCAGCATAAAAATAACTTAGGACAGAAAATCAATTACAGCTGAACATTACTAAAATATAAATGTAAAAAAACAATGGTAATGCAATGTCAAACAATGTTAGTGCTTCAAACTTTAAAACTAGCGCTTCAAATTAACAAAGGAGCTTTTGGACATGATATGCCTTAAAGCTCCTTTGTTTGATTTGAATTACTCTAATCAGCCAAATTTACATTTCCTTTTTCCTCTTCCTTCTACCATAAATACTTCACCGCATTCGTTTTATTTTGTTGTGATATTGTTGCTTGGAATGCACCAGAAGAATCTCTGAAATTTCACACACCCAGGAGTTGCTTATGCTTATTTGTGGATGTATTTTTTTTATGATCGCATGCTTATGGAGTATATTGCAAAAAGGTGGTAGCTCAAACTATCTTTCAGGTTTAGGAGATGAAGATGCAAGCAGCCATGACAGTGGGCACTATTTTGAACAAACTTCTGTGGCTATTAGTGGAAGTGATTTTCCTTCAAACCAGCGTAACAGCAGTGAAGAAGAAGGAGGGAGCAGTGTTGATGAGGGCATTGATGTCGAATCTGATATGTCCACCACCAGAAAAAAAATAAAAAACAGTTCCAACTGGTGGATGAATAGCAAACAAGAGGAAATCGACTCTTCTCTAAAAGTAGGTCAAATTGTTTACCTCATCTAATTGTGGAAAAATAAAAAACAATTTTCTATGAGAAACTGAATTGTTAAGTGTATTGAAGATGCAATATTTCGTTGCATAGCACTATAAAGATGGTCAATTCAGGCCTCGAAATTCTGGCGGTCATGGCGGACATGACCTCCGGAATGACCTCATGTCTGCCGAAGCCGACTCATTGGTCGGTCATAAATGACCGCCGCAAAATTTTTGACAAAAATAGACCTAATGCAGCAAAAAGATATTTTAAATTTGAATTGTTACAATTGTTTGTTTAACGCGAACAAATACGGAGCTGAAACAATAATAGTACAGGCAATCGCTTTAAAGATCACATTAGAGTGGCGTGGTTAACGAGATGATGGCAAAAGTAGCCATTTTTACATCATTTCAACGCCTTGCAATGTTGCCTTGAAATAAAGTTGTCTGAACTTTTCGGCAGGATATGTATTCTAATTTTAACAATGAGGATTATTGCGTTACATTGATTGTTTGTTAAAAAGAAACGTCACAGAGAAGCAAGTTTCAGCTGGGTTCCACACGTGCTTAGGCGAATGTGGCGACCTTATTCACGCTGATAGTACTGATAGAAATAGAATTTCTGCACATAAGGGAGCGTGTTAGACTAACACTATTGTGTTAGTTAGTTAACACTAACACTATTGAGGGCTAACACTATTGAGTCACTGATGCACATTTGTGTGGACGGTCCTGAGCTGGAGATTTACGACCCCGCGCCGGCAGTAATTGCTTGGCACAACGATTCTATAACGCGAAAACCGCGGAATAAGTGATCGTAGTTGCTTTTGTAATAAGAAAATTTGGATTGTTGTTTTCAATTGTGTTTATTGCGTCATTACACGACTGTCATTAACGCACTGATTTATTTGCAAGCAATCTGCTCCAGTATACTTCAGGGTCGGTTAATTAATCCATCAACCATTGCAGAGTTATTCTGTTGTAGAAAATCTTCTTCTACAAACACGACTACACAATACTGTAGTGTGATTTTGTGCAAAATCTGCATGCAAAAAATATGTCCGGTTGAGATATTAAATGTCCGCTGAAAAGGCCAGTCCGGTAGGACATGCTTGACCGCCGGAAAAAAGTACAAATTTCGAGGCCTGTCAATTGGCCATACATATCATTTTTAACATAATAATTTTCACTGTTTGTGTGCCATTACATTATTTTAGTTAACATTACTCTACAGAACTTTCAATTCCAACCAAACAGTGTACCGTAGTCTCCAGTTGCTTTAATATGAGTAGTGGGGAGTTTAATGTTTTTTTCAATTCCGACTTTGGCCTTGGATGTAGAACATAACTGGGCATTCTAGGGCCTTTGGAAATTTCAGACCGAAATTTCAAGCCCTCATTCTGAGATTCTCCGCTCAGTCCCTTTCCATTTACCAGTCTATTTTATCTGCTGGTTTCAGTTTAATCACGTAAATTGATTTGTCTTTGGTATGCATCTGCTGCTACCTAAACGTGGTTCAGAGAGTTCCCGTGCCCCAGTGGCCTCTGGAGCTGCACTGACGGAAATTAACTGCTTCCAGAAGGGTTACCCAACCCATGCCAGATTAGTCGAAAGGTAGAGGCCAGACAAAACGTAGTCCAGAGTAACCAAGTCCCCAATAGCGGAACAGGTGGATGAAGTCAATCAAGCTCAACAACTGTGAAGGTGGATGAACGCTGCAGCATGTCACCAGCATCAATCGTCTTGGCTTATCTTGCCATTGGACAAAACTGATGGCCTTGTCAAGTTTATTTGTGTTTGTTGAGTGTGCGCTATTAAGTCCATGATAATCAACTCACACGCAGTCGCACAGGCGTCTTTGCATCAATTTATTGTGAAGACAATCATCCTCGAAGACAAGGATTAGCCATCAGCTTCTGCTGCAATAACCAATTGAAAACCTTAGGGGTCAGCTGCTGCTCAAGAGGCCTATCAACAGCAAGTTGTTGTTATGGATAGTTGTCAACGCGAGGTGGTTGTTGAGAAAGCTCTATATATGGGACACTAGACAATGTTTTAATACCATACTGTTCAAAAGTTTTTTGTTTTTTTTTATTTCCTTACAGTTCACACTGCACAGCATTGCACTCCAGACAAGAAAAGGCAACATTAATGAATGAACTGTTTTTTCTTTCAGAAATATTTCCAATTAAAACATCAACTAAGGGGTTTTGTGAACATAACACCTTCACTGTTCCACTATGATACGGAGTTTCAATATGTATCCTTGCTAACAGTCGTGGTATCAAAGTGTTCTTAATTGACATGACATGGCCGACTTTTCCAGTTAACTAATTTTTACATGGGGAAATGGATAGGGGAAATTATTGACGTTTGAAGTTGCTCAATTAGACCATGAAAATACTTGAGAGAGTGACAGAACAACTGATTAGGAAACACGTGCAGATCCATATCGTGGTTATTGCCAGGCTCAATTTCAACCTCCACAAGTTCAGATAATCTGCATTGTAAGCGCTTCCTCTATCACATGCCAGTAGTTACCAGAATGGAGTAGTACTAAATCATCAGCGTAGGTGTACTGGCGTGACATAGTTTTTAGCATGTTGCTAATGCAGATGTTAAATAGTAGGTGTGATAAGCATGATCCTTGCGAAACACCGTTTCGCGACCGGCCGACTACACTGCTCATCATTGGTTTTCAACAAAAAAGGTCCGATTTTCCAGAATATTTGTGAGAAATCGCACTACATGTTTGTCTGGAATCATGCAGAGGAGCTTTACTAAATTAACCCTTGGTGCTACGCAGTGTCATAAGCAACATTGAGATCCACAAAAATTAGTCCTGCTTTGTTGCCCTTCTCAACTTTTATGCATGGTATGTATGTTGGCAACTGTACTACTACTGTATTGTTTTCGATCCATCGCTTCACCCACCATTTTCACCATTGCAAAGCCTTGTATATTTTACAGTAAAGTATGTTCTGCTGATGTTTAACCAATCAGTACACGTGGTTGAACAAGCTGTGTTGACCCACGTTAATCTAGAATTCAAAAAGTCGTTACATGCAAAATAAAACTGGGAATGAACATTCAAAAAAACTCTAAAGTGATAAGACTGCAACACAACCAATGCCACGGCTGGATTATATCTTGTGTATCCGTTGAAATCACGTCACTTTGATACAATTTTACTTCCACTGGCAAACACAATGGCTGCAGAGTAATTCAGCTGCTTGTCACCTATTAGGGCAAAATCATATGGGAGAGGAAAGTTGGTAAATTTTTGAAAGTTGTCAAATGGGTACCTGTTATACATTTTTGGTATGGTGTTGCATTATAGTTTCACACTGTGTACTTTATTTTTCAAATTTCTACATTCTGAATACAAATTTTTAGCCTTATTTACTAATGAGGAAATGTTGTTGAGTATGTTGCACAAAATGCCTTGTTTTCGCCAAGTGATATAGCGGTCAATTTTTGTGTAAATTTAAATATTTTTTGGGCTACAGTGACACAAACTAATGTATTTGCAGCTTCTTCTTTTAACTTGCACTGGTGCTATAACATAGCATCACATTATGGTTCCCAAAATCAACCTAACTCTGATGTCCCGTAGTGTAACGAAATGTTGATTTTTTTCACAAATTTCTTTATATTTCAAAATATAACTCGGTTAGAGAATAAATTTTTTTTGCAGTCTAACAAGCATGCTAGTTATACCTTTGTGTAACAATATTAACAGATTTGAAAAAAAACTACTGCCTTGAATAATGAGAAATAATTGTGTCCCGTAGTGTAACTATTTGTTATGTCCCGTAGTGTAACATGACCTTCAATGCAATATTTACATTCACACTCTACATATGAATTTCAGTTAACAACTTAGAATGATTTTAATTGAATCAGAATCAGTAAATTAACCATATTAACCATGTTTTAGACAACAATGCCTACTTCAGGGGCAGATAGGACAAAAAAATGTTGTGAAAAGAAGGCTGCAGACCTAGAAAAGTTTTAAAAAGACTAGAAATTGGAAGTCCAGAAATACAGGAACAAGAGAATAATAAAGGAATCAACACTTGATACGGATGAACAGCATAAACTGAGAGAACAGAGAGAGAATGAAAGGATAAGGAAAGCAAAAAATTCAAATGAGCATAATGCAGAAAACACGGCAATAGGCTACCAATAACACCAACATCGCAATATAAGACAGATTCTGCAAGGAATAAGGCTATTTCAAGAACGAGAAAAGCACTTCCGTAATCACCGAGAAAAAGAAAATTACGAGAACTTGGTGGTAGTGTGAAGCGGGCGGCTTATGATCTTGTCATATCCAGACGAATTATCGTACATGACTTAGATTCTTTTGTGATTGCTGCCCAGGTCAATGAAGATTCTAAAATCAAAATCATAAAAACTACTAAAGATGAAATTACAGAAACAATAAAGAAAGAGGAGTGGAAGGGAAAATTTGATGGAGAACCTGCCTTGGATGGAATTAGAAAAGCCCATCAAATAACATTGGAACAGCAAGAACCAATTCAAAATTATCTCTCGTCAACAAATCATCAAACTACTGATTTTCAAAATGAAAGAGACGAAGATGACGAAATTGAAAACTCATGGGTTGCAGTAATTTATGACAAAAATTTCTGCGTAGGGAAGGTTTTGACACACCTTAAATCTGAAGGAAGGATACGAATTAAATATCCAACATCGTGTGGACCTAATCGCTATCAACATCCAGAGGATGATGATATTGGAGTGACAAACCTAAAGGGTATTTTGGCTAAAACAGTGGAGCCTGAGCTGATGGCAGGTGCTGGTAGGATTATTTACAGTTTACCTGGAAGCAAATATCAGAACTTGGTACATGCCTTTACAAGTACATAAATACATACACACTGACTAACATAGAATGTTATTTGATACATAAGTTGCTGTGAATTTTTCGTTTGTTTTGAATTAAATAATGCAAGGAAAATGTGTCCCGTAGTGTAACGTCCCGTAGTGTAACATACTAAACATTGTAGAGATTCAGTTTAAATTATTTCAAACTTCTGAGATTATCGCCCATGACACAAATAAAGCCATACACACATTTGCCGCAAAAAAATTTAATGTTAAAGGCTAATTGAGGAAGAAATTCTGATCGCAGAAAAATGGGTAAATTGATGGTTGTTTCAGGTGTCCCGTAGTGTAACGTCACAATTAGGGTTGAAATATCCGGATATCGGTTAACCGATTAACCAAGGCACTTTCACCTATCTGATATCCGGATAGTTTTTTGTCGGTTAACCGTGTAATAAAAAAATAAAAGTGTTACTGTGTGTTGAGTGTTTTACGCCTCTTTTGCAATTTTGAAATCCGATATTTTAGCTATGGGTGGCCAATAGCATCCCGCAGTTATCTACACTGCGATAAACGTGGTGTGGTGACTTCCCATAAGAGGTGAAAACTGCGAAATCGGCAACATTAGAAGAAATATTTCTTAGAAGTTTTGATTGATCCATACGGCGGCTTTTAGCGCTATTATGACGTCACTGCAGTCTGCAAGCAAGTCTTTCTATTACCACACGTCCTCACCTCACAGTCCAAAAGTTAGATAGACGCAAAACGCAGTGAAAGAAGAGTGAGACAGTAGGCTTATATCTTACTTCGAGTGTATAAAAAATACTGAAATGGAGTTCAAACGTTTTAAAAGTGAAAATCCTGTGTGGGCCTACTACCTACGTTCAAGAAATGGCGAGAAGGCAAAGTGTGAAACGTGCAAAACTACTATTTCCTGCAAAGGAGGATCTACAGGGGCCATGAGAAACCACTTGCATTTGAAACACAAGATTCAGGTTGAGACTAAAAAGACAAAAAAGCAAAGTTCTTCTTTGGCAATGACAGACAGCAGATCCACTGGTACAAGCAGGATTGACAATTTTTTTAAACCAGCCAAAGATTCGTTAGAGAGAATTGTTGCAGAGCTAGCAGCTGTTGACAGAATTTCTTTCAACACAATTGCTACCAGCAATCAAATGAGACAAGCATTTTTATCCAGAGGATATAAGTTACCACAAAGCGTGGTAACTGTCAGAAATCTTGTCATGACATTCTACCACCAACTGAAAAGCAATACGAAAGATAAAATCGAAATGGAAAAAATGAGTACAAAATTCTGCTCTATCACGCTTGATGAGTATACAAGCACAAGAAACAGAAGATACATGAATCTGAACCTTCACTATCACGAAGACTACATTAATCTTGGAATGGCGAGGATAAAAGGCTCCATGCCAGCTAAAAACGTTGAGGATTTGGTGAAAGAAAGATTGCACGAATTTGGCCTAAAGATGGAAGATATTGTTGCAGCCACCACAGATGGAGCTAGTGTGATGAAAAGTTTTGGAAGGCTGGTTTGTTGCATCCACCAGCTTTGCTTTGCACATGGTTATCATTTAGCTGTCATGGATTTCTTGTATGCTAGGCAAAAAAACGTTGATGAACTGGAAGAAGAAAGCGAAAATGATGAAGGATCGGAACATTTAGAAGAGGAGATGGAAGAAGTAGAAGATGTTCTAGATTTTGTGGAGGGTGAAAGTAATGGCTTAAATCTTCAAGAATTTGTTTCTGACTTGATAAAAAAGGTTAGAAAGGTGGTAATTCTGTTTCGCAGAAGTCCTCTTAAGAATGAAATTTTGCAAAAGCACGTTCAAAGACAGTTCAATACCGAGTTGAAGTTAATTCTAGATTCAAAAACCAGATGGAACAGCCTTTTACAAATGATAGAACGGTTTGTAAAAGTGGAGACATGCATCAGATTGGCTCTTGTTGAAGTTAATTCTCCCATTACAATCACTGAGAGGGAAACAAAGATCCTCAAAGATGTGGTTAATGTCCTTGAACCTGTCAAACACGCAGTAGATGCACTTTGCAGAAGAGATTCCACGCTGCTGACAGCTGAACGAATTCACGATTTTGTACTTAAAACTCTTTCTGATACTGATTCTGCGTTTTCAGAATGTCTCAGATCTTGCCTTCAGATCAGAATCAAAGAAAGGCGAGACACATGTCTCACTCACCTACTTGAATACCTGCATGATCCCAGATTTTTGATGGATGATAAACTCGACACGTTTGGTGAATTCGGAAAAAGAAGCAAGGTATACGCTCTCGCAGCAACCCTATTGCAAAGGTTACTTGGAGAGGTTGCAAGAGATCCTGAACCTAGAGTAGAAGATGAAAGCAACTTGGTATCAACTACTTCTGCAAGGGTAGAAAGAGGGCCTACATCTTTGAAGGAACAACTGGAGCAAGCCATCATGTCAGCATCTGTTGCTGCTACTGCAACTCCACCTTCCAAATCCAATACCATAGAACTTAGCAGAAGGACAATCCGAAAAGAATGTGAAGTCTATGAAGCAACAGCGAAACGGCCGGCCAATCTTCAAATTCTTTATGAAGCGCTGCTTACCATTCAGCCCACTTCTGTAGAAGCAGAAAGAGCATTCAGTGCATGCGGGCTTTTTGCTACAAAACTCCGGTCTCGTCTAAACGATTCAACTATTGATGCGTTGTGCTTTATTCGAAATGCATTACAGAAAAAATAGTTTTCGTTTTATTGAAAACCATAGTTTTCGTTTTATTGTGTAAAAATGAAACAGAGTTGATCCATTAACTTGTAACTGAGTTGCTTGTAAGATAACATGTGTATTTTAGTGGTTAAAAGACTAGATATGCTGCGACAGGGTAGCTTTCCAGTGTTCCTTCCAATATCCGGTTAACCGGATATTAAAATTGTCAAATATCCGTATATATCCGTTATCCGGATATCAAGCTTTTACAACTATCCGTTCAACCCTAGTCACAATTTTAGTTAAAACAATTACTAAAATTGATCTTTTTGTGGAAAAACGTTTATTAAAGCAAAGTTCATCACCAGCAGATTTCAAAAATGATTTTCAATAGAATTTAATAATAAAGAATCATAATGATGAAGTCAAATAAAAAAAAAAATTGTCATTTGTCCCGTAGTGTAACAAATGATTTAGCCCATTAGCAGTTCAGGGCAGCAATTTTGTTTAAGTGCTCACCCGTAGTCTAATGTTCAAGCTGCACAATGTGTTTAAAAAGATCTTTTTATCCAGGAAGGGCCATATGTGTATGAGCTGTTTTCTATCATGGTGCACTCCGGCAGTGCTGCAGGAGGCCACTACTATGCTTATATCAAGTCTTTCGAAAATAACCAATGGTATAGCTTCAATGACCAGGTATTGGTGACATTTCTTGACTATTGTGCATGATATCGGATCTGTTTTTTAATTTTTTTATAGTAATATACTTCCAAATATGTTGTATTTTTGTTGTTTAACGACCTGTACATGTGCTTGTTATTTTGCACAAATTTAATGTTTATAGATTTATATCTGGCTTATACTAGTCATACAATTCAATGGCATTGCTTTACATCAGTAGTTGTCACCTTTTTTGTGCGGGGCTCATTTTTAAAACCCAAATTTTGTAAGGCTGCAATAAAAGAAAATAAATCGTATTTAACATATTACAGTAGTCCCCGCTTATTAAGCCCACCTTAGGACCAGTCGATTTTGGGCTGATTTGACAGGTGGCCCTGTTGAGTGGAGGACGATTCTCTGTCACTCCCATACATTCAGTAATTCTGGACTAGACCAAGTTGGGCTTAATGAGCGTGTGGGCCTATTAATCGTTAATAAGCGGAGACTGATGTACTATAAATTAACAAATACAAACAAAACAATTTACTGTAATGTGAAACTTGATTTTGGCTATGACTTGTATAAGTTTTTCCAAAATGAGGGGTATTCTTGAAAGATGCAGAATGCAAAAGCTGGTTAAGATGATGGTATATCAAGATAGGATACTTTCCTTCCACGGTACTCAACTCTAAAAGTGAAGTGGATGATCACATTGGAATGCTTGTGTCAGCTCCACAATCCACATCTGACTGCAGCACTCCAACTTGGCATAAAATTTTGCTTGATTTGGAAAAAATCATAAAATAACATAAAAATTTTGACACAATCATAAAAAATCATAAAATTTAGTTGTGATGGAGAACTGAGCATGTAAAAATTAAAAAAAAATTAATAGTGTAATGTGTAATAGTTCCAACTATGATGACAGCATAATTATTTGTGTACCGATTGTGACGCCGTCTGTGGAATGCGCTTCTCCTTCGTGTGAGCCTCTGGGGCCAAGGGCCTATTCTTTAACCACCCCAGATTCACGATGTTTCTGGACTACACTGGAAGGCTACTAGAGAGCAGCCAGTCTTTGGTTTCGTCATCCATGACACGCAAACATTGTTGATCGTGCAGTTGTTCTCTTACGTTATATTATATTGGCTTTCTCATTATTTTGTAGCTTGTTATTACTTTGTTATTGCATTTGGAACATATCAACAAAAAACTACTCAAAAGTAATCGCTCAAAATGTGAAAAAGAAGAGTTTTCATGTTTTGCGTAAGAGTCATTCCGTGCCAAATGAGCAAATTTTTTGGAAAAATTACACCACATGTCATAGATTTTATTGAAATTTGGCATACTTGTAGATGTCAAAGAAATATGAAGAATGCAAAAAAAAATTTGAAAAATTTTAAACATTGGTGGAGTTAAGGTCATTAGAAAAATCACCATTTTTGCTTGTTCCGCTTCAGTGATTTTGTCCAATTTCTTGTTATATTTCTAATTTCTTAACCTACGATCATACAATATGGCTGAAAATTGCTAGACAGACATTTTAAGACGCAAGGAATCCAAAAATATAGATTAGACAGTCGTCAGAGAAATGCTTGATATGGTTTCACAGTGTGTACGTTTTGACTAAAAAATTTGTCACTGGCAATAGATACATGTTTCATGGTCAAATCGACAATGCTGAACGCGAATTTCACCATTAAAATGAGCTCCTGTGTACCATTTTTGAGAAAAAGAGATTTTATAATATTAGATAAGTTGTATTATTCTATATAGGCCTAATATGTAACCAGAGTTAGGGTGCACTGTGTTAAATAAACGTGGTAAAGTCAGAGCTAATAGCGCCTGTGACTAAATCCAGTTGAGGCAAGACTCAGAAGTGTTGTTCTGAAGGTTTGCGCTTGTATTCACCAGTAAAGTCTCTCTTCCTCGACCAGCAGAATCCGGCCAACATCGCCCGGCTATCCTGGTCCTTGTATCTCCTACTATATTGTTGGCCAGATTGTGCTCTCCAGGGTTGTATGATGTCCTAGCCGGCCATTCCTGTTGAATGTAGTGGTATTGTCCGGACCATAGACATGAGAAACAACAGTACTTTGTGTACGATACCCCAATTGCATTCCCATCAGCATGTTCAACACTTTGAAGGTAGCATTGGAATGTATCCTATTTGATGGTACCATTGGAATGTATCCTATTTGATGGCTTCCAAGATAGCTTTCATATTTTCTCTTGACTCATTCATTGTTCTAGAATATGCAACAGGGACTGATGGTTTTCTATTCCCATTGTGCAGTGGTACTGCTTTGAGACTTTCCTTAGAAGAGTGATGAAAAGTCAACAGTCCTGGATCATGTTGACCTTCCTTCATGTTGAGTTGTTGACCATCAGTCCCACAACATCATTGCAAAATGTCAGCTGGAGTCCTGCTGGACCCATCATCAATCACCTTGTTCGAAAAAAGTCAATGAACTCCTTTCCTCGTTCACGAACACCCCAAACAGTGACAGCTTTATCTGTAAGTTTCCACTGTTGCAACCGTGAAGCAAGTAACTCTGTATGTCTCATTGACAACTCCAATGCTCTGACCAAATCGTTGAACTCTGGTAATAAGATTTCGTGGTGGTTGCATCGAGGTCTGGGTTCATGGCAGTCAGATGGGGAAGCATGAGAATCTAATACAGTGCTTGAGTCACTATCACTTTGTTCAGTCATTGGATATACAGGAATGGATAAGCCAGGGTCATCAGCATAATTCTGCACAAGTCGTATTGCAGTGGAAACATAAAGAACGAGGATACTCAATGGCAGCCGATTTGCATTATTCAATACTTGGGGCAGTTTCGTGAGGCAAAAAATGTATCAGTCAGATGCATGAGTAAAGGGTCCACGCCACACCCATGGGGACGGCAAACAAGCTTCTCTTCTGTCCTGCTTTCCACGCAACTAGCTTTGATGAACAATCTGCACAAACGATGTGAGGAGCCCAGCTTCTGTTCTTGATCTCAAAATATTTCGCATACAATTCGGAAATATGTGGCGTCACTGGTCGTCTATTGCCCACTACAATGTATAAGCCACATAGGCACATATGTAAGAGAATTTATCTAGATAATTAGTACAGGATCACTTTCGAGAGTCAGATGTAGAGGGTTTCATGGTAAATTTGTAATATGATGTAGGCCTAGTAGACATACACAATACACATATGTATTTAGGTACCGGTACATGTCCAATAGATTATGGTGGTTTGAAAAATATTTTTTTTGCAATTTCAACATGGGGAGTTCTGCAAACCTTTAAAAAATAACATTCACACAACTTTTTTTTGGTAGGCTCCAAAACCCAGCCACCTACCCCCCAATAAAGGTCACAAAAGGTCAAATTTATTAAAGTTGATGTCAAAAGATGCAGAATATCTATGTTTCTACATGTCATAACAGGAACCTTTTCTCTAAATGCATTAGTTTTTGAGATAGTTCAAAAAATGCATTTTTTGGGGTATTTGGGTCATTCCATGCCAAACGTCCTGAAAATCATAAAGTTCTCTGTTTCACCCACTTCGATTTTTCTCAAACTAGGTCAATATGTTATTTAGCATGATATAAGCATGCATTACAAATTTTAGCTCAATATCTATTATAGTTTCAGAAATATGATGCTTTAAAGTTTTAGGTACCCCCTAAACTTTTCCGCATTTACAGTTTGCAGTGCAGTGCAAACGAAAATTCAATTTTTCGAAAAAACTGTACACAGGAACATCTTTTAATGGCCATATTCGTGATCAGCGGCCCCAAATTAGCTAGAAACGGTGCTTATCTCCCCAGTGACATTTTGGTGTACACACTGTGTTATAGAGGTTTCAATTTGATACATGCATTTTTCGGAGGCCAAACTTTGGGGGCCTATAAAAAAAAATGGGTATAAAAATTAAGAACTGAAATTCACATGTTTTATACTTATACCAATACTCTTTCATGTCAAATAAAAAAATATGAATTAATTTTGATAACTACTATGATTAAAGCTAAATTTTCTGACTTGCAAATTTTGTACTTTTTTACACTCATTGTTCAAGATTTTTGTCTATGACATCACAATTTACATTATTGCTTGTTGATGCCATCACAATTTACATATTGTTTGTCATGACAATTGTTATGTAGCTCATGAATGAATTGAATACTGGTAATGCACTTAGGTTTATTGTTGTAGGCCATGCACCATAGTAATATTAGTGGTAACTAGTAGAGTTATTTACTGTACTCTTTTAACTGTGATTTTAATTTTAGGTTGTCCTATTGGTAATGTATTATTTCTAACATGCTCGACAGATCTTGCAACCAGAAAATATACTTTTCCCACTGTTCAAGTGTTCAAAGCCCATCTATCTGCTTGAAGCAGAGAAATGTCAATGTTCATAATAAAAGTAATAAAAGGTTTCTGCAGACTCTTAACCTCAGTTCTGGCTTCTCGGTGTTATGGGAATTGCTAATCATCAATAATTGTAGGATCCATGTGAGAGGATTCAACCAAACGTATAATAATCAATAAAAAATCAACCAGGTTTGGTAACTACAAATATTTATTGGTAGAGCTTTCGCCGCCGTAAAGGCGGCTTCATCAGTACTCATATTCAAATAGAATCTATTTGAATAAGAGTACTGATGAAGCCGCCTTTACGGCGGCGAAAGCTCTACCAATAAATTTTTGTAGTTACCAAACCTGGTTGATTTTTTATTTTTCATAATAAACATGTTCATCTGTTTCTGCAAGTCCACCAATGTCCACAAACTCACTGCTTCTAGCAAAGTGAATTTTATGGCACAATTTCTCCATTTTTTGCATTGCTGTGATGAATAATTGTGTTATTGTAAAAGCAAAACTAATGTATGGTCTGTCTGCACTGTCTAAGTATCAAAGGATCGGTCAACAGTCTCAATATTTAACATAATGGATTAAAATTGAACATAAACTATAAGCTACAAACGTTTTCGGCCATACACACGTTAGCCCTTATCAAGTAACAAAAAATAACTGCTTATCATATCTACAATGAAAATGAATGACTGATCTAAACACTGAATTGAAAAACGAAATGCAAAATGAAACGGCAGAACAGAAGAAAGGCATATCACGTGGCGTTTAAATTACACCAGGCAAAGACGCAACATATGACGTATCAAGAAAAGACGTTGAGTAGATAAGAAGCACCTGAGGCAAAAAACTGTGTATTGAGGCGAGGATTGTATGATTTTATTAGCAAAGCCTCGTGGATTTTAGTGTCGAATTCGGTGAAACATTTACGCATAATTCTAAAGGACTCCAAGGATGGTTTGTTATTTGAACATGTTTGACAATCGAATATGTGATCTTTAATGGCACTTTGCTTGTTCAAATTAGTTAAATCCAAGTGCTCCCTCACTCTCGTGGCCAAATGCCGCGTAGACATACCGATGTATGTACAATTCGCGTCATGCGAACAAGTGAACTTGTACACGACATTTGAACACAAGTAGGAGGGAGTCCTAGATTTAAGCTGAAAATAATAGCCAACTTTGAACGTTTTATACACAGGAACAATATCCACGTTGAACTTCATTTTGATAAAACTTGACATATTACTGACAAAGCGTCTCGATGCTTTACCCACAAAGGGAACTGTAAGGCAGTTCTTCCATTCACGTTCGTCCGCTTGAGAGTGCGTAGAACGTGAATCCAAAAACCCCCTCAGCACCTTATTGAAAAACCATGTGGGGTAGTTGTTCGCAATAAAACAAGACCGTAAACGATTGACTTCAACATTAAAATTATCAAAATTAGAGCAAATATCTTGTGCTCGCTTGAGCAGGCATTTAATTAATCCAGATTTGTAGGTTGAAGGACATACAGCATTAAAATTGAGAAGGAGGTTGGTATTGGTTGGTTTTCGCCAAACCCAAGTGTCAAATTTGTTTTTATTAATTTTAATTTCGACATCGAGAAAGGGAATGGTCTGGTTGGCTTTTTCTACCGTGAAAGTTATATTAGGATGTTGCGAGTTGAGAATGTTGAGAAACTGCATACAAGATTTATCATCATTAAATATAGCAAAAACGTCGTCAACATAACGTAGGTACAATTTAGGATGGCAGTTCACATCAGTTTCAGAAAAAATCTTTTGTTCAATATGTGCCAAAAAGAAATTAGCAAGCGTTGGACCCAGAGGCGAGCCCATTGCCACACCATCAATTTGTTTATATAATTTGTCTTTGTATAAAAACATACCTTCGGTGGCTATGTGCAACAGTTTTATAAAAATTTCTTTTTTGATAGGTGGTTGGTTGGGTTGATCTTGCGAAAAAATACAATTGGCGATAATGTTTATAGTTTCTTTTAAAGGAACATTGGTGAATAATGACTTTACATCGAAACTAACCATCAGTTGATTGGTAGCACACTGGAATTTATTGAGTTTTTCCAAAAAATCGTTAGTAGAGTTGAGCATGTAATCATTCGGTATATAAGGTTTGATAATAGAGTCCAAAAACTTTGCCAAACCGTACTCAGGGGTAGAAATCATGGATACAACAGGACGCGCGGGATTATCTTTTTTATGAACTTTGATAAGACCGTACAGCTTACCTGGGCTGCTCCCAGAAGGAATCAATTTTCGTGTTACGTCTGCATCAAATTCTTTTAGGTACACTCTCACATAATACCCAATAGATCTTTCTTTGGAAATAATCGGATGAACTTTGGTAGTAGTGTTAATTTCTGTAAACTTTGTTGTATCATTTACAATACTGTCCAATTTGGAAAAGTAATCGAAAGAGTCGAGAATTGCTGTTCCTTTTCCCTTGTCGAATTTGCATACTTTAATATCCTTGTTTGAAGATAGAGATTTTAGTGCTTTGTGAATGGCCTGATTTCTTTTGGACGCGCACAGCTGTTTTGAGTTGTTCATGAAACGCTTCACAATAAATTTGATTTCATCTTTAGCTTCAGAATCTATGGAAATGTTCTCGTTCCGTTTTAATGAGTACACAAGTTGTTCTACGTTTGCTTTTACGGTGCTCAAATCCATTTTCTTGGGGAAAATGTGGTGGTTGAGGCCAAATCTTAATGCTTCTTCTTCTAGCAGACTCAGTTTTTTCTTACTAAGATTAATTATGCAATTAGGACTTTTGACTCTTTGTCTTCTCCACAAGTTGGTAAGCTTCAGCTGGTGAGTTTTGATGGTTTCAGTTGCTAATCGTTTGAACTGTTCTGTAAGCAGACAAATTAGACATGTTTTTTCACAAAAAGTAAGGATATTCAAGATCTGTCTTTTGTTTTCTTCATACTTTCTCTCTGCAATGCGTGTCTCTCTTCGCGTTTCGCTCAACTTTCTTTTTAATATAATTTGGAATATTTCTTGAGGGTTCTTCCAAACGCTAAGATTCGGTGTCTTGAATTTAAAAAAATTTGGGCAAATGTTCAAATCAGTACACGTTTCCAAATATCTGACATCAAGTTTTAATTTCACAAGCTTTCTTCCTAACCATTCCAATTTACGAAAATCCTTAACTGGTATTCCTCTTCTGTTGCTGACTTTATAATACAATTTTGGTAAAGAGGTTACTTTCTTCAGCCACAGACATATACAACCAAGCAACCACACGGCATTTAACATAATGGATTAAAATTGAACATAAACTATAAGCTACAAACGTTTTCGGCCATACACACGTTAGCCCTTATCAAGTAACAAAAAATAACTGCTTATCATATCTACAATGAAAATGAATGACTGATCTAAACACTGAATTGAAAAACGAAATGCAAAATGAAACGGCAGAACAGAAGAAAGGCATATCACGTGGCGTTTAAATTACACCAGGCAAAGACGCAACATATGACGTATCAAGAAAAGACGTTGAGTAGATAAGAAGCACCTGAGGCAAACAACTGTGTATTGAGGCGAGGATTGTATGATTTTATTAGCAAAGCCTCGTGGATTTTAGTGTCGAATTCGGTGAAACATTTACGCATAATTCTAAAGGACTCCAAGGATGGTTTGTTATTTGAACATGTTTGACAATCGAATATGTGATCTTTAATGGCACTTTGCTTGTTCAAATTAGTTAAATCCAAGTGCTCCCTCACTCTCGTGGCCAAATGCCGCGTAGACATACCGATGTATGTACAATTCGCGTCATGCGAACAAGTGAACTTGTACACGACATTTGAACACAAGTAGGAGGGAGTCCTAGATTTAAGCTGAAAATAATAGCCAACTTTGAACGTTTTATACACAGGAACAATATCCACGTTGAACTTCATTTTGATAAAACTTGACATATTACTGACAAAGCGTCTCGATGCTTTACCCACAAAGGGAACTGTAAGGCAGTTCTTCCATTCACGTTCGTCCGCTTGAGAGTGCGTAGAACGTGAATCCAAAAAACCCCCTCAGCACCTTATTGAAAAACCATGTGGGGTAGTTGTTCGCAATAAAACAAGACCGTAAACGATTGACTTCAACATTAAAATTATCAAAATTAGAGCAAATATCTTGTGCTCGCTTGAGCAGGCATTTAATTAATCCAGATTTGTAGGTTGAAGGACATACAGCATTAAAATTGAGAAGGAGGTTGGTATTGGTTGGTTTTCGCCAAACCCAAGTGTCAAATTTGTTTTTATTAATTTTAATTTCGACATCGAGAAAGGGAATGGTCTGGTTGGCTTTTTCTACCGTGAAAGTTATATTAGGATGTTGCGAGTTGAGAATGTTGAGAAACTGCATACAAGATTTATCATCATTAAATATAGCAAAAAGGTCGTCAACATAACGTAGGTACAATTTAGGATGGCAGTTCACATCAGTTTCAGAAAAAATCTTTTGTTCAATATGTGCCAAAAAGAAATTAGCAAGCGTTGGACCCAGAGGCGAGCCCATTGCCACACCATCAATTTGTTTATATAATTTGTCTTTGTATAAAAACATACCTTCGGTGGCTATGTGCAACAGTTTTATAAAAATTTCTTTTTTGATAGGTGGTTGGTTGGGTTGATCTTGCGAAAAAATACAATTGGCGATAATGTTTATAGTTTCTTTTAAAGGAACATTGGTGAATAATGACTTTACATCGAAACTAACCATCAGTTGATTGGTAGCACACTGGACTTGTGTTCAAATGTCGTGTACAAGTTCACTTGTTCGCATGACGCGAATTGTACATACATCGGTATGTCTACGCGGCATTTGGCCACGAGAGTGAGGGAGCACTTGGATTTAACTAATTTGAACAAGCAAAGTGCCATTAAAGATCACATATTCGATTGTCAAACATGTTCAAATAACAAACCATCCTTGGAGTCCTTTAGAATTATGCGTAAATGTTTCACCGAATTCGACACTAAAATCCACGAGGCTTTGCTAATAAAATCATACAATCCTCGCCTCAATACACAGTTGTTTGCCTCAGGTGCTTCTTATCTACTCAACGTCTTTTCTTGATACGTCATATGTTGCGTCTTTGCCTGGTGTAATTTAAACGCCACGTGATATGCCTTTCTTCTGTTCTGCCGTTTCATTTTGCATTTCGTTTTTCAATTCAGTGTTTAGATCAGTCATTCATTTTCATTGTAGATATGATAAGCAGTTATTTTTTGTTACTTGATAAGGGCTAACGTGTGTATGGCCGAAAACGTTTGTAGCTTATAGTTTATGTTCAATTTTAATCCATTATGTTAAATGCCGTGTGGTTGCTTGGTTGTATATGTCTGTGGCTGAAGAAAGTAACCTCTTTACCAAAATTGTAGTCTCAATATTATATTAGAAATCGATTTCATGAGAGGCCGCAGCCCTCACGTCGTCAGTCTATAGTATTACATAAACATAAAATATATATAGTATTATAATATATATATATAAAGTGAATGTCTTCTGAGACACCGAGACCTAACCCTGGCAGGCCGTCAGCAAGAAGCGGTTGACTTGATCACATCGAAAATTTTGTTTGAGAATTATTAAAATAAAGTTCAACCAGCCTCATGTTTAAAAAGAATATATATTTCGCTACATAATGAGCATCTTCAGTTCTTATTCAAATAGAATCTATTCTATTTGAATAAGAACTATTTGAACTATTTTAAGATTAAGAACTATTTTAAGAACAAAGAATAAGAACTATTTTAAGATTCTATTTGAATAAGAACTGAAGATGCTCATTATGTAGCGAAGTATATATTCTTTTTAAACATGAGGCTGGTTGAACTTTATTTTAATAATTCTCAAACAAAATATATATAAAAAAACAATGAAAACTATTAATACTACAAAAAGTGCTCAATGCCAAGCAAAAAGGCAAAGCAGAGCGAATTAAATCAAATGTAGTTATTACTATCTGAAGCCTTTACAAATTGTTTCACCTAACGGATCATCAGAAGGTCTTATTCAAATAGAATGTATGTAGAATGTATAGAATAGAATGTAATGCAAGTATATATATATATATATATAATATATAGTATATATAGTATTATATATAGTATAGTATTATAATATATTATATATATATAATAAAACAATGAAAACTATCAATACTACAAAAAAGTGCTCAATGCTAAGCAAAAGAGCAAAGCAGAGCAAATTAAATCAAATATAGTTATTACTATCTGAAGCCTTTACAAATTGTTTCACCTAACGGATCATCAGAAGGTCTGCAAAAACATGCAAAAAAAGTAAAGAATCGATAATTCCTGAAAAGATATTAAATAATTACAACTGTAATTTAATCTGCAAAAAAAACCTTTTAAACCTGTACTTCCTGAAAAGATATTAAATATTATAACCGTAATCCAATCTGCAGTAAAAAAACCTCAGAATTACTAAGGGCTACCTTCATCCATTACTACAAAGTTTCAATGGATTTGTCCATCTGAAAACCAAGCAACATTGATGGCAACCTCTATGACATCACAAAAAAGCAAATGCAGTTTGATGATCAATGCAACCCGTAGTAATCTGAAAAAAATAAATGGAAATTGTTTGTTTAAAAACCTGTAAAAACTAAATGAGATTTATAACCTGTAAGAATCAAATGAAATTTAATTTTTTCAAAACTATAACCTGTGAAAATCACAAGGAACTGTGATGATGCAACCTGTAGCAACCTGAATAAATGAAATAAAATCTGTTTATAAACCTGTAAAAATTAAATGAGATTTATAACCTGTAAAAATCAAATGAAATTTTTTTAAAAATAACCTGTGAAAATCAAAAGGAATTTATTTTATTTTGAAGTACTTGAGTTTAAATTTGTTTCTATGACGACATTTACCCACCAGTTCGGAACGCTTGTTCAAAAGGTGGCATAATATAATAGTATTCAAAAGGTGGCATAATAATATAGTATTACATAAAGATACTATAGACTGACGATGTGAGGGCTGCGGCCTCTCATGAAATCGATTTCTAATATAATATTGAGACTTGACCGATCCTTTGGTACTTAGACAGTGCAGACAGACCAAGTAGTAATGGACAAAGGATCGTCGCAGCATAATAGCAGCTCAGATAGTCAGGCAGATCTCCTCCATCAGTTTACTACTAGAGAACTTCAAAGACATAAAACTAATGCAGTAGTAATATTGTGATGTCATCAACAAGCAATAATGTAAATTGTGATGTCATAGACAAAAATCTTGAACAATGTGTGTAAAAAAGTACAAAATTTGCAAGTCAGAAAATTTAGCTTTTATCATAGTAGTTATCAAAACTAATTCATATTTTTTATTTGACATGAAAGAGTATTGATATAAGTATAAAATATGTGAATTTCAGTTCTTAATTTTTATATCCATTTTTTTATAGGCCCCCAAAGTTTGGCCTCCGAAAAATGCATGTATCAAATTGAAACCATTATAATCATATCAAGAAGTTCTCTGTCAACTTTTTAATTTACATTTTTGGATTCCTTGGGTCTTAAAATGTCTGTCTAGCAATTTTCAGCCATTTTCTTTGATCACAAGTTAAGAAATTAGAAATATAAGAAATTAGAAAAATTGGACAAAACCACTGAAGCAGAACAGGCAAAAGTGGTGATTTTTCTAATGACCATATATATGACCAACAAATATGCTGACTTACATCTAACTGAAAAAGTGGTCATGTTCAATCTGAAAAAGCTTGAAAACTTGGGGACACAGATTCGCATAGATCGGAAGAGATATTGAAGAAATGTCTGTAAGAAACGTTGAATGCGAAACTGATTCAATCTTTCTGCTACGTCTCCCAAATCGCAAGCTTGGTAAAATTTATTTTGGAAAAACTCTATCAACAGAGCCCTGACGATGATGTGGAAGAGGATCAAAATGCGTCTGAAGTTGAACTCATTGATACTGCCAAGTTCAGCCTCTTTTTGATAGTTCGTTTCATTTGTGAATATGAGAGTCACTCTGGATGCCATTCCTCCATAGCAAGAAATACAAAGGATATGTGTTTTTTCAAGCAACAAATAAAACACCTCCTGTAAAAGACTATCACAGCCTACATTGCTTACAATCAAGGCCATGTCAGTGAAGCCGACAAACCTTATTCACCCATAAAACTATTTGTCGCAAACCAGACAAACAGACTGAATGATGAAAGTTTTTACCATTTGATTTTCGTGGATTAGTATTTCATAAAACACATGAAAACAATGTGTTTTAGCTATAAACTTTATAAATTTAAGTTTTGCAGTTTATGCAAAACCCCAAAAAACAGGGCTGTCCCGAATCCTGAGTTGTTGTTTCTCAAATAATAATTAATAATTATTCGAGTTTTGAAAATTTGTCCTAAATTGGAAACACTAATTCTTAATTACTCCTCTACAAGGCATTAAATAGAATAGATGGAGTGTTCATTCAATGGATGGAGTGCTTTGAACTTTAGAAAAGCTGTTGCTTACGAAATAGCTAATTTATTACGGTTAGAAAGCGGTTACTCTACATAATAATCTCACAGATTGTTTCTCCAATCACCCATTTGGACATTGAGAAAACATTTGGTGGATCACCTTATGCCAGATCTTCATCATACTACTCATCATTTTCAAGGTAATGAATTTAATAAAAATAACCTGCTATGCAATCTTGGTGATTTTGTTTGTGACTTAATAATTTATATTTGCAGTTCTACAAATGCGTACATGCTGATGTACAGACAAATCAACCCTTCAGTTAATGCAAGTAAGTCATATCTATTATCCATTCAAAGTTTTCAAACAAAAATGTAGTTATAGAACTTATTTTCTGCGACATCAGTACTTACTGTAATTTTGTTTCAAGCACTCTATTAATTTATGAATGCATCATGGTTTATTTTGACAGGTTTCATGCAAACAAAGGACGTTCCACCTCACATTGTTAGACTTTTAGAGTTGAAGGAAGAAGAGGAGCGGTACCGACAAATGAAGATGGAGCAAGAGCGTAATATGTGCAGCATTCGAGTAAGTAAAACGTACACATCTAATTGTAATTAAGCATAATTTTACTGCAAGTTCAACACCGTTCCATTTTCATCTAACTTGCTTCTTTCAAGCTCTCAATGAAACTCATTGTCCTTCAAACTGAGGTTTAATCTGTGTGTCTCCAGATTTTTTGATTCGTTCAAGACAATTTACATGTTTTGTTTTAAATAAGAATGACCATTATTTGACCTTCGTGAGTTGTGGAACCTATTGCAAAAAAGTACATTTCCATACAACATTTCAATACTCATATAATCACTTAGTTGTTTTGATGCTCGCCCACGCTGACCAAGGCCATTTACTGTTAACCCTTAAACGCCAATCACATTATTTATCTGGAACTCCAGCAACCCAGATGTCATTGTAAAATATCATTGCCACATTTTTAAATTGGTTCATCTTGCTTATATATGGTATGTAACAAACCAGCGTAACTTATTGTTATCCAGTCATCATCATCTATTTAGTTGATTTCGACTTTTGGTCACTCTATAAATCTTCTCCCTCCACAGTTCTCGATTCCTCACAACCTCCTTCCGCTCTTCTATGCCTCTCCCGCTGTCATTCGTCACTGTATCGAGCCATGTCGTTTTGGGACAACCTTTCCTCTTCTCCACTGACCAAACCACGCATGATACCTTTTTCTCGTAATGTACTTCTCGTTATGTGGCTGAAATATGAAAGTTTCTACTTGACTATTCTAGCTTCTAGGTATATGTTCAGTTTAATCTGGTTCAAAACCTGTTTTTGCTGTCCAAGGAACACGCAGCATTTTTCTCCGCCATAATTCAAATGCTTTAGTCTTTTTTCTGTCTGCTTTCTTCAATGTCAATGTTTCGGGTCTGCTTCTATTCGGCGAGTTCCCGATTCGGCGAGTTCCCTATTCGGCGAGAGCCTTTTTCGGCGAGTGCCCTATTCGGCGAGTTTTTCAAATTTTTGAAAGGAAATTATCGGGTACCGTAGCCTAATTATAATTGCCGTTTTTACATCATTTTAACATCGCTAAACGTTGAAATCGTGCAGAAAGGAATAAAAATAAAGTGTTTGAACTATTAAATTAAAATTCGTTATGTCAGTTCAGTTGAGTTGTTTTTATTTCTGACCATCATATGAAAAACAATACACGTCAACATAGCAAAGGTAGAAGCGACAAAACGCGAACGTTAAAACGTGCTTAAATTCGTCAGTACAGTTGTTTTTATTTCTGATCATGATATCAAAAACAATACACGTCCACATAGCAAAGGTAGAAGCGACAAAAGGTGAACATTAAAACGAAGTAAGTAAGTTATTGAGTTGACCGAAGTAAGTTATTGAGTTGAAAGAAATTTGGCACGGTCGCAACACCTTCAGAAAAATTTAAGATATGAAGATAAAATAAAAAATAAAATGTTACAAAAAAAAATCATGTTTATGTCTACAAGTTAGTACTTTTGAATAGTTGAAATGATTAGTTTGGATCAACATTCAACAAATGTGTGGCCTACAGCTTGGATTGAAAGGGAATTATCGGGTATCGTAGCCTAGTTATCCCTACCAGCAAAAATTTGTTCCAAGAACCCAGTTAGCCTAACAGTTGATTTTTACATTGTAGTAACAGAATGAAAAGGCTAACCAAATGTGTGGCCTACAGCTTGGATTAAAAGGAAATTATCGGGTACCGTAGCCTAGTTATCCCTACCAGCAAAAATTTGTTCCAACAACCCAGTTAGCCTAACAGTTGATTTTTACATTGTAGGAACAGAATGAAAAGGCTAACCAAATGTGTGTCCTATCGTTTTAACGTCACTAAACGTTGAAATCGTGTAAAAAAGGGAGCTTTTGCTGACTAGGATACGTTGAAACTGGGAAACATTCACAGAAGCCTTTCGATTTGTTCCAAGAAACCAGTTTGCCTAACAGTGCATTTTTACATTGTAGTAACAGAATGAAAAAGCTAACCAAATGTGTGGCCTACAGCTTGGATTGAAAGGAAATTATCGGATACTGTAGCCTAGTTATCCCGACCAGCAGAAATTGCCGTTGTTACATCGTTTTAACGTCGCTACACATTGAAATCATGTAGAAAAGAGAACTTTGCTGACTAGGATACGTTGAAACTGGGAAACATTCACAGAAGCCCTTCGATTTGTTCCAAAAACCCATTTAGCCTAACAGTTCATTTGTGCATTGATTCAACGCCTGAATACATTATCTTAAAAATGCATAATTTTAAAAATGTAACGTATCGAAGGGCTTCTGTGAATGTTTCTCGGTTTCAACGTATCCTAGTCAGCAAAGTTCTCTTTTCTACACGATTTTAACGTTTAACGACATTAAAATGATAGGCCACACATTTGGTTAGCCTTTTCATTCTGTTACTACAATGTAAAAATCAACTGTTAGGCTAACTGGGTTCTTGTACAAATTTTTGCTGGTCGGGATAACCAGTCTTCGAAATTAGCATATTTTTACTTCGGCAAAAACGTTGCCGAGGCCAAACGGCAAAAGTTGAAATTGCCTCGGCAATTGCTGTGAACGTTTATTACGAAAAAAATGTAGGCTACCACAACATGTAAAACGAGAAGCGAAAAATATAATAGAGTAGTCTATCAAGACCGCATTGTTTGATTTGTTGTGATGTAATAATACCAAAAGTAGCGATAAAACGAGCAACGCGATACCCACGCTGTTACGATAATTCATGTTAAATAACTCACGGGGGGGAAGTATGTTAATTTTGGGTTGATTCAACGTTCGAGTCAGCACAAATCGATTTAATTTTCCCGACCGGTTGTATTGCGTAACAACAATGCCCACCAATAAGAAATGATGACTACGACGTCATTTTTTAAGACGCTTGAAGCTTAAGCTTGAAGACGCAAAACTGCCCGTTCATGAACGCACGAAGTCATATGATCGGAAGCATTAGCCTACTTCTCTTTACTGCCGAAGTACCATTTATCCAATTTTGTACTACTTTTTTAACTGGGCCCCGTAGCTTTTCTAATTCCGATTTGTTTCCGTCATAAAATTCTTTACAAATTTTGCAAAATACTACACTAACTTTTCCTTCTGTCCCCTCTGTTTCATGACCGATAGCAGGTAAATTCCATATTTTAACTGTGTCTTCTCTTCCTTTACCATGATTTATATTGGCAATGACACTGGTAAAGAACAAGCATTCGATGAAAAAATAACTTATTGCGTAACAATTAAGCCAGTATTTATAAGGTTGCAAACTTTTTTTATAGTTCACATGAGCATTGTCAGCGCATAAAATTGCACCTGTTGTTGTTACGCAACCAGACATCTATCACAAACCGCAATTAGTAACCACGCTCACTCTAAAGGTTAACGCGTTAACCTATTACTTACATGTATTCTACGTCTGTTGATGTTGTGTGGTTCGTTGTGAAAGCGGCGCGATCGTTTCTGATACAGCTGGACAAGATAACGGAAGGCGAAGCGCGATAAGGAGTAAAAGCTTACAATAATTTGACGTCTACTGGCGTTGAATCAATGCAAATAAGGTGATATTTCTATAAGCGCCGGCGAAGTAAGTAACCCAAATAAAAACATTAAGCAAAAGTAAGATTGAATCAACCTGGTCTGGTTTGGTCTGAGAAAATAAGGGTTATTTTTGTAATCTTGTGGTCCTTACACGCGCTCGTGTGGCCTCGGCATTTTTATTGCCGAGGCTAATGTGCCATTCATGCATCTGCCTCGGCAGTCACCTCGGCAATTGCCGAGGCCAATTTCGAAGACTGGATAACTAGGCCACGGTACCCGATAATTCCCTTTCAATCCAAGCTGTAGGCCACACATTTGTTGATCCAAACTAATCATTTCAACTATTCAAAAGTACTAACTTATAGATATAAACATGATTTTTTTTTGTAACATTTTATTTTTTTATTTTTCCTTCATATATTAAATTTTTCTGAAGGTGTTGCGACCGTGCCAAATTTTTTTCAACTCAATAACTTACTTCGGTCACAAGCAAGTTTTAGCATTCGCGTTTTGTCGCCTCTACCTTTGCTATGTGGACGTGTATTGTTTTTGATGTGATGATCAGAAAAAAAACAACTGAACTGACATGACGGATTTTAATTTAATAGTTCAAACATTTTTATTTTTATTCCTTTCTGCACGTTTTCATCGTTTAGCGACGTTAAAACGATGTGATAAGAGTTTGGCTACGGCACCCGATAATTCCCTTTCTAAAATTTCAAAAACTTGCCGAATCGGACTAGCCGAATCGGACTCGCCGAAACGGCCATTGCGCCATGTTTCGCATTCGTAAGTTGTAATTGGAAATATTGTACTTTTGATCAGCTTTTGTTTTGTTTCCAGTTTGACATCTTTGCTTTTCCAAATTTCATTCATTCCAACCAATACATTTCATCCCACTGTCATTTTTTTCGTTACCTCTGGTGAATTGTTAGAGTTCCAGCTTATTCATGATCTTAAAAATATAAAGTTCTTCACTGTTTCAATTTTTTTGTTGTTGATCTTGATATTTATGTTATTCACCTTTTCAGTTATTATAACTTAACTGTCCTTTTGATGATCAGTTTTAAACCAGTCTTTTCGCTTTCCTATTTTAGTTGAAAAAGAAGTTTTCAAGATCTTATGTGTTCTCACCTTAGAAAAGAGTTGCGAACCTTAAATTATTCATAAATCTCCCAACTATTTTCACTCCAATATTGGAGTTATTAAACCCTACTTTTTGTATGATCATTGCTGTGTAGAAGTTGAATAGAGAAGGTAATAGAATGCATCTCTGGCGTGTTCCTTTTTCCATTTTAAGCCAAGCCGCGTCTCGGTATGCTCTTTGAACTCTAACTTCTTGATCACGGTACAGTGATTTGATGAGCTCCAGCAGATGCATTGGTGTTCCGATATCCTCCAGACATTTCCAAAGGTTGTTACCATTGATGACATCAAAAGCTTTTGACTGGTGAATAAAACAAATGTAAAAATCTTTTTAATGTTTGGGTTGCTTAACAAACACTCATTTGAACCACCTAACATTCTGTTATCTTCATAAAGTAAATCTTTATAAGCAAATTTTTTTATGAATACAGAAAATAAGTCCATCTCAGTAAAGTTAATTTATCAATTCACTGATTCATCAAATAAATGCTAATTTGCTGTAAGTATTATGTAATCCCCATCTCCTTCTGCGTTGATCTAATTTCCTTGTGCATAGCCCCAACTATGTTGCAGTAAACCAAGGGTGGTTCAACAAACAATTAAGCCTACAACATGAATACAGTAAAAACAGAGTGAGACTGTTCACCAGGCATTTGATAATTAAGTAACTTGCGTTCTTCTGGTGACTATTTACTAGGTTACCTCCTGATGTTAAAGATGATAACTAGCTTTTTGTATTTCCGACGTTTCGTCAGTCAGCACGACTAACTTTATCAAGGTGGCTAAAACAGGTTAACACAACCTGTTCAGCAACGATGGCACAACACATGGCACACAATACAGTGATACATAATCTGGTTTCAGCGAACGAATACCTTCCCTAACAAACAAGAAAATGGGGAAAGAACCTAAGGAATATTATCGAAAAAGATTTGCTATCATTTGAATGACAAAATCGAAATATCACTTGGCCCAGCTATGTGTGAAAAAAATTGGGTAGCCTACCATCTGCCGGTAGTAGCATAACGAATAAAAATGATGCTATTTAAACTAGTTGTACTCACACATCTGTGGTGACAGCTCGCATTTACACATTGCATTTACGCTACTGTTATGTGCCTAATGGTTATTATTTTTCTAAGTTTGTAATTCAGATTTTCTGCCGACATCCGTCACTACTGAAAAAATCGCTTCGGATGAGTGTAGAAGAAAATTTCATGTTTCACAAAGATCTATTGCTTACTGAAGCTGTACAGCAAGCGCATAGATGCTTAAAGCTTGGTAAGTTGTTGCTTTGACATTATTTTATGTACTTGTTCTGCTAGAACGGTTTGTTGTATTTGGTATGACCTAACCTGAAACTGATCCCAGATCTACAAACCACTCGGCCAGACAGTCGTTCAATCTTACTAGGGTAGGGTAAATAATGCTTCCACCATAAAAAAATGTTTTCAGAGGTTAATTAATCAATACACAATTTTTGCATATCATACTTAAACCACTTATGGCAATAATTTGGTTCTTTTTCTGCTCACAATTCGGAGACTTCAAGCAGTGTTCACAAACCTCGAAAAGCCCCTTAAAGATTGTTCTGTTACAATAACCAGACATTTCACTTACTGAAGTTTTAATTAACTTAAAAGTATGATATCTAAATAGAGAACATAAATACATACGTAAACAGAAAAGAACATCATTACTCTGTAAACATAGGAGCCTAACACCAGTTAACAAACTAAAGACTGCAACGAGTTGAAAACACAAAACACCGCGTGTACCAATAAAGAAAGGATGCCTGCGTCCGAAACAAAATAATAATGACGTCACACACGCGAATCAGAAGAGCACAATTTCATTACAATCTCCTCCACCAAAATAGTGAGGATATTAATAGCGAATACATAGCAAATACAATAACACGGTAGCTTAAATCTCAGCACTGTCAACAAGAAGTTCATGTTTACTGTTTCTCACAAGCCGTCTAACATACACAGGGCCATCTTCGAGCCAAGTCGGGACAGAAGTGCCAAACGATGATCGTCGTGAAAACTTAAACAAGCGATCGTGAGGGGTTTCGTTTGTGGCAGTATTAAGCAATGATCGGATCGAATGCAAAGCCTTGGGTAACACAGCTTCCCAGTGGGCAGTACGTAAATTTTTCGATCTTAAACACAGTTTTATGGCAGTCCACACAATACCATTGTAACGTTCACATTGAGCATTCCCTTGGGGGTTATATACAGAAGTGAAACTAGTCGCAACAGACAAATTTCTCAAGTACTCTTTTAACCTCTTAGAAAATTTAAACGCTTTGGCGTTTTCAGAGTGGATAATGCTAGGCGTACCGTATACTGTAAAGAAGTTATGCAAACATGAAATCACAGTATCGTCACTGGTATCAGCACAAGGAAATACAAACGGAAAGCGAGAATACTCATCCACGATAGTAAGAAAATAACGATTTTTAGAAACTGATGGTATCGGGCCTTTAAAATCTATGTTCAGTCTCTCAAACGGTTGGGTAGATTTGATTAAAGTAGCATTCGGTGCCTTATAAATTCTTGGCTTTACTTCACAGCATACTTCACAATTAGCAGTCAAACATCGAACGTCTTCAACTGAATACGGTAAATTTTTCATACGAATAAAATGAAACATTCTTGTCACCCCTGGGTGACATAATTTGTCGTGATGTTCGTACAGTGTAGTGTCTGCTGTGCTGGCACAATATGCTCTTGAAATAGCATCTGGTGCTACGTTCAAAGTCCCAGGCCTATAGATAATGTCGTAAGAAAATTGTGAAAGTTCAGCTCTCCATCGGAGAATTTTGGTCGTTTTTAATTTTGCCATGATTTTTGTTGTCAAACATAAACTACACCGAATTTTGATCGGTGACGAGGCTAAAACGACGGCCGTGGAGAAAATGTGACCATTTTCGAACAGCTTCCACTATTGCCGTGGCCTCTTTCTCAACACTTGCATGATGCTTCTCATTGCGATTCAAGGTGCGAGAGAAAAGTGTAACCGGTTTACCGTTTTGTTGAAGTATTGCTGACAGTGCTACGTTCGACGCATCGGTTTCAACACAAAAAGGCAAATTTTCATCAATAGCTTGCAACGTCACGTCCGCCAACACTTGTTTTAAGTTTTTAAATGCGTTTTCAGCATCTTGATTAAATGGAAATGATGCTGTTTCCGTTAGAGGCTTTATTTTATCCGAATACTTCGGTATCCAACGTGCATAGTATGCAAATAACCCGACAATTCGTCGTAGAGACTTTGTACTCCAGGGCACAGGCATTTGAAGGAGGGGCCTTACTCTTTCTGGATCTGGGATTATAGTTCCATTTTGAACTCTATACCCTAGAAGATCAATCGTTTCACATGAGTACTTGCACTTCTTTTCATTAAAAGTAAGGTTGCAGTCTTTAGCAACATCCAGGAAATGACGCAGATTTTCATCGTGCTCCTGTTTTGTTCTGCCACACACTGTTACATTGTCTAAGTAAGCAAAAGTACTTTTACAAGAATGTCGATCAATAATGTCATCTATAATTCTTTGAAACCATGGCACTGCGTTAGTTAAGCCGAATGGAATGACAGTGTACTCGTACAGTTGACCATTTGCTTTAAAAGCGGTGTACAAGCGATCAGCTTCGGGAATTTCAATGTGATGATAAGCACTTTTGAGATCGAGTGTGCTGAAGAACGTGTATTGTGCAATTTTATTTACTTGATCTTGCATATTGGGTAATGGGTAAGCGTCTAAATCAGTGAATTTGTTAATTGTGCGGCCATAATCCACACACATTCTTTTCTGGTGAATTTCTTCATTTTCCCCAGACACAACAAGAACTTGGGCTCTCCATGGGGAGGTACTTGGACGAATTATTCTAATAGCTGGTTGCGTTCGAATGGCATTTCCAATAAATTTTTTATTAGTAATAGATTGTTTTCTTGATTTTGTGGCAATAGGTTTGCAATCTGTAGTCAAATGTTCAAAAAGTTTGGCATGAGAGGTGTCTTAATTTTTCCTAGAGCGCCAAGCTGAAGTAATAGTTCCTTTCCACCAAAATCAATTTTTACTGACTCATGTTGTTTAAAGAAGTCTTGGCCCAAAATTACATCAGTCAGTAAGTGTTTCAAAATTACCAGATTGACATCAACATGTTTGCGTTGCCCGAGTTCAGTGTTTACTTGACAATAACCTTGACTACTTGACGCTTTTCTTTTTATCGCCATTCCAATTTTACATGATTGAGGGTGAACTACAAGGCTATGCCTTCGAACAAACTCTTTATCCACATGGCTTAAACTGGATCCGGTGTCAATTAATGCATTAGCCCAAATGCCATTGATGCTAATTCTAACATTTACCTTTGTCAGGGGGGTCTCCTGTTGGTTCCGACGATGATACCACTGCGAGCGATTCCATTGCAGAAGACTTCTTTCAACTTGTGCAACAAACCACCATGTAGTATCCGTAAGCGTTGCATTTGTAGCACTTGACTTTCTGGCAGGGCACAGCGACCGAGCATGTTTTGGAAAACTTCCACAATATCCACATTTTGATTTGAAGCTGGATTGATTGGAACTACCCGCAAGTTGGTTTGGAATAGCAGCAGTACTGGGTTCATCATGATACTCAGAAATCGGCTTTGACACAAACGGCCTGTCTTATTGTTCGGAGTTTCGATGAGCAATTTCTAGGGAACGAGCTTGCTTGAAAATAGCTTCTAGCGTTGTGGTCTCTGGCGTGTTGTTTTCCAAAAGACGCTGTCGAATCGTGTGAGAGATAATACCAGAAATGAACGTTTCGTATATAGCTTCGTTTCGATATTCTATTGCCGTCACCTGTCTATAATCACAATCTTTGGCCAACGTTTTTAGCTTTTGTAGATAGTCATCTAGCGATTGACTTATTTCTTGTTTGCAAGCTTTCAATTGGTAACGTGAGAAACTACTGTTGATAGGTTTCTCATAAAGAGCACGTAGTGTAGCGACTGCATTGTCGAACGTGTCGCACTCACTAATATAGTCATAAACGTCGGCATCTACATGCGCAGTCAGGCATCTTAGCTTGTCCACATCAGTCGCATCCGGTGCACCTTCTAAGAATCCCGTGAATTGTTTGTACCAATGTAGCCAGGTTTTCTTGGATTGCGCAGAACTTGGATCAGCCTTGAAGACTAGGGTGGAGTGAAAAAAACTTTTTCTGTCATATTAATGAAGAGGGGTGTTAAAAGGGTGTCATAAGGTATAATATTGACTTTAAAATTATTTTTTTGACGTGGCACCCAAAATCGAGCGTGCCACCCAGCCCCATGGGTCATGCAAAGGTCAAAATCCATGAAAACAGCGTAACTTTTTTTATAATGCTCCTAGAAAGCTGGGAGTAGGCTTAAAAGTTGCAGAACAGCTATGTTCCTATATGCTCTAAAAGAACATTTTGTTCTAAATGCATCTATTGAACAGATATTCCAAAAAAACGTATTTTTTCCATTTTCGGGGGCAAATTTATATGAAATTGCATTTATTTGATGCTTAAATACATTTTTTACTACACTTTGTTCATTTATTTTGGGTGTTATTATGGAGTCTACATATTTGGACAGATGGGAACCTTGGCTATTTTAATTGAATGGTTATGGTTGGTTACCTATGATGGTAGTTTGTTGGTAGGTAGGCCTACTATACCATACCGTCCTTAGCATTAGCATATTGTAGCGGACTTAATAAAGCAAGCGAATACTATCTTTTAATTTGATATTGTTATACATTCATCAACATTATAGAGAGGTACTTACACATTGAACAGGATATTTAGAACAGCACATATCTAGGTATTTAAATTAAAATAGAAAATGCACAATCAAACCATAGCTAAGCCACAATTCGACTGACTTGCCACCATCCCCAGTCCACAATCGAACAATTGTTCAATCTGCAGGAAGCTTAATTTAAAGCAACAGTAGCCAGCTTTGAGGAAATACATGCACATAAAACAATTGTACAGTAAAACCATAAAAAAGTGTTACAAGAATAGTAGGTATTTAAATCATCATAATATTAGTCCATTAAGAAGCAAAATGTTTCTTGGTGTCGAAGCGTTTCATTAAACACCGAGAGTTAATTTTTTGCCTAATCAATCCGTCACGTCTTTCATAGCCAGCAACTGAAGACGATGCCTCAGTAACAAGTTTAATGTACCTTTCAACAGCTTGACCATGACATGGATGACACAATGGGGTGGATCTTACTTCTTCAAGCTGAACATTATTCAAGTGTGTGATTGCCGGATGTTCAGAGATGTCAGCCATGTTTAAATTGACCATTTTAAAATATTCTTTTGCTTTAAAGTTTAGCTTTGGCACCAAGAATCGTCGCACATCAACATTATCGTTGCTTGATTCGTCTTCATCATCTGATTGATCAACAAATCCACCTTTAAAATCACCCATAACCATATTTTCAATTGTGTAATTCGATAAACAACCTCTAATTGATAGAATCTTGTTAACAGCCATCCTCCTCACATCTTTATTTCCATCTGCTAGCAATAACATGCTTAACAGTATGTTTTCTGGATGAGCAGAGAATGCATTTCTTTGCACAACTTACAGTGAAATGTCCCTGACTCTCTTATTTGGAAATTTAACGATCTTTTAAACGAGGCCAAACAGATTTGTTGCACCACTTCTAATTCGATTCTCTCGCTTAATTTGAAACCATTTTGGGAAATATACTTGTATGCAAAATTCAGTCAATAATTGAAGCATTGCAGATGGCTTTTCGACTGAGACATAATACCGCATTATTCTGCAAGCGAGAGTCAATCGCGGGGAGTGAAATATTGGCCCAATTTCTAGAAGTTCCAAATCATAATCCACATGCCCGAGAATAACCGCCCAACATATTTTGTAGGCATAATGCTGATCAGTGCTGAGATTATCCACAATTTCATTGTGAGCAACGAAAAATTTTGGTTTAAAATGGACTTAAACTCAATAACTGGCCAATCAAATACACTTCTATTTTACTCCTTTCCAATTCTTCCAGAAAAGGTATCCGGGCTTTTTGTCGTTCCATCCAAAGCCATAAAAACATGACGTAGTGGCAACTCAAAATATGGATATGGGTGATTTTAAAGGTGGATTTGTTGATCAATCAGATGGGGAAGTGAATTAAGCAACATTAATGTTGATGTGCGACGATTCTTGGTGCCAAAGCTAAACTTTAAAGCAAAAGAATATTTTAAAATGGTCAATTTAAACGTGGCTGACATCTCTAAACATCCGGCAATCACACACTTGAATAATGTTCAGCTTGAAGAAGTAAGATCCACCCCATTGTGTCATCCATGTCATAGTCGGCAACTCAAAAGGCACATTAAACTTGTTATTGAGGCATCGTCTTCAGTTGCTGGCTATGAAAGACGTGACGGATTGATTAGGCAAAAAATTAACTCTCGGTGTTTAATGAAACGCTTCGACACCAAGAAACATTTTGCTTCTTAATGGACTAATATTATGATGATTTAAATACCTACTATTCTTGTAACACTTTTTTATGGTTTTACTGTACAATTGTTTTATGTGCATGTATTTCCTCAAAGCTGGCTACTGTTGCTTTAAATTAAGCTTCCTGCAGATTGAACAATTGTTCGATTGTGGACTGGGGATGGTGGCAAGTCAGTCGAATTGTGGCTTAGCTATGGTTTGATTGTGCATTTTCTATTTTAATTTAAATACCTAGATATGTGCTGTTCTAAATATCCTGTTCAATGTGTAAGTACCTCTCTATAATGTTGATGAATGTATAACAATATCAAATTAAAAGATAGTATTCGCTTGCTTTATTAAGTCCGCTACAATATGCTAATGCTAAGGACGGTATGGTATAGTAGGCCTACCTACCAACAAACTACCATCATAGGTAACCAACCATAACCATTCAATTAAAATAGCCAAGGTTCCCATCTGTCCAAATATGTAGACTCCATAATAACACCCAAAATAAATGAACAAAGTGTAGTAAAAAATGTATTTAAGCATCAAATAAATGCAATTTCATATAAATTTGCCCCCGAAAATGGAAAAAATACGTTTTTTTGGAATATCTGTTCAATAGATGCATTTAGAACAAAATGTTCTTTTAGAGCATATAGGAACATAGCTGTTCTGCAACTTTTAAGCCTACTCCCAGCTTTCTAGGAGCATTATAAAAAAAGTTATGCTGTTTTCGTGGATTTTGACCTTTGCGTGACCTATGGGGCTGGGTGGCACGCTCGATTTTGGGTGCCACATCAAAAAAATAATTTTAAAGTCAATATTATACCTCATGACACCCTTTTAACACCCCTCTTCATTAATATGACAGAAAAAGTTTTTTTCACTCCACCCTATTGAAGACGTTAGGTTTATAAAACTTGCTTTCCATTTTCAAATAAGTTAATTAAGTTGTTCTGTTACAATAACCAGACGTTTCACTTACTGAAGTTTTAATTAACTTAAAAGTATGATATCTAAATAGAGAACATAAATACATACGTAAACAGAAAAGAACATCATTACTCTGTAAACATGGGAACCTAACACCAGCTAACAAACTAAAGACTGCAACGAGTTGAAAACACAAAACACCGCGTGTACTAATAAAGAAAAAATGCCTGCGTCTGAAACAAAATAATAATGACGTCACACACGCGAATCAGAAGAGCGCAATTTCATTACAAAGATTTGACACATTATCATACCAACATACAATAATCTCAAAGAGACAAGTATGCTTCTTCCATCTCAAAAACATAAAAACTGTAAGACCCTTTAAAGTCTTGATCAAGAACAGAGCTGGAGCATACAATGCACATTAAAATGACACTAGAATGTGCTCTCAACTACAAAAGCACGTTTAAAATACCAAAGCTAAAGTACTACCAAAAACAATAATTTAATCAATATTATACCATTAGAAAGCTTACTGACTTCAAGTGGAGCACTTACCTTCAGAGTGATAACATTGTCTGTACCAACTCACAACAACATTGTCTGTTGTCAACAACATCACAACTAACATTGTCTGTGCCAATTCACACATTCACAAAGCAAAACTTTTCTTCTCTTTGAAGTATGATTTGAAGAAGTTGAAGGTTGCTCAACATATGACTTATCCTTTTCGTTACAACTTTCATCATCAGCTGAACTATCTGTATTTGCAATTTTAGTTTCTTGAGCTTGTTTTTGTGTTTCACTTTTAATGCTTTGGGGCTTCTTGATGCTTTCCAATAGTTGGATGAGCTCTTGCTAATAAAACTCAAAATTTAAAATAAACAAAAATTGTTATAGCTCCATCGACTTTTAAGATACCGTAGATTTCTACTTCCACTACTTGGGTCGTCTCCATGGAAACACTTTTACAGGAGGAGTCAAACGACATAGATTCAACTTTTTTGTCATTTTCATGAATAATGAGCCCAACTACAATTTAGGTGAAAATTTGAGTCACTTGCCCAAAATTGGTACATCCTAATCGACGCTTTCTGTGGTCTCAACCACAGCTAAACCAAGTTATATTATGACTGTTACAGTTTATTAACCATTTTTGTTCATAGATGCCGCTTTGGTACCCCTTGCGTTGTGCAGGTTGGTTAAATATGACCATATCAATGATGTATTAGATCGATCTTATGATGTAGACAATGAAAATGTGCAATCATCATTAAGTAAGCTACTAGGTGAGTTTAAAGCTTCTTTCTGTTCTACTGTTGTTTTATAATTCTGAAACGTCTTTATACCCTAAACAGATAAAACCAACCAACGACAATATATAAAAACAAACAGAAAATTGCAAACTTCTTTGGTTATTCACTTGTTAACCCTGATCAACCGTCTGAACATTGAATTACTCTGCATGGAATGCGACATGCAGAAGAGTGAACTAAAAATGGCAAAGGAAGCTAAGGCACATCACATGACGCCTGACAGTTGATACGAGGAAAACACATCACATGACAATTCAATTACATACGTTAACAAGATAGGAGGCATCTGCTGCAAACAACTGCCTGTTGAACCGAGGATTGCAGGATTTGATGAGTATGGCCTCATGGATTTCAGTGTCAAATTTGGTAGAACGTTTGCGTAGCCTATATATATAGTTATTATAAAATATGGATTGACATTCAAGTGATGATGATAATTTAATTTTCGCCCTTTGTCTTCGAATTTGTATCAAGCTTTAATATGTAATTGCGTGCATGAATGCAAAGATGGCTGATGTGGCCTATCTATGCAGTAAAGGTTCTGCTGCAGGATAGACCCGGAAAGATGATTCGCTGGAGTTATTCTTATTCAAGGCTCGGGCCTTGTGCTTTTCCCATTTGTTTACAGGTAATAGACCAGAATAACTGCTCCATAAACTTTTAGCTTTGTTGATAGCCTGATGCTCTGCCTCTCCTACATGTTAGACTTCAAGCCTGTTTCATGCCATTTGTGACTGGAAAACCTTCAGGAAGTGTAGTGTCATCAACAACGTGGGCCATCATGAAATTATCTTGCAATAGAGATGTATGTGTTTGGATATCCGTAATTAACAAATTATGCATGATTTTCCACAGCACTTCCCTTCTGACTGTATCAAAAACTTTTGTCCAAGCAACAAAGACAGTGCAGGGGTCTTGGCATTTCTCCATGCATTTCTCTTGAAGCTGTATGGTCTCAAAGATCATGTCCACAATTCCTCAACCCTGAAAAAAAATCCACATCCACATTTACAGTGAGAAGGCCTTATTAAAGTTGGTTTAAGAGGCAGTTAAATAGAACACGACACGAGTAATAATTTTTCCAGCAATTTACAGGAGAGAAATTCCTCGAGAGTTGTCGCATGATTGAGGATTTCTGTTGCATTTGTAAATGTGTACTATGGATGTATCTTAGAAATCTTGGGGACACCTATTTACCACATCTGCTGGAATGAACCAGTAAGACTGTCAACAAGAAGTGCTTGTTCGCCTAATTTGTAGATCATCACTGGTACATATAAAAATTCAAGTATATGACTTTTTAATGGCACTTTTTCTGTTTAGATTTTCAAAATTTAAGTACTTCTTGACTCTCGTGTCTAAATGCCACGTGGACTTACCAATGTTTGTTCAGTTTGCGTTTTGCAAACAAATGAATTTGTACACAATATGTGAACACAAGTAAGAGGGAGGTCCATATTTTAGCTGCCTACTCGTGTTCAAATGTCGTATACAAGTTCATTTGTTTACATGGCTCAAAGTGTGCAAACATCGGTTGGCTATGAGAATGATAGGGCACTTAGATTTAGCTAATCTAAGCAGAATTAAAGATATAGATTATTTACTTGAATGTCAATCATGCTTAAGCAATAAACCATTATTAGAGTCTTTTATAAATATTATATATGTTGTACAGAATTCGACACTAAAATGCATGAGGCTGCTCAATTGCTCATAAAATCCTGCATTTCTCGACTCAACAGGCCACAAGTGCCTCCTATCGTAACGTATTTAATTCAATTGTCATGCGATGTGGTTTCCTTTGCCATTTTAAGTTCACTCTTGTATGTATGTATGTTCAGTTTTAATCCGGTGACGTCCCTTCTACCGAGGGTGGCCAGATCCACCTCGACCTGCCACATTCACTTTCACTTGTCCAAAGCAATCTTTTTGTCAAGTCGACCTTACTGCTTTCTTCCTCAGCTTGCCTTTTCTATTTTGTTTTGGGTTTTCCTTGCTTTCTTTGACCATCCACTGGTAACTCCAGCGCTCTTCTCAAAGCATTATTTATCGCTCCATTCACTTTTGCTAACTTATTAACAATCTCAATCAATCCAAGCAAGTTTATAGTTCCTCGGTATTGTTCTTGTCCATCAGCTTCAAATCACACATTGCCCTCACCCTTGCTCTCTCAGTCATTCATAAAATTGCCAACTTGTTTTCCCCTAAGCACCATGTCTCACTTTCGTACATCATTGCAGATCTTATGCAACTACTATAAATTCTTCTCATTCTCAAAGAAAATCTTCTACCACATAACAACTCTGGACACTCTCTGAACACTCTCTGAATTTCACCGAACCTTACTTTTGCACTCATTGCTACTTCACAACCACCACTGGCAACTGGCATTCAACCTATTTCTGCAGAAGGCATTCACCGATCCCACTTCATCATTTACATTTTCTACAGTATCAACCGTTCTTTCTTCGATCTTGTTGTATCTTTTACATTCAAAACAATCTCCGTATGATCTTTCATTCCACTTATTTAATGTTGACACACATAGCTGTGCATTGAAGCTCTACTCGGATTTTTTCTCATATCTTTCATCGACATATTATAGTATCTCCATCAAGAATCTTTTTCATCATGTTCGGTGACCGTATCAATCTCGATGGCATAAATCAGAGGATAGAGAACAGAGCCTTGTTGTACAACAACCGTCACTGAAAACTCGTCTGAAAGTGCAGATCCAATGCGAACTCTCATCCATGCACACTCATAAAGACTCATAACTGCTTACACAAGTGCCTCTGATACGTGTTTTTCTCGTTGCCCATATCATCACTGTATCAAATGTCTTTTTTATGTCCATACAACTCATATACAGGTTCTTTCCCTTATCTCGATGTTTCGAGTTACTCTGTCTATTGGGCCTGCTGCCGTTTTGGCTTCCACGATTTGATCTCAACCGTTTTCCTCGTTCATTATAGCCTCCATATGTTCTTTCCATATTCTTCCACGATCTTCGACACTGAAATCAAGTCTTCCATTTCTTCCTTTGATACATCGTCCAACGTGCCCATCTACGTCTTTCCCATCCCGCTTCGGAACCCATAAACTTGTATACTTCTTTTTGATTTTTATAAGTTTGGTCAATTCCTGATCAGCTTCTTTCCTGATAGCTTTCACAACTATTTTTTTTGCCCAATTTTTGAATTGCCTGTACTTGAACTTTTAAATTTTTGTTCTGATCACTTTTTTATTTACAGTCTTCTTCAGACATCTCTTGTCTAATTCAAAAACCCCTAATCTATTTTGAAATTCACATGGTATTACGTTCATATCTTTGACCTGCAAACATACCAACCCAACGTCAAGTTCAGTTTCATTTCTGCCTGCACTGAAAGTCACTTTTCCTCCTCTATTTTGAACCAGGTCTTTGCAACACATAAGTGCTTTTCATCACAAAACTCAAGTAGTCGCCTTCTGCCACTTCCTTTTGCTTATACCAAACCCTCCATGGACACCTTCAAACTCATCGATTTGTTTGCCAGCCTGACCATTGCAGTCCCCAAGACCCGATTCGATTTCTCCATCACTTCTTGCATACTGTATTTATCGGCCATAAATCTTTTATTTTTTGCACTGGAATTTCTGCTTTGTGGTGCATCAGCAATCAGCATAAATCACTCTCATTACTACGTGTTTGATCACCATTACTAACGCCATGATTCTATCACTCTGTCTACGAACCTCAACAGCATTTTTGACACTTTTCCTTAACCAATATCCCAACTCCTCTGTTCCCAATGTTGCTGCTTGGTCACTACAGCTTGTATATTCTTTCTTTGTTACCCAAGAACCGGGCTCCTTTGCTCCTCCATCGGACTTCTTGTAAACAGCAAGCATTTACCTTCCTCTTTCGCAGCTTTTCAATAACCTCACAATAGTCAATACCTCTGCAACGCAAGTTTCCAACTTTCAAACTTCCCAATCATACCCCTGAATTCTTAACATACCTTTCAGCATTGTCAGACCCAAAGATTCTTCTCGAACTCTGTCCATTTAAGGCTGGTGAGACTGGAGGCCATTACTTTTTTAACAAATATCATGAGGATTCTTTGGTACTTAGGTTTCTACGGATAGCTTGCCCTTGATTACTCCTAACCTTTATTCAGACATTGAAGTAGTCTTGATGACCGGCTGCATCCACATAACAACTAACGAGTTTGGTCAAACCGGGTTTGACTTAAGTTTTTCCTCTTGTAAGCTGTTCATTGAAGCCGTTGTAATATGTAGCTATTCGTCGCCGACCTAGCACGGGCATGAATGTGAGAAGTGAGGACCAGAACTACCAGCACGACATGTTGTGGCATCAATGGACCCAGATCTCTCCACTTGACATCGGGGATGTAGTTTAACATCATACCCAGTGCATTTCGCATTTCATTTTATTTATAACAATTTAGATGCTTGATTAGGGTTAACATTGTGTATAACTGAAAACGTTTCCAACTTTCAATTTATTTTGGATATTATGTACAATATTGTGTCGTTGCTAAGTTTTATCTGTTCATGTTTAAACAAAGTCGTCTTTCTGCAAAAATTGTCTTCACATCTTAATATCGACTATAGCATCAAAACTAGTCTTGTAATCAATTTTCCTATTCATATATTCATAGGTGGCGCAAGAACGACGTATTTGTTCGATCTTTTGCTTGAGACAAGAGAAGAGCATGAAACATTTGAAATATACAAAAGGGGTGGGGTAACTGTCAAGGTAATTTAGACAATTACCAATCCATCTAGCTCGTGCTCCTCTACAGGGGATCTGCGGAATCTTAGGATTCTGTTGAACATGTAGTGAGGTTTCTTGAGTTCAAAGGGTTCCGCGAAGGTTCCTCTTACTTTAGAGAAATTGATTTCTTGTTTCACTATGTTATTCCATCACTTTGAATTTTTTTGATCACCGTGCAACAGTCACACTCCAGGTAGGCCAGTTAGTTAAACAAGGGATTGAGTGCAGTCAATAGCCGATAAAGAAGCAGTGCTAGTTGTTGCGTCAGTTGTTCATTGTTATTATTTTAAGAAGAACGTTATTGTTTTAAGCTAAATTGTTGCAAGTAAGAATTCCGTGACAAACGCAAAATAATATCAGGGGTTTAGCGATAATAAAAATGCTCAAGAGCGCTGATTAAACGGCTTGTCTGATACCTGCTGTCAAGTTTTAAATTTAAAATTTCGTTTATTGATTTGAATATCTCCGTATTTCTACAATCAATCACATTCTATAAAAATGATCTAACTAGATATAATAGTAGTTAAATTTTAAAACACATTTCCATCGACTGTAATAGAGATTTATTACATAAAATGGCATACGGTACAGAAAATGTGAGGCTCCAATGAAGCTAAAAGCGTACGTCTAGTGTTTTTGTGGTGTGTTAGCCTAGGGGTGTCCAAAATTTTTCCCAGGCTGTCCACTGTGCAGATTTGATAATTAGGAAGATGCATATTGCATATATTGCAATATTGTGTTATGTAATATCATTTTCATACAACGAAGCAATGTGCAGGTTGAAAAGTTAAAAAGATATAATAAGTTAGGCTGTATAATTGGGTCCCCCCTAGCGGATTTATGCAATTTTGGTTATATCTCAAAAGCGATAAAAGATAGAGAGCTGGAACTTGTAGCAAAATAACTAGAAGGGTCGGTTTTTTATTTGCTTTCAATACAGTGTTAATGTGCTAACTGCAACAGAAAACAAGTTATTTAGAAAAAAATGGCCTTTTGTTCATTTCCGTCTAAAAATAGCATTCAATCGACTAATCTTATCTACGACTATATTTGGAAATCACTGTGCGACTAATAATACCGTATCGGTGTTTGGCATGAAGCCCAATTCCCATTGTTTTAAGTTGCATGCCTGAAGAGCAGCCGGAAGTATTGGAGAACCAAGGGATGAAACAATAGGATACTACGTTTGAGATTGAAGAGATAAAAAAAGCGACAGATGACAAGGAAAAATATTCATACAAAGCAGAGAGTGGCTATCCTGTGCAGCTTCGGAGCAAAGATCGTGTAACCAAGACTGAATATCCACTGAATATCTGCGGACCCCAGGTTGGGAAACACTGATTTAACGGGAACGACTTCACTTGTTTTAAACAGGAGTGGGGCTCTTTGTTGACAAATTTCGTTTCTCATCTCGTTTGCTGTTAATATCTACAAACAAAAAAGTACAGCACAAGCAATCGATATTATTGTTAGGTAAGCCTAATCTTTTGTAAATAATTTCGGATTTCCACTAAAATCTTCACAAGAATGCAAGAAAGCCGTTCTACGTTGTATTTCTATTGTGTGTCCGTTTTTCTTAAATGTTGTTTTAGTTTGTGAATAAAAAGTGACTTTGTATCAGTCTTTCTAATTAAAGAAGGAAATTTGTTCCATGTTTTCGCACCTGTGAATTCTATTGAATGCTGAGTAAGCCTTTTTGAGAAGTATGGAATGTTTAGAGAATCATTATCATGGTTTCTAGTAGACAGGCTGTGAACCTCTTTGACATATTTAAAAAGGTTGGAGAAGCAATCTGGTAGTAAATTGTTGTGAAATTTAAACACGAAAACACCAATTTCCAGTTTGAACAATTGCTCAATTGATATCGGGATCTTGCTACAACTATCATTGTTGGGACGGAAAATGCGATGAGATTTGTCACAGATTTTTTGAAGTTTTTGTATAAGTCCTTCGTTGCCGTATTTCCAAGTCGTAATGCAATACCTCAGGTTACTTTCAATTAAAGAATGGTATAAGCAGATCAAATTTGACAAATTAAGACAGGGTCTAATCTTGGTAATTATGCCAAAATTTCTTCGAAGCTTTTGCAGCAAATGTTGCATGTGTGGTTTCCATGAAAGATTTTCATTCAGAGTCAGGCCAAGGAAACTGATATTTTGTACTCTCTCAATTGGTTGATCATTTATACTTAAGATTTGCTTACACTTATTCGTACGTAAACGGTTAGTATCAAATACAGACGAAATCGGTTAATAGTATACTGCTTAAACATATCAATCGTTTATTTGAATCAAAACCTGAAATCCCAAACCAAATCCAATCTGATGTTAAGTAGAAACATCGGTTAAGCGCATACCGCTTAAAAGAATAAGTCTGATAAAAGCATCAGGATTTGCTTATAGTTTGCATACTTCATTCATTTAATCGTATAATTATACCCGTTAGCGAAAAGAGAATGTCTCTTTTTTGCTTCGCATTATTGTCTGCAATGTTCAAAGGCAAAATGAAGCAAAGGTGAGACAGACGCATGTGTCTGTAATCCCAGCCATAATCTTATGTGCTAGATATCGCACTACAAAGAACCAATTTTCGCACAGCTGGGCTTCATCAATACAGAAGAGCACACAAAAGGAATAATCACACTAAAGAAGTTTAAATGCTTTTGATGTCATCCGTTGGCGACTGGCCTTTCAAGGAATGGACATGGACAAATTATTTCGGCTTAAGAGGGAAGCGTTGGAAAGCATGTCCAAAAGTTTTTACCAGAAAACTTTGGGGAATTTTTTTTAAATTGCTGAAAAAAAGTAGCCTACTGTTGTGAAATGCAGTGCATAATTTCATTTGTGCAGTTTCGTTCAGTTGAAGAACATTGCAAATTAATTATTTTACCAGACAGCGCAAAAGACTTGAAAAAAAAATTTGCGATTTCAAAACAATGTGTGTGAGCCGTGTTTTTCTGCCATACCACTATTTTCGTAGGCCACGTTCCATACTCAAAACTACACAGCTGGTACGAGCTAAAAATAGCACGCTTGAATCAAAAACTTCAACGGTCAAAGTTCGCGTTGTGACGTCACAGAGCACGGTGAGATGAAGAAAACAAGTCCGATTGCCGCAGTTTGCAGAAAAATGCTTTGATCATACCTGCTGAGCCAAGTCAGCAAAGCTGGTCTTTTTTACATTGTTTCAACGTCTGCAGATAATAAATCAATGTAAAAAGGACCAGTTTTGCTGGGTGGAACATACAGCATAGTGTTATGTAACACAGAACTAGTGAACTCCTTAAAGTTTAACCAGAATTGTAAACAGTTGTAGAAAGCATCAGTTGTAATGTGCGTTGCAGCCTAGTCAGCACAGACATCTTCCCAACAATTACGCCCATTCACAATAAATCTTTTTTTTAGTAAATTGGTTAAGCGAATCAATCGTATAATCGTATCAAAACGTCTGGCAAATAGGTGATTCGATTAACCGATTTCGTCTGTACCATGTATTTTGTTTTGTGTACATTGAGTGATAATTTATTTGCTACAAGCCATTTGACAACTTCGTGCATTTCTGTATTGGCCGCTTCATGCAATTTATCCACACTCTTACCTAACATCAGAAGATTTGTGTCATCCGCAAAAATGATAGAATCAGTACAATTTGGGAAGTCGTTAATGTAAATTATGAATAATAGAGGGCCTAAAATAGAACCTTGGGGCACACCACACTTTGTCTCTAATGGAGTTGAAGCACTACCAGAAATTTCTACTGGCTGAAAACGATTGTTTAAGTAGCTTCGAAACCACTGGAGGGGTGTTCCTCTGATATCATAGTGATAAAGTTTTGTCAGAAGTATTTCATGATTTACTGTGTCAAAAGCCTTTGATAAATCTAAAAAGATGCCAAGGGTTGCTTCTTTATTTTCCATTGCTTTGTAGATCTTGTTGATTAGTAGTGTAGTAGCCTGGTTCGTGGAGTGGTTATGTCTAAAACCAAACTGCTGGGTGTAAAAGAAATTACGCTGATCAAGGAAATAGTATAATCTTGAGTACATGACTTTTTCTAAGATTTTTGAGAAGCAAGACAAAAGACGAACTGGTTTATAGTTACTGCAATTGTTTGGGTCTCCTTTTTTATAGATTGACACTACTTTACCGATTTTAAATGCTTTTATGAAGTCACCATGTACCAAAGATAAGTTAAAAATATGTGTTAGTACTTTTATTATGTTATCGGGGGTATGCCAATATTTTGCTTGGAATGCCATCAGTACCACAACTTAACTTTGGTTTCAAAGATTTAATAAATCCGTAAATTTCTTCAAAACTTGCAGGTTTTAAAAATATTGATTTGGGTGGTGAATTTGGAAGATACTTGGAAAAATGATCAGCGGAATGGGGAATTTTTTCAAGTAATTTTTCTGCCACAGAAGTAAAATATTCATTAAAGTGATTGCATTTATGTGTAGCATCATTTACTACCTGACCATTAATGCTAGTGGGGTAGTGACTTTTAGGTTTTTTCCTTCCAAGCAAACTAATTATGACTCTCCAGGTCTTTTTAAGATCATTTTTGTGTTTATGCAGAAGGGTTTTGAAATGATTTTGTTTCTTAAATTTCAAAAAATTTTCATAAGTATTTCTTTGTTTATTATATGCTGCTTTATTTGTTGGTGTTGGTTTTCTAAGAAATTTTTTATATGCCAATTGTTTAGTTGATGAATTTCTTTCAATTCATTATCATACCATATGTTATGTTTCTTATTTTTGTCATTACATTGGAAAACAAGTTTTGAAAAGAGTATTATACTTGTCAATAAATATATCATATGCTTGGTTTGCATCAGTTTCATAATATATGTCAGAGATATCTAATTGTTGTAACTTTTCTGTAAACATAGCAATGTTTTTATCACATAAATTTCTATGTTCTTTTTGAAAATTACACTGTTTGACTAATCCTAATTGTGAGCATTGTAATACTGGAAGATGGTCTGCAATACAGTCAGTGAGCACTGCTGTTTTTATTTGAGCATTGTAGACATTTGTCCAAATGTGGTCAATTATTGTGGCTGCTGAATTGCATATTCTGGTTGGTGTATTAATGATAGGATAGTAGCTGTAATCAAACATGGTTTCAACAAATCATTTGGTGTGTTTGTTGTTTAGATCAAGAAGGTTATAGTTAAGATCACCCAAAATATAACAATCATTTTTAGTTGATTGTAGAACTTGAGTTAAATGTTGAATAAAAGAGTAGTGAGATTTGCACTCATTTTTAGGTGATCGGTATATAGTCCCAACAGTATACTTTTTATTACTAACAGACACTCATCTAGGTTGAAGCCTCATCAGGGTTGAAGCAGAAAGAAGTCATTAGCAATAATTCATATTTATGGCAAAATCTCGAAAGTGGTTGTGCAAGTTGCGAGCAAGAAAATGAATGGATGCCCGACTCGACTGTATCACTCATTACCATACTCTTCAGACAATAATTATTGGCTTCACAGTTATGATGCAACAATGAATCTAACTTTTCTCGCCTGACTTTTGTTCATGAAAAAATACTTCATCAATTTAAAAAAAATGTAAATTGAATTTCTATAATATCTGTGTGTCTGCAGGCCAAAAATAACACATAGTACAACAACAAGCGCTGGCTGAACAAAAATATATCGCGGGTCGGACTTTGGACACCCCTGTGTTAGCCATGTGACGTTACTTAGTTCTCCTTACAAAGCTATCTTATGAAAATGTCTACGTACACCAGGGCTTCCCAAACTCTTTTGCTTGTGACCCCTTTTAATCTCCTAAAATTTGTTGTGACCCTTTGCGGTTGAAAGGATAAATATTCCGAAATATACGTTTGTGATATTTATTGAAAGGTATAATTTAAATGAAAACTAAAAACAAGCCATCTGTACTCAAACCCTACTACTTTACTTTACTACTAAAAAGTAAACATGCTTATTCAGTGTGATGGGTGCGACTGCTCTCTGCTACAAAGCAAGTGTTTGGGAATGGGCAGTTTCAATGTTACTTACGCTAGAACGGTATTTTATCAACGTTGGAAACACTGACACGCACGGGTCTGCTACTATTCGGTGAGTCCGATTCGGTGAGTTCCTAACCTCCAAGCTCTAACCCCAACCCCTAACCCTAAAACGGCAATGATAATTAGGCTACGGTACCCGATAATTTTTAAAAAAATGAAAAAATCCCCCGTTAAGGTATCGGACTCACCGAATCGGACTCACCGAAACGGGCCATTCCGGACACGCACAAGATTAACGGCAGAAGTGCGGTTACTGCTAAGCCATATAATGGTGAACGTTCCGCTCTAACGTTCAGCTAAGCCAAAAAGTGTGAAACTTTTTTTCTGAAAATTCAAACCACAACTTAGAGTCAAAAGATAGATGTGCAAATTTTTTCTGAGATTTGAAAGAAAGGTGCTCGGTACTTTGTTTTTACATTGCAAGTGGTTTTTGGATCCAATCTAAATTGGTAATGTCCAATTCTAGAAGAAAATACTTGTTAAACTCTTTCAACAGTCTTGACAAGTGTCGATAACCAGAGGCTTAATAACGCTTGATTCCATGCCATTGTTAGCCAAAAACTTTTCAGTAAGCCTTAATGAGAATATTTCAAATGCATCATTTTCAATCTTATGTTTCAAGATGTTTAATTTTTTGATGAATGCTTCAACTTTAGATTTCAATCTAAAAACATAGATGTTTTCTCCTTGGAAGGACAAATTAAATTTGTACCCCTTTTTCAAGCAAACCTGACCAATAGCATAATTTGAAAAGCCGTTCCAAAATCGTCTTTACAAAAACGACAAAGTCTAAATTTTTAATTAATTTTTAACACTAATAACTTTTTAAAGCATTGGCTTTAGTTTTGAAATCAACGTTTACAATGCAGCAAAGAGGGTTTCAAACTCCCATTCCTTATTTCACTATATAAATTTACAAAATACGGGTAGCCTATTGAGTGCACAACTTTTATTAAAGTTAACAACTTGCACAGCATCTTGCACATAAGTGTTAATATGCAGTGTTTTGTGTAAAATTTGTATACTTTCTGCGACCCCCGAAGTTCATTACGCGACCCCCACTTTGGGAAGTCCTGTTGTACATGATTTCGTGTAAATTAAATCCAATATTCATGTTTGCATTACAACTTAACATTACATTTTGATTACAATGGCAGCCATGAAATGAAATTATAAAATACAGTATTTAAACATTTCCCAATTGGCTGTTATCTACGAAAAGATTACTTTTCTCAGTTGAAGTGTATCGTCATTTACTTGGTTTTCAATCATTGCTAGCACAGCATTACATCTGTAAATAGCACTGCACAAATTTTGACAGGTACATGTGGCAGATCATCAAGAAATGTGCTTCTGTGACCCGATGTTCATCCGAGTCATTGAAACTCAAACCGTCAGTCATTTGAAAGCAGTTATCGCAGAGGTATTTTTTCCGTTTAATATGGGGATTATTTCACATACTACCAGTTTCATTGACCTTTGGATTGAAGTTTTATCGTTAACTGACAGTTATGGAAAATGTGGCCTAGCTTAAAATAAAAAGCTTGTAGGTTAATGCATGTACTTCTAAAATATCTGTACTGGTCACAGACTTTTAGTAAATACGCTAGTGGACCGATGCGACTAAAATAGTAATCACCGTTGAATCAACTCCGCAGTTTAGTTTTCGATGTGCGTGATGCAGAATATGGCAAAGAATTAGCTGTAAATATTTTTATTAGTTTACATACGTTAAGCAACACAGAAAATTACAATGCAATACAGTATAATTTAAAAAGAGTATTGATGCAACACAAACATCCAGATACACAGGACGAGGACAAAAGTTATCACTGAATTTTTTTCATAAACTTGTTGTGGCACTGTTAATACTAATCCGCCCATTCAAAGTCGTTATACGAGCTTCTGGGGTAGGTTGAAGATGTTGCAGTTGTTAATGATGTGGTCTGCGGTCTGTTTCTCAGCATTACATTCACAAGAGGAGAAAGATGCCATTCTCCATTGGTGCATGGTTGCGTAGAAAAGCCCAACACCCGGTCGCCCGTACAGAGATAGTTGAAGCGCACCCATGCCTGTCTTGGTAGCGTCAAGCCAGTGGGACGGGCGACGGCTGTCGGCATCAGGAATGAATGAGTGGTGTCTTGTGGTGCTTGACATCCCTTCAGAATTCCATTTATTGTCTGCCCAATTTGCCACAGAGATATCTTGTTCATCAACTTCGTTAAGCAGAAGTTGAGTGGCTGGCATGAATGGGTGTCTTGATTTCAGTCGACGGGGTGCTCAGTAAAGGAGCAGAGAGCTTGGAGTGGAGAAGGTGGTTTGTCTCCAGTACCCGTTGCCCAAGAGACAGAGTGGCTTCTTCGCGACAAAGCTCAGCAGGTTGGATGCCAGCAAGAATATGGAGACTATCCGATAGTGTGGGACACAAGCAGTCAGGCCCGGTTGCGAATTTTTTTTTCCCACGAGATTTCTGTCTCATTTACATATTTTGGTAAAAGTTTGTATTAAAACCGTGTGAATGCAACATTTTCTCGTTGGCACGGTTGGTTCAGTGGTTTTATCCTCTGCCTAGTGATCGTGAGAACGAGGGTTCGACGCCCGTCGAAGTCGAACTTTTTTTTTTCTTTAAATTAAATTTTGCGGTGCAAAAGAGCTTATCAAAAAAAGTAGGGTTAGGAAAAGCTTATATTTTATTATCATTGCAGAATTGCATTTGCAAATAGTTATTTTGCAATCGGAATCAACCAATCTCTCGAAACACTTTCGGAAAATCTTACTTTTAGAGTAACTAGAATCAATGAGACAGAAATCTCGTGGGAAAAAAAATTTTGCGGCCCGGCCACTGTGCGCAGAGCGCTGGTAATGGCAGTGTCGATGTTGTGGCAGTGGTCACTGCGGCACCAGACAGGCACAGAATACTCTGCTGAAGAGTAGACAAAGGCGGGGACTGCAAAGTGTCAACCTTCGCTTCCCTGTTGGAACCTGCCAAACATCTGCCTGCCGGGTGGAACCTGCTGGAACCTGCCAGGCGCTTGAGTAGCACAACTCGGATGAGAGTTTCTTGCGCAGTGTCCCATTTCAATTTTCTTGTACGATTTTTTTGGAAATTTGAACAAGGAAATTTTATCGACAAAAGAACCGCCAGATGAACAGTCATATACCACACATTGACTTGGCACGATGAGTACCAAACTGTAACAGGTTTAGCTTAATCTATTCATGTACGGTATAACACTGGGAAAGCATGCATATTGAGGTAGGCATACTAGTTTAGCCTGTCTGATAGGCCTGTTATGCACACAAACATGACTAAACATGAAAAAGAAATAAATTTAAGCCCCTACACTACAACCCTTGACTGTCTAAATGAACTAACTTTTCAAAACCATACTGTAGCACTGAAGGAAAATAATGGTATTTGCTTGTTTCCTGCAAACAGTGCAAGGTCTATAGTCAGGTTCACTATGTCAAAAAAAAAAGTTTCGTTCAAACTTTTTGGAGATTAGCCAACCTATACATTTTCGGAAAGCTTAGATCATAAGGAATCCGAAAAACGTTGATTACATTTGCAGAGATGTCCGCATGGCCGCCATTTTGAATTTTCAAAATGGCCGCCGCAAAATATATATTTTGATATATCTCGGCTGCTAATAAACTTAGAAACTTTATCAAACAAGCTAGTTCTATGTTTTAAGGGTCAAGAAATCCGTTAGCAGCATACTCAGATACCTAGCGTTAACCACTTTGCAATTATTCACCATATTGGTTTTAAAAATAGCCGCCGAAATTATATTTCGTTACATTACTACTTACTAGTTGAGATATAAACTTTATTCAACATGCCAGTGCTAAGTTATGTTGACTAAAGAATTCATTAGAAACAAGCCTGCATGCCACTGTCATAGTTTGGACAAACAAAAAACAATTCCATTTTCCAACAGCTGTTCTGAGTCTTATTTCCAGCATTACAGTCAACGTCATTTTCGCAGTCTGTCCCACACAGGCACAAGTCCGTGCAAGTCAAGTTGTTCCTTCGACACGAACATCTCTGGGTTGAGCAGTTGGTTTTGCATTGGCATAGGTCTAGCTCAGTGTTTCTCAACCTTTTTTGGCCAAACGCCCCCTTCATAAGCTGGAAAAATTTTACCGCCCCCCAACAATAACGATTAATTACGAAAAGCAAATATAAAACAATAAATACCATACTATTAATACTACAAAAAGTGCTCAATGCCAAGCAGAGCGAATTACATCAAATATAGGCTATTACCAGTCTCTAAAACCCTTACAGCCTGTTTTACCCTAAAAGGTGGATCATCAGAAGGTCCTTATTCGAATAGAATTTTATTTCTATTAGAATATAAGGACCTTAATTATGATGATCCCCCTGTTAGGGCGAAACAGGCTGTAAGGGCTTTGGAGAGTAGGCCTATAGTAACTAGGCCTATATTTGATGAAAAGCAATTATATATTTGCGAGCATGCAAACAGTAGCCTATAGGCTATAGGACTACTGATAGTCAGTGTGAACCTTGGGCTTGGTGAGAAAGTGCCAGTTTCTTCACATCCGGTATAAAGCCAGTGAGAAACATTCGAAGATCACCTCTTATGGTTATGTCAAGTGGGTTGGTATATAGCAGAACAACACAGCTGAATCCCTTTTCCACCAGGTATGAGGTAGGAAATGCTACCACAAAGATACGAGCTCTTTGACGAAGTCGCTACGCTGTGCGGTAGATAGGTTAAACCAAAATGCCCTCTAATAATCAAAACGCCCCCCTTAATCCGAGGTAATCATACCGCCCCCCTGAAAAATCAAAACGCCCCCTGGGGGGGCGGTACCGCCCCCGTTGAGAACCACTGGTCTAGCTGAATAATGGCTTGTGGTGCACGTAGAATTTTTGTGGTGATTGGTGAAATCCCACTTTCATGCTGATAGTAGCCATGCCGAAGTGGATCAAGGAGCTGTTGCCACATGACAGTGGCTTAGCACCAGACACGACTCTGAACTCGCACGCGTTTAACGTGCTCCTCTAATGCACCAATTGTTGGAGGCAAGTTTTGATTCTCCGCCAAGTTCTTGCAAAACAGGTGCCATCTCAGTTCTGGAATGTTGCTTATGTAGACACCCTTCGGGCAGTACATCGTGCAGACAAAGTTGGCCAGCATTTCTTTCACTTTCTGAGATAGTGTGCTGTTCTCAGGTAACTGTATTAGTGCACTGATTGTTTCTACTTTTGCCTTCAGGTACAGTTGGAACCACTTGGTTTTATCCAATCCTCAAAATCTGTCAACATTATCAGCTCCACTGAAAGTATGGAATACGAGTAATGCTTTCGCCTTCTCCTGTCCTAGAGCTTTCCATATTTGGTGCGATCACCAGTGTACATGATAGCATGGAAATGGACGAGTGTTTGCAGAGTTGGTGGTAGTTTGCAACAGCAAGGACAACTGTGTCCAGACTGATAAAAACTAACTGCGCACCAGGACTCCGCTGTGATGCTGATGCTGCGAGGCAGATCATCAAGGTGTCAGCTTCTGCGTGATTGTTCACTTCAAATGTGATGTTCCGATTGCTTCTGGTGTGGCCTGATGCTGAAGTTATCACCAGCTTTGGAGAATGCATGTTGTATCCCATTACTTCTTCAGCAAGACACTGTGGAAAATCTGCTTTCGTTTGGTCATGGGACAGGAACCTACTCAGTGGTATGTGCTTGATTCTGGTGTCATCCATGATTTGATATTAGACGGGATCTTTGCCTTTTCGTCGTCTTGCTCTAGTTTTCTGTTTCAAAGAGTCAGACTTGTAGCCTAAGTGTCGAACGCCAGATTAATCTCGTCAAATTCTGCTGTCAACGTCATGAGCTTGTCATTGAAGTGCTGGGTAAGATCTTTGACTGTCGTGATGGCCTCGTATTCTTTGTCATCTTCTGGACGACCACCATGCTATTGACAATGGCAATTTTCTGACTCACGTGCGATGCCGATGGTAACAGTTCAGTATTAGCAGTGTCAACTCTCTGTCCACCCGATGCTGGTTCACATGCTCTGATCCATCAGTTTCAACCAGATGCTGCAGGCAATAGATGAACTTTGATTTATGTGCATGGTAGAACTTGATCATGTGCATGGTAGAACTGATCCATCTGGAGCGAGTAGTGCTCTCGGTGTGAGGGTGAACTCATAGTTACCGATAGCGTTCTTATGGTCAATATCCCGGCTTGATCTGGATAGGACCATTTGTTTTTTTTTCAGATCGACCGACTGATCTCGAACCTTGACTGTTTGCTTCTTGTTTCTTGACATGTGCATGGGGTTGTTCTGCTTTTTTACTGGAGCCCATAAGCTGACATCACCATTAATGCGTTCTGCGACATACTCTTTGTAGAGCTGTTGTCCCTGCTCATTGACGGTCAGGATCTGTTTGACATTTACTTGTGGAACACATGCGTGTGTGATGAAGTTATACAACTCATCACCTTCAACTGCGAATGGATTTCCGTGACTCAGTGTGGTAGCTTTTATCTTGTCAACAGCTTCATACCCTTTCCTGACAATGGCTGGTTGTACTTTAGGGTAACTTTTTTTTGGAAGAAGTGTCTCCAAACTGCTCTTTGAACTTTTCTGAGAGGCGTGACATCTTTGGTGCAGCCAGGAGAAACCGTTGCCGGGCATTCGTGTTGTTAGAAATGCCAATTAGTCCAGAGCGGATTTTCAGGTCATGCATATCTGCAATATACCATGGCCAAAGGCGCTTGTACTTTATTCGATCTAGGGCTTATTCAGTTCCTCACCAGCTTGCAAATGGAGATTGAGATCTGCATTATGGGATGCCTCGACAAGGAATAAGATCGTTTCCACACGGTAAACATAGTTCATCATTGACCTGTTATCAGATAACGATGTATGTGCGTCCTGGACCTTATCTGCTGATCTTGAACAGATAATTTTCAGATGTGGATAATTTTCTCTGTGAAAAACTGATCCAAGGCCAGTTAATAAAAAAAGCTATGTTAGTGTGGATGTGTTCATTAGGGTGGTCCTCAAATGTATGCGAAAAATTCAAACCTAAAAAATTGTAGTGCACACACTTCTATTTGGTTCCTTTTTATATAAAAACATTTCCCTGAAAGTTTGAAAGAATTTGATAAAGGTTTAGAGGTGCCAGATTACAGGTGAAAATTCAATAAATTGAGCGATTTATGAAACCCACCCCAAGATAGCGTAACATTTGCAATTGTACTTTAAAAAGACAACACATTATGGCAGAACGAACAATAAACATGAGAAAAATGATATGTAAGAATACTGTACTCTCATCCAACTCTGCTGTAGAAAACACTGATATAATTTTCTAGTACTAGGTTATGCTTCGTGCATCATTGTAACTCCAAAGTATATTACTGGAATACTAGAAGTTTAACTAGTGCATTCTAAAGATAAATACGGTACATAATACAATTCAGTCTGTGGACTGATACACTTTCTGAAGATTTTTTTTTTGCTGCAAGTTGAAAGAGCATGCTGGATTGCTGGTGCTGTTCCACAACTTGTAGAATTTATTGAATTTGCTCTTCATCTTTCGTTAATACATTGTTAAAATTTTGCATCAAAGCAACACCTCTTTCGGCAAAGTCATTGATTACATGGAGGCCACCAACAATGGCTTGCGCTTTCTCATAATTGTCATCAGCATTCCATGATGTGATTTCCACCTTCAGAAAGTCACATGGTAAGTTGAGAATCTGGAAAAATCTCATGGTGTTTGATGTGACAAAGTGCGACAGATCTTTTGATGAAATGTCATCTGGTACTCCAGAAAGATGCTTTGAAGGTGTACTGCTTTTATGAGTTAACGCAGAAACCATGACTTTTTTTTGAGTAACAGAAACAGCATCATTAAAAATGCCAGGCCCACAAGTTCTTCACTTATATACCATAAGCGCCGCGAAAATATTTTCATGGCTTCTTGTGATAAACCTGCATCATGTTGCTCATACTCATTTACCCTTTTCAAGAGCTCCAGGTCATGTCATGGTGCACATTTAGCTAAAGGTGCTGTGAACCATGATTTTACATACACCTTCAAAACAAACAGAACAAATCGCTTTAAACCACGTTGCTCCTGACCTGACAAATCAAACTGCATTCGAAATAACCAGATTTTGAGTGCATATGCAGCAGTTGCCATCCATCTGGCGCGATGAAGGGCACCAAGATGACAGAATCGAATTCCATGCGGTTGTGTTCCGTTGAGGATTATGACCGATACTTCTAGAAATTCTTATTAATCGTCTGTTGGCTAATTATTGTTACGCAGTTGGTGGATACAGAACTGTATGATTTCATCAGAAAAGCTGCTGTCATCTTTTTCCAATGTCACATACCCATCTGTATTCAATGTACTCCATTTTGATTTAAATCACTTAAAAAGGAGAATGTCTGGTCCAGATAATGGCCCAAGGCATGTCAAGAAGGCTTTTTGTAATATTAGTTCCAGAATATGGTGACGACAAGCCAGATGAAACATGTCCTTGTTCAATTTTTTTGAAATTAGGACACAAGCACCAGACTTCTGACCAGTATTGCTGAATTGAACTAACTTTAGCTGAATCTAGAATATTTACTCAACTACAGACAAAGCTTTGGGAGCTGGTGTGACATAATTTTATCTACTGTTATGACTATCAACATGGCAGCTAAGTAATGGTGGTCAGTGAAATGGCACAACATCATGCTGATAAAAAATTAACCCAGTTTAAAAGAGGACATTACCTACAACTATATCAACAGTTGGATAGTTTCAACTTCAGTGTGTCAAGTATGGTTTTACAGACTGTAGCTTCCCAATTCCCATATGTTCGCATAGAGAAAAAATCTGAATTTTCAAGGTAAATCTGGCACCTCTAAACAAAGTTCAATCTCTCTGAAATTTTTACAGGGTCCATTTTTGGTCATTTGGAGATGTTTTGGGTAGTGTCACATTGCATTTTCTAAAATTCGGTTTTCGGGACCACCCTAGTGTTCATGAAGAGTTCTTTTGTAGTGCGCACACTTGAGAATTTGTCTTGTGGTCGCAGATCCATACACATCGGCTTCGATCCAGGCATCATCAATCCCAGAGCTCTCTATAGAAATTCCGAGAGCCCTTAGTGCAGCCATCACAGCATGCAGCTCACCCAGTCTGGAAACAATTTCTCTTTTCAGGTCGACCCGTGCGTCTAGGTACTGTACTGCCTTTTCGTAGAGGGCCATGTCGAAGGTTATCACAGTTGGGTACCCCCGACCAACACTAACGTCTTCAGCTGGGATACTTGTAGAATCACAGTCAGCATAGTAGGCCACTCGTGAGCAACTTCAGGTAGCAGGGGCAGTGTACCAACGTGAGTGAGTGGTTGGCAAGATGAGATGAGTGACTTGTATCCTGCCCATCCGGGGATCTTGCTCTGTTCATTATTTTCTCTTGCTCTGGACTAAGTAGATGCTGTGACCCACCCTAACTGGGTCAGTTCATATGACTGAGCAACACCTGCTGTGTTGGCTTCAAACCTCTGCGCTCTGTTGTCAAGTTCTGGTTTTGGCTTGGCACATGGCTTAATGGGCACATGATATGGAAGGATTGATAAGTTCCTAGCTGCAGTAAGTTCGAGCTTTGGTGCGACTAGTTCTCCTGGAACATTTGCTTTCTGATACACTGCAGTGATTGTTCCATGTGTGATGCTTTTCCAGTAGGCGGACAACAAATACGAATAATTACTTTTTTATTTCATTATTTTCATTTTTTATACTTAATTACAGACAAATACTTTTTTGTAGGCTGACAAATACGACGTAACACTGTGTATAAGTAGTAATGTAACGAAATATAATTTCGGCGGCCACTTTAAAAACCAATATGGTGGATAATTGCAAAGTGGTTAACGCTAGGTATGCTTCTAATGGATTTCTTGACTCTTAAAACATAGAATTAGCATGTTTCATAGAGTTTCTAAGTTTATTAGGAGTCAAGATATATCAAAATATATATTTTGCGGCGGCCATTTTGAAAATTCAAAATGGCGGCCATGCGGACATCTCTGCAAATGTAATCAACCTTTTTCGGATTCCTCATGGTCTAAGCTTTCCAAAAATGTATAGGTTTGCTAATCTCCAAAAATTTTAAACAAAATTACATAACGAACCTGACTACTAGTGCAAATGTTCATTTTGAGAGTTGACATGCATGAAGTGGATATTCAAAAACATGTTTTACTTGTTTTTATGAAAATAAAAACTCATTTTTTCTCACGCAATCTTGAAACAAAGTTTTGGTTTTGCAATTCGAACACACACCGCATCAAGTGTTGTCAAAATAAAATATTTCCTTGCGTGACGTCACAACCAGACTCTGCAAAAATATTTTGCTAGTTTTAGGTGTGCATACAACGTTTTAGGTGTGCAAACAACTGATTTGAAAGCGCGCAATTCGTTTCTGTCCACTAAGGTACAGCGAGCAACGAATGCGCCTCCAGTGACCAGTACAGAAGTCTAGAAGTACATGGTTAATGCTACTTACTTCTGAGATTGAAGACTTACTTCTGAGATCAGGGTAATCTGCTTGCTAATCCAGCCCGCCTAGTGCGGTAAACATGTTTAATTGACGTACATGGGCAGGTTAAAAACGTTTTGCATGTCTAGTTTCTTATTCAGTGAGTACCTTACCAAAACACAACACGTTCTTCGTGGGCGTCAAAGTGGTAATTTTCGGTGGATCAGTTAGACGTTCTCATTCTAAAGGCAACTTACATCTTTAAATGTACAACCGTTGGGCGTTGAATGCATGCAAAAATAATGCTTGAAAACGAACACCTTGTATCCAATATCCAAAACTTGCATGTATAGGTTCATATTCGTATTAGAGATGCAATCCTTTTTGCAATGAAGTATGTATGAAGCCAGAAAGGTACTTCTTAATTTTCTTTTTATGGTTGATTTTTACATCTCAGCGAGTTAACTATCCTTTGGAACGGTTGTTGGTCGCTTATGAAAAGTACAATGGTGACCGACATTTGCTTCAACACAACAAGCGCACTTTAAAAGAAGAAGGGTTTTTCAGAAGTGCAAAAGTAAGTATGGTTGTCATACAAAAAGTGTTACCTACATAATTTGCGGTAGTTTTAAACCTGTAAAATTGAAGTGATAGAATATAAACCAATTTTGAGCAATGAATAACATTGCCATGTTCTGATCCAGCTTATCTATTGAGTTTGATTTTGTCCAAATCATTTTTATTTGATTTGTAACATACAAATGTAAGTGTACAGTCTACATCAGGGGTGTGCAACGTGCGGCCCGCGTAGAAAAATTGTGCGGCCCGCGAAGATGTGCCAATTTTGAATTGTACGCGGCCCGCGAAACGTGTTTATAATTTAGTTTAGTCTGGTAAGCCTACGTGTGAACAATTCATTGTGGAGTGGATTATTGTAGCCTACTGTAGATTTATGGGAGATTTCTAAAATGGTTAGGCTAACAAATTCTGTTAGCCTAACCATTTTAGAATTCTCCCACCGGCCACCGCAAATCCATTGTATTTAATCATTTGGAACGTAAAAATGTATGGTCACATAAAAGGCTTTATGAACAAATTACGACTTTGGAAAGCTCACAAACAGACAGAAAATTTTTTCCACTTTCCAACTTTGAGAGATTATATGGAATGCATCCGGAGAAGAAAACTGAATTTGCAGACCAACTTGAAAAATTGTTGTATGAATTTTTGGCTCGTTTTAAGGACTTCAAATCTCATGAACATTTGTTTGGTATATTCTCTTCGCCATTCAAGACAGACATTGACAAAGCACCAGCTGATATCCAACTTGAACTGATCGATCTTCAAGAGAAAACGGATTTGAAAGCAAAGTAGGCTAGGCTATTTAGTAATGAATCTTGGCGATTTTTACCGAAAACAGTTCAACCAAGATGACTTTCCACATTTGAAAAAACTCATGCCTTCAAAAATGGTTCTTTTTGGCTCAACGTATTTGTGCAAACAATTTTTTTCTAAAATAGGCGTCATGAAATCTCCCTATCGATCGGATCTGACAGACAAACACTTGGAAAATGGACTTCCAATTGCGAGCACTTCCATTAAAGTAAATTGGGAAAAAGTTGTCGAGAAAAGAAGCCAGCTGCAAATTTCTCACTGAACTCATATAAAGTCGGTGTGACAATAAATTTGAACAGCAGTTTTCTTCAGAAATTTATGCGTCTTGACTGATTATTTCTGCAAAGAGATAACCCCTAATAATGCCATAAGAATAACATGGCTAACAAAAAAATACTTTTTGTGCCTGCAACTACTAGAAATCATATGTTAAATAAACGTGCGGCCCGCGGCTTCACCCAGTTATTTATATCTGGCCCTCCTGTAATAAAGGTTGCACACCCCTGGTCTACATAACTTGGTGCAAGATTAATGACCATATCTGATGCAGAGACAACTCAAGCAGATAGAGTTTCCTATAACTGGTTGTTGAGACCAGGGCTGCGATTTTTTTCTTTCTTGTCGAACGACCAAAATTCTGCGTTTGTTTTCGAATAGTAATATGACATCACAAGAGTCAGACAAGCGTTTGTCCGCGAATTACTGCACAAGTTGTGTGGATGTACATCAGAGTCATATACGTTTTTAATTGCACGCTTGTTGAGTGATTACAAAGGAGTATCAAGCGCTAATTATGTAGGCCTACCTATCGGACGTGTATATTATTTATTTTGCTCCAGGAAAAGAACAGTTGTAAACGCGAAGCTGGGGATCGCAAAAGAAAAAAACCCTTCTGCTATACCGCTAGCGTAACCTACTGTGAGATTTTTTCCTCTGGCATCTCTTTAATCTCGCTTAGTACGTAAACGGTTATGCACGTACCCGCATGAAAACACAGTTAGGAGCGAAATATGCAAGTCACCAAGAGACACAGCAAAGATAAAGCGAAAAATGAACTGCAGATAAAAGAAAACGGAACAATACTATGATAATACGAAACAACGGAGTAGCCTAACGCTACAGCCTTTAAGGTCTGCCTCTTTCGTACAAGATTGCAATAAAGTAAACGCAATCACGTAAAGTAACACAAGGACGAATTAATTAATGTCACAGTTTCTTTCTATCTCTTACTAGGAAAGAGACTTGGAAAGGTTCAATGACGTGGTTTAATGGAATATTACCGAAAGGCAGTCAATTAAATGTCGAATATTTCTACTGGTGAAATGATAATGAAAATTCTTGAAAGACTTTAACGAACGGTTTCTCAAATAACTCTAATTTCGAACACAATTTATATCAGCACCAATTCTCATCCACTTGTATTCAATTACTTCAAATCTCAATCATCAATAATTTCTGCACCTTTTACCAATCCACAACTCATAACACAACTCTCATAATAATAGTTCATCAATTTACACCACTATTTATAGAAGGTTGTTCGGTCTAGTAACTTCGAGAAGGTTACGTAATGTTACATCATAAGGACTCATTGTCCTGTCACGTTGCACTAAACGTAAACAAGCAAGTTTAAAGAAGCTTCTAGATCTGCACGTAGCAGTAGAATGATCTAGAAAACACGTTACATACTAGAGATCTCGCAATCAAACGTTACTAGAGGACAATAACCGATGATAACCTATAGCATAAGAATTTTACAATCAAAACAGCACGCTCGATCAAGATACAAAACAGCCCATCGCAGGACCTCTCACAGTGATTGTGACATACGCCTTAGAATATTGTTGCAAACATTATAATAGCACAATCAATACAAAACACATTACCAAAACAATTAATTACTCAATAAAACAGTTCTCATTAGTCCATCGTTGCATGATCTACCAACGACAGCATTTCTCAAAACAATGATCATTACGTTTACTGTGAAAGTTTCCACTGTCCTCAATGTCTTCAGTGCACCGGCGAGCAAGATGACCCATCTTCATACATCGGGAACACTTCCTCTCCGGACAGTCCTTGGCCGATGACCTTCTCTGTGACAGTTGTAGCAAGCCTTTTCATCTAAAGGGCAGCTCCTGGCTATGTGTCCAATCTCCCCACATCGGTAGCAGTGGTTTTCACGGCAATGTGTGTTTTCCGAATACGTCCGCCGTCAGCAACGCACTCCTTGGCAAAGTGTCCGCGTCTACCGCATCCATAGCAAACTCCGTGATCGTAAGATCGTCGCTGATTATCTGCAGAACAATTTCGAGCAAAGTGACCATTCGTGCCACAAGAATAACAAGTAACTTCAGAATCTCTCTCAGTAACATTTCCGATTATAAGATCGACTAAAGGGTTTTGTAAACATAACACTTTCACAGTCCCCTTACAATACGGAGTTTCGGTATATATCTTCTCTAAACGGTCCTTGGATTGAAGTGTTATTTATCGACATCACATGGCCAGTTTTTTTCCGTTAACTGACTGTCTTTTACTAAATCTCTCCTCACCATTATACCTGTAGAACCAGAATCACGTAAAACTTTTACCTTTTTGTTTCCAACTGTTCCAGTCACTACTGGCAGGTAATCTTCGGGTATTATTTTTTCGCAAGCATTGTTTTTTGTCTTGTTTCCCGTTTTCTTCTCCAACTGATCATCTTCATCCAGTCTCTCCTCAAGCTGGAGTTCATAAATCATTATCACACAACCACCTCGATAAACGTCTGTGTTTCTCCCATTCTTTCCAGACTGATTGGATAGGGAAAACGACTTGTCCTTGCATTCCTTCGCTTCGTGTCCTTGCCTATTGCAACGATTGCACCACTTCCTCGATTCCTGGTGATTTCTGTTAGTCTTCCTCCAGCAGGTAACAGCCTTAAGACCTAAGCCATTACAATTAAAACAACGTACTTCTCTTGGAACAGCACCTCCTTTAAAATTATTTGTTTGCTCCTCTACATTATCGAATGACAACATCTCTTCGGTCGACAACTTATCATCATGGGCAATTAAATACTGTTCCGCCACACTGGCTATGTCTTCTAGAGTCTTTGGGACTTTTCTCCATTAAATAAACTGAAAGATCTTTCGAACATGAATCTGTGAATTGTTTCTTAACTATAAGATTTGCCAATCTGTCCAATGACTGTTCGGCCCCCGAAAGTTCAAACCATTTTAACAAAAGGTTTCTTAGACGTTCAATAAATTGACCTCGGCTTTCGTGTTGTTCAGGTTTTGCCTCACGGAATCTTTGACGGTATCCATGCTCGGTAAAATTACAGTATATCACTTTAACAAAGCTAACTTTAATCTGTCGTAGTCCATCGCATCTTCTTGTGAAAGTCTTGAATATACATCAAGGGCTTGCCTCGACAACAACATGCTTAATTGAGTAGTCGACGCTGTCTTCTCCAATTGGCTATTGTAGCATATCTTTCAAATCTTAACAAATAACTATCTAAATCATCTTTTTCCTCAACAAATGATGGCAAATCTGGACGTCTAACTTGCGCCACAATAACATCTCGAACATTCTCGTTAGTAGAATTAGATCGCTCACCAATGTCCAGTTTTATCTTTCTAAATCAAGTCTTAACTTTTCCAATTCATATTGCGATCTTCTTTCTTCAGCTTCTGCTTCACGCTGCGCACGTTTCTCTTCAGCTTCGAGCTGCACCCGTTTCTCTTCAGCTTCTTGTTGTGCTCGCTTCTCTTCAGCTTCAAGCTCTGCTCTCTTTTGCTTCTCGTGCTCGTTTCTCTTCAGCTTCAAGTTCTGCTTTCCTTATTTCACGAGCAGCTCTTTTTTCTTCTCTTTTGTCAGCTTCTTGCTGAGCTTTTTGGTCCATTATTTTATGATACTCTTCCATCACAAACTGAGAGTTCTCATTGCCACTCAGCCCCATTCGTTCAGCCATGCTCCGTAAGTTTTCGATCATCTCATTTTTGACAGTATCCGCCATTTTGACAGCTTGTTGTTGATATATTGTTTCGGTTTTTCATAATTTGGTTTATCCCGGACGAGCCCCCTGAATGTCACAGTTTATCTCTTACCAGGAAAGAGACTTGGTAAGGTTCAATGACATGGTTTAATGGGATATTACCGAAAGGCAGTCAATTAAATGTCGAATATTTCTACTGGTGAAATGATAATGAAAATTCTTGAAAGACTTTAACAAACGGCTTCTCAAATAACTCTAATTTCGAACACAATTTACATCAGCACCAATTCTCATCTACTTGTATTCAATTAAATCTCAATCAACAATAATTTCTGCACCTTTTACCAATTCACAACTCATAACACAACTCTCAATAATCAACTCATAATAATCAACTCATAATTATAGTTCATCAATTTACACCTCTATTTATAGAAGATTGTTCGCAGGGCTGCGATTTTTTCTTTCTTGTCGAACGACCAAAATTCTGCGTTTGTTTGTCGAATAGTAATATGACGTCACAAGAATCAGATTATAAGCGTTTGGCCGCGAGTTACCGCACAAGTTGTGTGGTATCAGAGTCACTTAAGTTTTTAATCGCACGCTGGTTGAGTGATTGCAAAGGAGTATCAAGCGCCAAGTTATATATATACCTACATGACATGTATACAGCCCTCGAAGTTAGCTTGTATCTACGACGGCAAAAACATTGCCGTCGCCAAATCAACAAACCTTGGATTACGGCGGCAATTGCCGTATGCTTTAATGTTTAATCAAACGAAATTTTATGCGTTTCTTCATCGCGTGTCACATGGCGGTAGCAGAGAGCATCACGCAAGCTATTTTATGCGCTGACAATGCTCTTGCAAACTGTAAAAAGTTTGCAACCTTATAAATACCGGCTTATTGTTACGAAAAAGTTATTTTTTCATCGAATGCTTATTGTTTACCGGTGTCGTTGCGAATATAAATTATGGTGAAAGAAGATACAGTTAAAAAGTGGAATTTACCTGCTATAGATTATCAAACAAGGGAAAAGTTAGTGTGGTATTTTGCAAAGTTTGTAAAGAATTTTATGACGGAAACAAATTGGAATTAGAAAAGCTACGGGGTCAAGTTAAAAAAGTAGTACGAAATTCGATAAATGGTTCTTTGGCAGTAAAGTAATGCTTTTGATCATATGGCATCGCGCGTTCATGAACGGGTAGTTTTGCGTCTTCAAGTATTCTAGTGACGACGCGACAACCTCATCCTCCGATACAGCATCTGATAATTCCGATTCTGACAGCTAGTTCTTTATCAAACAGACTCGTGTTTGCTCGCAGTATCCCAATTGTGCCGAAATTATGTTAGTGTAAACGTAAATCGAGGCAATCATCTCGCAGTGAGCTATTAATTTGTTACCGGTACCTGGTTGAACAATTAACATTATTTTATGATAATTCAACGTCGCTAGATGTCGAATTAATGTAAAACAAACGTAAATTTCTTCTTGGGCATTGATAGCAGGCATCAAAATTCATTATTTTTGCATTGACTTCACGTCTGTAGACGTTGAATCAATGTAAAATGATGATTTTTGCTATCTGGGTAGCCTACGCAATATTACCCTTCAGGAAATTTAAATCGATTTGTGCTGTTAACTTACTTTAAAGGTAACCCAAAATTAACTTACTTTTCCCCTCAGTTGTTTAAGGTGAATTAACGTAATAGCGTGCGTATCGCTACTTTTGGTATCATTACACCACAACAAATCAAACAGTGCGGTCGTGATAGACTACTCCAGTACTCCAGTATATTTTTCGTTTCTCGTTTTTTCGATCCAACGTCTGCAGACGTTGAATCAATGTAAAAACGACGGGTTTTGCTAGCTGGGTTGTGTGCTTTTGTGAATGCAAGTGCAAAATCGCCCATTAGGTAATCACAGAAACCCTTTTAGTGGAAGGAAGTCGAGTTGCAACCGTGTTTATCTGTCTACTATTCTTTATTCACATTGCAAAACATTTTTGCAATCGTGGAACAACAAGTGCATAAGTCAGACATAAATACAAACTTGCATAGACGTTGACAAGTAAAAGTAGTCTACTTCGAAGAAAGTTAGAAACCCGTTGTGTCGAATAGCACGAAACGTGTGTGGCGAAATATTTGATGCCAGGCGTTAGAACTTCGATCAAAGCATTTTCCCGCAGTGTTCAAAATGTTCCTTTCCATAAAAATAGCGGCTTTTTTATCTGTATTTCTGAACGTCTGGTCGGAAACTAGACTGTTTTCTACATGTGAAAAACTTTCATAGCAAGTATCCAACAGTCATTTTACCAGAGCAATATGGTTAATTAGCTCAAACGGCGAAATACAAACTAGCATAGACGTTGACAACTCAACGTAGCCTAGGTTATTTCATCTATAAAAGAAACCCGTTGTGTCGAATAGCACGAAACGTGTGTTGCGAAATGTTTGATGCCAGGCGTTGGAACTTCGATCAAAGCATTCTCCCGCAGTGTTCAAAATAGCGGCGCTGACACCTTGGGAGTTTCTCGTGTGAAGCGTCGCTTTTAGACCTTGCTTTGAAGTAGCCTACCTGGTGAAGGAAAGTTTACGTAAGTCAGCACTCTTATGATTGCATCACGTGATGCCCCCCACCCCCCCCCCCCGATTGTTCTTCGACCTGACCATGTTTAGTCCTCTCTCAGTTTTTTTTCCTTTTTATTTTCCTTTTTTTTTTTCGTTTTTTTTTTTGCGTAAGGCACGGCGTTTGTCGAATAGTGATGGCGCGTGTCAAGTGACCTCGTCACCGAAAAAGGCAAAAATCGCAGCCCTGATTGTTCGGTCTAGTAACTTCGAGAAGGTTACGTAATATTACATCATAAGGACTCATTGTCCTGTCACGTTGCACTAAACGTAAACAAGCAAGTTTAAAGAAGCTTCTAGATCTGCACGTAGCAGAAGAATGATCTAGAAAACACGTTACATAATAGAGATCTCGCAATCAAAGGTTACTAGAGGACAATAACCGATGATAACCTATAGCATAAGAATTTTACAATCAAAACAGCTCGATCAAGATACAAAACAGCCCGTCGCTAGACCTCTCACAGTGATTGTGACAATTAATAAAAGTAAAAGGAACGAACAATAGTAACAAGACAAACAAAGGGATGCTAAAGGAAAAACCTGACTTGGCGATTATACCCGTTCTTTGTGTTTAACATGTTACCATAAAACGATTTTCAATAAAATTTTGCCCCATTGCGGCCTGATCAGCATTCTCCGCGTGCTTTCCTCAAAGCTTTCAAAACGGGAATGGGCGTGAGCAGCGAAGCGTGCGATTGTACAGTCTACGTCACTAACGACTAGCAATCAGCTGATCGGGCAATAGCTCTTACTGCGGACGATTTAACTGTATGTATTTTCTCATTTACCTGAGTTTCTATGATTACAATCCGTAGTTTTTACACTTGGAAAATGAAACAATGTTGCGTAGTTCAAATACTGCATCCAAAGACATGGCATACACATGATTTTACACAACCAACCAACTCTACATAGGCTGCTGTGTAAATTCACGCTTGTCTGATCACATACATTTCTTGGACCAACAAAATGAGCGATTTTATGTAGATTTAACAGGACATTGAATTGCTTTTCATAGTTTAGTGCATTTTTCACTCGCTGCAGACTTACATATTATGAAGGCCATTTTAATTCTACCTTAACCTAGTCCGCCCCGTTAGCTCAGTGGTTACGCGCCCGGATCAAGATTACATGGCGCTGGTTCGACTCTCAGGATGTGCACTTGAGCAACGCATTCAGGACTGCTCTCCATTCAGCGGCACCTAGTGAATGGAATAATTCCCAAGCAACAAAACTTCAACAATCGGAAAGCTTCACTCTGTCCATGTCGGTAACCGGCCCTGCGTCAAGAGCCTCTACAAGTATGCGGATTGCGGAACTACCAGGAATAACCTATCAAGGCTTTGTCAGTCCGAGGTTAAGGATTCAAAAACCAAAAAAAATATTTTTTACTTTATATTTGCTGATTGGAATTGCTAACTTGGAGACAAATAAGCCGATAGCAAGTCAAGTCAATTTATTTTGTTTCAAAAGCGCCATATATTCACAAACTAGCAGAGTAAATGTAATCATGCATGTCTTTCATCCGTGCTGTATCTATCTAACAGCCGCACAAAGGTTGATGTTGCTCATCCATTGCCACACAGTGACAACATGAACACCTGTTGATATAAAATTGGTAATAATTAGGGCGATTATTTTTTTACTTGTCAAAAAAAGTCAAAAATTTGTCAAAATTGTAGCGTTGGGTCAAAAATTGTCAAAATTGAAATTGGGTGGACATAATTGCTGCAGGAAAGGCGGCCGAGAGAAAGGAACTGGCCACCTTACTTTCCTTAGTGCCAAAGGCTTAGTACAATGAATAGCCTACTAGGGTGGGCTGAAAAACACTTATTTTTGTATTTCAAAAAAGGTGTTCTAAAAAGCTGCCAAATCGACCTAAAAATCATTTCCCAAAATTTTGGGGGGTGGCCCTCTCAATCGGCCGTGCCACCAGGCCCAAAAGGTCAATTAAAGGTCAAATTGCCATATCTCGAAAACCACTTGGACTGGAAGGGTGAAAAACAAAGCTCAAAAGAAGCAGAAACATAAAGTTTCTATCTGTTCCAAGAGAACTTTTTAGTATAGTTGCACTAATAATTGAGATATTTAGAAAAAAACACATTTTTTACTAAAGCGAGTGGTTTAAGTCTTGGAAAAATTGTAGAAATTTTCACTTTGGTGACGCATTCGGTCTGGAATGTAGCAAAAGCATATATATAACATTCAAATTAAATCATTAGTAATTGTATCCAAAAGACCGTAACAGCCTCTTTCATCCTATGATGGGATTCAGAAGGTTCTTATTCAAGAATTATCTGAAGATCCCATCACAAAACTGGCTGTTATGGTTTTTGATACGAGTAATTTTATTTGATTATATTTCTCTGCTTGGCCATGTGTTTGATATTGAGCACTTTTTTTGTAGAGTTAATAGTTCAGTTTTTGTATAATTATATATATGTATATATATAACATTCAGTGGTTTTACTTGACATATAATGTATATAATATTTTGCAAAGCATGCAAAAACAACATAGAATTTAAAGCAGTTATTTTCTCCTGTAATGTACAAAGTCATCAATTATACAATTAATTCAGCATTGTCTTTTCAGTCACGTACTTGCAAAGTCGAGCGATTTAACATGATTATTGATCCATAGTCAATGCTATCATCAAACCATGAGCAATGGGGAACAACTACATCAACTATAATATATACTTTCTACAACAGGGGTTCCTAACCTGTGGTACGCGTACCACTAGTGGTACGCGAAGGTTTTTCAGGTGGTACGTGGGCAGCTTCCGTTTTTTTCAATATATTTTGTTTATCTGGTTTTGTTTGCAAAAAAAATCCCGAAGCCTATTCTTATTGTTAGGTAACTAATAACTATTCCTGTTGTTTTGTATCATTTACAGTCTTCAAAATACAGGTCATCTCAGTGGTCAAAAAGGAACACAGTTGCTTTGAAAAGCCGTACAACGCTGTGCGACAGTGGGCATTAATTAGGTCAAATGATTGCTCTTGATAGATATCATCTACTATTTTATAGCTTAAGCTACAAATAGCGTTGAATGATGCTAGTTGTAAGCTAAAAATAGATCGGAATAAAATGTTCAATAACGGTTACAAGGAATGTTCTCCAATTAACTTCTGGCTCAGTAGCCTATGACTTCTTCATATTCAACGTTAGCTTCCCATGCTGTTCCGCAGCTATCAGTACGCATTTTCCCTTCTACGTGGGAGTGCGAGCAGGGATTTTCAGTCATGATGAACATCAAGTCAAAAAAATCGAAACCGACTAGATATGTCCGGAAATGACTTTCGATGCGCTGTTAGCAAATGTACACCGCACATCGACCAATTGGTGGACAGCTAGCCTAAACAAAAATTTCATTAAATTTATTTGTGGTGCTTTGGTGTTATTTTAGTAGGCCGATATTATTTTTCTGAATAAAATATAATTCGATCAAATTAGTTGTTCTGCAAGAAGTGGTACACTTGGCAGTACAGAGGGTTCAAGTGGTACGAGATCGTAAAAAGGTTGGGAACCCCTGTTTAACAACCAGTGAGCAAATTGGACATATTAGCAAGAAAACATAGCATAATATACATATCCGTTTTTCTCTGAAATTGGAAGGTTCATTTATGATAGCCGTCAATAATTTATGGGGCACATTGACTACTTAATTGCATGCATCTCAACTCATAGGCCTATGTATGTTGTATGAACCGCATTTAACTGCACCTTGCATCAGCACATTTCAATCTTGCATCACATATCTATTACCGGTATATATAATAGATAAATATTATTCAATCTGTTGTTAATTTACATGGTGAATTGTTTTTTTGTCAAACATTTTCATCAGTTTTGGTGAACGAATTCTTTGTCGTATCATCCCATCCCTTCTTTCAAATGTTGCAACTGAACTAGATGCTTCAGATACAAGTTTGACATGTCTTTGTTTGGTTATGGCAAGGATGTTCAAGTTGCAATGGACTTTGTCTAATTTGTTCAATTTCACTATCACTGAGATGTCTTTGTTAGAGGAGGTTCTTGCAGGCCAGGAAAATCCAGGTTTACCATTTTGTGAAATGCCTTTGTTTTCACATTGATTTTCGGAATTAAATACTTTCGAACTGAACTTGTTGCCCTTTGGCTCTGCCTGTCTTGATCTTCTAGTTCCAGAAACCCTCCTTCAAAGTTGTGGTTGTCTAATTTGAATTCAGGGATCATTCCACGCATGGACAACACTTTGTTTACAGCTTGCCTGTAGATACTTTCATCCACGTGTCCAAGCATCCCCAAAATAACTTGTTCAGGATGTGCAAAAAAGCCATTTCTTTGCACAACTTCAAAGGCAATATCAGCATTTTTTGTTTGGAAATTTTCTGATCCTTTGTAGCATATTGTAGAAGTTTTCTGATCCATGTGTAATTTTGTGATTTTGCTTTATTTCACACCATAATGGAAATATATCAGCATGCCAAATTTTGCTAGCAACACCAAATTGGTTGAGGGATTTTCTGTTGCAGTATAAAAACGTAGGATGCGCCAAGCCAGAGTGAGTCACCTTGAGTGCACAATTGAACCAACCTCGATTAGCTTCAAGTCTATGTCAACAGATCCAACCATCACTGCTAAACATTGTAAGCGTAATTTTGATCTGCATTGGGATCGCAAATAACATCGATAGGCAAAAACAAAAAGTTTTGGTTTGAGAATAGAAGAAAAAGTGACCACAGGCCAATCGGAAACATAAGAGTCAATGGCTTTTCCAATAGGCCCAGTAAAAAACTATTTGGACTATTGGTAAATGCCATCGAGAGTTGCAAAGACATGGCGCAGAGGGAGTTCAGTTGCATGCAAAAGGCACACCGACCACTGCAAAGGTCTCTTAAGAAGTACTTCCAGGCACTTTATGTATCCAATCATTGCAGGAGTGCCATCTGTTCCTACCACTGCAAGTTTTGTTTTCAATGCAGTGCCTTCCATAGCTTCATTTGTACGGCATTTTGTACAATAATGCGTAATTTAACCACTTGAGTTCTATATAGTTCAAAATTTGTCAAAATAAAGTTTTTGTCAAAGTTTTAATTTTTACACCAAAAAATAATTGCTCTAGTAATAATTCATTGCAGACCGGTGTGGGAAAAATGCAACGTTGCAATGTAATTAGTATATATTAGGCAAAGTAAACTCAAGAGTGTTAAGATTTCATTTTCTTATAATTTCGGCTTCATCTGTAAAGTCGTTTTCAACGTACTTTTTTTTTTGAAGGTAGAGATGCCAAACATTTGGAAACACGCAGTCAAGTGCCTTTCGCAACAATGGTTTCGCAAGTGAAATCGGTGGGCCGCACATGCCAATGAATAGTTCATCTTGAAAAGCTTGGTCAGACAGCGGCCTTAATCGCGAGACGTGCAGTGAGTAGGCTAGCTGCAGCTGAAAGACTCAACGATACATTCGTTGCAACAGCGCACCAAGTACTATAAGCAGAAGTTCATGAGCTCACTTAACCCTTTGCTTTTCAACGTTTTTTTGGAAGTTAACTGCTCAAGGGGGGGCCGTTTTTGGATCAAATTCAATCAGCTGTTACGTGTTATCCGCTGGTGCTATTTCAACAGAAGTTGCACTGGTGTGAAAACAAATCATTTGTCTATAAGTTTGAAAAACCATTATTTTGAAATTTTTTATGTTAAACTTGATATTTCAATTTTTGCAAAGGTACCCAAAAACGACAATTTTGATTTATCTTGCCGCTATTTAATTACCATGCTAATCCGATTTCATGCAAAGTTCTGAATAACAAAGAGCTTAATCGAACGCACGAAGTGTGTGTGCGGTGTGCCGAATCATTGCATTGATAAAGATTTGCGAGCAAATCTTATTGTAAGCTACTCACTGATTCTAAAATAGTTACAATTAGAGTAATATTGTTACACGAATTTGAAAAACAAAACTGCGTTTGTTGTCTTACATTTTTGTCCTAAACTAATGCATTCCGAAACTCATGGCTAGCTTCTAGTTTTATGGAACCAAATTTCTCATAAGTAACACCTTAGCCTGCTTGAATAGCTGTTTACATCTTCGTTTGTGTATGTTAGGTCTACAATTGAGTTTGTAGTATGAATATTTTTAGTAGAGAGAAGACAATTGAACAAGTTGTTGAAATTATCTGAAATTTCTAAGTTCAAATTAGGTGCTTTTGAAATTGTGGATTTGTGTCAAGTCGCATCACAAATATCATGCAGGCTCCATCATAAGCCATTTCGCTTACGGGTGTTTATAAACATGACTCATAAATTACATCCACAAAAAATACAACATTTACATCAACAAAGCTAAGTTCGAAGCCCACTTTTTATTGAAGATTGCGTCAATCAATTTGAAAATACAATTTTAGTCCGCCAGCGTCGAAACAATGCAACAGCGAATTGAGGAACATGCGTAAACAAAGGAAATGTGAAATAACCCACAGTCAGCAAATCTACATAAATTTGACGTTTACAAATGTTGAATCAATGTAAATAGACTGGATTGCTGACTGGGTCCTTATTGTTTGAAGCACAAAAAATACGCGTAAAGGCGACAACATCAGCAAGGCAGTGATTATGTTTCTGGCCAAAAGAAAATTAACTTTTGACTTCAAAGATAAAAATGATTATAACGAAGCTTCAAAGTTTGTCGTAAAACATTTTGCAGATATACAATAAGCATAATCACTTTGTGCCAGATTGTGAGAAGACTTCCTAGATTCTTTCCAACCATTTGCATGATTGCAAATTATTTTCTACAACTTTATATTGCCAAAAAATGGCTTCTTTGTTGAAACAACGTGGCTACAATTCTATAAAAAATTCTTAGGCCTACTACATTGAAGTAATGAAAAACATTTTTGTGATTTTGCTGATGACGTTTTACAATATCCGAGAAGTAAAAAATAATAATGATAAATTATTTTACAAAACCGTGGTTTGCAAGCGCTTCACAAAAAATTGTTGGGGAAAATTTACTATTAGACGTAAAACGTTTGTAAAAGAAAATTGTCGGTTTACGTATTTATAATGTTTATTGCGCTGTTATCGAATTATAAACTGCCTGTGTTGTCTACCTTTGTGGTTGCCGGCTAGCTTAGAGCAGCATGCAAACTAAGCGTTTATGGTAATTGCATCGTGTTATGATTCTCGAAAATTTCCCACAAGGTCTTTATTTTTATCGTGATATTTTCTGCCTCTTCTGTCCTAAACTTGAAGTTATTGTGCAGCACAATCCACATCGGTTTTTAGACTCAGTCTTCATTGAAAATCTTTTGTGTGGTGCATCATTTCAAGTAGTGTCTTCCCCTAAACTGTTACACAAATCGTCCAGAACCAGGTTGATTATTATGTATCTTACAGCCGTTGAGAGCCCGTTATTGTACGTGTATAATTATTTACTTTAGATGTCTGACTAAATTCATGCTAAAGTCGAGCAAATTCTGCTTTCGGGATCCTTGCCGTTATTTACGGTATTTTTTGTTGATAAGTCTAGGCAGCATTTTTCCAAGATGAATGAAGACATCGGTATTGTTCCTCACTTAGATTTAGTTTTCTCAGCATTGTTTATTCATTCTTTGATCCACTAGTTTGTCCCACTTTTGGTATAATCGGATCGTTTATAAATGGCGGGTCTTCACAATAGCCGGCCTCTTATACATTGGGGCAACGTATTCAGATGTTGAATCAATGAAGAAGAAAGCTGATTTGTTGTTTGTCTTATGTGACGCCTAACTTTATGCCTCGTCTACATTACAAAATATTTTGTGATGTACATTGTACATTTTGTTTGTACATTACAAAATATTTTGTAATGTAGATGAGGCGTTATCATCTTTATTTTGTGCTCTTTGGAACAAAACACAGTGCACTGTGAAACAAAAATACAGGACATAACAACAAGTAGGCGACATAAAGCAGGGAAGGGACACCATCGAGTTAGGCTACATTTACACGTAGCAGCTATCTCACAATTTTGAGTTTATCTCACAATTACTGTTTGCAAAAACGCTATTTCTCCGGCTTCTCCCAAAAGCATTAGCAGTGATACATTTCCTCAATTGCAAGTTTTGTCAATGAGAGCATTTCCATAGAACGTTTATTTCGAAACCAGGTTTTCGTGTCTTTACCCAAGAGAAGATTTCTTATTGTAACGTTTTTTATTCGTCAATGAATATTATCTGCTTGAAACAATTGTTTTGAATAGTTTGTGGCCTCCATAGCCTACTATTTTGATCGTGGATTGCTATTCTTCTTTGTAGAGCTGATAACGCAAAAAACGTTTGCTATTATTGTTTCTAATTAACAGCTTTGCGATCACTGGCTTTTCTTTGTAGCATAAGAAATAACGCGCTTTGTATTATTGAGGTCAAACCAAACAAAGGAAAGCAAGAGGATGCTTCTCTCTGCTCGCGCATATGGATTCACGAAGCCATTATGAGCTTATGGCTTGTTATCGCAATGTAATCCATTTCACGCTTTGCTGGAAGTTAGCTAGAAATAGCAAAAATTCACTAAAATCTTGAATTTACAAGAAAACTACACAACTTTTAGCATCAAATTTAATATCATCAGATCCGCCTGGCAATTTTAGGAAAAGTCAAGAAAAACCAAGTGCATGGCGTTACTGTGCTTCAAACAATTAAAGGAAATTTGAGGGGGGGCCAAATCTGGCCTCCCTTTGAGGAGCAAAGTGTTAAATCCTTGTAATTTATTTTTTTTGTGAGGACGTTGTAGGCTACCACAAACTTTCAATCAAAGGAAACAGCTCTTCAGATGCTAGGCGCTGATGAAGCGTGTGGTAACCTACAACGAAATGAGGCGTTCCTGGTTTACATCCGCACTAGCGGACTCTAGAAGATGGCAAAAACCAGAGAGCTCTTGTAGGTGTTGAAGAGTAATTCGTCTCGTAACTCGTTGAAGAGCGTTCCAACTTCAAACCCAGATCTTTCGATTGTTGGTGGTACTTTAACATGAGAGGTCGATTTAACTTCCTGATGAGCTTGAACATCTAATAAAGTTGTGCTATCGCCAGGGCCTGACCTTATATTTACAGATGGAAGCTCACCGACCGAACTGATTGGGAAAACTCAGAAACGTTATCACTGTCTCATCGAGAAAAGAATATATCGATGCGTGAACGGGCTTATCTTTAAAATTTTATTGTTGAAAAGTGAAAACGTAGTAGGCGTATTTTATCAAGCATGCTTTTGCTTACAAGTTACAACTATTAAATTAAACATGTTCAAAATTGAGAATGCTTTGCGACTTCAGGCTACGAAACACTATTAGCCGGAAGTTTACCTGAATAAGTTCCGAAGTGATTTGGCAACTCTTCTCTCGATAGCTCCTTCAAACAGATCCCGCACTTCACTCGCTGTTTGCTGAACCTTAATTGCTTCTCGGTAAGACCGACCGGTAGTTTTGCCATCCGTGTTGGCGGAGACTTCTTTCGTTTTTTGGTCATTATATAGGCTAATACTGACTAAATGAAGACTAACCTTGCCTATCTGTTGTCAGGTAGAGCTTACAACTTGCTGTTCTTACAACTTGTCTATTACCTTGCCTTGTCCACGCCCAGTGACTACCTACTGTTCTTCTAGAAGCGAACTCGTGTATATAGCGGCCTTTCTCATCTGTATTTCTGATTCTAAACATCTGGTTGGAGACTACGCTATTTTCTGGTTGTAAAAAACTTGGGTAATAAGTATTCCACAGAGTCAATTTTGTTGATTGGCTCATACGGCGAAATACAAATTGGCATAGACGTTGAAAACTAAAAGTAGCCTACTTCGGTTATTTTATCTATAAAAGAAACCCGTTGTGTCAAATAGCGAAATGTTTGGTGCCAGGCGTTAGAACTTCAATCAAAGCATTTTCCCGCTGTGTTCAAAATTGCGACTTTGGGAATTTCTGGTGTGAAGCGTCACTTTTAGGCCTTGCCTTGAAGTACCTGGCGCGAGAAAATTCACGTAAGTCGGCACTCTTAGGATTGCATGCATCATGTGATGCTCTCCATCGATCGTTCCTCGACCTGACTTGACGTACTCTATCTTGTTTCGCAAGGCATGGCGTTTGTCGAATAATGACGACGCGTGTCGAGCGGCATTGCTGCCGAAAAAGGCAAAAATTGCAGCCCTGGTTGAGACTAAGATACTCTATGACGCAATACCAGGTCGATTTACGTACACCTTAACAATGTCCTATAAATTTTTAACATTTTTGGAAAACCCAGACAACGTTGTTCAACTCAATTACTTGCGGTGTATCACCTGTTTATGGCGCAACAAAATTACTTTTATCCCTAACTCATGTTGCCCAGAATGATGTTGCATTTTCAAGCAAGGACTCAGATCACAAAACGCTTGTTTGTTCAGGTTTTTGTTGATACTATCTCCGACCAAGAAATGGCAACAACCAGCGGAAACATCCATCTTGGACTGCAGTTGGAAAACACATTCTTGTTCACCATAATGGATCGAATGGCTAACGTCATCACAATCAACATTACTTTGCCCACAGGTGAATTTAGGTCATCTTTGGTAATTTTGTTCTGAAATGTTTTGATATGTTTGCCTTCACAAGTTAAAACTTTAACAATTAACGTGCATTGTATTGAATCACGTCACTTTCATGGTTCAATCATCTCAATTCTCATTGTAATCTGTTTTCAATTAGCCACCACTAGCAGCAGCAGAGAAAAAAATAAATGGGTGGTACCACAGGTCCAACAAGGCAGAAATTGTAAGAGAACATTAAAAATATGAAAGCTTAAAGTGCCTCTGACAGGAAAATAAATTCGCTAAATTTACACAAGATACCAAAGAGATGACATTAACAAACTTCCCTGACCAGAAAATCGTAAAATATATCAACAGGCTACTAAGTTACACGCTTGCAAACTTTCGTTCACTTTCGGCGAATCTGGCACTCATTCAATTGCGAAAATAAAAACGGCAACACAACTGTGACGTCACCATGGATGGGAAGGATACATTCTTTCTCTGTGGTGACTTGGTAAGGTATGATACAACTACTGCAAAACGTGAATATGTGGGGCTCTGTTGATCTAAAGCATGTGCAAAATGAGAATTATCGAAATAAAAGAGTCAACTTATTATTACTATCAGGTTTATGTAGATCTAATAGGTTGAGTTTATTTTTATCAAACAGCATCTCAATTCAATTGAAATTGCAGTTTTTCTAAACTTCTGTAGGGCTACAATTTTGATAATTTTTTTATTTGTCCTAATCTGGCTATAGCCATTTGCAGTGTAACAACAGTATTTCACAAACAATACCCTTACCTTATGGTTGAGGTAATGCCTGCAAATTGCTGTTTATGTGACAGTGTCGTGACAAAGACCGTCTGCTATCTTTTCACGCTTTCCCATAAAACAAGGTGCTGAGAAGAAAATCGTCAAAGTTTTTTTCAAGTCTTCGAAAGTTGGATGGGCCATACAAAACTAGTCGTATATGTTCACTTCACTGGAAATGATTTTGTTAACACCACCAACCCGATTTAGATCTTCCCGGCAATGAGTGGCGTGCTGGGAACTCTAGGTGGTGCGTTTGCTACAAGTGCGAGTCTATGCCCAGCCCAATGAATGTGTATGTTGCCATGAAGTGCCACAGACGAAAGAACTTTTGAAGAAAGACGCATGCATATAGTTGTGTTACAAATTGGACCGATTTTGAAGTACACTTGCATCCTCCAGTTCTAAGGACTTTTTTTATGAGGAGCAGAAAGAACTGGAGAAAAAGCAATAAACCGAAAGGAGAAAACGGAGACCTTTCAAAAGAGTAAGGATGCTACAGTAGGCTAAAAATACCCTAAACGCTAAAGAATGCACACTAAAAGAAGTGATTTTATTTCCTTGCAGGCAATATCGGTAATTAGTCGCCTACAGGCATGTATTGGAGTGGATACTACAATATGATGCTTTCGTAAGCAACAATCGGATTGTGCTGCCGGCATGCATTGTTTGGTGAATCCGAAACAATTTTCCAAGTCCAAAATGGCTGTTACACCGATTTCAATGGCCAACTGAAGGCACATTATGAGAGAGAGAACTTTTATTTATTTATGAATAGTGAATATGAATGATGATTCGTACAATTTCTTCATTTTTCACTTCAAGTACGTTTTAGGTTTTGTAGGAACGTATCCAGTACAGTTTTATTAAATTGCAAAAAACAATAAATCTTTGAAAAAAGCAACCGCTTGTACCAACTCCGACCAAACTGTGATCCACCAATTACATCTAGGAAGCATTTGTTTTATCCGTCGCTAACGACGCACACCCAGGATAACGTAACACCACCAAAGTCGTCCTAGAGCAATGAAATATGGAGTTTCGCCTGTGGTGGCGCTGCGGAGCTGTCGTTTTGTATAAATTTCACCCTAACTAGTCGAGCTTTGAGGTTAAGATTAAAAAGTTTGCTAAGCATGATTCTGCGCTAGGAAATGCTTAGAAAAGTTACTATACTTGGATCCAACCTGTCACTGTCCTGTCAGGGGCACAACCTGTCCTGTCAGGGGCACTTTAAAGAAATGAAGATTAAACCGTAGAACTGTCTTCAGAAAGTTTTTGTTTTGTTTTTATTGGTTTTTGCTTACTTTTTTCCCCACTATTGCTTTTTTGTTTGAAACCCATTTTGTAGTTTTCACTATGACTTAGCAACGCATTGAATACTTTTGTCTTTACGTTTCCTGTGTTTACTTAGCAGGGAAATTTCCAAATTTGGTCTGAAGTGTCCAACAAACAAAATCATGAAAACATACAAAAACAAAAGTTACATTGATACAACGTCCTATTATTAAGTTCAAACTATATTTGCGTTGATTGAAAGATTTTTCGATTGCTAATTAAATTCGTCTTTGTTTTATTGTCGTAACTTTATTTTGTGTCTTTATCCAATTCTGCGGCTTGACTGGTCTACAAGCCGCATTGCGCACACGCCGCATAATCAACGTGGTAACGGACTCACACAAACTGAATGGCGCACACACGACTATTGCCATAGAAACCCGATTAAAGGCGGAATATGCGCATCTTTTGTTTCATCTGCAACCCGAAAACGGGCGTTTTACAGCGGTCAGTCATAAGTTGCGATATTGTAGTGAAAAGGGAGCAATGTCAAGTCGAAAACTTAATGAAACGTTTCTCCGTAACTATTTTTCAAGGGTTGCTTACGGATGTCAGCAACTTTTAAATTTATTCAAGGTGACGTGCTGCTGATTTGATGTTAGCATGAATGATTTTACTTTCCACAGGTATATTTTCAAGCGTATGATCAAGTTAGTATTTGCATTCCATTTTCAAAACATTGTCATTTCAATTACAGTGTACCTTTTAGTAAACCTTTTCGTCTCTTGTTTCATGCTAATAAATCTAGTTCGTTGCTAAACTTTATATTGTGCTTAGCTTAAAGAGTCGCAGTCCATCAACCGCTAGCTAACGCAGACGCATGTCATGTGTTTGCTTAACCGAAGTGGTCGAGTTTTGTTTATAATAATTAACGGTATGTCGAACGTAGCGATAACTCCGAGTGTGGCAATAAAAGCAATCCTAGTGTGACATAGTTACGTCATCCATCTGCGTGACATTTGCTGAATTTACGTTGCTGCTGATGAAACACGCTTTCGCCCCCACGGCCAAAAAGATAGTTAGGCGCCTATGATTTTGAACAATAACACACTCGAACAACTAACAAAACACTTCTGTTTATCTCATTAAACTGTATTGTTAATCATGAAAAATGTTGTTTTGATGTAAAACACATATTTTGAACGAACCCAGACAACAAAAATGACGGATTTTGCCGTCTGGGAAGGCACTCAAAAGTAAACACTGGATAAAATGCAAGAATGCAAAAGAAACGATAGCCTATTGTGGAATAAAATACAAAATTCTCTAAATAAACAGAAGGCGTCGTTGGATTTACAGAAGAATTTTGTTGGATTACACAAGGATTATCGTTGGATTTTCAAAAAATTGACGAATAGGGAACTAACTGATAAAGACTGTAGCCAAATAAGGAACTAGCCCAATCGGATTAGCCGAATCAGGCTGTAGCCGAATAGGGTAATAGCCGAATCGAACTAGCCCAATCGGACTAGCCAAAACCGGCCATTCCACAAAAATCAATGAACTCCTTCCTGATTCGTTGACTGCGGCCCACACCATAACTGATGCCGCCCCTTGTCTCCAAGTGACTACCCGGAGTTCCATGTCACCATCTCTTGACCAAACACGATCATTCTGACTGTTAAAATGATGCTGGACATCAAACTTCTTCTCATCGCTGAACACAAGGTTTGGCAGCGTGCCTCATTCAATGCGTGAGAGCAGAATTCTGGCTCTGGAGAGACGTTTCTCAACAGTATTGGCAATTAGCAACTGTTTCTTCATAATATGTTTGAATAGGCTCATCTTCAAATCCTTTTTGAGAACTGTGAACATGGTTCCATAGGCCACGATCGCCACCTTTGCCAGTTTTTGAAATTAATCTCTTGTAACGTTAATTAATTGATGACCATGTACAAACAAAAATTGGACTAAGGTAGAGGATGTCCTCACCGAGGATATGAAGCTGATCTCACAATACCTAAAGGACTGGAGACTAAAACTCAGCACAACTAAAACCACCATCACACCTTTCCACCTCAACAACATGGAAGGTGGCCGTCAGTTACGAGCCCCTCTAGATGGAACCCTTATCCGACATAACCCCTACTCTACATACCTGGGAGTGACACTGGATGGATGGTCATTTTATTTTTGTTTGGATTCGAAACATACATAAAACAAAATGTACAGTGTGCATCCAATGAGAGAGTGTGAAAGACCGTAGCCCTGAAGGCGTAGGAGGTCGTCGAGTCTGCACTCTCTCATTCAAACAGTTATACGAAAGAAAGTATTGCGTTTTTTAGTAGCAAATTGACACAAAAAAGAAGAAGGAAGGAAGAACAGAAAAAAAAAACAAATACAGATACAAACGCAAGAAATACAAAAAGTAATAACGTTGGACATAAAGTCAGGTAGTGGATGTAGTTTCTATACCTCTTGATTATTGAAGAAGTGTTTTTTGCACATTTTACTGAAAAATTTGTAGCCTTTTTTCATGTTTTTTTCTTCATATTTTGGGGTAAACTATCCCATACCTTGATTCCCATGCATTTTAAACTTTTTTGAAATAATTGGGTATTTGCCTGTTTAGTATAAAGCGAATTGGAGCTTGAGCGTCTGGTGTTATACGAATGAGTAGCTGATACATGTTTAAAGAAAGTTTTGAAGTTTTCCGGTAGTTTATTATTATAAAATTTGATCATAAATTTGCTTATTTCTAGTTTATAAGTGGATTTTACAGTTATTATTTCATTTTCTTGATAGAGTGGCAGTAATTTTGTTTTCATTTCAAATGCTCCTGGAACGATTTTAATTATCTTATTTTGTCTAACTTGGATTCTATGCTAGTATTTTGTGGGTGCGGATCCCCAGTTGATAATTCCATATTGTACATGAGAGTGTACAATGCTATAATAAATATTGATGAGAACTTTTGTAGAAGTAAATTTTCTAAGTTTACTCAGTACGCCTGAAGAAGTGGATTGCTTTTTCGAGAGGCTATCAATGTGTTTATTCCAGTTGAATTTGTTATCTATTGTGATTCCTAAGTAGCGTGTGTGGTCAACTTCCTTACTTATTGTACCATTTAATTTACATATCGGAGAGTTTAGTCTTTTTATTGTTAAAGAGTATGTAGTTAGTTTTACTCAAGTTGAGTGTCAACTGATTGTTATCAAGCCAAAGGTGAAGGTGAGTCCAATACTTGGTTCAAGTGTCGGGGATGAGAAGATAAGGATCTCATTGTACTAAGTCTTCGGCACTACTGAGAGTATGGGGCCAGTTCCTTTCTCTCACCCGCCTTTCCTTCAGCAACTACGCCCACCCAATTTATTACACCCTGGGTGGAGGTGAGCGGTGTTTGTCAACAACTAGCATAAGCCGGGAGTCAAACCAGGATTGCATGATTGGAAAGCGAGCGCCTTACCCGCTGTGCCATCCCACCACCAAGTGTAAAGTTTGCATAATTCTCTATTTATCATCGACTGGAGGTTGCTGGTAGTTTTTTGAGCCAAGTAAAGAACTGTGTCATCAGCATAAAGTACAGTTTTTAAATTAGTTGCATCGGGAAGATCGTTTATGTAAACTGAAAACAAAAAGGGGCCAAGTACACTGCCCTGAGGAACTCCAATAGTGATATTTGAGCGGGTAGAGTTGATTTCCCCGCCATGTACGTATTGCTGCCTATTGGTTAGATATGAATGTATAAGGTTTTTAACGTTTCCCCTTACGCCATTATGATTCAACATGTCAATTAAGATTTCGTGATTAACTGTATCGAATGGTTTTTTGAGATCTATAAACACAGAGCACACAGTGTGATTGTTGTTTAGTTTATTTATGATATCTTCATGATAGTGAGTAATTGCTAAATTAGTTGAGTAGTTTTTGCGAAATCCAAATTGCAAAGGGGAGAAGAGTTTATATTTTTCCCAGAAATTACGGTAGCCCAGCGTTTGTGAGTGATTGTCCCAATTATTTTGTTGAAAGGCGATAAAATCGATATTGTTCTGTAATTCTGAGGCTCCTGCTTGGAGCCTGATTTATAGATAGGTATGACTTTGGCTATTTTCAAAGATTGGCCTTCATATGAACTTTAACAAAACGAAAGTTATGTTTAACAAACTGGCAGACATCGGCCACAATATTCTTTTGGACGGAGCAACTATCGAAAAAGTTGATCACTATATATATCTTGGCCGAAAAATTACAACCAACTCCAATAAAGAAGATGAAATCAAAAGAAGAATATTACTTGGATGGCAAGCTTTCGGAAGAGCAAGTTCGATATTTAAGTCAAAACTGCTTCTTTCTCTCAAGAAACAAGTCTACGATCAATGCATCCTTCCAACCGCTACATATGGTGCAGAAACTTGGAACCTTACAAAGAAATTAACACTTAAATTAAGAACTATGCAGAGAGCACATGAACGAATCATGATGGGTTTAACATGGCGAGATAAAAAGACTGCCGAATGGATCAGAAATCAAACGAAATTGCGAGATATATCAAGCACAATCAAGAAGCTAAAATGGTCCTGGGCAAGTCATATAGCAAGATATCAGGACAATACGAGAAACCAAAAGAAAGAAAGGAAAACCAAAAGTGAGATGGAGGGACGACATTGACAAACAATGCAATGCAACCAATTGGTATCAACTAGCACATAATCATGTAAATTGGCATGAAAAGGGAAAGGCTTACGCTCTGCAGTGGGCTCTCACAGGCTGAAAATGATGATGATGATGACTTTGGCTATTTTCAAAGCTTCAGGATAGTGTCCACTAGTCATACAGTTATTAAAGACTCTGGTAAGATAAGGAGCTATTAACAACTTGGAACTCTTTATAATAGTCAAAGGAATGTCATCGTATCCTGGGGACTTGTTATGCTTGAGGTCATCAATTATATTTATTACTTTGTTAACATCTGTTGGTTGCAGGCTGACGGAGGAAACAGGGCTAGACCGACCATTTTTTAGAGTATTTCTGTAATTTGTACTTGTTTGTTTATCTTTGGCTAATTTATGACCAATATTCACAAAAAGAAAAAAAAAATAATTTTATTCACAAAAAGAGTTATTCGTTTCCTCGCAGATTTCTTCTGGTTTTTCTGTAGTTGTATGATTGTTAAGAGAGATTTTGGATGGTTTGGTAATTTATTAGTTTTGTTTTGTTTACGTATTATCTTGTTGATAGTCTTCCAAGTATCTGAGTAACCCCTACCCAATTTGAATATTTCTATGTAATATGCATTTTTCACTTTAGTTTTTATGCAAGTTAATTTGTTACGAAATTGCTTATATTCACTGTGTATTGTGAGACCCTTATTTTTGAGAAATTTTCAAAAAAGCTTATTCTGTTTTTTGATAAGCTTCAAGATACGATTAGGAATCCAAGGTTTACCTGATGAGGTGTGTTGTTTACGTTAGGGCGTTCCATGGGGCGTCAAAAGCTACTGTGCAACAAAACCACCATTGACAATACACCAGAGAAATGAATGTCACGAATCGTTTTAGCTTCTGTATTTGAGAACTGGTAGTTATTGTCCCCTTTGGCAGCTCAGATATTTGCCTTTCTAGCAGTACAATCTTTACGGCATATATGATCTTGGCCATCCATCGGGCCTTGTGGATGGCACCTGGTTGTTTGAAGCTAAAGTTCACAGTATCAGAACTTAAATAGGCCACGCATAAACTCATCATTTTTTTGTAGTCGTCACGCCTATCTGTACTCTAGCTGAGTTCTTGCAAGTTCGAGGACTTCATCTATCCATTCTTGAATAAGAGGACGTGCCTCTACAGAAAAGCTTTGTAAATCCAAGTGGCTCAGTCCTTGATCCCCATCGTGGGGAAGATGATTCCAGCTTGTCCTGAGCCTGGTAAAAACAGTGATCTCCGGAGACTTTGATGACTCAATGTTCAAGTCTTCAAACACATGAGACACTATGATTTCGCCGATGTGGTGTTGGCATGCTGACCATAGCAATGCTCGATCAAGTTGTTGTTGAATACTTATACATGCTGCTGTCATTTGACCTGTATTAGTCGATGTAGTATCAAATACCATATTGACTACATTCTCCGAGCACTGCCAGCTAGGGTGGATCAAAAAAAACGAATTTTTAGGTTCAGCTTAGTGCATCTGCCAAAAGATGCAGTTTGGGCTATCTTTTACATTGGTACTTGAAAAAACATTTTTTGACCCCGTTTGACCCCTATCCAAGAGCTCTCTAGTGACCGCCGAGGCAAAATTCCTTAAATTGACTATAATTTTTTTTCTAGTGGGTGCAGGCTAGTGGTTTTGGTGTCTATCCCCACTAAATCAAGTCTTGGGAAGTCATTTCTGCAGTCTAAAATCGTCTATGGGCTAGCAAAATGACATCAGAGCCTTTATTCAGCAAAAATGCTTGAAAAAGTTGGAAATTTATTGTTTTTTTTAAAAAAGGGCAAAGAAAAACAAATTCATAATGCTTCTAAAGGTATTGCTGTTAATACACTGAAGCAAACATATAAAAGCAAACAATTACCGTATGAAGTTAATTGCAAAAATGTTGCCTTTAATTTGTCCATCCAATTATCCAGTAGCATTACAGTAATGGACACAAAATGCATGACAACGGGTTCAGGCTAAATCAGTATGTTAGTGTTTTGTTGAGGAGCTTATATCAAATCCTGCAGACATATCATTCTTAAAAGGAATGATGACAGACAGGACAGCCACAATAGCTGGATTTGACTCTATTTTATTCGCACGAGTCAGAAGGAAAGAAAGTAGGATTCTTAGTGCAGAAAAACGACAAAAACACTCTAAAAAAAGAAACGCAAAAACTGCTTCTACTGTAGCTCTTAAGATAAGGAACTTCTCTGGTCAGGTTGTTTACATCACTTTGGTGAAATCGTTGTGTCTTGTATCTTTGAAGATTTGAAGCTAGAGGTTTTAAAATAACCAAAAATGAGCATCTTCATAAGACTCCGCAATAACTGGGGTTCTATTCCACAGTGGCTAACTGCTAAGTACACTGGATATCAACAGCTTTCCAGTAACAACACACGATCTCATTCAGAACCTCAAAGATGACGTTGTTCATTGTTCAACTTGCACAAAGCAAGTACAAGTTCATTTGAGGCGACTATAAATAACTTATGAACTTGTGCAATGTGCATTGCTTATATCAGTCCTGGTCTACAAAATGTGAAATTCTACCGTTCTGGGGCCACACACAAGGCCAGATGGATGGCCAAATTGATTCATTCCTATTAATTGGTGCTACTGGAAAATCAAAAAGCTAAGTTACCTAAGAGAACTATCACATCAGGTTCACAAGTGGCTAAACTGAAAGATCTCATGAATTTTATTTCCCTCGTCTACTGTATATATTGGTTTCGGTGTAGCGTTGCTGTAGATGCTCCTTGGAACCGTTTGACTATGTACAAGAACATTCTCAGATATGGAGCAGTGCATAAGTTGATATCAGATGCTGCTAAACGTAGCTAACTGCTCTTGGCTGATGCTGAGCTTCGTCGGAGTCTGCCTCGCTTTCTGACCTAGTCTTATTCTGAAACGATCCCTGTTCCATATCTAGAAAGCTAAAACCTCAATTGCTAAGGTAACAGGGATCAGTTGTCAGTAGATGTTACAGAAAATATATTTCGCACTTATTCAGTGCATCGTCAGTTCTGATAAAGGGCAGTTAAAACCTACAAGTAATGTTTTAAACAACATTACAGTGACGCAATAATGCCAAAACATGAGCGTAAAAAATTGAAAAAGCAAAAGCGTAAATATTGAAAAAATGCTGAATGAAAACTAAACCAAGCCGGCAGTAAAGTAAATTACGTATCAAATATAAATTATAAACTAGAAATGATGAAAGAGCGATGAGCAAAGCCTGCAAATGTAGCGTTGTGACAAATTACGGCAAAAAAATAAATTATATGCGGAACACGGCAGTCAAAGGCAGTGATAAACAAACTAAGTACAGCGATAAATAATTAAATGGAGCGTTTTGGAAAACACAAAATGTAGCGTTGTGGAAAAAAGAGTAGGCAAAGACGGCAGTGAATAATAAGGCAGTAAAATATTGAAAAAATACCAAAAATGTAGTGGAGCGTCAAAAAATTAAACTTGTGGCAGAATTAATTTTTGGATATTTATTTTGGCATGTATCCTATGTATCCACTTATCTTCACAAGCATCTAGATTATCAATATTGGGTTGTTCAACAAATGTGACATTGTAGCATTGGGAAAGTTGTGGTTCAGTACTTAGATCATGAAATACAGCAAAATGTTTTAATAACGCAGCCCTGTCATTATTAGAGGAAAAATCGAAAGTGTTCCAAGTTGCACGATGGCCTGACCAGCGAACCGAAAATTTATTAACCGTCTGTCCAACATATTGTTCATGGCAAAGTAAACATGTTGCTACATAAATCCCATAATTGCTGCAATTGAGTTCCTGTTTTAACTTAAAAAGTCTTTGCGGAGTGCTCAATGTCGTTTTATGTGAAACCATTGACAAACGATGATGACCATGGTTACCACACAACGCACAGCGACCACAAGGGGCAGAATAACCTCTTTGTAGAACAGAAGATTGGATTTTTTTTGATAGATCTTTGTAGTTTGTAACATAATTTCCAATTGTTTTTGGCCTTGTATATGTGATCATGACATCAGGTTTAAGTTCCTTTTCTTTTTCACTCATTTTTAATAAAGCTGGGAAAGCAGTAGCCCACACAGTCTTGCTGTTTTTCTTTTGAGGTTTTGGTGGCCTAAGTCTGTCAGTCCAAGTTGAAGCAATTCCAATCATGTCATTTGTCATCGCGATAGGGAAATCTGACCTAGTAGCTTTTTCTTTAAGTCTTGACAAGCTGGAAATGTAATGTTCATGGCACTCATTCAGAAGACGCATTCGAATGGCTTCTTCGTATAATATGGATTTGAAGGTGGATATAGGGTGGTGCGACTTTCCATTTATGAAGCAACGATCTTTTGCTGTAGCTTTGACGAAATCTTCAGTGGTAAATTTAAACTTGTTACCATGGGTGATGCAATGATTGACATCTAAAAATTCCACTGCGCCTGTCTCTTGAGAAGTATCAACCTGTCTGAATGTTAATTCAAGTCCAAATTTGGCGAAATTATCAATAAGCGCTAATTTTATATTATTAGTTGTTTCGAGTCCAAATGAAAGCCAAATGATGTCGTCGATGAATCTTTTGAAAATGCATGCTTGGTTAATAACTGTACACAGAGATTGCAGAATGAAATGCATAGTTATATTAGCAAGTGAAACTGAGTTGTTATCTCCAGTTATAATACCATCAGTTTGAGTGAAAAAATGCTCTTGATATTGAGTCACAACATTGTTCATACAGAAATTATTTAAATCAACAATTGTTTTCTTAGCTTCAGCAGAAAATGTGGTGTGTGTGTTCAAAGCACTATACAAGGCAACATCAACGACTGAACGTTTAAGAGAAGGATAAAGTGATTTCACATCCGCCGCTACAATGTATAAGGGCGATTTCTTCAAAACGTTATCAATTGTACTTGAATTTGTACTCTGCCAGGACAATAGCTCCTCAATATAGTTTCTGCTATCCCTGCAGTATTCGTTCGGATTGGATTGGCAAAATTTGATGCTGATGGGTGCCAATAGTTTTTCAAGGAAAGCGGTGATGCGGGATGTAGTAATCATTCCAGCAGATTGAAGTAGACGTACTGGAATGTCTTTGACATTGACAGCGGATAAATTTTCCGAAATCAGTTTGTGCGTTTTGAAGAGAGGGTAACAGTAGGCTGGTTGATTATCCCGAAAATGTTTGGCATTTTTACCTGTCTCTCGATGGTAGGATGAACCTTTTAGTTTAAATCCGGTTGTATGGTATAGCAGATTATCGTCAACGACACCCAATTTATGCAATCTCAAGACAAAATCCTCGCAGTGCTTTCTAATTTGATCCATGTGTTTGTTGATGGTGGTGGGATTGTAGGGCAACGTTTGAAACTGCTTAAGTTGTTCTTGCAAAATTTGGTCATAATCCTGGTAATCAAGTAAAACAATTTTGCCGTCTTTGTCTGATTTGCAAATCACAATTTTTTTCTCAGACACCAATTTTCGAATTTTGTTAAGGCTGTTGCGCTGTGCAGTAGTGAGGTTATTGTGTTTGCGATAGCCTTGTTTGACCGCTGTTCCCAAATTTCTAAGTTTACTAAATGCCATGTTTACATACACTTTGGTTTTCTGGTGAATTTGATCTAACTGAGGTCTGGAAGTTTTAGTTATTTTGAGTTTTTTCGGTATAGCTGTTTGTTCAGTACTATCATCAAAGAAAACGTCTTTCCACTCAACCCGCCTGATGTGTTGGTAGGCATTATACCATTCAGTGTTTTCAACTGTCTCTGTCCAGTTTGGACAGAGACATTTGAATCAATATTTTTTCAATATTTACGTTTTTTCATTTTTTCAATATTTACGCTTTTGCTTTTTCAATTTTTTACGCTCATGTTTTGGCATTATTGCGTCACTGTAATGTTGTTTAAAACATTACTTGTAGGTTTTAACTGCCCTTTATCAGAACTGACGATGCACTGAATAAGTGCGAAATATATTTTCTGTAACATCTACTGACAACTGATCCCTGTTACCTTAGCAATTGAGGTTTTAGCTTTCTAGATATGGAACAGGGATCGTTTCAGAATACGACTAGGTCAGAAAGCGAGGCAGACTCCGACGAAGCTCAGCATCAGCCAAGAGCAGTTAGCTACAGAAGACAAGGCAGAAGAGTCCCTCGTTATGTTGACCAAGTATTCGCAGTTTGCCTAAGGTGTGCGCATGCAAAAGAAAAACTGATCTTTTTGAAGAGATGTGCAAGCCGTAACGTTTTACTTCCGTCGAACCACCGTCAAGGTATGGATTTTGATCTTTTAATACAGCAGCAAAATCGAAAATTTTCTAAAGAGCTCGCAACCCTTAAAATACAGGCTAAAAGCGACATAGGCTTATGGAGTGCATTATCGGAATCCCAGCGCTTACTAATCAATGAGAAACGTCTCAAAGAAAAGAATCGTTTTATTCGTAAATTAAACTGGTTGGTGTCTAAACAAAATTCAACCATAGAAGCTTTGACCTGGAATAGTGTGAGAAAAACTAAAAGTTCCAAGAATGCCAATGACAGAAAGAGATACCGTGCACGTCGCAAATTTAAGGCAATGCAGGAAGCCATGAATAGAGCCAATCATCTGATCTTGAATAAATCGTCTCTTAGCCTAGATGATCAAGATAAACTTTTACTTATGAATGGTTTAAATTTTGCACCGACCCCAAACTGGACAGAGACAGTTGAAAACACTGAATGGTATAATGCCTACCAACACATCAGGCGGGTTGAGTGGAAAGACGTTTTCTTTGATGATAGTACTGAACAAACAGCTATACCGAAAAAACTCAAAATAACTAAAACTTCCAGACCTCAGTTAGATCAAATTCACCAGAAAACCAAAGTGTATGTAAACATGGCATTTAGTAAACTTAGAAATTTGGGAACAGCGGTCAAACAAGGCTATCGCAAACACAATAACCTCACTACTGCACAGCGCAACAGCCTTAACAAAATTCGAAAATTGGTGTCTGAGAAAAAAATTGTGATTTGCAAATCAGACAAAGACGGCAAAATTGTTTTACTTGATTACCAGGATTATGACCAAATTTTGCAAGAACAACTTAAGCAGTTTCAAACGTTGCCCTACAATCCCACCACCATCAACAAACACATGGATCAAATTAGAAAGCACTGCGAGGATTTTGTCTTGAGATTGCATAAATTGGGTGTCGTTGACGATAATCTGCTATACCATACAACCGGATTTAAACTAAAAGGTTCATCCTACCATCGAGAGACAGGTAAAAATGCCAAACATTTTCGGGATAATCAACCAGCCTACTGTTACCCTCTCTTCAAAACGCACAAACTGATTTCGGAAAATTTATCCGCTGTCAATGTCAAAGACATTCCAGTACGTCTACTTCAATCTGCTGGAATGATTACTACATCCCGCATCACCGCTTTCCTTGAAAAACTATTGGCACCCATCAGCATCAAATTTTGCCAATCCAATCCGAACGAATACTGCAGGGATAGCAGAAACTATATTGAGGAGCTATTGTCCTGGCAGAGTACAAATTCAAGTACAATTGATAACGTTTTGAAGAAATCGCCCTTATACATTGTAGCGGCGGATGTGAAATCACTTTATCCTTCTCTTAAACGTTCAGTCGTTGATGTTGCCTTGTATAGTGCTTTGAACACACACACCACATTTTCTGCTGAAGCTAAGAAAACAATTGTTGATTTAAATAATTTCTGTATGAACAATGTTGTGACTCAATATCAAGAGCATTTTTTCACTCAAACTGATGGTATTATAACTGGAGATAACAACTCAGTTTCACTTGCTAATATAACTATGCATTTCATTCTGCAATCTCTGTGTACAGTTATTAACCAAGCATGCATTTTCAAAAGATTCATCGACGACATCATTTGGCTTTCATTTGGACTCGAAACAACTAATAATATAAAATTAGCGCTTATTGATAATTTCGCCAAATTTGGACTTGAATTAACATTCAGACAGGTTGATACTTCTCAAGAGACAGGCGCAGTGGAATTTTTAGATGTCAATCATTGCATCACCCATGGTAACAAGTTTAAATTTACCACTGAAGATTTCGTCAAAGCTACAGCAAAAGATCGTTGCTTCATAAATGGAAAGTCGCACCACCCTATATCCACCTTCAAATCCATATTATACGAAGAAGCCATTCGAATGCGTCTTCTGAATGAGTGCCATGAACATTACATTTCCAGCTTGTCAAGACTTAAAGAAAAAGCTACTAGGTCAGATTTCCCTATCGCGATGACAAATGACATGATTGGAATTGCTTCAACTTGGACTGACAGACTTAGGCCACCAAAACCTCAAAAGAAAAACAGCAAGACTGTGTGGGCTACTGCTTTCCCAGCTTTATTAAAAATGAGTGAAAAAGAAAAGGAACTTAAACCTGATGTCATGATCACATATACAAGGCCAAAAACAATTGGAAATTATGTTACAAACTACAAAGATCTATCAAAAAAAATCCAATCTTCTGTTCTACAAAGAGGTTATTCTGCCCCTTGTGGTCGCTGTGCGTTGTGTGGTAACCATGGTCATCATCGTTTGTCAATGGTTTCACATAAAACGACATTGAGCACTCCGCAAAGACTTTTTAAGTTAAAACAGGAACTCAATTGCAGCAATTATGGGATTTATGTAGCAACATGTTTACTTTGCCATGAACAATATGTTGGACAGACGGTTAATAAATTTTCGGTTCGCTGGTCAGGCCATCGTGCAACTTGGAACACTTTCGATTTTTCCTCTAATAATGACAGGGCTGCGTTATTAAAACATTTTGCTGTATTTCATGATCTAAGTACTGAACCACAACTTTCCCAATGCTACAATGTCACATTTGTTGAACAACCCAATATTGATAATCTAGATGCTTGTGAAGATAAGTGGATACATAGGATACATGCCAAAATAAATATCCAAAAATTAATTCTGCCACAAGTTTAATTTTTTGACGCTCCACTACATTTTTGGTATTTTTTCAATATTTTACTGCCTTATTATTCACTGCCGTCTTTGCCTACTCTTTTTTCCACAACGCTACATTTTGTGTTTTCCAAGACGCTCCATTTAATTATTTATCGCTGTACTTAGTTTGTTTATCACTGCCTTTGACTGCCGTGTTCCGCATATAATTTATTTTTTTGCCGTAATTTGTCACAACGCTACATTTGCAGGCTTTGCTCATCGCTCTTTCATCATTTCTAGTTTATAATTTATATTTGATACGTAATTTACTTTACTGCCGGCTTGGTTTAGTTTTCATTCAGCATTTTTTCAATATTTACGCTTTTGCTTTTTCAATTTTTTACGCTCATGTTTTGGCATTATTGCGTCACTGTAATGTTGTTTAAAACATTACTTGTAGGTTTTAACTGCCCTTTATCAGAACTGACGATGCACTGAATAAGTGCGAAATATATTTTCTGTAACATCTACTGACAACTGATCCCTGTTACCTTAGCAATTGAGGTTTTAGCCTGCTAAACGTAGCTTCAAACGTCAATTTTGGTATCTCTCTGCTGAGATGGTACCACTGGACTGGCACTGTTCAGCTCTGAAGTTCAGGAAGAGGTAAACATCAGATGGCTGATGAACTTATACATGTAAAACCTACAAATCCTGTTTTTACACCAGCAGATCGGTTTGGCACTGGCCAGCTACGGACCACGTTTTCCATCAGAAATCAACCTGGAATCAAAACTGACAGATTTTATCACAAAGGACTCTCGGTTCTTTTTCTCTGTTTTAGAGATAAATGATGATTTTCTTCCTTTATCAGTAGAGAAATGGTCTGAATCAGAGTCGTACCAGAAAGCTGTTTACAATGTGGCTGAACATGGAGTTAAACTGAGCACCGATTACCTACATTGTGCCAGAAACGAGGAACACTATCAAAACACTTTACAAATAGTGGAAGCTAACAGAAAAGACACACCTAATTTGAGAAAGGAAAAAAACTAATGTCCTCTTGCACAGATTAGACTAGTTGATCACATTGCCTTCTGTGACAAAATGTGTTAGTAAAAGTTTACAGTTATATACTGTATACATACAGATTCAATACCAGGCTTTCATGTAGCAAACTTACTAGCCTATATTGGTAACTTTCTATGGTATTTGATCTATTTCGAGTGTGAAATTAGAATTTTAGACCACTTCCGCTCACTGGAGTTGTATTTTTAGCTATTCCAACGCGTAAAAAATGTGAATTCACAGACAACTCGTATAGACAAGCATATTCTTTTAATTCCCTGTACGATAGATAGTCAAACAGGCAAAAGTTTTATGCATATTATTTTGTTGAAACATACAAATTCTGTTGAGAAGCGTGAAAATACCGGTAATTCAATATTTACTCTGGCAAACCTTAAAATTTGAATGGGATGGTGGCCCACATAAACGTGCCCCAATTCTACTGATTTTTGAACCAGCAAAGATTCTTGGCTAGTGGAACAATCTCACAAATCTACAAGTCAATAGTACAATAAAAAGTAAAAAACAAGGGGGTTGAGTGCACACTACCCAGGATGTGTTCAATGGGATGCTTATTCAGAAGCCAAACGCAAGTTTTGCCTCTATTAAACATTATATAAACTCAATTAAGTTAAGTGTGATCAGATACTTACAAACATTGAAATAAACAATATCTAAAGCTGTAATAAATGCAATAGTTAAGTTTACACTATCAAATAAATATATATGCGGCATGCAGCTGCACTAACGTATGCTTCTGTAGTCTATTGGACCTCATATCACCTCATTGGACTAGAGGCCAGTTTGCACACAAATGGTCACATCCTTGTGTGTTTTACCTAGGTTACACTTTTTTTAGTATTTCATCCATAAAACTGCCCAAAATATCTAAAAATGCCATTTCTTTCCCATAAAATGCCTTTTTTAGAGCAAAAATGTCATTATGCAATTTTGGCTGCCCATGCATCATTTTAGACTGCAGAAGTGACTTCCTAAGACTTGATTTAGTGGGGTTAGACACCAAAATCATTAGCCTGCACCCACTAGAAAAAGTATTATGACTAATTTAAGGAATTTTGCCTTGGCGGCCACTAGAGCGCTCTTGGATAGGGGTCAAACGGGGTCAAAAAATGTTTTTTCAAGTACCAATGTAAAAGATAGCCCAAACTGCATCTTTTGGCAGATGCACTAAGCTGAACTCAAAAATTCGTTTTTTTTGATCCACCCTACTGCCAGCTATGCAACAATCCACAACTTAAGTTTGAGATGATATGTCCAACCCGTTGATCAGTTCCTGTTTTGTAAGCTGGGATTCCTAGTAATTTCAGTTCTTTCGAGTCACCTACGGCAACCGCCAATCTCTCTTCGTGTTCGTACTTATTGACGAGGGTTGGGAGCCCTTTGCCATCCCAATGTAGCGACATAAACTTCGGTGGCATCCACAGTTCTCTACATTCCTGTGCTATTTCTTGGTTAACTTGACGCCTGGCCTTGTCAGCTTGTGAGTAGGATTTTGTAATTTTTGAAGCATCTGCTCCAGCTTCTTCTACGAAAGCCTCTGTGAACGCAGCTTGTTGTGCTGCTGTCATTTTTATTCTAGTAGCTAATGCTACTAATTTTGGAGATTTGACAATGTCATGTGGAATGAAAGCTTCAGTCCTTGTGCGCACAGTCCTTTTGTGAGATTTTGAAGCTTGTTCTGATATAAATGATGATAGCGGCGTTTCATCCTCGCTAGAGCTGCTTTCGAATCCAACAGTAGAAAATAAAGTTTCAGTTTCTCTAGCAGACTTCTCATGCCGTTTCTCTGCACTAACAATTCTCTCCTGTTTCCTTTTCAGTTTTGAAAATGATTTCACATCGAAACCAGCTATAGTAGCTATTTTATCAGTCTTCATCGATTTTAGAAATTTTATGTCTTCTGGGTTTTGTATTATTTGCTCGGAATTTGGAGTCCATAAAGGGAATGTTTTCGACAGGTCATTTTGGTACTGTTCAACCTTAGCAATTACAGCAGGAGTTGTTCTTCGTGCCTTCGGTATTCTCCTCAGTTTCTCATTCTCCTGTAACAGTTTTATGATTTTTTAACAACATATCTGCTCAGCTAACATGGGTATGCCTCCTTTTTAAAAAAATGGAGTAGTTTTCATGTACACTATCTTGGCAGCCTCATATTTTGTGCGATTTTCACTATATCCGTCCTCTAAGTGAAAGATAATAGATCTCAAAATCTGTAGCGCAGTTGGAAGACGGCTTCCTGTTATTTCGCCATCGCATTTAGTGACAGCATCACCTAAGCCAAATACTTTGTTTCTAGTAGTTGTCATGTTAACGTACGACTACAATCAGAAATCTGAAAAGATAGAATTTTGCCCAAAATTACGTTTATTTACAAAAATTTGTAAAAGAGAAAGTAAAACCAAAGCCTAATTGCTGGATTCCAAACCTGAAAATGTAGGAAACGCTGTAATAATAAATAAGGTATGCTATGGTGCACTTTCCCCCTCAAAATCATAAACTTTATTAAAGTTAAATGCGAAACTTCATTTAATTATATATAGTATTTACAAAATGGCAACCCTAAAAAGAAAAATTGATGGTTGCCCACATAGGCAGGTGCGGATTCCAACCAAATTTCACAAACTTTGTTTTTGGCCTAAATGGAACATTGGTACCGATCTACATGACAATTCATCGACATTGGGGGGTTTGATGCACCCTAGTTTACGTGTTTGTTTAACTTTAGGAAAATGTAGGTTTGTTCAGAAGATCATTTTAGCAATAAGCCGTGCAATACTATTATTGCTTATTGCGGTTGGAGTTTGAAGGACAGAGTCAAGATTAGCTAGATATTTTTCAAGCCTTTGTGCGGTGATTTTTCTAATCAATGGCCTCGTCTGCTCTTTATGTGATGCCGTAAAGTTTGTATTGACCATAATGGGCAAGTGATGTGATACGTCACTTGAAATTACAAAGGGTTTCATTTTATGGGCATGTAAACAGTTGTAAACGGTAACTTTATCAAAGTAAAGTTTGAATTTATGGTTTTCATTATACTTTCCAAAGTCGATGTTGAAGTCACCTAGGATCAGATACTTCTGCTTAGGTTTGAATGATTTAATCAAATTATTAAAGCTTTCCTGAAAGCAGCTTATGTCACTAGAAGGATGGCGGTAAATCGATCGGATGATAAAGAACTCATTGTTAGGCAACGAGATTTCAGCCCAGACTTCCTCGCAGTTTATTAAATTAACGCGGAGAGTGTCTAAGTTACTGAAAATTAATTTATTTGAGAAGTAGATACCAGCTCCTCCTGCTTTTGTGCTGGAATTCACGTTAATTAGTTCGTAGCCAGGAAGCCGAACAAGACTTTCAGTGCTAGTGGTTAGTCGTGTTTCAGTCAAACAGAGTATATCTATTGGTTTTGAAATGTCAGAAAGGAGTCGATCTAGTTTTTCTATGTTTTTATTTGGACCAGCATTGGTCAACCGGTAAGCCATGGCTCACTAGTGGGCCATGGAAAGATTTTGAGGTGGGCCAGACTTACTTAAAAATTTGCCAGAGTTAGTGAAAGATTTAGTTTCATTTGTGTTACTTTAGACAGACTTATGTGTTTTGTTTAGTTGTTTTGATTGTAGCAACAATGAATGGTGCTGCTGTAATTTGCTGCAGAATGGTAATTTTCATTCTAATTTTTGAAATAATAATTTTGGTGGCGTGATGTAATTAATGCTGTCTGTTGCATAATATACGAATGGTGATTTTCAGCAACTACAACAGTGTGGTTCGTGTACGGAGCCATTTGGCTCCGTAAGGAGAAATTTTTAACTTAAAAGGAGGAGTAATCGTGTTGAAAGGAATTGGGAAGAAATGTAAATTTATCTAAATAATGTATTGAAATGGTTAATTTATTTATGACTGAGCACATAGATTTAGATCAACGTTGATTTTTTTCAAGCATTTTAGGAATAGGATGTAATCAGTGCTGTATTCGAGGGTGTAATGATTGCTTGCCTGTAGTTCACCTTGTTTACTCGCTTATGTAGTCATGTGTGCCCTAGGTAATTGTCCGCTTTTCTAGTTCTGTACTCTCGCCTTGCCACTGATTCATCTTGCAGTTGTACTGGCAGAACGAGGAGAATAGAAGTGTGCAGAACTATGTCTACCGTAGATATATTTAGTTAACCTTATATTTGTTTTGTTTGTTTAGCACGATTTTAAGTTGATTAAAGCCAAGTTATGTTTCTAGTTTGGTTTATATCGTAACAATTTAATCAACTTATTTATCTGGTGATGGAACGTTTGTTGAAACCGACAGTGCTAGACCTTGACCCGAGTGACGCACTTGCTGCTAAGCACTACAGACATTGGCTGAAAACGTTTAACGCCTTTCTTGAAGCAGTTCAGCGTTCTGTGCCAAGCCGTGAACCCTCTGAAGGCGACCATAGCTCTCACAATTTCTCAGCAGTTGATAAACTAGCATTACTGCACTGCTATTTGTCACCTGAAGTGTACGACCTTGTTGAGGACTGTTCTACCTTTGATGCAGCAAAGGAAGTACTCGATAGAGCCTACTTAAAGGAGAAAAACGAAACTTTTGCCTGTCACCTTTTACTCACCAGGGTACAGAAGCATGATGAAACCATCACATCGTGCGCAAGAGCACTCAAGGCACTTGCCCAAGATTGCCATTGCCGAGCTGTCAGCGCGGAAGATTTCAAAAGGGAATTAACTCGAGATGCGTTTATTGCTGGAATCTCTTCTTCAGCTATTAAGCAGAAACTACTAAAAGAAAATCACTCACCCTTGAAGATGCTGCTAAGGCTGAATTACTCCAACAAGCGCTCAATCAATCCGGATGTCTTTCAACTACTCTTCAATCTTCTGTCGCTGCATCGTCAAGAAATGCCAATATCCCACTGTTAAGGAAATACTACTTTTGCTCCAAAGACCAATCCTCATCAACGGTGTTGAAGTGTTTATCAGAACTTTTGCACTATTATTTTGGCGTTCCTAGATACGTACATAGTGATAGAGGTTCGGCCTTTATGTCCAATGATGTAAAAACCTACCTTACAAGTAAAAGTGTGGCTACTAGTAGGAGCACACCATATCATCCTACTGGTAATTCACAAGTAGAAAGAACGAATCAAACTATTTGGCAAACCGTACAGTTTATGTTACATGATTGTCATCTTCCGCAGGAGAGGTGGGAAGAAGTCCTACCTGACGCTCTACATGCAGCGCGATCATTGTTATGCACCAGCACAAATGCTACGCGCATGAACGTTTTCTTAGGTTTGAACGACGTTCAATGCTCGGGAAGAGTTTACCTGGTTGGTTGCTCCAACCAAGATCTGTCCTGCTTCGTCGGTTTGTCAGGAACAAGGACAAGCCATTAGTAGATGAAGTTGAATTGCTCCATGCGAACCCTAGCTTTGCACATGTTCGATGTCCAAATGGCCGAGAATCGACTATGATCGCCATCTCCTCCACACTGTTGTCCTTGACCCACAGCAGCTCACTCGTCAACACCTGCCTTTCAGGCGCCCTTTGTGGTGCTTCATGAAGGTCACTTCGACCTTATAAAGTCATGGAGAGACTGCTGGGAAACCATCTCCGGCCCAACCAGTTTCAAGTCACACCAGACTCTAAAGTACCACCTGGCTCAAACCTGCCAAGAAAAGAATGGGTGACTTTGAAATCGCCTCCGTACTGGTGTTGGTCACTTCAAACACAATATGTTTTCCTGGGGATTGTGTGACCCATCAGCCTGTCTTTGTGGTGAAGTTCAAACAGCACATCACAAATCACTGTCCTGTGTTTCGTCCTGCAGAACATGTGGATCTGATAGACCCTGATTTAGAGACATTGCACTGGTTGCAACAATTGGGAGATATTGCTTGAATTGCTGCTTCATAAGCAAGAAGAAGACTTGGAAAATATTGTAAGGGTTCAGCAAAACTTCACAACACAGTTCTATCGCGTTATTGTGCCTCAGCTATGGACTGGACAGTGGACAGCCATGTGTGCTACTGGTTGCACAGTAGAGCTCACAAACCAGAAGACTTATTATAGCTTTGCAGCAAGAAACGCTATTGTGCTTTTATACCATGCATTTAACACCAAAACTACCGAGATATTTCACAACCTAAAACAACCAAGCGGTCACATTTGACAAATATAGTTTCAAAATATTGTCCGCCCTGATAGCTCAGTTGGTTAGCGCGTGACTTCTAGAACGAAGAAGCTTCAAGATCAAGCAGCGCTGGTTCGACTCTCGGGGCGTGCGCTTGAGTAATGCACGTTACGGACTGCTCTTGATTCAGTTGTATCTAATGGATGGGATAATTCCCCGGCTGCAATACTTCAACAATCGGAAACTTCATCTTTCAATCTCTGTGACCGGCCTGCGTCAGTGATTCAAAGCCTCTACAAGTATGCGGAACTGCCAGGATTAAGCTCTGCGAGAAGCTTTCCCAGTCTGAGGATAAAGATTCAATCAATCGATATTGTTTATTGTGTACAATATTTTATAATGTTTTGCATACACAAACTTCCATAACAATAATTAAAATTAGTGGATGCTTTATGTCCAGTTTTAAAACAGACAAAATTCCATTTACTTATAAATAAAAAATGGCCAAAAAGAAGTATCGCTTAGTACTAATTACAAAATGAAATGGCGGTCAGTATTGATCGCTTGGTATTTATAGATAGGGGTATTAACCTAAATATTGCACAAACTATAAGTGTTACAGAAATAATTGTCCCATCAATGCAAACTTTTAAAAAGGATAGAAAGTCATGAAAGGTAGTCCAGATTTTAAAATAGATAAAATACCATTTACCTGAAATTGTAAAACAGTCAAAGATGACCGCTTGGTGATTCTGATGTTAAAAAACCTTTGCCTCAACGGCATGATAAGTTTTGTAACCCATTAACCGGGGGCTTAGCTTGTTGTCCATGACACACAATTGGACAATCGGCCTGGAGTGCTGGGCTATCTAAGAACCATTCACATTCTGAAGATCAATGTTTGCACAGTCGAGAATGGTATTCTTGTTTTTCTGACTGATGTTTGTCAAAATTTCAGAGCCGATTGAAGAACAGTCTGTGGCCAAGTCCAACGGTGAATGTTCATTGGGCTATGTCAATCTCAAGGCTACCAACGAAAACGTCACCTCTTCATCTTCCAGTGATGAAGGTGTAGGTTCTCTGGATAGAGCCAGTGTTAACGAGATATCTTCACCATTGACGACTACGGACACTGATAGCAAATCCATTTCCGCTTACCATCCAGAATCCCCTAAAGATGACGTGCTGAAAAAGCGAGAGATAGGTTGGTGAATGACTGTGAAAGTAAGCATTTGGAAAATATTTTTAAAAAATCAAGGCGGTTGTTGTCCGCTACTCTTCTTGATCAAAAAAGATAACTATTTTATCAGTAACACTATGTAACACAATTTTTGTTTGGCTACTTTTTTTATGCCTCTTTGGGGTAAGCAAGGTCATGCTCCCTGTAGAAAAACATGCACCAAAAAATCCTAATGATAAGTGTTAAAAAGGCAAGTTGAGGAAGAAAGCAGCAAGGTGGGCTTAACAAGAGAGAACGCGTTAGACAGATCGATGTGGAGGCAGGGTGTGAAGGCAATTGCGGCATTTGGAGGTGAATCCGGCTACCCTCAGTAACGGGGACATCAACGGATTAAAACTGGACTACTGCTACTACTACTACATGACTTTGATACATTATTTTTTCAAGTAATCCTTGATTGATGAGTTAACAATAGATTACTAGATTATAAACATACATAACTCAGCAACAACATTAAATTTCACATTATAAAAACAAAAACAATAAGCAAACGTTTTCGGCTAATCATGCAGTCCTTTTCATGTCTATAAGAGAAATATTTTAAAAGAAATACTAAAGAATCATGCAATATTACAGCAAAAATATGGTCCAATCTAAATATTTGAGAAACTGCTTAACTTGCTCACACACATTGATATCTGAAAAATTATGCAGCACAACGGGTCAAGTATTTGAGAGGTAAAATTAATTGTTCAGAGAAGGACTCAAGCAGATTATGCAAGATGGACAAAAACACAACACGAGATAGTGGCACACACAAAGCAAAAATACTAGAAGCACAAGTTCCAATTCGATCAAAAACAATTAAAAGATAGGAGGCTTCGCCAGCAAATAATTATGTCTGTTTATGGTTTAAAAAGTTACTTTTCTACCCAAGTTGATCACTAGATTTATTCTTAAATGCAATTTTTCATCGAGGCTTGACTGGAAAGCATTAGCTGGTTTTTCTGCTACTTGTCTAAAAATAGATTTTTGGTAATATACAAAAATTCTGGCAACACTTTTTCATAACGCACCCTAACCTCAGAACCAAGATGGCGTAAGTTGCGCTTCCCAGTACTTTCTTGATTTTCCTGCCTTGATTTAAATCTGTCACTGGGTCGTTGTGAGCTGTCCTTGACTAAAATGCTTGACCTTCCTTTAAAAGACCTACTGCTGTAGCCGTATATACCGTGTATTCTTGGGTATAAGCCGATCTCATGTATAGGTCAACTCCTACTTTTTTGCTAAAAATCGGTGGCATTTTTAATCTCTCGTATAGCTTATTTCTGGCACTGCCATTCGATGGTTCATCTAAGTAATTGGCATTGACATACCGTGAGGAAATTTCGAAGTAGAGCAACTTGAGCTACCCTAACCAACATGGTGTTACTAACATTCGATGAACCACAAGCACAAAACAGAAACATCACATTTGGCTACTGGTAAATATTCGCCAACTACTATTTATCGCAATAAAAAGTAAACCAGATAAATAATATGCAGAATTTACGAATGAAGTCTTCCTCTGTGAGCTCAATTATGATTCAACAGAACAGATTGTTTTGTTATCAGATGCACAAGTAACTTGTAAACAGTGATCACTGCTGGAATTTTACAATACCACGGACCCATAATAAACAACAAATTAATGGTACTGAATAACATTATTTAAACAATACAACAATCTAATTCTAATACACATAATAAATTGTAACCTTTTTGGCAAAACTCTATGCCCTCATCAGGAAAATAATCTGATAGATCTAAAGAAAACAAAGGTAACTGTAAGTAACAGCAAATGTTATTAACTTTATCTTGTGACTACATTCTGGGAGATATCTTGCAACAGAACATTCCTGGCAGCATTCGTGTCTGTTTCTAAGTTATTATACTAAGCCTGTTAGTATGTAAATGTGATACAGTTGTCTCATAGTTATTTTTCGAGTATTTTGAAAATAAGCTACTTTGAATAAAACTAATTGCATTTTCGGATTTACTGTTCTCAAAATGTCCTCAAATTACTCTCGCACTTTATGCCCAAAAATCGTGCTGGTCTGTGTTGCTTTTTACTAAGATACTAACTCTGTTATCCAAGTTGCTTCACATCTATATAGCTGAATTTACCTTGTTTTCATCATGATATCTACATACAATCAAACATAATATTTTGCTTTCTGCATTAAACCATGTATACAGGCCATGCCAACATGCTAGCTTCAAATCTGACTGGAGACCGATCTGCTTTGCTTGATAAACGTCAGAGTCGCTAATATAACTTGATAGTCTGAATAGTAGTCAGTACATATAGTATAGGCTAGTCTATATTTTGTGTGATTTTGGGCTACTTTTGTGTTATTTTTATCATGCAAAATTGCAAATATTAGATTAGATTTTGCCACTTATGTCAGAAATCCGACAACTGACAACTCTGGTAATAAGGAAAGATTTGTCATTTTGTTAAATTCACTTTGGCAATTTGACTCTCAAAACTATTATTTTAAAGAGATAAAAAGTACATTGAGCTTAGAGTTCAAAATCAGAATTACATCGGCTTCCAGTAATTATTATAGATTTGCACGTTAGCAAGGCCTTTGCATATTTGTAAAAGCTACTTTGATTCGGGACCTTGAGGCAGAATTGACCAATCCAAAGCAGTAAGCCATTCACACTTCTCAAGAAGAGAAAATTTCTCAAGAGAAGTGAACTTCTCCGACAATGACTGACGTTTGTGCTTGAAGTAGAGTTGCTAGATTCACAACTTACATGTGAAAACAAGTTTTTACTAAATTAGATTAGAATTACTGAAATTTCTCTCTAATTCATCAAATTTGACAATTAGAGTTATCTAGTTGTCCAAGTCTGAACAGAAGTCAAGTGTTTGATGAAGCAGTGTGTCTCAAGGAGAGTGATAGCCTGCAATTGCAACTATCATGAGAATTTTTCTAATATGAATTCAATTCAACCTTGATGCACAAAAAAGGCAAATTGCAGAAGATTGCAACTACGTAATAAGAAAGTGAATAGGAAAAGCAGTTTAAACAAATGTCAGTAAAGCTAACTCACATAAACGTGTTTTCTACCAAAAGACTCTGCATAAAAATTACAATCAAGTGGATCAAACGAGATGAGCATGACAAGTAAAATTAAAAGCGATATGGTCTATCAGTTTAACAATTAAATAAATGTAATGGTATAGATGCCATGTCCAAGTTCAATTGCGGAGATCTTTCTTTGATGAATAACGTTTCCAAAATTCTCAATTTCCTTGAGTCCTCTCCTCTCCCTAATATTTTAACTTCTTCAAAATTAAATGTCTGAATTGGTGCGCAAACGGTAAAGTCTTTTGATTGTCAGGTTTGTGTTCTGAAATTCTTGTGCATAAATTACGTTTTGTTTCTTTAATATAACTTGCCCCACAAGAACCTGACAGTTGGTAAATAACACTGGTGCTTGATAGTTTGGATTGGCGGTCTTTAAAATTAAAACGTTTTGAAAGATGTGCAGTTTTGTAGATGAAATAAATAGATAATTTTCCTTGATTAATTGAGAAATTAAATGTTGTAGTTCTTTGCAGAATTGATCACATGTCCCCGAGAAATGGCAGCTTGAAGATCAAGAAACGAGTTTGATCTTTGGATAAATTTTGGCTGGCTGAAGTGATGTGTACTTTGTTCAAAAGAGTTCCAATACATTTATTTACAAATATGCCAAAATAGCCATTATGCACAAGCATTTTTTAATGATTTCAAATTCTTGTTGTATAGTAGAGTAAAAATTGCGAAAAAGAAAAGAATCAACAGAATTGTGTTTATAGTAGAAAGGGACATAGCTTGACCAAAGAGAATAATGTCCAGTGTATGTAGGTTTGTAATACACACTTGTGTAGTTGTTATCTTTTTCTGTACTACTAATCAGAACATCCAAGAAAGGTAAACAGTTGTCAACTTCTGCTTGTTTTATGAAAGATATTTCTTAATAAAAATTAATTAATTTGAAAAACTTTGGCGAAAAAGAGAAGTCGGAAAAATTAAGGATATCATCCACGTAGCGGCTAATTAAAGTTGGTTTTTCAATTTCAGCAGTACGAAGTAAAGTTTGGTCAATCAAGTAGTTAATTGCTTTTCTTGTAATAATTTCCATAATTTGCCTTTTTGTGCATCACGATTGATTTAGATCAGGAGTCACCAAACTACGGCCCGCGGGCCAGAACCGGCCCGCAAACTGATTTCATCCGGCCCGCCACGTACTGCAGAAATAACAGCTGCACTACAACTGTTAAGGAAAAAAAGTTACCAAACTTTTTGTAAAGGACTGACGTTGCTGTTGAGTTGCTCATTTCATAAAGGACTGACGTTGCTCATTTCATAAATCTCACTAATTCTAGCAAATAGCAATATTAGTTGCCTAGGGAAGGTCTAGTTAGTTGAGCCAGAAATCGATTTTTCTGCAATAAAAATTTCATGACAAACTTTACCAAAAGTCCGAATCCATCATGATAAATTTCAGTCTTTTGCGGTTCTTGTGAGCATGTTTGTGTTTGCGACTGACCCCGATTCATATTATTTATCGGCATTTTGAAATTGACACTCAGCCGGCTCAAATGATACCCTAAATTTCACTGTTGAGCCACCCATTGTTCATGGTTGATCCACTATGATTTCACTTCCAAAAGATATCCCAAAAGAGAGCTCAATCTGCATCAAACACAATAAACTCTTCTCTTGAACATCTTGCAAATAAACAATCAAAAAATGTTTAAACTGTGTATTGTGTCTGGTGTCTTAAAATGAAATAACAGTGAACACTAAACTAACATAAATTTATACTACTGAAAACACTGAGAATTATTAAATAGGAAACTTTACACGAAGGTGCTTTTACCTTTCTGAAACAATTTCGCGAGGTTTGTGAAAAAAACGAACATTAGCAACCAGCGGCGTTGCTATCGAGAAAAATATAAGTGGGAGAGTGCTAAAAAAATTACCCTCAAACTGGCGCATTACAGAAAGAATTACTTTTATGGAAGTTTAAGGGGGCAGTGGATCGCCCCCCGGCTACGCCACCAGTTCTACGCAGCAGTTGCCGAGTGGTTAGCGCGTTGGGCTCGCAGTCGAGAGCCTGCATGTTCGACTCCAGCCACCCGCACTTGCTGTTGTTTCTCTGGGCAAGAAACTTTACGATAATTGCCTCTACCCAGTGATCGATTTCGAGTAATGGGTAGTACCAAATTTAAGTCATAAGTAGAGTAGACAACCGGAAACAGACATTGCTGTCGGCTGCAGTGTGGGTCAGGTGTATGTCGGAAGGCGTACACCGATGCATAGCGCTCAAGTCCGCTTTCCGCAATGCAGGATAAAGATATGAAAAACAAACAAACAATTACAGTACGGTACATCAAAATTAGGGCAGTACGTAAGGACCATCGGCTCATAAACTACATTCCTTATGACAAAGACATGGCTCAACCGTGAACATTGCAAGTGACTCAACTGTTAACATCGCCGCCATTTTCAAAATTCATGAAAAATTGCCAAGAACCAACTTGCTAATCAAGCAACGAGAACTACCAAAACAAAGAGTAAGTTACCCTTCATACCTATCCCAGAATTTCGATTAAGACAACGAAGAAAATCGTAGGAAAAAATAACACATTTCTTCTTTCTCTCAAAACTACTTTTACTATACCATTTTACATTTAACTGCTTCACAATTTTTCTGCTTGTAGAAAATCCCTAAAACTACATGTGCTGATGGACTTCATGTTTTTCCATATTTTCGTTATGAAACAGTTGACTAATCATGCACGACGTTGCGATAAAACCGGATGGATCAACCATTACCCTGCTCAACTAACCAAACCTTCCCCTATGCTCATCACAAATTATTTGAAGTTCTACAAATTGTTATAGATTCTAGAACTAAAATAAAAATCGTTTTTAGAATAATACTTTTTCTACTGTATAATACCGGTAATAGAAAAACTGCCAGACACTGTTATAAATTCTGTACATGTTTCTTTTTTTAAATTGTTCGTTTATATAGTTCGTTGTTGCCTGTTGAATTTGTACATTTTCCCACCAGGCAGCCTACATGTTGGCGTTCTGTTTTTATCATTAGGCCACCACAAATGGGACAACCTAGGCCAAATTTGGAAAGATGTAATGTTTTTTCAAGAGCACGATGCCCTGTAGTGTATCACAGCAGGGATAACTTTTCTAGCAGCCTTTTGATTTTCATTACAACTTTGCTATTCCACCGCTGACTTTGTTATTTATTGTGCTCAATTCAAGTCAATGGAGATTCTAAATAGTTGTATGTCTTTTCGCAATTTGCATCCGGCCCGCAGCTGTTAATCTCGCAGCAATCCGGCCTTCAGAGAAAAAAGTTTGGTGACCCCTGATATAGATTCATATTAGAAAACTTTCCATGGTAGTTGCAATTGTAGGCTATCACTCTCATTGAGATATGCTGTTTCACTTGACTTCTGTTTGACTACGTATCATTTTATGAAAAACTTGACTTCTATTACTTTTTCTTCATTCATATAAGCTTGTAGATTGGTCCTTGTGACGCCAACCGCAATTTAATTTAAAACCACGCGGCGTCAGGGATTGCTTATTTATAGCACTGAAGATGAAGTCAATATAGCTTTCGAAGCATTTGCTGGACATGAGTTTAGTAGCCTATGTACATTTTGGGCTCTTTATTTTGGGATAAAATTTAAATAAGTTTGTTCATGCAAAAATACTTTCAAATGTGTGCTTTTGAGATATTTTTGTCGTAGTTTTACTCTGTTTTCTATCAACTTTCACTGTAGTTTTTCGTTTCAAAATTTAAAACAGTTTATTTGGTTTTATTGCTAACTCGAAAAAAAGCATGAAAATCTCCAAAAATAGAAGATGAACAGTTGAAGTGCTATTGTGGTGTCATATAATGGAATGTTGTCAATGAGAAATTTCCTCGTGAGAGAAGCGTGAATGGCTTACTGCTTTCTGATTGTTCAATTAGTGTCTTATAGTGCCGAACTACAGTAGGTTTTATAAATATGCGGCCGGTGTATAATATACAGTGGGTCGCTATGGATTAAACTGAGAGATATCCCTCAGATCATTGAGTAATCGGTTGCATTTTCGTAGTTTTGTGGACCTGTCTACATCATACATTGCCAAGTGCTACCCCATGACTCAATGATTGCGGTGCAACTTAAGATCACATAATTGCTACTGATTGTCTATTTTCTTTTACTTTATCTTTCAATCAGATCTGACACCGAGCGAGATTTCTTGTTTCTGGCAAATCCCTGAGTTATCAAGTAGCAGCTTCTCTTCTACAGTCGACACTGAAGAATTGTGTAAAGATGGCAGGAAGAGAAACAATAGCTTCAACAATGATGTAGCTGGATCGCCGGAATTACCCTTGGATTTGACGACACAACTACAAGAACGTCTTGAAGGTTAATCAGTAGAGAAAAATACCCTTAATGAAAATAATGTTTTTAATCGAATACACATGGATCTGGATCATTGCTTTACAAGCGATGGAGTTTTGTACCAAATTGGTTTTAGCAAGGGTGCCGCAGGTGCAAGTTTATTGAAAAGGTTACAGCTAAAACCAAGTCTAAGAACCTCAGTACTAAATGATGCATGTATTTTGTAAGGGCGTGACATGAGGTATATTGTGATTTATTTGAAACCTAAAAGTAGTGGAGTTCGTCGTTTAGGTGCAGACAGTTAGGTGCATGCCAAATAGGTGTGCACACTGTGGCATCAGGATATTTAGGTGCGGCGCATTGTGGCGTCCGGTCATGTAGGTGCCATTCCCTGTAAAGTCTATTTCTTTAGGTCAGGGGTGGGGAACCTGCGGCCCGCGGGCCGAATGCGGCCCGCGTGACTGTTCCGTGTGGCCCGCGTCAAAATTTCTTTACCCAAAATATATTGAAACAACAGCTCAAAAAAGAGTAGTCTCTGCATTCTCAGTATGTTGGGAATGGCCTTCTATGACTAGTTAATCCATCATAGTCATCAGACATGCGGAAACATGCTTTGAAATATGTGTCTCTGTTTGGAAGCACCTACCGTTGCGAGCAGTTTTTTTCCAAATTGAATCTAACAAAAAGTCGGCTTCGCTCCAGACTGACTGATAAAAACGTGGAGATGCAGTTAAGAGTTGCAACATCTTCCGTGTTAGCAGACATCACACGACTACTCACCAAAAATAAAAACTTTCAGCCATCCCACTAGCTGTAAAAGTGATATAAATCATTGTCTACTTCGCTGCATTTTTTTATCGGTAAATAAAATTTCGAAATTTCTAGTGGCCCACCTGTGTTATTTCTCATTTTATGTGGCCCGCAATACTAAAAAGGTTCCCCACCCCTGCTTTAGGTGCTTGATGGTAATTGGTAATAGGCTACTGCAAACAGTGGCGTACACAGGATCTTTGCAGGAGAAAAGCATTCGAAATGCTTTTCGAAATGAAATGAAAACGAATTAAAAAAAACGACCATTTTCTAATTATAACCAACAAGTTATATTGTGTAAGATTAGCCTACCATACTCGGCTTGCATTGACGATATTTTGTTAGTTTGCAACATCTAGGTTACTCATTTGGATAGATTTTGTATTTAAAAGAAACGATATGATACAACACTCTTGACGTCTCGTAATGTTTTACGTAGACGGCGTAATTGGCTTACTCAACCCAGTAAACCACGCGTTTTGGAGGGTAGGCTACGTTCAGTGGCATATGCAGGATGTTGTTGCTGGATTCCATATAATTTGACAGTTTTGATCAAGAGTAGCCTAATGCTACTTTATAGTCTGACCTAATCCTAGGTTTAAGGTCACCTAAAGTATATTATTATATGGTTTTTGCGTATATCACTGTGTTTACGCATTGAATTATTAGATAAACAATAAATACTATTAATTTAATATTACAAAGAGTGCTCAATGTCATGCAGAGCGAATTAAATCAAATATTGTTAATCAAATATTGTTAATTCTGAAAAATAATAATAATTTCTAAAAAAGCACTTGATTTGAATAAGGACCTTCTGATGCTCCCCCTTTTAGGGTGAAACAGGCTGTCAAGGGTTTAGAGCAGTGGTTCTCAACCGGGGGTCCGCGGACCCCAAGGGGTCCGTGAAGCGATTTCCGGGGGTCCGCGAAAGTTTCCGAGTTTTCAACATGACGGATAAATTAAGAAATTTAAAAATTGTTTGTGCTTTGTTTATGTATTAGCCTACAGTGATTCTTAAACTGTAAGTCGCAACGCACTGGTGCGTCGTTTGAAATTGCAAAGGACATAGCACAAAGGTTTGGTTTCTTAACTAAAATATCATATAAATTACTTAAACCTTTTAATAAGGCTATGTTGGCTATGTTCAACTTAATTCTTTTAAGACAACAGATTGTTGATCAATGATTAATTTAGAAATACAAACGTTAGTCAGCAGTCTATCAACACTCACGGTTTTGCAATGACTGTGATTATAACGAATTAATATTGATTTCAAATGAAAAAAGGGAGAAATTCTTTGTAGCAGTCGCAAGTATTCTATTAACTTTTGATAAAAGTTATAGAAAAACATCAAATGAGCATATAGCTTACCGATGTTTGATCCTGTGTGCCAACATATAGCTCATAAGTCATAACATAATTTCGTCAATCTCAATCAATCGTCAAGTGCGTTGCGAATTCAGCAAATTCCTTTAAGTGTGTTGCTTTGAAACTTATGTAACATATGATTCCATAAGGAAACGCGATATACCAAAATTTCAAATTGAAATTTTTAGGGGGTCCGCGACCGCTTCGAAGACACCAAAAGGGGTCCACCAAGACAAAAAGGTTGAGAACCACTGGTTTAGAGATTAATAACTATATTTGATTAAATTGTTAGATATGTGAGTATGAAAAGCATAATAGGGCAATGTCATTAACTTAATTAGAGCATTAGCACCTAAGTGACCTGGTGTCGCAGCGTGCCGCATCTAAATATTCTGACGCTACAGAGTGCGTACCTATTTGGCAGGCACCTAACTGTCTGCTCCTAAAGGACGTGAACCCTAAAAATAGCATGGTTTTATACAAATCTGTAACATAGAACTGAGATATGCAGATTTATATCCTTTTAAAAAGGGATTTTAGCAAAAATTGGCAAAAGGAAAAACGGCGCAATGATATTTCCTTGCTCAATTTGGATTTCAAAAAGATACTTCATTGTTTTGTGACTTTAACCAAATAAAGTAAGGCAATTAAGTAGCAAGTAAACTAAATTAAAACAAAAACCTGCACAACTTGACACAATGTTTTGTGACTTATCACCTGGGGTGTGACCAGGGATGGGTGTGACGTACCTAAAAAGTAGAGATCAAGGAGACATCTCATTGCTTGGTGACTTTGATCAAAGGAACGCCTAAGTAACTCACATGTTATTGTAAGCAACGATTTTAGGAAAATCGGTCAGGCAGCTCAAAATAACTTCTATACATGTTTTACTATACATATACTATATATATATACTATATATATATACTAGTATATATACTATATATACTATATATATATATACTATACAATTTTTTTGAAAAATAATTTCAAAAAAATTGACTTCATAGTACACTTGTACAGTCTTGTAACTTTACCAATTATTATCAATCAATCATTTTATTTTGTGTCATTAACGCGTCCGAAACGAAAAAGATACTAACTACAAAAATCGATATAAACCTACCAGCACGTTAACCAACGGGAAAAGGTTTAAAACGTGCCTGAATGAAAAATTATGTAGTAGGCTATATATCAGTAGTTAGCACGGCCACAAAACCCAAAAAATAAAACAAAAACGGAGAGAAGCACACATGTTGTAATGAATGACAGCCTAATGAAAAGTGTTGTGGATTGAATTTGCCAGTTCCAATATTGATGTGGATGAGCACTTGAGCAGTCATAATAATAATAGGATGGAGAAAGAAAACCGGACATAAAAGAAACCCATCCTCAGGCAAAAGCCCGTTTCAATGTGGCCCAGGAGAGCAGGTGTTGAGCTCTTTCTATGGTTAGACTGCACATCACACAGTAGCCTAAGACGATTGAGGTTTGATATCCAGTTTAAGTTATTGTTTCGTTTATACGATCTCCAATTTTAACAGTATGTACAGATACAACAGAAAATTTTATCTTTTAATTATCAGGCATTTTTCTTTTTAAATGTAGAAATGCCATACAATAGTGTAGAAAAAGCATTTTGTGTAATGGACTATGCTATAATAGGGCGTGTCAATTTACTCAAAAATTTTTAATTCAAAATGACGGGTGTTAAAAACTTGTAGTTGGACTAGAAACTTTGCTAGATATTTTTTTTTTCAAAAATAAATGACGTCTTGCTTGGTAAATCGTTCCCTAAAAATTCAAATATTTGACAATTTTTCAAATTTTACCGACCTCCAGAAATTTTCATTTACAACTTGTAGGTTCTGTGATGTCATAGTTTGCTTCCTTTTGAAGCTTGCTAAGGAGGTGTGAGATATCAAATGAAGTACTATGATATCATAAAGTGCAGAAATGCTAGCAAAAAAACTCTCATTAACCAGCAACATTTGCCTGCGATGACTGCAATTAAAGTAGGTTAATTCGATTTAATTCAATTACTGTAAGTAAACTAAACTTAGAATCAATTAAACTTAGTACCGGTAGTTGTTGATTAACTAACTTTTGGAACAGTAAATACTATTGCTGTATGACAATTTTTATTTTAACGCATGCCAAACTATCAGTTAACAGTAGATGTTAATCAGAAAATATATTTCGCACTTGCTAGTGCATCTTCAGTTCTGATCTGAAGATGCACTAGCAAGTGCGAAATATATTTTCTGATTAACATCTACTGTTAACTGATCCCTGGTACCTTAGCAATTGAGGTTTTAGCTTTGAGATATGGACCAGGGATCGTTGCAGAACAAGACTAGGTCAGAAAGTGAGGCAGACTCCGACTCAGCTCAGCAGCAGCCTAGAGCAGTTAACTACATGCCAAACTATATTTTATCATGTTACAGATTAACAATATTATAGAGCTAATTATGATATCAAAATCTTTTGTGTGATTTGATTTACTGTAATTTCAAACGGTGATTGAGATGGATTTAAAGCGAAAAACCAGGAGTAGTACATTTACACACATGAACAATCTGATTGGAACTGGAAGAGAGCTGCTGCCATCTGAATTGCCTACTCTACGTGATGTGTTGAGATGTGGCATTCTGTTGAGAGAAGAGTGTAGTGAAGATGTTAGAAACTATCCATCAACAAGCCTTGCTAAAGATATCTACTCAAAAGTGATTGACAAATGGAAGCTTGCTAACTGTTGTTTCATATCCCCAGTAGTAAACTCTAGGGTAAACATTACACGGAAGATTCAAGAAAATTGGGAGCAAGCCAAAAAAATATCTTTAGGGAGAGGAAAACTACATCAGAAAGAAGCATTCATTAACAAATTGGACAAGCTGTTTGACATTCTTACTTGCAAATGCCGAATTGTGTTATGCTCTGATTATGGGTGCACTGTCAATGGTATTTGCGAAAAAAAAATTCACATACACTGCAAGTGTAACAAAGATGTGAAAATCCCTGTCAAAGAACTTGCATTTATCAAAAGTCAAAGAGAAAAGAATGGATCTTTGGGACTATATCAAATTGGCTTACCAGATTATCCGGAGCATAGCAGACTAATAAAAAAACTAAAACGACAAGAAGAGGATAAAAATAATCTATTTAAGTTTAGCAAACAGCAAGAAATGAAGGTTGAAACCACAATCTCCAGTGATGAAAGTAGCACAGAAGACTTTCAAAGTGATGCATGCGTTGAAAACGATCCAAGCTACGATATTGAAATGCAGGCACCAAGAATGTCTTCATCTGCTGCTCAACAACCACAACGATTACAGTATAATCGACTAGAAATTCCTCACGTTGCTATGCAAAGTATTCGGTACGGAGTTGGCTTGCGCGCAACAGCTGCTATTACTACAGCAGCATTGATGCTGGTTTAATTACTGAGAATGATCACACTTTTGTTGTGGATCATAATAAAGTCAAAAGGGCTCAAGAAAGACTATCCGATTTCATGAGCCGGACACCTCATGACGCATCGGCAGTTCGCTCAATTGAATGCATTTTTTATGATGGTAGACAAGATATAACAAAGATTATGTTGCATGCCGACAACTCGAATCGACAATTTCCCAGTATGATCAAAGAAGAGCATTATACGGCATGGAGTGAGCCTGGTGGAAACTATGTCTGCCATTTTACCCCAGAAAAAGTTCTACGAAAAAACATGCCGAAGTTATTGCTGATCATCTGGTTAATTTTTTGAAGGAGACTGGAAGTGACAAAACCCTGCAAGCAGTTGGTGGTGACTCTACAAATGTCAATACTGGTTGGGAGGGGGGTTCAATGCACTGGGTTGAAGTTAAGCTTGGTCGAAAACTAAACTGGTTAGTTTGTGCACTTCACACAAACGAATTGCCACTCCGGCATTTAATAACCTGCTTGGATGGAAAAACTTTATCTAACAACAAATGGGCTGGAAACCTTGGGAAAATGCTGGAGAACGCAACTGACTTAGAAATACATCAATCCTTTTCCAAGATATCTATTGGAGAAGCACTTATTCAACTTGAAGATAGTGTTGTAGATAATCTTTCGACTGACCAAGCATATGGTTACAGGATGACACAGGCAATCAAAACTGGAAATCTTCCCTCGGATTTGGCTCTCTTACACATTGGCCCTGTCAATCATGCTAGATGGTTGACCACAGCAAACAGATTTTGTCGAATATGGGTTTCGAAGCACAATCTAAAAGGACAAAATCTCAAAAACTTGAAATTGATTGTTGAATATATTGTTGGTGTCTATTACCCTTGTTGGTTTCAAATTAAAGTCAAGCACAATTGGATTGAAGGACCACGGCATATTTTGTTTCAGCTTCGTCTACTTCAACAGCAAAACAAATCTGTCATACAAGCAGTTTTGCCGACAATCAAACGATCAGCGTGGTATGCATTTAGCGAGATGATAATTCAAACTATGTTGTGCTCAGAAGATATGGAAGAGAGGAAAAAAGGTCTGGAAAAAATAACAGCAATAAGAGGCGGTGACAGAGTATCCAGTTTAGGTGATGACTCTGTTCGTCCTAGAAAGACTCCCACAATTAACATTAATGCAACTTCTTTGATTGAATTGATCGATTGGTCAACAGAAGTCTATGAGCCTCCTTTAACTGTTATGCTACCATTGGAAGAAATCAAAAAGTTTGTTGATACGCCAATGAAAGTCCCTGAATGGCCCTGCCACGGCCAAGCTGTAGAAAGATGTGTAAAGATGGTGACAGAAGCTGCAAGCCGAGTTTACACCCACGAAAAGAGAGATAGCTTTGTTAGAGTTCAACAAGCGAGTCGACAAATTATGAGTAAAAATGAATCGAAACAGGATTTAGCTCAAATTACAATGCCTGCAACTTTTTAAAACTATTTTTGTATTTGTGAACAGCATTTCAGACAATTTTGCAAAGTTTGAAAAATATATACACAATTTTTGGCAAATATAGGTGGTTTAGGCATTTTTTCACTAAATTTTCAAGATTTCTTCTAAACAAACTTGTTTTTCTTACTTGAAAGAACAAAAATTGAACAAATAATTGCTGCTTATGTCAAAAAATATAATACGGAATAAAGTGACGAAGAATATTTTATACTGGGAAAGAATCAACTTAAAATTAATTGAAAAAAAAAATGTTTTTTTTAGAATATTTTAATTTTTTGTTAATTTACCAAGCTAAACAACTAAAATTTATTGAAAAAATTGCATATTCTATTTTACTACAAGCATACACAAGTTTTTAGACCCCAGCATCTAAAAAAAAATACAATAAAAAATTTATTGGTATAATTGACACGCCCTAATGCTATAATACAGTTGAATAAGACTGTAGCGTGCATTTGCTCAACGATTTGGAAGAAAAGGCCAAGATCCTTTTACTCTGCACAAACAACCTTCTTGTTCGAACTTTTTATGCCATGTCCAAACCTGCTTTCCATTTGGTCCTTTTCTTACAAATCATTGCACAAATGCACGCTGCACAGTCTTATTCGACTGTGTTCGAGCATATTTCAGTACACAAAATCCTTTTTCTAAACTATTGTAGGGCATTTCTGTATCTAAAAAGAAAAACGTCTGAAAATTTAATGATAAAATTTTATGTGGTATCTGTACAATTGTACATACCGTTAAAATTTGAGATCGTATAAACGATAATTGGCAAAGTTACAAGACTGTACATTGTACAATGATGTCAAAGTTTTTGAAACACCCTATGTATAAGGCCGGGGTAACAAATCCCAGCCAACATTCACCATGGAAGTCATACAGAGCAACAAGGTAGGAGCCATGAGGAACAAAGACGTGTTGCCAAAAGCACATGTACAAATTGTACATCAAGCAGGTCACCAGTAATTCAACCATCGGGTGGAGATGTGTTTGCCGGATAACATAGTGCTAGGGAACTATGACTGCAGACCTGAAAATGAGGGACAAGACTGCCAACCTACACAACCACTGTCTTGATGATGCTCCAATCTTGTGCCACTAAGGCCGTCAACACGTTGAAGATGACAGCAGAAACCCAAAACAAGCTCTCATCTATCTAAGCTGATCAAGTGCAGACCATTAATAACTCCGCCAAGGCGAAGCTTCTTGACCAAGAGGCAATCTCGTTGATTCCAAGTTCAGCAAGGAAATGTCATTGGTACCATTTTTTCTTTTGCCTTTGCGCTTTTTTCCTTCACCATCAAAAGGTGTACAAAACGTTGGCAACCACTCATGTAGATACAGACGCTATGGCACAGACTTTTTTGTGTATTGCGTTTGAAAGCGAATATTACCCATCCGACCTTCCTTCACATTGGTACCCACACTAGTTCGTACATTGTCTAATAAAACCTTTCCGTTACTGCGAACCTAGTACAGTAAACTGTCTTGAAGCAGTTGACTATCTCACACACCCATTAGTATAGCCTTATTACTCACACAACAGCGGTTTACCAGCTTCATTTTTAATAATCAGAGATGGACTTGGCCACACTGTTATAGCATCGTCAGTCTGATAACGTCATCATATTCACACTGACTGTGGTATAACACTAACAGTACCAATCTGCTACTATTCGGAGAATCCATTTCGGAGAAGCCGATTCGGAGAAATGCCAGTTTGGAGAAAGCCTTTTTCGGAGAATTCTGAAATTTCACCGTGGCATCTGTTTATTTAAAGGAACTAGCTTATAATAGAGGTTAACCAAGTAAAGTGTCAACGATAAAGTCTATAGAAAAAAAAACAGTTATCAAACGGCGTTTCATCATTAACGATAGAGGTATATCCTTTTACCACCCTAAATATGCTCTCTCTGGCAGTAACTGGAGTGTAGTGTTGAGATTAGTCTCCTGTAAAGGATTAACGGGGATCGCCACGTGAAGGCTCTCAACATGATCCCCCCTATACGATAGAGGTTAATTAAATAAACTCTCAGCCAAGAAAAAGCAGTGGTCAACAGTAAGTAAGTGAAGTGTCAGTGAAAAGGTCTCAACTAAAATCTCGGCAAGAAAAAAATAAACAGTTATCAAACGTTAAATGGCCTTCAAAACTACCATGCCGGTAGGCCATGTTAGGCCGGCTTCCACAATCCAACATTTCTTCATTCCGTTGATATTAGAAATATTTTTCTCTTCACTCGCATTCGCAATATTTTTACCCTCAAGGCAAAGTATGAGCGTCGCTGTCGACCTATAAAAACTCAATAAATAAAATCTTTACACTTACGTGAGAAGCAGCATGCATTTAATACAACTGCAAATATGTTTCAGGTCCTTGTTTGCGTTGTTTTCTAACGCGATATCAATTAACGATTTTTATAAATACAATTTTTTAACAAAGAATGCTGCCGGGCGCAAGAATTTGGCCGCTGGGAAGCAGTTTTAGTAATGATATGTCCGATAATGTCCGATAACGATAATTTTTTTCCTTGATAAGCGCTGCCCCATCCCATGCAGCACGAACTGGTTTCATCAACATGACGAAAAATACAAAACTTTTTGTAAGTTATGCATGAATAGAATCGCAACAGCGGCAATGGGTATCGAACCTTCAACCTCTTGATCCAAAATCAAACCACTGAGGTAGTCGCCGTGCTTATAATTATACCTTCAGATACCTGTTGGATGCTTTTATCAATTGAGTTACATTGCCGCTTACGTGCAGATGGTGCAGTAGGCAAAATAATTAGATCAAATGAAAATAGGCTACCATAAAAAATTCCAAACTTTGTATTTTGCTTTCTGCTTAAAGGGCTGTTTACAGCAAAGTCGCCTATGCGCTTACATTTTAATTGTAAAATTCCCTCGCGATTGCTAATTGCAGCAAAACAACAAGAGATTTGTTGCATGCATTTCATTGCATTGCAATTTGCAACTCTAAAAATTATTGTGTTGTCAGGGCCGTCACTGCAAGGGCTTGCCCCCTCCCCTGACAACGACCTGTGCACACACACTTCAGGCACTGTAGAAGAACTGGTTTCAATTTTAGTTTCATTAACTAGGTGGCTAGTAAAAATATTAGCCTACTTTTCATGTTCTTTCCACTTGTGTGTTGATCCGAAATAAAATTTATTGGCGATAATCAAATATTGCCTTTGGCGGTAACGATAAACAATAACTGAAAAAATAACTGAGCGATAGTCGATAAAGATTTATCGCCAATTATTATCGCCGGTAAATTATCTTCGATAATGCCCATCACTGCCTACATCGAATCCGGTTCGATGTATTTCCGCCATAGGAAATGAAGCAAATGCAAAGTAAAGTCAATGTTTTGTTGAGACAGCAGATTATTATAGCCTCCTCATTAAAACATACATTTTTTGCTGTTGCACAATGTATATATGTATTGTTTTTTGTCAGAATGCAGAAGAAACGATATTTTAGAAATAAAACACAGTGACCTAAACGACAAAAGAAAAATGTGGTAAAGCCACAATGGTTTAAGTTTTAAGACATGCATGCAAAGATCCAATTCCAAATTGCCTATGCATACTTGTTACGCATAAATCATTACTACAGTCAACATTTCAGTGGCGAATCTGGCAATCGCTTCCTTAAAACGTAAACTTTATTAGAACAGGCAAGCTTGTGGCTAGTGGACAGCTTTACAGAATCAGAAGGTAAATGCGTACCTACTACCTCGTTTTAGGTACATATTTAACGCAGTGCCCAGGTACTGCAACCTCGTCTTGAGCTTCTTAGTCTAGTACTCATACTTGTTGCAGTCGCTCTTGCCAGCTACGCTAATAACAAAAACACCGCAACATGAAAGCTACCTTATACAGTTTAAGCTTCCAAAAACAATGCTAATTTTGACCAAGCATAGCACTGGCTGCATATTAGTATTGAATTGCTTACTTGGGCCCCAGAACTCCTTGGAAATGATTATTAGTTTGTCTCGTATAAATTTCTTGTTGACCAGTGTTATACAGTAGGTTAAGTTAATTGCCTAACCTTTTGCATGGGTATGGAAAGGTAAACACAAAAACCGCTTACCGTACCTAAATAAACCCTACAAATTCTCCCGAACTGGATTTGCCGAAACGGGCCATTCCGTAACAGTACGGCGCAATCGGTTTTTAATTTTTAAAAATTGATGCTCGTAAACTGCTGTTGTGTGAGTAACAAGGCTTATAGTTGTTCGTATATTGTGTATGCAGCATAAGAAATAAAATGTTCTCATTTACACACGCTAAACTCTTCTGTTGGTGTTCTTTAGTAATTGAAGAAACCCAAACAAGTGTTTGTGTCAAATCGTATGAGCAAGCAGTTCTAATAGTTATAGACTTCGTTTAGTCACAATTTCTATTTGATGTCAGTTTACTGGGGGTTCAGGTTGTTTGTTTAATAACTCGGAGGTACTTAATAAGAAAACGTCAGGAATCCCTGAATTAGACATACAATTACAACCTGTAACAATTCCGACTGTCATCAAACGTAAGTAGGTCAACGTATGTTCAAACTTGGAAGTCCCATTCATTTACTCGTTGATGATGCTGATTGCTAGTGGTCTCCATGCTGTAAAGTGCAACTGCACGATGACTTTGACCGCACTTTTTCTGAAAGAGCATGTTTCAATCTATAAATACCAACCTTGCCCTTACTTTTTAAGGCTGTATTTATCTCAATAAAAATTATCAAAACTATGGTTTTCCACGCGCTTGTATTTTTGGCCACGTTTCTGCAATGGCGGATTGCATTGCGCAACATGCGGATTATGACGTCAGTTGGAGTCAGACTGAAGCGACAATCGCTTTTGCAAGTCCTTTAGTTGTGTTTGTTCTAGAGCAGTGGTCGGCAACCTTTTCTAACAAAAGAGCGATTCTGTTACATATTTTGGCAGATGACCAGCTGAGAGCCACAAAACGTAATATATGTGTTTCAAGTAGATCAGACCACAGTTTCTTTGCTACCGAACAATTCTTTTTTATGCCGTCATCTCTATGTGTGTACAGCTTTCCTCACTTAACTATTTATTGAGCTGCCACAAAACTAGCAGCATTGGTGTGGGGCATGGGGCTGTTATCCATTTATTGAAAGCTTCCTTACTCTGCTCCGATCTTTGCATAAGTTGCAATACTGGCTACTTTAACTAATCTCCAAAATGGGATAATGTGCAGCAAAATTAATGCTCTATGGCTGTTCTGACAGTGCCTTTTGAAGTCACTTACTTTGGGATTTTTTCCCACATAGGCTATTAAGCATGCAGATATGCCAACATCATTTGCATTGAATACAAAGTTCATGTTTATGTCCAATTGTCTATGCTGAGTAACATCTCTGTTTTCGCCTAAAACTTTTCTCTTTTTTTTTTGTTTGTGCATGGCTACTGATAAAAAAGGGTATGCTGTTCAGTGTTCACGCCAAAAGCTGTAAACTGACCTAATAAAGTCAAAACTTGAATAACAAACTTGTAAAAAAAGTCTATTATTTTCTGACAGAGTATCACTCGATCAGAGTTGGCTCATTGCTGCATCATCTTGCACAACTAGTAAACAACGTCTTGATGACGTTTTTTTTTTTTTTTTATTATTGCAGTTGAACGCATAGGCTATTCCAAATCGTGTCAAATCTGGAGGGAGCCGCTTTAGAGGAGCTAAAGAGCCGCATGCAGCTCCGGAGCCGCAGGTTGCCGACCACTGTCTAGAGGAAGGAGGTTTTTTTTCGCTGCTTTGATCTTGTTGCACGTGCTTTTTATGTGAAGGCAGGTAGTATAGGCTCATTGCAATCTCGATTTTGAAAAAAATAAGCCAGGTCTGTTGACTTATCCATTGAAATTGTTGGTTAAGGGCCAGACCAAAGCTGTTATAGGCCCATGCGAGGTAAGGTACGGTACGTCTTAACCAATGTTATGTCACATTCGAACCACGAAATCGAGGGTCCACGTCTTTTAGGCGCTGACAGTTAGGCGCTGGTCTAATAGGCGCGCACACTGTGGCGTCTGGATATTTAGGTGCGGAACACTGTGGCGTCCGGTCATTTAAGTGCTATTCCTAGTGAAGTCTGTAGATTGTATCAGCTTGGCAGGGAGGGGCGTAGGGCAATGCTTTTCACACAAAATATTATATTGAACAGGAAAATATATTGTTTTGTTAATGCTTGTGCGACTGTGCGTTGTTGGTCATGGCTTCAGTGAGTGAAGCTGCTTAAACCGGCAATGCTTTTTCACACAAAACGTTATATTATAATTTTAAGCAAAAAGTTTATGTAATTTAGTCTACAGTCTTTTTGATCGAGAAATTCCAAAGTAAGGGGTTGTCTAGTCAGTTTTGAAGTCCTGCCAATTCCAATGAGTGAAAGAAAAAAAAAATCCACTGCGTCCCCATCTTTAAGAAGTCCTCATCTGATAACTGCACCGCCAAAATATTTTTTTTTAATTAGCCAAAATAGGACAAGCAAAGACTATGGATCTGCCATCATTTAAGTTACATTTTTTTTTGCTTGAAATAGGCTACCTTTTAACCTTGGACGTAGGGATACTTCCTTGGTCAATGGTCATCATGACAAAAATCCCAAGGCGTGTGTAGTGTATACGTCCGTGGTCGCGAAAGAGTTAACTAAAAATGAACTCAATAATGTTCGGAAGCTTGAATAATTAATTTATTGATAAAGCTTTCACCAACGCAAACCTGGACTAACAACAAATAAAACAATATAAATCAATAAAACAACAATATATTTTTCTGTTCAATATAAGATTTTGTGTGAAAAGCATTGCCAGTTTAAGCAGCTTCACTCACGGAAGCCATGATATAATTTTCTGGCAAGCTGCCAAGCTGATACAATCTACAAACTTTACTAGGAATAGCACTTAAATGACCGAGCGCCACAGTGCTCCGCACCTAAATATCCAGACGCCACAGTGTGCGCGCCTATTAGACCAGCGCCTAACTGTCAGCGCCTAAAAGACTTGCTCCCGAAATCGAGCAGTGTGTAAGGGTGCTTAACGGCATGGCGGAGAGCACCTCTTGCATCACTGTGTTGGACGACTTCCATGCAATGGTCAATCCAGCAGTCGTACAAACCTTCTTCAGCATTGATAGGAAGAATTGGGAAAAAGATGGCAAGCCCAGAGGACGCGATGAAAAGTTGTCAAATGAGTGAGTTTACTTGAGCTTGTTTTCTGTTCAATAGCCTATTAGCCTTTCAAGAGCTGGTTGCGTAATTGTTCCATTCATTATTAAACAAAGCTGTTATATCTCCCAGGCAATTCAGGCTGGTCGCTTGTGGGCACGTGCTGGAGTGGCTGTTGGATGGAGAAGTTCTGGGCAAGTCGAACATAGTCGTGCTGCCATTCTGCATTGTCTCTTTCATTCGCAGAAAGTACCCCAGCGACAATGGAGATTATGCTGGGTTCCAAAGACCAATGTTACCATTTTAGTCTTTTTAAAACCAAATCTGGTTTATTTGCAACCGTTTGGTTTATTTTTTTTTCGATTTGGTGTGTTTTTTTGGTTTGGTTTGTTTTCGATTTGTGTGTCGTAATGCGATTTGTCATCAGTATTGTATGTTGGTTTATTCTTTTAGTTTATTTCTGCTTCAATTTGGCTTATTCTGGTCTTTTTTGTTTAGCTTCATGTGTCGTAATGCGATTTTTCATCAGTATTGTAGGTTTATTTTTTAGTTTATTTCTGCTTCAATTTGGTTTATTCTGGTCTTTTTTTTAGCTTCATCTAGATTATTTTTAAAAACCTAGATGTCAACACTGCCGAAGACAGTCCCAATGAATGTTAAAGCATTATCGCATGATAGTCGACTGTACTATCTTCTATAATACAATACAGAATGTTTTCGATATAAGCAAGTTTGGCTGTTGTAATCTACGAAACTAGCCTTCGGCGATGGGCTTCGCAAACCACTCCTGGCACACAGGCATGAACAACTAAATTTGTATAATGCTGGCTGAAAGATGCGTCTTCATTATGGATGCCTTATAAATTTGCGCATTCACTTGCAACCAAGCCTATCTCGGCCAGTTTGGTCTCCACTAAGCTCGACTCCAACTGACGTCATATCACTAGGTGGCGTTGACGAGTTTGCCACTTCCAGGTAGCATGAGAGAGAAGCGCTAGAGAGCGTGGGAAAAGGGTTGGTTTCTCGGCTGTGGACCTCAATTATAAGGAAGTGAGTTTTTCAACAGGTACCGGATGTCTTGGCGGTGGATTCTAGTCAGTGTTAATTCGATCGTGCAGTTGCACTTTAAACATTCTAGTAAACGAACCTAGAAAAAAAGGATGGTGTAGCCTTGTTTCAACCTTCATTGTTTGAAAACAAATCCTTTGCTCTTGACAAGCAAAGTTATTCGATATGATTCGAAATATGCTTTTCATTAAGTGAACAATCAATTTTATCCTGTGTTATCTTTCACTGTGATCAGGAAATTAAAGTGAATTATTTTAATAATAACATTATTAGACTAGGCTCAATCGTCTCCAAGGTTTTTGTGTATTCGCCATTCATTTTTTTACTCCCGTTTTGTTTCCCAGACTATGTGTCAGACATGTCGCGTACAAGTTCATTGAAATGTGAAGACGGAAATTCTTCCCATTCTGGTCAAAATTCGTTCATTACTGACATAGATTTTGAAAGGGATGCTTTAGTGGCCACTGATGAAATGAATGATCTTACACTCGATGACACTGCTCAACAACGTAAGAATTATATAAAAGTATGAATATTAATCCAGATATTGTTCGTTTATTTGACTTATGCTTTGCTCATAATAATTAAAAACGTTGACAGTAACTTTATTTAACAGATTTGAAAAGTTAACTTCAAACAAGATGTTGATTACATAGTATACGTGGTGTTAAAAAATAGTTGTCATAATATTTTGTTCTTCTATCAGGACCAAAGTGGACTAGACTTTATGTTATACGAAACAATGTCTGCTTTATATCAACTTCATATAGTTTGATTTTCTTTGCTCAGTAAGATGTGACATCAGAGATTGTTTCTTTTGCCGCATACTATTTGTAATATTTAGTTTCATGCTTGTTGCTTGATGCTGCAATAGAAGATTATTGTATCAATGTGCATGTGAAAGTTTACTTAGACAAGTGGACCTAGAATGTTTCATGTTGGAAAAAAATCCTCTTTCAAGCGCGTTTTACAATGTTTGAAAGTCTTGTGTTGGTTAGACACTTTTGATAAAATTTTAGTAATGTTTTTTTTTAAAAACTTGGTCTTTAGAGCAAGGTCATTCTGCAATGCAATATATTTTATTTGAAGATTCGTGGACATTGGTTCGGCACTAGTGTCAAAGGGCATTGAAAACATTTTGGTGTCACTTTTCAACCACTGAACTCCTAAAATCGACAATAAAATTTATGTTGTAACTTTGTCAGCAGAATTGCATGACCGTTACTTTTACTAGTCCGAAGTGCACCTTGTAAACATGGAAACTGATCAAATGCATTTTGATGCAAGTGCTTTTGTCACAGCTGTGTTTTGCTTCAAAATCACCAAAAAGTCAATAAATGATCTGTTCCTTTCTTTTTTACAATGATTCATTCAGATCATTTAATAAGTCGCGATGTTTTAGAATTATCAACTCCATTAAACCATCTTAATACGAACTGTTTTCGTACGCGGAAAGCACGTCACTGGCTATCTTAACAACGTGCTAATTAGTCGCTAATAACCGGAGCTATGAAAATCACATTTTACAAGATATTAGCCATGCCTAATGTCTATTGTGCAATTGTGCATATAGAAATTAAATTTTTACCCAACAAATTTATTAAAATAAATTGTTTGAGATGAAAAACCGTCAGAAAGCCGTTTTTTATTCTAATTTCCCGAAAATAGCTTCAAAATTGAAATTTTTTCAATGATGACATAGAGCAGGGGTCACCAAACTACGGCCCGCGGGCCGGAACCGGCCTGTGAACTGATTTCATTCCGCCCGCCACGTGCTGCGGAAACAACACCTGCACTACAACTGTCAAGGAAAAAAGTTACCAAACTTTTTGTAAAGGACTGACGTTGCTGTTTACCATTAGGCCACCACAAATGGGGACAGCCTATGCCAAATTTGGAAAGATGTAGGCCTAATGTTTTTTCAAGAGCATGATGCCCGGTAGTGTATCACAGCAGGGGATAACTTTTCCAGCAAGAGCAACCTTTCGATTTTTATCACAACTTTGCTATTCCACCACTGACTTTGTTATTTATTGTGTTCAAGTCAATGGAGATTCTAATTAGTTGTATATCTTTTTGCAATTTGCATCCGGCCCGCAGCTGTTAATCTCGCAGCAATCCGGCCTTCAGAGAAAAAAGTTTGGTGACCCCTGATATAGAGTAATGCTAAACTAAACAAAAAATTACTTTTGCTCATAAATATAAGGAATTTTTGGGCGTTTTTACATTCCAAAGTAATTGCACTAACATTAACATAACTAGCATTGCACGAAAATGTCTAGCCACCAGAGACGAAATGCTTATTGTGAAGGGCAGGAAGGTAGAAAATTGACCGGTTTTTATTAAATGGCTTCAAAAGGACATAGAGAGACAAAAAAATTAGGACATACAGCATTAAAATTGAGAAGCAGGTTGGTATTGGTTGGTTTTCGCCAAACCCAAGTGTCTACCTACAAATCTAGATTAATTAAGTGCCTGCTTACGCGAGCACAAGATATTTGCTCTAATTTTGATAGTTTTAATAATGAAGGCAATTGTTTACGCTCTTATTTCAATGCGAACAACTACCCCACATAGTTTTTCAATAAGGTGCTCAGGGGGTTTTTAGATTCACGTTCTACGCACTCTCAAGCGGACGAACATGAATTAAAAAACTTTCTTAACGGTTCCCTTCATTGGTAAAGCATCGAAACGTTTTGTCAGCAATATGTCAAGTTTTATTAAAATGAAGTTCAACATTGATATTATTCCGGTGTATAAAACATTTAAACTTGGTTATTATTTTCAGCTTTAATCTAGGAATCCCTCCTGCTTGTATTCAAATGTCGTGTACAAGTTCACTTGTTCGCATGATGCGAACTGTACATACATTGGTGTGTCTACGCGGCATTTGGCCATGAGAGTGAGGGAGCACTTAGATTTAACTAATTTGAACAGAAACGTACCATTAAAGACCATTATTTGACTGCCAAACATGTTCAAACAACAAACCATTCTTGGAGTCTTTTAAAGTTGAGCGTAAATGTTCCACCGCATTTGATACGAAAATCCACGAGTCTTTGCTCATAAAATCCTGCAATCCTCGCCTCAATACGCAGTTGTTTGCCGCAGGCGCTTCCTATCTCCTAAACTTTTTTTTTTTAAATTTGTTGTATGATGCGCTTTTTGCCTCGAGTAATTAACCGCCATGTGATGTGCCTTACTCCTCTGCTTTGCAGTTTCATTCTTCTGCATTTCGTATTTCAATTCATTGTGTAGATCAGTTATTTATTTTAAATGTAGATGTAAAATCAATTATTTCGTTATTTGAGAAGGGCTAACTTGAGTATGGCCGAAAACGTTTGTAGTTTATAGTTTATGTTCACTCTAATGTATGATGTTAAATGCCGTGTGGTTGCTTGGTTTTATCTGACTATGGTTAAGAAAGTCACCTTTCTACCTAAATTGTATTACATTAAAACTTTTGACATAAAACGCTAAAAAAATTCAACTTTTTTAGATAGGTGTGTTCCCTTGCATACATCAATTTGTTTTTTGCTTATTAGATACATACAGTCCGACTTTTTGTAACAAAAGTTTGATAGTACTGAGAGTATACCGTATCAAAACAATAAAACTTCAGATGTACACAATTAGCAGTTTATTTTGTATTTAGAAATTTGTATATAACTACAAGCCTGCCAGCTTTTGCAGTGCCCGGTCGATTTTGAACTTCAGAATGAATCAGGTCGAAAGTACAATAGAAAATTTTTTTTTAACATCTGCAGTTCTGCACTGGTCGCTTTCACTCCCAAAACCCTTAAAGCCATTTTTAACATGTTAATGCTGATTCTGTCTGACTGGGATTTCCATTTCAAAGGTTTTACCATTTTGAGCACATCTTCTTGAAATATGCATGGTTGAAAGAGCCCAATTTAGCTCAAGAGTTCTTCGTCGTGAAGCCTCTGGGGCCGAGCGTCTACTCTTTTACCACCCTAGCTTCATGATGTTCCCGGACTTCACATGAAGGCTACTAAAGAGCAGCCAGTCTTTGGTTTCATCATTCAAGACGCGCAGACCTTCCACTCCGTTAGGTGGCTTGAAGATGGTACAATCATTGGTGATGTGATCTGCAATCTATTCCTCGGCACCACAATCACAGAAGGAAGAGGCCATTCCCCATTGGTGCATGGTTGAGCGGAAAAGTCCCGCGTCCTTACGAAGACGGTTGAGGAGCATCCATGCTTATCTTGATGGGATCAAGCTGATGGGGGAGGCTTGTGTCACAGTTGGAGATGAACAAATAGAGTCTGGTGGTACTTGACTTCCATTCAGAATTCCATTTGTGGTCCGCCCAATTAGCCTACAGATGTTTTGCTAATCATCGTCTGATCAACAAAGCATGATAGTTGAAAACTTCCGATAAAATATCAGTACTAATGTCCCCAGCAACTTCATTGCTGCATGAAGCTCATTCAATGATAGCCTTTTGCCGCCATATGCTTAAAAATCTCAATGATTTTTTTTGACGGTTTGTTTTAGTTTTATTGCTTGATTTAAATCATAAACAACCCTGGTTCAAATTGCCATAGAAACAACAAAACAAAGAACCACAAACGTTTTCAGCGAAGCACTGTACCTTAATTTAGAAAATAACTTCGAAATAAAAGTTGTAAAAATAAAACAGCTTCGTCTATTCTAAAGGTTTGTGAGTATTTTGTGTTAGGCCAGTGCCAGTGCTCTTCAAGTCTTCAACCTTTTTTGTTATGACGCACCCTTAAAAATGCTGTGGCAAACTTATGCACCCTTTTTATTTAAAAGGTAAACCGAGGTGAATCGCGATATGAAAATCACCTTGCAAAAAGCCTATTACACTATATAAAACACGCAAATCAAGTTGGGAATATTATATTTAATTACTTTATTGTTGTTGCATTTTATTAACAGAACTCAAACCGAGGAATGCTTTCCCTTTCAATTGCATTCTTTCCCTCGTCTATGTGTGGGATTGCGTATTTTTTCGAGATTTGATGTCACACCAATAACAAAACTACTACACACTAACTAGGTACACATAAAGACGTTGTTGGCTTTTGGAGAACCACTGAAATTGCCTTTTCAGTTTTGCTTTTACATTCTGGCACATTTAACAAGTCTTCTTCTTCTTGCGTTTGAGGCCGCCACAGATCACGTTGTTACATCCAGGCGCAGCAGCCAATGGATTGTGTATTCATCGAGCGTTGTTAGGTCCACATGTCTATCTTGTGGTCAGTATACAGGACATTGATAGATAATGTGGTGTGCAGTTTGAAAATCTGAGCCACACGCACAAGATGGTGAATCGGCGAGGCCCCACTGGAACATGTTGCTGCTAAAACGGCCCACTCCAGTCCGCAGGCGATTGAGCTTCACCCATTCCTTCCGGGGTAGTTCTGCTCCAGGTGGGGTGTTGGTATTGGGAAGGACCGTGAATTGGGTTGGTCTCGCAACTTCTCTCCATTCACGGTTCCAAACTTCGGAAATGTGGAAGTTCGATTTGCACATAGCTGCAGCATGTCGGGAGAACGGGCGTCGAGATTTCAAGCGCTGGGGCTTTTGGGAGTGCGAGGTTAGAACAATCTGGTTGAGGAGGTGGTCATCCCTTGACATAGCTTGTAGGACCAGACTACGTACGTGGTTTTCCCTGCGAAGTCTACCTGGGGCGATGCCTGATAGTACCGGCAGAAGGTCAGTGGGAGTTGGAAGCAGGCATCCGGTGATTATTCCATTTAACAAGTGAACCCATAAGTCAGCGTTCACATGTCTTTAAATAATGCTATCAATCTAAAGTCTGACTGGAGACTTCGTTCTGTAGTAAATGTATCATAAATGAAAGGTTGTAGGCCTAATATCCAAGAATAGGCTTTAATTGTGGAATTCTGTTCAGCATTGAAGCACTTCTTAAAATTTTCTTCGAACAAACTAAGATGCATGAGCATCAATAAGTGGAAGTAATTGCTCCTAAACATATTCTTGTATTGTCATAAAAGTTGCTAATGTGTTAATTTTGGGCTGAAGTGTTATCTTTCAGCCTAGCTTCCCGATTGTGGGTGCTCGCACGTGGGGTAGCGAGAATCCGCCGAGGATGAGAAGCTATATAGAGAGCTTTTGCTCAACAAGGGAGGTGGTAATTATCTCTCAGAGCACTCCGTGTTAGCCTATACAGCACAATGCACAACAACAAGAAAATAATCTGCTCATCGCATTGTCCTTCAAGCTTCCACATTTCGTAAAGATAATTGCAGGATTGAGAAAACTTGAGGGTCTTGATTAATTGTCATTAGGCTACGTTCTTAGTTTGCGGTATTTCTTTATTTATTCGCTTTTGCATTTTGTGTGATTGCGTTGTTGAAAGCTGCCTTTTTTCCTATTCGTTAGCCATATAAAAGCCTGTGTGCTGTTTTTCTGCATTATTTTCGTACATGTTTTAAATTTTTTCTCAGAACCACTCCGGTTTAAAACAGGGAGTGTGAGATTGACTTCATCAATCCCATCTGGTGTGGGGTGAAAAACGAATTGAGAAGCGCTGTCTTACAGCAATGGTAGATTGGTAGCCTAAATCTTACCTATTGACCAATATTCCGAAATAAATTTAAATTAATTTTTGATCATCTCAATCAAACTTATCAAAGCATAATCATGTTTGCAAATTCAATTTACATACATAAGTTATAACCAGAAAATAATTATAGATTTATTAATTATGATTTATCACTTGACACATGTGCGAATACCACTTTAAAATAGCATTTTGCTTACCTTTGGAAAACACCAGGCAACCTGTTTTTTCAAAGCACCTTCTTCTTGGCAGTTAAGGTAACCTAGTTGGAAATCCCGTTCTTCTGAATATCTAAATTAATGGTTTATTTCTTCTAACAAAAGATTGTAAAAACCTTTTGTTAGTGGAACGAGTTTGTGATGTACCCTTGTGTACCCTTTCGTACTGGTGCACCTCGTGGATATTTGGGTGCACCGTGCACACCGATTGAAGAGAACCATTATAGGTCAACAACATACTTTCTTTGCCGACAAGCTATCTTCACAGCTCGTTTCTCTTTCATCACCTTAAAAGAGGATATATTTTGAAGGAAGTAAAATGCAAGTAGATTTTTACATTTGAACAATTTTTCACCTTACACCTGGATAATTATAGGCCTATGCAGCAAAAGTGACAACTACAGTATAAAACAAAATAAATTTATTTTTTAGATTCAGGCGATGAAATTATTGCCGTTCCTTTAACTTTTTTCAATAAAGAATAAGGAATGATCAGTTTTAACGAGATCGTAAAATTTCTTACACATAATATGATTGAAATTGTACACAACCATTCAGATGTGAGAAAGACTCAACTAAACCGTTTTCTCTTTTCTTGCGTCATTGTGATTGCATCATAGAAAAAATGCATTCTTCATTTGCATTATGATTCATAGCCTCTTGCAGACGAAGAATTGCGCGATTTTTAACAATTCACTAAAAAATGCATAGTTCTAGAATGTTTGAACTATTTTGTTCATTTTTTATGTGCCATCATTTTAAAAAAGTGAATGTTTTTAGGTGTTTTTGCACCAGGGTTGTAAAAAAACGGATTTTTAGTAAAACTCCAAGGTTTTATGGGCAAAAATGGGTTTTATCATACAAAAATAGCCAAAAAAAAATTGACGCATATTGTTATTTGGTTTAAGAGTAAGGGCGGAATTCAGAAACCAGACTTAAGGCGGCTTAAGTCTGTCTGGACAAAAGTCTGCGTTAAGCGTCGATTTTGCGATTCAGAAAGCAGACTTACGCTTTTGCAAGGCTTATACTCGGCTTAAAATCCGAAAGATATAAGCCACCTGCGGAGGTGGTTTAAGCCTCTGTTGAAGCAAAAAGTGTTTGGCTAATACTGGAGGTATCGAAAGTAGGAGGTTTGTTACAGCATTTGTTTTTAAATAGACCGTCTGGTGCAAAGGCCACAAGACTTTTTTGATAGTTTTTAATGTGAAGCAGGTGTGCCTGTTATCTTAGCTTGGTTGCAGGCAGAGTTTCGGTCTGACAGTTGGCTTGATTGTTGAATAACGAGACTTCTTTCAGACGAGACTTCTTCCAAAAACCTTGGGGGGCGAGAAAGGTTATGACGTCATAACCATAACGCCATTTTACTTAAATTAAAATAGTATTTGATTAAGCTTACTGTCTTGTTTATATTGACACAGAGGTCGCACTCCGAATTTGTACAATCGCTACTTGAGACGATAAGTTTTACTTACGCAAACGCATACGCCCAGTCGTAAAAATTTTGATATTGTTAGCTCATAATTGGAACAGTTGGAAAACAAGTCGATTCATTTCATTTTCGTGCGAGTGAATAACAACGATCAAGACAGTGAAGTTATCGAAATAAAACGCAAAAAATCATGATATCAAGCAGAGTGGAAACCCGCTATCAGTATTATTAACCTCGTTTTGCTAATTACTTACCTTCAAAGCGTTAACAGCGGCGAAGTGTTTTCTCTTCTGTTTATTATCGAAAGCCTTTATAGTCTTTTATCGAATACCGTATATACTCGAGCATAGGTCGAGATGTTCGCAAGTGATTTTCACCTCAAAAAGACAGGTTCAACTCACTCACGGGACAAGCCGTTGTCTCCAGCTCGGTAGTTTTTATAATGAACGCATTTGGCATTTTTACTGTGGCAAAATCATTGCCGACGTAGATTACGGAGTGTATAATGGCGTCGGCCGCGAAGCAAAAGTTTTGAATACGTTTATTTGCAGTGATTCAAACTTAATTTTCAAATTTAATGATTTCTTGTCAATTTTAAATTTTATACACTTGTTGAGCAATATGCAAAGCTCACGAGACAAAACAGCAGAAAGAGCTGTTTTAAGAGATCAATTTTTTTAATTTTGCGTGTAGGATATAATCGTTCTTATTACGTAACATTCCATGATTGTTGAAGTCGATGTCAAATCTTAGCGGCCGCATAAAACAATGATGTCAGGTTGGCTAGGTGATAATAGCGGTGAGAGACGTCGTTAATGCAGGCAATATCTGCGACCAAGACCATTAAACACCTTTTCTTTTATCGGTTTTCGATTTAATTCTCACACATTGTGAACAAAACAATGTGTTCTGTTCAATCATAATTGACCTCAAAACGGGAAGACCTCGTTGAAAATAGTGCCTCTAATTTAGCTGGTTTACTTAATATTGCTGTGAATGGTTACGTGACTATTCCAGCAGCGTAAGTTACTCTATACTCAACTTTGAAATTTCCTTACCTTCAACGATCATGGTATGTCAATGCCAATACTTAGAATGAACCATTGAATGGTAGTGTCGGGAATAAGGTGGTCAAACAACTTATACATGAGATCGATCTATCCACGAGTATAAACGGTAGTGCAGGAGTGTATATAGATGAGTGTATATTGATGAGTGTATGAGATGTATATATTTTCACAATATATATATACATCAATACAGTGCTTATTGAAGCAAAACACTGAGTGACAGTTTTGAAAAATGCATTTTTTTTAAGCTGTATTCACTTAATTGTTTGTTGTGTCGTAGTTTCAACTCGATAAAGTTTGCTAAAATCGATTTAAAAATCTAACAAATGTTTGGATAACTCGTGAAATGAGAATAAACATTCAATCATTCGCTTTTTCGCTACCACGCGTTTTGACTTTGAAGCTGCTCCTCACGCGCGGAAGACAAGCAGTGTGCGACGTGCGCATCTCAGTAGTAATTCACGTTCCAGAGAAAGCCATGCGATCAGCTGCTGTTTTGTGGGCAAGAGCAACGTAGGCTAGGCTGGTTTTTGCTTTCGGCATTCTGTCCGTTTAAATGATCTAAATCTCTTTCGCGAAGTATTTTATCTTTGAAACACCACTTGTAATAGCCATTTTTGTTGCCCCTCAACTATAAATTTACGGGGGGCGCCGCCCCCCGGCCCCCCCGGAAGTCGGCGCGTATGGTTACTAGTGTTATTGCTGGTGGTGTAAATTTTGAAATGCCTATTTTGTGTTGTTGAATAACCAGACGCTGACACGCAGTTTAGTAATACTGCTTGTAACATCACTTTTGCAAACATACAATTGTGATTGGTCATACTTTTTCCTTTGTCTGCAATGCCATGAAAAACAAGTCTATGAACTATCTTACATTTGACAGTTTTCAGACTAAAGGGAGTCTATGCGCCCGCCCTTTTAGTCATAAACTGGCAACAGTATTCCTGCTATTGTACTATTTTTAAATTTCAAGGCATCAAAAATAACCTGAGTTATCTGATTCTTTCAAATTGATGAATTATTGTAAACGAAAACCATGTGCGTATTGGCATAACGTTGTCTTAACGTTGTTTCAGTGCTTAGTGAGTATTACTTGCTTGTGAAGGAAAGTTTTGTGCCAGATCTGTTGTGTCATGGATTACTTGGCATCTACGTTAACAAACGACTTACTGATGCAACTACAACGTTTTTATTTCAACATCACAAAAAACGACTTTTTTCTAGTTGTAGGTTTAAATAGCACAACATTGCATTATTTGTTGATTTAGCATGAATAGCTATACGCAAACACTTCTTCCCGTCAGTTAACTATCGCTAAGATATGAACTACTGCTTTAATTTCAGTGAGCAACTTGATGAGCGAGTTTACTGCGCTTTTAGATAAACTTAGTTTATACAAATTCCCGTAACCCTTTAATGTAAATTGCATTGTCATTTCTTATTTCAATAAAAATACCAAGAGGATTTAATTACAATGATTCTGAACGCCAACTGCGTATTGACCTCATCAAAGACTTTCCAGTGGTGGAAAATAAATAAAAAAAATAATAAAAAAGCCTTTCCAAAATAATCAAGCGAGGAATGATTTACCGTAACTAAAGTTTTTAACGCGAACAGCTCTACTGAAAGGACCACCCAGAGAGCAAAACCCGTTATATTTACATTGATTCAACGTCTGCAGGCGTTGAATCAATGTAAAAATGACGAATCTTGCTGTCTGGGCACAGATCAGCTGAAAAAGTTAGGGTTAGTTAGTCCATCTGAAACATGGTGTTATTGACACAGGTTTTGGTTTGCTACTTAGATCACAGTATATTATTGCATATAATTGTATTTTCGTTTTCTCACAAATTTGCAAACCATTGCTTTTAGGCAACTCTTCGATGAAGAGTATGCAAATATTCACATTGAAAGGCCTGTTTGCGATCATGCAGATCCTTTTAATCAACTTAGCGACAAGCAGTTTTGTCAATGTTTCCGTCTTGGCAAAACTGCAACTATGGAACTCTTTGAATTGTTTAAAAATGACAAAACGTTGACAGCCCGATCGCATGCAATACCACCCATACTGCAGCTATTGATAAGCCTTCGATTTTTTGCAACTGGCCATTTCCAGAGAAGCGATGGCGACTTGGCCGGGGTTAGTCAAAGTTCTGTTTGCAGAATTGTAGCGCGTATTTCTCGGTGCATACCCATTGTCACCAAATAGGATTCCATCAATTTCTCCATTCTCAAATTTATCTCAAATGATGCTGTTGTCAAAAATCCGCGCATCATGTGTCAATCCTGGCCATGATTGTGCAAGCAAAGTCAAAACTTTCCTATTTAGGCATCAAAAATAACTTGAGTAACCTGATTCTTTCAAATTTATGAATTATTGTAAACGAAAGCCATGTGCATATTGGCATAACGTTGTTTCATTGTTAAATGAGTATTCCTTGCTTGTGAATGAACTTTTTGTGCTAGATCTGTTGCGTCATGGATTACTTGGCGTCTACTTTAGTTAACGAACGACTTACAATGCAACTATAACGTATTTCAACATCATAAAAAAGTGCTTTTTTCTAGTTGTGAGTTTAAAGCACAACATTGCCTTATTTGGTGCTTCAGCAGTAATGTAGCTCAGCTTTACAGCCTTCAGTTACACGCTTCATTACCTCAACCAAAGAGTTGCTATAGCAATTTCTCTTTCGCGCGAAAACAAAGAGGCTTAATACGGTCTTATATAAGTCGCGCGTAAGTGGAGTTTCTGCATCGCAAATAAGCTTCTCGTATAAGCCTGGCCTATATAAGTCTGACTTACGCATAACACTGACTTATTTTGAGACGCAAATCTGAATTCCGCCCTAAGTTCACTATTATTTATGCAATATGCTTTCATGGGAAAAATCATGCTCCTATGCAGTGAGTTGCTGGTTGCTAAGCCTGCTAAATGTAACAAGAACTCGATTAGTTTTCTTTTCTGGCAATAGTTACAACAAAATTAATGCTGGAAAAGATAATCCCGATGAACTTCCAAACTTTGCAGTATTATTTAATTAGTTGTTGAAAATAAAAACATTGAAAGATTTAAGAAAAAGCTTTGTTCTGTCATTGGTGTCGCCATAATTGCTTTTCTTTATCAGTTTTAAAGTTTTCTCAAATTGGAGCAGAATTCTTCATTTGACAACACTGGTTTTGTAGATCTAGTCACGTTGTTTTAAAAAAAAGTTTTTTGTAAAAAAAAAACTAGTCCATCCGGGTAGCTACCCACTACAACCGTAGTTTGCACAAATTTGTACCAGCTTTGGTTACTATAGAATGAACAGTTTAGCATCATCAATGCCAACATATTTCTCTGCTAGATACTTCACACACAACTGAACGGTATCCTTTTGTTTGGTTTAGGACCAAAGCATTCAATCAAAACATTTTAACTCGGCAAATAAAGTGGACTAGTCATTCTAATAGGCAACACAGGATTCATACAGTAAAAATGCATTTTTAGACTGATAGTGCTATAACAGTATAGCAAAATCGACTTCTGTTTATTAAAAATGAAGCTGGTAAACTGTTGCTGCGTGAGTAATCTTATACTAATTGATAATGACACAGTCAACCGCTTCAAGCTGACAGTTTGCTTGGGTTAGGTTCACAGTAACAGAAACGTTTTATTAGCCTTAGAAATCACTTTGAAATTTAACCATATTAACAAATCGTCTTAGCTTCCTTTAGGATTTGTGCAACTAACCAGTCTGCGCTTGTGGTGAATCTCAAACAGCACAGCACATTATACATCATTGTTCAATTTTTCGACTTGCAGGACATGGGACCTAATAGATCCCAGCACTAATACAATGCACTGGTTACAGCAGTTGAGAAATCTTGCCTGAATGATTGCCTCATAAGCAAGAAAAAGAGGCTTTCTTGATTCTTGTAAAACTTTAAAAAGTGTTTTGCCATTAAGCATGATTATCTCTATAATTTCAACTCGAAGTTTCTTGGTGGGTGTAATTAATTTTTTTTTTGTATTATTTGGTAAAAGTGGAAAAACACAGCAAAACATCTGACAATGTTAGTTGTTGTATTTTGACATTTGTTTATGTAATTCAGGTAAACCACTACCATGATCCCTTTAGAATTTAATTTATAAAAGATAAATTGCAATTAACTGCTAATTTCTGGAAAAAATCTATTATTTCACTGTAACTGTGTTCTCTGTTGAATAAACATATATATTTTCAGCTGTGCCTGTTGAAAGCCAAGGTAGCAGTCTCAGCACATCATGTTCAACTCTTGATAGCACAGACACTCTGTGCAATCCTGTCGAACCTGTTTCCAGTAAACATGAAGTGAACTTTGTCGCAAGCCTACAAAGTGCTAGACTGAGGCTGACACCAAGGTACTCAGCTCAATACCATAGCGCAGAACTCATTGCCAATGAAACTGTAGCAAAAAGCTTTAGAGGAAACTCGACCAAGCCGATGCAAGAAACATTACCATCCGAGTCTGGTCCTTTTGAATCTTTAAACCCCATACTCACAAAGTGTTATCCTGGTAGAGCTGTCGCTTGTGGTGGGAAATTGTCCACCGAGAGTACATCTGATTACACGAAAGCTTTGCAGTACGTGAATGAAACTATGGCAACTGATGGTATGTATCAAAACAACGAATACGAAAGCATACTGATGAATGTCGCTGGAACTGGTGATCCTTCCGACTCTAAAGCTGAAACAGAAAAAGAAGCTTTTAACAATGCCTCAGCAACTATAACGTCTGAACCTGCAAAGTCAATGGCATGGGACAATAGTGTGACCGTTGCATCACAGTGTATTGCTTGCATCAACAGTGATTTTCCTCTACGTCAAACAAACACAACAGTCGACTTTTGTTCGTCGTCGACCACCTGTGTGAACTGTGGTACCACTTCCCTGCTTTCAAGTTATGCCACAAACCGCTTCCACTCCAGGAATGTGAAGTCTTTTGTTGTGCCGAAGTCAAACGATCCTGATCCTGATTCAGGGGAAGGTGAGGCTGAGTTAAAACCCCTCTTTTCCGATCTCGACTCGTCAAATATTTCCAGCACACCAAACAACTCTGGCACCCACTGCATTGAACCAACACCTGAAAACTCTTTGATTCCTGACAACCAAGATCACCGAAAAAGAACAGTATCAACATCTTCTATAGCTTCAGATGGATGGGGGATGTCCAATGATATGTTGCATACATATAATTATTTTAAAATAAACTCCACTTCCCGCTCTTCTTTAACACCCTCATCAGTCGATGGAGAGTCTAACACTACCAAAGGTACGATGTGTAAGCCATTTTTATTTTTATCTTTCTACCATTTTTGTACCGATACTTTACTTTTTTCAACCACTGAAAACCTACCGGTACATTCTTGCGCATTTATTCAAGATTAGGGCCTTCTCATCTGTCGCAAGATGGATAATGTTCCTTCTGGATATGCGGCATAGAGACATACTATCTGACACTAACATGTTCAATATTATAGACTATAGTTTACCTGATCTGCATTATTGCCTTTTCACCAAGTATTCTGATCACTTTTTGAAGGGTACTAACCTTATCCTTCATTTCTTAGATCTTTAGATATGTCTACCATGCTAGTTAAACTTTCGTAATTGTCTACTTGATTATCCAGTAAATTATTCGTTATTAACGGTGTTTTCAGTGATCAGTGCGGAAATTGACAAACGGATGAACTTGCTTACCTTAAAGAAAAACCTTGCACCCATCATCTGCACCCCTACAAGGCGCTTTTGCATTTACAAACTTTATGAAAGTGGGCAGGAGGTACAGTATAGTTATGTTTGTAGCGATGATTTTCGGAACATATCCACGAATCACCCTTAAGTTCCCACAAGTCAAGCCGAATTATCCTCCATACGTCCGATCGAATTCACCTTAACCCTTTACCATCCAATTAATTTTTGAAATTTTTTTGGTTGATTTTTTAACAAACAAATTTTTCTTAGGTTTTTTTACTCATAGTTGAATTCCTCCATTGCAAGATTTGTTGCAAGATAGTTGAATTCCTCCATTGCAAGACAACGCAAGATTTTTTCAACCAGTGAATTTGTATATTTGCAAGCAAAGCGTACATTCCGTACAAACAGCAATAAAACCACTACAATATCACATGAAAAGCATCCATTACTTTCAAGTACAGTGATGGTTTACAAAATTTGTAACATCAAAGTCAATATAAATACAATAGCCTATTACTTTCTTAAATGCAATTGCAATATGAACAACAATAAGAGCAATTAGCAGCTGATACTGCTCAAATGTAAACAATTGATTCGTATTTAATAAATAACACTAAGAGGTTAGATTGTTGTGCAAATGCCAGCATTTGATGAATGCAAAATAGCAGTAAAAACACACAAGTCATATTTTTCTACTACAACCAGATTGGATGGATAACGTTCCACACTCTTCTACTTTGGCCCCTGTCACACATTGCAAGAATCTCACTAAGAGAAGGGTTTATAATGACCTTCTCTTATTGACACTTTCATGTCAATTAATGAAAGTGAAATCAGGGATCTGAATACAAATTAATTCGATGAAAACAAGCACTTGCAAGTTTCTTTACTATAAACTGATTTGTTGCTCCAAGTAAGCATGTAGATCATGTTTTAGATCAGAGCCTGGGATATGCGTGCCCTTCAGTACCTCATAATATAATCACCTTTTCATATCTACCCTATGTAATACACCAAAACGTTACTGCGGCAAAACAATTAGCTTTGTTGTTAGTATTAGGATGGCTTGGTTTTATATTATGTCACATAACACTTATGCAGACAAGGGGTACAAATAATAACCAGTTGTCAACACATAGACTCCTTAAGTAAAGTACTGGAACCTCCCATGCTCGGGGTTTGTAACTTGAGTCTGAATGATTAACTTGAGTCCTGGCTAAAATGACTTCTAGAGAAGCTAGAAACACAATCTTGGATTCCATATTAGGGTTTTTGAGGATGGCTAGTTCAATAGTGGTATTTTCAACACCATCTGAGGTCATTTTCAAGGTCAAAATATTATACTTTAAGGTCAAATTACAGAATTTTGGTCATTTTTGCATCTAAATCGTAAAGCAAAACTGTTTGAAAGAAGTCTGTGACGAAATATGATATTGTGCACCTACTGCATCGATTGTGTAAGATATTTTCTCTACACTGCGTAAGTTCTTTAAAGTTCTTTTTATTTATTTTGGGAAATATTGTGGTGATTTCATATGCCCTTGCAAAACATTGCGGTTCCAAGCTTTTGTGACGTAACAATTTACTGAAATCATAGCTGTAATTTGCATGACAAGACTGAAATGCGTTGCCTGTTTCATTTTGCTTAGTTGTTATCATTTGTAGCTAGTAATAGTGCTGCTTGTACTACTTTAGCTAACATTCTATTGAAAGCTTATGTCCTCAATGTAAGTGACAAAGAAAAGTCTTTGGGATGCCTCAGGAGGATAGAAAAGCTTTCCAACTAGTGATAGACATTGTCTATTATGGTGTCATCTTGTTATGTATTGTCAATTTGTGTATTATATTGTAATCATAGACTCCTTTAGATAATAGCCATAGTGTTGAGAAATACATATGATGCTTATGTAATAGCATATTTCATCACAGACTTCTTTGAAACAGTTTTGCTTTACGATTTAGACGCAAAAATGACCAAAAATCTGTAATTTGACCTTAAAATATAATATTTTGACCTTGAAAATGACCACAGATTGTTTGGAAAGTAACACTATTGAACTAGCCATCCTCAAAAACCCTAGTAGGGAAAAATTGAGTTGAGTATGAGTTCAAAAGAGTCTGGTCCGGCAAGCGAGTGGAGTTTAGAAATGCATGTGAACTTAGTCCTTACCAATAACGGCTCTCTCAAAACTTGATCGAAATGTTTGCGTCTTTTCGGACCTTGGTGGATATTCTCACATGATCACTTGCAAAAGCAAACACAACGTGGTGCTCAATGAGATATCACAGGTCAGTAGCGTAGCCAGGAATTTTGAAAGGGGGGGGGTTGACGACCCAGCGGCAGGAGGTCTGGGGGGCCTCCCCCAGAAAATTTTGAAAAATTACTTTGAATTTGGTGCATTCCGAGAGCAGTTTCAACAAAAATGTGGGTATGACTATTCCTGTAAAATGGTGCATAGCAAAAGGATAAGATCATGTTTTCTTCGGCATTTTTCGGAAATAAAGCTAAGTCTCTATGTTTTCTTGTTGCTAATTCCTGCCTGAGATGTTTGAATGTTTGGTATTGGCAAAACTCGCTCTTTTAATGCAGTTTTGTATAAAACTAGGCAATTTTTTTAGACTGAAAGCATCATTCTCAATATCGTGACGTCACACTCGTGCCAAAGGGGGGGTTGTAACCCCCAAACCCCCCCCCCCCTGGCTACGCCACTGCCACAGGTGCAGGTTGAGTTTCGTGCGTGCAGTAACAGCCATTTCAAGGAAAAGGTCCAGGTAGCCTAAGTTGCTTCTTTTAGAGGTGATCTGAATGGCATTTTTGAGAGTGTTCCACATTTCTAAGTCATACGCTGCAGCATTTGTCAAGCTTGGGGATGTAAACCAATATTTAACATAAAAAAGTGTTAAAAAAGCAGCCAGTGAATATATATTCCCAAGGCCACAATCTTTTGTAAAAGCTGGATTTTCTGATAACTGCTGCTTTGAACAAGGCAATTTGAAGGTATAAATGATCTTCGCCATCATACGTGCTAAACACACTTGAAACCTTGAACGTATAATATTGTATACACGCAGGAAAGTACCACCAAGAAAAAGAATGGACAATTTAGCCAACTTTTTGTAATCTTCTTGTATGTTTATTCCATTTTGAAGCCAACTGAACAAGAAATCTAGAACTCATTCTTTAATCCTATTTCTGTTGTTCGTTTGCAAAGTTTCATAAATTTAAACATTTATATTGTTCACCCAAACTTCAGCAAAGCTTTTGAATACAGCTTCATGTGGTGATTCTGTGTCACCGTAGACCACTTAAGCTGCTCCACCACAAACAAGCTCCATGATATGATCCCTGCAGGCTAGTTGAAGGATACTGTGTCCTGTATGGCTTTGAAATGGAACGGTGACGCCACTTTTCTAACTACTATTTACTGCAGTTTTGTCAAAAACAAGACCCAAGACTATTTTTATGTCGAAATTGACAGCACTCAGTGCTTCAATCATGTTTCATGATTCATTCTTTGATCCACTTGAGTCCGTCATGTTTATCACATCAACCAACACTTCTGCCTCATTATTTAAACATTTCAGTACCACTGCAAGAACTGGCTTCTTTTTTCCAGTATGTTAACGCTTTTTTATGTTAAATATTGGTTTACATCCCCAAGTTTTACAAATGCTGAAGTGTATGACTAAGAAATGTGGAACGCTCTCACAAATGCCATTCCTATAAGAAGCAACATAGGCTACCTGGACCTTTTCCTTGAAATGGCTGTTGGTACTCGCGTGGAACTCAACCTGCACCTGTGGTACCTCATTGAGCGCCACGTTGTGTTTGCGTTTGCAAGTGATCGTGTGAGCATATCCACTGAGGTCCAAATGTGGCAAAAGATGCAAACATTTCGATCAAGTTCTGAGAGATCCGTTATTGGAAAGGGCTTAGTTCAAATGCATACTATTCAAAACTCCACTCACTTGATCGGACCAGACTCTTTTGAACTCATTTGATTTTGTGAATGTGCAAAATCGCCCATTACGTAATCACAGAAACTCTTTTAGTGGAAGAAAGTCAAGTTGCAACCGTGGTTATCTGTCTACTATTCTTTATTCACATTGCAAAACATTTCTGCAATCTTGGAACAACAAGTGCATAAGTCAAACATAAATACAAACTTGCAAACACGTTGACAACTAAAAGTAGCCTACTTTGGTTATTTTATCTATAAAAGAAACCCGTTGTGTCGAATAGCACGAAACGTCTGTGGCAAAATGTTTGATGCCAGGCGTTAGAACTTCAATCAAAGCATTTTCCCGCAGTGTTCAAAATGTTCTGGAAGGGAACTCCTTTCCATAAAAATAGCAGCTTTTTTCATCTGTATTTCTAACATCTGGTCGGAAACTAGGCTGTTTTCTACACGTGAAAAACTTTCATAGCAAGTATCCAACAGTCATTTTACCAGACCAATATTGTTGATTGGCTCAAACGGCGAAATACAAACTGGCATAGACGTTGACAACTCAACGTAGCCTAGGTTATTTCATCTATAAAAGAAACCCGTTGTGTCGAATAGCATGAGAAATGTGTGTTGCAAAATGTTTGATGCCAGGCATTGAAACTTCGATCAAAGCATTCTCCCGCAGTGTTCAAAATAGCGGCGCTGACGCCTTGGAAGTTTCTCCTGTGAAGCGTCGCTGACGCCTTGGAAGTTTCTCCTGTGAAGCGTCGCTTTTAGACCTTGCTTTGAAGTACCTGGCGCAAGAAAGTTTACGTAAGTCAGGACTTTTATGATTGCATCACGTGATGCCCCCCCGATTGTTCCTCTACCTGACGACGTTTAGTCCTCTCTCAGTTTTTTTTCCTTTTTATTTTCCCGTAAGGCACGGCGTTTGTCGAATAGTGATGGCGCTTGTCGAGTGACCTCGTCACCAAAAAAGGCAAAAATCGCAGCCCTGCCTGGGAGATGTACTAATTGTCCTACGCATGGATGGAAGAGTGCAAGATTCAATAATATCAAAAATAAGAGCAGTCTGAAAAAGTCTAAGAAAGTATTGGGGTTTCCATGAAGAAGAGTGCTTTCCCAGAAAATGAAAGGTATTATTTATAAAGCATGCGTGAGAAGTACAATTTGCTACAAGTGCTACGGAGCTGAAGGATAGGCCATGAGGATTAAAGATTTAAACAGGTTGGAAACGACAGAAATGAGAATGTTTTAAATGATGTGTAAAAAACTTTGAAAGATAGAATTAGAAAGAAGAGTTTCTTAGAAGCCATCGTTTGTGATGGTATGGGCATGTTGAACGTATGTCTAATGACAAAACACTAGTGATGGCAAAAAAGATTTCTATCCAAGAAAAGAAAGAAGGAAGACCAAAAAAGACCGCTAGAGTTGGTGAGAGACGACATCAGTGCAAGGAACCTGGACAAAATCAACCCTAACAACAGGAATGTATGGCTAAAGGGCTGCAAAAACTAGCGGACTCTTGCTAGCGGGGACAAATGCCAGGTCTCATCATCATCTACTTATGACTGTTGACAAGGTTCCAGTTATGGAAAAAAAAATTTTGTTGATGGGAAGAAAATGCGGAAACCAATGAAAAGATTGCTGGAGTAAATGTGGTAAGCCATCACCCCAAGGAAACTAGGTAGAATCAACCCTAACAACGGCAAAGTATGGCAGTCCTCCCCGATAGCTCTGTTGGTTAGCGCGTGATTTCATGAACGAAGAAGTTTCAAGATCAAGTGGCGCTGGTTCAACTCTCGGGGTGTGCGCTTGAGCAACGCGTTCTAAGGACTGCTCTCCATTCAGCGGAACCTAATGCATGGAATAACTTCCCTGCAACAACACTTTAACAATCAGTAATTTCACTCTGTCAATCTCGGTAACCAGCTCTGCATCAAAAGCCTCTAACCAAACTATGCAAATGCAATGACTAGGATAACCTTCGAGAACGTCCAAAGAAGCCAACATTTGGTAAGATCTGCAAAGGTTTTTGTAAAAATTAGTTGGGCCCTGCTGGCATTGGCAAACACCGGTTTCACCCACTAAAGATGGAATACATGGATGAGGATGGTTATTACACTGAAATCAAACCTTAGCTGAACAAACCTCTGGGCCATTCCATGCGTAACCAACCCAATACTGCAGCATTGCGTTTTTTCAGATATGGATTGCCCTGCAAAATAATGATCAAAGAAAAAAAATTGATATCTCATACGGTTTTTAGCTATGTTGCAAAATAAGCTATGCAAAAGAGAAAAATTAGCTATGTTGCAACAACAATGCCATGATACGACGGATCTGTTCCTAGTGCCTTTCTGACCGAGTGACAATGGAAGAGCTGAGATCCAGGCTTGGCATCCATCAGCTTGAACATGTCATGAGATGAAGAAAGCTGCGTTGGTGCGGACACGTGTAACACATTGAAGAAGTTGACGTCCATGGGAATAACCTTCGAGGACGTCCAAAGAAGTGTTGGCTTGACAACATTCGGCAAGATCTGGGATTGGGAGATTTTGTTTCGGTTAACCCTCAGTTATTCAACATAACAAATTTACGCTATGCTGATGATACTGTTCTTTTGGCTGAATCACAAGAAGATCTTCAAAAAATATTGGACAATGTTAACTCAATTGGAAAAGAATTTAATATGAAGATTAATGCTAAAAAGACTAAATCAATGATAATTTCAAAATCACCAGACACTCCAGTACTCCAAATTATAATTGACAATCAAAATCTACAAAAAGTTAAATCTCTTTCTTATGTGAAGAAAGGCGTTCTTCCCGGCTATCAGCACAAGGCTGATTACTAACTAACACTAACGATGAAGTATTATCCAAATTTAATTCAATGTACATTTAATAACTGAAGATGGGAGGTGTGAACATGAAATTCTAAGACGGATAGAAATTGCAAGAACTATATTTGGAAAAATGAAAAATGTTTTAATCAATCAAAGTTTAAATTTATCAATTCGTCAACGAATGTTAAAATGCTATGTCTGGTCAACCCTTTTATACAACTCTGAAACTTGGACAATGGACAGTGTCACAAAAAATGGAAAAACGGATCGATGCCTTCGAGCTCTGGTCATACAGGCAAATGTTAAAAATTTTATGGAAACAAAAGATCACTAACGATGAAGTATTATCCAAATTTAATTCAAGCAAAATTCTATTGCAAATAGTCAAAAGAAGAAAATTAAAGTATTTTGGACACACAATAAGGCAAAACTCGCTACAAAGATCATTAATAGAAGGGAAGATAAACGGTAAAAGAAACAAAGGTAGACCAAGAATGATTTGGACATCAAACATCACTAAATGGACAAAATTAAGTTATGAAGATGCAGTACGAACAGCTCATGGTCGAGAACAATGGCGCATTGCATCCAATCCTCAATACGAGGAAGGAACGTAATGATGATGATGATAACACTCAGAACCGGTTGGCATAGAGAAATGCCATCAGACAAAGTAGACATTTGTTAGCGTCCAACCGTTGCAATACGGGAACAAGCAGAGGTGGGCACCCGCTACTTTTAAAGTAGCGTGCTACCCGCTACCGCTACTTGGGCCAAAGTAGCGCGCTACCGCTACTTGGGCCAAAGTAGCGCGCGCTACCGCTACCCGCTACCAATTTACAAAAGTAGCGCGCTACCCGCTACCGCTACTCGGGCCAAAGTAGCGCGCGCTACCGCTACTTTTGTCTAAAATGACACTAGGAAACACTCACGTCCATAGTGACGCAAAAAAGACCTTAAAAACAAATGTTATCATTCGTTTACACTGTCATTTTAACGTCGTTATAGAAAACACATTCTAAGGGAAATTTATTGTTACGCATCTATCTTTCAAAAACACGAGCATTTTAAAACGAGAGTCATTAAGTCCGGCCCGCTTTCGCTTAAGCACATCTTTTCCAACAGAGAAAAGTCTCTCCACCGCAGCACTGGAAGGAATGGGGGTGTTGTATTTAATGAACAGATGTTTTAACTCGGTATTCGAAAAGCTCAAGGACTTGCTCTTGTCCGAAAAAAAGGCGTCCACAAATGTTACTTCCTTCTGCACCGACGTTTCACGGGATGGCGCAAACACTCCAAAAAATACATCCTCGGAGTCTTGACTGGTGTTGGTGTCACTCTTCTCCTTCTCGGTATCAACCTGGCTTGATGTCTCCCGCAAGCGCAACAGTCGAATTACATCTGTCTTGTCTTTTTCTCGCAGCGCGTCAGCATCATCCGTGGAAACGTAGTGCAGAAATTGTAGCCAAGACGTCTTGAAGGAGGGATGAAGACATGATGCCATAACACATTTCATGTTGTTGAAGCACTTGTTGAATCGTTTCTTCACCCCTTCAAGGACTTTCACTTTCAACTCCTCACAGGTCACAAGATCACTGATCTCGGTCAACTTCTTCGTGCAAATTGTGATGGTTGGAAGCAAGACTCCGTAATATGCCTTGGACTCGCCCTGGAGAATGCCTAAAGCCTGGCAGATAGGCTTCATCACACGGAGATATTCGCAGAAGAAGTTGACATCAGCTAGAAAAGACCGAAACTTTGCAACCAAGCCGATTAGATAGCTGCTTGACCATGCCAGTATTGCAAAAAAAAACAAGCATTTTTTTTCAATTTAAATTAAAAAGTAGCGGTAGCGGGAGTGCGACTGAAAAAAAGTAGCGCTTCTCCCGCTACCGCTACTTTGGAATAAAAATAGCGCCGCTACTGCAGCCGCTACTCCAACTAAAAAGTAGCGCCGCTACCGCTACTTTTACCAAAAAAGTAGCGCGCTACTGCCCACCTCTGTGGAACAAGAGATGTTAAATCGTATAGATAGATAGGTGGATAGATATATTTCAGACCAGTAATTTCTCCCAATGACTCCGGCTTTTATCAAATGTAGTAGGTCATCCTCCAGTGAAAATTGTAAGGTTGCACATTGGCAAGGCCTGTGCTTTTAAATTTCCACAAAAAGATGTTAAAAAGAACGAGTGTCATAATTCATTCCCAATGCATGCCATTTTTCAAGCATCCCAGTCTACGATGTGTTTAGTTGCGTGTAGGGTTGGGACCCCGGGAAATACCGGTGTACGGTCATTTGGTCAACAGACATTTGGTCGACAGGACGTTGGGTCGACAAGACATTTGGTCGACAAGACATTTGGTCGACAGGACGTTAGGTCGACAGAACGATTCATTTTAGGGTTAGGTGAGGGCAGTGGTTCCCAACCGGTGGGGAATTCTCCACTAGAGGGGAATTTTGCAATTTTCAGGGGGTAATTTGGTTTTAGGATTGTAAACCTTTTTAAGCCTAGTAAGTTGGCCTACACTAGAGCGTTAAAGAGGAAATTATTATTAGATTAACTTCCCAATTATTTAAGCAACTGTTCAGTGTTCACTGACAGGGATGCAGGCCATCACGTAGGCCTAGGCTTCTTTTTCATTCAAATACTCAATGGCTTTCAAGAGGAAACGTAACCAAACGAGTGTTTGAGCTCTGAGACGAGCTTAAATTATTTTTGACCTTTAAATAAAATTGGAATTTGTTGCACTGCTGAATGATGACAGATGGATTAGATTCCTTGCTTATTTGTTTGATTTGTTTGGTCCATTAAATAAACTAAATCTGAAAATGCAAGGAAAAAACACCAATATACGGTAATTACGGTATACATTCAATCGCCATTTTCGTTGAAAGCAGATTGCGTATCAACATTGGTTTTCTGTATCTAGGCTATGAGCCATTGACATATTGATACCATGTGAATTTACAAACTGTACTGCTTCCATGTTGGCTCAAGGCAGGTTGGAGGAGAGTGATTGATTAATGTCACTGTTATTAGGAGATTGTCTTAAGGTACTAGAAGGCCCCGCTGTTTAGGTCAAGGGGAATTACGTTTTGTCTGGCCTCTACCTTTCGACCAGCCTGTTTGAGTGGCCCTTCAAGAAGTAGATGCCAGTACCGCTCAGCATTTAAAGATGCTTTGGAAGCTTTCACCAGCAAGCTTGATAATTGAAGAAGAAAAGTTAGAATGAACAATTGACCATGTAACCATGTTTAAAGAATTATCATCGGTGCTGGTTGCTGACGGCAAAGAACAAGTTCTTCCAGAGTTGGAAAAAGAATTAATTTTGCAACATCTCACAGCATTAGAACTAGAATTCATTTGATATTTTCCTAAAATTTATCACGATGATCTTGATTTAATACGAAATTCATTCACATTGTTAATGGAGAAACCTTCCCGATAAATTGCACGATGAATTTTTAGAACTCAAAACGGATTCTTGCTCAAGAGACTTATTCAGAGAAAAATCAATCACTGGAATTTGGCCATTAATGTGTAACTCCTATCCCAAAGTGGCAGAGAAAGCTATTCGAAGTATCCTCCCGTTTGCTTTCACTTACCCAGACAGCAAAATCCGTTATTTTTATATTGATTCAACGTCTACAGACGTTAAATCATTGCAAAAATGACGGATTTGCTGTCTGGGTATCTATGCAAATCATGTTTTTCAACTCTTGGAATTGAAAACAAAACAGAGAAATAGATTAGACTTGGAGAATGATATTCGTTGTGCTCTTTCCAATACTCTTCCACCATGAGTTGTTGAAATAAAAAATCACAACCTTCACACAGATTGTTAAATGCATTGACTCTTATTCTTTGAGTGTAAGGTAGGCCTATTCTTTGAATAAAATGCGTTTCAGCGCCGTTCTTTATTAATTAAATTATTTTAGTATGAAATAATTAGAATATCGACTAAAAGGGTCCATCGGATAAAAAAGGTTGGGAACCACTGGGTTAGGGTTAAGGTTAGTTAACTAACCCTAACCCTAAAATGAATCGTTCTGTCGACCTAACGTCCTGTCGACCAAACGTCCTGTCGACCAAATGACCGGGTACCGGGAATCCCGGGATTTTAGCCCATTTTTCTGATCCCGATCCCGGGATTAATTCTCTTAAAATCTCGGGATTTCCAGAAAACATCTACGAAAGCTGATGTAGCACCATATCGCTTGACGCTTATATTATTTTGGTTTTAACACAGCTTTGCAATATCAACTGGTTGTCTTGAACACTCCACATTAGTGTGATTGGCTATGATACCAACTATGGCAAATCAATGAACTACGCAATCGCTTCAGTCGTAGCATTAGTGCAAATCGCAGCGTGAGAAAGACGGTTTAGCAGTTAATACAGTTTCTGCTAATTCTGTCCGAGCTTTAAAAGAGAAATTAAAATTTAGCTCAGAAAGGCGAATTTTGAAGATGTAAGTTCAAAGAGAAAATTCGAGGTGTGGCAATACTTTTTCTATTGTAGCCTAAGTTTACGGAAAAAGCAAAATGTAACTTGTGTCAAGCCGTTTTGAAAGCTTCAGGGTCCAGTACAAAAGGACTAAAAAAGAGGTTAAAAATCGGAAATAAGCAAGAACTTGAAAAAAAGCTTTAGGTTTCGAATCGACGAGCGTCGAAGTGACAAGCTAGTTCACCTTTTTGGGGTACCTCAAAAAACCTTTCTACATTGATCAACCGCAAGATCAGCTTGGTCATGAAATAATACGTCAGAAAATCGCGGCCCTGGCCACGAACGTTCTTCAAAGATTGTTCCCAAGCCCAACTGTTGAAATGGATCGATTCTCCACTAAACAGCATGAAGAGGCCATTACAGAAAATAATAGCCATGGCACTGAAATAACTTTAGCTCAAGAGCTGCATGCTTTCGTAGCACAAGATGAAAGTGAAGAAGCACAAAACTGTGATGTCGGCGCTTGAGTAATGCAAAAAGAAATGCTGCTATATGAAGCAATCAAAAAAAGGCCAGAAAACCTGAACGATTTATATGCAGCATTGTAAAGTATTAGCTAACATCTGTTGAGGCTGGACGTGCATTTTCAGCTCTTGGATATTTTGCCCGCAAAACCAGAAATCGTCTTTAACGATGATACTCACGATGCTCTCATGTTTTTGCGTCAGTATTACACTAAATAAATTTGATCCCGAAATCCCAACCCTAGTTGCGTGGCAATAGTTGAAGGGGAATCTACTGTTGCAGACAAAAAATCCATCATATAGGTCAGGGGTCACCAACCTTTTTTGCATGCGGGCCACTTTGGCACTTAGGAAAGCTGTGGCGGGCCGCACTAATAAAATTTTAGGTAGGTTGACTCTTATGCTAGAAAAGAACGCATTTCGTACCTAGTGTCCAGCGTTATAATACATATTGTTAATATTTATCTTAGAATACCGCAGTAACAAAATTAGTCGAACAACGCTACTGCCAGGCCAATCTTCTTTAACAACACTTTTGACTTCTTTAACATTGCCTAATAAACGAGGCCACTTGTTTTGCGCACTAATAGCCAGGCGAGCGGTTTCATCAGAATATTCATCGCCAAGCAAGAGTGATGTTGTCACTTCGCTTCACAAAATATATCTTGCCATTGACAGTTTCAGTAAACATAGAAATGTTTGACACATGGCAATACAGGCAACAATAGTGACCTGCGAACATATCAGCGAAAAATAGGCTCCAATAACACTATAACAGGGAGAAAGAAACCAGGCACCATGAAACAAACGCTTGTGGAAATCACCAAAAAAACGTTTCTATCGTAACTCATGAGCAGTGTTTCCTCTAAAAAAGCGATGAGTTGGTTTTTCATCCTTTTTGTGAGAGTCTATAAAACCGTCTTTCCTTGATTATTAGACAAATGACACTTGCGGTGCTTATAAGCATGGCAAGAATTGTTGATTAACAACATTTTGCAGTTCTAAGCTAAATATTTTCATAATACCAGAAAAATTCTTTAAATTTATATATACTGTCCAATTTATTATAAATTGAGTTGGCACACCGACCTATTTTGCCAACAAAAACTTGCATAAAGAAACACTGCTCGTGAAACCCAATAACGGTGAAACGCACACTAGTGTTTACAGGACGTTTACAAACTTAAAATAAGCAACCCTATGCTCACAGACGTTTAAAGCAACCACTGGAACAGTGTGGCTGGACATCGCATTGGAATAACTTTAAACGACCCCTACCTAGAACTACAATTTGATTGGTCGGTTGGTGGAATCGTATGCAAAGCGAAAATATGCTTCCCGGAAAGTATTTTTTGCCTTCGTGCTGTTTAACTCGTCAAGAAAAGTATTTTTGGTTATACTTGTGCGCTGATACCTTCCGCGGGCCGCACATAATCAGCGTGGCGGGCCGCCAGTTGGTGACCCATGATCTAGGTCATCCATATGACACTGATAGAGCGATGTCGGTTTGTATAAAACTTGCCAGTTGACTGCGCATATTAGTTTCTATGACTGGCAGTATTTTCGATTACAACTACGTGGTTGTTTTTGTATGGTGTGTATTACTGCATATGATTAGCCTGTGGCCATATGCCTCAATGAAGCATGTAATATTTCTTGTTTAACACATATCTTATTTTGATTGTTTTTTCAAACCAGGGTATAGTGCTGCGTTGAAAATTTTCGACTGTGTTTTGGTTTTGTAATTGTTTTAATAACGCTATTCAACCCAATTATTTTGTTGTGAATTTATCAGTTTTTTATATAGCAAAATAGCGTTTAAGCTGAAGGGATATATACATAAATTTCAGAGGGCCAACGTAGAGCCAATTTGATGTTTTCTGCACTGACCTGCCTGGTGTTCCTTCCGAACCTTTCCTTTTCTGCAATCGCATTTGTACGACAGTGCAATACTTTAAAGCAGTAACTTTGCCTGATTTTATTTTTGCTCATGAAATCTGTTAGCCTATTCTCTATCTCTAGGTTGAAATGTACACACCTACTGACGACTTCAAGACCACAAACAACGATGCAAACTTTGTTGTCAAGTTCGGCCGAGCTTTACGTCAGGATGAATATCGTTGCAAGTTGTTTCGTCTCGCTCTTGATGAAGAAGAGGTGGAAATGGTTTCTCATTAAATTTAGTATTTTATGATATGAATGCTACTGAATGCTCGGGTCTGTTACTGTTCCGCCACACCACACTTGTAGGAAGACAAAAAGTGCGACTGTTCAATGCTCATTGGTGCATAGTTGAGCAGGAAAGTAAGCCGCCCGTGCAGAGACGGTTGAGGTGCACCCAAGCCGGTCTTGACAAAGACATACTGGTGGAACGGATGTCAGCGTCATGGATAAAAAGTATAACTAAATGTGTGGAATAATGCCAACCGGTTAGGGTACATCATTTTCCTCTCACTTTCTAAATTTAACTTGTGTCATTGAAAAATACTGACCGTTTCAGGTTTGATTCGACCAAAAATATGGGGTTCACGGACCCCCCTAAATCCGATTTATCAAAATCGCTATGACTATAAAAGATGAGCGCATAGTGTTTGTTAAATTTATTGTAACTACTAGATTAATTTTAAATATAAATAGAGAATAATGTTTTGAAAAATTAGTGCATATTTAATCGCCCACAAAACTAAGAAAAGTTTCAGGAAGCAGAGACGAACGAAGAACTTCACTTCATCATATCAAAGTACTAAGCAAAGATGACTGCATTAACAATTAAGTGCTTGGTCTTTTTCTTGAATTAGGCATGTTGCATCTACTTCTTTTCACCACCTTTTCGTATTATCAATTTTTTTTTTATGTGTAATTTGATGATCAATAGTCCAGCCAAATTCCTCATTCAGAACAGTCATTAGCAACAGTGGTGATTTAAGCTTGTGACAGAAGAAAACTGTATCTGTGTTTTGTAGACTTGATAAAAACTTTTCATAGAGTCCCTTGGAAAGAGATTGCGTGGCCAATGAACAAAACCAGTATACCGTAGGTAGCCCACTACTGTCAGTGGCATAGGCGTCGATTTTTTTCTTGGAAAAGAGGAATTCTGGGTGGGCGAGAGTTTTCAAACAGATTTCATTGAATGTGTTTTGTATATGTTTGCAAATTCGCAATGGTTCAGTCTTCGAAATTGGCATATTTTTACTTCGGCAAAAACGTTGCCGAGGCCAAACGGCAAAAGTTGAAATTGCCTCGGCAATTGCTGTGAACACTAAGAAGGAAGAGATTGTACTAAAACATGTAAAACGAGAAGCGAAAAATATACTAGAGTAGTCTTATCACGAACGCATTGTTTGATTTGTTGTGATGTAATAATACCAAAAGTAGTGATAAAGCGAGCAACGCGGATACGCACGCTGTTACGGTAATTCACGTTAAAAAACTCACGGGGGGGTGGGAAAGTAAGTTAATTTTGGGTTGATTCAACGTTCGAGTCAGCACAAATCGATTTAATTTTCCCGGCGGGTTATATTGCGTAACAACAATGCCCAATTAGAAATTTACGTTTGTTTAACATTAATTCGACATCTAGCGACGTTGAATTATCATAAAATAACGTTAATTGCTCAACCAGGTACAGGTAACATATCAAGAGCTCCCTGCGAGAAGATTTCCTCGATGTACGTAAGCTTATAAGCCAACATAATTTCGGCACAATTGGGACACTGCGAGCAACACAAAATCTGTGTGATGAACTAGTCAGAATCGGTATCATCAGATGCTGTATCAGCTGGACGAGATAACGGAAAGCGAGGCGCAACAAGGAGTAGATGCTTACAATAATTTGACGTCTACTGGAGTTAAATCAATGCAAATAGGGTGATATTTCTATAAAAGATTCTCCCAGCTGGGCACGAGTCTAAGCGCCGGCGAAGTAGGAAGTAACTCAAATAAAACATCCAGCAAAAGTAAGATTGAATCAACATCCTAGTCTGGTGTAGTCTAAGAAAATTAGTTTTTTCTTGTAATCTTGTGGTCCTTACAATCACCTCGGCAATTGCCGACGGTAATTTCGAAGAGTGTGGTTAGTCTTTTTCACAAAGACTGCGTTTAGCGTCGCTGCAGCAATTAAGCTTTAATAGGTTGGATGTTTTCTTTCTTGCACCTTGCGATCTTATGAGCGCTGCTAAACTAAACAAACTTCTTTTATGTTTTCCTTTGCGACCTAAAAAGCGTGTGACTCGTGACCTGTTATCCTTAAAGTGGCGCCTTCGGATTTGCCGCATTTTGATTTGTAAAAGCGATTATTTCAGTACGTCTTTAGTTTGTATCGGTGATTTTATTGTCATGTTCATTATGATGTCATATTCACATTCCCTTACGCTGACCGGGAACTCAAGTTTGATTGTGATGTAACGAAAGTGAGACCATTCGGAGAAAAGATCAAACGTGGCTTTCTCTCACCAGGAATTGCCAGCTGTGGCGGGTACCTCTAAATACCCATTGTCAGGCATTGTCGGCTATGTGGGGGTTGTGTAGCATTTCTAGGGGTTGTCGAGCATTTTCAGGGGTTGTCAGGCATTGTAGAGTAGCTACTTTTAGGCATTGTCGATCATTATCAGTGGTTGACGGGTTTGTTAGGCATTATAGAACATTTTCAGGGGTTGTCAGGCATTGTAGAGTAGCTACTTTCAGGTATTGTTGGGAATTTCCAGGCATTGTCTAGGATTTCCAGGCATTGTCGATCAATATCAGTGGTTGACAGGTTTGGTAGTCATTATGGAACATTTTTAGGCATTGTCGAACATTTTCAGGGGTTGTCAGGCATTGTAGAGTAGCTACTTTCAGGCATTGTCTTGGATTTCCAGGCATTGTCGATCATTATCAGTGGTTGACAGGCTTGTGAGGCATTGTCGAAACATATTTTGCCCACCCTCGTTTTTCGGCAGGGTGGGCGTCGCCCACCCTATTTCGACGCCTATGGTCAGTGGTCATGTTGATGTATGAAGGTGCAACAACAAAAGTGAGAGTTGCATCATATTATTTGCGACGATTTTTTTGTATGAAAGTTGGGGTACACCGAGAGCAGCACTGTTACTTCTTATATTTTCTGTTGTTGTTGACGTTTTTTTTACTGAAGGGGTAAGCGATGGCTTACTTGCAGAACAAAATTTGAATATGGTGTTAAGGTTTTTCATTGCTGTAAGCTGCGGTGTTTTTCGTCTAACTCTCTTCAGGCAAACAATAGTATGGATGGACTGAAAGTTTTGTGAAATGCAAGGAAGGTAAAGAGCAAAACTAGATTGGGAAAATTCAGAGAATGTAGGAAAATGTAGTATGGCAAAAACATTTTTATAAAAAATGAAGGAAAACGTCTGTCAGAATTATGTATGCTTGCAATATTATACGTTGACGAGACATGGATATTAAGAGAGAGTAAACTAGCAAACCTTGAACAGAAAGTGCAATAGAGAAAGAAATTTGTTGGTTTATAACGATAAGGGAGAAAAGGACTGAAGCTTTGACGGATGTGCTAGAGATGAGGGAGACTATAAATCATCTTGTAAAGGAAAATTCAGTGAGATTGAGCATGTGCTAAAGAGAGAGAAAAAATGTTTTCTACTTAGAAAGACATTGGATTCAAAGGTAGATGGAAAAAGAACGTGGAGATGTCCACAAAGGATACGGGAAAAACTAGTAAAGGATGATGAAAATGTGGTCGGACTTAAAGCGAAGATAGGATGGATAGAATGAGATGGAAAAATAGGTGATGACAAAGCAGAGTTTGGATGATGTTCCGTCTATGTATTTTTCATTTTCTGGCAACTAATAACTTTTCATTGAAAAATATGTGTCTACTGTATAATCAACAACTGTAAAATGGATCATGAATCTTCTTCCGAATCTAGCAAAGAAAATTTTTGTCAAGGCACGCTGGAAAATGTTGCGTGCTATTTTGAGGTACCACATGCAGATCCCTCTACATTCAATAAAGCTTCACCAATAGCTTTTTTTCGAACAAACACATGGCTTCACCTTTTCACCGTTTGTACACGCTAGCTGGGTTTACCTTAAGCAGGAAGCACGGCATTGCCACGTTTGTGCATGAGAGCCTGAAGTGGACCTTTGTCCACCCATCTCCAACTAATGCCGAGATTGAGTGGGTGTGCACCAAATAAAGTCGAAATCAGCACTAAAGTCAAGCAGAAAAAGAAAAGAGCAGAGAAAAAAGCAGATATCTGTGCCAATCCAAGCTTCTGTAACCTGTAGTGATGAGCAGTTGCAAAGAATAACAGAGTTAGCAGCATTTCTTTGCATTTTCTACTTTTAAGCCAGAGTTCACTGCTCCTTTGGACCGTTGAGTCACCCAGCAATGATTTAATGTTGATGATGGATCGTAACACGGGCAAGTATCCTAAATTGTTTAAACCATTGGCACAGTTGTTCCAGGCTAAGCTTAAAACCATCTTTGGTACCTGGCAGAGAGACTTGTATTCTTTAGCTTGTTTAGCCAAGAAGTTTTCCTAACTGAAAAAAAAATCTGCTGCGCAAATCAAAGTTAAGTATCAGCAAAGTCAGCATCAACGAGCTCGAACAACCTCCCAATCCAAAGAGTTGCTTAAGCCAATAGGCTTAAGCTTATTAGGCTTAAGCCAATAGGCTTGCTTATTAGGCTTAAGCCAATAGGCTTATACAGCCAAAGACGCAACTAAAAGATTTGTTTGGTCCAGATTCATTTACTTTATTTTCCCTCTTGGAGGTCTTCCCCGCCTTTTTGCACTTTCCTCCAAGGTTATAGGAACAAAATGAAATCAAATTTATCAAGCAGAAACTCGGCTTCCTCCGTGTCACAAACGATGCAGTTGAGCGAGCGTTGGGAATGGTGACAAATTCGCACTCCGGTAATGTAACCAAGTCTGAAGAAAAAAAAAGGCCATATGTACAGAGTTGTACAAGATCTACACAAGCAACAAACCATACTGGCTGGAAGTTCTGCACAAGATAAATGTACAAAAAAAGTTATGCAGGCCATAAGTTGGTGAACTGAGCAACAAAGCACTACAGATTGATTTTGCCTGAACCCGTTGTCATGCATTTTGTGACCATTGCTATGGATAATTGGATGCACAAATTAAAAGCAGCATTTTGCAAAACTTCATATGGTAATTGTTTGCTTTATATGTTTGCTTCAGTGTATTAACAGCAATGCCTTTAGCAGCATTATAAATTTGTGTTTCTTTGCCCTTTTTCTAAAAAAAAAACAATAAATTTCCAACTTTTTTAAGCATTTTTGCTGAAAAATGTCTCTGATGTTATTTTGCTAGCCCATAGATGATTTTAGATTGCAGCAATGACTTCCCAAGACTTGATTTAGTGGGGATAGACACCAAAACCACTAGCCTGCACCCACTAGAAAAAAAATTATAGCCAATTTAAGGAATTTTAGCTCGGTGGCCACTAGTGAGCTCTTGGATAGGGATCAAACGGGGTCAAATTTTTTTTTTCAAATACCAATGCCCAAAGATAGCCCAAACTACAACTTTTGGCAGATGCACTAAGCTGAACCAAAAAATTTGTTTGTTTTTTTTATCCACTCTAGTGTGCATTTGTATCTCAGAGTAACATCGTCAACATCTACATTCTACAAGCCCCCACCGGCCCACCCTCGCGAATGTTGCCATGATCCCTTCCAACGTTCCCCTCCCCCAGTCTCTACGCTGGCGATTTCAACTGCTAGCACATCGACTGGGGCTACAGCAACACAAGCAGTGACGAAGAATTGCTGGCTGACTGGGCCTCTACAAACCATCTTACCCTCCTATTTATTCCAAAGGAACCAGCCAGTTTTCACTCCTGCCGCTGGGGAACAGGGACAAACCCTGACTTGGCCTTCGCGAGTGTCGACAGCTCTCTTCCAGACAGACGTGTGCTTGAAAAGTTCCCGCGGTCCCAACACCGGCCGTCCCCCATCATCGCCACAAAACTTGTGGCTCCTGTCCACGTCCACTCCTCCAGTTCACCGGTGAAGCGATGGAACTTCAATAAAGCCGGTTGGCATCAATACAGCCTCCTGACCAATGAGTCTGACCAATTCTGCAAAGTTACCATCAACTGAAACATGCAACGCAGACGAGGCATACCAGGACTTCTGCAATGCCATAATACCTGCGGCAAAGGCCACAATACCACGTGGCCTTTGAACCAGCCATACACCATGCTATGACTCTGAGTGTGAGGCTCTATATCGCTCCTACCTAGGCGCCCCAAGTGGTGCTGCTTCTAATACCGCCGCCACCGCACTACTTGAGAGGCTGGACACAAAGAAGCTTGAGCGATGGAACGAAGCTGTCCAAACCATCGACTTCTCACACTCAAGCCGCAAAGCATGGAGCATCATCAACAACCTCACTGGGCGCTAAGCAAACTCCCCTCGTCAGTGCCCCATTTCTGCTAATGCCATTGCTTCCCAGCTAGTGCAGAACGGGGTCTACAAGACAAAGGATCCCGCCTTGTCGCCAAAGAAGTATCTGCCCTGTGACGAGTGGAAGAAACAATCTCTGGAGACTTCAATCCAGAGGAATTCGCCACCCTCCACCTAGTGAAACCACACAAGCAGAAGCAGACTGAGACGCCTGAAAAATGGCGTCCCACAGGGATCGGTCCTGGCTCCACTTATTTTTAACATCTACACCCACGACCTGCCAACTACAGTTTCCGCAAAATACGCTTGTGCGGACGACCTGGCAATTCTCCACTCTACAAAGTCGTGGGAAAATCTAGAAGACACCTTGAGCCAGGACATGAAAACTCTCTCAGCTTATCTCCAGAATTGGCGACTGAAACTCAGCGAAACCAAAACTGTGGCAGCAGCTTTCCACCTCCACAATCGGGAAGCTGATTGTGAGCTGCACGTCCAGAACAACAGAAAATCTCTGTCCTTCTGCCCCGAACCAAAGTATCTTGGGGTGACACTGGACAGATCGCTCACATACCGCCACATTTGGTGTCACTGCGTAAGAAACTCACATCCCGCGTTGCGCTACTCAAGCGCCTGGCAGGCTCCAGCTGGGGGGCGAGGGCTAACACTTTGCGTATAGCAGCCTTAGCCATTGTCTACTCTTCACCAGAGTACTGTGCACCTGTTTGGAGCCGCAGTACTCACTGCCATAACATCGACACTGCCATAAACAGCGCCCTGCGCACAGTGACGGTATGCCTGCGTCCCACACCATTGGACAATCTCTCCATTCTCGCTGGCATCCAACCTGCTGAGCTTCGTCACGAAGATGCCACTCGGTCGACGAGCACTGGAGCCTAACCACCTTCTCCACCACAAGATCTCTGCTCTCCCAAACGAGCACCCCCGTCGACTGAAATCAAGACTGCCATTTGTGCCAGCCGCTCAACTTCTGATCAACGAAGCTGATGAACAAGACATGTCTGCGGCTACTTGGGCGGACCATAAATGGAGTTCTGAATGGAAGTCAAGCGCCACCAGACTCTATTCGTTCATCCCCGACGCTGACACACGCCCCATCGACCTGACACTACCAAGAGGGTGTGCCTCAAACGTCTCCATACGGGCGTCGAGCTTTTCCGCTCAACCATGCACCAATGGGGAATTGCCTCCTCCTGTGAATGTGGTGCCGAGGAACAGACCGCAGACCACATCATCAATGACTGTACCATCTTCAAGCCACCTAATGGAGAAGGTCTGCGTGTCATGGAGGATGAAACCAAAGGCTGGCTGCTCTCTAGTAGCCTTCCAGTGCAGTCCGGGAACATCGTGAATCTGGGGTGGTAAAAGGATAGACCCTCGGCCCCAGAGGCTCACACGACGACGATCTTTTTAATTGTTCAATGCTAAGGAGTGGCAAGAAGAGGAATGAAGTTGATTGAAGACTGTTGATCATCAAACTACACATATATATAAACTAAGAAGGTCCTTCGGATAGTGGAAACAAGCAGATGTAACATGTCTAACTTATGAAAAAGATCGTGCAATTTTCATAAATCGAGTTTAGGTGGTGCTGAGCCGGGGGTAGGTGGTGCGGAGCCGGGGGTAGGTGGTGGTGGTCTGGCTAACTTAATACTTTTTTCTTAAAATTGAACGATCATCATTTTACAACGGCACAAGTTGAATTTGCAAAGTGTGGGGATAATAATGCGTCTTAGTACAGGTACTCTATAAAAGGACTCGCAATCAAGTTGAACGTGATGAATTGTAAGTTTAAAGTAGCACTAAACTTGAAACAGTTTAAAGAATCCAAACATAACTTTCTTAAACTAATTTTACTTGTGGACATGTCGTGTCGATCCCCTCAAGAAATTTGATTCGTTTTTATTTTAAGTTCCTAAATAGTTTTAGCATTGTTTACTTCTGAGAAGCAAGATAGAATTTTAGGGAGAGAATGCCCATCAAAAATATGTTCATGATTTACCCACTGAGCTGTTTTGGCGATTGATTTGTCTATTGTCTAGTGAAGTATCACACATATAATATAACCTCTCAGTCTAACGGTACTACTGTAAATCAGAGTCAACACCACATTTACTTTTACAAATAGAAAAAGTGAGGTTACATTTTTGCGATTGTTTAAAGCATTTACCACTGAGACAAACTGTTCAGAAATAATTTTTTTCCAGACTATACTGTCACAAAAATTAACTACATGACCAACACAAGCACAATGCGTTAGAATGCAAAAGCTAGCACAGCCCTCAAAATTCCGGCATTGAAATCTATTCAACGCATAAACAGCGGCATAACCTGTGTACAACTTTTCAGCCTGCCAAATTCTTCATGAACTGGATTGTGCAACGTGGTATGACTGTGGAGACGGCAAGGAATCTTTTAGCAAACGATATGGCTGAACAATATGGCATTCACACTGACCCTGAAAGGTTTTTGCTACACTGTTTCCACTTAGCTGATGCTTTAGTTTTAATGCTAACTGCTTCAGTTTCAAACCAGAAAATTATAATTTTGTATATTATTTTGCGTAGAGTCATTTTTTACCTGGTGGTTTTACAAACAATTTTGTGCCAATCCATTATCTTGATAATGTTTGCATTACAGCCCCAAAGTGATGGTTTTCATGTTTTCAATGCATTACACCAGGCAACAAAAATTGTTTGTACTGTTGGGTGCTAAATCCAAATCTGAGCTCGGATTTCTTCTATTACATCAGATGTTGATTTAGCGTTTATCACAAATATTTGCAGTGCCACAGAAAAAGGTTAGTTCTAGGAAGGCCAATATAGCCGAAATACGATTAATAGCCATAGGTTTGCTTCAAGCTTTGTGATTTAATGCGAAACATTGACAATGAGGGTGCCCAGTTATGCTTTTAGCTTTCCTCTTAGCTGATCATTACTTTATTGAAAGGCTGATCTATGCCCATTGCTTGTGTCCAATGTCCAGCCAGTCATCGACCCGCTCCTTCCAAAGGAGTAAGCTAGGTTCCGCACGGAGAATTAATCGTGGATCAGGTCACCCTCTTAACATATGGCTTCAAAAATTGCTTTAGACAAAAAAGGAAGGTCAGCGCTGTCTTTCTAGACCTTACAGCTGCCTACGACACTGTATGGCACCGAGTTTTTACTGTACTTGTAAGCTGTTTCGCCTGCTTCCGGATTGACACATGGTCTACGACTGTACGTGATCATTGAGCTTGTCAGAAACAAAAGCTTTAAGCTCACCATCGGCAAATCACGGCGAAGCAGATTGAGACGCCTGAAAAATGGTGTTCCACAGGGTCGGTCCTGGCTCCACTGCCTTTTGACATCTACACCCATAACCTGCCAAGCACGATCTCCCGAGATATGCATACGCGGACAACTTGGCAATTTTACACTGCACAAGCACACTGAACTACACGACACTAAGAACACTACACTGCCTCCAAGGCAAAATTCTAACTTTAAATGCAAAAACTGACAAGATGAAGCAACGGTAGCTTCGGAGCCAACTGCTGACAAGCTTACAATTGGTGATGCACAATTTAACGTCGTTTTTACCTTTCGCTATCTTGGTCTTCTTTCGTGTAAGGCAGATTTGTTCAGATTGCATGGCAGGTGATGGAAAGCCAGGTTCGTCCAGTTCTGCTATGCCATGCATTCCATTTGGCGCCTAGTAAATGGGGCATTCTAGAACAACATGGTCAGCAGTTTGTTCCTCTGCGCCGCACTCGCAGGTCGATAAGAGAGCAAGACCCCACTTGTACACATTGGAAAGAAAGTGGCCGACTCCGAATTCCATTGAGCTTGACCCAAGTCGGCCGGGGCAGTTCCATACCTGGATCGCGCCACCGGCTGAAATATAAAACTATGAAGTTAGGTATTGGTGGCACACTATGCTGTGTTCCAAGTGTCTTCCATATAGTGTACTGTAGTGGTGGTATGATCACTGAATAGTTGTAATAATTCAAGGGCAGCTGGTACAAAGGGTGTCTTGACTTTAATCGCCGGAAGGTTCCTGAGGTGGGATGTTGCGTTTTGCGTAGAGCCAGTGGTAAGGATCTTCTGTCCGGTGAGCCAATGTAATGGCTCCCTTTTAGCGAAGCTCAGCAGGTTGGATGCCTGCAAGGATTGGTAGGTACTCTGTTGGAATAGGGAGAAGGCTCTGCATTCTGTTCATAGTTTAATTTTGGCGTCAGATCTGTCACTCTCTTTTGCGTTCTAATTGTGACGATTCGTTCCTTTCTACGGCAATAAACTGATATACAAGAATATAGACCTTGTTTTCAGGTCATCCCCATTCCCCAACACTACTGTGCTTAGAATGTCGCTGTCATAATTACAGCTGTGTATGAGCGGGTTGCTACTCTCTATGTCTGATACAATCTTCATGTCTTAGATGATGAAACCGAAGACTGGAAGACTGGCTGCTCTCTAATAGCTTTCCAGTGTAGTCCAGAAACATCGTGAAGCTGGGGTAGTAAAAAGCTAGACCAGCAGCTCAAACGACGAAGAAGAATATTACTTTTTGTTGATAATTTTGCATCAAAAACAAATTGGTATAAAAATTGTAGTTTGTGGGCCTACTTGCGCACCCCAAAGCACAAATTACTCGATACAATCAGTATGTAAGTGTTATAAACGCGACGTCAAATCATCCACTTTTGGCAAATATAACAATTTGTTATATCTCAAAAACCTGACTTGGTAGAAAAAGTCTAAGGTCGGATTTGGATTCTGCACCCCAAAATAATCCGAAGTCAGTTTTCTAAAGTTTTAAAGTAAAATTGTGTTAACTAGTGTATTTTCACTATAACCTTGACTACTTCTTAAAAGAACCTGTCTGTCTCATTTTTACTTATCTTGTTGCTTTTAGGATCCGCATCCGCAAGAAAACATGGAGAAGTCCTGGTCAAATATATATCTCAAGTGACGTGTTTGGAACACACATTAGCCTTTATGGTTCTCTAGAGTTTTTTGTGGAACTTTTAGAAGAACCAGAAAAAAAGGTTTTCTATTCATTCATTGTTATCAAATCAGTGAAAATATACTTTGTGAGCTTGATCTACATTCAGGAGTCCCATTCTGCATAAAATCATTAAAAAAACACTAAAATTGCAATATTGTCATAATTGGCATAAAATTTTCATAAAATTTCCCTTGGCAAAAAATTTTTACAAAGCACAAAGTGCTGTGCCGTTATTTTCCACTGTTGAGATATGTGCATTTGGCCTTCAGGTCAACAAGCAGTGTGAATGTTCTTAACAGAGCTTTAATTGTAACCTATGTAGCTGTGTCAATTGTTTGTGCTTCCTGTCTGCAAACGATAGTTTGTCCAATATCCATGCATTAGCTAGCGACAAGATTATATCCTAGTGATTATACATTTTGATATGATGTTATTTTTACATGTTGTTTATAGTATGTAACACTTTGTTTACATGGCACAACTTGTTTTTGTGATTTTGTTTTGCTGCTCAGCCATGTTTGCAGTTATTCTTAAAGAAGCTTTTTTTCTCTTTCCAAAACCGAGGAAAACGTTTACGCTGTTTGTTAATGTAATTTCTAAGCAAAAGTTTTAAGCTAAGTTGTAAGTGAAATAAGTCCTTATGCCACAAAAATCCAAATGTCTCGTCACTGGTTCTCGCGGCGTTAGTTCGTGTACTGACGTACCGTGTAATAAGATGGTGATAAGGGAAGGGTAACACCACATTATTAAATTCAATTTTATTTTTCATTGCTCGCGGGATCTTACAATGGTGAATTTTTTATTGGGACAACAAGGAGGTCACACCAAGTATCCTTGCTTTTTGTACTACTGGGATGGTAGTGCCAACGAAGAACATTGGTTAAGAAAAGGGCCACCACGAAATACGCTGGTTGATCGAATAAAGATCATTCTACCACCATTGCACATCAAACGTTGACGAAAGAAGCAGTTTTTTCTCAAAACACGATCGTTCTGGGGACTGTTTTGGCTGCATATTATGCTCAAAATTTCCTGGCCTTAGTTATGATAAAAGCAGAGGTATTTGATGGCCCCAGATTAGAACGTTGCTCAAAGACTAGCACTTTATCACTACCATGGCCACCATCGAGGCTCGAGCTTGGAATGTCTTTGCTCTTATGGTTTATAACTTCCTTGGAAATAAGAAAGCTGACAATTACATAGAGAATAGAGATGGTCCAGAAACTTCTCGTCAGCCTGCACGAACTTGGGAGTAGGATGAGCATTAAAGTTCACTACTTGCACAGCCACTTCAGCGAGTTTTCAGAGAACCTTGGCTATGTAAATGAGGAGCACGTTGAGCGTTTCCATCAGGACATCAAAGTGCTAGAAGAACGTTACCAAGGTCGATGGAACTGCAACATGATGGCATATTACTGTTGGGGTTTGATGAGAGATATCCTTTATGCAATTTATAAGAGATCAGCTACAAAAAGAAAAGTTTTGATATCTTAACGTGACTGCGTTTATTTCTACCAAGATATGCTTTGGATTTTTACGGCACTATAAAAATCGCTCGGTGATAGTATTACCTTTTTTTTGCATATGTTTAGTTTAAATCTCAAAATTCAATTCTGTGAGAAAGACACATAACTAAGAAAAAAATCAGCTTTTCAGTGGTGCCTTACCAGTGATGAGCACAATGCTCCGTATCGTACTTTTTTTAAATATTTTTCATTTATTTAGTGTTTGTATATAGGCTACAGCAGTCAATAATGATCGAAAAAAATGCAATCAAAAAAATAGTTTTGGAAAAGCATTCTTAAAGGAATAGCTGCCTCCCATTGCAAACATTATTCTATATATTGGGTCTTAAACGCAACATAAGTTTTATAACTTGAATCATTAAAATTATCCATTTTTAAAAAAAAGATTTCATATTTCAAAAACGTGATGTGATAAGTGTTGATAAGTGTTCCGGCGGGTCAATTGCCCTCTTGATTATAATTGTGATGAATTTGTAAACGTTGAATTTGCGTTGTTCCTGTGTTCTACGTGATGTGGCTTGCCGGACTACCATGACACTTCACCTCTGAATGTCGCTTTTTGCGCGTGCTGGGAGCCGTTGTTTCTGGACACCATTTGCCTTTGTGTTGGATTTCAGTATTGGTAAAGCAAGCTAGAGGAATGTGTGATTTCGGATTTAAGTTAAATCGTTAAGAATTAATTATAAGTGTGTACAAAAATTCAGCTTTTTATCCCAACTCACTAAGTCACTAAATCAAGTCATACGCAGTAGATAAACATACAAGAAACGATTGCAAGCATGGTTGAGGCAGGAAGAGGAGGGATTGTAGGAACGCATTGAGCCCTTACTCTTGTAACCAATGAGCAAAAACTAACACTCAACGCCCTCAAATTACCCTAAATCCATTGAAAAACTCTATACAAGAAAAATTGTGTTGACCAGTGTTATTTAAGATTGTTTTCGTGCATTTTTTTGTTTTGCCGCAACGTGTATGATGTTTCGTGGTCACAAATTATCAGTGCGGGGCACTCTTCTACACCCTATACCCAGTAGATAAATATCCCATTTCCTTGCTAATCTATTGACACTTTCAGGTACGCCTAGCTTAATAATCCATCAATGTTCTTAGACCATTATACTTAATTCATATAACTTGCTGCACACGAATCTCTAAATGTTACTAGCTAAACGCATTCTGTGTTTTATGCTTTTATAGCCTACCTCCTGAACAGAGATGGGCATGATCTTGATCTTGAAGATCACTTTTTTTTAGGTGATCTTGATCTAAGATCACATTTTTTTTGTGTGATCTTGATCTTGAAGAACAATAAGATCAAGATCATTTTAAAATTGAAATTTACTTATTAGATCGAGGCATTTTTTTAGAACTCGTGCTGTACAAAGTAGTTAGTGGCAACTACTAACATTAAGCCACATTTAATATGATATGTGTCCAACAAAAGTCGATTTAGAGTTTCCATCTAATCTGGTCAGTGTTGCCATTTCAAAATTGAAAAAGTTTTCTGTGTTGGTCATAAAGAAGTCAACTTTCGTGTAATGATAAAAATGATTTAACTTTGTTCACAATTTCCATGTATGAATTTTAAACAAATGTTTGTTTTCTTTGACCCAATTTAGATGTTTCAAAAGTCTAAAATTGGTTTATTGCAGCAAATCAACCAGACCAAGACTTGTTTAGTGTCTGAGTATGGAGCGGTTTGTCGGACCGCAAACCTCTGAACTTTTTAGATAGCAGACAACAGTAGCCTATCAAGGTTGCCAGATGGGTAAATCGTGCAATAAACATTGACATAATACAGTGAAAGTTAAAACTACTTAGCAACACGAATAAAAACTTCCACATGAACCAGACAAAAATTTGGTAAAAAATGATGCAGTTCAAAGTTTTATTTATTTATTTATTATAAATAAAAAGTATAAAACTAATCGCAAATTTTGCGACTTTTTCAGTACGGTACTAGTGTAACTCGGCCTTGGGTGTGACGTTGCGATTCTACGTAAACTACGTCAACAATTGATAAGCCTAATAGCAACAGTCACTGACTTATTACATTTCTTAGCCCAACGAACGAGTAGTTAAAAGTAAAAGTTAGCAATACCCACTATATACCTTTACCCAGGTTGCTTATAGTAATTATTTTTTGCAACATCATTGATCAAAAACTTCATTTTTTTCAAGTACACAAAAGTGATCTTGAAAGTGATCTTGATCTTCAAGATCACGATCTTGATCTTGATCTTCAAGATCACCTATTCTTGGTGATCTTGATCTTCAAGATCACCAATACTGGTGATCTTGCCCATCTCTGCTCCTGAATAGCAGCACAGCCTGCCTAACTGCGGTCATATCCTGCAGCAATCTGTATTTACAGTGCATGACTTCACAATCGGACAATAGGCCTTGTTATCTCTATGGTAACAGCGGTGTTCGTTTTGACTACCTCGACGTTATTCTCCTGGAAATATTTGCTTTTGACCATTGACTGCATGATGACCCAATTTCCACACCTACACCAATGCAAAATTTTCCATCCGACTAATGCTGCCAGAGCACTAATCAGAATAATCTTCTTCGCTGTTTATTCGCCGTTTTTTGGCTTAAACAAAAATCCTTGTCTGAATTCGGACATCTTAAGTGATTTCTAGGTGGTGCAGTGTCACTTGTCTGTGTAGAATAGATCTTCTGTTAATCAATGCACAATGACCTATGCGATGTTTCCAAGGCAAACACGTGAAGCTGCCGCCTTTCATTTCGTTGTATTACCAAACAGAAACATATTATATCAAAACTTTTTTTTTAAAAAGATCATACTTTAATACTAAAAAACCACCAAAACAATTATAATTTTTCTCTAAGCCCCCTTTGAAAGCTTTTGCTTGGAACAAAATACTGCATTTTCGAGCAAGTTTGCAAATCCATTTTTCGAAGGAAACTGTGCACTGACACAGTTTTTGATACTTTATGCCTATCATGGCCATGACCACTTTTACCATTATTAGCAGAGCAGTGTTTTATATTTAATTATTAAAACTTATATTCTACAAGGCTACACAATATGCATCATTCCATTAGGTGTTTTTATTTGTAAATCGAATGACTACAGTAGTACATAGGCCTAGCATGTATTAAAGCTTTGGGAGCTCAATTGGAAGCCTTGCTTTTCAAGTGATTTCAACTCTGCATCCTTTGCTTTTGCTATAATTACACAGTGATAGCTTTCCACTACTGTACAGTATTTCCTGAACTGGACTTCTTGCAGACTTAATGCTGTGCTGCTAATATCAGTGTCACTCATTGTAGGCCGAGGTGTTCACTGTCAACAATCACGAAATCAACAAAAGTAGGCTACCCTTTCTTCAAGAGGATTTGTGCTTGTAAAATGGCAGAAAACTTTTGTTGATGAGTTTTTGTGAGAAGTAGGCTACCCTTTAATTAATATAGTAGAAATTTGAAGTACCCTTTCAATAATCGATTTACTTGTAGACCAAACAAACTGACCTGATCTTGTTGTGTCGACGGTGGTCGCCCGCTACTCTCCAATTCAGTGACTTTCATGAAGTGGTCTTGAACGACGGCAAAGAAGCTACGAGTTATCTCGGCTACACCTTGCAACACCTCAGAACGAAGCTGGCAGAAATGAGCAATATTCCAGTAGATGACCTACTGCTATCTAAGGTATTTCAAAAAGATGAAACTGTGAGAAAAGGCCTGTCGTAACTATTTGTTCTGTGTCTGCAGAAAATTGGAACATATCTACGCCTTCAATTCATCTATATTGCTGTTCTTTGGATACCTAACGGTTTCCTATTGTTCCATACCATATACACAACTTTTAAAGCTTTTTTCATAATTTTCTATAAAGTGTTTTCATAACATTTTCCGTTCTTCCAGGGTCGAGGGATGTTTCCTTACCGTCTCAGCGTGCTTTGTGCCGATGGTGACCTCGAGTGGGTGCCGTCTCAGCAGAATACTTTTTGGCAACACTTGTCAGATGACGGCATTGTTATCTACTACAAGTCAGTTTATGTTTATAAAGCTAATGCGATAATCTAAGAAGCATTTTTTACTTTTAACGTTTGTTTTTGTCTCATTTGGTACCAACGGAGTAGGCTACCTACAGTACTGAAACAAAACAGTAGTGAAAAGCGGATGGAGTGTTTTGACCATAGACGCTTTGAACATTAAGCGTTTTTCCCTGTGGACCAGTTGACTGCAGTCGTTGTGATCCTACTGGCGCTCGGCAAGAGAGTTAATTTTTGCTTTAAACTTTTATAATTAAAGAAGAGAAAGAGTGGTGGCCAGGCGTGCATGAATCGAGCCCTCGTCGTCGAGGTGGCTGCCTTCCTAACTCTGGACCGCTGGGCTACCCTAATGACTCCTAAACGTTCTCTTAATTTAGTTTCTGGCAAAGATGTTTCGAGAAAAACGTTCACAATATTACGTGCATGTAGCACTCCATGTGCTGCGGAGCCAACGGATTGCAAAGACGCCTACGATTACGACTAAGCAATACACAATTAACTAACTACCAGTATTATCTACGTGACTTAAAAAAATCCTTCAACGAACTGTTTATATTTCTATGCTGTTTTATTAATATCTACTGTATCGTTTTTGTTAGTCTTGCAAGGCCTGATGCGTTGCGTTCTGAAATGGCTTTGCCTGTGGTAGAAAAAATTGTTTAGGGGTTTTTTTTGACTATCTTGCTCTTCATGATGAGCTAACGCAGGCGTCACCAACCTTTTTTGCATGCGGGCCACTTTGGCACTAAGGAGAGCTGTGGCGGGCCGCACTAATAAAATGTTAGGTAGGTTGACTCTTATGCTAAAAAAGAATGCATTTCGTACCCAGTATCCAGCGTTACATGTTGTTCATATTTATGTTAGAATACCGCAGCAACAAAATTAATCGAACAACGCTATTGCCAGGCCAAGCTCCTTTTACAACACTTTTGACTTTTTTTAACAATGCCTAATAAACGAGGCCACTTGTTTTGCGCACTTATAGCGAATCGAGCGGTTTCATCAGAATATTCATCGCCAAGCAAGAGTGGTGTTGTCACTTCGCTTCACAAAAGATATCTTGCAATTAACAATTTTAGTAAACAAGGAAATGTTTGACACATCGCAATAGAGGCAACAATAGTGACCTGCAAACATATCAGCAAAAAATAGGCTCCAATAATAGGGAAAAAGAAACCAGGCACCATAAAGCAAATGCTTGTGGAAATCACCCAAAAATCGTAATTCATGAACAGTCTTCCCTTTAAAAAAGCAATGAGTTGGTTTTTCATCCTTTTTGTGAATCTATAAAACTGTCTTTCTTTTGTTATAGACAATTATCACTTGCAATGCTTATCAGCGTGGCAAGAATTTGTTGATTAACAACATTTTGCAGAACTTGCTTCGGCAGTAGATATACTAAAATTGGAACGATGCAGAGAAGATTAGCATAGCCCCTGCGCAAGGATGACACGCGAAATCGTGAAGCGTTCCACATTTCTTTAAAAAAAAAAAAAAAACATTTTGCAGTACTAAGCTGAATATTTTCATAATAGCCTACAATCAGAAAAAGTCTTTAAATTTATATATAATATTTTGCCAATTTATTATAAATTGAGTTGGCACACCGACCTATTTTGCCAACAAAAACTTGCATAAAGAGAACACTGGTCGTGAAACACAATAACGGTGAAACGCACACTAGTGTTTACATGACATTTGCAAACTTAAAATAAGCAACCCTATGCTCGACATTTTCGAAATTCGAAAACAAACGTTTTAATCAACCACTGGGACAGTGTGGCTGGACATCGCATTGGAATAGCTTTAAGCAACCCCCACCTAGAACTATAATCTGATTGGTCGGTCGGTGGAATCGTATGCAAAGCGAAAATATGCTTCCCGGAAAGTATTTTTTGCCTTCGTGCTATTTAACTCCTCATGAAAAGTATTTTTGGTTATACTTGCACGCTGATACCTTCCGCGGGCCGCAGCGATACAGCGTGGCAGGCCGCCATTTGGTGACCCCTGAGCTAACGCATCAAAAGTGTTCCCCTTAAGCCCATCAGCACTTTTGATAACACATCAAGGTCGATCAACATATTAGCAACTATCTTTTTTTTCTTGTTTTTTTTACTCATAAATTCTTTAAAAAAAAAAACACTTGCCTTTTTTTCTCTTCGTTTTTCTTTCTAAATTAAAAAAAAATTAAGGTGCGACCGTGCCATATTTTAAACTGATTGTCCTGCTTTGGTATCATGCATGTTATTACGTTTACGCTTTGTCGCTTCTACCTTTTTCTAGACCTATTTTGCTAATATTCAAGCTTTTTTATTCAAAGAGACCGCATGGAGAAGTTAAAAGTGTGTACTTCAAAAGAGCGTGATGAAATCGAAGATAAAGAACAGAAGTTTGATTCTTCGATTTGTAGTAACAAAATATCGACAAAGGGTACGAGAGATTTATTGTCGATTGTAGCCTAATGCTTAGTTTTGCCTAGATTTTGTGTTATTTCAACGTTTCAAGCTGTAGACGTATTTTGCTAATAAAGTAATCTCTGCGTATTTTTTTCAGGTGTCAGCTACTCCCCTAATAGACCATGTTACCGCCGTGAGAAAGCCCTGAAAATATACACTGTTGATCCAACAGCCCCTTCCAAAGAAGACGATTCTTCTATGGCACTGTAGCTTTCGCCCATTTTACATCTCAAACAACTGCCAAATCAAAAATGTAAATTTTTTTGACATTATCACGTAAAGGGTGACCTGAAAATATACATCGAGCTTCTGCAGCAAGCTGAAGCTGAAAGGAACTTGAAGAACTAGGTTTTGAAATTTTCTAGATTGCTCCAGTCAAAACACTTGTTGTTGGATAATTTTTTGATGCGAACATATATTTTACTGTACATCTGGTGAACACGGTTGCATATTCTGGTAATGATGTTGCACGCCAGCACGAACAAGATGGAAGTATTTTTTGATCCCACTGATATAGCCTAGTGTAGATTTGAAAGTACTAACTCTAAGCAACGAAATCACAACATATATCATGACCTAATTTGTGTTGCTTTTTGACAATAACAGGTCACAGCTGTCACTCTATGAAAAATTTTTAAATAAACGTTGATAAGTTTATTTTGCCTTTTAATTATATTCTTGTGCAACCTTATTGTTTGGTTCAAATTCAGTTTTTAAAAATTCGCTTTTTGCGACTCTTGTGTTGAACAGGAATCTTAAGACGGATTGAGGTGTCGAGTACTTTTGCACAAATATAGAGTGGCTCAGCGTCAGAGCCGATACAAAAAGGCATATTAGTATTTTGTAGGCCTACAAGTCGCCAGTGCTGCTTCAGATTTGTACCACTAGTAGTTGCCATCATTTCACTTCAACATGGAGCTGCAACACAACAATGTATTATAGCGGGATAGAATAAATTAAACAAGAACACATATTCTTTGAAAAATTTTCCAGTGTTTTAACTCAGTCACCATTGACATGATAGACAATTGTCTCTCCTCAAGTAAAATCTCCACTAGTCTAATATACAAATTAATGAGTTGATGCTGCTGTAAAACAATGGAGTGGCCTGCTTTTTTTAGGATTGAACCACCTTGCTATAGGTACTGCACCTGAAGGCAACTTTCCAAAAGGTACCATAAAAAATTCCTTACTTTAAAATTTGACCAATCAGAGTCGCGCGTAGAGCGTTCACTTTCCAACTCAGATAGGTAGGCACTTTAACATAGGACAGTTTTCCGTGCGAACCAGCTACCACCATTGCACCGCGGCGCATTGGTTAAGAAAGGTAGGACAATTTTCCTCATAAACTCGATTGATTACAGCAGTGGTTCTTAAACTGGGGGGCGCAAGAAATTGAAAAACCCTGCATGAATTCATGTTTACAGTGTTTGTAGAGCGTGTTGTTGTCACATCTCGCATTCTTTGTGATGTTTAAACCAGGGCTACTGAACTGGCGGACCGCGGTCCGAATCCGGACCTTCTGGGTGTCGATGGTGGACCTTGAGCTTTTGGAAGAATAACCTCATTGCCACCTGACGTTTCAGGGCTTCTTTAAACATAATTCTACTGGGAGGAAGCAATTTTTACTGTGATTATCCTAGTTGCTGGGTGGCTTCGACTCCCAGACTCCCCAACACTTTCTCAGAAATCCAATTCGAGTTACATTTTACCTAAAAAAGGGGTTTAGTACAGATAATTCAACTTTCGTGGCTGCTTGTGAAATAAAATATTCACCGGACCGCTAAAAATATTCAACTTGTCAAACTGGACCGTTGTTAAATTAGTTGAGTAACCCTGTTTCAGATGTTGCTAAATGTTTCTGTGACACCTTGACTCTCGTAACACAACGGTTTTCTGGCACAACAGCCTCAAGCTCTAATTGTAATAATAATGGCAACGACTGATTGATAAGTGACAGCGGCTAGAAGTGCAGCAGTATCCCGAACTCTACAACAGTAGGCTACCATGCGTAAACTTTTTTTACATTGATTTAATTAGGTTTATTTTTAATTAATCAATTCTATTGATATAAAATGAGTGGAAAAAAGAGAAAGTACAGTATGACGAAGATTATCTGAATTTTGACTTTATAGATGCCATAGTTAAAATGAGTAAATGACCAAGTTGTACCACAATGCGTCATATGTTTTCAAAATCTGAGCAACGACGCTTTGAGACCAACTCGTTCCCAGTGTCATCTTGAAAAAAACGCCTTGACTTTTTTTCCCGCGCTTTTTGGAAGTAGGTTGCAAGATTTTTGCTCTCCAGGTCCAAGTCTTAAAAACTTAATTTGTTCAAATTTAGGACCTGGAGATAAAATCAAATTCAAGAAAATTACACTGTTTCATCTTATTTGATCTTCGTCAGAAATTTTCCAAACTATCAGCAAGTGGAATTTCAGAAAAATGTAAAAACAAGAAGTAAAGAAAGTGAAGACAAGAAGTAGGCATGCAAGAGCGGAAATTGCATCATATAAACAAGTAGACTGGTCTGGAATGAGATACTATTAATTATTATTGAAATGCAACTTTAATTTGTATTAAATAGTTATTTTATCTTTAAATTGCCACTACAGTTAACTGTTGACTGGTAGCCTAACCTGTATTTCTAAAAGCAGTGCTGCCAGACCTTGAATTAAAATTCGTATTATCACAAAACTGCTTCATTTATGTGGCTTAATTTATTATACAAATTGTTGCAATTATAATTTGCTTTTAAATATATTTTTTGAAACTATTTTTATTAAGTCTACCTTACTGTGAAATTATAAATGCATTTAAATCGCCAAATTTTTTTTTTCGTTTTTAATTTTTGTGAAATCTTTATAAATTTCAACTAAAGTTGATTAATCACTCCTTATCTAAAAAAATAAATAGTGCGTAGCCTATGATCCCTGGTATTTGATTGTACTTAATTGTATCTCACGTTGGACTTAGTTTTTTTCCCTGAATTCATTTGGTCACACTAAGCCGGTTTCCTTAACTTTTCACTTTGCTAAATCTTTATTTTGTGACGTCATAATTTTGTTAAACTTTCAAAGTGAAAAGTTTTGGAAACTTGTCACTATTTTTATTGTGTGTAGTACTGTAAAGCTTGAATCGCCCTTGTTGCAAGTGTTCATTGTACAGTAAGATTCGGCCTATTTTTTCTTTTGTTAAAGAGAGGGTTTAGGCTTGTTTTGTTTAACTTCAGCACGTGTTTAAAATCGCAAAATCGTCATTTCCGTAGGGTGGCAATTGACTAGTAGACCGTATGGTCGTCTCGTTGTCTCCCTGTCGGTATGGGAACTTGTGTAACTTTTGCATTGTGTATATTGCATATTTCAAACATGTAGCCTACCTATGTTCCTGTTACTGACAAATAAAACATTGATTGATTGATTGATTGACCACCAAAATAAACCTTTATAGCTTTTTTCCAATGCAAGAAAAACTCTTTTGAAAGATAAAGATTGCTAGTAGCAAGTGCTTTCGCCAATCGTCGTCGGCGGAAGTTGTAGAAGCGTCTTTCGGAGATGATAGCTCGGGAGAAGAAACCCCACAGACAATTTACAAGAGGAATTCTTGGAGCTAACAAGAAATTCTACTGAAAGGGACGACTTTGAAGCAATCCCACTTGTAGGGTTTTGCTAATACAGTAATTGAAGCCCCCAATGTAGGGTTTTGCTTAATAATGGGCTATAGTTTTTACTGTAGACTTTTGGTTATTAAGAGACTCTGGGTCTCTAGCCACAAACCGGGTAATTTAGGCTTCTGTCTAGGGCAGTGTTTCTCAACCCCGAGTCCGCGGACTCAAATGAGTCCGCGGAAGGGCCTGGATGAGTCCGCGAGCACAGTTGCTTTTGCTAGAAGTCAGTTCATATTGTATTACAAATAAAACGTAAAATGCTCCTATTTCACCAACTTTATCTTTGTGATGTCATAATAAATTGGCTAAAATTCTACAACTGACTGTGTTCTACCGGTGAGAACACAGTCAGTTTTAGATTAGATGCCTGGTGAACAGTCTCAGACAGAATTACTTAAAATGGCTAAAAGAAAACAAGTTTTTGCATATAATGATGAATACTTGAAGCTTGGATTTACTTCGATTGAGGTGAATGGCGAAGTGAAGCCGCAGTGTGTGTTGTGCTTAACAGTCTTAGCTCACAGCTCTTTAAAGGACACGAAACTTCGTCGGCACCTAGAATCAAACCATGGAAATTTTGTTAACAAATCTCTTGAAGTATTTAAAAAAAAGAGCATCAGGTGAAGCGAAGTCGCATTGATCGCCCAACTGCTTGGAGAGGAATAGTATATTCTCACAGTCATGCAGTGCGTGCTTCTTTTGCGGTTGCATGGAAAATCGCTTGTGCAAAAGCACCTCACACAGCTGGAGAAAATTTGATTAAACCAGCATCTGTTGAAATGGCCAGGAAAATGTGTGGTGATGCTGTTGCTAACAAACTGGAAATGGTTCCTTTGTCAAACGACACCATGAAGCGGCGTATCGAAGAACTCTCAAGAAATGTTCTGCAACAAACAATCGCTGCCATAAGATGCTGTGAAAGATTTAGTTTGCAACTGGATGAGACAACCGATATCGGAAGTGATGCACAGCTCATGGTGTTTGTGCGATATTTTGACACAAATGATTTCGTTGAGCAGTTTCTGTTTTGCCGTCCACTTGCTAAAAATATCACAGGAGAAGAAATATTCAAGAAAGTGGATTACTTCTTTGAAGAGCATCAGCTTGAGTGGTCTAATTGTGTGTCTGTTTGTGCTGATGGTGCTCCAGCCATGATGGGAAGTAAGAAAGCCTTCATGAGTTTTGTGAAAAAGAAAAACAATAACATTTCGGTTGTTCATTGTCTTCTCCACAGAGAAAATTTGGCAACAAAAGAAATACAAGAAAATCTTGCCATAGTTTTCAAAGAGGTTGTATCTGTGGTAAATTATATTAAATCTCGTCCTTTGAACACTCGCTTATTTCGTGCTTTGTGTGACGAAATGGGAGCGGAACTCAGTGGGCTTCTGTTCCATTCAACTGTTCGTTGGTTGTCACGAGGAAAGGTGCTTGAGAGAGTGGCTACTCTTAAAGAGGAAACCCATGCTTTTTTAAAAGAGCAAAATCATGAACTTGCTGATCACTTTCGTGATGATGAATGGATTGCGAAGTTGCTATTTTTGGCCGATGTTTTCAGCCATGTAAACCAACTGAATAGTTCTATGCAAGGAAAAGAGAAACTATTTTTTGATGTTTTGGAAAGTATTGATGCATTCAAACATAAAATAAAGCTGTGGATGCATCGAATGAAAAGTGGGAGGTTAGCTGCTTTCCTAGGATTGAACTTATTTGTGGAAGAGAAAGATATCAATTTGGGCGTCATTCTTCCCATCTTTCTTGAGCACCTCAACACATTTCTTTCTGAATTGAATCGTTATATTCCTTCCAACAATTATTGCAGGATCTTTAATTGGATTCGGAATCCTTTTCAGGTGTCAGCGCTAGAACTTCATTCAGATATGGACTGCATTGCTGAACAGTTGCTTGAATTGCAAAGCCGACAGATGTGGAAAGACAAGTTTAAAAAGGCTTCTTTGATTCAATTTTGGGCAAATGTGCAGTCGATGGAGCCTAGTCTTTCAGATCTTTGCAAGCAAGCTGCAACAGATCTTTTACCATTTCCAACCACATACCTGTGTGAATCTGGCTTTTCAACTCTGACGATGATCAAAACGAAGTATCGCAATAGACTTCAACCGGAAGATGACATCAGATGTGCACTGACAACCATAATTCCGGAATTCGATAAACTTGTCAAGCAAGTTCAAGGACAAGGCTCTCATTGAGTGTGTGTTGAGTGAAAAACAGTGCTTGCTTTTTTCGTTGATACCGTATTAAACTCTCGGATAGAAATCAAAAAACCTATTTTTTGTTAATATATAAAGCTTGAGTCCGCGGATGTATAGGCGAGCTTGAGAATAGTCCGTGGGTCAAAAAGGTTGAGAACCACTGGTCTAGGGGTATGATTTCCTACAAAAATTAAACACGTAAAATGTAATATTAAATGTATTTTTTATTATGAATCAATTGTTACAAGTTAGAAAAATTGAGAAATATGTCTCACCAACTTAGTTTATTCCGACCGGTGTCAGATGAGCGACATTCTCCAGTCGTGAATTTTACCTTCTCGTTCTGCCATCCATTGATATAAAATCTCTGTTTTATATGTGTTATCAGCATTTTTCAATTCCGTGCTTATTTCATAATGTGGTGCCTTTTTATCAGTAATAGCCTATCGTGAGAATTATGAAACGAACCCGGTTACACAATCATATCGCTTCAGAAATACGAATGCGGTTAGCCAAACTCTGTGAGAGCGGCATTTGTTAACAGGAAACGTGACCTAAGTTCCATGAGAACATTTAGGTTTTGAATTTGCAGCGTTGAAATGCATTTTGCAATTCTGATGGTTTCGATTAAATGTTAAAAGCTAAATTTGTTGGTTAAAATATGGTAGGCCTACATGTTACACACTTCCCTCCTTACGGAAAAATAACGGCAGTGCCGGTCTTTGGGGTGTGCGAACCGTGCGATCGCACAGGGCCCGCAAATTATTCAGAAAATGCAGTAATTTTTGTCATTTCCAATGGAAAAAATTTAATTCGATTCACAAGCAAGTACCGGTATCCTTGAAGTCAGTTGCGGCTTTAGGGTGAGGCAAGTAGGCTTACTGAGATTGTCGCGTCGGGCCACCTTTACAAGCTTATATGCTTTTAGGCCACCCACGACATTTCACCATGTGCCAAATAGTTAACATTGCAGTGTGACAACAGAATTTCATTTTGTGGCAATCGCGTTTAAATAGAATATAATACATGTTACTTTCAATACAAAACCATCGCTATTATGCCATATATATGTAGTTTTAAAACTAAACATTAAAAGGGCCCGGATTTTTTAAACGCCATGTATCAACTTGCTTATAGTCCAGTCAAATTAACCAAAAAACCTGGGAAACCCGGAAAAAAAATAGTACAAAGCTAAAATTTTGCCACAAGCATCAGTGCATGGTCTGAAACAAAATATCAAAAATCCACCTTGGGCAAAAAAAATTATGGGATTTTTGAAAAAACGAAATTTATCTTGCATTTACACCTAATAATGTTCAACAACTCTGGAGGTGCTGGTTCCATGTCCGTTATGATAGGAAAGTATTTTCTACATACAATCTTCCATCCCCTGTTTTCAGGATTGATGACCGTAGCAGGAATAGGATGCTTCCATTGCAAGACCTGTAGATGCACCCACTGTGCATGACCCTTGGCAGCACATTCTGTTGGCGGTAACTTCTCTGGACGAACACCAACAGTTGGAGATGCGACAGCAGCACACATGTAGCGATTGTATCGTAGCTCACAGAGTTTCTCGTCCTTACCACCATACATTAAGACAAACAACTTCTGACCTGCAGTTGAAATTTCTTCTACGTTAGCGTTTGTTGAATAGAAAAGCTGGCTTATTGATCTGATCTCCTCTTTACTTTTTAGATGTTTCAGGAGTGCCACTTTGCCATGTCCAAATGTAGCCGAGGTGGTGTCACAACCACTCCATGCATGCAGAAATAAGATGTTTTTTACTATTTGTTGACTTATGCTTTCCGCAATGCCACGAATTCGGAACATCTGCAAACCAACCTTCGACTTTTTTGTTGCGTGTGAGAAAAGATATATATCATGTGATATATCCCGCCCATCCCAGTGGTGAATGAGCAATACAAGAATGTCAGTGTCATCTGAAACAGCCACTGTGTGATGTCGGGCAGTAGAGAGTGTTAATGCTTGTTTCGCTATCATGGTGTCTGCATCATTGTCACTTTGGTACACATCATGATCATCTTGTTCCAGACCTTTCATCAACATTGCTATGAACTGAGTCTTGTTTTATTCATTTTTTTGAAAAGCCTGCTGGTTATCTGGAACGATGAGATGTTCTGCTATCTTTGTGTAAGCAGCTGTTCGTCCACCTTCTCTACGGCTGTGCTCGTGATCCTTCGTTGAAGCTGCGTATCCATCAAAGACAACAGTAGAACTCCCTCCATAATTATTTTTCATATATCCCACATACTGACTTACAACTTCCTTGTATGAAGAAGCTGCTTTCCAATAGACACGATGTAATAATGCGGCTCCATCTATAACAAATTTGGCATCTGTTAACTCGGAAAGCTCTACTGGTGGCACACCCTCTTTTAGAACGGAGACAAGTGATGATTTCTTTCCTTTTCTCATCATGTCATCCTTGAACAGAGAAGTTGGTATAGGAGCTAACGCATAAGCAAAAAGGGACTTAATATTGTCACTCCTTTCAACTTGAATCAACAATCTGGAAAACAGCAGCATCGGATCTATGTGTATGGTGTCATCTGCAATTTTTGTTCCTTTTCGAAGATTCTCCAGAGTCCTTACTTGGTCAGCTTGCTTAAAGGACATTTCCGTGTAAGACTTCTTGTCCATTTTCTTCTGCATCATGATTCCAACGTCTTCCACAATGTCGCAATTAATGCCGTCTTTGTCATCTGATGCTTGTGCAGATGACAAGGATCGTAGAGCCGGGTCAGTGTCATCGAATGGGTTGTGATTCTGTAGCCACGTGATCATTTTGCTAATGTCTTCAGAATCACGTTTAATTCTGCTGACTCCCATTTCAGCGTGTTGTTCACTGGTGGCCACGTCCAGTTCAGTAAAATCACTCATGGAATGATGGATTCCAGCACACCGGTGCATATTACAGATCCATAAAATCCCACTGCTTCTGTAAATCCACGTCCCTGTGTCAGGCGTGTCAGTCCACTTCGGCTTTTTAGGTTTCTTATCAAGATCTGTTCTATCGCAAGGTCTGTGGAGATGCCACACCAAAATTTGTCAGACCTTCTAACAGTATGATGTCCATGAGCTATGAATTGATTGTACAGCCATGGATGACTTTTAGGAAGATCGTGCATTAGTTGTAGATACAGTCGACTAGATTTGGCATAATTGTTGTGGCCTGTCGCTGCAAACAGATTTATCATTTGTGTAGTAGCTACAAGGTGCATGTTCCAGTCGCCAGTTCTTTCTGCTCTAATAAACAATTTCAAAACAGACATGTACTGCAAATATTGCAACCACAGTTTAGCTGTGCGCGAAACATTTGACAGATATTGCTTGTAAAGTTCAATTCCATTTTGCAAGCGGTCGAATGACGTGCACATAATAGCGTCATCAATGCTGGTTGTACCCTCCATAAGTTTTTGCAAACATTCGTGTATGATTTCAATGTCCTCATATTTCAAAAATTGAGAAGTATTTCCTTGTTTCAAACACCGAGCAGCGGGGTCTTCATATAAATATGTCGTTTGTAAATTATTATCAGTATCCTTGATGCTTTGTGAAACAATCGCTTGTAGAAGTTGAGTCATTAAAGCAGATTCAACAAGTAATACCCTCGAAGAGCTCTTGCAACTGCTCTTCCACTCATCATTTGAATGACTGAATTAGTGCCGTAGCATGTTTTTAAAAGTTCAGACAGACCTGATCCAGACATCAGTTTGCCAACGCTACCCAAAAAACTCATTAACTTACTGTGTGGAAACCCCCAAGACGGCCAACTGTATTCATTTTTTTCGAAAGGACAATTTCAACTGCCTTTACCCACAATGGTTGGTCAAACGTGATACATGGTGTTATTATATTCAACTTCTTTGCTTGATCCTCGACAAATGATAATGTGGAATATATACACGTTTCATCGGTTGACTTAAGGTCAATGATGGCGTATGAGCGATCTTTCCAGGCTAGATTGGAGGGCAGGAAATCTTCAGCCACTCAGCAGTCTCGTCGTCCAGAACCCTCAGACCATGCGCACCGTGTGGAGGCCGGTGGGTTAGGCAGTGGTGGATGACATGGTCTGTTCCGTGGCACCACACTCGCATTCTGATGAAGGAGCCAGGCCCCACTTGTGCATGTCCGAACGAAAGCGGCCGACGCCAGTTCGCAGGCGGTTTAGCCTGACCCACGCAAGCCTTGCGAGTGACATCCCTGGTGGACGGGGATCGGCGTCGGGTATGAAGTCACGGAGCGTGGAGGTGTGATTTTGCCACTCCGTGTTCCATATGTGGTGTTGATAATAGGTGGTCAGGGCCCGGGGCTTTACCTGGCTTTATGTGCTGGAAGGCGGCGGAAAATTCTTCCGGGGTGAACTCACCCGAGATGTTGTCCCCGTCTGGGGTTGTTACCCTCCAGAGGTCCGTCATTTCTTGCAAGACGGATCTATCTGATTCACGGTCTCTCGATTTGTATTTCCCGTTCTCCACAAGTTGTGAGGCGATGGAATTTGCTGAAACGGGACATTGTTGACGAGAGGCACGTGATCTACCAGTTAGGTTGTTCAGTGTACTCCATGCTATGCGGCTGGAGTGCGTGAAGTCGATTGATTCAACGGCTTCTGTCCAGCGCTCCTTCCTCTTTAAGTCCAGCCTTGCCAGCAGAGCTGTGGCTGAGCTGTTGGTGTCATTGCCCTGAGGGGCGTGGAGGAAGTCGGAGTAGAGGCTTTCGCACTCCTTATCCCAGCACGGTATGTAGGTCTTTCGTCGGCCGCGGGGGATGGATTGTTTTGCCGCTGATGTTATTGCATCACAAAAGTCCTGGTAGGCTTCTTCCACGTTGTTGGTGTGAGGGGATGGGAGATACTGTGTGGCTTCATTGGTGAGGAGGCTATAGTACTCCCAGTTAGCCATTCTGAAGTTCCATCGCTTAACAGGCTTGCTCGGGACAGGCATTATGAGCGTTGGAGCCGTGATAATCGAGGGTCGATGTTGGGACCTGGGGAACTTCTCTAGCACACGTCTGTCCGGTTGGCAATTATCGGGGTCATCACTTGCGAAAGCCAGATCGGGGTTTGTACCAGTGTTCCAGCGTCCGGAGAAGAAGCTCGCTGCACGCTTGGGATCGTGCAGTAAGGTGAGGTTATTATTGGCTGACCATGAGGCTAGGTTTTCTCCGTCGGTGTTGGTGGTGTTGTATCCCCAGTCAACGTGGTGGCAATTAAAATCGCCAGCATAGAGGCTGGGTTGGGGTAACACTGGGATGGCTGTTGGTGTTAAGCGTGAGGGTGGTGGCTTATAGACATTGATGATGTGATAGCCTGATATGTCTATGCATAACCACTCTATCTCCGATTGGGCACTGGACTGGTCGATTGGCGTCCAGCTCAGTTGCTCATGGACAAACGTGGCGAGGCCGTGTTTCCTGCTGATGGTTGCGCCTGCGAGTGTGAATTTGGGTAATACCAACTTATCCACAGATGTGCAGTGGGTCTCCTGGAGGAGAATAACGAGGGCCTGATGTTTTGTGGCGAGATACTCGATGATGCCAGGCTTGCTGGCCGTAATGCCCTCGGTGTTCAGCTGCAGTATGGTGGGTCGTCGGTACTTTTCGACAGAGGAGCTGCCGCGCCCTGAGAAGGGCGTTTCCCTATCCACCCTGCGCTGAACATGGGCCTGTTTTGCTCGAGTGTGACAAGCTTCGCTTCGCATATCTTCAAACAAAAAGAATTAGACAGTTTCGCAAAAAAAAATTATTTTTCACTGTATGAAATGTCTTAGAAAAATTTTTTTTGAAAAGAAAATTTTTTTCAATAATTTTCACTTTTAGTACGTAAAAAAACTTTCTTAGACAATTTTTAATGACGTTAGTTTCAAACAAAAAGAATTAGACAGTTTCGCAAAAAAAAATTATTTTTCACTGTATGAAATGTCTTAGAAAAATTTTTTTTGAAAAGACAATTTTTTTCAATAATTTTCTCTTTTAGTACGTAACAAAACTTTCTTAGACAATTTTTAATGACGTTAGTTTCAAACAAAAAGAATTAGACAGTTTCGCAAAAAAAAAATATCTTTCACTGTATGAAATGTCTTAGAAAAATTTTTGAAAATTTTTTTGAAAAGACAATTTTTTTCAATAATTTTCACTTTTAGTACGTAAAAAAACTTTCTTAGACAATTTTTAATGACGTTAGTTTCAAACAAAAAGAGTTAGACAATTTCGCAAAAAAAAATAATATTTCACTGTATGAAATGTCTTAGAAAAATTTTTGAAAATATTTTTTGAAAAGAAAATTTTTTTCAATAATTTTCACTTTTAGTGCGTAAAAAAACTTTCTTAGACAATTTTTAATGACGTTAGTTTCAAACAAAAAGAATTAGACAGTTTCGCAAAAAAAAATTATTTTTCACTGTATGAAATGTCTTTGAAAAATTTTTTTGAAAAGACAAGTTTTTTTCAATAATTTTCACTTTTAGTACGTAAAAAAACTTTCTTAGACAATTTTTAATGACGTTAGTTTCAAACAAAAAGAATTAGACAGTTTCGCAAAAAAAAATTATTTTTCACTGTATGAAACGTCTTGGAAAAACTTTTTTGAAAAGAAAATTTTTTTCAATAATTTTCACTTTTAGTACGTAAAAAAACTTTCTTAGACAATTTTTAATGACGTTAGTTTCAAACAAAAAGAATTAGACAGTTTCGCAAAAAAAAATTATTTTTCACTGTATGAAATGTCTTAGAAAAATTTTTTTTGAAAAGACAATTTTTTTTCAATAATTTTCACTTTTAGTACGTAAAAAAACTTTCTTAGACAATTTTTAATGACGTTAGTTTCAAACAAAAAGAATTAGACAATTTCGCAAAAAAAAAATATTTTTCACTGTATGAAATGTCTTAGAAAAATTTTTGAAAATTTTTTTTGAAAAGAAAATTTTTTTCAATAATTTTCACTTTTAGTACGTAAAAAAACTTTCTTAGACAATTTTTAATGACGTTAGTTTCAAACAAAAAGAATTAGACAGTTTTGCAAAAAAAAATTATTTTTCACTGTATGAAATGTCTTAGAAAAATTTTTGAAAATTTTTTTTGAAAAGAAAATTTTTTTCAATAATTTTCACTTTTAGTACGTAAAAAAACTTTCTTAGACAATTTTTAATGACGTTAGTTTCAAACAAAAAGAATTAGACAACTTCGCAAAAAAAAATTATTTTTCACTGTATGAAATGTCTTAGAAAAATTTTTTTGAAAAGACAATTTTTTTTCAATAATTTTCACTTTTAGTACGTAAAAAAACTTTCTTAGACAATTTTTAATGACGTTAGTTTCAAACAAAAAGAATTAGACAGTTTCGCAAACAAAAATTATTTTTCACTGTATGAAATGTCTTTGAAAAATTTTTTTGAAAAGACAAGTTTTTTTCAATAATGTACGCTTTTAGTACGTAAAAATACTTTCTTAGACAATTTTTAATGACGTTAGTTTTAAACAAACAAAATTGGATGGTTTCGCAAAAAAAAATGATTTTTCACCGTGTGAAATGTCTTAAAAAATTTTTGAAAATCTATTTTGAAAAGACAATTTTTCTTTCAATAATTTTCACTTTTAGTACGTAAAAAAACTTTCTTAGACAGTTTTTAATGACTTTAGTTTCAAACAAAAACAATTGGATAATTTCGCAGAAAAAAAAATTTTTTACGGTATGAAATGTCTTAGAAAAATTTTTGAAATTTTTTTTTGAAAAGACAACTTTTTTCAATAATTTTCACTTTTAGTACGTAAAAAAACTTTCTTAGACAATTTTTAATGACGTTAGTTTCAAACAAAAAGAATTAGACAACTTCGCAAAAAAAAATTATTTTTCACTGTATGAAATGTCTTAGAAAAATTTTTTTTGAAAAGACAATTTTTTTCAATAATTTTCACTTTTAGTACGTAAAAAAACTTTCTTAGACAATTTTTAATGACGTTAGTTTCAAACAAAAAGAATTAGACAGTTTCGCAAAAAAAAATTATTTTTCACTGTATGAAATGTCTTAGATAAATTTTTGAAAATTTTTTTTGAAAAGAAAATTTTTTTCAATAATTTTCACTTTTAGTACGTAAAAAAACTTTCTTAGACAATTTTTAATGACGTTAGTTTCAAACAAAAAGAATTAGACAGTTTCGCAAAAAAAAATTATTTTTCACTGTATGAAATGTCTTAGAAAAGTTTTTTTTGAAAAGACAATTTTTTTTCAATAATTTTCACTTTTAGTACGTAAAAAAACTTTCTTAGACAATTTTTAATGACGTTAGTTTCAAACAAAAAGAATTAGACAGTTTCGCAAAAAAAAATCATTTTTCACTGTATGAAATGTCTTAGAAAAATTTTTTTTGAAAAGACAATTTTTTTTCAATAATTTTCACTTTTAGTACGTAAAAAAACTTTCTTAGACAATTTTTAATGACGTTAGTTTCAAACAAAATAAATTAGACAATTTCGCAAAAAAAAATTATTTTTCACTGTATGAAATGTCTTAGAAAAATTTTTTTTGAAAAGACAATTTTTTTCAATAATTTTCACTTTTAGTACGTACAAATACTTTCTTAGACAATTTTTAATGACGTTATTTTCAAACAAAAAGAATTAGACAGTTTCGCAAAAAAAAAATTATTTTTCACTGTATGAAATGTCTTGGAAAAATTTTTTTTGAAAAGAAAATTTTTTTCAGTAATTTTCACTTTTAGTACGTAAAAAAACTTTCTTAGACAATTTTTAATGACGTTAGTTTCAAACAAAAAGAATTAGACAATTTCACAAAAAAAAATTATTTTTCACTGTATGAAATGTCTTAGAAAAATTTTTGAAAATTTTTTTTGAAAAGAAAATTTTTTTCAATAATTTTCACTTTTAGTACGTAAAAAAACTTTCTTAGACAATTTTTAATGACGTTAGTTTCAAACAAAAAGAATTAGACAGTTTCGCAAAAAAAAATTATTTTTCACTGTATGAAATGTCTTAGAAAAATTTTTGAAAATTTTTTTTGAAAAGAAAATTTTTTTCAATAATTTTCACTTTTAGTACGTAAAAAAACTTTCTTAGACAATTTTTAATGACGTTAGTTTCAAACAAAAAGAATTAGACAGTTTCGCAATAAAAATTATTTTTCACTGTATGAAATGTCTTAGAAAATTTGTTTTTGAAAAGACAATTTTTTTTCAATAATTTTCACTTTTAGTAGGTAAAAAAACTTTCTTAGACAATTTTTAATGACGTTAGTTTCAAACAAAAAGAATTAGACAACTTCGCAAAAAAAAATTATTTTTCACTGTATGAAATGTCTTAGAAAAATTTTTTTTGAAAAGACAATTTTTTTCAATAATTTTCACTTTTAGTACGTAAAAAAGCCTTCTTAGACAATTTTTAATGACGTTAGTTTCAAACAAAAAGAATTAGACAGTTTCGCAAAACAAAATTATTTTTCACTGTATGAAATGTCTTAGAAAAATTTTTTTTAAAAAGACAATTTTTTTTCAATAATTTTCACTTTTAGTACGTAAAAAAACTTTCTTAGACAATTTTTAATGACGTTAGTTTCAAACAAAAAGAATTAGACAGTTTCGCAAAAAAAAATTATTTTTCACTGTATGAAATGTCTTAGAAAAATTTTTGAAAATTTTTTTTGAAAAGAAAATTTTTTTCAATAATTTTCACTTTTAGTACGTAAAAAAACTTTCTTAGACAATTTTTAATGACGTTAGTTTCAAACAAAAAGAATTAGACAGTTTCGCAAAAAAAAATTATTTTTCACTGTATGAATTGTCTTAGAAAAGTTTTTTTTGAAAAGACAATTTTTTTTCAATAATTTTCACTTTTAGTACGTAAAAAAACTTTCTTAGACAATTTTTAATGACGTTAGTTTCAAACAAAAAGAATTAGACAGTTTCGCAAAAAAAAATTATTTTTCACTGTATGAAATGTCTTAGAAAAATTTTTTTTGAAAAGACAATTTTTTTCAATAATTTTCACTTTTAGTACGTAAAAAAACTTTCTTAGACAATTTTTAATGACGTTAGTTTCAAACAAAAAGAATTAGACAGTTTCGCAAAAAATAATTATTTTTCACTGTATGAAATGTCTTAGAAAAATTTTTGAAAATTTTTTTTGAAAAGAAAATTTTTTTCAATAATTTTCACTTTTAGTACGTAAAAAAACTTTCTTAGACAATTTTTAATGACGTTAGTTTCAAACAAAAAGAATTAGACAGTTTCGCAAAAAAAAATTATTTTTCACTGTATGAAATGTCTTGGAAAAATTTTTTTTGAAAAGACAATTTTTTTTCAATAAAATTCACTTTTAGTAGGAAAAAAACTTTCTTAGACAATTTTTAATGACGTTAGTTTCAAACAAAAAGAATTAGACAACTTCGCAAAAAAAAATTATTTTTCACTGTATGAAATGTCTTGGAAAAATTTTTTTGAAAAGAAAATTTTTTTCAATAATTTTCACTTTTAGTACGTGAAAAAACTTTCTTAGACAATTTTTAATGACGTTAGTTTCAAACAAAAAGAATTAGACAGCTTCGCAAAAAAAAATTATTTTTCACTGTATGAAATGTCTTAGAAAAATTTTTTTTGAAAAGACAATTTTTTTTCAATAATTTTCACTTTTAGTACGTAAAAAAACTTTCTTAGACAATTTTTAATGACGTTAGTTTCAAACAAAAAGAATTAGACAATTTCGCAAAAAAAAAATATTTTTCACTGTATGAAATGTCTTAGAAAAATTTTTGAAAATTTTTTTTGAAAAGAAAATTTTTTTCAATAATTTTCACTTTTAGTACGTAAAAAAACTTTCTTAGACAATTTTTAATGACGTTAGTTTCAAACAAAAAGAATTAGACAGTTTTGCAAAAAAAAATTATTTTTCACTGTATGAAATGTCTTAGAAAAATTTTTGAAAATTTTTTTTGAAAAGAAAATTTTTTTCAATAATTTTCACTTTTAGTACGTAAAAAAACTTTCTTAGACAATTTTTAATGACGTTAGTTTCAAACAAAAAGAATTAGACAACTTCGCAAAAAAAAATTATTTTTCACTGTATGAAATGTCTTAGAAAAATTTTTTTGAAAAGACAATTTTTTTTCAATAATTTTCACTTTTAGTACGTAAAAAAACTTTCTTAGACAATTTTTAATGACGTTAGTTTCAAACAAAAAGAATTAGACAGTTTCGCAAACAAAAATTATTTTTCACTGTATGAAATGTCTTTGAAAAATTTTTTTGAAAAGACAAGTTTTTTTCAATAATGTACGCTTTTAGTACGTAAAAATACTTTCTTAGACAATTTTTAATGACGTTAGTTTTAAACAAACAAAATTGGATGGTTTCGCAAAAAAAAATGATTTTTCACCGTGTGAAATGTCTTAAAAAATTTTTGAAAATCTATTTTGAAAAGACAATTTTTCTTTCAATAATTTTCACTTTTAGTACGTAAAAAAACTTTCTTAGACAGTTTTTAATGACTTTAGTTTCAAACAAAAACAATTGGATAATTTCGCAGAAAAAAAAATTTTTTACGGTATGAAATGTCTTAGAAAAATTTTTGAAATTTTTTTTTGAAAAGACAACTTTTTTCAATAATTTTCACTTTTAGTACGTAAAAAAACTTTCTTAGACAATTTTTAATGACGTTAGTTTCAAACAAAAAGAATTAGACAGTTTCGCAAAAAAAAATTATTTTTCACTGTATGAAATGTCTTAGATAAATTTTTGAAAATTTTTTTTGAAAAGAAAATTTTTTTCAATAATTTTCACTTTTAGTACGTAAAAAAACTTTCTTAGACAATTTTTAATGACGTTAGTTTCAAACAAAAAGAATTAGACAGTTTCGCAAAAAAAAATTATTTTTCACTGTATGAAATGTCTTAGAAAAGTTTTTTTTGAAAAGACAATTTTTTTTCAATAATTTTCACTTTTAGTACGTAAAAAAACTTTCTTAGACAATTTTTAATGACGTTAGTTTCAAACAAAAAGAATTAGACAGTTTCGCAAAAAAAAATCATTTTTCACTGTATGAAATGTCTTAGAAAAATTTTTTTTGAAAAGACAATTTTTTTTCAATAATTTTCACTTTTAGTACGTAAAAAAACTTTCTTAGACAATTTTTAATGACGTTAGTTTCAAACAAAATAAATTAGACAATTTCGCAAAAAAAAATTATTTTTCACTGTATGAAATGTCTTAGAAAAATTTTTTTTGAAAAGACAATTTTTTTCAATAATTTTCACTTTTAGTACGTACAAATACTTTCTTAGACAATTTTTAATGACGTTATTTTCAAACAAAAAGAATTAGACAGTTTCGCAAAAAAAAAATTATTTTTCACTGTATGAAATGTCTTGGAAAAATTTTTTTTGAAAAGAAAATTTTTTTCAGTAATTTTCACTTTTAGTACGTAAAAAAACTTTCTTAGACAATTTTTAATGACGTTAGTTTCAAACAAAAAGAATTAGACAATTTCACAAAAAAAAATTATTTTTCACTGTATGAAATGTCTTAGAAAAATTTTTGAAAATTTTTTTTGAAAAGAAAATTTTTTTCAATAATTTTCACTTTTAGTACGTAAAAAAACTTTCTTAGACAATTTTTAATGACGTTAGTTTCAAACAAAAAGAATTAGACAGTTTCGCAAAAAAAAATTATTTTTCACTGTATGAAATGTCTTAGAAAAATTTTTGAAAATTTTTTTTGAAAAGAAAATTTTTTTCAATAATTTTCACTTTTAGTACGTAAAAAAACTTTCTTAGACAATTTTTAATGACGTTAGTTTCAAACAAAAAGAATTAGACAGTTTCGCAATAAAAATTATTTTTCACTGTATGAAATGTCTTAGAAAATTTGTTTTTGAAAAGACAATTTTTTTTCAATAATTTTCACTTTTAGTAGGTAAAAAAACTTTCTTAGACAATTTTTAATGACGTTAGTTTCAAACAAAAAGAATTAGACAACTTCGCAAAAAAAAATTATTTTTCACTGTATGAAATGTCTTAGAAAAATTTTTTTTGAAAAGACAATTTTTTTCAATAATTTTCACTTTTAGTACGTAAAAAAGCCTTCTTAGACAATTTTTAATGACGTTAGTTTCAAACAAAAAGAATTAGACAGTTTCGCAAAACAAAATTATTTTTCACTGTATGAAATGTCTTAGAAAAATTTTTTTTAAAAAGACAATTTTTTTTCAATAATTTTCACTTTTAGTACGTAAAAAAACTTTCTTAGACAATTTTTAATGACGTTAGTTTCAAACAAAAAGAATTAGACAGTTTCGCAAAAAAAAATTATTTTTCACTGTATGAAATGTCTTAGAAAAATTTTTGAAAATTTTTTTTGAAAAGAAAATTTTTTTCAATAATTTTCACTTTTAGTACGTAAAAAAACTTTCTTAGACAATTTTTAATGACGTTAGTTTCAAACAAAAAGAATTAGACAGTTTCGCAAAAAAAAATTATTTTTCACTGTATGAATTGTCTTAGAAAAGTTTTTTTTGAAAAGACAATTTTTTTTCAATAATTTTCACTTTTAGTACGTAAAAAAACTTTCTTAGACAATTTTTAATGACGTTAGTTTCAAACAAAAAGAATTAGACAGTTTCGCAAAAAAAAATTATTTTTCACTGTATGAAATGTCTTAGAAAAATTTTTTTTGAAAAGACAATTTTTTTCAATAATTTTCACTTTTAGTACGTAAAAAAACTTTCTTAGACAATTTTTAATGACGTTAGTTTCAAACAAAAAGAATTAGACAGTTTCGCAAAAAATAATTATTTTTCACTGTATGAAATGTCTTAGAAAAATTTTTGAAAATTTTTTTTGAAAAGAAAATTTTTTTCAATAATTTTCACTTTTAGTACGTAAAAAAACTTTCTTAGACAATTTTTAATGACGTTAGTTTCAAACAAAAAGAATTAGACAGTTTCGCAAAAAAAAATTATTTTTCACTGTATGAAATGTCTTGGAAAAATTTTTTTTGAAAAGACAATTTTTTTTCAATAAAATTCACTTTTAGTAGGAAAAAAACTTTCTTAGACAATTTTTAATGACGTTAGTTTCAAACAAAAAGAATTAGACAACTTCGCAAAAAAAAATTATTTTTCACTGTATGAAATGTCTTGGAAAAATTTTTTTGAAAAGAAAATTTTTTTCAATAATTTTCACTTTTAGTACGTGAAAAAACTTTCTTAGACAATTTTTAATGACGTTAGTTTCAAACAAAAAGAATTAGACAGCTTCGCAAAAAAAAATTATTTTTCACTGTATGAAATGTCTTAGAAAAATTTTTTTTGAAAAGACAATTTTTTTTCAATAATTTTCACTTTTAGTACGTAAAAAAACTTTCTTAGACAATTTTTAATGACGTTTGTTTCAAACAAAAAGAATTAGACAATTTCACAAAAAAAAATTATTTTTCACTGTATGAAATGTCTTAGAAAAATTTTTGAAAATTTTTTTTGAAAAGAAAATTTTTTTCAATAAATTTCACTTTTAGTACGTAAAAAAACTTTCTTAGACAATTTTTAATGACGTTAGTTTCAAACAAAAAGAATTAGACAGTTTCGCAAAAAAAAATTATTTTTCACTGTATGAAATGTCTTAGATAAATTTTTGAAAATTTTTTTTGAAAAGAAAATTTTTTTCAATAATTTTCACTTTTAGTACGTAAAAAAACTTTCTTAGACAATTTTTAATGACGTTAGTTTCAAACAAAAAGAATTAGACAGTTTCGCAAAAAAAAATTATTTTTCACTGTATGAAATGTCTTAGAAAAGTTTTTTTTGAAAAGACAATTTTTTTTCAATAATTTTCACTTTTAGTACGTAAAAAAACTTTCTTAGACAATTTTTAATGACGTTAGTTTCAAACAAAAAGAATTAGACAGTTTCGCAAAAAAAAATCATTTTTCACTGTATGAAATGTCTTAGAAAATTTTTTTTTGAAAAGACAATTTTTTTTCAATAATTTTCACTTTTAGTACGTAAAAAAACTTTCTTAGACAATTTTTAATGACGTTAGTTTCAAACAAAAAGAATTAGACAATTTCGCAAAAAAAAATTATTTTTCACTGTATGAAATGTCTTAGAAAAATTTTTTTTGAAAAGACAATTTTTTTCAATAATTTTCACTTTTAGTACGTAAAAATACTTTCTTAGACAATTTTTAATGACGTTATTTTCAAACAAAAAGAATTGGCCAGTTTCGCAAAAAAAAAATTATTTTTCACTGTATGAAATGTCTTGGAAAAATTTTTTTTGAAAAGACAATTTTTTTCAGTAATTTTCACTTTTAGTACGTAAAAAAACTTTCTTAGACAATTTTTAATGACGTTAGTTTCAAACAAAAAGAATTAGACAGTTTCGCAAAAAAAAATTATTTTTCACTGTATGAAATGTCTTAGAAAAATTTTTGAAAATTTTTTTTGAAAAGAAAATTTTCTTCAATAATTTTCACTTTTAGTACGTAAAAAAACTTTCTTAGACAATTTTTAATGACGTTAGTTTCAAACAAAAAGAATTAGACAGTTTCGCAAAAAAAAATTATTTTTCACTGTATGAAATGTCTTGGAAAAATTTTTTTTGAAAAGACAATTTTTTTTCAATAAAATTCACTTTTAGTAGGAAAAAAACTTTCTTAGACAATTTTTAATGACGTTAGTTTCAAACAAAAAGAATTAGACAACTTCGCAAAAAAAAATTATTTTTCACTGTATGAAATGTCTTGGAAAAATTTTTTTGAAAAGAAAATTTTTTTCAATAATTTTCACTTTTAGTACGTGAAAAAACTTTCTTAGACAATTTTTAATGACGTTAGTTTCAAACAAAAAGAATTAGACAGCTTCGCAAAAAAAAATTATTTTTCACTGTATGAAATGTCTTAGAAAAATTTTTTTTGAAAAGACAATTTTTTTTCAATAATTTTCACTTTTAGTACGTAAAAAAACTTTCTTAGACAATTTTTAATGACGTTTGTTTCAAACAAAAAGAATTAGACAATTTCACAAAAAAAAATTATTTTTCACTGTATGAAATGTCTTAGAAAAATTTTTGAAAATTTTTTTTGAAAAGAAAATTTTTTTCAATAAATTTCACTTTTAGTACGTAAAAAAACTTTCTTAGACAATTTTTAATGACGTTAGTTTCAAACAAAAAGAATTAGACAGTTTCGCAAAAAAAAATTATTTTTCACTGTATGAAATGTCTTAGATAAATTTTTGAAAATTTTTTTTGAAAAGAAAATTTTTTTCAATAATTTTCACTTTTAGTACGTAAAAAAACTTTCTTAGACAATTTTTAATGACGTTAGTTTCAAACAAAAAGAATTAGACAGTTTCGCAAAAAAAAATTATTTTTCACTGTATGAAATGTCTTAGAAAAGTTTTTTTTGAAAAGACAATTTTTTTTCAATAATTTTCACTTTTAGTACGTAAAAAAACTTTCTTAGACAATTTTTAATGACGTTAGTTTCAAACAAAAAGAATTAGACAGTTTCGCAAAAAAAAATCATTTTTCACTTTATGAAATGTCTTAGAAAAATTTTTTTTGAAAAGACAATTTTTTTTCAATAATTTTCACTTTTAGTACGTAAAAAAACTTTCTTAGACAATTTTTAATGACGTTAGTTTCAAACAAAATAAATTAGACAATTTCGCAAAAAAAAATTATTTTTCACTGTATGAAATGTCTTAGAAAAATTTTTTTTGAAAAGACAATTTTTTTCAATAATTTTCACTTTTAGTACGTACAAATACTTTCTTAGACAATTTTTAATGACGTTATTTTCAAACAAAAAGAATTAGACAGTTTCGCAAAAAAAAAATTATTTTTCACTGTATGAAATGTCTTGGAAAAATTTTTTTTGAAAAGAAAATTTTTTTCAGTAATTTTCACTTTTAGTACGTAAAAAAACTTTCTTAGACAATTTTTAATGACGTTAGTTTCAAACAAAAAGAATTAGACAGTTTCGCAAAAAAAATTATTTTTCACTGTATGAAATGTCTTGGAAAAATTTTTGAAAATTTTTTTTGAAAAGAAAATTTTTTTCAATAATTTTCACTTTTAGTACGTAAAAAAACTTTCTTAGACAATTTTTAATGACGTTAGTTTCAAACAAAAAGAATTAGACAGTTTCGCAATAAAAATTTTTTTTCACTGTATGAAATGTCTTAGAAAATTTTTTTTTGAAAAGACAATTTTTTTTCAATAATTTTCACTTTTAGTAGGTAAAAAAACTTTCTTAGACAATTTTTAATGACGTTAGTTTCAAACAAAAAGAATTAGACAACTTCGCAAAAAAAAATTATTTTTCACTGTATGAAATGTCTTAGAAAAATTTTTTTTGAAAAGAAAATTTTTTTCATTAATTTTCACTTTTAGTACGTGAAAAAACTTTCTTAGACAATTTTTAATGACGTTAGTTTCAAACAAAAAGAATTAGACAGCTTCGCAAAAAAAAATTATTTTTCACTGTATGAAAAGTCTTAGAAAAATTTTTTTTGAAAAGACAATTTTTTTTCAATAATTTTCACTTTTAGTACGTAAAAAAACTTTCTTAGACAATTTTTAATGACGTTAGTTTCAAACAAAAAGAATTAGACAATTTCACAAAAAAAAATTATTTTTCACTGTATGAAATGTCTTAGAAAAATTTTTGAAAATTTTTTTTGAAAAGAAAATTTTTTTCAATAATTTTCACTTTTAGTACGTAAAAAAACTTTCTTAGACAATTTTTAATGACGTTAGTTTCAAACAAAAAGAATTAGACAGTTTCGCAAAAAAAAATTATTTTTCACTGTATGAAATGTCTTAGAAAAATTTTTGAAAATTTTTTTTGAAAAGAAAATTTTTTTCAATAATTTTCACTTTTAGTACGTAAAAAAACTTTCTTAGACAATTTTTAATGACGTTAGTTTCAAACAAAAAGAATTAGACAGTTTCGCAAAAAAAAATTATTTTTCACTGTATGAAATGTCTTAGAAAATTTTTTTTTGAAAAGACAATTTTTTTTCAATAATTTTCACTTTTAGTACGTAAAAAAACTTTCTTAGACAATTTTTCATGACGTTAGTTTCAAACAAAAAGAATTAGACAACTTCGCAAAAAAAAATTATTTTTCACTGTATGAAATGTCTTAGAAAAATTTTTTTTGAAAAGACAATTTTTTTCAATAATTTTCACTTTTAGTACGTAAAAAAACTTTCTTAGACAATTTTTAATGACGTTAGTTTCAAACAAAAAGAATTAGACAGTTTCGCAAAAAAAAAATTATTTTTCACTGTATGAAATGTCTTGGAAAAATTTTTTTTGAAAAGACAATTTTTTTCAATAAAATTCACTTTTAGTAGGTAAAAAAACTTTCTTAGACAATTTTTAATGACGTTAGTTTCAAACAAAAAGAATTAGACAACTTCGCAAAAAAAAATTATTTTTCACTGTATGAAATGTCTTAGAAAAATTTTTTTTGAAAAGACAATTTTTTTCAATAATTTTCACTTTTAGTACGTAAAAAAGCCTTCTTAGACAATTTTTAATGACGTTAGTTTCAAACAAAAAGTATTAGACAGTTTCGCAAAACAAAATTATTTTTCACTGTATGAAATGTCTTGGAAAAATTTTTTTGAAAAGAAAATTTTTTTCAATAATTTTCACTTTTAATACGTGAAAAAACTTTCTTAGACAATTTTTAATGACGTTAGTTTCAAACAAAAAGAATTAGACAGCTTCGCAAAAAAAAATTATTTTTCACTGTATGAAATGTCTTAGAAAAATTTTTTTTGAAAAGACAATTTTTTTTCAATAATTTTCACTTTTAGTACGTAAAAAAACTTTCTTAGACAATTTTTAATGACGTTAGTTTCAAACAAAAAGAATTAGACAATTTCACAAAAAAAAATTATTTTTCACTGTATGAAATGTCTTAGAAAAATTTTTGAAAATTTTTTTTGAAAAGAAAATTTTTTTCAATAATTTTCACTTTTAGTACGTAAAAAAACTTTCTTAGACAATTTTTAATGACGTTAGTTTCAAACAAAAAGAATTAGACAGTTTCGCAAAAAAAAATTATTTTTCACTGTATGAAATGTCTTAGAAAAATTTTTGAAAACTTTTTTTGAAAAGAAAATTTTTTTCAATAATTTTCACTTTTAGTACGTAAAAAAACTTTCTTAGACAATTTTTAATGACGTTAGTTTCAAACAAAAAGAATTAGACAGTTTCGCAATAAAAATTATTTTTCACTGTATGAAATGTCTTAGAAAATTTGTTTTTGAAAAGACAATTTTTTTTCAATAATTTTCACTTTTAGTAGGTAAAAAAACTTTCTTAGACAATTTTTAATGACGTTAGTTTCAAACAAAAAGAATTAGACAACTTCGCAAAAAAAAATTATTTTTCACTGTATGAAATGTCTTAGAAAAATTTTTTTTGAAAAGACAATTTTTTTCAATAATTTTCACTTTTAGTACGTAAAAAAGCCTTCTTAGACAATTTTTAATGACGTTAGTTTCAAACAAAAAGAATTAGACAATTTCACAAAAAAAAATTATTTTTCACTGTATGATTTGTCTTAGAAAAATTTTTGAAAATTTTTTTTGAAAAGAAAATTTTTTTCAATAATTTTCACTTTTAGTACGTAAAAAAACTTTCTTAGACAATTTTTAATGACGTTAGTTTCAAACAAAAAGAATTAGACAGTTTCGCAAAAAAAAATTATTTTTCACTGTATGAAATGTCTTAGAAAAATTTTTGAAAATTTTTTTTGAAAAGAAAATTTTTTTCAATAATTTTCACTTTTAGTACGTAAAAAAACTTTCTTAGACAATTTTTAATGACGTTAGTTTCAAACAAAAAGAATTAGACAGTTTCGCAAAAAAAAATTATTTTTCACTGTATGAAATGTCTTGGAAAATTTTTTTTGAAAAGACAATTTTTTTCAATAAAATTCACTTTTAGTAGGTAAAAAAACTTTCTTAGACAATTTTTAATGACGTTAGTTTCAAACAAAAAGAATTAGACAACTTCGCAAAAAAAAATTATTTTTCACTGTATGAAATGTCTTAGAAAAATTTTTTTTGAAAAGACAATTTTTTTCAATAATTTTCACTTTTAGTACGTAAAAAAGCCTTCTTAGACAATTTTTAATGACGTTAGTTTCAAACAAAAAGAATTAGACAGTTTCGCAAAACAAAATTATTTTTCACTGTATGAAATGTCTTGGAAAAATTTTTTTGAAAAGAAAATTTTTTTCAATAATTTTCACTTTTAGTACGTGAAAAAACTTTCTTAGACAATTTTTAATGACGTTAGTTTCAAACAAAAAGAATTAGACAGCTTCGCAAAAAAAAATTATTTTTCACTGTATGAAATGTCTTAGAAAAATTTTTTTTGAAAAGACAATTTTTTTTCAATAATTTTCACTTTTAGTACGTAAAAAAACTTTCTTAGACAATTTTTAATGACGTTAGTTTCAAACAAAAAGAATTAGACAATTTCACAAAAAAAAATTATTTTTCACTGTATGAAATGTCTTAGAAAAATTTTTGAAAATTTTTTTTGAAAAGAAAATTTTTTTCAATAATTTTCACTTTTAGTACGTAAAAAAACTTTCTTAGACAATTTTTAATGACGTTAGTTTCAAACAAAAAGAATTAGACAGTTTCGCAAAAAAAAATTATTTTTCACTGTATGAAATGTCTTAGAAAAATTTTTGAAAATTTTTTTTGAAAAGAAAATTTTTTTCAATAATTTTCACTTTTAGTACGTAAAAAAACTTTCTTAGACAATTTTTAATGACGTTAGTTTCAAACAAAAAGAATTAGACAGTTTCGCAAAAAAAAATTATTTTTCACTGTATGAAATGTCTTAGAAAAGTTTTTTTTGAAAAGACAATTTTTTTTCAATAATTTTCACTTTTAGTACGTAAAAAAACTTTCTTAGACAATTTTTAATGACGTTAGTTTCAAACAAAAAGAATTAGACAGTTTCGCAAAAAAAAATCATTTTTCACTGTATGAAATGTCTTAGAAAAATTTTTTTTGAAAAGACAATTTTTTTTCAATAATTTTCACTTTTAGTACGTAAAAAAACTTTCTTAGACAATTTTTAATGACGTTAGTTTCAAACAACAAGAATTAGACAGTTTCGCAAAAAAAAATTATTTTTCACTGTATGAAATGTCTTGGAAAAATTTTTTTTGAAAAGACAATTTTTTTCAATGAAATTCACTTTTAGTACGTAAAAAAACTTTCTTAGACAATTTTTAATGACGTTAGTTTCAAACAAAAAGAATTAGACAACTTCGCAAAAAAAAATTATTTTTCACTGTATGAAATGTCTTAGAAAAATTTTTTTTGAAAAGACAATTTTTTTCAATAATTTTCACTTTTAGTACGTAAAAAAGCCTTCTTAGACAATTTTTAATGACGTTAGTTTCAAACAAAAAGAATTAGACAGTTTCGCAAAAAAAAATTATTTTTCACTGTATGAAATGTCTTAGAAAAATTTTTGAAAATTTTTTTTGAAAAGAAAATTTTTTTCAATAAATTTCACTTTTAGTACGTAAAAAAACTTTCTTAGACAATTTTTAATGACGTTAGTTTCAAACAAAAAGAATTAGACAGTTTCGCAAAAAAAAATTATTTTTCACTGTATGAAATGTCTTAGATAAATTTCTGAAAATTTTTTTTGAAAAGAAAATTTTTTTCAATAATTTTCACTTTTAGTACGTAAAAAAACTTTCTTAGACAATTTTTAATGACGTTAGTTTCAAACAAAAAGAATTAGACAGTTTCGCAAAAAAAAATTATTTTTCACTGTATGAAATGTCTTAGATAAATTTCTGAAAATTTTTTTTGAAAAGAAAATTTTTTTCAATAATTTTCACTTTTAGTACGTAAAAAAGCCTTCTTAGACAATTTTTAATGACGTTAGTTTCAAACAAAAAGAATTAGACAGTTTCGCAAAACAAAATTATTTTTCACTGTATGAAATGTCTTGGAAAAATTTTTTTGAAAAGAAAATTTTTTTCAATAATTTTCACTTTTAGTACGTGAAAAAACTTTCTTAGACAATTTTTAATGACGTTAGTTTCAAACAAAAAGAATTAGACAGCTTCGCAAAAAAAAATTATTTTTCACTGTATGAAATGTCTTAGAAAAATTTGTTTTGAAAAGACAATTTTTTTTCAATAATTTTCACTTTTAGTACGTAAAAAAACTTTCTTAGACAATTTTTAATGACGTTAGTTTCAAACAAAAAGAATTAGACAATTTCACAAAAAAAAATTATTTTTCACTGTATGAAATGTCTTAGAAAAATTTTTGAAAATTTTTTTTGAAAAGAAAATTTTTTTCAATAATTTTCACTTTTAGTACGTAAAAAAACTTTCTTAGACAATTTTTAATGACGTTAGTTTCAAACAAAAAGAATTAGACAGTTTCGCAAAAAAAAATTATTTTTCACTGTATGAAATGTCTTAGAAAAATTTTTGAAAATTTTTTTTGAAAAGAAAATTTTTTTCAATAATTTTCACTTTTAGTACGTAAAAAAACTTTCTTAGACAATTTTTAATGACGTTAGTTTCAAACAAAAAGAATTAGACAGTTTCGCAAAAAAAAATTATTTTTCACTGTATGAAATGTCTTAGAAAAGTTTTTTTTGAAAAGACAATTTTTTTTCAATAATTTTCACTTTTAGTACGTAAAAAAACTTTCTTAGACAATTTTTAATGACGTTAGTTTCAAACAAAAAGAATTAGACAGTTTCGCAAAAAAAAATCATTTTTCACTGTATGAAATGTCTTAGAAAAATTTTTTTTGAAAAGACAATTTTTTTTCAATAATTTTCACTTTTAGTACGTAAAAAAACTTTCTTAGACAATTTTTAATGACGTTAGTTTCAAACAACAAGAATTAGACAGTTTCGCAAAAAAAAATTATTTTTCACTGTATGAAATGTCTTGGAAAAATTTTTTTTGAAAAGACAATTTTTTTCAATGAAATTCACTTTTAGTACGTAAAAAAACTTTCTTAGACAATTTTTAATGACGTTAGTTTCAAACAAAAAGAATTAGACAACTTCGCAAAAAAAAATTATTTTTCACTGTATGAAATGTCTTAGAAAAATTTTTTTTGAAAAGACAATTTTTTTCAATAATTTTCACTTTTAGTACGTAAAAAAGCCTTCTTAGACAATTTTTAATGACGTTAGTTTCAAACAAAAAGAATTAGACAGTTTCGCAAAAAAAAATTATTTTTCACTGTATGAAATGTCTTAGAAAAATTTTTGAAAATTTTTTTTGAAAAGAAAATTTTTTTCAATAAATTTCACTTTTAGTACGTAAAAAAACTTTCTTAGACAATTTTTAATGACGTTAGTTTCAAACAAAAAGAATTAGACAGTTTCGCAAAAAAAAATTATTTTTCACTGTATGAAATGTCTTAGATAAATTTCTGAAAATTTTTTTTGAAAAGAAAATTTTTTTCAATAATTTTCACTTTTAGTACGTAAAAAAACTTTCTTAGACAATTTTTAATGACGTTAGTTTCAAACAAAAAGAATTAGACAGTTTCGCAAAAAAAAATTATTTTTCACTGTATGAAATGTCTTAGAAAAGTTTTTTTTGAAAAGACAATTTTTTTTTCAATAATTTTCACTTTTAGTACGTAAAAAAACTTTCTTAGACAATTTTTAATGACGTTAGTTTCAAACAAAAAGAATTAGACAGTTTCGCAAAAAAAAATCATTTTTCACTGTATGAAATGTCTTAGAAAAATTTTTTTTGAAAAGACAATTTTTTTTCAATAATTTTCACTTTTAGTACGTAAAAAAACTTTCTTAGACAATTTTTAATGACGTTAGTTTCAAACAAAAAGAATTAGACAATTTCGCAAAAAAAAAATATTTTTCACTGTATGAAATGTCTTAGAAAAATTTTTTTTGAAAAGACAATTTTTTTCAATAATTTTCACTTTTAGTACGTAAAAATACTTTCTTAGACAATTTTTAATGACGTTATTTTCAAACAAAAAGAATTAGACAGTTTCGCAAAAAAAAAATTATTTTTCACTGTATGAAATGTCTTGGAAAAATTTTTTTTGAAAAGAAAATTTTTTTCAGTAATTTTCACTTTTAGTACGTAAAAAAACTTTCTTAGACAATTTTTAATGACGTTAGTTTCAAACAAAAAGAATTAGACAGTTTCGCAAAAAAAAATTATTTTTCACTGTATGAAATGTCTTAGAAAAATTTTTGAAAATTTTTTTTGAAAAGAAAATTTTCTTCAATAATTTTCACTTTTAGTACGTAAAAAAACTTTCTTAGACAATTTTTAATGACGTTAGTTTCAAACAAAAAGAATTAGACAGTTTCGCAAAAAAAATTATTTTTCACTGTATGAAATGTCTTGGAAAAATTTTTTTTGAAAAGACAATTTTTTTTCAATAAAATTCACTTTTAGTAGGAAAAAAACTTTCTTAGACAATTTTTAATGACGTTAGTTTCAAACAAAAAGAATTAGACAGCTTCGCAAAAAAAAATTATTTTTCACTGTATGAAATGTCTTAGAAAAATTTTTTTTGAAAAGACAATTTTTTTTCAATAATTTTCACTTTTAGTACGTAAAAAAACTTTCTTAGACAATTTTTAATGACGTTTGTTTCAAACAAAAAGAATTAGACAATTTCACAAAAAAAAATTATTTTTCACTGTATGAAATGTCTTAGAAAAATTTTTGAAAATTTTTTTTGAAAAGAAAATTTTTTTCAATAAATTTCACTTTTAGTACGTAAAAAAACTTTCTTAGACAATTTTTAATGACGTTAGTTTCAAACAAAAAGAATTAGACAGTTTCGCAAAAAAAAATTATTTTTCACTGTATGAAATGTCTTAGATAAATTTTTGAAAATTTTTTTTGAAAAGAAAATTTTTTTCAATAATTTTCACTTTTAGTACGTAAAAAAACTTTCTTAGACAATTTTTAATGACGTTAGTTTCAAACAAAAAGAATTAGACAGTTTCGCAAAAAAAAATTATTTTTCACTGTATGAAATGTCTTAGAAAAGTTTTTTTTGAAAAGACAATTTTTTTTCAATAATTTTCACTTTTAGTACGTAAAAAAACTTTCTTAGACAATTTTTAATGACGTTAGTTTCAAACAAAAAGAATTAGACAGTTTCGCAAAAAAAAATCATTTTTCACTGTATGAAATGTCTTAGAAAAATTTTTTTTGAAAAGACAATTTTTTTTCAATAATTTTCACTTTTAGTACGTAAAAAAACTTTCTTAGACAATTTTTAATGACGTTAGTTTCAAACAAAAAGAATTAGACAATTTCGCAAAAAAAAATTATTTTTCACTGTATGAAATGTCTTAGAAAAATTTTTTTTGAAAAGACAATTTTTTTCAATAATTTTCACTTTTAGTACGTACAAATACTTTCTTAGACAATTTTTAATGACGTTATTTTCAAACAAAAAGAATTAGACAGTTTCGCAAAAAAAAATTATTTTTCACTGTATGAAATGTCTTGGAAAAATTTTTTTTGAAAAGAAAATTTTTTTCAGTAATTTTCACTTTTAGTACGTAAAAAACTTTCTTAGACAATTTTTAATGACGTTAGTTTCAAACAAAAAGAATTAGACAGTTTCGCAAAAAAAAATTATTTTTCACTGTATGAAATGTCTTAGAAAAATTTTTGAAAATTTTTTTTGAAAAGAAAATTTTCTTCAATAATTTTCACTTTTAGTACGTAAAAAAACTTTCTTAGACAATTTTTAATGACGTTAGTTTCAAACAAAAAGAATTAGACAACTTCGCAAAAAAAAATTATTTTTCACTGTATGAAATGTCTTAGAAAAGTTTTTGAAAATTTTTTTTGAAAAGACAATTTTTTTCAATAAATTTCACTTTTAGTAGGTAAAAAAACTTTCTTAGACAATTTTTAATGACGTTAGTTTCAAACAAAAAGAATTAGACAACTTCGCAAAAAAAAATTATTTTTCACTGTATGAAATGTCTTAGAAAAATTTTTTTTGAAAAGACAATTTTTTTCAATAATTTTCACTTTTAGTACGTAAAAAAGCCTTCTTAGACAATTTTTAATGACGTTAGTTTCAAACAAAAAGAATTAGGCAGTTTCGCAAAACAAAATTATTTTTCACTGTATGAAATGTCTTGGAAAAATTTTTTTGAAAAGAAAATTTTTTTCAATAATTTTCACTTTTAGTACGTGAAAAAACTTTCTTAGACAATTTTTAATGACGTTAGTTTCAAACAAAAAGAATTAGACAGCTTCGCAAAAAAAAATTATTTTTCACTGTATGAAATGTCTTAGAAAAATTTTTTTTGAAAAGACAATTTTTTTTCAATAATTTTCACTTTTAGTACGTAAAAAAACTTTCTTAGACAATTTTTAATGACGTTAGTTTCAAACAACAAGAATTAGACAGTTTCGCAAAAAAAAATTATTTTTCACTGTATGAAATGTCTTGGAAAAATTTTTTTTGAAAAGACAATTTTTTTCAATGAAATTCACTTTTAGTACGTAAAAAAACTTTCTTAGACAATTTTTAATGACGTTAGTTTCAAACAAAAAGAATTAGACAACTTCGCAAAAAAAAATTATTTTTCACTGTATGAAATGTCTTAGAAAAATTTTTTTTGAAAAGACAATTTTTTTCAATAATTTTCACTTTTAGTACGTAAAAAAGCCTTCTTAGACAATTTTTAATGACGTTAGTTTCAAACAAAAAGAATTAGACAGTTTCGCAAAAAAAAATTATTTTTCACTGTATGAAATGTCTTAGAAAAATTTTTGAAAATTTTTTTTGAAAAGAAAATTTTTTTCAATAATTTTCACTTTTAGTACGTAAAAAAACTTTCTTAGACAATTTTTAATGACGTTAGTTTCAAACAAAAAGAATTAGACAGTTTCGCAAAAAAAAATTATTTTTCACTGTATGAAATGTCTTAGAAAAATTTTTTTGAAGACAATTTTTTTTCAATAATTTTCACTTTTAGTACGTAAAAAAACTTTCTTAGACAATTTTTAATGACGTTAGTTTCAAACAAAAAGAATTAGACAATTTCGCAAAAAAAAATTATTTTTCACTGTATGAAATGTCTTAGAAAAATTTTTTTGAAAAGACAATTTTTTTTCAATAATTTTCACTTTTAGTACGTAAAAAAACTTTCTTAGACAATTTTTAATGACGTTAGTTTCAAACAAAAAGAATTAGACAATTTCGCAAAAAAAAAATTATTTTTCACTGTATGAAATGTCTTAGAAAAGTTTTTGAAAAATTTTTTTGAAAAGAAAATTTTTTTCAATAATTTTCACTTTTAGTAGGTAAAAAAACTTTCTTAGACAATTTTTAATGACGTTAGTTTCAAACAAAAAGAATTAGACAATTTCGCAAAAAAAAATTATTTTTTACTGTATGAAATGTCTTGGAAAGTTTTTTTTTGAAAAGACAATTTTTTTCAATAATTTTCACTTTTAGTACGTAAAAAAACTTTCTTAGACAATTTTTAATGACGTTAGTTTCAAACAAAAAGAATTAGACAGTTTCGCAAAAAAAAATTATTTTTCACTGTATGAAATGTCTTAGAAAAATTGTTTTTGAAAAGAAAATTTTTTTCAATAATTTTCACTTTTAGTACGTAAAAAAACTTTCTTAGACAATTTTTAATGACGTTAGTTTCAAACAAAACGAATTAGACAATTTCGCAAAAAAAAATTATTTTTCACTGTATGAAATGTCTTGGAAAGTTTTTTTTTGAAAAGAAAATTTTTTTCAATAATTTTCACTTTTAGTACGTAAAAAAACTTTCTTAGACAATTTTTAATGACGTTAGTTTCAAACAAAAAGAATTAGACAGTTTCGCAAAAAAAAATTATTTTTCACTGTATGAAATGTCTTAGAAAAATTTTTGAAAATTTTTATTGAAAAGAAAATTTTTTTCAATAATTTTCACTTTCAGTACGTAAAAAAACTTTCTTAGACAATTTTTAATGACGTTAGTTTCAAACAAAAAGAATTAGACAGTTTCGCAAAAAAAAGTTATTTTTCACTGTATGAAATGTCTTAGAAAAGTTTTTTTTGAAAAGACAATTTTTTTCAATAATTTTCACTTTTAGTACGTAAAAAAACTTTCTTAGACAATTTTTAATGACGTTAGTTTCAAACAAAAAGAATTAGACAGTTTCGCAAAAAAAAATTATTTTTCACTGTGTGAAATGTCTTAGAAAAATTTTTTTTGAAAAGACAATTTTTTTTCAATAATTTTCACTTTTAGTACGTAAAAAAACTTTCTTAGACAATTTTTAATGACGTTAGTTTCAAACAAAAAGAATTAGACAACTTCGCAAAAAAAAATTATTTTTCACTGTATGAAATGTCTTAGAAAAATTTTTGAAAATTTTTTTTGAAAAGAAAATTTTTTTCAATAATTTTCACTTTTAGTACGTAAAAAAACTTTCTTAGACAATTTTTAATGACGTTAGTTTCAAACAAAAAGAATTGGCCAGTTTCGCAAAAAAAAAATTATTTTTCACTGTATGAAATGTCTTGGAAAAATTTTTTTTGAAAAGAAAATTTTTTTCAGTAATTTTCACTTTTAGTACGTAAAAAAACTTTCTTAGACAATTTTTAATGACGTTAGTTTCAAACAAAAAGAATTAGACAGTTTCGCAAAAAAAAATTATTTTTCACTGTATGAAATGTCTTAGAAAAATTTTTGAAAATTTTTTTTGAAAAGAAAATTTTCTTCAATAATTTTCACTTTTAGTACGTAAAAAAACTTTCTTAGACAATTTTTAATGACGTTAGTTTCAAACAAAAAGAATTAGACAGTTTCGCAAAAAAAAATTATTTTTCACTGTATGAAATGTCTTGGAAAAATTTTTTTTGAAAAGACAATTTTTTTTCAATAAAATTCACTTTTAGTAGGAAAAAAACTTTCTTAGACAATTTTTAATGACGTTAGTTTCAAACAAAAAGAATTAGACAACTTCGCAAAAAAAAATTATTTTTCACTGTATGAAATGTCTTGGAAAAATTTTTTTGAAAAGAAAATTTTTTTCAATAATTTTCACTTTTAGTACGTGAAAAAACTTTCTTAGACAATTTTTAATGACGTTAGTTTCAAACAAAAAGAATTAGACAGCTTCGCAAAAAAAAATTATTTTTCACTGTATGAAATGTCTTAGAAAAATTTTTTTTGAAAAGACAATTTTTTTTCAATAATTTTCACTTTTAGTACGTAAAAAAACTTTCTTAGACAATTTTTAATGACGTTAGTTTCAAACAACAAGAATTAGACAATTTCACAAAAAAAAATTATTTTTCACTGTATGAAATGTCTTGGAAAAATTTTTTTTGAAAAGACAATTTTTTTCAATGAAATTCACTTTTAGTACGTAAAAAAACTTTCTTAGACAATTTTTAATGACGTTAGTTTCAAACAAAAAGAATTAGACAACTTCGCAAAAAAAAATTATTTTTCACTGTATGAAATGTCTTAGAAAAATTTTTTTTGAAAAGACAATTTTTTTCAATAATTTTCACTTTTAGTACGTAAAAAAGCCTTCTTAGACAATTTTTAATGACGTTAGTTTCAAACAAAAAGAATTAGACAGTTTCGCAAAAAAAAATTATTTTTCACTGTATGAAATGTCTTAGAAAAATTTTTGAAAATTTTTTTTGAAAAGAAAATTTTTTTCAATAATTTTCACTTTTAGTACGTAAAAAAACTTTCTTAGACAATTTTTAATGACGTTAGTTTCAAACAAAAAGAATTAGACAGTTTCGCAAAAAAAAATTATTTTTCACTGTATGAAATGTCTTAGAAAAATTTTTTTGAAGACAATTTTTTTTCAATAATTTTCACTTTTAGTACGTAAAAAAACTTTCTTAGACAATTTTTAATGACGTTAGTTTCAAACAAAAAGAATTAGACAATTTCGCAAAAAAAAATTATTTTTCACTGTATGAAATGTCTTAGAAAAATTTTTTTGAAAAGACAATTTTTTTTCAATAATTTTCACTTTTAGTACGTAAAAAAACTTTCTTAGACAATTTTTAATGACGTTAGTTTCAAACAAAAAGAATTAGACAATTTCGCAAAAAAAAATTATTTTTCACTGTATTAAATGTCTTATAAAAGTTTTTGAAAAATTTTTTTGAAAAGAAAATTTTTTTCAATAATTTTCACTTTTAGTAGGTAAAAAAACTTTCTTAGACAATTTTTAATGACGTTAGTTTCAAACAAAAAGAATTAGACAATTTCGCAAAAAAAAATTATTTTTTACTGTATGAAATGTCTTGGAAAGTTTTTTTTTGAAAAGACAATTTTTTTCAATAATTTTCACTTTTAGTACGTAAAAAAACTTTCTTAGACAATTTTTAATGACGTTAGTTTCAAACAAAAAGAATTAGACAGTTTCGCAAAAAAAAATTATTTTTCACTGTATGAAATGTCTTAGAAAAATTGTTTTTGAAAAGAAAATTTTTTTCAATAATTTTCACTTTTAGTACGTAAAAAAACTTTCTTAGACAATTTTTAATGACGTTAGTTTCAAACAAAACGAATTAGACAATTTCGCAAAAAAAAATTATTTTTCACTGTATGAAATGTCTTGGAAAGTTTTTTTTTGAAAAGAAAATTTTTTTCAATAATTTTCACTTTTAGTACGTAAAAAAACTTTCTTAGACAATTTTTAATGACGTTAGTTTCAAACAAAAAGAATTAGACAGTTTCGCAAAAAAAAATTATTTTTCACTGTATGAAATGTCTTAGAAAAATTTTTGAAAATTTTTATTGAAAAGAAAATTTTTTTCAATAATTTTCACTTTTAGTACGTAAAAAAACTTTCTTAGACAATTTTTAATGACGTTAGTTTCAAACAAAAAGAATTAGACAGTTTCGCAAAAAAAAGTTATTTTTCACTGTATGAAATGTCTTAGAAAAGTTTTTTTTGAAAAGACAATTTTTTTCAATAATTTTCACTTTTAGTACGTAAAAAAACTTTCTTAGACAATTTTTAATGACGTTAGTTTCAAACAAAAAGAATTAGACAGTTTCGCAAAAAAAAATTATTTTTCACTGTGTGAAATGTCTTAGAAAAATTTTTTTTGAAAAGACAATTTTTTTTCAATAATTTTCACTTTTAGTACGTAAAAAAACTTTCTTAGACAATTTTTAATGACGTTAGTTTCAAACAAAAAGAATTAGACAACTTCGCAAAAAAAAATTATTTTTCACTGTATGAAATGTCTTAGAAAAATTTTTGAAAATTTTTTTTGAAAAGAAAATTTTTTTCAATAATTTTCACTTTTAGTACGTAAAAAAACTTTCTTAGACAATTTTTAATGACGTTAGTTTCAAACAAAAAGAATTGGCCAGTTTCGCAAAAAAAAAATTATTTTTCACTGTATGAAATGTCTTGGAAAAATTTTTTTTGAAAAGAAAATTTTTTTCAGTAATTTTCACTTTTAGTACGTAAAAAAACTTTCTTAGACAATTTTTAATGACGTTAGTTTCAAACAAAAAGAATTAGACAGTTTCGCAAAAAAAAATTATTTTTCACTGTATGAAATGTCTTAGAAAAATTTTTGAAAATTTTTTTTGAAAAGAAAATTTTCTTCAATAATTTTCACTTTTAGTACGTAAAAAAACTTTCTTAGACAATTTTTAATGACGTTAGTTTCAAACAAAAAGAATTAGACAGTTTCGCAAAAAAAAATTATTTTTCACTGTATGAAATGTCTTGGAAAAATTTTTTTTGAAAAGACAATTTTTTTTCAATAAAATTCACTTTTAGTAGGAAAAAAACTTTCTTAGACAATTTTTAATGACGTTAGTTTCAAACAAAAAGAATTAGACAACTTCGCAAAAAAAAATTATTTTTCACTGTATGAAATGTCTTGGAAAAATTTTTTTGAAAAGAAAATTTTTTTCAATAATTTTCACTTTTAGTACGTGAAAAAACTTTCTTAGACAATTTTTAATGACGTTAGTTTCAAACAAAAAGAATTAGACAGCTTCGCAAAAAAAAATTATTTTTCACTGTATGAAATGTCTTAGAAAAATTTTTTTTGAAAAGACAATTTTTTTTCAATAATTTTCACTTTTAGTACGTAAAAAAACTTTCTTAGACAATTTTTAATGACGTTTGTTTCAAACAAAAAGAATTAGACAATTTCACAAAAAAAAATTATTTTTCACTGTATGAAATGTCTTAGAAAAATTTTTGAAAATTTTTTTTGAAAAGAAAATTTTTTTCAATAAATTTCACTTTTAGTACGTAAAAAAACTTTCTTAGACAATTTTTAATGACGTTAGTTTCAAACAAAAAGAATTAGACAGTTTCGCAAAAAAAAATTATTTTTCACTGTATGAAATGTCTTAGATAAATTTTTGAAAATTTTTTTTGAAAAGAAAATTTTTTTCAATAATTTTCACTTTTAGTACGTAAAAAAACTTTCTTAGACAATTTTTAATGACGTTAGTTTCAAACAAAAAGAATTAGACAGTTTCGCAAAAAAAAATTATTTTTCACTGTATGAAATGTCTTAGAAAAGTTTTTTTTGAAAAGACAATTTTTTTTCAATAATTTTCACTTTTAGTACGTAAAAAAACTTTCTTAGACAATTTTTAATGACGTTAGTTTCAAACAAAAAGAATTAGACAGTTTCGCAAAAAAAAATCATTTTTCACTGTATGAAATGTCTTAGAAAAATTTTTTTTGAAAAGACAATTTTTTTTCAATAATTTTCACTTTTAGTACGTAAAAAAACTTTCTTAGACAATTTTTAATGACGTTAGTTTCAAACAAAAAGAATTAGACAACTTCGCAAAAAAAAATTATTTTTCACTGTATGAAATGTCTTAGAAAAATTTTTTTTGAAAAGACAATTTTTTTCAATAATTTTCACTTTTAGTACGTACAAATACTTTCTTAGACAATTTTTAATGACGTTATTTTCAAACAAAAAGAATTAGACAGTTTCGCAAAAAAAAAATTATTTTTCACTGTATGAAATGTCTTGGAAAAATTTTTTTTGAAAAGAAAATTTTTTTCAATAATTTTCACTTTTAGTACGTAAAAAAACTTTCTTAGACAATTTTTAATGACGTTAGTTTCAAACAAAAAGAATTAGACAGTTTCGCAAAAAAAAATTATTTTTCACTGTATGAAATGTCTTAGAAAAATTTTTTAAAATTTTTTTTGAAAAGAAAATTTTCTTCAATAATTTTCACTTTTAGTACGTAAAAAAACTTTCTTAGACAATTTTTAATGACGTTAGTTTCAAACAAAAAGAATTAGACAACTTCGCAAAAAAAAATTATTTTTCACTGTATGAAATGTCTTAAAAAAGTTTTTGAAAATTTTTTTTGAAAAGACAATTTTTTTCAATAATTTTCACTTTTAGTACGTAAAAAAGCCTTCTTAGACAATTTTTAATGACGTTAGTTTCAATCAAAAAGAATTAGACAGTTTCGCAAAAAAAAATTATTTTTCACTGTATGAAATGTCTTGGAAAATTTTTTTTGAAAAGACAATTTTTTTCAATAAAATTCACTTTTAGTAGGTAAAAAAACTTTCTTAGACAATTTTTAATGACGTTAGTTTCAAACAAAAAGAATTAGACAGTTTCGCAAAAAAAAATTATTTTTCACTGTATGAAATGTCTTAGAAAAATTTTTGAAAATGTTTTTTTAAAAGAAAATTTTTTTCAATAATTTTCACTTTTAGTACGTAAAAAAACTTTCTTAGACAATTTTTAATGACGTTGGTTTCAAACAAAAAAAATTAGACAGTTTCGCAAAAAAAAATTATTTTTCACTGTATGAAATGTCTTAGAAAAGTTTTTTTTTAAAAGACAATTTTTTTTCAATAATTTTCACTTTTAGTACGTAAAAAAACTTTCTTAGACAATTTTTAATGACGTTAGTTTCAAACAAAAAGAATTAGACAGTTTCGCAAAAAAAAATTATTTTTCACTGTATGAAATGTCTTAGAAAAGTTTTTGAAAAATTTTTTTGAAAAGACAATTTTTTTCAATAATTTTCACTTTTAGTACGTAAAAAAACTTTCTTAGACAATTTTTAATGACGTTAGTTTCAAACAAAAAGAATTAGACAGTTTCGCAAAAAAAAATTATTTTTCACTGTATGAAATGTCTTAGAAAAATTCTTTTTAAAAAAAAAATTTGTTTCAATAATTTTCACTTTTAGTACGTAAAAAAACTTTCTTAGACAATTTTTAATGACGTTAGTTTCAAACAAAAAGAATTAGACAGTTTCGCAAAAAAAAATTATTTTTCACTGTATGAAATGTCTTAGAAAAATTGTTTTTGAAAAGACAATTTTTTTCAATAATTTTCACTTTTAGTACGTAAAAAAACTTTCTTAGACAATTTTTAATGACGTTAGTTTCAAACAAAAAGAATTAGACAATTTCGCAAAAAAAAATTATTTTTCACTGTATGAAATGTCTTAGAAAAGTTTTTGAAAAATTTTTTTGAAAAGAAAATTTTTTTCAATATTTTTCACTTTTAGTAGGTAAAAAAACTTTCTTAGACAATTTTTAATGACGTTAGTTTCAAACAAAAAGAATTAGACAATTTCGCAAAAAAAAATTATTTTTTACTGTATGAAATGTCTTGGAAAGTTTTTTTTTGAAAAGAAAATTTTTTTCAATAATTTTCACTTTTAGTACGTAAAAAAACTTTCTTAGACAATTTTTAATGACGTTAGTTTCAAACAAAAAGAATTAGACAGTTTCGCAAAAAAAGAATTATTTTTCACTGTATGCAATGTCTTAGAAAAATTTTTGAAAATTTTTATTGAAAAGAAAATTTTTTTCAATAATTTTCACTTTTAGTACGTAAAAAAACTTTCTTAGACAATTTTTAATGACGTTAGTTTCAAACAAAAAGAATTAGACAGTTTCGCAAAAAAAAATTATTTTTCACTGTATGAAATGTCTTAGAAAAATTGTTTTTGAAAAGACAATTTTTTTCAATAATTTTCACTTTTAGTACGTAAAAAAACTTTCTTAGACAATTTTTAATGACGTTAGTTTCAAACAAAACGAATTAGACAATTTCGCAAAAAAAAATTATTTTTCACTGTATGAAATGTCTTGGAAAGTTTTTTTTTAAAAAGAAAATTTTTTTCAATAAAATTCACTTTTAGCACGTAAAAAAACTTTCTTAGACAATTTTTAATGACGTTAGTTTCAAACAAAAAGAATTAGACAGTTTCGCAAAAAAAAATTATTTTTCACTGTATGAAATGTCTTAGAAAAATTTTTGAAAATTTTTATTGAAAAGAAAATTTTTTTCAATAATTTTCACTTTTAGTACGTAAAAAACTTTCTTAGACAATTTTTAATGACGTTAGTTTCAAACAAAAAGAATTAGACAGCTTCGCAAAAAAAAATTATTTTTCACTGTATGAAATGTCTTAGAAAAGTTTTTTTTGAAAAGACAATTTTTTTCAATAATTTTCACTTTTAGTACGTAAAAAAACTTTCTTAGACAATTTTTAATGACGTTAGTTTCAAACAAAAAGAATTAGACAGTTTCGCAAAAAAAAATTATTTTTCACTGTGTGAAATGTCTTAGAAAAATTTTTTTTGAAAAGACAATTTTTTTTCAATAATTTTCACTTTTAGTACGTAAAAAAACTTTCTTAGACAATTTTTAATGACGTTAGTTTCAAACAAAAAGAATTAGACAGTTTCGCAAAAAAAAATTATTTTTCACTGTATGAAATGTCTTAGAAAAGTTTTTTTTGAAAAGACAATTTTTTTTCAATAATTTTCACTTTTAGTACGTAAAAAAACTTTCTTAGACAATTTTTAATGACGTTAGTTTCAAACAAAAAGAATTAGACAGTTTCGCAAAAAAAAATTATTTTTCACTGTATGAAATGTCTTAGAAAAATTTTTGAAAATTTTTTTTGAAAAGAAAATTTTTTTCAATAATTTTCACTTTTAGTACGTAAAAAAACTTTCCTTTCTTAGACAACTTTTAATGACGTTAGTTTCAAACAAAAAGAATTAGACAGTTTCGCAAAAAAAAATTATTTTTCACTGTATGAAATATCTTGGAAAAATTTTTTTTGAAAAGAAAATTTTTTTCAATAATTTTCACTTTTAGTACGTAAAAAAACTTTCTTAGACAATTTTTAATGACGTTCGTTTCAAACAAAAAGAATTAGACAGTTTCGCAAAAAAAAATTATTTTTCACTGTATGAAATGTCTTAGAAAAATTCTTTTTGAAAAGAAAATTTTTTTCAATTATTTTCACTTTTAGTACGTAAAAAAACTTTCTTAGACAATTTTTAATGACGTTAGTTTCAAACAAAAGGAATTAGACAGTTTCGCAAAAAAAAATTATTTTTCACTGTATGAAATGTCTTAGAAAATTTTTTTTTGAAAAGACAATTTTTTTCAATAATTTTCACTTTTAGTACGTAAAAAAGCCTTCTTAGACAATTTTTAATGACGTTAGTTTCAAACAAAAAGAATTAGACAGTTTCGCAAAACAAAATTATTTTTCACTGTATGAAATGTCTTGGAAAAATTTTTTTGAAAAGACAATTTTTTTCAATAATTTTCACTTTTAGTACGTAAAAAAACTTTCTTAGACAATTTTTAATGACGTTAGTTTCAAACAAAAAGAATTAGACAGTTTCGCAAAAAAAAATTATTTTTCACTGTATGAAATGTCTTAGAAAAGTTTTTGAAAAATTTTTTTGAAAAGACAATTTTTTTCAATAATTTTCACTTTTAGTACGTAAAAAAACTTTCTTAGACAATTTTTAATGACGTTAGTTTCAAACAAAAAGAATTAGACAGTTTCGCAAAAAAAAATTATTTTTCACTGTATGAAATGTCTTAGAAAAATTCTTTTTAAAAAAAAAATTTGTTTCAATAATTTTCACTTTTAGTACGTAAAAAAACTTTCTTAGACAATTTTTAATGACGTTAGTTTCAAACAAAAAGAATTAGACAGTTTCGCAAAAAAAAATTATTTTTCACTGTATGAAATGTCTTAGAAAAATTGTTTTTGAAAAGACAATTTTTTTCAATAATTTTCACTTTTAGTACGTAAAAAAACTTTCTTAGACAATTTTTAATGACGTTAGTTTCAAACAAAAAGAATTAGACAATTTCGCAAAAAAAAATTATTTTTCACTGTATGAAATGTCTTAGAAAAGTTTTTGAAAAATTTTTTTGAAAAGAAAATTTTTTTCAATATTTTTCACTTTTAGTAGGTAAAAAAACTTTCTTAGACAATTTTTAATGACGTTAGTTTCAAACAAAAAGAATTAGACAATTTCGCAAAAAAAAATTATTTTTTACTGTATGAAATGTCTTGGAAAGTTTTTTTTTGAAAAGAAAATTTTTTTCAATAATTTTCACTTTTAGTACGTAAAAAAACTTTCTTAGACAATTTTTAATGACGTTAGTTTCAAACAAAAAGAATTAGACAGTTTCGCAAAAAAAGAATTATTTTTCACTGTATGCAATGTCTTAGAAAAATTTTTGAAAATTTTTATTGAAAAGAAAATTTTTTTCAATAATTTTCACTTTTAGTACGTAAAAAAACTTTCTTAGACAATTTTTAATGACGTTAGTTTCAAACAAAAAGAATTAGACAGTTTCGCAAAAAAAAATTATTTTTCACTGTATGAAATGTCTTAGAAAAATTGTTTTTGAAAAGACAATTTTTTTCAATAATTTTCACTTTTAGTACGTAAAAAAACTTTCTTAGACAATTTTTAATGACGTTAGTTTCAAACAAAACGAATTAGACAATTTCGCAAAAAAAAATTATTTTTCACTGTATGAAATGTCTTGGAAAGTTTTTTTTTAAAAAGAAAATTTTTTTCAATAAAATTCACTTTTAGCACGTAAAAAAACTTTCTTAGACAATTTTTAATGACGTTAGTTTCAAACAAAAAGAATTAGACAGTTTCGCAAAAAAAAATTATTTTTCACTGTATGAAATGTCTTAGAAAAATTTTTGAAAATTTTTATTGAAAAGAAAATTTTTTTCAATAATTTTCACTTTTAGTACGTAAAAAAACTTTCTTAGACAATTTTTAATGACGTTAGTTTCAAACAAAAAGAATTAGACTGTTTCGCAAAAAAAAATTATTTTTCACTGTATGAAATGTCTTAGAAAAATTTTTTTTGAAAAGAAAATTTTTTTCAATAATTTTCACTTTTAGTACGTAAAAAAACTTTCTTAGACAATTTTTAATGACGTTAGTTTCAAACAAAAAGAATTAGACAGTTTCGCAAAAAAAAATTATTTTTCACTGTATGAAATGTCTTAGAAAAATTTTTTTTGAAAAGACAATTTTTTTCAATAATTTTCTCTTTTAGTACGTAACAAAACTTTCTTAGACAATTTTTAATGACGTTAGTTTCAAACAAAAAGAATTAGACAGTTTCGCAAAAAAAAATTATTTTTCACTGTATGAAATGTCTTAGAAAAATTTTTGAAAATTTTTTTTGAAAAGACAATTTTTTTCAATAATTTTCACTTTTAGTACGTAAAAAAAATTTCTTAGACAATTTTTAATGACGTTAGTTTCAAACAAAAAGAATTAGACAGTTTCGCAAAAAAAAATTATTTTTCACTGTATGAAATGTCTTAGAAAAATTTTTGAAAATTTTTTTTGAAAAGAAAATTTTTTTCAATAATTTTCACTTTTAGTACGTAAAAAAACTTTCTTAGACAATTTTTAATGACGTTAGTTTCAAACAAAAAGAATTAGACAGTTTCGCAAAAAAAAATTATTTTTCACTGTATGAAATGTCTTAGAAAAGTTTTTTTTGAAAAGACAATTTTTTTTCAATAATTTTCACTTTTAGTACGTAAAAAAACTTTCTTAGACAATTTTTAATGACGTTAGTTTCAAACAAAAAGAATTAGACAGTTTCGCAAAAAAAAATTATTTTTCACTGTATGAAATGTCTTAGAAAAATTCTTTTTGAAAAGAAAATTTTTTTCAATTATTTTCACTTTTAGTACGTAAAAAAACTTTCTTAGACAATTTTTAATGACGTTAGTTTCAAACAAAAGGAATTAGACAGTTTCGCAAAAAAAAATTATTTTTCACTGTATGAAATGTCTTAGAAAATTTTTTTTTGAAAAGACAATTTTTTTCAATAATTTTCACTTTTAGTACGTAAAAAAGCCTTCTTAGACAATTTTTAATGACGTTAGTTTCAAACAAAAAGAATTAGACAGTTTCGCAAAACAAAATTATTTTTCACTGTATGAAATGTCTTGGAAAAATTTTTTTGAAAAGACAATTTTTTTCAATAATTTTCACTTTTAGTACGTAAAAAAACTTTCTTAGACAATTTTTAATGACGTTAGTTTCAAACAAAAAGAATTAGACAGCTTCGCAAAAAAAAATTATTTTTCACTGTATGAAATGTCTTAGAAAAATTTTTGAAAATTTTTTTTTAAAAGAAAATTTTTTTCAATAATTTTCACTTTTAGTACGTAAAAAAACTTTCTTAGACAATTTTTAATGACGTTAGTTTCAAACAAAAAGAATTAGACAGTTTCGCAAAAAAAAATTATTTTTCACTGTATGAAATGTCTTAGAAAAGTTTTTTTTTAAAAGACAATTTTTTTTCAATAATTTTCACTTTTAGTACGTAAAAAAACTTTCTTAGACAATTTTTAATGACGTTAGTTTCAAACAAAAAGAATTAGACAGTTTCGCAAAAAAAAATTATTTTTCACTGTATGAAATGTCTTAGAAAAGTTTTTGAAAAATTTTTTTGAAAAGACAATTTTTTTCAATAATTTTCACTTTTAGTACGTAAAAAAACTTTCTTAGACAATTTTTAATGACGTTAGTTTCAAACAAAAAGAATTAGACAGTTTCGCAAAAAAAAATTATTTTTCACTGTATGAAATGTCTTAGAAAAATTCTTTTTAAAAAAAAAATTTGTTTCAATAATTTTCACTTTTAGTACGTAAAAAAACTTTCTTAGACAATTTTTAATGACGTTAGTTTCAAACAAAAAGAATTAGACAGTTTCGCAAAAAAAAATTATTTTTCACTGTATGAAATGTCTTAGAAAAATTGTTTTTGAAAAGACAATTTTTTTCAATAATTTTCACTTTTAGTACGTAAAAAAACTTTCTTAGACAATTTTTAATGACGTTAGTTTCAAACAAAAAGAATTAGACAATTTCGCAAAAAAAAATTATTTTTCACTGTATGAAATGTCTTAGAAAAGTTTTTGAAAAATTTTTTTGAAAAGAAAATTTTTTTCAATATTTTTCACTTTTAGTAGGTAAAAAAACTTTCTTAGACAATTTTTAATGACGTTAGTTTCAAACAAAAAGAATTAGACAATTTCGCAAAAAAAAATTATTTTTTACTGTATGAAATGTCTTGGAAAGTTTTTTTTTGAAAAGAAAATTTTTTTCAATAATTTTCACTTTTAGTACGTAAAAAAACTTTCTTAGACAATTTTTAATGACGTTAGTTTCAAACAAAAAGAATTAGACAGTTTCGCAAAAAAAGAATTATTTTTCACTGTATGCAATGTCTTAGAAAATATTTTGAAAATTTTTATTGAAAAGAAAATTTTTTTCAATAATTTTCACTTTTAGTACGTAAAAAAACTTTCTTAGACAATTTTTAATGACGTTAGTTTCAAACAAAAAGAATTAGACAGTTTCGCAAAAAAAAATTATTTTTCACTGTATGAAATGTCTTAGAAAAATTGTTTTTGAAAAGACAATTTTTTTCAATAATTTTCACTTTTAGTACGTAAAAAAACTTTCTTAGACAATTTTTAATGACGTTAGTTTCAAACAAAACGAATTAGACAATTTCGCAAAAAAAAATTATTTTTCACTGTATGAAATGTCTTGGAAAGTTTTTTTTTTAAAAAGAAAATTTTTTTCAATAAAATTCACTTTTAGCACGTAAAAAAACTTTCTTAGACAATTTTTAATGACGTTAGTTTCAAACAAAAAGAATTAGACAGTTTCGCAAAAAAAAATTATTTTTCACTGTATGAAATGTCTTAGAAAAATTTTTGAAAATTTTTATTGAAAAGAAAATTTTTTTCAATAATTTTCACTTTTAGTACGTAAAAAACTTTCTTAGACAATTTTTAATGACGTTAGTTTCAAACAAAAAGAATTAGACAGTTTCGCAAAAAAAAATTATTTTTCACTGTGTGAAATGTCTTAGAAAAATTTTTTTTGAAAAGACAATTTTTTTTCAATAATTTTCACTTTTAGTACGTAAAAAAACTTTCTTAGACAATTTTTAATGACGTTAGTTTCAAACAAAAAGAATTAGACAATTTCACAAAAAAAAAATTATTTTTCACTGTATGAAATGTCTTAGAAAAATTTTTGAAAATTTTTTTTGAAAAGACAATTTTTTTCAATAATTTTCACTTTTAGTACGTAAAAAAAATTTCTTAGACAATTTTTAATGACGTTAGTTTCAAACAAAAAGAATTAGACAGTTTCGCAAAAAAAAATTATTTTTCACTGTATGAAATGTCTTAGAAAAATTTTTGAAAATTTTTTTTGAAAAGAAAATTTTTTTCAATAATTTTCACTTTTAGTACGTAAAAAAACTTTCTTAGACAATTTTTAATGACGTTAGTTTCAAACAAAAAGAATTAGACAGTTTCGCAAAAAAAAATTATTTTTCACTGTATGAAATGTCTTAGAAAAGTTTTTTTTGAAAAGACAATTTTTTTCAATAATTTTCACTTTTAGTACGTAAAAAAGCCTTCTTAGACAATTTTTAATGACGTTAGTTTCAAACAAAAAGAATTAGACAGTTTCGCAAAACAAAATTATTTTTCACTGTATGAAATGTCTTGGAAAATTTTTTTTGAAAAGAAAATTTTTTTCAATAATTTTCACTTTTAGTACGTAAAAAAACTTTCTTAGACAATTTTTAATGACGTTAGTTTCAAACAAAAAGAATTAGACAGCTTCGCAAAAAAAAATTATTTTTCACTGTATGAAATGTCTTAGAAAAATTTTTGAAAATGTTTTTTTAAAAGAAAATTTTTTTCAATAATTTTCACTTTTAGTACGTCAAAAAGCTTTCTTAGACAATTTTTAATGACGTTAGTTTCAAACAAAAAGAATTAGACAGTTTTGCAAAATAAAATTATTTTTCACTGTATGAAATGTTCAAAAATGGGAAAAACCAACTGAAAAAGGTGATCTGGTACTATGACACATCCTCAAATGGGCGATCTACCTAATACAGAAAGCAATATCACTAAGAAAATAAATCAATAGCTTTTTTTCCTTGGTCTGAACCTTAAAACATTTGACCAGGCTAACACACACAATAGTATTTCAATAAGATAAATTTATGTTATGGAACCGGTTTTCTTCCATTAGGAATCTTCAGCATAACTGAGTCGAAATAAAAATTAGCCTACATCAATAGATGTCAGCACAACTGAGTCGAAATAAGAATTAGCCTACAATATCAATAGATGTCAGCATAAATGGACCAAAAACAAACGAAAAATTACAAATTAATAAAATAAATAAAACTGTTCATGACCTCCAATCCTTCATATTCATTCTTTATTTCTGCCTTTTCTTCTCTTCATAGTTTAAGCAAAACGCAACTATCGAATATTGTAATTTCAATTTGACTTAGCTTGAGCAAGTAGGCTATAACGGCAAACGCTTGAAAATTCAAATAAAATTTACTAAGCAGAGGATTATAGAAATACTATGTCGGTGAAATCTAGAATAAATGCTTCTATTACATCATCATGCTAAACTTGCAATTGTGCAAAAATTTAAAGCAATCAATGCGGCAGAATAGGTGACAAGGTTAGGAAAAACTATAAAAACCATATCTATGATCAAAAATGGGAAAAACCAACTGAAAAAGGTGATCTGGTACTATGACACATCCTCAAATGGGCGATCTACCTAATACAGAAAGCAATATCACTAAGAAAATAAATCAATAGCTTTTTTTCCTTGGTCTGAACCTTAAAACATTTGACCAGGCTAACACACACAATAGTATTTCAATAAGATAAATTTATGTTATGGAACCGGTTTTCTTCCATTAGGAATCTTCAGCATAACTGAGTCGAAATAAAAATTAGCCTACATCAATAGATGTCAGCACAACTGAGTCGAAATAAGAATTAGCCTACAATATCAATAGATGTCAGCATAAATGGACCAAAAACAAACGAAAAATTACAAATTAAAAAATAAATAAAACTGTTCATGACCTCCAATCCTTCATATTCATTCTTTATTTCTGCCTTTTCTTCTCTTCATAGTTTAAGCAAAACGCAACTATCGAATATTGTAATTTCAATTTGACTTAGCTTGAGCAAGTAGGCTATAACGGCAAACGCTTGAAAATTCAAATAAAATTTACTAAGCAGAGGATTATAGAAATACTATGTCGGTGAAATCTAGAATAAATGCTTCTATTACATCATCATGCTAAACTTGCAATTGTGCAAAAATTTAAAGCAATCAATGCGGCAGAATAGGTGACAAGGTTAGGAAAAACTATAAAAACCATATCTATGATCAAAAATGGGAAAAACCAACTGAAAAAGGTGATCTGGTACTATGACACATCCTCAAATGGGCGATCTACCTAATACAGAAAGCAATATCACTAAGAAAATAAATCAATAGCTTTTTTTCCTTGGTCTGAACCTTAAAACATTTGACCAGGCTAACACACACAATAGTATTTCAATAAGATAAATTTATGTTATGGAACCGGTTTTCTTCCATTAGGAATCTTCAGCATAACTGAGTCGAAATAAAAATTAGCCTACATCAATAGATGTCAGCACAACTGAGTCGAAATAAGAATTAGCCTACAATATCAATAGATGTCAGCATAAATGGACCAAAAACAAACGAAAAATTACAAATTAATAAAATAAATAAAACTGTTCATGACCTCCAATCCTTCATATTCATTCTTTATTTCTGCCTTTTCTTCTCTTCATAGTTTAAGCAAAACGCAACTATCGAATATTGTAATTTCAATTTGACTTAGCTTGAGCAAGTAGGCTATAACGGCAAACGCTTGAAAATTCAAATAAAATTTACTAAGCAGAGGATTATAGAAATACTATGTCGGTGAAATCTAGAATAAATGCTTCTATTACATCATCATGCTAAACTTGCAATTGTGCAAAAATTTAAAGCAATCAATGCGGCAGAATAGGTGACAAGGTTAGGAAAAACTATAAAAACCATATCTATGATCAAAAATGGGAAAAACCAACTGAAAAAGGTGATCTGGTACTATGACACATCCTCAAATGGGCGATCTACCTAATACAGAAAGCAATATCACTAAGAAAATAAATCAATAGCTTTTTTTCCTTGGTCTGAACCTTAAAACATTTGACCAGGCTAACACACACAATAGTATTTCAATAAGATAAATTTATGTTATGGAACCGGTTTTCTTCCATTAGGAATCTTCAGCATAACTGAGTCGAAATAAAAATTAGCCTACATCAATAGATGTCAGCACAACTGAGTCGAAATAAGAATTAGCCTACAATATCAATAGATGTCAGCATAAATGGACCAAAAACAAACGAAAAATTACAAATTAATAAAATAAATAAAACTGTTCATGACCTCCAATCCTTCATATTCATTCTTTATTTCTGCCTTTTCTTCTCTTCATAGTTTAAGCAAAACGCAACTATCGAATATTGTAATTTCAATTTGACTTAGCTTGAGCAAGTAGGCTATAACGGCAAACGCTTGAAAATTCAAATAAAATTTACTAAGCAGAGGATTATAGAAATACTATGTCGGTGAAATCTAGAATAAATGCTTCTATTACATCATCATGCTAAACTTGCAATTGTGCAAAAATTTAAAGCAATCAATGCGGCAGAATAGGTGACAAGGTTAGGAAAAACTATAAAAACCATATCTATGATCAAAAATGGGAAAAACCAACTGAAAAAGGTGATCTGGTACTATGACACATCCTCAAATGGGCGATCTACCTAATACAGAAAGCAATATCACTAAGAAAATAAATCAATAGCTTTTTTTCCTTGGTCTGAACCTTAAAACATTTGACCAGGCTAACACACACAATAGTATTTCAATAAGATAAATTTATGTTATGGAACCGGTTTTCTTCCATTAGGAATCTTCAGCATAACTGAGTCGAAATAAAAATTAGCCTACATCAATAGATGTCAGCACAACTGAGTCGAAATAAGAATTAGCCTACAATATCAATAGATGTCAGCATAAATGGACCAAAAACAAACGAAAAATTACAAATTAATAAATAAATAAAACTGTTCATGACCTCCAATCCTTCATATTCATTCTTTATTTCTGCCGTTTCTTCTCTTCATAGTTTAAGCAAAACGCAACTATCGAATATTGTAATTTCAATTTGACTTAGCTTGAGCAAGTAGGCTATAACGGCAAACGCTTGAAAATTCAAATAAAATTTACTAAGCAGAGGATTATAGAAATACTATGTCGGTGAAATCTAGAATAAATGCTTCTATTACATCATCATGCTAAACTTGCAATTGTGCAAAAATTTAAAGCAATCAATGCGGCAGAATAGGTGACAAGGTTAGGAAAAACTATAAAAACCATATCTATGATCAAAAATGGGAAAAACCAACTGAAAAAGGTGATCTGGTACTATGACACATCCTCAAATGGGCGATCTACCTAATACAGAAAGCAATATCACTAAGAAAATAAATCAATAGCTTTTTTTCCTTGGTCTGAACCTTAAAACATTTGACCAGGCTAACACACACAATAGTATTTCAATAAGATAAATTTATGTTATGGAACCGGTTTTCTTCCATTAGTATTTCCATTTATATTTATTTATTTATTTTCTGTATGAAATGTCTTAGAAAAATTTTTGAAAATTTTTTTTGAAAAGAAAATTTTTTTCAATAATTTTCACTTTTAGTACGTAAAAAAACTTTCTTAGACAATTTTTAATGACGTTGGTTTCAAACAAAAAAAATTAGACAGTTTCGCAAAAAAAAATTATTTTTCACTGTATGAAATGTCTTAGAAAAGTTTTTTTTAAAAGACAATTTTTTTTCAATAATTTTCACTTTTAGTACGTAAAAAAACTTTCTTAGACAATTTTTAATGACGTTAGTTTCAAACAAAAAGAATTAGACAGTTTCGCAAAAAAAAATTATTTTTCACTGTATGAAATGTCTTAGAAAAATTTTTGAAAATTTTTTTTGAAAAGAAAATTTTTTTCAATAATTTTCACTTTTAGTACGTAAAAAAACTTTCTTAGACAATTTTTAATGACGTTAGTTTCAAACAAAAAGAATTAGACAACTTCGCAAAAAAAAATTATTTTTCACTGTATGAAATGTCTTAGAAAATTTTTTTTTGAAAAGACAATTTTTTTTCAATAAAATTCACTTTTAGTAGGTAAAAAACTTTCTTAGACAATTTTTAATGACGTTAGTTTCAAACAAAAAGAATTAGACAACTTCGCAAAAAAAAATTATTTTTCACTGTATGAAATGTCTTAGAAAAATTTTTTTTGAAAAGACAATTTTTTTCAATAATTTTCACTTTTAGTACGTAAAAAAGCCTTCTTAGACAATTTTTAATGACGTTAGTTTCAAACAAAAAGTATTAGACAGTTTCGCAAAACAAAATTATTTTTCACGGTATGAAATGTCTTGGAAAAATTTTTTTGAAAAGAAAATTTTTTTCAATAATTTTCACTTTTAGTACGTGAAAAAACTTTCTTAGACAATTTTTAATGACGTTAGTTTCAAACAAAAAGAATTAGACAGCTTCGCAAAAAAAAATTATTTTTCACTGTATGAAATGTCTTAGAAAAATTTTTTTTGAAAAGACAATTTTTTTTCAATAATTTTCACTTTTAGTACGTAAAAAAACTTTCTTAGACAATTTTTAATGACGTTAGTTTCAAACAAAAAGAATTAGACAATTTCACAAAAAAAAATTATTTTTCACTGTATGAAATGTCTTAGAAAAATTTTTGAAAATTTTTTTTGAAAAGAAAATTTTTTTCAATAATTTTCACTTTTAGTACGTAAAAAAACTTTCTTAGACAATTTTTAATGACGTTAGTTTCAAACAAAAAGAATTAGACAGTTTCGCAAAAAAAAATTATTTTTCACTGTATGAAAAGTCTTAGAAAAATTTTTGAAAATTTTTTTTGAAAAGAAAATTTTTTTCAATAATTTTCACTTTTAGTACGTAAAAAAACTTTCTTAGACAATTTTTAATGACGTTAGTTTCAAACAAAAAGAATTAGACAGTTTCGCAAAAAAAAATTATTTTTCACTGTATGAAATGTCTTAGAAAAGTTTTTTTTGAAAAGACAATTTTTTTTCAATAATTTTCACTTTTAGTACGTAAAAAAACTTTCTTAGACAATTTTTAATGACGTTAGTTTCAAACAAAAAGAATTAGACAGTTTCGCAAAAAAAAATTATTTTTCACTGTATGAAATGTCTTAGAAAAATTTTTTTTGAAAAGACAATTTTTTTCAATAATTTTCACTTTTAGTACGTAAAAAAACTTTCTTAGACAATTTTTAATGACGTTAGTTTCAAACAAAAAGAATTAGACAGTTTCGCAAAAAAAAATTATTTTTCACTGTATGAAATGTCTTAGAAAATTTTTTTTTGAAAAGACAATTTTTTTTCAATAATTTTCACTTTTAGTACGTAAAAAAACTTTCTTAGACAATTTTTAATGACGTTAGTTTCAAACAAAAAGAATTAGACAACTTCGCAAAAAAAAATTATTTTTCACTGTATGAAATGTCTTAGAAAAATTTTTTTTGAAAAGACAATTTTTTTCAATAATTTTCACTTTTAGTACGTAAAAAAACTTTCTTAGACAATTTTTAATGACGTTAGTTTCAAACAAAAAGAATTAGACAGTTTCGCAAAAAAAAATTATTTTTCACTGTATGAAATGTCTTGGAAAAATTTTTTTTGAAAAGACAATTTTTTTCAATAAAATTCACTTTTAGTAGGTAAAAAAACTTTCTTAGACAATTTTTAATGACGTTAGTTTCAAACAAAAAGAATTAGACAACTTCGCAAAAAAAAATTATTTTTCACTGTATGAAATGTCTTAGAAAAATTTTTTTTGAAAAGACAATTTTTTTCAATAATTTTCACTTTTAGTACGTAAAAAAGCCTTCTTAGACAATTTTTAATGACGTTAGATTCAAACAAAAAGTATTAGACAGTTTCGCAAAACAAAATTATTTTTCACTGTATGAAATGTCTTGGAAAAATTTTTTTGAAAAGAAAATTTTTTTCAATAATTTTCACTTTTAGTACGTGAAAAAACTTTCTTAGACAATTTTTAATGACGTTAGTTTCAAACAAAAAGAATTAGACAGCTTCGCAAAAAAAAATTATTTTTCACCGTATGAAAAGTCTTAGAAAAATTTTTTTTGAAAAGACAATTTTTTTTCAATAATTTTCACTTTTAGTACGTAAAAAAACTTTCTTAGACAATTTTTAATGACGTTAGTTTCAAACAAAAAGAATTAGACAATTTCACAAAAAAAAATTATTTTTCACTGTATGAAATGTCTTAGAAAAATTTTTGAAAATTTTTTTTGAAAAGAAAATTTTTTTCAATAATTTTCACTTTTAGTACGTAAAAAAACTTTCTTAGACAATTTTTAATGACGTTAGTTTCAAACAAAAAGAATTAGACAGTTTCGCAAAAAAAAATTATTTTTCACTGTATGAAATGTCTTAGAAAAATTTTTGAAAATCTTTTTTGAAAAGAAAATTTTTTTCAATAATTTTCACTTTTAGTACGTAAAAAAACTTTCTTAGACAATTTTTAATGACGTTAGTTTCAAACAAAAAGAATTAGACAGTTTCGCAAAAAAAAATTATTTTTCACTGTATGAAATGTCTTAGAAAATTTTTTTTTGAAAAGACAATTTTTTTTCAATAATTTTCACTTTTAGTAGGTAAAAAAACTTTCTTAGACAATTTTTAATGACGTTAGTTTCAAACAAAAAGAATTAGACAACTTCGCAAAAAAAAATTATTTTTCACTGTATGAAATGTCTTAGAAAAATTTTTTTTGAAAAGACAATTTTTTTCAATAATTTTCACTTTTAGTACGTAAAAAAACTTTCTTAGACAATTTTTAATGACGTTGGTTTCAAACAAAAAGTATTAGACAGTTTCGCAAAACAAAATTATTTTTCACTGTATGAAATGTCTTGGAAAAATTTTTTTGAAAAGAAAATTTTTTTCAATAATTTTCACTTTTAGTACGTGAAAAAACTTTCTTAGACAATTTTTAATGACGTTAGTTTCAAACAAAAAGAATTAGACAGCTTCGCAAAAAAAAATTATTTTTCACTGTATGAAAAGTGTTAGAAAAATTTTTTTTAAAAAGACAATTTTTTTTCAATAATTTTCACTTTTAGTACGTAAAAAAACTTTCTTAGACAATTTTTAATGACGTTAGTTTCAAACAAAAAGAATTAGACAATTTCACAAAAAAAAATTATTTTTCACTGTATGAAATGTCTTAGAAAAATTTTTGAAAATTTTTTTTGAAAAGAAAATTTTTTTCAATAATTTTCACTTTTAGTACGTAAAAAAACTTTCTTAGACAATTTTTAATGACGTTAGTTTCAAACAAAAAGAATTAGACAGTTTCGCAAAAAAAAATTATTTTTCACTGTATGAAATGTCTTAGAAAAATTTTTGAAAATTTTTTTTGAAAAGAAAATTTTTTTCAATAATTTTCACTTTTAGTACGTAAAAAAACTTTCTTAGACAATTTTTAATGACGTTAGTTTCAAACAAAAAGAATTAGACAGTTTCGCAAAAAAAAATTATTTTTCACTGTATGAAATGTCTTAGAAAATTTTTTTTTGAAAAGACAATTTTTTTTCAATAATTTTCACTTTTAGTAGGTAAAAAAACTTTCTTAGACAATTTTTAATGACGTTAGTTTCAAACAAAAAGAATTAGACAACTTCGCAAAAAAAAATTATTTTTCACTGTATGAAATGTCTTAGAAAAATTTTTTTTGAAAAGACAATTTTTTTCAATAATTTTCACTTTTAGTACGTAAAAAAACTTTCTTAGACAATTTTTAATGACGTTAGTTTCAAACAAAAAGAATTAGACAGTTTCGCAAAAAAAAATTATTTTTCACTGTATGAAATGTCTTGGAAAAATTTTTTTTGAAAAGACAATTTTTTTCAATAAAATTCACTTTTAGTAGGTAAAAAAACTTTCTTAGACAATTTTTAATGACGTTAGTTTCAAACAAAAAGAATTAGACAACTTCGCAAAAAAAAATTATTTTTCACTGTATGAAATGTCTTAGAAAAATTTTTTTTGAAAAGACAATTTTTTTCAATAAAATTCACTTTTAGTAGGTAAAAAAACTTTCTTAGAAAATTTTTAATGACGTTAGTTTCAAACAAAAAGAATTAGACAACTTCGCAAAAAAAAATTATTTTTCACTGTATGAAATGTCTTAGAAAAATTTTTTTTGAAAAGACAATTTTTTTCAATAATTTTCACTTTTAGTACGTAAAAAAGCCTTCTTAGACAATTTTTAATGACGTTAGTTTCAAACAAAAAGTATTAGACAGTTTCGCAAAACAAAATTATTTTTCACTGTATGAAATGTCTTGGAAAAATTTTTTTGAAAAGAAAATTTTTTTCAATAACTTTCACTTTTAGTACGTGAAAAAACTTTCTTAGACAATTTTTAATGACGTTAGTTTCAAACAAAAAGAATTAGACAGCTTCGCAAAAAAAAATTATTTTTCACTGTATGAAATGTCTTAGAAAAATTTTTTTTGAAAAGACAATTTTTTTTCAATAATTTTCACTTTTAGTACGTAAAAAAACTTTCTTAGACAATTTTTAATGACGTTAGTTTCAAACAAAAAGAATTAGACAATTTCACAAAAAAAAATTATTTTTCACTGTATGAAATGTCTTAGAAAAATTTTTGAAAATTTTTTTTGAAAAGAAAATTTTTTTCAATAATTTTCACTTTTAGTACGTAAAAAAACTTTCTTAGACAATTTTTAATGACGTTAGTTTCAAACAAAAAGAATTAGACAGTTTCGCAAAAAAAAATTATTTTTCACTGTATGAAATGTCTTGGAAAAATTTTTTTTGAAAAGACAATTTTTTTCAATAAAATTCACTTTTAGTAGGTAAAAAATCTTTCTTAGACAATTTTTAATGACGTTAGTTTCAAACAAAAAGAATTAGACAACTTCGCAAAAAAAAATTATTTTTCACTGTATGAAATGTCTTAGAAAAATTTTTTTTGAAAAGACAATTTTTTTCAATAATTTTCACTTTTAGTACGTAAAAAAGCCTTCTTAGACAATTTTTAATGACGTTAGATTCAAACAAAAAGTATTAGACAGTTTCGCAAAACAAAATTATTTTTCACTGTATGAAATGTCTTGGAAAAATTTTTTTGAAAAGAAAATTTTTTTCAATAATTTTCACTTTTAGTACGTGAAAAAACTTTCTTAGACAATTTTTAATGACGTTAGTTTCAAACAAAAAGAATTAGACAGCTTCGCAAAAAAAAATTATTTTTCACTGTATGAAAAGTCTTAGAAAAATTTTTTTTAAAAAGACAATTTATTTTCAATAATTTTCACTTTTAGTACGTAAAAAAACTTTCTTAGACAATTTTTAATGACGTTAGTTTCAAACAAAAAGAATTAGACAATTTCACAAAAAAAAATTATTTTTCACTGTATGAAATGTCTTAGAAAAATTTTTGAAAATTTTTTTTGAAAAGAAAATTTTTTTCAATAATTTTCACTTTTAGTACGTAAAAAAACTTTCTTAGACAATTTTTAATGACGTTAGTTTCAAACAAAAAGAATTAGACAGTTTCGCAAAAAAAAATTATTTTTCACTGTATGAAATGTCTTAGAAAAATTTTTGAAAATTTTTTTTGAAAAGAAAATTTTTTTCAATAATTTTCACTTTTAGTACGTAAAAAAACTTTCTTAGACAATTTTTAATGACGTTAGTTTCAAACAAAAAGAATTAGACAGTTTCGCAAAAAAAAATTATTTTTCACTGTATGAAATGTCTTAGAAAATTTTTTTTTGAAAAGACAATTTTTTTTCAATAATTTTCACTTTTAGTAGGTAAAAAAACTTTCTTAGACAATTTTTAATGACGTTAGTTTCAAACAAAAAGAATTAGACAACTTCGCAAAAAAAAATTATTTTTCACTGTATGAAATGTCTTAGAAAAATTTTTTTTGAAAAGACAATTTTTTTCAATAATTTTCACTTTTAGTACGTAAAAAAACATTCTTAGACAATTTTTAATGACGTTAGTTTCAAACAAAAAGAATTAGACAGTTTCGCAAAAAAAAATTATTTTTCACTGTATGAAATGTCTTGGAAAATTTTTTTTTGAAAAGACAATTTTTTTCAATAAAATTCACTTTTAGTAGGTAAAAAAACTTTCTTAGACAATTTTTAATGACGTTAGTTTCAAACAAAAAGAATTAGACAACTTCGCAAAAAAAAATTATTTTTCACTGTATGAAATGTCTTAGAAAAATTTTTTTTGAAAAGACAATTTTTTTCAATAATTTTCACTTTTAGTACGTAAAAAAGCCTTCTTAGACAATTTTTAATGACGTTAGTTTCAAACAAAAAGTATTAGACAGTTTCGCAAAACAAAATTATTTTTCACTGTATGAAATGTCTTGGAAAAATTTTTTTGAAAAGAAAATTTTTTTCAATAATTTTCACTTTTGAAAAGACAATTTTTTTTCAATAATTTTCACTTTTAGTACGTAAAAAAACTTTCTTAGACAATTTTTAATGACGTTAGTTTCAAACAAAAAGAATTAGACAATTTCACAAAAAAAAATTATTTTTCACTGTATGAAATGTCTTAGAAAAATTTTTGAAAATTTTTTTTGAAAAGAAAATTTTTTTCAATAATTTTCACTTTTAGTACGTAAAAAAACTTTCTTAGACAATTTTTAATGACGTTAGTTTCAAACAAAAAGAATTAGACAGTTTCGCAAAAAAAAATTATTTTTCACTGTATGAAATGTCTTAGAAAAATTTTTGAAAATTTTTTTTGAAAAGAAAATTTTTTTCAATAATTTTCACTTTTAGTACGTAAAAAAACTTTCTTAGACAATTTTTAATGACGTTAGTTTCAAACAAAAAGAATTAGACAGTTTCGCAATAAAAATTTTTTTTCACTGTATGAAATGTCTTAGAAAATTTTTTTTTGAAAAGACAATTTTTTTTCAATAATTTTCACTTTTAGTAGGTAAAAAAACTTTCTTAGACAATTTTTAATGACGTTAGTTTCAAACAAAAAGAATTAGACAACTTCGCAAAAAAAAATTATTTTTCACTGTATGAAATGTCTTAGAAAAATTTTTTTTGAAAAGACAATTTTTTTCAATAATTTTCACTTTTAGTACGTGAAAAAACTTTCTTAGACAATTTTTAATGACGTTAGTTTCAAACAAAAAGAATTAGACAGCTTCGCAAAAAAAAATTATTTTTCACTGTATGAAAAGTCTTAGAAAAATTTTTTTTGAAAAGACAATTTTTTTTCAATAATTTTCACTTTTAGTACGTAAAAAAACTTTCTTAGACAATTTTTAATGACGTTAGTTTCAAACAAAAAGAATTAGACAATTTCACAAAAAAAAATTATTTTTCACTGTATGAAATGTCTTAGAAAAATTTTTGAAAATTTTTTTTGAAAAGAAAATTTTTTTCAATAATTTTCACTTTTAGTACGTAAAAAAACTTTCTTAGACAATTTTTAATGACGTTAGTTTCAAACAAAAAGAATTAGACAGTTTCGCAAAAAAAAATTATTTTTCACTGTATGAAATGTCTTAGAAAAATTTTTGAAAATTTTTTTTGAAAAGAAAATTTTTTTCAATAATTTTCACTTTTAGTACGTAAAAAAACTTTCTTAGACAATTTTTAATGACGTTAGTTTCAAACAAAAAGAATTAGACAGTTTCGCAAAAAAAAATTATTTTTCACTGTATGAAATGTCTTGGAAAAATTTTTTTTGAAAAGACAACTTTTTTCAATAAAATTCACTTTTAGTAGGTAAAAAAACTTTCTTAGACAATTTTTAATGACGTTAGTTTCAAACAAAAAGAATTAGACAACTTCGCAAAAAAAAATTATTTTTCACTGTATGAAATGTCTTAGAAAAATTTTTTTTGAAAAGACAATTTTTTTCAATAATTTTCACTTTTAGTACGTAAAAAAGCCTTCTTAGACAATTTTTAATGACGTTAGATTCAAACAAAAAGTATTAGACAGTTTCGCAAAACAAAATTATTTTTCACTGTATGAAATGTCTTGGAAAAATTTTTTTGAAAAGAAAATTTTTTTCAATAATTTTCACTTTTAATACGTGAAAAAACTTTCTTAGACAATTTTTAATGACGTTAGTTTCAAACAAAAAGAATTAGACAGCTTCGCAAAAAAAAATTATTTTTCACTGTATGAAATGTCTTAGAAAAATTTTTTTTGAAAAGACAATTTTTTTTCAATAATTTTCACTTTTAGTACGTAAAAAAACTTTCTTAGACAATTTTTAATGACGTTAGTTTCAAACAAAAAGAATTAGACAATTTCACAAAAAAAAATTATTTTTCACTGTATGAAATGTCTTAGAAAAATTTTTGAAAATTTTTTTTGAAAAGAAAATTTTTTTCAATAATTTTCACTTTTAGTACGTAAAAAAACTTTCTTAGACAATTTTTAATGACGTTAGTTTCAAACAAAAAGAATTAGACAGTTTCGCAAAAAAAAATTATTTTTCACTGTATGAAATGTCTTAGAAAAATTTTTGAAAATTTTTTTTGAAAAGAAAATTTTTTTCAATAATTTTCACTTTTAGTACGTAAAAAAACTTTCTTAGACAATTTTTAATGACGTTAGTTTCAAACAAAAAGAATTAGACAGTTTCGCAATAAAAATTTTTTTTCACTGTATGAAATGTCTTAGAAAATTTTTTTTTGAAAAGACAATTTTTTTTCAATAATTTTCACTTTTAGTAGGTAAAAAAACTTTCTTAGACAATTTTTAATGACGTTAGTTTCAAACAAAAAGAATTAGACAACTTCGCAAAAAAAAATTATTTTTCACTGTATGAAATGTCTTAGAAAAATTTTTTTTGAAAAGACAATTTTTTTCAATAATTTTCACTTTTAGTACGTAAAAAAGCCTTCTTAGACAATTTTTAATGACGTTAGTTTCAAACAAAAAGAATTAGACAGTTTCGCAAAACAAAATTATTTTTCACTGTATGAAATGTCTTAGAAAAATTTTTTTTAAAAAGACAATTTTTTTTCAATAATTTTCACTTTTAGTACGTAAAAAAACTTTCTTAGACAATTTTTAATGACGTTAGTTTCAAACAAAAAGAATTAGATAATTTCACAAAAAAAAATTATTTTTCACTGTATGATTTGTCTTAGAAAAATTTTTGAAAATTTTTTTTGAAAAGAAAATTTTTTTCAATAATTTTCACTTTTAGTACGTAAAAAAACTTTCTTAGACAATTTTTAGTGACGTTAGTTTCAAACAAAAAGAATTAGACAGTTTCGCAAAAAAAAATTATTTTTCACTGTATGAAATGTCTTAGAAAAATTTTTGAAAATTTTTTTTGAAAAGAAAATTTTTTTCAATAATTTTCACTTTTAGTACGTAAAAAAACTTTCTTAGACAATTTTTAATGACGTTAGTTTCAAACAAAAAGAATTAGACAGTTTCGCAAAAAAAAATTATTTTTCACTGTATGAATTGTCTTAGAAAAGTTTTTTTTGAAAAGACAATTTTTTTTCAATAATTTTCACTTTTAGTACGTAAAAAAACTTTCTTAGACAATTTTTAATGACGTTAGTTTCAAACAAAAAGAATTAGACAGTTTCGCAAAAAAAAATTATTTTTCACTGTATGAAATGTCTTAGAAAAATTTTTTTTGAAAAGACAATTTTTTTCAATAATTTTCACTTTTAGTACGTAAAAAAACTTTCTTAGACAATTTTTAATGACGTTAGTTTCAAACAAAAAGAATTAGACAGTTTCGCAAAAAATAATTATTTTTCACTGTATGAAATGTCTTAGAAAAATTTTTGAAAATTTTTTTTGAAAAGAAAATTTTTTTCAATAATTTTCACTTTTAGTACGTAAAAAAACTTTCTTAGACAATTTTTAATGACGTTAGTTTCAAACAAAAAGAATTAGACAGTTTCGCAAAAAAAAATTATTTTTCACTGTATGAATTGTCTTAGAAAAGTTTTTTTTTGAAAAGACAATTTTTTTTCAATAATTTTCACTTTTAGTACGTAAAAAAACTTTCTTAGACAATTTTTAATGACGTTAGTTTCAAACAAAAAGAATTAGACAGTTTCGCAAAAAAAAATTTTTTTTCACTGTATGAAATGTCTTAGAAAAATTTTTTTTGAAAAGACAATTTTTTTCAATAATTTTCACTTTTAGTACGTAAAAAAACTTTCTTAGACAATTTTTAATGACGTTAGTTTCAAACAAAAAGAATTAGACAGTTTCGCAAAAAATAATTATTTTTCACTGTATGAAATGTCTTAGAAAAATTTTTGAAAATTTTTTTTGAAAAGAAAATTTTTTTCAATAATTTTCACTTTTAGTACGTAAAAAAACTTTCTTAGACAATTTTTAATGACGTTAGTTTCAAACAAAAAGAATTAGACAGTTTCGCAAAAAAAAATTATTTTTCACTGTATGAAATGTCTTGGAAAAATTTTTTTTGAAAAGACAATTTTTTTTCAATAAAATTCACTTTTAGTAGGAAAAAAACTTTCTTAGACAATTTTTAATGACGTTAGTTTCAAACAAAAAGAATTAGACAACTTCGCAAAAAAAAATTATTTTTCACTGTATGAAATGTCTTGGAAAAATTTTTTTGAAAAGAAAATTTTTTTCAATAATTTTCACTTTTAGTACGTGAAAAAACTTTCTTAGACAATTTTTAATGACGTTAGTTTCAAACAAAAAGAATTAGACAGCTTCGCAAAAAAAAATTATTTTTCACTGTATGAAATGTCTTAGAAAAATTTTTTTTGAAAAGACAATTTTTTTCAATAATTTTCACTTTTAGTACGTAAAAAAGCCTTCTTAGACAATTTTTAATGACGTTAGTTTCAAACAAAAAGAATTAGACAGTTTCGCAAAACAAAATTATTTTTCACTGTATGAAATGTCTTAGAAAAATTTTTTTTAAAAAGACAATTTTTTTTCAATAATTTTCACTTTTAGTACGTAAAAAAACTTTCTTAGACAATTTTTAATGACGTTAGTTTCAAACAAAAAGAATTAGATAATTTCACAAAAAAAAATTATTTTTCACTGTATGATTTGTCTTAGAAAAATTTTTGAAAATTTTTTTTGAAAAGAAAATTTTTTTCAATAATTTTCACTTTTAGTACGTAAAAAAACTTTCTTAGACAATTTTTAATGACGTTAGTTTCAAACAAAAAGAATTAGACAGTTTCGCAAAAAAAAATTATTTTTCACTGTATGAAATGTCTTAGAAAAATTTTTGAAAATTTTTTTTGAAAAGAAAATTTTTTTCAATAATTTTCACTTTTAGTACGTAAAAAAACTTTCTTAGACAATTTTTAATGACGTTAGTTTCAAACAAAAAGAATTAGACAGTTTCGCAAAAAAAAATTATTTTTCACTGTATGAATTGTCTTAGAAAAGTTTTTTTTGAAAAGACAATTTTTTTTCAATAATTTTTACTTTTAGTACGTAAAAAAACTTTCTTAGACAATTTTTAATGACGTTAGTTTCAAACAAAAAGAATTAGACAGTTTCGCAAAAAAAAATTATTTTTCACTGTATGAAATGTCTTAGAAAAATTTTTTTTGAAAAGACAATTTTTTTCAATAATTTTCACTTTTAGTACGTAAAAAAACTTTCTTAGACAATTTTTAATGACGTTAGTTTCAAACAAAAAGAATTAGACAGTTTCGCAAAAAATAATTATTTTTCACTGTATGAAATGTCTTAGAAAAATTTTTGAAAATTTTTTTTGAAAAGAAAATTTTTTTCAATAATTTTCACTTTTAGTACGTAAAAAAACTTTCTTAGACAATTTTTAATGACGTTAGTTTCAAACAAAAAGAATTAGACAGTTTCGCAAAAAAAAATTATTTTTCACTGTATGAATTGTCTTAGAAAAGTTTTTTTTGAAAAGACAATTTTTTTTCAATAATTTTCACTTTTAGTACGTAAAAAAACTTTCTTAGACAATTTTTAATGACGTTAGTTTCAAACAAAAAGAATTAGACAGTTTCGCAAAAAAAAATTTTTTTTCACTGTATGAAATGTCTTAGAAAAATTTTTTTTGAAAAGACAATTTTTTTCAATAATTTTCACTTTTAGTACGTAAAAAAACTTTCTTAGACAATTTTTAATGACGTTAGTTTCAAACAAAAAGAATTAGACAGTTTCGCAAAAAATAATTATTTTTCACTGTATGAAATGTCTTAGAAAAATTTTTGAAAATTTTTTTTGAAAAGAAAATTTTTTTCAATAATTTTCACTTTTAGTACGTAAAAAAACTTTCTTAGACAATTTTTAATGACGTTAGTTTCAAACAAAAAGAATTAGACAGTTTCGCAAAAAAAAATTATTTTTCACTGTATGAAATGTCTTGGAAAAATTTTTTTTGAAAAGACAATTTTTTTTCAATAAAATTCACTTTTAGTAGGAAAAAAACTTTCTTAGACAATTTTTAATGACGTTAGTTTCAAACAAAAAGAATTAGACAACTTCGCAAAAAAAAATTATTTTTCACTGTATGAAATGTCTTGGAAAAATTTTTTTGAAAAGAAAATTTTTTTCAATAATTTTCACTTTTAGTACGTGAAAAAACTTTCTTAGACAATTTTTAATGACGTTAGTTTCAAACAAAAAGAATTAGACAGCTTCGCAAAAAAAAATTATTTTTCACTGTATGAAATGTCTTAGAAAAATTTTTTTTGAAAAGACAATTTTTTTTCAATAATTTTCACTTTTAGTACGTAAAAAAACTTTCTTAGACAATTTTTAATGACGTTAGTTTCAAACAAAAAGAATTAGACAGTTTCGCAAAAAAAAATTATTTTTCACTGTATGAAATGTCTTAGATAAATTTTTGAAAATTTTTTTTGAAAAGAAAATTTTTTTCAATAATTTTCACTTTTAGTACGTAAAAAAACTTTCTTAGACAATTTTTAATGACGTTAGTTTCAAACAAAAAGAATTAGACAGTTTCGCAAAAAAAAATTATTTTTCACTGTATGAAATGTCTTAGAAAAGTTTTTTTTGAAAAGACAATTTTTTTTCAATAATTTTCACTTTTAGTACGTAAAAAAACTTTCTTAGACAATTTTTAATGACGTTAGTTTCAAACAAAAAGAATTAGACAGTTTCGCAAAAAAAAATCATTTTTCACTGTATGAAATGTCTTAGAAAAATTTTTTTTGAAAAGACAATTTTTTTTCAATAATTTTCACTTTTAGTACGTAAAAAAACTTTCTTAGACAATTTTTAATGACGTTAGTTTCAAACAAAAAGAATTAGACAATTTCGCAAAAAAAAATTATTTTCACTGTATGAAATGTCTTAGAAAAATTTTTTTTGAAAAGACAATTTTTTTCAATAATTTTCACTTTTAGTACGTAAAAATACTTTCTTAGACAATTTTTAATGACGTTATTTTCAAACAAAAAGAATTAGACAGTTTCGCAAAAAAAAAATTATTTTTCACTGTATGAAATGTCTTGGAAAAATTTTTTTTGAAAAGAAAATTTTTTTCAGTAATTTTCACTTTTAGTACGTAAAAAAACTTTCTTAGACAATTTTTAATGACGTTAGTTTCAAACAAAAAGAATTAGACAGTTTCGCAAAAAAAAATTATTTTTCACTGTATGAAATGTCTTAGAAAAATTTTTGAAAATTTTTTTTGAAAAGAAAATTTTCTTCAATAATTTTCACTTTTAGTACGTAAAAAAACTTTCTTAGACAATTTTTAATGACGTTAGTTTCAAACAAAAAGAATTAGACAGTTTCGCAAAAAAAAATTATTTTTCACTGTATGAAATGTCTTGGAAAAATTTTTTTTGAAAAGACAATTTTTTTTCAATAAAATTCACTTTTAGTAGGAAAAAAACTTTCTTAGACAATTTTTAATGACGTTAGTTTCAAACAAAAAGAATTAGACAACTTCGCAAAAAAAAATTATTTTTCACTGTATGAAATGTCTTGGAAAAATTTTTTTGAAAAGAAAATTTTTTTCAATAATTTTCACTTTTAGTACGTGAAAAAACTTTCTTAGACAATTTTTAATGACGTTAGTTTCAAACAAAAAGAATTAGACAGCTTCGCAAAAAAAAATTATTTTTCACTGTATGAAATGTCTTAGAAAAATTTTTTTTGAAAAGACAATCTTTTTTCAATAATTTTCACTTTTAGTACGTAAAAAAAATTTCTTAGACAATTTTTAATGACGTTTGTTTCAAACAAAAAGAATTAGACAATTTCACAAAAAAAAATTATTTTTCACTGTATGAAATGTCTTAGAAAAATTTTTGAAAATTTTTTTTGAAAAGAAAATTTTTTTCAATAATTTTCACTTTTAGTACGTAAAAAAACTTTCTTAGACAATTTTTAATGACGTTAGTTTCAAACAAAAAGAATTAGACAGTTTCGCAAAAAAAAATTATTTTTCACTGTATGAAATGTCTTAGAAAAATTTTTGAAAATTTTTTTTGAAAAGAAAATTTTTTTCAATAATTTTCACTTTTAGTACGTAAAAAAACTTTCTTAGACAATTTTTAATGACGTTAGTTTCAAACAAAAAGAATTAGACAGCTTCGCAAAAAAAAATTATTTTTCACTGTATGAAATGTCTTAGAAAAATTTTTTTTGAAAAGACAATTTTTTTTCAATAATTTTCACTTTTAGTACGTAAAAAAACTTTCTTAGACAATTTTTAATGACGTTAGTTTCAAACAAAAAGAATTAGACAGTTTCGCAAAAAAAAATCATTTTTCACTGTATGAAATGTCTTAGAAAAATTTTTTTTGAAAAGACAATTTTTTTTCAATAATTTTCACTTTTAGTACGTAAAAAAACTTTCTTAGACAATTTTTAATGACGTTAGTTTCAAACAAAAAGAATTAGACAATTTCGCAAAAAAAAATTATTTTCACTGTATGAAATGTCTTAGAAAAATTTTTTTTGAAAAGACAATTTTTTTCAATAATTTTCACTTTTAGTACGTAAAAATACTTTCTTAGACAATTTTTAATGACGTTATTTTCAAACAAAAAGAATTAGACAGTTTCGCAAAAAAAAAATTATTTTTCACTGTATGAAATGTCTTGGAAAAATTTTTTTTGAAAAGAAAATTTTTTTCAGTAATTTTCACTTTTAGTACGTAAAAAAACTTTCTTAGACAATTTTTAATGACGTTAGTTTCAAACAAAAAGAATTAGACAGTTTCGCAAAAAAAAATTATTTTTCACTGTATGAAATGTCTTAGAAAAATTTTTGAAAATTTTTTTTGAAAAGAAAATTTTCTTCAATAATTTTCACTTTTAGTACGTAAAAAAACTTTCTTAGACAATTTTTAATGACGTTAGTTTCAAACAAAAAGAATTAGACAGTTTCGCAAAAAAAAATTATTTTTCACTGTATGAAATGTCTTGGAAAAATTTTTTTTGAAAAGACAATTTTTTTTCAATAAAATTCACTTTTAGTAGGAAAAAAACTTTCTTAGACAATTTTTAATGACGTTAGTTTCAAACAAAAAGAATTAGACAACTTCGCAAAAAAAAATTATTTTTCACTGTATGAAATGTCTTGGAAAAATTTTTTTGAAAAGAAAATTTTTTTCAATAATTTTCACTTTTAGTACGTGAAAAAACTTTCTTAGACAATTTTTAATGACGTTAGTTTCAAACAAAAAGAATTAGACAGCTTCGCAAAAAAAAATTATTTTTCACTGTATGAAATGTCTTAGAAAAATTTTTTTTGAAAAGACAATTTTTTTTCAATAATTTTCACTTTTAGTACGTAAAAAAACTTTCTTAGACAATTTTTAATGACGTTTGTTTCAAACAAAAAGAATTAGACAATTTCACAAAAAAAAATTATTTTTCACTGTATGAAATGTCTTAGAAAAATTTTTGAAAATTTTTTTTGAAAAGAAAATTTTTTTCAATAATTTTCACTTTTAGTACGTAAAAAAACTTTCTTAGACAATTTTTAATGACGTTAGTTTCAAACAAAAAGAATTAGACAGTTTCGCAAAAAAAAATTATTTTTCACTGTATGAAATGTCTTAGAAAAATTTTTGAAAATTTTTTTTGAAAAGAAAATTTTTTTCAATAATTTTCACTTTTAGTACGTAAAAAAACTTTCTTAGACAATTTTTAATGACGTTAGTTTCAAACAAAAAGAATTAGACAGCTTCGCAAAAAAAAATTATTTTTCACTGTATGAAATGTCTTAGAAAAATTTTTTTTGAAAAGACAATTTTTTTTCAATAATTTTCACTTTTAGTACGTAAAAAAACTTTCTTAGACAATTTTTAATGACGTTTGTTTCAAACAAAAAGAATTAGACAATTTCACAAAAAAAAATTATTTTTCACTGTATGAAATGTCTTAGAAAAATTTTTGAAAATTTTTTTTGAAAAGAAAATTTTTTTCAATAATTTTCACTTTTAGTACGTAAAAAAACTTTCTTAGACAATTTTTAATGACGTTAGTTTCAAACAAAAAGAATTAGACAGTTTCGCAAAAAAAAATTATTTTTCACTGTATGAAATGTCTTAGAAAATTTTTTTTTGAAAAGACAATTTTTTTTCAATAATTTTCACTTTTAGTAGGTAAAAAAACTTTCTTAGACAATTTTTAATGACGTTAGTTTCAAACAAAAAGAATTAGACAACTTCGCAAAAAAAAATTATTTTTCACTGTATGAAATGTCTTAGAAAAATTTTTTTTGAAAAGACAATTTTTTTCAATAATTTTCACTTTTAGTACGTAAAAAAACTTTCTTAGACAATTTTTAATGACGTTAGTTTCAAACAAAAAGAATTAGACAGTTTCGCAAAAAAAAATTATTTTTCACTGTATGAAATGTCTTGGAAAAATTTTTTTTGAAAAGACAATTTTTTTCAATAAAATTCACTTTTAGTAGGTAAAAAAACTTTCTTAGACAATTTTTAATGACGTTAGTTTCAAACAAAAAGAATTAGACAACTTCGCAAAAAAAAATTATTTTTCACTGTATGAAATGTCTTAGAAAAATTTTTTTTGAAAAGACAATTTTTTTCAATAATTTTCACTTTTAGTACGTAAAAAAGCCTTCTTAGACAATTTTTAATGACGTTAGTTTCAAACAAAAAGTATTAGACAGTTTCGCAAAACAAAATTATTTTTCACTGTATGAAATGTCTTGGAAAAATTTTTTTGAAAAGAAAATTTTTTTCAATAATTTTCACTTTTAGTACGTGAAAAAACTTTCTTAGACAATTTTTAATGACGTTAGTTTCAAACAAAAAGAATTAGACAGCTTCGCAAAAAAAAATTATTTTTCACTGTATGAAATGTCTTAGAAAAATTTTTTTTGAAAAGACAATTTTTTTTCAATAATTTTCACTTTTAGTACGTAAAAAAACTTTCTTAGACAATTTTTAATGACGTTAGTTTCAAACAAAAAGAATTAGACAATTTCACAAAAAAAAATTATTTTTCACTGTATGAAATGTCTTAGAAAAATTTTTGAAAATTTTTTTTGAAAAGAAAATTTTTTTCAATAATTTTCACTTTTAGTACGTAAAAAAACTTTCTTAGACAATTTTTAATGACGTTAGTTTCAAACAAAAAGAATTAGACAGTTTCGCAAAAAAAAATTATTTTTCACTGTATGAAATGTCTTAGAAAAATTTTTGAAAATTTTTTTTGAAAAGAAAATTTTTTTCAATAATTTTCACTTTTAGTACGTAAAAAAACTTTCTTAGACAATTTTTAATGACGTTAGTTTCAAACAAAAAGAATTAGACAGTTTCGCAATAAAAATTTTTTTTCACTGTATGAAATGTCTTAGAAAATTTTTTTTTGAAAAGACAATTTTTTTTCAATAATTTTCACTTTTAGTAGGTAAAAAAACTTTCTTAGACAATTTTTAATGACGTTAGTTTCAAACAAAAAGAATTAGACAACTTCGCAAAAAAAAATTATTTTTCACTGTATGAAATGTCTTAGAAAAATTTTTTTTGAAAAGACAATTTTTTTCAATAATTTTCACTTTTAGTACGTGAAAAAACTTTCTTAGACAATTTTTAATGACGTTAGTTTCAAACAAAAAGAATTAGACAGCTTCGCAAAAAAAAATTATTTTTCACTGTATGAAAAGTCTTAGAAAAATTTTTTTTGAAGACAATTTTTTTTCAATAATTTTCACTTTTAGTACGTAAAAAAACTTTCTTAGACAATTTTTAATGACGTTAGTTTCAAACAAAAAGAATTAGACAATTTCACAAAAAAAAATTATTTTTCACTGTATGAAATGTCTTAGAAAAATTTTTGAAAATTTTTTTTGAAAAGAAAATTTTTTTCAATAATTTTCACTTTTAGTACGTAAAAAAACTTTCTTAGACAATTTTTAATGACGTTAGTTTCAAACAAAAAGAATTAGACAGTTTCGCAAAAAAAAATTATTTTTCACTGTATGAAATGTCTTAGAAAAATTTTTGAAAATTTTTTTTGAAAAGAAAATTTTTTTCAATAATTTTCACTTTTAGTACGTAAAAAAACTTTCTTAGACAATTTTTAATGACGTTAGTTTCAAACAAAAAGAATTAGACAGTTTCGCAAAAAAAAATTATTTTTCACTGTATGAAATGTCTTAGAAAATTTTTTTTTGAAAAGACAATTTTTTTTCAATAATTTTCACTTTTAGTAGGTAAAAAAACTTTCTTAGACAATTTTTAATGACGTTAGTTTCAAACAAAAAGAATTAGACAACTTCGCAAAAAAAAATTATTTTTCACTGTATGAAATGTCTTAGAAAAATTTTTTTTGAAAAGACAATTTTTTTCAATAATTTTCACTTTTAGTACGTAAAAAAACTTTCTTAGACAATTTTTAATGACGTTAGTTTCAAACAAAAAGAATTAGACAGTTTCGCAAAAAAAAATTATTTTTCACTGTATGAAATGTCTTGGAAAAATTTTTTTTGAAAAGACAATTTTTTTCAATAAAATTCACTTTTAGTAGGTAAAAAAACTTTCTTAGACAATTTTTAATGACGTTAGTTTCAAACAAAAAGAATTAGACAACTTCGCAAAAAAAAATTATTTTTCACTGTATGAAATGTCTTAGAAAAATTTTTTTTGAAAAGACAATTTTTTTCAATAATTTTCACTTTTAGTACGTAAAAAAGCCTTCTTAGACAATTTTTAATGACGTTAGTTTCAAACAAAAAGTATTAGACAGTTTCGCAAAACAAAATTATTTTTCACTGTATGAAATGTCTTGGAAAAATTTTTTTGAAAAGAAAATTTTTTTCAATAATTTTCACTTTTAATACGTGAAAAAACTTTCTTAGACAATTTTTAATGACGTTAGTTTCAAACAAAAAGAATTAGACAGCTTCGCAAAAAAAAATTATTTTTCACTGTATGAAATGTCTTAGAAAAATTTTTTTTGAAAAGACAATTTTTTTTCAATAATTTTCACTTTTAGTACGTAAAAAAACTTTCTTAGACAATTTTTAATGACGTTAGTTTCAAACAAAAAGAATTAGACAATTTCACAAAAAAAAATTATTTTTCACTGTATGAAATGTCTTAGAAAAATTTTTGAAAATTTTTTTTGAAAAGAAAATTTTTTTCAATAATTTTCACTTTTAGTACGTAAAAAAACTTTCTTAGACAATTTTTAATGACGTTAGTTTCAAACAAAAAGAATTAGACAGTTTCGCAAAAAAAAATTATTTTTCACTGTATGAAATGTCTTAGAAAAATTTTTGAAAATTTTTTTTGAAAAGAAAATTTTTTTCAATAATTTTCACTTTTAGTACGTGAAAAAACTTTCTTAGACAATTTTTAATGACGTTAGTTTCAAACAAAAAGAATTAGACAGCTTCGCAAAAAAAAATTATTTTTCACTGTATGAAAAGTCTTAGAAAAATTTTTTTTGAAAAGACAATTTTTTTTCAATAATTTTCACTTTTAGTACGTAAAAAAACTTTCTTAGACAATTTTTAATGACGTTAGTTTCAAACAAAAAGAATTAGACAATTTCACAAAAAAAAATTATTTTTCACTGTATGAAATGTCTTAGAAAAATTTTTGAAAATTTTTTTTGAAAAGAAAATTTTTTTCAATAATTTTCACTTTTAGTACGTAAAAAAACTTTCTTAGACAATTTTTAATGACGTTAGTTTCAAACAAAAAGAATTAGACAGTTTCGCAAAAAAAAATTATTTTTCACTGTATGAAATGTCTTAGAAAAATTTTTGAAAATTTTTTTTGAAAAGAAAATTTTCTTCAATAATTTTCACTTTTAGTACGTAAAAAAACTTTCTTAGACAATTTTTAATGACGTTAGTTTCAAACAAAAAGAATTAGACAGTTTCGCAAAAAAAAATTATTTTTCACTGTATGAAATGTCTTAGAAAATTTTTTTTTGAAAAGACAATTTTTTTTCAATAATTTTCACTTTTAGTAGGTAAAAAAACTTTCTTAGACAATTTTTAATGACGTTAGTTTCAAACAAAAAGAATTAGACAACTTCGCAAAAAAAAATTATTTTTCACTGTATGAAATGTCTTAGAAAAATTTTTTTTGAAAAGACAATTTTTTTCAATAATTTTCACTTTTAGTACGTAAAAAAACTTTCTTAGACAATTTTTAATGACGTTAGTTTCAAACAAAAAGAATTAGACAGTTTCGCAAAAAAAAATTATTTTTCACTGTATGAAATGTCTTGGAAAAATTTTTTTTGAAAAGACAATTTTTTTCAATAAAATTCACTTTTAGTAGGTAAAAAAACTTTCTTAGACAATTTTTAATGACGTTAGTTTCAAACAAAAAGAATTAGACAACTTCGCAAAAAAAAATTATTTTTCACTGTATGAAATGTCTTAGAAAAATTTTTTTTGAAAAGACAATTTTTTTCAATAATTTTCACTTTTAGTACGTAAAAAAGCCTTCTTAGACAATTTTTAATGACGTTAGTTTCAAACAAAAAGTATTAGACAGTTTCGCAAAACAAAATTATTTTTCACTGTATGAAATGTCTTGGAAAAATTTTTTTGAAAAGAAAATTTTTTTCAATAATTTTCACTTTTAATACGTGAAAAAACTTTCTTAGACAATTTTTAATGACGTTAGTTTCAAACTAAAAGAATTAGACAGCTTCGCAAAAAAAAATTATTTTTCACTGTATGAAATGTCTTAGAAAAATTTTTTTTGAAAAGACAATTTTTTTTCAATAATTTTCACTTTTAGTACGTAAAAAAACTTTCTTAGACAATTTTTAATGACGTTAGTTTCAAACAAAAAGAATTAGACAATTTCACAAAAAAAAATTATTTTTCACTGTATGAAATGTCTTAGAAAAATTTTTGAAAATTTTTTTTGAAAAGAAAATTTTTTTCAATAATTTTCACTTTTAGTACGTAAAAAAACTTTCTTAGACAATTTTTAATGACGTTAGTTTCAAACAAAAAGAATTAGACAGTTTCGCAAAAAAAAATTATTTTTCACTGTATGAAATGTCTTAGAAAAATTTTTGAAAATTTTTTTTGAAAAGAAAATTTTTTTCAATAATTTTCACTTTTAGTACGTAAAAAAACTTTCTTAGACAATTTTTAATGACGTTAGTTTCAAACAAAAAGAATTAGACAGTTTCGCAATAAAAATTTTTTTTCACTGTATGAAATGTCTTAGAAAATTTTTTTTTGAAAAGACAATTTTTTTTCAATAATTTTCACTTTTAGTAGGTAAAAAAACTTTCTTAGACAATTTTTAATGACGTTAGTTTCAAACAAAAAGAATTAGACAGTTTCGCAAAACAAAATTATTTTTCACTGTATGAAATGTCTTAGAAAAATTTTTTTTAAAAAGACAATTTTTTTTCAATAATTTTCACTTTTAGTACGTAAAAAAACTTTCTTAGACAATTTTTAATGACGTTAGTTTCAAACAAAAAGAATTAGACAATTTCACAAAAAAAAATTATTTTTCACTGTATGATTTGTCTTAGAAAAATTTTTGAAAATTTTTTTTGAAAAGAAAATTTTTTTCAATAATTTTCACTTTTAGTACGTAAAAAAACTTTCTTAGACAATTTTTAATGACGTTAGTTTCAAACAAAAAGAATTAGACAGTTTCGCAAAAAAAAATTATTTTTCACTGTATGAAATGTCTTAGAAAAATTTTTGAAAATTTTTTTTGAAAAGAAAATTTTTTTCAATAATTTTCACTTTTAGTACGTAAAAAAACTTTCTTAGACAATTTTTAATGACGTTAGTTTCAAACAAAAAGAATTAGACAGTTTCGCAAAAAAAAATTATTTTTCACTGTATGAATTGTCTTAGAAAAGTTTTTTTTGAAAAGACAATTTTTTTTCAATAATTTTCACTTTTAGTACGTAAAAAAACTTTCTTAGACAATTTTTAATGACGTTAGTTTCAAACAAAAAGAATTAGACAGTTTCGCAAAAAAAAATTATTTTTCACTGTATGAAATGTCTTAGAAAAATTTTTTTTGAAAAGACAATTTTTTTCAATAATTTTCACTTTTAGTACGTAAAAAAACTTTCTTAGACAATTTTTAATGACGTTAGTTTCAAACAAAAAGAATTAGACAGTTTCGCAAAAAATAATTATTTTTCACTGTATGAAATGTCTTAGAAAAATTTTTGAAAATTTTTTTTGAAAAGAAAATTTTTTTCAATAATTTTCACTTTTAGTACGTAAAAAAACTTTCTTAGACAATTTTTAATGACGTTAGTTTCAAACAAAAAGAATTAGACAGTTTCGCAAAAAAAAATTATTTTTCACTGTATGAATTGTCTTAGAAAAGTTTTTTTTGAAAAGACAATTTTTTTTCAATAATTTTCACTTTTAGTACGTAAAAAAACTTTCTTAGACAATTTTTAATGACGTTAGTTTCAAACAAAAAGAATTAGACAGTTTCGCAAAAAAAAATTATTTTTCACTGTATGAAATGTCTTAGAAAAATTTTTTTTGAAAAGACAATTTTTTTCAATAATTTTCACTTTTAGTACGTAAAAAAACTTTCTTAGACAATTTTTAATGACGTTAGTTTCAAACAAAAAGAATTAGACAGTTTCGCAAAAAATAATTATTTTTCACTGTATGAAATGTCTTAGAAAAATTTTTGAAAATTTTTTTTGAAAAGAAAATTTTTTTCAATAATTTTCACTTTTAGTACGTAAAAAAACTTTCTTAGACAATTTTTAATGACGTTAGTTTCAAACAAAAAGAATTAGACAGTTTCGCAAAAAAAAATTATTTTTCACTGTATGAAATGTCTTGGAAAAATTTTTTTTGAAAAGACAATTTTTTTTCAATAAAATTCACTTTTAGTAGGAAAAAAACTTTCTTAGACAATTTTTAATGACGTTAGTTTCAAACAAAAAGAATTAGACAACTTCGCAAAAAAAAATTATTTTTCACTGTATGAAATGTCTTGGAAAAATTTTTTTGAAAAGAAAATTTTTTTCAATAATTTTCACTTTTAGTACGTGAAAAAACTTTCTTAGACAATTTTTAATGACGTTAGTTTCAAACAAAAAGAATTAGACAGCTTCGCAAAAAAAAATTATTTTTCACTGTATGAAATGTCTTAGAAAAATTTTTTTTGAAAAGACAATTTTTTTTCAATAATTTTCACTTTTAGTACGTAAAAAAACTTTCTTAGACAATTTTTAATGACGTTTGTTTCAAACAAAAAGAATTAGACAATTTCACAAAAAAAAATTATTTTTCACTGTATGAAATGTCTTAGAAAAATTTTTGAAAATTTTTTTTGAAAAGAAACTTTTTTTCAATAAATTTCACTTTTAGTACGTAAAAAAACTTTCTTAGACAATTTTTAATGACGTTAGTTTCAAACAAAAAGAATTAGACAGTTTCGCAAAAAAAAATTATTTTTCACTGTATGAAATGTCTTAGATAAATTTTTGAAAATATTTTTTGAAAAGAAAATTTTTTTCAATAATTTTCACTTTTAGTACGTAAAAAAACTTTCTTAGACAATTTTTAATGACGTTAGTTTCAAACAAAAAGAATTAGACAGTTTCGCAAAAAAAAATTATTTTTCACTGTATGAAATGTCTTAGAAAAGTTTTTTTTGAAAAGACAATTTTTTTTCAATAATTTTCACTTTTAGTACGTAAAAAAACTTTCTTAGACAATTTTTAATGACGTTAGTTTCAAACAAAAAGAATTAGACAGTTTCGCAAAAAAAAATCATTTTTCACTGTATGAAATGTCTTAGAAAAATTTTTTTTGAAAAGACAATTTTTTTTCAATAATTTTCACTTTTAGTACGTAAAAAAACTTTCTTAGACAATTTTTAATGACGTTAGTTTCAAACAAAAAGAATTAGACAATTTCGCAAAAAAAAATTATTTTTCACTGTATGAAATGTCTTAGAAAAATTTTTTTTGAAAAGACAATTTTTTTCAATAATTTTCACTTTTAGTACGTAAAAATACTTTCTTAGACAATTTTTAATGACGTTATTTTCAAACAAAAAGAATTAGACAGTTTCGCAAAAAACAAATTATTTTTCACTGTATGAAATGTCTTGGAAAAATTTTTTTTGAAAAGAAAATTTTTTTCAGTAATTTTCACTTTTAGTAGGTAAAAAAACTTTCTTAGACAATTTTTAATGACGTTAGTTTCAAACAAAAAGAATTAGACAGTTTCGCAAAAAAAAATTATTTTTCACTGTATGAAATGTCTTAGAAAAATTTTTGAAAATTTTTTTTGAAAAGACAATTTTCTTCAATAATTTTCACTTTTAGTACGTAAAAAAACTTTCTTAGACAATTTTTAATGACGTTAGTTTCAAACAAAAAGAATTAGACAGTTTCGCAAAAAAAAATTATTTTTCACTGTATGAAATGTCTTGGAAAAATTTTTTTTGAAAAGACAATTTTTTTTCAATAAAATTCACTTTTAGTAGGAAAAAAACTTTCTTAGACAATTTTTAATGACGTTAGTTTCAAACAAAAAGAATTAGACAACTTCGCAAAAAAAAATTATTTTTCACTGTATGAAATGTCTTGGAAAAATTTTTTTGAAAAGAAAATTTTTTTCAATAATTTTCACTTTTAGTACGTGAAAAAACTTTCTTAGACAATTTTTAATGACGTTAGTTTCAAACAAAAAGAATTAGACAGCTTCGCAAAAAAAAATTATTTTTCACTGTATGAAATGTCTTAGAAAAATTTTTTTTGAAAAGACAATTTTTTTTCAATAATTTTCACTTTTAGTACGTAAAAAAACTTTCTTAGACAATTTTTAATGACGTTTGTTTCAAACAAAAAGAATTAGACAATTTCACAAAAAAAAATTATTTTTCACTGTATGAAATGTCTTAGAAAAATTTTTGAAAATTTTTTTTGAAAAGAAAATTTTTTTCAATAAATTTCACTTTTAGTACGTAAAAAAACTTTCTTAGACAATTTTTAATGACGTTAGTTTCAAACAAAAAGAATTAGACAGTTTCGCAAAAAAAAATTATTTTTCACTGTATGAAATGTCTTAGATAAATTTTTGAAAATTTTTTTTGAAAAGAAAATTTTTTTCAATAATTTTCACTTTTAGTACGTAAAAAAACTTTCTTAGACAATTTTTAATGACGTTAGTTTCAAACAAAAAGAATTAGACAGTTTCGCAAAAAAAAATTATTTTTCACTGTATGAAATGTCTTAGAAAATTTTTTTTGAAAAGACAATTTTTTTTCAATAATTTTCACTTTTAGTACGTAAAAAAACTTTCTTAGACAATTTTTAATGACGTTAGTTTCAAACAAAAAGAATTAGACAGTTTCGCAAAAAAAAATCATTTTTCACTGTATGAAATTTCTTAGAAAAATTTTTTTTGAAAAGACAATTTTTTTTCAATAATTTTCACTTTTAGTACGTAAAAAAACTTTCTTAGACAATTTTCAATGACGTTAGTTTCAAACAAAAAGAATTAGACAATTTCGCAAAAAAAAATTATTTTTCACTGTATGAAATGTCTTAGAAAAATTTTTTTTGAAAAGACATATTTTTTCAATAATTTTCACGTTTAGTACGTACAAATACTTTCTTAGACAATTTTTAATGACGTTATTTTCAAACAAAAAGAATTAGACAGTTTCGCAAAAAAAAAATTATTTTTCACTGTATGAAATGTCTTGGAAAAATTTTTTTTGAAAAGAAAATTTTTTTCAGTAATTTTCACTTTTAGTACGTAAAAAAACTTTCTTAGACAATTTTTAATGACGTTAGTTTCAAACAAAAAGAATTAGACAGTTTCGCAAAAAAAAATTATTTTTCACTGTATGAAATGTCTTAGAAAAATTTTTGAAAATTTTTTTTGAAAAGAAAATTTTCTTCAATAATTTTCACTTTTAGTACGTAAAAAAACTTTCTTAGACAATTTTTAATGACGTTAGTTTCAAACAAAACGAATTAGACAACTTCGCAAAAAAAAATTATTTTTCACTGTATGAAATGTCTTAGAAAAGTTTTTGAAAATTTTTTTTGAAAAGACAATTTTTTTCAATAATTTTCACTTTTAGTACGTAAAAAAGCCTTCTTAGACAATTTTTAATGACGTTAGTTTCAATCAAAAAGAATTAGACAGTTTCGCAAAAAAAAATTATTTTTCACTGTATGAAATGTCTTGGAAAATTTTTTTTGAAAAGACAATTTTTTTCAATAAAATTCACTTTTAGTAGGTAAAAAAACTTTCTTAGACAATTTTTAATGACGTTAGTTTCAAACAAAAAGAATTAGACAACTTCGCAAAAAAAAATTATTTTTCACTGTATGAAATGTCTTAGAAAAATTTTTTTTGAAAAGACAATTTTTTTCAATAATTTTCACTTTTAGTACGTAAAAAAGCCTTCTTAGACAATTTTTAATGACGTTAGTTTCAAACAAAAAGAATTAGACAGTTTCGCAAAACAAAATTATTTTTCACTGTATGAAATGTCTTGGAAAAATTTTTTTCAATAATTTTCACTTTTAGTACGTGAAAAAACTTTCTTAGACAATTTTTAATGACGTTAGTTTCAAACAAAAAGAATTAGACAGCTTCGCAAAAAAAAATTATTTTTCACTGTATGAAATGTCTTAGAAAAATTTTTTTTGAAAAGACAATTTTTTTTCAATAATTTTCACTTTTAGTACGTAAAAAAACTTTCTTAGACAATTTTTAATGACGTTAGTTTCAAACAAAAAGAATTAGACAGTTTCGCAAAAAAAAATTATTTTTAACTGTATGAAATGTCTTAGAAAAGTTTTTTTTTAAAAGACAATTTTTTTTCAATAATTTTCACTTTTAGTACGTAAAAAAACTTTCTTAGACAATTTTTAATGACGTTAGTTTCAAACAAAAAGAATTAGACAGTTTCGCAAAAAAAAATTATTTTTCACTGTATGAAATGTCTTAGAAAAATTTTTTTTGAAAAGACAATTTTTTTTCAATAATTTTCACTTTTAGTACGTAAAAAAACTTTCTTAGACAATTTTTAATGACGTTAGTTTCAAACAAAAAGAATTAGACAGTTTCGCAAAAAAAAATTATTTTTAACTGTATGAAATGTCTTAGAAAAGTTTTTTTTGAAAAGACAATTTTTTTTCAATAATTTTCACTTTTAGTACGTAAAAAAACTTTCTTAGACAATTTTTAATGACGTTAGTTTCAAACAAAAAGAATTAGACAGTTTCGCAAAAAAAAATTATTTTTCACTGTATGAAATGTCTTAGAAAAATTTTTGAAAATTTTTTTTGAAAAGAAACTTTTTTTCAATAAATTTCACTTTTAGTACGTAAAAAAACTTTCTTAGACAATTTTTAATGACGTTAGTTTCAAACAAAAAGAATTAGACAGTTTCGCAAAAAAAAATTATTTTTCACTGTATGAAATGTCTTAGATAAATTTTTGAAAATATTTTTTGAAAAGAAAATTTTTTTCAATAATTTTCACTTTTAGTACGTAAAAAAACTTTCTTAGACAATTTTTAATGACGTTAGTTTCAAACAAAAAGAATTAGACAGTTTCGCAAAAAAAAATTATTTTTCACTGTATGAAATGTCTTAGAAAAGTTTTTTTTGAAAAGACAATTTTTTTTCAATAATTTTCACTTTTAGTACGTAAAAAAACTTTCTTAGACAATTTTTAATGACGTTAGTTTCAAACAAAAAGAATTAGACAATTTCGCAAAAAAAAATCATTTTTCACTGTATGAAATGTCTTAGAAAAATTTTTTTTGAAAAGACAATTTTTTTTCAATAATTTTCACTTTTAGTACGTAAAAAAACTTTCTTAGACAATTTTTAATGACGTTAGTTTCAAACAAAAAGAATTAGACAATTTCGCAAAAAAAAATTATTTTTCACTGTATGAAATGTCTTAGAAAAATTTTTTTTGAAAAGACAATTTTTTTCAATAATTTTCACTTTTAGTACGTAAAAATACTTTCTTAGACAATTTTTAATGACGTTATTTTCAAACAAAAAGAATTAGACAGTTTCGCAAAAAACAAATTATTTTTCACTGTATGAAATGTCTTGGAAAAATTTTTTTTGAAAAGAAAATTTTTTTCAGTAATTTTCACTTTTAGTAGGTAAAAAAACTTTCTTAGACAATTTTTAATGACGTTAGTTTCAAACAAAAAGAATTAGACAGTTTCGCAAAAAAAAATTATTTTTCACTGTATGAAATGTCTTAGAAAAATTTTTGAAAATTTTTTTTGAATAGACAATTTTCTTCAATAATTTTCACTTTTAGTACGTAAAAAAACTTTCTTAGACAATTTTTAATGACGTTAGTTTCAAACAAAAAGAATTAGACAGTTTCGCAAAAAAAAATTATTTTTCACTGTATGAAATGTCTTGGAAAAATTTTTTTTGAAAAGACAATTTTTTTTCAATAAAATTCACTTTTAGTAGGAAAAAAACTTTCTTAGACAATTTTTAATGACGTTAGTTTCAAACAAAAAGAATTAGACAACCTCGCAAAAAAAAATTATTTTTCACTGTATGAAATGTCTTGGAAAAATTTTTTTGAAAAGAAAATTTTTTTCAATAATTTTCACTTTTAGTACGTGAAAAAACTTTCTTAGACAATTTTTAATGACGTTAGTTTCAAACAAAAAGAATTAGACAGCTTCGCAAAAAAAAATTATTTTTCACTGTATGAAATGTCTTAGAAAAATTTTTTTTGAAAAGACAATTTTTTTTCAATAATTTTCACTTTTAGTACGTAAAAAAACTTTCTTAGACAATTTTTAATGACGTTTGTTTCAAACAAAAAGAATTAGACAATTTCACAAAAAAAAATTATTTTTCACTGTATGAAATGTCTTAGAAAAATTTTTGAAAATTTTTTTTGAAAAGAAAATTTTTTTCAATAAATTTCACTTTTAGTACGTAAAAAAACTTTCTTAGACAATTTTTAATGACGTTAGTTTCAAACAAAAAGAATTAGACAGTTTCGCAAAAAAAAATTATTTTTCACTGTATGAAATGTCTTAGATAAATTTTTGAAAATTTTTTTTGAAAAGAAAATTTTTTTCAATAATTTTCACTTTTAGTACGTAAAAAAACTTTCTTAGACAATTTTTAATGACGTTAGTTTCAAACAAAAAGAATTAGACAGTTTCGCAAAAAAAAAATTATTTTTCACTGTATGAAATGTCTTAGAAAAGTTTTTTTTGAAAAGACAATTTTTTTTCAATAATTTTCACTTTTAGTACGTAAAAAAACTTTCTTAGACAATTTTTAATGACGTTAGTTTCAAACAAAAAGAATTAGACAGTTTCGCAAAAAAAAATCATTTTTCACTGTATGAAATGTCTTAGAAAAATTTTTTTTGAAAAGACAATTTTTTTTCAATAATTTTCACTTTTAGTACGTAAAAAAACTTTCTTAGACAATTTTTAATGACGTTAGTTTCAAACAAAAAGAATTAGACAATTTCGCAAAAAAAAATTATTTTTCACTGTATGAAATGTCTTAGAAAAATTTTTTTTGAAAAGACATATTTTTTCAATAATTTTCACGTTTAGTACGTACAAATACTTTCTTAGACAATTTTTAATGACGTTATTTTCAAACAAAAAGAATTAGACAGTTTCGCAAAAAAAAATTATTTTTCACTGTATGAAATGTCTTGGAAAAATTTTTTTTGAAAAGAAAATTTTTTTCAGTAATTTTCACTTTTAGTACGTAAAAAAACTTTCTTAGACAATTTTTAATGACGTTAGTTTCAAACAAAAAGAATTAGACAGTTTCGCAAAAAAAAATTATTTTTCACTGTATGAAATGTCTTAGAAAAATTTTTGAAAATTTTTTTTGAAAAGAAAATTTTCTTCAATAATTTTCACTTTTAGTACGTAAAAAAACTTTCTTAGACAATTTTTAATGACGTTAGTTTCAAACAAAACGAATTAGACAACTTCGCAAAAAAAAATTATTTTTCACTGTATGAAATGTCTTAGAAAAGTTTTTGAAAATTTTTTTTGAAAAGACAATTTTTTTCAATAATTTTCACTTTTAGTACGTAAAAAAGCCTTCTTAGACAATTTTTAATGACGTTAGTTTCAATCAAAAAGAATTAGACAGTTTCGCAAAAAAAAATTATTTTTCACTGTATGAAATGTCTTGGAAAATTTTTTTTGAAAAGACAATTTTTTTCAATAAAATTCACTTTTAGTAGGTAAAAAAACTTTCTTAGACAATTTTTAATGACGTTAGTTTCAAACAAAAAGAATTAGACAACTTCGCAAAAAAAAATTATTTTTCACTGTATGAAATGTCTTAGAAAAATTTTTTTTGAAAAGACAATTTTTTTCAATAATTTTCACTTTTAGTACGTAAAAAAGCCTTCTTAGACAATTTTTAATGACGTTAGTTTCAAACAAAAAGAATTAGACAGTTTCGCAAAACAAAATTATTTTTCACTGTATGAAATGTCTTGGAAAAATTTTTTTCAATAATTTTCACTTTTAGTACGTGAAAAAACTTTCTTAGACAATTTTTAATGACGTTAGTTTCAAACAAAAAGAATTAGACAGCTTCGCAAAAAAAAATTATTTTTCACTGTATGAAATGTCTTGGAAAAATTTTTTTTGAAAAGACAATTTTTTTTCAATAAAATTCACTTTTAGTAGGAAAAAAACTTTCTTAGACAATTTTTAATGACGTTAGTTTCAAACAAAAAGAATTAGACAACTTCGCAAAAAAAAATTATTTTTCACTGTATGAAATGTCTTGGAAAAATTTTTTTGAAAAGAAAATTTTTTTCAATAATTTTCACTTTTAGTACGTGAAAAAACTTTCTTAGACAATTTTTAATGACGTTAGTTTCAAACAAAAAGAATTAGACAGCTTCGCAAAAAAAAATTATTTTTCACTGTATGAAATGTCTTAGAAAAATTTTTTTTGAAAAGACAATTTTTTTTCAATAATTTTCACTTTTAGTACGTAAAAAAACTTTCTTAGACAATTTTTAATGACGTTTGTTTCAAACAAAAAGAATTAGACAATTTCACAAAAAAAAATTATTTTTCACTGTATGAAATGTCTTAGAAAAATTTTTGAAAATTTTTTTTGAAAAGAAAATTTTTTTCAATAAATTTCACTTTTAGTACGTAAAAAAACTTTCTTAGACAATTTTTAATGACGTTAGTTTCAAACAAAAAGAATTAGACAGTTTCGCAAAAAAAAATTATTTTTCACTGTATGAAATGTCTTAGATAAATTTTTGAAAATTTTTTTTGAAAAGAAAATTTTTTTCAATAATTTTCACTTTTAGTACGTAAAAAAACTTTCTTAGACAATTTTTAATGACGTTAGTTTCAAACAAAAAGAATTAGACAGTTTCGCAAAAAAAAATTATTTTTCACTGTATGAAATGTCTTAGAAAATTTTTTTTGAAAAGACAATTTTTTTTCAATAATTTTCACTTTTAGTACGTAAAAAAACTTTCTTAGACAATTTTTAATGACGTTAGTTTCAAACAAAAAGAATTAGACAGTTTCGCAAAAAAAAATCATTTTTCACTGTATGAAATGTCTTAGAAAAATTTTTTTTGAAAAGACAATTTTTTTTCAATAATTTTCACTTTTAGTACGTAAAAAAACTTTCTTAGACAATTTTCAATGACGTTAGTTTCAAACAAAAAGAATTAGACAATTTCGCAAAAAAAAATTATTTTTCACTGTATGAAATGTCTTAGAAAAATTTTTTTTGAAAAGACATATTTTTTCAATAATTTTCACGTTTAGTACGTACAAATACTTTCTTAGACAATTTTTAATGACGTTATTTTCAAACAAAAAGAATTAGACAGTTTCGCAAAAAAAAAATTATTTTTCACTGTATGAAATGTCTTGGAAAAATTTTTTTTGAAAAGAAAATTTTTTTCAGTAATTTTCACTTTTAGTACGTAAAAAAACTTTCTTAGACAATTTTTAATGACGTTAGTTTCAAACAAAAAGAATTAGACAGTTTCGCAAAAAAAAATTATTTTTCACTGTATGAAATGTCTTAGAAAAATTTTTGAAAATTTTTTTTGAAAAGAAAATTTTCTTCAATAATTTTCACTTTTAGTACGTAAAAAAACTTTCTTAGACAATTTTTAATGACGTTAGTTTCAAACAAAACGAATTAGACAACTTCGCAAAAAAAAATTATTTTTCACTGTATGAAATGTCTTAGAAAAGTTTTTGAAAATTTTTTTTGAAAAGACAATTTTTTTCAATAATTTTCACTTTTAGTACGTAAAAAAGCCTTCTTAGACAATTTTTAATGACGTTAGTTTCAATCAAAAAGAATTAGACAGTTTCGCAAAAAAAAATTATTTTTCACTGTATGAAATGTCTTGGAAAATTTTTTTTGAAAAGACAATTTTTTTCAATAAAATTCACTTTTAGTAGGTAAAAAAACTTTCTTAGACAATTTTTAATGACGTTAGTTTCAAACAAAAAGAATTAGACAACTTCGCAAAAAAAAATTATTTTTCACTGTATGAAATGTCTTAGAAAAATTTTTTTTGAAAAGACAATTTTTTTCAATAATTTTCACTTTTAGTACGTAAAAAAGCCTTCTTAGACAATTTTTAATGACGTTAGTTTCAAACAAAAAGAATTAGACAGTTTCGCAAAACAAAATTATTTTTCACTGTATGAAATGTCTTGGAAAAATTTTTTTCAATAATTTTCACTTTTAGTACGTGAAAAAACTTTCTTAGACAATTTTTAATGACGTTAGTTTCAAACAAAAAGAATTAGACAGCTTCGCAAAAAAAAATTATTTTTCACTGTATGAAATGTCTTAGAAAAATTTTTTTTGAAAAGACAATTTTTTTTCAATAATTTTCACTTTTAGTACGTAAAAAAACTTTCTTAGACAATTTTTAATGACGTTAGTTTCAAACAAAAAGAATTAGACAGTTTCGCAAAAAAAAATTATTTTTAACTGTATGAAATGTCTTAGAAAAGTTTTTTTTGAAAAGACAATTTTTTTTCAATAATTTTCACTTTTAGTACGTAAAAAAACTTTCTTAGACAATTTTTAATGACGTTAGTTTCAAACAAAAAGAATTAGACAGTTTCGCAAAAAAAAATTATTTTTCACTGTATGAAATGTCTTAGAAAAATTTTTTTTGAAAAGACAATTTTTTTTCAATAATTTTCACTTTTAGTACGTAAAAAAACTTTCTTAGACAATTTTTAATGACGTTAGTTTCAAACAAAAAGAATTAGACAGTTTCGCAAAAAAAAATTATTTTTAACTGTATGAAATGTCTTAGAAAAGTTTTTTTTGAAAAGACAATTTTTTTTCAATAATTTTCACTTTTAGTACGTAAAAAAACTTTCTTAGACAATTTTTAATGACGTTAGTTTCAAACAAAAAGAATTAGACAGTTTCGCAAAAAAAAATTATTTTTCACTGTATGAAATGTCTTAGAAAAATTTTTGAAAATTTTTTTTGAAAAGAAACTTTTTTTCAATAAATTTCACTTTTAGTACGTAAAAAAACTTTCTTAGACAATTTTTAATGACGTTAGTTTCAAACAAAAAGAATTAGACAGTTTCGCAAAAAAAAATTATTTTTCACTGTATGAAATGTCTTAGATAAATTTTTGAAAATATTTTTTGAAAAGAAAATTTTTTTCAATAATTTTCACTTTTAGTACGTAAAAAAACTTTCTTAGACAATTTTTAATGACGTTAGTTTCAAACAAAAAGAATTAGACAGTTTCGCAAAAAAAAATTATTTTTCACTGTATGAAATGTCTTAGAAAAGTTTTTTTTGAAAAGACAATTTTTTTTCAATAATTTTCACTTTTAGTACGTAAAAAAACTTTCTTAGACAATTTTTAATGACGTTAGTTTCAAACAAAAAGAATTAGACAATTTCGCAAAAAAAAATCATTTTTCACTGTATGAAATGTCTTAGAAAAATTTTTTTTGAAAAGACAATTTTTTTTCAATAATTTTCACTTTTAGTACGTAAAAAAACTTTCTTAGACAATTTTTAATGACGTTAGTTTCAAACAAAAAGAATTAGACAATTTCGCAAAAAAAAATTATTTTTCACTGTATGAAATGTCTTAGAAAAATTTTTTTTGAAAAGACAATTTTTTTCAATAATTTTCACTTTTAGTACGTAAAAATACTTTCTTAGACAATTTTTAATGACGTTATTTTCAAACAAAAAGAATTAGACAGTTTCGCAAAAAACAAATTATTTTTCACTGTATGAAATGTCTTGGAAAAATTTTTTTTGAAAAGAAAATTTTTTTCAGTAATTTTCACTTTTAGTAGGTAAAAAAACTTTCTTAGACAATTTTTAATGACGTTAGTTTCAAACAAAAAGAATTAGACAGTTTCGCAAAAAAAAATTATTTTTCACTGTATGAAATGTCTTAGAAAAATTTTTGAAAATTTTTTTTGAATAGACAATTTTCTTCAATAATTTTCACTTTTAGTACGTAAAAAAACTTTCTTAGACAATTTTTAATGACGTTAGTTTCAAACAAAAAGAATTAGACAGTTTCGCAAAAAAAAATTATTTTTCACTGTATGCAATGTCTTGGAAAAATTTTTTTTGAAAAGACAATTTTTTTTCAATAAAATTCACTTTTAGTAGGAAAAAAACTTTCTTAGACAATTTTTAATGACGTTAGTTTCAAACAAAAAGAATTAGACAACCTCGCAAAAAAAAATTATTTTTCACTGTATGAAATGTCTTGGAAAAATTTTTTTGAAAAGAAAATTTTTTTCAATAATTTTCACTTTTAGTACGTGAAAAAACTTTCTTAGACAATTTTTAATGACGTTAGTTTCAAACAAAAAGAATTAGACAGCTTCGCAAAAAAAAATTATTTTTCACTGTATGAAATGTCTTAGAAAAATTTTTTTTGAAAAGACAATTTTTTTTCAATAATTTTCACTTTTAGTACGTAAAAAAACTTTCTTAGACAATTTTTAATGACGTTTGTTTCAAACAAAAAGAATTAGACAATTTCACAAAAAAAAATTATTTTTCACTGTATGAAATGTCTTAGAAAAATTTTTGAAAATTTTTTTTGAAAAGAAAATTTTTTTCAATAATTTTCACTTTTAGTACGTAAAAAAACTTTCTTAGACAATTTTTAATGACGTTAGTTTCAAACAAAAAGAATTAGACAGTTTCGCAAAAAAAAATTATTTTTCACTGTATGAAATGTCTTAGAAAAATTTTTGAAAATTTTTTTTGAAAAGAAAATTTTTTTCAATAATTTTCACTTTTAGTACGTAAAAAAACTTTCTTAGACAATTTTTAATGACGTTAGTTTCAAACAAAAAGAATTAGACAGTTTCGCAAAAAAAAAATTATTTTTCACTGTATGAAATGTCTTAGAAAAGTTTTTTTTGAAAAGACAATTTTTTTTCAATAATTTTCACTTTTAGTACGTAAAAAAACTTTCTTAGACAATTTTTAATGACGTTAGTTTCAAACAAAAAGAATTAGACAGTTTCGCAAAAAAAAATCATTTTTCACTGTATGAAATGTCTTAGAAAAATTTTTTTTGAAAAGACAATTTTTTTTCAATAATTTTCACTTTTAGTACGTAAAAAAACTTTCTTAGACAATTTTTAATGACGTTAGTTTCAAACAAAAAGAATTAGACAATTTCGCAAAAAAAAATTATTTTTCACTGTATGAAATGTCTTAGAAAAATTTTTTTTGAAAAGACATATTTTTTCAATAATTTTCACGTTTAGTACGTACAAATACTTTCTTAGACAATTTTTAATGACGTTATTTTCAAACAAAAAGAATTGGATAGTTTCGCAAAAAAAAATTATTATTTCACTGTATGAAATGTCTTGGAAAAATTTTTTTTGAAAAGAAAATTTTTTTCAGTAATTTTCACTTTTAGTACGTAAAAAAACTTTCTTAGACAATTTTTAATGACGTTAGTTTCAAACAAAAAGAATTAGACAGTTTCGCAAAAAAAAATTATTTTTCACTGTATGAAATGTCTTAGAAAAATTTTTGAAAATTTTTTTTGAAAAGAAAATTTTCTTCAATAATTTTCACTTTTAGTACGTAAAAAAACTTTCTTAGACAATTTTTAATGACGTTAGTTTCAAACAAAACGAATTAGACAACTTCGCAAAAAAAAATTATTTTTCACTGTATGAAATGTCTTAGAAAAGTTTTTGAAAATTTTTTTTGAAAAGACAATTTTTTTCAATAATTTTCACTTTTAGTACGTAAAAAAGCCTTCTTAGACAATTTTTAATGACGTTAGTTTCAATCAAAAAGAATTAGACAGTTTCGCAAAAAAAAATTATTTTTCACTGTATGAAATGTCTTGGAAAATTTTTTTTGAAAAGACAATTTTTTTCAATAAAATTCACTTTTAGTAGGTAAAAAAACTTTCTTAGACAATTTTTAATGACGTTAGTTTCAAACAAAAAGAATTAGACAACTTCGCAAAAAAAAATTATTTTTCACTGTATGAAATGTCTTAGAAAAATTTTTTTTGAAAAGACAATTTTTTTCAATAATTTTCACTTTTAGTACGTAAAAAAGCCTTCTTAGACAATTTTTAATGACGTTAGTTTCAAACAAAAAGAATTAGACAGTTTCGCAAAACAAAATTATTTTTCACTGTATGAAATGTCTTGGAAAAATTTTTTTCAATAATTTTCACTTTTAGTACGTGAAAAAACTTTCTTAGACAATTTTTAATGACGTTAGTTTCAAACAAAAAGAATTAGACAGCTTCGCAAAAAAAAATTATTTTTCACTGTATGAAATGTCTTAGAAAAATTTTTTTTGAAAAGACAATTTTTTTTCAATAATTTTCACTTTTAGTACGTAAAAAAACTTTCTTAGACAATTTTTAATGACGTTAGTTTCAAACAAAAAGAATTAGACAGTTTCGCAAAAAAAAATTATTTTTCACTGTATGAAATGTCTTAGAAAAGTTTTTTTTGAAAAGACAATTTTTTTTCAATAATTTTCACTTTTAGTACGTAAAAAAACTTTCTTAGACAATTTTTAATGACGTTAGTTTCAAACAAAAAGAATTAGACAGTTTCGCAAAAAAAAATCATTTTTCACTGTATGAAATGTCTTAGAAAAATTTTTTTTGAAAAGACAATTTTTTTTCAATAATTTTCACTTTTAGTACGTAAAAAAACTTTCTTAGACAATTTTTAATGACGTTAGTTTCAAACAACAAGAATTAGACAGTTTCGCAAAAAAAAATTATTTTTCACTGTATGAAATGTCTTGGAAAAATTTTTTTTGAAAAGACAATTTTTTTCAATGAAATTCACTTTTAGTACGTAAAAAAACTTTCTTAGACAATTTTTAATGACGTTAGTTTCAAACAAAAAGAATTAGACAACTTCGCAAAAAAAAATTATTTTTCACTGTATGAAATGTCTTAGAAAAATTTTTTTTGAAAAGACAATTTTTTTCAATAATTTTCACTTTTAGTACGTAAAAAAGCCTTCTTAGACAATTTTTAATGACGTTAGTTTCAAACAAAAAGAATTAGACAGTTTCGCAAAAAAAAATTATTTTTCACTGTATGAAATGTCTTAGAAAAATTTTTGAAAATTTTTTTTGAAAAGAAAATTTTTTTCAATAAATTTCACTTTTAGTACGTAAAAAAACTTTCTTAGACAATTTTTAATGACGTTAGTTTCAAACAAAAAGAATTAGACAGTTTCGCAAAAAAAAATTATTTTTCACTGTATGAAATGTCTTAGATAAATTTTTGAAAATTTTTTTTGAAAAGAAAATTTTTTTCAATAATTTTCACTTTTAGTACGTAAAAAAACTTTCTTAGACAATTTTTAATGACGTTAGTTTCAAACAAAAAGAATTAGACAGTTTCGCAAAAAAAAATTATTTTTCACTGTATGAAATGTCTTAGAAAAGTTTTTTTTGAAAAGACAATTTTTTTTCAATAATTTTCACTTTTAGTACGTAAAAAAACTTTCTTAGACAATTTTTAATGGCGTTAGTTTCAAACAAAAAGAATTAGACAATTTCGCAAAAAAAAATTATTTTTCACTGTATGAAATGTCTTAGAAAAATTTTTTTTGAAAAGACAATTTTTTTCAATAATTTTCACTTTTAGTACGTAAAAATACTTTCTTAGACAATTTTTAATGACGTTATTTTCAAACAAAAAGAATTAGACAGTTTCGCAAAAAAAAAATTATTTTTCACTGTATGAAATGTCTTGGAAAAATTTTTTTTGAAAAGAAAATTTTTTTCAGTAATTTTCACTTTTAGTACGTAAAAAACTTTCTTAGACAATTTTTAATGACGTTAGTTTCAAACAAAAAGAATTAGACAGTTTCGCAAAAAAAAATTATTTTTCACTGTATGAAATGTCTTAGAAAAATTTTTGAAAATTTTTTTTGAAAAGAAAATTTTCTTCAATAATTTTCACTTTTAGTACGTAAAAAAACTTTCTTAGACAATTTTTAATGACGTTAGTTTCAAACAAAAAGAATTAGACAGTTTCGCAAAAAAAAATTATTTTTCACTGTATGAAATGTCTTGGAAAAATTTTTTTTGAAAAGACAATTTTTTTTCAATAAAATTCACTTTTAGTAGGAAAAAAACTTTCTTAGACAATTTTTAATGACGTTAGTTTCAAACAAAAAGAATTAGACAGCTTCGCAAAAAAAAATTATTTTTCACTGTATGAAATGTCTTAGAAAAATTTTTTTTGAAAAGACAATTTTTTTTCAATAATTTTCACTTTTAGTACGTAAAAAAACTTTCTTAGACAATTTTTAATGACGTTTGTTTCAAACAAAAAGAATTAGACAATTTCACAAAAAAAAATTATTTTTCACTGTATGAAATGTCTTAGAAAAATTTTTGAAAATTTTTTTTGAAAAGAAAATTTTTTTCAATAAATTTCACTTTTAGTACGTAAAAAAACTTTCTTAGACAATTTTTAATGACGTTAGTTTCAAACAAAAAGAATTAGACAGTTTCGCAAAAAAAAATTATTTTTCACTGTATGAAATGTCTTAGATAAATTTTTGAAAATTTTTTTTGAAAAGAAAATTTTTTTCAATAATTTTCACTTTTAGTACGTAAAAAAACTTTCTTAGACAATTTTTAATGACGTTAGTTTCAAACAAAAAGAATTAGACAGTTTCGCAAAAAAAAATTATTTTTCACTGTATGAAATGTCTTAGAAAATTTTTTTTGAAAAGACAATTTTTTTTCAATAATTTTCACTTTTAGTACGTAAAAAAACTTTCTTAGACAATTTTTAATGACGTTAGTTTCAAACAAAAAGAATTAGACAGTTTCGCAAAAAAAAATCATTTTTCACTGTATGAAATGTCTTAGAAAAATTTTTTTTGAAAAGACAATTTTTTTTCAATAATTTTCACTTTTAGTACGTAAAAAAACTTTCTTAGACAATTTTTAATGACGTTAGTTTCAAACAAAAAGAATTAGACAATTTCGCAAAAAAAAATTATTTTTCACTGTATGAAATGTCTTAGAAAAATTTTTTTTGAAAAGACAATTTTTTTCAATAATTTTCACTTTTAGTACGTACAAATACTTTCTTAGACAATTTTTAATGACGTTATTTTCAAACAAAAAGAATTAGACAGTTTCGCAAAAAAAAAATTATTTTTCACTGTATGAAATGTCTTGGAAAAATTTTTTTTGAAAAGAAAATTTTTTTCAGTAATTTTCACTTTTAGTACGTAAAAAAACTTTCTTAGACAATTTTTAATGACGTTAGTTTCAAACAAAAAGAATTAGACAGTTTCGCAAAAAAAAATTATTTTTCACTGTATGAAATGTCTTAGAAAAATTTTTGAAAATTTTTTTTGAAAAGAAAATTTTCTTCAATAATTTTCACTTTTAGTACGTAAAAAAACTTTCTTAGACAATTTTTAATGACGTTAGTTTCAAACAAAAAGAATTAGACAACTTCGCAAAAAAAAATTATTTTTCACTGTATGAAATGTCTTAGAAAAGTTTTTGAAAATTTTTTTTGAAAAGACAATTTTTTTCAATAATTTTCACTTTTAGTACGTAAAAAAGCCTTCTTAGACAATTTTTAATGACGTTAGTTTCAATCAAAAAGAATTAGACAGTTTCGCAAAAAAAAATTATTTTTCACTGTATGAAATGTCTTGGAAAATTTTTTTTGAAAAGACAATTTTTTTCAATAAAATTCACTTTTAGTAGGTAAAAAAACTTTCTTAGACAATTTTTAATGACGTTAGTTTCAAACAAAAAGAATTAGACAACTTCGCAAAAAAAAATTATTTTTCACTGTATGAAATGTCTTAGAAAAATTTTTGAAAATTTTTTTTGAAAAGAAAATTTTCTTCAATAATTTTCACTTTTAGTACGTAAAAAAACTTTCTTAGACAATTTTTAATGACGTTAGTTTCAAACAAAAAGAATTAGACAGTTTCGCAAAAAAAAATTATTTTTCACTGTATGAAATGTCTTGGAAAAATTTTTTTTGAAAAGACAATTTTTTTTCAATAAAATTCACTTTTAGTAGGAAAAAAACTTTCTTAGACAATTTTTAATGACGTTAGTTTCAAACAAAAAGAATTAGACAGCTTCGCAAAAAAAAATTATTTTTCACTGTATGAAATGTCTTAGAAAAATTTTTTTTGAAAAGACAATTTTTTTTCAATAATTTTCACTTTTAGTACGTAAAAAAACTTTCTTAGACAATTTTTAATGACGTTTGTTTCAAACAAAAAGAATTAGACAATTTCACAAAAAAAAATTATTTTTCACTGTATGAAATGTCTTAGAAAAATTTTTGAAAATTTTTTTTGAAAAGAAAATTTTTTTCAATAAATTTCACTTTTAGTACGTAAAAAAACTTTCTTAGACAATTTTTAATGACGTTAGTTTCAAACAAAAAGAATTAGACAGTTTCGCAAAAAAAAATTATTTTTCACTGTATGAAATGTCTTAGATAAATTTTTGAAAATTTTTTTTGAAAAGAAAATTTTTTTCAATAATTTTCACTTTTAGTACGTAAAAAAACTTTCTTAGACAATTTTTAATGACGTTAGTTTCAAACAAAAAGAATTAGACAGTTTCGCAAAAAAAAATTATTTTTCACTGTATGAAATGTCTTAGAAAATTTTTTTTGAAAAGACAATTTTTTTTCAATAATTTTCACTTTTAGTACGTAAAAAAACTTTCTTAGACAATTTTTAATGACGTTAGTTTCAAACAAAAAGAATTAGACAGTTTCGCAAAAAAAAATCATTTTTCACTGTATGAAATGTCTTAGAAAAATTTTTTTTGAAAAGACAATTTTTTTTCAATAATTTTCACTTTTAGTACGTAAAAAAACTTTCTTAGACAATTTTTAATGACGTTAGTTTCAAACAAAAAGAATTAGACAATTTCGCAAAAAAAAATTATTTTTCACTGTATGAAATGTCTTAGAAAAATTTTTTTTGAAAAGACAATTTTTTTCAATAATTTTCACTTTTAGTACGTACAAATACTTTCTTAGACAATTTTTAATGACGTTATTTTCAAACAAAAAGAATTAGACAGTTTCGCAAAAAAAAAATTATTTTTCACTGTATGAAATGTCTTGGAAAAATTTTTTTTGAAAAGAAAATTTTTTTCAGTAATTTTCACTTTTAGTACGTAAAAAAACTTTCTTAGACAATTTTTAATGACGTTAGTTTCAAACAAAAAGAATTAGACAGTTTCGCAAAAAAAAATTATTTTTCACTGTATGAAATGTCTTAGAAAAATTTTTGAAAATTTTTTTTGAAAGGAAAATTTTCTTCAATAATTTTCACTTTTAGTACGTAAAAAAACTTTCTTAGACAATTTTTAATGACGTTAGTTTCAAACAAAAAGAATTAGACAACTTCGCAAAAAAAAATTATTTTTCACTGTATGAAATGTCTTAGAAAAGTTTTTGAAAATTTTTTTTGAAAAGACAATTTTTTTCAATAATTTTCACTTTTAGTACGTAAAAAAGCCTTCTTAGACAATTTTTAATGACGTTAGTTTCAATCAAAAAGAATTAGACAGTTTCGCAAAAAAAAATTATTTTTCACTGTATGAAATGTCTTGGAAAATTTTTTTTGAAAAGACAATTTTTTTCAATAAAATTCACTTTTAGTAGGTAAAAAAACTTTCTTAGACAATTTTTAATGACGTTAGTTTCAAACAAAAAGAATTAGACAACTTCGCAAAAAAAAATTATTTTTCACTGTATGAAATGTCTTAGAAAAATTTTTTTTGAAAAGACAATTTTTTTCAATAATTTTCACTTTTAGTACGTAAAAAAGCCTTCTTAGACAATTTTTAATGACGTTAGTTTCAAACAAAAAGAATTAGACAGTTTCGCAAAACAAAATTATTTTTCACTGTATGAAATGTCTTGGAAAAATTTTTTTGAAAAGAAAATTTTTTTCAATAATTTTCACTTTTAGTACGTGAAAAAACTTTCTTAGACAATTTTTAATGACGTTAGTTTCAAACAAAAAGAATTAGACAGCTTCGCAAAAAAAAATTATTTTTCACTGTATGAAATGTCTTAGAAAAATTTTTTTTGAAAAGACAATTTTTTTTCAATAATTTTCACTTTTAGTACGTAAAAAAACTTTCTTAGACAATTTTTAATGACGTTAGTTTCAAACAAAAAGAATTAGACAATTTCACAAAAAAAAATTATTTTTCACTGTATGAAATGTCTTAGAAAAATTTTTGAAAATTTTTTTTGAAAAGACAATTTTTTTTCAATAATTTTCACTTTTAGTACGTAAAAAAACTTTCTTAGACAATTTTTAATGACGTTAGTTTCAAACAAAAAGAATTAGACAGTTTCGCAAAAAAAAATTATTTTTCACTGTATGAAATGTCTTAGAAAAATTTTTGAAAATTTTTTTTGAAAAGAAAATTTTTTTCAATAATTTTCACTTTTAGTACGTAAAAAAACTTTCTTAGACAATTTTTAATGACGTTAGTTTCAAACAAAAAGAATTAGACAGTTTCGCAAAAAAAAATTATTTTTCACTGTATGAAATGTCTTAGAAAAGTTTTTTTTGAAAAGACAATTTTTTTTCAATAATTTTCACTTTTAGTACGTAAAAAAACTTTCTTAGACAATTTTTAATGACGTTAGTTTCAAACAAAAAGAATTAGACAGTTTCGCAAAAAAAAATCATTTTTCACTGTATGAAATGTCTTAGAAAAATTTTTTTTGAAAAGACAATTTTTTTTCAATAATTTTCACTTTTAGTACGTAAAAAAACTTTCTTAGACAATTTTTAATGACGTTAGTTTCAAACAACAAGAATTAGACAGTTTCGCAAAAAAAAATTATTTTTCACTGTATGAAATGTCTTGGAAAAATTTTTTTTGAAAAGACAATTTTTTTCAATGAAATTCACTTTTAGTACGTAAAAAAACTTTCTTAGACAATTTTTAATGACGTTAGTTTCAAACAAAAAGAATTAGACAACTTCGCAAAAAACAATTATTTTTCACTGTATGAAATGTCTTAGAAAAATTTTTTTTGAAAAGACAATTTTTTTCAATAATTTTCACTTTTAGTACGTAAAAAAACCTTCTTAGACAATTTTTAATGACGTTAGTTTCAAACAAAAAGAATTAGACAGTTTCGCAAAAAAAAATTATTTTTTACTGTATGAAATGTCTTAGAAAAATTTTTGAAAATTTTTTTTGAAAAGAAAATTTTTTTCAATAATTTTCACTTTTAGTACGTAAAAAAACTTTCTTAGACAATTTTTAATGACGTTTGTTTCAAACAAAAAGAATTAGACAATTTCGCAAAAAAAAATTATTTTTCACTGTATGAAATGTCTTAGAAAAATTTTTTTGAAAAGACAATTTTTTTTCAATAATTTTCACTTTTAGTACGTAAAAAAACTTTCTTAGACAATTTTTAATGACGTTAGTTTCAAACAAAAAGAATTAGACAATTTCGCAAAAAAAATTATTTTTCACTGTATGAAATGTCTTAGAAAAGTTTTTGAAAAATTTTTTTGAAAAGAAAATTTTTTTCAATAATTTTCACTTTTAGTAGGTAAAAAAACTTTCTTAGACAATTTTTAATGACGTTAGTTTCAAACAAAAAGAATTAGACAATTTCGCAAAAAAAAATTATTTTTTACTGTATGAAATGTCTTGGAAAGTTTTTTTTTGAAAAGACAATTTTTTTCAATAATTTTCACTTTTAGTACGTAAAAAAACTTTCTTAGACAATTTTTAATGACGTTAGTTTCAAACAAAAAGAATTAGACAACTTCGCAAAAAAAAATTATTTTTCACTGTATGAAATGTCTTAGAAAAGTTTTTGAAAATTTTTTTTGAAAAGACAATTTTTTTCAATAATTTTCACTTTTAGTACGTAAAAAAGCCTTCTTAGACAATTTTTAATGACGTTAGTTTCAATCAAAAAGAATTAGACAGTTTCGCAAAAAAAAATTATTTTTCACTGTATGAAATGTCTTGGAAAATTTTTTTTGAAAAGACAATTTTTTTCAATAAAATTCACTTTTAGTAGGTAAAAAAACTTTCTTAGACAATTTTTAATGACGTTAGTTTCAAACAAAAAGAATTAGACAACTTCGCAAAAAAAAATTATTTTTCACTGTATGAAATGTCTTAGAAAAATTTTTTTTGAAAAGACAATTTTTTTCAATAATTTTCACTTTTAGTACGTAAAAAAGCCTTCTTAGACAATTTTTAATGACGTTAGTTTCAAACAAAAAGAATTAGACAGTTTCGCAAAACAAAATTATTTTTCACTGTATGAAATGTCTTGGAAAAATTTTTTTGAAAAGAAAATTTTTTTCAATAATTTTCACTTTTAGTACGTGAAAAAACTTTCTTAGACAATTTTTAATGACGTTAGTTTCAAACAAAAAGAATTAGACAGCTTCGCAAAAAAAAATTATTTTTCACTGTATGAAATGTCTTAGAAAAATTTTTTTTGAAAAGACAATTTTTTTTCAATAATTTTCACTTTTAGTACGTAAAAAAACTTTCTTAGACAATTTTTAATGACGTTAGTTTCAAACAAAAAGAATTAGACAATTTCACAAAAAAAAATTATTTTTCACTGTATGAAATGTCTTAGAAAAATTTTTGAAAATTTTTTTTGAAAAGACAATTTTTTTCAATAATTTTCACTTTTAGTACGTAAAAAAACTTTCTTAGACAATTTTTAATGACGTTAGTTTCAAACAAAAAGAATTAGACAGTTTCGCAAAAAAAAATTATTTTTCACTCTATGAAATGTCTTAGAAAAATTTTTGAAAATTTTTTTTGAAAAGAAAATTTTTTTCAATAATTTTCACTTTTAGTACGTAAAAAAACTTGCTTAGACAATTTTTAATGACGTTAGTTTCAAACAAAAAGAATTAGACAGTTTCGCAAAAAAAAATTATTTTTCACTGTATGAAATGTCTTAGAAAAGTTTTTTTTGAAAAGACAATTTTTTTTCAATAATTTTCACTTTTAGTACGTAAAAAAACTTTCTTAGACAATTTTTAATGACGTTAGTTTCAAACAAAAAGAATTAGACAGTTTCGCAAAAAAAAATTATTTTTCACTGTATGAAATGTCTTAGAAAAATTTTTAAAAATTTTTTTTGAAAAGAAAATTTTTTTCAATAATTTTCACTTTTAGTACGTAAAAAAACTTTCTTAGACAATTTTTAATGACGTTAGTTTCAAACAAAAAGAATTAGACAGTTTCGCAAAAAAAAATTATTTTTCACTGTATGAAATGTCTTAGAAAAGTTTTTTTTGAAAAGACAATTTTTTTTCAATAATTTTCACTTTTAGTACGTAAAAAAACTTTCTTAGACAATTTTTAATGACGTTAGTTTCAAACAAAAAGAATTAGACAGTTTCGCAAAAAAAAATCATTTTTCACTGTATGAAATGTCTTAGAAAAATTTTTTTTGAAAAGACAATTTTTTTTCAATAATTTTCACTTTTAGTACGTAAAAAAACTTTCTTAGACAATTTTTAATGACGTTAGTTTCAAACAACAAGAATTAGACAGTTTCGCAAAAAAAAATTATTTTTCACTGTATGAAATGTCTTGGAAAAATTTTTTTTGAAAAGACAATTTTTTTCAATGAAATTCACTTTTAGTACGTAAAAAAACTTTCTTAGACAATTTTTAATGACGTTAGTTTCAAACAAAAAGAATTAGACAACTTCGCAAAAAAAAATTATTTTTCACTGTATGAAATGTCTTAGAAAAATTTTTTTTGAAAAGACAATTTTTTTCAATAATTTTCACTTTTAGTACGTAAAAAAGCCTTCTTAGACAATTTTTAATGACGTTAGTTTCAAACAAAAAGAATTAGACAGTTTCGCAAAAAAAAATTATTTTTCACTGTATGAAATGTCTTAGAAAAATTTTTGAAAATTTTTTTTGAAAAGAAAATTTTTTTCAATAATTTTCACTTTTAGTACGTAAAAAAACTTTCTTAGACAATTTTTAATGACGTTAGTTTCAAACAAAAAGAATTAGACAGTTTCGCAAAAAAAATTATTTTTCACTGTATGAAATGTCTTAGAAAAATTTTTTTGAAGACAATTTTTTTTCAATAATTTTCACTTTTAGTACGTAAAAAAACTTTCTTAGACAATTTTTAATGACGTTAGTTTCAAACAAAAAGAATTAGACAATTTCGCAAAAAAAAATTATTTTTCACTGTATGAAATGTCTTAGAAAAATTTTTTTGAAAAGACAATTTTTTTTCAATAATTTTCACTTTTAGTACGTAAAAAAACTTTCTTAGACAATTTTTAATGACGTTAGTTTCAAACAAAAAGAATTAGACAATTTCGCAAAAAAAAATTATTTTTCACTGTATGAAATGTCTTAGAAAAGTTTTTGAAAAATTTTTTTGAAAAGAAAATTTTTTTCAATAATTTTCACTTTTAGTAGGTAAAAAAACTTTCTTAGACAATTTTTAATGACGTTAGTTTCAAACAAAAAGAATTAGACAATTTCGCAAAAAAAAATTATTTTTTACTGTATGAAATGTCTTGGAAAGTTTTTTTTTGAAAAGACAATTTTTTTCAATAATTTTCACTTTTAGTACGTAAAAAAACTTTCTTAGACAATTTTTAATGACGTTAGTTTCAAACAAAAAGAATTAGACAGTTTCGCAAAAAAAAATTATTTTTCACTGTATGAAATGTCTTAGAAAAATTTTTGAAAATTTTTTTTGAAAAGAAAATTTTTTTCAATAATTTTCACTTTTAGTACGTAAAAAAACTTTCTTAGACAATTTTTAATGACGTTAGTTTCAAACAAAAAGAATTAGACAGTTTCGCAAAAAAAAATTATTTTTCACTGTATGAAATGTCTTAGAAAAATTTTTTTGAAGACAATTTTTTTTCAATAATTTTCACTTTTAGTACGTAAAAAAACTTTCTTAGACAATTTTTAATGACGTTAGTTTCAAACAAAAAGAATTAGACAATTTCGCAAAAAAAAATTATTTTTCACTGTATGAAATGTCTTAGAAAAATTTTTTTGAAAAGACAATTTTTTTTCAATAATTTTCACTTTTAGTACGTAAAAAAACTTTCTTAGACAATTTTTAATGACGTTAGTTTCAAACAAAAAGAATTAGACAATTTCGCAAAAAAAAATTATTTTTCACTGTATGAAATGTCTTAGAAAAGTTTTTGAAAAATTTTTTTGAAAAGAAAATTTTTTTCAATAATTTTCACTTTTAGTAGGTAAAAAAACTTTCTTAGACAATTTTTAATGACGTTAGTTTCAAACAAAAAGAATTAGACAATTTCGCAAAAAAAAATTATTTTTTACTGTATGAAATGTCTTGGAAAGTTTTTTTTTGAAAAGACAATTTTTTTCAATAATTTTCACTTTTAGTACGTAAAAAAACTTTCTTAGACAATTTTTAATGACGTTAGTTTCAAACAAAAAGAATTAGACAGTTTCGCAAAAAAAAATTATTTTTCACTGTATGCAATGTCTTAGAAAAATTTTTGAAAATTTTTATTGAAAAGAAAATTTTTTTCAATAATTTTCACTTTTAGTACGTAAAAAAACTTTCTTAGACAATTTTTAATGACGTTAGTTTCAAACAAAAAGAATTAGACAGTTTCGCAAAAAAAAATTATTTTTCACTGTATGAGATGTCTTAGAAAAATTGTTTTTGAAAAGAAAATTTTTTTCAATAATTTTCACTTTTAGTACGTAAAAAAACTTTCTTAGACAATTTTTAATGACGTTAGTTTCAAACAAAACGAATTAGACAATTTCGCAAAAAAAAATTATTTTTCACTGTATGAAATGTCTTGGAAAGTTTTTTTTTGAAAAGAAAATTTTTTTCAATAATTTTCACTTTTAGTACGTAAAAAAACTTTCTTAGACAATTTTTAATGACGTTAGTTTCAAACAAAAAGAATTAGACAGTTTCGCAAAAAAAAATTATTTTTCACTGTATGAAATGTCTTAGAAAAATTTTTGAAAATTTTTATTGAAAAGAAAATTTTTTTCAATAATTTTCACTTTTAGTACGTAAAAAAACTTTCTTAGACAATTTTTAATGACGTTAGTTTCAAACAAAAAGAATTAGACAGTTTCGCAAAAAAAAGTTATTTTTCACTGTATGAAATGTCTTAGAAAAGTTTTTTTTGAAAAGACAATTTTTTTCAATAATTTTCACTTTTAGTACGTAAAAAAACTTTCTTAGACAATTTTTAATGACGTTAGTTTCAAACAAAAAGAATTAGACAGTTTCGCAAAAAAAAATTATTTTTCACTGTATGAAATGTCTTAGAAAAATTTTTTTTGAAAAGACAATTTTTTTTCAATAATTTTCACTTTTAGTACGTAAAAAAACTTTCTTAGACAATTTTTAATGACGTTAGTTTCAAACAAAAAGAATTAGACAACTTCGCAAAAAAAAATTATTTTTCACTGTATGAAATGTCTTAGAAAAATTTTTGAAAATTTTTTTTGAAAAGAAAATTTTTTTCAATAATTTTCACTTTTAGTACGTAAAAAAACTTTCTTAGACAATTTTTAATGACGTTAGTTTCAAACAAAAAGAATTAGACAGTTTCGCAAAAAAAAATTATTTTTCACTGTATGAAATGTCTTAGAAAAGTTTTTTTTGAAAAGACAATTTTTTTTCAATAATTTTCACTTTTAGTACGTAAAAAAACTTTCTTAGACAATTTTTAATGACGTTAGTTTCAAACAAAAAGAATTAGACAGTTTCGCAAAAAAAAATCATTTTTCACTGTATGAAATGTCTTAGAAAAATTTTTTTTGAAAAGACAATTTTTTTTCAATAATTTTCACTTTTAGTACGTAAAAAAGCTTTCTTAGACAATTTTTAATGACGTTAGTTTCAAACAAAAAGAATTAGACAATTTCGCAAAAAAAAATTATTTTTCACTGTATGAAATGTCTTAGAAAAATTTTTTTTGAAAAGACAATTTTTTTCAATAATTTTCACTTTTAGTACGTAAAAATACTTTCTTAGACAATTTTTAATGACGTTATTTTCAAACAAAAAGAATTAGACAGTTTCGCAAAAAAAAAATTATTTTTCACTGTATGAAATGTCTTGGAAAAATTTTTTTTGAAAAGAAAATTTTTTTCAGTAATTTTCACTTTTAGTACGTAAAAAAACTTTCTTAGACAATTTTTAATGACGTTAGTTTCAAACAAAAAGAATTAGACAGTTTCGCAAAAAAAAATTATTTTTCACTGTATGAAATTTTCACAGCAAAAAAAAATTATTTTTCACTGTATGAAATGTCTTAGAAAAATTTTTGAAAATTTTTTTTGAAAAGAAAATTTTCTTCAATAATTTTCACTTTTAGTACGTAAAAAAACTTTCTTAGACAATTTTTAATGACGTTAGTTTCAAACAAAAAGAATTAGACAACTTCGCAAAAAAAAATTATTTTTCACTGTATGAAATGTCTTAGAAAAGTTTTTGAAAATTTTTCTTGAAAAGACAATTTTTTTCAATAATTTTCACTTTTAGTACGTAAAAAAGCCTTCTTAGACAATTTTTAATGACGTTAGTTTCAATCAAAAAGAATTAGACAGTTTCGCAAAAAAAAATTATTTTTCACTGTATGAAATGTCTTGGAAAATTTTTTTTGAAAAGACAATTTTTTTCAATAAAATTCACTTTTAGTAGGTAAAAAAACTTTCTTAGACAATTTTTAATGACGTTAGTTTCAAACAAAAAGAATTAGACAACTTCGCAAAAAAAAGTTATTTTTCACTGTATGAAATGTCTTAGAAAAATTTTTTTTGAAAAGACAATTTTTTTCAATAATTTTCACTTTTAGTACGTAAAAAAGCCTTCTTAGACAATTTTTAATGACGTTAGTTTCAAACAAAAAGAATTAGACAGTTTCGCAAAACAAAATTATTTTTCACTGTATGAAATGTCTTGGAAAAATTTTTTTGAAAAGAAAATTTTTTTCAATAATTTTCACTTTTAGTACGTGAAAAAACTTTCTTAGACAATTTTTAATGACGTTAGTTTCAAACAAAAAGAATTAGACAGCTTCGCAAAAAAAAATTATTTTTCACTGTATGAAATGTCTTAGAAAAATTTTTTTTGAAAAGACAATTTTTTTTCAATAATTTTCACTTTTAGTACGTAAAAAAACTTTCTTAGACAATTTTTAATGACGTTAGTTTCAAACAAAAAGAATTAGACAGTTTCACAAAAAAAAATTATTTTTCACTGTATGAAATGTCTTAGAAAAATTTTTGAAAATTTTTTTTGAAAAGACAATTTTTTTCAATAATTTTCACTTTTAGTACGTAAAAAAACTTTCTTAGACAATTTTTAATGACGTTAGTTTCAAACAAAAAGAATTAGACAGTTTCGCAAAAAAAAATTATTTTTCACTGTATGAAATGTCTTAGAAAAATTTTTGAAAATTTTTTTTGAAAAGAAAATTTTTTTCAATAATTTTCACTTTTAGTACGTAAAAAAACTTTCTTAGACAATTTTTAATGACGTTAGTTTCAAACAAAAAGAATTAGACAGTTTCGCAAAAAAAAATTATTTTTCACTGTATGAAATGTCTTAGAAAAGTTTTTTTTGAAAAGACAATTTTTTTTCAATAATTTTCACTTTTAGTACGTAAAAAAACTTTCTTAGACAATTTTTAATGACGTTAGTTTCAAACAAAAAGAATTAGACAATTTCACAAAAAAAAATTATTTTTCACTGTATGAAATGTCTTAGAAAAATTTTTGAAAATTTTTTTTGAAAAGACAATTTTTTTTCAATAATTTTCACTTTTAGTACGTAAAAAAACTTTCTTAGACAATTTTTAATGACGTTAGTTTCAAACAAAAAGAATTAGACAGTTTCGCAAAAAAAAATCATTTTTCACTGTATGAAATGTCTTAGAAAAATTTTTTTTGAAAAGACAATTTTTTTTCAATAATTTTCACTTTTAGTACGTAAAAAAACTTTCTTAGACAATTTTTAATGACGTTAGTTTCAAACAAAAAGAATTAGACAATTTCGCAAAAAAAAATTATTTTTCACTGTATGAAATGTCTTAGAAAAATTTTTTTTGAAAAGACAATTTTTTTCAATAATTTTCACTTTTAGTACGTAAAAATACCTTCTTAGACAATTTTTAATGACGTTAGTTTCAAACAAAAAGAATTAGACAACTTCGCAAAAAAAGAATTATTTTTCCCTGTATGAAATGTCTTAGAAAAATTTTTTTTGAAAAGAAAATTTTTTTTCAATAATTTTCACTTTTAGTACGTAAAAAAACTTTCTTAGACAATTTTTAATGACGTTAGTTTCAAACAAAAAGAATTAGACAATTTCGCAAAAAAAATTATTTTTCACTGTATGAAATGTCTTAGAAAAATTTTTTTTGAAAAGACAATTTTTTTCAATAATTTTCACTTTTAGTACGTAAAAATACCTTCTTAGACAATTTTTAATGACGTTATTTTCAAACAAAAAGAATTAGACAACTTCGCAAAAAAAGAATTATTTTTCACTGTATGAAATGTCTTAGAAAAATTTTTTTTGAAAAGAAAATTTTTTTCAATAATTTTCACTTTTAGTACGTAAAAAAACTTTCTTAGACAATTTTTAATGACGTTAGTTTCAAACAAAAAGAATTAGACAACTTCGCAAAAAAAAATTATTTTTCACTGTATGAAATGTCTTAGAAAAATTTTTGAAAATTTTTTTTGAAAAGACAATTTTTTTCAATAATTTTCACTTTTAGTACGTAAAAAAACTTTCTTAGACAATTTTTAATGACGTTAGTTTCAAACAACAAGAATTAGACAGTTTCGCAAAAAAAAATTATTTTTCACTGTATGAAATGTCTTGGAAAAATTTTTTTTGAAAAGACAATTTTTTTTCAATAATTTTCACTTTTAGTACGTAAAAAAACTTTCTTAGACAATTTTTAATGACGTTAGTTTCAAACAACAAGAATTAGACAGTTTCGCAAAAAAAAATTATTTTTCACTGTATGAAATGTCTTGGAAAAATTTTTTTTGAAAAGACAATTTTTTTCAATGAAATTCACTTTTAGTACGTAAAAAAACTTTCTTAGACAATTTTTAATGACGTTAGTTTCAAACAAAAAGAATTAGACAACTTCGCAAAAAAAAATTATTTTTCACTGTATGAAATGTCTTAGAAAAATTTTTTTTGAAAAGACAATTTTTTTCAATAATTTTCACTTTTAGTACGTAAAAAAGCCTTCTTAGACAATTTTTAATGACGTTAGTTTCAAACAAAAAGAATTAGACAGTTTCGCAAAAAAAAATTATTTTTCACTGTATGAAATGTCTTAGAAAAATTTTTGAAAATTTTTTTTGAAAAGAAAATTTTTTTCAATAATTTTCACTTTTAGTACGTAAAAAAACTTTCTTAGACAATTTTTAATGACGTTAGTTTCAAACAAAAAGAATTAGACAGTTTCGCAAAAAAAAATTATTTTTCACTGTATGAAATGTCTTAGAAAAATTTTTTTGAAGACAATTTTTTTTCAATAATTTTCACTTTTAGTACGTAAAAAAACTTTCTTAGACAATTTTTAATGACGTTAGTTTCAAACAAAAAGAATTAGACAATTTCGCAAAAAAAAATTATTTTTCACTGTATGAAATGTCTTAGAAAAATTTTTTTGAAAAGACAATTTTTTTTCAATAATTTTCACTTTTAGTACGTAAAAAAACTTTCTTAGACAATTTTTAATGACGTTAGTTTCAAACAAAAAGAATTAGACAATTTCGCAAAAAAAAATTATTTTTCACTGTATGAAATGTCTTAGAAAAGTTTTTGAAAAATTTTTTTGAAAAGAAAATTTTTTTCAATAATTTTCACTTTTAGTAGGTAAAAAAACTTTCTTAGACAATTTTTAATGACGTTAGTTTCAAACAAAAAGAATTAGACAGTTTCGCAAAAAAAAATTATTTTTCACTGTATGAAATGTCTTAGAAAAGTTTTTTTTGAAAAGACAATTTTTTTTCAATAATTTTCACTTTTAGTACGTAAAAAAACTTTCTTAGACAATTTTTAATGACGTTAGTTTCAAACAAAAAGAATTAGACAGTTTAGCAAAAAAAAATCATTTTTCACTGTATGAAATGTCTTAGAAAAATTTTTTTTGAAAAGACAATTTTTTTTCAATAATTTTCACTTTTAGTACGTAAAAAAGCTTTCTTGGACAATTTTTAATGACGTTAGTTTCAAACAAAAAGAATTAGACAATTTCGCAAAAAAAAATTATTTTTCACTGTATGAAATGTCTTAGAAAAATTTTTTTTGAAAAGACAATTTTTTTCAATAATTTTCACTTTTAGTACGTAAAAATACTTTCTTAGACAATTTTTAATGACGTTATTTTCAAACAAAAAGAATTAGACAGTTTAGCAAAAAAAAAATTATTTTTCACTGTATGAAATGTCTTGGAAAAATTTTTTTTGAAAAGAAAATTTTTTTCAGTAATTTTCACTTTTAGTACGTAAAAAAACTTTCTTAGACAATTTTTAATGACGTTAGTTTCAAACAAAAAGAATTAGACAGTTTCGCAAAAAAAAATTATTTTTCACTGTATGAAATGTCTTAGAAAAATTTTTGAAAATTTTTTTTGAAAAGAAAATTTTCTTCAATAATTTTCACTTTTAGTACGTAAAAAAACTTTCTTAGACAATTTTTAATGACGTTAGTTTCAAACAAAAAGAATTAGACAACTTCGCAAAAAAAAATTATTTTTCACTGTATGAAATGTCTTAGAAAAGTTTTTGAAAATTTTTTTTGAAAAGAAAATTTTTTTCAATAATTTTCACTTTTAGTACGTAAAACAGCCTTCTTAGACAATTTTTAATGACGTTAGTTTCAATCAAAAAGAATTAGACAGTTTCGCAAAAAAAAATTATTTTTCACTGTATGAAATGTCTTGGAAAAATTTTTTTTGAAAAGACAATTTTTTTTCAATAATTTTCACTTTTAGTACGTAAAAAAACTTTCTTAGACAATTTTTAATGACGTTAGTTTCAAACAACAAGAATTAGACAGTTTCGCAAAAAAAAATTATTTTTCACTGTATGAAATGTCTTGGAAAAATTTTTTTTGAAAAGACAATTTTTTTCAATGAAATTCACTTTTAGTACGTAAAAAAACTTTCTTAGACAATTTTTAATGACGTTAGTTTCAAACAAAAAGAATTAGACAACTTCGCAAAAAAAAATTATTTTTCACTGTATGAAATGTCTTAGAAAAATTTTTTTTGAAAAGACAATTTTTTTCAATAATTTTCACTTTTAGTACGTAAAAAAGCCTTCTTAGACAATTTTTAATGACGTTAGTTTCAAACAAAAAGAATTAGACAGTTTCGCAAAAAAAAATTATTTTTCACTGTATGAAATGTCTTAGAAAAATTTTTGAAAATTTTTTTTGAAAAGAAAATTTTTTTCAATAATTTTCACTTTTAGTACGTAAAAAAACTTTCTTAGACAATTTTTAATGACGTTAGTTTCAAACAAAAAGAATTAGACAGTTTCGCAAAAAAAAATTATTTTTCACTGTATGAAATGTCTTAGAAAAATTTTTTTGAAGACAATTTTTTTTCAATAATTTTCACTTTTAGTACGTAAAAAAACTTTCTTAGACAATTTTTAATGACGTTAGTTTCAAACAAAAAGAATTAGACAATTTCGCAAAAAAAAATTATTTTTCACTGTATGAAATGTCTTAGAAAAATTTTTTTGAAAAGACAATTTTTTTTCAATAATTTTCACTTTTAGTACGTAAAAAAACTTTCTTAGACAATTTTTAATGACGTTAGTTTCAAACAAAAAGAATTAGACAATTTCGCAAAAAAAAATTATTTTTCACTGTATGAAATGTCTTAGAAAAGTTTTTGAAAAATTTTTTTGAAAAGAAAATTTTTTTCAATAATTTTCACTTTTAGTAGGTAAAAAAACTTTCTTAGACAATTTTTAATGACGTTAGTTTCAAACAAAAAGAATTAGACAATTTCGCAAAAAAAAATTATTTTTTACTGTATGAAATGTCTTGGAAAGTTTTTTTTTGAAAAGACAATTTTTTTCAATAATTTTCACTTTTAGTACGTAAAAAAACTTTCTTAGACAATTTTTAATGACGTTAGTTTCAAACAAAAAGAATTAGACAGTTTCGCAAAAAAAAATTATTTTTCACTGTATGCAATGTCTTAGAAAAATTTTTGAAAATTTTTATTGAAAAGAAAATTTTTTTCAATAATTTTCACTTTTAGTACGTAAAAAAACTTTCTTAGACAATTTTTAATGACGTTAGTTTCAAACAAAAAGAATTAGACAGTTTCGCAAAAAAAAATTATTTTTCACTGTATGAAATGTCTTAGAAAAATTGTTTTTGAAAAGAAAATTTTTTTCAATAATTTTCACTTTTAGTACGTAAAAAAACTTTCTTAGACAATTTTTAATGACGTTAGTTTCAAACAAAACGAATTAGACAATTTCGCAAAAAAAAATTATTTTTCACTGTATGAAATGTCTTGGAAAGTTTTTTTTTGAAAAGAAAATTTTTTTCAATAATTTTCACTTTTAGTACGTAAAAAAACTTTCTTAGACAATTTTTAATGACGTTAGTTTCAAACAAAAAGAATTAGACAGTTTCGCAAAAAAAAATTATTTTTCACTGTATGAAATGTCTTAGAAAAATTTTTGAAAATTTTTATTGAAAAGAAAATTTTTTTCAATAATTTTCACTTTTAGTACGTAAAAAAACTTTCTTAGACAATTTTTAATGACGTTAGTTTCAAACAAAAAGAATTAGACAGTTTCGCAAAAAAAAGTTATTTTTCACTGTATGAAATGTCTTAGAAAAGTTTTTTTTGAAAAGACAATTTTTTTCAATAATTTTCACTTTTAGTACGTAAAAAAACTTTCTTAGACAATTTTTAATGACGTTAGTTTCAAACAAAAAGAATTAGACAGTTTCGCAAAAAAAAATTATTTTTCACTGTATGAAATGTCTTAGAAAAATTTTTTTTGAAAAGACAATTTTTTTTCAATAATTTTCACTTTTAGTACGTAAAAAAACTTTCTTAGACAATTTTTAATGACGTTAGTTTCAAACAAAAAGAATTAGACAACTTCGCAAAAAAAAATTATTTTTCACTGTATGAAATGTCTTAGAAAAATTTTTGAAAATTTTTTTTGAAAAGAAAATTTTTTTCAATAATTTTCACTTTTAGTACGTAAAAAAACTTTCTTAGACAATTTTTAATGACGTTAGTTTCAAACAAAAAGAATTAGACAGTTTCGCAAAAAAAAATTATTTTTCACTGTATGAAATGTCTTAGAAAAGTTTTTTTTGAAAAGACAATTTTTTTTCAATAATTTTCACTTTTAGTACGTAAAAAAACTTTCTTAGACAATTTTTAATGACGTTAGTTTCAAACAAAAAGAATTAGACAGTTTCGCAAAAAAAAATCATTTTTCACTGTATGAAATGTCTTAGAAAAATTTTTTTTGAAAAGACAATTTTTTTTCAATAATTTTCACTTTTAGTACGTAAAAAAGCTTTCTTGGACAATTTTTAATGACGTTAGTTTCAAACAAAAAGAATTAGACAATTTCGCAAAAAAAAATTATTTTTCACTGTATGAAATGTCTTAGAAAAATTTTTTTTGAAAAGACAATTTTTTTCAATAATTTTCACTTTTAGTACGTAAAAATACTTTCTTAGACAATTTTTAATGACGTTATTTTCAAACAAAAAGAATTAGACAGTTTAGCAAAAAAAAAATTATTTTTCACTGTATGAAATGTCTTGGAAAAATTTTTTTTGAAAAGAAAATTTTTTTCTGTAATTTTCACTTTTAGTACGTAAAAAAACTTTCTTAGACAATTTTTAATGACGTTAGTTTCAAACAAAAAGAATTAGACAGTTTCGCAAAAAAAAATTATTTTTCACTGTATGAAATGTCTTAGAAAAATTTTTGAAAATTTTTTTTGAAAAGAAAATTTTCTTCAATAATTTTCACTTTTAGTACGTAAAAAAACTTTCTTAGACAATTTTTAATGACGTTAGTTTCAAACAAAAAGAATTAGACAACTTCGCAAAAAAAAATTATTTTTCACTGTATGAAATGTCTTAGAAAAGTTTTTGAAAATTTTTTTTGAAAAGAAAATTTTTTTCAATAATTTTCACTTTTAGTACGTAAAAAAGCCTTCTTAGACAATTTTTAATGACGTTAGTTTCAATCAAAAAGAATTAGACAGTTTCGCAAAAAAAAATTATTTTTCACTGTATGAAATGTCTTGGAAAATTTTTTTTGAAAAGACAATTTTTTTCAATAAAATTCACTTTTAGTAGGTAAAAAAACTTTCTTAGACAATTTTTAATGACGTTAGTTTCAAACAAAAAGAATTAGACAACTTCGCAAAAAAAAATTATTTTTCACTGTATGAAATGTCTTAGAAAAATTTTTTTTGAAAAGACAATTTTTTTCAATAATTTTCACTTTTAGTACGTAAAAAAGCCTTCTTAGACAATTTTTAATGACGTTAGTTTCAAACAAAAAGAATTAGACAGTTTCGCAAAACAAAATTATTTTTCACTGTATGAAATGTCTTGGAAAAATTTTTTTGAAAAGACAATTTTTTTCAATAATTTTCACTTTTAGTACGTGAAAAAACTTTCTTAGACAATTTTTAATGACGTTAGTTTCAAACAAAAAGAATTAGACAGCTTCGCAAAAAAAAATTATTTTTCACTGTATGAAATGTCTTAGAAAAATTTTTTTTGAAAAGACAATTTTTTTTCAATAATTTTCACTTTTAGTACGTAAAAAAACTTTCTTAGACAATTTTTAATGACGTTAGTTTCAAACAAAAAGAATTAGACAATTTCACAAAAAAAAATTATTTTTCACTGTATGAAATGTCTTAGAAAAATTTTTGAAAATTTTTTTTGAAAAGACAATTTTTTTCAATAATTTTCACTTTTAGTACGTAAAAAAACTTTCTTAGACAATTTTTAATGACGTTAGTTTCAAACAAAAAGAATTAGACAGTTTCGCAAAAAAAAATTATTTTTCACTGTATGAAATGTCTTAGAAAAATTTTTGAAAATTTTTTTTGAAAAGAAAATTTTTTTCAATAATTTTCACTTTTAGTACGTAAAAAAACTTTCTTAGACAATTTTTAATGACGTTAGTTTCAAACAAAAAGAATTAGACAGCTTCGCAAAAAAAAATTATTTTTCACTGTATGAAATGTCTTAGAAAAGTTTTTTTTGAAAAGACAATTTTTTTTCAATAATTTTCACTTTTAGTACGTAAAAAAACTTTCTTAGACAATTTTTAATGACGTTAGTTTCAAACAAAAAGAATTAGACAATTTCACAAAAAAAAATTATTTTTCACTGTATGAAATGTCTTAGAAAAATTTTTGAAAATTTTTTTTGAAAAGACAATTTTTTTTCAATAATTTTCACTTTTAGTACGTAAAAAAACTTTCTTAGACAATTTTTAATGACGTTAGTTTCAAACAAAAAGAATTAGACAGTTTCGCAAAAAAAAATCATTTTTCACTGTATGAAATGTCTTAGAAAAATTTTTTTTGAAAAGACAATTTTTTTTCAATAATTTTCACTTTTAGTACGTAAAAAAACTTTCTTAGACAATTTTTAATGACGTTAGTTTCAAACAAAAAGAATTAGACAATTTCGCAAAAAAAAATTATTTTTCACTGTATGAAATGTCTTAGAAAAATTTTTTTTGAAAAGACAATTTTTTTCAATAATTTTCACTTTTAGTACGTAAAAATACCTTCTTAGACAATTTTTAATGACGTTAGTTTCAAACAAAAAGAATTAGACAACTTCGCAAAAAAAGAATTATTTTTCCCTGTATGAAATGTCTTAGAAAAATTTTTTTTGAAAAGAAAATTTTTTATCAATAATTTTCACTTTTAGTACGTAAAAAAACTTTCTTAGACAATTTTTAATGACGTTAGTTTCAAACAAAAAGAATTAGACAATTTCGCAAAAAAAATTATTTTTCACTGTATGAAATGTCTTAGAAAAATTTTTTTTGAAAAGACAATTTTTTTCAATAATTTTCACTTTTAGTACGTAAAAATACCTTCTTAGACAATTTTTAATGACGTTATTTTCAAACAAAAAGAATTAGACAACTTCGCAAAAAAAGAATTATTTTTCACTGTATGAAATGTCTTAGAAAAATTTTTTTTGAAAAGAAAATTTTTTTCAATAATTTTCACTTTTAGTACGTAAAAAAACTTTCTTAGACAATTTTTAATGACGTTAGTTTCAAACAAAAAGAATTAGACAACTTCGCAAAAAAAAATTATTTTTCACTGTATGAAATGTCTTAGAAAAATTTTTGAAAATTTTTTTTGAAAAGACAATTTTTTTCAATAATTTTCACTTTTAGTACGTAAAAAAACTTTCTTAGACAATTTTTAATGACGTTAGTTTCAAACAAAAAGAATTAGACAGTTTCGCAAAAAAAAATCATTTTTCACTGTATGAAATGTCTTAGAAAAATTTTTTTTGAAAAGACAATTTTTTTTCAATAATTTTCACTTTTAGTACGTAAAAAAACTTTCTTAGACAATTTTTAATGACGTTAGTTTCAAACAAAAAGAATTAGACAATTTCGCAAAAAAAAATTATTTTTCACTGTATGAAATGTCTTAGAAAAATTTTTTTTGAAAAGACAATTTTTTTCAATAATTTTCACTTTTAGTACGTACAAATACTTTCTTAGACAATTTTTAATGACGTTATTTTCAAACAAAAAGAATTAGACAGTTTCGCAAAAAAAAAATTATTTTTCACTGTATGAAATGTCTTGGAAAAATTTTTTTTGAAAAGAAAATTTTTTTCAGTAATTTTCACTTTTAGTACGTAAAAAAACTTTCTTAGACAATTTTTAATGACGTTAGTTTCAAACAAAAAGAATTAGACAGTTTCGCAAAAAAAAATTATTTTTCACTGTATGAAATGTCTTAGAAAAATTTTTGAAAATTTTTTTTGAAAAGAAAATTTTCTTCAATAATTTTCACTTTTAGTACGTAAAAAAACTTTCTTAGACAATTTTTAATGACGTTAGTTTCAAACAAAAAGAATTAGACAACTTCGCAAAAAAAAATTATTTTGCACTGTATGAAATGTCTTAGAAAAGTTTTTGAAAATTTTTTTTGAAAAGACAATTTTTTTCAATAATTTTCACTTTTAGTACGTAAAAAAGCCTTCTTAGACAATTTTTAATGACGTTAGTTTCAATCAAAAAGAATTAGACAGTTTCGCAAAAAAAAATTATTTTTCACTGTATGAAATGTCTTGGAAAATTTTTTTTGAAAAGACAATTTTTTTCAATAAAATTGACTTTTAGTAGGTAAAAAAACTTTCTTAGACAATTTTTAATGACGTTAGTTTCAAACAAAAAGAATTAGACAACTTCGCAAAAAAAAATTATTTTTCACTGTATGAAATGTCTTAGAAAAATTTTTTTTGAAAAGACAATTTTTTTCAATAATTTTCACTTTTAGTACGTAAAAAAGCCTTCTTAGACAATTTTTAATGACGTTAGTTTCAAACAAAAAGAATTAGACAGTTTCGCAAAACAAAATTATTTTTCACTGTATGAAATGTCTTGGAAAAATTTTTTTGAAAAGAAAATTTTTTTCAATAATTTTCACTTTTAGTACGTGAAAAAACTTTCTTAGACAATTTTTAATGACGTTAGTTTCAAACAAAAAGAATTAGACAGCTTCGCAAAAAAAAATTATTTTTCACTGTATGAAATGTCTTAGAAAAATTTTTTTTGAAAAGACAATTTTTTTTCAATAATTTTCACTTTTAGTACGTAAAAAAACTTTCTTAGACAATTTTTAATGACGTTAGTTTCAAACAAAAAGAATTAGACAATTTCACAAAAAAAAATTATTTTTCACTGTATGAAATGTCTTAGAAAAATTTTTGAAAATTTTTTTTGAAAAGAAAATTTTTTTTCAATAATTTTCACTTTTAGTACGTAAAAAAACTTTCTTAGACAATTTTTAATGACGTTAGTTTCAAACAAAAAGAATTAGACAGTTTCGCAAAAAAAAATTATTTTTCACTGTATGAAATGTCTTAGAAAAATTTTTGAAAATTTTTTTTGAAAAGAAAATTTTTTTCAATAATTTTCACTTTTAGTACGTAAAAAAACTTTCTTAGACAATTTTTAATGACGTTAGTTTCAAACAAAAAGAATTAGACAGTTTCGCAAAAAAAAATTATTTTTCACTGTATGAAATGTCTTAGAAAAGTTTTTTTTGAAAAGACAATTTTTTTTCAATAATTTTCACTTTTAGTACGTAAAAAAACTTTCTTAGACAATTTTTAATGACGTTAGTTTCAAACAAAAAGAATTAGACAGTTTCGCAAAAAAAAATCATTTTTCACTGTATGAAATGTCTTAGAAAAATTTTTTTTGAAAAGACAATTTTTTTTCAATAATTTTCACTTTTAGTACGTAAAAAAACTTTCTTAGACAATTTTTAATGACGTTAGTTTCAAACAACAAGAATTAGACAGTTTCGCAAAAAAAAATTATTTTTCACTGTATGAAATGTCTTGGAAAAATTTTTTTTGAAAAGACAATTTTTTTCAATGAAATTCACTTTTTGTACGTAAAAAAACTTTCTTAGACAATTTTTAATGACGTTAGTTTCAAACAAAAAGAATTAGACAACTTCGCAAAAAAAAATTATTTTTCACTGTATGAAATGTCTTAGAAAAATTTTTTTTGAAAAGACAATTTTTTTCAATAATTTTCACTTTTAGTACGTAAAAAAGCCTTCTTAGACAATTTTTAATGACGTTAGTTTCAAACAAAAAGAATTAGACAGTTTCGCAAAAAAAATTATTTTTCACTGTATGAAATGTCTTAGAAAAATTTTTGAAAATTTTTTTTGAAAAGACAATTTTTTTCAATAATTTTCACTTTTAGTACGTAAAAAAACTTTCTTAGACAATTTTTAATGACGTTAGTTTCAAACAAAAAGAATTAGACAGTTTCGCAAAAAAAAATTATTTTTCACTGTATGAAATGTCTTAGAAAAATTTTTTTGAAGACAAATTTTTTTCAATATTTTTCACTTTTAGTACGTAAAAAAACTTTCTTAGACAATTTTTAATGACGTTAGTTTCAAACAAAAAGAATTAGACAATTTCGCAAAAAAAAATTATTTTTCACTGTATGAAATGTCTTAGAAAAATTTTTTTGAAAAGACAATTTTTTTTCAATAATTTTCACTTTTAGTACGTAAAAAAACTTTCTTAGACAATTTTTAATGACGTTAGTTTCAAACAAAAAGAATTAGACAATTTCGCAAAAAAAAATTATTTTTCACTGTATGAAATGTCTTAGAAAAGTTTTTGAAAAATTTTTTTGAAAAGAAAATTTTTTTCAATAATTTTCACTTTTAGTAGGTAAAAAAACTTTCTTAGACAATTTTTAATGACGTTAGTTTCAAACAAAAAGAATTAGACAGTTTCGCAAAAAAAAATTATTTTTCACTGTATGAAATGTCTTAGAAAAGTTTTTTTTGAAAAGACAATTTTTTTTCAATAATTTTCACTTTTAGTACGTAAAAAAACTTTCTTAGACAATTTTTAATGACGTTAGTTTCAAACAAAAAGAATTAGACAGTTTCGCAAAAAAAAATCATTTTTCACTGTATGAAATGTCTTAGAAAAATTTTTTTTGAAAAGACAATTTTTTTTCAATAATTTTCACTTTTAGTACGTAAAAAAGCTTTCTTAGACAATTTTTAATGACGTTAGTTTCAAACAAAAAGAATTAGACAATTTCGCAAAAAAAAATTATTTTTCACTGTATGAAATGTCTTAGAAAAATTTTTTTTGAAAAGACAATTTTTTTCAATAATTTTCACTTTTAGTACGTAAAAATACTTTCTTAGACAATTTTTAATGACGTTATTTTCAAACAAAAAGAATTAGACAGTTTCGCAAAAAAAAAATTATTTTTCACTGTATGAAATGTCTTGGAAAAATTTTTTTTGAAAAGAAAATTTTTTTCAGTAATTTTCACTTTTAGTACGTAAAAAAACTTTCTTAGACAATTTTTAATGACGTTAGTTTCAAACAAAAAGAATTAGACAGTTTCGCAAAAAAAAATTATTTTTCACTGTATGAAATGTCTTAGAAAAATTTTTGAAAATTTTTTTTGAAAAGAAAATTTTCTTCAATAATTTTCACTTTTAGTACGTAAAAAAACTTTCTTAGACAATTTTTAATGACGTTAGTTTCAAACAAAAAGAATTAGACAACTTCGCAAAAAAAAATTATTTTTCACTGTATGAAATGTCTTAGAAAAGTTTTTGAAAATTTTTTTTGAAAAGACAATTTTTTTCAATAATTTTCACTTTTAGTACGTAAAAAAGCCTTCTTAGACAATTTTTAATGACGTTAGTTTCAATCAAAAAGAATTAGACAGTTTCGCAAAAAAAAATTATTTTTCACTGTATGAAATGTCTTGGAAAATTTTTTTTGAAAAGACAATTTTTTTCAATAAAATTCACTTTTAGTAGGTAAAAAAACTTTCTTAGACAATTTTTAATGACGTTAGTTTCAAACAAAAAGAATTAGACAGTTTCGCAAAAAAAAATTATTTTTCACTGTATGAAATGTCTTAGAAAAATTTTTTTTGAAAAGACAATTTTTTTCAATAATTTTCACTTTTAGTACGTAAAAAAGCCTTCTTAGACAATTTTTAATGACGTTAGTTTCAAACAAAAAGAATTAGACAGTTTCGCAAAACAAAATTATTTTTCACTGTATGAAATGTCTTGGAAAAATTTTTTTGAAAAGAAAATTTTTTTCAATAATTTTCACTTTTAGTACGTGAAAAAACTTTCTTAGACAATTTTTAATGACGTTAGTTTCAAACAAAAAGAATTAGACAGCTTCGCAAAAAAAAATTATTTTTCACTGTATGAAATGTCTTAGAAAAATTTTTTTTGAAAAGACAATTTTTTTTCAATAATTTTCACTTTTAGTACGTAAAAAAACTTTCTTAGACAATTTTTAATGACGTTAGTTTCAAACAAAAAGAATTAGACAATTTCACAAAAAAAAATTATTTTTCACTGTATGAAATGTCTTAGAAAAATTTTTGAAAATTTTTTTTGAAAAGACAATTTTTTTCAATAATTTTCACTTTTAGTACGTAAAAAAACTTTCTTAGACAATTTTTAATGACGTTAGTTTCAAACAAAAAGAATTAGACAGTTTCGCAAAAAAAAATTATTTTTCACTGTATGAAATGTCTTAGAAAAATTTTTGAAAATTTTTTTTGAAAAGAAAATTTTTTTCAATAATTTTCACTTTTAGTACGTAAAAAAACTTTCTTAGACAATTTTTAATGACGTTAGTTTCAAACAAAAAGAATTAGACAGTTTCGCAAAAAAAAATTATTTTTCACTGTATGAAATGTCTTAGAAAAGTTTTTTTTGAAAAGACAATTTTTTTTCAATAATTTTCACTTTTAGTAGGTAAAAAAACTTTCTTAGACAATTTTTAATGACGTTAGTTTCAAACAAAAAGAATTAGACAATTTCACAAAAAAAAATTATTTTTCACTGTATGAAATGTCTTAGAAAAATTTTTGAAAATTTTTTTTGAAAAGACAATTTTTTTTCAATAATTTTCACTTTTAGTACGTAAAAAAACTTTCTTAGACAAGTTTTAATGACGTTAGTTTCAAACAAAAAGAATTAGACAGTTTGGCAAAAAAAAATCATTTTTCACTGTATGAAATGTCTTAGAAAAATTTTTTTTGAAAAGACAATTTTTTTTCAATAATTTTCACTTTTAGTACGTAAAAAAACTTTCTTAGACAATTTTTAATGACGTTAGTTTCAAACAAAAAGAATTAGACAATTTCGCAAAAAAAAATTATTTTTCACTGTATGAAATGTCTTAGAAAAATTTTTTTTGAAAAGACAATTTTTTTCAATAATTTTCACTTTTAGTACGTAAAAATACCTTCTTAGACAATTTTTAATGACGTTAGTTTCAAACAAAAAGAATTAGACAACTTCGCAAAAAAAGAATTATTTTTCCCTGTATGAAATGTCTTAGAAAAATTTTTTTTGAAAAGAACATTTTTTTTCAATAATTTTCACTTTTAGTACGTAAAAAAACTTTCTTAGACAATTTTTAATGACGTTAGTTTCAAACAAAAAGAATTAGACAATTTCGCAAAAAAAATTATTTTTCACTGTATGAAATGTCTTAGAAAAATTATTTTTGAAAAGACAATTTTTTTCAATAATTTTCACTTTTAGTACGTAAAAATACCTTCTTAGACAATTTTTAATGACGTTATTTTCAAACAAAAAGAATTAGACAACTTCGCAAAAAAAGAATTATTTTTCACTGTATGAAATGTCTTAGAAAAATTTTTTTTGAAAAGAAAATTTTTTTCAATAATTTTCACTTTTAGTACGTAAAAAAACTTTCTTAGACAATTTTTAATGACGTTAGTTTCAAACAAAAAGAATTAGACAACTTCGCAAAAAAAAATTATTTTTCACTGTATGAAATGTCTTAGAAAAATTTTTGAAAATTTTTTTTGAAAAGACAATTTTTTTCAATAATTTTCACTTTTAGTACGTAAAAAAGCCTTCTTAGACAATTCTTAATGACGTTAGTTTCAATCAAAAAGAATTAGACAGTTTCGCAAAAAAAAATTATTTTTCACTGTATGAAATGTCTTGGAAAATTTCTTTTGAAAAGAAAATTTTTTTCAATAATTTTCACTTTTAGTACGTAAAAAAACTTTCTTAGACAATTTTTAATGACGTTAGTTTCAAACAAAAAGAATTAGACAGCTTCGCAAAAAAAAATTATTTTTCACTGTATGAAATGTCTTAGAAAAATTTTTTTTGAAAAGACAATTTTTTTTCAATAATTTTCACTTTTAGTACGTAAAAAAACTTTCTTAGACAATTTTTAATGACGTTAGTTTCAAACAAAAAGAATTAGACAACTTCGCAAAAAAAAATTATTTTTCACTGTATGAAATGTCTTAGAAAAGTCTTTGAAAATTTTTTTTGAAAAGACAATTTTTTTCAATAATTTTCACTTTTAGTACGTAAAAAAGCCTTCTTAGACAATTTTTAATGACGTTAGTTTCAATCAAAAAGAATTAGACAGTTTCGCAAAAAAAAATTATTTTTCACTGTATGAAATGTCTTGGAAAATTTTTTTTGAAAAGACAATTTTTTTCAATAAAATTCACTTTTAGTAGGTAAAAAAACTTTCTTAGACAATTTTTAATGACGTTAGTTTCAAACAAAAAGAATTAGACAACTTCGCAAAAAAAAATTATTTTTCACTGTATGAAATGTCTTAGAAAAATTTTTTTTGAAAAGACAATTTTTTTCAATAATTTTCACTTTTAGTACGTAAAAAAGCCTTCTTAGACAATTTTTAATGACGTTAGTTTCAAACAAAAAGAATTAGACAGTTTCGCAAAACAAAATTATTTTTCACTGTATGAAATGTCTTGGAAAAATTTTTTTGAAAAGAAAATTTTTTTCAATAATTTTCACTTTTAGTACGTGAAAAAACTTTCTTAGACAATTTTTAATGACGTTAGATTCAAACAAAAAGAATTAGACAGCTTCGCAAAAAAAAATTATTTTTCACTGTATGAAATGTCTTAGAAAAATTTTTTTTGAAAAGACAATTTTTTTTCAATAATTTTCACTTTTAGTACGTAAAAAAACTTTCTTAGACAATTTTTAATGACGTTAGTTTCAAACAAAAAGAATTAGACAATTTCACAAAAAAAAATTATTTTTCACTGTATGAAATGTCTTAGAAAAATTTTTGAAAATTTTTTTTGAAAAGACAATTTTTTTCAATAATTTTCACTTTTAGTACGTAAAAAAACTTTCTTAGACAATTTTTAATGACGTTAGTTTCAAACAAAAAGAATTAGACAGTTTCGCAAAAAAAAATTATTTTTCACTGTATGAAATGTCTTAGAAAAATTTTTGAAAATTTTTTTTGAAAAGAAAATTTTTTTCAATAATTTTCACTTTTAGTACGTAAAAAAACTTTCTTAGACAATTTTTAATGACGTTAGTTTCAAACAAAAAGAATTAGACAGTTTCGCAAAAAAAAATTATTTTTCACTGTATGAAATGTCTTAGAAAAGTTTTTTTTGAAAAGACAATTTTTTTTCAATAATTTTCACTTTTAGTACGTAAAAAAACTTTCTTAGACAATTTTTAATGACGTTAGTTTCAAACAAAAAGAATTAGACAATTTCACAAAAAAAAATTATTTTTCACTGTATGAAATGTCTTAGAAAAATTTTTGAAAATTTTTTTTGAAAAGACAATTTTTTTTCAATAATTTTCACTTTTAGTACGTAAAAAAACTTTCTTAGACAAGTTTTAATGACGTTAGTTTCAAACAAAAAGAATTAGACAGTTTCGCAAAAAAAAATCATTTTTCACTGTATGAAATGTCTTAGAAAAATTTTTTTTGAAAAGACAATTTTTTTTCAATAATTTTCACTTTTAGTACGTAAAAAAACTTTCTTAGACAATTTTTAATGACGTTAGTTTCAAACAAAAAGAATTAGACAATTTCGCAAAAAAAAATTATTTTTCACTGTATGAAATGTCTTAGAAAAATTTTTTTTGAAAAGACAATTTTTTTCAATAATTTTCACTTTTAGTACGTAAAAATACCTTCTTAGACAATTTTTAATGACGTTAGTTTCAAACAAAAAGAATTAGACAACTTCGCAAAAAAAGAATTATTTTTCCCTGTATGAAATGTCTTAGAAAAATTTTTTTTGAAAAGAAAATTTTTTTTCAATAATTTTCACTTTTAGTACGTAAAAAAACTTTCTTAGACAATTTTTAATGACGTTAGTTTCAAACAAAAAGAATTAGACAATTTCGCAAAAAAAATTATTTTTCACTGTATGAAATGTCTTAGAAAAATTTTTTTTGAAAAGACAATTTTTTTCAATAATTTTCACTTTTAGTACGTAAAAATACCTTCTTAGACAATTTTTAATGACGTTATTTTCAAACAAAAAGAATTAGACAACTTCGCAAAAAAAGAATTATTTTTCACTGTATGAAATGTCTTAGAAAAATTTTGTTTGAAAAGAAAATTTTTTTCAATAATTTTCACTTTTAGTACGTAAAAAAACTTTCTTAGACAATTTTTAATGACGTTAGTTTCAAACAAAAAGAATTAGACAACTTCGCAAAAAAAAATTATTTTTCACTGTATGAAATGTCTTAGAAAAATTTTTGAAAATTTTTTTTGAAAAGACAATTTTTTTCAATAATTTTCACTTTTAGTACGTAAAAAAGCCTTCTTAGACAATTCTTAATGACGTTAGTTTCAATCAAAAAGAATTAGACAGTTTCGCAAAAAAAAATTATTTTTCACTGTATGAAATGTCTTGGAAAATTTCTTTTGAAAAGAAAATTTTTTTCAATAATTTTCACTTTTAGTACGTAAAAAAACTTTCTTAGACAATTTTTAATGACGTTAGTTTCAAACAAAAAGAATTAGACAGCTTCGCAAAAAAAAATTATTTTTCACTGTATGAAATGTCTTAGAAAAATTTTTTTTGAAAAGACAATTTTTTTTCAATAATTTTCACTTTTAGTACGTAAAAAAACTTTCTTAGACAATTTTTAATGACGTTAGTTTCAAACAAAAAGAATTAGACAACTTCGCAAAAAAAAATTATTTTTCACTGTATGAAATGTCTTAGAAAAATTTTTTTTGAAAAGACAATTTTTTTCAATAATTTTCACTTTTAGTACGTAAAAAAGCCTTCTTAGACAATTTTTAATGACGTTAGTTTCAAACAAAAAGAATTAGACAGTTTCGCAAAAAAAAATTATTTTTCACTGTATGAAATGTCTTAGAAAAATTTTTGAAAATTTTTTTTGAAAAGAAAATTTTTTTCAATAATTTTCACTTTTAGTACGTAAAAAAACTTTCTTAGACAATTTTTAATGACGTTAGTTTCAAACAAAAAGAATTAGACAATTTCACAAAAAAAAATTATTTTTCACTGTATGAAATGTCTTAGAAAAATTTTTGAAAATTTTTTTTGAAAAGACAATTTTTTTCAATAATTTTCACTTTTAGTACGTAAAAAAACTTTCTTAGACAATTTTTAATGACGTTAGTTTCAAACAAAAAGAATTAGACAGTTTCGCAAAAAAAAATTATTTTTCACTGTATGAAATGTCTTAGAAAAATTTTTGAAAATTCTTTTTGAAAAGAAAATTTTTTTCAATAATTTTCACTTTTAGTACGTAAAAAAACTTTCTTAGACAATTTTTAATGACGTTAGTTTCAAACAAAAAGAATTAGACAGTTTCGCAAAAAAAAATTATTTTTCACTGTATGAAATGTCTTAGAAAAGTTTTTTTTGAAAAGACAATTTTTTTTCAATAATTTTCACTTTTAGTACGTAAAAAAACTTTCTTAGACAATTTTTAATGACGTTAGTTTCAAACAAAAAGAATTAGACAATTTCACAAAAAAAAATTATTTTTCACTGTATGAAATGTCTTAGAAAAATTTTTGAAAATTTTTTTTGAAAAGACAATTTTTTTTCAATAATTTTCACTTTTAGTACGTAAAAAAACTTTCTTAGACAAGTTTTAATGACGTTAGTTTCAAACAAAAAGAATTAGACAGTTTGGCAAAAAAAAATCATTTTTCACTGTATGAAATGTCTTAGAAAAATTTTTTTTGAAAAGACAATTTTTTTTCAATAATTTTCACTTTTAGTACGTAAAAAAACTTTCTTAGACAATTTTTAATGACGTTAGTTTCAAACAAAAAGAATTAGACAATTTCGCAAAAAAAAATTATTTTTCACTGTATGAAATGTCTTAGAAAAATTTTTTTTGAAAAGACAATTTTTTTCAATAATTTTCACTTTTAGTACGTAAAAATACCTTCTTAGACAATTTTTAATGACGTTAGTTTCAAACAAAAAGAATTAGACAACTTCGCAAAAAAAGAATTATTTTTCCCTGTATGAAATGTCTTAGAAAAATTTTTTTTGAAAAGACAATTTTTTTCAATAAAATTCACTTTTAGTAGGTAAAAAAACTTTCTTAGACAATTTTTAATGACGTTAGTTTCAAACAAAAAGAATTAGACAACTTCGCAAAAAAAAATTATTTTTCACTGTATGAAATGTCTTAGAAAAATTTTTTTTGAAAAGACAATTTTTTTCAATAATTTTCACTTTTAGTACGTAAAAAAGCCTTCTTAGACAATTTTTAATGACGTTAGTTTCAAACAAAAAGAATTAGACAGTTTCGCAAAACAAAATTATTTTTCACTGTATGAAATGTCTTGGAAAAATTTTTTTGAAAAGAAAATTTTTTTCAATAATTTTCACTTTTAGTACGTGAAAAAACTTTCTTAGACAATTTTTAATGACGTTAGTTTCAAACAAAAAGAATTAGACAGCTTCGCAAAAAAAAATTATTTTTCACTGTATGAAATGTCTTAGAAAAATTTTTTTTGAAAAGACAATTTTTTTTCAATAATTTTCACTTTTAGTACGTAAAAAAACTTTCTTAGACAATTTTTAATGACGTTAGTTTCAAACAAAAAGAATTAGACAATTTCACAAAAAAAAATTATTTTTCACTGTATGAAATGTCTTAGAAAAATTTTTGAAAATTTTTTTTGAAAAGAAAATTTTTTTCAATAATTTTCACTTTTAGTACGTAAAAAAACTTTCTTAGACAATTTTTAATGACGTTAGTTTCAAACAAAAAGAATTAGACAGTTTCGCAAAAAAAAATTATTTTTCACTGTATGAAATGTCTTAGAAAAATTTTTGAAAATTTTTTTTGAAAAGAAAATTTTTTTCAATAATTTTCACTTTTAGTACGTAAAAAAACTTTCTTAGACAATTTTTAATGACGTTAGTTTCAAACAAAAAGAATTAGACAGTTTCGCAAAAAAAAATTATTTTTCACTGTATGAAATGTCTTAGAAAAGTTTTTTTTGAAAAGACAATTTTTTTTCAATAATTTTCACTTTTAGTACGTAAAAAAACTTTCTTAGACAATTTTTAATGACGTTAGTTTCAAACAAAAAGAATTAGACAATTTCACAAAAAAAAATTATTTTTCACTGTATGAAATGTCTTAGAAAAATTTTTGAAAATTTTTTTTGAAAAGACAATTTTTTTTCAATAATTTTCACTTTTAGTACGTAAAAAAACTTTCTTAGACAAGTTTTAATGACGTTAGTTTCAAACAAAAAGAATTAGACAGTTTCGCAAAAAAAAATCATTTTTCACTGTATGAAATGTCTTAGAAAAATTTTTTTTGAAAAGACAATTTTTTTTCAATAATTTTCACTTTTAGTACGTAAAAAAACTTTCTTAGACAATTTTTAATGACGTTAGTTTCAAACAAAAAGAATTAGACAATTTCGCAAAAAAAAATTATTTTTCACTGTATGAAATGTCTTAGAAAAATTTTTTTTGAAAAGACAATTTTTTTCAATAATTTTCACTTTTAGTACGTAAAAATACCTTCTTAGACAATTTTTAATGACGTTAGTTTCAAACAAAAAGAATTAGACAACTTCGCAAAAAAAGAATTATTTTTCCCTGTATGAAATGTCTTAGAAAAATTTTTTTTGAAAAGAAAATTTTTTTTCAATAATTTTCACTTTTAGTACGTAAAAAAACTTTCTTAGACAATTTTTAATGACGTTAGTTTCAAACAAAAAGAATTAGACAATTTCGCAAAAAAAATTATTTTTCACTGTATGAAATGTCTTAGAAAAATTTTTTTTGAAAAGACAATTTTTTTCAATAATTTTCACTTTTAGTACGTAAAAATACCTTCTTAGACAATTTTTAATGACGTTATTTTCAAACAAAAAGAATTAGACAACTTCGCAAAAAAAGAATTATTTTTCACTGTATGAAATGTCTTAGAAAAATTTTTTTTGAAAAGAAAATTTTTTTCAATAATTTTCACTTTTAGTACGTAAAAAAACTTTCTTAGACAATTTTTAATGACGTTAGTTTCAAACAAAAAGAATTAGACAACTTCGCAAAAAAAAATTATTTTTCACTGTATGAAATGTCTTAGAAAAATTTTTGAAAATTTTTTTTGAAAAGACAATTTTTTTCAATAATTTTCACTTTTAGTACGTAAAAAAGCCTTCTTAGACAATTCTTAATGACGTTAGTTTCAATCAAAAAGAATTAGACAGTTTCGCAAAAAAAAATTATTTTTCACTGTATGAAATGTCTTGGAAAATTTCTTTTGAAAAGAAAATTTTTTTCAATAATTTTCACTTTTAGTACGTAAAAAAACTTTCTTAGACAATTTTTAATGACGTTAGTTTCAAACAAAAAGAATTAGACAGCTTCGCAAAAAAAAATTATTTTTCACTGTATGAAATGTCTTAGAAAAATTTTTTTTGAAAAGACAATTTTTTTTCAATAATTTTCACTTTTAGTACGTAAAAAAACTTTCTTAGACAATTTTTAATGACGTTAGTTTCAAACAAAAAGAATTAGACAACTTCGCAAAAAAAAATTATTTTTCACTGTATGAAATGTCTTAGAAAAATTTTTTTTGAAAAGACAATTTTTTTCAATAATTTTCACTTTTAGTACGTAAAAAAGCCTTCTTAGACAATTTTTAATGACGTTAGTTTCAAACAAAAAGAATTAGACAGTTTCGCAAAAAAAAATTATTTTTCACTGTATGAAATGTCTTAGAAAAATTTTTGAAAATTTTTTTTGAAAAGAAAATTTTTTTCAATAATTTTCACTTTTAGTACGTAAAAAAACTTTCTTAGACAATTTTTAATGACGTTAGTTTCAAACAAAAAGAATTAGACAATTTCACAAAAAAAAATTATTTTTCACTGTATGAAATGTCTTAGAAAAATTTTTGAAAATTTTTTTTGAAAAGACAATTTTTTTCAATAATTTTCACTTTTAGTACGTAAAAAAACTTTCTTAGACAATTTTTAATGACGTTAGTTTCAAACAAAAAGAATTAGACAGTTTCGCAAAAAAAAATTATTTTTCACTGTATGAAATGTCTTAGAAAAATTTTTGAAAATTTTTTTTGAAAAGAAAATTTTTTTCAATAATTTTCACTTTTAGTACGTAAAAAAACTTTCTTAGACAATTTTTAATGACGTTAGTTTCAAACAAAAAGAATTAGACAGTTTCGCAAAAAAAAATTATTTTTCACTGTATGAAATGTCTTAGAAAAGTTTTTTTTGAAAAGACAATTTTTTTTCAATAATTTTCACTTTTAGTACGTAAAAAAACTTTCTTAGACAATTTTTAATGACGTTAGTTTCAAACAAAAAGAATTAGACAATTTCACAAAAAAAAATTATTTTTCACTGTATGAAATGTCTTAGAAAAATTTTTGAAAATTTTTTTTGAAAAGACAATTTTTTTTCAATAATTTTCACTTTTAGTACGTAAAAAAACTTTCTTAGACAAGTTTTAATGACGTTAGTTTCAAACAAAAAGAATTAGACAGTTTGGCAAAAAAAAATCATTTTTCACTGTATGAAATGTCTTAGAAAAATTTTTTTTGAAAAGACAATTTTTTTTCAATAATTTTCACTTTTAGTACGTAAAAAAACTTTCTTAGACAATTTTTAATGACGTTAGTTTCAAACAAAAAGAATTAGACAATTTCGCAAAAAAAAATTATTTTTCACTGTATGAAATGTCTTAGAAAAATTTTTTTTGAAAAGACAATTTTTTTCAATAATTTTCACTTTTAGTACGTAAAAATACCTTCTTAGACAATTTTTAATGACGTTAGTTTCAAACAAAAAGAATTAGACAACTTCGCAAAAAAAGAATTATTTTTCCCTGTATGAAATGTCTTAGAAAAATTTTTTTTGAAAAGAACATTTTTTTTCAATAATTTTCACTTTTAGTACGTAAAAAAACTTTCTTAGACAATTTTTAATGACGTTAGTTTCAAACAAAAAGAATTAGACAATTTCGCAAAAAAAATTATTTTTCACTGTATGAAATGTCTTAGAAAAATTTTTTTTGAAAAGACAATTTTTTTCAATAATTTTCACTTTTAGTACGTAAAAATACCTTCTTAGACAATTTTTAATGACGTTATTTTCAAACAAAAAGAATTAGACAACTTCGCAAAAAAAGAATTATTTTTCACTGTATGAAATGTCTTAGAAAAATTTTTTTTGAAAAGAAAATTTTTTTCAATAATTTTCACTTTTAGTACGTAAAAAAACTTTCTTAGACAATTTTTAATGACGTTAGTTTCAAACAAAAAGAATTAGACAACTTCGCAAAAAAAAATTATTTTTCACTGTATGAAATGTCTTAGAAAAATTTTTGAAAATTTTTTTTGAAAAGACAATTTTTTTCAATAATTTTCACTTTTAGTACGTAAAAAAGCCTTCTTAGACAATTCTTAATGACGTTAGTTTCAATCAAAAAGAATTAGACAGTTTCGCAAAAAAAAATTATTTTTCACTGTATGAAATGTCTTGGAAAATTTCTTTTGAAAAGAAAATTTTTTTCAATAATTTTCACTTTTAGTACGTAAAAAAACTTTCTTAGACAATTTTTAATGACGTTAGTTTCAAACAAAAAGAATTAGACAGCTTCGCAAAAAAAAATTATTTTTCACTGTATGAAATGTCTTAGAAAAATTTTTTTTGAAAAGACAATTTTTTTTCAATAATTTTCACTTTTAGTACGTAAAAAAACTTTCTTAGACAATTTTTAATGACGTTAGTTTCAAACAAAAAGAATTAGACAACTTCGCAAAAAAAAATTATTTTTCACTGTATGAAATGTCTTAGAAAAGTTTTTGAAAATTTTTTTTGAAAAGACAATTTTTTTCAATAATTTTCACTTTTAGTACGTAAAAAAGCCTTCTTAGACAATTTTTAATGACGTTAGTTTCAATCAAAAAGAATTAGACAGTTTCGCAAAAAAAAATTATTTTTCACTGTATGAAATGTCTTGGAAAATTTTTTTTGAAAAGACAATTTTTTTCAATAAAATTCACTTTTAGTAGGTAAAAAAACTTTCTTAGACAATTTTTAATGACGTTAGTTTCAAACAAAAAGAATTAGACAACTTCGCAAAAAAAAATTATTTTTCACTGTATGAAATGTCTTAGAAAAATTTTTTTTGAAAAGACAATTTTTTTCAATAATTTTCACTTTTAGTACGTAAAAAAGCCTTCTTAGACAATTTTTAATGACGTTAGTTTCAAACAAAAAGAATTAGACAGTTTCGCAAAACAAAATTATTTTTCACTGTATGAAATGTCTTGGAAAAATTTTTTTGAAAAGAAAATTTTTTTCAATAATTTTCACTTTTAGTACGTGAAAAAACTTTCTTAGACAATTTTTAATGACGTTAGTTTCAAACAAAAAGAATTAGACAGCTTCGCAAAAAAAAATTATTTTTCACTGTATGAAATGTCTTAGAAAAATTTTTTTTGAAAAGACAATTTTTTTTCAATAATTTTCACTTTTAGTACGTAAAAAAACTTTCTTAGACAATTTTTAATGACGTTAGTTTCAAACAAAAAGAATTAGACAATTTCACAAAAAAAAATTATTTTTCACTGTATGAAATGTCTTAGAAAAATTTTTGAAAATTTTTTTTGAAAAGACAATTTTTTTCAATAATTTTCACTTTTAGTACGTAAAAAAACTTTCTTAGACAATTTTTAATGACGTTAGTTTCAAACAAAAAGAATTAGACAGTTTCGCAAAAATAAATTATTTTTCACTGTATGAAATGTCTTAGAAAAATTTTTGAAAATTTTTTTTGAAAAGAAAATTTTTTTCAATCATTTTCACTTTTAGTACGTAAAAAAACTTTCTTAGACAATTTTTAATGACGTTAGTTTCAAACAAAAAGAATTAGACAGTTTCGCAAAAAAAAATTATTTTTCACTGTATGAAATGTCTTAGAAAAGTTTTTTTTGAAAAGACAATTTTTTTTCAATAATTTTCACTTTTAGTACGTAAAAAAACTTTCTTAGACAATTTTTAATGACGTTAGTTTCAAACAAAAAGAATTAGACAATTTCACAAAAAAAAATTATTTTTCACTGTATGAAATGTCTTAGAAAAATTTTTGAAAATTTTTTTTGAAAAGACAATTTTTTTTCAATAATTTTCACTTTTAGTACGTAAAAAAACTTTCTTAGACAAGTTTTAATGACGTTAGTTTCAAACAAAAAGAATTAGACAGTTTCGCAAAAAAAAATCATTTTTCACTGTATGAAATGTCTTAGAAAAATTTTTTTTGAAAAGACAATTTTTTTTCAATAATTTTCACTTTTAGTACGTAAAAAAACTTTCTTAGACAATTTTTAATGACGTTAGTTTCAAACAAAAGGAATTAGACAATTTCGCAAAAAAAAATTATTTTTCACTGTATGAAATGTCTTAGAAAAATTTTTTTTGAAAAGACAATTTTTTTCAATAATTTTCACTTTTAGTACGTAAAAATACCTTCTTAGACAATTTTTAATGACGTTAGTTTCAAACAAAAAGAATTAGACAACTTCGCAAAAAAAGAATTATTTTTCCCTGTATGAAATGTCTTAGAAAAATTTTTTTTGAAAAGAAAATTTTTTTTCAATAATTTTCACTTTTAGTACGTAAAAAAACTTTCTTAGACAATTTTTAATGACGTTAGTTTCAAACAAAAAGAATTAGACAATTTCGCAAAAAAAATTATTTTTCACTGTATGAAATGTCTTAGAAAAATTTTTTTTGAAAAGACAATTTTTTTCAATAATTTTCACTTTTAATACGTAAAAATACCTTCTTAGACAATTTTTAATGACGTTATTTTCAAACAAAAAGAATTAGACAACTTCGCAAAAAAAGAATTATTTTTCACTGTATGAAATGTCTTAGAAAAATTTTTTTTGAAAAGAAAATTTTTTTCAATAATTTTCACTTTTAGTACGTAAAAAAACTTTCTTAGACAATTTTTAATGACGTTAGTTTCAAACAAAAAGAATTAGACAACTTCGCAAAAAAAAATTATTTTTCACTGTATGAAATGTCTTAGAAAAATTTTTGAAAATTTTTTTTGAAAAGACAATTTTTTTCAATAATTTTCACTTTTAGTACGTAAAAAAGCCTTCTTAGACAATTCTTAATGACGTTAGTTTCAATCAAAAAGAATTAGACAGTTTCGCAAAAAAAAATTATTTTTCACTGTATGAAATGTCTTGGAAAATTTCTTTTGAAAAGAAAATTTTTTTCAATAATTTTCACTTTTAGTACGTAAAAAAACTTTCTTAGACAATTTTTAATGACGTTAGTTTCAAACAAAAAGAATTAGACAGCTTCGCAAAAAAAAATTATTTTTCACTGTATGAAATGTCTTAGAAAAATTTTTTTTGAAAAGACAATTTTTTTTCAATAATTTTCACTTTTAGTACGTAAAAAAACTTTCTTAGACAATTTTTAATGACGTTAGTTTCAAACAAAAAGAATTAGACAACTTCGCAAAAAAAAATTATTTTTCACTGTATGAAATGTCTTAGAAAAATTTTTTTTGAAAAGACAATTTTTTTCAATAATTTTCACTTTTAGTACGTAAAAAAGCCTTCTTAGACAATTTTTAATGACGTTAGTTTCAAACAAAAAGAATTAGACAGTTTCGCAAAAAAAAATTATTTTTCACTGTATGAAATGTCTTAGAAAAATTTTTGAAAATTTTTTTTGAAAAGAAAATTTTTTTCAATAATTTTCACTTTTAGTACGTAAAAAAACTTTCTTAGACAATTTTTAATGACGTTAGTTTCAAACAAAAAGAATTAGACAGTTTCGCAAAAAAAAATTATTTTTCACTGTATGAAATGTCTTAGAAAAATTTTTTTGAAAAGACAATTTTTTTTCAATAATTTTCACTTTTAGTACGTAAAAAAACTTTCTTAGACAATTTTTAATGACGTTAGTTTCAAACAAAAAGAATTAGACAGTTTCGCAAAAAAAAATTATTTTTCACTGTATGAAATGTCTTAGAAAAATTTTTTTTGAAAAGACAATTTTTTTCAATAATTTTCACTTTTCGTACGTAACAAAACTTTCTTAGACAAATTTTAATGACGTTAGTTTCAAACAAAAAGAATTAGACAGTTTCGCAAAAAAAAATTATTTTTCACTGTATGAAATGTCTTAGAAAAATTTTTTTTGAAAAGACAATTTTTTTCAATAAAATTCACTTTTAGTACGTAAAAAAACTTTCTTAGACAATTTTTAATGACGTTAGTTTCAAACAAAAAGAATTAGACAGTTTCGCAAAAAAAAATTATTTTTCACTGTATGAAATGTCTTAGAAAATTTTTTTTTAAAAAGACAATTTTTTTCAATAATTTTCACTTTTAGTAGGTAAAAAAACTTTCTTAGACAATTTTTAATGACGTTAGTTTCAAACAAAAAGAATTAGACAACTTCGCAAAAAAAAATTATTTTTCACTGTATGAAATGTCTTAGAAAAATTTTTTTGAAAAGAAAATTTTTTTCAATAATTTTCACTTTTAGTACGTAAAAAAACTTTCTTAGACAATTTTTAATGACGTTAGTTTCAAACAACAAGAATTAGACAGTTTCGCAAAAAAAAATTATTTTTCACTGTATGAAATGTCTTGGAAAAATTTTTTTTGAAAAGACAATTTTTTTTCAATAATTTTCACTTTTAGTACGTAAAAAAACTTTCTTAGACAATTTTTAATGACGTTAGTTTCAAACAAAAAGAATTAGACAATTTCACAAAAAAAAATTATTTTTCACTGTATGAAATGTCTTAGAAAAATTTTTGAAAATTTTTTTTGAAAAGACAATTTTTTTCAATAATTTTCACTTTTAGTACGTAAAAAAACTTTCTTAGACAATTTTTAATGACGTTAGTTTCAAACAAAAAGAATTAGACAGTTTCGCAAAAAAAAATTATTTTTCACTGTATGAAATGTCTTAGAAAAATTTTTGAAAATTTTTTTTGAAAAGAAAATTTTTTTCAATAATTTTCACTTTTAGTACGTAAAAAAACTTTCTTAGACAATTTTTAATGACGTTAGTTTCAAACAAAAAGAATTAGACAGTTTCGCAAAAAAAAATTATTTTTCACTGTATGAAATGTCTTAGAAAAGTTTTTTTTGAAAAGACAATTTTTTTTCAATAATTTTCACTTTTAGTACGTAAAAAAACTTTCTTAGACAATTTTTAATGACGTTAGTTTCAAACAAAAAGAATTAGACAATTTCACAAAAAAAAATTATTTTTCACTGTATGAAATGTCTTAGAAAAATTTTTGAAAATTTTTTTTGAAAAGACAATTTTTTTTCAATAATTTTCACTTTTAGTACGTAAAAAAACTTTCTTAGACAAGTTTTAATGACGTTAGTTTCAAACAAAAAGAATTAGACAGTTTGGCAAAAAAAAATCATTTTTCACTGTATGAAATGTCTTAGAAAAATTTTTTTTGAAAAGACAATTTTTTTTCAATAATTTTCACTTTTAGTACGTAAAAAAACTTTCTTAGACAATTTTTAATGACGTTAGTTTCAAACAAAAAGAATTAGACAATTTCGCAAAAAAAAATTATTTTTCACTGTATGAAATGTCTTAGAAAAATTTTTTTTGAAAAGACAATTTTTTTCAATAATTTTCACTTTTAGTACGTAAAAATACCTTCTTAGACAATTTTTAATGACGTTAGTTTCAAACAAAAAGAATTAGACAACTTCGCAAAAAAAGAATTATTTTTCCCTGTATGAAATGTCTTAGAAAAATTTTTTTTGAAAAGAACATTTTTTTTCAATAATTTTCACTTTTAGTACGTAAAAAAACTTTCTTAGACAATTTTTAATGACGTTAGTTTCAAACAAAAAGAATTAGACAATTTCGCAAAAAAAATTATTTTTCACTGTATGAAATGTCTTAGAAAAATTTTTTTTGAAAAGACAATTTTTTTCAATAATTTTCACTTTTAGTACGTAAAAATACCTTCTTAGACAATTTTTAATGACGTTATTTTCAAACAAAAAGAATTAGACAACTTCGCAAAAAAAGAATTATTTTTCACTGTATGAAATGTCTTAGAAAAATTTTTTTTGAAAAGAAAATTTTTTTCAATAATTTTCACTTTTAGTACGTAAAAAAACTTTCTTAGACAATTTTTAATGACGTTAGTTTCAAACAAAAAGAATTAGACAACTTCGCAAAAAAAAATTATTTTTCACTGTATGAAATGTCTTAGAAAAATTTTTGAAAATTTTTTTTGAAAAGACAATTTTTTTCAATAATTTTCACTTTTAGTACGTAAAAAAGCCTTCTTAGACAATTCTTAATGACGTTAGTTTCAATCAAAAAGAATTAGACAGTTTCGCAAAAAAAAATTATTTTTCACTGTATGAAATGTCTTGGAAAATTTCTTTTGAAAAGAAAATTTTTTTCAATAATTTTCACTTTTAGTACGTAAAAAAACTTTCTTAGACAATTTTTAATGACGTTAGTTTCAAACAAAAAGAATTAGACAGCTTCGCAAAAAAAAATTATTTTTCACTGTATGAAATGTCTTAGAAAAATTTTTTTTGAAAAGACAATTTTTTTTCAATAATTTTCACTTTTAGTACGTAAAAAAACTTTCTTAGACAATTTTTAATGACGTTAGTTTCAAACAAAAAGAATTAGACAACTTCGCAAAAAAAAATTATTTTTCACTGTATGAAATGTCTTAGAAAAGTTTTTGAAAATTTTTTTTGAAAAGACAATTTTTTTCAATAATTTTCACTTTTAGTACGTAAAAAAGCCTTCTTAGACAATTTTTAATGACGTTAGTTTCAATCAAAAAGAATTAGACAGTTTCGCAAAAAAAAATTATTTTTCACTGTATGAAATGTCTTGGAAAATTTTTTTTGAAAAGACAATTTTTTTCAATAAAATTCACTTTTAGTAGGTAAAAAAACTTTCTTAGACAATTTTTAATGACGTTAGTTTCAAACAAAAAGAATTAGACAACTTCGCAAAAAAAAATTATTTTTCACTGTATGAAATGTCTTAGAAAAATTTTTTTTGAAAAGACAATTTTTTTCAATAATTTTCACTTTTAGTACGTAAAAAAGCCTTCTTAGACAATTTTTAATGACGTTAGTTTCAAACAAAAAGAATTAGACAGTTTCGCAAAACAAAATTATTTTTCACTGTATGAAATGTCTTGGAAAAATTTTTTTGAAAAGAAAATTTTTTTCAATAATTTTCACTTTTAGTACGTGAAAAAACTTTCTTAGACAATTTTTAATGACGTTAGTTTCAAACAAAAAGAATTAGACAGCTTCGCAAAAAAAAATTATTTTTCACTGTATGAAATGTCTTAGAAAAATTTTTTTTGAAAAGACAATTTTTTTTCAATAATTTTCACTTTTAGTACGTAAAAAAACTTTCTTAGACAATTTTTAATGACGTTAGTTTCAAACAAAAAGAATTAGACAATTTCACAAAAAAAAATTATTTTTCACTGTATGAAATGTCTTAGAAAAATTTTTGAAAATTTTTTTTGAAAAGACAATTTTTTTCAATAATTTTCACTTTTAGTACGTAAAAAAACTTTCTTAGACAATTTTTAATGACGTTAGTTTCAAACAAAAAGAATTAGACAGTTTCGCAAAAAAAAATTATTTTTCACTGTATGAAATGTCTTAGAAAAATTTTTGAAAATTTTTTTTGAAAAGAAAATTTTTTTCAATAATTTTCACTTTTAGTACGTAAAAAAACTTTCTTAGACAATTTTTAATGACGTTAGTTTCAAACAAAAAGAATTAGACAATTTCGCAAAAAAAAATTATTTTTCACTGTATGAAATGTCTTAGAAAAGTTTTTTTTGAAAAGACAATTTTTTTTCAATAATTTTCACTTTTAGTACGTAAAAAAACTTTCTTAGACAATTTTTAATGACGTTAGTTTCAAACAAAAAGAATTAGACAATTTCACAAAAAAAAATTATTTTTCACTGTATGAAATGTCTTAGAAAAATTTTTGAAAATTTTTTTTGAAAAGACAATTTTTTTTCAATAATTTTCACTTTTAGTACGTAAAAAAACTTTCTTAGACAAGTTTTAATGACGTTAGTTTCAAACAAAAAGAATTAGACAGTTTCGCAAAAAAAAATCATTTTTCACTGTATGAAATGTCTTAGAAAAATTTTTTTTGAAAAGACAATTTTTTTTCAATAATTTTCACTTTTAGTACGTAAAAAAACTTTCTTAGACAATTTTTAATGACGTTAGTTTCAAACAAAAAGAATTAGACAATTTCGCAAAAAAAAATTATTTTTCACTGTATGAAATGTCTTAGAAAAATTTTTTTTAAAAGACAATTTTTTTCAATAATTTTCACTTTTAGTACGTAAAAATACCTTCTTAGACAATTTTTAATGACGTTAGTTTCAAACAAAAAGAATTAGACAACTTCGCAAAAAAAGAATTATTTTTCCCTGTATGAAATGTCTTAGAAAAATTTTTTTTGAAAAGAAAATTTTTTTTCAATAATTTTCACTTTTAGTACGTAAAAAAACTTTCTTAGACAATTTTTAATGACGTTAGTTTCAAACAAAAAGAATTAGACAATTTCGCAAAAAAAATTATTTTTCACTGTATGAAATGTCTTAGAAAAATTTTTTTTGAAAAGACAATTTTTTTCAATAATTTTCACTTTTAGTACGTAAAAATACCTTCTTAGACAATTTTTAATGACGTTATTTTCAAACAAAAAGAATTAGACAACTTCGCAAAAAAAGAATTATTTTTCACTGTATGAAATGTCTTAGAAAAATTTTTTTTGAAAAGAAAATTTTTTTCAATAATTTTCACTTTTAGTACGTAAAAAAACTTTCTTAGACAATTTTTAATGACGTTAGTTTCAAACAAAAAGAATTAGACAACTTCGCAAAAAAAAATTATTTTTCACTGTATGAAATGTCTTAGAAAAATTTTTGAAAATTTTTTTTGAAAAGACAATTTTTTTCAATAATTTTCACTTTTAGTACGTAAAAAAGCCTTCTTAGACAATTCTTAATGACGTTAGTTTCAATCAAAAAGAATTAGACAGTTTCGCAAAAAAAAATTATTTTTCACTGTATGAAATGTCTTGGAAAATTTCTTTTGAAAAGAAAATTTTTTTCAATAATTTTCACTTTTAGTACGTAAAAAAACTTTCTTAGACAATTTTTAATGACGTTAGTTTCAAACAAAAAGAATTAGACAGCTTCGCAAAAAAAAATTATTTTTCACTGTATGAAATGTCTTAGAAAAATTTTTTTTGAAAAGACAATTTTTTTTCAATAATTTTCACTTTTAGTACGTAAAAAAACTTTCTTAGACAATTTTTAATGACGTTAGTTTCAAACAAAAAGAATTAGACAACTTCGCAAAAAAAAATTATTTTTCACTGTATGAAATGTCTTAGAAAAATTTTTTTTGAAAAGACAATTTTTTTCAATAATTTTCACTTTTAGTACGTAAAAAAGCCTTCTTAGACAATTTTTAATGACGTTAGTTTCAAACAAAAAGAATTAGACAGTTTCGCAAAAAAAAATTATTTTTCACTGTATGAAATGTCTTAGAAAAATTTTTGAAAATTTTTTTTGAAAAGAAAATTTTTTTCAATAATTTTCACTTTTAGTACGTAAAAAAACTTTCTTAGACAATTTTTAATGACGTTAGTTTCAAACAAAAAGAATTAGACAGTTTCGCAAAAAAAAATTATTTTTCACTGTATGAAATGTCTTAGAAAAATTTTTTTGAAAAGACAATTTTTTTTCAATAATTTTCACTTTTAGTACGTAAAAAAACTTTCTTAGACAATTTTTAATGACGTTAGTTTCAAACAAAAAGAATTAGACAGTTTCGCAAAAAAAAATTATTTTTCACTGTATGAAATGTCTTAGAAAAATTTTTTTTGAAAAGACAATTTTTTTCAATAATTTTCACTTTTCGTACGTAACAAAACTTTCTTAGACAAATTTTAATGACGTTAGTTTCAAACAAAAAGAATTAGACAGTTTCGCAAAAAAAAATTATTTTTCACTGTATGAAATGTCTTAGAAAAATTTTTTTTGAAAAGACAATTTTTTTCAATAAAATTCACTTTTAGTACGTAAAAAAACTTTCTTAGACAATTTTTAATGACGTTAGTTTCAAACAAAAAGAATTAGACAGTTTCGCAAAAAAAAATTATTTTTCACTGTATGAAATGTCTTAGAAAATTTTTTTTTAAAAAGACAATTTTTTTCAATAATTTTCACTTTTAGTAGGTAAAAAAACTTTCTTAGACAATTTTTAATGACGTTAGTTTTAAACAAAAAGAATTAGACAACTTCGCAAAAAAAAATTATTTTTCACTGTATGAAATGTCTTAGAAAAATTTTTTTGAAAAGAAAATTTTTTTCAATAATTTTCACTTTTAGTACGTAAAAAAACTTTCTTAGACAATTTTTAATGACGTTAGTTTCAAACAACAAGAATTAGACAGTTTCGCAAAAAAAAATTATTTTTCACTGTATGAAATGTCTTGGAAAAATTTTTTTTGAAAAGACAATTTTTTTTCAATAATTTTCACTTTTAGTACGTAAAAAAACTTTCTTAGACAATTTTTAATGACGTTAGTTTCAAACAAAAAGAATTAGACAATTTCACAAAAAAAAAATTATTTTTCACTGTATGAAATGTCTTAGAAAAATTTTTGAAAATTTTTTTTGAAAAGACAATTTTTTTCAATAATTTTCACTTTTAGTGCGTAAAAAAAATTTCTTAGACAATTTTTAATGACGTTAGTTTCAAACAAAAAGAATTAGACAGTTTCGCAAAAAAAAATTATTTTTCACTGTATGAAATGTCTTAGAAAAATTTTTGAAAATTTTTTTTGAAAAGACAATTTTTTTCAATAATTTTCACTTTTAGTGCGTAAAAAAAATTTCTTAGACAATTTTTAATGACGTTAGTTTCAAACAAAAAGAATTAGACAGTTTCGCAAAAAAAAATTATTTTTCACTGTATGAAATGTCTTGGAAAGTTTTTTTTTGAAAAGACAATTTTTTTCAATAATTTTCACTTTTAGTACGTAAAAAAACTTTCTTAGACAATTTTTAATGACGTTAGTTTCAAACAAAAAGAATTAGACAGTTTCGCAAAAAAAAATTATTTTTCACTGTGTGAAATGTCTTAGAAAAATTTTTTTTGAAAAGACAATTTTTTTTCAATAATTTTCACTTTTAGTACGTAAAAAAACTTTCTTAGACAATTTTTAATGACGTTAGTTTCAAACAAAAAGAATTAGACACCTTCGCAAAAAAAAATTATTTTTCACTGTATGAAATGTCTTGGAAAAATTTTTGAAAATTTTTTTTGAAAAGAAAATTTTTTTCAATAATTTTCACTTTTAGTACGTAAAAAAACTTTCTTAGACAATTTTTAATGACGTTAGTTTCAAACAAAAAGAATTAGACAGTTTCGCAAAAAAAAATTATTTTTCACTGTATGAAATGTCTTAGAAAAGTTTTTTTTGAAAAGACAATTTTTTTTCAATAATTTTCACTTTTAGTACGTAAAAAAACTTTCTTAGACAATTTTTAATGACGTTAGTTTCAAACAAAAAGAATTAGACAGTTTCGCAAAAAAAAATCATTTTTCACTGTATGAAATGTCTTAGAAAAATTTTTTTTGAAAAGACAATTTTTTTTCAATAATTTTCACTTTTAGTACGTAAAAAGCTTTCTTAGACAATTTTTAATGACGTTAGTTTCAAACAAAAAGAATTAGACAATTTCGCAAAAAAAAATTATTTTTCACTGTATGAAATGTCTTAGAAAAATTTTTTTTGAAAAGACAATTTTTTTCAATAATTTTCACTTTTAGTACGTAAAAATACTTTCTTAGACAATTTTTAATGACGTAATTTTCAAACAAAAAGAATTAGACAGTTTCGCAAAAAAAAAATTATTTTTCACTCTATGAAATGTCTTGGAAAAATTTTTTTTGAAAAGAAAATTTTTTTCAGTAATTTTCACTTTTAGCACGTAAAAAAACTTTCTTAGACAATTTTTAATGACGTTAGTTTCAAACAAAAAGAATTAGACAGTTTCGCAAAAAAAAATTATTTTTCACTGTATGAAATGTCTTAGAAAAATTTTTGAAAATTTTTTTTGAAAAGAAAATTTTCTTCAATAATTTTCACTTTTAGTAGGTAAAAAAACTTTCTTAGACAATTTTTAATGACGTTAGTTTCAAACAAAAAGAATTAGACAACTTCGCAAAAAAAAATTATTTTTCACTGTATGAAATGTCTTAGAAAAGTTTTTGAAAATTTTTTTTGAAAAGACAATTTTTTTCAATAATTTTCACTTTTAGTACGTAAAAAAGCCTTCTTAGACAATTTTTAATGACGTTAGTTTCAATCAAAAAGAATTAGACAGTTTCGCAAAAAAAAATTATTTTTCACTGTATGAAATGTCTTGGAAAATTTTTTTTGAAAAGACAATTTTTTTCAATAAAATTCACTTTTAGTAGGTAAAAAAACTTTCTTAGACAATTTTTAATGACGTTAGTTTCAAACAAAAAGAATTAGACAACTTCGCAAAAAAAAATTATTTTTCACTGTATGAAATGTCTTAGAAAAATTTTTTTTGAAAAGACAATTTTTTTCAATAATTTTCACTTTTAGTACGTAAAAAAGCCTTCTTAGACAATTTTTAATGACGTTAGTTTCAAACAAAAAGAATTAGACAGTTTCGCAAAACAAAATTATTTTTCACTGTATGAAATGTCTTGGAAAAATTTTTTTGAAAAGAAAATTTTTTTCAATAATTTTCACTTTTAGTACGTGAAAAAACTTTCTTAGACAATTCTTAATGACGTTAGTTTCAAACAAAAAGAATTAGACAGCTTCGCAAAAAAAAATTATTTTTCACTGTATGAAATGTCTTAGAAAAATTTTTTTTGAAAAGACAATTTTTTTTCAATAATTTTCACTTTTAGTACGTAAAAAAACTTTCTTAGACAATTTTTAATGACGTTAGTTTCAAACAAAAAGAATTAGACAATTTCACAAAAAAAAATTATTTTTCACTGTATGAAATGTCTTAGAAAAATTGTTTTTGAAAAGAAAATTTTTTTTGAAAAGACAATTTTTTTCAATAATTTTCACTTTTAGTACGTAAAAAAACTTTCTTAGACAATTTTTAATGACGTTAGTTTCAAACAAAAAGAATTAGACAGTTTCGCAAAAAAAAATTATTTTTCACTGTATGAAATGTCTTAGAAAAATTTTTGAAAATTTTTTTTGAAAAGAAAATTTTTTTCAATAATTTTCACTTTTAGTACGTAAAAAAACTTTCTTAGACAATTTTTAATGATGTTAGTTTCAAACAAAAAGAATTAGACAGTTTCGCAAAAAAAAATTATTTTTCACTGTATGAAATGTCTTAGAAAAGTTTTTTTTGAAAAGACAATTTTTTTTCAATAATTTTCACTTTTAGTACGTAAAAAAACTTTCTTAGACAATTTTTAATGACGTTAGTTTCAAACAAAAAGAATTAGACAATTTCGCAAAAAAAAATTATTTTTCACTGTATGAAATGTCTTAGAAAAATTTTTTTTGAAAAGACAATTTTTTTCAATAATTTTCACTTTTAGTACGTAAAAATACCTTCTTAGACAATTTTTAATGACGTTAGTTTCAAACAAAAAGAATTAGACAACTTCGCAAAAAAAGAATTATTTTTCCCTGTATGAAATGTCTTAGAAAAATTTTTTTTGAAAAGAAAATTTTTTTTCAATAATTTTCACTTTTAGTACGTAAAAAAACTTTCTTAGACAATTTTTAATGACGTTAGTTTCAAACAAAAAGAATTAGACAATTTCGCAAAAAAAATTATTTTTCACTGTATGAAATGTCTTAGAAAAATTTTTTTTGAAAAGACAATTTTTTTCAATAATTTTCACTTTTAGTACGTAAAAATACCTTCTTAGACAATTTTTAATGACGTTATTTTTAAACAAAAAGAATTAGACAACTTCGCAAAAAAAGAATTATTTTTCACTGTATGAAATGTCTTAGAAAAATTTTTTTTGAAAAGAAAATTTTTTTCAATAATTTTCACTTTTAGTACGTAAAAAAACTTTCTTAGACAATTTTTAATGACGTTAGTTTCAAACAAAAAGAATTAGACAACTTCGCAAAAAAAAATTATTTTTCACTGTATGAAATGTCTTAGAAAAATTTTTGAAAATTTTTTTTGAAAAGACAATTTTTTTCAATAATTTTCACTTTTAGTACGTAAAAAAGCCTTCTTAGACAATTTTTAATGACGTTAGTTTCAATCAAAAAGAATTAGACAGTTTCGCAAAAAAAAATTATTTTTCACTGTATGAAATGTCTTGGAAAATTTTTTTTGAAAAGAAAATTTTTTTCAATAATTTTCACTTTTAGTACGTAAAAAAACTTTCTTAGACAATTTTTAATGACGTTAGTTTCAAACAAAAAGAATTAGACAGCTTCGCAAAAAAAAATTATTTTTCACTGTATGAAATGTCTTGGAAAAATTTTTTTTGAAAAGACAATTTTTTTCAATGAAATTCTCTTTTAGTAGGTAAAAAAACTTTCTTAGACAATTTTTAATGACGTTAGTTTCAAACAAAAAGAATTAGACAACTTCGCAAAAAAAAATTATTTTTCACTGTATGAAATGTCTTAGAAAAATTTTTTTTGAAAAGACAATTTTTTTCAATAATTTTCACTTTTAGTACGTAAAAAAGCCTTCTTAGACAATTTTTAATGACGTTAGTTTCAAACAAAAAGAATTAGACAGTTTCGCAAAAAAAAATTATTTTTCACTGTATGAAATGTCTTAGAAAAATTTTTGAAAATTTTTTTTGAAAAGAAAATTTTTTTCAATAATTTTCACTTTTAGTACGTAAAAAAACTTTCTTAGACAATTTTTAATGACGTTAGTTTCAAACAAAAAGAATTAGACAGTTTCGCAAAAAAAAATTATTTTTCACTGTATGAAATGTCTTAGAAAAATTTTTTTGAAAAGACAATTTTTTTTCAATAATTTTCACTTTTAGTACGTAAAAAAACTTTCTTAGACAATTTTTAATGACGTTAGTTTCAAACAAAAAGAATTAGACAGTTTCGCAAAAAAAAATTATTTTTCACTGTATGAAATGTCTTAGAAAAATTTTTTTTGAAAAGACAATTTTTTTCAATAATTTTCACTTTTCGTACGTAACAAAACTTTCTTAGACAAATTTTAATGACGTTAGTTTCAAACAAAAAGAATTAGACAGTTTCGCAAAAAAAAATTATTTTTCACTGTATGAAATGTCTTAGAAAATTTTTTTTTGAAAAGACAATTTTTTTCAATAAAATTCACTTTTAGTACGTAAAAAAACTTTCTTAGACAATTTTTAATGACGTTAGTTTCAAACAAAAAGAATTAGACAGTTTCGCAAAAAAAAATTATTTTTCACTGTATGAAATGTCTTAGAAAATTTTTTTTTAAAAAGACAATTTTTTTCAATAATTTTCACTTTTAGTAGGTAAAAAAACTTTCTTAGACAATTTTTAATGACGTTAGTTTCAAACAAAAAGAATTAGACAACTTCGCAAAAAAAAATTATTTTTCACTGTATGAAATGTCTTAGAAAAATTTTTTTGAAAAGACAATTTTTTTCAATAATTTTCACTTTTAGTACGTAAAAAAACTTTCTTAGACAATTTTTAATGACGTTAGTTTCAAACAACAAGAATTAGACAGTTTCGCAAAAAAAAATTATTTTTCACTGTATGAAATGTCTTGGAAAAATTTTTTTTGAAAAGACAATTTTTTTTCAATAATTTTCACTTTTAGTACGTAAAAAAACTTTCTTAGACAATTTTTAATGACGTTAGTTTCAAACAAAAAGAATTAGACAATTTCACAAAAAAGAAAATATTTTTCACTGTATGAAATGTCTTAGAAAAATTTTTGAAAATTTTTTTTGAAAAGACAATTTTTTTCAATAATTTTCACTTTTAGTGCGTAAAAAAAATTTCTTAGACAATTTTTAATGACGTTAGTTTCAAACAAAAAGAATTAGACAGTTTCGCAAAAAAAAATTATTTTTCACTGTATGAAATGTCTTAGAAAAATTTTTGAAAATTTTTTTTGAAAAGACAATTTTTTTCAATAATTTTCACTTTTAGTACGTAAAAAAACTTTCTTAGACAATTTTTAATGACGTTAGTTTCAAACAAAAAGAATTAGACAGTTTCGCAAAAAAAAATTATTTTTCACTGTATGAAATGTCTTAGAAAAGTTTTTTTTGAAAAGACAATTTTTTTTCAATAATTTTCACTTTTAGTACGTAAAAAAACTTTCTTAGACAATTTTTAATGACGTTAGTTTCAAACAAAAAGAATTAGACAGTTTCGCAAAAAAAAATTATTTTTCACTGTATGAAATGTCTTAGAAAAATTTTTGAAAATTTTTTTTGAAAAGAAAATTTTTTTCAATAATTTTCACTTTTAGTACGTAAAAAAACTTTCCTTTCTTAGACAATTTTTAATGACGTTAGTTTCAAACAAAAAGAATTAGACAGTTTCGCAAAAAAAAATTATTTTTCACTGTATGAAATATCTTGGAAAAATTTTTTTTGAAAAGAAAATTTTTTTCAATAATTTTCACTTTTAGTACGTAAAAAAACTTTCTTAGACAATTTTTAATGACGTTCGTTTCAAACAAAAAGAATTAGACAGTTTCGCAAAAAAAAATTATTTTTCACTGTATGAAATGTCTTAGAAAAATTCTTTTTGAAAAGAAAATTTTTTTCAATTATTTTCACTTTTAGTACGTAAAAAAACTTTCTTAGACAATTTTTAATGACGTTAGTTTCAAACAAAAAGAATTAGACAGTTTCGCAAAAAAAAATTATTTTTCACTGTATGAAATGTCTTGGAAAAATTTTTTTTGAAAAGACAATTTTTTTCAATAAAGTTCACTTTTAGTAGGTAAAAAAACTTTCTTAGACAATTTTTAATGACGTTAGTTTCAAACAAAAAGAATTAGACAACTTCGCAAAAAAAAATTATCTTTCACTGTATGAAATGTCTTAGAAAAATTTTTGAAAATTTTTTTTGAAAAGAAAATTTTTTTCAATAATTTTCACTTTTAGTACGTAAAAAAACTTTCCTTTCTTAGACAATTTTTAATGACGTTAGTTTCAAACAAAAAGAATTAGACAGTTTCGCAAAAAAAAATTATTTTTCACTGTATGAAATATCTTGGAAAAATTTTTTTTGAAAAGAAAATTTTTTTCAATAATTTTCACTTTTAGTACGTAAAAAAACTTTCTTAGACAATTTTTAATGACGTTCGTTTCAAACAAAAAGAATTAGACAGTTTCGCAAAAAAAAATTATTTTTCACTGTATGAAATGTCTTAGAAAAATTCTTTTTGAAAAGAAAATTTTTTTCAATTATTTTCACTTTTAGTACGTAAAAAAACTTTCTTAGACAATTTTTAATGACGTTAGTTTCAAACAAAAGGAATTAGACAGTTTCGCAAAAAAAAATTATTTTTCACTGTATGAAATGTCTTGGAAAAATTTTTTTTGAAAAGACAATTTTTTTCAATAAAATTCACTTTTAGTAGGTAAAAAAACTTTCTTAGACAATTTTTAATGACGTTAGTTTCAAACAAAAAGAATTAGACAACTTCGCAAAAAAAAATTATTTTTCACTGTATGAAATGTCTTAGAAAATTTTTTTTTGAAAAGACAATTTTTTTCAATAATTTTCACTTTTAGTACGTAAAAAAGCCTTCTTAGACAATTTTTAATGACGTTAGTTTCAAACAAAAAGAATTAGACAGTTTCGCAAAACAAAATTATTTTTCACTGTATGAAATGTCTTGGAAAATTTTTTTTGAAAAGAAAATTTTTTTCAATAATTTTCACTTTTAGTACGTAAAAAAACTTTCTTAGACAATTTTTAATGACGTTAGTTTCAAACAAAAAGAATTAGACAGCTTCGCAAAAAAAAATTATTTTTCACTGTATGAAATGTCTTAGAAAAATTTTTGAAAATGTTTTTTTAAAAGAAAATTTTTTTCAATAATTTTCACTTTTAGTACGTCAAAAAGCTTTCTTAGACAATTTTTAATGACGTTAGTTTCAAACAAAAAGAATTAGACAGTTTTGCAAAATAAAATTATTTTTCACTGTATGAAATGTTCAAAAATGGGAAAAACCAACTGAAAAAGGTGATCTGGTACTATGACACATCCTCAAATGGGCGATCTACCTAATACAGAAAGCAATATCACTAAGAAAATAAATCAATAGCTTTTTTTCCTTGGTCTGAACCTTAAAACATTTGACCAGGCTAACACACACAATAGTATTTCAATAAGATAAATTTATGTTATGGAACCGGTTTTCTTCCATTAGGAATCTTCAGCATAACTGAGTCGAAATAAAAATTAGCCTACATCAATAGATGTCAGCACAACTGAGTCGAAATAAGAATTAGCCTACAATATCAATAGATGTCAGCATAAATGGACCAAAAACAAACGAAAAATTACAAATTAATAAAATAAATAAAACTGTTCATGACCTCCAATCCTTCATATTCATTCTTTATTTCTGCCTTTTCTTCTCTTCATAGTTTAAGCAAAACGCAACTATCGAATATTGTAATTTCAATTTGACTTAGCTTGAGCAAGTAGGCTATAACGGCAAACGCTTGAAAATTCAAATAAAATTTACTAAGCAGAGGATTATAGAAATACTATGTCGGTGAAATCTAGAATAAATGCTTCTATTACATCATCATGCTAAACTTGCAATTGTGCAAAAATTTAAAGCAATCAATGCGGCAGAATAGGTGACAAGGTTAGGAAAAACTATAAAAACCATATCTATGATCAAAAATGGGAAAAACCAACTGAAAAAGGTGATCTGGTACTATGACACATCCTCAAATGGGCGATCTACCTAATACAGAAAGCAATATCACTAAGAAAATAAATCAATAGCTTTTTTTCCTTGGTCTGAACCTTAAAACATTTGACCAGGCTAACACACACAATAGTATTTCAATAAGATAAATTTATGTTATGGAACCGGTTTTCTTCCATTAGGAATCTTCAGCATAACTGAGTCGAAATAAAAATTAGCCTACATCAATAGATGTCAGCACAACTGAGTCGAAATAAGAATTAGCCTACAATATCAATAGATGTCAGCATAAATGGACCAAAAACAAACGAAAAATTACAAATTAAAAAATAAATAAAACTGTTCATGACCTCCAATCCTTCATATTCATTCTTTATTTCTGCCTTTTCTTCTCTTCATAGTTTAAGCAAAACGCAACTATCGAATATTGTAATTTCAATTTGACTTAGCTTGAGCAAGTAGGCTATAACGGCAAACGCTTGAAAATTCAAATAAAATTTACTAAGCAGAGGATTATAGAAATACTATGTCGGTGAAATCTAGAATAAATGCTTCTATTACATCATCATGCTAAACTTGCAATTGTGCAAAAATTTAAAGCAATCAATGCGGCAGAATAGGTGACAAGGTTAGGAAAAACTATAAAAACCATATCTATGATCAAAAATGGGAAAAACCAACTGAAAAAGGTGATCTGGTACTATGACACATCCTCAAATGGGCGATCTACCTAATACAGAAAGCAATATCACTAAGAAAATAAATCAATAGCTTTTTTTCCTTGGTCTGAACCTTAAAACATTTGACCAGGCTAACACACACAATAGTATTTCAATAAGATAAATTTATGTTATGGAACCGGTTTTCTTCCATTAGGAATCTTCAGCATAACTGAGTCGAAATAAAAATTAGCCTACATCAATAGATGTCAGCACAACTGAGTCGAAATAAGAATTAGCCTACAATATCAATAGATGTCAGCATAAATGGACCAAAAACAAACGAAAAATTACAAATTAATAAAATAAATAAAACTGTTCATGACCTCCAATCCTTCATATTCATTCTTTATTTCTGCCTTTTCTTCTCTTCATAGTTTAAGCAAAACGCAACTATCGAATATTGTAATTTCAATTTGACTTAGCTTGAGCAAGTAGGCTATAACGGCAAACGCTTGAAAATTCAAATAAAATTTACTAAGCAGAGGATTATAGAAATACTATGTCGGTGAAATCTAGAATAAATGCTTCTATTACATCATCATGCTAAACTTGCAATTGTGCAAAAATTTAAAGCAATCAATGCGGCAGAATAGGTGACAAGGTTAGGAAAAACTATAAAAACCATATCTATGATCAAAAATGGGAAAAACCAACTGAAAAAGGTGATCTGGTACTATGACACATCCTCAAATGGGCGATCTACCTAATACAGAAAGCAATATCACTAAGAAAATAAATCAATAGCTTTTTTTCCTTGGTCTGAACCTTAAAACATTTGACCAGGCTAACACACACAATAGTATTTCAATAAGATAAATTTATGTTATGGAACCGGTTTTCTTCCATTAGGAATCTTCAGCATAACTGAGTCGAAATAAAAATTAGCCTACATCAATAGATGTCAGCACAACTGAGTCGAAATAAGAATTAGCCTACAATATCAATAGATGTCAGCATAAATGGACCAAAAACAAACGAAAAATTACAAATTAATAAAATAAATAAAACTGTTCATGACCTCCAATCCTTCATATTCATTCTTTATTTCTGCCTTTTCTTCTCTTCCTAGTTTAAGCAAAACGCAACTATCGAATATTGTAATTTCAATTTGACTTAGCTTGAGCAAGTAGGCTATAACGGCAAACGCTTGAAAATTCAAATAAAATTTACTAAGCAGAGGATTATAGAAATACTATGTCGGTGAAATCTAGAATAAATGCTTCTATTACATCATCATGCTAAACTTGCAATTGTGCAAAAATTTAAAGCAATCAATGCGGCAGAATAGGTGACAAGGTTAGGAAAAACTATAAAAACCATATCTATGATCAAAAATGGGAAAAACCAACTGAAAAAGGTGATCTGGTACTATGACACATCCTCAAATGGGCGATCTACCTAATACAGAAAGCAATATCACTAAGAAAATAAATCAATAGCTTTTTTTCCTTGGTCTGAACCTTAAAACATTTGACCAGGCTAACACACACAATAGTATTTCAATAAGATAAATTTATGTTATGGAACCGGTTTTCTTCCATTAGGAATCTTCAGCATAACTGAGTCGAAATAAAAATTAGCCTACATCAATAGATGTCAGCACAACTGAGTCGAAATAAGAATTAGCCTACAATATCAATAGATGTCAGCATAAATGGACCAAAAACAAACGAAAAATTACAAATTAATAAATAAATAAAACTGTTCATGACCTCCAATCCTTCATATTCATTCTTTATTTCTGCCGTTTCTTCTCTTCATAGTTTAAGCAAAACGCAACTATCGAATATTGTAATTTCAATTTGACTTAGCTTGAGCAAGTAGGCTATAACGGCAAACGCTTGAAAATTCAAATAAAATTTACTAAGCAGAGGATTATAGAAATACTATGTCGGTGAAATCTAGAATAAATGCTTCTATTACATCATCATGCTAAACTTGCAATTGTGCAAAAATTTAAAGCAATCAATGCGGCAGAATAGGTGACAAGGTTAGGAAAAACTATAAAAACCATATCTATGATCAAAAATGGGAAAAACCAACTGAAAAAGGTGATCTGGTACTATGACACATCCTCAAATGGGCGATCTACCTAATACAGAAAGCAATATCACTAAGAAAATAAATCAATAGCTTTTTTTCCTTGGTCTGAACCTTAAAACATTTGACCAGGCTAACACACACAATAGTATTTCAATAAGATAAATTTATGTTATGGAACCGGTTTTCTTCCATTAGTATTTCCATTTATATTTATTTATTTATTTTCTGTATGAAATGTCTTAGAAAAATTTTTGAAAATTTTTTTTGAAAAGAAAATTTTTTTCAATAATTTTCACTTTTAGTACGTAAAAAAACTTTCTTAGACAATTTTTAATGACGTTGGTTTCAAACAAAAAAAATTAGACAGTTTCGCAAAAAAAAAATTATTTTTCACTGTATGAAATGTCTTAGAAAAGTTTTTTTTTAAAAGACAATTTTTTTCAATAATTTTCACTTTTAGTACGTAAAAAAACTTTCTTAGACAATTTTTAATGACGTTAGTTTCAAACAAAAAGAATTAGACAGTTTCGCAAAAAAAAATTATTTTTCACTGTATGAAATGTCTTAGAAAAGTTTTTTTGAAAAGACAATTTTTTTTCAATAATTTTCACTTTTAGTACGTAAAAAAACTTTCTTAGACAATTTTTAATGACGTTAGTTTCAAACAAAAAGAATTAGACAGTTTCGCAAAAAAAAATTATTTTTCACTGTATGAAATGTCTTAGAAAAATTTTTGAAAATTTTTTTTGAAAAGAAAATTTTTTTCAATAATTTTCACTTTTAGTACGTAAAAAAACTTTCTTAGACAATTTTTAATGACGTTAGTTTCAAACAAAAAGAATTAGACAGTTTCGCAAAAAAAAATTATTTTTCACTGTATAAAATATCTTGGAAAAATTTTTTTTGAAAAGAAAATTTTTTTCAATAATTTTCACTTTTAGTACGTAAAAAAACTTTCTTAGACAATTTTTAATGACGTTAGTTTCAAACAAAAAGAATTAGACAGTTTCGCAAAAAAAAATTATTTTTCACTGTATGAAATGTCTTGGAAAAATTTTTTTTGAAAAGACAATTTTTTTTCAATAAAATTCACTTTTAGTAGGTAAAAAAACTTTCTTAGACAATTTTTAATGACGTTAGTTTCAAACAAAAAGAATTAGACAACTTCGCAAAAAAAAATTATTTTTCACTGTATGAAATGTCTTAGCAAAATTTTTTTTGAAAAGACAATTTTTTTCAATAATTTTCACTTTTAGTACGTAAAAAAGCTTTCTTAGACAATTTTTAATGACGTTAGTTTCAAACAAAAAGAATTAGACAGTTTCGCAAAACAAAATTATTTTTCACTGTATGAAATGTCTTGGAAAAATTTTTTTGAAAAGAAAATTTTTTTCAATAATTTTCACTTTTAGTACGTGAAAAAACTTTCTTAGACAATTTTTAATGACGTTAGTTTCAAACAAAAAGAATTAGACAGCTTCGCAAAAAAAAATTATTTTTCACTGTATGAAATGTCTTAGAAAAATTTTTTTTGAAAAGACAATTTTTTTTCAATAATTTTCACTTTTAGTACGTAAAAAAACTTTCTTAGACAATTTTTAATGACGTTAGTTTCAAACAAAAAGAATTAGACAATTTCACAAAAAAAAATTATTTTTCACTGTATGATTTGTCTTAGAAGAATTTTTGAAAATTTTTTTTGAAAAGAAAATTTTTTTCAATAATTTTCACTTTTAGTACGTAAAAAAACTTTCTTAGACAATTTTTAATGACGTTAGTTTCAAACAAAAAGAATTAGACAGTTTCGCAAAAAAAAATTATTTTTCACTGTATGAAATGTCTTAGAAAAATTTTTGAAAATTTTTTTTGAAAAGAAAATTTTTTTCAATAATTTTCACTTTTAGTACGTAAAAAAACTTTCTTAGACAATTTTTAATGACGTTAGTTTCAAACAAAAAGAATTAGACAGTTTCGCAAAAAAAAATTATTTTTCACTGTATGAAATGTCTTAGAAAAGTTTTTTTTGAAAAGACAATTTTTTTTCAATAATTTTCACTTTTAGTACGTAAAAAAACTTTCTTAGACAATTTTTAATGACGTTAGTTTCAAACAAAAAGAATTAGACAGTTTCGCAAAAAAAAATTATTTTTCACTGTATGAAATGTCTTAGAAAAATTTTTTTTGAAAAGACAATTTTTTTCAATAATTTTCACTTTTAGTACGTAAAAAAACTTTCTTAGACAATTTTTAATGACGTTAGTTTCAAACAAAAAGAATTAGACAGTTTCGCAAAAAAAAATTATTTTTCACTGTATGAAATGTCTTAGAAAAATTTTTGAAAATTTTTTTTGAAAAGAAAATTTTTTTCAATAATTTTCACTTTTTGTACGTAAAAAAACTTTCTTAGACAATTTTTAATGACGCTAGTTTCAAACAAAAAGAATTAGACAGTTTCGCAAAACAAAATTATTTTTCACTGTATGAAATGTCTTGGAAAAATTTTTTTGAAAAGAAAATTTTTTTCAATAATTTTCACTTTTAGTACGTGAAAAAACTTTCTTAGACAATTTTTAATGACGTTAGTTTCAAACAAAAAGAATTAGACAGCTTCGCAAAAAAAAATTATTTTTCACTGTATGAAAAGTCTTAGAAAAATTTTTTTTGAAAAGACAATTTTTTTTCAATAATTTTCACTTTTAGTACGTAAAAAAACTTTCTTAGACAATTTTTAATGACGTTAGTTTCAAACAAAAAGAATTAGACAATTTCACAAAAAAAAATTATTTTTCACTGTATGAAATGTCTTAGAAAAATTTTTGAAAATTTTTTTTGAAAAGAAAATTTTTTTCAATAATTTTCACTTTTAGTACGTAAAAAAACTTTCTTAGACAATTTTTAATGACGTTAGTTTCAAACAAAAAGAATTAGACAGTTTCGCAAAAAAAAATTATTTTTCACTGTATGAAATGTCTTAGAAAAATTTTTGAAAATTTTTTTTGAAAAGAAAATTTTTTTCAATAATTTTCACTTTTAGTACGTAAAAAAACTTTCTTAGACAATTTTTAATGACGTTAGTTTCAAACAAAAAGAATTAGACAGTTTCGCAAAAAAAAATTATTTTTCACTGTATGAAATGTCTTAGAAAATTTTTTTTTGAAAAGACAATTTTTTTTCAATAATTTTCACTTTTAGTAGGTAAAAAAACTTTCTTAGACAATTTTTAATGACGTTAGTTTCAAACAAAAAGAATTAGACAACTTCGCAAAAAAAAATTATTTTTCACTGTATGAAATGTCTTAGAAAAATTTTTTTTGAAAAGACAATTTTTTTCAATAATTTTCACTTTTAGTACGTAAAAAAACTTTCTTAGACAATTTTTAATGACGTTAGTTTCAAACAAAAAGAATTAGACAGTTTCGCAAAACAAAATTATTTTTCACTGTATGAAATGTCTTGGAAAAATTTTTTTGAAAAGAAAATTTTTTTCAATAATTTTCACTTTTAGTACGTGAAAAAACTTTCTTAGACAATTTTTAATGACGTTAGTTTCAAACAAAAAGAATTAGACAGCTTCGCAAAAAAAAATTATTTTTCACTGTATGAAATGTCTTAGAAAAATTTTTTTTGAAAAGACAATTTTTTTTCAATAATTTTCACTTTTAGTACGTAAAAAAACTTTCTTAGACAATTTTTAATGACGTTAGTTTCAAACAAAAAGAATTAGACAATTTCACAAAAAAAAATTATTTTTCACTGTATGAAATGTCTTAGAAAAATTATTGAAAATTTTTTTTGAAAAGAAAATTTTTTTCAATAATTTTCACTTTTAGTACGTAAAAAAACTTTCTTAGACAATTTTTAATGACGTTAGTTTCAAACAAAAAGAATTAGACAGTTTCGCAAAAAAAAATTATTTTTCACTGTATGAAATGTCTTAGAAAAATTTTTGAAAATTTTTTTTGAAAAGAAAATTTTTTTCAATAATTTTCACTTTTAGTACGTAAAAAAACTTTCTTAGACAATTTTTAATGACGTTAGTTTCAAACAAAAAGAATTAGACAGTTTCGCAAAAAAAAATTATTTTTCACTGTATGAAATGTCTTAGAAAAGTTTTTTTTGAAAAGACAATTTTTTTTAAATAATTTTCACTTTTAGTACGTAAAAAAACTTTCTTAGACAATTTTTAATGACGTTAGTTTCAAACAAAAAGAATTAGACAGTTTCGCAAAAAAAAATTATTTTTCACTGTATGAAATGTCTTAGAAAAATTTTTTTTGAAAAGACAATTTTTTTCAATAATTTTCACTTTTAGTACGTAAAAAAACTTTCTTAGACAATTTTTAATGACGTTAGTTTCAAACAAAAAGAATTAGACAACTTCGCAAAAAAAAAATATTTTTCACTGTATGAAATGTCTTAGAAAAATTTTTGAAAATTTTTTTTGAAAAGACAATTTTTTTCAATAATTTTCACTTTTAGTACGTAAAAAAACTTTCTTAGACAATTTTTAATGACGTTAGTTTCAAACAAAAAGAATTAGACAGTTTCGCAAAAAAAAATTATTTTTCACTGTATGAAATGTCTTGGAAAAATTTTTTTTGAAAAGACAATTTTTTTCAATAAAATTCACTTTTAGTAGGTAAAAAAACTTTCTTAGACAATTTTTAATGACGTTAGTTTCAAACAAAAAGAATTAGACAACTTCGCAAAAAAAAATTATTTTTAACTGTATGAAATGTCTTAGAAAAATTTTTTTTGAAAAGACAATTTTTTTCAATAATTTTCACTTTTAGTACGTAAAAAAGCCTTCTTAGACAATTTTTAATGACGTTAGTTTCAAACAAAAAGTATTAGACAGTTTCGCAAAACAAAATTATTTTTCACTGTATGAAATGTCTTGGAAAAATTTTTTTGAAAAGAAAATTTTTTTCAATAATTTTCACTTTTAGTACGTGAAAAAACTTTCTTAGACAATTTTTAATGACGTTAGTTTCAAACAAAAAGAATTAGACAGCTTCGCAAAAAAAAATTATTTTTCACTGTATGAAATGTCTTAGAAAAATTTTTTTTGAAAAGACAATTTTTTTTCAATAATTTTCACTTTTAGTACGTAAAAAAACTTTCTTAGACAATTTTTAATGACGTTAGTTTCAAACAAAAAGAATTAGACAATTTCACAAAAAAAAATTATTTTTCACTGTATGAAATGTCTTAGAAAAATTTTTGAAAATTTTTTTTGAAAAGAAAATTTTTTTCAATAATTTTCACTTTTAGTACGTAAAAAAACTTTCTTAGACAATTTTTAATGACGTTAGTTTCAAACAAAAAGAATTAGACAGTTTCGCAAAAAAAAATTATTTTTCACTGTATGAAATGTCTTGGAAAAATTTTTTTTGAAAAGACAATTTTTTTTCAATAAAATTCACTTTTAGTAGGTAAAAAAACTTTCTTAGACAATTTTTAATGACGTTAGTTTCAAACAAAAAGAATTAGACAACTTCGCAAAAAAAAATTATTTTTCACTGTATGAAATGTCTTAGCAAAATTTTTTTTGAAAAGACAATTTTTTTCAATAATTTTCACTTTTAGTACGTAAAAAAGCTTTCTTAGACAATTTTTAATGACGTTAGTTTCAAACAAAAAGAATTAGACAGTTTCGCAAAACAAAATTATTTTTCACAGTATGAAATGTCTTGGAAAAATTTTTTTGAAAAGAAAATTTTTTTCAATAATTTTCACTTTTAGTACGTGAAAAAACTTTCTTAGACAATTTTTAATGACGTTAGTTTCAAACAAAAAGAATTAGACAGCTTCGCAAAAAAAAATTATTTTTCACTGTATGAAATGTCTTAGAAAAATTTTTTTTGAAAAGACAATTTTTTTTCAATAATTTTCACTTTTAGTACGTAAAAAAACTTTCTTAGACAATTTTTAATGACGTTAGTTTCAAACAAAAAGAATTAGACAATTTCACAAAAAAAAATTATTTTTCACTGTATGATTTGTCTTAGAAGAATTTTTGAAAATTTTTTTTGAAAAGAAAATTTTTTTCAATAATTTTCACTTTTAGTACGTAAAAAAACTTTCTTAGACAATTTTTAATGACGTTAGTTTCAAACAAAAAGAATTAGACAGTTTCGCAAAAAAAAATTATTTTTCACTGTATGAAATGTCTTAGAAAAATTTTTGAAAATTTTTTTTGAAAAGAAAATTTTTTTCAATAATTTTCACTTTTAGTACGTAAAAAAACTTTCTTAGACAATTTTTAATGACGTTAGTTTCAAACAAAAAGAATTAGACAGTTTCGCAAAAAAAAATTATTTTTCACTGTATGAAATGTCTTAGAAAAGTTTTTTTTGAAAAGACAATTTTTTTTCAATAATTTTCACTTTTAGTACGTAAAAAAACTTTCTTAGACAATTTTTAATGACGTTAGTTTCAAACAAAAAGAATTAGACAGTTTCGCAAAAAAAAATTATTTTTCACTGTATGAAATGTCTTAGAAAAATTTTTTTTGAAAAGACAATTTTTTTCAATAATTTTCACTTTTAGTACGTAAAAAAACTTTCTTAGACAATTTTTAATGACGTTAGTTTCAAACAAAAAGAATTAGACAGTTTCGCAAAAAAAAATTATTTTTCACTGTATGAAATGTCTTAGAAAAATTTTTGAAAATTTTTTTTGAAAAGAAAATTTTTTTCAATAATTTTCACTTTTTGTACGTAAAAAAACTTTCTTAGACAATTTTTAATGACGCTAGTTTCAAACAAAAAGAATTAGACAGTTTCGCAAAAAAAAATTATTTTTCACTGTATGAAATGTCTTGGAAAAATTTTTTTTGAAAAGACAATTTTTTTCAATAAAATTCACTTTTAGTAGGTAAAAAAACTTTCTTAGACAATTTTTAATGACGTTAGTTTCAAACAAAAAGAATTAGACAACTTCGCAAAAAAAAATTATTTTTCACTGTATGAAATGTCTTAGAAAAATTTTTTTTGAAAAGACAATTTTTTTCAATAATTTTCACTTTTAGTACGTAAAAAAGCCTTCTTAGACAATTTTTAATGACGTTAGATTCAAACAAAAAGTATTAGACAGTTTCGCAAAACAAAATTATTTTTCACTGTATGAAATGTCTTGGAAAAATTTTTTTGAAAAGAAAATTTTTTTCAATAATTTTCACTTTTAGTACGTGAAAAAACTTTCTTAGACAATTTTTAATGACGTTAGTTTCAAACAAAAAGAATTAGACAGCTTCGCAAAAAAAAATTATTTTTCACTGTATGAAAAGTCTTAGAAAAATTTTTTTTGAAAAGACAATTTTTTTTCAATAATTTTCACTTTTAGTACGTAAAAAAACTTTCTTAGACAATTTTTAATGACGTTAGTTTCAAACAAAAAGAATTAGACAATTTCACAAAAAAAAATTATTTTTCACTGTATGAAATGTCTTAGAAAAATTTTTGAAAGTTTTTTTTGAAAAGAAAATTTTTTTCAATAATTTTCACTTTTAGTACGTAAAAAAACTTTCTTAGACAATTTTTAATGACGTTAGTTTCAAACAAAAAGAATTAGACAGTTTCACAAAAAAAAATTATTTTTCACTGTATGAAATGTCTTAGAAAAATTTTTGAAAATTTTTTTTGAAAAGAAAATTTTTTTCAATAATTTTCACTTTTAGTACGTAAAAAAACTTTCTTAGACAATTTTTAATGACGTTAGTTTCAAACAAAAAGAATTAGACAGTTTCGCAAAAAAAAATTATTTTTCACTGTATGAAATGTCTTAGAAAATTTTTTTTTGAAAAGACAATTTTTTTTCAATAATTTTCACTTTTAGTAGGTAAAAAAACTTTCTTAGACAATTTTTAATGACGTTAGTTTCAAACAAAAAGAATTAGACAACTTCGCAAAAAAAAATTATTTTTCACTGTATGAAATGTCTTAGAAAAATTTTTTTTGAAAAGACAATTTTTTTCAATAATTTTCACTTTTAGTACGTAAAAAAACTTTCTTAGACAATTTTTAATGACGTTAGTTTCAAACAAAAAGAATTAGACAGTTTCGCAAAACAAAATTATTTTTCACTGTATGAAATGTCTTGGAAAAATTTTTTTGAAAAGAAAATTTTTTTCAATAATTTTCACTTTTAGTACGTGAAAAAACTTTCTTAGACAATTTTTAATGACGTTAGTTTCAAACAAAAAGAATTAGACAGCTTCGCAAAAAAAAATTATTTTTCACTGTATGAAATGTCTTAGAAAAATTTTTTTTGAAAAGACAATTTTTTTTCAATAATTTTCACTTTTAGTACGTAAAAAAACTTTCTTAGACAATTTTTAATGACGTTAGTTTCAAACAAAAAGAATTAGACAATTTCACAAAAAAAAATTATTTTTCACTGTATGAAATGTCTTAGAAAAATTATTGAAAATTTTTTTTGAAAAGAAAATTTTTTTCAATAATTTTCACTTTTAGTACGTAAAAAAACTTTCTTAGACAATTTTTAATGACGTTAGTTTCAAACAAAAAGAATTAGACAGTTTCGCAAAAAAAAATTATTTTTCACTGTATGAAATGTCTTAGAAAAATTTTTGAAAATTTTTTTTTAAAAGAAAATTTTTTTCAATAATTTTCACTTTTAGTACGTAAAAAAACTTTCTTAGACAATTTTTAATGACGTTAGTTTCAAACAAAAAGAATTAGACAGTTTCGCAAAAAAAAATTATTTTTCACTGTATGAAATGTCTTAGAAAAGTTTTTTTTGAAAAGACAATTTTTTTTCAATAATTTTCACTTTTAGTACGTAAAAAAACTTTCTTAGACAATTTTTAATGACGTTAGTTTCAAACAAAAAGAATTAGACAGTTTCGCAAAAAAAAATTATTTTTCACTGTATGAAATGTCTTAGAAAAATTTTTTTTGAAAAGACAATTTTTTTCAATAATTTTCACTTTTAGTACGTAAAAAAACTTTCTTAGACAATTTTTAATGACGTTAGTTTCAAACAAAAAGAATTAGACAACTTCGCAAAAAAAAATTATTTTTCACTGTATGAAATGTCTTAGAAAAATTTTTGAAAATTTTTTTTGAAAAGACAATTTTTTTCAATAATTTTCACTTTTAGTACGTAAAAAAACTTTCTTAGACAATTTTTAATGACGTTAGTTTCAAACAAAAAGAATTAGACAGTTTCGCAAAAAAAAATTATTTTTCACTGTATGAAATGTCTTGGAAAAATTTTTTTTGAAAAGACAATTTTTTTCAATAAAATTCACTTTTAGTAGGTAAAAAAACTTTCTTAGACAATTTTTAATGACGTTAGTTTCAAACAAAAAGAATTAGACAACTTCGCAAAAAAAAATTATTTTTCACTGTATGAAATGTCTTAGAAAAATTTTTTTTGAAAAGACAATTTTTTTCAATAATTTTCACTTTTAGTACGTAAAAAAGCCTTCTTAGACAATTTTTAATGACGTTAGTTTCAAACAAAAAGTATTAGACAGTTTCGCAAAACAAAATTATTTTTCACTGTATGAAATGTCTTGGAAAAATTTTTTTGAAAAGAAAATTTTTTTCAATAATTTTCACTTTTAGTACGTGAAAAAACTTTCTTAGACAATTTTTAATGACGTTAGTTTCAAACAAAAAGAATTAGACAGCTTCGCAAAAAAAAATTATTTTTCACTGTATGAAATGTCTTAGAAAAATTTTTTTTGAAAAGACAATTTTTTTTCAATAATTTTCACTTTTAGTACGTAAAAAAACTTTCTTAGACAATTTTTAATGACGTTAGTTTCAAACAAAAAGAATTAGACAATTTCACAAAAAAAAATTATTTTTCACTGTATGAAATGTCTTAGAAAAATTTTTGAAAATTTTTTTTGAAAAGAAAATTTTTTTCAATAATTTTCACTTTTAGTACGTAAAAAAACTTTCTTAGACAATTTTTAATGACGTTAGTTTCAAACAAAAAGAATTAGACAGTTTCGCAATAAAAATTTTTTTTCACTGTATGAAATGTCTTAGAAAATTTTTTTTTGAAAAGACAATTTTTTTTCAATAATTTTCACTTTTAGTAGGTAAAAAAACTTTCTTAGACAATTTTTAATGACGTTAGTTTCAAACAAAAAGAATTAGACAACTTCGCAAAAAAAAATTATTTTTCACTGTATGAAATGTCTTCGAAAAATTTTTTTTGAAAAGACAATTTTTTTCAATAATTTTCACTTTTAGTACGTGAAAAAACTTTCTTAGACAATTTTTAATGACGTTAGTTTCAAACAAAAAGAACTAGACAGCTTCGCAAAAAAAAATTATTTTTCACTGTATGAAAAGTCTTAGAAAAATTTTTTTTGAAAAGACAATTTTTTTTCAATAATTTTCACTTTTAGTACGTAAAAAAACTTTCTTAGACAATTTTTAATGACGTTAGTTTCAAACAAAAAGAATTAGACAATTTCACAAAAAAAAATTATTTTTCACTGTATGAAATGTCTTAGAAAAATTTTTGAAAATTTTTTTTGAAAAGAAAATTTTTTTCAATAATTTTCACTTTTAGTACGTAAAAAAACTTTCTTAGACAATTTTTAATGACGTTAGTTTCAAACAAAAAGAATTAGACAGTTTCGCAAAAAAAAATTATTTTTCACTGTATAAAATATCTTGGAAAAATTTTTTTTGAAAAGAAAATTTTTTTCAATAATTTTCACTTTTAGTACGTAAAAAAACTTTCTTAGACAATTTTTAATGACGTTAGTTTCAAACAAAAAGAATTAGACAGTTTCGCAAAAAAAAATTATTTTTCACTGTATGAAATGTCTTGGAAAAATTTTTTTTGAAAAGACAATTTTTTTTCAATAAAATTCACTTTTAGTAGGTAAAAAAACTTTCTTAGACAATTTTTAATGACGTTAGTTTCAAACAAAAAGAATTAGACAACTTCGCAAAAAAAAATTATTTTTCACTGTATGAAATGTCTTAGCAAAATTTTTTTTGAAAAGACAATTTTTTTCAATAATTTTCACTTTTAGTACGTAAAAAAGCTTTCTTAGACAATTTTTAATGACGTTAGTTTCAAACAAAAAGAATTAGACAGTTTCGCAAAACAAAATTATTTTTCACTGTATGAAATGTCTTGGAAAAATTTTTTTGAAAAGAAAATTTTTTTCAATAATTTTCACTTTTAGTACGTGAAAAAACTTTCTTAGACAATTTTTAATGACGTTAGTTTCAAACAAAAAGAATTAGACAGCTTCGCAAAAAAAAATTATTTTTCACTGTATGAAATGTCTTAGAAAAATTTTTTTTGAAAAGACAATTTTTTTTCAATAATTTTCACTTTTAGTACGTAAAAAAACTTTCTTAGACAATTTTTAATGACGTTAGTTTCAAACAAAAAGAATTAGACAATTTCACAAAAAAAAATTATTTTTCACTGTATGATTTGTCTTAGAAGAATTTTTGAAAATTTTTTTTGAAAAGAAAATTTTTTTCAATAATTTTCACTTTTAGTACGTAAAAAAACTTTCTTAGACAATTTTTAATGACGTTAGTTTCAAACAAAAAGAATTAGACAGTTTCGCAAAAAAAAATTATTTTTCACTGTATGAAATGTCTTAGAAAAATTTTTGAAAATTTTTTTTGAAAAGAAAATTTTTTTCAATAATTTTCACTTTTAGTACGTAAAAAAACTTTCTTAGACAATTTTTAATGACGTTAGTTTCAAACAAAAAGAATTAGACAGTTTCGCAAAAAAAAATTATTTTTCACTGTATGAAATGTCTTAGAAAAGTTTTTTTTGAAAAGACAATTTTTTTTCAATAATTTTCACTTTTAGTACGTAAAAAAACTTTCTTAGACAATTTTTAATGACGTTAGTTTCAAACAAAAAGAATTAGACAGTTTCGCAAAAAAAAATTATTTTTCACTGTATGAAATGTCTTAGAAAAATTTTTTTTGAAAAGACAATTTTTTTCAATAATTTTCACTTTTAGTACGTAAAAAAACTTTCTTAGACAATTTTTAATGACGTTAGTTTCAAACAAAAAGAATTAGACAGTTTCGCAAAAAAAAATTATTTTTCACTGTATGAAATGTCTTAGAAAAATTTTTGAAAATTTTTTTTGAAAAGAAAATTTTTTTCAATAATTTTCACTTTTTGTACGTAAAAAAACTTTCTTAGACAATTTTTAATGACGCTAGTTTCAAACAAAAAGAATTAGACAGTTTCGCAAAAAAAAATTATTTTTCACTGTATGAAATGTCTTGGAAAAATTTTTTTTGAAAAGACAATTTTTTTCAATAAAATTCACTTTTAGTAGGTAAAAAAACTTTCTTAGACAATTTTTAATGACGTTAGTTTCAAACAAAAAGAATTAGACAACTTCGCAAAAAAAAATTATTTTTCACTGTATGAAATGTCTTAGAAAAATTTTTTTTGAAAAGACAATTTTTTTCAATAATTTTCACTTTTAGTACGTAAAAAAGCCTTCTTAGACAATTTTTAATGACGTTAGATTCAAACAAAAAGTATTAGACAGTTTCGCAAAACAAAATTATTTTTCACTGTATGAAATGTCTTGGAAAAATTTTTTTGAAAAGAAAATTTTTTTCAATAATTTTCACTTTTAGTACGTGAAAAAACTTTCTTAGACAATTTTTAATGACGTTAGTTTCAAACAAAAAGAATTAGACAGCTTCGCAAAAAAAAATTATTTTTCACTGTATGAAAAGTCTTAGAAAAATTTTTTTTGAAAAGACAATTTTTTTTCAATAATTTTCACTTTTAGTACGTAAAAAAACTTTCTTAGACAATTTTTAATGACGTTAGTTTCAAACAAAAAGAATTAGACAATTTCACAAAAAAAAATTATTTTTCACTGTATGAAATGTCTTAGAAAAATTTTTGAAAGTTTTTTTTGAAAAGAAAATTTTTTTCAATAATTTTCACTTTTAGTACGTAAAAAAACTTTCTTAGACAATTTTTAATGACGTTAGTTTCAAACAAAAAGAATTAGACAGTTTCGCAAAAAAAAATTATTTTTCACTGTATGAAATGTCTTAGAAAAATTTTTGAAAATTTTTTTTGAAAAGAAAATTTTTTTCAATAATTTTCACTTTTAGTACGTAAAAAAACTTTCTTAGACAATTTTTAATGACGTTAGTTTCAAACAAAAAGAATTAGACAGTTTCGCAAAAAAAAATTATTTTTCACTGTATGAAATGTCTTAGAAAATTTTTTTTTGAAAAGACAATTTTTTTTCAATAATTTTCACTTTTAGTAGGTAAAAAAACTTTCTTAGACAATTTTTAATGACGTTAGTTTCAAACAAAAAGAATTAGACAACTTCGCAAAAAAAAATTATTTTTCACTGTATGAAATGTCTTAGAAAAATTTTTTTTGAAAAGACAATTTTTTTCAATAATTTTCACTTTTAGTACGTAAAAAAACTTTCTTAGACAATTTTTAATGACGTTAGTTTCAAACAAAAAGAATTAGACAGTTTCGCAAAACAAAATTATTTTTCACTGTATGAAATGTCTTGGAAAAATTTTTGAAAATTTTTTTTGAAAAGAAAATTTTTTTCAATAATTTTCACTTTTAGTACGTAAAAAAACTTTCTTAGACAATTTTTAATGACGTTAGTTTCAAACAAAAAGAATTAGACAGTTTCGCAAAAAAAAATTATTTTTCACTGTATGAAATGTCTTAGAAAAGTTTTTTTTGAAAAGACAATTTTTTTTCAATAATTTTCACTTTTAGTACGTAAAAAAACTTTCTTAGACAATTTTTAATGACGTTAGTTTCAAACAAAAAGAATTAGACAGTTTCGCAAAAAAAAATTATTTTTCACTGTATGAAATGTCTTAGAAAAATTTTTTTTGAAAAGACAATTTTTTTCAATAATTTTCACTTTTAGTACGTAAAAAAACTTTCTTAGACAATTTTTAATGACGTTAGTTTCAAACAAAAAGAATTAGACAACTTCGCAAAAAAAAATTATTTTTCACTGTATGAAATGTCTTAGAAAAATTTTTGAAAATTTTTTTTGAAAAGACAATTTTTTTCAATAATTTTCACTTTTAGTACGTAAAAAAACTTTCTTAGACAATTTTTAATGACGTTAGTTTCAAACAAAAAGAATTAGACAGTTTCGCAAAAAAAAATTATTTTTCACTGTATGAAATGTCTTGGAAAAATTTTTTTTGAAAAGACAATTTTTTTCAATAAAATTCACTTTTAGTAGGTAAAAAAACTTTCTTAGACAATTTTTAATGACGTTAGTTTCAAACAAAAAGAATTAGACAACTTCGCAAAAAAAAATTATTTTTCACTGTATGAAATGTCTTAGAAAAATTTTTTTTGAAAAGACAATTTTTTTCAATAATTTTCACTTTTAGTACGTAAAAAAGCCTTCTTAGACAATTTTTAATGACGTTAGTTTCAAACAAAAAGTATTAGACAGTTTCGCAAAACAAAATTATTTTTCACTGTATGAAATGTCTTGGAAAAATTTTTTTGAAAAGAAAATTTTTTTCAATAATTTTCACTTTTAGTACGTGAAAAAACTTTCTTAGACAATTTTTAATGACGTTAGTTTCAAACAAAAAGAATTAGACAGCTTCGCAAAAAAAAATTATTTTTCACTGTATGAAATGTCTTAGAAAAATTTTTTTTGAAAAGACAATTTTTTTTCAATAATTTTCACTTTTAGTACGTAAAAAAACTTTCTTAGACAATTTTTAATGACGTTAGTTTCAAACAAAAAGAATTAGACAATTTCACAAAAAAAAATTATTTTTCACTGTATGAAATGTCTTAGAAAAATTTTTGAAAATTTTTTTTGAAAAGAAAATTTTTTTCAATAATTTTCACTTTTAGTACGTAAAAAAACTTTCTTAGACAATTTTTAATGACGTTAGTTTCAAACAAAAAGAATTAGACAGTTTCGCAAAAAAAAATTATTTTTCACTGTATAAAATATCTTGGAAAAATTTTTTTTGAAAAGAAAATTTTTTTCAATAATTTTCACTTTTAGTACGTAAAAAAACTTTCTTAGACAATTTTTAATGACGTTAGTTTCAAACAAAAAGAATTAGACAGTTTCGCAAAAAAAAATTATTTTTCACTGTATGAAATGTCTTGGAAAAATTTTTTTTGAAAAGACAATTTTTTTTCAATAAAATTCACTTTTAGTAGGTAAAAAAACTTTCTTAGACAATTTTTAATGACGTTAGTTTCAAACAAAAAGAATTAGACAACTTCGCAAAAAAAAATTATTTTTCACTGTATGAAATGTCTTAGCAAAATTTTTTTTGAAAAGACAATTTTTTTCAATAATTTTCACTTTTAGTACGTAAAAAAGCTTTCTTAGACAATTTTTAATGACGTTAGTTTCAAACAAAAAGAATTAGACAGTTTCGCAAAACAAAATTATTTTTCACTGTATGAAATGTCTTGGAAAAATTTTTTTGAAAAGAAAATTTTTTTCAATAATTTTCACTTTTAGTACGTGAAAAAACTTTCTTAGACAATTTTTAATGACGTTAGTTTCAAACAAAAAGAATTAGACAGCTTCGCAAAAAAAAATTATTTTTCACTGTATGAAATGTCTTAGAAAAATTTTTTTTGAAAAGACAATTTTTTTTCAATAATTTTCACTTTTAGTACGTAAAAAAACTTTCTTAGACAATTTTTAATGACGTTAGTTTCAAACAAAAAGAATTAGACAATTTCACAAAAAAAAATTATTTTTCACTGTATGATTTGTCTTAGAAGAATTTTTGAAAATTTTTTTTGAAAAGAAAATTTTTTTCAATAATTTTCACTTTTAGTACGTAAAAAAACTTTCTTAGACAATTTTTAATGACGTTAGTTTCAAACAAAAAGAATTAGACAGTTTCGCAAAAAAAAATTATTTTTCACTGTATGAAATGTCTTAGAAAAATTTTTGAAAATTTTTTTTGAAAAGAAAATTTTTTTCAATAATTTTCACTTTTAGTACGTAAAAAAACTTTCTTAGACAATTTTTAATGACGTTAGTTTCAAACAAAAAGAATTAGACAGTTTCGCAAAAAAAAATTATTTTTCACTGTATGAAATGTCTTAGAAAAGTTTTTTTTGAAAAGACAATTTTTTTTCAATAATTTTCACTTTTAGTACGTAAAAAAACTTTCTTAGACAATTTTTAATGACGTTAGTTTCAAACAAAAAGAATTAGACAGTTTCGCAAAAAAAAATTATTTTTCACTGTATGAAATGTCTTAGAAAAATTTTTTTTGAAAAGACAATTTTTTTCAATAATTTTCACTTTTAGTACGTAAAAAAACTTTCTTAGACAATTTTTAATGACGTTAGTTTCAAACAAAAAGAATTAGACAGTTTCGCAAAAAAAAATTATTTTTCACTGTATGAAATGTCTTAGAAAAATTTTTGAAAATTTTTTTTGAAAAGAAAATTTTTTTCAATAATTTTCACTTTTTGTACGTAAAAAAACTTTCTTAGACAATTTTTAATGACGCTAGTTTCAAACAAAAAGAATTAGACAGTTTCGCAAAACAAAATTATTTTTCACTGTATGAAATGTCTTGGAAAAATTTTTTTGAAAAGAAAATTTTTTTCAATAATTTTCACTTTTAGTACGTGAAAAAACTTTCTTAGACAATTTTTAATGACGTTAGTTTCAAACAAAAAGAATTAGACAGCTTCGCAAAAAAAAATTATTTTTCACTGTATGAAAAGTCTTAGAAAAATTTTTTTTGAAAAGACAATTTTTTTTCAATAATTTTCACTTTTAGTACGTAAAAAAACTTTCTTAGACAATTTTTAATGACGTTAGTTTCAAACAAAAAGAATTAGACAATTTCACAAAAAAAAATTATTTTTCACTGTATGAAATGTCTTAGAAAAATTTTTGAAAATTTTTTTTGAAAAGAAAATTTTTTTCAATAATTTTCACTTTTAGTACGTAAAAAAACTTTCTTAGACAATTTTTAATGACGTTAGTTTCAAACAAAAAGAATTAGACAGTTTCGCAAAAAAAAATTATTTTTCACTGTATGAAATGTCTTAGAAAAATTTTTGAAAATTTTTTTTGAAAAGAAAATTTTTTTCAATAATTTTCACTTTTAGTACGTAAAAAAACTTTCTTAGACAATTTTTAATGACGTTAGTTTCAAACAAAAAGAATTAGACAGTTTCGCAAAAAAAAATTATTTTTCACTGTATGAAATGTCTTAGAAAATTTTTTTTTGAAAAGACAATTTTTTTTCAATAATTTTCACTTTTAGTAGGTAAAAAAACTTTCTTAGACAATTTTTAATGACGTTAGTTTCAAACAAAAAGAATTAGACAACTTCGCAAAAAAAAATTATTTTTCACTGTATGAAATGTCTTAGAAAAATTTTTTTTGAAAAGACAATTTTTTTCAATAATTTTCACTTTTAGTACGTAAAAAAACTTTCTTAGACAATTTTTAATGACGTTAGTTTCAAACAAAAAGAATTAGACAGTTTCGCAAAACAAAATTATTTTTCACTGTATGAAATGTCTTGGAAAAATTTTTTTGAAAAGAAAATTTTTTTCAATAATTTTCACTTTTAGTACGTGAAAAAACTTTCTTAGACAATTTTTAATGACGTTAGTTTCAAACAAAAAGAATTAGACAGCTTCGCAAAAAAAAATTATTTTTCACTGTATGAAATGTCTTAGAAAAATTTTTTTTGAAAAGACAATTTTTTTTCAATAATTTTCACTTTTAGTACGTAAAAAAACTTTCTTAGACAATTTTTAATGACGTTAGTTTCAAACAAAAAGAATTAGACAATTTCACAAAAAAAAATTATTTTTCACTGTATGAAATGTCTTAGAAAAATTATTGAAAATTTTTTTTGAAAAGAAAATTTTTTTCAATAATTTTCACTTTTAGTACGTAAAAAAACTTTCTTAGACAATTTTTAATGACGTTAGTTTCAAACAAAAAGAATTAGACAGTTTCGCAAAAAAAAATTATTTTTCACTGTATGAAATGTCTTAGAAAAATTTTTGAAAATTTTTTTTGAAAAGAAAATTTTTTTCAATAATTTTCACTTTTAGTACGTAAAAAAACTTTCTTAGACAATTTTTAATGACGTTAGTTTCAAACAAAAAGAATTAGACAGTTTCGCAAAAAAAAATTATTTTTCACTGTATGAAATGTCTTAGAAAAGTTTTTTTTGAAAAGACAATTTTTTTTCAATAATTTTCACTTTTAGTACGTAAAAAAACTTTCTTAGACAATTTTTAATGACGTTAGTTTCAAACAAAAAGAATTAGACAGTTTCGCAAAAAAAAATTATTTTTCACTGTATGAAATGTCTTAGAAAAATTTTTTTTGAAAAGACAATTTTTTTCAATAATTTTCACTTTTAGTACGTAAAAAAACTTTCTTAGACAATTTTTAATGACGTTAGTTTCAAACAAAAAGAATTAGACAACTTCGCAAAAAAAAAATATTTTTCACTGTATGAAATGTCTTAGAAAAATTTTTGAAAATTTTTTTTGAAAAGACAATTTTTTTCAATAATTTTCACTTTTAGTACGTAAAAAAACTTTCTTAGACAATTTTTAATGACGTTAGTTTCAAACAAAAAGAATTAGACAGTTTCGCAAAAAAAAATTATTTTTCACTGTATGAAATGTCTTGGAAAAATTTTTTTTGAAAAGACAATTTTTTTCAATAAAATTCACTTTTAGTAGGTAAAAAAACTTTCTTAGACAATTTTTAATGACGTTAGTTTCAAACAAAAAGAATTAGACAACTTCGCAAAAAAAAATTATTTTTCACTGTATGAAATGTCTTAGAAAAATTTTTTTTGAAAAGACAATTTTTTTCAATAATTTTCACTTTTAGTACGTAAAAAAGCCTTCTTAGACAATTTTTAATGACGTTAGTTTCAAACAAAAAGTATTAGACAGTTTCGCAAAACAAAATTATTTTTCACTGTATGAAATGTCTTGGAAAAATTTTTTTGAAAAGAAAATTTTTTTCAATAATTTTCACTTTTAGTACGTGAAAAAACTTTCTTAGACAATTTTTAATGACGTTAGTTTCAAACAAAAAGAATTAGACAGCTTCGCAAAAAAAAATTATTTTTCACTGTATGAAATGTCTTAGAAAAATTTTTTTTGAAAAGACAATTTTTTTTCAATAATTTTCACTTTTAGTACGTAAAAAAACTTTCTTAGACAATTTTTAATGACGTTAGTTTCAAACAAAAAGAATTAGACAATTTCACAAAAAAAAATTATTTTTCACTGTATGAAATGTCTTAGAAAAATTTTTGAAAATTTTTTTTGAAAAGAAAATTTTTTTCAATAATTTTCACTTTTAGTACGTAAAAAAACTTTCTTAGACAATTTTTAATGACGTTAGTTTCAAACAAAAAGAATTAGACAGTTTCGCAAAAAAAAATTATTTTTCACTGTATGAAATGTCTTGGAAAAATTTTTTTTGAAAAGACAATTTTTTTTCAATAAAATTCACTTTTAGTAGGTAAAAAAACTTTCTTAGACAATTTTTAATGACGTTAGTTTCAAACAAAAAGAATTAGACAACTTCGCAAAAAAAAATTATTTTTCACTGTATGAAATGTCTTAGCAAAATTTTTTTTGAAAAGACAATTTTTTTCAATAATTTTCACTTTTAGTACGTAAAAAAGCTTTCTTAGACAATTTTTAATGACGTTAGTTTCAAACAAAAAGAATTAGACAGTTTCGCAAAACAAAATTATTTTTCACAGTATGAAATGTCTTGGAAAAATTTTTTTGAAAAGAAAATTTTTTTCAATAATTTTCACTTTTAGTACGTGAAAAAACTTTCTTAGACAATTTTTAATGACGTTAGTTTCAAACAAAAAGAATTAGACAGCTTCGCAAAAAAAAATTATTTTTCACTGTATGAAATGTCTTAGAAAAATTTTTTTTGAAAAGACAATTTTTTTTCAATAATTTTCACTTTTAGTACGTAAAAAAACTTTCTTAGACAATTTTTAATGACGTTAGTTTCAAACAAAAAGAATTAGACAATTTCACAAAAAAAAATTATTTTTCACTGTATGATTTGTCTTAGAAGAATTTTTGAAAATTTTTTTTGAAAAGAAAATTTTTTTCAATAATTTTCACTTTTAGTACGTAAAAAAACTTTCTTAGACAATTTTTAATGACGTTAGTTTCAAACAAAAAGAATTAGACAGTTTCGCAAAAAAAAATTATTTTTCACTGTATGAAATGTCTTAGAAAAATTTTTGAAAATTTTTTTTGAAAAGAAAATTTTTTTCAATAATTTTCACTTTTAGTACGTAAAAAAACTTTCTTAGACAATTTTTAATGACGTTAGTTTCAAACAAAAAGAATTAGACAGTTTCGCAAAAAAAAATTATTTTTCACTGTATGAAATGTCTTAGAAAAGTTTTTTTTGAAAAGACAATTTTTTTTCAATAATTTTCACTTTTAGTACGTAAAAAAACTTTCTTAGACAATTTTTAATGACGTTAGTTTCAAACAAAAAGAATTAGACAGTTTCGCAAAAAAAAATTATTTTTCACTGTATGAAATGTCTTAGAAAAATTTTTTTTGAAAAGACAATTTTTTTCAATAATTTTCACTTTTAGTACGTAAAAAAACTTTCTTAGACAATTTTTAATGACGTTAGTTTCAAACAAAAAGAATTAGACAGTTTCGCAAAAAAAAATTATTTTTCACTGTATGAAATGTCTTAGAAAAATTTTTGAAAATTTTTTTTGAAAAGAAAATTTTTTTCAATAATTTTCACTTTTTGTACGTAAAAAAACTTTCTTAGACAATTTTTAATGACGCTAGTTTCAAACAAAAAGAATTAGACAGTTTCGCAAAAAAAAATTATTTTTCACTGTATGAAATGTCTTGGAAAAATTTTTTTTGAAAAGACAATTTTTTTCAATAAAATTCACTTTTAGTAGGTAAAAAAACTTTCTTAGACAATTTTTAATGACGTTAGTTTCAAACAAAAAGAATTAGACAACTTCGCAAAAAAAAATTATTTTTCACTGTATGAAATGTCTTAGAAAAATTTTTTTTGAAAAGACAATTTTTTTCAATAATTTTCACTTTTAGTACGTAAAAAAGCCTTCTTAGACAATTTTTAATGACGTTAGATTCAAACAAAAAGTATTAGACAGTTTCGCAAAACAAAATTATTTTTCACTGTATGAAATGTCTTGGAAAAATTTTTTTGAAAAGAAAATTTTTTTCAATAATTTTCACTTTTAGTACGTGAAAAAACTTTCTTAGACAATTTTTAATGACGTTAGTTTCAAACAAAAAGAATTAGACAGCTTCGCAAAAAAAAATTATTTTTCACTGTATGAAAAGTCTTAGAAAAATTTTTTTTGAAAAGACAATTTTTTTTCAATAATTTTCACTTTTAGTACGTAAAAAAACTTTCTTAGACAATTTTTAATGACGTTAGTTTCAAACAAAAAGAATTAGACAATTTCACAAAAAAAAATTATTTTTCACTGTATGAAATGTCTTAGAAAAATTTTTGAAAGTTTTTTTTGAAAAGAAAATTTTTTTCAATAATTTTCACTTTTAGTACGTAAAAAAACTTTCTTAGACAATTTTTAATGACGTTAGTTTCAAACAAAAAGAATTAGACAGTTTCACAAAAAAAAATTATTTTTCACTGTATGAAATGTCTTAGAAAAATTTTTGAAAATTTTTTTTGAAAAGAAAATTTTTTTCAATAATTTTCACTTTTAGTACGTAAAAAAACTTTCTTAGACAATTTTTAATGACGTTAGTTTCAAACAAAAAGAATTAGACAGTTTCGCAAAAAAAAATTATTTTTCACTGTATGAAATGTCTTAGAAAATTTTTTTTTGAAAAGACAATTTTTTTTCAATAATTTTCACTTTTAGTAGGTAAAAAAACTTTCTTAGACAATTTTTAATGACGTTAGTTTCAAACAAAAAGAATTAGACAACTTCGCAAAAAAAAATTATTTTTCACTGTATGAAATGTCTTAGAAAAATTTTTTTTGAAAAGACAATTTTTTTCAATAATTTTCACTTTTAGTACGTAAAAAAACTTTCTTAGACAATTTTTAATGACGTTAGTTTCAAACAAAAAGAATTAGACAGTTTCGCAAAACAAAATTATTTTTCACTGTATGAAATGTCTTGGAAAAATTTTTTTGAAAAGAAAATTTTTTTCAATAATTTTCACTTTTAGTACGTGAAAAAACTTTCTTAGACAATTTTTAATGACGTTAGTTTCAAACAAAAAGAATTAGACAGCTTCGCAAAAAAAAAATTATTTTTCACTGTATGAAATGTCTTAGAAAAATTTTTTTTGAAAAGACAATTTTTTTTCAATAATTTTCACTTTTAGTACGTAAAAAAAACTTTCTTAGACAATTTTTAATGACGTTAGTTTCAAACAAAAAGAATTAGACAATTTCACAAAAAAAAATTATTTTTCACTGTATGAAATGTCTTAGAAAAATTATTGAAAATTTTTTTTGAAAAGAAAATTTTTTCAATAATTTTCACTTTTAGTACGTAAAAAAACTTTCTTAGACAATTTTTAATGACGTTAGTTTCAAACAAAAAGAATTAGACAGTTTCGCAAAAAAAAATTATTTTTCACTGTATGAAATGTCTTAGAAAAATTTTTGAAAATTTTTTTTTAAAAGAAAATTTTTTTCAATAATTTTCACTTTTAGTACGTAAAAAAACTTTCTTAGACAATTTTTAATGACGTTAGTTTCAAACAAAAAGAATTAGACAGTTTCGCAAAAAAAAATTATTTTTCACTGTATGAAATGTCTTAGAAAAGTTTTTTTTGAAAAGACAATTTTTTTTCAATAATTTTCACTTTTAGTACGTAAAAAAACTTTCTTAGACAATTTTTAATGACGTTAGTTTCAAACAAAAAGAATAGACAGTTTCGCAAAAAAAAATTATTTTTCACTGTATGAAATGTCTTAGAAAAATTTTTTTTGAAAAGACAATTTTTTTCAATAATTTTCACTTTTAGTACGTAAAAAAACTTTCTTAGACAATTTTTAATGACGTTAGTTTCAAACAAAAAGAATTAGACAACTTCGCAAAAAAAAATTATTTTTCACTGTATGAAATGTCTTAGAAAAATTTTTGAAAATTTTTTTTGAAAAGACAATTTTTTTCAATAATTTTCACTTTTAGTACGTAAAAAAACTTTCTTAGACAATTTTTAATGACGTTAGTTTCAAACAAAAAGAATTAGACAGTTTCGCAAAAAAAAATTATTTTTCACTGTATGAAATGTCTTGGAAAAATTTTTTTTGAAAAGACAATTTTTTTCAATAAAATTCACTTTTAGTAGGTAAAAAAACTTTCTTAGACAATTTTTAATGACGTTAGTTTCAAACAAAAAGAATTAGACAACTTCGCAAAAAAAAATTATTTTTCACTGTATGAAATGTCTTAGAAAAATTTTTTTTGAAAAGACAATTTTTTTCAATAATTTTCACTTTTAGTACGTAAAAAAGCCTTCTTAGACAATTTTTAATGACGTTAGTTTCAAACAAAAAGTATTAGACAGTTTCGCAAAACAAAATTATTTTTCACTGTATGAAATGTCTTGGAAAAATTTTTTTGAAAAGAAAATTTTTTTCAATAATTTTCACTTTTAGTACGTGAAAAAACTTTCTTAGACAATTTTTAATGACGTTAGTTTCAAACAAAAAGAATTAGACAGCTTCGCAAAAAAAAATTATTTTTCACTGTATGAAATGTCTTAGAAAAATTTTTTTTGAAAAGACAATTTTTTTTCAATAATTTTCACTTTTAGTACGTAAAAAAACTTTCTTAGACAATTTTTAATGACGTTAGTTTCAAACAAAAAGAATTAGACAATTTCACAAAAAAAAATTATTTTTCACTGTATGAAATGTCTTAGAAAAATTTTTGAAAATTTTTTTTGAAAAGAAAATTTTTTTCAATAATTTTCACTTTTAGTACGTAAAAAAACTTTCTTAGACAATTTTTAATGACGTTAGTTTCAAACAAAAAGAATTAGACAGTTTCGCAATAAAAATTTTTTTTCACTGTATGAAATGTCTTAGAAAATTTTTTTTTGAAAAGACAATTTTTTTTCAATAATTTTCACTTTTAGTAGGTAAAAAAACTTTCTTAGACAATTTTTAATGACGTTAGTTTCAAACAAAAAGAATTAGACAACTTCGCAAAAAAAAATTATTTTTCACTGTATGAAATGTCTTCGAAAAATTTTTTTTGAAAAGACAATTTTTTTCAATAATTTTCACTTTTAGTACGTGAAAAAACTTTCTTAGACAATTTTTAATGACGTTAGTTTCAAACAAAAAGAACTAGACAGCTTCGCAAAAAAAAATTATTTTTCACTGTATGAAAAGTCTTAGAAAAATTTTTTTTGAAAAGACAATTTTTTTTCAATAATTTTCACTTTTAGTACGTAAAAAAACTTTCTTAGACAATTTTTAATGACGTTAGTTTCAAACAAAAAGAATTAGACAATTTCACAAAAAAAAATTATTTTTCACTGTATGAAATGTCTTAGAAAAATTTTTGAAAATTTTTTTTGAAAAGAAAATTTTTTTCAATAATTTTCACTTTTAGTACGTAAAAAAACTTTCTTAGACAATTTTTAATGACGTTAGTTTCAAACAAAAAGAATTAGACAGTTTCGCAAAAAAAAATTATTTTTCACTGTATAAAATATCTTGGAAAAATTTTTTTTGAAAAGAAAATTTTTTTCAATAATTTTCACTTTTAGTACGTAAAAAAACTTTCTTAGACAATTTTTAATGACGTTAGTTTCAAACAAAAAGAATTAGACAGTTTCGCAAAAAAAAATTATTTTTCACTGTATGAAATGTCTTGGAAAAATTTTTTTTGAAAAGACAATTTTTTTTCAATAAAATTCACTTTTAGTAGGTAAAAAAACTTTCTTAGACAATTTTTAATGACGTTAGTTTCAAACAAAAAGAATTAGACAACTTCGCAAAAAAAAATTATTTTTCACTGTATGAAATGTCTTAGCAAAATTTTTTTTGAAAAGACAATTTTTTTCAATAATTTTCACTTTTAGTACGTAAAAAAGCTTTCTTAGACAATTTTTAATGACGTTAGTTTCAAACAAAAAGAATTAGACAGTTTCGCAAAACAAAATTATTTTTCACTGTATGAAATGTCTTGGAAAAATTTTTTTGAAAAGAAAATTTTTTTCAATAATTTTCACTTTTAGTACGTGAAAAAACTTTCTTAGACAATTTTTAATGACGTTAGTTTCAAACAAAAAGAATTAGACAGCTTCGCAAAAAAAAATTATTTTTCACTGTATGAAATGTCTTAGAAAAATTTTTTTTGAAAAGACAATTTTTTTTCAATAATTTTCACTTTTAGTACGTAAAAAAACTTTCTTAGACAATTTTTAATGACGTTAGTTTCAAACAAAAAGAATTAGACAATTTCACAAAAAAAAATTATTTTTCACTGTATGATTTGTCTTAGAAGAATTTTTGAAAATTTTTTTTGAAAAGAAAATTTTTTTCAATAATTTTCACTTTTAGTACGTAAAAAAACTTTCTTAGACAATTTTTAATGACGTTAGTTTCAAACAAAAAGAATTAGACAGTTTCGCAAAAAAAAATTATTTTTCACTGTATGAAATGTCTTAGAAAAATTTTTGAAAATTTTTTTTGAAAAGAAAATTTTTTTCAATAATTTTCACTTTTAGTACGTAAAAAAACTTTCTTAGACAATTTTTAATGACGTTAGTTTCAAACAAAAAGAATTAGACAGTTTCGCAAAAAAAAATTATTTTTCACTGTATGAAATGTCTTAGAAAAGTTTTTTTTGAAAAGACAATTTTTTTTCAATAATTTTCACTTTTAGTACGTAAAAAAACTTTCTTAGACAATTTTTAATGACGTTAGTTTCAAACAAAAAGAATTAGACAGTTTCGCAAAAAAAAATTATTTTTCACTGTATGAAATGTCTTAGAAAAATTTTTTTTGAAAAGACAATTTTTTTCAATAATTTTCACTTTTAGTACGTAAAAAAACTTTCTTAGACAATTTTTAATGACGTTAGTTTCAAACAAAAAGAATTAGACAGTTTCGCAAAAAAAAATTATTTTTCACTGTATGAAATGTCTTAGAAAAATTTTTGAAAATTTTTTTTGAAAAGAAAATTTTTTTCAATAATTTTCACTTTTTGTGCGTAAAAAAACTTTCTTAGACAATTTTTAATGACGCTAGTTTCAAACAAAAAGAATTAGACAGTTTCGCAAAAAAAAATTATTTTTCACTGTATGAAATGTCTTGGAAAAATTTTTTTTGAAAAGACAATTTTTTTCAATAAAATTCACTTTTAGTAGGTAAAAAAACTTTCTTAGACAATTTTTAATGACGTTAGTTTCAAACAAAAAGAATTAGACAACTTCGCAAAAAAAAATTATTTTTCACTGTATGAAATGTCTTAGAAAAATTTTTTTTGAAAAGACAATTTTTTTCAATAATTTTCACTTTTAGTACGTAAAAAAGCCTTCTTAGACAATTTTTAATGACGTTAGATTCAAACAAAAAGTATTAGACAGTTTCGCAAAACAAAATTATTTTTCACTGTATGAAATGTCTTGGAAAAATTTTTTTGAAAAGAAAATTTTTTTCAATAATTTTCACTTTTAGTACGTGAAAAAACTTTCTTAGACAATTTTTAATGACGTTAGTTTCAAACAAAAAGAATTAGACAGCTTCGCAAAAAAAAATTATTTTTCACTGTATGAAAAGTCTTAGAAAAATTTTTTTTGAAAAGACAATTTTTTTTCAATAATTTTCACTTTTAGTACGTAAAAAAACTTTCTTAGACAATTTTTAATGACGTTAGTTTCAAACAAAAAGAATTAGACAATTTCACAAAAAAAAATTATTTTTCACTGTATGAAATGTCTTAGAAAAATTTTTGAAAGTTTTTTTTGAAAAGAAAATTTTTTTCAATAATTTTCACTTTTAGTACGTAAAAAAACTTTCTTAGACAATTTTTAATGACGTTAGTTTCAAACAAAAAGAATTAGACAGTTTCGCAAAAAAAAATTATTTTTCACTGTATGAAATGTCTTAGAAAAATTTTTGAAAATTTTTTTTGAAAAGAAAATTTTTTTCAATAATTTTCACTTTTAGTACGTAAAAAAACTTTCTTAGACAATTTTTAATGACGTTAGTTTCAAACAAAAAGAATTAGACAGTTTCGCAAAAAAAAATTATTTTTCACTGTATGAAATGTCTTAGAAAATTTTTTTTTGAAAAGACAATTTTTTTTCAATAATTTTCACTTTTAGTAGGTAAAAAAACTTTCTTAGACAATTTTTAATGACGTTAGTTTCAAACAAAAAGAATTAGACAACTTCGCAAAAAAAAATTATTTTTCACTGTATGAAATGTCTTAGAAAAATTTTTTTTGAAAAGACAATTTTTTTCAATAATTTTCACTTTTAGTACGTAAAAAAACTTTCTTAGACAATTTTTAATGACGTTAGTTTCAAACAAAAAGAATTAGACAGTTTCGCAAAACAAAATTATTTTTCACTGTATGAAATGTCTTGGAAAAATTTTTGAAAATTTTTTTTGAAAAGAAAATTTTTTTCAATAATTTTCACTTTTAGTACGTAAAAAAACTTTCTTAGACAATTTTTAATGACGTTAGTTTCAAACAAAAAGAATTAGACAGTTTCGCAAAAAAAAATTATTTTTCACTGTATGAAATGTCTTAGAAAAGTTTTTTTTGAAAAGACAATTTTTTTTCAATAATTTTCACTTTTAGTACGTAAAAAAACTTTCTTAGACAATTTTTAATGACGTTAGTTTCAAACAAAAAGAATTAGACAGTTTCGCAAAAAAAAATTATTTTTCACTGTATGAAATGTCTTAGAAAAATTTTTTTTGAAAAGACAATTTTTTTCAATAATTTTCACTTTTAGTACGTAAAAAAACTTTCTTAGACAATTTTTAATGACGTTAGTTTCAAACAAAAAGAATTAGACAACTTCGCAAAAAAAAATTATTTTTCACTGTATGAAATGTCTTAGAAAAATTTTTGAAAATTTTTTTTGAAAAGACAATTTTTTTCAATAATTTTCACTTTTAGTACGTAAAAAAACTTTCTTAGACAATTTTTAATGACGTTAGTTTCAAACAAAAAGAATTAGACAGTTTCGCAAAAAAAAATTATTTTTCACTGTATGAAATGTCTTGGAAAAATTTTTTTTGAAAAGACAATTTTTTTCAATAAAATTCACTTTTAGTAAGTAAAAAAACTTTCTTAGACAATTTTTAATGACGTTAGTTTCAAACAAAAAGAATTAGACAACTTCGCAAAAAAAAATTATTTTTCACTGTATGAAATGTCTTAGAAAAATTTTTTTTGAAAAGACAATTTTTTTCAATAATTTTCACTTTTAGTACGTAAAAAAGCCTTCTTAGACAATTTTTAATGACGTTAGTTTCAAACAAAAAGTATTAGACAGTTTCGCAAAACAAAATTATTTTTCACTGTATGAAATGTCTTGGAAAAATTTTTTTGAAAAGAAAATTTTTTTCAATAATTTTCACTTTTAGTACGTGAAAAAACTTTCTTAGACAATTTTTAATGACGTTAGTTTCAAACAAAAAGAATTAGACAGCTTCGCAAAAAAAAATTATTTTTCACTGTATGAAATGTCTTAGAAAAATTTTTTTTGAAAAGACAATTTTTTTTCAATAATTTTCACTTTTAGTACGTAAAAAAACTTTCTTAGACAATTTTTAATGACGTTAGTTTCAAACAAAAAGAATTAGACAATTTCACAAAAAAAAATTATTTTTCACTGTATGAAATGTCTTAGAAAAATTTTTGAAAATTTTTTTTGAAAAGAAAATTTTTTTCAATAATTTTCACTTTTAGTACGTAAAAAAACTTTCTTAGACAATTTTTAATGACGTTAGTTTCAAACAAAAAGAATTAGACAGTTTCGCAATAAAAATTTTTTTTCACTGTATGAAATGTCTTAGAAAATTTTTTTTTGAAAAGACAATTTTTTTTCAATAATTTTCACTTTTAGTAGGTAAAAAAACTTTCTTAGACAATTTTTAATGACGTTAGTTTCAAACAAAAAGAATTAGACAACTTCGCAAAAAAAAATTATTTTTCACTGTATGAAATGTCTTAGAAAAATTTTTTTTGAAAAGACAATTTTTTTCAATAATTTTCACTTTTAGTACGTGAAAAAACTTTCTTAGACAATTTTTAATGACGTTAGTTTCAAACAAAAAGAACTAGACAGCTTCGCAAAAAAAAATTATTTTTCACTGTATGAAAAGTCTTAGAAAAATTTTTTTTGAAAAGACAATTTTTTTTCAATAATTTTCACTTTTAGTACGTAAAAAAACTTTCTTAGACAATTTTTAATGACGTTAGTTTCAAACAAAAAGAATTAGACAATTTCACAAAAAAAAATTATTTTTCACTGTATGAAATGTCTTAGAAAAATTTTTGAAAATTTTTTTTGAAAAGAAAATTTTTTTCAATAATTTTCACTTTTAGTACGTAAAAAAACTTTCTTAGACAATTTTTAATGACGTTAGTTTCAAACAAAAAGAATTAGACAGTTTCGCAAAAAAAAATTATTTTTCACTGTATAAAATATCTTGGAAAAATTTTTTTTGAAAAGAAAATTTTTTTCAATAATTTTCACTTTTAGTACGTAAAAAAACTTTCTTAGACAATTTTTAATGACGTTAGTTTCAAACAAAAAGAATTAGACAGTTTCGCAAAAAAAAATTATTTTTCACTGTATGAAATGTCTTGGAAAAATTTTTTTTGAAAAGACAATTTTTTTTCAATAAAATTCACTTTTAGTAGGTAAAAAAACTTTCTTAGACAATTTTTAATGACGTTAGTTTCAAACAAAAAGAATTAGACAACTTCGCAAAAAAAAATTATTTTTCACTGTATGAAATGTCTTAGCAAAATTTTTTTTGAAAAGACAATTTTTTTCAATAATTTTCACTTTTAGTACGTAAAAAAGCTTTCTTAGACAATTTTTAATGACGTTAGTTTCAAACAAAAAGAATTAGACAGTTTCGCAAAACAAAATTATTTTTCACTGTATGAAATGTCTTGGAAAAATTTTTTTGAAAAGAAAATTTTTTTCAATAATTTTCACTTTTAGTACGTGAAAAAACTTTCTTAGACAATTTTTAATGACGTTAGTTTCAAACAAAAAGAATTAGACAGCTTCGCAAAAAAAAATTATTTTTCACTGTATGAAATGTCTTAGAAAAATTTTTTTTGAAAAGACAATTTTTTTTCAATAATTTTCACTTTTAGTACGTAAAAAAACTTTCTTAGACAATTTTTAATGACGTTAGTTTCAAACAAAAAGAATTAGACAATTTCACAAAAAAAAATTATTTTTCACTGTATGATTTGTCTTAGAAGAATTTTTGAAAATTTTTTTTGAAAAGAAAATTTTTTTCAATAATTTTCACTTTTAGTACGTAAAAAAACTTTCTTAGACAATTTTTAATGACGTTAGTTTCAAACAAAAAGAATTAGACAGTTTCGCAAAAAAAAATTATTTTTCACTGTATGAAATGTCTTAGAAAAATTTTTGAAAATTTTTTTTGAAAAGAAAATTTTTTTCAATAATTTTCACTTTTAGTACGTAAAAAAACTTTCTTAGACAATTTTTAATGACGTTAGTTTCAAACAAAAAGAATTAGACAGTTTCGCAAAAAAAAATTATTTTTCACTGTATGAAATGTCTTAGAAAAGTTTTTTTTGAAAAGACAATTTTTTTTCAATAATTTTCACTTTTAGTACGTAAAAAAACTTTCTTAGACAATTTTTAATGACGTTAGTTTCAAACAAAAAGAATTAGACAGTTTCGCAAAAAAAAATTATTTTTCACTGTATGAAATGTCTTAGAAAAATTTTTTTTGAAAAGACAATTTTTTTCAATAATTTTCACTTTTAGTACGTAAAAAAACTTTCTTAGACAATTTTTAATGACGTTAGTTTCAAACAAAAAGAATTAGACAGTTTCGCAAAAAAAAATTATTTTTCACTGTATGAAATGTCTTAGAAAAATTTTTGAAAATTTTTTTTGAAAAGAAAATTTTTTTCAATAATTTTCACTTTTTGTACGTAAAAAAACTTTCTTAGACAATTTTTAATGACGCTAGTTTCAAACAAAAAGAATTAGACAGTTTCGCAAAAAAAAATTATTTTTCACTGTATGAAATGTCTTGGAAAAATTTTTTTTGAAAAGACAATTTTTTTCAATAAAATTCACTTTTAGTAGGTAAAAAAACTTTCTTAGACAATTTTTAATGACGTTAGTTTCAAACAAAAAGAATTAGACAACTTCGCAAAAAAAAATTATTTTTCACTGTATGAAATGTCTTAGAAAAATTTTTTTTGAAAAGACAATTTTTTTCAATAATTTTAACTTTTAGTACGTAAAAAAGCCTTCTTAGACAATTTTTAATGACGTTAGATTCAAACAAAAAGTATTAGACAGTTTCGCAAAACAAAATTATTTTTCACTGTATGAAATGTCTTGGAAAAATTTTTTTGAAAAGAAAATTTTTTTCAATAATTTTCACTTTTAGTACGTGAAAAAACTTTCTTAGACAATTTTTAATGACGTTAGTTTCAAACAAAAAGAATTAGACAGCTTCGCAAAAAAAAATTATTTTTCACTGTATGAAAAGTCTTAGAAAAATTTTTTTTGAAAAGACAATTTTTTTTCAATAATTTTCACTTTTAGTACGTAAAAAAACTTTCTTAGACAATTTTTAATGACGTTAGTTTCAAACAAAAAGAATTAGACAATTTCACAAAAAAAAATTATTTTTCACTGTATGAAATGTCTTAGAAAAATTTTTGAAAGTTTTTTTTGAAAAGAAAATTTTTTTCAATAATTTTCACTTTTAGTACGTAAAAAAACTTTCTTAGACAATTTTTAATGACGTTAGTTTCAAACAAAAAGAATTAGACAGTTTCGCAAAAAAAAATTATTTTTCACTGTATGAAATGTCTTAGAAAAATTTTTGAAAATTTTTTTTGAAAAGAAAATTTTTTTCAATAATTTTCACTTTTAGTACGTAAAAAAACTTTCTTAGACAATTTTTAATGACGTTAGTTTCAAACAAAAAGAATTAGACAGTTTCGCAAAAAAAAATTATTTTTCACTGTATGAAATGTCTTAGAAAATTTTTTTTTGAAAAGACAATTTTTTTTCAATAATTTTCACTTTTAGTAGGTAAAAAAACTTTCTTAGACAATTTTTAATGACGTTAGTTTCAAACAAAAAGAATTAGACAACTTCGCAAAAAAAAATTATTTTTCACTGTATGAAATGTCTTAGAAAAATTTTTTTTGAAAAGACAATTTTTTTCAATAATTTTCACTTTTAGTACGTAAAAAAACTTTCTTAGACAATTTTTAATGACGTTAGTTTCAAACAAAAAGAATTAGACAGTTTCGCAAAACAAAATTATTTTTCACTGTATGAAATGTCTTGGAAAAATTTTTTTGAAAAGAAAATTTTTTTCAATAATTTTCACTTTTAGTACGTGAAAAAACTTTCTTAGACAATTTTTAATGACGTTAGTTTCAAACAAAAAGAATTAGACAGCTTCGCAAAAAAAAATTATTTTTCACTGTATGAAATGTCTTAGAAAAATTTTTTTTGAAAAGACAATTTTTTTTCAATAATTTTCACTTTTAGTACGTAAAAAAACTTTCTTAGACAATTTTTAATGACGTTAGTTTCAAACAAAAAGAATTAGACAATTTCACAAAAAAAAATTATTTTTCACTGTATGAAATGTCTTAGAAAAATTATTGAAAATTTTTTTTGAAAAGAAAATTTTTTTCAATAATTTTCACTTTTAGTACGTAAAAAAACTTTCTTAGACAATTTTTAATGACGTTAGTTTCAAACAAAAAGAATTAGACAGTTTCGCAAAAAAAAATTATTTTTCACTGTATGAAATGTCTTAGAAAAATTTTTGAAAATTTTTTTTGAAAAGAAAATTTTTTTCAATAATTTTCACTTTTAGTACGTAAAAAAACTTTCTTAGACAATTTTTAATGACGTTAGTTTCAAACAAAAAGAATTAGACAGTTTCGCAAAAAAAAATTATTTTTCACTGTATGAAATGTCTTAGAAAAATTTTTTTTGAAAAGACAATTTTTTTCAATAATTTTCACTTTTAGTACGTAAAAAAACTTTCTTAGACAATTTTTAATGACGTTAGTTTCAAACAAAAAGAATTAGACAACTTCGCAAAAAAAAATTATTTTTCACTGTATGAAATGTCTTAGAAAAATTTTTGAAAATTTTTTTTGAAAAGACAATTTTTTTCAATAATTTTCACTTTTAGTACGTAAAAAAACTTTCTTAGACAATTTTTAATGACGTTAGTTTCAAACAAAAAGAATTAGACAGTTTCGCAAAAAAAAATTATTTTTCACTGTATGAAATGTCTTGGAAAAATTTTTTTTGAAAAGACAATTTTTTTCAATAAAATTCACTTTTAGTAGGTAAAAAAACTTTCTTAGACAATTTTTAATGACGTTAGTTTCAAACAAAAAAAATTAGACAACTTCGCAAAAAAAAATTATTTTTCACTGTATGAAATGTCTTAGAAAAATTTTTTTTGAAAAGACAATTTTTTTCAATAATTTTCACTTTTAGTACGTAAAAAGGCCTTCTTAGACAATTTTTAATGACGTTAGTTTCAAACAAAAAGTATTAGACAGTTTCGCAAAACAAAATTATTTTTCACTGTATGAAATGTCTTGGAAAAATTTTTTTGAAAAGAAAATTTTTTTCAATAATTTTCACTTTTAGTACGTGAAAAAACTTTCTTAGACAATTTTTAATGACGTTAGTTTCAAACAAAAAGAATTAGACAGCTTCGCAAAAAAAAATTATTTTTCACTGTATGAAATGTCTTAGAAAAATTTTTTTTGAAAAAACAATTTTTTTTCAATAATTTTCACTTTTAGTACGTAAAAAAACTTTCTTAGACAATTTTTAATGACGTTAGTTTCAAACAAAAAGAATTAGACAATTTCACAAAAAAAAATTATTTTTCACTGTATGAAATGTCTTAGAAAAATTTTTGAAAATTTTTTTTGAAAAGAAAATTTTTTTCAATAATTTTCACTTTTAGTACGTAAAAAAACTTTCTTAGACAATTTTTAATGACGTTAGTTTCAAACAAAAAGAATTAGACAGTTTCGCAATAAAAATTTTTTTTCACTGTATGAAATGTCTTAGAAAATTTTTTTTTGAAAAGACAATTTTTTTTCAATAATTTTCACTTTTAGTAGGTAAAAAAACTTTCTTAGACAATTTTTAATGACGTTAGTTTCAAACAAAAAGAATTAGACAACTTCGCAAAAAAAAATTATTTTTCACTGTATGAAATGTCTTAGAAAAATTTTTTTTGAAAAGACAATTTTTTTCAATAATTTTCACTTTTAGTACGTGAAAAAACTTTCTTAGACAATTTTTAATGACGTTAGTTTCAAACAAAAAGAACTAGACAGCTTCGCAAAAAAAAATTATTTTTCACTGTATGAAAAGTCTTAGAAAAATTTTTTTTGAAAAGACAATTTTTTTTCAATAATTTTCACTTTTAGTACGTAAAAAAACTTTCTTAGACAATTTTTAATGACGTTAGTTTCAAACAAAAAGAATTAGACAATTTCACAAAAAAAAATTATTTTTCACTGTATGAAATGTCTTAGAAAAATTTTTGAAAATTTTTTTTGAAAAGAAAATTTTTTTCAATAATTTTCACTTTTAGTACGTAAAAAAACTTTCTTAGACAATTTTTAATGACGTTAGTTTCAAACAAAAAGAATTAGACAGTTTCGCAAAAAAAAATTATTTTTCACTGTATGAAATGTCTTAGAAAAATTTTTGAAAATTTTTTTTGAAAAGAAAATTTTTTTCAATAATTTTCACTTTTAGTACGTAAAAAAACTTTCTTAGACAATTTTTAATGACGTTAGTTTCAAACAAAAAGAATTAGACAGTTTCGCAAAAAAAAATTATTTTTCACTGTATGAAATGTCTTAGAAAATTTTTTTTTGAAAAGACAGTTTTTTTTCAATAATTTTCACTTTTAGTAGGTAAAAAAACTTTCTTAGACAATTTTTAATGACGTTAGTTTCAAACAAAAAGTATTAGACAGTTTCGCAAAACAAAATTATTTTTCACTGTATGAAATGTCTTGGAAAAATTTTTTTGAAAAGAAAATTTTTTTCAATAATTTTCACTTTTAATACGTGAAAAAACTTTCTTAGACAATTTTTAATGACGTTAGTTTCAAACAAAAAGAATTAGACAGCTTCGCAAAAAAAAATTATTTTTCACTGTATGAAATGTCTTAGAAAAATTTTTGAAAATTTTTTTTGAAAAGAAAATTTTTTTCAATAATTTTCACTTTTAGTACGTAAAAAAACTTTCTTAGACAATTTTTAATGACGTTAGTTTCAAACAAAAAGAATTAGACAGTTTCGCAAAAAAAAATTATTTTTCACTGTATGAAATGTCTTAGAAAATTTTTTTTTGAAAAGACAGTTTTTTTTCAATAATTTTCACTTTTAGTAGGTAAAAAAACTTTCTTAGACAATTTTTAATGACGTTAGTTTCAAACAAAAAGAATTAGACAACTTCGCAAAAAAAAATTATTTTTCACTGTATGAAATGTCTTAGAAAAATTTTTTTTGAAAAGACAATTTTTTTCAATAATTTTCACTTTTAGTACGTAAAAAAGCCTTCTTAGACAATTTTTAATGACGTTAGATTCAAACAAAAAGTATTAGACAGTTTCGCAAAACAAAATTATTTTTCACTGTATGAAATGTCTTGGAAAAATTTTTTTGAAAAGAAAATTTTTTTCAATAATTTTCACTTTTAGTACGTGAAAAAACTTTCTTAGACAATTTTTAATGACGTTAGTTTCAAACAAAAAGAATTAGACAGCTTCGCAAAAAAAAATTATTTTTCACTGTATGAAAAGTCTTAGAAAAATTTTTTTTGAAAAGACAATTTTTTTTCAATAATTTTCACTTTTAGTACGTAAAAAAACTTTCTTAGACAATTTTTAATGACGTTAGTTTCAAACAAAAAGAATTAGACAATTTCACAAAAAAAAATTATTTTTCACTGTATGAAATGTCTTAGAAAAATTTTTGAAAATTTTTTTTGAAAAGAAAATTTTTTTCAATAATTTTCACTTTTAGTACGTAAAAAAACTTTCTTAGACAATTTTTAATGACGTTAGTTTCAAACAAAAAGAATTAGACAGTTTCGCAAAAAAAAATTATTTTTCACTGTATGAAATGTCTTAGAAAAATTTTTGAAAATTTTTTTTGAAAAGAAAATTTTTTTCAATAATTTTCACTTTTAGTACGTAAAAAAACTTTCTTAGACAATTTTTAATGACGTTAGTTTCAAACAAAAAGAATTAGACAGTTTCGCAAAAAAAAATTATTTTTCACTGTATGAAATGTCTTAGAAAATTTTTTTTTGAAAAGACAATTTTTTTTCAATAATTTTCACTTTTAGTAGGTAAAAAAACTTTCTTAGACAATTTTTAATGACGTTAGTTTCAAACAAAAAGAATTAGACAACTTCGCAAAAAAAAATTATTTTTCACTGTATGAAATGTCTTAGAAAAATTTTTGAAAATTTTTTTTGAAAAGACAATTTTTTTCAATAATTTTCACTTTTAGTACGTAAAAAAACTTTCTTAGACAATTTTTAATGACGTTAGTTTCAAACAAAAAGAATTAGACAGTTTCGCAAAAAAAAATTATTTTTCACTGTATGAAATGTCTTGGAAAAATTTTTTTTGAAAAGACAATTTTTTTCAATAAAATTCACTTTTAGTAGGTAAAAAAACTTTCTTAGACAATTTTTAATGACGTTAGTTTCAAACAAAAAGAATTAGACAACTTCGCAAAAAAAAATTATTTTTCACTGTATGAAATGTCTTAGAAAAATTTTTTTTGAAAAGACAATTTTTTTCAATAATTTTCACTTTTAGTACGTAAAAAAGCCTTCTTAGACAATTTTTAATGACGTTAGTTTCAAACAAAAAGTATTAGACAGTTTCGCAAAACAAAATTATTTTTCACTGTATGAAATGTCTTGGAAAAATTTTTTTGAAAAGAAAATTTTTTTCAATAATTTTCACTTTTAGTACGTGAAAAAACTTTCTTAGACAATTTTTAATGACGTTAGTTTCAAACAAAAAGAATTAGACAGCTTCGCAAAAAAAAATTATTTTTCACTGTATGAAATGTCTTAGAAAAATTTTTTTTGAAAAGACAATTTTTTTTCAATAATTTTCACTTTTAGTACGTAAAAAAACTTTCTTAGACAATTTTTAATGACGTTAGTTTCAAACAAAAAGAATTAGACAATTTCACAAAAAAAAATTATTTTTCACTGTATGAAATGTCTTAGAAAAATTTTTGAAAATTTTTTTTGAAAAGAAAATTTTTTTCAATAATTTTCACTTTTAGTACGTAAAAAAACTTTCTTAGACAATTTTTAATGACGTTAGTTTCAAACAAAAAGAATTAGACAGTTTCGCAATAAAAATTTTTTTTCATTGTATGAAATGTCTTAGAAAATTTTTTTTTGAAAAGACAATTTTTTTTCAATAATTTTCACTTTTAGTAGGTAAAAAAACTTTCTTAGACAATTTTTAATGACGTTAGTTTCAAACAAAAAGAATTAGACAACTTCGCAAAAAAAAATTATTTTTCACTGTATGAAATGTCTTAGAAAAATTTTTTTTGAAAAGACAATTTTTTTTCAATAATTTTCACTTTTAGTACGTGAAAAAACTTTCTTAGACAATTTTTAATGACGTTAGTTTCAAACAAAAAGAATTAGACAGCTTCGCAAAAAAAAATTATTTTTCACTGTATGAAAAGTCTTAGAAAAATTTTTTTTGAAAAGACAACTTTTTTTCAATAATTTTCACTTTTAGTACGTAAAAAAACTTTCTTAGACAATTTTTAATGACGTTAGTTTCAAACAAAAAGAATTAGACAATTTCACAAAAAAAAATTATTTTTCACTGTATGAAATGTCTTAGAAAAATTTTTGAAAATTTTTTTTGAAAAGAAAATTTTTTTCAATAATTTTCACTTTTAGTACGTAAAAAAACTTTCTTAGACAATTTTTAATGACGTTAGTTTCAAACAAAAAGAATTAGACAGTTTCGCAAAAAAAAATTATTTTTCACTGTATGAAATGTCTTAGAAAAATTTTTGAAAATTTTTTTTGAAAAGAAAATTTTTTTCAATAATTTTCACTTTTAGTACGTAAAAAAACTTTCTTAGACAATTTTTAATGACGTTAGTTTCAAACAAAAAGAATTAGACAGTTTCGCAAAAAAAAATTATTTTTCACTGTATGAAATGTCTTAGAAAATTTTTTTTTGAAAAGACAGTTTTTTTTCAATAATTTTCACTTTTAGTAGGTAAAAAAACTTTCTTAGACAATTTTTAATGACGTTAGTTTCAAACAAAAAGAATTAGACAACTTCGCAAAAAAAAATTATTTTTCACTGTATGAAATGTCTTAGAAAAATTTTTTTTGAAAAGACAATTTTTTTCAATAATTTTCACTTTTAGTACGTAAAAAAACTTTCTTAGACAATTTTTAATGACGTTAGTTTCAAACAAAAAGAATTAGACAGTTTCGCAAAAAAAAATTATTTTTCACTGTATGAAATGTCTTGGAAAAATTTTTTTTGAAAAGACAATTTTTTTCAATAAAATTCACTTTTAGTAGGTAAAAAAACTTTCTTAGACAATTTTTAATGACGTTAGTTTCAAACAAAAAGAATTAGACAACTTCGCAAAAAAAAAATATTTTTCACTGTATGAAATGTCTTAGAAAAATTTTTTTTGAAAAGACAATTTTTTTCAATAATTTTCACTTTTAGTACGTAAAAAAGCCTTCTTAGACAATTTTTAATGACGTTAGTTTCAAACAAAAAGTATTAGACAGTTTCGCAAAACAAAATTATTTTTCACTGTATGAAATGTCTTGGAAAAATTTTTTTGAAAAGAAAATTTTTTTCAATAATTTTCACTTTTAATACGTGAAAAAACTTTCTTAGACAATTTTTAATGACGTTAGTTTCAAACAAAAAGAATTAGACAGCTTCGCAAAAAAAAATTATTTTTCACTGTATGAAATGTCTTAGAAAATTTTTTTTTGAAAAGACAATTTTTTTTCAATAATTTTCACTTTTAGTAGGTAAAAAAACTTTCTTAGACAATTTTTAATGACGTTAGTTTCAAACAAAAAGAATTAGACAACTTCGCAAAAAAAAATTATTTTTCACTGTATGAAATGTCTTAGAAAAATTCTTTTTGAAAAGACAATTTTTTTCAATAATTTTCACTTTTAGTACGTAAAAAAACTTTCTTAGACAATTTTTAATGACGTTAGTTTCAAACAAAAAGAATTAGACAGTTTCGCAAAAAAAAATTATTTTTCACTGTATGAAATGTCTTAGAAAATTTTTTTTTGAAAAGACAGTTTTTTTTCAATAATTTTCACTTTTAGTACGTAAAAAAACTTTCTTAGACAATTTTTAATGACGTTAGTTTCAAACAAAAAGAATTAGACAACTTCGCAAAAAAAAATTATTTTTCACTGTATGAAATGTCTTAGAAAAATTTTTTTTGAAAAGACAATTTTTTTCAATAATTTTCACTTTTAGTACGTAAAAAAACTTTCTTAGACAATTTTTAATGACGTTAGTTTCAAACAAAAAGAATTAGACAGTTTCGCAAAAAAAAATTATTTTTCACTGTATGAAATGTCTTGGAAAAATTTTTTTTGAAAAGACAATTTTTTTCAATAAAATTCACTTTTAGTAGGTAAAAAAACTTTCTTAGACAATTTTTAATGACGTTAGTTTCAAACAAAAAGAATTAGACAACTTCGCAAAAAAAAATTATTTTTCACTGTATGAAATGTCTTAGAAAAATTTTTTTTGAAAAGACAATTTTTTTCAATAATTTTCACTTTTAGTACGTAAAAAAGCCTTCTTAGACAATTTTTAATGACGTTAGTTTCAAACAAAAAGTATTAGACAGTTTCGCAAAACAAAATTATTTTTCACTGTATGAAATGTCTTGGAAAAATTTTTTTGAAAAGAAAATTTTTTTCAATAATTTTCACTTTTAATACGTGAAAAAACTTTCTTAGACAATTTTTAATGACGTTAGTTTCAAACAAAAAGAATTAGACAGCTTCGCAAAAAAAAATTATTTTTCACTGTATGAAATGTCTTAGAAAAATTTTTGAAAATTTTTTTTGAAAAGAAAATTTTTTTCAATAATTTTCACTTTTAGTACGTAAAAAAACTTTCTTAGACAATTTTTAATGACGTTAGTTTCAAACAAAAAGAATTAGACAGTTTCGCAAAAAAAAATTATTTTTCACTGTATGAAATGTCTTAGAAAATTTTTTTTTGAAAAGACAATTTTTTTTAATAATTTTCACTTTTAGTAGGTAAAAAAACTTTCTTAGACAATTTTTAATGACGTTAGTTTCAAACAAAAAGAATTAGACAACTTCGCAAAAAAAAATTATTTTTCACTGTATGAAATGTCTTAGAAAAATTCTTTTTGAAAAGACAATTTTTTTCAATAATTTTCACTTTTAGTACGTAAAAAAACTTTCTTAGACAATTTTTAATGACGTTAGTTTCAAACAAAAAGAATTAGACAGTTTCGCAAAAAAAAATTATTTTTCACTGTATGAAATGTCTTGGAAAAATTTTTTTTGAAAAGACAATTTTTTTCAATAAAATTCACTTTTAGTAGGTAAAAAAACTTTCTTAGACAATTTTTAATGACGTTAGTTTCAAACAAAAAGAATTAGACAACTTCGCAAAAAAAAATTATTTTTCACTGTATGAAATGTCTTGGAAAAATTTTTTTGAAAAGAAAATTTTTTTCAATAATTTTCACTTTTAGTACGTGAAAAAACTTTCTTAGACAATTTTTAATGACGTTAGTTTCAAACAAAAAGAATTAGACAGCTTCGCAAAAAAAAATTATTTTTCACTGTATGAAATGTCTTAGAAAAATTTTTTTTGAAAAGACAATTTTTTTTCAATAATTTTCACTTTTAGTAGGTAAAAAAACTTTCTTAGACAATTTTTAATGACGTTAGTTTCAAACAAAAAGAATTAGACAATTTCACAAAAAAAAATTATTTTTCACTGTATGAAATGTCTTAGAAAAATTTTTGAAAATTTTTTTTGAAAAGAAAATTTTTTTCAATAATTTTCACTTTTAGTACGTAAAAAAACTTTCTTAGACAATTTTTAATGACGTTAGTTTCAAACAAAAAGAATTAGACAATTTCGCAATAAAAATTTTTTTTCACTGTATGAAATGTCTTAGAAAATTTTTTTTTGAAAAGACAATTTTTTTTCAATAATTTTCACTTTTAGTAGGTAAAAAAACTTTCTTAGACAATTTTTAATGACGTTAGTTTCAAACAAAAAGAATTAGACAACTTCGCAAAAAAAAATTATTTTTCACTGTATGAAATGTCTTAGAAAAATTTTTTTTGAAAAGACAATTTTTTTTCAATAATTTTCACTTTTAGTACGTGAAAAAACTTTCTTAGACAATTTTTAATGACGTTAGTTTCAAACAAAAAGAATTAGACAGCTTCGCAAAAAAAAATTATTTTTCACTGTATGAAAAGTCTTAGAAAAATTTTTTTTGAAAAGACAATTTTTTTTCAATAATTTTCACTTTTAGTACGTAAAAAAACTTTCTTAGACAATTTTTAATGACGTTAGTTTCAAACAAAAAGAATTAGACAATTTCACAAAAAAAAATTATTTTTCACTGTATGAAATGTCTTAGAAAAATTTTTGAAAATTTTTTTTGAAAAGAAAATTTTTTTCAATAATTTTCACTTTTAGTACGTAAAAAAACTTTCTTAGACAATTTTTAATGACGTTAGTTTCAAACAAAAAGAATTAGACAGTTTCGCAAAAAAAAATTATTTTTCACTGTATGAAATGTCTTAGAAAAATTTTTGAAAATTTTTTTTGAAAAGAAAATTTTTTTCAATAATTTTCACTTTTAGTACGTAAAAAAACTTTCTTAGACAATTTTTAATGACGTTAGTTTCAAACAAAAAGAATTAGACAGTTTCTCAAAAAAAAATTATTTTTCACTGTATGAAATGTCTTAGAAAATTTTTTTTTGAAAAGACAGTTTTTTTTCAATAATTTTCACTTTTAGTACGTGAAAAAACTTTCTTAGACAATTTTTAATGACGTTAGTTTCAAACAAAAAGAATTAGACAACTTCGCAAAAAAAAATTATTTTTCACTGTATGAAATGTCTTAGAAAAATTTTTTTTGAAAAGACAATTTTTTTCAATAATTTTCACTTTTAGTACGTAAAAAAACTTTCTTAGACAATTTTTAATGACGTTAGTTTCAAACAAAAAGAATTAGACAGTTTCGCAAAAAAAAATTATTTTTCACTGTATGAAATGTCTTGGAAAAATTTTTTTTGAAAAGACAATTTTTTTCAATAAAATTCACTTTTAGTAGGTAAAAAAACTTTCTTAGACAATTTTTAATGACGTTAGTTTCAAACAAAAAGAATTAGACAACTTCGCAAAAAAAAATTATTTTTCACTGTATGAAATGTCTTAGAAAAATTTTTTTTGAAAAGACAATTTTTTTCAATAATTTTCACTTTTAGTACGTAAAAAAGCCTTCTTAGACAATTTTTAATGACGTTAGTTTCAAACAAAAAGAATTAGACAGTTTCGCAAAACAAAATTATTTTTCACTGTATGAAATGTCTTGGAAAAATTTTTTTGAAAAGAAAATTTTTTTCAATAATTTTCACTTTTAATACGTGAAAAAACTTTCTTAGACAATTTTTAATGACGTTAGTTTCAAACAAAAAGAATTAGACAGCTTCGCAAAAAAAAATTATTTTTCACTGTATGAAATGTCTTAGAAAATTTTTTTTTGAAAAGACAATTTTTTTTCAATAATTTTCACTTTTAGTAGGTAAAAAAACTTTCTTAGACAATTTTTAATGACGTTAGTTTCAAACAAAAAGAATTAGACAACTTCGCAAAAAAAAATTATTTTTCACTGTATGAAATGTCTTAGAAAAATTCTTTTTGAAAAGACAATTTTTTTCAATAATTTTCACTTTTAGTACGTAAAAAAACTTTCTTAGACAATTTTTAATGACGTTAGTTTCAAACAAAAAGAATTAGACAGTTTCGCAAAAAAAAATTATTTTTCACTGTATGAAATGTCTTAGAAAATTTTTTTTTGAAAAGACAGTTTTTTTTCAATAATTTTCACTTTTAGTAGGTAAAAAAACTTTCTTAGACAATTTTTAATGACGTTAGTTTCAAACAAAAAGAATTAGACAACTTCGCAAAAAAAAATTATTTTTCACTGTATGAAATGTCTTAGAAAAATTTTTTTTGAAAAGACAATTTTTTTCAATAATTTTCACTTTTAGTACGTAAAAAAACTTTCTTAGACAATTTTTAATGACGTTAGTTTCAAACAAAAAGAATTAGACAGTTTCGCAAAAAAAAATTATTTTTCACTGTATGAAATGTCTTGGAAAAATTTTTTTTGAAAAGACAATTTTTTTCAATAAAATTCACTTTTAGTAGGTAAAAAAACTTTCTTAGACAATTTTTAATGACGTTAGTTTCAAACAAAAAGAATTAGACAACTTCGCAAAAAAAAATTATTTTTCACTATATGAAATGTCTTAGAAAAATTTTTTTTGAAAAGACAATTTTTTTCAATAATTTTCACTTTTAGTACGTAAAAAAGCCTTCTTAGACAATTTTTAATGACGTTAGTTTCAAACAAAAAGTATTAGACAGTTTCGCAAAACAAAATTATTTTTCACTGTATGAAATGTCTTGGAAAAATTTTTTTGAAAAGAAAATTTTTTTCAATAATTTTCACTTTTAATACGTGAAAAAACTTTCTTAGACAATTTTTAATGACGTTAGTTTCAAACAAAAAGAATTAGACAGCTTCGCAAAAAAAAATTATTTTTCACTGTATGAAATGTCTTAGAAAAATTTTTGAAAATTTTTTTTGAAAAGAAAATTTTTTTCAATAATTTTCACTTTTAGTACGTAAAAAAACTTTCTTAGACAATTTTTAATGACGTTAGTTTCAAACAAAAAGAATTAGACAGTTTCGCAAAAAAAAATTATTTTTCACTGTATGAAATGTCTTAGAAAATTTTTTTTTGAAAAGACAATTTTTTTTCAATAATTTTCACTTTTAGTAGGTAAAAAAACTTTCTTAGACAATTTTTAATGACGTTAGTTTCAAACAAAAAGAATTAGACAACTTCGCAAAAAAAAATTATTTTTCACTGTATGAAATGTCTTAGAAAAATTCTTTTTGAAAAGACAATTTTTTTCAATAATTTTCACTTTTAGTACGTAAAAAAACTTTCTTAGACAATTTTTAATGACGTTAGTTTCAAACAAAAAGAATTAGACAGTTTCGCAAAAAAAAATTATTTTTCACTGTATGAAATGTCTTGGAAAATTTTTTTTTGAAAAGACAATTTTTTTCAATTAAATTCACTTTTAGTAGGTAAAAAAACTTTCTTAGACAATTTTTAATGACGTTAGTTTCAAACAAAAAGAATTAGACAACTTCGCAAAAAAAAATTATTTTTCACTGTATGAAATGTCTTAGAAAAATTTTTTTTGAAAAGACAATTTTTTTCAATAATTTTTACTTTTAGTACGTAAAAAAGCCTTCTTAGACAATTTTTAATGACGTTAGTTTCAAACAAAAAGTATTAGACAGTTTCGCAAAACAAAATTATTTTTCACTGTATGAAATGTCTTAGAAAAGTTTTTTTTGAAAAGACAATTTTTTTCAATAATTTTCACTTTTAGTACGTAAAAAAGCCTTCTTAGACAATTTTTAATGACGTTAGTTTCAAACAAAAAGAATTAGACAGTTTCGCAAAACAAAATTATTTTTCACTGTATGAAATGTCTTGGAAAATTTTTTTTGAAAAGAAAATTTTTTTCAATAATTTTCACTTTTAGTACGTAAAAAAACTTTCTTAGACAATTTTTAATGACGTTAGTTTCAAACAAAAAGAATTAGACAGCTTCGCAAAAAAAAATTATTTTTCACTGTATGAAATGTCTTAGAAAAATTTTTGAAAATGTTTTTTTAAAAGAAAATTTTTTTCAATAATTTTCACTTTTAGTACGTCAAAAAGCTTTCTTAGACAATTTTTAATGACGTTAGTTTCAAACAAAAAGAATTAGACAGTTTTGCAAAATAAAATTATTTTTCACTGTATGAAATGTTCAAAAATGGGAAAAACCAACTGAAAAAGGTGATCTGGTACTATGACACATCCTCAAATGGGCGATCTACCTAATACAGAAAGCAATATCACTAAGAAAATAAATCAATAGCTTTTTTTCCTTGGTCTGAACCTTAAAACATTTGACCAGGCTAACACACACAATAGTATTTCAATAAGATAAATTTATGTTATGGAACCGGTTTTCTTCCATTAGGAATCTTCAGCATAACTGAGTCGAAATAAAAATTAGCCTACATCAATAGATGTCAGCACAACTGAGTCGAAATAAGAATTAGCCTACAATATCAATAGATGTGAGCATAAATGGACCAAAAACAAACGAAAAATTACAAATTAATAAAATAAATAAAACTGTTCATGACCTCCAATCCTTCATATTCATTCTTTATTTCTGCCTTTTCTTCTCTTCATAGTTTAAGCAAAACGCAACTATCGAATATTGTAATTTCAATTTGACTTAGCTTGAGCAAGTAGGCTATAACGGCAAACGCTTGAAAATTCAAATAAAATTTACTAAGCAGAGGATTATAGAAATACTATGTCGGTGAAATCTAGAATAAATGCTTCTATTACATCATCATGCTAAACTTGCAATTGTGCAAAAATTTAAAGCAATCAATGCGGCAGAATAGGTGACAAGGTTAGGAAAAACTATAAAAACCATATCTATGATCAAAAATGGGAAAAACCAACTGAAAAAGGTGATCTGGTACTATGACACATCCTCAAATGGGCGATCTACCTAATACAGAAAGCAATATCACTAAGAAAATAAATCAATAGCTTTTTTTCCTTGGTCTGAACCTTAAAACATTTGACCAGGCTAACACACACAATAGTATTTCAATAAGATAAATTTATGTTATGGAACCGGTTTTCTTCCATTAGGAATCTTCAGCATAACTGAGTCGAAATAAAAATTAGCCTACATCAATAGATGTCAGCACAACTGAGTCGAAATAAGAATTAGCCTACAATATCAATAGATGTCAGCATAAATGGACCAAAAACAAACGAAAAATTACAAATTAAAAAATAAATAAAACTGTTCATGACCTCCAATCCTTCATATTCATTCTTTATTTCTGCCTTTTCTTCTCTTCATAGTTTAAGCAAAACGCAACTATCGAATATTGTAATTTCAATTTGACTTAGCTTGAGCAAGTAGGCTATAACGGCAAACGCTTGAAAATTCAAATAAAATTTACTAAGCAGAGGATTATAGAAATACTATGTCGGTGAAATCTAGAATAAATGCTTCTATTACATCATCATGCTAAACTTGCAATTGTGCAAAAATTTAAAGCAATCAATGCGGCAGAATAGGTGACAAGGTTAGGAAAAACTATAAAAACCATATCTATGATCAAAAATGGGAAAAACCAACTGAAAAAGGTGATCTGGTACTATGACACATCCTCAAATGGGCGATCTACCTAATACAGAAAGCAATATCACTAAGAAAATAAATCAATAGCTTTTTTTCCTTGGTCTGAACCTTAAAACATTTGACCAGGCTAACACACACAATAGTATTTCAATAAGATAAATTTATGTTATGGAACCGGTTTTCTTCCATTAGGAATCTTCAGCATAACTGAGTCGAAATAAAAATTAGCCTACATCAATAGATGTCAGCACAACTGAGTCGAAATAAGAATTAGCCTACAATATCAATAGATGTCAGCATAAATGGACCAAAAACAAACGAAAAATTACAAATTAATAAAATAAATAAAACTGTTCATGACCTCCAATCCTTCATATTCATTCTTTATTTCTGCCTTTTCTTCTCTTCATAGTTTAAGCAAAACGCAACTATCGAATATTGTAATTTCAATTTGACTTAGCTTGAGCAAGTAGGCTATAACGGCAAACGCTTGAAAATTCAAATAAAATTTACTAAGCAGAGGATTATAGAAATACTATGTCGGTGAAATCTAGAATAAATGCTTCTATTACATCATCATGCTAAACTTGCAATTGTGCAAAAATTTAAAGCAATCAATGCGGCAGAATAGGTGACAAGGTTAGGAAAAACTATAAAAACCATATCTATGATCAAAAATGGGAAAAACCAACTGAAAAAGGTGATCTGGTACTATGACACATCCTCAAATGGGCGATCTACCTAATACAGAAAGCAATATCACTAAGAAAATAAATCAATAGCTTTTTTTCCTTGGTCTGAACCTTAAAACATTTGACCAGGCTAACACACACAATAGTATTTCAATAAGATAAATTTATGTTATGGAACCGGTTTTCTTCCATTAGGAATCTTCAGCATAACTGAGTCGAAATAAAAATTAGCCTACATCAATAGATGTCAGCACAACTGAGTCGAAATAAGAATTAGCCTACAATATCAATAGATGTCAGCATAAATGGACCAAAAACAAACGAAAAATTACAAATTAATAAAATAAATAAAACTGTTCATGACCTCCAATCCTTCATATTCATTCTTTATTTCTGCCTTTTCTTCTCTTCATAGTTTAAGCAAAACGCAACTATCGAATATTGTAATTTCAATTTGACTTAGCTTGAGCAAGTAGGCTATAACGGCAAACGCTTGAAAATTCAAATAAAATTTACTAAGCAGAGGATTATAGAAATACTATGTCGGTGAAATCTAGAATAAATGCTTCTATTACATCATCATGCTAAACTTGCAATTGTGCAAAAATTTAAAGCAATCAATGCGGCAGAATAGGTGACAAGGTTAGGAAAAACTATAAAAACCATATCTATGATCAAAAATGGGAAAAACCAACTGAAAAAGGTGATCTGGTACTATGACACATCCTCAAATGGGCGATCTACCTAATACAGAAAGCAATATCACTAAGAAAATAAATCAATAGCTTTTTTTCCTTGGTCTGAACCTTAAAACATTTGACCAGGCTAACACACACAATAGTATTTCAATAAGATAAATTTATGTTATGGAACCGGTTTTCTTCCATTAGGAATCTTCAGCATAACTGAGTCGAAATAAAAATTAGCCTACATCAATAGATGTCAGCACAACTGAGTCGAAATAAGAATTAGCCTACAATATCAATAGATGTCAGCATAAATGGACCAAAAACAAACGAAAAATTACAAATTAATAAATAAATAAAACTGTTCATGACCTCCAATCCTTCATATTCATTCTTTATTTCTGCCGTTTCTTCTCTTCATAGTTTAAGCAAAACGCAACTATCGAATATTGTAATTTCAATTTGACTTAGCTTGAGCAAGTAGGCTATAACGGCAAACGCTTGAAAATTCAAATAAAATTTACTAAGCAGAGGATTATAGAAATACTATGTCGGTGAAATCTAGAATAAATGCTTCTATTACATCATCATGCTAAACTTGCAATTGTGCAAAAATTTAAAGCAATCAATGCGGCAGAATAGGTGACAAGGTTAGGAAAAACTATAAAAACCATATCTATGATCAAAAATGGGAAAAACCAACTGAAAAAGGTGATCTGGTACTATGACACATCCTCAAATGGGCGATCTACCTAATACAGAAAGCAATATCACTAAGAAAATAAATCAATAGCTTTTTTTCCTTGGTCTGAACCTTAAAACATTTGACCAGGCTAACACACACAATAGTATTTCAATAAGATAAATTTATGTTATGGAACCGGTTTTCTTCCATTAGTATTTCCATTTATATTTATTTATTTATTTTCTGTATGAAATGTCTTAGAAAAATTTTTGAAAATTTTTTTTGAAAAGAAAATTTTTTTCAATAATTTTCACTTTTAGTACGTAAAAAAACTTTCTTAGACAATTTTTAATGACGTTGGTTTCAAACAAAAAAAATTAGACAGTTTCGCAAAAAAAAATTATTTTTCACTGTATGAAATGTCTTAGAAAAGTTTTTTTTAAAAGACAATTTTTTTTCAATAATTTTCACTTTTAGTACGTAAAAAAACTTTCTTAGACAATTTTTAATGACGTTAGTTTCAAACAAAAAGAATTAGACAGTTTCGCAAAAAAAAATTATTTTTCACTGTATGAAATGTCTTAGAAAAATTTTTGAAAATTTTTTTTGAAAAGAAAATTTTTTTCAATAATTTTCACTTTTAGTACGTAAAAAAACTTTCTTAGACAATTTTTAATGACGTTAGTTTCAAACAAAAAGAATTAGACAGTTTCGCAAAAAAAAATTATTTTTCACTGTATGAAATGTCTTAGAAAAATTTTTGAAAATTTTTTTTGAAAAGAAAATTTTTTTCAATAATTTTCACTTTTAGTACGTAAAAAAACTTTCTTAGACAATTTTTAATGACGTTAGTTTCAAACAAAAAGAATTAGACAGTTTCGCAAAAAAAAATTATTTTTCACTGTATGAAATGTCTTAGAAAATTTTTTTTTGAAAAGACAGTTTTTTTTCAATAATTTTCACTTTTAGTACGTGAAAAAACTTTCTTAGACAATTTTTAATGACGTTAGTTTCAAACAAAAAGAATTAGACAACTTCGCAAAAAAAAATTATTTTTCACTGTATGAAATGTCTTAGAAAAATTTTTTTTGAAAAGACAATTTTTTTCAATAATTTTCACTTTTAGTACGTAAAAAAACTTTCTTAGACAATTTTTAATGACGTTAGTTTCAAACAAAAAGAATTAGACAGTTTCGCAAAAAAAAATTATTTTTCACTGTATGAAATGTCTTGGAAAAATTTTTTTTGAAAAGACAATTTTTTTCAATAAAATTCACTTTTAGTAGGTAAAAAAACTTTCTTAGACAATTTTTAATGACGTTAGTTTCAAACAAAAAGAATTAGACAACTTCGCAAAAAAAAATTATTTTTCACTGTATGAAATGTCTTAGAAAAATTTTTTTTGAAAAGACAATTTTTTTCAATAATTTTCACTTTTAGTACGTAAAAAAGCCTTCTTAGACAATTTTTAATGACGTTAGTTTCAAACAAAAAGTATTAGACAGTTTCGCAAAACAAAATTATTTTTCACTGTATGAAATGTCTTGGAAAAATTTTTTTGAAAAGAAAATTTTTTTCAATAATTTTCACTTTTAATACGTGAAAAAACTTTCTTAGACAATTTTTAATGACGTTAGTTTCAAACAAAAAGAATTAGACAGCTTCGCAAAAAAAAATTATTTTTCACTGTATGAAATGTCTTAGAAAATTTTTTTTTGAAAAGACAATTTTTTTTCAATAATTTTCACTTTTAGTAGGTAAAAAAACTTTCTTAGACAATTTTTAATGACGTTAGTTTCAAACAAAAAGAATTAGACAACTTCGCAAAAAAAAATTATTTTTCACTGTATGAAATGTCTTAGAAAAATTCTTTTTGAAAAGACAATTTTTTTCAATAATTTTCACTTTTAGTACGTAAAAAAACTTTCTTAGACAATTTTTAATGACGTTAGTTTCAAACAAAAAGAATTAGACAGTTTCGCAAAAAAAAATTATTTTTCACTGTATGAAATGTCTTAGAAAATTTTTTTTTGAAAAGACAGTTTTTTTTCAATAATTTTCACTTTTAGTAGGTAAAAAAACTTTCTTAGACAATTTTTAATGACGTTAGTTTCAAACAAAAAGAATTAGACAACTTCGCAAAAAAAAATTATTTTTCACTGTATGAAATGTCTTAGAAAAATTTTTTTTGAAAAGACAATTTTTTTCAATAATTTTCACTTTTAGTACGTAAAAAAACTTTCTTAGACAATTTTTAATGACGTTAGTTTCAAACAAAAAGAATTAGACAGTTTCGCAAAAAAAAATTATTTTTCACTGTATGAAATGTCTTGGAAAAATTTTTTTTGAAAAGACAATTTTTTTCAATAAAATTCACTTTTAGTAGGTAAAAAAACTTTCTTAGACAATTTTTAATGACGTTAGTTTCAAACAAAAAGAATTAGACAACTTCGCAAAAAAAAATTATTTTTCACTGTATGAAATGTCTTAGAAAAATTTTTTTTGAAAAGACAATTTTTTTCAATAATTTTCACTTTTAGTACGTAAAAAAGCCTTCTTAGACAATTTTTAATGACGTTAGTTTCAAACAAAAAGTATTAGACAGTTTCGCAAAACAAAATTATTTTTCACTGTATGAAATGTCTTGGAAAAATTTTTTTGAAAAGAAAATTTTTTTCAATAATTTTCACTTTTAATACGTGAAAAAACTTTCTTAGACAATTTTTAATGACGTTAGTTTCAAACAAAAAGAATTAGACAGCTTCGCAAAAAAAAATTATTTTTCACTGTATGAAATGTCTTAGAAAAATTTTTGAAAATTTTTTTTGAAAAGAAAATTTTTTTCAATAATTTTCACTTTTAGTACGTAAAAAAACTTTCTTAGACAATTTTTAATGACGTTAGTTTCAAACAAAAAGAATTAGACAGTTTCGCAAAAAAAAATTATTTTTCACTGTATGAAATGTCTTAGAAAATTTTTTTTTGAAAAGACAATTTTTTTTCAATAATTTTCACTTTTAGTAGGTAAAAAAACTTTCTTAGACAATTTTTAATGACGTTAGTTTCAAACAAAAAGAATTAGACAACTTCGCAAAAAAAAATTATTTTTCACTGTATGAAATGTCTTAGAAAAATTCTTTTTGAAAAGACAATTTTTTTCAATAATTTTCACTTTTAGTACGTAAAAAAACTTTCTTAGACAATTTTTAATGACGTTAGTTTCAAACAAAAAGAATTAGACAGTTTCGCAAAAAAAAATTATTTTTCACTGTATGAAATGTCTTGGAAAAATTTTTTTTGAAAAGACAATTTTTTTCAATAAAATTCACTTTTAGTAGGTAAAAAAACTTTCTTAGACAATTTTTAATGACGTTAGTTTCAAACAAAAAGAATTAGACAACTTCGCAAAAAAAAATTATTTTTCACTGTATGAAATGTCTTGGAAAAATTTTTTTGAAAAGAAAATTTTTTTCAATAATTTTCACTTTTAGTACGTGAAAAAACTTTCTTAGACAATTTTTAATGACGTTAGTTTCAAACAAAAAGAATTAGACAGCTTCGCAAAAAAAAATTATTTTTCACTGTATGAAATGTCTTAGAAAAATTTTTTTTGAAAAGACAATTTTTTTTCAATAATTTTCACTTTTAGTAGGTAAAAAAACTTTCTTAGACAATTTTTAATGACGTTAGTTTCAAACAAAAAGAATTAGACAATTTCACAAAAAAAAATTATTTTTCACTGTATGAAATGTCTTAGAAAAATTTTTGAAAATTTTTTTTGAAAAGAAAATTTTTTTCAATAATTTTCACTTTTAGTACGTAAAAAAACTTTCTTAGACAATTTTTAATGACGTTAGTTTCAAACAAAAAGAATTAGACAATTTCGCAATAAAAATTTTTTTTCACTGTATGAAATGTCTTAGAAAATTTTTTTTTGAAAAGACAATTTTTTTTCAATAATTTTCACTTTTAGTAGGTAAAAAAACTTTCTTAGACAATTTTTAATGACGTTAGTTTCAAACAAAAAGAATTAGACAACTTCGCAAAAAAAAATTATTTTTCACTGTATGAAATGTCTTAGAAAAATTTTTTTTGAAAAGACAATTTTTTTTCAATAATTTTCACTTTTAGTACGTGAAAAAACTTTCTTAGACAATTTTTAATGACGTTAGTTTCAAACAAAAAGAATTAGACAGCTTCGCAAAAAAAAATTATTTTTCACTGTATGAAAAGTCTTAGAAAAATTTTTTTTGAAAAGACAATTTTTTTTCAATAATTTTCACTTTTAGTACGTAAAAAAACTTTCTTAGACAATTTTTAATGACGTTAGTTTCAAACAAAAAGAATTAGACAATTTCACAAAAAAAAATTATTTTTCACTGTATGAAATGTCTTAGAAAAATTTTTGAAAATTTTTTTTGAAAAGAAAATTTTTTTCAATAATTTTCACTTTTAGTACGTAAAAAAACTTTCTTAGACAATTTTTAATGACGTTAGTTTCAAACAAAAAGAATTAGACAGTTTCGCAAAAAAAAATTATTTTTCACTGTATGAAATGTCTTAGAAAAATTTTTGAAAATTTTTTTTGAAAAGAAAATTTTTTTCAATAATTTTCACTTTTAGTACGTAAAAAAACTTTCTTAGACAATTTTTAATGACGTTAGTTTCAAACAAAAAGAATTAGACAGTTTCGCAAAACAAAATTATTTTTCACTGTATGAAATGTCTTAGAAAATTTTTTTTTGAAAAGACAGTTTTTTTTCAATAATTTTCACTTTTAGTACGTGAAAAAACTTTCTTAGACAATTTTTAATGACGTTAGTTTCAAACAAAAAGAATTAGACAACTTCGCAAAAAAAAATTATTTTTCACTGTATGAAATGTCTTAGAAAAATTTTTTTTGAAAAGACAATTTTTTTCAATAATTTTCACTTTTAGTACGTAAAAAAACTTTCTTAGACAATTTTTAATGACGTTAGTTTCAAACAAAAAGAATTAGACAGTTTCGCAAAAAAAAATTATTTTTCACTGTATGAAATGTCTTGGAAAAATTTTTTTTGAAAAGACAATTTTTTTCAATAAAATTCACTTTTAGTAGGTAAAAAAACTTTCTTAGACAATTTTTAATGACGTTAGTTTCAAACAAAAAGAATTAGACAACTTCGCAAAAAAAAATTATTTTTCACTGTATGAAATGTCTTAGAAAAATTTTTTTTGAAAAGACAATTTTTTTCAATAATTTTCACTTTTAGTACGTAAAAAAGCCTTCTTAGACAATTTTTAATGACGTTAGTTTCAAACAAAAAGTATTAGACAGTTTCGCAAAACAAAATTATTTTTCACTGTATGAAATGTCTTGGAAAAATTTTTTTGAAAAGAAAATTTTTTTCAATAATTTTCACTTTTAATACGTGAAAAAACTTTCTTAGACAATTTTTAATGACGTTAGTTTCAAACAAAAAGAATTAGACAGCTTCGCAAAAAAAAATTATTTTTCACTGTATGAAATGTCTTAGAAAATTTTTTTTTGAAAAGACAATTTTTTTTCAATAATTTTCACTTTTAGTAGGTAAAAAAACTTTCTTAGACAATTTTTAATGACGTTAGTTTCAAACAAAAAGAATTAGACAACTTCGCAAAAAAAAATTATTTTTCACTGTATGAAATGTCTTAGAAAAATTCTTTTTGAAAAGACAATTTTTTTCAATAATTTTCACTTTTAGTACGTAAAAAAACTTTCTTAGACAATTTTTAATGACGTTAGTTTCAAACAAAAAGAATTAGACAGTTTCGCAAAAAAAAATTATTTTTCACTGTATGAAATGTCTTAGAAAATTTTTTTTTGAAAAGACAGTTTTTTTTCAATAATTTTCACTTTTAGTAGGTAAAAAAACTTTCTTAGACAATTTTTAATGACGTTAGTTTCAAACAAAAAGAATTAGACAACTTCGCAAAAAAAAATTATTTTTCACTGTATGAAATGTCTTAGAAAAATTTTTTTTGAAAAGACAATTTTTTTCAATAATTTTCACTTTTAGTACGTAAAAAAACTTTCTTAGACAATTTTTAATGACGTTAGTTTCAAACAAAAAGAATTAGACAGTTTCGCAAAAAAAAATTATTTTTCACTGTATGAAATGTCTTGGAAAAATTTTTTTTGAAAAGACAATTTTTTTCAATAAAATTCACTTTTAGTAGGTAAAAAAACTTTCTTAGACAATTTTTAATGACGTTAGTTTCAAACAAAAAGAATTAGACAACTTCGCAAAAAAAAATTATTTTTCACTGTATGAAATGTCTTAGAAAAATTTTTTTTGAAAAGACAATTTTTTTCAATAATTTTCACTTTTAGTACGTAAAAAAGCCTTCTTAGACAATTTTTAATGACGTTAGTTTCAAACAAAAAGTATTAGACAGTTTCGCAAAACAAAATTATTTTTCACTGTATGAAATGTCTTGGAAAAATTTTTTTGAAAAGAAAATTTTTTTCAATAATTTTCACTTTTAATACGTGAAAAAACTTTCTTAGACAATTTTTAATGACGTTAGTTTCAAACAAAAAGAATTAGACAGCTTCGCAAAAAAAAATTATTTTTCACTGTATGAAATGTCTTAGAAAAATTTTGGAAAATTTTTTTTGAAAAGAAAATTTTTTTCAATAATTTTCACTTTTAGTACGTAAAAAAACTTTCTTAGACAATTTTTAATGACGTTAGTTTCAAACAAAAAGAATTAGACAGTTTCGCAAAAAAAAATTATTTTTCACTGTATGAAATGTCTTAGAAAATTTTTTTTTGAAAAGACAATTTTTTTTCAATAATTTTCACTTTTAGTAGGTAAAAAAACTTTCTTAGACAATTTTTAATGACGTTAGTTTCAAACAAAAAGAATTAGACAACTTCGCAAAAAAAAATTATTTTTCACTGTATGAAATGTCTTAGAAAAATTCTTTTTGAAAAGACAATTTTTTTCAATAATTTTCACTTTTAGTACGTAAAAAAACTTTCTTAGACAATTTTTAATGACGTTAGTTTCAAACAAAAAGAATTAGACAGTTTCGCAAAAAAAAATTATTTTTCACTGTATGAAATGTCTTGGAAAAATTTTTTTTGAAAAGACAATTTTTTTCAATTAAATTCACTTTTAGTAGGTAAAAAAACTTTCTTAGACAATTTTTAATGACGTTAGTTTCAAACAAAAAGAATTAGACAACTTCGCAAAAAAAAATTATTTTTCACTGTATGAAATGTCTTAGAAAAACTTTTTTTGAAAAGACAATTTTTTTCAATAATTTTCACTTTTAATACGTAAAAAAGCCTTCTTAGACAATTTTTAATGACGTTAGTTTCAAACAAAAAGTATTAGACAGTTTCGCAAAACAAAATTATTTTTCACTGTATGAAATGTCTTAGAAAAGTTTTTTTTGAAAAGACAATTTTTTTCAATAATTTTCACTTTTAGTACGTAAAAAAGCCTTCTTAGACAATTTTTAATGACGTTAGTTTCAAACAAAAAGAATTAGACAGTTTCGCAAAACAAAATTATTTTTCACTGTATGAAATGTCTTGGAAAATTTTTTTTGAAAAGAAAATTTTTTTCAATAATTTTCACTTTTAGTACGTAAAAAAACTTTCTTAGACAATTTTTAATGACGTTAGTTTCAAACAAAAAGAATTAGACAGCTTCGCAAAAAAAAATTATTTTTCACTGTATGAAATGTCTTAGAAAAATTTTTGAAAATGTTTTTTTAAAAGAAAATTTTTTTCAATAATTTTCACTTTTAGTACGTCAAAAAGCTTTCTTAGACAATTTTTAATGACGTTAGTTTCAAACAAAAAGAATTAGACAGTTTTGCAAAATAAAATTATTTTTCACTGTATGAAATGTTCAAAAATGGGAAAAACCAACTGAAAAAGGTGATCTGGTACTATGACACATCCTCAAATGGGCGATCTACCTAATACAGAAAGCAATATCACTAAGAAAATAAATCAATAGCTTTTTTTCCTTGGTCTGAACCTTAAAACATTTGACCAGGCTAACACACACAATAGTATTTCAATAAGATAAATTTATGTTATGGAACCGGTTTTCTTCCATTAGGAATCTTCAGCATAACTGAGTCGAAATAAAAATTAGCCTACATCAATAGATGTCAGCACAACTGAGTCGAAATAAGAATTAGCCTACAATATCAATAGATGTCAGCATAAATGGACCAAAAACAAACGAAAAATTACAAATTAATAAAATAAATAAAACTGTTCATGACCTCCAATCCTTCATATTCATTCTTTATTTCTGCCTTTTCTTCTCTTCATAGTTTAAGCAAAACGCAACTATCGAATATTGTAATTTCAATTTGACTTAGCTTGAGCAAGTAGGCTATAACGGCAAACGCTTGAAAATTCAAATAAAATTTACTAAGCAGAGGATTATAGAAATACTATGTCGGTGAAATCTAGAATAAATGCTTCTATTACATCATCATGCTAAACTTGCAATTGTGCAAAAATTTAAAGCAATCAATGCGGCAGAATAGGTGACAAGGTTAGGAAAAACTATAAAAACCATATCTATGATCAAAAATGGGAAAAACCAACTGAAAAAGGTGATCTGGTACTATGACACATCCTCAAATGGGCGATCTACCTAATACAGAAAGCAATATCACTAAGAAAATAAATCAATAGCTTTTTTTCCTTGGTCTGAACCTTAAAACATTTGACCAGGCTAACACACACAATAGTATTTCAATAAGATAAATTTATGTTATGGAACCGGTTTTCTTCCATTAGGAATCTTCAGCATAACTGAGTCGAAATAAAAATTAGCCTACATCAATAGATGTCAGCACAACTGAGTCGAAATAAGAATTAGCCTACAATATCAATAGATGTCAGCATAAATGGACCAAAAACAAACGAAAAATTACAAATTAAAAAATAAATAAAACTGTTCATGACCTCCAATCCTTCATATTCATTCTTTATTTCTGCCTTTTCTTCTCTTCATAGTTTAAGCAAAACGCAACTATCGAATATTGTAATTTCAATTTGACTTAGCTTGAGCAAGTAGGCTATAACGGCAAACGCTTGAAAATTCAAATAAAATTTACTAAGCAGAGGATTATAGAAATACTATGTCGGTGAAATCTAGAATAAATGCTTCTATTACATCATCATGCTAAACTTGCAATTGTGCAAAAATTTAAAGCAATCAATGCGGCAGAATAGGTGACAAGGTTAGGAAAAACTATAAAAACCATATCTATGATCAAAAATGGGAAAAACCAACTGAAAAAGGTGATCTGGTACTATGACACATCCTCAAATGGGCGATCTACCTAATACAGAAAGCAATATCACTAAGAAAATAAATCAATAGCTTTTTTTCCTTGGTCTGAACCTTAAAACATTTGACCAGGCTAACACACACAATAGTATTTCAATAAGATAAATTTATGTTATGGAACCGGTTTTCTTCCATTAGGAATCTTCAGCATAACTGAGTCGAAATAAAAATTAGCCTACATCAATAGATGTCAGCACAACTGAGTCGAAATAAGAATTAGCCTACAATATCAATAGATGTCAGCATAAATGGACCAAAAACAAACGAAAAATTACAAATTAATAAAATAAATAAAACTGTTCATGACCTCCAATCCTTCATATTCATTCTTTATTTCTGCCTTTTCTTCTCTTCATAGTTTAAGCAAAACGCAACTATCGAATATTGTAATTTCAATTTGACTTAGCTTGAGCAAGTAGGCTATAACGGCAAACGCTTGAAAATTCAAATAAAATTTACTAAGCAGAGGATTATAGAAATACTATGTCGGTGAAATCTAGAATAAATGCTTCTATTACATCATCATGCTAAACTTGCAATTGTGCAAAAATTTAAAGCAATCAATGCGGCAGAATAGGTGACAAGGTTAGGAAAAACTATAAAAACCATATCTATGATCAAAAATGGGAAAAACCAACTGAAAAAGGTGATCTGGTACTATGACACATCCTCAAATGGGCGATCTACCTAATACAGAAAGCAATATCACTAAGAAAATAAATCAATAGCTTTTTTTCCTTGGTCTGAACCTTAAAACATTTGACCAGGCTAACACACACAATAGTATTTCAATAAGATAAATTTATGTTATGGAACCGGTTTTCTTCCATTAGGAATCTTCAGCATAACTGAGTCGAAATAAAAATTAGCCTACATCAATAGATGTCAGCACAACTGAGTCGAAATAAGAATTAGCCTACAATATCAATAGATGTCAGCATAAATGGACCAAAAACAAACGAAAAATTACAAATTAATAAAATAAATAAAACTGTTCATGACCTCCAATCCTTCATATTCATTCTTTATTTCTGCCTTTTCTTCTCTTCATAGTTTAAGCAAAACGCAACTATCGAATATTGTAATTTCAATTTGACTTAGCTTGAGCAAGTAGGCTATAACGGCAAACGCTTGAAAATTCAAATAAAATTTACTAAGCAGAGGATTATAGAAATACTATGTCGGTGAAATCTAGAATAAATGCTTCTATTACATCATCATGCTAAACTTGCAATTGTGCAAAAATTTAAAGCAATCAATGCGGCAGAATAGGTGACAAGGTTAGGAAAAACTATAAAAACCATATCTATGATCAAAAATGGGAAAAACCAACTGAAAAAGGTGATCTGGTACTATGACACATCCTCAAATGGGCGATCTACCTAATACAGAAAGCAATATCACTAAGAAAATAAATCAATAGCTTTTTTTCCTTGGTCTGAACCTTAAAACATTTGACCAGGCTAACACACACAATAGTATTTCAATAAGATAAATTTATGTTATGGAACCGGTTTTCTTCCATTAGGAATCTTCAGCATAACTGAGTCGAAATAAAAATTAGCCTACATCAATAGATGTCAGCACAACTGAGTCGAAATAAGAATTAGCCTACAATATCAATAGATGTCAGCATAAATGGACCAAAAACAAACGAAAAATTACAAATTAATAAATAAATAAAACTGTTCATGACCTCCAATCCTTCATATTCATTCTTTATTTCTGCCGTTTCTTCTCTTCATAGTTTAAGCAAAACGCAACTATCGAATATTGTAATTTCAATTTGACTTAGCTTGAGCAAGTAGGCTATAACGGCAAACGCTTGAAAATTCAAATAAAATTTACTAAGCAGAGGATTATAGAAATACTATGTCGGTGAAATCTAGAATAAATGCTTCTATTACATCATCATGCTAAACTTGCAATTGTGCAAAAATTTAAAGCAATCAATGCGGCAGAATAGGTGACAAGGTTAGGAAAAACTATAAAAACCATATCTATGATCAAAAATGGGAAAAACCAACTGAAAAAGGTGATCTGGTACTATGACACATCCTCAAATGGGCGATCTACCTAATACAGAAAGCAATATCACTAAGAAAATAAATCAATAGCTTTTTTTCCTTGGTCTGAACCTTAAAACATTTGACCAGGCTAACACACACAATAGTATTTCAATAAGATAAATTTATGTTATGGAACCGGTTTTCTTCCATTAGTATTTCCATTTATATTTATTTATTTATTTTCTGTATGAAATGTCTTAGAAAAATTTTTGAAAATTTTTTTTGAAAAGAAAATTTTTTTCAATAATTTTCACTTTTAGTACGTAAAAAAACTTTCTTAGACAATTTTTAATGACGTTGGTTTCAAACAAAAAAAATTAGACAGTTTCGCAAAAAAAAATTATTTTTCACTGTATGAAATGTCTTAGAAAAGTTTTTTTTAAAAGACAATTTTTTTTCAATAATTTTCACTTTTAGTACGTAAAAAAACTTTCTTAGACAATTTTTAATGACGTTAGTTTCAAACAAAAAGAATTAGACAACTTCGCAAAAAAAAATTATTTTTCACTGTATGAAATGTCTTAGAAAATTTTTTTTTGAAAAGACAATTTTTTTTCAATAAAATTCACTTTTAGTAGGTAAAAAACTTTCTTAGACAATTTTTAATGACGTTAGTTTCAAACAAAAAGAATTAGACAACTTCGCAAAAAAAAATTATTTTTCACTGTATGAAATGTCTTAGAAAAATTTTTTTTGAAAAGACAATTTTTTTCAATAATTTTCACTTTTAGTACGTAAAAAAGCCTTCTTAGACAATTTTTAATGACGTTAGTTTCAAACAAAAAGTATTAGACAGTTTCGCAAAACAAAATTATTTTTCACGGTATGAAATGTCTTGGAAAAATTTTTTTGAAAAGAAAATTTTTTTCAATAATTTTCACTTTTAGTACGTGAAAAAACTTTCTTAGACAATTTTTAATGACGTTAGTTTCAAACAAAAAGAATTAGACAGCTTCGCAAAAAAAAATTATTTTTCACTGTATGAAATGTCTTAGAAAAATTTTTTTTGAAAAGACAATTTTTTTTCAATAATTTTCACTTTTAGTACGTAAAAAAACTTTCTTAGACAATTTTTAATGACGTTAGTTTCAAACAAAAAGAATTAGACAATTTCACAAAAAAAAATTATTTTTCACTGTATGAAATGTCTTAGAAAAATTTTTGAAAATTTTTTTTGAAAAGAAAATTTTTTTCAATAATTTTCACTTTTAGTACGTAAAAAAACTTTCTTAGACAATTTTTAATGACGTTAGTTTCAAACAAAAAGAATTAGACAGTTTCGCAAAAAAAATTATTTTTCACTGTATGAAATGTCTTAGAAAAATTTTTGAAAATTTTTTTTGAAAAGAAAATTTTTTTCAATAATTTTCACTTTTAGTACGTAAAAAAACTTTCTTAGACAATTTTTAATGACGTTAGTTTCAAACAAAAAGAATTAGACAGTTTCGCAAAAAAAAATTATTTTTCACTGTATGAAATGTCTTAGAAAAGTTTTTTTTGAAAAGACAATTTTTTTTCAATAATTTTCACTTTTAGTACGTAAAAAAACTTTCTTAGACAATTTTTAATGACGTTAGTTTCAAACAAAAAGAATTAGACAGTTTCGCAAAACAAAATTATTTTTCACTGTATGAAATGTCTTAGAAAAATTTTTTTTGAAAAGACAATTTTTTTCAATAATTTTCACTTTTAGTACGTAAAAAAACTTTCTTAGACAATTTTTAATGACGTTAGTTTCAAACAAAAAGAATTAGACAGTTTCGCAAAAAAAAATTATTTTTCACTGTATGAAATGTCTTAGAAAATTTTTTTTTGAAAAGACAATTTTTTTTCAATAATTTTCACTTTTAGTAGGTAAAAAAACTTTCTTAGACAATTTTTAATGACGTTAGTTTCAAACAAAAAGAATTAGACAACTTCGCAAAAAAAAATTATTTTTCACTGTATGAAATGTCTTAGAAAAATTTTTTTTGAAAAGACAATTTTTTTCAATAATTTTCACTTTTAGTACGTAAAAAAACTTTCTTAGACAATTTTTAATGACGTTAGTTTCAAACAAAAAGAATTAGACAGTTTCGCAAAAAAAAATTATTTTTCACTGTATGAAATGTCTTGGAAAAATTTTTTTTGAAAAGACAATTTTTTTCAATAAAATTCACTTTTAGTAGGTAAAAAAACTTTCTTAGACAATTTTTAATGACGTTAGTTTCAAACAAAAAGAATTAGACAACTTCGCAAAAAAAAATTATTTTTCACTGTATGAAATGTCTTAGAAAAATTTTTTTTGAAAAGAAAATTTTTTTCAATAATTTTCACTTTTAGTACGTAAAAAAGCCTTCTTAGACAATTTTTAATGACGTTAGATTCAAACAAAAAGTATTAGACAGTTTCGCAAAACAAAATTATTTTTCACTGTATGAAATGTCTTGGAAAAATTTTTTTGAAAAGAAAATTTTTTTCAATAATTTTCACTTTTAGTACGTGAAAAAACTTTCTTAGACAATTTTTAATGACGTTAGTTTCAAACAAAAAGAATTAGACAGCTTCGCAAAAAAAAATTATTTTTCACTGTATGAAAAGTCTTAGAAAAATTTTTTTTGAAAAGACAATTTTTTTTCAATAATTTTCACTTTTAGTACGTAAAAAAACTTTCTTAGACAATTTTTAATGACGTTAGTTTCAAACAAAAAGAATTAGACAATTTCACAAAAAAAAATTATTTTTCACTGTATGAAATGTCTTAGAAAAATTTTTGAAAATTTTTTTTGAAAAGAAAATTTTTTTCAATAATTTTCACTTTTAGTACGTAAAAAAACTTTCTTAGACAATTTTTAATGACGTTAGTTTCAAACAAAAAGAATTAGACAGTTTCGCAAAAAAAAATTATTTTTCACTGTATGAAATGTCTTAGAAAAATTTTTGAAAATTTTTTTTGAAAAGAAAATTTTTTTCAATAATTTTCACTTTTAGTACGTAAAAAAACTTTCTTAGACAATTTTTAATGACGTTAGTTTCAAACAAAAAGAATTAGACAGTTTCGCAAAAAAAAATTATTTTTCACTGTATGAAATGTCTTAGAAAATTTTTTTTTGAAAAGACAATTTTTTTTCAATAATTTTCACTTTTAGTAGGTAAAAAAACTTTCTTAGACAATTTTTAATGACGTTAGTTTCAAACAAAAAGAATTAGACAACTTCGCAAAAAAAAATTATTTTTCACTGTATGAAATGTCTTAGAAAAATTTTTTTTGAAAAGACAATTTTTTTCAATAATTTTCACTTTTAGTACGTAAAAAAACTTTCTTAGACAATTTTTAATGACGTTAGTTTCAAACAAAAAGTATTAGACAGTTTCGCAAAACAAAATTATTTTTCACGGTATGAAATGTCTTAGAAAAATTTTTGAAAATTTTTATTGAAAAGAAAATTTTTTTCAATAATTTTCACTTTTAGTACGTAAAAAAACTTTCTTAGACAATTTTTAATGACGTTAGTTTCAAACAAAAAGAATTAGACAGTTTCGCAAAAAAAAGTTATTTTTCACTGTATGAAATGTCTTAGAAAAGTTTTTTTTGAAAAGACAATTTTTTTCAATAATTTTCACTTTTAGTACGTAAAAAAACTTTCTTAGACAATTTTTAATGACGTTAGTTTCAAACAAAAAGAATTAGACAGTTTCGCAAAAAAAAATTATTTTTCACTGTGTGAAATGTCTTAGAAAAATTTTTTTTGAAAAGACAATTTTTTTTCAATAATTTTCACTTTTAGTACGTAAAAAAACTTTCTTAGACAATTTTTAATGACGTTAGTTTCAAACAAAAAGAATTAGACAGTTTCGCAAAAAAAAATCATTTTTCACTGTATGAAATGTCTTAGAAAAATTTTTTTTGAAAAGACAATTTTTTTTCAATAATTTTCACTTTTAGTACGTAAAAAAGCTTTCTTAGACAATTTTTAATGACGTTAGTTTCAAACAAAAAGAATTAGACAATTTCGCAAAAAAAAATTATTTTTCACTGTATGAAATGTCTTAGAAAAATTTTTGAAAATTTTTTTTGAAAAGAAAATTTTCTTCAATAATTTTCACTTTTAGTACGTAAAAAAACTTTCTTAGACAATTGTTAATGACGTTAGTTTCAAACAAAAAGAATTAGACAACTTCGCAAAAAAAAATTATTTTTCACTGTATGAAATGTCTTAGAAAAATTTTTTTTGAAAAGACAATTTTTTTCAATAATTTTCACTTTTAGTACGTAAAAAAGCCTTCTTAGACAATTTTTAATGACGTTAGTTTCAAACAAAAAGAATTAGACAGTTTCGCAAAACAAAATTATTTTTCACTGTATGAAATGTCTTGGAAAAATTTTTTTGAAAAGAAAATTTTTTTCAATAATTTTCACTTTTAGTACGTGAAAAAACTTTCTTAGACAATTTTTAATGACGTTAGTTTCAAACAAAAAGAATTAGACAGCTTCGCAAAAAAAAATTATTTTTCACTGTATGAAATGTCTTAGAAAAATTTTTTTTGAAAAGACAATTTTTTTTCAATAATTTTCACTTTTAGTACGTAAAAAAACTTTCTTAGACAATTTTTAATGACGTTAGGTTTCAAACAAAAAGAATTAGACAATTTCACAAAAAAAAATTATTTTTCACTGTATGAAATGTCTTAGAAAAATTTTTGAAAATTTTTTTTGAAAAGACAATTTTTTTCAATAATTTTCACTTTTAGTACGTAAAAAAACTTTCTTAGACAATTTTTAATGACGTTAGTTTCAAACAAAAAGAATTAGACAGTTTCGCAAAAAAAAATTATTTTTCACTGTATGAAATGTCTTAGAAAAATTTTTGAAAATTTTTTTCAATAATTTTCACTTTTAGTACGTAAAAAAACTTTCTTAGACAATTTTTAATGACGTTAGTTTCAAACAAAAAGAATTAGACAGTTTCGCAAAAAAAAATTATTTTTCACTGTATGAAATGTCTTAGAAAAGTTTTTTTTGAAAAGACAATTTTTTTTCAATAATTTTCACTTTTAGTACGTAAAAAAGCTTTCTTAGACAATTTTTAATGACGTTAGTTTCAAACAAAAAGAATTAGACAGTTTCGCAAAAAAAAATTATTTTTCACTGTGTGAAATGTCTTAGAAAAATTTTTTTTGAAAAGACAATTTTTTTTCAATAATTTTCACTTTTAGTACGTAAAAAAACTTTCTTAGACAATTTTTAATGACGTTAGTTTCAAACAAAAAGAATTAGACAGTTTCGCAAAAAAAAATCATTTTTCACTGTATGAAATGTCTTAGAAAAATTTTTTTTGAAAAGACAATTTTTTTTCAATAATTTTCACTTTTAGTACGTAAAAAAGCTTTCTTAGACAATTTTTAATGACGTTAGTTTCAAACAAAAAGAATTAGACAATTTCGCAAAAAAAAATTATTTTTCACTGTATGAAATGTCTTAGAAAAATTTTTGAAAATTTTTTTTGAAAAGAAAATTTTCTTCAATAATTTTCACTTTTAGTACGTAAAAAAACTTTCTTAGACAATTGTTAATGACGTTAGTTTCAAACAAAAAGAATTAGACAACTTCGCAAAAAAAAATTATTTTTCACTGTATGAAATGTCTTAGAAAAATTTTTTTTGAAAAGACAATTTTTTTCAATAATTTTCACTTTTAGTACGTAAAAAAGCCTTCTTAGACAATTTTTAATGACGTTAGTTTCAAACAAAAAGAATTAGACAGTTTCGCAAAACAAAATTATTTTTCACTGTATGAAATGTCTTGGAAAAATTTTTTTGAAAAGAAAATTTTTTTCAATAATTTTCACTTTTAGTACGTGAAAAAACTTTCTTAGACAATTTTTAATGACGTTAGTTTCAAACAAAAAGAATTAGACAGCTTCGCAAAAAAAAATTATTTTTCACTGTATGAAATGTCTTGGAAAAATTTTTTTTGAAAAGACAATTTTTTTTCAATAATTTTCACTTTTAGTACGTAAAAAAACTTTCTTAGACAATTTTTAATGACGTTAGGTTTCAAACAAAAAGAATTAGACAATTTCACAAAAAAAAATTATTTTTCACTGTATGAAATGTCTTAGAAAAATTTTTGAAAATTTTTTTTGAAAAGACAATTTTTTTCAATAATTTTCACTTTTAGTACGTAAAAAAACTTTCTTAGACAATTTTTAATGACGTTAGTTTCAAACAAAAAGAATTAGACAGTTTCGCAAAAAAAAATTATTTTTCACTGTATGAAATGTCTTAGAAAAATTTTTGAAAATTTTTTTCAATAATTTTCACTTTTAGTACGTAAAAAAACTTTCTTAGACAATTTTTAATGACGTTAGTTTCAAACAAAAAGAATTAGACAGTTTCGCAAAAAAAAATTATTTTTCACTGTATGAAATGTCTTAGAAAAGTTTTTTTTGAAAAGACAATTTTTTTTCAATAATTTTCACTTTTAGTACGTAAAAAAACTTTCTTAGACAATTTTTAATGACGTTAGTTTCAAACAAAAAGAATTAGACAATTTCACAAAAAAAAATTATTTTTCACTGTATGAAATGTCTTAGAAAAATTTTTGAAAATTTTTTTTGAAAAGACAATTTTTTTTCAATAATTTTCACTTTTAGTACGTAAAAAAACTTTCTTAGACAATTTTTAATGACGTTAGTTTCAAACAAAAAGAATTAGACAGTTTCGCAAAAAAAAATTATTTTTCACTGTATGAAATGTCTTAGAAAAATTTTTTTTGAAAAGACAATTTTTTTTCAATAATTTTCACCTTTAGTACGTAAAAAAACTTTCTTAGACAATTTTTAATGACGTTAGTTTCAAACAAAAAGAATTAGACAATTTCGCAAAAAAAAATTATTTTTCACTGTATGAAATGTCTTAGAAAAATTTTTTTTGAAAAGACAATTTTTTTCAATAATTTTCACTTTTAGTACGTAAAAATACCTTCTTAGACAATTTTTAATAACGTTAGTTTCAAACAAAAAGAATTAGACAACTTCGCAAAAAAAGAATTATTTTTCCCTGTATGAAATGTCTTAGAAAAATTTTTTTTGAAAAGAAAATTTTTTTTCAATAATTTTCACTTTTAGTACGTAAAAAAACTTTCTTAGACAATTTTTAATGACGTTAGTTTCAAACAAAAAGAATTAGACAATTTCGCAAAAAAAAATTATTTTTCACTGTATGAAATGTCTTAGAAAAACTTTTTTTGAAAAGACAATTTTTTTCAATAATTTTCACTTTTAGTACGTAAAAATACCTTCTTAGACAATTTTTAATGACGTTATTTTCAAACAAAAAGAATTAGACAACTTCGCAAAAAAAGAATTATTTTTCACTGTATGAAATGTCTTAGAAAAATTTTTTTTGAAAAGAAACTTTTTTTCAATAATTTTCACTTTTAGTACGTAAAAAAACTTTCTTAGACAATTTTTAATGACGTTAGTTTCAAACAAAAAGAATTAGACAACTTCGCAAAAAAAAATTATTTTTCACTGTATGAAATGTCTTAGAAAAATTTTTGAAAATTTTTTTTGAAAAGACAATTTTTTTCAATAATTTTCACTTTTAGTACGTAAAAAAGCTTTCTTAGACAATTTTTAATGACGTTAGTTTCAAACAAAAAGAATTAGACAGTTTCGCAAAAAAAAATTATTTTTCACTGTATGAAATGTCTTAGATAAATTTTTGAAAATTTTTTTTGAAAAGAAAATTTTTTTCAATAATTTTCACTTTTAGTACGTAAAAAAACTTTCTTAGACAATTTTTAATGACGTTAGTTTCAAACAAAAAGAATTAGACAGTTTCGCAAAAAAAAATTATTTTTCACTGTATGAAATGTCTTAGAAAAGTTTTTTTTGAAAAGACAATTTTTTTTCAATAATTTTCACTTTTAGTACGTAAAAAAACTTTCTTAGACAATTTTTAATGACGTTAGTTTCAAACAAAAAGAATTAGACAGTTTCGCAAAAAAAAATCATTTTTCACTGTATGAAATGTCTTAGAAAAATTTTTTTTGAAAAGACAATTTTTTTTAAATAATTTTCACTTTTAGTACGTAAAAAAACTTTCTTAGACAATTTTTAATGACGTTAGTTTCAAACAAAAAGAATTAGACAATTTCGCAAAAAAAAATTATTTTTCACTGTATGAAATGTCTTAGAAAAATTTTTTTTGAAAAGACAATTTTTTTCAATAATTTTCACTTTTAGTACGTACAAATACTTTCTTAGACAATTTTTAATGACGTTATTTTCAAACAAAAAGAATTAGACAGTTTCGCAAAAAAAAAATTATTTTTCACTGTATGAAATGTCTTGGAAAAATTTTTTTTGAAAAGAAAATTTTTTTCAGTAATTTTCACTTTTAGTACGTAAAAAAACTTTCTTAGACAATTTTTAATGACGTTAGTTTCAAACAAAAAGAATTAGACAGTTTCGCAAAAAAAAATTATTTTTCACTGTATGAAATGTCTTAGAAAAATTTTTGAAAATTTTTTTTGAAAAGAAAATTTTCTTCAATAATTTTCACTTTTAGTACGTAAAAAAACTTTCTTAGACAATTTTTAATGACGTTAGTTTCAAACAAAAAGAATTAGACAACTTCGCAAAAAAAAATTATTTTTCACTGTATGAAATGTCTTAGAAAAGTTTTTGAAAATTTTTTTTGAAAAGACAATTTTTTTCAATAAAATTCACTTTTAGTAGGTAAAAAAACTTTCTTAGACAATTTTTAATGACGTTAGTTTCAAACAAAAAGAATTAGACAACTTCGCAAAAAAAAATTATTTTTCACTGTATGAAATGTCTTAGAAAAATTTTTTTTGAAAAGACAATTTTTTTCAATAATTTTCACTTTTAGTACGTAAAAAAGCCTTCTTAGACAATTTTTAATGACGTTAGTTTCAAACAAAAAGAATTAGACAGTTTCGCAAAACAAAATTATTTTTCACTGTATGAAATGTCTTGGAAAAATTTTTTTGAAAAGAAAATTTTTTTCAATAATTTTCACTTTTAGTACGTGAAAAAACTTTCTTAGACAATTTTTAATGACGTTAGTTTCAAACAAAAAGAATTAGACAGCTTCGCAAAAAAAAATTATTTTTCACTGTATGAAATGTCTTAGAAAAATTTTTTTTGAAAAGACAATTTTTTTTCAATAATTTTCACTTTTAGTAGGTAAAAAAACTTTCTTAGACAATTTTTAATGACGTTAGTTTCAAACAAAAAGAATTAGACAATTTCACAAAAAAAAATTATTTTTCACTGTATGAAATGTCTTAGAAAAATTTTTGAAAATTTTTTTTGAAAAGAAAATTTTTTTCAATAATTTTCACTTTTAGTACGTAAAAAAACTTTCTTAGACAATTTTTAATGACGTTAGTTTCAAACAAAAAGAATTAGACAGTTTCGCAAAAAAAAATTATTTTTCACTGTATGAAATGTCTTAGAAAAATTTTTGAAAATTTTTTTTGAAAAGAAAATTTTTTTCAATAATTTTCACTTTTAGTACGTAAAAAAACTTTCTTAGACAATTTTTAATGACGTTAGTTTCAAACAAAAAGAATTAGACAGTTTCGCAAAAAAAAATTATTTTTCACTGTATGAAATGTCTTAGAAAATTTTTTTTGAAAAGACAATTTTTTTTCAATAATTTTCACTTTTAGTACGTAAAAAAACTTTCTTAGACAATTTTTAATGACGTTAGTTTCAAACAAAAAGAATTAGACAGTTTCGCAAAAAAAAATCATTTTTCACTGTATGAAATGTCTTAGAAAAATTTTTTTTGAAAAGACAATTTTTTTTCAATAATTTTCACTTTTAGTACGTAAAAAAACTTTCTTAGACAATTTTTAATGACGTTAGTTTCAAACAACAAGAATTAGACAGTTTCGCAAAAAAAAATTATTTTTCACTGTATGAAATGTCTTGGAAAAATTTTTTTTGAAAAGACAATTTTTTTCAATGAAATTCACTTTTAGTACGTAAAAAAACTTTCTTAGACAATTTTTAATGACGTTAGTTTCAAACAAAAAGAATTAGACAACTTCGCAAAAAAAATTATTTTTCACTGTATGAAATGTCTTAGAAAAATTTTTTTTGAAAAGACAATTTTTTTCAATAATTTTCACTTTTAGTACGTAAAAAAGCCTTCTTAGACAATTTTTAATGACGTTAGTTTCAAACAAAAAGAATTAGACAGTTTCGCAAAAAAAAATTATTTTTCACTGTATGAAATGTCTTAGAAAAATTTTTGAAAATTTTTTTTGAAAAGAAAATTTTTTTCAATAATTTTCACTTTTAGTACGTAAAAAAACTTTCTTAGACAATTTTTAATGACGTTAGTTTCAAACAAAAAGAATTAGACAGTTTCGCAAAAAAAAATTATTTTTCACTGTATGAAATGTCTTAGAAAAATTTTTGAAAATTTTTTTCAATAATTTTCACTTTTAGTACGTAAAAAAACTTTCTTAGACAATTTTTAATGACGTTAGTTTCAAACAAAAAGAATTAGACAGTTTCGCAAAAAAAAATTATTTTTCACTGTATGAAATGTCTTAGAAAAGTTTTTTTTGAAAAGACAATTTTTTTTCAATAATTTTCACTTTTAGTACGTAAAAAAGCTTTCTTAGACAATTTTTAATGACGTTAGTTTCAAACAAAAAGAATTAGACAATTTCACAAAAAAAAATTATTTTTCACTGTATGAAATGTCTTAGAAAAATTTTTGAAAATTTTTTTTGAAAAGACAATTTTTTTTCAATAATTTTCACTTTTAGTACGTAAAAAAACTTTCTTAGACAATTTTTAATGACGTTAGTTTCAAACAAAAAGAATTAGACAGTTTCGCAAAAAAAAATTATTTTTCACTGTATGAAATGTCTTAGAAAAATTTTTTTTGAAAAGACAATTTTTTTTCAATAATTTTCACCTTTAGTACGTAAAAAAACTTTCTTAGACAATTTTTAATGACGTTAGTTTCAAACAAAAAGAATTAGACAATTTCGCAAAAAAAAATTATTTTTCACTGTATGAAATGTCTTAGAAAAATTTTTTTTGAAAAGACAATTTTTTTCAATAATTTTCACTTTTAGTACGTAAAAATACCTTCTTAGACAATTTTTAATAACGTTAGTTTCAAACAAAAAGAATTAGACAACTTCGCAAAAAAAGAATTATTTTTCCCTGTATGAAATGTCTTAGAAAAATTTTTTTTGAAAAGAAAATTTTTTTTCAATAATTTTCACTTTTAGTACGTAAAAAAACTTTCTTAGACAATTTTTAATGACGTTAGTTTCAAACAAAAAGAATTAGACAATTTCGCAAAAAAAAATTATTTTTCACTGTATGAAATGTCTTAGAAAAACTTTTTTTGAAAAGACAATTTTTTTCAATAATTTTCACTTTTAGTACGTAAAAATACCTTCTTAGACAATTTTTAATGACGTTATTTTCAAACAAAAAGAATTAGACAACTTCGCAAAAAAAGAATTATTTTTCACTGTATGAAATGTCTTAGAAAAATTTTTTTTGAAAAGAAACTTTTTTTCAATAATTTTCACTTTTAGTACGTAAAAAAACTTTCTTAGACAATTTTTAATGACGTTAGTTTCAAACAAAAAGAATTAGACAACTTCGCAAAAAAAAATTATTTTTCACTGTATGAAATGTCTTAGAAAAATTTTTGAAAATTTTTTTTGAAAAGACAATTTTTTTCAATAATTTTCACTTTTAGTACGTAAAAAAGCTTTCTTAGACAATTTTTAATGACGTTAGTTTCAAACAAAAAGAATTAGACAGTTTCGCAAAAAAAAATTATTTTTCACTGTATGAAATGTCTTAGATAAATTTTTGAAAATTTTTTTTGAAAAGAAAATTTTTTTCAATAATTTTCACTTTTAGTACGTAAAAAAACTTTCTTAGACAATTTTTAATGACGTTAGTTTCAAACAAAAAGAATTAGACAGTTTCGCAAAAAAAAATTATTTTTCACTGTATGAAATGTCTTAGAAAAGTTTTTTTTGAAAAGACAATTTTTTTTCAATAATTTTCACTTTTAGTACGTAAAAAAACTTTCTTAGACAATTTTTAATGACGTTAGTTTCAAACAAAAAGAATTAGACAGTTTCGCAAAAAAAAATCATTTTTCACTGTATGAAATGTCTTAGAAAAATTTTTTTTGAAAAGACAATTTTTTTTCAATAATTTTCACTTTTAGTACGTAAAAAAACTTTCTTAGACAATTTTTAATGACGTTAGTTTCAAACAAAAAGAATTAGACAATTTCGCAAAAAAAAATTATTTTTCACTGTATGAAATGTCTTAGAAAAATTTTTTTTGAAAAGACAATTTTTTTCAATAATTTTCACTTTTAGTACGTACAAATACTTTCTTAGACAATTTTTAATGACGTTATTTTCAAACAAAAAGAATTAGACAGTTTCGCAAAAAAAAAATTATTTTTCACTGTATGAAATGTCTTGGAAAAATTTTTTTTGAAAAGAAAATTTTTTTCAGTAATTTTCACTTTTAGTACGTAAAAAAACTTTCTTAGACAATTTTTAATGACGTTAGTTTCAAACAAAAAGAATTAGACAGTTTCGCAAAAAAAAATTATTTTTCACTGTATGAAATGTCTTAGAAAAATTTTTGAAAATTTTTTTTGAAAAGAAAATTTTCTTCAATAATTTTCACTTTTAGTACGTAAAAAAACTTTCTTAGACAATTTTTAATGACGTTAGTTTCAAACAAAAAGAATTAGACAACTTCGCAAAAAAAAATTATTTTTCACTGTATGAAATGTCTTAGAAAAGTTTTTGAAAATTTTTTTTGAAAAGACAATTTTTTTCAATAAAATTCACTTTTAGTAGGTAAAAAAACTTTCTTAGACAATTTTTAATGACGTTAGTTTCAAACAAAAAGAATTAGACAACTTCGCAAAAAAAAATTATTTTTCACTGTATGAAATGTCTTAGAAAAATTTTTTTTGAAAAGACAATTTTTTTCAATAATTTTCACTTTTAGTACGTAAAAAAGCCTTCTTAGACAATTTTTAATGACGTTAGTTTCAAACAAAAAGAATTAGACAGTTTCGCAAAACAAAATTATTTTTCACTGTATGAAATGTCTTGGAAAAATTTTTTTGAAAAGAAAATTTTTTTCAATAATTTTCACTTTTAGTACGTGAAAAAACTTTCTTAGACAATTTTTAATGACGTTAGTTTCAAACAAAAAGAATTAGACAGCTTCGCAAAAAAAAATTATTTTTCACTGTATGAAATGTCTTAGAAAAATTTTTTTTGAAAAGACAATTTTTTTTCAATAATTTTCACTTTTAGTATGTAAAAAAACTTTCTTAGACAATTTTTAATGACGTTAGTTTCAAACAAAAAGAATTAGACAATTTCACAAAAAAAAATTATTTTTCACTGTATGAAATGTCTTAGAAAAATTTTTGAAAATTTTTTTTGAAAAGAAAATTTTTTTCAATAATTTTCACTTTTAGTACGTAAAAAAACTTTCTTAGACAATTTTTAATGACGTTAGTTTCAAACAAAAAGAATTAGACAGTTTCGCAAAAAAAAATTATTTTTCACTGTATGAAATGTCTTAGAAAAATTTTTGAAAATTTTTTTTGAAAAGAAAATTTTTTTCAATAATTTTCACTTTTAGTACGTAAAAAAACTTTCTTAGACAATTTTTAATGACGTTAGTTTCAAACAAAAAGAATTAGACAGTTTCGCAAAAAAAAATTATTTTTCACTGTATGAAATGTCTTAGAAAATTTTTTTTGAAAAGACAATTTTTTTTCAATAATTTTCACTTTTAGTACGTAAAAAAACTTTCTTAGACAATTTTTAATGACGTTAGTTTCAAACAAAAAGAATTAGACAGTTTCGCAAAAAAAAATCATTTTTCACTGTATGAAATGTCTTAGAAAAATTTTTTTTGAAAAGACAATTTTTTTTCAATAATTTTCACTTTTAGTACGTAAAAAAACTTTCTTAGACAATTTTTAATGACGTTAGTTTCAAACAACAAGAATTAGACAGTTTCGCAAAAAAAAATTATTTTTCACTGTATGAAATGTCTTGGAAAAATTTTTTTTGAAAAGACAATTTTTTTCAATGAAATTCACTTTTAGTACGTAAAAAAACTTTCTTAGACAATTTTTAATGACGTTAGTTTCAAACAAAAAGAATTAGACAACTTCGCAAAAAAAATTATTTTTCACTGTATGAAATGTCTTAGAAAAATTTTTTTTGAAAAGACAATTTTTTTCAATAATTTTCACTTTTAGTACGTAAAAAAGCCTTCTTAGACAATTTTTAATGACGTTAGTTTCAAACAAAAAGAATTAGACAGTTTCGCAAAAAAAAATTATTTTTCACTGTATGAAATGTCTTAGAAAAATTTTTGAAAATTTTTTTTGAAAAGAAAATTTTTTTCAATAATTTTCACTTTTAGTACGTAAAAAAACTTTCTTAGACAATTTTTAATGACGTTAGTTTCAAACAAAAAGAATTAGACAGTTTCGCAAAAAAAAATTATTTTTCACTGTATGAAATGTCTTAGAAAAATTTTTTTGAAGACAATTTTTTTTCAATAATTTTCACTTTTAGTACGTAAAAAAACTTTCTTAGACAATTTTTAATGACGTTAGTTTCAAACAAAAAGAATTAGACAATTTCGCAAAAAAAAATTATTTTTCACTGTATGAAATGTCTTAGAAAAATTTTTTTGAAAAGACAATTTTTTTTCAATAATTTTCACTTTTAGTACGTAAAAAAACTTTCTTAGACAATTTTTAATGACGTTAGTTTCAAACAAAAAGAATTAGACAATTTCGCAAAAAAAAATTATTTTTCACTGTATGAAATGTCTTAGAAAAGTTTTTGAAAAATTTTTTTGAAAAGAAAATTTTTTTCAATAATTTTCACTTTTAGTAGGTAAAAAAACTTTCTTAGACAATTTTTAATGACGTTAGTTTCAAACAAAAAGAATTAGACAATTTCGCAAAAAAAAATTACTTTTTACTGTATGAAATGTCTTGGAAAGTTTTTTTTTGAAAAGAAAATTTTTTTTAATAATTTTCACTTTTAGTACGTAAAAAAACTTTCTTAGACAATTTTTAATGACGTTAGTTTCAAACAAAAAGAATTAGACAGTTTCGCAAAAAAAAATTATTTTTCACTGTATGCAATGTCTTAGAAAAATTTTTGAAAATTTTTATTGAAAAGAAAATTTTTTTCAATAATTTTCACTTTTAGTACGTAAAAAAACTTTCTTAGACAATTTTTAATGACGTTAGTTTCAAACAAAAAGAATTAGACAGTTTCGCAAAAAAAAATTATTTTTCACTGTATGAAATGTCTTGGAAAGTTTTTTTTTGAAAAGGAAATTTTTTTCAATAATTTTCACTTTTAGTACGTAAAAAAACTTTCTTAGACAATTTTTAATGACGTTAGTTTCAAACAAAAAGAATTAGACAGTTTCGCAAAAAAAAATTATTTTTCACTGTATGAAATGTCTTAGAAAAATTTTTGAAAATTTTTATTGAAAAGAAAATTTTTTTCAATAATTTTCACTTTTAGTACGTAAAAAAACTTTCTTAGACAATTTTTAATGACGTTAGTTTCAAACAAAAAGAATTAGACAGTTTCGCAAAAAAAAATTATTTTTCACTGTATGAAATGTCTTAGATAAATTTTTGAAAATTTTTTTTGAAAAGAAAATTTTTTTCAATAATTTTCACTTTTAGTACGTAAAAAAACTTTCTTAGACAATTTTTAATGACGTTAGTTTCAAACAAAAAGAATTAGACAGTTTCGCAAAAAAAAATTATTTTTCACTGTATGAAATGTCTTAGAAAAGTTTTTTTTGAAAAGACAATTTTTTTTCAATAATTTTCACTTTTAGTACGTAAAAAAACTTTCTTAGACAATTTTTAATGACGTTAGTTTCAAACAAAAAGAATTAGACAGTTTCGCAAAAAAAAAATCATTTTTCACTGTATGAAATGTCTTAGAAAAATTTTTTTTGAAAAGACAATTTTTTTTCAATAATTTTCACTTTTAGTACGTAAAAAAACTTTCTTAGACAATTTTTAATGACGTTAGTTTCAAACAAAAAGAATTAGACAATTTCGCAAAAAAAAATTATTTTTCACTGTATGAAATGTCTTAGAAAAATTTTTTTTAAAAAGACAATTTTTTTCAATAATTTTCACTTTTAGTACGTACAAATACTTTCTTAGACAATTTTTAATGACGTTATTTTCAAACAAAAAGAATTAGACAGTTTCGCAAAAAAAAAATTATTTTTCACTGTATGAAATGTCTTGGAAAAATTTTTTTTGAAAAGAAAATTTTTTTCAGTAATTTTCACTTTTAGTACGTAAAAAAACTTTCTTAGACAATTTTTAATGACGTTAGTTTCAAACAAAAAGAGACAGTTTCGCAAAAAAAAATTATTTTTCACTGTATGAAAGGTCTTAGAAAAATTTTTGAAAATTTTTTTTGAAAAGAAAATTTTCTTCAATAATTTTCACTTTTAGTACGTAAAAAAACTTTCTTAGACAATTTTTAATGACGTTAGTTTCAAACAAAAAGAATTAGACAACTTCGCAAAAAAAAATTATTTTTCACTGTATGAAATGTCTTAGAAAAGTTTTTGAAAATTTTTTTTGAAAAGACAATTTTTTTCAATAAAATTCACTTTTAGTAGGTAAAAAAACTTTCTTAGACAATTTTTAATGACGTTAGTTTCAATCAAAAAGAATTAGACAGTTTCGCAAAAAAAAATTATTTTTCACTGTATGAAATGTCTTGGAAAATTTTTTTTGAAAAGACAATTTTTTTCAATAAAATTCACTTTTAGTAGGTAAAAAAACTTTCTTAGACAATTTTTAATGACGTTAGTTTCAAACAAAAAGAATTAGACAACTTCGCAAAAAAAAATTATTTTTCACTGTATGAAATGTCTTAGAAAAATTTTTTTTGAAAAGACAATTTTTTTCAATAATTTTCACTTTTAGTACGTAAAAAAGCCTTCTTAGACAATTTTTAATGACGTTAGTTTCAAACAAAAAGAATTAGACAGTTTCGCAAAACAAAATTATTTTTCACTGTATGAAATGTCTTGGAAAAATTTTTTTGAAAAGAAAATTTTTTTCAATAATTTTCACTTTTAGTACGTGAAAAAACTTTCTTAGACAATTTTTAATGACGTTAGTTTCAAACAAAAAGAATTAGACAGCTTCGCAAAAAAAAATTATTTTTCACTGTATGAAATGTCTTAGAAAAATTTTTTTTGAAAAGACAATTTTTTTTCAATAATTTTCACTTTTAGTACGTAAAAAAACTTTCTTAGACAATTTTTAATGACGTTAGTTTCAAACAAAAAGAATTAGACAATTTCACAAAAAAAAATTATTTTTCACTGTATGAAATGTCTTAGAAAAATTTTTGAAAATTTTTTTTGAAAAGACAATTTTTTTCAATAATTTTCACTTTTAGTACGTAAAAAAACTTTCTTAGACAATTTTTAATGACGTTAGTTTCAAACAAAAAGAATTAAACAGTTTCGCAAAAAAAAATTATTTTTCACTGTATGAAATGTCTTAGAAAAATTTTTGAAAATTTTTTTTGAAAAGAAAGTTTTTTTCAATAATTTTCACTTTTAGTACGTAAAAAAACTTTCTTAGACAATTTTTAATGACGTTAGTTTCAAACAAAAAGAATTAGACAGTTTCGCAAAAAAAAATTATTTTTCACTGTATGAAATGTCTTAGAAAAGTTTTTTTTGAAAAGACAATTTTTTTTCAATAATTTTCACTTTTAGTACGTAAAAAAGCTTTCTTAGACAATTTTTAATGACGTTAGTTTCAAACAAAAAGAATTAGACAATTTCACAAAAAAAAATTATTTTTCACTGTATGAAATGTCTTAGAAAAATTTTTGAAAATTTTTTTTGAAAAGACAATTTTTTTTCAATAATTTTCACTTTTAGTACGTAAAAAAACTTTCTTAGACAATTTTTAATGACGTTAGTTTCAAACAAAAAGAATTAGACAGTTTCGCAAAAAAAAATTATTTTTCACTGTATGAAATGTCTTAGAAAAATTTTTTTTGAAAAGACAATTTTTTTTCAATAATTTTCACCTTTAGTACGTAAAAAAACTTTCTTAGACAATTTTTAATGACGTTAGTTTCAAACAAAAAGAATTAGACAATTTCGCAAAAAAAAATTATTTTTCACTGTATGAAATGTCTTAGAAAAATTTTTTTTGAAAAGACAATTTTTTTCAATAATTTTCACTTTTAGTACGTAAAAATACCTTCTTAGACAATTTTTAATGACGTTATTTTCAAACAAAAAGAATTAGACAACTTCGCAAAAAAAGAATTATTTTTCACTGTATGAAATGTCTTAGAAAAATTTTTTTTGAAAAGAAAATTTTTTTCAATAATTTTCACTTTTAGCACGTAAAAAAACTTTCTTAGACAATTTTTAATGACGTTAGTTTCAAACAAAAAGAATTAGACAACTTCGCAAAAAAAAATTATTTTTCACTGTATGAAATGTCTTAGAAAAATTTTTGAAAATTTTTTTTGAAAAGACAATTTTTTTCAATAATTTTCACTTTTAGTACGTAAAAAAGCCTTCTTAGACAATTTTTAATGACGTTAGTTTCAATCAAAAAGAATTAGACAGTTTCGCAAAAAAAAATTATTTTTCACTGTATGAAATGTCTTGGAAAATTTTTTTTGAAAAGAAAATTTTTTTCAATAATTTTCACTTTTAGTACGTAAAAAAACTTTCTTAGACAATTTTTAATGACGTTAGTTTCAAACAAAAAGAATTAGACAGCTTCGCAAAAAAAAATTATTTTTCACTGTATGAAATGTCTTGGAAAAATTTTTTTTGAAAAGACAATTTTTTTCAATGAAATTCACTTTTAGTAGGGAAAAAAACTTTCTTAGACAATTTTTAATGACGTTAGTTTCAAACAAAAAGAATTAGACAATTTCACAAAAAAAAATTATTTTTCACTGTATGAAATGTCTTAGAAAAATTTTTGAAAATTTTTTTTGAAAAGAAAATTTTTTTCAATAATTTTCACTTTTAGTACGTAAAAAAACTTTCTTAGACAATTTTTAATGACGTTAGTTTCAAACAAAAAGAATTAGACAGTTTCGCAAAAAAAAAATTATTTTTCACTGTATGAAATGTCTTGGAAAAATTTTTTTTGAAAAGAAAATTTTTTTCAGTAATTTTCACTTTTAGTACGTAAAAAAACTTTCTTAGACAATTTTTAATGACGTTAGTTTCAAACAAAAAGAATTAGACAATTTCGCAAAAAAAAATTATTTTTCACTGTATGAAATGTCTTAGAAAAATTTTTGAAAATTTTTTTTGAAAAGAAAATTTTCTTCAATAATTTTCACTTTTAGTACGTAAAAAAACTTTCTTAGACAATTTTTAATGACGTTAGTTTCAAACAAAAAGAATTAGACAACTTCGCAAAAAAAAATTATTTTTCACTGTATGAAATGTCTTAGAAAAGTTTTTGAAAATTTTTTTTGAAAAGACAATTTTTTTCAATAATTTTCACTTTTAGTACGTAAAAAAGCCTTCTTAGACAATTTTTAATGACGTTAGTTTCAATCAAAAAGAATTAGACAGTTTCGCAAAAAAAAATTATTTTTCACTGTATGAAATGTCTTAGAAAAATTTTTGAAAATTTTTTTTGAAAAGAAAATTTTTTTCAATAATTTTCACTTTTAGTACGTAAAAAAACTTTCTTAGACAATTTTTAATGACGTTAGTTTCAAACAAAAAGAATTAGACAGTTTCGCAAAAAAAAATTATTTTTCACTGTATGAAATGTCTTAGAAAATTTTTTTTGAAAAGACAATTTTTTTTCAATAATTTTCACTTTTAGTACGTAAAAAAGCTTTCTTAGACAATTTTTAATGACGTTAGTTTCAAACAAAAAGAATTAGACAATTTCACAAAAAAAAATTATTTTTCACTGTATGAAATGTCTTAGAAAAATTTTTGAAAATTTTTTTTGAAAAGAAAATTTTTTTCAATAATTTTCACTTTTAGTACGTAAAAAAACTTTCTTAGACAATTTTTAATGACGTTAGTTTCAAACAAAAAGAATTAGACAGTTTCGCAAAAAAAAATTATTTTTCACTGTATGAAATGTCTTGGAAAAATTTTTTTTGAAAAGAAAATTTTTTTCAGTAATTTTCACTTTTAGTACGTAAAAAAACTTTCTTAGACAATTTTTAATGACGTTAGTTTCAAACAAAAAGAATTAGACAATTTCGCAAAAAAAAATTATTTTTCACTGTATGAAATGTCTTAGAAAAATTTTTGAAAATTTTTTTTGAAAAGAAAATTTTCTTCAATAATTTTCACTTTTAGTACGTAAAAAAACTTTCTTAGACAATTTTTAATGACGTTAGTTTCAAACAAAAAGAATTAGACAACTTCGCAAAAAAAAATTATTTTTCACTGTATGAAATGTCTTAGAAAAGTTTTTGAAAATTTTTTTTGAAAAGACAATTTTTTTCAATAATTTTCACTTTTAGTACGTAAAAAAGCCTTCTTAGACAATTTTTAATGACGTTAGTTTCAATCAAAAAGAATTAGACAGTTTCGCAAAAAAAAATTATTTTTCACTGTATGAAATGTCTTAGAAAAATTTTTGAAAATTTTTTTTGAAAAGAAAATTTTTTTCAATAATTTTCACTTTTAGTACGTAAAAAAACTTTCTTAGACAATTTTTAATGACGTTAGTTTCAAACAAAAAGAATTAGACAGTTTCGCAAAAAAAAATTATTTTTCACTGTATGAAATGTCTTAGAAAAGTTTTTTTTGAAAAGACAATTTTTTTTCAATAATTTTCACTTTTAGTACGTAAAAAAGCTTTCTTAGACAATTTTTAATGACGTTAGTTTCAAACAAAAAGAATTAGACAATTTCACTAAAAAAAATTATTTTTCACTGTATGAAATGTCTTAGAAAAATTTTTGAAAATTTTTTTTGAAAAGACAATTTTTTTTCAATAATTTTCACTTTTAGTACGTAAAAAAACTTTCTTAGACAATTTTTAATGACGTTAGTTTCAAACAAAAAGAATTAGACAGTTTCGCAAAAAAAAATTATTTTTCACTGTATGAAATGTCTTAGAAAAATTTTTTTTGAAAAGACAATTTTTTTTCAATAATTTTCACCTTTAGTACGTAAAAAAACTTTCTTAGACAATTTTTAATGACGTTAGTTTCAAACAAAAAGAATTAGACAATTTCGCAAAAAAAAATTATTTTTCACTGTATGAAATGTCTTAGAAAAATTTTTTTTGAAAAGACAATTTTTTTCAATAATTTTCACTTTTAGTACGTAAAAATACCTTCTTAGACAATTTTTAATGACGTTATTTTCAAACAAAAAGAATTAGACAACTTCGCAAAAAAAGAATTATTTTTCACTGTATGAAATGTCTTAGAAAAATTTTTTTTGAAAAGAAAATTTTTTTCAATAATTTTCACTTTTAGCACGTAAAAAAACTTTCTTAGACAATTTTTAATGACGTTAGTTTCAAACAAAAAGAATTAGACAACTTCGCAAAAAAAAATTATTTTTCACTGTATGAAATGTCTTAGAAAAATTTTTGAAAATTTTTTTTGAAAAGACAATTTTTTTCAATAATTTTCACTTTTAGTACGTAAAAAAGCCTTAAAAAAGCCTTCTTAGACAATTTTTAATGACGTTAGTTTCAATCAAAAAGAATTAGACAGTTTCGCAAAAAAAAATTATTTTTTACTGTATGAAATGTCTTGGAAAGTTTTTTTTTGAAAAGAAAATTTTTTTCAATAATTTTCACTTTTAGTACGTAAAAAAACTTTCTTAGACAATTTTTAATGACGTTAGTTTCAAACAAAAAGAATTAGACAGTTTCGCAAAAAAAGAATTATTTTTCACTGTATGCAATGTCTTAGAAAAATTTTTGAAAATTTTTATTGAAAAGAAAATTTTTTTCAATAATTTTCACTTTTAGTACGTAAAAAAACTTTCTTAGACAATTTTTAATGACGTTAGTTTCAAACAAAAAGAATTAGACAGTTTCGCAAAAAAAAATTATTTTTCACTGTATGAAATGTCTTAGAAAAATTGTTTTTGAAAAGACAATTTTTTTCAATGAAATTCACTTTTAGTAGGTAAAAAAACTTTCTTAGACAATTTTTAATGACGTTAGTTTCAAACAAAAAGAATTAGACAATTTCACAAAAAAAAATTATTTTTCACTGTATGAAATGTCTTAGAAAAATTTTTGAAAATTTTTTTTGAAAAGAAAATTTTTTTCAATAATTTTCACTTTTAGTACGTAAAAAAACTTTCTTAGACAATTTTTAATGACGTTAGTTTCAAACAAAAAGAATTAGACAGTTTCGCAAAAAAAAATTATTTTTCACTGTATGAAATGTCTTGGAAAAATTTTTTTTGAAAAGAAAATTTTTTTCAGTAATTTTCACTTTTAGTACGTAAAAAAACTTTCTTAGACAATTTTTAATGACGTTAGTTTCAAACAAAAAGAATTAGACAATTTCGCAAAAAAAAATTATTTTTCACTGTATGAAATGTCTTAGAAAAATTTTTGAAAATTTTTTTTGAAAAGAAAATTTTCTTCAATAATTTTCACTTTTAGTACGTAAAAAAACTTTCTTAGACAATTTTTAATGACGTTAGTTTCAAACAAAAAGAATTAGACAACTTCGCAAAAAAAAATTATTTTTCACTGTATGGAATGTCTTAGAAAAGTTTTTGAAAATTTTTTTTGAAAAGACAATTTTTTTCAATAATTTTCACTTTTAGTACGTAAAAAAGCCTTCTTAGACAATTTTTAATGACGTTAGTTTCAATCAAAAAGAATTAGACAGTTTCGCAAAAAAAAATTATTTTTCACTGTATGAAATGTCTTGGAAAAATTTTTTTGAAAAGAAAATTTTTTTCAATAATTTTCACTTTTAGTACGTAAAAAAACTTTCTTAGACAATTTTTAATGACGTTAGTTTCAAACAAAAAGAATTAGACAATTTCGCAAAAAAAAATTATTTTTCACTGTATGAAATGTCTTAGAAAAGTTTTTGAAAAATTTTTTTGAAAAGAAAATTTTTTTCAATATTTTTCACTTTTAGTAGGTAAAAAAACTTTCTTAGACAATTTTTAATGACGTTAGTTTCAAACAAAAAGAATTAGACAATTTCGCAAAAAAAAATTATTTTTTACTGTATGAAATGTCTTGGAAAGTTTTTTTTTGAAAAGAAAATTTTTTTCAATAATTTTCACTTTTAGTACGTAAAAAAACTTTCTTAGACAATTTTTAATGACGTTAGTTTCAAACAAAAAGAATTAGACAGTTTCGCAAAAAAAGAATTATTTTTCACTGTATGCAATGTCTTAGAAAAATTTTTGAAAATTTTTATTGAAAAGAAAATTTTTTTCAATAATTTTCACTTTTAGTACGTAAAAAAACTTTCTTAGACAATTTTTAATGACGTTAGTTTCAAACAAAAAGAATTAGACAGTTTCGCAAAAAAAAATTATTTTTCACTGTATGAAATGTCTTAGAAAAATTGTTTTTGAAAAGACAATTTTTTTCAATAATTTTCACTTTTAGTACGTAAAAAAACTTTCTTAGACAATTTTTAATGACGTTAGTTTCAAACAAAACGAATTAGACAATTTCGCAAAAAAAAATTATTTTTCACTGTATGAAATGTCTTGGAAAGTTTTTTTTTAAAAAGAAAATTTTTTTCAATAAAATTCACTTTTAGTACGTAAAAAAACTTTCTTAGACAATTTTTAATGACGTTAGTTTCAAACAAAAAGAATTAGACAGTTTCGCAAAAAAAAATTATTTTTCACTGTATGAAATGTCTTAGAAAAATTTTTTTTGAAAAGACAATTTTTTTCAATAATTTTCACTTTTAGTACGTAAAAAAGCCTTCTTAGACAATTTTTAATGACGTTAGTTTCAAACAAAAAGAATTAGACAGTTTCGCAAAACAAAATTATTTTTCACTGTATGAAATGTCTTAGAAAAGTTTTTTTTGAAAAGACAATTTTTTTTCAATAATTTTCACTTTTAGTACGTAAAAAAGCTTTCTTAGACAATTTTTAATGACGTTAGTTTCAAACAAAAAGAATTAGACAATTTCACAAAAAAAAATTATTTTTCACTGTATGAAATGTCTTAGAAAAATTTTTGAAAATTTTTTTTGAAAAGACAATTTTTTTTCAATAATTTTCACTTTTAGTACGTAAAAAAACTTTCTTAGACAATTTTTAATGACGTTAGTTTCAAACAAAAAGAATTAGACAGTTTCGCAAAAAAAAATTATTTTTCACTGTATGAAATGTCTTAGAAAAATTTTTTTTGAAAAGACAATTTTTTTTCAATAATTTTCACCTTTAGTACGTAAAAAAACTTTCTTAGACAATTTTTAATGACGTTAGTTTCAAACAAAAAGAATTAGACAGTTTCGCAAAAAAAAATTATTTTTCACTGTATGAAATGTCTTAGAAAAATTTTTTTTGAAAAGACAATTTTTTTCAATAATTTTCACTTTTAGTACGTAAAAATACCTTCTTAGACAATTTTTAATGACGTTATTTTCAAACAAAAAGAATTAGACAACTTCGCAAAAAAAGAATTATTTTTCACTGTATGAAATGTCTTAGAAAAATTTTTTTTGAAAAGAAAATTTTTTTCAATAATTTTCACTTTTAGCACGTAAAAAAACTTTCTTAGACAATTTTTAATGACGTTAGTTTCAAACAAAAAGAATTAGACAACTTCGCAAAAAAAAATTATTTTTCACTGTATGAAATGTCTTAGAAAAATTTTTGAAAATTTTTTTTGAAAAGACAATTTTTTTCAATAATTTTCACTTTTAGTACGTAAAAAAGCCTTCTTAGACAATTTTTAATGACGTTAGTTTCAATCAAAAAGAATTAGACAGTTTCGCAAAAAAAAATTATTTTTCACTGTATGAAATGTCTTGGAAAATTTTTTTTGAAAAGAAAATTTTTTTCAATAATTTTCACTTTTAGTACGTAAAAAAACTTTCTTAGACAATTTTTAATGACGTTAGTTTCAAACAAAAAGAATTAGACAGCTTCGCAAAAAAAAATTATTTTTCACTGTATGAAATGTCTTGGAAAAATTTTTTTTGAAAAGACAATTTTTTTCAATGAAATTCACTTTTAGTAGGTAAAAAAACTTTCTTAGACAATTTTTAATGACGTTAGTTTCAAACAAAAAGAATTAGACAATTTCACAAAAAAAAATTATTTTTCACTGTATGAAATGTCTTAGAAAAATTTTTGAAAATTTTTTTTGAAAAGAAAATTTTTTTCAATAATTTTCACTTTTAGTACGTAAAAAAACTTTCTTAGACAATTTTTAATGACGTTAGTTTCAAACAAAAAGAATTAGACAGTTTCGCAAAAAAAAATTATTTTTCACTGTATGAAATGTCTTGGAAAAATTTTTTTTGAAAAGAAAATTTTTTTCAGTAATTTTCACTTTTAGTACGTAAAAAAACTTTCTTAGACAATTTTTAATGACGTTAGTTTCAAACAAAAAGAATTAGACAATTTCGCAAAAAAAAATTATTTTTCACTGTATGAAATGTCTTAGAAAAATTTTTGAAAATTTTTTTTGAAAAGAAAATTTTCTTCAATAATTTTCACTTTTAGTACGTAAAAAAACTTTCTTAGACAATTTTTAATGACGTTAGTTTCAAACAAAAAGAATTAGACAACTTCGCAAAAAAAAATTATTTTTCATTGTATGAAATGTCTTAGAAAAGTTTTTGAAAATTTTTTTTGAAAAGACAATTTTTTTCAATAATTTTCACTTTTAGTACGTAAAAAAGCCTTCTTAGACAATTTTTAATGACGTTAGTTTCAATCAAAAAGAATTAGACAGTTTCGCAAAAAAAAATTATTTTTCACTGTATGAAATGTCTTGGAAAATTTTTTTTGAAAAGACAATTTTTTTCAATAAAATTCACTTTTAGTAGGTAAAAAAACTTTCTTAGACAATTTTTAATGACGTTAGTTTCAAACAAAAAGAATTAGACAACTTCGCAAAAAAAAATTATTTTTCACTGTATGAAATGTCTTAGAAAAATTTTTTTTGAAAAGACAATTTTTTTCAATAATTTTCACTTTTAGTACGTAAAAAAGCCTTCTTAGACAATTTTTAATGACGTTAGTTTCAAACAAAAAGAATTAGACAGTTTCGCAAAACAAAATTATTTTTCACTGTATGAAATGTCTTGGAAAAATTTTTTTGAAAAGAAAATTTTTTTCAATAATTTTCACTTTTAGTACGTAAAAAAACTTTCTTAGACAATTTTTAATGACGTTAGTTTCAAACAAAAAGAATTAGACAATTTCGCAAAAAAAAATTATTTTTCACTGTATGAAATGTCTTAGAAAAGTTTTTGAAAAATTTTTTTGAAAAGAAAATTTTTTTCAATATTTTTCACTTTTAGTAGGTAAAAAAACTTTCTTAGACAATTTTTAATGACGTTAGTTTCAAACAAAAAGAATTAGACAATTTCGCAAAAAAAAATTATTTTTTACTGTATGAAATGTCTTGGAAAGTTTTTTTTTGAAAAGAAAATTTTTTTCAATAATTTTCACTTTTAGTACGTAAAAAAACTTTCTTAGACAATTTTTAATGACGTTAGTTTCAAACAAAAAGAATTAGACAGTTTCGCAAAAAAAGAATTATTTTTCACTGTATGCAATGTCTTAGAAAAATTTTTGAAAATTTTTATTGAAAAGAAAATTTTTTTCAATAATTTTCACTTTTAGTACGTAAAAAAACTTTCTTAGACAATTTTTAATGACGTTAGTTTCAAACAAAAAGAATTAGACAGTTTCGCAAAAAAAAATTATTTTTCACTGTATGAAATGTCTTAGAAAAATTGTTTTTGAAAAGACAATTTTTTTCAATAATTTTCACTTTTAGTACGTAAAAAAACTTTCTTAGACAATTTTTAATGACGTTAGTTTCAAACAAAACGAATTAGACAATTTCGCAAAAAAAAATTATTTTTCACTGTATGAAATGTCTTGGAAAGTTTTTTTTTAAAAAGAAAATTTTTTTCAATAAAATTCACTTTTAGCACGTAAAAAAACTTTCTTAGACAATTTTTAATGACGTTAGTTTCAAACAAAAAGAATTAGACAGTTTCGCAAAAAAAAATTATTTTTCACTGTATGAAATGTCTTAGAAAAATTGTTTTTGAAAAGACAATTTTTTTCAATAATTTTCACTTTTAGTACGTAAAAAAACTTTCTTAGACAATTTTTAATGACGTTAGTTTCAAACAAAACGAATTAGACAATTTCGCAAAAAAAAATTATTTTTCACTGTATGAAATGTCTTGGAAAGTTTTTTTTTAAAAAGAAAATTTTTTTCAATAAAATTCACTTTTAGCACGTAAAAAAACTTTCTTAGACAATTTTTAATGACGTTAGTTTCAAACAAAAAGAATTAGACAGTTTCGCAAAAAAAAATTATTTTTCACTGTATGAAATGTCTTAGAAAAATTTTTGAAAATTTTTATTGAAAAGAAAATTTTTTTCAATAATTTTCACTTTTAGTACGTAAAAAACTTTCTTAGACAATTTTTAATGACGTTAGTTTCAAACAAAAAGAATTAGACAGTTTCGCAAAAAAAAATTATTTTTCACTGTGTGAAATGTCTTAGAAAAATTTTTTTTGAAAAGACAATTTTTTTTCAATAATTTTCACTTTTAGTACGTAAAAAAACTTTCTTAGACAATTTTTAATGACGTTAGTTTCAAACAAAAAGAATTAGACAATTTCACAAAAAAAAAATTATTTTTCACTGTATGAAATGTCTTAGAAAAATTTTTGAAAATTTTTTTTGAAAAGACAATTTTTTTCAATAATTTTCACTTTTAGTACGTAAAAAAAATTTCTTAGACAATTTTTAATGACGTTAGTTTCAAACAAAAAGAATTAGACAGTTTCGCAAAAAAAAATTATTTTTCACTGTATGAAATGTCTTAGAAAAATTTTTGAAAATTTTTTTTGAAAAGAAAATTTTTTTCAATAATTTTCACTTTTAGTACGTAAAAAAACTTTCTTAGACAATTTTTAATGACGTTAGTTTCAAACAAAAAGAATTAGACAGTTTCGCAAAAAAAAATTATTTTTCACTGTATGAAATGTCTTAGAAAAGTTTTTTTTGAAAAGACAATTTTTTTCAATAATTTTCACTTTTAGTACGTAAAAAAGCCTTCTTAGACAATTTTTAATGACGTTAGTTTCAAACAAAAAGAATTAGACAGTTTCGCAAAACAAAATTATTTTTCACTGTATGAAATGTCTTGGAAAATTTTTTTTGAAAAGAAAATTTTTTTCAATAATTTTCACTTTTAGTACGTAAAAAAACTTTCTTAGACAATTTTTAATGACGTTAGTTTCAAACAAAAAGAATTAGACAGTTTCGCAAAAAAAAATTATTTTTCACTGTATGAAATGTCTTGGAAAAATTTTTTTTGAAAAGAAAATTTTTTTCAGTAATTTTCACTTTTAGTACGTAAAAAAACTTTCTTAGACAATTTTTAATGACGTTAGTTTCAAACAAAAAGAATTAGACAATTTCGCAAAAAAAAATTATTTTTCACTGTATGAAATGTCTTAGAAAAATTTTTGAAAATTTTTTTTGAAAAGAAAATTTTCTTCAATAATTTTCACTTTTAGTACGTAAAAAAACTTTCTTAGACAATTTTTAATGACGTTAGTTTCAAACAAAAAGAATTAGACAACTTCGCAAAAAAAAATTATTTTTCACTGTATGAAATGTCTTAGAAAAGTTTTTGAAAATTTTTTTTGAAAAGACAATTTTTTTCAATAATTTTCACTTTTAGTACGTAAAAAAGCCTTCTTAGACAATTTTTAATGACGTTAGTTTCAATCAAAAAGAATTAGACAGTTTCGCAAAAAAAAATTATTTTTCACTGTATGAAATGTCTTGGAAAATTTTTTTTGAAAAGACAATTTTTTTCAATAAAATTCACTTTTAGTAGGTAAAAAAACTTTCTTAGACAATTTTTAATGACGTTAGTTTCAAACAAAAAGAATTAGACAACTTCGCAAAAAAAAATTATTTTTCACTGTATGAAATGTCTTAGAAAAATTTTTTTTGAAAAGACAATTTTTTTCAATAATTTTCACTTTTAGTACGTAAAAAAGCCTTCTTAGACAATTTTTAATGACGTTAGTTTCAAACAAAAAGAATTAGACAGTTTCGCAAAACAAAATTATTTTTCACTGTATGAAATGTCTTGGAAAAATTTTTTTGAAAAGAAAATTTTTTTCAATAATTTTCACTTTTAGTACGTAAAAAAACTTTCTTAGACAATTTTTAATGACGTTAGTTTCAAACAAAAAGAATTAGACAATTTCGCAAAAAAAAATTATTTTTCACTGTATGAAATGTCTTAGAAAAGTTTTTGAAAAATTTTTTTGAAAAGAAAATTTTTTTCAATATTTTTCACTTTTAGTAGGTAAAAAAACTTTCTTAGACAATTTTTAATGACGTTAGTTTCAAACAAAAAGAATTAGACAATTTCGCAAAAAAAAATTATTTTTTACTGTATGAAATGTCTTGGAAAGTTTTTTTTTGAAAAGAAAATTTTTTTCAATAATTTTCACTTTTAGTACGTAAAAAAACTTTCTTAGACAATTTTTAATGACGTTAGTTTCAAACAAAAAGAATTAGACAGTTTCGCAAAAAAAGAATTATTTTTCACTGTATGCAATGTCTTAGAAAAATTTTTGAAAATTTTTATTGAAAAGAAAATTTTTTTCAATAATTTTCACTTTTAGTACGTAAAAAAACTTTCTTAGACAATTTTTAATGACGTTAGTTTCAAACAAAAAGAATTAGACAGTTTCGCAAAAAAAAATTATTTTTCACTGTATGAAATGTCTTAGAAAAATTGTTTTTGAAAAGACAATTTTTTTCAATAATTTTCACTTTTAGTACGTAAAAAAACTTTCTTAGACAATTTTTAATGACGTTAGTTTCAAACAAAACGAATTAGACAATTTCGCAAAAAAAAATTATTTTTCACTGTATGAAATGTCTTGGAAAGTTTTTTTTTAAAAAGAAAATTTTTTTCAATAAAATTCACTTTTAGCACGTAAAAAAACTTTCTTAGACAATTTTTAATGACGTCTGTTTCAAACAAAAAGAATTAGACAGTTTCGCAAAAAAAAATTATTTTTCACTGTATGAAATGTCTTAGAAAAATTTTTGAAAATTTTTATTGAAAAGAAAATTTTTTTCAATAATTTTCACTTTTAGTACGTAAAAAACTTTCTTAGACAATTTTTAATGACGTTAGTTTCAAACAAAAAGAATTAGACAGTTTCGCAAAAAAAAATTATTTTTCACTGTGTGAAATGTCTTAGAAAAATTTTTTTTGAAAAGACAATTTTTTTTCAATAATTTTCACTTTTAGTACGTAAAAAAACTTTCTTAGACAATTTTTAATGACGTTAGTTTCAAACAAAAAGAATTAGACAATTTCACAAAAAAAAAATTATTTTTCACTGTATGAAATGTCTTAGAAAAATTTTTGAAAATTTTTTTTGAAAAGACAATTTTTTTCAATAATTTTCACTTTTAGTACGTAAAAAAAATTTCTTAGACAATTTTTAATGACGTTAGTTTCAAACAAAAAGAATTAGACAGTTTCGCAAAAAAAAATTATTTTTCACTGTATGAAATGTCTTAGAAAAATTTTTGAAAATTTTTTTTGAAAAGAAAATTTTTTTCAATAATTTTCACTTTTAGTACGTAAAAAAACTTTCTTAGACAATTTTTAATGACGTTAGTTTCAAACAAAAAGAATTAGACAGTTTCGCAAAAAAAAATTATTTTTCACTGTATGAAATGTCTTAGAAAAGTTTTTTTTGAAAAGACAATTTTTTTCAATAATTTTCACTTTTAGTACGTAAAAAAGCCTTCTTAGACAATTTTTAATGACGTTAGTTTCAAACAAAAAGAATTAGACAGTTTCGCAAAACAAAATTATTTTTCACTGTATGAAATGTCTTGGAAAATTTTTTTTGAAAAGAAAATTTTTTTCAATAATTTTCACTTTTAGTACGTAAAAAAACTTTCTTAGACAATTTTTAATGACGTTAGTTTCAAACAAAAAGAATTAGACAGCTTCGCAAAAAAAAATTATTTTTCACTGTATGAAATGTCTTAGAAAAATTTTTGAAAATGTTTTTTTAAAAGAAAATTTTTTTCAATAATTTTCACTTTTAGTACGTAAAAAAGCTTTCTTAGACAATTTTTAATGACGTTAGTTTCAAACAAAAAGAATTAGACAGTTTTGCAAAATAAAATTATTTTTCACTGTATGAAATGTTCAAAAATGGGAAAAACCAACTGAAAAAGGTGATCTGGTACTATGACACATCCTCAAATGGGCGATCTACCTAATACAGAAAGCAATATCACTAAGAAAATAAATCAATAGCTTTTTTTCCTTGGTCTGAACCTTAAAACATTTGACCAGGCTAACACACACAATAGTATTTCAATAAGATAAATTTATGTTATGGAACCGGTTTTCTTCCATTAGGAATCTTCAGCATAACTGAGTCGAAATAAAAATTAGCCTACATCAATAGATGTCAGCACAACTGAGTCGAAATAAGAATTAGCCTACAATATCAATAGATGTCAGCATAAATGGACCAAAAACAAACGAAAAATTACAAATTAATAAAATAAATAAAACTGTTCATGACCTCCAATCCTTCATATTCATTCTTTATTTCTGCCTTTTCTTCTCTTCATAGTTTAAGCAAAACGCAACTATCGAATATTGTAATTTCAATTTGACTTAGCTTGAGCAAGTAGGCTATAACGGCAAACGCTTGAAAATTCAAATAAAATTTACTAAGCAGAGGATTATAGAAATACTATGTCGGTGAAATCTAGAATAAATGCTTCTATTACATCATCATGCTAAACTTGCAATTGTGCAAAAATTTAAAGCAATCAATGCGGCAGAATAGGTGACAAGGTTAGGAAAAACTATAAAAACCATATCTATGATCAAAAATGGGAAAAACCAACTGAAAAAGGTGATCTGGTACTATGACACATCCTCAAATGGGCGATCTACCTAATACAGAAAGCAATATCACTAAGAAAATAAATCAATAGCTTTTTTTCCTTGGTCTGAACCTTAAAACATTTGACCAGGCTAACACACACAATAGTATTTCAATAAGATAAATTTATGTTATGGAACCGGTTTTCTTCCATTAGGAATCTTCAGCATAACTGAGTCGAAATAAAAATTAGCCTACATCAATAGATGTCAGCACAACTGAGTCGAAATAAGAATTAGCCTACAATATCAATAGATGTCAGCATAAATGGACCAAAAACAAACGAAAAATTACAAATTAAAAAATAAATAAAACTGTTCATGACCTCCAATCCTTCATATTCATTCTTTATTTCTGCCTTTTCTTCTCTTCATAGTTTAAGCAAAACGCAACTATCGAATATTGTAATTTCAATTTGACTTAGCTTGAGCAAGTAGGCTATAACGGCAAACGCTTGAAAATTCAAATAAAATTTACTAAGCAGAGGATTATAGAAATACTATGTCGGTGAAATCTAGAATAAATGCTTCTATTACATCATCATGCTAAACTTGCAATTGTGCAAAAATTTAAAGCAATCAATGCGGCAGAATAGGTGACAAGGTTAGGAAAAACTATAAAAACCATATCTATGATCAAAAATGGGAAAAACCAACTGAAAAAGGTGATCTGGTACTATGACACATCCTCAAATGGGCGATCTACCTAATACAGAAAGCAATATCACTAAGAAAATAAATCAATAGCTTTTTTTCCTTGGTCTGAACCTTAAAACATTTGACCAGGCTAACACACACAATAGTATTTCAATAAGATAAATTTATGTTATGGAACCGGTTTTCTTCCATTAGGAATCTTCAGCATAACTGAGTCGAAATAAAAATTAGCCTACATCAATAGATGTCAGCACAACTGAGTCGAAATAAGAATTAGCCTACAATATCAATAGATGTCAGCATAAATGGACCAAAAACAAACGAAAAATTACAAATTAATAAAATAAATAAAACTGTTCATGACCTCCAATCCTTCATATTCATTCTTTATTTCTGCCTTTTCTTCTCTTCATAGTTTAAGCAAAACGCAACTATCGAATATTGTAATTTCAATTTGACTTAGCTTGAGCAAGTAGGCTATAACGGCAAACGCTTGAAAATTCAAATAAAATTTACTAAGCAGAGGATTATAGAAATACTATGTCGGTGAAATCTAGAATAAATGCTTCTATTACATCATCATGCTAAACTTGCAATTGTGCAAAAATTTAAAGCAATCAATGCGGCAGAATAGGTGACAAGGTTAGGAAAAACTATAAAAACCATATCTATGATCAAAAATGGGAAAAACCAACTGAAAAAGGTGATCTGGTACTATGACACATCCTCAAATGGGCGATCTACCTAATACAGAAAGCAATATCACTAAGAAAATAAATCAATAGCTTTTTTTCCTTGGTCTGAACCTTAAAACATTTGACCAGGCTAACACACACAATAGTATTTCAATAAGATAAATTTATGTTATGGAACCGGTTTTCTTCCATTAGGAATCTTCAGCATAACTGAGTCGAAATAAAAATTAGCCTACATCAATAGATGTCAGCACAACTGAGTCGAAATAAGAATTAGCCTACAATATCAATAGATGTCAGCATAAATGGACCAAAAACAAACGAAAAATTACAAATTAATAAAATAAATAAAACTGTTCATGACCTCCAATCCTTCATATTCATTCTTTATTTCTGCCTTTTCTTCTCTTCATAGTTTAAGCAAAACGCAACTATCGAATATTGTAATTTCAATTTGACTTAGCTTGAGCAAGTAGGCTATAACGGCAAACGCTTGAAAATTCAAATAAAATTTACTAAGCAGAGGATTATAGAAATACTATGTCGGTGAAATCTAGAATAAATGCTTCTATTACATCATCATGCTAAACTTGCAATTGTGCAAAAATTTAAAGCAATCAATGCGGCAGAATAGGTGACAAGGTTAGGAAAAACTATAAAAACCATATCTATGATCAAAAATGGGAAAAACCAACTGAAAAAGGTGATCTGGTACTATGACACATCCTCAAATGGGCGATCTACCTAATACAGAAAGCAATATCACTAAGAAAATAAATCAATAGCTTTTTTTCCTTGGTCTGAACCTTAAAACATTTGACCAGGCTAACACACACAATAGTATTTCAATAAGATAAATTTATGTTATGGAACCGGTTTTCTTCCATTAGGAATCTTCAGCATAACTGAGTCGAAATAAAAATTAGCCTACATCAATAGATGTCAGCACAACTGAGTCGAAATAAGAATTAGCCTACAATATCAATAGATGTCAGCATAAATGGACCAAAAACAAACGAAAAATTACAAATTAATAAATAAATAAAACTGTTCATGACCTCCAATCCTTCATATTCATTCTTTATTTCTGCCGTTTCTTCTCTTCATAGTTTAAGCAAAACGCAACTATCGAATATTGTAATTTCAATTTGACTTAGCTTGAGCAAGTAGGCTATAACGGCAAACGCTTGAAAATTCAAATAAAATTTACTAAGCAGAGGATTATAGAAATACTATGTCGGTGAAATCTAGAATAAATGCTTCTATTACATCATCATGCTAAACTTGCAATTGTGCAAAAATTTAAAGCAATCAATGCGGCAGAATAGGTGACAAGGTTAGGAAAAACTATAAAAACCATATCTATGATCAAAAATGGGAAAAACCAACTGAAAAAGGTGATCTGGTACTATGACACATCCTCAAATGGGCGATCTACCTAATACAGAAAGCAATATCACTAAGAAAATAAATCAATAGCTTTTTTTCCTTGGTCTGAACCTTAAAACATTTGACCAGGCTAACACACACAATAGTATTTCAATAAGATAAATTTATGTTATGGAACCGGTTTTCTTCCATTAGTATTTCCATTTATATTTATTTATTTATTTTCTGTATGAAATGTCTTAGAAAAATTTTTGAAAATTTTTTTTGAAAAGAAAATTTTTTTCAATAATTTTCACTTTTAGTACGTAAAAAAACTTTCTTAGACAATTTTTAATGACGTTGGTTTCAAACAAAAAAAATTAGACAGTTTCGCAAAAAAAAATTATTTTTCACTGTATGAAATGTCTTAGAAAAGTTTTTTTTTAAAAGACAATTTTTTTTCAATAATTTTCACTTTTAGTACGTAAAAAAACTTTCTTAGACAATTTTTAATGACGTTAGTTTCAAACAAAAAGAATTAGACAGTTTCGCAAAAAAAAATTATTTTTCACTGTATGAAATGTCTTAGAAAAATTTTTGAAAATTTTTTTTGAAAAGACAATTTTTTTCAATAATTTTCACTTTTAGTACGTAATAAAACTTTCTTAGACAATTTTTAATGACGTTAGTTTCAAACAAAAAGAATTAGACAGTTTCGCAAAAAAAAATTATTTTTCACTGTATGAAATGTCTTAGAAAATTTTTTTTTGAAAAGACAATTTTTTTTCAATAATTTTCACTTTTAGTAGGTAAAAAAACTTTCTTAGACAATTTTTAATGACGTTAGTTTCAAACAAAAAGAATTAGACAACTTCGCAAAAAAAAATTATTTTTCACTGTATGAAATGTCTTAGAAAAATTTTTTTTGAAAAGACAATTTTTTTCAATAATTTTCACTTTTAGTACGTAAAAAAACTTTCTTAGACAATTTTTAATGACGTTAGTTTCAAACAAAAAGAATTAGACAGTTTCGCAAAAAAAAATTATTTTTCACTGTATGAAATGTCTTGGAAAAATTTTTTTTGAAAAGACAATTTTTTTCAATAAAATTCACTTTTAGTAGGTAAAAAAACTTTCTTAGACAATTTTTAATGACGTTAGTTTCAAACAAAAAGAATTAGACAACTTCGCAAAAAAAAATTATTTTTCACTGTATGAAATGTCTTAGAAAAATTTTTTTTGAAAAGACAATTTTTTTCAATAATTTTCACTTTTAGTACGTAAAAAAGCCTTCTTAGACAATTTTTAATGACGTTAGTTTCAAACAAAAAGTATTAGACAGTTTCGCAAAACAAAATTATTTTTCACGGTATGAAATGTCTTGGAAAAATTTTTTTGAAAAGAAAATTTTTTTCAATAATTTTCACTTTTAGTACGTGAAAAAACTTTCTTAGACAATTTTTAATGACGTTAGTTTCAAACAAAAAGAATTAGACAGCTTCGCAAAAAAAAATTATTTTTCACTGTATGAAATGTCTTAGAAAAATTTTTTTTGAAAAGACAATTTTTTTCAATAATTTTCACTTTTAGTACGTAAAAAAACTTTCTTAGACAATTTTTAATGACGTTAGTTTCAAACAAAAAGAATTAGACAATTTCACAAAAAAAAATTATTTTTCACTGTATGAAATGTCTTAGAAAAATTTTTGAAAATTTTTTTTGAAAAGAAAATTTTTTTCAATAATTTTCACTTTTAGTACGTAAAAAAACTTTCTTAGACAATTTTTAATGACGTTAGTTTCAAACAAAAAGAATTAGACAGTTTCGCAAAAAAAAATTATTTTTCACTGTATGAAATGTCTTAGAAAAATTTTTGAAAATTTTTTTTGAAAAGAAAATTTTTTTCAATAATTTTCACTTTTAGTACGTAAAAAAACTTTCTTAGACAATTTTTAATGACGTTAGTTTCAAACAAAAAGAATTAGACAGTTTCGCAAAAAAAAATTATTTTTCACTGTATGAAATGTCTTAGAAAAGTTTTTTTTGAAAAGACAATTTTTTTTCAATAATTTTCACTTTTAGTACGTAAAAAAACTTTCTTAGACAATTTTTAATGACGTTAGTTTCAAACAAAAAGAATTAGACAGTTTCGCAAAAAAAAATTATTTTTCACTGTATGAAATGTCTTAGAAAAATTTTTTTTGAAAAGACAATTTTTTTCAATAATTTTCACTTTTAGTACGTAAAAAAACTTTCTTAGACAATTTTTAATGACGTTAGTTTCAAACAAAAAGAATTAGACAGTTTCGCAAAAAAAAATTATTTTTCACTGTATGAAATGTCTTAGAAAATTTTTTTTTGAAAAGACAATTTTTTTTCAATAATTTTCACTTTTAGTAGGTAAAAAAACTTTCTTAGACAATTTTTAATGACGTTAGTTTCAAACAAAAAGAATTAGACAACTTCGCAAAAAAAAATTATTTTTCACTGTATGAAATGTCTTAGAAAAATTTTTTTTGAAAAGACAATTTTTTTCAATAATTTTCACTTTTAGTACGTGAAAAAACTTTCTTAGACAATTTTTAATGACGTTAGTTTCAAACAAAAAGAATTAGACAGTTTCGCAAAAAAAAATTATTTTTCACTGTATGAAATGTCTTGGAAAAATTTTTTTTGAAAAGACAATTTTTTTCAATAAAATTCACTTTTAGTAGGTAAAAAAACTTTCTTAGACAATTTTTAATGACGTTAGTTTCAAACAAAAAGAATTAGACAACTTCGCAAAAAAAAATTATTTTTCACTGTATGAAATGTCTTAGAAAAATTTTTTTTGAAAAGACAATTTTTTTCAATAATTTTCACTTTTAGTACGTAAAAAAGCCTTCTTAGACAATTTTTAATGACGTTAGATTCAAACAAAAAGTATTAGACAGTTTCGCAAAACAAAATTATTTTTCACTGTATGAAATGTCTTGGAAAAATTTTTTTGAAAAGAAAATTTTTTTCAATAATTTTCACTTTTAGTACGTGAAAAAACTTTCTTAGACAATTTTTAATGACGTTAGTTTCAAACAAAAAGAATTAGACAGCTTCGCAAAAAAAAATTATTTTTCACTGTATGAAAAGTCTTAGAAAAATTTTTTTTGAAAAGACAATTTTTTTTCAATAATTTTCACTTTTAGTACGTAAAAAAACTTTCTTAGACAATTTTTAATGACGTTAGTTTCAAACAAAAAGAATTAGACAATTTCACAAAAAAAAATTATTTTTCACTGTATGAAATGTCTTAGAAAAATTTTTGAAAATTTTTTTTGAAAAGAAAATTTTTTTCAATAATTTTCACTTTTAGTACGTAAAAAAACTTTCTTAGACAATTTTTAATGACGTTAGTTTCAAACAAAAAGAATTAGACAGTTTCGCAAAAAAAAATTATTTTTCACTGTATGAAATGTCTTAGAAAAATTTTTGAAAATTTTTTTTGAAAAGAAAATTTTTTTCAATAATTTTCACTTTTAGTAGGTAAAAAAACTTTCTTAGACAATTTTTAATGACGTTAGTTTCAAACAAAAAGAATTAGACAACTTCGCAAAAAAAAATTATTTTTCACTGTATGAAATGTCTTAGAAAAATTTTTTTTGAAAAGACAATTTTTTTCAATAATTTTCACTTTTAGTACGTAAAAAAACTTTCTTAGACAATTTTTAATGACGTTAGTTTCAAACAAAAAGAATTAGACAGTTTCGCAAAAAAAAATTATTTTTCACTGTATGAAATGTCTTGGAAAAATTTTTTTTGAAAAGACAATCTTTTTCAATAAAATTCACTTTTAGTAGGTAAAAAAACTTTCTTAGACAATTTTTAATGACGTTAGTTTCAAACAAAAAGAATTAGACAACTTCGCAAAAAAAAATTATTTTTCACTGTATGAAATGTCTTAGAAAAATTTTTTTTGAAAAGACAATTTTTTTCAATAATTTTCACTTTTAGTACGTAAAAAAGCCTTCTTAGACAATTTTTAATGACGTTAGTTTCAAACAAAAAGTATTAGACAGTTTCGCAAAACAAAATTATTTTTCACTGTATGAAATGTCTTGGAAAAATTTTTTTGAAAAGACAATTTTTTTCAATAATTTTCACTTTTAGTACGTGAAAAAACTTTCTTAGACAATTTTTAATGACGTTAGTTTCAAACAAAAAGAATTAGACAGCTTCGCAAAAAAAAATTATTTTTCACTGTATGAAATGTCTTAGAAAAATTTTTTTTGAAAAGACAATTTTTTTTCAATAATTTTCACTTTTAGTACGTAAAAAAACTTTCTTAGACAATTTTTAATGACGTTAGTTTCAAACAAAAAGAATTAGACAGTTTCGCAAAAAAAAATTATTTTTCACTGTATGAAATGTCTTAGAAAAATTTTTGAAAATTTTTTTTGAAAAGAAAATTTTTTTCAATAATTTTCACTTTTAGTACGTAAAAAAACTTTCTTAGACAATTTTTAATGACGTTAGTTTCAAACAAAAAGAATTAGACAGTTTCGCAAAAAAAAATTATTTTTCACTGTATGAAATGTCTTAGAAAAATTTTTGAAAATTTTTTTTGAAAAGAAAATTTTCTTCAATAATTTTCACTTTTAGTACGTAAAAAAACTTTCTTAGACAATTTTTAATGACGTTAGTTTCAAACAAAAAGAATTAGACAGTTTCGCAAAAAAAAATTATTTTTCACTGTATGAAATGTCTTGGAAAAATTTTTTTTGAAAAGACAATTTTTTTCAATAAAATTCACTTTTAGTAGGTAAAAAAACTTTCTTAGACAATTTTTAATGACGTTAGTTTCAAACAAAAAGAATTAGACAACTTCGCAAAAAAAAATTATTTTTCACTGTATGAAATGTCTTAGAAAAATTTTTTTTGAAAAGACAATTTTTTTCAATAATTTTCACTTTTAGTACGTAAAAAAGCTTTCTTAGACAATTTTTAATGACGTTAGATTCAAACAAAAAGTATTAGACAGTTTCGCAAAACAAAATTATTTTTCACTGTATGAAATGTCTTGGAAAAATTTTTTTGAAAAGAAAATTTTTTTCAATAATTTTCACTTTTAGTACGTGAAAAAACTTTCTTAGACAATTTAATGACGTTAGTTTCAAACAAAAAGAATTAGACAGCTTCGCAAAAAAAATTATTTTTCACTGTATGAAAAGTCTTAGAAAAATTTTTTTTAAAAAGACAATTTTTTTTCAATAATTTTCACTTTTAGTACGTAAAAAAACTTTCTTAGACAATTTTTAATGACGTTAGTTTCAAACAAAAAGAATTAGAAAATTTCACAAAAAAAAATTATTTTTCACTGTATGAAATGTCTTAGAAAAATTTTTGAAAATTTTTTTTGAAAAGAAAATTTTTTTCAATAATTTTCACTTTTAGTACGTAAAAAAACTTTCTTAGACAATTTTTAATGACGTTAGTTTCAAACAAAAAGAATTAGACAGTTTCGCAAAAAAAAATTATTTTTCACTGTATGAAATGTCTTAGAAAAATTTTTGAAAATTTTTTTTGAAAAGAAAATTTTTTTCAATAATTTTCACTTTTAGTACGTAAAAAAACTTTCTTAGACAATTTTTAATGACGTTAGTTTCAAACAAAAAGAATTAGACAATTTCACAAAAAAAAATTATTTTTCACTGTATGAAATGTCTTAGAAAAATTTTTGAAAATTTTTTTTGAAAAGAAAATTTTTTTCAATAATTTTCACTTTTAGTACGTAAAAAAACTTTCTTAGACAATTTTTAATGACGTTAGTTTCAAACAAAAAGAATTAGACAGTTTCGCAAAAAAAAATTATTTTTCACTGTATGAAATGTCTTAGAAAATTTTTTTTTGAAAAGACAATTTTTTTTCAATAATTTTCACTTTTAGTAGGTAAAAAAACTTTCTTAGACAATTTTTAATGACGTTAGTTTCAAACAAAAAGAATTAGACAACTTCGCAAAAAAAAATTATTTTTCACTGTATGAAATGTCTTAGAAAAATTTTTTTTGAAAAGACAATTTTTTTCAATAATTTTCACTTTTAGTACGTAAAAAAACTTTCTTAGACAATTTTTAATGACGTTAGTTTCAAACAAAAAGAATTAGACAGTTTCGCAAAAAAAAATTATTTTTCACTGTATGAAATGTCTTGGAAAAATTTTTTTTGAAAAGACAATTTTTTTCAATAAAATTCACTTTTAGTAGGTAAAAAAACTTTCTTAGACAATTTTTAATGACGTTAGTTTCAAACAAAAAGAATTAGACAACTTCGCAAAAAAAATTATTTTTCACTGTATGAAATGTCTTAGAAAAATTTTTTTTGAAAAGACAATTTTTTTCAATAATTTTCACTTTTAGTACGTAAAAAAGCCTTCTTAGACAATTTTTAATGACGTTAGTTTCAAACAAAAAGTATTAGACAGTTTCGCAAAACAAAATTATTTTTCACTGTATGAAATGTCTTGGAAAAATTTTTTTGAAAAGAAAATTTTTTTCAATAATTTTCACTTTTAGTACGTGAAAAAACTTTCTTAGACAATTTTTAATGACGTTAGTTTCAAACAAAAAGAATTAGACAGCTTCGCAAAAAAAAATTATTTTTCACTGTATGAAATGTCTTAGAAAAATTTTTTTTGAAAAGACAATTTTTTTTCAATAATTTTCACTTTTAGTACGTAAAAAAACTTTCTTAGACAATTTTTAATGACGTTAGTTTCAAACAAAAAGAATTAGACAATTTCACAAAAAAAAATTATTTTTCACTGTATGAAATGTCTTAGAAAAATTTTTGAAAATTTTTTTTGAAAAGAAAATTTTTTTCAATAATTTTCACTTTTAGTACGTAAAAAAACTTTCTTAGACAATTTTTAATGACGTTAGTTTCAAACAAAAAGAATTAGACAGTTTCGCAAAAAAAAATTATTTTTCACTGTATGAAATGTCTTAGAAAAATTTTTGAAAATTTTTTTTGAAAAGAAAATTTTTTTCAATAATTTTCACTTTTAGTACGTAAAAAAACTTTCTTAGACAATTTTTAATGACGTTAGTTTCAAACAAAAAGAATTAGACAGTTTCGCAAAAAAAAATTATTTTTCACTGTATGAAATGTCTTAGAAAATTTTTTTTTGAAAAGACAATTTTTTTTCAATAATTTTCACTTTTAGTACGTAAAAAAACTTTCTTAGACAATTTTTAATGACGTTAGTTTCAAACAAAAAGAATTAGACAACTTCGCAAAAAAAAATTATTTTTCACTGTATGAAATGTCTTAGAAAAATTTTTTTTGAAAAGACAATTTTTTTCAATAATTTTCACTTTTAGTACGTAAAAAAACTTTCTTAGACAATTTTTAATGACGTTAGTTTCAAACAAAAAGAATTAGACAGTTTCGCAAAAAAAAATTATTTTTCACTGTATGAAATGTCTTGGAAAAATTTTTTTTGAAAAGACAATTTTTTTCAATAAAATTCACTTTTAGTACGTAAAAAAACTTTCTTAGACAATTTTTAATGACGTTAGTTTCAAACAAAAAGAATTAGACAACTTCGCAAAAAAAAATTATTTTTCACTGTATGAAATGTCTTAGAAAAATTTTTTTTGAAAAGACAATTTTTTTCAATAATTTTCACTTTTAGTACGTAAAAAAGCCTTCTTAGACAATTTTTAATGACGTTAGTTTCAAACAAAAAGTATTAGACAGTTTCGCAAAACAAAATTATTTTTCACTGTATGAAATGTCTTAGAAAAATTTTTTTTGAAAAGACAATTTTTTTTCAATAATTTTCACTTTTAGTACGTAAAAAAACTTTCTTAGACAATTTTTAATGACGTTAGTTTCAAACAAAAAGAATTAGACAATTTCACAAAAAAAAATTATTTTTCACTGTATGAAATGTCTTAGAAAAATTTTTGAAAATTTTTTTTGAAAAGAAAATTTTTTTCAATAATTTTCACTTTTAGTACGTAAAAAAACTTTCTTAGACAATTTTTAATGACGTTAGTTTCAAACAAAAAGAATTAGACAGTTTCGCAAAAAAAAATTATTTTTCACTGTATGAAATGTCTTAGAAAAATTTTTGAAAATTTTTTTTGAAAAGAAAATTTTTTTCAATAATTTTCACTTTTAGTACGTAAAAAAACTTTCTTAGACAATTTTTAATGACGTTAGTTTCAAACAAAAAGAATTAGACAATTTCACAAAAAAAAATTATTTTTCACGGTATGAAATGTCTTAGAAAAATTTTTGAAAATTTTTTTTGAAAAGAAAATTTTTTTCAATAATTTTCACTTTTAGTACGTAAAAAAACTTTCTTAGACAATTTTTAATGACGTTAGTTTCAAACAAAAAGAATTAGACAGTTTCGCAAAAAAAAATTATTTTTCACTGTATGAAATGTCTTAGAAAATTTTTTTTTGAAAAGACAATTTTTTTTCAATAATTTTCACTTTTAGTAGGTAAAAAAACTTTCTTAGACAATTTTTAATGACGTTAGTTTCAAACAAAAAGAATTAGACAACTTCGCAAAAAAAAATTATTTTTCACTGTATGAAATGTCTTAGAAAAATTTTTTTTGAAAAGACAATTTTTTTCAATAATTTTCACTTTTAGTACGTAAAAAAACTTTCTTAGACAATTTTTAATGACGTTAGTTTCAAACAAAAAGAATTAGACAGTTTCGCAAAAAAAAATTATTTTTCACTGTATGAAATGTCTTGGAAAAATTTTTTTTGAAAAGACAATTTTTTTCAATAAAATTCACTTTTAGTAGGTAAAAAAACTTTCTTAGACAATTTTTAATGACGTTAGTTTCAAACAAAAAGAATTAGACAATTTCGCAAAAAAAAATTATTTTTCACTGTATGAAATGTCTTAGAAAAATTTTTTTTGAAAAGACAATTTTTTTCAATAATTTTCACTTTTAGTACGTAAAAAAGCCTTCTTAGACAATTTTTAATGACGTTAGTTTCAAACAAAAAGTATTAGACAGTTTCGCAAAACAAAATTATTTTTCACTGTATGAAATGTCTTGGAAAAATTTTTTTGAAAAGAAAATTTTTTTCAATAATTTTCACTTTTAGTACGTGAAAAAACTTTCTTAGACAATTTTTAATGACGTTAGTTTCAAACAAAAAGAATTAGACAGCTTCGCAAAAAAAAATTATTTTTCACTGTATGAAATGTCTTAGAAAAATTTTTTTTGAAAAGACAATTTTTTTTCAATAATTTTCACTTTTAGTACGTAAAAAAACTTTCTTAGACAATTTTTAATGACGTTAGTTTCAAACAAAAAGAATTAGACAATTTCACAAAAAAAAATTATTTTTCACTGTATGAAATGTCTTAGAAAAATTTTTGAAAATTTTTTTTGAAAAGAAAATTTTTTTCAATAATTTTCACTTTTAGTACGTAAAAAAACTTTCTTAGACAATTTTTAATGACGTTAGTTTCAAACAAAAAGAATTAGACAGTTTCGCAAAAAAAAATTATTTTTCACTGTATGAAATGTCTTAGAAAAATTTTTGAAAATTTTTTTTGAAAAGAAAATTTTTTTCAATAATTTTCACTTTTAGTACGTAAAAAAACTTTCTTAGACAATTTTTAATGACGTTAGTTTCAAACAAAAAGAATTAGACAGTTTCGCAAAAAAAAATTATTTTTCACTGTATGAAATGTCTTAGAAAATTTTTTTTTGAAAAGACAATTTTTTTTCAATAATTTTCACTTTTAGTACGTAAAAAAACTTTCTTAGACAATTTTTAATGACGTTAGTTTCAAACAAAAAGAATTAGACAACTTCGCAAAAAAAAATTATTTTTCACTGTATGAAATGTCTTAGAAAAATTTTTTTTGAAAAGACAATTTTTTTCAATAATTTTCACTTTTAGTACGTAAAAAAACTTTCTTAGACAATTTTTAATGACGTTAGTTTCAAACAAAAAGAATTAGACAGTTTCGCAAAAAAAAATTATTTTTCACTGTATGAAATGTCTTGGAAAAATTTTTTTTGAAAAGACAATTTTTTTCAATAAAATTCACTTTTAGTACGTAAAAAAACTTTCTTAGACAATTTTTAATGACGTTAGTTTCAAACAAAAAGAATTAGACAACTTCGCAAAAAAAAATTATTTTTCACTGTATGAAATGTCTTAGAAAAATTTTTTTTGAAAAGACAATTTTTTTCAATAATTTTCACTTTTAGTACGTAAAAAAGCCTTCTTAGACAATTTTTAATGACGTTAGTTTCAAACAAAAAGTATTAGACAGTTTCGCAAAACAAAATTATTTTTCACTGTATGAAATGTCTTGGAAAAATTTTTTTGAAAAGAAAATTTTTTTCAATAATTTTCACTTTTAGTACGTGAAAAAACTTTCTTAGACAATTTTTAATGACGTTAGTTTCAAACAAAAAGAATTAGACAGCTTCGCAAAAAAAAATTATTTTTCACTGTATGAAATGTCTTAGAAAAATTTTTTTTGAAAAGACAATTTTTTTTCAATAATTTTCACTTTTAGTACGTAAAAAAACTTTCTTAGACAATTTTTAATGACGTTAGTTTCAAACAAAAAGAATTAGACAATTTCACAAAAAAAAATTATTTTTCACTGTATGAAATGTCTTAGAAAAATTTTTGAAAATTTTTTTTGAAAAGAAAATTTTTTTCAATAATTTTCACTTTTAGTACGTAAAAAAACTTTCTTAGACAATTTTTAATGACGTTAGTTTCAAACAAAAAGAATTAGACAGTTTCGCAAAAAAAAATTATTTTTCACTGTATGAAATGTCTTAGAAAAATTTTTGAAAATTTTTTTTGAAAAGAAAATTTTTTTCAATAATTTTCACTTTTAGTACGTAAAAAAACTTTCTTAGACAATTTTTAATGACGTTAGTTTCAAACAAAAAGAATTAGACAGTTTCGCAATAAAAATTATTTTTCACTGTATGAAATGTCTTAGAAAATTTTTTTTTGAAAAGACAATTTTTTTTCAATAATTTTCACTTTTAGTACGTGAAAAAACTTTCTTAGACAATTTTTAATGACGTTAGTTTCAAACAAAAAGAATTAGACAGCTTCGCAAAAAAAAATTATTTTTCACTGTATGAAAAGTCTTAGAAAAATTTTTTTTGAAAAGACAATTTTTTTTCAATAATTTTCACTTTTAGTACGTAAAAAAACTTTCTTAGACAATTTTTAATGACGTTAGTTTCAAACAAAAAGAATTAGACAATTTCACAAAAAAAAATTATTTTTCACTGTATGAAATGTCTTAGAAAAATTTTTGAAAATTTTTTTTGAAAAGAAAATTTTTTTCAATAATTTTCACTTTTAGTACGTAAAAAAACTTTCTTAGACAATTTTTAATGACGTTAGTTTCAAACAAAAAGAATTAGACAGTTTCGCAAAAAAAAATTATTTTTCACTGTATGAAATGTCTTAGAAAAATTTTTGAAAATTTTTTTTGAAAAGAAAATTTTTTTCAATAATTTTCACTTTTAGTACGTAAAAAAACTTTCTTAGACAATTTTTAATGACGTTAGTTTCAAACAAAAAGAATTAGACAGTTTCGCAAAAAAAAATTATTTTTCACTGTATGAAATGTCTTAGAAAATTTTTTTTTGAAAAGACAATTTTTTTTCAATAATTTTCACTTTTAGTAGGTAAAAAAACTTTCTTAGACAATTTTTAATGACGTTAGTTTCAAACAAAAAGAATTAGACAACTTCGCAAAAAAAAATTATTTTTCACTGTATGAAATGTCTTAGAAAAATTTTTTTTGAAAAGACAATTTTTTTCAATAATTTTCACTTTTAGTACGTAAAAAAACTTTCTTAGACAATTTTTAATGACGTTAGTTTCAAACAAAAAGAATTAGACAGTTTCGCAAAAAAAAATTATTTTTCACTGTATGAAATGTCTTGGAAAAATTTTTTTTGAAAAGACAATTTTTTTCAATAAAATTCACTTTTAGTAGGTAAAAAAACTTTCTTAGACAATTTTTAATGACGTTAGTTTCAAACAAAAAGAATTAGACAACTTCGCAAAAAAAAATTATTTTTCACTGTATGAAATGTCTTAGAAAAATTTTTTTTGAAAAGACAATTTTTTTCAATAATTTTCACTTTTAGTACGTAAAAAAGCCTTCTTAGACAATTTTTAATGACGTTAGTTTCAAACAAAAAGTATTAGACAGTTTCGCAAAACAAAATTATTTTTCACTGTATGAAATGTCTTGGAAAAATTTTTTTGAAAAGAAAATTTTTTTCAATAATTTTCACTTTTAGTACGTAAAAAAGCCTTCTTAGACAATTTTTAATGACGTTAGTTTCAAACAAAAAGTATTAGACAGTTTCGCAAAACAAAATTATTTTTCACGGTATGAAATGTCTTGGAAAAATTTTTTTGAAAAGAAAATTTTTTTCAATAATTTTCACTTTTAGTACGTGAAAAAACTTTCTTAGACAATTTTTAATGACGTTAGTTTCAAACAAAAAGAATTAGACAGCTTCGCAAAAAAAAATTATTTTTCACTGTATGAAATGTCTTAGAAAAATTTTTTTTGAAAAGACAATTTTTTTTCAATAATTTTCACTTTTAGTACGTAAAAAAACTTTCTTAGACAATTTTTAATGACGTTAGTTTCAAACAAAAAGAATTAGACAATTTCACAAAAAAAAATTATTTTTCACTGTATGAAATGTCTTAGAAAAATTTTTGAAAATTTTTTTTAAAAAGAAAATTTTTTTCAATAATTTTCACTTTTAGTACGTAAAAAAACTTTCTTAGACAATTTTTAATGACGTTAGTTTCAAACAAAAAGAATTAGACAGTTTCGCAAAAAAAAATTATTTTTCACTGTATGAAATGTCTTAGAAAAATTTTTGAAAATTTTTTTTGAAAAGAAAATTTTTTTCAATAATTTTCACTTTTAGTACGTAAAAAAACTTTCTTAGACAATTTTTAATGACGTTAGTTTCAAACAAAAAGAATTAGACAGTTTCGCAAAAAAAAATTATTTTTCACTGTATGAAATGTCTTAGAAAAGTTTTTTTTGAAAAGACAATTTTTTTTCAATAATTTTCACTTTTAGTACGTAAAAAAACTTTCTTAGACAATTTTTAATGACGTTAGTTTCAAACAAAAAGAATTAGACAGTTTCGCAAAAAAAAATTATTTTTCACTGTATGAAATGTCTTAGAAAAATTTTTTTTGAAAAGACAATTTTTTTCAATAATTTTCACTTTTAGTACGTAAAAAAACTTTCTTAGACAATTTTTAATGACGTTAGTTTCAAACAAAAAGAATTAGACAGTTTCGCAAAAAAAAATTATTTTTCACTGTATGAAATGTCTTAGAAAATTTTTTTTTGAAAAGACAATTTTTTTTCAATAATTTTCACTTTTAGTAGGTAAAAAAACTTTCTTAGACAATTTTTAATGACGTTAGTTTCAAACAAAAAGAATTAGACAACTTCGCAAAAAAAAATTATTTTTCACTGTATGAAATGTCTTAGAAAAATTTTTTTTGAAAAGACAATTTTTTTCAATAATTTTCACTTTTAGTACGTGAAAAAACTTTCTTAGACAATTTTTAATGACGTTAGTTTCAAACAAAAAGAATTAGACAGTTTCGCAAAAAAAAATTATTTTTCACTGTATGAAATGTCTTGGAAAAATTTTTTTTGAAAAGACAATTTTTTTCAATAAAATTCACTTTTAGTAGGTAAAAAAACTTTCTTAGACAATTTTTAATGACGTTAGTTTCAAACAAAAAGAATTAGACAACTTCGCAAAAAAAAATTATTTTTCACTGTATGAAATGTCTTAGAAAAATTTTTTTTGAAAAGACAATTTTTTTCAATAATTTTCACTTTTAGTACGTAAAAAAGCCTTCTTAGACAATTTTTAATGACGTTAGATTCAAACAAAAAGTATTAGACAGTTTCGCAAAACAAAATTATTTTTCACTGTATGAAATGTCTTGGAAAAATTTTTTTGAAAAGAAAATTTTTTTCAATAATTTTCACTTTTAGTACGTGAAAAAACTTTCTTAGACAATTTTTAATGACGTTAGTTTCAAACAAAAAGAATTAGACAGCTTCGCAAAAAAAAATTATTTTTCACTGTATGAAAAGTCTTAGAAAAATTTTTTTTGAAAAGACAATTTTTTTTCAATAATTTTCACTTTTAGTACGTAAAAAAACTTTCTTAGACAATTTTTAATGACGTTAGTTTCAAACAAAAAGAATTAGACAATTTCACAAAAAAAAATTATTTTTCACTGTATGAAATGTCTTAGAAAAATTTTTGAAAATTTTTTTTGAAAAGAAAATTTTTTTCAATAATTTTCACTTTTAGTACGTAAAAAAACTTTCTTAGACAATTTTTAATGACGTTAGTTTCAAACAAAAAGAATTAGACAGTTTCGCAAAAAAAAATTATTTTTCACTGTATGAAATGTCTTAGAAAAATTTTTGAAAATTTTTTTTGAAAAGAAAATTTTTTTCAATAATTTTCACTTTTAGTAGGTAAAAAAACTTTCTTAGACAATTTTTATGACGTTAGTTTCAAACAAAAAGAATTAGACAACTTCGCAAAAAAAAATTATTTTTCACTGTATGAAAAGTCTTAGAAAAATTTTTTTTGAAAAGACAATTTTTTTCAATAATTTTCACTTTTAGTACGTAAAAAAACTTTCTTAGACAATTTTTAATGACGTTAGTTTCAAACAAAAAGAATTAGACAGTTTCGCAAAAAAAAATTATTTTTCACTGTATGAAATGTCTTGGAAAAATTTTTTTTGAAAAGACAATCTTTTTCAATAAAATTCACTTTTAGTAGGTAAAAAAACTTTCTTAGACAATTTTTAATGACGTTAGTTTCAAACAAAAAGAATTAGACAACTTCGCAAAAAAAAATTATTTTTCACTGTATGAAATGTCTTAGAAAAATTTTTTTTGAAAAGACAATTTTTTTCAATAATTTTCACTTTTAGTACGTAAAAAAGCCTTCTTAGACAATTTTTAATGACGTTAGTTTCAAACAAAAAGTATTAGACAGTTTCGCAAAACAAAATTATTTTTCACTGTATGAAATGTCTTGGAAAAATTTTTTTGAAAAGACAATTTTTTTCAATAATTTTCACTTTTAGTACGTGAAAAAACTTTCTTAGACAATTTTTAATGACGTTAGTTTCAAACAAAAAGAATTAGACAGCTTCGCAAAAAAAAATTATTTTTCACTGTATGAAATGTCTTAGAAAAATTTTTTTTGAAAAGACAATTTTTTTTCAATAATTTTCACTTTTAGTACGTAAAAAAACTTTCTTAGACAATTTTTAATGACGTTAGTTTCAAACAAAAAGAATTAGACAGTTTCGCAAAAAAAAATTATTTTTCACTGTATGAAATGTCTTAGAAAAATTTTTGAAAATTTTTTTTGAAAAGAAAATTTTTTTCAATAATTTTCACTTTTAGTACGTAAAAAAACTTTCTTAGACAATTTTTAATGACGTTAGTTTCAAACAAAAAGAATTAGACAGTTTCGCAAAAAAAAATTATTTTTCACTGTATGAAATGTCTTAGAAAAATTTTTGAAATTTTTTTTTGAAAAGAAAATTTTCTTCAATAATTTTCACTTTTAGTACGTAAAAAAACTTTCTTAGACAATTTTTAATGACGTTAGTTTCAAACAAAAAGAATTAGACAGTTTCGCAAAAAAAAATTATTTTTCACTGTATGAAATGTCTTGGAAAAATTTTTTTTGAAAAGACAATTTTTTTCAATAAAATTCACTTTTAGTAGGTAAAAAAACTTTCTTAGACAATTTTTAATGACGTTAGTTTCAAACAAAAAGAATTAGACAACTTCGCAAAAAAAAATTATTTTTCACTGTATGAAATGTCTTAGAAAAATTTTTTTTGAAAAGACAATTTTTTTCAATAATTTTCACTTTTAGTACGTAAAAAAGCTTTCTTAGACAATTTTTAATGACGTTAGATTCAAACAAAAAGTATTAGACAGTTTCGCAAAACAAAATTATTTTTCACTGTATGAAATGTCTTGGAAAAATTTTTTTGAAAAGAAAATTTTTTTCAATAATTTTCACTTTTAGTACGTGAAAAAACTTTCTTAGACAATTTAATGACGTTAGTTTCAAACAAAAAGAATTAGACAGCTTCGCAAAAAAAATTATTTTTCACTGTATGAAAAGTCTTAGAAAAATTTTTTTTAAAAAGACAATTTTTTTTCAATAATTTTCACTTTTAGTACGTAAAAAAACTTTCTTAGACAATTTTTAATGACGTTAGTTTCAAACAAAAAGAATTAGAAAATTTCACAAAAAAAAATTATTTTTCACTGTATGAAATGTCTTAGAAAAATTTTTGAAAATTTTTTTTGAAAAGAAAATTTTTTTCAATAATTTTCACTTTTAGTACGTAAAAAAACTTTCTTAGACAATTTTTAATGACGTTAGTTTCAAACAAAAAGAATTAGACAGTTTCGCAAAAAAAAATTATTTTTCACTGTATGAAATGTCTTAGAAAAATTTTTGAAAATTTTTTTTGAAAAGAAAATTTTTTTCAATAATTTTCACTTTTAGTACGTAAAAAAACTTTCTTAGACAATTTTTAATGACGTTAGTTTCAAACAAAAAGAATTAGACAATTTCACAAAAAAAAATTATTTTTCACTGTATGAAATGTCTTAGAAAAATTTTTGAAAATTTTTTTTGAAAAGAAAATTTTTTTCAATAATTTTCACTTTTAGTACGTAAAAAAACTTTCTTAGACAATTTTTAATGACGTTAGTTTCAAACAAAAAGAATTAGACAGTTTCGCAAAAAAAAATTATTTTTCACTGTATGAAATGTCTTAGAAAATTTTTTTTTGAAAAGACAATTTTTTTTCAATAATTTTCACTTTTAGTAGGTAAAAAAACTTTCTTAGACAATTTTTAATGACGTTAGTTTCAAACAAAAAGAATTAGACAACTTCGCAAAAAAAAATTATTTTTCACTGTATGAAATGTCTTAGAAAAATTTTTTTTGAAAAGACAATTTTTTTCAATAATTTTCACTTTTAGTACGTAAAAAAACTTTCTTAGACAATTTTTAATGACGTTAGTTTCAAACAAAAAGAATTAGACAGTTTCGCAAAAAAAAATTATTTTTCACTGTATGAAATGTCTTGGAAAAATTTTTTTTGAAAAGACAATTTTTTTCAATAAAATTCACTTTTAGTAGGTAAAAAAACTTTCTTAGACAATTTTTAATGACGTTAGTTTCAAACAAAAAGAATTAGACAACTTCGCAAAAAAAAATTATTTTTCACTGTATGAAATGTCTTAGAAAAATTTTTTTTGAAAAGACAATTTTTTTCAATAATTTTCACTTTTAGTACGTAAAAAAGCCTTCTTAGACAATTTTTAATGACGTTAGTTTCAAACAAAAAGTATTAGACAGTTTCGCAAAACAAAATTATTTTTCACTGTATGAAATGTCTTGGAAAAATTTTTTTGAAAAGAAAATTTTTTTCAATAATTTTCACTTTTAGTACGTGAAAAAACTTTCTTAGACAATTTTTAATGACGTTAGTTTCAAACAAAAAGAATTAGACAGCTTCGCAAAAAAAAATTATTTTTCACTGTATGAAATGTCTTAGAAAAATTTTTTTTGAAAAGACAATTTTTTTTCAATAATTTTCACTTTTAGTACGTAAAAAAACTTTCTTAGACAATTTTTAATGACGTTAGTTTCAAACAAAAAGAATTAGACAATTTCACAAAAAAAAATTATTTTTCACTGTATGAAATGTCTTAGAAAAATTTTTGAAAATTTTTTTTGAAAAGAAAATTTTTTTCAATAATTTTCACTTTTAGTACGTAAAAAAACTTTCTTAGACAATTTTTAATGACGTTAGTTTCAAACAAAAAGAATTAGACAGTTTCGCAAAAAAAAATTATTTTTCACTGTATGAAATGTCTTAGAAAAATTTTTGAAAATTTTTTTTGAAAAGAAAATTTTTTTCAATAATTTTCACTTTTAGTACGTAAAAAAACTTTCTTAGACAATTTTTAATGACGTTAGTTTCAAACAAAAAGAATTAGACAGTTTCGCAAAAAAAAATTATTTTTCACTGTATGAAATGTCTTAGAAAATTTTTTTTTGAAAAGACAATTTTTTTTCAATAATTTTCACTTTTAGTACGTAAAAAAACTTTCTTAGACAATTTTTAATGACGTTAGTTTCAAACAAAAAGAATTAGACAACTTCGCAAAAAAAAATTATTTTTCACTGTATGAAATGTCTTAGAAAAATTTTTTTTGAAAAGACAATTTTTTTCAATAATTTTCACTTTTAGTACGTAAAAAAACTTTCTTAGACAATTTTTAATGACGTTAGTTTCAAACAAAAAGAATTAGACAGTTTCGCAAAAAAAAATTATTTTTCACTGTATGAAATGTCTTGGAAAAATTTTTTTTGAAAAGACAATTTTTTTCAATAAAATTCACTTTTAGTACGTAAAAAAACTTTCTTAGACAATTTTTAATGACGTTAGTTTCAAACAAAAAGAATTAGACAACTTCGCAAAAAAAAATTATTTTTCACTGTATGAAATGTCTTAGAAAAATTTTTTTTGAAAAGACAATTTTTTTCAATAATTTTCACTTTTAGTACGTAAAAAAGCCTTCTTAGACAATTTTTAATGACGTTAGTTTCAAACAAAAAGTATTAGACAGTTTCGCAAAACAAAATTATTTTTCACTGTATGAAATGTCTTGGAAAAATTTTTTTGAAAAGAAAATTTTTTTCAATAATTTTCACTTTTAGTACGTGAAAAAACTTTCTTAGACAATTTTTAATGACGTTAGTTTCAAACAAAAAGAATTAGACAGCTTCGCAAAAAAAAATTATTTTTCACTGTATGAAATGTCTTAGAAAAATTTTTTTTGAAAAGACAATTTTTTTTCAATAATTTTCACTTTTAGTACGTAAAAAAACTTTCTTAGACAATTTTTAATGACGTTAGTTTCAAACAAAAAGAATTAGACAATTTCACAAAAAAAAATTATTTTTCACTGTATGAAATGTCTTAGAAAAATTTTTGAAAATTCTTTTTGAAAAGAAAATTTTTTTCAATAATTTTCACTTTTAGTACGTAAAAAAACTTTCTTAGACAATTTTTAATGACGTTAGTTTCAAACAAAAAGAATTAGACAGTTTCGCAAAAAAAAATTATTTTTCACTGTATGAAATGTCTTAGAAAAATTTTTGAAAATTTTTTTTGAAAAGAAAATTTTTTTCAATAATTTTCACTTTTAGTACGTAAAAAAACTTTCTTAGACAATTTTTAATGACGTTAGTTTCAAACAAAAAGAATTAGACAATTTCACAAAAAAAAATTATTTTTCACTGTATGAAATGTCTTAGAAAAATTTTTGAAAATTTTTTTTGAAAAGAAAATTTTTTTCAATAATTTTCACTTTTAGTACGTAAAAAAACTTTCTTAGACAATTTTTAATGACGTTAGTTTCAAACAAAAAGAATTAGACAGTTTCGCAAAAAAAAATTATTTTTCACTGTATGAAATGTCTTAGAAAATTTTTTTTTGAAAAGACAATTTTTTTTCAATAATTTTCACTTTTAGTAGGTAAAAAAACTTTCTTAGACAATTTTTAATGACGTTAGTTTCAAACAAAAAGAATTAGACAACTTCGCAAAAAAAAATTATTTTTCACTGTATGAAATGTCTTAGAAAAATTTTTTTTGAAAAGACAATTTTTTTCAATAATTTTCACTTTTAGTACGTAAAAAAACTTTCTTAGACAATTTTTAATGACGTTAGTTTCAAACAAAAAGAATTAGACAGTTTCGCAAAAAAAAATTATTTTTCACTGTATGAAATGTCTTGGAAAAATTTTTTTTGAAAAGACAATTTTTTTCAATAAAATTCACTTTTAGTACGTAAAAAAACTTTCTTAGACAATTTTTAATGACGTTAGTTTCAAACAAAAAGAATTAGACAACTTCGCAAAAAAAAATTATTTTTCACTGTATGAAATGTCTTAGAAAAATTTTTTTTGAAAAGACAATTTTTTTCAATAATTTTCACTTTTAGTACGTAAAAAAGCCTTCTTAGACAATTTTTAATGACGTTAGTTTCAAACAAAAAGTATTAGACAGTTTCGCAAAACAAAATTATTTTTCACTGTATGAAATGTCTTGGAAAAATTTTTTTGAAAAGAAAATTTTTTTCAATAATTTTCACTTTTAGTACGTGAAAAAACTTTCTTAGACAATTTTTAATGACGTTAGTTTCAAACAAAAAGAATTAGACAGCTTCGCAAAAAAAAATTATTTTTCACTGTATGAAATGTCTTAGAAAAATTTTTTTTGAAAAGACAATTTTTTTTCAATAATTTTCACTTTTAGTACGTAAAAAAACTTTCTTAGACAATTTTTAATGACGTTAGTTTCAAACAAAAAGAATTAGACAATTTCACAAAAAAAAATTATTTTTCATTGTATGAAATGTCTTAGAAAAATTTTTGAAAATTTTTTTTGAAAAGAAAATTTTTTTCAATAATTTTCACTTTTAGTACGTAAAAAAACTTTCTTAGACAATTTTTAATGACGTTAGTTTCAAACAAAAAGAATTAGACAGTTTCGCAAAAAAAAATTATTTTTCACTGTATGAAATGTCTTAGAAAAATTTTTGAAAATTTTTTTTGAAAAGAAAACTTTTTTCAATAATTTTCACTTTTAGTACGTAAAAAAACTTTCTTAGACAATTTTTAATGACGTTAGTTTCAAACAAAAAGAATTAGACAGTTTCGCAAAAAAAAATTATTTTTCACTGTATGAAATGTCTTAGAAAATTTTTTTTTTGAAAAGACAATTTTTTTTCAATAATTTTCACTTTTAGTACGTAAAAAAACTTTCTTAGACAATTTTTAATGACGTTAGTTTCAAACAAAAAGAATTAGACAACTTCGCAAAAAAAAATTATTTTTCACTGTATGAAATGTCTTAGAAAAATTTTTTTTGAAAAGACAATTTTTTTCAATAATTTTCACTTTTAGTACGTAAAAAAACTTTCTTAGACAATTTTTAATGACGTTAGTTTCAAACAAAAAGAATTAGACAGTTTCGCAAAAAAAAATTATTTTTCACTGTATGAAATGTCTTGGAAAAATTTTTTTTGAAAAGACAATTTTTTTCAATAAAATTCACTTTTAGTACGTAAAAAAACTTTCTTAGACAATTTTTAATGACGTTAGTTTCAAACAAAAAGAATTAGACAACTTCGCAAAAAAAAATTATTTTTCACTGTATGAAATGTCTTAGAAAAATTTTTTTTGAAAAGACAATTTTTTTCAATAATTTTCACTTTTAGTACGTAAAAAAGCCTTCTTAGACAATTTTTAATGACGTTAGTTTCAAACAAAAAGTATTAGACAGTTTCGCAAAACAAAATTATTTTTCACTGTATGAAATGTCTTGGAAAAATTTTTTTGAAAAGAAAATTTTTTTCAATAATTTTCACTTTTAGTACGTGAAAAAACTTTCTTAGACAATTTTTAATGACGTTAGTTTCAAACAAAAAGAATTAGACAGCTTCGCAAAAAAAAATTATTTTTCACTGTATGAAATGTCTTAGAAAAATTTTTTTTGAAAAGACAATTTTTTTTCAATAATTTTCACTTTTAGTACGTAAAAAAACTTTCTTAGACAATTTTAAATGACGTTAGTTTCAAACAAAAAGAATTAGACAATTTCACAAAAAAAAATTATTTTTCACTGTATGAAATGTCTTAGAAAAATTTTTGAAAATTTTTTTTGAAAAGAAAATTTTTTTCAATAATTTTCACTTTTAGTACGTAAAAAAACTTTCTTAGACAATTTTTAATGACGTTAGTTTCAAACAAAAAGAATTAGACAGTTTCGCAAAAAAAAATTATTTTTCACTGTATGAAATGTCTTAGAAAAATTTTTGAAAATTTTTTTTGAAAAGAAAATTTTTTTCAATAATTTTCACTTTTAGTACGTAAAAAAACTTTCTTAGACAATTTTTAATGACGTTAGTTTCAAACAAAAAGAATTAGACAGTTTCGCAATAAAAATTTTTTTTCACTGTATGAAATGTCTTAGAAAATTTTTTTTTGAAAAGACAATTTTTTTTCAATAATTTTCACTTTTAGTAGGTAAAAAAACTTTCTTAGACAATTTTTAATGACGTTAGTTTCAAACAAAAAGAATTAGACAACTTCGCAAAAAAAAATTATTTTTCACTGTATGAAATGTCTTAGAAAAATTTTTTTTGAAAAGACAATTTTTTTCAATAATTTCACTTTTAGTACGTGAAAAAACTTTCTTAGACAATTTTTAATGACGTTAGTTTCAAACAAAAAGAATTAGACAGCTTCGCAAAAAAAAATTATTTTTCACTGTATGAAAAGTCTTAGAAAAATTTTTTTTGAAAAGACAATTTTTTTTCAATAATTTTCACTTTTAGTACGTAAAAAAACTTTCTTAGACAATTTTTAATGACGTTAGTTTCAAACAAAAAGAATTAGACAATTTCACAAAAAAAAATTATTTTTCACTGTATGAAATGTCTTAGAAAAATTTTTGAAAATTTTTTTTGAAAAGAAAATTTTTTTCAATAATTTTCACTTTTAGTACGTAAAAAAACTTTCTTAGACAATTTTTAATGACGTTAGTTTCAAACAAAAAGAATTAGACAGTTTCGCAAAAAAAAATTATTTTTCACTGTATGAAATGTCTTAGAAAAATTTTTGAAAATTTTTTTTGAAAAGAAAATTTTTTTCAATAATTTTTACTTTTAGTACGTAAAAAAACTTTCTTAGACAATTTTTAATGACGTTAGTTTCAAACAAAAAGAATTAGACAGTTTCGCAAAAAAAAATTATTTTTCACTGTATGAAATGTCTTAGAAAATTTTTTTTTGAAAAGACAATTTTTTTTCAATAATTTTCACTTTTAGTAGGTAAAAAAACTTTCTTAGACAATTTTTAATGACGTTAGTTTCAAACAAAAAGAATTAGACAACTTCGCAAAAAAAAATTATTTTTCACTGTATGAAATGTCTTAGAAAAATTTTTTTTGAAAAGACAATTTTTTTCAATAATTTTCACTTTTAGTACGTAAAAAAACTTTCTTAGACAATTTTTAATGACGTTAGTTTCAAACAAAAAGAATTAGACAGTTTCGCAAAAAAAAATTATTTTTCACTGTATGAAATGTCTTGGAAAAATTTTTTTTGAAAAGAAAATTTTTTTCAATAAAATTCACTTTTAGTAGGTAAAAAAACTTTCTTAGACAATTTTTAATGACGTTAGTTTCAAACAAAAAGAATTAGACAACTTCGCAAAAAAAAATTATTTTTCACTGTATGAAATGTCTTAGAAAAATTTTTTTTGAAAAGACAATTTTTTTCAATAATTTTCACTTTTAGTACGTAAAAAAGCCTTCTTAGACAATTTTTAATGACGTTAGTTTCAAACAAAAAGTATTAGACAGTTTCGCAAAACAAAATTATTTTTCACTGTATGAAATGTCTTGGAAAAATTTTTTTGAAAAGAAAATTTTTTTCAATAATTTTCACTTTTAATACGTGAGAAAACTTTCTTAGACAATTTTTAATGACGTTAGTTTCAAACAAAAAGAATTAGACAGCTTCGCAAAAAAAAATTATTTTTCACTGTATGAAATGTCTTAGAAAAATTTTTTTTGAAAAGACAATTTTTTTTCAATAATTTTCACTTTTAGTACGTAAAAAAACTTTCTTAGACAATTTTTAATGACGTTAGTTTCAAACAAAAAGAATTAGACAATTTCACAAAAAAAAATTATTTTTCACTGTATGAAATGTCTTAGAAAAATTTTTGAAAATTTTTTTTGAAAAGAAAATTTTTTTCAATAATTTTCACTTTTAGTACGTAAAAAAACTTTCTTAGACAATTTTTAATGACGTTAGTTTCAAACAAAAAGAATTAGACAGTTTCGCAAAAAAAAATTATTTTTCACTGTATGAAATGTCTTAGAAAAATTTTTGAAAATTTTTTTTGAAAAGAAAATTTTTTTCAATAATTTTCACTTTTAGTACGTAAAAAAACTTTCTTAGACAATTTTTAATGACGTTAGTTTCAAACAAAAAGAATTAGACAGTTTCGCAATAAAAATTTTTTTTCACTGTATGAAATGTCTTAGAAAATTTTTTTTTGAAAAGACAATTTTTTTTCAATAATTTTCACTTTTAGTAGGTAAAAAAACTTTCTTAGACAATTTTTAATGACGTTAGTTTCAAACAAAAAGAATTAGACAACTTCGCAAAAAAAAATTATTTTTCACTGTATGAAATGTCTTAGAAAAATTTTTTTTGAAAAGACAATTTTTTTCAATAATTTTCACTTTTAGTACGTAAAAAAGCCTTCTTAGACAATTTTTAATGACGTTAGTTTCAAACAAAAAGAATTAGACAGTTTCGCAAAACAAAATTATTTTTCACTGTATGAAATGTCTTAGAAAAATTTTTTTTAAAAAGACAATTTTTTTTCAATAATTTTCACTTTTAGTACGTAAAAAAACTTTCTTAGACAATTTTTAATGACGTTAGTTTCAAACAAAAAGAATTAGACAATTTCACAAAAAAAAATTATTTTTCACTGTATGATTTGTCTTAGAAAAATTTTTGAAAATTTTTTTTGAAAAGAAAATTTTTTTCAATAATTTTCACTTTTAGTACGTAAAAAAACTTTCTTAGACAATTTTTAATGACGTTAGTTTCAAACAAAAAGAATTAGACAGTTTCGCAAAAAAAAATTATTTTTCACTGTATGAAATGTCTTAGAAAAATTTTTGAAAATTTTTTTTGAAAAGAAAATTTTTTTCAATAATTTTCACTTTTAGTACGTAAAAAAACTTTCTTAGACAATTTTTAATGACGTTAGTTTCAAACAAAAAGAATTAGACAGTTTCGCAAAAAAAAATTATTTTTCACTGTATGAATTGTCTTAGAAAAGTTTTTTTTGAAAAGACAATTTTTTTTCAATAATTTTCACTTTTAGTACGTAAAAAAACTTTCTTAGACAATTTTTAATGACGTTAGTTTCAAACAAAAAGAATTAGACAGTTTCGCAAAAAAAAATTATTTTTTACTGTATGAAATGTCTTAGAAAAATTTTTTTTGAAAAGACAATTTTTTTCAATAATTTTCACTTTTAGTACGTAAAAAAACTTTCTTAGACAATTTTTAATGACGTTAGTTTCAAACAAAAAGAATTAGACAGTTTCGCAAAAAATAATTATTTTTCACTGTATGAAATGTCTTAGAAAAATTTTTGAAAATTTTTTTTGAAAAGAAATTTTTTTTCAATAATTTTCACTTTTAGTACGTAAAAAAACTTTCTTAGACAATTTTTAATGACGTTAGTTTCAAACAAAAAGAATTAGACAGTTTCGCAAAAAAAAATTATTTTTCACTGTATGAAATGTCTTGGAAAAATTTTTTTTGAAAAGACAATTTTTTTTCAATAAAATTCACTTTTAGTAGGAAAAAAACTTTCTTAGACAATTTTTAATGACGTTAGTTTCAAACAAAAAGAATTAGACAACTTCGCAAAAAAAAATTATTTTTCACTGTATGAAATGTCTTGGAAAAATTTTTTTGAAAAGAAAATTTTTTTCAATAATTTTCACTTTTAGTACGTGAAAAAACTTTCTTAGACAATTTTTAATGACGTTAGTTTCAAACAAAAAGAATTAGACAGCTTCGCAAAAAAAAATTATTTTTCACTGTATGAAATGTCTTAGAAAAATTTTTTTTGAAAAGACAATTTTTTTTCAATAATTTTCACTTTTAGTACGTAAAAAAACTTTCTTAGACAATTTTTAATGACGTTTGTTTCAAACAAAAAGAATTAGACAATTTCACAAAAAAAAATTATTTTTCACTGTATGAAATGTCTTAGAAAAATTTTTGAAAATTTTTTTTGAAAAGAAAATTTTTTTCAATAAATTTCGCTTTTAGTACGTAAAAAAACTTTCTTAGACAATTTTTAATGACGTTAGTTTCAAACAAAAAGAATTAGACAGTTTCGCAAAAAAAAATTATTTTTCACTGTATGAAATGTCTTAGATAAATTTTTGAAAATTTTTTTTGAAAAGAAAATTTTTTTCAATAATTTTCACTTTTAGTACGTAAAAAAACTTTCTTAGACAATTTTTAATGACGTTTGTTTCAAACAAAAAGAATTAGACAACTTCGCAAAAAAAAATTATTTTTCACTGTATGAAATGTCTTAGAAAAATTTTTTTTGAAAAGACAATTTTTTTCAATAATTTTCACTTTTAGTACGTAAAAAAGCCTTCTTAGACAATTTTTAATGACGTTAGTTTCAAACAAAAAGTATTAGACAGTTTCGCAAAACAAAATTATTTTTCACTGTATGAAATGTCTTGGAAAAATTTTTTTGAAAAGAAAATTTTTTTCAATAATTTTCACTTTTAATACGTGAGAAAACTTTCTTAGACAATTTTTAATGACGTTAGTTTCAAACAAAAAGAATTAGACAGCTTCGCAAAAAAAAATTATTTTTCACTGTATGAAATGTCTTAGAAAAATTTTTTTTGAAAAGACAATTTTTTTTCAATAATTTTCACTTTTAGTACGTAAAAAAACTTTCTTAGACAATTTTTAATGACGTTAGTTTCAAACAAAAAGAATTAGACAATTTCACAAAAAAAAATTATTTTTCACTGTATGAAATGTCTTAGAAAAATTTTTGAAAATTTTTTTTGAAAAGAAAATTTTTTTCAATAATTTTCACTTTTAGTACGTAAAAAAACTTTCTTAGACAATTTTTAATGACGTTAGTTTCAAACAAAAAGAATTAGACAGTTTCGCAAAAAAAAATTATTTTTCACTGTATGAAATGTCTTAGAAAAATTTTTGAAAATTTTTTTTGAAAAGAAAATTTTTTTCAATAATTTTCACTTTTAGTACGTAAAAAAACTTTCTTAGACAATTTTTAATGACGTTAGTTTCAAACAAAAAGAATTAGACAGTTTCGCAATAAAAATTTTTTTTCACTGTATGAAATGTCTTAGAAAATTTTTTTTTGAAAAGACAATTTTTTTTCAATAATTTTCACTTTTAGTAGGTAAAAAAACTTTCTTAGACAATTTTTAATGACGTTAGTTTCAAACAAAAAGAATTAGACAACTTCGCAAAAAAAAATTATTTTTCACTGTATGAAATGTCTTAGAAAAATTTTTTTTGAAAAGACAATTTTTTTCAATAATTTTCACTTTTAGTACGTAAAAAAGCCTTCTTAGACAATTTTTAATGACGTTAGTTTCAAACAAAAAGAATTAGACAGTTTCGCAAAACAAAATTATTTTTCACTGTATGAAATGTCTTAGAAAAATTTTTTTTAAAAAGACAATTTTTTTTCAATAATTTTCACTTTTAGTACGTAAAAAAACTTTCTTAGACAATTTTTAATGACGTTAGTTTCAAACAAAAAGAATTAGACAATTTCACAAAAAAAAATTATTTTTCACTGTATGATTTGTCTTAGAAAAATTTTTGAAAATTTTTTTTGAAAAGAAAATTTTTTTCAATAATTTTCACTTTTAGTACGTAAAAAAACTTTCTTAGACAATTTTTAATGACGTTAGTTTCAAACAAAAAGAATTAGACAGTTTCGCAAAAAAAAATTATTTTTCACTGTATGAAATGTCTTAGAAAAATTTTTGAAAATTTTTTTTGAAAAGAAAATTTTTTTCAATAATTTTCACTTTTAGTACGTAAAAAAACTTTCTTAGACAATTTTTAATGACGTTAGTTTCAAACAAAAAGAATTAGACAGTTTCGCAAAAAAAAATTATTTTTCACTGTATGAATTGTCTTAGAAAAGTTTTTTTTGAAAAGACAATTTTTTTTCAATAATTTTCACTTTTAGTACGTAAAAAAACTTTCTTAGACAATTTTTAATGACGTTAGTTTCAAACAAAAAGAATTAGACAGTTTCGCAAAAAAAAATTATTTTTCACTGTATGAAATGTCTTAGAAAAATTTTTTTTGAAAAGACAATTTTTTTCAATAATTTTCACTTTTAGTACGTAAAAAAACTTTCTTAGACAATTTTTAATGACGTTAGTTTCAAACAAAAAGAATTAGACAGTTTCGCAAAAAATAATTATTTTTCACTGTATGAAATGTCTTAGAAAAATTTTTGAAAATTTTTTTTGAAAAGAAATTTTTTTTCAATAATTTTCACTTTTAGTACGTAAAAAAACTTTCTTAGACAATTTTTAATGACGTTAGTTTCAAACAAAAAGAATTAGACAGTTTCGCAAAAAAAAATTATTTTTCACTGTATGAAATGTCTTGGAAAAATTTTTTTTGAAAAGACAATTTTTTTTCAATAAAATTCACTTTTAGTAGGAAAAAAACTTTCTTAGACAATTTTTAATGACGTTAGTTTCAAACAAAAAGAATTAGACAACTTCGCAAAAAAAAATTATTTTTCACTGTATGAAATGTCTTGGAAAAATTTTTTTGAAAAGAAAATTTTTTTCAATAATTTTCACTTTTAGTACGTGAAAAAACTTTCTTAGACAATTTTTAATGACGTTAGTTTCAAACAAAAAGAATTAGACAGCTTCGCAAAAAAAAATTATTTTTCACTGTATGAAATGTCTTAGAAAAATTTTTTTTGAAAAGACAATTTTTTTTCAATAATTTTCACTTTTAGTACGTAAAAAAACTTTCTTAGACAATTTTTAATGACGTTTGTTTCAAACAAAAAGAATTAGACAATTTCACAAAAAAAAATTATTTTTCACTGTATGAAATGTCTTAGAAAAATTTTTGAAAATTTTTTTTGAAAAGAAAATTTTTTTCAATAAATTTCGCTTTTAGTACGTAAAAAAACTTTCTTAGACAATTTTTAATGACGTTAGTTTCAAACAAAAAGAATTAGACAGTTTCGCAAAAAAAAATTATTTTTCACTGTATGAAATGTCTTAGATAAATTTTTGAAAATTTTTTTTGAAAAAAAAATTTTTTTCAATAATTTTCACTTTTAGTACGTAAAAAAACTTTCTTAGACAATTTTTAATGACGTTAGTTTCAAACAAAAAGAATTAGACAGTTTCGCAAAAAAAAATTATTTTTCACTGTATGAAATGTCTTAGAAAAGTTTTTTTTGAAAAGACAATTTTTTTTCAATAATTTTCACTTTTAGTACGTAAAAAAACTTTCTTAGACAATTTTTAATGACGTTAGTTTCAAACAAAAAGAATTAGACAGTTTCGCAAAAAAAAATCATTTTTCACTGTATGAAATGTCTTAGAAAAATTTTTTTTGAAAAGACAATTTTTTTTCAATAATTTTCACTTTTAGTACGTAAAAAAACTTTCTTAGACAATTTTTAATGACGTTAGTTTCAAACAAAAAGAATTAGACAATTTCGCAAAAAAAAATTATTTTTCACTGTATGAAATGTCTTAGAAAAATTTTTTTTGAAAAGAAAATTTTTTTCAATAATTTTCACTTTTAGTACGTAAAAATACTTTCTTAGACAATTTTTAATGACGTTATTTTCAAACAAAAAGAATTAGACAGTTTCGCAAAACAAAAATTATTTTTCACTGTATGAAATGTCTTGGAAAAATTTTTTTTGAAAAGAAAATTTTTTTCAGTAATTTTCACTTTTAGTACGTAAAAAAACTTTCTTAGACAATTTTTAATGACGTTAGTTTCAAACAAAAAGAATTAGACAGTTTCGCAAAAAAAAATTATTTTTCACTGTATGAAATGTCTTAGAAAAATTTTTGAAAATTTTTTTTGAAAAGAAAATTTTCTTCAATAATTTTCACTTTTAGTACGTAAAAAAACTTTCTTAGACAATTTTTAATGACGTTAGTTTCAAACAAAAAGAATTAGACAGTTTCGCAAAAAAAAATTATTTTTCACTGTATGAAATGTCTTGGAAAAATTCTTTTTGAAAAGACAATTTTTTTTCAATAAAATTCACTTTTAGTAGGAAAAAAACTTTCTTAGACAATTTTTAATGACGTTAGTTTCAAACAAAAAGAATTAGACAACTTCGCAAAAAAAGAATTATTTTTCACTGTATGAAATGTCTTGGAAAAATTTTTTTGAAAAGAAAATTTTTTTCAATAATTTTCACTTTTAGTACGTGAAAAAACTTTCTTAGACAATTTTTAATGACGTTAGTTTCAAACAAAAAGAATTAGACAGCTTCGCAAAAAAAAATTATTTTTCACTGTATGAAATGTCTTAGAAAAATTTTTTTTGAAAAGACAATTTTTTTTCAATAATTTTCACTTTTAGTACGTAAAAAAACTTTCTTAGACAATTTTTAATGACGTTTGTTTCAAACAAAAAGAATTAGACAATTTCACAAAAAAAAATTATTTTTCACTGTATGAAATGTCTTAGAAAAATTTTTGAAAATTTTTTTTGAAAAGAAAATTTTTTTCAATAAATTTCACTTTTAGTACGTAAAAAAACTTTCTTAGACAATTTTTAATGACGTTAGTTTCAAACAAAAAGAATTAGACAGTTTCGCAAAAAAAAATTATTTTTCACTGTATGAAATGTCTTAGATAAATTTTTGAAAATTTTTTTTGAAAAGAAAATTTTTTTCAATAATTTTCACTTTTAGTACGTAAAAAAACTTTCTTAGACAATTTTTAATGACGTTAGTTTCAAACAAAAAGAATTAGACAGTTTCGCAAAAAAAAATTATTTTTCACTGTATGAAATGTCTTAGAAAAGTTTTTTTTGAAAAGACAATTTTTTTTCAATAATTTTCACTTTTAGTACGTAAAAAAACTTTCTTAGACAATTTTTAATGACGTTAGTTTCAAACAAAAAGAATTAGACAGTTTCGCAAAAAAAAATCATTTTTCACTGTATGAAATGTCTTAGAAAAATTTTTTTTGAAAAGACAATTTTTTTTCAATAATTTTCACTTTTAGTACGTAAAAAAACTTTCTTAGACAATTTTTAATGACGTTAGTTTCAAACAAAAAGAATTAGACAATTTCGCAAAAAAAAATTATTTTTCACTGTATGAAATGTCTTAGAAAAATTTTTTTTGAAAAGACAATTTTTTTCAATAATTTTCACTTTTAGTACGTACAAATACTTTCTTAGACAATTTTTAATGACGTTATTTTCAAACAAAAAGAATTAGACAGTTTCGCAAAAAAAAAATTATTTTTCACTGTATGAAATGTCTTGGAAAAATTTTTTTTGAAAAGAAAATTTTTTTCAGTAATTTTCACTTTTAGTACGTAAAAAAACTTTCTTAGACAATTTTTAATGACGTTAGTTTCAAACAAAAAGAATTAGACAGTTTCGCAAAAAAAAATTATTTTTCACTGTATGAAATGTCTTAGAAAAATTTTTGAAAATTTTTTTTGAAAAGAAAATTTTCTTCAATAATTTTCACTTTTAGTACGTAAAAAAACTTTCTTAGACAATTTTTAATGACGTTAGTTTCAAACAAAAAGAATTAGACAACTTCGCAAAAAAAAATTATTTTTCACTGTATGAAATGTCTTAGAAAAGTTTTTGAAAATTTTTTTTGAAAAGACAATTTTTTTCAATAATTTTCACTTTTAGTACGTAAAAAAGCCTTCTTAGACAATTTTTAATGACGTTAGTTTCAATCAAAAAGAATTAGACAGTTTCGCAAAAAAAAATTATTTTTCACTGTATGAAATGTCTTGGAAAATTTTTTTTGAAAAGACAATTTTTTTCAATAAAATTCACTTTTAGTAGGTAAAAAAACTTTCTTAGACAATTTTTAATGACGTTAGTTTCAAACAAAAAGAATTAGACAACTTCGCAAAAAAAAATTATTTTTCACTGTATGAAATGTCTTAGAAAAATTTTTTTTGAAAAGACAATTTTTTTCAATAATTTTCACTTTTAGTACGTAAAAAAGCCTTCTTAGACAATTTTTAATGACGTTAGTTTCAAACAAAAAGAATTAGACAGTTTCGCAAAACAAAATTATTTTTCACTGTATGAAATGTCTTGGAAAAATTTTTTTGAAAAGAAAATTTTTTTCAATAATTTTCACTTTTAGTACGTGAAAAAACTTTCTTAGACAATTTTTAATGACGTTAGTTTCAAACAAAAAGAATTAGACAGCTTCGCAAAAAAAAATTATTTTTCACTGTATGAAATGTCTTAGAAAAATTTTTTTTGAAAAGACAATTTTTTTTCAATAATTTTCACTTTTAGTACGTAAAAAAACTTTCTTAGACAATTTTTAATGACGTTAGTTTCAAACAAAACGAATTAGACAATTTCACAAAAAAAATTATTTTTCACTGTATGAAATGTCAGAAAAATTTTTGAAAATTTTTTTTGAAAAGAAAATTTTTTTCAATAATTTTCACTTTTAGTACGTAAAAAAACTTTCTTAGACAATTTTTAATGACGTTAGTTTCAAACAAAAAGAATTAGACAGTTTCGCAAAAAAAAATTATTTTTCACTGTATGAAATGTCTTAGAAAAATTTTTGAAAATTTTTTTTGAAAAGAAAATTTTTTTCAATAATTTTCACTTTTAGTACGTAAAAAAACTTTCTTAGACAATTTTTAATGACGTTAGTTTCAAACAAAAAGAATTAGACAGTTTCGCAAAAAAAAATTATTTTTCACTGTATGAAATGTCTTAGAAAAGTTTTTTTTGAAAAGACAATTTTTTTTCAATAATTTTCACTTTTAGTACGTAAAAAAACTTTCTTAGACAATTTTTAATGACGTTAGTTTCAAACAAAAAGAATTAGACAGTTTCGCAAAAAAAAATCATTTTTCACTGTATGAAATGTCTTAGAAAAATTTTTTTTGAAAAGACAATTTTTTTTCAATAATTTTCACTTTTAGTACGTAAAAAAACTTTCTTAGACAATTTTTAATGACGTTAGTTTCAAACAACAAGAATTAGACAGTTTCGCAAAAAAAAATTATTTTTCACTGTATGAAATGTCTTGGAAAAATTTTTTTTGAAAAGACAATTTTTTTCAATGAAATTCACTTTTAGTACGTAAAAAAACTTTCTTAGACAATTTTTAATGACGTTAGTTTCAAACAAAAAGAATTAGACAACTTCGCAAAAAAAAATTATTTTTCACTGTATGAAATGTCTTAGAAAAATTTTTTTTGAAAAGACAATTTTTTTCAATAATTTTCACTTTTAGTACGTAAAAAAGCCTTCTTAGACAATTTTTAATGACGTTAGTTTCAAACAAAAAGAATTAGACAGTTTCGGAAAAAAAAATTATTTTTCACTGTATGAAATGTCTTAGAAAAATTTTTGAAAATTTTTTTTGAAAAGACAATTTTTTTCAATAAATTTCACTTTTAGTACGTAAAAAAACTTTCTTAGACAATTTTTAATGACGTTAGTTTCAAACAAAAAGAATTAGACAGTTTCGCAAAAAAAAATTATTTTTCACTGTATGAAATGTCTTAGATAAATTTTTGAAAATTTTTTTTGAAAAGAAAATTTTTTTCAATAATTTTCACTTTTAGTACGTAAAAAAACTTTCTTAGACAATTTTTAATGACGTTAGTTTCAAACAAAAAGAATTAGACAGTTTCGCAAAAAAAAATTATTTTTCACTGTATGAAATGTCTTAGAAAAGTTTTTTTTGAAAAGACAATTTTTTTTCAATAATTTTCACTTTTAGTACGTAAAAAAACTTTCTTAGACAATTTTTAATGACGTTAGTTTCAAACAAAAAGAATTAGACAGTTTCGCAAAAAAAAATCATTTTTCACTGTATGAAATGTCTTAGAAAAATTTTTTTTGAAAAGACAATTTTTTTTCAATAATTTTCACTTTTAGTACGTAAAAAAACTTTCTTAGACAATTTTTAATGACGTTAGTTTCAAACAAAAAGAATTAGACAATTTCGCAAAAAGAAATTATTTTTCACTGTATGAAATGTCTTAGAAAAATTTTTTTTGAAAAGACAATTTTTTTCAATAATTTTCACTTTTAGTACGTAAAAATACTTTCTTAGACAATTTTTAATGACGTTATTTTCAAACAAAAAGAATTAGACAGTTTCGCAAAAAAAAAATTATTTTTCACTGTATGAAATGTCTTGGAAAAATTTTTTTTGAAAAGAAAATTTTTTTCAGTAATTTTCACTTTTAGTACGTAAAAAAACTTTCTTAGACAATTTTTAATGACGTTAGTTTCAAACAAAAAGAATTAGACAGTTTCGCAAAAAAAAATTATTTTTCACTGTATGAAATGTCTTAGAAACATTTTTGAAAATTTTTTTTGAAAAGAAAATTTTCTTCAATAATTTTCACTTTTAGTACGTAAAAAAACTTTCTTAGACAATTTTTAATGACGTTAGTTTCAAACAAAAAGAATTAGACAGTTTCGCAAAAAAAAATTATTTTTCACTGTATGAAATGTCTTGGAAAAATTTTTTTTGAAAAGACAATTTTTTTTCAATAAAATTCACTTTTAGTAGGAAAAAAACTTTCTTAGACAATTTTTAATGACGTTAGTTTCAAACAAAAAGAATTAGACAGCTTCGCAAAAAAAAATTATTTTTCACTGTATGAAATGTCTTAGAAAAATTTTTTTTGAAAAGACAATTTTTTTTCAATAATTTTCACTTTTAGTACGTAAAAAAACTTTCTTAGACAATTTTTAATGACGTTTGTTTCAAACAAAAAGAATTAGACAATTTCACAAAAAAAAAATATTTTTCACTGTATGAAATGTCTTAGAAAAATTTTTGAAAATTTTTTTTGAAAAGAAAATTTTTTTCAATAAATTTCACTTTTAGTACGTAAAAAAACTTTCTTAGACAATTTTTAATGACGTTAGTTTCAAACAAAAAGAATTAGACAGTTTCGCAAAAAAAAATTATTTTTCACTGTATGAAATGTCTTAGATAAATTTTTGAAAATTTTTTTTGAAAAGAAAATTTTTTTCAATAATTTTCACTTTTAGTACGTAAAAAAACTTTCTTAGACAATTTTTAATGACGTTAGTTTCAAACAAAAAGAATTAGACAGTTTCGCAAAAAAAAATTATTTTTCACTGTATGAAATGTCTTAGAAAAGTTTTTTTTGAAAAGACAATTTCTTTTCAATAATTTTCACTTTTAGTACGTAAAAAAACTTTCTTAGACAATTTTTAATGACGTTAGTTTCAAACAAAAAGAATTAGACAGTTTCGCAAAAAAAAATCATTTTTCACTGTATGAAATGTCTTAGAAACATTTTTTTTGAAAAGACAATTTTTTTTCAATAATTTTCACTTTTAATACGTAAAAAAACTTTCTTAGACAATTTTTAATGACGTTAGTTTCAAACAACAAGAATTAGACAGTTTCGCAAAAAAAAATTATTTTTCACTGTATGAAATGTCTTGGAAAAATTTTTTTTGAAAAGACAATTTTTTTCAATGAAATTCACTTTTAGTACGTAAAAAAACTTTCTTAGACAATTTTTAATGACGTTAGTTTCAAACAAAAAGAATTAGACAACTTCGCAAAAAAAAAATTATTTTTCACTGTATGAAATGTCTTAGAAAAATTTTTTTTGAAAAGACAATTTTTTTCAATAATTTTCACTTTTAGTACGTAAAAAAGCCTTCTTAGACAATTTTTAATGACGTTAGTTTCAAACAAAAAGAATTAGACAATTTCACAAAAAAAAATTATTTTTCACTGTATGAAATGTCTTAGAAAAATTTTTGAAAATTTTTTTTGAAAAGAAAATTTTTTTCAATAATTTTCACTTTTAGTACGTAAAAAAACTTTCTTAGACAATTTTTAATGACGTTAGTTTCAAACAAAAAGAATTAGACAGTTTCGCAATAAAAATTTTTTTTCACTGTATGAAATGTCTTAGAAAATTTTTTTTTGAAAAGACAATTTTTTTTCAATAATTTTCACTTTTAGTACGTAAAAAAACTTTCTTAGACAATTTTTAATGACGTTAGTTTCAAACAAAAAGAATTAGACAACTTCGCAAAAAAAAATTATTTTTCACTGTATGAAATGTCTTAGAAAAATTTTTTTTGAAAAGACAATTTTTTTCAATAATTTTCACTTTTAGTACGTGAAAAAACTTTCTTAGACAATTTTTAATGACGTTAGTTTCAAACAAAAAGAATTAGACAGCTTCGCAAAAAAAAATTATTTTTCACTGTATGAAAAGTCTTAGAAAAATTTTTTTTGAAAAGACAATTTTTTTTCAATAATTTTCACTTTTAGTACGTAAAAAAACTTTCTTAGACAATTTTTAATGACGTTAGTTTCAAACAAAAAGAATTAGACAATTTCACAAAAAAAAATTATTTTTCACTGTATGAAATGTCTTAGAAAAATTTTTGAAAATTTTTTTTGAAAAGAAAATTTTTTTCAATAATTTTCACTTTTAGTACGTAAAAAAACTTTCTTAGACAATTTTTAATGACGTTAGTTTCAAACAAAAAGAATTAGACAGTTTCGCAAAAAAAAATTATTTTTCACTGTATGAAATGTCTTAGAAAAATTTTTGAAAATTTTTTTTGAAAAGAAAATTTTTTTCAATAATTTTCACTTTTAGTACGTAAAAAAACTTTCTTAGACAATTTTTAATGACGGTAGTTTCAAACAAAAAGAATTAGACAGTTTCGCAAAAAAAAATTATTTTTCACTGTATGAAATGTCTTAGAAAATTTTTTTTTGAAAAGACAGTTTTTTTTCAATAATTTTCACTTTTAGTAAGTAAAAAAACTTTCTTAGACAATTTTTAATGACGTTAGTTTCAAACAAAAAGAATTAGACAACTTCGCAAAAAAAAATTATTTTTCACTGTATGAAATGTCTTAGAAAAATTTTTTTTAAAAGACAATTTTTTTCAATAATTTTCACTTTTAGTACGTAAAAAAACTTTCTTAGACAATTTTTAATGACGTTAGTTTCAAACAAAAAGAATTAGACAGTTTCGCAAAAAAAAATTATTTTTCACTGTATGAAATGTCTTGGAAAAATTTTTTTTGAAAAGACAATTTTTTTCAATAAAATTCACTTTTAGTAGGTAAAAAAACTTTCTTAGACAATTTTTAATGACGTTAGTTTCAAACAAAAAGAATTAGACAACTTCGCAAAAAAAAATTATTTTTCACTGTATGAAATGTCTTAGAAAAATTTTTGAAAATTTTTTTTGAAAAGAAAATTTTTTTCAATAATTTTCACTTTTAGTACGTAAAAAAACTTTCTTAGACAATTTTTAATGACGTTAGTTTCAAACAAAAAGAATTAGACAGTTTCGCAATAAAAATTTTTTTTCACTGTATGAAATGTCTTAGAAAATTTTTTTTTGAAAAGACAATTTTTTTTCAATAATTTTCACTTTTAGTAGGTAAAAAAACTTTCTTAGACAATTTTTAATGACGTTAGTTTCAAACAAAAAGAATTAGACAACTTCGCAAAAAAAAATTATTTTTCACTGTATGAAAAGTCTTAGAAAAATTTTTTTTGAAAAGACAATTTTTTTTCAATAATTTTCACTTTTAGTACGTAAAAAAACTTTCTTAGACAATTTTTAATGACGTTAGTTTCAAACAAAAAGAATTAGACAATTTCACAAAAAAAAATTATTTTTCACTGTATGAAATGTCTTAGAAAAATTTTTGAAAATTTTTTTGAAAAGAAAATTTTTTTCAATAATTTTCACTTTTAGTACGTAAAAAAACTTTCTTAGACAATTTTTAATGACGTTAGTTTCAAACAAAAAGAATTAGACAGTTTCGCAAAAAAAAATTATTTTTCACTGTATGAAATGTCTTAGAAAAATTTTTGAAAATTTTTTTTGAAAAGAAAATTTTTTTCAATAATTTTCACTTTTAGTACGTAAAAAAACTTTCTTAGACAATTTTTAATGACGTTAGTTTCAAACAAAAAGAATTAGACAGTTTCGCAAAAAAAAATTATTTTTCACTGTATGAAATGTCTTAGAAAATTTTTTTTTGAAAAGACAATTTTTTTTCAATTATTTTCACTTTTAGTAGGTAAAAAAACTTTCTTAGACAATTTTTAATGACGTTAGTTTCAAACAAAAAGAATTAGACAACTTCGCAAAAAAAAATTATTTTTCACTGTATGAAATGTCTTAGAAAAATTTTTGAAAATTTTTTTTGAAAAGACAATTTTTTTCAATAATTTTCACTTTTAGTACGTAAAAAAACTTTCTTAGACAATTTTTAATGACGTTAGTTTCAAACAAAAAGAATTAGACAGTTTCGCAAAAAAAAATTATTTTTCACTGTATGAAATGTCTTGGAAAAATTTTTTTTGAAAAGACAATTTTTTTCAATAAAATTCACTTTTAGTAGGTAAAAAAACTTTCTTAGACAATTTTTAATGACGTTAGTTTCAAACAAAAAGAATTAGACAACTTCGCAAAAAAAAATTATTTTTCACTGTATGAAATGTCTTAGAAAAATTTTTTTTGAAAAGACAATTTTTTTCAATAATTTTCACTTTTAGTACGTAAAAAAGCCTTCTTAGACAATTTTTAATGACGTTAGTTTCAAACAAAAAGTATTAGACAGTTTCGCAAAACAAAATTATTTTTCACTGTATGAAATGTCTTGGAAAAATTTTTTTGAAAAGAAAATTTTTTTCAATAATTTTCACTTTTAATACGTGAAAAAACTTTCTTAGACAATTTTTAATGACGTTAGTTTCAAACAAAAAGAATTAGACAGCTTCGCAAAAAAAAATTATTTTTCACTGTATGAAATGTCTTAGAAAAATTTTTTTTGAAAAGACAATTTTTTTTCAATAATTTTCACTTTTAGTACGTAAAAAAACTTTCTTAGACAATTTTTAATGACGTTAGTTTCAAACAAAAAGAATTAGACAATTTCGCAAAAAAAAATTATTTTTCACTGTATGATTTGTCTTAGAAAAATTTTTGAAAATTTTTTTTGAAAAGAAAATTTTTTTCAATAATTTTCACTTTTAGTACGTAAAAAAACTTTCTTAGACAATTTTTAATGACGTTAGTTTCAAACAAAAAGAATTAGACAGTTTCGCAAAAAAAAATTATTTTTCACTGTATGAAATGTCTTAGAAAAATTTTTGAAAATTTTTTTTGAAAAGAAAATTTTTTTCAATAATTTTCACTTTTAGTACGTAAAAAAACTTTCTTAGACAATTTTTAATGACGTTAGTTTCAAACAAAAAGAATTAGACAGTTTCGCAAAAAAAAATTATTTTTCACTGTATGAATTGTCTTAGAAAAGTTTTTTTTGAAAAGACAATTTTTTTTCAATAATTTTCACTTTTAGTACGTAAAAAAACTTTCTTAGACAATTTTTAATGACGTTAGTTTCAAACAAAAAGAATTAGACAGTTTCGCAAAAAAAAATTATTTTTCACTGTATGAAATGTCTTAGAAAAATTTTTTTTGAAAAGACAATTTTTTTCAATAATTTTCACTTTTAGTACGTAAAAAAACTTTCTTAGACAATTTTTAATGACGTTAGTTTCAAACAAAAAGAATTAGACAGTTTCGCAAAAAATAATTATTTTTCACTGTATGAAATGTCTTAGAAAAATTTTTGAAAATTTTTTTTGAAAAGAAAATTTTTTTCAATAATTTTCACTTTTAGTACGTAAAAAAACTTTCTTAGACAATTTTTAATGACGTTAGTTTCAAACAAAAAGAATTAGACAGTTTCGCAAAAAAAAATTATTTTTCACTGTATGAAATGTCTTGGAAAAATTTTTTTTGAAAAGACAATTTTTTTTCAATAAAATTCACTTTTAGTAGGAAAAAAACTTTCTTAGACAATTTTTAATGACGTTAGTTTCAAACAAAAAGAATTAGACAACTTCGCAAAAAAAAATTATTTTTCACTGTATGAAATGTCTTGGAAAAATTTTTTTGAAAAGAAAATTTTTTTCAATAATTTTCACTTTTAGTACGTGAAAAAACTTTCTTAGACAATTTTTAATGACGTTAGTTTCAAACAAAAAGAATTAGACAGCTTCGCAAAAAAAAATTATTTTTCACTGTATGAAATGTCTTAGAAAAATTTTTTTTGAAAAGACAATTTTTTTTCAATAATTTTCACTTTTAGTACGTAAAAAAACTTTCTTAGACAATTTTTAATGACGTTTGTTTCAAACAAAAAGAATTAGACAATTTCACAAAAAAAAATTATTTTTCACTGTATGAAATGTCTTAGAAAAATTTTTGAAAATTTTTTTTGAAAAGAAAATTTTTTTCAATAAATTTCACTTTTAGTACGTAAAAAAACTTTCTTAGACAATTTTTAATGACGTTAGTTTCAAACAAAAAGAATTAGACAGTTTCGCAAAAAAAAATTATTTTTCACTGTATGAAATGTCTTAGATAAATTTTTGAAAATTTTTTTTGAAAAGAAAATTTTTTTCAATAATTTTCACTTTTAGTACGTAAAAAAACTTTCTTAGACAATTTTTAATGACGTTAGTTTCAAACAAAAAGAATTAGACAGTTTCGCAAAAAAAAATTATTTTTCACTATATGAATTGTCTTAGAAAAGTTTTTTTTGAAAAGACAATTTTTTTTCAATAATTTTCACTTTTAGTACGTAAAAAAACTTTCTTAGACAATTTTTAATGACGTTAGTTTCAAACAAAAAGAATTAGACAGTTTCGCAAAAAAAAATTATTTTTCACTGTATGAAATGTCTTAGAAAAATTTTTTTTGAAAAGACAATTTTTTTCAATAATTTTCACTTTTAGTACGTAAAAAAACTTTCTTAGACAATTTTTAATGACGTTAGTTTCAAACAAAAAGAATTAGACAGTTTCGCAAAAAATAATTATTTTTCACTGTATGAAATGTCTTAGAAAAATTTTTGAAAATTTTTTTTGAAAAGAAAATTTTCTTCAATAATTTTCACTTTTAGTACGTAAAAAAACTTTCTTAGACAATTTTTAATGACGTTAGTTTCAAACAAAAAGAATTAGACAGTTTCGCAAAAAAAAATTATTTTTCACTGTATGAAATGTCTTGGAAAAATTTTTTTTGAAAAGACAATTTTTTTTCAATAAAATTCACTTTTAGTAGGAAAAAAACTTTCTTAGACAATTTTTAATGACGTTAGTTTCAAACAAAAAGAATTAGACAACTTCGCAAAAAAAAATCATTTTTCACTGTATGAAATGTCTTGGAAAAATTTTTTTGAAAAGAAAATTTTTTTCAATAATTTTCACTTTTAGTACGTGAAAAAACTTTCTTAGACAATTTTTAATGACGTTAGTTTCAAACAAAAAGAATTAGACAGCTTCGCAAAAAAAAATTATTTTTCACTGTATGAAATGTCTTAGAAAAATTTTTTTTGAAAAGACAATTTATTTTTCAATAATTTTCACTTTTAGTACGTAAAAAAACTTTCTTAGACAATTTTTAATGACGTTTGTTTCAAACAAAAAGAATTAGACAATTTCACAAAAAAAAATTATTTTTCACTGTATGAAATGTCTTAGAAAAATTTTTGAAAATTTTTCTTGAAAAGAAAATTTTTTTCAATAAATTTCACTTTTAGTACGTAAAAAAACTTTCTTAGACAATTTTTAATGACGTTAGTTTCAAACAAAAAGAATTAGACAGTTTCGCAAAAAAAAATTATTTTTCACTGTATGAAATGTCTTAGATAAATTTTTGAAAATTTTTTTTGAAAAGAAAATTTTTTTCAATAATTTTCACTTTTAGTACGTAAAAAAACTTTCTTAGACAATTTTTAATGACGTTAGTTTCTAACAAAAAGAATTAGACAGTTTCGCAAAAAAAAATTATTGTCCCTGTATGAAATGTCTTAGAAAAGTTTTTTTTGAAAAGACAATTTTTTTTCAATAATTTTCACTTTTAGTACGTAAAAAAACTTTCTTAGACAATTTTTAATGACGTTAGTTTCAAACAAAAAGAATTAGACAGTTTCGCAAAAAAAAATCATTTTTCACTGTATGAAATGTCTTAGAAAAATTTTTTTTGAAAAGACAATTTTTTTTCAATAATTTTCACTTTTAGTACGTAAAAAAACTTTCTTAGACAATTTTTAATGACGTTAGTTTCAAACAAAAAGAATTAGACAATTTCGCAAAAAAAAATTATTTTTCACTGTATGAAATGTCTTAGAAAAATTTTTTTTGAAAAGACAATTTTTTTCAATAATTTTCACTTTTAGTACGTAAAAATACTTTCTTAGACAATTTTTAATGACGTTATTTTCAAACAAAAAGAATTAGACAGTTTCGCAAAAAAAAAATTATTTTTCACTGTATGAAATGTCTTGGAAAAATTTTTTTTGAAAAGAAAATTTTTTTCAGTAATTTTCACTTTTAGTACGTAAAAAAACTTTCTTAGACAATTTTTAATGACGTTAGTTTCAAACAAAAAGAATTAGACAGTTTCGCAAAAAAAAATTATTTTTCACTGTATGAAATGTCTTAGAAAAATTTTTGAAAATTTTTTTTGAAAAGAAAATTTTCTTCAATAATTTTCACTTTTAGTACGTAAAAAAACTTTCTTAGACAATTTTTAATGACGTTAGTTTCAAACAAAAAGAATTAGACAACTTCGCAAAAAAAAATTATTTTTCACTGTATGAAATGTCTTGGAAAAATTTTTTTGAAAAGAAAATTTTTTTCAATAATTTTCACTTTTAGTACGTGAAAAAACTTTCTTAGACAATTTTTAATGACGTTAGTTTCAAACAAAAAGAATTAGACAGCTTCGCAAAAAAAAATTATTTTTCACTGTATGAAATGTCTTAGAAAAATTTTTTTTGAAAAGACAATTTTTTTTCAATAATTTTCACTTTTAGTACGTAAAAAAACTTTCTTAGACAATTTTTAATGACGTTTGTTTCAAACAAAAAGAATTAGACAATTTCACAAAAAAAAATTATTTTTCACTGTATGAAATGTCTTAGAAAAATTTTTGAAAATTTTTTTTGAAAAGATAATTTTTTTCAATAAATTTCACTTTTAGTACGTAAAAAAACTTTCTTAGACAATTTTTAATGACGTTAGTTTCAAACAAAAAGAATTAGACAGTTTCGCAAAAAAAAATTATTTTTCACTGTATGAAATGTCTTAGATAAATTTTTGAAAATTTTTTTTGAAAAGAAAATTTTTTTCAATAATTTTCACTTTTAGTACGTAAAAAAACTTTCTTAGACAATTTTTAATGACGTTAGTTTCAAACAAAAAGAATTAGACAGTTTCGCAAAAAAAAATTATTTTTCACTGTATGAAATGTCTTAGAAAAGTTTTTTTTGAAAAGACAATTTTTTTTCAATAATTTTCACTTTTAGTACGTAAAAAAACTTTCTTAGACAATTTTTAATGACGTTAGTTTCAAACAAAAAGAATTAGACAATTTCGCAAAAAAAAATTATTTTTCACTGTATGAAATGTCTTAGAAAAATTTTTTTTGAAAAGACAATTTTTTTCAATAATTTTCACTTTTAGTACGTACAAATACTTTCTTAGACAATTTTTAATGACGTTATTTTCAAACAAAAAGAATTAGACAGTTTCGCAAAAAAAAAATTATTTTTCACTGTATGAAATGTCTTGGAAAAATTTTTTTTGAAAAGAAAATTTTTTTCAGTAATTTTCACTTTTAGTACGTAAAAAAACTTTCTTAGACAATTTTTAATGACGTTAGTTTCAAACAAAAAGAATTAGACAGTTTCGCAAAAAAAAATTATTTTTCACTGTATGAAATGTCTTAGAAAAATTTTTGAAAATTTTTTTTGAAAAGAAAATTTTCTTCAATAATTTTCACTTTTAGTACGTAAAAAAACTTTCTTAGACAATTTTTAATGACGTTAGTTTCAAACAAAAAGAATTAGACAACTTCGCAAAAAAAAATTATTTTTCACTGTATGAAATGTCTTAGAAAAGTTTTTGAAAATTTTTTTTGAAAAGACAATTTTTTTCAATAAAATTCACTTTTAGTAGGTAAAAAAACTTTCTTAGACAATTTTTAATGACGTTAGTTTCAAACAAAAAGAATTAGACAACTTCGCAAAAAAAAATTATTTTTCACTGTATGAAATGTCTTAGAAAAATTTTTTTTGAAAAGACAATTTTTTTCAATAATTTTCACTTTTAGTACGTAAAAAAGCCTTCTTAGACAATTTTTAATGACGTTAGTTTCAAACAAAAAGAATTAGACAGTTTCGCAAAACAAAATTATTTTTCACTGTATGAAATGTCTTGGAAAAATTTTTTTGAAAAGAAAATTTTTTTCAATAATTTTCACTTTTAGTACGTGAAAAAACTTTCTTAGACAATTTTTAATGACGTTAGTTTCAAACAAAAAGAATTAGACAGCTTCGCAAAAAAAAATTATTTTTCACTGTATGAAATGTCTTAGAAAAATTTTTTTTGAAAAGACAATTTTTTTTCAATAATTTTCACTTTTAGTACGTAAAAAAACTTTCTTAGACAATTTTTAATGACGTTAGTTTCAAACAAAAAGAATTAGACAATTTCACAAAAAAAAATTATTTTTCACTGTATGAAATGTCTTAGAAAAATTTTTGAAAATTTTTTTTGAAAAGAAAATTTTTTTCAATAATTTTCACTTTTAGTACGTAAAAAAACTTTCTTAGACAATTTTTAATGACGTTAGTTTCAAACAAAAAGAATTAGACAGTTTCGCAAAAAAAAATCATTTTTCACTGTATGAAATGTCTTAGAAAAATTTTTTTTGAAAGGACAATTTTTTTTCAATAATTTTCACTTTTAGTACGTAAAAAAACTTTCTTAGACAATTTTTAATGACGTTAGTTTCAAACAACAAGAATTAGACAGTTTCGCAAAAAAAAATTATTTTTCACTGTATGAAATGTCTTGGAAAAATTTTTTTTGAAAAGACAATTTTTTTCAATGAAATTCACTTTTAGTACGTAAAAAAACTTTCTTAGACAATTTTTAATGACGTTAGTTTCAAACAAAAAGAATTAGACAACTTCGCAAAAAAAAATTATTTTTCACTGTATGAAATGTCTTAGAAAAATTTTTTTTGAAAAGACAATTTTTTTCAATAATTTTCACTTTTAGTACGTAAAAAAGCCTTCTTAGACAATTTTTAATGACGTTAGTTTCAAACAAAAAGAATTAGACAGTTTCGCAAAAAAAAATTATTTTTCACTGTATGAAATGTCTTAGAAAAATTTTTGAAAATTTTTTTTGAAAAGAAAATTTTTTTCAATAATTTTCACTTTTAGTACGTAAAAAAACTTTCTTAGACAATTTTTAATGACGTTAGTTTCAAACAAAATGAATTAGACAGTTTCGCAAAAAAAAATTATTTTTCACTGTATGAAATGTTTTAGAAAAATTTTTTTGAAGACAATTTTTTTTCAATAATTTTCACTTTTAGTACGTAAAAAAACTTTCTTAGACAATTTTTAATGACGTTAGTTTCAAACAAAAAGAATTAGACAATTTCGCAAAAAAAAATTTTTTTCACTGTATGAAATGTCTTAGAAAAATTTTTTTGAAAAGACAATTTTTTTTCAATAATTTTCACTTTTAGTACGTAAAAAAACTTTCTTAGACAATTTTTAATGACGTTTGTTTCAAACAAAAAGAATTAGACAATTTCGCAAAAAAAAATTATTTTTCACTGTATGAAATGTCTTAGAAAAGTTTTTGAAAAATTTTTTTGAAAAGAAAATTTTTTTCAATAATTTTCACTTTTAGTAGGTAAAAAAACTTTCTTAGACAATTTTTAATGACGTTAGTTTCAAACAAAAAGAATTAGACAATTTCGCAAAAAAAAATTATTTTTTACTGTATGAAATGTCTTGGAAAGTTTTTTTTTGAAAAGAAAATTTTTTTCAATAATTTTCACTTTTAGTACGTAAAAAAACTTTCTTAGACAATTTTTAATGACGTTAGTTTCAAACAAAAAGAATTAGACAGTTTCGCAAAAAAAAATTATTTTTCACTGTATGCAATGTCTTAGAAAAATTTTTGAAAATTTTTATTGAAAAGAAAATTTTTTTCAATAATTTTCACTTTTAGTACGTAAAAAAACTTTCTTAGACAATTTTTAATGACGTTAGTTTCAAACAAAAAGAATTAGACAGTTTCGCAAAAAAAAATTATTTTTCACTGTATGAAATGTCTTGGAAAGTTTTTTTTTGAAAAGAAAATTTTTTTCAATAATTTTCACTTTTAGTAGGTAAAAAAACTTTCTTAGACAATTTTTAATGACGTTAGTTTCAAACAAAAAGAATTAGACAGTTTCGCAAAAAAAAATTATTTTTCACTGTATGAAATGTCTTAGAAAAATTTTTGAAAATTTTTATTGAAAAGAAAATTTTTTTCAATAATTTTCACTTTTAGTACGTAAAAAAACTTTCTTAGACAATTTTTAATGACGTTAGTTTCAAACAAAAAGAATTAGACAGTTTCGCAAAAAAAAGTTATTTTTCACTGTATGAAATGTCTTAGAAAAGTTTTTTTTGAAAAGACAATTTTTTTCAATAATTTTCACTTTTAGTACGTAAAAAAACTTTCTTAGACAATTTTTAATGACGTTAGTTTCAAACAAAAAGAATTAGACAGTTTCGCAAAAAAAAATTATTTTTCACTGTGTGAAATGTCTTAGAAAAATTTTTTTTGAAAAGACAATTTTTTTTCAATAATTTTCACTTTTAGTACGTAAAAAAACTTTCTTAGACAATTTTTAATGACGTTAGTTTCAAACAAAAAGAATTAGACAATTTCACAAAAAAAAAATTATTTTTCACTGTATGAAATGTCTTAGAAAAATTTTTGAAAATTTTTTTTGAAAAGAAAATTTTTTTCAATAATTTTCACTTTTAGTACGTAAAAAAACTTTCTTAGACAATTTTTAATGACGTTAGTTTCAAACAAAAAGAATTAGACAGTTTCGCAAAAAAAAATTATTTTTCACTGTATGAAATGTCTTGGAAAAATCTTTTTTAAAAGACAATTTTTTTTCAATAAAATTCACTTTTAGTAGGTAAAAAAACTTTCTTAGACAATTTTTAATGACGTTAGTTTCAAACAAAAAGAATTAGACAACTTCGCAAAAAAAAATTATTTTTCACTGTATGAAATGTCTTAGAAAAATTTTTTTGAAAAGACAATTTTTTTTCAATAATTTTCACTTTTAGTACGTAAAAAAACTTTCTTAGACAATTTTTAATGACGTTTGTTTCAAACAAAAAGAATTAGACAATTTCGCAAAAAAAAATTATTTTTCACTGTATGAAATGTCTTAGAAAAGTTTTTGAAAAATTTTTTTGAAAAGAAAATTTTTTTCAATAATTTTCACTTTTAGTAGGTAAAAAAACTTTCTTAGACAATTTTTAATGACGTTAGTTTCAAACAAAAAGAATTAGACAATTTCGCAAAAAAAAATTATTTTTTACTGTATGAAATGTCTTGGAAAGTTTTTTTTTGAAAAGAAAATTTTTTTCAATAATTTTCACTTTTAGTACGTAAAAAAACTTTCTTAGACAATTTTTAATGACGTTAGTTTCAAACAAAAAGAATTAGACAGTTTCGCAAAAAAAAATTATTTTTCACTGTATGCAATGTCTTAGAAAAATTTTTGAAAATTTTTATTGAAAAGAAAATTTTTTTCAATAATTTTCACTTTTAGTACGTAAAAAAACTTTCTTAGACAATTTTTAATGACGTTAGTTTCAAACAAAAAGAATTAGACAGTTTCGCAAAAAAAAATTATTTTTCACTGTATGAAATGTCTTGGAAAGTTTTTTTTTGAAAAGAAAATTTTTTTCAATAATTTTCACTTTTAGTACGTAAAAAAACTTTCTTAGACAATTTTTAATGACGTTAGTTTCAAACAAAAAGAATTAGACAGTTTCGCAAAAAAAAATTATTTTTCACTGTATGAAATGTCTTAGAAAAATTTTTGAAAATTTTTATTGAAAAGAAAATTTTTTTCAATAATTTTCACTTTTAGTACGTAAAAAAACTTTCTTAGACAATTTTTAATGACGTTAGTTTCAAACAAAAAGAATTAGACAGTTTCGCAAAAAAAAGTTATTTTTCACTGTATGAAATGTCTTAGAAAAGTTTTTTTTGAAAAGACAATTTTTTTCAATAATTTTCACTTTTAGTACGTAAAAAAACTTTCTTAGACAATTTTTAATGACGTTAGTTTCAAACAAAAAGAATTAGACAGTTTCGCAAAAAAAAATTATTTTTCACTGTGTGAAATGTCTTAGAAAAATTTTTTTTGAAAAGACAATTTTTTTTCAATAATTTTCACTTTTAGTACGTAAAAAAACTTTCTTAGACAATTTTTAATGACGTTAGTTTCAAACAAAAAGAATTAGACAATTTCACAAAAAAAAAATTATTTTTCACTGTATGAAATGTCTTAGAAAAATTTTTGAAAATTTTTTTTGAAAAGAAAATTTTTTTCAATAATTTTCACTTTTAGTACGTAAAAAAACTTTCTTAGACAATTTTTAATGACGTTAGTTTCAAACAAAAAGAATTAGACAGTTTCGCAAAAAAAAATTATTTTTCACTGTATGAAATGTCTTGGAAAAATCTTTTTTAAAAGACAATTTTTTTTCAATAAAATTCACTTTTAGTAGGTAAAAAAACTTTCTTAGACAATTTTTAATGACGTTAGTTTCAAACAAAAAGAATTAGACAACTTCGCAAAAAAAAATTATTTTTCACTGTATGAAATGTTTTAGAAAAATTTTTGAAAATTTTTTTTGAAAAGAAAATGTTTTTCAATAATTTTCACTTTTAGTACGTAAAAAAACTTTCTTAGACAATTTTTAATGACGTTAGTTTCAAACAAAAAGAATTAGACAGTTTCGCAAAAAAAAATTATTTTTCACTGTATGAAATGTCTTAGAAAAGTTTTTTTTGAAAAGACAATTTTTTTTCAATAATTTTCACTTTTAGTACGTAAAAAAACTTTCTTAGACAATTTTTAATGACGTTAGTTTCAAACAAAAAGAATTAGACAGTTTCGCAAAAAAAAATCATTTTTCACTGTATGAAATGTCTTAGAAAAATTTTTTTTGAAAAGACAATTTTTTTTCAATAATTTTCACTTTTAGTACGTAAAAAAGCTTTCTTAGACAATTTTTAATGACGTTAGTTTCAAACAAAAAGAATTAGACAATTTCGCAAAAAAAAATTATTTTTCACTGTATGAAATGTCTTAGAAAAATTTTTTTGAAAAGACAATTTTTTTCAATAATTTTCACTTTTAGTACGTAAAAAAACTTTCTTAGACAATTTTTAATGACGTTAGTTTCAAACAAAAAGAATTAGACAATTTCGCAAAAAAAAATTATTTTTCACTGTATGAAATGTCTTAGAAAAATTTTTGAAAATTTTTTTTGAAAAGAAAATTTTCTTCAATAATTTTCACTTTTAGTACGTAAAAAAACTTTCTTAGACAATTTTTAATGACGTTAGTTTCAAACAAAAAGAATTAGACAACTTCGCAAAAAAAAATTATTTTTCACTGTATGAAATGTCTTAGAAAAGTTTTTGAAAATTTTTTTTGAAAAGACAATTTTTTTCAATAATTTTCACTTTTAGTACGTAAAAAAGCCTTCTTAGACAATTTTTAATGACGTTAGTTTCAATCAAAAAGAATTAGACAGTTTCGCAAAAAAAAATTATTTTTCACTGTATGAAATGTCTTGGAAAATTTTTTTTGAAAAGACAATTTTTTTCAATAAAATTCACTTTTAGTAGGTAAAAAAACTTTCTTAGACAATTTTTAATGACGTTAGTTTCAAACAAAAAGAATTAGACAACTTCGCAAAAAAAAATTATTTTTCACTGTATGAAATGTCTTAGAAAATTTTTTTTGAAAAGACAATTTTTTTCAATAATTTTCACTTTTAGTACGTAAAAAAGCCTTCTTAGACAATTTTTAATGACGTTAGTTTCAAACAAAAAGAATTAGACAGTTTCGCAAAACAAAATTATTTTTCACTGTATGAAATGTCTTGGAAAAATTTTTTTGAAAAGAAAATTTTTTTCAATAATTTTCACTTTTAGTACGTGAAAAAACTTTCTTAGACAATTTTTAATGACGTTAGTTTCAAACAAAAAGAATTAGACAGCTTCGCAAAAAAAAATTATTTTTCACTGTATGAAATGTCTTAGAAAAATTTTTTTTGAAAAGACAATTTTTTTTCAATAATTTTCACTTTTAGTACGTAAAAAAACTTTCTTAGACAATTTTTAATGACGTTAGTTTCAAACAAAAAGAATTAGACAATTTCACAAAAAAAAATTATTTTTCACTGTATGAAATGTCTTAGAAAAATTTTTGAAAATTTTTTTTGAAAAGAAAATTTTTTTCAATAATTTTCACTTTTAGTACGTAAAAAAACTTTCTTAGACAATTTTTAATGACGTTAGTTTCAAACAAAAAGAATTAGACAGTTTCGCAAAAAAAAATTATTTTTCACTGTATGAAATGTCTTAGAAAAGTTTTTTTTGAAAAGACAATTTTTTTTCAATAATTTTCACTTTTAGTACGTAAAAAAGCTTTCTTAGACAATTTTTAATGACGTTAGTTTCAAACAAAAAGAATTAGACAATTTCACAAAAAAAAATTATTTTTCACTGTATGAAATGTCTTAGAAAAATTTTTTTTGAAAAGACAATTTTTTTTCAATAATTTTCACCTTTAGTACGTAAAAAAACTTTCTTAGACAATTTTTAATGACGTTAGTTTCAAACAAAAAGAATTAGACAATTTCGCAAAAAAAAATTATTTTTCACTGTATGAAATGTCTTAGAAAAATTTTTTTTGAAAAGACAATTTTTTTTCAATAATTTTCACCTTTAGTACGTAAAAAAACTTTCTTAGACAATTTTTAATGACGTTAGTTTCAAACAAAAAGAATTAGACAATTTCGCAAAAAAAAATTATTTTTCACTGTATGAAATGTCTTAGAAAAATTTTTTTTGAAAAGACAATTTTTTTCAATAATTTTCACTTTTAGTACGTAAAAATACCTTCTTAGACAATTTTTAATGACGTTAGTTTCAAACAAAAAGAATTAGACAACTTCGCAAAAAAAGAATTATTTTTCCCTGTATGAAATGTCTTAGAAAAATTTTTTTTGAAAAGACAATTTTTTTTCAATAATTTTCACTTTTAGTACGTAAAAAAACTTTCTTAGACAATTTTTAATGACGTTAGTTTCAAACAAAAAGAATTAGACAATTTCGCAAAAAAAAATTATTTTTCACTGTATGAAATGTCTTAGAAAAATTTTTTTTGGAAAGACAATTTTTTTCAATAATTTTCACTTTTAGTACGTAATAATACTTTCTTAGACAATTTTTAATGACGTTATTTTCAAACAAAAAGAATTAGACAACTTCGCAAAAAAAGAATTATTTTTCACTGTATGAAATGTCTGAAAAATTTTTTTTGAAAAGAAAATTTTTTTCAATAATTTTCACTTTTAGTACGTAAAAAAACTTTCTTAGACAATTTTTAATGACGTTAGTTTCAAACAAAAAGAATTAGACAACTTCGCAAAAAAAAATTATTTTTCACTGTATGATTTGTCTTAGAAAAATTTTTGAAAATTTTTTTTGAAAAGACAATTTTTTTCAATAATTTTCACTTTTAGTACGTAAAAAAGCCTTCTTAGACAATTTTTAATGACGTTAGTTTCAATCAAAAAGAATTAGACAGTTTCGCAAAAAAAAATTATTTTTCACTGTATGAAATGTCTTGGAAAATTTTTTTTGAAAAGAAAATTTTTTTCAATAATTTTCACTTTTAGTACGTAAAAAAACTTTCTTAGACAATTTTTAATGACGTTAGTTTCAAACAAAAAGAATTAGACAGCTTCGCAAAAAAAAATTATTTTTCACTGTATGAAATGTCTTGGAAAAATTTTTTTTGAAAAGACAATTTTTTTCAATGAAATTCACTTTTAGTAGGTAAAAAAACTTTCTTAGACAATTTTTAATGACGTTAGTTTCAAACAAAAAGAATTAGACAATTTCACAAAAAAAAATTATTTTTCACTGTATGAAATGTCTTAGAAAAATTTTTGAAAATTTTTTTTGAAAAGAAAATTTTTTTCAATAATTTTCACTTTTAGTACGTAAAAAAACTTTCTTAGACAATTTTTAATGACGTTAGTTTCAAACAAAAAGAATTAGACAGTTTCGCAAAAAAAAATTATTTTTCACTGTATGAAATGTCTTGGAAAAATTTTTTTTGAAAAGAAAATTTTTTTCAGTAATTTTCACTTTTAGTACGTAAAAAAGCTTTCTTAGACAATTTTTAATGACGTTAGTTTCAAACAAAAAGAATTAGACAATTTCGCAAAAAAAAATTATTTTTCACTGTATGAAATGTCTTAGAAAAATTTTTTTGAAAAGACAATTTTTTTTCAATAATTTTCACTTTTAGTACGTAAAAAAACTTTCTTAGACAATTTTTAATGACGTTAGTTTCAAACAAAAAGAATTAGACAACTTCGCAAAAAAAAATTATTTTTCACTGTATGAAATGTCTTAGAAAAGTTTTTGAAAAATTTTTTTGAAAAGAAAATTTTTTTCAATAATTTTCACTTTTAGTAGGTAAAAAAACTTTCTTAGACAATTTTTAATGACGTTAGTTTCAAACAAAAAGAATTAGACAATTTCGCAAAAAAAAATTATTTTTTACTGTATGAAATGTCTTGGAAAGTTTTTTTTTGAAAAGAAAATTTTTTTCAATAATTTTCACTTTTAGTACGTAAAAAAACTTTCTTAGACAATTTTTAATGACGTTAGTTTCAAACAAAAAGAATTAGACAGTTTCGCAAAAAAAAATTATTTTTCACTGTATGCAATGTCTTAGAAAAATTTTTGAAAATTTTTATTGAAAAGAAAATTTTTTTCAATAATTTTCACTTTTAGTACGTAAAAAAACTTTCTTAGACAATTTTTAATGACGTTAGTTTCAAACAAAAAGAATTAGACAGTTTCGCAAAAAAAAATTATTTTTCACTGTATGAAATGTCTTGGAAAGTTTTTTTTTGAAAAGAAAATTTTTTTCAATAATTTTCACTTTTAGTACGTAAAAAAACTTTCTTAGACAATTTTTAATGACGTTAGTTTCAAACAAAAAGAATTAGACAGTTTCGCAAAAAAAAATTATTTTTCACTGTATGAAATGTCTTAGAAAAATTTTTTTTGAAAAGACAATTTTTTTCAATAATTTTCACTTTTAGTACGTAAAAATACTTTCTTAGACAATTTTTAATGACGTTATTTTCAAACAAAAAGAATTAGACAGTTTCGCAAAAAAAAAATTATTTTTCACTGTATGAAATGTCTTGGAAAAATTTTTTTTGAAAAGAAAATTTTTTTCAGTAATTTTCACTTTTAGTACGTAAAAAAACTTTCTTAGACAATTTTTAATGACGTTAGTTTCAAACAAAAAGAATTAGACAATTTCGCAAAAAAAAATTATTTTTCACTGTATGAAATGTCTTAGAAAAATTTTTGAAAATTTTTTTTGAAAAGAAAATTTTCTTCAATAATTTTCACTTTTAGTACGTAAAAAAACTTTCTTAGACAATTTTTAATGACGTTAGTTTCAAACAAAAAGAATTAGACAACTTCGCAAAAAAAAATTATTTTTCACTGTATGAAATGTCTTAGAAAAGTTTTTGAAAATTTTTTTTGAAAAGACAATTTTTTTCAATAATTTTCACTTTTAGTACGTAAAAAAGCCTTCTTAGACAATTTTTAATGACGTTAGTTTCAATCAAAAAGAATTAGACAGTTTCGCAAAAAAAAATTATTTTTCACTGTATGAAATGTCTTGGAAAATTTTTTTTGAAAAGACAATTTTTTTCAATAAAATTCACTTTTAGTAGGTAAAAAAACTTTCTTAGACAATTTTTAATGACGTTAGTTTCAAACAAAAAGAATTAGACAACTTCGCAAAAAAAAATTATTTTTCACTGTATGAAATGTCTTAGAAAATTTTTTTTGAAAAGACAATTTTTTTCAATAATTTTCACTTTTAGTACGTAAAAAAGCCTTCTTAGACAATTTTTAATGACGTTAGTTTCAAACAAAAAGAATTAGACAGTTTCGCAAAACAAAATTATTTTTCACTGTATGAAATGTCTTGGAAAAATTTTTTTGAAAAGAAAATTTTTTTCAATAATTTTCACTTTTAGTACGTGAAAAAACTTTCTTAGACAATTTTTAATGACGTTAGTTTCAAACAAAAAGAATTAGACAGCTTCGCAAAAAAAAATTATTTTTCACTGTATGAAATGTCTTAGAAAAATTTTTTTTGAAAAGACAATTTTTTTTCAATAATTTTCACTTTTAGTACGTAAAAAAACTTTCTTAGACAATTTTTAATGACGTTAGTTTCAAACAAAAAGAATTAGACAATTTCACAAAAAAAAATTATTTTTCACTGTATGAAATGTCTTAGAAAAATTTTTGAAAATTTTTTTTGAAAAGAAAATTTTTTTCAATAATTTTCACTTTTAGTACGTAAAAAAACTTTCTTAGACAATTTTTAATGACGTTAGTTTCAAACAAAAAGAATTAGACAGTTTCGCAAAAAAAAATTATTTTTCACTGTATGAAATGTCTTGGAAAAATTTTTTTTGAAAAGAAAATTTTTTTCAGTAATTTTCACTTTTAGTACGTAAAAAAACTTTCTTAGACAATTTTTAATGACGTTAGTTTCAAACAAAAAGAATTAGACAATTTCGCAAAAAAAAATTATTTTTCACTGTATGAAATGTCTTAGAAAAATTTTTTTGAAAAGACAATTTTTTTTCAATAATTTTCACTTTTAGTACGTAAAAAAACTTTCTTAGACAATTTTTAATGACGTTAGTTTCAAACAAAAAGAATTAGACAACTTCGCAAAAAAAAATTATTTTTCACTGTATGAAATGTCTTAGAAAAGTTTTTGAAAAATTTTTTTGAAAAGAAAATTTTTTTCAATAATTTTCACTTTTAGTAGGTAAAAAAACTTTCTTAGACAATTTTTAATGACGTTAGTTTCAAACAAAAAGAATTAGACAATTTCGCAAAAAAAAATTATTTTTTACTGTATGAAATGTCTTGGAAAGTTTTTTTTTGAAAAGAAAATTTTTTTCAATAATTTTCACTTTTAGTACGTAAAAAAACTTTCTTAGACAATTTTTAATGACGTTAGTTTCAAAAAAAAAGAATTAGACAGTTTCGCAAAAAAAAATTATTTTTCACTGTATGCAATGTCTTAGAAAAATTTTTGAAAATTTTTATTGAAAAGAAAATTTTTTTCAATAATTTTCACTTTTAGTACGTAAAAAAACTTTCTTAGACAATTTTTAATGACGTTAGTTTCAAACAAAAAGAATTAGACAGTTTCGCAAAAAAAAATTATTTTTCACTGTATGAAATGTCTTGGAAAGTTTTTTTTTGAAAAGAAAATTTTTTTCAATAATTTTCACTTTTAGTACGTAAAAAAACTTTCTTAGACAATTTTTAATGACGTTAGTTTCAAACAAAAAGAATTAGACAGTTTCGCAAAAAAAAATTATTTTTCACTGTATGAAATGTCTTAGAAAAATTTTTTTTGAAAAGACAATTTTTTTCAATAATTTTCACTTTTAGTACGTAAAAATACTTTCTTAGACAATTTTTAATGACGTTATTTTCAAACAAAAAGAATTAGACAGTTTCGCAAAAAAAAAATTATTTTTCACTGTATGAAATGTCTTGGAAAAATTTTTTTTGAAAAGAAAATTTTTTTCAGTAATTTTCACTTTTAGTACGTAAAAAAACTTTCTTAGACAATTTTTAATGACGTTAGTTTCAAACAAAAAGAATTAGACAATTTCGCAAAAAAAAATTATTTTTCACTGTATGAAATGTCTTAGAAAAATTTTTGAAAATTTTTTTTGAAAAGAAAATTTTCTTCAATAATTTTCACTTTTAGTACGTAAAAAAACTTTCTTAGACAATTTTTAATGACGTTAGTTTCAAACAAAAAGAATTAGACAACTTCGCAAAAAAAAATTATTTTTCACTGTATGAAATGTCTTAGAAAAGTTTTTGAAAATTTTTTTTGAAAAGACAATTTTTTTCAATAATTTTCACTTTTAGTACGTAAAAAAGCCTTCTTAGACAATTTTTAATGACGTTAGTTTCAATCAAAAAGAATTAGACAGTTTCGCAAAAAAAAATTATTTTTCACTGTATGAAATGTCTTGGAAAATTTTTTTTGAAAAGACAATTTTTTTCAATAAAATTCACTTTTAGTAGGTAAAAAAACTTTCTTAGACAATTTTTAATGACGTTAGTTTCAAACAAAAAGAATTAGACAACTTCGCAAAAAAAAATTATTTTTCACTGTATGAAATGTCTTAGAAAATTTTTTTTGAAAAGACAATTTTTTTCAATAATTTTCACTTTTAGTACGTAAAAAAGCCTTCTTAGACAATTTTTAATGACGTTAGTTTCAAACAAAAAGAATTAGACAGTTTCGCAAAACAAAATTATTTTTCACTGTATGAAATGTCTTGGAAAAATTTTTTTGAAAAGAAAATTTTTTTCAATAATTTTCACTTTTAGTACGTGAAAAAACTTTCTTAGACAATTTTTAATGACGTTAGTTTCAAACAAAAAGAATTAGACAGCTTCGCAAAAAAAAATTATTTTTCACTGTATGAAATGTCTTAGAAAAATTTTTTTTGAAAAGACAATTTTTTTTCAATAATTTTCACTTTTAGTACGTAAAAAAACTTTCTTAGACAATTTTTAATGACGTTAGTTTCAAACAAAAAGAATTAAACAATTTCACAAAAAAAAATTATTTTTCACTGTATGAAATGTCTTAGAAAAATTTTTGAAAATTTTTTTTGAAAAGAAAATTTTTTTCAATAATTTTCACTTTTAGTACGTAAAAAAACTTTCTTAGACAATTTTTAATGACGTTAGTTTCAAACAAAAAGAATTAGACAGTTTCGCAAAAAAAAATTATTTTTCACTGTATGAAATGTCTTAGAAAAGTTTTTTTTGAAAAGACAATTTTTTTTCAATAATTTTCACTTTTAGTACGTAAAAAAGCTTTCTTAGACAATTTTTAATGACGTTAGTTTCAAACAAAAAGAATTAGACAATTTCACAAAAAAAAATTATTTTTCACTGTATGAAATGTCTTAGAAAAATTTTTTTTGAAAAGACAATTTTTTTTCAATAATTTTCACCTTTAGTACGTAAAAAAACTTTCTTAGACAATTTTTAATGACGTTAGTTTCAAACAAAAAGAATTAGACAATTTCGCAAAAAAAAATTATTTTTCACTGTATGAAATGTCTTAGAAAAATTTTTTTTGAAAAGACAATTTTTTTTCAATAATTTTCACCTTTAGTACGTAAAAAAACTTTCTTAGACAATTTTTAATGACGTTAGTTTCAAACAAAAAGAATTAGACAATTTCGCAAAAAAAAATTATTTTTCACTGTATGAAATGTCTTAGAAAAATTTTTTTTGAAAAGACAATTTTTTTCAATAATTTTCACTTTTAGTACGTAAAAATACCTTCTTAGACAATTTTTAATGACGTTAGTTTCAAACAAAAAGAATTAGACAACTTCGCAAAAAAAGAATTATTTTTCCCTGTATGAAATGTCTTAGAAAAATTTTTTTTGAAAAGACAATTTTTTTCAATAATTTTCACTTTTAGTACGTAAAAATACTTTCTTAGACAATTTTTAATGACGTTATTTTCAAACAAAAAGAATTAGACAACTTCGCAAAAAAAGAATTATTTTTCACTGTATGAAATGTCTGAAAAATTTTTTTTGAAAAGAAAATTTTTTTCAATAATTTTCACTTTTAGTACGTAAAAAAACTTTCTTAGACAATTTTTAATGACGTTAGTTTCAAACAAAAAGAATTAGACAACTTCGCAAAAAAAAATTATTTTTCACTGTATGATTTGTCTTAGAAAAATTTTTGAAAATTTTTTTTGAAAAGACAATTTTTTTCAATAATTTTCACTTTTAGTACGTAAAAAAACTTTCTTAGACAATTTTTAATGACGTTAGTTTCAAACAAAAAGAATTAGACAGCTTCGCAAAAAAAAATTATTTTTCACTGTATGAAATGTCTTGGAAAAATTTTTTTTGAAAAGAAAATTTTTTTCAGTAATTTTCACTTTTAGTACGTAAAAAAACTTTCTTAGACAATTTTTAATGACGTTAGTTTCAAACAAAAAGAATTAGACAATTTCGCAAAAAAAAATTATTTTTCACTGTATGAAATGTCTTAGAAAAATTTTTGAAAATTTTTTTTGAAAAGAAAATTTTCTTCAATAATTTTCACTTTTAGTACGTAAAAAAACTTTCTTAGACAATTTTTAATGACGTTAGTTTCAAACAAAAAGAATTAGACAACTTCGCAAAAAAAAATTATTTTTCACTGTATGAAATGTCTTAGAAAAGTTTTTGAAAATTTTTTTTGAAAAGACAATTTTTTTCAATAATTTTCACTTTTAGTACGTAAAAAAGCCTTCTTAGACAATTTTTAATGACGTTAGTTTCAATCAAAAAGAATTAGACAGTTTCGCAAAAAAAAATTATTTTTCACTGTATGAAATGTCTTGGAAAATTTTTTTTGAAAAGACAATTTTTTTCAATAAAATTCACTTTTAGTAGGTAAAAAAACTTTCTTAGACAATTTTTAATGACGTTAGTTTCAAACAAAAAGAATTAGACAACTTCGCAAAAAAAAATTATTTTTCACTGTATGAAATGTCTTAGAAAATTTTTTTTGAAAAGACAATTTTTTTCAATAATTTTCACTTTTAGTACGTAAAAAAGCCTTCTTAGACAATTTTTAATGACGTTAGTTTCAAACAAAAAGAATTAGACAGTTTCGCAAAACAAAATTATTTTTCACTGTATGAAATGTCTTGGAAAAATTTTTTTGAAAAGAAAATTTTTTTCAATAATTTTCACTTTTAGTACGTGAAAAAACTTTCTTAGACAATTTTTAATGACGTTAGTTTCAAACAAAAAGAATTAGACAGCTTCGCAAAAAAAAATTATTTTTCACTGTATGAAATGTCTTAGAAAAATTTTTTTTGAAAAGACAATTTTTTTTCAATAATTTTCACTTTTAGTACGTAAAAAAACTTTCTTAGACAATTTTTAATGACGTTAGTTTCAAACAAAAAGAATTAAACAATTTCACAAAAAAAAATTATTTTTCACTGTATGAAATGTCTTAGAAAAATTTTTGAAAATTTTGTTTGAAAAGAAAATTTTTTTCAATAATTTTCACTTTTAGTACGTAAAAAAACTTTCTTAGACAATTTTTAATGACGTTAGTTTCAAACAAAAAGAATTAGACAGTTTCGCAAAAAAAAATTATTTTTCACTGTATGAAATGTCTTAGAAAAGTTTTTTTTGAAAAGACAATTTTTTTTCAATAATTTTCACTTTTAGTACGTAAAAAAGCTTTCTTAGACAATTTTTAATGACGTTAGTTTCAAACAAAAAGAATTAGACAATTTCACAAAAAAAAATTATTTTTCACTGTATGAAATGTCTTAGAAAAATTTTTTTTGAAAAGACAATTTTTTTTCAATAATTTTCACCTTTAGTACGTAAAAAAACTTTCTTAGACAATTTTTAATGACGTTAGTTTCAAACAAAAAGAATTAGACAATTTCGCAAAAAAAAATTATTTTTCACTGTATGAAATGTCTTAGAAAAATTTTTTTTGAAAAGACAATTTTTTTTCAATAATTTTCACCTTTAGTACGTAAAAAAACTTTCTTAGACAATTTTTAATGACGTTAGTTTCAAACAAAAAGAATTAGACAATTTCGCAAAAAAAAATTATTTTTCACTGTATGAAATGTCTTAGAAAAATTTTTTTTGAAAAGACAATTTTTTTCAATAATTTTCACTTTTAGTACGTAAAAATACCTTCTTAGACAATTTTTAATGACGTTAGTTTCAAACAAAAAGAATTAGACAACTTCGCAAAAAAAGAATTATTTTTCCCTGTATGAAATGTCTTAGAAAAATTTTTATTGAAAAGAAAATTTTTTTTCAATAATTTTCACTTTTAGTACGTAAAAAAACTTTCTTAGACAATTTTTAATGACGTTAGTTTCAAACAAAAAGAATTAGACAATTTCGCAAAAAAAAATTATTTTTCACTGTATGAAATGTCTTAGAAAAATTTTTTTTGAAAAGACAATTTTTTTCAATAATTTTCACTTTTAGTACGTAAAAATACTTTCTTAGACAATTTTTAATGACGTTATTTTCAAACAAAAAGAATTAGACAACTTCGCAAAAAAAGAATTATTTTTCACTGTATGAAATGTCTGAAAAATTTTTTTTGAAAAGAAAATTTTTTTCAATAATTTTCACTTTTAGTACGTAAAAAAACTTTCTTAGACAATTTTTAATGACGTTAGTTTCAAACAAAAAGAATTAGACAACTTCGCAAAAAAAAATTATTTTTCACTGTATGATTTGTCTTAGAAAAATTTTTGAAAATTTTTTTTGAAAAGACAATTTTTTTCAATAATTTTCACTTTTAGTACGTAAAAAAGCCTTCTTAGACAATTTTTAATGACGTTAGTTTCAATCAAAAAGAATTAGACAGTTTCGCAAAAAAAAATTATTTTTCACTGTATGAAATGTCTTGGAAAATTTTTTTTGAAAAGAAAATTTTTTTCAATAATTTTCACTTTTAGTACGTAAAAAAACTTTCTTAGACAATTTTTAATGACGTTAGTTTCAAACAAAAAGAATTAGACAGCTTCGCAAAAAAAAATTATTTTTCACTGTATGAAATGTCTTGGAAAAATTTTTTTTGAAAAGACAATTTTTTTCAATGAAATTCACTTTTAGTAGGTAAAAAAACTTTCTTAGACAATTTTTAATGACGTTAGTTTCAAACAAAAAGAATTAGACAATTTCACAAAAAAAAATTATTTTTCACTGTATGAAATGTCTTAGAAAAATTTTTGAAAATTTTTTTTGAAAAGAAAATTTTTTTCAATAATTTTCACTTTTAGTACGTAAAAAAACTTTCTTAGACAATTTTTAATGACGTTAGTTTCAAACAAAAAGAATTAGACAGTTTCGCAAAAAAAAATTATTTTTTACTGTATGAAATGTCTTGGAAAAATTTTTTTTGAAAAGAAAATTTTTTTCAGTAATTTTCACTTTTAGTACGTAAAAAAACTTTCTTAGACAATTTTTAATGACGTTAGTTTCAAACAAAAAGAATTAGACAATTTCGCAAAAAAAAATTATTTTTCACTGTATGAAATGTCTTAGAAAAGTTTTTTTGAAAAGACAATTTTTTTTCAATAATTTTCACTTTTAGTACGTAAAAAAACTTTCTTAGACAATTTTTAATGACGTTAGTTTCAAACAAAAAGAATTAGACAGTTTCGCAAAAAAAAATTATTTTTCACTGTATGCAATGTCTTAGAAAAATTTTTGAAAATTTTTATTGAAAAGAAAATTTTTTTCAATAATTTTCACTTTTAGTACGTAAAAAAACTTTCTTAGACAATTTTTAATGACGTTAGTTTCAAACAAAAAGAATTAGACAGTTTCGCAAAAAAAAATTATTTTTCACTGTATGAAATGTCTTGGAAAGTTTTTTTTTGAAAAGAAAATTTTTTTCAATAATTTTCACTTTTAGTACGTAAAAAAACTTTCTTAGACAATTTTTAATGACGTTAGTTTCAAACAAAAAGAATTAGACAGTTTCGCAAAAAAAAATTATTTTTCACTGTATGAAATGTCTTAGAAAAATTTTTTTTGAAAAGACAATTTTTTTCAATAATTTTCACTTTTAGTACGTAAAAATACTTTCTTAGACAATTTTTAATGACGTTATTTTCAAACAAAAAGAATTAGACAGTTTCGCAAAAAAAAAATTATTTTTCACTGTATGAAATGTCTTGGAAAAATTTTTTTTGAAAAGAAAATTTTTTTCAGTAATTTTCACTTTTAGTACGTAAAAAAACTTTCTTAGACAATTTTTAATGACGTTAGTTTCAAACAAAAAGAATTAGACAATTTCGCAAAAAAAAATTATTTTTCACTGTATGAAATGTCTTAGAAAAATTTTTGAAAATTTTTTTTGAAAAGAAAATTTTCTTCAATAATTTTCACTTTTAGTACGTAAAAAAACTTTCTTAGACAATTTTTAATGACGTTAGTTTCAAACAAAAAGAATTAGACAACTTCGCAAAAAAAAATTATTTTTCACTGTATGAAATGTCTTAGAAAAGTTTTTGAAAATTTTTTTTGAAAAGACAATTTTTTTCAATAATTTTCACTTTTAGTACGTAAAAAAGCCTTCTTAGACAATTTTTAATGACGTTAGTTTCAATCAAAAAGAATTAGACAGTTTCGCAAAAAAAAATTATTTTTCACTGTATGAAATGTCTTGGAAAATTTTTTTTGAAAAGACAATTTTTTTCAATAAAATTCACTTTTAGTAGGTAAAAAAACTTTCTTAGACAATTTTTAATGACGTTAGTTTCAAACAAAAAGAATTAGACAACTTCGCAAAAAAAAATTATTTTTCACTGTATGAAATGTCTTAGAAAATTTTTTTTGAAAAGACAATTTTTTTCAATAATTTTCACTTTTAGTACGTAAAAAAGCCTTCTTAGACAATTTTTAATGACGTTAGTTTCAAACAAAAAGAATTAGACAGTTTCGCAAAACAAAATTATTTTTCACTGTATGAAATGTCTTGGAAAAATTTTTTTGAAAAGAAAATTTTTTTCAATAATTTTCACTTTTAGTACGTGAAAAAACTTTCTTAGACAATTTTTAATGACGTTAGTTTCAAACAAAAAGAATTAGACAGCTTCGCAAAAAAAAATTATTTTTCACTGTATGAAATGTCTTAGAAAAATTTTTTTTGAAAAGACAATTTTTTTTCAATAATTTTCACTTTTAGTACGTAAAAAAACTTTCTTAGACAATTTTTAATGACGTTAGTTTCAAACAAAAAGAATTAAACAATTTCACAAAAAAAAATTATTTTTCACTGTATGAAATGTCTTAGAAAAATTTTTTTTGAAAAGACAATTTTTTTTCAATAATTTTCACCTTTAGTACGTAAAAAAACTTTCTTAGACAATTTTTAATGACGTTAGTTTCAAACAAAAAGAATTAGACAATTTCGCAAAAAAAAATTATTTTTCACTGTATGAAATGTCTTAGAAAAATTTTTTTTGAAAAGACAATTTTTTTTCAATAATTTTCACCTTTAGTACGTAAAAAAACTTTCTTAGACAATTTTTAATGACGTTAGTTTCAAACAAAAAGAATTAGACAATTTCGCAAAAAAAAATTATTTTTCACTGTATGAAATGTCTTAGAAAAATTTTTTTTGAAAAGACAATTTTTTTCAATAATTTTCACTTTTAGTACGTAAAAATACCTTCTTAGACAATTTTTAATGACGTTAGTTTCAAACAAAAAGAATTAGACAACTTCGCAAAAAAAGAATTATTTTTCCCTGTATGAAATGTCTTAGAAAAATTTTTTTTGAAAAGAAAATTTTTTTTCAATAATTTTCACTTTTAGTACGTAAAAAAACTTTCTTAGACAATTTTTAATGACGTTAGTTTCAAACAAAAAGAATTAGACAATTTCGCAAAAAAAAATTATTTTTCACTGTATGAAATGTCTTAGAAAAATTTTTTTTGAAAAGACAATTTTTTTCAATAATTTTCACTTTTAGTACGTAAAAATACTTTCTTAGACAATTTTTAATGACGTTATTTTCAAACAAAAAGAATTAGACAACTTCGCAAAAAAAGAATTATTTTTCACTGTATGAAATGTCTGAAAAATTTTTTTTGAAAAGAAAATTTTTTTCAATAATTTTCACTTTTAGTACGTAAAAAAACTTTCTTAGACAATTTTTAATGACGTTAGTTTCAAACAAAAAGAATTAGACAACTTCGCAAAAAAAAATTATTTTTCACTGTATGATTTGTCTTAGAAAAATTTTTGAAAATTTTTTTTGAAAAGACAATTTTTTTCAATAATTTTCACTTTTAGTACGTAAAAAAGCCTTCTTAGACAATTTTTAATGACGTTAGTTTCAATCAAAAAGAATTAGACAGTTTCGCAAAAAAAAATTATTTTTCACTGTATGAAATGTCTTGGAAAATTTTTTTTGAAAAGAAAATTTTTTTCAATAATTTTCACTTTTAGTACGTAAAAAAACTTTCTTAGACAATTTTTAATGACGTTAGTTTCAAACAAAAAGAATTAGACAGCTTCGCAAAAAAAAATTATTTTTCACTGTATGAAATGTCTTGGAAAAATTTTTTTTGAAAAGAAAATTTTTTTCAGTAATTTTCACTTTTAGTACGTAAAAAAACTTTCTTAGACAATTTTTAATGACGTTAGTTTCAAACAAAAAGAATTAGACAATTTCGCAAAAAAAAATTATTTTTCACTGTATGAAATGTCTTAGAAAAATTTTTGAAAATTTTTTTTGAAAAGAAAATTTTCTTCAATAATTTTCACTTTTAGTACGTAAAAAAACTTTCTTAGACAATTTTTAATGACGTTAGTTTCAAACAAAAAGAATTAGACAACTTCGCAAAAAAAAATTATTTTTCACTGTATGAAATGTCTTAGAAAAGTTTTTGAAAATTTTTTTTGAAAAGACAATTTTTTTCAATAATTTTCACTTTTAGTACGTAAAAAAGCCTTCTTAGACAATTTTTAATGACGTTAGTTTCAATCAAAAAGAATTAGACAGTTTCGCAAAAAAAAATTATTTTTCACTGTATGAAATGTCTTGGAAAATTTTTTTTGAAAAGACAATTTTTTTCAATAAAATTCACTTTTAGTAGGTAAAAAAACTTTCTTAGACAATTTTTAATGACGTTAGTTTCAAACAAAAAGAATTAGACAACTTCGCAAAAAAAAATTATTTTTCACTGTATGAAATGTCTTAGAAAATTTTTTTTGAAAAGACAATTTTTTTCAATAATTTTCACTTTTAGTACGTAAAAAAGCCTTCTTAGACAATTTTTAATGACGTTAGTTTCAAACAAAAAGAATTAGACAGTTTCGCAAAACAAAATTATTTTTCACTGTATGAAATGTCTTGGAAAAATTTTTTTGAAAAGAAAATTTTTTTCAATAATTTTCACTTTTAGTACGTGAAAAAACTTTCTTAGACAATTTTTAATGACGTTAGTTTCAAACAAAAAGAATTAGACAGCTTCGCAAAAAAAAATTATTTTTCACTGTATGAAATGTCTTAGAAAAATTTTTTTTGAAAAGAAATTTTTTTTCAATAATTTTCACTTTTAGTACGTAAAAAAACTTTCTTAGACAATTTTTAATGACGTTAGTTTCAAACAAAAAGAATTAAACAATTTCACAAAAAAAAATTATTTTTCACTGTATGAAATGTCTTAGAAAAATTTTTGAAAATTTTTTTTGAAAAGAAAATTTTTTTCAATAATTTTCACTTTTAGTACGTAAAAAAACTTTCTTAGACAATTTTTAATGACGTTAGTTTCAAACAAAAAGAATTAGACAGTTTCGCAAAAAAAAATTATTTTTCACTGTATGAAATGTCTTAGAAAAGTTTTTTTTGAAAAGACAATTTTTTTTCAATAATTTTCACTTTTAGTACGTAAAAAAGCTTTCTTAGACAATTTTTAATGACGTTAGTTTCAAACAAAAAGAATTAGACAATTTCACAAAAAAAAATTATTTTTCACTGTATGAAATGTCTTAGAAAAATTTTTTTTGAAAAGACAATTTTTTTTCAATAATTTTCACCTTTAGTACGTAAAAAAACTTTCTTAGACAATTTTTAATGACGTTAGTTTCAAACAAAAAGAATTAGACAATTTCGCAAAAAAAAATTATTTTTCACTGTATGAAATGTCTTAGAAAAATTTTTTTTGAAAAGACAATTTTTTTTCAATAATTTTCACCTTTAGTACGTAAAAAAACTTTCTTAGACAATTTTTAATGACGTTAGTTTCAAACAAAAAGAATTAGACAATTTCGCAAAAAAAAATTATTTTTCACTGTATGAAATGTCTTAGAAAAATTTTTTTTGAAAAGACAATTTTTTTCAATAATTTTCACTTTTAGTACGTAAAAATACCTTCTTAGACAATTTTTAATGACGTTAGTTTCAAACAAAAAGAATTAGACAACTTCGCAAAAAAAGAATTATTTTTCCCTGTATGAAATGTCTTAGAAAAATTTTTTTTGAAAAGAAAATTTTTTTTCAATAATTTTCACTTTTAGTACGTAAAAAAACTTTCTTAGACAATTTTTAATGACGTTAGTTTCAAACAAAAAGAATTAGACAATTTCGCAAAAAAAAATTATTTTTCACTGTATGAAATGTCTTAGAAAAATTTTTTTTGAAAAGACAATTTTTTTCAATAATTTTCACTTTTAGTACGTAAAAATACTTTCTTAGACAATTTTTAATGACGTTATTTTCAAACAAAAAGAATTAGACAACTTCGCAAAAAAAGAATTATTTTTCACTGTATGAAATGTCTGAAAAATTTTTTTTGAAAAGAAAATTTTTTTCAATAATTTTCACTTTTAGTACGTAAAAAAACTTTCTTAGACAATTTTTAATGACGTTAGTTTCAAACAAAAAGAATTAGACAACTTCGCAAAAAAAAATTATTTTTCACTGTATGATTTGTCTTAGAAAAATTTTTGAAAATTTTTTTTGAAAAGACAATTTTTTTCAATAATTTTCACTTTTAGTACGTAAAAAAGCCTTCTTAGACAATTTTTAATGACGTTAGTTTCAATCAAAAAGAATTAGACAGTTTCGCAAAAAAAAATTATTTTTCACTGTATGAAATGTCTTGGAAAATTTTTTTTGAAAAGAAAATTTTTTTCAATAATTTTCACTTTTAGTACGTAAAAAAACTTTCTTAGACAATTTTTAATGACGTTAGTTTCAAACAAAAAGAATTAGACAGCTTCGCAAAAAAAAATTATTTTTGACTGTATGAAATGTCTTGGAAAAATTTTTTTTGAAAAGACAATTTTTTTCAATGAAATTCACTTTTAGTAGGTAAAAAAACTTTCTTAGACAATTTTTAATGACGTTAGTTTCAAACAAAAAGAATTAGACAATTTCACAAAAAAAAATTATTTTTCACTGTATGAAATGTCTTAGAAAAATTTTTGAAAATTTTTTTTGAAAAGAAAATTTTTTTCAATAATTTTCACTTTTAGTACGTAAAAAAACTTTCTTAGACAATTTTTAATGACGTTAGTTTCAAACAAAAAGAATTAGACAGTTTCGCAAAAAAAAATTATTTTTTACTGTATGAAATGTCTTGGAAAAATTTTTTTTGAAAAGAAAATTTTTTTCAGTAATTTTCACTTTTAGTACGTAAAAAAACTTTCTTAGACAATTTTTAATGACGTTAGTTTCAAACAAAAAGAATTAGACAATTTCGCAAAAAAAAATTATTTTTCACTGTATGAAATGTCTTAGAAAAGTTTTTTTGAAAAGACAATTTTTTTTCAATAATTTTCACTTTTAGTACGTAAAAAAACTTTCTTAGACAATTTTTAATGACGTTAGTTTCAAACAAAAAGAATTAGACAACTTCGCAAAAAAAAATTATTTTTCACTGTATGAAATGTCTTAGAAAAGTTTTTGAAAAATTTTTTTGAAAAGAAAATTTTTTTCAATAATTTTCACTTTTAGTACGTAAAAAAACTTTCTTAGACAATTTTTAATGACGTTAGTTTCAAACAAAAAGAATTACACAATTTCGCAAAAAAAAATTATTTTTTACTGTATGAAATGTCTTGGAAAGTTTTTTTTTGAAAAGAAAATTTTTTTCAATAATTTTCACTTTTAGTACGTAAAAAAACTTTCTTAGACAATTTTTAATGACGTTAGTTTCAAACAAAAAGAATTAGACAGTTTCGCAAAAAAAAATTATTTTTCACTGTATGCAATGTCTTAGAAAAATTTTTGAAAATTTTTATTGAAAAGAAAATTTTTTTCAATAATTTTCACTTTTAGTACGTAAAAAAACTTTCTTAGACAATTTTTAATGACGTTAGTTTCAAACAAAAAGAATTAGACAGTTTCGCAAAAAAAAATTATTTTTCACTGTATGAAATGTCTTGGAAAGTTTTTTTTTGAAAAGAAAATTTTTTTCAATAATTTTCACTTTTAGTACGTAAAAAAACTTTCTTAGACAATTTTTAATGACGTTAGTTTCAAACAAAAAGAATTAGACAGTTTCGCAAAAAAAAATTATTTTTCACTGTATGAAATGTCTTAGAAAAATTTTTGAAAATTTTTATTGAAAAGAAAATTTTTTTCAATAATTTTCACTTTTAGTACGTAAAAAAACTTTCTTAGACAATTTTTAATGACGTTAGTTTCAAACAAAAAGAATTAGACAGTTTCGCAAAAAAAAATTATTTTTCACTGTATGAAATGTCTTAGAAAAATTTTTTTTGAAAAGACAATTTTTTTCAATAATTTTCACTTTTAGTACGTAAAAAAACTTTCTTAGACAATTTTTAATGACGTTAGTTTCAAACAAAAAGAATTAGACAATTTCGCAAAAAAAAATTATTTTTCACTGTATGAAATGTCTTAGAAAAATTTTTGAAAATTTTTTTTGAAAAGAAAATTTTCTTCAATAATTTTCACTTTTAGTACGTAAAAAAACTTTCTTAGACAATTTTTAATGACGTTAGTTTCAAACAAAAAGAATTAGACAACTTCGCAAAAAAAGAATTATTTTTCCCTGTATGAAATGTCTTAGAAAAATTTTTTTTGAAAAGAAAATTTTTTTTCAATAATTTTCACTTTTAGTACGTAAAAAAACTTTCTTAGACAATTTTTAATGACGTTAGTTTCAAACAAAAAGAATTAGACAATTTCGCAAAAAAAAATTATTTTTCACTGTATGAAATGTCTTAGAAAAATTTTTTTTGAAAAGACAATTTTTTTCAATAATTTTCACTTTTAGTACGTAAAAATACTTTCTTAGACAATTTTTAATGACGTTATTTTCAAACAAAAAGAATTAGACAACTTCGCAAAAAAAGAATTATTTTTCACTGTATGAAATGTCTGAAAAATTTTTTTTGAAAAGAAAATTTCTTTCAATAATTTTCACTTTTAGTACGTAAAAAAACTTTCTTAGACAATTTTTAATGACGTTAGTTTCAAACAAAAAGAATTAGACAACTTCGCAAAAAAAAATTATTTTTCACTGTATGATTTGTCTTAGAAAAATTTTTGAAAATTTTTTTTGAAAAGACAATTTTTTTCAATAATTTTCACTTTTAGTACGTAAAAAAGCCTTCTTAGACAATTTTTAATGACGTTAGTTTCAATCAAAAAGAATTAGACAGTTTCGCAAAAAAAAATTATTTTTCACTGTATGAAATGTCTTGGAAAATTTTTTTTGAAAAGAAAATTTTTTTCAATAATTTTCACTTTTAGTACGTAAAAAAACTTTCTTAGACAATTTTTAATGACGTTAGTTTCAAACAAAAAGAATTAGACAGCTTCGCAAAAAAAAATTATTTTTCACTGTATGAAATGTCTTGGAAAAATTTTTTTTGAAAAGACAATTTTTTTCAATGAAATTCACTTTTAGTAGGTAAAAAAACTTTCTTAGACAATTTTTAATGACGTTAGTTTCAAACAAAAAGAATTAGACAATTTCACAAAAAAAAATTATTTTTCACTGTATGAAATGTCTTAGAAAAATTTTTGAAAATTTTTTTTGAAAAGAAAATTTTTTTCAATAATTTTCACTTTTAGTACGTAAAAAAACTTTCTTAGACAATTTTTAATGACGTTAGTTTCAAACAAAAAGAATTAGACAGTTTCGCAAAAAAAAATTATTTTTTACTGTATGAAATGTCTTGGAAAAATTTTTTTTGAAAAGAAAATTTTTTTCAGTAATTTTCACTTTTAGTACGTAAAAAAACTTTCTTAGACAATTTTTAATGACGTTAGTTTCAAACAAAAAGAATTAGACAATTTCGCAAAAAAAAATTATTTTTCACTGTATGAAATGTCTTAGAAAAATTTTTTTGAAAAGACAATTTTTTTTCAATAATTTTCACTTTTAGTACGTAAAAAAACTTTCTTAGACAATTTTTAATGACGTTAGTTTCAAACAAAAAGAATTAGACAACTTCGCAAAAAAAAATTATTTTTCACTGTATGAAATGTCTTAGAAAAGTTTTTGAAAAATTTTTTTGAAAAGAAAATTTTTTTCAATAATTTTCACTTTTAGTAGGTAAAAAAACTTTCTTAGACAATTTTTAATGACGTTAGTTTCAAACAAAAAGAATTAGACAATTTCGCAAAAAAAAATTATTTTTTACTGTATGAAATGTCTTGGAAAGTTTTTTTTTGAAAAGAAAATTTTTTTCCATAATTTTCACTTTTAGTACGTAAAAAAACTTTCTTAGACAATTTTTAATGACGTTAGTTTCAAACAAAAAGAATTAGACTGTTTCGCAAAAAAAAATTATTTTTCCCTGTATGCAATGTCTTAGAAAAATTTTTGAAAATTTTTATTGAAAAGAAAATTTTTTTCAATAATTTTCACTTTTAGTACGTAAAAAAACTTTCTTAGACAATTTTTAATGACGTTAGTTTCAAACAAAAAGAATTAGACAGTTTCGCAAAAAAAAATTATTTTTCACTGTATGAAATGTCTTGGAAAGTTTTTTTTTGAAAAGAAAATTTTTTTCAATAATTTTCACTTTTAGTACGTAAAAAAACTTTCTTAGACAATTTTTAATGACGTTAGTTTCAAACAAAAAGAATTAGACAGTTTCGCAAAAAAAAATTATTTTTCACTGTATGAAATGTCTTAGAAAAATTTTTTTTGAAAAGACAATTTTTTTCAATAATTTTCACTTTTAGTACGTAAAAATACTTTCTTAGACAATTTTTAATGACGTTATTTTCAAACAAAAAGAATTAGACAGTTTCGCAAAAAAAAAATTATTTTTCACTGTATGAAATGTCTTGGAAAAATTTTTTTTGAAAAGAAAATTTTTTTCAGTAATTTTCACTTTTAGTACGTAAAAAAACTTTCTTAGACAATTTTTAATGACGTTAGTTTCAAACAAAAAGAATTAGACAATTTCGCAAAAAAAAATTATTTTTCACTGTATGAAATGTCTTAGAAAAATTTTTGAAAATTTTTTTTGAAAAGAAAATTTTCTTCAATAATTTTCACTTTTAGTACGTAAAAAAACTTTCTTAGACAATTTTTAATGACGTTAGTTTCAAACAAAAAGAATTAGACAACTTCGCAAAAAAAAATTATTTTTCACTGTATGAAATGTCTTAGAAAAGTTTTTGAAAATTTTTTTTGAAAAGAAAATTTTTTTCAATAATTTTCACTTTTAGTACGTAAAAAAGCCTTCTTAGACAATTTTTAATGACGTTAGTTTCAATCAAAAAGAATTAGACAGTTTCGCAAAAAAAAATTATTTTTCACTGTATGAAATGTCTTGGAAAATTTTTTTTGAAAAGACAATTTTTTTCAATAAAATTCACTTTTAGTAGGTAAAAAAACTTTCTTAGACAATTTTTAATGACGTTAGTTTCAAACAAAAAGAATTAGACAACTTCGCAAAAAAAAATTATTTTTCACTGTATGAAATGTCTTAGAAAATTTTTTTTGAAAAGACAATTTTTTTCAATAATTTTCACTTTTAGTACGTAAAAAAGCCTTCTTAGACAATTTTTAATGACGTTAGTTTCAAACAAAAAGAATTAGACAGTTTCGCAAAACAAAATTATTTTTCACTGTATGAAATGTCTTGGAAAAATTTTTTTTGAAAAGAAAATTTTTTTCAATAATTTTCACTTTTAGTACGTGAAAAAACTTTCTTAGACAATTTTTAATGACGTTAGTTTCAAACAAAAAGAATTAGACAGCTTCGCAAAAAAAAATTATTTTTCACTGTATGAAATGTCTTAGAAAAATTTTTTTTGAAAAGACAATTTTTTTTCAATAATTTTCACTTTTAGTACGTAAAAAAACTTTCTTAGACAATTTTTAATGACGTTAGTTTCAAACAAAAAAAATTAGACAATTTCACAAAAAAAAATTATTTTTCACTGTATGAAATGTCTTAGAAAAATTTTTGAAAATTTTTTTTGAAAAGAAAATTTTTTTCAATAATTTTCACTTTTAGTACGTAAAAAAACTTTCTTAGACAATTTTTAATGACGTTAGTTTCAAACAAAAAGAATTAGACAGTTTCGCAAAAAAAAATTATTTTTCACTGTATGAAATGTCTTATAAAATTTTTTTTGAAAAGACAATTTTTTTTCAATAATTTTCACTTTTAGTACGTAAAAAAGCTTTCTTAGACAATTTTTAATGACGTTAGTTTCAAACAAAAAGAATTAGACAATTTCACAAAAAAAAATTATTTTTCACTGTATGAAATGTCTTAGAAAAATTTTTTTTGAAAAGACAATTTTTTTTCAATAATTTTCACCTTTAGTACGTAAAAAAACTTTCTTAGACAATTTTTAATGACGTTAGTTTCAAACAAAAAGAATTAGACAATTTCGCAAAAAAAAATTATTTTTCACTGTATGAAATGTCTTAGAAAAATTTTTTTTGAAAAGACAATTTTTTTTCAATAATTTTCACCTTTAGTACGTAAAAAAACTTTCTTAGACAATTTTTAATGACGTTAGTTTCAAACAAAAAGAATTAGACAATTTCGCAAAAAAAAATCATTTTTCACTGTATGAAATGTCTTAGAAAAATTTTTTTTGAAAAGACAATTTTTTTCAATAATTTTCACTTTTAGTACGTAAAAATACCTTCTTAGACAATTTTTAATGACGTTAGTTTCAAACAAAAAGAATTAGACAACTTCGCAAAAAAAGAATTATTTTTCCCTGTATGAAATGTCTTAGAAAAATTTTTTTTGAAAAGAAAATTTTTTTTCAATAATTTTCACTTTTAGTACGTAAAAAAACTTTCTTAGACAATTTTTAATGACGTTAGTTTCAAACAAAAAGAATTAGACAATTTCGCAAAAAAAAATTATTTTTCACTGTATGAAATGTCTTAGAAAAATTTTTTTTGAAAAGACAATTTTTTTCAATAATTTTCACTTTTAGTACGTAAAAATACTTTCTTAGACAATTTTTAATGACGTTATTTTCAAACAAAAAGAATTAGACAACTTCGCAAAAAAAGAATTATTTTTCACTGTATGAAATGTCTGAAAAATTTTTTTTGAAAAGACAATTTTTTTCAATAATTTTCACTTTTAGTACGTAAAAAAACTTTCTTAGACAATTTTTAATGACGTTAGTTTCAAACAAAAAGAATTAGACAACTTCGCGAAAAAAAATTATTTTTCACTGTATGATTTGTCTTAGAAAAATTTTTGAAAATTTTTTTTGAAAAGACAATTTTTTTCAATAATTTTCACTTTTAGTACGTAAAAAAGCCTTCTTAGACAATTTTTAATGACGTTAGTTTCAATCAAAAAGAATTAGACAGTTTCGCAAAAAAAAATTATTTTTCACTGTATGAAATGTCTTGGAAAATTTTTTTTGAAAAGAAAATTTTTTTCAATAATTTTCACTTTTAGTACGTAAAAAAACTTTCTTAGACAATTTTTAATGACGTTAGTTTCAAACAAAAAGAATTAGACAGTTTCGCAAAAAAAAATTATTTTTCACTGTATGAAATGTCTTGGAAAAATTTTTTTTGAAAAGAAAATTTTTTTCAGTAATTTTCACTTTTAGTACGTAAAAAAACTTTCTTAGACAATTTTTAATGACGTTAGTTTCAAACAAAAAGAATTAGACAATTTCGCAAAAAAAAATTATTTTTCACTGTATGAAATGTCTTAGAAAAATTTTTTTGAAAAGACAATTTTTTTTCAATAATTTTCACTTTTAGTACGTAAAAAAACTTTCTTAGACAATTTTTAATGACGTTAGTTTCAAACAAAAAGAATTAGACAACTTCGCAAAAAAAAATTATTTTTCACTGTATGAAATGTCTTAGAAAAGTTTTTGAAAAATTTTTTTGAAAAGAAAATTTTTTTCAATAATTTTCACTTTTAGTAGGTAAAAAAACTTTCTTAGACAATTTTTAATGACGTTAGTTTCAAACAAAAAGAATTAGACAATTTCGCAAAAAAAAATTATTTTTTACTGTATGAGATGTCTTGGAAAGTTTTTTTTTGAAAAGAAAATTTTTTTCAATAATTTTCACTTTTAGTACGTAAAAAAACTTTCTTAGACAATTTTTAATGACGTTAGTTTCAAACAAAAAGAATTAGACAGTTTCGCAAAAAAAAATTATTTTTCACTGTATGAAATGTCTTGGAAAGTTTTTTTTTGAAAAGAAAATTTTTTTCAATAATTTTCACTTTTAGTACGTAAAAAAACTTTCTTAGACAATTTTTAATGACGTTAGTTTCAAACAAAAAGAATTAGACAGTTTCGCAAAAAAAAATTATTTTTCACTGTATGAAATGTCTTAGAAAAATTTTTGAAAATTTTTATTGAAAAGAAAATTTTTTTCAATAATTTTCACTTTTAGTACGTAAAAAAACCTTCTTAGACAATTTTTAATGACGTTAGTTTCAAACAAAAAGAATTAGACAGTTTCGCAAAAAAAAATTATTTTTCACTGTATGAAATGTCTTAGAAAAATTTTTTTTGAAAAGACAATTTTTTTCAATAATTTTCACTTTTAGTACGTAAAAAAACTTTCTTAGACAATTTTTAATGACGTTAGTTTCAAACAAAAAGAATTAGACAATTTCGCAAAAAAAAATTATTTTTCACTGTATGAAATGTCTTAGAAAAGTTTTTGAAAATTTTTTTTGAAAAGAAAATTTTCTTCAATAATTTTCACTTTTAGTACGTAAAAAAACTTTCTTAGACAATTTTTAATGACGTTAGTTTCAAACAAAAAGAATTAGACAACTTCGCAAAAAAAGAATTATTTTTCCCTGTATGAAATGTCTTAGAAAAATTTTTTTTGAAAAGAAAATTTTTTTTCAATAATTTTCACTTTTAGTACGTAAAAAAACTTTCTTAGACAATTTTTAATGACGTTAGTTTCAAACAAAAAGAATTAGACAATTTCGCAAAAAAAAATTATTTTTCACTGTATGAAATGTCTTAGAAAAATTTTTTTTGAAAAGACAATTTTTTTCAATAATTTTCACTTTTAGTACGTAAAAATACTTTCTTAGACAATTTTTAATGACGTTATTTTCAAACAAAAAGAATTAGACAACTTCGCAAAAAAAGAATTATTTTTCACTGTATGAAATGTCTGAAAAATTTTTTTTGAAAAGAAAATTTTTTTCAATAATTTTCACTTTTAGTACGTAAAAAAACTTTCTTAGACAATTTTTAATGACGTTAGTTTCAAACAAAAAGAATTAGACAACTTCGCAAAAAAAAATTATTTTTCACTGTATGATTTGTCTTAGAAAAATTTTTGAAAATTTTTTTTGAAAAGACAATTTTTTTCAATAATTTTCACTTTTAGTACGTAAAAAAGCCTTCTTAGACAATTTTTAATGACGTTAGTTTCAATCAAAAAGAATTAGACAGTTTCGCAAAAAAAAATTATTTTTCACTGTATGAAATGTCTTGGAAAATTTTTTTTGAAAAGAAAATTTTTTTCAATAATTTTCACTTTTAGTACGTAAAAAAACTTTCTTAGACAATTTTTAATGACGTTAGTTTCAAACAAAAAGAATTAGACAGCTTCGCAAAAAAAAATTATTTTTCACTGTATGAAATGTCTTGGAAAAATTTTTTTTGAAAAGACAATTTTTTTCAATGAAATTCACTTTTAGTAGGTAAAAAAACTTTCTTAGACAATTTTTAATGACGTTAGTTTCAAACAAAAAGAATTAGACAATTTCACAAAAAAAAATTATTTTTCACTGTATGAAATGTCTTAGAAAAATTTTTGAAAATTTTTTTTGAAAAGAAAATTTTTTTCAATAATTTTCACTTTTAGTACGTAAAAAAACTTTCTTAGACAATTTTTAATGACGTTAGTTTCAAACAAAAAGAATTAGACAGTTTCGCAAAAAAAAATTATTTTTCACTGTATGAAATGTCTTGGAAAATTTTTTTTTGAAAAGAAAATTTTTTTCAGTAATTTTCACTTTTAGTACGTAAAAAAACTTTCTTAGACAATTTTTAATGACGTTAGTTTCAAACAAAAAGAATTAGACAATTTCGCAAAAAAAAATTATTTTTCACTGTATGAAATGTCTTAGAAAAATTTTTTTGAAAAGACAATTTTTTTTCAATAATTTTCACTTTTAGTACGTAAAAAAACTTTCTTAGACAATTTTTAATGACGTTAGTTTCAAACAAAAAGAATTAGACAACTTCGCAAAAAAAAATTATTTTTCACTGTATGAAATGTCTTAGAAAAGTTTTTGAAAAATTTTTTTGAAAAGAAAATTTTTTTCAATAATTTTCACTTTTAGTAGGTAAAAAAACTTTCTTAGACAATTTTTAATGACGTTAGTTTCAAACAAAAAGAATTAGACAATTTCGCAAAAAAAAATTATTTTTTACTGTATGAAATGTCTTGGAAAGTTTTTTTTTGAAAAGAAAATTTTTTTCAATAATTTTCACTTTTAGTCCGTAAAAAAACTTTCTTAGACAATTTTTAATGACGTTAGTTTCAAACAAAAAGAATTAGACAGTTTCGCAAAAAAAAATTATTTTTCACTGTATGCAATGTCTTAGAAAAATTTTTGAAAATTTTTATTGAAAAGAAAATTTTTTTCAATAATTTTCACTTTTAGTACGTAAAAAAACTTTCTTAGACAATTTTTAATGACGTTAGTTTCAAACAAAAAGAATTAGACAGTTTCGCAAAAAAAAATTATTTTTCACTGTATGAAATGTCTTGGAAAGTTTTTTTTTGAAAAGAAAATTTTTTTCAATAATTTTCACTTTTAGTACGTAAAAAAACTTTCTTAGACAATTTTTAATGACGTTAGTTTCAAACAAAAAGAATTAGACAGTTTCGCAAAAAAAAATTATTTTTCACTGTATGAAATGTCTTAGAAAAATTTTTTTTGAAAAGACAATTTTTTTCAATAATTTTCACTTTTAGTACGTAAAAATACTTTCTTAGACAATTTTTAATGACGTTATTTTCAAACAAAAAGAATTAGACAGTTTCGCAAAAAAAAAATTATTTTTCACTGTATGAAATGTCTTGGAAAAATTTTTTTTGAAAAGAAAATTTTTTTCAGTAATTTTCACTTTTAGTACGTAAAAAAACTTTCTTAGACAATTTTTAATGACGTTAGTTTCAAACAAAAAGAATTAGACAATTTCGCAAAAAAAAATTATTTTTCACTGTATGAAATGTCTTAGAAAAATTTTTGAAAATTTTTTTTGAAAAGAAAATTTTCTTCAATAATTTTCACTTTTAGTACGTAAAAAAACTTTCTTAGACAATTTTTAATGACGTTAGTTTCAAACAAAAAGAATTAGACAACTTCGCAAAAAAAAATTATTTTTCACTGTATGAAATGTCTTAGAAAAGTTTTTGAATATTTTTTTTGAAAAGACAATTTTTTTCAATAATTTTCACTTTTAGTACGTAAAAAAGCCTTCTTAGACAATTTTTAATGACGTTAGTTTCAATCAAAAAGAATTAGACAGTTTCGCAAAAAAAAATTATTTTTCACTGTATGAAATGTCTTGGAAAATTTTTTTTGAAAAGACAATTTTTTTCAATAAAATTCACTTTTAGTAGGTAAACTTTCTTAGACAATTTTTAATGACGTTAGTTTCAAACAAAAAGAATTAGACAACTTCGCAAAAAAAAATTATTTTTCACTGTATGAAATGTCTTAGAAAATTTTTTTTGAAAAGACAATTTTTTTCAATAATTTTCACTTTTAGTACGTAAAAAAGCCTTCTTAGACAATTTTTAATGACGTTAGTTTCAAACAAAAAGAATTAGACAGTTTCGCAAAACAAAATTATTTTTCACTGTATGAAATGTCTTGGAAAAATTTTTTTGAAAAGAAAATTTTTTTCAATAATTTTCACTTTTAGTACGTGAAAAAACTTTCTTAGACAATTTTTAATGACGTTAGTTTCAAACAAAAAGAATTAGACAGCTTCGCAAAAAAAAATTATTTTTCACTGTATGAAATGTCTTAGAAAAATTTTTTTTGAAAAGAAATTTTTTTTCAATAATTTTCACTTTTAGTACGTAAAAAAACTTTCTTAGACAATTTTTAATGACGTTAGTTTCAAACAAAAAGAATTAAACAATTTCACAAAAAAAAATTATTTTTCACTGTATGAAATGTCTTAGAAAAATTTTTGAAAATTTTTTTTGAAAAGAAAATTTTTTTCAATAATTTTCACTTTTAGTACGTAAAAAAACTTTCTTAGACAATTTTTAATGACGTTAGTTTCAAACAAAAAGAATTAGACAGTTTCGCAAAAAAAAATTATTTTTCACTGTATGAAATGTCTTAGAAAAGTTTTTTTTGAAAAGACAATTTTTTTTCAATAATTTTCACTTTTAGTACGTAAAAAAGCTTTCTTAGACAATTTTTAATGACGTTAGTTTCAAACAAAAAGAATTAGACAATTTCACAAAAAAAAATTATTTTTCACTGTATGAAATGTCTTAGAAAAATTTTTTTTGAAAAGACAATTTTTTTTCAATAATTTTCACCTTTAGTACGTAAAAAAACTTTCTTAGACAATTTTTAATGACGTTAGTTTCAAACAAAAAGAATTAGACAATTTCGCAAAAAAAAATTATTTTTCACTGTATGAAATGTCTTAGAAAAATTTTTTTTGAAAAGACAATTTTTTTTCAATAATTTTCACCTTTAGTACGTAAAAAAACTTTCTTAGACAATTTTTAATGACGTTAGTTTCAAACAAAAAGAATTAGACAATTTCGCAAAAAAAAATTATTTTTCACTGTATGAAATGTCTTAGAAAAATTTTTTTTGAAAAGACAATTTTTTTCAATAATTTTCACTTTTAGTACGTAAAAATACCTTCTTAGACAATTTTTAATGACGTTAGTTTCAAACAAAAAGAATTAGACAACTTCGCAAAAAAAGAATTATTTTTCCCTGTATGAAATGTCTTAGAAAAATTTTTTTTGAAAAGAAAATTTTTTTTCAATAATTTTCACTTTTAGTACGTAAAAAAACTTTCTTAGACAATTTTTAATGACGTTAGTTTCAAACAAAAAGAATTAGACAATTTCGCAAAAAAAAATTATTTTTCACTGTATGAAATGTCTTAGAAAAATTTTTTTTGAAAAGACAATTTTTTTCAATAATTTTCACTTTTAGTACGTAAAAATACTTTCTTAGACAATTTTTAATGACGTTATTTTCAAACAAAAAGAATTAGACAACTTCGCAAAAAAAGAATTATTTTTCACTGTATGAAATGTCTGAAAAATTTTTTTTGAAAAGAAAATTTTTTTCAATAATTTTCACTTTTAGTACGTAAAAAAACTTTCTTAGACAATTTTTAATGACGTTAGTTTTAAACAAAAAGAATTAGACAACTTCGCAAAAAAAAATTATTTTTCACTGTATGATTTGTCTTAGAAAAATTTTTGAAAATTTTTTTTGAAAAGACAATTTTTTTCAATAATTTTCACTTTTAGTACGTAAAAAAGCCTTCTTAGACAATTTTTAATGACGTTAGTTTCAATCAAAAAGAATTAGACAGTTTCGCAAAAAAAAATTATTTTTCACTGTATGAAATGTCTTGGAAAATTTTTTTTGAAAAGAAAATTTTTTTCAATAATTTTCACTTTTAGTACGTAAAAAAACTTTCTTAGACAATTTTTAATGACGTTAGTTTCAAACAAAAAGAATTAGACAGCTTCGCAAAAAAAAATTATTTTTCACTGTATGAAATGTCTTGGAAAAATTTTTTTTGAAAAGACAATTTTTTTCAATGAAATTCACTTTTAGTAGGTAAAAAAACTTTCTTAGACAATTTTTAATGACGTTAGTTTCAAACAAAAAGAATTAGACAATTTCACAAAAAAAAATTATTTTTCACTGTATGAAATGTCTTAGAAAAATTTTTGAAAATTTTTTTTGAAAAGAAAATTTTTTTCAATAATTTTCACTTTTAGTACGTAAAAAAACTTTCTTAGACAATTTTTAATGACGTTAGTTTCAAACAAAAAGAATTAGACAGTTTCGCAAAAAAAAATTATTTTTTACTGTATGAAATGTCTTGGAAAAATTTTTTTTGAAAAGAAAATTTTTTTCAGTAATTTTCACTTTTAGTACGTAAAAAAACTTTCTTAGACAATTTTTAATGACGTTAGTTTCAAACAAAAAGAATTAGACAATTTCGCAAAAAAAAATTATTTTTCACTGTATGAAATGTCTTAGAAAAGTTTTTTTGAAAAGACAATTTTTTTTCAATAATTTTCACTTTTAGTACGTAAAAAAACTTTCTTAGACAATTTTTAATGACGTTAGTTTCAAACAAAAAGAATTAGACAACTTCGCAAAAAAAAATTATTTTTCACTGTATGAAATGTCTTAGAAAAGTTTTTGAAAAATTTTTTTGAAAAGAAAATTTTTTTCAATAATTTTCACTTTTAGTACGTAAAAAAACTTTCTTAGACAATTTTTAATGACGTTAGTTTCAAACAAAAAGAATTAGACAATTTCGCAAAAAAAAATTATTTTTTACTGTATGAAATGTCTTGGAAAGTTTTTTTTTGAAAAGAAAATTTTTTTCAATAATTTTCACTTTTAGTACGTAAAAAAACTTTCTTAGACAATTTTTAATGACGTTAGTTTCAAACAAAAAGAATTAGACAGTTTCGCAAAAAAAAATTATTTTTCACTGTATGCAATGTCTTAGAAAAATTTTTGAAAATTTTTATTGAAAAGAAAATTTTTTTCAATAATTTTCACTTTTAGTACGTAAAAAAACTTTCTTAGACAATTTTTAATGACGTTAGTTTCAAACAAAAAGAATTAGACAGTTTCGCAAAAAAAAATTATTTTTCACTGTATGAAATGTCTTGGAAAGTTTTTTTTTGAAAAGAAAATTTTTTTCAATAATTTTCACTTTTAGTACGTAAAAAAACTTTCTTAGACAATTTTTAATGACGTTAGTTTCAAACAAAAAGAATTAGACAGTTTCGCAAAAAAAAATTATTTTTCACTGTATGAAATGTCTTAGAAAAATTTTTGAAAATTTTTATTGAAAAGAAAATTTTTTTCAATAATTTTCACTTTTAGTACGTAAAAAAACTTTCTTAGACAATTTTTAATGACGTTAGTTTCAAACAAAAAGAATTAGACAGTTTCGCAAAAAAAAATTATTTTTCACTGTATGAAATGTCTTAGAAAAATTTTTTTTGAAAAGACAATTTTTTTCAATAATTTTCACTTTTAGTACGTAAAAAAACTTTCTTAGACAATTTTTAATGACGTTAGTTTCAAACAAAAAGAATTAGACAATTTCGCAAAAAAAAATTATTTTTCACTGTATGAAATGTCTTAGAAAAATTTTTGAAAATTTTTTTTGAAAAGAAAATTTTCTTCAATAATTTTCACTTTTAGTACGTAAAAAAACTTTCTTAGACAATTTTTAATGACGTTAGTTTCAAACAAAAAGAATTAGACAACTTCGCAAAAAAAGAATTATTTTTCCCTGTATGAAATGTCTTAGAAAAATTTTTTTTGAAAAGAAAATTTTTTTTCAATAATTTTCACTTTTAGTACGTAAAAAAACTTTCTTAGACAATTTTTAATGACGTTAGTTTCAAACAAAAAGAATTAGACAATTTCGCAAAAAAAAATTATTTTTCACTGTATGAAATGTCTTAGAAAAATTTTTTTTGAAAAGACAATTTTTTTCAATAATTTTCACTTTTAGTACGTAAAAATACTTTCTTAGACAATTTTTAATGACGTTATTTTCAAACAAAAAGAATTAGACAACTTCGCAAAAAAAGAATTATTTTTCACTGTATGAAATGTCTGAAAAATTTTTTTTGAAAAGAAAATTTCTTTCAATAATTTTCACTTTTAGTACGTAAAAAAACTTTCTTAGACAATTTTTAATGACGTTAGTTTCAAACAAAAAGAATTAGACAACTTCGCAAAAAAAAATTATTTTTCACTGTATGATTTGTCTTAGAAAAATTTTTGAAAATTTTTTTTGAAAAGACAATTTTTTTCAATAATTTTCACTTTTAGTACGTAAAAAAGCCTTCTTAGACAATTTTTAATGACGTTAGTTTCAATCAAAAAGAATTAGACAGTTTCGCAAAAAAAAATTATTTTTCACTGTATGAAATGTCTTGGAAAATTTTTTTTGAAAAGAAAATTTTTTTCAATAATTTTCACTTTTAGTACGTAAAAAAACTTTCTTAGACAATTTTTAATGACGTTAGTTTCAAACAAAAAGAATTAGACAGCTTCGCAAAAAAAAATTATTTTTCACTGTATGAAATGTCTTGGAAAAATTTTTTTTGAAAAGACAATTTTTTTCAATGAAATTCACTTTTAGTAGGTAAAAAAACTTTCTTAGACAATTTTTAATGACGTTAGTTTCAAACAAAAAGAATTAGACAATTTCACAAAAAAAAATTATTTTTCACTGTATGAAATGTCTTGGAAAAATTTTTTTTGAAAAGAAAATTTTTTTCAGTAATTTTCACTTTTAGTACGTAAAAAAACTTTCTTAGACAATTTTTAATGACGTTAGTTTCAAACAAAAAGAATTAGACAATTTCGCAAAAAAAAATTATTTTTCACTGTATGAAATGTCTTAGAAAAATTTTTTTGAAAAGACAATTTTTTTTCAATAATTTTCACTTTTAGTACGTAAAAAAACTTTCTTAGACAATTTTTAATGACGTTAGTTTCAAACAAAAAGAATTAGACAACTTCGCAAAAAAAAATTATTTTTCACTGTATGAAATGTCTTAGAAAAGTTTTTGAAAAATTTTTTTGAAAAGAAAATTTTTTTCAATAATTTTCACTTTTAGTAGGTAAAAAAACTTTCTTAGACAATTTTTAATGACGTTAGTTTCAAACAAAAAGAATTAGACAATTTCGCAAAAAAAAATTATTTTTTACTGTATGAAATGTCTTGGAAAGTTTTTTTTTGAAAAGAAAATTTTTTTCCATAATTTTCACTTTTAGTACGTAAAAAAACTTTCTTAGACAATTTTTAATGACGTTAGTTTCAAACAAAAAGAATTAGACAGTTTCGCAAAAAAAAATTATTTTTCCCTGTATGCAATGTCTTAGAAAAATTTTTGAAAATTTTTATTGAAAAGAAAATTTTTTTCAATAATTTTCACTTTTAGTACGTAAAAAAACTTTCTTAGACAATTTTTAATGACGTTAGTTTCAAACAAAAAGAATTAGACAGTTTCGCAAAAAAAAATTATTTTTCACTGTATGAAATGTCTTGGAAAGTTTTTTTTTGAAAAGAAAATTTTTTTCAATAATTTTCACTTTTAGTACGTAAAAAAACTTTCTTAGACAATTTTTAATGACGTTAGTTTCAAACAAAAAGAATTAGACAGTTTCGCAAAAAAAAATTATTTTTCACTGTATGAAATGTCTTAGAAAAATTTTTTTTGAAAAGACAATTTTTTTCAATAATTTTCACTTTTAGTACGTAAAAATACTTTCTTAGACAATTTTTAATGACGTTATTTTCAAACAAAAAGAATTAGACAGTTTCGCAAAAAAAAAATTATTTTTCACTGTATGAAATGTCTTGGAAAAATTTTTTTTGAAAAGAAAATTTTTTTCAATAATTTTCACTTTTAGTACGTAAAAAAACTTTCTTAGACAATTTTTAATGACGTTAGTTTCAAACAAAAAGAATTAGACAATTTCGCAAAAAAAAATTATTTTTCACTGTATGAAATGTCTTAGAAAAATTTTTGAAAATTTTTTTTGAAAAGAAAATTTTTTTCAATAATTTTCACTTTTAGTACGTAAAAAAACTTTCTTAGACAATTTTTAATGACGTTAGTTTCAAACAAAAAGAATTAGACAACTTCGCAAAAAAAAATTATTTTTCACTGTATGAAATGTCTTAGAAAAGTTTTTGAAAATTTTTTTTGAAAAGAAAATTTTTTTCAATAATTTTCACTTTTAGTACGTAAAAAAGCCTTCTTAGACAATTTTTAATGACGTTAGTTTCAATCAAAAAGAATTAGACAGTTTCGCAAAAAAAAATTATTTTTCACTGTATGAAATGTCTTGGAAAATTTTTTTTGAAAAGACAATTTTTTTCAATAAAATTCACTTTTAGTAGGTAAAAAAACTTTCTTAGACAATTTTTAATGACGTTAGTTTCAAACAAAAAGAATTAGACAACTTCGCAAAAAAAAATTATTTTTCACTGTATGAAATGTCTTAGAAAATTTTTTTTGAAAAGACAATTTTTTTCAATAATTTTCACTTTTAGTACGTAAAAAAGCCTTCTTAGACAATTTTTAATGACGTTAGTTTCAAACAAAAAGAATTAGACAGTTTCGCAAAACAAAATTATTTTTCACTGTATGAAATGTCTTGGAAAAATTTTTTTGAAAAGAAAATTTTTTTCAATAATTTTCACTTTTAGTACGTGAAAAAACTTTCTTAGACAATTTTTAATGACGTTAGTTTCAAACAAAAAGAATTAGACAGCTTCGCAAAAAAAAATTATTTTTCACTGTATGAAATGTCTTAGAAAAATTTTTTTTGAAAAGACAATTTTTTTTCAATAATTTTCACTTTTAGTACGTAAAAAAACTTTCTTAGACAACTTTTAATGACGTTAGTTTCAAACAAAAAAAATTAGACAATTTCACAAAAAAAAATTATTTTTCACTGTATGAAATGTCTTAGAAAAATTTTTGAAAATTTTTTTTGAAAAGAAAATTTTTTTCAATAATTTTCACTTTTAGTACGTAAAAAAACTTTCTTAGACAATTTTTAATGACGTTAGTTTCAAACAAAAAGAATTAGACAGTTTCGCAAAAAAAAATTATTTTTCACTGTATGAAATGTCTTATAAAAGTTTTTTTTGAAAAGACAATTTTTTTTCAATAATTTTCACTTTTAGTACGTAAAAAAGCTTTCTTAGACAATTTTTAATGACGTTAGTTTCAAACAAAAAGAATTAGACAATTTCACAAAAAAAAATTATTTTTCACTGTATGAAATGTCTTAGAAAAATTTTTTTTGAAAAGACAATTTTTTTTCAATAATTTTCACCTTTAGTACGTAAAAAAACTTTCTTAGACAATTTTTAATGACGTTAGTTTCAAACAAAAAGAATTAGACAATTTCGCAAAAAAAAATTATTTTTCACTGTATGAAATGTCTTAGAAAAATTTTTTTTGAAAAGACAATTTTTTTTCAATAATTTTCACCTTTAGTACGTAAAAAAACTTTCTTAGACAATTTTTAATGACGTTAGTTTCAAACAAAAAGAATTAGACAATTTCGCAAAAAAAAATTATTTTTCACTGTATGAAATGTCTTAGAAAAATTTTTTTTGAAAAGACAATTTTTTTCAATAATTTTCACTTTTAGTACGTAAAAATACCTTCTTAGACAATTTTTAATGACGTTAGTTTCAAACAAAAAGAATTAGACAACTTCGCAAAAAAAGAATTATTTTTCCCTGTATGAAATGTCTTAGAAAAATTTTTTTTGAAAAGAAAATTTTTTTTCAATAATTTTCACTTTTAGTACGTAAAAAAACTTTCTTAGACAATTTTTAATGACGTTAGTTTCAAACAAAAAGAATTAGACAATTTCGCAAAAAAAAATTATTTTTCACTGTATGAAATGTCTTAGAAAAATTTTTTTTGAAAAGACAATTTTTTTCAATAATTTTCACTTTTAGTACGTAAAAATACTTTCTTAGACAATTTTTAATGACGTTATTTTCAAACAAAAAGAATTAGACAACTTCGCAAAAAAAGAATTATTTTTCACTGTATGAAATGTCTGAAAAATTTTTTTTGAAAAGACAATTTTTTTCAATAATTTTCACTTTTAGTACGTAAAAAAACTTTCTTAGACAATTTTTAATGACGTTAGTTTCAAACAAAAAGAATTAGACAACTTCGCAAAAAAAAATTATTTTTCACTGTATGATTTGTCTTAGAAAAATTTTTGAAAATTTTTTTTGAAAAGACAATTTTTTTCAATAATTTTCACTTTTAGTACGTAAAAAAGCCTTCTTAGACAATTTTTAATGACGTTAGTTTCAATCAAAAAGAATTAGACAGTTTCGCAAAAAAAAATTATTTTTCACTGTATGAAATGTCTTGGAAAATTTTTTTTGAAAAGAAAATTTTTTTCAATAATTTTCACTTTTAGTACGTAAAAAAACTTTCTTAGACAATTTTTAATGACGTTAGTTTCAAACAAAAAGAATTAGACAGCTTCGCAAAAAAAAATTATTTTTCACTGTATGAAATGTCTTGGAAAAATTTTTTTTGAAAAGACAATTTTTTTCAATGAAATTCACTTTTAGTAGGTAAAAAAACTTTCTTAGACAATTTTTAATGACGTTAGTTTCAAACAAAAAGAATTAGACAATTTCACAAAAAAAAATTATTTTTCACTGTATGAAATGTCTTAGAAAAATTTTTGAAAATTTTTTTTGAAAAGAAAATTTTTTTCAATAATTTTCACTTTTAGTACGTAAAAAAACTTTCTTAGACAATTTTTAATGACGTTAGTTTCAAACAAAAAGAATTAGACAGTTTCGCAAAAAAAAATTATTTTTCACTGTATGAAATGTCTTGGAAAAATTTTTTTTGAAAAGAAAATTTTTTTCAGTAATTTTCACTTTTAGTACGTAAAAAAACTTTCTTAGACAATTTTTAATGACGTTAGTTTCAAACAAAAAGAATTAGACAATTTCGCAAAAAAAAATTATTTTTCACTGTATGAAATGTCTTAGAAAAATTTTTTTGAAAAGACAATTTTTTTTCAATAATTTTCACTTTTAGTACGTAAAAAAACTTTCTTAGACAATTTTTAATGACGTTAGTTTCAAACAAAAAGAATTAGACAACTTCGCAAAAAAAAATTATTTTTCACTGTATGAAATGTCTTAGAAAAGTTTTTGAAAAATTTTTTTGAAAAGAAAATTTTTTTCAATAATTTTCACTTTTAGTAGGTAAAAAAACTTTCTTAGACAATTTTTAATGACGTTAGTTTCAAACAAAAAGAATTAGACAATTTCGCAAAAAAAAATTATTTTTTACTGTATGAAATGTCTTGGAAAGTTTTTTTTTGAAAAGAAAATTTTTTTCAATAATTTTCACTTTTAGTACGTAAAAAAACTTTCTTAGACAATTTTTAATGACGTTAGTTTCAAACAAAAAGAATTAGACAGTTTCGCAAAAAAAAATTATTTTTCACTGTATGAAATGTCTTGGAAAGTTTTTTTTTGAAAAGAAAATTTTTTTCAATAATTTTCACTTTTAGTACGTAAAAAAACTTTCTTAGACAATTTTTAATGACGTTAGTTTCAAACAAAAAGAATTAGACAGTTTCGCAAAAAAAAATTATTTTTCACTGTATGAAATGTCTTAGAAAAATTTTTGAAAATTTTTATTGAAAAGAAAATTTTTTTCAATAATTTTCACTTTTAGTACGTAAAAAAACCTTCTTAGACAATTTTTAATGACGTTAGTTTCAAACAAAAAGAATTAGACAGTTTCGCAAAAAAAAATTATTTTTCACTGTATGAAATGTCTTAGAAAAATTTTTTTTGAAAAGACAATTTTTTTCAATAATTTTCACTTTTAGTACGTAAAAAAACTTTCTTAGACAATTTTTAATGACGTTAGTTTCAAACAAAAAGAATTAGACAATTTCGCAAAAAAAAATTATTTTTCACTGTATGAAATGTCTTAGAAAAATTTTTGAAAATTTTTTTTGAAAAGAAAATTTTCTTCAATAATTTTCACTTTTAGTACGTAAAAAAACTTTCTTAGACAATTTTTAATGACGTTAGTTTCAAACAAAAAGAATTAGACAACTTCGCAAAAAAAGAATTATTTTTCCCAGTATGAAATGTCTTAGAAAAATTTTTTTTGAAAAGAAAATTTTTTTTCAATAATTTTCACTTTTAGTACGTAAAAAAACTTTCTTAGACAATTTTTAATGACGTTAGTTTCAAACAAAAAGAATTAGACAATTTCGCAAAAAAAAATTATTTTTCACTGTATGAAATGTCTTAGAAAAATTTTTTTTGAAAAGACAATTTTTTTCAATAATTTTCACTTTTAGTACGTAAAAATACTTTCTTAGACAATTTTTAATGACGTTATTTTCAAACAAAAAGAATTAGACAACTTCGCAAAAAAAGAATTATTTTTCACTGTATGAAATGTCTGAAAAATTTTTTTTGAAAAGAAAATTTTTTTCAATAATTTTCACTTTTAGTACGTAAAAAAACTTTCTTAGACAATTTTTAATGACGTTAGTTTCAAACAAAAAGAATTAGACAACTTCGCAAAAAAAAATTATTTTTCACTGTATGATTTGTCTTAGAAAAATTTTTGAAAATTTTTTTTGAAAAGACAATTTTTTTCAATAATTTTCACTTTTAGTACGTAAAAAAGCCTTCTTAGACAATTTTTAATGACGTTAGTTTCAATCAAAAAGAATTAGACAGTTTCGCAAAAAAAAATTATTTTTCACTGTATGAAATGTCTTGGAAAATTTTTTTTGAAAAGAAAATTTTTTTCAATAATTTTCACTTTTAGTACGTAAAAAAACTTTCTTAGACAATTTTTAATGACGTTAGTTTCAAACAAAAAGAATTAGACAGCTTCGCAAAAAAAAATTATTTTTCACTGTATGAAATGTCTTGGAAAAATTTTTTTTGAAAAGACAATTTTTTTCAATGAAATTCACTTTTAGTAGGTAAAAAAACTTTCTTAGACAATTTTTAATGACGTTAGTTTCAAACAAAAAGAATTAGACAATTTCACAAAAAAAAATTATTTTTCACTGTATGAAATGTCTTAGAAAAATTTTTGAAAATTTTTTTTGAAAAGAAAATTTTTTTCAATAATTTTCACTTTTAGTACGTAAAAAAACTTTCTTAGACAATTTTTAATGACGTTAGTTTCAAACAAAAAGAATTAGACAGTTTCGCAAAAAAAAATTATTTTTCACTGTATGAAATGTCTTGGAAAATTTTTTTTTGAAAAGAAAATTTTTTTCAGTAATTTTCACTTTTAGTACGTAAAAAAACTTTCTTAGACAATTTTTAATGACGTTAGTTTCAAACAAAAAGAATTAGACAATTTCGCAAAAAAAAATTATTTTTCACTGTATGAAATGTCTTAGAAAAATTTTTTTGAAAAGACAATTTTTTTTCAATAATTTTCACTTTTAGTACGTAAAAAAACTTTCTTAGACAATTTTTAATGACGTTAGTTTCAAACAAAAAGAATTAGACAACTTCGCAAAAAAAAATTATTTTTCACTGTATGAAATGTCTTAGAAAAGTTTTTGAAAAATTTTTTTGAAAAGACAATTTTTTTCAATAATTTTCACTTTTAGTAGGTAAAAAAACTTTCTTAGACAATTTTTAATGACGTTAGTTTCAAACAAAAAGAATTAGACAATTTCGCAAAAAAAAATTATTTTTTACTGTATGAAATGTCTTGGAAAGTTTTTTTTTGAAAAGAAAATTTTTTTCAATAATTTTCACTTTTAGTACGTAAAAAAACTTTCTTAGACAATTTTTAATGACGTTAGTTTCAAACAAAAAGAATTAGACAGTTTCGCAAAAAAAAATTATTTTTCACTGTATGCAATGTCTTAGAAAAATTTTTGAAAATTTTTATTGAAAAGAAAATTTTTTTCAATAATTTTCACTTTTAGTACGTAAAAAAACTTTCTTAGACAATTTTTAATGACGTTAGTTTCAAACAAAAAGAATTAGACAGTTTCGCAAAAAAAAATTATTTTTCACTGTATGAAATGTCTTAGAAAAATTTTTTTTGAAAAGACAATTTTTTTTCAATAATTTTCACTTTTAGTACGTAAAAAAACTTTCTTAGACAATTTTTAATGACGTTAGTTTCAAACAAAAAGAATTAGACAATTTCACAAAAAAAAATTATTTTTCACTGTATGAAATGTCTTAGAAAAATTTTTTAAATTTTTTTTGAAAAGAAAATTTTTTTCAATAATTTTCACTTTTAGTACGTAAAAAAACTTTCTTAGACAATTTTTAATGACGTTAGTTTCAAACAAAAAGAATTAGACAGTTTCGCAAAAAAAAATTATTTTTCACTGTATGAAATGTCTTAGAAAAGTTTTTTTTGAAAAGACAATTTTTTTTCAATAATTTTCACTTTTAGTACGTAAAAAAGCTTTCTTAGACAATTTTTAATGACGTTAGTTTCAAACAAAAAGAATTAGACAATTTCACAAAAAAAAATTATTTTTCACTGTATGAAATGTCTTAGAAAAATTTTTTTTGAAAAGACAATTTTTTTTCAATAATTTTCACCTTTAGTACGTAAAAAAACTTTCTTAGACAATTTTTAATGACGTTAGTTTCAAACAAAAAGAATTAGACAATTTCGCAAAAAAAAATTATTTTTCACTGTATGAAATGTCTTAGAAAAATTTTTTTTGAAAAGACAATTTTTTTTCAATAATTTTCACCTTTAGTACGTAAAAAAACTTTCTTAGACAATTTTTAATGACGTTAGTTTCAAACAAAAAGAATTAGACAATTTCGCAAAAAAAAATTATTTTTCACTGTATGAAATGTCTTAGAAAAATTTTTTTTGAAAAGACAATTTTTTTCAATAATTTTCACTTTTAGTACGTAAAAATACCTTCTTAGACAATTTTTAATGACGTTAGTTTCAAACAAAAAGAATTAGACAACTTCGCAAAAAAAGAATTATTTTTCCCTGTATGAAATGTCTTAGAAAAATTTTTTTTGAAAAGAAAATTTTTTTTCAATAATTTTCACTTTTAGTACGTAAAAAAACTTTCTTAGACAATTTTTAATGACGTTAGTTTCAAACAAAAAGAATTAGACAATTTCGCAAAAAAAAATTATTTTTCACTGTATGAAATGTCTTAGAAAAATTTTTTTTGAAAAGACAATTTTTTTCAATGATTTTCACTTTTAGTACGTAAAAAAGCCTTCTTAGACAATTTTTAATGACGTTAGTTTCAAACAAAAAGAATTAGACAGTTTCGCAAAACAAAATTATTTTTCACTGTATGAAATGTCTTGGAAAAATTTTTTTGAAAAGAAAATTTTTTTCAATAATTTTCACTTTTAGTACGTGAAAAAACTTTCTTAGACAATTTTTAATGACGTTAGTTTCAAACAAAAAGAATTAGACAGCTTCGCAAAAAAAAATTATTTTTCACTGTATGAAATGTCTTAGAAAAATTTTTTTTGAAAAGACAATTTTTTTTCAATAATTTTCACTTTTAGTACGTAAAAAAACTTTCTTAGACAATTTTTAATGACGTTAGTTTCAAACAAAAAGAATTAGACAATTTCACAAAAAAAAATTATTTTTCACTGTATGAAATGTCTTAGAAAAATTTTTGAAAATTTTTTTTGAAAAGAAAATTTTTTTCAATAATTTTCACTTTTAGTACGTAAAAAAACTTTCTTAGACAATTTTTAATGACGTTAGTTTCAAACAAAAAGAATTAGACAGTTTCGCAAAAAAAAATTATTTTTCACTGTATGAAATGTCTTAGAAAAGTTTTTTTTGAAAAGACAATTTTTTTTCAATAATTTTCACTTTTAGTACGTAAAAAAGCTTTCTTAGACAATTTTTAATGACGTTAGTTTCAAACAAAAAGAATTAGACAATTTCACAAAAAAAAATTATTTTTCACTGTATGAAATGTCTTAGAAAAATTTTTTTTGAAAAGACAATTTTTTTTCAATAATTTTCACCTTTAGTACGTAAAAAAACTTTCTTAGACAATTTTTAATGACGTTAGTTTCAAACAAAAAGAATTAGACAATTTCGCAAAAAAAAATTATTTTTCACTGTATGAAATGTCTTAGAAAAATTTTTTTTGAAAAGACAATTTTTTTTCAATAATTTTCACCTTTAGTACGTAAAAAAACTTTCTTAGACAATTTTTAATGACGTTAGTTTCAAACAAAAAGAATTAGACAATTTCGCAAAAAAAAATTATTTTTCACTGTATGAAATGTCTTAGAAAATTTTTTTTTGAAAAGACAATTTTTTTCAATAATTTTCACTTTTAGTACGTAAAAATACCTTCTTAGACAATTTTTAATGACGTTAGTTTCAAACAAAAAGAATTAGACAACTTCGCAAAAAAAGAATTATTTTTCCCTGTATGAAATGTCTTAGAAAAATTTTTTTTGAAAAGAAAATTTTTTTTCAATAATTTTCACTTTTAGTACGTAAAAAAACTTTCTTAGACAATTTTTAATGACGTTAGTTTCAAACAAAAAGAATTAGACAATTTCGGAAAAAAAAATTATTTTTCACTGTATGAAATGTCTTAGAAAAATTTTTTTTGAAAAGACAATTTTTTTCAATAATTTTCACTTTTAGTACGTAAAAATACTTTCTTAGACAATTTTTAATGACGTTATTTTCAAACAAAAAGAATTAGACAACTTCGCAAAAAAAGAATTATTTTTCACTGTATGAAATGTCTGAAAAATTTTTTTTGAAAAGAAAATTTTTTTCAATAATTTTCACTTTTAGTACGTAAAAAAACTTTCTTAGACAATTTTTAATGACGTTAGTTTCAAACAAAAAGAATTAGACAACTTCGCAAAAAAAAATTATTTTTCACTGTATGATTTGTCTTAGAAAAATTTTTGAAAATTTTTTTTGAAAAGACAATTTTTTTCAATAATTTTCACTTTTAGTACGTAAAAAAGCCTTCTTAGACAATTTTTAATGACGTTAGTTTCAAACAAAAAGAATTAGACAACTTCGCAAAAAAAAATTATTTTTCACTGTATGAAATGTCTTAGAAAAGTTTTTGAAAAATTTTTTTGAAAAGAAAATTTTTTTCAATAATTTTCACTTTTAGTAGGTAAAAAAACTTTCTTAGACAATTTTTAATGACGTTAGTTTCAAACAAAAAGAATTAGACAATTTCGCAAAAAAAAATTATTTTTCACTGTATGAAATGTCTTGGAAAGTTTTTTTTTGAAAAGAAAATTTTTTTCAATAATTTTCACTTTTAGTACGTAAAAAAACTTTCTTAGACAATTTTTAATGACGTTAGTTTCAAACAAAAAGAATTAGACAGTTTCGCAAAAAAAAATTATTTTTCACTGTATGAAATGTCTTAGAAAAATTTTTTTTGAAAAGACAATTTTTTTCAATAATTTTCACTTTTAGTACGTAAAAATACTTTCTTAGACAATTTTTAATGACGTTATTTTCAAACAAAAAGAATTAGACAGTTTCGCAAAAAAAAAATTATTTTTCACTGTATGAAATGTCTTGGAAAAATTTTTTTTGAAAAGAAAATTTTTTTCAGTAATTTTCACTTTTAGTACGTAAAAAAACTTTCTTAGACAATTTTTAATGACGTTAGTTTCAAACAAAAAGAATTAGACAATTTCGCAAAAAAAAATTATTTTTCACTGTATGAAATGTCTTAGAAAAATTTTTGAAAATTTTTTTTGAAAAGAAAATTTTCTTCAATAATTTTCACTTTTAGTACGTAAAAAAACTTTCTTAGACAATTTTTAATGACGTTAGTTTCAAACAAAAAGAATTAGACAACTTCGCAAAAAAAAATTATTTTTCACTGTATGAAATGTCTTAGAAAAGTTTTTGAATATTTTTTTTGAAAAGACAATTTTTTTCAATAATTTTCACTTTTAGTACGTAAAAAAGCCTTCTTAGACAATTTTTAATGACGTTAGTTTCAATCAAAAAGAATTAGACAGTTTCGCAAAAAAAAATTATTTTTCACTGTATGAAATGTCTTGGAAAATTTTTTTTGAAAAGACAATTTTTTTCAATAAAATTCACTTTTAGTAGGTAAAAAAACTTTCTTAGACAATTTTTAATGACGTTAGTTTCAAACAAAAAGAATTAGACAACTTCGCAAAAAAAAATTATTTTTCACTGTATGAAATGTCTTAGAAAAATTTTTTTTGAAAAGACAATTTTTTTTCAATAATTTTCACTTTTAGTACGTAAAAAAACTTTCTTAGACAATTTTTAATGACGTTAGTTTCAAACAAAAAGAATTAGACAATTTCACAAAAAAAAATTATTTTTCACTGTATGAAATGTCTTAGAAAAATTTTTGAAAATTTTTTTTGAAAAGAAAATTTTTTTCAATAATTTTCACTTTTAGTACGTAAAAAAACTTTCTTAGACAATTTTTAATGACGTTAGTTTCAAACAAAAAGAATTAGACAGTTTCGCAAAAAAAAATTATTTTTCACTGTATGAAATGTCTTAGAAAAGTTTTTTTTGAAAAGACAATTTTTTTTCAATAATTTTCACTTTTAGTACGTAAAAAAGCTTTCTTAGACAATTTTTAATGACGTTAGTTTCAAACAAAAAGAATTAGACAATTTCACAAAAAAAAATTATTTTTCACTGTATGAAATGTCTTAGAAAAATTTTTTTTGAAAAGACAATTTTTTTTCAATAATTTTCACCTTTAGTACGTAAAAAAACTTTCTTAGACAATTTTTAATGACGTTAGTTTCAAACAAAAAGAATTAGACAATTTCGCAAAAAAAAATTATTTTTCACTGTATGAAATGTCTTAGAAAAATTTTTTTTGAAAAGACAATTTTTTTTCAATAATTTTCACCTTTAGTACGTAAAAAAACTTTCTTAGACAATTTTTAATGACGTTAGTTTCAAACAAAAAGAATTAGACAATTTCGCAAAAAAAAATTATTTTTCACTGTATGAAATGTCTTAGAAAATTTTTTTTTGAAAAGACAATTTTTTTCAATAATTTTCACTTTTAGTACGTAAAAATACCTTCTTAGACAATTTTTAATGACGTTAGTTTCAAACAAAAAGAATTAGACAACTTCGCAAAAAAAGAATTATTTTTCCCTGTATGAAATGTCTTAGAAAAATTTTTTTTGAAAAGAAAATTTTTTTTCAATAATTTTCACTTTTAGTACGTAAAAAAACTTTCTTAGACAATTTTTAATGACGTTAGTTTCAAACAAAAAGAATTAGACAATTTCGGAAAAAAAAATTATTTTTCACTGTATGAAATGTCTTAGAAAAATTTTTTTTGAAAAGACAATTTTTTTCAATAATTTTCACTTTTAGTACGTAAAAATACTTTCTTAGACAATTTTTAATGACGTTATTTTCAAACAAAAAGAATTAGACAACTTCGCAAAAAAAGAATTATTTTTCACTGTATGAAATGTCTGAAAAATTTTTTTTGAAAAGAAAATTTTTTTCAATAATTTTCACTTTTAGTACGTAAAAAAACTTTCTTAGACAATTTTTAATGACGTTAGTTTCAAACAAAAAGAATTAGACAACTTCGCAAAAAAAAATTATTTTTCACTGTATGATTTGTCTTAGAAAAATTTTTGAAAATTTTTTTTGAAAAGACAATTTTTTTCAATAATTTTCACTTTTAGTACGTAAAAAAGCCTTCTTAGACAATTTTTAATGACGTTAGTTTCAAACAAAAAGAATTAGACAACTTCGCAAAAAAAAATTATTTTTCACTGTATGAAATGTCTTAGAAAAGTTTTTGAAAAATTTTTTTGAAAAGAAAATTTTTTTCAATAATTTTCACTTTTAGTAGGTAAAAAAACTTTCTTAGACAATTTTTAATGACGTTAGTTTCAAACAAAAAGAATTAGACAATTTCGCAAAAAAAAATTATTTTTCACTGTATGAAATGTCTTGGAAAGTTTTTTTTTGAAAAGAAAATTTTTTTCAATAATTTTCACTTTTAGTACGTAAAAAAACTTTCTTAGACAATTTTTAATGACGTTAGTTTCAAACAAAAAGAATTAGACAGTTTCGCAAAAAAAAATTATTTTTCACTGTATGAAATGTCTTAGAAAAATTTTTTTTGAAAAGACAATTTTTTTCAATAATTTTCACTTTTAGTACGTAAAAATACTTTCTTAGACAATTTTTAATGACGTTATTTTCAAACAAAAAGAATTAGACAGTTTCGCAAAAAAAAAATTATTTTTCACTGTATGAAATGTCTTGGAAAAATTTTTTTTGAAAAGAAAATTTTTTTCAGTAATTTTCACTTTTAGTACGTAAAAAAACTTTCTTAGACAATTTTTAATGACGTTAGTTTCAAACAAAAAGAATTAGACAATTTCGCAAAAAAAAATTATTTTTCACTGTATGAAATGTCTTAGAAAAATTTTTGAAAATTTTTTTTGAAAAGAAAATTTTCTTCAATAATTTTCACTTTTAGTACGTAAAAAAACTTTCTTAGACAATTTTTAATGACGTTAGTTTCAAACAAAAAGAATTAGACAACTTCGCAAAAAAAAATTATTTTTCACTGTATGAAATGTCTTAGAAAAGTTTTTGAATATTTTTTTTGAAAAGACAATTTTTTTCAATAATTTTCACTTTTAGTACGTAAAAAAGCCTTCTTAGACAATTTTTAATGACGTTAGTTTCAATCAAAAAGAATTAGACAGTTTCGCAAAAAAAAATTATTTTTCACTGTATGAAATGTCTTGGAAAATTTTTTTTGAAAAGACAATTTTTTTCAATAAAATTCACTTTTAGTAGGTAAAAAAACTTTCTTAGACAATTTTTAATGACGTTAGTTTCAAACAAAAAGAATTAGACAACTTCGCAAAAAAAAATTATTTTTCACTGTATGAAATGTCTTAGAAAATTTTTTTTGAAAAGACAATTTTTTTCAATAATTTTCACTTTTAGTACGTAAAAAAGCCTTCTTAGACAATTTTTAATGACGTTAGTTTCAAACAAAAAGAATTAGACAGTTTCGCAAAACAAAATTATTTTTCACTGTATGAAATGTCTTGGAAAAATTTTTTTGAAAAGAAAATTTTTTTCAATAATTTTCACTTTTAGTACGTGAAAAAACTTTCTTAGACAATTTTTAATGACGTTAGTTTCAAACAAAAAGAATTAGACAGCTTCGCAAAAAAAAATTATTTTTCACTGTATGAAATGTCTTAGAAAAATTTTTTTTGAAAAGACAATTTTTTTTCAATAATTTTCACTTTTAGTACGTAAAAAAACTTTCTTAGACAATTTTTAATGACGTTAGTTTCAAACAAAACGAATTAGACAATTTCACAAAAAAAAATTATTTTTCACTGTATGAAATGTCTTAGAAAAATTTTTGAAAATTTTTTTTGAAAAGAAAATTTTTTTCAATAATTTTCACTTTTAGTACGTAAAAAAACTTTCTTAGACAATTTTTAATGACGTTAGTTTCAAACAAAAAGAATTAGACAGTTTCGCAAAAAAAAATTATTTTTCACTGTATGAAATGTCTTAGAAAAGTTTTTTTGAAAAGACAATTTTTTTTCAATAATTTTCACTTTTAGTACGTAAAAAAGCTTTCTTAGACAATTTTTAATGACGTTAGTTTCAAACAAAAAGAATTAGACAATTTCACAAAAAAAAATTATTTTTCACTGTATGAAATGTCTTAGAAAAATTTTTTTTGAAAAGACAATTTTTTTTCAATAATTTTCACCTTTAGTACGTAAAAAAACTTTCTTAGACAATTTTTAATGACGTTAGTTTCAAACAAAAAGAATTAGACAATTTCGCAAAAAAAAATTATTTTTCACTGTATGAAATGTCTTAGAAAAATTTTTTTTGAAAAGACAATTTTTTTTCAATAATTTTCACCTTTAGTACGTAAAAAAACTTTCTTAGACAATTTTTAATGACGTTAGTTTCAAACAAAAAGAATTAGACAATTTCGCAAAAAAAAATTATTTTTCACTGTATGAAATGTCTTAGAAAAATTTTTTTTGAAAAGACAATTTTTTTCAATAATTTTCACTTTTAGTACGTAAAAATACCTTCTTAGACAATTTTTAATGACGTTAGTTTCAAACAAAAAGAATTAGACAACTTCGCAAAAAAAGAATTATTTTTCCCTGTATGAAATGTCTTAGAAAAATTTTTTTTGAAAAGAAAATTTTTTTTCAATAATTTTCACTTTTAGTACGTAAAAAAACTTTCTTAGACAATTTTTAATGACGTTAGTTTCAAACAAAAAGAATTAGACAATTTCGCAAAAAAAAATTATTTTTCACTGTATGAAATGTCTTAGAAAAATTTTTTTTGAAAAGACAATTTTTTTCAATAATTTTCACTTTTAGTACGTAAAAATACTTTCTTAGACAATTTTTAATGACGTTATTTTCAAACAAAAAGAATTAGACAACTTCGCAAAAAAAGAATTATTTTTCACTGTATGAAATGTCTGAAAAATTTTTTTTGAAAAGAAAATTTTTTTCAATAATTTTCACTTTTAGTACGTAAAAAAACTTTCTTAGACAATTTTTAATGACGTTAGTTTCAAACAAAAAGAATTAGACAACTTCGCAAAAAAAAATTATTTTTCACTGTATGATTTGTCTTAGAAAAATTTTTGAAAATTTTTTTTGAAAAGACAATTTTTTTCAATAATTTTCACTTTTAGTACGTAAAAAAGACTTCTTAGACAATTTTTAATGACGTTAGTTTCAATCAAAAAGAATTAGACAGTTTCGCAAAAAAAAATTATTTTTCACTGTATGAAATGTCTTGGAAAATTTTTTTTGAAAAGAAAATTTTTTTCAATAATTTTCACTTTTAGTACGTAAAAAAACTTTCTTAGACAATTTTTAATGACGTTAGTTTCAAACAAAAAGAATTAGACAGCTTCGCAAAAAAAAATTATTTTTCACTGTATGAAATGTCTTGGAAAAATTTTTTTTGAAAAGACAATTTTTTTCAATGAAATTCACTTTTAGTAGGTAAAAAAACTTTCTTAGACAATTTTTAATGACGTTAGTTTCAAACAAAAAGAATTAGACAATTTCACAAAAAAAAATTATTTTTCACTGTATGAAATGTCTTAGAAAAATTTTTGAAAATTTTTTTTGAAAAGAAAATTTTTTTCAATAATTTTCACTTTTAGTACGTAAAAAAACTTTCTTAGACAATTTTTAATGACGTTAGTTTCAAACAAAAAGAATTAGACAGTTTCGCAAAAAAAAATTATTTTTCACTGTATGAAATGTCTTGGAAAAATTTTTTTTGAAAAGAAAATTTTTTTCAGTAATTTTCACTTTTAGTACGTAAAAAAACTTTCTTAGACAATTTTTAATGACTTTAGTTTCAAACAAAAAGAATTAGACAATTTCGCAAAAAAAAATTATTTTTCACTGTATGAAATGTCTTAGAAAAATTTTTTTGAAAAGACAATTTTTTTTCAATAATTTTCACTTTTAGTACGTAAAAAAACTTTCTTAGACAATTTTTAATGACGTTAGTTTCAAACAAAAAGAATTAGACAACTTCGCAAAAAAAAATTATTTTTCACTGTATGAAATGTCTTAGAAAAGTTTTTGAAAAATTTTTTTGAAAAGAAAATTTTTTTCAATAATTTTCACTTTTAGTAGGTAAAAAAACTTTCTTAGACAATTTTTAATGACGTTAGTTTCAAACAAAAAGAATTAGACAATTTCGCAAAAAAAAATTATTTTTTACTGTATGAAATGTCTTGGAAAGTTTTTTTTTGAAAAGAACATTTTTTTCAATAATTTTCACTTTTAGTACGTAAAAAAACTTTCTTAGACAATTTTTAATGACGTTAGTTTCAAACAAAAAGAATTAGACAGTTTCGCAAAAAAAAATTATTTTTCACTGTATGCAATGTCTTAGAAAAATTTTTGAAAATTTTTATTGAAAAGAAAATTTTTTTCAATAATTTTCACTTTTAGTACGTAAAAAAACTTTCTTAGACAATTTTTAATGACGTTAGTTTCAAACAAAAAGAATTAGACAGTTTCGCAAAAAAAAATTATTTTTCACTGTATGAAATGTCTTAGAAAAATTTTTGAAAATTTTTATTGAAAAGAAAATTTTTTTCAATAATTTTCACTTTTAGTACGTAAAAAAACTTTCTTAGACAATTTTTAATGACGTTAGTTTCAAACAAAAAGAATTAGACAGTTTCGCAAAAAAAAATTATTTTTCACTGTATGAAATGTCTTAGAAAAATTTTTTTTGAAAAGACAATTTTTTTCAATAATTTTCACTTTTAGTACGTAAAAAAACTTTCTTAGACAATTTTTAATGACGTTAGTTTCAAACAAAAAGAATTAGACAATTTCGCAAAAAAAAATTATTTTTCACTGTATGAAATGTCTTAGAAAAATTTTTGAAAATTTTTTTTGAAAAGAAAATTTTCTTCAATAATTTTCACTTTTAGTACGTAAAAAAACTTTCTTAGACAATTTTTAATGACGTTATTTTCAAACAAAAAGAATTAGACAACTTCGCAAAAAAAGAATTATTTTTCACTGTATGAAATGTCTGAAAAATTTTTTTTGAAAAGAAAATTTTTTTCAATAATTTTCACTTTTAGTACGTAAAAAAACTTTCTTAGACAATTTTTAATGACGTTAGTTTCAAACAAAAAGAATTAGACAACTTCGCAAAAAAAAATTATTTTTCACTGTATGATTTGTCTTAGAAAAATTTTTGAAAATTTTTTTTGAAAAGACAATTTTTTTCAATAATTTTCACTTTTAGTACGTAAAAAAGCCTTCTTAGACAATTTTTAATGACGTTAGTTTCAATCAAAAAGAATTAGACAGTTTCGCAAAAAAAAATTATTTTTCACTGTATGAAATGTCTTGGAAAATTTTTTTTGAAAAGAAAATTTTTTTCAATAATTTTCACTTTTAGTACGTAAAAAAACTTTCTTAGACAATTTTTAATGACGTTAGTTTCAAACAAAAAGAATTAGACAGCTTCGCAAAAAAAAATTATTTTTCACTGTATGAAATGTCTTGGAAAAATTTTTTTTGAAAAGACAATTTTTTTCAATGAAATTCACTTTTAGTAGGTAAAAAAACTTTCTTAGACAATTTTTAATGACGTTAGTTTCAAACAAAAAGAATTAGACAATTTCACAAAAAAAAATTATTTTTCACTGTATGAAATGTCTTAGAAAAATTTTTGAAAATTTTTTTTGAAAAGAAAATTTTTTTCAATAATTTTCACTTTTAGTACGTAAAAAAACTTTCTTAGACAATTTTTAATGACGTTAGTTTCAAACAAAAAGAATTAGACAGTTTCGCAAAAAAAAATTATTTTTCACTGTATGAAATGTCTTGGAAAAATTTTTTTTGAAAAGAAAATTTTTTTCAGTAATTTTCACTTTTAGTACGTAAAAAAACTTTCTTAGACAATTTTTAATGACGTTAGTTTCAAACAAAATGAATTAGACAATTTCGCAAAAAAAAATTATTTTTCACTGTATGAAATGTCTTAGAAAAATTTTTTTGAAAAGACAATTTTTTTTCAATAATTTTCACTTTTAGTACGTAAAAAAACTTTCTTAGACAATTTTTAATGACGTTAGTTTCAAACAAAAAGAATTAGACAACTTCGCAAAAAAAAATTATTTTTCACTGTATGAAATGTCTTAGAAAAGTTTTTGAAAAATTTTTTTGAAAAGAAAATTTTTTTCAATAATTTTCACTTTTAGTAGGTAAAAAAACTTTCTTAGACAATTTTTAATGACGTTAGTTTCAAACAAAAAGAATTAGACAATTTCGCAAAAAAAAATTATTTTTCACTGTATGAAATGTCTTGGAAAGTTTTTTTTTGAAAAGAAAATTTTTTTCAATAATTTTCACTTTTAGTACGTAAAAAAACTTTCTTAGACAATTTTTAATGACGTTAGTTTCAAACAAAAAGAATTAGACAGTTTCGCAAAAAAAAATTATTTTTCACTGTATGAAATGTCTTAGAAAAATTTTTTTTGAAAAGACAATTTTTTTCAATAATTTTCACTTTTAGTACGTAAAAATACTTTCTTAGACAATTTTTAATGACGTTATTTTCAAACAAAAAGAATTAGACAGTTTCGCAAAAAAAAAATTATTTTTCACTGTATGAAATGTCTTGGAAAAATTTTTTTTGAAAAGAAAATTTTTTTCAGTAATTTTCACTTTTAGTACGTAAAAAAACTTTCTTAGACAATTTTTAATGACGTTAGTTTCAAACAAAAGGAATTAGACAATTTCGCAAAAAAAAATTATTTTTCACTGTATGAAATGTCTTAGAAAAATTTTTGAAAATTTTTTTTGAAAAGAAAATTTTCTTCAATAATTTTCACTTTTAGTACGTAAAAAAACTTTCTTAGACAATTTTTAATGACGTTAGTTTCAAACAAAAAGAATTAGACAGTTTCGCAAAAAAAAATTATTTTTCACTGTATGAAATGTCTTGGAAAAATTTTTTTTGAAAAGAAAATTTTTTTCAGTAATTTTCACTTTTAGTACGTAAAAAAACTTTCTTAGACAATTTTTAATGACGTTAGTTTCAAACAAAATGAATTAGACAATTTCGCAAAAAAAAATTATTTTTCACTGTATGAAATGTCTTAGAAAAATTTTTTTGAAAAGACAATTTTTTTTCAATAATTTTCACTTTTAGTACGTAAAAAAACTTTCTTAGACAATTTTTAATGACGTTAGTTTCAAACAAAAAGAATTAGACAACTTCGCAAAAAAAAATTATTTTTCACTGTATGAAATGTCTTAGAAAAGTTTTTGAAAAATTTTTTTGAAAAGAAAATTTTTTTCAATAATTTTCACTTTTAGTAGGTAAAAAAACTTTCTTAGACAATTTTTAATGACGTTAGTTTCAAACAAAAAGAATTAGACAATTTCGCAAAAAAAAATTATTTTTCACTGTATGAAATGTCTTGGAAAGTTTTTTTTTGAAAAGAAAATTTTTTTCAATAATTTTCACTTTTAGTACGTAAAAAAACTTTCTTAGACAATTTTTAATGACGTTAGTTTCAAACAAAAAGAATTAGACAGTTTCGCAAAAAAAAATTATTTTTCACTGTATGAAATGTCTTAGAAAAATTTTTTTTGAAAAGACAATTTTTTTCAATAATTTTCACTTTTAGTACGTAAAAATACTTTCTTAGACAATTTTTAATGACGTTATTTTCAAACAAAAAGAATTAGACAGTTTCGCAAAAAAAAAATTATTTTTCACTGTATGAAATGTCTTGGAAAAATTTTTTTTGAAAAGAAAATTTTTTTCAGTAATTTTCACTTTTAGTACGTAAAAAAACTTTCTTAGACAATTTTTAATGACGTTAGTTTCAAACAAAAGGAATTAGACAATTTCGCAAAAAAAAATTATTTTTCACTGTATGAAATGTCTTAGAAAAATTTTTGAAAATTTTTTTTGAAAAGAAAATTTTCTTCAATAATTTTCACTTTTAGTACGTAAAAAAACTTTCTTAGACAATTTTTAATGACGTTAGTTTCAAACAAAAAGAATTAGACAGTTTCGCAAAAAAAAATTATTTTTCACTGTATGAAATGTCTTGGAAAAATTTTTTTTGAAAAGAAAATTTTTTTCAGTAATTTTCACTTTTAGTACGTAAAAAAACTTTCTTAGACAATTTTTAATGACGTTAGTTTCAAACAAAATGAATTAGACAATTTCGCAAAAAAAAATTATTTTTCACTGTATGAAATGTCTTAGAAAAATTTTTTTGAAAAGACAATTTTTTTTCAATAATTTTCACTTTTAGTACGTAAAAAAACTTTCTTAGACAATTTTTAATGACGTTAGTTTCAAACAAAAAGAATTAGACAACTTCGCAAAAAAAAATTATTTTTCACTGTATGAAATGTCTTAGAAAAGTTTTTGAAAAATTTTTTTGAAAAGAAAATTTTTTTCAATAATTTTCACTTTTAGTAGGTAAAAAAACTTTCTTAGACAATTTTTAATGACGTTAGTTTCAAACAAAAAGAATTAGACAATTTCGCAAAAAAAAATTATTTTTCACTGTATGAAATGTCTTGGAAAGTTTTTTTTTGAAAAGAAAATTTTTTTCAATAATTTTCACTTTTAGTACGTAAAAAAACTTTCTTAGACAATTTTTAATGACGTTAGTTTCAAACAAAAAGAATTAGACAGTTTCGCAAAAAAAAATTATTTTTCACTGTATGAAATGTCTTAGAAAAATTTTTTTTGAAAAGACAATTTTTTTCAATAATTTTCACTTTTAGTACGTAAAAATACTTTCTTAGACAATTTTTAATGACGTTATTTTCAAACAAAAAGAATTAGACAGTTTCGCAAAAAAATAATTATTTTTCACTGTATGAAATGTCTTGGAAAAATTTTTTTTGAAAAGAAAATTTTTTTCAGTAATTTTCACTTTTAGTACGTAAAAAAACTTTCTTAGACAATTTTTAATGACGTTAGTTTCAAACAAAAGGAATTAGACAATTTCGCAAAAAAAAATTATTTTTCACTGTATGAAATGTCTTAGAAAAATTTTTGAAAATTTTTTTTGAAAAGAAAATTTTCTTCAATAATTTTCACTTTTAGTACGTAAAAAAACTTTCTTAGACAATTTTTAATGACGTTAGTTTCAAACAAAAAGAATTAGACAACTTCGCAAAAAAAAATTATTTTTCACTGTATGAAATGTCTTAGAAAAGTTTTTGAATATTTTTTTTGAAAAGACAATTTTTTTCAATAATTTTCACTTTTAGTACGTAAAAAAGCCTTCTTAGACAATTTTTGATGACGTTAGTTTCAATCAAAAAGAATTAGACAGTTTCGCAAAAAAAAATTATTTTTCACTGTATGAAATGTCTTGGAAAATTTTTTTTGAAAAGACAATTTTTTTCAATAAAATTCACTTTTTGTAGGTAAAAAAACTTTCTTAGACAATTTTTAATGACGTTAGTTTCAAACAAAAAGAATTAGACAACTTCGCAAAAAAAAATTATTTTTCACTGTATGAAATGTCTTAGAAAATTTTTTTTGAAAAGACAATTTTTTTCAATAATTTTCACTTTTAGTACGTAAAAAAGCCTTCTTAGACAATTTTTAATGACGTTAGTTTCAAACAAAAAGAATTAGACAGTTTCGCAAAACAAAATTATTTTTCACTGTATGAAATGTCTTGGAAAAATTTTTTTGAAAAGACAATTTTTTTCAATAATTTTCACTTTTAGTACGTGAAAAAACTTTCTTAGACAATTTTTAATGACGTTAGTTTCAAACAAAAAGAATTAGACAGCTTCGCAAAAAAAAATTATTTTTCACTGTATGAAATGTCTTAGAAAAATTTTTTTTGAAAAGACAATTTTTTTTCAATAATTTTCACTTTTAGTACGTAAAAAAACTTTCTTAGACAATTTTTAATGACGTTAGTTTCAAACAAAACGAATTAGACAATTTCACAAAAAAAAATTATTTTTCACTGTATGAAATGTCTTAGAAAAATTTTTGAAAATTTTTTTTGAAAAGAAAATTTTTTTCAATAATTTTCACTTTTAGTACGTAAAAAAACTTTCTTAGACAATTTTTAATGACGTTAGTTTCAAACAAAAAGAATTAGACAGTTTCGCAAAAAAAAATTATTTTTCACTGTATGAAATGTCTTAGAAATGTTTTTTTGAAAAGACAATTTTTTTTCAATAATTTTCACTTTTAGTACGTAAAAAAGCTTTCTTAGACAATTTTTAATGACGTTAGTTTCAAACAAAAAGAATTAGACAATTTCACAAAAAAAAATTATTTTTCACTGTATGAAATGTCTTAGAAAAATTTTTTTTGAAAAGACAATTTTTTTTCAATAATTTTCACCTTTAGTACGTAAAAAAACTTTCTTAGACAATTTTTAATGACGTTAGTTTCAAACAAAAAGAATTAGACAATTTCGCAAAAAAAAATTATTTTTCACTGTATGAAATGTCTTAGAAAAATTTTTTTTGAAAAGACAATTTTTTTTCAATAATTTTCACCTTTAGTACGTAAAAAAACTTTCTTAGACAATTTTTAATGACGTTAGTTTCAAACAAAAAGAATTAGACAATTTCGCAAAAAAAAATTATTTTTCACTGTATGAAATGTCTTAGAAAAATTTTTTTTGAAAAGACAATTTTTTTCAATAATTTTCACTTTTAGTACGTAAAAATACCTTCTTAGACAATTTTTAATGACGTTAGTTTCAAACAAAAAGAATTAGACAACTTCGCAAAAAAAGAATTATTTTTCCCTGTATGAAATGTCTTAGAAAAATTTTTTTTGAAAAGAAAATTTTTTTTCAATAATTTTCACTTTTAGTACGTAAAAAAACTTTCTTAGACAATTTTTAATGACGTTAGTTTCAAACAAAAAGAATTAGACAATTTCGCAAAAAAAAATTATTTTTCACTGTATGAAATGTCTTAGAAAAATTTTTTTTGAAAAGACAATTTTTTTCAATAATTTTCACTTTTAGTACGTAAAAATACTTTCTTAGACAATTTTTAATGACGTTATTTTCAAACAAAAAGAATTAGACAACTTCGCAAAAAAAGAATTATTTTTCACTGTATGAAATGTCTGAAAAATTTTTTTTGAAAAGAAAATTTTTTTAAATAATTTTCACTTTTAGTACGTAAAAAAACTTTCTTAGACAATTTTTAATGACGTTAGTTTCAAACAAAAAGAATTAGACAACTTCGCAAAAAAAAATTATTTTTCACTGTATGATTTGTCTTAGAAAAATTTTTGAAAATTTTTTTTGAAAAGACAATTTTTTTCAATAATTTTCACTTTTAGTACGTAAAAAAGACTTCTTAGACAATTTTTAATGACGTTAGTTTCAATCAAAAAGAATTAGACAGTTTCGCAAAAAAAAATTATTTTTCACTGTATGAAATGTCTTGGAAAATTTTTTTTGAAAAGAAAATTTTTTTCAATAATTTTCACTTTTAGTACGTAAAAAAACTTTCTTAGACAATTTTTAATGACGTTAGTTTCAAACAAAAAGAATTAGACAGCTTCGCAAAAAAAAATTATTTTTCACTGTATGAAATGTCTTGGAAAAATTTTTTTTGAAAAGACAATTTTTTTCAATGAAATTCACTTTTAGTAGGTAAAAAAACTTTCTTAGACAATTTTTAATGACGTTAGTTTCAAACAAAAAGAATTAGACAATTTCACAAAAAAAAATTATTTTTCACTGTATGAAATGTCTTAGAAAAATTTTTGAAAATTTTTTTTGAAAAGAAAATTTTTTTCAATAATTTTCACTTTTAGTACGTAAAAAAACTTTCTTAGACAATTTTTAATGACGTTAGTTTCAAACAAAAAGAATTAGACAGTTTCGCAAAAAAAAATTATTTTTCACTGTATGAAATGTCTTGGAAAAATTTTTTTTGAAAAGAAAATTTTTTTCAGTAATTTTCACTTTTAGTACGTAAAAAAACTTTCTTAGACAATTTTTAATGACGTTAGTTTCAAACAAAAAGAATTAGACAATTTCGCAAAAAAAAATTATTTTTCACTGTATGAAATGTCTTAGAAAAATTTTTTTGAAAAGACAATTTTTTTTCAATAATTTTCACTTTTAGTACGTAAAAAAACTTTCTTAGACAATTTTTAATGACGTTAGTTTCAAACAAAAAGAATTAGACAACTTCGCAAAAAAAAATTATTTTTCACTGTATGAAATGTCTTAGAAAAGTTTTTGAAAAATTTTTTTGAAAAGAAAATTTTTTTCAATAATTTTCACTTTTAGTAGGTAAAAAAACTTTCTTAGACAATTTTTAATGACGTTAGTTTCAAACAAAAAGAATTAGACAATTTCGCAAAAAAAAATTATTTTTTACTGTATGAAATGTCTTGGAAAGTTTTTTTTTGAAAAGAACATTTTTTTCAATAATTTTCACTTTTAGTACGTAAAAAAACTTTCTTAGACAATTTTTAATGACGTTAGTTTCAAACAAAAAGAATTAGACAGTTTCGCAAAAAAAAATTATTTTTCACTGTATGCAATGTCTTAGAAAAATTTTTGAAAATTTTTATTGAAAAGAAAATTTTTTTCAATAATTTTCACTTTTAGTACGTAAAAAAACTTTCTTAGACAATTTTTAATGACGTTAGTTTCAAACAAAAAGAATTAGACAGTTTCGCAAAAAAAAATTATTTTTCACTGTATGAAATGTCTTAGAAAAATTTTTGAAAATTTTTATTGAAAAGAAAATTTTTTTCAATAATTTTCACTTTTAGTACGTAAAAAAACTTTCTTAGACAATTTTTAATGACGTTAGTTTCAAACAAAAAGAATTAGACAGTTTCGCAAAAAAAAATTATTTTTCACTGTATGAAATGTCTTAGAAAAATTTTTTTTGAAAAGACAATTTTTTTCAATAATTTTCACTTTTAGTACGTAAAAAAACTTTCTTAGACAATTTTTAATGACGTTAGTTTCAAACAAAAAGAATTAGACAATTTCGCAAAAAAAAATTATTTTTCACTGTATGAAATGTCTTAGAAAAATTTTTGAAAATTTTTTTTGAAAAGAAAATTTTCTTCAATAATTTTCACTTTTAGTACGTAAAAAAACTTTCTTAGACAATTTTTAATGACGTTAGTTTCAAACAAAAAGAATTAGACAACTTCGCAAAAAAAAATTATTTTTCACTGTATGAAATGTCTTAGAAAAGTTTTTGAAAATTTTTTTTGAAAAGACAATTTTTTTCAATAATTTTCACTTTTAGTACGTAAAAAAGCCTTCTTAGACAATTTTTAATGACGTTAGTTTCAATCAAAAAGAATTAGACAGTTTCGCAAAAAAAAATTATTTTTCACTGTATGAAATGTCTTGGAAAATTTTTTTTGAAAAGACAATTTTTTTCAATAATTTTCACTTTTAGTACGTGAAAAAACTTTCTTAGACAATTTTTAATGACGTTAGTTTCAAACAAAAAGAATTAGACAGCTTCGCAAAAAAAAATTATTTTTCACTGTATGAAATGTCTTAGAAAAATTTTTTTTGAAAAGACAATTTTTTTTCAATAATTTTCACTTTTAGTACGTAAAAAAACTTTCTTAGACAATTTTTAATGACGTTAGTTTCAAACAAAAAGAATTAGACAATTTCACAAAAAAAAATTATTTTTCACTGTATGAAATGTCTTAGAAAAATTTTTGAAAATTTTTTTTGAAAAGAAAATTTTTTTCAATAATTTTCACTTTTAGTACGTAAAAAAACTTTCTTAGACAATTTTTAATGACGTTAGTTTCAAACAAAAAGAATTAGACAGTTTCGCAAAAAAAAATTATTTTTCACTGTATGAAATGTCTTAGAAAAGTTTTTTTTGAAAAGACAATTTTTTTTCAATAATTTTCACTTTTAGTACGTAAAAAAGCTTTCTTAGACAATTTTTAATGACGTTAGTTTCAAACAAAAAGAATTAGACAATTTCACAAAAAAAAATTATTTTTCACTGTATGAAATGTCTTAGAAAAATTTTTTTTGAAAAGACAATTTTTTTTCAATAATTTTCACCTTTAGTACGTAAAAAAACTTTCTTAGACAATTTTTAATGACGTTAGTTTCAAACAAAAAAAATTAGACAATTTCGCAAAAAAAAATTATTTTTCACTGTATGAAATGTCTTAGAAAAATTTTTTTGAAAAGACAATTTTTTTTCAATAATTTTCACTTTTAGTACGTAAAAAAACTTTCTTAGACAATTTTTAATGACGTTAGTTTCAAACAAAAAGAATTAGACAACTTCGCAAAAAAAAATTATTTTTCACTGTATGAAATGTCTTAGAAAAGTTTTTGAAAAATTTTTTTGAAAAGAAAATTTTTTTCAATAATTTTCACTTTTAGTAGGTAAAAAAACTTTCTTAGACAATTTTTAATGACGTTAGTTTCAAACAAAAAGAATTAGACAATTTCGCAAAAAAAAATTATTTTTTACTGTATGAAATGTCTTGGAAAGTTTTTTTTTGAAAAGAACATTTTTTTCAATAATTTTCACTTTTAGTACGTAAAAAAACTTTCTTAGACAATTTTTAATGACGTTAGTTTCAAACAAAAAGAATTAGACAGTTTCGCAAAAAAAAATTATTTTTCACTGTATGCAATGTCTTAGAAAAATTTTTGAAAATTTTTATTGAAAAGAAAATTTTTTTCAATAATTTTCACTTTTAGTACGTAAAAAAACTTTCTTAGACAATTTTTAATGACGTTAGTTTCAAACAAAAAGAATTAGACAGTTTCGCAAAAAAAAATTATTTTTCACTGTATGAAATGTCTTAGAAAAATTTTTGAAAATTTTTATTGAAAAGAAAATTTTTTTCAATAATTTTCACTTTTAGTACGTAAAAAAACTTTCTTAGACAATTTTTAATGACGTTAGTTTCAAACAAAAAGAATTAGACAGTTTCGCAAAAAAAAATTATTTTTCACTGTATGAAATGTCTTAGAAAAGTTTTTTTGAAAAGACAATTTTTTTTCAATAATTTTCACTTTTAGTACGTAAAAAAGCTTTCTTAGACAATTTTTAATGACGTTAGTTTCAAACAAAAAGAATTAGACAATTTCACAAAAAAAAATTATTTTTCACTGTATGAAATGTCTTAGAAAAATTTTTTTTGAAAAGACAATTTTTTTTCAATAATTTTCACCTTTAGTACGTAAAAAAACTTTCTTAGACAATTTTTAATGACGTTAGTTTCAAACAAAAAGAATTAGACAATTACGCAAAAAAAAATTATTTTTCACTGTATGAAATGTCTTAGAAAAATTTTTTTTGAAAAGACAATTTTTTTTCAATAATTTTCACCTTTAGTACGTAAAAAAACTTTCTTAGACAATTTTTAATGACGTTAGTTTCAAACAAAAAGAATTAGACAATTTCGCAAAAAAAAATTATTTTTCACTGTATGAAATGTCTTAGAAAAATTTTTTTTGAAAAGACAATTTTTTTCAATAATTTTCACTTTTAGTACGTAAAAATACCTTCTTAGACAATTTTTAATGACGTTAGTTTCAAACAAAAAGAATTAGACAACTTCGCAAAAAAGAATTATTTTTCCCTGTATGAAATGTCTTAGAAAAATTTTTTTTGAAAAGAAAATTTTTTTTCAATAATTTTCACTTTTAGTACGTAAAAAAACTTTCTTAGACAATTTTTAATGACGTTAGTTTCAAACAAAAAGAATTAGACAATTTCGCAAAAAAAAATTATTTTTCACTGTATGAAATGTCTTAGAAAAATTTTTTTTGAAAAGACAATTTTTTTCAATAATTTTCACTTTTAGTACGTAAAAATACTTTCTTAGACAATTTTTAATGACGTTATTTTCAAACAAAAAGAATTAGACAACTTCGCAAAAAAAGAATTATTTTTCACTGTATGAAATGTCTGAAAAATTTTTTTTGAAAAGAAAATTTTTTTCAATAATTTTCACTTTTAGTACGTAAAAAAACTTTCTTAGACAATTTTTAATGACGTTAGTTTCAAACAAAAAGAATTAGACAACTTCGCAAAAAAAAATTATTTTTCACTGTATGATTTGTCTTAGAAAAATTTTTGAAAATTTTTTTTGAAAAGACAATTTTTTTCAATAATTTTCACTTTTAGTACGTAAAAAAGACTTCTTAGACAATTTTTAATGACGTTAGTTTCAATCAAAAAGAATTAGACAGTTTCGCAAAAAAAAATTATTTTTCACTGTATGAAATGTCTTGGAAAATTTTTTTTGAAAAGAAAATTTTTTTCAATAATTTTCACTTTTAGTACGTAAAAAAACTTTCTTAGACAATTTTTAATGACGTTAGTTTCAAACAAAAAGAATTAGACAGCTTCGCAAAAAAAATTATTTTTCACTGTATGAAATGTCTTGGAAAAATTTTTTTTGAAAAGACAATTTTTTTCAATGAAATTCACTTTTAGTAGGTAAAAAAACTTTCTTAGACAATTTTTAATGACGTTAGTTTCAAACAAAAAGAATTAGACAATTTCACAAAAAAAAATTATTTTTCACTGTATGAAATGTCTTAGAAAAATTTTTGAAAATTTTTTTTGAAAAGAAAATTTTTTTCAATAATTTTCACTTTTAGTACGTAAAAAAACTTTCTTAGACAATTTTTAATGACGTTAGTTTCAAACAAAAAGAATTAGACAGTTTCGCAAAAAAAAATTATTTTTCACTGTATGAAATGTCTTGGAAAAATTTTTTTTGAAAAGAAAATTTTTTTCAGTAATTTTCACTTTTAGTACGTAAAAAAACTTTCTTAGACAATTTTTAATGACGTTAGTTTCAAACAAAAAGAATTAGACAATTTCGCAAAAAAAAATTATTTTTCACTGTATGAAATGTCTTAGAAAAATTTTTTTGAAAAGACAATTTTTTTCAATAATTTTCACTTTTAGTACGTAAAAAAACTTTCTTAGACAATTTTTAATGACGTTAGTTTCAAACAAAAAGAATTAGACAACTTCGCAAAAAAAAATTATTTTTCACTGTATGAAATGTCTTAGAAAAGTTTTTGAAAAATTTTTTTGAAAAGAAAATTTTTTTCAATAATTTTCACTTTTAGTAGGTAAAAAAACTTTCTTAGACAATTTTTAATGACGTTAGTTTCAAACAAAAAGAATTAGACAATTTCGCAAAAAAAAATTATTTTTTACTGTATGAAATGTCTTGGAAAGTTTTTTTTTGAAAAGAACATTTTTTTCAATAATTTTCACTTTTAGTACGTAAAAAAACTTTCTTAGACAATTTTTAATGACGTTAGTTTCAAACAAAAAGAATTAGACAGTTTCGCAAAAAAAAATTATTTTTCACTGTATGCAATGTCTTAGAAAAATTTTTGAAAATTTTTATTGAAAAGAAAATTTTTTTCAATAATTTTCACTTTTAGTACGTAAAAAAACTTTCTTAGACAATTTTTAATGACGTTAGTTTCAAACAAAAAGAATTAGACAACTTCGCAAAAAAAAATTATTTTTCACTGTATGAAATGTCTTAGAAAAGTTTTTGAAAATTTTTTTTGAAAAGACAATTTTTTTCAATAATTTTCACTTTTAGTACGTAAAAAAGCCTTCTTAGACAATTTTTAATGACGTTAGTTTCAATCAAAAAGAATTAGACAGTTTCGCAAAAAAAAATTATTTTTCACTGTATGAAATGTCTTGGAAAATTTTTTTTTAAAAGACAATTTTTTTCAATAAAATTCACTTTTAGTAGGGAAAAAAACTTTCTTAGACAATTTTTAATGACGTTAGTTTCAAACAAAAAGAATTAGACAACTTCGCAAAAAAAAATTATTTTTCACTGTATGAAATGTCTTAGAAAAGTTTTTGAAAAATTTTTTTGAAAAGAAAATTTTTTTCAATAATTTTCACTTTTAGTAGGTAAAAAAACTTTCTTAGACAATTTTTAATGACGTTAGTTTCAAACAAAAAGAATTAGACAATTTCGCAAAAAAAAATTATTTTTTACTGTATGAAATGTCTTGGAAAGTTTTTTTTTGAAAAGAACATTTTTTTCAATAATTTTCACTTTTAGTACGTAAAAAAACTTTCTTAGACAATTTTTAATGACGTTAGTTTCAAACAAAAAGAATTAGACAGTTTCGCAAAAAAAAATTATTTTTCACTGTATGCAATGTCTTAGAAAAATTTTTGAAAATTTTTATTGAAAAGAAAATTTTTTTCAATAATTTTCACTTTTAGTACGTAAAAAAACTTTCTTAGACAATTTTTAATGACGTTAGTTTCAAACAAAAAGAATTAGACAGTTTCGCAAAAAAAAATTATTTTTCACTGTATGAAATGTCTTAGAAAAATTTTTGAAAATTTTTATTGAAAAGAAAATTTTTTTCAATAATTTTCACTTTTAGTACGTAAAAAAACTTTCTTAGACAATTTTTAATGACGTTAGTTTCAAACAAAAAGAATTAGACAGTTTCGCAAAAAAAAATTATTTTTCACTGTATGAAATGTCTTAGAAAAATTTTTGAAAATTTTTATTGAAAAGAAAATTTTTTTCAATAATTTTCACTTTTAGTACGTAAAAAAACTTTCTTAGACAATTTTTAATGACGTTAGTTTCAAACAAAAAGAATTAGACAGTTTCGCAAAAAAAAATTATTTTTCACTGTATGAAATGTCTTAGAAAAATTTTTTTTGAAAAGACAATTTTTTTCAATAATTTTCACTTTTAGTACGTAAAAAAACTTTCTTAGACAATTTTTAATGACGTTAGTTTCAAACAAAAAGAATTAGACAATTTCGCAAAAAAAAATTATTTTTCACTGTATGAAATGTCTTAGAAAAATTTTTGAAAATTTTTTTTGAAAAGAAAATTTTCTTCAATAATTTTCACTTTTAGTACGTAAAAAAACTTTCTTAGACAATTTTTAATGACGTTAGTTTCAAACAAAAAGAATTAGACAACTTCGCAAAAAAAAATTATTTTTCACTGTATGAAATGTCTTAGAAAAGTTTTTGAAAATTTTTTTTGAAAAGACAATTTTTTTCAATAATTTTCACTTTTAGTACGTAAAAAAACTTTCTTAGACAATTTTTAATGACGTTAGTTTCAATCAAAAAGAATTAGACAGTTTCGCAAAAAAAAATTATTTTTCACTGTATGAAATGTCTTGGAAAATTTTTTTTGAAAAGACAATTTTTTTCAATAAAATTCACTTTTAGTAGGTAAAAAAACTTTCTTAGACAATTTTTAATGACGTTAGTTTCAAACAAAAAGAATTAGACAACTTCGCAAAAAAAAATTATTTTTCACTGTATGAAATGTCTTAGAAAATTTTTTTTGAAAAGACAATTTTTTTCAATAATTTTCACTTTTAGTACGTAAAAAAGCCTTCTTAGACAATTTTTAATGACGTTAGTTTCAAACAAAAAGAATTAGACAGTTTCGCAAAACAAAATTATTTTTCACTGTATGAAATGTCTTGGAAAAATTTTTTTGAAAAGAAAATTTTTTTCAATAATTTTCACTTTTAGTACGTGAAAAAACTTTCTTAGACAATTTTTAATGACGTTAGTTTCAAACAAAAAGAATTAGACAGCTTCGCAAAAAAAAATTATTTTTCACTGTATGAAATGTCTTAGAAAAATTTTTTTTGAAAAGACAATTTTTTTTCAATAATTTTCACTTTTAGTACGTAAAAAAACTTTCTTAGACAATTTTTAATGACGTTAGTTTCAAACAAAAAGAATTAGACAATTTCACAAAAAAAAATTATTTTTCACTGTATGAAATGTCTTAGAAAAATTTTTGAAAATTTTTTTTGAAAAGAAAATTTTTTTCAATAATTTTCACTTTTAGTACGTAAAAAAACTTTCTTAGACAATTTTTAATGACGTTAGTTTCAAACAAAAAGAATTAGACAGTTTCGCAAAAAAAAATTATTTTTCACTGTATGAAATGTCTTAGAAAAGTTTTTTTTGAAAAGACAATTTTTTTTCAATAATTTTCACTTTTAGTACGTAAAAAAGCTTTCTTAGACAATTTTTAATGACGTTAGTTTCAAACAAAAAGAATTAGACAATTTCACAAAAAAAAATTATTTTTCACTGTATGAAATGTCTTAGAAAAATTTTTTTTGAAAAGACAATTTTTTTTCAATAATTTTCACCTTTAGTACGTAAAAAAACTTTCTTAGACAATTTTTAATGACGTTAGTTTCAAACAAAAAGAATTAGACAATTTCGCAAAAAAAAATTATTTTTCACTGTATGAAATGTCTTAGAAAAATTTTTTTGAAAAGACAATTTTTTTTCAATAATTTTCACTTTTAGTACGTAAAAAAACTTTCTTAGACAATTTTTAATGACGTTACTTTCAAACAAAAAGAATTAGACAACTTCGCAAAAAAAAATTATTTTTCACTGTATGAAATGTCTTAGAAAAGTTTTTGAAAAATTTTTTTGAAAAGAAAATTTTTTTCAATAATTTTCACTTTTAGTAGGTAAAAAAACTTTCTTAGACAATTTTTAATGACGTTAGTTTCAAACAAAAAGAATTAGACAATTTCGCAAAAAAAAATTATTTTTTACTGTATGAAATGTCTTGGAAAGTTTTTTTTTGAAAAGAACATTTTTTTCAATAATTTTCACTTTTAGTACGTAAAAAAACTTTCTTAGACAATTTTTAATGACGTTAGTTTCAAACAAAAAGAATTAGACAGTTTCGCAAAAAAAAATTATTTTTCACTGTATGCAATGTCTTAGAAAAATTTTTGAAAATTTTTATTGAAAAGAAAATTTTTTTCAATAATTTTCACTTTTAGTACGTAAAAAAACTTTCTTAGACAATTTTTAATGACGTTAGTTTCAAACAAAAAGAATTAGACAGTTTCGCAAAAAAAAATTATTTTTCACTGTATGAAATGTCTTAGAAAAATTTTTGAAAATTTTTATTGAAAAGAAAATTTTTTTCAATAATTTTCACTTTTAGTACGTAAAAAAACTTTCTTAGACAATTTTTAATGACGTTAGTTTCAAACAAAAAGAATTAGACAGTTTCGCAAAAAAAAATTATTTTTCACTGTATGAAATGTCTTAGAAAAATTTTTTTTGAAAAGACAATTTTTTTCAATAATTTTCACTTTTAGTACGTAAAAAAACTTTCTTAGACAATTTTTAATGACGTTAGTTTCAAACAAAAAGAATTAGACAATTTCGCAAAAAAAAATTATTTTTCACTGTATGAAATGTCTTAGAAAAATTTTTGAAAATTTTTTTTGAAAAGAAAATTTTCTTCAATAATTTTCACTTTTAGTACGTAAAAAAACTTTCTTAGACAATTTTTAATGACGTTAGTTTCAAACAAAAAGAATTAGACAACTTCGCAAAAAAAAATTATTTTTCACTGTATGAAATGTCTTAGAAAAGTTTTTGAAAATTTTTTTTGAAAAGACAATTTTTTTCAATAATTTTCACTTTTAGTACGTAAAAAAGCCTTCTTAGACAATTTTTAATGACGTTAGTTTCAATCAAAAAGAATTAGACAGTTTCGCAAAAAAAAATTATTTTTCACTGTATGAAATGTCTTGGAAAATTTTTTTTGAAAAGACAATTTTTTTCAATAAAATTCACTTTTAGTAGGTAAAAAAACTTTCTTAGACAATTTTTAATGACGTTAGTTTCAAACAAAAAGAATTAGACAACTTCGCAAAAAAAAATTATTTTTCACTGTATGAAATGTCTTAGAAAATTTTTTTTGAAAAGACAATTTTTTTCAATAATTTTCACTTTTAGTACGTAAAAAAGCCTTCTTAGACAATTTTTAATGACGTTAGTTTCAAACAAAAAGAATTAGACAGCTTCGCAAAAAAAAATTATTTTTCACTGTATGAAATGTCTTAGAAAAATTTTTTTTGAAAAGACAATTTTTTTTCAATAATTTTCACTTTTAGTACGTAAAAAAACTTTCTTAGACAATTTTTAATGACGTTAGTTTCAAACAAAAAGAATTAGACAATTTCACAAAAAAAAATTATTTTTCACTGTATGAAATGTCTTAGAAAAATTTTTGAAAATTTTTTTTGAAAAGAAAATTTTTTTCAATAATTTTCACTTTTAGTACGTAAAAAAACTTTCTTAGACAATTTTTAATGACGTTAGTTTCAAACAAAAAGAATTAGACAGTTTCGCAAAAAAAAATTATTTTTCACTGTATGAAATGTCTTAGAAAAGTTTTTTTTGAAAAGACAATTTTTTTTCAATAATTTTCACTTTTAGTACGTAAAAAAGCTTTCTTAGACAATTTTTAATGACGTTAGTTTCAAACAAAAAGAATTAGACAATTTCACAAAAAAAAATTATTTTTCACTGTATGAAATGTCTTAGAAAAATTTTTTTTGAAAAGACAATTTTTTTTCAATAATTTTCACCTTTAGTACGTAAAAAAACTTTCTTAGACAATTTTTAATGACGTTAGTTTCAAACAAAAAGAATTAGACAATTTCGCAAAAAAAAATTATTTTTCACTGTATGAAATGTCTTAGAAAAGTTTTTTTGAAAAGACAATTTTTTTTCAATAATTTTCACTTTTAGTACGTAAAAAAACTTTCTTAGACAATTTTTAATGACGTTAGTTTCAAACAAAAAGAATTAGACAACTTCGCAAAAAAAAATTATTTTTCACTGTATGAAATGTCTTAGAAAAGTTTTTGAAAAATTTTTTTGAAAAGAAAATTTTTTTCAATAATTTTCACTTTTAGTAGGTAAAAAAACTTTCTTAGACAATTTTTAATGACGTTAGTTTCAAACAAAAAGAATTAGACAATTTCGCAAAAAAAAATTATTTTTTACTGTATGAAATGTCTTGGAAAGTTTTTTTTTGAAAAGAACATTTTTTTCAATAATTTTCACTTTTAGTACGTAAAAAAACTTTCTTAGACAATTTTTAATGACGTTAGTTTCAAACAAAAAGAATTAGACAGTTTCGCAAAAAAAAATTATTTTTCACTGTATGCAATGTCTTAGAAAAATTTTTGAAAATTTTTATTGAAAAGAAAATTTTTTTCAATAATTTTCACTTTTAGTACGTAAAAAAACTTTCTTAGACAATTTTTAATGACGTTAGTTTCAAACAAAAAGAATTAGACAGTTTCGCAAAAAAAAATTATTTTTCACTGTATGAAATGTCTTGGAAAATTTTTTTTGAAAAGACAATTTTTTTCAATAAAATTCACTTTTAGTAGGTAAAAAAACTTTCTTAGACAATTTTTAATGACGTTAGTTTCAAACAAAAAGAATTAGACAACTTCGCAAAAAAAAATTATTTTTCACTGTATGAAATGTCTTAGAAAATTTTTTTTGAAAAGACAATTTTTTTCAATAATTTTCACTTTTAGTACGTAAAAAAGCCTTCTTAGACAATTTTTAATGACGTTAGTTTCAAACAAAAAGAATTAGACAGTTTCGCAAAACAAAATTATTTTTCACTGTATGAAATGTCTTGGAAAAATTTTTTTGAAAAGACAATTTTTTTCAATAATTTTCACTTTTAGTACGTGAAAAAACTTTCTTAGACAATTTTTAATGACGTTAGTTTCAAACAAAAAGAATTAGACAGCTTCGCAAAAAAAAATTATTTTTCACTGTATGAAATGTCTTAGAAAAATTTTTTTTGAAAAGACAATTTTTTTTCAATAATTTTCACTTTTAGTACGTAAAAAAACTTTCTTAGACAATTTTTAATGACGTTAGTTTCAAACAAAAAGAATTAGACAGTTTCGCAAAAAAAAATTATTTTTCACTGTATGAAATGTCTTAGAAAAGTTTTTTTTGAAAAGACAATTTTTTTTCAATAATTTTCACTTTTAGTACGTAAAAAAGCTTTCTTAGACAATTTTTAATGACGTTAGTTTCAAACAAAAAGAATTAGACAATTTCACAAAAAAAAATTATTTTTCACTGTATGAAATGTCTTAGAAAAATTTTTTTTGAAAAGACAATTTTTTTTCAATAATTTTCACCTTTAGTACGTAAAAAAACTTTCTTAGACAATTTTTAATGACGTTAGTTTCAAACAAAAAGAATTAGACAATTTCGCAAAAAAAAATTATTTTTCACTGTATGAAATGTCTTAGAAAAATTTTTTTGAAAAGACAATTTTTTTTCAATAATTTTCACTTTTAGTACGTAAAAAAACTTTCTTAGACAATTTTTAATGACGTTAGTTTCAAACAAAAAGAATTAGACAACTTCGCAAAAAAAAATTAATTTTCACTGTATGAAATGTCTTAGAAAAGTTTTTGAAAAATTTTTTTGAAAAGAAAATTTTTTTCAATAATTTTCACTTTTAGTAGGTAAAAAAACTTTCTTAGACAATTTTTAATGACGTTAGTTTCAAACAAAAAGAATTAGACAATTTCGCAAAAAAAAATTATTTTTTACTGTATGAAATGTCTTGGAAAGTTTTTTTTTGAAAAGAACATTTTTTTCAATAATTTTCACTTTTAGTACGTAAAAAAACTTTCTTAGACAATTTTTAATGACGTTAGTTTCAAACAAAAAGAATTAGACAGTTTCGCAAAAAAAAATTATTTTTCACTGTATGCAATGTCTTAGAAAAATTTTTGAAAATTTTTATTGAAAAGAAAATTTTTTTCAATAATTTTCACTTTTAGTACGTAAAAAAACTTTCTTAGACAATTTTTAATGACGTTAGTTTCAAACAAAAAGAATTAGACAGTTTCGCAAAAAAAAATTATTTTTCACTGTATGAAATGTCTTAGAAAAATTTTTGAAAATTTTTATTGAAAAGAAAATTTTTTTCAATAATTTTCACTTTTAGTACGTAAAAAAACTTTCTTAGACAATTTTTAATGACGTTAGTTTCAAACAAAAAGAATTAGACAGTTTCGCAAAAAAAAATTATTTTTCACTGTATGAAATGTCTTAGAAAAATTTTTTTTGAAAAGACAATTTTTTTCAATAATTTTCACTTTTAGTACGTAAAAAAACTTTCTTAGACAATTTTTAATGACGTTAGTTTCAAACAAAAAGAATTAGACAATTTCGCAAAAAAAAATTATTTTTCACTGTATGAAATGTCTTAGAAAAATTTTTGAAAATTTTTTTTGAAAAGAAAATTTTCTTCAATAATTTTCACTTTTAGTACGTAAAAAAACTTTCTTAGACAATTTTTAATGACGTTAGTTTCAAACAAAAAGAATTAGACAACTTCGCAAAAAAAAATTATTTTTCACTGTATGAAATGTCTTAGAAAAGTTTTTGAAAATTTTTTTTGAAAAGACAATTTTTTTCAATAATTTTCACTTTTAGTACGTAAAAAAGCCTTCTTAGACAATTTTTAATGACGTTAGTTTCAATCAAAAAGAATTAGACAGTTTCGCAAAAAAAAATTATTTTTCACTGTATGAAATGTCTTGGAAAATTTTTTTTGAAAAGACAATTTTTTTCAATAAAATTCACTTTTAGTAGGTAAAAAAACTTTCTTAGACAATTTTTAATGACGTTAGTTTCAAACAAAAAGAATTAGACAACTTCGCAAAAAAAAATTATTTTTCACTGTATGAAATGTCTTAGAAAATTTTTTTTGAAAAGACAATTTTTTTCAATAATTTTCACTTTTAGTACGTAAAAAAGCCTTCTTAGACAATTTTTAATGACGTTAGTTTCAAACAAAAAGAATTAGACAGTTTCGCAAAACAAAATTATTTTTCACTGTATGAAATGTCTTGGAAAAATTTTTTTGAAAAGAAAATTTTTTTCAATAATTTTCACTTTTAGTACGTGAAAAAACTTTCTTAGACAATTTTTAATGACGTTAGTTTCAAACAAAAAGAATTAGACAGCTTCGCAAAAAAAAATTATTTTTCACTGTATGAAATGTCTTAGAAAAATTTTTTTTGAAAAGACAATTTTTTTTCAATAATTTTCACTTTTAGTACGTAAAAAAACTTTCTTAGACAATTTTTAATGACGTTAGTTTCAAACAAAAAGAATTAGACAATTTCACAAAAAAAAATTATTTTTCACTGTATGAAATGTCTTAGAAAAATTTTTGAAAATTTTTTTTGAAAAGAAAATTTTTTTCAATAATTTTCACTTTTAGTACGTAAAAAAACTTTCTTAGACAATTTTTAATGACGTTAGTTTCAAACAAAAAGAATTAGACAGTTTCGCAAAAAAAAATTATTTTTCACTGTATGAAATGTCTTAGAAAAGTTTTTTTTGAAAAGACAATTTTTTTTCAATAATTTTCACTTTTAGTACGTAAAAAAGCTTTCTTAGACAATTTTTAATGACGTTAGTTTCAAACAAAAAGAATTAGACAATTTCACAAAAAAAAATTATTTTTCACTGTATGAAATGTCTTAGAAAAATTTTTTTTGAAAAGACAATTTTTTTTCAATAATTTTCACCTTTAGTACGTAAAAAAACTTTCTTAGACAATTTTTAATGACGTTAGTTTCAAACAAAAAGAATTAGACAATTTCGCAAAAAAAAATTATTTTTCACTGTATGAAATGTCTTAGAAAAATTTTTTTTGAAAAGACAATTTTTTTCAATAATTTTCACCTTTAGTACGTAAAAAAACTTTCTTAGACAATTTTTAATGACGTTAGTTTCAAACAAAAAGAATTAGACAATTTCGCAAAAAAAAATTATTTTTCACTGTATGAAATGTCTTAGAAAAATTTTTTTTGAAAAGACAATTTTTTTCAATAATTTTCACTTTTAGTACGTAAAAATACCTTCTTAGACAATTTTTAATGACGTTAGTTTCAAACAAAAAGAATTAGACAACTTCGCAAAAAAAGAATTATTTTTCCCTGTATGAAATGTCTTAGAAAAATTTTTTTTGAAAAGACAATTTTTTTTCAATAATTTTCACTTTTAGTACGTAAAAAAACTTTCTTAGACAATTTTTAATGACGTTAGTTTCAAACAAAAAGAATTAGACAATTTCGCAAAAAAAAATTATTTTTCACTGTATGAAATGTCTTAGAAAAATTTTTTTTGAAAAGACAATTTTTTTCAATAATTTTCACTTTTAGTACGTAAAAATACTTTCTTAGACAATTTTTAATGACGTTATTTTCAAACAAAAAGAATTAGACAACTTCGCAAAAAAAGAATTATTTTTCACTGTATGAAATGTCTTAGAAAAATTTTTTTTGAAAAGAAAATTTTTTTCAATAATTTTCACTTTTAGTACGTAAAAAAACTTTCTTAGACAATTTTTAATGACGTTAGTTTCAAACAAAAAGAATTAGACAACTTCGCAAAAAAAAATTATTTTTCACTGTATGATTTGTCTTAGAAAAATTTTTGAAAATTTTTTTTGAAAAGACAATTTTTTTCAATAATTTTCACTTTTAGTACGTAAAAAAGCCTTCTTAGACAATTTTTAATGACGTTAGTTTCAATCAAAAAGAATTAGACAGTTTCGCAAAAAAAAATTATTTTTCACTGTATGAAATGTCTTGGAAAATTTTTTTTGAAAAGAAAATTTTTTTCAATAATTTTCACTTTTAGTACGTAAAAAAACTTTCTTAGACAATTTTTAATGACGTTAGTTTCAAACAAAAAGAATTAGACAGTTTCGCAAAAAAAAATTATTTTTCACTGTATGAAATGTCTTGGAAAAATTTTTTTTGAAAAGAAAATTTTTTTCAGTAATTTTCACTTTTAGTACGTAAAAAAACTTTCTTAGACAATTTTTAATGACGTTAGTTTCAAACAAAAAGAATTAGACAATTTCGCAAAAAAAAATTATTTTTCACTGTATGAAATGTCTTAGAAAAATTTTTTTGAAAAGACAATTTTTTTTCAATAATTTTCACTTTTAGTACGTAAAAAAACTTTCTTAGACAATTTTTAATGACGTTAGTTTCAAACAAAAAGAATTAGACAACTTCGCAAAAAAAAATTATTTTTCACTGTATGAAATGTCTTAGAAAAGTTTTTGAAAAATTTTTTTGAAAAGAAAATTTTTTTCAATAATTTTCACTTTTAGTAGGTAAAAAAACTTTCTTAGACAATTTTTAATGACGTTAGTTTCAAACAAAAAGAATTAGACAGTTTCGCAAAAAAAAATTATTTTTTACTGTATGAAATGTCTTGGAAAGTTTTTTTTTGAAAAGAAAATTTTTTTCAATAATTTTCACTTTTAGTACGTAAAAAAACTTTCTTAGACAATTTTTAATGACGTTAGTTTCAAACAAAAAGAATTAGACAATTTCGCAAAAAAAAATTATTTTTTACTGTATGAAATGTCTTGGAAAGTTTTTTTTTGAAAAGAAAATTTTTTTCAATAATTTTCACTTTTAGTACGTAAAAAAACTTTCTTAGACAATTTTTAATGACGTTAGTTTCAAACAAAAAGAATTAGACAGTTTCGCAAAAAAAAATTATTTTTCACTGTATGCAATGTCTTAGAAAAATTTTTGAAAATTTTTATTGAAAAGAAAATTTTTTTCAATAATTTTCACTTTTAGTACGTAAAAAAACTTTCTTAGACAATTTTTAATGACGTTAGTTTCAAACAAAAAGAATTAGACAGTTTCGCAAAAAAAAATTATTTTTCACTGTATGAAATGTCTTGGAAAGTTTTTTTTTGAAAAGAAAATTTTTTTCAATAATTTTCACTTTTAGTACGTAAAAAAACTTTCTTAGACAATTTTTAATGACGTTAGTTTCAAACAAAAAGAATTAGACAGTTTCGCAAAAAAAAATTATTTTTCACTGTATGAAATGTCTTAGAAAAATTTTTGAAAATTTTTATTGAAAAGAAAATTTTTTTCAATAATTTTCACTTTTAGTACGTAAAAAAACTTTCTTAGACAATTTTTAATGACGTTAGTTTCAAACAAAAAGAATTAGACAGTTTCGCAAAAAAAAGTTATTTTTCACTGTATGAAATGTCTTAGAAAAGTTTTTTTTGAAAAGACAATTTTTTTCAATAATTTTCACTTTTAGTACGTAAAAAAACTTTCTTAGACAATTTTTAATGACGTTAGTTTCAAACAAAAAGAATTAGACAGTTTCGCAAAAAAAAATTATTTTTCACTGTGTGAAATGTCTTAGAAAAATTTTTTTTGAAAAGACAATTTTTTTTCAATAATTTTCACTTTTAGTACGTAAAAAAACTTTCTTAGACAATTTTTAATGACGTTAGTTTCAAACAAAAAGAATTAGACAGTTTCGCAAAAAAAAATCATTTTTCACTGTATGAAATGTCTTAGAAAAATTTTTTTTGAAAAGACAATTTTTTTTCAATAATTTTCACTTTTAGTACGTAAAAAAGCTTTCTTAGACAATTTTTAATGACGTTAGTTTCAAACAAAAAGAATTAGACAATTTCGCAAAAAAAAATTATTTTTCACTGTATGAAATGTCTTAGAAAAATTTTTGAAAATTTTTTTTGAAAAGAAAATTTTCTTCAATAATTTTCACTTTTAGTACGTAAAAAAACTTTCTTAGACAATTGTTAATGACGTTAGTTTCAAACAAAAAGAATTAGACAACTTCGCAAAAAAAAATTATTTTTCACTGTATGAAATGTCTTAGAAAAATTTTTTTTGAAAAGACAATGTTTTTCAATAATTTTCACTTTTAGTACGTAAAAAAGCCTTCTTAGACAATTTTTAATGACGTTAGTTTCAAACAAAAAGAATTAGACAGTTTCGCAAAACAAAATTATTTTTCACTGTATGAAATGTCTTGGAAAAATTTTTTTGAAAAGAAAATTTTTTTCAATAATTTTCACTTTTAGTACGTGAAAAAACTTTCTTAGACAATTTTTAATGACGTTAGTTTCAAACAAAAAGAATTAGACAGCTTCGCAAAAAAAAATTATTTTTCACTGTATGAAATGTCTTAGAAAAATTTTTTTTGAAAAGACAATTTTTTTTCAATAATTTTCACTTTTAGTACGTAAAAAAACTTTCTTAGACAATTTTTAATGACGTTAGGTTTCAAACAAAAAGAATTAGACAATTTCACAAAAAAAAATTATTTTTCACTGTATGAAATGTCTTAGAAAAATTTTTGAAAATTTTTTTTGAAAAGACAATTTTTTTCAATAATTTTCACTTTTAGTACGTAAAAAAACTTTCTTAGACAATTTTTAATGACGTTAGTTTCAAACAAAAAGAATTAGACAGTTTCGCAAAAAAAAATTATTTTTCACTGTATGAAATGTCTTAGAAAAATTTTTGAAAATTTTTTTCAATAATTTTCACTTTTAGTACGTAAAAAAACTTTCTTAGACAATTTTTAATGACGTTAGTTTCAAACAAAAAGAATTAGACAGTTTCGCAAAAAAAAATTATTTTTCACTGTATGAAATGTCTTAGAAAAGTTTTTTTTGAAAAGACAATTTTTTTTCAATAATTTTCACTTTTAGTACGTAAAAAAGCTTTCTTAGACAATTTTTAATGACGTTAGTTTCAAACAAAAAGAATTAGACAATTTCACAAAAAAAAATTATTTTTCACTGTATGAAATGTCTTAGAAAAATTTTTGAAAATTTTTTTTGAAAAGACAATTTTTTTTCAATAATTTTCACTTTTAGTACGTAAAAAAACTTTCTTAGACAATTTTTAATGACGTTAGTTTCAAACAAAAAGAATTAGACAGTTTCGCAAAAAAAAATTATTTTTCACTGTATGAAATGTCTTAGAAAAATTTTTTTTGAAAAGACAATTTTTTTTCAATAATTTTCACCTTTAGTACGTAAAAAAACTTTCTTAGACAATTTTTAATGACGTTAGTTTCAAACAAAAAGAATTAGACAATTTCGCAAAAAAAAATTATTTTTCACTGTATGAAATGTCTTAGAAAAATTTTTTTTGAAAAGACAATTTTTTTCAATAATTTTCACTTTTAGTACGTAAAAATACCTTCTTAGACAATTTTTAATAACGTTAGTTTCAAACAAAAAGAATTAGACAACTTCGCAAAAAAAGAATTATTTTTCCCTGTATGAAATGTCTTAGAAAAATTTTTTTTGAAAAGAAAATTTTTTTTCAATAATTTTCACTTTTAGTACGTAAAAAAACTTTCTTAGACAATTTTTAATGACGTTAGTTTCAAACAAAAAGAATTAGACAATTTCGCAAAAAAAAATTATTTTTCACTGTATGAAATGTCTTAGAAAAGTTTTTGAAAATTTTTTTTGAAAAGACAATTTTTTTCAATAATTTTCACTTTTAGTACGTAAAAAAGCCTTCTTAGACAATTTTTAATGACGTTAGTTTCAATCAAAAAGAATTAGACAGTTTCGCAAAAAAAAATTATTTTTCACTGTATGAAATGTCTTGGAAAATTTTTTTTGAAAAGACAATTTTTTTCAATAAAATTCACTTTTAGTAGGTAAAAAAACTTTCTTAGACAATTTTTAATGACGTTAGTTTCAAACAAAAAGAATTAGACAATTTCGCAAAAAAAAATTATTTTTCACTGTATGAAATGTCTTAGAAAAGTTTTTGAAAATTTTTTTTGAAAAGACAATTTTTTTCAATAATTTTCACTTTTAGTACGTAAAAAAGCCTTCTTAGACAATTTTTAATGACGTTAGTTTCAATCAAAAAGAATTAGACAGTTTCGCAAAAAAAAATTATTTTTCACTGTATGAAATGTCTTGGAAAATTTTTTTTGAAAAGACAATTTTTTTCAATAAAATTCACTTTTAGTAGGTAAAAAAACTTTCTTAGACAATTTTTAATGACGTTAGTTTCAAACAAAAAGAATTAGACAACTTCGTAAAAAAAAATTATTTTTCACTGTATGAAATGTCTTAGAAAAATTTTTTTTGAAAAGACAATTTTTTTCAATAATTTTCACTTTTAGTACGTAAAAAAGCCTTCTTAGACAATTTTTAATGACGTTAGTTTCAAACAAAAAGAATTAGACAGTTTCGCAAAACAAAATTATTTTTCACTGTATGAAATGTCTTGGAAAAATTTTTTTGAAAAGAAAATTTTTTTCAATAATTTTCACTTTTAGTACGTGAAAAAACTTTCTTAGACAATTTTTAATGACGTTAGTTTCAAACAAAAAGAATTAGACAGCTTCGCAAAAAAAAATTATTTTTCACTGTATGAAATGTCTTAGAAAAATTTTTTTTGAAAAGACAATTTTTTTTCAATAATTTTCACTTTTAGCACGTAAAAAAACTTTCTTAGACAATTTTTAATGACGTTAGGTTTCAAACAAAAAGAATTAGACAATTTCACAAAAAAAAATTATTTTTCACTGTATGAAATGTCTTAGAAAAATTTTTGAAAATTTTTTTTGAAAAGACAATTTTTTTCAATAATTTTCACTTTTAGTACGTAAAAAAACTTTCTTAGACAATTTTTAATGACGTTAGTTTCAAACAAAAAGAATTAGACAGTTTCGCAAAAAAAAATTATTTTTCACTGTATGAAATGTCTTAGAAAAATTTTTGAAAATTTTTTTCAATAATTTTCACTTTTAGTACGTAAAAAAACTTTCTTAGACAATTTTTAATGACGTTAGTTTCAAACAAAAAGAATTAGACAGTTTCGCAAAAAAAAATTATTTTTCACTGTATGAAATGTCTTAGAAAAGTTTTTTTTGAAAAGACAATTTTTTTTCAATAATTTTCACTTTTAGTACGTAAAAAAGCTTTCTTAGACAATTTTTAATGACGTTAGTTTCAAACAAAAAGAATTAGACAATTTCACAAAAAAAAATTATTTTTCACTGTATGAAATGTCTTAGAAAAATTTTTGAAAATTTTTTTTGAAAAGACAATTTTTTTTCAATAATTTTCACTTTTAGTACGTAAAAAAACTTTCTTAGACAATTTTTAATGACGTTAGTTTCAAACAAAAAGAATTAGACAGTTTCGCAAAAAAAAATTATTTTTCACTGTATGAAATGTCTTAGAAAAATTTTTTTTGAAAAGACAATTTTTTTTCAATAATTTTCACCTTTAGTACGTAAAAAAACTTTCTTAGACAATTTTTAATGACGTTAGTTTCAAACAAAAAGAATTAGACAATTTCGCAAAAAAAAATTATTTTTCACTGTATGAAATGTCTTAGAAAAATTTTTTTTGAAAAGACAATTTTTTTCAATAATTTTCACTTTTAGTACGTAAAAATACCTTCTTAGACAATTTTTAATAACGTTAGTTTCAAACAAAAAGAATTAGACAACTTCGCAAAAAAAGAATTATTTTTCCCTGTATGAAATGTCTTAGAAAAATTTTTTTTGAAAAGAAAATTTTTTTTCAATAATTTTCACTTTTAGTACGTAAAAAAACTTTCTTAGACAATTTTTAATGACGTTAGTTTCAAACAAAAAGAATTAGACAATTTCGCAAAAAAAAATTATTTTTCACTGTATGAAATGTCTTAGAAAAGTTTTTGAAAATTTTTTTTGAAAAGACAATTTTTTTCAATAATTTTCACTTTTAGTACGTAAAAAAGCCTTCTTAGACAATTTTTAATGACGTTAGTTTCAATCAAAAAGAATTAGACAGTTTCGCAAAAAAAAATTATTTTTCACTGTATGAAATGTCTTGGAAAATTTTTTTTGAAAAGACAATTTTTTTCAATAAAATTCACTTTTAGTAGGTAAAAAAACTTTCTTAGACAATTTTTAATGACGTTAGTTTCAAACAAAAAGAATTAGACAATTTCGCAAAAAAAAATTATTTTTCACTGTATGAAATGTCTTAGAAAAGTTTTTGAAAATTTTTTTTGAAAAGACAATTTTTTTCAATAATTTTCACTTTTAGTACGTAAAAAAGCCTTCTTAGACAATTTTTAATGACGTTAGTTTCAATCAAAAAGAATTAGACAGTTTCGCAAAAAAAAATTATTTTTCACTGTATGAAATGTCTTGGAAAATTTTTTTTGAAAAGACAATTTTTTTCAATAAAATTCACTTTTAGTAGGTAAAAAAACTTTCTTAGACAATTTTTAATGACGTTAGTTTCAAACAAAAAGAATTAGACAACTTCGCAAAAAAAAATTATTTTTCACTGTATGAAATGTCTTAGAAAAATTTTTTTTGAAAAGACAATTTTTTTCAATAATTTTCACTTTTAGTACGTAAAAAAACCTTCTTAGACAATTTTTAATGACGTTAGTTTCAAACAAAAAGAATTAGACAGTTTCGCAAAACAAAATTATTTTTCACTGTATGAAATGTCTTGGAAAAATTTTTTTGAAAAGAAAATTTTTTTCAATAATTTTCACTTTTAGTACGTGAAAAAACTTTCTTAGACAATTTTTAATGACGTTAGTTTCAAACAAAAAGAATTAGACAGCTTCGCAAAAAAAAATTATTTTTCACTGTATGAAATGTCTTAGAAAAATTTTTTTTGAAAAGACAATTTTTTTTCAATAATTTTCACTTTTAGTACGTAAAAAAACTTTCTTAGACAATTTTTAATGACGTTAGTTTCAAACAAAAAGAATTAGACAATTTCACAAAAAAAAATTATTTTTCACTGTATGAAATGTCTTAGAAAAATTTTTGAAAATTTTTTTTGAAAAGACAATTTTTTTCAATAATTTTCACTTTTAGTACGTAAAAAAACTTTCTTAGACAATTTTTAATGACGTTAGTTTCAAACAAAAAGAATTAGACAGTTTCGCAAAAAAAAATTATTTTTCACTGTATGAAATGTCTTAGAAAAATTTTTGAAAATTTTTTTTGAAAAGAAAATTTTTTTCAATAATTTTCACTTTTAGTACGTAAAAAAACTTTCTTAGACAATTTTTAATGACGTTAGTTTCAAACAAAAAGAATTAGACAGTTTCGCAAAAAAAAATTATTTTTCACTGTATGAAATGTCTTAGAAAAGTTTTTTTTGAAAAGACAATTTTTTTTCAATAATTTTCACTTTTAGTACGTAAAAAAACTTTCTTAGACAATTTTTAATGACGTTAGTTTCAAACAAAAAGAATTAGACAATTTCACAAAAAAAAATTATTTTTCACTGTATGAAATGTCTTAGAAAAATTTTTGAAAATTTTTTTTGAAAAGACAATTTTTTTTCAATAATTTTCACTTTTAGTACGTAAAAAAACTTTCTTAGACAATTTTTAATGACGTTAGTTTCAAACAAAAAGAATTAGACAATTTCGCAAAAAAAAATTATTTTTCACTGTATGAAATGTCTTAGAAAAATTTTTTTTGAAAAGACAATGTTTTTCAATAATTTTCACTTTTAGTACGTAAAAAAGCCTTCTTAGACAATTTTTAATGACGTTAGTTTCAAACAAAAAGAATTAGACAGTTTCGCAAAACAAAATTATTTTTCACTGTATGAAATGTCTTGGAAAAATTTTTTTGAAAAGAAAATTTTTTTCAATAATTTTCACTTTTAGTACGTGAAAAAACTTTCTTAGACAATTTTTAATGACGTTAGTTTCAAACAAAAAGAATTAGACAGCTTCGCAAAAAAAAATTATTTTTCACTGTATGAAATGTCTTAGAAAAATTTTTTTTGAAAAGACAATTTTTTTTCAATAATTTTCACTTTTAGTACGTAAAAAAACTTTCTTAGACAATTTTTAATGACGTTAGGTTTCAAACAAAAAGAATTAGACAATTTCACAAAAAAAAATTATTTTTCACTGTATGAAATGTCTTAGAAAAATTTTTGAAAATTTTTTTTGAAAAGACAATTTTTTTCAATAATTTTCACTTTTAGTACGTAAAAAAACTTTCTTAGACAATTTTTAATGACGTTAGTTTCAAACAAAAAGAATTAGACAGTTTCGCAAAAAAAAATTATTTTTCACTGTATGAAATGTCTTAGAAAAATTTTTGAAAATTTTTTTCAATAATTTTCACTTTTAGTACGTAAAAAAACTTTCTTAGACAATTTTTAATGACGTTAGTTTCAAACAAAAAGAATTAGACAGTTTCGCAAAAAAAAATTATTTTTCACTGTATGAAATGTCTTAGAAAAGTTTTTTTTGAAAAGACAATTTTTTTTCAATAATTTTCACTTTTAGTACGTAAAAAAGCTTTCTTAGACAATTTTTAATGACGTTAGTTTCAAACAAAAAGAATTAGACAATTTCACAAAAAAAAATTATTTTTCACTGTATGAAATGTCTTAGAAAAATTTTTGAAAATTTTTTTTGAAAAGACAATTTTTTTTCAATAATTTTCACTTTTAGTACGTAAAAAAACTTTCTTAGACAATTTTTAATGACGTTAGTTTCAAACAAAAAGAATTAGACAGTTTCGCAAAAAAAAATTATTTTTCACTGTATGAAATGTCTTAGAAAAATTTTTTTTGAAAAGACAATTTTTTTTCAATAATTTTCACCTTTAGTACGTAAAAAAACTTTCTTAGACAATTTTTAATGACGTTAGTTTCAAACAAAAAGAATTAGACAATTTCGCAAAAAAAAATTATTTTTCACTGTATGAAATGTCTTAGAAAAATTTTTTTTGAAAAGACAATTTTTTTCAATAATTTTCACTTTTAGTACGTAAAAATACCTTCTTAGACAATTTTTAATAACGTTAGTTTCAAACAAAAAGAATTAGACAACTTCGCAAAAAAAGAATTATTTTTCCCTGTATGAAATGTCTTAGAAAAATTTTTTTTGAAAAGAAAATTTTTTTTCAATAATTTTCACTTTTAGTACGTAAAAAAACTTTCTTAGACAATTTTTAATGACGTTAGTTTCAAACAAAAAGAATTAGACAATTTCGCAAAAAAAAATTATTTTTCACTGTATGAAATGTCTTAGAAAAGTTTTTGAAAATTTTTTTTGAAAAGACAATTTTTTTTCAATAATTTTCACTTTTAGTACGTAAAAAAGCCTTCTTAGACAATTTTTAATGACGTTAGTTTCAATCAAAAAGAATTAGACAGATTCGCAAAAAAAAATTATTTTTCACTGTATGAAATGTCTTGGAAAATTTTTTTGAAAAGACAATTTTTTTCAATAAAATTCACTTTTAGTAGGTAAAAAAACTTTCTTAGACAATTTTTAATGACGTTAGTTTCAAACAAAAAGAATTAGACAATTTCGCAAAAAAAAATTATTTTTCACTGTATGAAATGTCTTAGAAAAGTTTTTGAAAATTTTTTTTGAAAAGACAATTTTTTTCAATAATTTTCACTTTTAGTACGTAAAAAAGCCTTCTTAGACAATTTTTAATGACGTTAGTTTCAATCAAAAAGAATTAGACAGTTTCGCAAAAAAAAATTATTTTTCACTGTATGAAATGTCTTGGAAAATTTTTTTTGAAAAGACAATTTTTTTCAATAAAATTCACTTTTAGTAGGTAAAAAAACTTTCTTAGACAATTTTTAATGACGTTAGTTTCAAACAAAAAGAATTAGACAACTTCGCAAAAAAAAATTATTTTTCACTGTATGAAATGTCTTAGAAAAATTTTTTTTGAAAAGACAATTTTTTTCAATAATTTTCACTTTTAGTACGTAAAAAAACCTTCTTAGACAATTTTTAATGACGTTAGTTTCAAACAAAAAGAATTAGACAGTTTCGCAAAACAAAATTATTTTTCACTGTATGAAATGTCTTGGAAAAATTTTTTTGAAAAGAAAATTTTTTTCAATAATTTTCACTTTTAGTACGTGAAAAAACTTTCTTAGACAATTTTTAATGACGTTAGTTTCAAACAAAAAGAATTAGACAGCTTCGCAAAAAAAAATTATTTTTCACTGTATGAAATGTCTTAGAAAAATTTTTTTTGAAAAGACAATTTTTTTTCAATAATTTTCACTTTTAGTACGTAAAAAAACTTTCTTAGACAATTTTTAATGACGTTAGTTTCAAACAAAAAGAATTAGACAATTTCACAAAAAAAAATTATTTTTCACTGTATGAAATGTCTTAGAAAAATTTTTGAAAATTTTTTTTGAAAAGACAATTTTTTTCAATAATTTTCACTTTTAGTACGTAAAAAAACTTTCTTAGACAATTTTTAATGACGTTAGTTTCAAACAAAAAGAATTAGACAGTTTCGCAAAAAAAAATTATTTTTCACTGTATGAAATGTCTTAGAAAAATTTTTGAAAATTTTTTTTGAAAAGAAAATTTTTTTCAATAATTTTCACTTTTAGTACGTAAAAAAACTTTCTTAGACAATTTTTAATGACGTTAGTTTCAAACAAAAAGAATTAGACAGTTTCGCAAAAAAAAATTATTTTTCACTGTATGAAATGTCTTAGAAAAGTTTTTTTTGAAAAGACAATTTTTTTTCAATAATTTTCACTTTTAGTACGTAAAAAAACTTTCTTAGACAATTTTTAATGACGTTAGTTTCAAACAAAAAGAATTAGACAATTTCACAAAAAAAAATTATTTTTCACTGTATGAAATGTCTTAGAAAAATTTTTGAAAATTTTTTTTGAAAAGACAATTTTTTTTCAATAATTTTCACTTTTAGTACGTAAAAAAACTTTCTTAGACAATTTTTAATGACGTTAGTTTCAAACAAAAAGAATTAGACAATTTCGCAAAAAAAAATTATTTTTCACTGTATGAAATGTCTTAGAAAAATTTTTTTTGAAAAGACAATGTTTTTCAATAATTTTCACTTTTAGTACGTAAAAAAGCCTTCTTAGACAATTTTTAATGACGTTAGTTTCAAACAAAAAGAATTAGACAGTTTCGCAAAACAAAATTATTTTTCACTGTATGAAATGTCTTGGAAAAATTTTTTTGAAAAGAAAATTTTTTTCAATAATTTTCACTTTTAGTACGTGAAAAAACTTTCTTAGACAATTTTTAATGACGTTAGTTTCAAACAAAAAGAATTAGACAGCTTCGCAAAAAAAAATTATTTTTCACTGTATGAAATGTCTTAGAAAAATTTTTTTTGAAAAGACAATTTTTTTTCAATAATTTTCACTTTTAGTACGTAAAAAAACTTTCTTAGACAATTTTTAATGACGTTAGGTTTCAAACAAAAAGAATTAGACAATTTCACAAAAAAAAATTATTTTTCACTGTATGAAATGTCTTAGAAAAATTTTTGAAAATTTTTTTTGAAAAGACAATTTTTTTCAATAATTTTCACTTTTAGTACGTAAAAAAACTTTCTTAGACAATTTTTAATGACGTTAGTTTCAAACAAAAAGAATTAGACAGTTTCGCAAAAAAAAATTATTTTTCACTGTATGAAATGTCTTAGAAAAATTTTTGAAAATTTTTTTCAATAATTTTCACTTTTAGTACGTAAAAAAACTTTCTTAGACAATTTTTAATGACGTTAGTTTCAAACAAAAAGAATTAGACAGTTTCGCAAAAAAAAATTATTTTTCACTGTATGAAATGTCTTAGAAAAGTTTTTTTTGAAAAGACAATTTTTTTTCAATAATTTTCACTTTTAGTACGTAAAAAAGCTTTCTTAGACAATTTTTAATGACGTTAGTTTCAAACAAAAAGAATTAGACAATTTCACAAAAAAAAATTATTTTTCACTGTATGAAATGTCTTAGAAAAATTTTTGAAAATTTTTTTTGAAAAGACAATTTTTTTTCAATAATTTTCACTTTTAGTACGTAAAAAAACTTTCTTAGACAATTTTTAATGACGTTAGTTTCAAACAAAAAGAATTAGACAGTTTCGCAAAAAAAAATTATTTTTCACTGTATGAAATGTCTTAGAAAAATTTTTTTTGAAAAGACAATTTTTTTTCAATAATTTTCACCTTTAGTACGTAAAAAAACTTTCTTAGACAATTTTTAATGACGTTAGTTTCAAACAAAAAGAATTAGACAATTTCGCAAAAAAAAATTATTTTTCACTGTATGAAATGTCTTAGAAAAATTTTTTTTGAAAAGACAATTTTTTTCAATAATTTTCACTTTTAGTACGTAAAAATACCTTCTTAGACAATTTTTAATAACGTTAGTTTCAAACAAAAAGAATTAGACAACTTCGCAAAAAAAGAATTATTTTTCCCTGTATGAAATGTCTTAGAAAAATATTTTTTGAAAAGAAAATTTTTTTTCAATAATTTTCACTTTTAGTACGTAAAAAAACTTTCTTAGACAATTTTTAATGACGTTAGTTTCAAACAAAAAGAATTAGACAATTTCGCAAAAAAAAATTATTTTTCACTGTATGAAATGTCTTAGAAAAGTTTTTGAAAATTTTTTTTGAAAAGACAATTTTTTTCAATAATTTTCACTTTTAGTACGTAAAAAAGCCTTCTTAGACAATTTTTAATGACGTTAGTTTCAATCAAAAAGAATTAGACAGTTTCGCAAAAAAAAATTATTTTTCACTGTATGAAATGTCTTGGAAAATTTTTTTGAAAAGACAATTTTTTTCAATAAAATTCACTTTTAGTAGGTAAAAAAACTTTCTTAGACAATTTTTAATGACGTTAGTTTCAAACAAAAAGAATTAGACAATTTCGCAAAAAAAAATTATTTTTCACTGTATGAAATGTCTTAGAAAAGTTTTTGAAAATTTTTTTTGAAAAGACAATTTTTTTCAATAATTTTCACTTTTAGTACGTAAAAAAGCCTTCTTAGACAATTTTTAATGACGTTAGTTTCAATCAAAAAGAATTAGACAGTTTCGCAAAAAAAAATTATTTTTCACTGTATGAAATGTCTTGGAAAATTTTTTTTGAAAAGACAATTTTTTTCAATAAAATTCACTTTTAGTAGGTAAAAAAACTTTCTTAGACAATTTTTAATGACGTTAGTTTCAAACAAAAAGAATTAGACAACTTCGCAAAAAAAAATTATTTTTCACTGTATGAAATGTCTTAGAAAAATTTTTTTTGAAAAGACAATTTTTTTCAATAATTTTCACTTTTAGTACGTAAAAAAGCCTTCTTAGACAATTTTTAATGACGTTAGTTTCAAACAAAAAGAATTAGACAGTTTCGCAAAACAAAATTATTTTTCACTGTATGAAATGTCTTGGAAAAATTTTTTTGAAAAGAAAATTTTTTTCAATAATTTTCACTTTTAGTACGTGAAAAAACTTTCTTAGACAATTTTTAATGACGTTAGTTTCAAACAAAAAGAATTAGACAGCTTCGCAAAAAAAAATTATTTTTCACTGTATGAAATGTCTTAGAAAAATTTTTTTTGAAAAGACAATTTTTTTTCAATAATTTTCACTTTTAGTACGTAAAAAAACTTTCTTAGACAATTTTTAATGACGTTAGGTTTCAAACAAAAAGAATTAGACAATTTCACAAAAAAAAATTATTTTTCACTGTATGAAATGTCTTAGAAAAATTTTTGAAAATTTTTTTTGAAAAGACAATTTTTTTCAATAATTTTCACTTTTAGTACGTAAAAAAACTTTCTTAGACAATTTTTAATGACGTTAGTTTCAAACAAAAAGAATTAGACAGTTTCGCAAAAAAAAATTATTTTTCACTGTATGAAATGTCTTAGAAAAATTTTTGAAAATTTTTTTCAATAATTTTCACTTTTAGTACGTAAAAAAACTTTCTTAGACAATTTTTAATGACGTTAGTTTCAAACAAAAAGAATTAGACAGTTTCGCAAAAAAAAATTATTTTTCACTGTATGAAATGTCTTAGAAAAGTTTTTTTTGAAAAGACAATTTTTTTTCAATAATTTTCACTTTTAGTACGTAAAAAAGCTTTCTTAGACAATTTTTAATGACGTTAGTTTCAAACAAAAAGAATTAGACAATTTCACAAAAAAAAATTATTTTTCACTGTATGAAATGTCTTAGAAAAATTTTTGAAAATTTTTTTTGAAAAGACAATTTTTTTTCAATAATTTTCACTTTTAGTACGTAAAAAAACTTTCTTAGACAATTTTTAATGACGTTAGTTTCAAACAAAAAGAATTAGACAGTTTCGCAAAAAAAAATTATTTTTCACTGTATGAAATGTCTTAGAAAAATTTTTTTTGAAAAGACAATTTTTTTTCAATAATTTTCACCTTTAGTACGTAAAAAAACTTTCTTAGACAATTTTTAATGACGTTAGTTTCAAACAAAAAGAATTAGACAATTTCGCAAAAAAAAATTATTTTTCACTGTATGAAATGTCTTAGAAAAATTTTTTTTGAAAAGAACATTTTTTTCAATAATTTTCACTTTTAGTACGTAAAAATACCTTCTTAGACAATTTTTAATAACGTTAGTTTCAAACAAAAAGAATTAGACAACTTCGCAAAAAAAGAATTATTTTTCCCTGTATGAAATGTCTTAGAAAAATTTTTTTTGAAAAGAAAATTTTTTTTCAATAATTTTCACTTTTAGTACGTAAAAAAACTTTCTTAGACAATTTTTAATGACGTTAGTTTCAAACAAAAAGAATTAGACAATTTCGCAAAAAAAAATTATTTTTCACTGTATGAAATGTCTTAGAAAAGTTTTTGAAAATTTTTTTTGAAAAGACAATTTTTTTCAATAATTTTCACTTTTAGTACGTAAAAAAGCCTTCTTAGACAATTTTTAATGACGTTAGTTTCAATCAAAAAGAATTAGACAGTTTCGCAAAAAAAAATTATTTTTCACTGTATGAAATGTCTTGGAAAATTTTTTTTGAAAAGACAATTTTTTTCAATAAAATTCACTTTTAGTAGGTAAAAAAACTTTCTTAGACAATTTTTAATGACGTTAGTTTCAAACAAAAAGAATTAGACAATTTCGCAAAAAAAAATTATTTTTCACTGTATGAAATGTCTTAGAAAAGTTTTTGAAAATTTTTTTTGAAAAGACAATTTTTTTCAATAATTTTCACTTTTAGTACGTAAAAAAGCCTTCTTAGACAATTTTTAATGACGTTAGTTTCAATCAAAAAGAATTAGACAGTTTCGCAAAAAAAAATTATTTTTCACTGTATGAAATGTCTTGGAAAATTTTTTTTGAAAAGACAATTTTTTTCAATAAAATTCACTTTTAGTAGGTAAAAAAACTTTCTTAGACAATTTTTAATGACGTTAGTTTCAAACAAAAAGAATTAGACAACTTCGCAAAAAAAAATTATTTTTCACTGTATGAAATGTCTTAGAAAAATTTTTTTTGAAAAGACAATTTTTTTCAATAATTTTCACTTTTAGTACGTAAAAAAGCCTTCTTAGACAATTTTTAATGACGTTAGGTTTCAAACAAAAAGAATTAGACAGTTTCGCAAAACAAAATTATTTTTCACTGTATGAAATGTCTTGGAAAAATTTTTTTGAAAAGAAAATTTTTTTCAATAATTTTCACTTTTAGTACGTGAAAAAACTTTCTTAGACAATTTTTAATGACGTTAGTTTCAAACAAAAAGAATTAGACAGCTTCGCAAAAAAAAATTATTTTTCACTGTATGAAATGTCTTAGAAAAATTTTTTTTGAAAAGACAATTTTTTTCAATAATTTTCACTTTTAGTACGTAAAAAAACTTTCTTAGACAATTTTTAATGACGTTAGTTTCAAACAAAAAGAATTAGACAATTTCACAAAAAAAAATTATTTTTCACTGTATGAAATGTCTTAGAAAAATTTTTGAAAATTTTTTTTGAAAAGACAATTTTTTTCAATAATTTTCACTTTTAGTACGTAAAAAAACTTTCTTAGACAATTTTTAATGACGTTAGTTTCAAACAAAAAGAATTAGACAGTTTCGCAAAAAAAAATTATTTTTCACTGTATGAAATGTCTTAGAAAAATTTTTGAAAATTTTTTTTGAAAAGAAAATTTTTTTCAATAATTTTCACTTTTAGTACGTAAAAAAACTTTCTTAGACAATTTTTAATGACGTTAGTTTCAAACAAAAAGAATTAGACAGTTTCGCAAAAAAAAATTATTTTTCACTGTATGAAATGTCTTAGAAAAGTTTTTTTTGAAAAGACAATTTTTTTTCAATAATTTTCACTTTTAGTACGTAAAAAAACTTTCTTAGACAATTTTTAATGACGTTAGTTTCAAACAAAAAGAATTAGACAATTTCACAAAAAAAAATTATTTTTCACTGTATGAAATGTCTTAGAAAAATTTTTGAAAATTTTTTTTGAAAAGACAATTTTTTTTCAATAATTTTCACTTTTAGTACGTAAAAAAACTTTCTTAGACAATTTTTAATGACGTTAGTTTCAAACAAAAAGAATTAGACAATTTCGCAAAAAAAAATTATTTTTCACTGTATGAAATGTCTTAGAAAAATTTTTTTTGAAAAGACAATTTTTTTCAATAATTTTCACTTTTAGTACGTAAAAAAACTTTCTTAGACAATTTTTAATGACGTTAGTTTCAAACAAAAAGAATTAGACAACTTCGCAAAAAAAGAATTATTTTTCCCTGTATGAAATGTCTTAGAAAAATTTTTTTTGAAAAGAAAATTTTTTTTCAATAATTTTCACTTTTAGTACGTAAAAAAACTTTCTTAGACAATTTTTAATGACGTTAGTTTCAAACAAAAAGAATTAGACAACTTCGCAAAAAAAAATTATTTTTCACTGTATGAAATGTCTTAGAAAAGTTTTTGAAAATTTTTTTTGAAAAGACAATTTTTTTCAATAATTTTCACTTTTAGTACGTAAAAAAGCCTTCTTAGACAATTTTTAATGACGTTAGTTTCAATCAAAAAGAATTAGACAGTTTCGCAAAAAAAAATTATTTTTCACTGTATGAAATGTCTTGGAAAATTTTTTTTGAAAAGACAATTTTTTTCAATAAAATTCACTTTTAGTAGGTAAAAAAACTTTCTTAGACAATTTTTAATGACGTTAGTTTCAAACAAAAAGAATTAGACAACTTCGCAAAAAAAAATTATTTTTCACTGTATGAAATGTCTTAGAAAAGTTTTTGAAAAATTTTTTGAAAAGAAAATTTTTTTCAATAATTTTCACTTTTAGTAGGTAAAAAAACTTTCTTAGACAATTTTTAATGACGTTAGTTTCAAACAAAAAGAATTAGACAATTTCGCAAAAAAAAATTATTTTTTACTGTATGAAATGTCTTGGAAAGTTTTTTTTTGAAAAGAACATTTTTTTCAATAATTTTCACTTTTAGTACGTAAAAAAACTTTCTTAGACAATTTTTAATGACGTTAGTTTCAAACAAAAAGAATTAGACAGTTTCGCAAAAAAAAATTATTTTTCACTGTATGCAATGTCTTAGAAAAATTTTTGAAAATTTTTATTGAAAAGAAAATTTTTTTCAATAATTTTCACTTTTAGTACGTAAAAAAACTTTCTTAGACAATTTTTAATGACGTTAGTTTCAAACAAAAAGAATTAGACAGTTTCGCAAAAAAAAATTATTTTTCACTGTATGAAATGTCTTAGAAAAATTTTTGAAAATTTTTATTGAAAAGAAAATTTTTTTCAATAATTTTCACTTTTAGTACGTAAAAAAACTTTCTTAGACAATTTTTAATGACGTTAGTTTCAAACAAAAAGAATTAGACAGTTTCGCAAAAAAAAATTATTTTTCACTGTATGAAATGTCTTAGAAAAATTTTTGAAAATTTTTATTGAAAAGAAAATTTTTTTCAATAATTTTCACTTTTAGTACGTAAAAAAACTTTCTTAGACAATTTTTAATGACGTTAGTTTCAAACAAAAAGAATTAGACAGTTTCGCAAAAAAAAATTATTTTTCACTGTATGAAATGTCTTAGAAAAATTTTTTTTGAAAAGACAATTTTTTTCAATAATTTTCACTTTTAGTACGTAAAAAAACTTTCTTAGACAATTTTTAATGACGTTAGTTTCAAACAAAAAGAATTAGACAATTTCGCAAAAAAAAATTATTTTTCACTGTATGAAATGTCTTAGAAAAATTTTTGAAAATTTTTTTTGAAAAGAAAATTTTCTTCAATAATTTTCACTTTTAGTACGTAAAAAAACTTTCTTAGACAATTTTTAATGACGTTAGTTTCAAACAAAAAGAATTAGACAACTTCGCAAAAAAAAATTATTTTTCACTGTATGAAATGTCTTAGAAAAGTTTTTGAAAATTTTTTTTGAAAAGACAATTTTTTTCAATAATTTTCACTTTTAGTACGTAAAAAAGCCTTCTTAGACAATTTTTAATGACGTTAGTTTCAATCAAAAAGAATTAGACAGTTTCGCAAAAAAAAATTATTTTTCACTGTATGAAATGTCTTGGAAAATTTTTTTTGAAAAGACAATTTTTTTCAATAAAATTCACTTTTAGTAGGTAAAAAAACTTTCTTAGACAATTTTTAATGACGTTAGTTTCAAACAAAAAGAATTAGACAACTTCGCAAAAAAAAATTATTTTTCACTGTATGAAATGTCTTAGAAAATTTTTTTTGAAAAGACAATTTTTTTCAATAATTTTCACTTTTAGTACGTAAAAAAGCCTTCTTAGACAATTTTTAATGACGTTAGTTTCAAACAAAAAGAATTAGACAGTTTCGCAAAACAAAATTATTTTTCACTGTATGAAATGTCTTGGAAAAATTTTTTTGAAAAGAAAATTTTTTTCAATAATTTTCACTTTTAGTACGTGAAAAAACTTTCTTAGACAATTTTTAATGACGTTAGTTTCAAACAAAAAGAATTAGACAGCTTCGCAAAAAAAAATTATTTTTCACTGTATGAAATGTCTTAGAAAAATTTTTTTTGAAAAGACAATTTTTTTTCAATAATTTTCACTTTTAGTACGTAAAAAAACTTTCTTAGACAATTTTTAATGACGTTAGTTTCAAACAAAAAGAATTAGACAATTTCACAAAAAAAAATTATTTTTCACTGTATGAAATGTCTTAGAAAAATTTTTGAAAATTTTTTTTGAAAAGAAAATTTTTTTCAATAATTTTCACTTTTAGTACGTAAAAAAACTTTCTTAGACAATTTTTAATGACGTTAGTTTCAAACAAAAAGAATTAGACAGTTTCGCAAAAAAAAATTATTTTTCACTGTATGAAATGTCTTAGAAAAGTTTTTTTTGAAAAGACAATTTTTTTTCAATAATTTTCACTTTTAGTACGTAAAAAAGCTTTCTTAGACAATTTTTAATGACGTTAGTTTCAAACAAAAAGAATTAGACAATTTCACAAAAAAAAATTATTTTTCACTGTATGAAATGTCTTAGAAAAATTTTTTTTGAAAAGAAAATTTTTTTTCAATAATTTTCACCTTTAGTACGTAAAAAAACTTTCTTAGACAATTTTTAATGACGTTAGTTTCAAACAAAAAGAATTAGACAATTTCGCAAAAAAAAATTATTTTTCACTGTATGAAATGTCTTAGAAAAATTTTTTTGAAAAGACAATTTTTTTTCAATAATTTTCACTTTTAGTACGTAAAAAAACTTTCTTAGACAATTTTTAATGACGTTAGTTTCAAACAAAAAGAATTAGACAACTTCGCAAAAAAAAATTATTTTTCACTGTATGAAATGTCTTAGAAAAGTTTTTGAAAAATTTTTTTGAAAAGAAAATTTTTTTCAATAATTTTCACTTTTAGTAGGTAAAAAAACTTTCTTAGACAATTTTTAATGACGTTAGTTTCAAACAAAAAGAATTAGACAATTTCGCAAAAAAAAATTATTTTTTACTGTATGAAATGTCTTGGAAAGTTTTTTTTTGAAAAGAACATTTTTTTCAATAATTTTCACTTTTAGTACGTAAAAAAACTTTCTTAGACAATTTTTAATGACGTTAGTTTCAAACAAAAAGAATTAGACAGTTTCGCAAAAAAAAATTATTTTTCACTGTATGCAATGTCTTAGAAAAATTTTTGAAAATTTTTATTGAAAAGAAAATTTTTTTCAATAATTTTCACTTTTAGTACGTAAAAAAACTTTCTTAGACAATTTTTAATGACGTTAGTTTCAAACAAAAAGAATTAGACAGTTTCGCAAAAAAAAATTATTTTTCACTGTATGAAATGTCTTAGAAAAATTTTTGAAAATTTTTATTGAAAAGAAAATTTTTTTCAATAATTTTCACTTTTAGTACGTAAAAAAACTTTCTTAGACAATTTTTAATGACGTTAGTTTCAAACAAAAAGAATTAGACAGTTTCGCAAAAAAAAATTATTTTTCACTGTATGAAATGTCTTAGAAAAATTTTTTTTGAAAAGACAATTTTTTTCAATAATTTTCACTTTTAGTACGTAAAAAAACTTTCTTAGACAATTTTTAATGACGTTAGTTTCAAACAAAAAGAATTAGACAATTTCGCAAAAAAAAATTATTTTTCACTGTATGAAATGTCTTAGAAAAATTTTTGAAAATTTTTTTTGAAAAGAAAATTTTCTTCAATAATTTTCACTTTTAGTACGTAAAAAAACTTTCTTAGACAATTTTTAATGACGTTAGTTTCAAACAAAAAGAATTAGACAACTTCGCAAAAAAAAATTATTTTTCACTGTATGAAATGTCTTAGAAAAGTTTTTGAAAATTTTTTTTGAAAAGACAATTTTTTTCAATAATTTTCACTTTTAGTACGTAAAAAAGCCTTCTTAGACAATTTTTAATGACGTTAGTTTCAATCAAAAAGAATTAGACAGTTTCGCAAAAAAAAATTATTTTTCACTGTATGAAATGTCTTGGAAAATTTTTTTTGAAAAGACAATTTTTTTCAATAAAATTCACTTTTAGTAGGTAAAAAAACTTTCTTAGACAATTTTTAATGACGTTAGTTTCAAACAAAAAGAATTAGACAACTTCGCAAAAAAAAATTATTTTTCACTGTATGAAATGTCTTAGAAAATTTTTTTTGAAAAGACAATTTTTTTCAATAATTTTCACTTTTAGTACGTAAAAAAGCCTTCTTAGACAATTTTTAATGACGTTAGTTTCAAACAAAAAGAATTAGACAGTTTCGCAAAACAAAATTATTTTTCACTGTATGAAATGTCTTGGAAAAATTTTTTTGAAAAGACAATTTTTTTCAATAATTTTCACTTTTAGTACGTGAAAAAACTTTCTTAGACAATTTTTAATGACGTTAGTTTCAAACAAAAAGAATTAGACAGCTTCGCAAAAAAAAATTATTTTTCACTGTATGAAATGTCTTAGAAAAATTTTTTTTGAAAAGACAATTTTTTTTCAATAATTTTCACTTTTAGTACGTAAAAAAACTTTCTTAGACAATTTTTAATGACGTTAGTTTCAAACAAAAAGAATTAGACAATTTCACAAAAAAAAATTATTTTTCACTGTATGAAATGTCTTAGAAAAATTTTTGAAAATTTTTTTTGAAAAGAAAATTTTTTTCAATAATTTTCACTTTTAGTACGTAAAAAAACTTTCTTAGACAATTTTTAATGACGTTAGTTTCAAACAAAAAGAATTAGACAGTTTCGCAAAAAAAAATTATTTTTCACTGTATGAAATGTCTTAGAAAAGTTTTTTTTGAAAAGACAATTTTTTTTCAATAATTTTCACTTTTAGTACGTAAAAAAGCTTTCTTAGACAATTTTTAATGACGTTAGTTTCAAACAAAAAGAATTAGACAATTTCACAAAAAAAAATTATTTTTCACTGTATGAAATGTCTTAGAAAAATTTTTTTTGAAAAGAAAATTTTTTTTCAATAATTTTCACCTTTAGTACGTAAAAAAACTTTCTTAGACAATTTTTAATGACGTTAGTTTCAAACAAAAAGAATTAGACAATTTCGCAAAAAAAAATTATTTTTCACTGTATGAAATGTCTTAGAAAAATTTTTTTGAAAAGACAATTTTTTTTCAATAATTTTCACTTTTAGTACGTAAAAAAACTTTCTTAGACAATTTTTAATGACGTTAGTTTCAAACAAAAAGAATTAGACAACTTCGCAAAAAAAAATTATTTTTCACTGTATGAAATGTCTTAGAAAAGTTTTTGAAAAATTTTTTTGAAAAGAAAATTTTTTTCAATAATTTTCACTTTTAGTAGGTAAAAAAACTTTCTTAGACAATTTTTAATGACGTTAGTTTCAAACAAAAAGAATTAGACAATTTCGCAAAAAAAAATTATTTTTTACTGTATGAAATGTCTTGGAAAGTTTTTTTTTGAAAAGAACATTTTTTTCAATAATTTTCACTTTTAGTACGTAAAAAAACTTTCTTAGACAATTTTTAATGACGTTAGTTTCAAACAAAAAGAATTAGACAGTTTCGCAAAAAAAAATTATTTTTCACTGTATGCAATGTCTTAGAAAAATTTTTGAAAATTTTTATTGAAAAGAAAATTTTTTTCAATAATTTTCACTTTTAGTACGTAAAAAAACTTTCTTAGACAATTTTTAATGACGTTAGTTTCAAACAAAAAGAATTAGACAGTTTCGCAAAAAAAAATTATTTTTCACTGTATGAAATGTCTTAGAAAAATTTTTGAAAATTTTTATTGAAAAGAAAATTTTTTTCAATAATTTTCACTTTTAGTACGTAAAAAAACTTTCTTAGACAATTTTTAATGACGTTAGTTTCAAACAAAAAGAATTAGACAGTTTCGCAAAAAAAAATTATTTTTCACTGTATGAAATGTCTTAGAAAAATTTTTTTTGAAAAGACAATTTTTTTCAATAATTTTCACTTTTAGTACGTAAAAAAACTTTCTTAGACAATTTTTAATGACGTTAGTTTCAAACAAAAAGAATTAGACAATTTCGCAAAAAAAAATTATTTTTCACTGTATGAAATGTCTTAGAAAAATTTTTGAAAATTTTTTTTGAAAAGAAAATTTTCTTCAATAATTTTCACTTTTAGTACGTAAAAAAACTTTCTTAGACAATTTTTAATGACGTTAGTTTCAAACAAAAAGAATTAGACAACTTCGCAAAAAAAAATTATTTTTCACTGTATGAAATGTCTTAGAAAAGTTTTTGAAAATTTTTTTTGAAAAGACAATTTTTTTCAATAATTTTCACTTTTAGTACGTAAAAAAGCCTTCTTAGACAATTTTTAATGACGTTAGTTTCAATCAAAAAGAATTAGACAGTTTCGCAAAAAAAAATTATTTTTCACTGTATGAAATGTCTTGGAAAATTTTTTTTGAAAAGACAATTTTTTTCAATAAAATTCACTTTTAGTAGGTAAAAAAACTTTCTTAGACAATTTTTAATGACGTTAGTTTCAAACAAAAAGAATTAGACAACTTCGCAAAAAAAAATTATTTTTCACTGTATGAAATGTCTTAGAAAATTTTTTTTGAAAAGACAATTTTTTTCAATAATTTTCACTTTTAGTACGTAAAAAAGCCTTCTTAGACAATTTTTAATGACGTTAGTTTCAAACAAAAAGAATTAGACAGTTTCGCAAAACAAAATTATTTTTCACTGTATGAAATGTCTTGGAAAAATTTTTTTGAAAAGACAATTTTTTTCAATAATTTTCACTTTTAGTACGTGAAAAAACTTTCTTAGACAATTTTTAATGACGTTAGTTTCAAACAAAAAGAATTAGACAGCTTCGCAAAAAAAAATTATTTTTCACTGTATGAAATGTCTTAGAAAAATTTTTTTTGAAAAGACAATTTTTTTTCAATAATTTTCACTTTTAGTACGTAAAAAAACTTTCTTAGACAATTTTTAATGACGTTAGTTTCAAACAAAAAGAATTAGACAATTTCACAAAAAAAAATTATTTTTCACTGTATGAAATGTCTTAGAAAAGTTTTTGAAAATTTTTTTTGAAAAGAAAATTTTTTTCAATAATTTTCACTTTTAGTACGTAAAAAAACTTTCTTAGACAATTTTTAATGACGTTAGTTTCAAACAAAAAGAATTAGACAGTTTCGCAAAAAAAAATTATTTTTCACTGTATGAAATGTCTTAGAAAAGTTTTTTTTGAAAAGACAATTTTTTTTAAATAATTTTCACTTTTAGTACGTAAAAAAGCTTTCTTAGACAATTTTTAATGACGTTAGTTTCAAACAAAAAGAATTAGACAATTTCACAAAAAAAAATTATTTTTCACTGTATGAAATGTCTTAGAAAAATTTTTTTTGAAAAGACAATTTTTTTTCAATAATTTTCACCTTTAGTACGTAAAAAAACTTTCTTAGACAATTTTTAATGACGTTAGTTTCAAACAAAAAGAATTAGACAATTTCGCAAAAAAAAATTATTTTTCACTGTATGAAATGTCTTAGAAAAATTTTTTTGAAAAGACAATTTTTTTTCAATAATTTTCACTTTTAGTACGTAAAAAAACTTTCTTAGACAATTTTTAATGACGTTAGTTTCAAACAAAAAGAATTAGACAACTTCGCAAAAAAAAATTATTTTTCACTGTATGAAATGTCTTAGAAAAGTTTTTGAAAAATTTTTTTGAAAAGAAAATTTTTTTCAATAATTTTCACTTTTAGTAGGTAAAAAAACTTTCTTAGACAATTTTTAATGACGTTAGTTTCAAACAAAAAGAATTAGACAATTTCGCAAAAAAAAATTATTTTTTACTGTATGAAATGTCTTGGAAAGTTTTTTTTTGAAAAGAACATTTTTTTCAATAATTTTCACTTTTAGTACGTAAAAAAACTTTCTTAGACAATTTTTAATGACGTTAGTTTCAAACAAAAAGAATTAGACAGTTTCGCAAAAAAAAATTATTTTTCACTGTATGCAATGTCTTAGAAAAATTTTTGAAAATTTTTATTGAAAAGAAAATTTTTTTCAATAATTTTCACTTTTAGTACGTAAAAAAACTTTCTTAGACAATTTTTAATGACGTTAGTTTCAAACAAAAAGAATTAGACAGTTTCGCAAAAAAAAATTATTTTTCACTGTATGAAATGTCTTAGAAAAATTTTTGAAAATTTTTATTGAAAAGAAAATTTTTTTCAATAATTTTCACTTTTAGTACGTAAAAAAACTTTCTTAGACAATTTTTAATGACGTTAGTTTCAAACAAAAAGAATTAGACAGTTTCGCAAAAAAAAATTATTTTTCACTGTATGAAATGTCTTAGAAAAATTTTTTTTGAAAAGACAATTTTTTTCAATAATTTTCACTTTTAGTACGTAAAAAAACTTTCTTAGACAATTTTTAATGACGTTAGTTTCAAACAAAAAGAATTAGACAATTTCGCAAAAAAAAATTATTTTTCACTGTATGAAATGTCTTAGAAAAATTTTTGAAAATTTTTTTTGAAAAGAAAATTTTCTTCAATAATTTTCACTTTTAGTACGTAAAAAAACTTTCTTAGACAATTTTTAATGACGTTAGTTTCAAACAAAAAGAATTAGACAACTTCGCAAAAAAAAATTATTTTTCACTGTATGAAATGTCTTAGAAAAGTTTTTGAAAATTTTTTTTGAAAAGACAATTTTTTTCAATAATTTTCACTTTTAGTACGTAAAAAAGCCTTCTTAGACAATTTTTAATGACGTTAGTTTCAATCAAAAAGAATTAGACAGTTTCGCAAAAAAAAATTATTTTTCACTGTATGAAATGTCTTGGAAAATTTTTTTTGAAAAGACAATTTTTTTCAATAAAATTCACTTTTAGTACGTAAAAAAACTTTCTTAGACAATTTTTAATGACGTTAGTTTCAAACAAAAAGAATTAGACAACTTCGCAAAAAAAAATTATTTTTCACTGTATGAAATGTCTTAGAAAATTTTTTTTGAAAAGACAATTTTTTTCAATAATTTTCACTTTTAGTACGTAAAAAAGCCTTCTTAGACAATTTTTAATGACGTTAGTTTCAAACAAAAAGAATTAGACAGTTTCGCAAAACAAAATTATTTTTCACTGTATGAAATGTCTTGGAAAAATTTTTTTGAAAAGACAATTTTTTTCAATAATTTTCACTTTTAGTACGTGAAAAAACTTTCTTAGACAATTTTTAATGACGTTAGTTTCAAACAAAAAGAATTAGACAGCTTCGCAAAAAAAAATTATTTTTCACTGTATGAAATGTCTTAGAAAAATTTTTTTTGAAAAGACAATTTTTTTTCAATAATTTTCACTTTTAGTACGTAAAAAAACTTTCTTAGACAATTTTTAATGACGTTAGTTTCAAACAAAAAGAATTAGACAGTTTCGCAAAAAAAAATTATTTTTCACTGTATGAAATGTCTTAGAAAAGTTTTTTTTGAAAAGACAATTTTTTTTCAATAATTTTCACTTTTAGTACGTAAAAAAGCTTTCTTAGACAATTTTTAATGACGTTAGTTTCAAACAAAAAGAATTAGACAATTTCACAAAAAAAAATTATTTTTCACTGTATGAAATGTCTTAGAAAAATTTTTTTTGAAAAGACAATTTTTTTTCAATAATTTTCACCTTTAGTACGTAAAAAAACTTTCTTAGACAATTTTTAATGACGTTAGTTTCAAACAAAAAGAATTAGACAATTTCGCAAAAAAAAATTATTTTTCACTGTATGAAATGTCTTAGAAAAATTTTTTTGAAAAGACAATTTTTTTTCAATAATTTTCACTTTTAGTACGTAAAAAAACTTTCTTAGACAATTTTTAATGACGTTAGTTTCAAACAAAAAGAATTAGACAACTTCGCAAAAAAAAATTATTTTTCACTGTATGAAATGTCTTAGAAAAGTTTTTGAAAAATTTTTTTGAAAAGAAAATTTTTTTCAATAATTTTCACTTTTAGTAGGTAAAAAAACTTTCTTAGACAATTTTTAATGACGTTAGTTTCAAACAAAAAGAATTAGACAATTTCGCAAAAAAAAATTATTTTTTACTGTATGAAATGTCTTGGAAAGTTTTTTTTTGAAAAGAACATTTTTTTCAATAATTTTCACTTTTAGTACGTAAAAAAACTTTCTTAGACAATTTTTAATGACGTTAGTTTCAAACAAAAAGAATTAGACAGTTTCGCAAAAAAAAATTATTTTTCACTGTATGCAATGTCTTAGAAAAATTTTTGAAAATTTTTATTGAAAAGAAAATTTTTTTCAATAATTTTCACTTTTAGTACGTAAAAAAACTTTCTTAGACAATTTTTAATGACGTTAGTTTCAAACAAAAAGAATTAGACAGTTTCGCAAAAAAAAATTATTTTTCACTGTATGAAATGTCTTAGAAAAATTTTTGAAAATTTTTATTGAAAAGAAAATTTTTTTCAATAATTTTCACTTTTAGTACGTAAAAAAACTTTCTTAGACAATTTTTAATGACGTTAGTTTCAAACAAAAAGAATTAGACAGTTTCGCAAAAAAAAATTATTTTTCACTGTATGAAATGTCTTAGAAAAATTTTTTTTGAAAAGACAATTTTTTTCAATAATTTTCACTTTTAGTACGTAAAAAAACTTTCTTAGACAATTTTTAATGACGTTAGTTTCAAACAAAAAGAATTAGACAATTTCGCAAAAAAAAATTATTTTTCACTGTATGAAATGTCTTAGAAAAATTTTTGAAAATTTTTTTTGAAAAGAAAATTTTCTTCAATAATTTTCACTTTTAGTACGTAAAAAAACTTTCTTAGACAATTTTTAATGACGTTAGTTTCAAACAAAAAGAATTAGACAACTTCGCAAAAAAAAATTATTTTTCACTGTATGAAATGTCTTAGAAAAGTTTTTGAAAATTTTTTTTGAAAAGACAATTTTTTTCAATAATTTTCACTTTTAGTACGTAAAAAAGCCTTCTTAGACAATTTTTAATGACGTTAGTTTCAATCAAAAAGAATTAGACAGTTTCGCAAAAAAAAATTATTTTTCACTGTATGAAATGTCTTGGAAAATTTTTTTTGAAAAGACAATTTTTTTCAATAAAATTCACTTTTAGTAGGTAAAAAAACTTTCTTAGACAATTTTTAATGACGTTAGTTTCAAACAAAAAGAATTAGACAACTTCGCAAAAAAAAATTATTTTTCACTGTATGAAATGTCTTAGAAAATTTTTTTTGAAAAGACAATTTTTTTCAATAATTTTCACTTTTAGTACGTAAAAAAGCCTTCTTAGACAATTTTTAATGACGTTAGTTTCAAACAAAAAGAATTAGACAGTTTCGCAAAACAAAATTATTTTTCACTGTATGAAATGTCTTGGAAAAATTTTTTTGAAAAGAAAATTTTTTTCAATAATTTTCACTTTTAGTACGTGAAAAAACTTTCTTAGACAATTTTTAATGACGTTAGTTTCAAACAAAAAGAATTAGACAGCTTCGCAAAAAAAAATTATTTTTCACTGTATGAAATGTCTTAGAAAAATTTTTTTTGAAAAGACAATTTTTTTTCAATAATTTTCACTTTTAGTACGTAAAAAAACTTTCTTAGACAATTTTTAATGACGTTAGTTTCAAACAAGAAGAATTAGACAATTTCACAAAAAAAAATTATTTTTCACTGTATGAAATGTCTTAGAAAAATTTTTGAAAATTTTTTTTGAAAAGAAAATTTTTTTCAATAATTTTCACTTTTAGTACGTAAAAAAACTTTCTTAGACAATTTTTAATGACGTTAGTTTCAAACAAAAAGAATTAGACAGTTTCGCAAAAAAAAATTATTTTTCACTGTATGAAATGTCTTAGAAAAGTTTTTTTTGAAAAGACAATTTTTTTTCAATAATTTTCACTTTTAGTACGTAAAAAAGCTTTCTTAGACAATTTTTAATGACGTTAGTTTCAAACAAAAAGAATTAGACAATTTCACAAAAAAAAATTATTTTTCACTGTATGAAATGTCTTAGAAAAATTTTTTTTGAAAAGACAATTTTTTTTCAATAATTTTCACCTTTAGTACGTAAAAAAACTTTCTTAGACAATTTTTAATGACGTTAGTTTCAAACAAAAAGAATTAGACAATTTCGCAAAAAAAAATTATTTTTCACTGTATGAAATGTCTTAGAAAAATTTTTTTTGAAAAGACAATTTTTTTTCAATAATTTTCACCTTTAGTACGTAAAAAAACTTTCTTAGACAATTTTTAATGACGTTAGTTTCAAACAAAAAGAATTAGACAATTTCGCAAAAAAAAATTATTTTTCACTGTATGAAATGTCTTAGAAAAATTTTTTTTGAAAAGACAATTTTTTTCAATAATTTTCACTTTTAGTACGTAAAAATACCTTCTTAGACAATTTTTAATGACGTTAGTTTCAAACAAAAAGAATTAGACAACTTCGCAAAAAAAGAATTATTTTTCCCTGTATGAAATGTCTTAGAAAAATTTTTTTTGAAAAGAAAATTTTTTTTCAATAATTTTCACTTTCAGTACGTAAAAAAACTTTCTTAGACAATTTTTAATGACGTTAGTTTCAAACAAAAAGAATTAGACAATTTCGCAAAAAAAAATTATTTTTCACTGTATGAAATGTCTTAGAAAAATTTTTGAAAATTTTTTTTGAAAAGAAAATTTTCTTCAATAATTTTCACTTTTAGTACGTAAAAAAACTTTCTTAGACAATTTTTAATGACGTTAGTTTCAAACAAAAAGAATTAGACAACTTCGCAAAAAAAAATTATTTTTCACTGTATGAAATGTCTTAGAAAAGTTTTTGAAAATTTTTTTTGAAAAGACAATTTTTTTCAATAATTTTCACTTTTAGTACGTAAAAAAGCCTTCTTAGACAATTTTTAATGACGTTAGTTTCAATCAAAAAGAATTAGACAGTTTCGCAAAAAAAAATTATTTTTCACTGTATGAAATGTCTTGGAAAATTTTTTTTGAAAAGACAATTTTTTTCAATAAAATTCACTTTTAGTAGGTAAAAAAACTTTCTTAGACAATTTTTAATGACGTTAGTTTCAAACAAAAAGAATTAGACAACTTCGCAAAAAAAAATTATTTTTCACTGTATGAAATGTCTTAGAAAATTTTTTTTGAAAAGACAATTTTTTTCAATAATTTTCACTTTTAGTACGTAAAAAAGCCTTCTTAGACAATTTTTAATGACGTTAGTTTCAAACAAAAAGAATTAGACAGTTTCGCAAAACAAAATTATTTTTCACTGTATGAAATGTCTTGGAAAAATTTTTTTGAAAAGAAAATTTTTTTCAATAATTTTCACTTTTAGTACGTGAAAAAACTTTCTTAGACAATTTTTAATGACGTTAGTTTCAAACAAAAAGAATTAGACAGCTTCGCAAAAAAAAATTATTTTTCACTGTATGAAATGTCTTAGAAAAATTTTTTTTGAAAAGACAATTTTTTTTCAATAATTTTCACTTTTAGTACGTAAAAAAACTTTCTTAGACAATTTTTAATGACGTTAGTTTCAAACAAGAAGAATTAGACAATTTCACAAAAAAAAATTATTTTTCACTGTATGAAATGTCTTAGAAAAATTTTTGAAAATTTTTTTTGAAAAGAAAATTTTTTTCAATAATTTTCACTTTTAGTACGTAAAAAAACTTTCTTAGACAATTTTTAATGACGTTAGTTTCAAACAAAAAGAATTAGACAGTTTCGCAAAAAAAAATTATTTTTCACTGTATGAAATGTCTTAGAAAAGTTTTTTTTGAAAAGACAATTTTTTTTCAATAATTTTCACTTTTAGTACGTAAAAAAGCTTTCTTAGACAATTTTTAATGACGTTAGTTTCAAACAAAAAGAATTAGACAATTTCACAAAAAAAAATTATTTTTCACTGTATGAAATGTCTTAGAAAAATTTTTTTTGAAAAGACAATTTTTTTTCAATAATTTTCACCTTTAGTACGTAAAAAAACTTTCTTAGACAATTTTTAATGACGTTAGTTTCAAACAAAAAGAATTAGACAATTTCGCAAAAAAAAATTATTTTTCACTGTATGAAATGTCTTAGAAAAATTTTTTTTGAAAAGACAATTTTTTTTCAATAATTTTCACCTTTAGTACGTAAAAAAACTTTCTTAGACAATTTTTAATGACGTTAGTTTCAAACAAAAAGAATTAGACAATTTCGCAAAAAAAAATTATTTTTCACTGTATGAAATGTCTTAGAAAAATTTTTTTTGAAAAGACAATTTTTTTCAATAATTTTCACTTTTAGTACGTAAAAATACCTTCTTAGACAATTTTTAATGACGTTAGTTTCAAACAAAAAGAATTAGACAACTTCGCAAAAAAAGAATTATTTTTCCCTGTATGAAATGTCTTAGAAAAATTTTTTTTGAAAAGACAATTTTTTTTCAATAATTTTCACTTTTAGTACGTAAAAAAACTTTCTTAGACAATTTTTAATGACGTTAGTTTCAAACAAAAAGAATTAGACAATTTCGCAAAAAAAAATTATTTTTCACTGTATGAAATGTCTTAGAAAAATTTTTTTTGAAAAGACAATTTTTTTCAATAATTTTCACTTTTAGTACGTAAAAATACTTTCTTAGACAATTTTTAATGACGTTATTTTCAAACAAAAAGAATTAGACAACTTCGCAAAAAAAGAATTATTTTTCACTGTATGAAATGTCTTAGAAAAATTTTTTTTGAAAAGAAAATTTTTTTCAATAATTTTCACTTTTAGTACGTAAAAAAACTTTCTTAGACAATTTTTAATGACGTTAGTTTCAAACAAAAAGAATTAGACAACTTCGCAAAAAAAAATTATTTTTCACTGTATGAAATGTCTTAGAAAAATTTTTTTGAAAAGACAATTTTTTTTCAATAATTTTCACTTTTAGTACGTAAAAAAACTTTCTTAGACAATTTTTAATGACGTTAGTTTCAAACAAAAAGAATTAGACAACTTCGCAAAAAAAAATTATTTTTCACTGTATGAAATGTCTTAGAAAAGTTTTTGAAAAATTTTTTTGAAAAGAAAATTTTTTTCAATAATTTTCACTTTTAGTAGGTAAAAAAACTTTCTTAGACAATTTTTAATGACGTTAGTTTCAAACAAAAAGAATTAGACAATTTCGCAAAAAAAAATTATTTTTTACTGTATGAAATGTCTTGGAAAGTTTTTTTTTGAAAAGAAAATTTTTTTCAATAATTTTCACTTTTAGTACGTAAAAAAACTTTCTTAGACAATTTTTAATGACGTTAGTTTCAAACAAAAAGAATTAGACAATTTCGCAAAAAAAAATTATTTTTTACTGTATGAAATGTCTTGGAAAGTTTTTTTTTGAAAAGAAAATTTTTTTCAATAATTTTCACTTTTAGTACGTAAAAAAACTTTCTTAGACAATTTTTAATGACGTTAGTTTCAAACAAAAAGAATTAGACAGTTTCGCAAAAAAAAATTATTTTTCACTGTATGCAATGTCTTAGAAAAATTTTTGAAAATTTTTATTGAAAAGAAAATTTTTTTCAATAATTTTCACTTTTAGTACGTAAAAAAACTTTCTTAGACAATTTTTAATGACGTTAGTTTCAAACAAAAAGAATTAGACAGTTTCGCAAAAAAAAATTATTTTTCACTGTATGAAATGTCTTAGAAAGTTTTTTTTTGAAAAGAAAATTTTTTTCAATAATTTTCACTTTTAGTACGTAAAAAAACTTTCTTAGACAATTTTTAATGACGTTAGTTTCAAACAAAAAGAATTAGACAGTTTCGCAAAAAAAAATTATTTTTCACTGTATGAAATGTCTTAGAAAAATTTTTGAAAATTTTTATTGAAAAGAAAATTTTTTTCAATAATTTTCACTTTTAGTACGTAAAAAAACTTTCTTAGACAATTTTTAATGACGTTAGTTTCAAACAAAAAGAATTAGACAGTTTCGCAAAAAAAAGTTATTTTTCACTGTATGAAATGTCTTAGAAAAGTTTTTTTTGAAAAGACAATTTTTTTCAATAATTTTCACTTTTAGTACGTAAAAAAACTTTCTTAGACAATTTTTAATGACGTTAGTTTCAAACAAAAAGAATTAGACAGTTTCGCAAAAAAAAATTATTTTTCACTGTGTGAAATGTCTTAGAAAAATTTTTTTTGAAAAGACAATTTTTTTTCAATAATTTTCACTTTTAGTACGTAAAAAAACTTTCTTAGACAATTTTTAATGACGTTAGTTTCAAACAAAAAGAATTAGACAGTTTCGCAAAAAAAAATCATTTTTCACTGTATGAAATGTCTTAGAAAAATTTTTTTTGAAAAGACAATTTTTTTTCAATAATTTTCACTTTTAGTACGTAAAAAAGCTTTCTTAGACAATTTTTAATGACGTTAGTTTCAAACAAAAAGAATTAGACAATTTCGCAAAAAAAAATTATTTTTCACTGTATGAAATGTCTTAGAAAAATTTTTGAAAATTTTTTTTGAAAAGACAATTTTCTTCAATAATTTTCACTTTTAGTACGTAAAAAAACTTTCTTAGACAATTGTTAATGACGTTAGTTTCAAACAAAAAGAATTAGACAACTTCGCAAAAAAAAATTATTTTTCACTGTATGAAATGTCTTAGAAAAATTTTTTTTGAAAAGACAATGTTTTTCAATAATTTTCACTTTTAGTACGTAAAAAAGCCTTCTTAGACAATTTTTAATGACGTTAGTTTCAAACAAAAAGAATTAGACAGTTTCGCAAAACAAAATTATTTTTCACTGTATGAAATGTCTTGGAAAAATTTTTTTGAAAAGAAAATTTTTTTCAATAATTTTCACTTTTAGTACGTGAAAAAACTTTCTTAGACAATTTTTAATGACGTTAGTTTCAAACAAAAAGAATTAGACAGCTTCGCAAAAAAAAATTATTTTTCACTGTATGAAATGTCTTAGAAAAATTTTTTTTGAAAAGACAATTTTTTTTCAATAATTTTCACTTTTAGTACGTAAAAAAACTTTCTTAGACAATTTTTAATGACGTTAGGTTTCAAACAAAAAGAATTAGACAATTTCACAAAAAAAAATTATTTTTCACTGTATGAAATGTCTTAGAAAAATTTTTGAAAATTTTTTTTGAAAAGACAATTTTTTTCAATAATTTTCACTTTTAGTACGTAAAAAAACTTTCTTAGACAATTTTTAATGACGTTAGTTTCAAACAAAAAGAATTAGACAGTTTCGCAAAAAAAAATTATTTTTCACTGTATGAAATGTCTTAGAAAAATTTTTGAAAATTTTTTTCAATAATTTTCACTTTTAGTACGTAAAAAAACTTTCTTAGACAATTTTTAATGACGTTAGTTTCAAACAAAAAGAATTAGACAGTTTCGCAAAAAAAAATTATTTTTCACTGTATGAAATGTCTTAGAAAAGTTTTTTTTGAAAAGACAATTTTTTTTCAATAATTTTCACTTTTAGTACGTAAAAAAGCTTTCTTAGACAATTTTTAATGACGTTAGTTTCAAACAAAAAGAATTAGACAATTTCACAAAAAAAAATTATTTTTCACTGTATGAAATGTCTTAGAAAAATTTTTGAAAATTTTTTTTGAAAAGACAATTTTTTTTCAATAATTTTCACTTTTAGTACGTAAAAAAACTTTCTTAGACAATTTTTAATGACGTTAGTTTCAAACAAAAAGAATTAGACAATTTCGCAAAAAAAAATTATTTTTCACTGTATGAAATGTCTTAGAAAAATTTTTTTTGAAAAGACAATTTTTTTCAATAATTTTCACTTTTAGTACGTAAAAATACCTTCTTAGACAATTTTTAATAACGTTAGTTTCAAACAAAAAGAATTAGACAACTTCGCAAAAAAAGAATTATTTTTCCCTGTATGAAATGTCTTAGAAAAATTTTTTTTGAAAAGAAAATTTTTTTTCAATAATTTTCACTTTTAGTACGTAAAAAAACTTTCTTAGACAATTTTTAATGACGTTAGTTTCAAACAAAAAGAATTAGACAATTTCGCAAAAAAAAATTATTTTTCACTGTATGAAATGTCTTAGAAAAGTTTTTGAAAATTTTTTTTGAAAAGACAATTTTTTTCAATAATTTTCACTTTTAGTACGTAAAAAAGCCTTCTTAGACAATTTTTAATGACGTTAGTTTCAATCAAAAAGAATTAGACAGTTTCGCAAAAAAAAATTATTTTTCACTGTATGAAATGTCTTGGAAAATTTTTTTTGAAAAGACAATTTTTTTCAATAAAATTCACTTTTAGTAGGTAAAAAAACTTTCTTAGACAATTTTTAATGACGTTAGTTTCAAACAAAAAGAATTAGACAATTTCGCAAAAAAAAATTATTTTTCACTGTATGAAATGTCTTAGAAAAGTTTTTGAAAATTTTTTTTGAAAAGACAATTTTTTTCAATAATTTTCACTTTTAGTACGTAAAAAAGCCTTCTTAGACAATTTTTAATGACGTTAGTTTCAATCAAAAAGAATTAGACAGTTTCGCAAAAAAAAATTATTTTTCACTGTATGAAATGTCTTGGAAAATTTTTTTTGAAAAGACAATTTTTTTCAATAAAATTCACTTTTAGTAGGTAAAAAAACTTTCTTAGACAATTTTTAATGACGTTAGTTTCAAACAAAAAGAATTAGACAACTTCGCAAAAAAAAATTATTTTTCACTGTATGAAATGTCTTAGAAAAATTTTTTTTGAAAAGACAATTTTTTTCAATAATTTTCACTTTTAGTACGTAAAAAAGCCTTCTTAGACAATTTTTAATGACGTTAGTTTCAAACAAAAAGAATTAGACAGTTTCGCAAAACAAAATTATTTTTCACTGTATGAAATGTCTTGGAAAAATTTTTTTGAAAAGAAAATTTTTTTCAATAATTTTCACTTTTAGTACGTGAAAAAACTTTCTTAGACAATTTTTAATGACGTTAGTTTCAAACAAAAAGAATTAGACAGCTTCGCAAAAAAAAATTATTTTTCACTGTATGAAATGTCTTAGAAAAATTTTTTTTGAAAAGACAATTTTTTTTCAATAATTTTCACTTTTAGTACGTAAAAAAACTTTCTTAGACAATTTTTAATGACGTTAGGTTTCAAACAAAAAGAATTAGACAATTTCACAAAAAAAAATTATTTTTCACTGTATGAAATGTCTTAGAAAAATTTTTGAAAATTTTTTTTGAAAAGACAATTTTTTTCAATAATTTTCACTTTTAGTACGTAAAAAAACTTTCTTAGACAATTTTTAATGACGTTAGTTTCAAACAAAAAGAATTAGACAGTTTCGCAAAAAAAAATTATTTTTCACTGTATGAAATGTCTTAGAAAAATTTTTGAAAATTTTTTTCAATAATTTTCACTTTTAGTACGTAAAAAAACTTTCTTAGACAATTTTTAATGACGTTAGTTTCAAACAAAAAGAATTAGACAGTTTCGCAAAAAAAAATTATTTTTCACTGTATGAAATGTCTTAGAAAAGTTTTTTTTGAAAAGACAATTTTTTTTCAATAATTTTCACTTTTAGTACGTAAAAAAGCTTTCTTAGACAATTTTTAATGACGTTAGTTTCAAACAAAAAGAATTAGACAATTTCACAAAAAAAAATTATTTTTCACTGTATGAAATGTCTTAGAAAAATTTTTGAAAATTTTTTTTGAAAAGACAATTTTTTTTCAATAATTTTCACTTTTAGTACGTAAAAAAACTTTCTTAGACAATTTTTAATGACGTTAGTTTCAAACAAAAAGAATTAGACAGTTTCGCAAAAAAAAATTATTTTTCACTGTATGAAATGTCTTAGAAAAATTTTTTTTGAAAAGACAATTTTTTTTCAATAATTTTCACCTTTAGTACGTAAAAAAACTTTCTTAGACAATTTTTAATGACGTTAGTTTCAAACAAAAAGAATTAGACAATTTCGCAAAAAAAAATTATTTTTCACTGTATGAAATGTCTTAGAAAAATTTTTTTTGAAAAGACAATTTTTTTCAATAATTTTCACTTTTAGTACGTAAAAATACCTTCTTAGACAATTTTTAATAACGTTAGTTTCAAACAAAAAGAATTAGACAACTTCGCAAAAAAAGAATTATTTTTCCCTGTATGAAATGTCTTAGAAAAATTTTTTTTGAAAAGAAAATTTTTTTTCAATAATTTTCACTTTTAGTACGTAAAAAAACTTTCTTAGACAATTTTTAATGACGTTAGTTTCAAACAAAAAGAATTAGACAATTTCGCAAAAAAAAATTATTTTTCACTGTATGAAATGTCTTAGAAAAGTTTTTGAAAATTTTTTTTGAAAAGACAATTTTTTTCAATAATTTTCACTTTTAGTACGTAAAAAAGCCTTCTTAGACAATTTTTAATGACGTTAGTTTCAATCAAAAAGAATTAGACAGTTTCGCAAAAAAAAATTATTTTTCACTGTATGAAATGTCTTGGAAAATTTTTTTTGAAAAGACAATTTTTTTCAATAAAATTCACTTTTAGTAGGTAAAAAAACTTTCTTAGACAATTTTTAATGACGTTAGTTTCAAACAAAAAGAATTAGACAATTTCGCAAAAAAAAATTATTTTTCACTGTATGAAATGTCTTAGAAAAGTTTTTGAAAATTTTTTTTGAAAAGACAATTTTTTTCAATAATTTTCACTTTTAGTACGTAAAAAAGCCTTCTTAGACAATTTTTAATGACGTTAGTTTCAATCAAAAAGAATTAGACAGTTTCGCAAAAAAAAATTATTTTTCACTGTATGAAATGTCTTGGAAAATTTTTTTTGAAAAGACAATTTTTTTCAATAAAATTCACTTTTAGTAGGTAAAAAAACTTTCTTAGACAATTTTTAATGACGTTAGTTTCAAACAAAAAGAATTAGACAACTTCGCAAAAAAAAATTATTTTTCACTGTATGAAATGTCTTAGAAAAATTTTTTTTGAAAAGACAATTTTTTTCAATAATTTTCACTTTTAGTACGTAAAAAAGCCTTCTTAGACAATTTTTAATGACGTTAGTTTCAAACAAAAAGAATTAGACAGTTTCGCAAAACAAAATTATTTTTCACTGTATGAAATGTCTTGGAAAAATTTTTTTGAAAAGAAAATTTTTTTCAATAATTTTCACTTTTAGTACGTGAAAAAACTTTCTTAGACAATTTTTAATGACGTTAGTTTCAAACAAAAAGAATTAGACAGCTTCGCAAAAAAAAATTATTTTTCACTGTATGAAATGTCTTAGAAAAATTTTTTTTGAAAAGACAATTTTTTTTCAATAATTTTCACTTTTAGTACGTAAAAAAACTTTCTTAGACAATTTTTAATGACGTTAGTTTCAAACAAAAAGAATTAGACAATTTCACAAAAAAAAATTATTTTTCACTGTATGAAATGTCTTAGAAAAATTTTTGAAAATTTTTTTTGAAAAGACAATTTTTTTCAATAATTTTCACTTTTAGTACGTAAAAAAACTTTCTTAGACAATTTTTAATGACGTTAGTTTCAAACAAAAAGAATTAGACAGTTTCGCAAAAAAAAATTATTTTTCACTGTATGAAATGTCTTAGAAAAATTTTTGAAAATTTTTTTTGAAAAGAAAATTTTTTTCAATAATTTTCACTTTTAGTACGTAAAAAAACTTTCTTAGACAATTTTTAATGACGTTAGTTTCAAACAAAAAGAATTAGACAGTTTCGCAAAAAAAAATTATTTTTCACTGTATGAAATGTCTTAGAAAAGTTTTTTTTGAAAAGACAATTTTTTTTCAATAATTTTCACTTTTAGTACGTAAAAAAACTTTCTTAGACAATTTTTAATGACGTTAGTTTCAAACAAAAAGAATTAGACAATTTCACAAAAAAAAATTATTTTTCACTGTATGAAATGTCTTAGAAAAATTTTTGAAAATTTTTTTTGAAAAGACAATTTTTTTTCAATAATTTTCACTTTTAGTACGTAAAAAAACTTTCTTAGACAATTTTTAATGACGTTAGTTTCAAACAAAAAGAATTAGACAATTTCGCAAAAAAAAATTATTTTTCACTGTATGAAATGTCTTAGAAAAATTTTTTTTGAAAAGACAATGTTTTTCAATAATTTTCACTTTTAGTACGTAAAAAAGCCTTCTTAGACAATTTTTAATGACGTTAGTTTCAAACAAAAAGAATTAGACAGTTTCGCAAAACAAAATTATTTTTCACTGTATGAAATGTCTTGGAAAAATTTTTTTGAAAAGAAAATTTTTTTCAATAATTTTCACTTTTAGTACGTGAAAAAACTTTCTTAGACAATTTTTAATGACGTTAGTTTCAAACAAAAAGAATTAGACAGCTTCGCAAAAAAAAATTATTTTTCACTGTATGAAATGTCTTAGAAAAATTTTTTTTGAAAAGACAATTTTTTTTCAATAATTTTCACTTTTAGTACGTAAAAAAACTTTCTTAGACAATTTTTAATGACGTTAGGTTTCAAACAAAAAGAATTAGACAATTTCACAAAAAAAAATTATTTTTCACTGTATGAAATGTCTTAGAAAAATTTTTGAAAATTTTTTTTGAAAAGACAATTTTTTTCAATAATTTTCACTTTTAGTACGTAAAAAAACTTTCTTAGACAATTTTTAATGACGTTAGTTTCAAACAAAAAGAATTAGACAGTTTCGCAAAAAAAAATTATTTTTCACTGTATGAAATGTCTTAGAAAAATTTTTGAAAATTTTTTTCAATAATTTTCACTTTTAGTACGTAAAAAAACTTTCTTAGACAATTTTTAATGACGTTAGTTTCAAACAAAAAGAATTAGACAGTTTCGCAAAAAAAAATTATTTTTCACTGTATGAAATGTCTTAGAAAAGTTTTTTTTGAAAAGACAATTTTTTTTCAATAATTTTCACTTTTAGTACGTAAAAAAGCTTTCTTAGACAATTTTTAATGACGTTAGTTTCAAACAAAAAGAATTAGACAATTTCACAAAAAAAAATTATTTTTCACTGTATGAAATGTCTTAGAAAAATTTTTGAAAATTATTTTTGAAAAGACAATTTTTTTTCAATAATTTTCACTTTTAGTACGTAAAAAAACTTTCTTAGACAATTTTTAATGACGTTAGTTTCAAACAAAAAGAATTAGACAGTTTCGCAAAAAAAAATTATTTTTCACTGTATGAAATGTCTTAGAAAAATTTTTTTTGAAAAGACAATTTTTTTTCAATAATTTTCACCTTTAGTACGTAAAAAAACTTTCTTAGACAATTTTTAATGACGTTAGTTTCAAACAAAAAGAATTAGACAATTTCGCAAAAAAAAATTATTTTTCACTGTATGAAATGTCTTAGAAAAATTTTTTTTGAAAAGACAATTTTTTTCAATAATTTTCACTTTTAGTACGTAAAAATACCTTCTTAGACAATTTTTAATAACGTTAGTTTCAAACAAAAAGAATTAGACAACTTCGCAATAAAAGAATTATTTTTCCCTGTATGAAATGTCTTAGAAAAATTTTTTTTGAAAAGAAAATTTTTTTTCAATAATTTTCACTTTTAGTACGTAAAAAAACTTTCTTAGACAATTTTTAATGACGTTAGTTTCAAACAAAAAGAATTAGACAATTTCGCAAAAAAAAATTATTTTTCACTGTATGAAATGTCTTAGAAAAGTTTTTGAAAATTTTTTTTGAAAAGACAATTTTTTTCAATAATTTTCACTTTTAGTACGTAAAAAAGCCTTCTTAGACAATTTTTAATGACGTTAGTTTCAATCAAAAAGAATTAGACAGTTTCGCAAAAAAAAATTATTTTTCACTGTATGAAATGTCTTGGAAAATTTTTTTTGAAAAGACAATTTTTTTCAATAAAATTCACTTTTAGTAGGTAAAAAAACTTTCTTAGACAATTTTTAATGACGTTAGTTTCAAACAAAAAGAATTAGACAATTTCGCAAAAAAAAATTATTTTTCACTGTATGAAATGTCTTAGAAAAGTTTTTGAAAATTTTTTTTGAAAAGACAATTTTTTTCAATAATTTTCACTTTTAGTACGTAAAAAAGCCTTCTTAGACAATTTTTAATGACGTTAGTTTCAATCAAAAAGAATTAGACAGTTTCGCAAAAAAAAATTATTTTTCACTGTATGAAATGTCTTGGAAAATTTTTTTTGAAAAGACAATTTTTTTCAATAAAATTCACTTTTAGTAGGTAAAAAAACTTTCTTAGACAATTTTTAATGACGTTAGTTTCAAACAAAAAGAATTAGACAACTTCGCAAAAAAAAATTATTTTTCACTGTATGAAATGTCTTAGAAAAATTTTTTTTGAAAAGACAATTTTTTTCAATAATTTTCACTTTTAGTACGTAAAAAAGCCTTCTTAGACAATTTTTAATGACGTTAGTTTCAAACAAAAAGAATTAGACAGTTTCGCAAAACAAAATTATTTTTCACTGTATGAAATGTCTTGGAAAAATTTTTTTGAAAAGAAAATTTTTTTCAATAATTTTCACTTTTAGTACGTGAAAAAACTTTCTTAGACAATTTTTAATGACGTTAGTTTCAAACAAAAAGAATTAGACAGCTTCGCAAAAAAAAATTATTTTTCACTGTATGAAATGTCTTAGAAAAATTTTTTTTGAAAAGACAATTTTTTTTCAATAATTTTCACTTTTAGTACGTAAAAAAACTTTCTTAGACAATTTTTAATGACGTTAGGTTTCAAACAAAAAGAATTAGACAATTTCACAAAAAAAAATTATTTTTCACTGTATGAAATGTCTTAGAAAAATTTTTGAAAATTTTTTTTGAAAAGACAATTTTTTTCAATAATTTTCACTTTTAGTACGTAAAAATACTTTCTTAGACAATTTTTAATGACGTTAGTTTCAAACAAAAAGAATTAGACAGTTTCGCAAAAAAAAATTATTTTTCACTGTATGAAATGTCTTAGAAAAATTTTTGAAAATTTTTTTCAATAATTTTCACTTTTAGTACGTAAAAAAACTTTCTTAGACAATTTTTAATGACGTTAGTTTCAAACAAAAAGAATTAGACAGTTTCGCAAAAAAAAATTATTTTTCACTGTATGAAATGTCTTAGAAAAGTTTTTTTTGAAAAGACAATTTTTTTTCAATAATTTTCACTTTTAGTACGTAAAAAAGCTTTCTTAGACAATTTTTAATGACGTTAGTTTCAAACAAAAAGAATTAGACAATTTCACAAAAAAAAATTATTTTTCACTGTATGAAATGTCTTAGAAAAATTTTTGAAAATTTTTTTTGAAAAGACAATTTTTTTTCAATAATTTTCACTTTTAGTACGTAAAAAAACTTTCTTAGACAATTTTTAATGACGTTAGTTTCAAACAAAAAGAATTAGACAGTTTCGCAAAAAAAAATTATTTTTCACTGTATGAAATGTCTTAGAAAAATTTTTTTTGAAAAGACAATTTTTTTTCAATAATTTTCACCTTTAGTACGTAAAAAAACTTTCTTAGACAATTTTTAATGACGTTAGTTTCAAACAAAAAGAATTAGACAATTTCGCAAAAAAAAATTATTTTTCACTGTATGAAATGTCTTAGAAAAATTTTTTTTGAAAAGACAATTTTTTTCAATAATTTTCACTTTTAGTACGTAAAAATACCTTCTTAGACAATTTTTAATAACGTTAGTTTCAAACAAAAAGAATTAGACAACTTCGCAAAAAAAGAATTATTTTTCCCTGTATGAAATGTCTTAGAAAAATTTTTTTTGAAAAGACAATTTTTTTTCAATAATTTTCACTTTTAGTACGTAAAAAAACTTTCTTAGACAATTTTTAATGACGTTAGTTTCAAACAAAAAGAATTAGACAATTTCGCAAAAAAAAATTATTTTTCACTGTATGAAATGTCTTAGAAAAGTTTTTGAAAATTTTTTTTGAAAAGACAATTTTTTTCAATAATTTTCACTTTTAGTACGTAAAAAAGCCTTCTTAGACAATTTTTAATGACGTTAGTTTCAATCAAAAAGAATTAGACAGTTTCGCAAAAAAAAATTATTTTTCACTGTATGAAATGTCTTGGAAAATTTTTTTTGAAAAGACAATTTTTTTCAATAAAATTCACTTTTAGTAGGTAAAAAAACTTTCTTAGACAATTTTTAATGACGTTAGTTTCAAACAAAAAGAATTAGACAATTTCGCAAAAAAAAATTATTTTTCACTGTATGAAATGTCTTAGAAAAGTTTTTGAAAATTTTTTTTGAAAAGACAATTTTTTTCAATAATTTTCACTTTTAGTACGTAAAAAAGCCTTCTTAGACAATTTTTAATGACGTTAGTTTCAATCAAAAAGAATTAGACAGTTTCGCAAAAAAAAATTATTTTTCACTGTATGAAATGTCTTGGAAAATTTTTTTTGAAAAGACAATTTTTTTCAATAAAATTCACTTTTAGTAGGTAAAAAAACTTTCTTAGACAATTTTTAATGACGTTAGTTTCAAACAAAAAGAATTAGACAACTTCGCAAAAAAAAATTATTTTTCACTGTATGAAATGTCTTAGAAAAATTTTTTTTGAAAAGACAATTTTTTTCAATAATTTTCACTTTTAGTACGTAAAAAAGCCTTCTTAGACAATTTTTAATGACGTTAGTTTCAAACAAAAAGAATTAGACAGTTTCGCAAAACAAAATTATTTTTCACTGTATGAAATGTCTTGGAAAAATTTTTTTGAAAAGAAAATTTTTTTCAATAATTTTCACTTTTAGTACGTGAAAAAACTTTCTTAGACAATTTTTAATGACGTTAGTTTCAAACAAAAAGAATTAGACAGCTTCGCAAAAAAAAATTATTTTTCACTGTATGAAATGTCTTAGAAAAATTTTTTTTGAAAAGACAATTTTTTTCAATAATTTTCACTTTTAGTACGTAAAAAAACTTTCTTAGACAATTTTTAATGACGTTAGTTTCAAACAAAAAGAATTAGACAATTTCACAAAAAAAAATTATTTTTCACTGTATGAAATGTCTTAGAAAAATTTTTGAAAATTTTTTTTGAAAAGACAATTTTTTTCAATAATTTTCACTTTTAGTACGTAAAAAAACTTTCTTAGACAATTTTTAATGACGTTAGTTTCAAACAAAAAGAATTAGACAGTTTCGCAAAAAAAAATTATTTTTCACTGTATGAAATGTCTTAGAAAAATTTTTGAAAATTTTTTTTGAAAAGAAAATTTTTTTCAATAATTTTCACTTTTAGTACGTAAAAAAACTTTCTTAGACAATTTTTAATGACGTTAGTTTCAAACAAAAAGAATTAGACAGTTTCGCAAAAAAAAATTATTTTTCACTGTATGAAATGTCTTAGAAAAGTTTTTTTTGAAAAGACAATTTTTTTTCAATAATTTTCACTTTTAGTACGTAAAAAAACTTTCTTAGACAATTTTTAATGACGTTAGTTTCAAACAAAAAGAATTAGACAATTTCACAAAAAAAAATTATTTTTCACTGTATGAAATGTCTTAGAAAAATTTTTGAAAATTTTTTTTGAAAAGACAATTTTTTTTCAATAATTTTCACTTTTAGTACGTAAAAAAACTTTCTTAGACAATTTTTAATGACGTTAGTTTCAAACAAAAAGAATTAGACAATTTCGCAAAAAAAAATTATTTTTCACTGTATGAAATGTCTTAGAAAAATTTTTTTTGAAAAGACAATTTTTTTCAATAATTTTCACTTTTAGTACGTAAAAAAACTTTCTTAGACAATTTTTAATGACGTTAGTTTCAAACAAAAAGAATTAGACAACTTCGCAAAAAAAGAATTATTTTTCCCTGTATGAAATGTCTTAGAAAAATTTTTTTTGAAAAGAAAATTTTTTTTCAATAATTTTCACTTTTAGTACGTAAAAAAACTTTCTTAGACAATTTTTAATGACGTTAGTTTCAAACAAAAAGAATTAGACAATTTCGCAAAAAAAAATTATTTTTCACTGTATGAAATGTCTTAGAAAAATTTTTTTTGAAAAGACAATTTTTTTCAATAATTTTCACTTTTAGTACGTAAAAATACCTTCTTAGACAATTTTTAATGACGTTATTTTCAAACAAAAAGAATTAGACAACTTCGCAAAAAAAGAATTATTTTTCACTGTATGAAATGTCTTAGAAAAATTTTTTTTGAAAAGACAATTTTTTTCAATAATTTTCACTTTTAGTACGTAAAAATACTTTCTTAGTCAATTTTTAATGACGTTAGTTTCAAACAAAAAGAATTAGACAACTTCGCAAAAAAAAATTATTTTTCACTGTTTGAAATGTCTTAGAAAAATTTTTGAAAATTTTTTTTGAAAAGACAATTTTTTTCAATAATTTTCACTTTTAGTACGTAAAAAAGCCTTCTTAGACAATTTTTAATGACGTTAGTTTCAATCAAAAAGAATTAGACAGTTTCGCAAAAAAAAATTATTTTTCACTGTATGAAATGTCTTGGAAAATTTTTTTTGAAAAGAAAATTTTTTTCAATAATTTTCACTTTTAGTACGTAAAAAAACTTTCTTAGACAATTTTTAATGACGTTAGTTTCAAACAAAAAGAATTAGACAGCTTCGCAAAAAAAAATTATTTTTCACTGTATGAAATGTCTTGGAAAAATTTTTTTTGAAAAGACAATTTTTTTCAATGAAATTCACTTTTAGTACGTAAAAAAACTTTCTTAGACAATTTTTAATGACGTTAGTTTCAAACAAAAAGAATTAGACAGCTTCGCAAAAAAAAATTATTTTTCACTGTATGAAATGTCTTGGAAAAATTTTTTTTGAAAAGACAATTTTTTTCAATGAAATTCACTTTTAGTAGGTAAAAAAACTTTCTTAGACAATTTTTAATGACGTTAGTTTCAAACAAAAAGAATTAGACAACTTCGCAAAAAAAAATTATTTTTCACTGTATGAAATGTCTTAGAAAAGTTTTTGAAAAATTTTTTTGAAAAGAAAATTTTTTTCAATAATTTTCACTTTTAGTAGGTAAAAAAACTTTCTTAGACAATTTTTAATGACGTTAGTTTCAAACAAAAAGAATTAGACAATTTCGCAAAAAAAAATTATTTTTTACTGTATGAAATGTCTTGGAAAGTTTTTTTTTGAAAAGAACATTTTTTTCAATAATTTTCACTTTTAGTACGTAAAAAAACTTTCTTAGACAATTTTTAATGACGTTAGTTTCAAACAAAAAGAATTAGACAGTTTCGCAAAAAAAAATTATTTTTCACTGTATGCAATGTCTTAGAAAAATTTTTGAAAATTTTTATTGAAAAGAAAATTTTTTTCAATAATTTTCACTTTTAGTACGTAAAAAAACTTTCTTAGACAATTTTTAATGACGTTAGTTTCAAACAAAAAGAATTAGACAGTTTCGCAAAAAAAAATTATTTTTCACTGTATGAAATGTCTTAGAAAAATTTTTGAAAATTTTTATTGAAAAGAAAATTTTTTTCAATAATTTTCACTTTTAGTACGTAAAAAAACTTTCTTAGACAATTTTTAATGACGTTAGTTTCAAACAAAAAGAATTAGACAGTTTCGCAAAAAAAAATTATTTTTCACTGTATGAAATGTCTTAGAAAAATTTTTTTTGAAAAGACAATTTTTTTCAATAATTTTCACTTTTAGTACGTAAAAAAACTTTCTTAGACAATTTTTAATGACGTTAGTTTCAAACAAAAAGAATTAGACAGTTTCGCAAAAAAAAATTATTTTTCACTGTATGAAATGTCTTAGAAAAATTTTTGAAAATTTTTTTTGAAAAGAAAATTTTTTTCAATAATTTTCACTTTTAGTACGTAAAAAAACTTTCTTAGACAATTTTTAATGACGTTAGTTTCAAACAAAAAGAATTAGACAGTTTCGCAAAAAAAAATTATTTTTCACTGTATGAAATGTCTTAGAAAAGTTTTTTTTGAAAAGACAATTTTTTTTCAATAATTTTCACTTTTAGTACGTAAAAAAACTTTCTTAGACAATTTTTAATGACGTTAGTTTCAAACAAAAAGAATTAGACAATTTCACAAAAAAAAATTATTTTTCACTGTATGAAATGTCTTAGAAAAATTTTTGAAAATTTTTTTTGAAAAGACAATTTTTTTTCAATAATTTTCACTTTTAGTACGTAAAAAAACTTTCTTAGACAATTTTTAATGACGTTAGTTTCAAACAAAAAGAATTAGACAATTTCGCAAAAAAAAATTATTTTTCACTGTATGAAATGTCTTAGAAAAATTTTTTTTGAAAAGACAATTTTTTTCAATAATTTTCACTTTTAGTACGTAAAAAAACTTTCTTAGACAATTTTTAATGACGTTAGTTTCAAACAAAAAGAATTAGACAACTTCGCAAAAAAAGAATTATTTTTCCCTGTATGAAATGTCTTAGAAAAATTTTTTTTGAAAAGAAAATTTTTTTTCAATAATTTTCACTTTTAGTACGTAAAAAAACTTTCTTAGACAATTTTTAATGACGTTAGTTTCAAACAAAAAGAATTAGACAATTTCGCAAAAAAAAATTATTTTTCACTGTATGAAATGTCTTAGAAAAATTTTTTTTGAAAAGACAATTTTTTTCAATAATTTTCACTTTTAGTACGTAAAAATACCTTCTTAGACAATTTTTAATGACGTTATTTTCAAACAAAAAGAATTAGACAACTTCGCAAAAAAAGAATTATTTTTCACTGTATGAAATGTCTTAGAAAAATTTTTTTTGAAAAGACAATTTTTTTCAATAATTTTCACTTTTAGTACGTAAAAAAACTTTCTTAGTCAATTTTTAATGACGTTAGTTTCAAACAAAAAGAATTAGACAACTTCGCAAAAAAAAATTATTTTTCACTGTTTGAAATGTCTTAGAAAAATTTTTGAAAATTTTTTTTGAAAAGACAATTTTTTTCAATAATTTTCACTTTTAGTACGTAAAAAAGCCTTCTTAGACAATTTTTAATGACGTTAGTTTCAATCAAAAAGAATTAGACAGTTTCGCAAAAAAAAATTATTTTTCACTGTATGAAATGTCTTGGAAAATTTTTTTTGAAAAGAAAATTTTTTTCAATAATTTTCACTTTTAGTACGTAAAAAAACTTTCTTAGACAATTTTTAATGACGTTAGTTTCAAACAAAAAGAATTAGACAGCTTCGCAAAAAAAAATTATTTTTCACTGTATGAAATGTCTTGGAAAAATTTTTTTTGAAAAGACAATTTTTTTCAATGAAATTCACTTTTAGTACGTAAAAAAACTTTCTTAGACAATTTTTAATGACGTTAGTTTCAAACAAAAAGAATTAGACAGCTTCGCAAAAAAAAATTATTTTTCACTGTATGAAATGTCTTGGAAAAATTTTTTTTGAAAAGACAATTTTTTTCAATGAAATTCACTTTTAGTAGGTAAAAAAACTTTCTTAGACAATTTTTAATGACGTTAGTTTCAAACAAAAAGAATTAGACAACTTCGCAAAAAAAAATTATTTTTCACTGTATGAAATGTCTTAGAAAAGTTTTTGAAAAATTTTTTTGAAAAGAAAATTTTTTTCAATAATTTTCACTTTTAGTAGGTAAAAAAACTTTCTTAGACAATTTTTAATGACGTTAGTTTCAAACAAAAAGAATTAGACAATTTCGCAAAAAAAAATTATTTTTTACTGTATGAAATGTCTTGGAAAGTTTTTTTTTGAAAAGAACATTTTTTTCAATAATTTTCACTTTTAGTACGTAAAAAAACTTTCTTAGACAATTTTTAATGACGTTAGTTTCAAACAAAAAGAATTAGACAGTTTCGCAAAAAAAAATTATTTTTCACTGTATGCAATGTCTTAGAAAAATTTTTGAAAATTTTTATTGAAAAGAAAATTTTTTTCAATAATTTTCACTTTTAGTACGTAAAAAAACTTTCTTAGACAATTTTTAATGACGTTAGTTTCAAACAAAAAGAATTAGACAGTTTCGCAAAAAAAAATTATTTTTCACTGTATGAAATGTCTTAGAAAAATTTTTGAAAATTTTTATTGAAAAGAAAATTTTTTTCAATAATTTTCACTTTTAGTACGTAAAAAAACTTTCTTAGACAATTTTTAATGACGTTAGTTTCAAACAAAAAGAATTAGACAGTTTCGCAAAAAAAAATTATTTTTCACTGTATGAAATGTCTTAGAAAAATTTTTTTTGAAAAGACAATTTTTTTCAATAATTTTCACTTTTAGTACGTAAAAAAACTTTCTTAGACAATTTTTAATGACGTTAGTTTCAAACAAAAAGAATTAGACAATTTCGCAAAAAAAAATTATTTTTCACTGTATGAAATGTCTTAGAAAAATTTTTGAAAATTTTTTTTGAAAAGAAAATTTTCTTCAATAATTTTCACTTTTAGTACGTAAAAAAACTTTCTTAGACAATTTTTAATGACGTTAGTTTCAAACAAAAAGAATTAGACAACTTCGCAAAAAAAAATTATTTTTCACTGTATGAAATGTCTTAGAAAAGTTTTTGAAAATTTTTTTTGAAAAGACAATTTTTTTCAATAATTTTCACTTTTAGTACGTAAAAAAGCCTTCTTAGACAATTTTTAATGACGTTAGTTTCAATCAAAAAGAATTAGACTGTTTCGCAAAAAAAAATTATTTTTTACTGTATGAAATGTCTTGGAAAATTTTTTTTGAAAAGACAATTTTTTTCAATAAAATTCACTTTTAGTAGGTAAAAAAACTTTCTTAGACAATTTTTAATGACGTTAGTTTCAAACAAAAAGAATTAGACAACTTCGCAAAAAAAAATTATTTTTCACTGTATGAAATGTCTTAGAAAAGTTTTTGAAAATTTTTTTTGAAAAGACAATTTTTTTCAATAATTTTCACTTTTAGTACGTAAAAAAGCCTTCTTAGACAATTTTTAATGACGTTAGTTTCAAACAAAAAGAATTAGACAGTTTCGCAAAACAAAATTATTTTTCACTGTATGAAATGTCTTGGAAAAAATTTTTTTGAAAAGAAAATTTTTTTCAATAATTTTCACTTTTAGTACGTGAAAAAACTTTCTTAGACAATTTTTAATGACGTTAGTTTCAAACAAAAAGAATTAGACAGCTTCGCAAAAAAAAATTATTTTTCACTGTATGAAATGTCTTAGAAAAATTTTTTTTGAAAAGACAATTTTTTTTCAATAATTTTCACTTTTAGTACGTAAAAAAACTTTCTTAGACAATTTTTAATGACGTTAGTTTCAAACAAAAAGAATTAGACAATTTCACAAAAAAAAATTATTTTTCACTGTATGAAATGTCTTAGAAAAATTTTTGAAAATTTTTTTTGAAAAGAAAATTTTTTTCAATAATTTTCACTTTTAGTACGTAAAAAAACTTTCTTAGACAATTTTTAATGACGTTAGTTTCAAACAAAAAGAATTAGACAGTTTCGCAAAAAAAAATTATTTTTCACTGTATGAAATGTCTTAGAAAAGTTTTTTTTGAAAAGACAATTTTTTTTCAATAATTTTCACTTTTAGTACGTAAAAAAGCTTTCTTAGACAATTTTTAATGACGTTAGTTTCAAACAAAAAGAATTAGACAATTTCACAAAAAAAAATTATTTTTCACTGTATGAAATGTCTTAGAAAAATTTTTTTTGAAAAGACAATTTTTTTTCAATAATTTTCACCTTTAGTACGTAAAAAAACTTTCTTAGACAATTTTTAATGACGTTAGTTTCAAACAAAAAGAATTAGACAATTTCGCAAAAAAAAATTATTTTTCACTGTATGAAATGTCTTAGAAAAATTTTTTTTGAAAAGACAATTTTTTTCAATAATTTTCACTTTTAGTACGTAAAAATACCTTCTTAGACAATTTTTAATGACGTTAGTTTCAAACAAAAAGAATTAGACAACTTCGCAAAAAAAGAATTATTTTTCCCTGTATGAAATGTCTTAGAAAAATTTTTTTTGAAAAGAAAATTTTTTTTTCAATAATTTTCACTTTTAGTACGTAAAAAAACTTTCTTAGACAATTTTTAATGACGTTAGTTTCAAACAAAAAGAATTAGACAATTTCGCAAAAAAAAATTATTTTTCACTGTATGAAATGTCTTAGAAAAATTTTTTTTGAAAAGACAATTTTTTTCAATAATTTTCACTTTTAGTACGTAAAAATACTTTCTTAGACAATTTTTAATGACGTTATTTTCAAACAAAAAGAATTAGACAACTTCGCAAAAAAAGAATTATTTTTCACTGTATGAAATGTCTTAGAAGAATTTTTTTTGAAAAGAAAATTTTTTTCAATAATTTTCACTTTTAGTACGTAAAAAAACTTTCTTAGACAATTTTTAATGACGTTAGTTTCAAACAAAAAGAATTAGACAACTTCGCAAAAAAAAATTATTTTTCACTGTATGATTTGTCTTAGAAAAATTTTTGAAAATTTTTTATGAAAAGACAATTTTTTTCAATAATTTTCACTTTTAGTACGTAAAAAAGCCTTCTTAGACAATTTTTAATGACGTTAGTTTCAATCAAAAAGAATTAGACAGTTTCGCAAAAAAAAATTATTTTTCACTGTATGAAATGTCTTGGAAAATTTTTTTTGAAAAGAAAATTTTTTTCAATAATTTTCACTTTTAGTACGTAAAAAAACTTTCTTAGACAATTTTTAATGACGTTAGTTTCAAACAAAAAGAATTAGACAGTTTCGCAAAAAAAAATTATTTTTCACTGTATGAAATGTCTTAGAAAAATTTTTTTTGAAAAGACAATTTTTTTCAATAATTTTCACTTTTAGTACGTAAAAATACCTTCTTAGACAATTTTTAATGACGTTATTTTCAAACAAAAAGAATTAGACAACTTCGCAAAAAAAGAATTATTTTTCACTGTATGAAATGTCTTAGAAAAATTTTTTTTGAAAAGAAACTTTTTTTCAATAATTTTCACTTTTAGTACGTAAAAAAACTTTCTTAGACAATTTTTAATGACGTTAGTTTCAAACAAAAAGAATTAGACAACTTCGCAAAAAAAAATTATTTTTCACTGTATGAAATGTCTTAGAAAAATTTTTGAAAATTTTTTTTGAAAAGACAATTTTTTTCAATAATTTTCACTTTTAGTACGTAAAAAAGCCTTCTTAGACAATTTTTAATGACGTTAGTTTCAATCAAAAAGAATTAGACAGTTTCGCAAAAAAAAATTATTTTTCACTGTATGAAATGTCTTGGAAAATTTTTTTTGAAAAGAAAATTTTTTTCAATAATTTTCACTTTTAGTACGTAAAAAAACTTTCTTAGACAATTTTTAATGACGTTAGTTTCAAACAAAAAGAATTAGACAGCTTCGCAAAAAAAAATTATTTTTCACTGTATGAAATGTCTTGGAAAAATTTTTTTTGAAAAGACAATTTTTTTCAATGAAATTCACTTTTAGTAGGTAAAAAAACTTTCTTAGACAATTTTTAATGACGTTAGTTTCAAACAAAAAGAATTAGACAATTTCACAAAAAAAAATTATTTTTCACTGTATGAAATGTCTTAGAAAAATTTTTGAAAATTTTTTTTGAAAAGAAAATTTTTTTCAATAATTTTCACTTTTAGTACGTAAAAAAACTTTCTTAGACAATTTTTAATGACGTTAGTTTCAAACAAAAAGAATTAGACAGTTTCGCAAAAAAAAATTATTTTTCACTGTATGAAATGTCTTGGAAAAATTTTTTTTGAAAAGAAAATTTTTTTCAGTAATTTTCACTTTTAGTACGTAAAAAAACTTTCTTAGACAATTTTTAATGACGTTAGTTTCAAACAAAAAGAATTAGACAATTTCGCAAAAAAAAATTATTTTTCACTGTATGAAATGTCTTAGAAAAATTTTTGAAAATTTTTTTTGAAAAGAAAATTTTCTTCAATAATTTTCACTTTTAGTACGTAAAAAAACTTTCTTAGACAATTTTTAATGACGTTAGTTTCAAACAAAAAGAATTAGACAACTTCGCAAAAAAAAATTATTTTTCACTGTATGAAATGTCTTAGAAAAGTTTTTGAAAATTTTTTTTGAAAAGACAATTTTTTTCAATAATTTTCACTTTTAGTACGTAAAAAAGCCTTCTTAGACAATTTTTAATGACGTTAGTTTCAATCAAAAAGAATTAGACAGTTTCGCAAAAAAAAATTATTTTTCACTGTATGAAATGTCTTGGAAAATTTTTTTTGGAAAGACAATTTTTTTCAATAAAATTCACTTTTAGTAGGTAAAAAAACTTTCTTAGACAATTTTTAATGACGTTAGTTTCAAACAAAAAGAATTAGACAACTTCGCAAAAAAAAATTATTTTTCACTGTATGAAATGTCTTAGAAAAATTTTTTTTGAAAAGACAATTTTTTTCAATAATTTTCACTTTTAGTACGTAAAAAAGCCTTCTTAGACAATTTTTAATGACGTTAGTTTCAAACAAAAAGAATTAGACAGTTTCGCAAAACAAAATTATTTTTCACTGTATGAAATGTCTTGGAAAAATTTTTTTGAAAAGAAAATTTTTTTCAATAATTTTCACTTTTAGTACGTGAAAAAACTTTCTTAGACAATTTTTAATGACGTTAGTTTCAAACAAAAAGAATTAGACAGCTTCGCAAAAAAAAAATTATTTTTCACTGTATGAAATGTCTTAGAAAAATTTTTTTTGAAAAGACAATTTTTTTTCAATAATTTTCACTTTTAGTACGTAAAAAAACTTTCTTAGACAATTTTTAATGACGTTAGTTTCAAACAAAAAGAATTAGACAACTTCGCAAAAAAAAATTATTTTTCACTGTATGAAATGTCTTGGAAAATTTTTTTTGAAAAGACAATTTTTTTCAATAAAATTCACTTTTAGTAGGTAAAAAAACTTTCTTAGACAATTTTTAATGACGTTAGTTTCAAACAAAAAGAATTAGACAACTTCGCAAAAAAAAATTATTTTTCACTGTATGAAATGTCTTAGAAAAATTTTTTTTGAAAAGACAATTTTTTTCAATAATTTTCACTTTTAGTACGTAAAAAAGCCTTCTTAGACAATTTTTAATGACGTTAGTTTCAAACAAAAAGAATTAGACAGTTTCGCAAAACAAAATTATTTTTCACTGTATGAAATGTCTTGGAAAAATTTTTTTGAAAAGAAAATTTTTTTCAATAATTTTCACTTTTAGTACGTGAAAAAACTTTCTTAGACAATTTTTAATGACGTTAGTTTCAAACAAAAAGAATTAGACAGCTTCGCAAAAAAAAATTATTTTTCACTGTATGAAATGTCTTAGAAAAATTTTTTTTGAAAAGACAATTTTTTTTCAATAATTTTCACTTTTAGTACGTAAAAAAACTTTCTTAGACAATTTTTAATGACGTTAGTTTCAAACAAAAAGAATTAGACAATTTCACAAAAAAAAATTATTTTTCACTGTATGAAATGTCTTAGAAAAATTTTTGAAAATTTTTTTTGAAAAGACAATTTTTTTCAATAATTTTCACTTTTAGTACGTAAAAAAACTTTCTTAGACAATTTTTAATGACGTTAGTTTCAAACAAAAAGAATTAGACAGTTTCGCAAAAAAAAATTATTTTTCACTGTATGAAATGTCTTAGAAAAATTTTTGAAAATTTTTTTTGAAAAGAAAATTTTTTTCAATAATTTTCACTTTTAGTACGTAAAAAAACTTTCTTAGACAATTTTTAATGACGTTAGTTTCAAACAAAAAGAATTAGACAGTTTCGCAAAAAAAAATTATTTTTCACTGTATGAAATGTCTTAGAAAAGTTTTTTTTGAAAAGACAATTTTTTTTCAATAATTTTCACTTTTAGTACGTAAAAAAACTTTCTTAGACAATTTTTAATGACGTTAGTTTCAAACAAAAAGAATTAGACAATTTCACAAAAAAAAATTATTTTTCACTGTATGAAATGTCTTAGAAAAATTTTTGAAAATTTTTTTTGAAAAGACAATTTTTTTTCAATAATTTTCACTTTTAGTACGTAAAAAAACTTTCTTAGACAATTTTTAATGACGTTAGTTTCAAACAAAAAGAATTAGACAATTTCGCAAAAAAAAATTATTTTTCACTGTATGAAATGTCTTAGAAAAATTTTTTTTGAAAAGACAATTTTTTTCAATAATTTTCACTTTTAGTACGTAAAAATACCTTCTTAGACAATTTTTAATGACGTTAGTTTCAAACAAAAAGAATTAGACAACTTTGCAAAAAAAGAATTATTTTTCCCTGTATGAAATGTCTTAGAAAAATTTTTTTTGAAAAGAAAATTTTTTTTCAATAATTTTCACTTTTAGTACGTAAAAAAACTTTCTTAGACAATTTTTAATGACGTTAGTTTCAAACAAAAAGAATTAGACAATTTCGCAAAAAAAAATTATTTTTCACTGTATGAAATGTCTTAGAAAAGTTTTTTTTGAAAAGACAATTTTTTTCAATAATTTTCACTTTTAGTACGTAAAAATACCTTCTTAGACAATTTTTAATGACGTTATTTTCAAACAAAAAGAATTAGACAACTTCGCAAAAAAAGAATGATTTTTCACTGTATGAAATGTCTTAGAAAAATTTTTTTTGAAAAGAAAATTTTTTTCAATAATTTTCACTTTTAGTACGTAAAAAAACTTTCTTAGTCAATTTTTAATGACGTTAGTTTCAAACAAAAAGAATTAGACAACTTCGCAAAAAAAAATTATTTTTCACTGTTTGAAATGTCTTAGAAAAATTTTTGAAAATTTTTTTTGAAAAGACAATTTTTTTCAATAATTTTCACTTTTAGTACGTAAAAAAGCCTTCTTAGACAATTTTTAATGACGTTAGTTTCAATCAAAAAGAATTAGACAGTTTCGCAAAAAAAAATTATTTTTCACTGTATGAAATGTCTTGGAAAATTTTTTTTGAAAAGAAAATTTTTTTCAATAATTTTCACTTTTAGTACGTAAAAAAACTTTCTTAGACAATTTTTAATGACGTTAGTTTCAAACAAAAAGAATTAGACAGCTTCGCAAAAAAAAATTATTTTTCACTGTATGAAATGTCTTGGAAAAATTTTTTTGAAAAGACAATTTTTTTCAATGAAATTCACTTTTAGTACGTAAAAAAACTTTCTTAGACAATTTTTAATGACGTTAGTTTCAAACAAAAAGAATTAGACAGCTTCGCAAAAAAAAATTATTTTTCACTGTATGAAATGTCTTGGAAAAATTTTTTTTGAAAAGACAATTTTTTTCAATGAAATTCACTTTTAGTAGGTAAAAAAACTTTCTTAGACAATTTTTAATGACGTTAGTTTCAAACAAAAAGAATTAGACAATTTCACAAAAAAAAATTATTTTTCACTGTATGAAATGTCTTAGAAAAATTTTTGAAAATTTTTTTTGAAAAGAAAATTTTTTTCAATAATTTTCACTTTTAGTACGTAAAAAAACTTTCTTAGACAATTTTTAATGACGTTAGTTTCAAACAAAAAGAATTAGACAGTTTCGCAAAAAAAAATTATTTTTCACTGTATGAAATGTCTTAGAAAAATTTTTGAAAATTTTTATTGAAAAGAAAATTTTTTTCAATAATTTTCACTTTTAGTACGTAAAAAAACTTTCTTAGACAATTTTTAATGACGTTAGTTTCAAACAAAAAGAATTAGACAGTTTCGCAAAAAAAAATTATTTTTCACTGTATGAAATGTCTTAGAAAAGTTTTTTTTGAAAAGACAATTTTTTTTCAATAATTTTCACTTTTAGTACGTAAAAAAACTTTCTTAGACAATTTTTAATGACGTTAGTTTCAAACAAAAAGAATTAGACAGTTTCGCAAAAAAAAATCATTTTTCACTGTATGAAATGTCTTAGAAAAATTTTTTTTGAAAAGACAATTTTTTTTCAATAATTTTCACTTTTAGTACGTAAAAAAACTTTCTTAGACAATTTTTAATGACGTTAGTTTCAAACAACAAGAATTAGACAGTTTCGCAAAAAAAAATTATTTTTCACTGTATGAAATGTCTTGGAAAAATTTTTTTTGAAAAGACAATTTTTTTCAATGAAATTCACTTTTAGTACGTAAAAAAACTTTCTTAGACAATTTTTAATGACGTTAGTTTCAAACAAAAAGAATTAGACAACTTCGCAAAAAAAAATTATTTTTCACTGTATGAAATGTCTTAGAAAAATTTTTTTTGAAAAGACAATTTTTTTCAATAATTTTCACTTTTAGTACGTAAAAAGGCCTTCTTAGACAATTTTTAATGACGTTAGTTTCAAACAAAAAGAATTAGACAGTTTCGCAAAAAAAAATTATTTTTCACTGTATGAAATGTCTTAGAAAAATTTTTGAAAATTTTTTTTGAAAAGAAAATTTTTTTCAATAATTTTCACTTTTAGTACGTAAAAAAACTTTCTTAGACAATTTTTAATGACGTTAGTTTCAAACAAAAAGAATTAGACAGTTTCGCAAAAAAAAATTATTTTTCACTGTATGAAATGTCTTAGAAAAATTTTTTTGAAGACAATTTTTTTTCAATAATTTTCACTTTTAGTACGTAAAAAAACTTTCTTAGACAATTTTTAATGACGTTAGTTTCAAACAAAAAGAATTAGACAGTTTCGCAAAAAAAAATTATTTTTCACTGTATGAAATGTCTTAGAAAAATTTTTGAAAATTTTTTTTGAAAAGAAATTTTTTTCAATGATTTTCACTTTTAGTACGTAAAAAAATTTTCTTAGACAATTTTTAATGACGTTAGTTTCAAACAAAAAGAATTAGACAGTTTCGCAAAAAAAAATTATTTTTCACTGTATGAAATGTCTTAGAAAAATTTTTGAAAATTTTTTTTGAAAAGAAACTTTTTTTCAATGATTTTCACTTTTAGTACGTAAAAAAATTTTCTTAGACAATTTTTAATGACGTTAGTTTCAAACAAAAAGAATTAGACAGTTTCGCAAAAAAAAATTATTTTTCACTGTATGAAATGTCTTAGAAAAGTTTTTGAAAAATTTTTTTGAAAAGACAATTTTTTTCAATAATTTTCACTTTTAGTACGTAAAAAAACTTTCTTAGACAATTTTTAATGACGTTAGTTTCAAACAAAAAGAATTAGACAGTTTCGCAAAAAAAAATTATTTTTCACTGTATGAAATGTCTTAGAAAATTCTTTTTGAAAAAAAAATTTGTTTCAATAATTTTCACTTTTAGTAAGTAAAAAAACTTTCTTAGACAATTTTTAATGACGTTAGTTTCAAACAAAAAGAATTAGACAGTTTCGCAAAAAAAAATTGTTTTTCACTGTATGAAATGTCTTAGAAAAATTGTTTTTAAAAAGACAATTTTTTTCAATAATTTTCACTTTTAGTACGTAAAAAAACTTTCTTAGACAATTTTTAATGACGTTAGTTTCAAACAAAAAGAATTAGACAATTTCGCAAAATAAAATTATTTTTCACTGTATGAAATGTCTTAAAAAAGTTTTTGAAAATTTTTTTTGAAAAGAAAATTTTTTTCAATAAATTTCACTTTTAGTACGTAAAAAAACTTTCTTAGACAATTTTTAATGACGTTTGTTTCAAACAAAAAGAATTAGACAATTTCACAAAAAAAAATTATTTTTCACTGTATGAAATGTCTTAGAAAAATTTTTGAAAATTTTTTTTGAAAAGAAAATTTTTTTCAATAAATTTCACTTTTAGTACGTAAAAAAACTTTCTTAGACAATTTTTAATGACGTTAGTTTCAAACAAAAAGAATTAGACAGTTTCGCAAAAAAAAATGTTTTTTCACTGTATGAAATGTCTTAGAAAAGTTTTTTTTGAAAAGACAATTTTTTTTCAATAATTTTCACTTTTAGTACGTAAAAAAACTTTCTTAGACAATTTTTAATGACGTTAGTTTCAAACAAAAAGAATTAGACAGTTTCGCAAAAAAAAATCATTTTTCACTGTATGAAATGTCTTAGAAAAATTTTTTTTGAAAAGACAATTTTTTTTCAATAATTTTCACTTTTAGTACGTAAAAAAACTTTCTTAGACAATTTTTAATGACGTTAGTTTCAAACAAAAAGAATTAGACAATTCCGCAAAAAAAAATTATTTTTCACTGTATGAAATGTCTTAGAAAAATTTTTGAAAATTTTTTTTGAAAAGAAAATTTTCTTCAATAATTTTCACTTTTAGTACGTAAAAAAACTTTCTTAGACAATTTTTAATGACGTTAGTTTCAAACAAAAAGAATTAGACAGTTTCGCAAAAAAAAATTATTTTTCACTGTATGAAATGTCTTGGAAAAATTTTTTTTGAAAAGACAATTTTTTTTCAATAAAATTCACTTTTAGTAGGAAAAAAACTTTCTTAGACAATTTTTAATGACGTTAGTTTCAAACAAAAAGAATTAGACAACTTCGCAAAAAAAAATTATTTTTCACTGTATGAAATGTCTTGGAAAAATTTTTTTGAAAAGAAAATTTTTTTCAATAATTTTCACTTTTAGTACGTGAAAAAACTTTCTTAGACAATTTTTAATGACGTTAGTTTCAAACAAAAAGAATTAGACAGCTTCGCAAAAAAAAATTATTTTTCACTGTATGAAATGTCTTAGAAAAATTTTTTTTGAAAAGACAATTTTTTTTCAATAATTTTCACTTTTAGTACGTAAAAAAACTTTCTTAGACAATTTTTAATGACGTTTGTTTCAAACAAAAAGAATTAGACAATTTCACAAAAAAAAATTATTTTTCACTGTATGAAATGTCTTAGAAAAATTTTTGAAAATTTTTTTTGAAAAGAAAATTTTTTTCAATAAATTTCACTTTTAGTACGTAAAAAAACTTTCTTAGACAATTTTTAATGACGTTAGTTTCAAACAAAAAGAATTAGACAGTTTCGCAAAAAAAAATTATTTTTCACTGTATGAAATGTCTTAGATAAATTTTTGAAAATTTTTTTTGAAAAGAAAAGTTTTTTCAATAATTTTCACTTTTAGTACGAAAAAAAACTTTCTTAGACAATTTTTAATGACGTTAGTTTCAAACAAAAAGAATTAGACAGTTTCGCAAAAAAAAATTATTTTTCACTGTATGAAATGTCTTAGAAAAGTTTTTTTTGAAAAGACAATTTTTTTTCAATAATTTTCACTTTTAGTACGTAAAAAAACTTTCTTAGACAATTTTTAATGACGTTAGTTTCAAACAAAAAGAATTAGACAGTTTCGCAAAAAAAAATCATTTTTCACTGTATGAAATGTCTTAGAAAAATTTTTTTTGAAAAGACAATTTTTTTTCAATAATTTTCACTTTTAGTACGTAAAAAAACTTTCTTAGACAATTTTTAATGACGTTAGTTTCAAACAAAAAGAATTAGACAATTTCGCAAAAAAAAATTATTTTTCACTGTATGAAATGTCTTAGAAAAATTTTTTTTGAAAAGACAATTTTTTTCAATAATTTTCACTTTTAGTACGTACAAATACTTTCTTAGACAATTTTTAATGACGTTATTTTCAAACAAAAAGAATTAGACAGTTTCGCAAAAAAAAATTATTTTTCACTGTATGAAATGTCTTGGAAAAATTTTTTTTTAAAAGAAAATTTTTTTCAGTAATTTTCACTTTTAGTACGTAAAAAAACTTTCTTAGACAATTTTTAATGACGTTAGTTTCAAACAAAAAGAATTAGACAGTTTCGCAAAAAAAAATTATTTTTCACTGTATGAAATGGTCTTAGAAAAATTTTTGAAAATTTTTTTTGAAAAGAAAATTTTCTTCAATAATTTTCACTTTTAGTACGTAAAAAAACTTTCTTAGACAATTTTTAATGACGTTAGTTTCAAACAAAAAGAATTAGACAACTTCGCAAAAAAAAATTATTTTTCACTGTATGAAATGTCTTAGAAAAGTTTTTGAAAATTTTTTTTGAAAAGACAATTTTTTTCAATAATTTTCACTTTTAGTACGTAAAAAAGCCTTCTTAGACAATTTTTAATGACGTTAGTTTCAATCAAAAAGAATTAGACAGTTTCGCAAAAAAAAATTATTTTTCACTGTATGAAATGTCTTAGAAAAGTTTTTGAAAATTTTTTTTGAAAAGACAATTTTTTTCAATAATTTTCACTTTTAGTACGTAAAAAAGCCTTCTTAGACAATTTTTAATGACGTTAGTTTCAAACAAAAAGAATTAGACAGTTTCGCAAAAAAAAATTATTTTTCACTGTATGAAATGTCTTAGAAAAATTTTTGAAAATTTTTTTTGAAAAGAAAATTTTTTTCAATAATTTTCACTTTTAGTACGTAAAAAAACTTTCTTAGACAATTTTTAATGACGTTAGTTTCAAACAAAAAGAATTAGACAGTTTCGCAAAAAAAAATTGTTTTTCACTGTATGAAATGTCTTAGAAAAATTGTTTTTAAAAAGACAATTTTTTTCAATAATTTTCACTTTTAGTACGTAAAAAAACTTTCTTAGACAATTTTTAATGACGTTAGTTTCAAACAAAAAGAATTAGACAATTTCGCAAAACAAAATTATTTTTCACTGTATGAAATGTCTTAGAAAAGTTTTTGAAAATTTTTTTTGAAAAGAAAATTTTTTTCAATAAATTTCACTTTTAGTACGTAAAAAAACTTTCTTAGACAATTTTTAATGACGTTTGTTTCAAACAAAAAGAATTAGACAATTTCACAAAAAAAAATTATTTTTCACTGTATGAAATGTCTTAGAAAAATTTTTGAAAATTATTTTTGAAAAGAAAATTTTCTTCAATAATTTTCACTTTTAGTACGTAAAAAAACTTTCTTAGACAATTTTTAATGACGTTAGTTTCAAACAAAAAGAATTAGACAGTTTCGCAAAAAAAAATTATTTTTCACTGTATGAAATGTCTTGGAAAAATTTTTTTTGAAAAGACAATTTTTTTTCAATAAAATTCACTTTTAGTAGGAAAAAAACTTTCTTAGACAATTTTTAATGACGTTAGTTTCAAACAAAAAGAATTAGACAACTTCGCAAAAAAAAATTATTTTTCACTGTATGAAATGTCTTGGAAAAATTTTTTTGAAAAGAAAATTTTTTTCAATAATTTTCACTTTTAGTACGTGAAAAAACTTTCTTAGACAATTTTTAATGACGTTAGTTTCAAACAAAAAGAATTAGACAGCTTCGCAAAAAAAAATTATTTTTCACTGTATGAAATGTCTTAGAAAAATTTTTTTTGAAAAGACAATTTTTTTTCAATAATTTTCACTTTTAGTACGTAAAAAAACTTTCTTAGACAATTTTTAATGACGTTTGTTTCAAACAAAAAGAATTAGACAATTTCACAAAAAAAAATTATTTTTCACTGTATGAAATGTCTTAGAAAAATTTTTGAAAATTTTTTTTGAAAAGAAAATTTTTTTCAATAAATTTCACTTTTAGTACGTAAAAAAACTTTCTTAGACAATTTTTAATGACGTTAGTTTCAAACAAAAAGAATTAGACAGTTTCGCAAAAAAAAATTATTTTTCACTGTATGAAATGTCTTAGAAAAGTTTTTTTTGAAAAGACAATTTTTTTTCAATAATTTTCACTTTTAGTACGTAAAAAAACTTTCTTAGACAATTTTTAATGACGTTAGTTTCAAACAAAAAGAATTAGACAGTTTCGCAAAAAAAAATCATTTTTCACTGTATGAAATGTCTTAGAAAAATTTTTTTTGAAAAGACAATTTTTTTTCAATAATTTTCACTTTTAGTACGTAAAAAAACTTTCTTAGACAATTTTTAATGACGTTAGTTTCAAACAAAAAGAATTAGACAATTTCGCAAAAAAAAATTATTTTTCACTGTATGAAATGTCTTAGAAAAATTTTTTTTGAAAAGACAATTTTTTTCAATAATTTTCACTTTTAGTACGTACAAATACTTTCTTAGACAATTTTTAATGACGTTATTTTCAAACAAAAAGAATTAGACAGTTTCGCAAAAAAAAAATTATTTTTCACTGTATGAAATGTCTTGGAAAAATTTTTTTTTAAAAGAAAATTTTTTTCAGTAATTTTCACTTTTAGTACGTAAAAAAACTTTCTTAGACAATTTTTAATGACGTTAGTTTCAAACAAAAAGAATTAGACAGTTTCGCAAAAAAAAATTATTTTTCACTGTATGAAATGGTCTTAGAAAAATTTTTGAAAATTTTTTTTGAAAAGAAAATTTTCTTCAATAATTTTCACTTTTAGTACGTAAAAAAACTTTCTTAGACAATTTTTAATGACGTTAGTTTCAAACAAAAAGAATTAGACAACTTCGCAAAAAAAAATTATTTTTCACTGTATGAAATGTCTTAGAAAAGTTTTTGAAAATTTTTTTTGAAAAGACAATTTTTTTCAATAATTTTCACTTTTAGTACGTAAAAAAGCCTTCTTAGACAATTTTTAATGACGTTAGTTTCAATCAAAAAGAATTAGACAGTTTCGCAAAAAAAAATTATTTTTCACTGTATGAAATGTCTTAGAAAAGTTTTTGAAAATTTTTTTTGAAAAGACAATTTTTTTCAATAATTTTCACTTTTAGTACGTAAAAAAGCCTTCTTAGACAATTTTTAATGACGTTAGTTTCAAACAAAAAGAATTAGACAGTTTCGCAAAAAAAAATTATTTTTCACTGTATGAAATGTCTTAGAAAAATTTTTGAAACTTTTTTTTGAAAAGAAAATTTTTTTCAATAATTTTCACTTTTAGTACGTAAAAAAACTTTCTTAGACAATTTTTAATGACGTTAGTTTCAAACAAAAAGAATTAGACAGTTTCGCAAAAAAAAATTATTTTTCACTGTATGAAATGTCTTAGAAAAATTTTTTTGAAGACAATTTTTTTTCAATAATTTTCACTTTTAGTACGTAAAAAAACTTTCTTAGACAATTTTTAATGACGTTAGTTTCAAACAAAAAGAATTAGACAGTTTCGCAAAAAAAAATTATTTTTCACTGTATGAAATGTCTTAGAAAAATTTTTGAAAATTTTTTTTGAAAAGAAACTTTTTTTCAATGATTTTCACTTTTAGTACGTAAAAAAATTTTCTTAGACAATTTTTAATGACGTTAGTTTCAAACAAAAAGAATTAGACAGTTTCGCAAAAAAAAATTATTTTTCACTGTATGAAATGTCTTAGAAAAATTTTTGAAAATTTTTTTTGAAAAGAAACTTTTTTTCAATGATTTTCACTTTTAGTACGTAAAAAAATTTTCTTAGACAATTTTTAATGACGTTAGTTTCAAACAAAAAGAATTAGACAGTTTCGCAAAAAAAAATTATTTTTCACTGTATGAAATGTCTTAGAAAAGTTTTTGAAAAATTTTTTTGAAAAGACAATTTTTTTCAATAATTTTCACTTTTAGTACGTAAAAAAACTTTCTTAGACAATTTTTAATGACGTTAGTTTCAAACAAAAAGAATTAGACAGTTTCGCAAAAAAAAAATATTTTTCACTGTATGAAATGTCTTAGAAAATTCTTTTTGAAAAAAAAATTTGTTTCAATAATTTTCACTTTTAGTACGTAAAAAAACTTTCTTAGACAATTTTTAATGACGTTAGTTTCAAACAAAAAGAATTAGACAGTTTCGCAAAAAAAAATTGTTTTTCACTGTATGAAATGTCTTAGAAAAATTGTTTTTAAAAAGACAATTTTTTTCAATAATTTTCACTTTTAGTACGTAAAAAAACTTTCTTAGACAATTTTTAATGACGTTAGTTTCAAACAAAAAGAATTAGACAATTTCGCAAAACAAAATTATTTTTCACTGTATGAAATGTCTTAGAAAAGTTTTTGAAAATTTTTTTTGAAAAGAAAATTTTTTTCAATAAATTTCACTTTTAGTACGTAAAAAAACTTTCTTAGACAATTTTTAATGACGTTTGTTTCAAACAAAAAGAATTAGACAATTTCACAAAAAAAAATTATTTTTCACTGTATGAAATGTCTTAGAAAAATTTTTGAAAATTTTTTTTGAAAAGAAAATTTTTTTCAATAAATTTCACTTTTAGTACGTAAAAAAACTTTCTTAGACAATTTTTAATGACGTTAGTTTCAAACAAAAAGAATTAGACAGTTTCGCAAAAAAAAATTATTTTTCACTGTATGAAATGTCTTAGAAAAGTTTTTTTTGAAAAGACAATTTTTTTTCAATAATTTTCACTTTTAGTACGTAAAAAAACTTTTTTAGACAATTTTTAATGACGTTAGTTTCAAACAAAAAGAATTAGACAGTTTCGCAAAAAAAAATCATTTTTCACTGTATGAAATGTCTTAGAAAAATTTTTTTTGAAAAGACAATTTTTTTTCAATAATTTTCACTTTTAGTACGTAAAAAAACTTTCTTAGACAATTTTTAATGACGTTAGTTTCAAACAAAAAGAATTAGACAATTTCGCAAAAAAAAATTATTTTTCACTGTATGAAATGTCTTAGAAAAATTTTTTTTGAAAAGACAATTTTTTTCAATAATTTTTACTTTTAGTACGTAAAAATACTTTCTTAGACAATTTTTAATGACGTTATTTTCAAACAAAAAGAATTAGACAGTTTCGCAAAAAAAAAATTATTTTTCACTGTATGAAATGTCTTGGAAAAATTTTTTTTGAAAAGAAAATTTTTTTCAGTAATTTTCACTTTTAGTACGTAAAAAAACTTTCTTAGACAATTTTTAATGACGTTAGTTTCAAACAAAAAGAATTAGACAGTTTCGCAAAAAAAAATTATTTTTCACTGTATGAAATGTCTTAGAAAAATTTTTGAAAATTTTTTTTGAAAAGAAAATTTTCTTCAATAATTTTCACTTTTAGTACGTAAAAAAACTTTCTTAGACAATTTTTAATGACGTTAGTTTCAAACAAAAAGAATTAGACAGTTTCGCAAAAAAAAATTATTTTTCACTGTATGAAATGTCTTGGAAAAATTTTTTTTGAAAAGACAATTTTTTTTCAATAAAATTCACTTTTAGTAGGAAAAAAACTTTCTTAGACAATTTTTAATGACGTTAGTTTCAAACAAAAAGAATTAGACAACTTCGCAAAAAAAAATTATTTTTCACTGTATGAAATGTCTTGGAAAAATTTTTTTGAAAAGAAAATTTTTTTCAATAATTTTCACTTTTAGTACGTGAAAAAACTTTCTTAGACAATTTTTAATGACGTTAGTTTCAAACAAAAAGAATTAGACAGCTTCGCAAAAAAAAATTATTTTTCACTGTATGAAATGTCTTAGAAAATTTTTTTTTGAAAAGACAATTTTTTTTCAATAATTTTCACTTTTAGTACGTAAAAAAACTTTCTTAGACAATTTTTAATGACGTTTGTTTCAAACAAAAAGAATTAGACAATTTCACAAAAAAAAATTATTTTTCACTGTATGAAATGTCTTAGAAAAATTTTTGAAAATTTTTTTTGAAAAGAAAATTTTTTTCAATAAATTTCACTTTTAGTACGTAAAAAAACTTTCTTAGACAATTTTTAATGACGTTAGTTTCAAACAAAAAGAATTAGACAGTTTCGCAAAAAAAAATTATTTTTCACTGTATGAAATGTCTTAGATAAATTTTTGAAAATTTTTTTTGAAAAGACAATTTTTTTCAATAATTTTCACTTTTAGTACGTAAAAAAACTTTCTTAGACAATTTTTAATGACGTTAGTTTCAAACAAAAAGAATTAGACAGTTTCGCAAAAAAAAATTATTTTTCACTGTATGAAATGTCTTAGAAAAGTTTTTTTTGAAAAGACAATTTTTTTTCAATAATTTTCACTTTTAGTACGTAAAAAAACTTTCTTAGACAATTTTTAATGACGTTAGTTTCAAACAAAAAGAATTAGACAGTTTCGCAAAAAAAAATTATTTTTCACTGTATGAAATGTCTAAGAAAAATTTTTTTTGAAAAGACAATTTTTTTTCAATAATTTTCACTTTTAGTACGTAAAAAAACTTTCTTAGACAATTTTTAATGACGTTAGTTTCAAACAAAAAGAATTAGACAATTTCGCAAAAAAAAATTATTTTTCACTGTATGAAATGTCTTAGAAAAATTTTTTTTGAAAAGACAATTTTTTTCAATAATTTTCACTTTTAGTACGTACAAATACTTTCTTAGACAATTTTTAATGACGTTATTTTCAAACAAAAAGAATTAGACAGTTTCGCAAAAAAAAAATTATTTTTCACTGTATGAAATGTCTTGGAAAAATTTTTTTTGAAAAGAAAATTTTTTTCAGTAATTTTCACTTTTAGTACGTAAAAAAACTTTCTTAGACAATTTTTAATGACGTTAGTTTCAAACAAAAAGAATTAGACAGTTTCGCAAAAAAAAATTATTTTTCACTGTATGAAATGTCTTAGAAAAATTTTTGAAAATTTTTTTTGAAAAGACAATTTTCTTCAATAATTTTCACTTTTAGTACGTAAAAAAACTTTCTTAGACAATTTTTAATGACGTTAGTTTCAAACAAAAAGAATTAGACAACTTCGCAAAAAAAAATTATTTTTCACTGTATGAAATGTCTTAGAAAATTTTTGAAAATTTTTTTTGAAAAGACAATTTTTTTCAATAATTTTCACTTTTAGTACGTAAAAAAGCCTTCTTAGACAATTTTTAATGACGTTAGTTTCAATCAAAAAGAATTAGACAGTTTCGCAAAAAAAAATTATTTTTTACTGTATGAAATGTCTTGGAAAATTTTTTTTGAAAAGACAATTTTTTTCAATAAAATTCACTTTTAGTAGGTAAAAAAACTTTCTTAGACAATTTTTAATGACGTTAGTTTCAAACAAAAAGAATTAGACAACTTCGCAAAAAAAAATTATTTTTCACTGTATGAAATGTCTTAGAAAAATTTTTTTTGAAAAGACAATTTTTTTCAATAATTTTCACTTTTAGTACGTAAAAAAGCCTTCTTAGACAATTTTTAATGACGTTAGTTTCAAACAAAAAGAATTAGACAGTTTCGCAAAACAAAATTATTTTTCACTGTATGAAATGTCTTGGAAAAATTTTTTTGAAAAGAAAATTTTTTTCAATAATTTTCACTTTTAGTACGTGAAAAAACTTTCTTAGACAATTTTTAATGACGTTAGTTTCAAACAAAAAGAATTAGACAATTTCGCAAAAAAAAATTATTTTTTACTGTATGAAATGTCTTGGAAAGTTTTTTTTTGAAAAGAAAATTTTTTTCAATAATTTTCACTTTTAGTACGTAAAAAAACTTTCTTAGACAATTTTTAATGATGTTAGTTTCAAACAAAAAGAATTAGACAGTTTCGCAAAAAAAAATTATTTTTCACTGTATGCAATGTCTTAGAAAAATTTTTGAAAATTTTTATTGAAAAGAAAATTTTTTTCAATAATTTTCACTTTTAGTACGTAAAAAAACTTTCTTAGACAATTTTTAATGACGTTAGTTTCAAACAAAAAGAATTAGACAGTTTCGCAAAAAAAAATTATTTTTCAAATGTCTTAGAAAAATTTTTGAAAATTTTTATTGAAAAGAAAATTTTTTTCAATAATTTTCACTTTTAGTACGTAAAAAAACTTTCTTAGACAATTTTTAATGACGTTAGTTTCAAACAAAAAGAATTAGACAGTTTCGCAAAAAAAAGTTATTTTTCACTGTATGAAATGTCTTAGAAAAGTTTTTTTTGAAAAGACAATTTTTTTCAATAATTTTCACTTTTAGTACGTAAAAAAACTTTCTTAGACAATTTTTAATGACGTTAGTTTCAAACAAAAAGAATTAGACAGTTTCGCAAAAAAAAATTATTTTTTTCTATGTGAAATGTCTTAGAAAAATTTTTTTTGAAAAGACAATTTTTTTTCAATAATTTTCACTTTTAGTACGTAAAAAAACTTTCTTAGACAATTTTTAATGACGTTAGTTTCAAACAAAAAGAATTAGACAATTTCACAAAAAAAAAATTACTTTTCACTGTATGAAATGTCTTAGAAAAATTTTTGAAAATTTTTTTTGAAAAGAAAATTTTTTTCAATAATTTTCACTTTTAGTACGTAAAAAAACTTTCTTAGACAATTTTTAATGACGTTAGTTTCAAACAAAAAGAATTAGACAGTTTCGCAAAAAAAAATTATTTTTCACTGTATGAAATGTCTTGGAAAAATTTTTTTTAAAAGACAATTTTTTTTCAATAAAATTCACTTTTAGTAGGTAAAAAAACTTTCTTAGACAATTTTTAATGACGTTAGTTTCAAACAAAAAGAATTAGACAACTTCGCAAAAAAAAATGATTTTTCACTGTATGAAATGTCTTAGAAAAATTTTTGAAAATTTTTTTTGAAAAGAAAATTTTTTTCAATAATTTTCACTTTTAGTACGTAAAAAAACTTTCTTAGACAATTTTTAATGACGTTAGTTTCAAACAAAAAGAATTAGACAGTTTCGCAAAAAAAAATTATTTTTCACTGTATGAAATGTCTTAGAAAAGTTTTTTTTGAAAAGACAATTTTTTTTCAATAATTTTCACTTTTAGTACGTAAAAAAACTTTCTTAGACAATTTTTAATGACGTTAGTTTCAAACAAAAAGAATTAGACAGTTTCGCAAAAAAAAATTATTTTTCACTGTATGAAATGTCTTAGAAAAATTTTTTTTGAAAAGACAATTTTTTTTCAATAATTTTCACTTTTAGTACGTAAAAAAGCTTTCTTAGACAATTTTTAATGACGTTAGTTTCAAACAAAAAGAATTAGACAATTTCGCAAAAAAAAATTATTTTTCACTGTATGAAATGTCTTAGAAAAATTTTTTTTGAAAAGACAATTTTTTTCAATAATTTTCACTTTTAGTACGTAAAAATACTTTCTTAGACAATTTTTAATGACGTTATTTTCAAACAAAAAGAATTAGACAGTTTCGCAAAAAAAAAATTATTTTTCACTGTATGAAATGTCTTGGAAAAATTTTTTTTGAAAAGAAAATTTTTTTCAGTAATTTTCACTTTTAGTACGTAAAAAAACTTTCTTAGACAATTTTTAATGACGTTAGTTTCAAACAAAAAGAATTAGACAATTTCGCAAAAAAAAATTATTTTTCACTGTATGAAATGTCTTAGAAAAATTTTTGAAAATTTTTTTTGAAAAGAAAATTTTCTTCAATAATTTTCACTTTTAGTACGTAAAAAAGCCTTCTTAGACAATTTTTAATGACGTTAGTTTCAATCAAAAAGAATTAGACAGTTTCGCAAAAAAAAATTATTTTTCACTGTATGAAATGTCTTGGAAAATTTTTTTTGAAAAGACAATTTTTTTCAATAAAATTCACTTTTAGTAGGTAAAAAAACTTTCTTAGACAATTTTTAATGACGTTAGTTTCAAACAAAAAGAATTAGACAACTTCGCAAAAAAAAATTATTTTTCACTGTATGAAATGTCTTAGAAAAATTTTTTTTGAAAAGACAATTTTTTTCAATAATTTTCTTTTTTAGTACGTAAAAAAGCCTTCTTAGACAATTTTTAATGACGTTAGTTTCAAACAAAAAGAATTAGACAGTTTCGCAAAACAAAATTATTTTTCACAGTATGAAATGTCTTGGAAAAATATTTTTGGAAAGAAAATTTTTTTCAATAATTTTCACTTTTAGTACGTGAAAAAACTTTCTTAGACAATTTTTAATGACGTTAGTTTCAAACAAAAAGAATTAGACAGCTTCGCAAAAAAAAATTATTTTTCACTGTATGAAATGTCTTAGAAAAATTTTTTTTGAAAAGACAATTTTTTTTCAATAATTTTCACTTTTAGTACGTAAAAAAACTTTCTTAGACAATTTTTAATGACGTTAGTTTCAAACAAAAAGAATTAGACAATTTCACAAAAAATAATTATTTTTCACTGTATGAAATGTCTTAGAAAAATTTTTGAAAATTTTTTTTGAAAAGACAATTTTTTTCAATAATTTTCACTTTTAGTACGTAAAAAAACTTTCTTAGACAATTTTTAATGACGTTAGTTTCAAACAAAAAGAATTAGACAGTTTCGCAAAAAAAAATTATTTTTCACTGTATGAAATGTCTTAGAAAAATTTTTGAAAATTTTTTTTGAAAAGAAAATTTTTTTCAATAATTTTCACTTTTAGTACGTAAAAAAACTTTCTTAGACAATTTTTAATGACGTTAGTTTCAAACAAAAAGAATTAGACAGTTTCGCAAAAAAAAGTTATTTTTCACTGTATGAAATGTCTTAGAAAAGTTTTTTTTGAAAAGACAATTTTTTTTCAATAATTTTCACTTTTAGTACGTAAAAAAGCTTTCTTAGACAATTTTTAATGACGTTAGTTTCAAACAAAATGAATTAGACAATTTCACAAAAAAAAATTATTTTTCACTGTATGAAATGTCTTAGAAAAATTTTTGAAAATTTTTTTTGAAAAGACAATTTTTTTTCAATAATTTTCACTTTTAGTACGTAAAAAAACTTTCTTAGACAATTTTTAATGACGTTAGTTTCAAACAAAAAGAATTAGACAGTTTCGCAAAAAAAAATTATTTTTCACTGTATGAAATGTCTTAGAAAAATTTTTTTTGAAAAGACAATTTTTTTTCAATAATTTTCACCTTTAGTACGTAAAAAAACTTTCTTAGACAATTTTTAATGACGTTAGTTTCAAACAAAAAGAATTAGACAATTTCGCAAAAAAAATTATTTTTCACTGTATGAAATGTCTTAGAAAAATTTTTTTTGAAAAGACAATTTTTTTCAATAATTTTCACTTTTAGTACGTAAAAATACCTTCTTAGACAATTTTTAATGACGTTAGTTTCAAACAAAAAGAATTAGACAACTTCGCAAAAAAAGAATTATTTTTCCCTGTATGAAATGTCTTAGAAAAATTTTTTTTGAAAAGAAAATTTTTTTTCAATAATTTTCACTTTTAGTACGTAAAAAAACTTTCTTAGACAATTTTTAATGACGTTAGTTTCAAACAAAAAGAATTAGACAATTTCGCAAAAAAAAATTATTTTTCACTGTATGAAATGTCTTAGAAAAATTTTTTTTGAAAAGACAATTTTTTTCAATAATTTTCACTTTTAGTACGTAAAAATACCTTCTTAGACAATTTTTAATGACGTTATTTTCAAACAAAAAGAATTAGACAACTTCGCAAAAAAAGAATTATTTTTCACTGTATGAAATGTCTTAGAAAAATTTTTTTTGAAAAGAAAATTTTTTTCAATAATTTTCACTTTTAGTACGTAAAAAAACTTTCTTAGATAATTTTTAATGACGTTAGTTTCAAACAAAAAGAATTAGACAACTTCGCAAAAAAAAATTATTTTTCACTGTATGAAATGTCTTAGAAAAATTTTTGAAAATTTTTTTTGAAAAGACAATTTTTTTCAATAATTTTCACTTTTAGTACGTAAAAAAGCCTTCTTAGACAATTTTTAATGACGTTAGTTTCAATCAAAAAGAATTAGACAGTTTCGCAAAAAAAAATTATTTTTCACTGTATGAAATGTCTTGGAAAATTTTTTTTGAAAAGACAATTTTTTTCAATAAAATTCACTTTTAGTAGGTAAAAAAACTTTCTTAGACAATTTTTAATGACGTTAGTTTCAAACAAAAAGAATTAGACAACTTCGCAAAAAAAAATTATTTTTCACTGTATGAAATGTCTTAGAAAAATTTTTTTTGAAAAGACAATTTTTTTCAATAATTTTCACTTTTAGTACGTAAAAAAGCCTTCTTAGACAATTTTTAATGACGTTAGTTTCAAACAAAAAGAATTAGACAGTTTCGCAAAACAAAATTATTTTTCACAGTATGAAATGTCTTGGAAAAATTTTTTTGAAAAGAAAATTTTTTTCAATAATTTTCACTTTTAGTACGTGAAAAAACTTTCTTAGACAATTTTTAATGACGTTAGTTTCAAACAAAAAGAATTAGACAGCTTCGCAAAAAAAAATTATTTTTCACTGTATGAAATGTCTTAGAAAAATTTTGTTTGAAAAGACAATTTTTTTTCAATAATTTTCACTTTTAGTACGTAAAAAAACTTTCTTAGACAATTTTTAATGACGTTAGTTTCAAACAAAAAGAATTAGACAATTTCACAAAAAAAAATTATTTTTCACTGTATGAAATGTCTTAGAAAAATTTTTGAAAATTTTTTTTGAAAAGACAATTTTTTTCAATAATTTTCACTTTTAGTACGTAAAAAAACTTTCTTAGACAATTTTTAATGACGTTAGTTTCAAACAAAAAGAATTAGACAGTTTCGCAAAAAAAAATTATTTTTCACTGTATGAAATGTCTTAGAAAAATTTTTGAAAATTTTTTTTGAAAAGAAAATTTTTTTCAATAATTTTCACTTTTAGTACGTAAAAAAACTTTCTTAGACAATTTTTAATGACGTTAGTTTCAAACAAAAAGAATTAGACAGTTTCGCAAAAAAAAATTATTTTTCACTGTATGAAATGTCTTGGAAAATTTTTTTTGAAAAGACAATTTTTTTCAATAAAATTCACTTTTAGTAGGTAAAAAAACTTTCTTCGACAATTTTTAATGACGTTAGTTTCAAACAAAAAGAATTAGACAACTTCGCAAAAAAAAATTATTTTTCACTGTATGAAATGTCTTAGAAAAATTTTTTTTGAAAAGACAATTTTTTTCAATAATTTTCTTTTTTAGTACGTAAAAAAGCCTTCTTAGACAATTTTTAATGACGTTAGTTTCAAACAAAAAGAATTAGACAGTTTCGCAAAACAAAATTATTTTTCACAGTATGAAATGTCTTGGAAAAATATTTTTGAAAAGAAAATTTTTTTCAATAATTTTCACTTTTAGTACGTGAAAAAACTTTCTTAGACAATTTTTAATGACGTTAGTTTCAAACAAAAAGAATTAGACAGCTTCGCAAAAAAAAATTATTTTTCACTGTATGAAATGTCTTAGAAAAATTTTTTTTGAAAAGACAATTTTTTTTCAATAATTTTCACTTTTAGTACGTAAAAAAACTTTCTTAGACAATTTTTAATGACGTTAGTTTCAAACAAAAAGAATTAGACAATTTCACAAAAAAAAATTATTTTTCACTGTATGAAATGTCTTAGAAAAATTTTTGAAAATTTTTTTTGAAAAGACAATTTTTTTCAATAATTTTCACTTTTAGTACGTAAAAAAACTTTCTTAGACAATTTTTAATGACGTTAGTTTCAAACAAAAAGAATTAGACAGTTTCGCAAAAAAAAATTATTTTTCACTGTATGAAATGTCTTAGAAAAATTTTTGAAAATTTTTTTTGAAAAGAAAATTTTTTTCAATAATTTTCACTTTTAGTACGTAAAAAAACTTTCTTAGACAATTTTTAATGACGTTAGTTTCAAACAAAAAGAATTAGACAGTTTCGCAAAAAAAAATTATTTTTCACTGTATGAAATGTCTTAGAAAAGTTTTTTTTGAAAAGACAATTTTTTTTCAATAATTTTCACTTTTAGTACGTAAAAAAGCTTTCTTAGACAATTTTTAATGACGTTAGTTTCAAACAAAATGAATTAGACAATTTCACAAAAAAAAATTATTTTTCACTGTATGAAATGTCTTAGAAAAATTTTTGAAAATTTTTTTTGAAAAGACAATTTTTTTTCAATAATTTTCACTTTTAGTACGTAAAAAAACTTTCTTAGACAATTTTTAATGACGTTAGTTTCAAACAAAAAGAATTAGACAGTTTCGCAAAAAAAAATTATTTTTCACTGTATGAAATGTCTTAGAAAAATTTTTTTTGAAAAGACAATTTTTTTCAATAATTTTCACTTTTAGTACGTAAAAATACCTTCTTAGACAATTTTTAATGACGTTATTTTCAAACAAAAAGAATTAGACAACTTCGCAAAAAAAGAATTATTTTTCACTGTATGAAATGTCTTAGAAAAATTTTTTTTGAAAAGAAAATTTTTTTCAATAATTTTCACTTTTAGTACGTAAAAAAACTTTCTTAGATAATTTTTAATGACGTTAGTTTCAAACAAAAAGAATTAGACAACTTCGCAAAAAAAAATTATTTTTCACTGTATGAAATGTCTTAGAAAAATTTTTGAAAATTTTTTTTGAAAAGACAATTTTTTTCAATAATTTTCACTTTTAGTACGTAAAAAAGCCTTCTTAGACAATTTTTAATGACGTTAGTTTCAATCAAAAAGAATTAGACAGTTTCGCAAAAAAAAATTATTTTTCACTGTATGAAATGTCTTGGAAAATTTTTTTTGAAAAGACAATTTTTTTCAATAAAATTCACTTTTAGTAGGTAAAAAAACTTTCTTAGACAATTTTTAATGACGTTAGTTTCAAACAAAAAGAATTAGACAGTTTCGCAAAACAAAATTATTTTTCACAGTATGAAATGTCTTGGAAAAATTTTTTTGAAAAGAAAATTTTTTTCAATAATTTTCACTTTTAGTACGTGAAAAAACTTTCTTAGACAATTTTTAATGACGTTAGTTTCAAACAAAAAGAATTAGACAGCTTCGCAAAAAAAAATTATTTTTCACTGTATGAAATGTCTTAGAAAAATTTTTTTTGAAAAGACAATTTTTTTTCAATAATTTTCACTTTTAGTACGTAAAAAAACTTTCTTAGACAATTTTTAATGACGTTAGTTTCAAACAAAAAGAATTAGACAATTTCACAAAAAAAAATTATTTTTCACTGTATGAAATGTCTTAGAAAAATTTTTGAAAATTTTTTTTGAAAAGACAATTTTTTTCAATAATTTTCACTTTTAGTACGTAAAAAAACTTTCTTAGACAATTTTTAATGACGTTAGTTTCAAACAAAAAGAATTAGACAGTTTCGCAAAAAAAAATTATTTTTCACTGTATGAAATGTCTTAGAAAAATTTTTGAAAATTTTTTTTGAAAAGAAAATTTTTTTCAATAATTTTCACTTTTAGTACGTAAAAAAACTTTCTTAGACAATTTTTAATGACGTTAGTTTCAAACAAAAAGAATTAGACAGTTTCGCAAAAAAAAATTATTTTTCACTGTATGAAATGTCTTGGAAAATTTTTTTTGAAAAGACAATTTTTTTCAATAAAATTCACTTTTAGTAGGTAAAAAAACTTTCTTAGACAATTTTTAATGACGTTAGTTTCAAACAAAAAGAATTAGACAACTTCGCAAAAAAAAATTATTTTTCACTGTATGAAATGTCTTAGAAAAATTTTTTTTGAAAAGACAATTTTTTTCAATAATTTTCTTTTTTAGTACGTAAAAAAGCCTTCTTAGACAATTTTTAATGACGTTAGTTTCAAACAAAAAGAATTAGACAGTTTCGCAAAACAAAATTATTTTTCACAGTATGAAATGTCTTGGAAAAATATTTTTGAAAAGAAAATTTTTTTCAATAATTTTCACTTTTAGTACGTGAAAAAACTTTCTTAGACAATTTTTAATGACGTTAGTTTCAAACAAAAAGAATTAGACAGCTTCGCAAAAAAAAATTATTTTTCACTGTATGAAATGTCTTAGAAAAATTTTTTTTGAAAAGACAATTTTTTTTCAATAATTTTCACTTTTTGTACGTAAAAAAACTTTCTTAGACAATTTTTAATGACGTTAGTTTCAAACAAAAAGAATTAGACAATTTCACAAAAAATAATTATTTTTCACTGTATGAAATGTCTTAGAAAAATTTTTGAAAATTTTTTTTGAAAAGACAATTTTTTTCAATAATTTTCACTTTTAGTACGTAAAAAAACTTTCTTAGACAATTTTTAATGACGTTAGTTTCAAACAAAAAGAATTAGACAGTTTCGCAAAAAAAAATTATTTTTCACTGTATGAAATGTCTTAGAAAAATTTTTGAAAATTTTTTTTGAAAAGAAAATTTTTTTCAATAATTTTCACTTTTAGTACGTAAAAAAACTTTCTTAGACAATTTTTAATGACGTTAGTTTCAAACAAAAAGAATTAGACAGTTTCGCAAAAAAAAATTACTTTTCACTGTATGAAATGTCTTAGAAAAGTTTTTTTTGAAAAGAAAATTTTTTTCAATAATTTTCACTTTTAGTACGTAAAAAAGCTTTCTTAGACAATTTTTAATGACGTTAGTTTCAAACAAAATGAATTAGACAATTTCACAAAAAAAAATTATTTTTCACTGTATGAAATGTCTTAGAAAAATTTTTGAAAATTTTTTTTGAAAAGACAATTTTTTTTCAATAATTTTCACTTTTAGTACGTAAAAAAACTTTCTTAGACAATTTTTAATGACGTTAGTTTCAAACAAAAAGAATTAGACAGTTTCGCAAAAAAAAATTATTTTTCACTGTATGAAATGTCTTAGAAAAATTTTTTTTGAAAAGACAATTTTTTTTCAATAATTTTCACCTTTAGTACGTAAAAAAACTTTCTTAGACAATTTTTAATGACGTTAGTTTCAAACAAAAAGAATTAGACAATTTCGCAAAAAAAATTATTTTTCACTGTATGAAATGTCTTAGAAAAATTTTTTTTGAAAAGACAATTTTTTTCAATAATTTTCACTTTTAGTACGTAAAAATACCTTCTTAGACAATTTTTAATGACGTTAGTTTCAAACAAAAAGAATTAGACAACTTCGCAAAAAAAGAATTATTTTTCCCTGTATGAAATGTCTTAGAAAAATTTTTTTTGAAAAGAAAATTTTTTTTCAATAATTTTCACTTTTAGTACGTAAAAAAACTTTCTTAGACAATTTTTAATGACGTTAGTTTCAAACAAAAAGAATTAGACAATTTCGCAAAAAAAAATTATTTTTCACTGTATGAAATGTCTTAGAAAAATTTTTTTTGAAAAGACAATTTTTTTCAATAATTTTCACTTTTAGTACGTAAAAATACCTTCTTAGACAATTTTTAATGACGTTATTTTCAAACAAAAAGAATTAGACAACTTCGCAAAAAAAGAATTATTTTTCACTGTATGAAATGTCTTAGAAAAATTTTTTTTGAAAAGAAAATTTTTTTCAATAATTTTCACTTTTAGTACGTAAAAAAACTTTCTTAGATAATTTTTAATGACGTTAGTTTCAAACAAAAAGAATTAGACAACTTCGCAAAAAAAAATTATTTTTCACTGTATGAAATGTCTTAGAAAAATTTTTGAAAATTTTTTTTGAAAAGACAATTTTTTTCAATAAATTTCACTTTTAGTACGTAAAAAAGCCTTCTTAGACAATTTTTAATGACGTTAGTTTCAATCAAAAAGAATTAGACAGTTTCGCAAAAAAAAATTATTTTTCACTGTATGAAATGTCTTGGAAAATTTTTTTTGAAAAGAAAATTTTTTTCAATAATTTTCACTTTTAGTACGTAAAAAAACTTTCTTAGACAATTTTTAATGACGTTAGTTTCAAACAAAAAGAATTAGACAGCTTCGCAAAAAAAAATTATTTTTCACTGTATGAAATGTCTTGGAAAAATTTTTTTTGAAAAGACAATTTTTTTCAATGAAATTCACTTTTAGTAGGTAAAAAAACTTTCTTAGACAATTTTTAATGACGTTAGTTTCAAACAAAAAGAATTAGACAATTTCACAAAAAAAAATTATTTTTCACTGTATGAAATGTCTTAGAAAAATTTTTGAAAATTTTTTTTGAAAAGAAAATTTTTTTCAATAATTTTCACTTTTAGTACGTAAAAAAACTTTCTTAGACAGTTTTTAATGACGTTAGTTTCAAACAAAAAGAATTAGACAGTTTCGCAAAAAAAAGTTATTTTTCACTGTATGAAATGTCTTAGAAAAGTTTTTTTTGAAAAGACAATTTTTTTCAATAATTTTCACTTTTAGTACGTAAAAAAACTTTCTTAGACAATTTTTAATGACGTTAGTTTCAAACAAAAAGAATTAGACAGTTTCGCAAAAAAAAATTATTTTTCACTATGTGAAATGTCTTAGAAAAATTTTTTTTGAAAAGACAATTTTTTTTCAATAATTTTCACTTTTAGTACGTAAAAAAACTTTCTTAGACAATTTTTAATGACGTTAGTTTCAAACAAAAAGAATTAGACAATTTCACAAAAAAAAAATTATTTTTCACTGTATGAAATGTCTTAGAAAAATTTTTGAAAATTTTTTTTGAAAAGAAAATTTTTTTCAATAATTTTCACTTTTAGTACGTAAAAAAACTTTCTTAGACAATTTTTAATGACGTTAGTTTCAAACAAAAAGAATTAGACAACTTCGCAAAAAAAAATTATTTTTCACTGTATGAAATGTCTTAGAAAAGTTTTTGAAAATTTTTTTTGAAAAGACAATTTTTTTCAATAATTTTCACTTTTAGTACGTAAAAAAGCCTTCTTAGACAATTTTTAATGACGTTAGTTTCAATCAAAAAGAATTAGACAGTTTCGCAAAAAAAAATTATTTTTCACTGTATGAAATGTCTTGGAAAATTTTTTTTGAAAAGACAATTTTTTTCAATAAAATTCACTTTTAGTAGGTAAAAAAACTTTCTTAGACAATTTTTAATGACGTTAGTTTCAAACAAAAAGAATTAGACAACTTCGCAAAAAAAAATTATTTTTCACTGTATGAAATGTCTTAGAAACATTTTTTTTGAAAAGACAATTTTTTTCAATAATTTTCACTTTTAGTACGTAAAAAAGCCTTCTTAGACAATTTTTAATGACGTTAGTTTCAAACAAAAAGAATTAGACAGTTTCGCAAAACAAAATTATTTTTCACAGTATGAAATGTCTTGGAAAAATTTTTTTGAAAAGAAAATTTTTTTCAATAATTTTCACTTTTAGTACGTGAAAAAACTTTCTTAGACAATTTTTAATGACGTTAGTTTCAAACAAAAAGAATTAGACAGCTTCGCAAAAAAAAATTATTTTTCACTGTATGAAATGTCTTAGAAAAATTTTTTTTGAAAAGACAATTTTTTTTCAATAATTTTCACTTTTAGTACGTAAAAAAACTTTCTTAGACAATTTTTAATGACGTTAGTTTCAAACAAAAAGAATTAGACAATTTCACAAAAAAAAATTATTTTTCACTGTATGAAATGTCTTAGAAAAATTTTTGAAAATTTTTTTTGAAAAGACAATTTTTTTCAATAATTTTCACTTTTAGTACGTAAAAAAACTTTCTTAGACAATTTTTAATGACGTTAGTTTCAAACAAAAAGAATTAGACAGTTTCGCAAAAAAAAATTATTTTTCACTGTATGAAATGTCTTGGAAAAATTTTTGAAAATTTTTTTTGAAAAGAAAATTTTTTTCAATAATTTTCACTTTTAGTACGTAAAAAAACTTTCTTGGACAATTTTTAATGACGTTAGTTTCAAACAAAAAGAATTAGACAGTTTCGCAAAAAAAAATTATTTTTCACTGTATGAAATGTCTTAGAAAAGTTTTTTTTGAAAAGACAATTTTTTTTCAATAATTTTCACTTTTAGTACGTAAAAAAGCTTTCTTAGACAATTTTTAATGACGTTAGTTTCAAACAAAAAGAATTAGACAATTTCACAAAAAAAAATTATTTTTCACTGTATGAAATGTCTTAGAAAAACTTTTGAAAATTTTTTTTGAAAAGACAATTTTTTTTCAATAATTTTCACTTTTAGTACGTAAAAAAACTTTCTTAGACAATTTTTAATGACGTTAGTTTCAAACAAAAAGAATTAGACAGTTTCGCAAAAAAAAATTATTTTTCACTGTATGAAATGTCTTAGAAAAATTTTTTTTGAAAAGACAATTTTTTTTCAATAATTTTCACCTTTAGTACGTAAAAAAACTTTCTTAGACAATTTTTAATGACGTTAGTTTCAAACAAAAAGAATTAGACAATTTCGCAAAAAAAATTATTTTTCACTGTATGAAATGTCTTAGAAAAATTTTTTTTGAAAAGACAATTTTTTTCAATAATTTTCACTTTTAGTACGTAAAAATACCTTCTTAGACAATTTTTAATGACGTTAGTTTCAAACAAAAAGAATTAGACAACTTCGCAAAAAAAGAATTATTTTTCCCTGTATGAAATGTCTTAGAAAAATTTTTTTTGAAAAGACAATTTTTTTCAATAATTTTCACTTTTAGTACGTAAAAATACCTTCTTAGACAATTTTTAATGACGTTATTTTCAAACAAAAAGAATTAGACAACTTCGCAAAAAAAGAATTATTTTTCACTGTATGAAATGTCTTAGAAAAATTTTTTTTGAAAAGAAAATTTTTTTCAATAATTTTCACTTTTAGTACGTAAAAAAGCCTTCTTAGACAATTTTTAATGACGTTAGTTTCAATCAAAAAGAATTAGACAGTTTCGCAAAAAAAAATTATTTTTCACTGTATGAAATGTCTTGGAAAATTTTTTTTGAAAAGAAAATTTTTTTCAATAATTTTCACTTTTAGTACGTAAAAAAACTTTCTTAGACAATTTTTAATGACGTTAGTTTCAAACAAAAAGAATTAGACAGCTTCGCAAAAAAAAATTATTTTTCACTGTATGAAATGTCTTGGAAAAATTTTTTTTGAAAAGACAATTTTTTTCAATGAAATTCACTTTTAGTAGGTAAAAAAACTTTCTTAGACAATTTTTAATGACGTTAGTTTCAAACAAAAAGAATTAGACAATTTCACAAAAAAAAATTATTTTTCACTGTATGAAATGTCTTAGAAAAATTTTTGAAAATTTTTTTTGAAAAGAAAATTTTTTTCAATAATTTTCACTTTTAGTACGTAAAAAAACTTTCTTAGACAATTTTTAATGACGTTAGTTTCAAACAAAAAGAATTAGACAGTTTCGCAAAAAAGAATTATTTTTCACTGTATGAAATGTCTTGGAAAAATTTTTTTTGAAAAGAAAATTTTTTTCAGTAATTTTCACTTTTAGTACGTAAAAAAAACTTTCTTAGACAATTTTTAATGACGTTAGTTTCAAACAAAAAGAATTAGACAATTTCACAAAAAAAAATTATTTTTCACTGTATGAAATGTCTTAGAAAAATTTTTGAAAATTTTTTTTGAAAAGACAATTTTTTTCAATAATTTTCACTTTTAGTACGTAAAAAAACTTTCTTAGACAATTTTTAATGACGTTAGTTTCAAACAAAAAGAATTAGACAGTTTCGCAAAAAAAAATTATTTTTCACTGTATGAAATGTCTTAGAAAAATTTTTGAAAATTTTTTTTGAAAAGAAAATTTTTTTCAATAATTTTCACTTTTAGTACGTAAAAAAACTTTCTTAGACAATTTTTAATGACGTTAGTTTCAAACAAAAAGAATTAGACAGTTTCGCAAAAAAAAATTATTTTTCACTGTATGAAATGTCTTAGAAAAGTTTTTTTTGAAAAGAAAATTTTTTTTCAATAATTTTCACTTTTAGTAGGTAAAAAAACTTTCTTAGACAATTTTTAATGACGTTAGTTTCAAACAAAAAGAATTAGACAATTTCACAAAAAAAAATTATTTTTCACTGTATGAAATGTCTTAGAAAAATTTTTGAAAATTTTTTTTGAAAAGACAATTTTTTTTCAATAATTTTCACTTTTAGTACGTAAAAAAACTTTCTTAGACAATTTTTAATGACGTTAGTTTCAAACAAAAAGAATTAGACAGTTTCGCAAAAAAAAATTATTTTTCACTGTATGAAATGTCTTAGAAAAATTTTTTTTGAAAAGACAATTTTTTTTCAATAATTTTCACCTTTAGTACGTAAAAAAACTTTCTTAGACAATTTTTAATGACGTTAGTTTCAAACAAAAAGAATTAGACAATTTCGCAAAAAAAAATTATTTTTCACTGTATGAAATGTCTTAGAAAAATTTTTTTTGAAAAGACAATTTTTTTCAATAATTTTCACTTTTAGTACGTAAAAATACCTTCTTAGACAATTTTTAATGACGTTAGTTTCAAACAAAAAGAATTAGACAACTTCGCAAAAAAAGAATTATTTTTCCCTGTATGAAATGTCTTAGAAAAATTTTTTTTGAAAAGAAAATTTTTTTTCAATAATTTTCACTTTTAGTACGTAAAAAAACTTTCTTAGACAATTTTTAATGACGTTAGTTTCAAACAAAAAGAATTAGACAATTTCGCAAAAAAAAATTATTTTTCACTGTATGAAATGTCTTAGAAAAATTTTTTTTGAAAAGACAATTTTTTTCAATAATTTTCACTTTTAGTACGTAAAAATACCTTCTTAGACAATTTTTAATGACGTTATTTTCAAACAAAAAGAATTAGACAACTTCGCAAAAAAAGAATTATTTTTCACTGTATGAAATGTCTTAGAAAAATTTTTTTTGAAAAGAAAATTTTTTTCAATAATTTTCACTTTTAGTACGTAAAAAAACTTTCTTAGACAATTTTTAATGACGTTAGTTTCAAACAAAAAGAATTAGACAACTTCGCAAAAAAAAATTATTTTTCACTGTATGAAATGTCTTAGAAAAATTTTTGAAAATTTTTTTTGAAAAGACAATTTTTTTCAATAATTTTCACTTTTAGTACGTAAAAAAGCCTTCTTAGACAATTTTTAATGACGTTAGTTTCAATCAAAAAGAATTAGACAGTTTCGCAAAAAAATTATTTTTCACTGTATGAAATGTCTTGGAAAATTTTTTTTGAAAAGAAAATTTTTTTCAATAATTTTCACTTTTAGTACGTAAAAAAACTTTCTTAGACAATTTTTAATGACGTTAGTTTCAAACAAAAAGAATTAGACAGCTTCGCAAAAAAAAATTATTTTTCACTGTATGAAATGTCTTGGAAAAATTTTTTTTGAAAAGACGATTTTTTTCAATGAAATTCACTTTTAGTAGGTAAAAAAACTTTCTTAGACAATTTTTAATGACGTTAGTTTCAAACAAAAAGAATTAGACAATTTCACAAAAAAAAATTATTTTTCACTGTATGAAATGTCTTAGAAAAATTTTTGAAAATTTTTTTTGAAAAGAAAATTTTTTTCAATAATTTTCACTTTTAGTACGTAAAAAAACTTTCTTAGACAATTTTTAATGACGTTAGTTTCAAACAAAAAGAATTAGACAGTTTCGCAAAAAAAAATTATTTTTCACTGTATGAAATGTCTTAGAAAAATTTTTGAAAATTTTTTTTGAAAAGAAAATTTTTTTCAATAATTTTCACTTTTAGTACGTAAAAAAACTTTCTTAGACAATTTTTAATGACGTTAGTTTCAAACAAAAAGAATTAGACAGTTTCGCAAAAAAAAATTATTTTTCACTGTATGAAATGTCTTAGAAAAGTTTTTTTTGAAAAGACAATTTTTTTTCAATTATTTTCACTTTTAGTACGTAAAAAAACTTTCTTAGACAATTTTTAATGACGTTAGTTTCAAACAAAAAGAATTAGACAGTTTCACAAAAAAAAATCATTTTTCACTGTATGAAATGTCTTAGAAAAATTTTTTTTGAAAAGACAATTTTTTTTCAATAATTTTCACTTTTAGTACGTAAAAAAACTTTCTTAGACAATTTTTAATGACGTTAGTTTCAAACAACAAGAATTAGACAGTTTCGCAAAAAAAAATTATTTTTCACTGTATGAAATGTCTTGGAAAAATTTTTTTTGAAAAGACAATTTTTTTCAATGAAATTCACTTTTAGTACGTAAAAAAACTTTCTTAGACAATTTTTAATGACGTTAGTTTCAAACAAAAAGAATTAGACAACTTCGCAAAAAAAAATTATTTTTCACTGTATGAAATGTCTTAGAAAAATTTTTTTTGAAAAGACAATTTTTTTCAATAATTTTCACTTTTAGTACGTAAAAAAGCCTTCTTAGACAATTTTTAATGACGTTAGTTTCAAACAAAAAGAATTAGACAGTTTCGCAAAAAAAAATTATTTTTCACTGTATGAAATGTCTTAGAAAAATTTTTGAAAATTTTTTTTGAAAAGAAAATTTTTTTCAATAATTTTCACTTTTAGTACGTAAAAAAACTTTCTTAGACAATTTTTAATGACGTTAGTTTCAAACAAAAAGAATTAGACAGTTTCGCAAAAAAAAATTATTTTTCACTGTATGAAATGTCTTAGAAAAATTTTTTTGAAGACAATTTTTTTTCAAAAATTTTCACTTTTAGTACGTAAAAAAACTTTCTTAGATAATTTTTAATGACGTTAGTTTCAAACAAAAAGAATTAGACAGTTTCGCAAAAAAAAATTATTTTTCACTGTATGAAATGTCTTAGAAAAATTTTTGAAAATTTTTTTTGAAAAGAAACTTTTTTTCAATGATTTTCACTTTTAGTACGTAAAAAAATTTTCTTAGACAATTTTTAATGACGTTAGTTTCAAACAAAAAGAATTAGACAGTTTCGCAAAAAAAAATTATTTTTCACTGTATGAAATGTCTTAGAAAAATTTTTGAAAATTTTTTTTGAAAAGAAACTTTTTTTCAATGATTTTCACTTTTAGTACGTAAAAAAATTTTCTTAGACAATTTTTAATGACGTTAGTTTCAAACAAAAAGAATTAGACAGTTTCGCAAAAAAAAATTATTTTTCACTGTATGAAATGTCTTAGAAAAGTTTTTGAAAAATTTTTTTGAAAAGACAATTTTTTTCAATAATTTTCACTTTTAGTACGTAAAAAAACTTTCTTAGACAATTTTTAATGACGTTAGTTTCAAACAAAAAGAATTAGACAGTTTCGCAAAAAAAAATTATTTTTCACTGTATGAAATGTCTTAGAAAATTCTTTTTGAAAAAAAAATTTGTTTCAATAATTTTCACTTTTAGTACGTAAAAAAACTTTCTTAGACAATTTTTAATGACATTAGTTTCAAACAAAAAGAATTAGACAGTTTCGCAAAAAAAAATTGTTTTTCACTGTATGAAATGTCTTAGAAAAATTGTTTTTAAAAAGACAATTTTTTTCAATAATTTTCACTTTTAGTACGTAAAAAAACTTTCTTAGACAATTTTAATGACGTTAGTTTCAAACAAAAAGAATTAGACAATTTCGCAAAACAAAATTATTTTTCACTGTATGAAATGTCTTAGAAAAGTTTTTGAAAATTTTTTTTGAAAAGAAAATTTTTTTCAATAATTTTCACTTTTAGTACGTAAAAAAACTTTCTTAGACAATTTTTAATGACGTTAGTTTCAAACAAAAAGAATTAGACAACTTCGCAAAAAAAAATTATTTTTCACTGTATGAAATGTCTTAGAAAAATCTTTGAAAATTTTTTTTGAAAAGAAAATTTTTTTCAATAATTTTCACTTTTAGTACGTAAAAAAACTTTCTTAGACAATTTTTAATGACGTTAGTTTCAAACAAAAAGAATTAGACAGTTTCGCAAAAAAAAATTATTTTTCACTGTATGAAATGTCTTGGAAAAATCTTTTTTAAAAGACAATTTTTTTTCAATAAAATTCACTTTTAGTAGGTAAAAAAACTTTCTTAGACAATTTTTAATGACGTTAGTTTCAAACAAAAAGAATTAGACAACTTCGCAAAAAAAAATTACTTTTCACTGTATGAAATGTCTTAGAAAAATTTTTGACAATTTTTTTTGAAAAGACAATTTTTTTCAATAATTTTCACTTTTAGTACGTAAAAAAACTTTCTTAGACAATTTTTAATGACGTTAGTTTCAAACAAAAAGAATTAGACAGTTTCGCAAAAAAAAATTATTTTTCACTGTATGAAATGTCTTAGAAAAGTTTTTTTTGAAAAGACAATTTTTTTTCAATAATTTTCACTTTTAGTACGTAAAAAAACTTTCTTAGACAATTTTTAATGACGTTAGTTTCAAACAAAAAGAATTAGACAGTTTCGCAAAAAAAAATCATTTTTCACTGTATGAAATGTCTTAGAAAAATTTTTTTTGAAAAGACAATTTTTTTTCAATAATTTTCACTTTTAGTACGTAAAAAAGCTTTCTTAGACAATTTTTAATGACGTTAGTTTCAAACAAAAAGAATTAGACAATTTCGCAAAAAAAAATTATTTTTCACTGTATGAAATGTCTTAGAAAAATTTTTTTTGAAAAGACAATTTTTTTCAATAATTTTCACTTTTAGTACGTAAAAATACTTTCTTAGACAATTTTTAATGACGTTATTTTCAAACAAAAAGAATTAGACAGTTTCGCAAAAAAAAAATTATTTTTCACTGTATGAAATGTCTTAGAAAAATTTTTTTTGAAAAGAAAATTTTTTTCAGTAATTTTCACTTTTAGTACGTAAAAAAACTTTCTTAGACAATTTTTAATGACGTTAGTTTCAAACAAAAAGAATTAGACAATTTCGCAAAAAAAAATTATTTTTCACTGTATGAAATGTCTTAGAAAAATTTTTGAAAATTTTTTTTGAAAAGAAAATTTTCTTCAATAATTTTCACTTTTAGTACGTAAAAAAACTTTCTTAGACAATTTTTAATGACGTTAGTTTCAAACAAAAAGAATTAGACAACTTCGCAAAAAAAAATTATTTTTCACTGTATGAAATCTCTTAGAAAAGTTTTTGAAAATTTTTTTTGAAAAGACAATTTTTTTCAATAATTTTCACTTTTAGTACGTAAAAAAGCCTTCTTAGACAATTTTTAATGACGTTAGTTTCAATCAAAAAGAATTAGACAGTTTCGCAAAAAAAAATTATTTTTCACTGTATGAAATGTCTTAGAAAAGTTTTTGAAAATTTTTTTTGAAAAGAAAATTTTTTTCAATAATTTTCACTTTTAGTACGTAAAAAAACTTTCTTAGACAATTTTTAATGACGTTAGTTTCAAACAAAAAGAATTAGACAGTTTCGCAAAAAAAAATTATTTTTCACTGTATGAAATGTCTTAGAAAAATTCTTTTTGAAAAGAAAATTTTTTTCAATTATTTTCACTTTTAGTACGTAAAAAAACTTTCTTAGACAATTTTTAATGACGTTAGTTTCAAACAAAAGGAATTAGACAGTTTCGCAAAAAAAAATTATTTTTCACTGTATGAAATGTCTTGGAAAAATTTTTTTTGAAAAGACAATTTTTTTCAATAAAATTCACTTTTAGTAGGTAAAAAAACTTTCTTAGACAATTTTTAATGACGTTAGTTTCAAACAAAAAGAATTAGACAACTTCGCAAAAAAAAATTATTTTTCACTGTATGAAATGTCTTAGAAAATTTTTTTTTGAAAAGACAATTTTTTTCAATAATTTTCACTTTTAGTACGTAAAAAAGCCTTCTTAGACAATTTTTAATGACGTTAGTTTCAAACAAAAAGAATTAGACAGTTTCGCAAAACAAAATTATTTTTCACTGTATGAAATGTCTTGGAAAATTTTTTTTGAAAAGAAAATTTTTTTCAATAATTTTCACTTTTAGTACGTAAAAAAACTTTCTTAGACAATTTTTAATGACGTTAGTTTCAAACAAAAAGAATTAGACAGCTTCGCAAAAAAAAATTATTTTTCACTGTATGAAATGTCTTAGAAAAATTTTTGAAAATGTTTTTTTAAAAGAAAATCTTTTTCAATAATTTTCACTTTTAGTACGTAAAAAAACTTTCTTAGACAATTTTTAATGACGTTAGTTTCAAACAAAAAGAATTAGACAGCTTCGCAAAAAAAAATTATTTTTCACTGTATGAAATGTCTTGGAAAAATTTTTTTTGAAAAGACGATTTTTTTCAATGAAATTCACTTTTAGTAGGTAAAAAAACTTTCTTAGACAATTTTTAATGACGTTAGTTTCAAACAAAAAGAATTAGACAATTTCACAAAAAAAAATTATTTTTCACTGTATGAAATGTCTTAGAAAAATTTTTGAAAATTTTTTTTGAAAAGACAATTTTTTTCAATAATTTTCACTTTTAGTACGTAAAAAAACTTTCTTAGACAATTTTTAATGACGTTAGTTTCAAACAAAAAGAATTAGACAGTTTCGCAAAAAAAAATTATTTTTCACTGTATGAAATGTCTTAGAAAAATTTTTGAAAATTTTTTTTGAAAAGAAAATTTTTTTCAATAATTTTCACTTTTAGTACGTAAAAAAACTTTCTTAGACAATTTTTAATGACGTTAGTTTCAAACAAAAAGAATTAGACAGTTTCGCAAAAAAAAATTATTTTTCACTGTATGAAATGTCTTAGAAAAGTTTTTTTTGAAAAGACAATTTTTTTTCAATTATTTTCACTTTTAGTACGTAAAAAAACTTTCTTAGACAATTTTTAATGACGTTAGTTTCAAACAAAAAGAATTAGACAGTTTCGCAAAAAAAAATCATTTTTCACTGTATGAAATGTCTTAGAAAAATTTTTTTTGAAAAGACAATTTTTTTTCAATAATTTTCACTTTTAGTACGTAAAAAAACTTTCTTAGACAATTTTTAATGACGTTAGTTTCAAACAACAAGAATTAGACAGTTTCGCAAAAAAAAATTATTTTTCACTGTATGAAATGTCTTAGAAAAATTTTTTTTGAAAAGACAATTTTTTTCAATAATTTTCACTTTTAGTACGTAAAAAAACTTTCTTAGACAATTTTTAATGACGTTAGTTTCAAACAAAAAGAATTAGACAGTTTCGCAAAAAAAAATTATTTTTCACTGTATGAAATGTCTTAGAAAAATTTTTGAAAATTTTTTTTGAGAAGAAAATTTTTTTCAATAATTTTCACTTTTAGTACGTAAAAAAACTTTCTTAGACAATTTTTAATGACGTTAGTTTCAAACAAAAAGAATTAGACAGTTTCGCAAAAAAAAATTATTTTTCACTGTATGAAATGTCTTAGAAAAATTTTTTTGAAGACAATTTTTTTTCAATAATTTTCACTTTTAGTACGTAAAAAAACTTTCTTAGATAATTTTTAATGACGTTAGTTTCAAACAAAAAGAATTAGACAGTTTCGCAAAAAAAAATTATTTTTCACTGTATGAAATGTCTTAGAAAAATTTTTGAAAATTTTTTTTGAAAAGAAACTTTTTTTCAATGATTTTCACTTTTAGTACGTAAAAAAATTTTCTTAGACAATTTTTAATGACGTTAGTTTCAAACAAAAAGAATTAGACAGTTTCGCAAAAAAAAATTATTTTTCACTGTATGAAATGTCTTAGAAAAATTTTTGAAAATTTTTTTTGAAAAGAAACTTTTTTTCAATGATTTTCACTTTTAGTACGTAAAAAAATTTTCTTAGACAATTTTTAATGACGTTAGTTTCAAACAAAAAGAATTAGACAGTTTCGCAAAAAAAAATTATTTTTCACTGTATGAAATGTCTTAGAAAAGTTTTTGAAAAATTTTTTTGAAAAGACAATTTTTTTCAATAATTTTCACTTTTAGTACGTAAAAAAACTTTCTTAGACAATTTTTAATGACGTTAGTTTCAAACAAAAAGAATTAGACAGTTTCGCAAAAAAAAATTATTTTTCACTGTATGAAATGTCTTAGAAAATTCTTTTTGAAAAAAAAATTTGTTTCAATAATTTTCACTTTTAGTACGTAAAAAAACTTTCTTAGACAATTTTTAATGACGTTAGTTTCAAACAAAAAGAATTAGACAGTTTCGCAAAAAAAAATTGTTTTTCACTGTATGAAATGTCTTAGAAAAATTGTTTTTAAAAAGACAATTTTTTTCAATAATTTTCACTTTTAGTACGTAAAAAAACTTTCTTAGACAATTTTTAATGACGTTAGTTTCAAACAAAAAGAATTAGACAACTTCGCAAAAAAAAATTATTTTTCACTGTATGAAATGTCTTAGAAAAGTTTTTGAAAATTTTTTTTGAAAAGAAAATTTTTTTCAATAATTTTCACTTTTAGTACGTAAAAAAACTTTCTTAGACAATTTTTAATGACGTTAGTTTCAAACAAAAAGAATTAGACAGTTTCGCAAAAAAAAATTATTTTTCACTGTATGAAATGTCTTGGAAAAATCTTTTTTAAAAGACAATTTTTTTTCAATAAAATTCACTTTTAGTAGGTAAAAAAACTTTCTTAGACAATTTTTAATGACGTTAGTTTCAAACAAAAAGAATTAGACAACTTCGCAAAAAAAAATTACTTTTCACTGTATGAAATGTCTTAGAAAAATTTTTGAAAATTTTTTTTGAAAAGAAAATTTTTTTCAATAATTTTCACTTTTAGTACGTAAAAAAACTTTCTTAGACAATTTTTAATGACGTTAGTTTCAAACAAAAAGAATTAGACAGTTTCGCAAAAAAAAATTATTTTTCACTGTATGAAATGTCTTAGAAAAGTTTTTTTTGAAAAGACAATTTTTTTTCAATAATTTTCACTTTTAGTACGTAAAAAAACTTTCTTAGACAATTTTTAATGACGTTAATTTCAAACAAAAAGAATTAGACAGTTTCGCAAAAAAAAATCATTTTTCACTGTATGAAATGTCTTAGAAAAATTTTTTTTGAAAAGACAATTTTTTTTCAATAATTTTCACTTTTAGTACGTAAAAAAGCTTTCTTAGACAATTTTTAATGACGTTAGTTTCAAACAAAAAGAATTAGACAATTTCGCAAAAAAAAATTATTTTTCACTGTATGAAATGTCTTAGAAAAATTTTTTTTGAAAAGACAATTTTTTTCAATAATTTTCACTTTTAGTACGTAAAAATACTTTCTTAGACAATTTTTAATGACGTTATTTTCAAACAAAAAGAATTAGACAGTTTCGCAAAAAAAAAATTATTTTTCACTGTATGAAATGTCTTAGAAAAATTTTTTTTGAAAAGAAAATTTTTTTCAGTAATTTTCACTTTTAGTACGTAAAAAAACTTTCTTAGACAATTTTTAATGACGTTAGTTTCAAACAAAAAGAATTAGACAATTTCGCAAAAAAAAATTATTTTTCACTGTATGAAATGTCTTAGAAAAATTTTTGAAAATTTTTTTTGAAAAGAAAATTTTCTTCAATAATTTTCACTTTTAGTACGTAAAAAAACTTTCTTAGACAATTTTTAATGACGTTAGTTTCAAACAAAAAGAATTAGACAACTTCGCAAAAAAAAATTATTTTTCACTGTATGAAATCTCTTAGAAAAGCTTTTGAAAATTTTTTTTGAAAAGACAATTTTTTTCAATAATTTTCACTTTTAGTACGTAAAAAAGCCTTCTTAGACAATTTTTAATGACGTTAGTTTCAATCAAAAAGAATTAGACAGTTTCGCAAAAAAAAATTATTTTTCACTGTATGAAATGTCTTAGAAAAGTTTTTGAAAATTTTTTTTGAAAAGAAAATTTTTTTCAATAATTTTCACTTTTAGTACGTAAAAAAACTTTCTTAGACAATTTTTAATGACGTTAGTTTCAAACAAAAAGAATTAGACAGTTTCGCAAAAAAAAATTATTTTTCACTGTATGAAATGTCTTAGAAAAATTCTTTTTGAAAAGAAAATTTTTTTCAATTATTTTCACTTTTAGTACGTAAAAAAACTTTCTTAGACAATTTTTAATGACGTTAGTTTCAAACAAAAGGAATTAGACAGTTTCGCAAAAAAAAATTATTTTTCACTGTATGAAATGTCTTGGAAAAATTTTTTTTGAAAAGACAATTTTTTTCAATAAAATTCACTTTTAGTAGGTAAAAAAACTTTCTTAGACAATTTTTAATGACGTTAGTTTCAAACAAAAAGAATTAGACAACTTCGCAAAAAAAAATTATTTTTCACTGTATGAAATGTCTTAGAAAATTTTTTTTTGAAAAGACAATTTTTTTCAATAATTTTCACTTTTAGTACGTAAAAAAGCCTTCTTAGACAATTTTTAATGACGTTAGTTTCAAACAAAAAGAATTAGACAGTTTCGCAAAACAAAATTATTTTTCACTGTATGAAATGTCTTGGAAAAATTTTTTTGAAAAGAAAATTTTTTTCAATAATTTTCACTTTTAGTACGTAAAAAAACTTTCTTAGACAATTTTTAATGACGTTAGTTTCAAACAAAAAGAATTAGACAGCTTCGCAAAAAAAAATTATTTTTCACTGTATGAAATGTCTTAGAAAAATTTTTGAAAATGTTTTTTTAAAAGAAAATCTTTTTCAATAATTTTCACTTTTAGTACGTAAAAAAACTTTCTTAGACAATTTTTAATGACGTTAGTTTCAAACAAAAAGAATTAGACAGTTTTGCAAAATAAAATTATTTTTCACTGTATGAAATGTCTTAGAAAAATTTTTGAAAATTTTTTTTGAAAAGAAAATTTTTTTCAATAATTTTCACTTTTAGTACGTAAAAAAACTTTCTTAGACAATTTTTAATGACGTTGGTTTCAAACAAAAAAAATTAGACAGTTTCGCAAAAAAAAATTATTTTTCACTGTATGAAATGTCTTAGAAAAGTTTTTTTTTAAAAGACAATTTTTTTTCAATAATTTTCACTTTTAGTACGTAAAAAAACTTTCTTAGACAATTTTTAATGACGTTAGTTTCAAACAAAAAGAATTAGACAGTTTCGCAAAAAAAAATTATTTTTCACTGTATGAAATGTCTTAGAAAAGTTTTTGAAAAATTTTTTTGAAAAGACAATTTTTTTCAATAATTTTCACTTTTAGTACGTAAAAAAACTTTCTTAGACAATTTTTAATGACGTTAGTTTCAAACAAAAAGAATTAGACAGTTTCGCAAAAAAAAATTATTTTTCACTGTATGAAATGTCTTAGAAAAATTCTTTTTGAAAAAAAAATTTGTTTCAATAATTTTCACTTTTAGTACGTAAAAAAACTTTCTTAGACAATTTTTAATGACGTTAGTTTCAAACAAAAAGAATTAGACAGTTTCGCAAAAAAAAATTATTTTTCACTGTATGAAATGTCTTAGAAAAATTCTTTTTGAAAAGACAATTTTTTTCAATAATTTTCACTTTTAGTACGTAAAAAAACTTTCTTAGACAATTTTTAATGACGTTAGTTTCAAACAAAAAGAATTAGACAATTTCGCAAAAAAAAATTATTTTTCACTGTATGAAATGTCTTAGAAAAGTTTTTGAAAAATTTTTTTGAAAAGAAAATTTTTTTCAATAATTTTCACTTTTAGTAGGTAAAAAAACTTTCTTAGACAATTTTTAATGACGTTAGTTTCAAACAAAAAGAATTAGACAATTTCGCAAAAAAAAATTATTTTTTACTGTATGAAATGTCTTGGAAAGTTTTTTTTTGAAAAGAAAATTTTTTTCAATAATTTTCACTTTTAGTAGGTAAAAAAACTTTCTTAGACAATTTTTAATGACGTTAGTTTCAAACAAAAAGAATTAGACAGTTTCGCAAAAAAAAATTATTTTTCACTGTATGCAATGTCTTAGAAAAATTTTTGAAAATTTTTATTGAAAAGAAAATTTTTTTCAATAATTTTCACTTTTAGTACTTAAAAAAACTTTCTTAGACAATTTTTAATGACGTTAGTTTCAAACAAAAAGAATTAGACAGTTTCGCAAAAAAAAATTATTTTTCACTGTATGAAATGTCTTAGAAAATTTTTTTTGAAAAGACAATTTTTTTTCAATAATTTTCACTTTTAGTACGTAAAAAAACTTTCTTAGACAATTTTTAATGACGTTAGTTTCAAACAAAAAGAATTAGACAGTTTCGCAAAAAAAAATTATTTTTCACTGTATGAAATGTCTTAGAAAAATTTTTTTTGAAAAGACAATTTTTTTCAATAATTTTCACTTTTAGTACGTAAAAAAACTTTCTTAGACAATTTTTAATGACGTTAGTTTCAAACAAAAGGAATTAGACAGTTTCGCAAAAAATAATTATTTTTCACTGTATGAAATGTCTTAGAAAAATTTTTGAAAGTTTTTTTTAAAAAGAAAATTTTTTTCAATAATTTTCACTTTTAGTACGTAAAAAAACTTTCTTAGACAATTTTTAATGACGTTGGTTTCAAACAAAAAAAATTAGACAGTTTCGCAAAAAAAAATTATTTTTCACTGTATGAAATGTCTTAGAAAAGTTTTTTTTTAAAAGACAATTTTTTTTCAATAATTTTCACTTTTAGTACGTAAAAAAACTTTCTTAGACAATTTTTAATGACGTTAGTTTCAAACAAAAAGAATTAGACAGTTTCGCAAAAAAAAATTATTTTTCACTGTATGAAATGTCTTAGAAAAGTTTTTGAAAAATTTTTTTGAAAAGACAATTTTTATCAATAATTTTCACTTTTAGTACGTAAAAAAACTTTCTTAGACAATTTTTAATGACGTTAGTTTCAAACAAAAAGAATTAGACAGTTTCGCAAAAAAAAATTATTTTTCACTGTATGAAATGTCTTAGAAAAATTCTTTTTGAAAAAAAAATTTGTTTCAATAATTTTCACTTTTAGTACGTAAAAAAACTTTCTTAGACAATTTTTAATGACGTTAGTTTCAAACAAAAAGAATTAGACAGTTTCGCAAAAAAAAATTATTTTTCACTGTATGAAATGTCTTAGAAAAATTCTTTTTGAAAAGACAATTTTTTTCAATAATTTTCACTTTTAGTACGTAAAAAAACTTTCTTAGACAATTTTTAATGACGTTAGTTTCAAACAAAAAGAATTAGACAATTTCGCAAAAAAAAATTATTTTTCACTGTATGAAATGTCTTAGAAAAGTTTTTGAAAAATTTTTTTGAAAAGAAAATTTTTTTCAATAATTTTCACTTTTAGTAGGTAAAAAAACTTTCTTAGACAATTTTTAATGACGTTAGTTTCAAACAAAAAGAATTAGACAGTTTCGCAAAAAAAAATTATTTTTCACTGTATGAAATGTCTTAGAAAAATTTTTTTTGAAAAGACAATTTTTTTTCAATAATTTTCACTTTTAGTACGTAAAAAAACTTTCTTAGACAATTTTTAATGACGTTAGTTTCAAACAAAAAGAATTAGACAATTTCACAAAAAAAAAATTATTTTTCACTGTATGAAATGTCTTAGAAAAATTTTTGAAAATTTTTTTTGAAAAGAAAATTTTTTTCAATAATTTTCACTTTTAGTACGTAAAAAAAATTTCTTAGACAATTTTTAATGACGTTAGTTTCAAACAAAAAGAATTAGACAGTTTCGCAAAAAAAAATTATTTTTCACTGTATGAAATGTCTTAGAAAAGTTTTTGAAAATTTTTTTTGAAAAGAAAATTTTTTTCAATAATTTTCACTTTTAGTACGTAAAAAAACTTTCTTAGACAATTTTTAATGACGTTAGTTTCAAACAAAAAGAATTAGACAGTTTCGCAAAAAAAAATTATTTTTCACTGTATGAAATGTCTTAGAAAAATTCTTTTTGAAAAGAAAATTTTTTTCAATTATTTTCACTTTTAGTACGTAAAAAAACTTTCTTAGACAATTTTTAATGACGTTAGTTTCAAACAAAAGGAATTAGACAGTTTCGCAAAAAAAAATTATTTTTCACTGTATGAAATGTCTTGGAAAAATTTTTTTTGAAAAGACAATTTTTTTCAATAAAATTCACTTTTAGTAGGTAAAAAAACTTTCTTAGAAAATTTTTAATGACGTTAGTTTCAAACAAAAAGAATTAGACAACTTCGCAAAAAAAAATTATTTTTCACTGTATGAAATGTCTTAGAAAATTTTTTTTTGAAAAGACAATTTTTTTCAATAATTTTCACTTTTAGTACGTAAAAAAGCCTTCTTAGACAATTTTTAATGACGTTAGTTTCAAACAAAAAGAATTAGACAGTTTCGCAAAACAAAATTATTTTTCACTGTATGAAATGTCTTGGAAAAATTTTTTTGAAAAGAAAATTTTTTTCAATAATTTTCACTTTTAGTACGTAAAAAAACTTTCTTAGACAATTTTTAATGACGTTAGTTTCAAACAAAAAGAATTAGACAGCTTCGCAAAAAAAATTATTTTTCACTGTATGAAATGTCTTAGAAAAATTTTTGAAAATGTTTTTTTAAAAGAAAATCTTTTTCAATAATTTTCACTTTTAGTACGTAAAAAAACTTTCTTAGACAATTTTTAATGACGTTAGTTTCAAACAAAAAGAATTAGACAGTTTTGCAAAATAAAATTATTTTTCACTGTATGAAATGTCTTAGAAAAATTTTTGAAAATTTTTTTTGAAAAGAAAATTTTTTTCAATAATTTTCACTTTTAGTACGTAAAAAAACTTTCTTAGACAATTTTTAATGACGTTGGTTTCAAACAAAAAAAATTAGACAGTTTCGCAAAAAAAAATTATTTTTCACTGTATGAAATGTCTTAGAAAAGTTTTTTTTTAAAAGACAATTTTTTTTCAATAATTTTCACTTTTAGTACGTAAAAAAACTTTCTTAGACAATTTTTAATGACGTTAGTTTCAAACAAAAAGAATTAGACAGTTTCGCAAAAAAAAATTATTTTTCACTGTATGAAATGTCTTAGAAAAGTTTTTGAAAAATTTTTTTGAAAAGACAATTTTTTTCAATAATTTTCACTTTTAGTACGTAAAAAAACTTTCTTAGACAATTTTTAATGACGTTAGTTTCAAACAAAAAGAATTAGACAGTTTCGCAAAAAAAAATTATTTTTCACTGTATGAAATGTCTTAGAAAAATTCTTTTTGAAAAAAAAATTTGTTTCAATAATTTTCACTTTTAGTACGTAAAAAAACTTTCTTAGACAATTTTTAATGACGTTAGTTTCAAACAAAAAGAATTAGACAGTTTCGCAAAAAAAAATTATTTTTCACTGTATGAAATGTCTTAGAAAAATTCTTTTTGAAAAGACAATTTTTTTCAATAATTTTCACTTTTAGTACGTAAAAAAACTTTCTTAGACAATTTTTAATGACGTTAGTTTCAAACAAAAAGAATTAGACAATTTCGCAAAAAAAAATTATTTTTCACTGTATGAAATGTCTTAGAAAAGTTTTTGAAAAATTTTTTTGAAAAGAAAATTTTTTTCAATAATTTTCACTTTTAGTAGGTAAAAAAACTTTCTTAGACAATTTTTAATGACGTTAGTTTCAAACAAAAAGAATTAGACAATTTCGCAAAAAAAAATTATTTTTCACTGTATGAAATGTCTTAGAAAAATTTTTGAAAATTTTTTTTGAAAAGAAAATTTTTTTCAATAATTTTCACTTTTAGTACGTAAAAAAACTTTCTTAGACAATTTTTAATGACGTTGGTTTCAAACAAAAAAAATTAGACAGTTTCGCAAAAAAAAATTATTTTTCACTGTATGAAATGTCTTAGAAAAGTTTTTTTTTAAAAGACAATTTTTTTTCAATAATTTTCACTTTTAGTACGTAAAAAAACTTTCTTAGACAATTTTTAATGACGTTAGTTTCAAACAAAAAGAATTAGACAGTTTCGCAAAAAAAAATTATTTTTCACTGTATGAAATGTCTTAGAAAAGTTTTTGAAAAATTTTTTTGAAAAGAAAATTTTTTTCAATAATTTTCACTTTTAGTACGTAAAAAAACTTTCTTAGACAATTTTTAATGACGTTAGTTTCAAACAAAAAGAATTAGACAGTTTCGCAAAAAAAAATTATTTTTCACTGTATGAAATGTCTTAGAAAAATTCTTTTTGAAAAAAAAATTTGTTTCAATAATTTTCACTTTTAGTACGTAAAAAAACTTTCTTAGACAATTTTTAATGACGTTAGTTTCAAACAAAAAGAATTAGACAGTTTCGCAAAAAAAAATTATTTTTCACTGTATGAAATGTCTTAGAAAAATTCTTTTTGAAAAGACAATTTTTTTCAATAATTTTCACTTTTAGTACGTAAAAAAACTTTCTTAGACAATTTTTAATGACGTTAGTTTCAAACAAAAAGAATTAGACAATTTCGCAAAAAAAAATTATTTTTCACTGTATGAAATGTCTTAGAAAAGTTTTTGAAAAATTTTTTTGAAAAGAAAATTTTTTTCAATAATTTTCACTTTTAGTAGGTAAAAAAACTTTCTTAGACAATTTTTAATGACGTTAGTTTCAAACAAAAAGAATTAGACAATTTCGCAAAAAAAAATTATTTTTTACTGTATGAAATGTCTTGGAAAGTTTTTTTTTGAAAAGAAAATTTTTTTCAATAATTTTCACTTTTAGTAGGTAAAAAAACTTTCTTAGACAATTTTTAATGACGTTAGTTTCAAACAAAAAGAATTAGACAGTTTCGCAAAAAAAAATTATTTTTCACTGTATGCAATGTCTTAGAAAAATTTTTGAAAATTTTTATTGAAAAGAAAATTTTTTTCAATAATTTTCACTTTTAGTACTTAAAAAAACTTTCTTAGACAATTTTTAATGACGTTAGTTTCAAACAAAAAGAATTAGACAGTTTCGCAAAAAAAAATTATTTTTCACTGTATGAAATGTCTTAGAAAATTTTTTTTGAAAAGACAATTTTTTTTCAATAATTTTCACTTTTAGTACGTAAAAAAACTTTCTTAGACAATTTTTAATGACGTTAGTTTCAAACAAAAAGAATTAGACAGTTTCGCAAAAAAAAATTATTTTTCACTGTATGAAATGTCTTAGAAAAATTTTTTTTGAAAAGACAATTTTTTTCAATAATTTTCACTTTTAGTACGTAAAAAAACTTTCTTAGACAATTTTTAATGACGTTAGTTTCAAACAAAAGGAATTAGACAGTTTCGCAAAAAATAATTATTTTTCACTGTATGAAATGTCTTAGAAAAATTTTTGAAAGTTTTTTTTAAAAAGAAAATTTTTTTCAATAATTTTCACTTTTAGTACGTAAAAAAACTTTCTTAGACAATTTTTAATGACGTTGGTTTCAAACAAAAAAAATTAGACAGTTTCGCAAAAAAAAATTATTTTTCACTGTATGAAATGTCTTAGAAAAGTTTTTTTTTAAAAGACAATTTTTTTTCAATAATTTTCACTTTTAGTACGTAAAAAAACTTTCTTAGACAATTTTTAATGACGTTAGTTTCAAACAAAAAGAATTAGACAGTTTCGCAAAAAAAAATTATTTTTCACTGTATGAAATGTCTTAGAAAAGTTTTTGAAAAATTTTTTTGAAAAGACAATTTTTATCAATAATTTTCACTTTTAGTACGTAAAAAAACTTTCTTAGACAATTTTTAATGACGTTAGTTTCAAACAAAAAGAATTAGACAGTTTCGCAAAAAAAAATTATTTTTCACTGTATGAAATGTCTTAGAAAAATTCTTTTTGAAAAAAAAATTTGTTTCAATAATTTTCACTTTTAGTACGTAAAAAAACTTTCTTAGACAATTTTTAATGACGTTAGTTTCAAACAAAAAGAATTAGACAGTTTCGCAAAAAAAAATTATTTTTCACTGTATGAAATGTCTTAGAAAAATTCTTTTTGAAAAGACAATTTTTTTCAATAATTTTCACTTTTAGTACGTAAAAAAACTTTCTTAGACAATTTTTAATGACGTTAGTTTCAAACAAAAAGAATTAGACAATTTCGCAAAAAAAAATTATTTTTCACTGTATGAAATGTCTTAGAAAAGTTTTTGAAAAATTTTTTTGAAAAGAAAATTTTTTTCAATAATTTTCACTTTTAGTAGGTAAAAAAACTTTCTTAGACAATTTTTAATGACGTTAGTTTCAAACAAAAAGAATTAGACAGTTTCGCAAAAAAAAATTATTTTTCACTGTATGAAATGTCTTAGAAAAATTTTTTTTGAAAAGACAATTTTTTTTCAATAATTTTCACTTTTAGTACGTAAAAAAACTTTCTTAGACAATTTTTAATGACGTTAGTTTCAAACAAAAAGAATTAGACAATTTCACAAAAAAAAAATTATTTTTCACTGTATGAAATGTCTTAGAAAAATTTTTGAAAATTTTTTTTGAAAAGAAAATTTTTTTCAATAATTTTCACTTTTAGTACGTAAAAAAAATTTCTTAGACAATTTTTAATGACGTTAGTTTCAAACAAAAAGAATTAGACAGTTTCGCAAAAAAAAATTATTTTTCACTGTATGAAATGTCTTAGAAAAGTTTTTGAAAATTTTTTTTGAAAAGAAAATTTTTTTCAATAATTTTCACTTTTAGTACGTAAAAAAACTTTCTTAGACAATTTTTAATGACGTTAGTTTCAAACAAAAAGAATTAGACAGTTTCGCAAAAAAAAATTATTTTTCACTGTATGAAATGTCTTAGAAAAATTCTTTTTGAAAAGAAAATTTTTTTCAATTATTTTCACTTTTAGTACGTAAAAAAACTTTCTTAGACAATTTTTAATGACGTTAGTTTCAAACAAAAGGAATTAGACAGTTTCGCAAAAAAAAATTATTTTTCACTGTATGAAATGTCTTGGAAAAATTTTTTTTGAAAAGACAATTTTTTTCAATAAAATTCACTTTTAGTAGGTAAAAAAACTTTCTTAGACAATTTTTAATGACGTTAGTTTCAAACAAAAAGAATTAGACAACTTCGCAAAAAAAAATTATTTTTCACTGTATGAAATGTCTTAGAAAATTTTTTTTTGAAAAGACAATTTTTTTCAATAATTTTCACTTTTAGTACGTAAAAAAGCCTTCTTAGACAATTTTTAATGACGTTAGTTTCAAACAAAAAGAATTAGACAGTTTCGCAAAACAAAATTATTTTTCACTGTATGAAATGTCTTGGAAAAATTTTTTTGAAAAGAAAATTTTTTTCAATAATTTTCACTTTTAGTACGTAAAAAAACTTTCTTAGACAATTTTTAATGACGTTAGTTTCAAACAAAAAGAATTAGACAGCTTCGCAAAAAAAATTATTTTTCACTGTATGAAATGTCTTAGAAAAATTTTTGAAAATGTTTTTTTAAAAGAAAATCTTTTTCAATAATTTTCACTTTTAGTACGTAAAAAAACTTTCTTAGACAATTTTTAATGACGTTAGTTTCAAACAAAAAGAATTAGACAGTTTTGCAAAATAAAATTATTTTTCACTGTATGAAATGTCTTAGAAAAATTTTTGAAAATTTTTTTTGAAAAGAAAATTTTTTTCAATAATTTTCACTTTTAGTACGTAAAAAAACTTTCTTAGACAATTTTTAATGACGTTGGTTTCAAACAAAAAAAATTAGACAGTTTCGCAAAAAAAAATTATTTTTCACTGTATGAAATGTCTTAGAAAAGTTTTTTTTTAAAAGACAATTTTTTTTCAATAATTTTCACTTTTAGTACGTAAAAAAACTTTCTTAGACAATTTTTAATGACGTTAGTTTCAAACAAAAAGAATTAGACAGTTTCGCAAAAAAAAATTATTTTTCACTGTATGAAATGTCTTAGAAAAGTTTTTGAAAAATTTTTTTGAAAAGACAATTTTTTTCAATAATTTTCACTTTTAGTACGTAAAAAAACTTTCTTAGACAATTTTTAATGACGTTAGTTTCAAACAAAAAGAATTAGACAGTTTCGCAAAAAAAAATTATTTTTCACTGTATGAAATGTCTTAGAAAAATTCTTTTTGAAAAAAAAATTTGTTTCAATAATTTTCACTTTTAGTACGTAAAAAAACTTTCTTAGACAATTTTTAATGACGTTAGTTTCAAACAAAAAGAATTAGACAGTTTCGCAAAAAAAAATTATTTTTCACTGTATGAAATGTCTTAGAAAAATTCTTTTTGAAAAGACAATTTTTTTCAATAATTTTCACTTTTAGTACGTAAAAAAACTTTCTTAGACAATTTTTAATGACGTTAGTTTCAAACAAAAAGAATTAGACAATTTCGCAAAAAAAAATTATTTTTCACTGTATGAAATGTCTTAGAAAAGTTTTTGAAAAATTTTTTTGAAAAGAAAATTTTTTTCAATAATTTTCACTTTTAGTAGGTAAAAAAACTTTCTTAGACAATTTTTAATGACGTTAGTTTCAAACAAAAAGAATTAGACAATTTCGCAAAAAAAAATTATTTTTTACTGTATGAAATGTCTTGGAAAGTTTTTTTTTGAAAAGAAAATTTTTTTCAATAATTTTCACTTTTAGTAGGTAAAAAAACTTTCTTAGACAATTTTTAATGACGTTAGTTTCAAACAAAAAGAATTAGACAGTTTCGCAAAAAAAAAATATTTTTCACTGTATGCAATGTCTTAGAAAAATTTTTGAAAATTTTTATTGAAAAGAAAATTTTTTTCAATAATTTTCACTTTTAGTACGTAAAAAAACTTTCTTAGACAATTTTTAATGACGTTAGTTTCAAACAAAAAGAATTAGACAGTTTCGCAAAAAAAAATTATTTTTCACTGTATGAAATGTCTTAGAAAAATTGTTTTTGAAAAGACAATTTTTTTCAATAATTTTCACTTTTAGTACGTAAAAAAACTTTCTTAGACATTTTTTAATGACGTTAGTTTCAAACAAAACGAATTAGACAATTTCGCAAAAAAAAATTATTTTTCACTGTATGAAATGTCTTGGAAAGTTTTTTTTTGAAAAGAAAATTTTTTTCAATAATTTTCACTTTTAGTACGTAAAAAAACTTTCTTAGACAATTTTTAATGACGTTAGTTTCAAACAAAAAGAATTAGACAGTTTCGCAAAAAAAAATTATTTTTCACTGTATGGAAATGTCTTAGAAAAATTTTTGAAAATTTTTATTGAAAAGAAAATTTTTTTCAATAATTTTCACTTTTAGTACGTAAAAAAACTTTCTTAGACAATTTTTAATGACGTTAGTTTCAAACAAAAAGAATTAGACAGTTTCGCAAAAAAAAATTATTTTTCACTGTATGAAATGTCTTAGAAAAGTTTTTTTTGAAAAGACAATTTTTTTTCAATAATTTTCACTTTTAGTACGTAAAAAAACTTTCTTAGACAATTTTTAATGACGTTAGTTTCAAACAAAAAGAATTAGACAGTTTCGCAAAAAAAAATTATTTTTCACTGTATGAAATGTCTTAGAAAAATTTTTTTTGAAAAGACAATTTTTTTCAATAATTTTCACTTTTAGTACGTAAAAAAACTTTCTTAGACAATTTTTAATGACGTTAGTTTCAAACAAAAAGAATTAGACAGTTTCGCAAAAAATAATTATTTTTCACTGTATGAAATGTCTTAGAAAAATTTTTGAAAATTTTTTTTGAAAAGAAAATTTTTTTCAATAATTTTCACTTTTAGTACGTAAAAAAACTTTCTTAGACAATTTTTAATGACGTTAGTTTCAAACAAAAAGAATTAGACAGTTTCGCAAAAAAAAATTATTTTTCACTGTATGAAATGTCTTGGAAAAATTTTTTTTGAAAAGACAATTTTTTTTCAATAAAATTCACTTTTAGTACGTAAAAAAACTTTCTTAGACAATTTTTAATGACGTTAGTTTGAAACAAAAAGAATTAGACAACTTCGCAAAAAAAAATTATTTTTCACTGTATGAAATGTCTTAGAAAAATTTTTTTTGAAAAGACAATTTTTTTCAATAATTTTCACTTTTAGTACGTAAAAAAGCCTTCTTAGACAATTTTTAATGACGTTAGTTTCAAACAAAAAGAATTAGACAGTTTCGCAAAACAAAATTATTTTTCACTGTATGAAATGTCTTGGAAAAATTTTTTTGAAAAGAAAATTTTTTTCAATAATTTTCACTTTTAGTACGTGAAAAAACTTTCTTAGACAATTTTTAATGACGTTAATTTCAAACAAAAAGAATTAGACAGCTTCGCAAAAAAAAATTATTTTTCACTGTATGAAATGTCTTAGAAAAATTTTTTTTGAAAAGACAATTTTTTTTCAATAATTTTCACTTTTAGTACGTAAAAAAACTTTCTTAGACAATTTTTAATGACGTTTGTTTCAAACAAAAAGAATTAGACAATTTCACAAAAAAAAATTATTTTTCACTGTATGAAATGTCTTAGAAAAATTTTTGAAAATTTTTTTTGAAAAGAAAACTTTTTTCAATAATTTTCACTTTTAGTACGTAAAAAAACTTTCTTAGACAATTTTTAATGACGTTAGTTTCAAACAAAAAGAATTAGACAGTTTCGCAAAAAAAAATTATTTTTCACTGTATGAAATGTCTTAGAAAAATTTTTGAAAATTTTTTTTGAAAAGAAAATTTTTTTCAATAATTTTCACTTTTAGTACGTAAAAAAACTTTCTTAGACAATTTTTAATGACGTTAGTTTCAAACAAAAAGAATTAGACAGTTTCGCAAAAAAAAATTATTTTTCACTGTATGAAATGTCTTAGAAAAGTTTTTTTTGAAAAGAAAATTTTTTTTCAATAATTTTCACTTTTAGTACGTAAAAAAACTTTCTTAGACAATTTTTAATGACGTTAGTTTCAAACAAAAAGAATTAGACAGTTTCGCAAAAAAAAATCATTTTTCACTGTATGAAATGTCTTAGAAATTTTTTTTTGAAAAGACAATTTTTTTTCAATAATTTTCACTTTTAGTACGTAAAAAAGCTTTCTTAGACAATTTTTAATGACGTTAGTTTCAAACAAAAAGAATTAGACAATTTCGCAAAAAAAAATTATTTTTCACTGTATGAAATGTCTTAGAAAAATTTTTTTTGAAAAGACAATTTTTTTCAATAATTTTCACTTTTAGTACGTAAAAATACTTTCTTAGACAATTTTTAATGACGTTATTTTCAAACAAAAAGAATTAGACAGTTTCGCAAAAAAAAAATTATTTTTCACTGTATGAAATGTCTTGGAAAAATTTTTTTTGAAAAGAAAATTTTTTTCAATAATTTTCACTTTTAGTACGTAAAAAAACTTTCTTAGACAATTTTTAATGACGTTAGTTTCAAACAAAAAGAATTAGACAGTTTCGCAAAAAAAAATTATTTTTCACTGTATGAAATGTCTTAGAAAAATTTTTGAAAATTTTTTTTGAAAAGAAAATTTTTTTCAATAATTTTCACTTTTAGTAGGTAAAAAAACTTTCTTAGACAATTTTTAATGACCTTAGTTTCAAACAAAAAGAATTAGACAACTTCGCAAAAAAAAATTATTTTTCACTGTATGAAATGTCTTAGAAAAATTTTTTTTGAAAAGACAATTTTTTTCAATAATTTTCACTTTTAGTACGTAAAAAAGCCTTCTTAGACAATTTTTAATGACGTTAGTTTCAAACAAAAAGAATTAGACAACTTCGCAAAAAAAAATTATTTTTCACTGTATGAAATGTCTTAGAAAAATTTTTGAAAATGTTTTTTTAAAAAGAAAATTTTTTTCAATAATTTTCACTTTTAGTACGTAAAAAAACTTTCTTAGACAATTTTTAATGACGTTAGTTTCAAACAAAAAGAATTAGACAGTTTCGCAAAAAAAATTATTTTTCACTGTATGAAATGTCTTAGAAAAATTTTTGAAAATTTTTTTTGAAAAGAAAATTTTTTTCAATAATTTTCACTTTTAGTACGTAAAAAAACTTTCTTAGACAATTTTTAATGACGTTAGTTTCAAACAAAAAGAATTAGACAGTTTCGCAAAAAAAAATTATTTTTCAATGTATGAAATGTCTTGGAAAAATTTTTTTTGAAAAGACAATTTTTTTCAATAAAATTCACTTTTAGTAGGTAAAAAAACTTTCTTAGACAATTTTTAATGACGTTAGTTTCAAACAAAAAGAATTAGACAACTTCGCAAAAAAAAATTATTTTTCACTGTATGAAATGTCTTAGAAAATTTTTTTTTTGAAAAGACAATTTTTTTCAATAATTTTCACTTTTAGTACGTAAAAAAGCCTTCCTAGACAATTTTTAATGACGTTAGTTTCAAACAAAAAGAATTAGACAGTTTCGCAAAACAAAACTATTTTTCACTGTATGAAATGTCTTGGAAAAATTTTTTTGAAAAGAAAATTTTTTTCAATAATTTTCACTTTTAGTAGGTAAAAAAACTTTCTTAGACAATTTTTAATGACGTTAGTTTCAAACAAAAAGAATTAGACAATTTCGCAAAAAAAAATTATTTTTTACTGTATGAAATGTCTTGGAAAGTTTTTTTTTGAAAAGAAAATTTTTTTCAATAATTTTCACTTTTAGTACGTAAAAAAACTTTCTTAGACAATTTTTAATGACGTTAGTTTCAAACAAAAAGAATTAGACAGTTTCGCAAAAAAAAATTATTTTTCACTGTATGCAATGTCTTAGAAAAATTTTTGAAAATTTTTATTGAAAAGAAAATTTTTTTCAATAATTTTCACTTTTAGTACGTAAAAAAACTTTCTTAGACAATTTTTAATGACGTTAGTTTCAAACAAAAAGAATTAGACAGTTTCGCAAAAAAAAATTATTTTTCACTGTATGAAATGTCTTAGAAAAATTGTTTTTGAAAAGACAATTTTTTTCAATAATTTTCACTTTTAGTACGTAAAAAAGCCTTCTTAGACAATTTTTAATGACGTTAGTTTCAAACAAAAAGAATTAGACAATTTCGCAAAAAAAAATTATTTTTCACTGTATGAAATGTCTTAGAAAAATTTTTGAAAATTTTTTTTGAAAAGAAAATTTTTTTCAATAATTTTCACTTTTAGTACGTAAAAAAACTTTCTTAGACAATTTTTAATGACGTTAGTTTCAAACAAAAAGAATTAGACAGTTTCGCAAAAAAAAATTATTTTTCACTGTATGAAATGTCTTAGAAAAATTTTTTTGAAGACAATTTTTTTTCAATAATTTTCACTTTTAGTACGTAAAAAAACTTTCTTAGACAATTTTTAATGACGTTAGTTTCAAACAAAAAGAATTAGACAGTTTCGCAAAAAAAAATTATTTTTCACTGTATGAAATGTCTTAGAAAAATTTTTGAAAATTTTTTTTGAAAAGAAACTTTTTTTCAATGATTTTCACTTTTAGTACGTAAAAAAATTTTCTTAGACAATTTTTAATGACGTTAGTTTCAAACAAAAAGAATTAGACAGTTTCGCAAAAAAAAATTATTTTTCACTGTATGAAATGTCTTAGAAAAATTTTTGAAAATTTTTTTTGAAAAGAAACTTTTTTTCAATGATTTTCACTTTTAGTAGGTAAAAAAACTTTCTTAGACAATTTTTAATGACGTTAGTTTCAAACAAAAAGAATTAGACAATTTCGCAAAAAAAAATTATTTTTTACTGTATGAAATGTCTTGGAAAGTTTTTTTTTGAAAAGAAAATTTTTTTCAATAATTTTCACTTTTAGTAGGTAAAAAAACTTTCTTAGACAATTTTTAATGACGTTAGTTTCAAACAAAAAGAATTAGACAGTTTCGCAAAAAAAAAATATTTTTCACTGTATGCAATGTCTTAGAAAAATTTTTGAAAATTTTTATTGAAAAGAAAATTTTTTTCAATAATTTTCACTTTTAGTACGTAAAAAAACTTTCTTAGACAATTTTTAATGACGTTAGTTTCAAACAAAAAGAATTAGACAGTTTCGCAAAAAAAAATTATTTTTCACTGTATGAAATGTCTTAGAAAAATTGTTTTTGAAAAGACAATTTTTTTCAATAATTTTCACTTTTAGTACGTAAAAAAACTTTCTTAGACATTTTTTAATGACGTTAGTTTCAAACAAAACGAATTAGACAATTTCGCAAAAAAAAATTATTTTTCACTGTATGAAATGTCTTGGAAAGTTTTTTTTTGAAAAGAAAATTTTTTTCAATAATTTTCACTTTTAGTACGTAAAAAAACTTTCTTAGACAATTTTTAATGACGTTAGTTTCAAACAAAAAGAATTAGACAGTTTCGCAAAAAAAAATTATTTTTCACTGTATGGAAATGTCTTAGAAAAATTTTTGAAAATTTTTATTGAAAAGAAAATTTTTTTCAATAATTTTCACTTTTAGTACGTAAAAAAACTTTCTTAGACAATTTTTAATGACGTTAGTTTCAAACAAAAAGAATTAGACAGTTTCGCAAAAAAAAATTATTTTTCACTGTATGAAATGTCTTAGAAAAGTTTTTTTTGAAAAGACAATTTTTTTTCAATAATTTTCACTTTTAGTACGTAAAAAAACTTTCTTAGACAATTTTTAATGACGTTAGTTTCAAACAAAAAGAATTAGACAGTTTCGCAAAAAAAAATTATTTTTCACTGTATGAAATGTCTTAGAAAAATTTTTTTTGAAAAGACAATTTTTTTCAATAATTTTCACTTTTAGTACGTAAAAAAACTTTCTTAGACAATTTTTAATGACGTTAGTTTCAAACAAAAAGAATTAGACAGTTTCGCAAAAAATAATTATTTTTCACTATATGAAATGTCTTAGAAAAATTTTTGAAAATTTTTTTTGAAAAGAAAATTTTTTTCAATAATTTTCACTTTTAGTACGTAAAAAAACTTTCTTAGACAATTTTTAATGACGTTAGTTTCAAACAAAAAGAATTAGACAGTTTCGCAAAAAAAAATTATTTTTCACTGTATGAAATGTCTTGGAAAAATTTTTTTTGAAAAGACAATTTTTTTTCAATAAAATTCACTTTTAGTACGTAAAAAAACTTTCTTAGACAATTTTTAATGACGTTAGTTTCAAACAAAAAGAATTAGACAACTTCGCAAAAAAAAATTATTTTTCACTGTATGAAATGTCTTAGAAAAATTTTTTTTGAAAAGACAATTTTTTTCAATAATTTTCACTTTTAGTACGTAAAAAAGCCTTCTTAGACAATTTTTAATGACGTTAGTTTCAAACAAAAAGAATTAGACAGTTTCGCAAAACAAAATTATTTTTCACTGTATGAAATGTCTTGGAAAAATTTTTTTGAAAAGAAAATTTTTTTCAATAATTTTCACTTTTAGTACGTGAAAAAACTTTCTTAGACAATTTTTAATGACGTTAGTTTCAAACAAAAAGAATTAGACAGCTTCGCAAAAAAAAATTATTTTTCACTGTATGAAATGTCTTAGAAAAATTTTTTTTGAAAAGACAATTTTTTTTCAATAATTTTCACTTTTAGTACGTAAAAAAACTTTCTTAGACAATTTTTAATGACGTTTGTTTCAAACAAAAAGAATTAGACAATTTCACAAAAAAAAATTATTTTTCACTTTATGAAATGTCTTAGAAAAATTTTTGAAAATTTTTTTTGAAAAGAAAATTTTTTTCAATAATTTTCACTTTTAGTACGTAAAAAAACTTTCTTAGACAATTTTTAATGACGTTAGTTTCAAACAAAAAGAATTAGACAGTTTCGCAAAAAAAAATTATTTTTCACTGTATGAAATGTCTTAGAAAAGTTTTTTTTGAAAAGAAAATTTTTTTTCAATAATTTTCACTTTTAGTACGTAAAAAAACTTTCTTAGACAATTTTTAATGACGTTAGTTTCAAACAAAAAGAATTAGACAGTTTCGCAAAAAAAAATTATTTTTCACTGTATGAAATGTCTTAGAAAAATTCTTTTTGAAAAAAAAATTTGTTTCAATAATTTTCACTTTTAGTACGTAAAAAAACTTTCTTAGACAATTTTTAATGACGTTAGTTTCAAACAAAAAGAATTAGACAGTTTCGCAAAAAAAAATTATTTTTCACTGTATGAAATGTCTTAGAAAAATTCTTTTTGAAAAGACAATTTTTTTCAATAATTTTCACTTTTAGTACGTAAAAAAACTTTCTTAGACAATTTTTAATGACGTTAGTTTCAAACAAAAAGAATTAGACAATTTCGCAAAAAAAAATTATTTTTCACTGTATGAAATGTCTTAGAAAAGTTTTTGAAAAATTTTTTTGAAAAGAAAATTTTTTTCAATAATTTTCACTTTTAGTAGGTAAAAACACTTTCTTAGACAATTTTTAATGACGTTAGTTTCAAACAAAAAGAATTAGACAGTTTCGCAAAAAAAAATTATTTTTCACTGTATGAAATGTCTTAGAAAAATTTTTTTTGAAAAGACAATTTTTTTTCAATAATTTTCACTTTTAGTACGTAAAAAAACTTTCTTAGACAATTTTTAATGACGTTAGTTTCAAACAAAAAGAATTAGACAATTTCACAAAAAAAAAATTATTTTTCACTGTATGAAATGTCTTAGAAAAATTTTTGAAAATTTTTTTTGAAAAGAAAATTTTTTTCAATAATTTTCACTTTTAGTACGTAAAAAAAATTTCTTAGACAATTTTTAATGACGTTAGTTTCAAACAAAAAGAATTAGACAGTTTCGCAAAAAAAAATTATTTTTCACTGTATGAAATGTCTTAGAAAAGTTTTTGAAAATTTTTTTTGAAAAGAAAATTTTTTTCAATAATTTTCACTTTTAGTACGTAAAAAAACTTTCTTAGACAATTTTTAATGACGTTAGTTTCAAACAAAAAGAATTAGACAGTTTCGCAAAAAAAAATTATTTTTCACTGTATGAAATGTCTTAGAAAAATTCTTTTTGAAAAGAAAATTTTTTTCAATTATTTTCACTTTTAGTACGTAAAAAAACTTTCTTAGACAATTTTTAATGACGTTAGTTTCAAACAAAAGGAATTAGACAGTTTCGCAAAAAAAAATTATTTTTCACTGTATGAAATGTCTTGGAAAAATTTTTTTTGAAAAGACAATTTTTTTCAATAAAATTCACTTTTAGTAGGTAAAAAAACTTTCTTAGACAATTTTTAATGACGTTAGTTTCAAACAAAAAGAATTAGACAACTTCGCAAAAAAAAATTATTTTTCACTGTATGAAATGTCTTAGAAAATTTTTTTTTGAAAAGACAATTTTTTTCAATAATTTTCACTTTTAGTACGTAAAAAAGCCTTCTTAGACAATTTTTAATGACGTTAGTTTCAAACAAAAAGAATTAGACAGTTTCGCAAAACAAAATTATTTTTCACTGTATGAAATGTCTTGGAAAAATTTTTTTGAAAAGAAAATTTTTTTCAATAATTTTCACTTTTAGTACGTAAAAAAACTTTCTTAGACAATTTTTAATGACGTTAGTTTCAAACAAAAAGAATTAGACAGCTTCGCAAAAAAAAATTATTTTTCACTGTATGAAATGTCTTAGAAAAATTTTTGAAAATGTTTTTTTAAAAGAAAATCTTTTTCAATAATTTTCACTTTTAGTACGTTAAAAAACTTTCTTAGACAATTTTTAATGACGTTAGTTTCAAACAAAAAGAATTAGACAGTTTTGCAAAATAAAATTATTTTTCACTGTATGAAATGTCTTAGAAAAATTTTTGAAAATTTTTTTTGAAAAGAAAATTTTTTTCAATAATTTTCACTTTTAGTACGTAAAAAAACTTTCTTAGACAATTTTTAATGACGTTGGTTTCAAACAAAAAAAATTAGACAGTTTCGCAAAAAAAAATTATTTTTCACTGTATGAAATGTCTTAGAAAAGTTTTTTTTTAAAAGACAATTTTTTTTCAATAATTTTCACTTTTAGTAGGTAAAAAAACTTTCTTAGACAATTTTTAATGACGTTAGTTTCAAACAAAAAGAATTAGACAGTTTCGCAAAAAAAAATTATTTTTCACTGTATGAAATGTCTTAGAAAAGTTTTTGAAAAATTTTTTTGAAAATACAATTTTTTTCAATAATTTTCACTTTTAGTACGTAAAAAAACTTTCTTAGACAATTTTTAATGACGTTAGTTTCAAACAAAAAGAATTAGACAGTTTCGCAAAAAAAAATTATTTTTCACTGTATGAAATGTCTTAGAAAAATTCTTTTTGAAAAAAAAATTTGTTTCAATAATTTTCACTTTTAGTACGTAAAAAAACTTTCTTAGACAATTTTTAATGACGTTAGTTTCAAACAAAAAGAATTAGACAGTTTCGCAAAAAAAAATTATTTTTCACTGTATGAAATGTCTTAGAAAAATTCTTTTTGAAAAGACAATTTTTTTCAATAATTTTCACTTTTAGTACGTAAAAAAACTTTCTTAGACAATTTTTAATGACGTTAGTTTCAAACAAAAAGAATTAGACAATTTCACAAAAAAAAATTATTTTTCACTGTATGAAATGTCTTAGAAAAATTTTTGAAAATTTTTTTTGAAAAGAAAATTTTTTTCAATAATTTTAACTTTTAGTACGTAAAAAAACTTTCTTAGACAATTTTTAATGACGTTAGTTTCAAACAAAAAGAATTAGACAGTTTCGCAAAAAAAAATTATTTTTCACTGTATGAAATGTCTTAGAAAAGTTTTTTTTGAAAAGAAAATTTTTTTTCAATAATTTTCACTTTTAGTACGTAAAAAAACTTTCTTAGACAATTTTTAATGACGTTAGTTTCAAACAAAAAGAATTAGACAGTTTCGCAAAAAAAAATTATTTTTCACTGTATGAAATGTCTTAGAAAAATTCTTTTTGAAAAAAAAATTTGTTTCAATAATTTTCACTTTTAGTACGTAAAAAAACTTTCTTAGACAATTTTTAATGACGTTAGTTTCAAACAAAAAGAATTAGACAGTTTCGCAAAAAAAAATTATTTTTCACTGTATGAAATGTCTTAGAAAAATTCTTTTTGAAAAGACAATTTTTTTCAATAATTTTCACTTTTAATACGTAAAAAAACTTTCTTAGACAATTTTTAATGACGTTAGTTTCAAACAAAAAGAATTAGACAATTTCGCAAAAAAAAATTATTTTTCACTGTATGAAATGTCTTAGAAAAGTTTTTGAAAAATTTTTTTGAAAAGAAAATTTTTTTCAATAATTTTCACTTTTAGTAGGTAAAAACACTTTCTTAGACAATTTTTAATGACGTTAGTTTCAAACAAAAAGAATTAGACAGTTTCGCAAAAAAAAATTATTTTTCACTGTATGAAATGTCTTAGAAAAATTTTTTTTGAAAAGACAATTTTTTTTCAATAATTTTCACTTTTAGTACGTAAAAAAACTTTCTTAGACAATTTTTAATGACGTTAGTTTCAAACAAAAAGAATTAGACAATTTCACAAAAAAAAAATTATTTTTCACTGTATGAAATGTCTTAGAAAAATTTTTGAAAATTTTTTTTGAAAAGAAAATTTTTTTCAATAATTTTCACTTTTAGTACGTAAAAAAAATTTCTTAGACAATTTTTAATGACGTTAGTTTCAAACAAAAAGAATTAGACAGTTTCGCAAAAAAAAATTATTTTTCACTGTATGAAATGTCTTAGAAAAGTTTTTGAAAATTTTTTTTGAAAAGAAAATTTTTTTCAATAATTTTCACTTTTAGTACGTAAAAAAACTTTCTTAGACAATTTTTAATGACGTTAGTTTCAAACAAAAAGAATTAGACAGTTTCGCAAAAAAAAATTATTTTTCACTGTATGAAATGTCTTAGAAAAATTCTTTTTGAAAAGAAAATTTTTTTCAATTATTTTCACTTTTAGTACGTAAAAAAACTTTCTTAGACAATTTTTAATGACGTTAGTTTCAAACAAAAGGAATTAGACAGTTTCGCAAAAAAAAATTATTTTTCACTGTATGAAATGTCTTGGAAAAATTTTTTTTGAAAAGACAATTTTTTTCAATAAAATTCACTTTTAGTAGGTAAAAAAACTTTCTTAGACAATTTTTAATGACGTTAGTTTCAAACAAAAAGAATTAGACAACTTCGCAAAAAAAAATTATTTTTCACTGTATGAAATGTCTTAGAAAATTTTTTTTTGAAAAGACAATTTTTTTCAATAATTTTCACTTTTAGTACGTAAAAAAGCCTTCTTAGACAATTTTTAATGACGTTAGTTTCAAACAAAAAGAATTAGACAGTTTCGCAAAACAAAATTATTTTTCACTGTATGAAATGTCTTGGAAAAATTTTTTTGAAAAGAAAATTTTTTTCAATAATTTTCACTTTTAGTACGTAAAAAAACTTTCTTAGACAATTTTTAATGACGTTAGTTTCAAACAAAAAGAATTAGACAGCTTCGCAAAAAAAAATTATTTTTCACTGTATGAAATGTCTTAGAAAAATTTTTGAAAATGTTTTTTTAAAAGAAAATCTTTTTCAATAATTTTCACTTTTAGTACGTAAAAAAACTTTCTTAGACAATTTTTAATGACGTTAGTTTCAAACAAAAAGAATTAGACAGTTTTGCAAAATAAAATTATTTTTCACTGTATGAAATGTCTTAGAAAAATTTTTGAAAATTTTTTTTGAAAAGAAAATTTTTTTCAATAATTTTCACTTTTAGTACGTAAAAAAACTTTCTTAGACAATTTTTAATGACGTTGGTTTCAAACAAAAAAAATTAGACAGTTTCGCAAAAAAAAATTATTTTTCACTGTATGAAATGTCTTAGAAAAGTTTTTTTTTAAAAGACAATTTTTTTTCAATAATTTTCACTTTTAGTACGTAAAAAAACTTTCTTAGACAATTTTTAATGACGTTAGTTTCAAACAAAAAGAATTAGACAGTTTCGCAAAAAAAAATTATTTTTCACTGTATGAAATGTCTTAGAAAAGTTTTTGAAAAATTTTTTTGAAAAGACAATTTTTTTCAATAATTTTCACTTTTAGTACGTAAAAAAACTTTCTTAGACAATTTTTAATGACGTTAGTTTCAAACAAAAAGAATTAGACAGTTTCGCAAAAAAAAATTATTTTTCACTGTATGAAATGTCTTAGAAAAATTCTTTTTGAAAAAAAAATTTGTTTCAATAATTTTCACTTTTAGTACGTAAAAAAACTTTCTTAGACAATTTTTAATGACGTTAGTTTCAAACAAAAAGAATTAGACAGTTTCGCAAAAAAAAATTATTTTTCACTGTATGAAATGTCTTAGAAAAATTCTTTTTGAAAAGACAATTTTTTTCAATAATTTTCACTTTTAGTACGTAAAAAAACTTTCTTAGACAATTTTTAATGACGTTAGTTTCAAACAAAAAGAATTAGACAATTTCGCAAAAAAAAATTATTTTTCACTGTATGAAATGTCTTAGAAAAGTTTTTGAAAAATTTTTTTGAAAAGAAAATTTTTTTCAATAATTTTCACTTTTAGTAGGTAAAAAAACTTTCTTAGACAATTTTTAATGACGTTAGTTTCAAACAAAAAGAATTAGACAATTTCGCAAAAAAAAATTATTTTTTACTGTATGAAATGTCTTGGAAAGTTTTTTTTTGAAAAGAAAATTTTTTTCAATAATTTTCACTTTTAGTACGTAAAAAAACTTTCTTAGACAATTTTTAATGACGTTAGTTTCAAACAAAAAGAATTAGACAGTTTCGCAAAAAAAAAATATTTTTCACTGTATGCAATGTCTTAGAAAAATTTTTGAAAATTTTTATTGAAAAGAAAATTTTTTTCAATAATTTTCACTTTTAGTACGTAAAAAAACTTTCTTAGACAATTTTTAATGACGTTAGTTTCAAACAAAAAGAATTAGACAGTTTCGCAAAAAAAAATTATTTTTCACTGTATGAAATGTCTTAGAAAAATTGTTTTTGAAAAGACAATTTTTTTCAATAATTTTCACTTTTAGTACGTAAAAAAACTTTCTTAGACATTTTTTAATGACGTTAGTTTCAAACAAAACGAATTAGACAATTTCGCAAAAAAAAATTATTTTTCACTGTATGAAATGTCTTGGAAAGTTTTTTTTTGAAAAGAAAATTTTTTTCAATAATTTTCACTTTTAGTACGTAAAAAAACTTTCTTAGACAATTTTTAATGACGTTAGTTTCAAACAAAAAGAATTAGACAGTTTCGCAAAAAAAAATTATTTTTCACTGTATGGAAATGTCTTAGAAAAATTTTTGAAAATTTTTATTGAAAAGAAAATTTTTTTCAATAATTTTCACTTTTAGTACGTAAAAAAACTTTCTTAGACAATTTTTAATGACGTTAGTTTCAAACAAAAAGAATTAGACAGTTTCGCAAAAAAAAATTATTTTTCACTGTATGAAATGTCTTAGAAAAGTTTTTTTTGAAAAGACAATTTTTTTTCAATAATTTTCACTTTTAGTACGTAAAAAAACTTTCTTAGACAATTTTTAATGACGTTAGTTTCAAACAAAAAGAATTAGACAGTTTCGCAAAAAAAAATTATTTTTCACTGTATGAAATGTCTTAGAAAAATTTTTTTTGAAAAGACAATTTTTTTCAATAATTTTCACTTTTAGTACGTAAAAAAACTTTCTTAGACAATTTTTAATGACGTTAGTTTCAAACAAAAAGAATTAGACAGTTTCGCAAAAAATAATTATTTTTCACTGTATGAAATGTCTTAGAAAAATTTTTGAAAATTTTTTTTGAAAAGAAAATTTTTTTCAATAATTTTCACTTTTAGTACGTAAAAAAACTTTCTTAGACAATTTTTAATGACGTTAGTTTCAAACAAAAAGAATTAGACAGTTTCGCAAAAAAAAATTATTTTTCACTGTATGAAATGTCTTGGAAAAATTTTTTTTGAAAAGACAATTTTTTTTCAATAAAATTCACTTTTAGTACGTAAAAAAACTTTCTTAGACAATTTTTAATGACGTTAGTTTGAAACAAAAAGAATTAGACAACTTCGCAAAAAAAAATTATTTTTCACTGTATGAAATGTCTTAGAAAAATTTTTTTTGAAAAGACAATTTTTTTCAATAATTTTCACTTTTAGTACGTAAAAAAGCCTTCTTAGACAATTTTTAATGACGTTAGTTTCAAACAAAAAGAATTAGACAGTTTCGCAAAACAAAATTATTTTTCACTGTATGAAATGTCTTGGAAAAATTTTTTTGAAAAGAAAATTTTTTTCAATAATTTTCACTTTTAGTACGTGAAAAAACTTTCTTAGACAATTTTTAATGACGTTAGTTTCAAACAAAAAGAATTAGACAGCTTCGCAAAAAAAAATTATTTTTCACTGTATGAAATGTCTTAGAAAAATTTTTTTTGAAAAGACAATTTTTTTTCAATAATTTTCACTTTTAGTACGTAAAAAAACTTTCTTAGACAATTTTTAATGACGTTTGTTTCAAACAAAAAGAATTAGACAATTTCACAAAAAAAAATTATTTTTCACTGTATGAAATGTCTTAGAAAAATTTTTGAAAATTTTTTTTGAAAAGAAAACTTTTTTCAATAATTTTCACTTTTAGTACGTAAAAAAACTTTCTTAGACAATTTTTAATGACGTTAGTTTCAAACAAAAAGAATTAGACAGTTTCGCAAAAAAAAATTATTTTTCACTGTATGAAATGTCTTAGAAAAATTTTTGAAAATTTTTTTTGAAAAGAAAATTTTTTTCAATAATTTTCACTTTTAGTACGTAAAAAAACTTTCTTAGACAATTTTTAATGACGTTAGTTTCAAACAAAAAGAATTAGACAGTTTCGCAAAAAAAAATTATTTTTCACTGTATGGAAATGTCTTAGAAAAATTTTTGAAAATTTTTATTGAAAAGAAAATTTTTTTCAATAATTTTCACTTTTAGTACGTAAAAAAACTTTCTTAGACAATTTTTAATGACGTTAGTTTCAAACAAAAAGAATTAGACAGTTTCGCAAAAAAAAATTATTTTTCACTGTATGAAATGTCTTAGAAAAGTTTTTTTTGAAAAGACAATTTTTTTTCAATAATTTTCACTTTTAGTACGTAAAAAAACTTTCTTAGACAATTTTTAATGACGTTAGTTTCAAACAAAAAGAATTAGACAGTTTCGCAAAAAAAAATTATTTTTCACTGTATGAAATGTCTTAGAAAAATTTTTTTTGAAAAGACAATTTTTTTCAATAATTTTCACTTTTAGTACGTAAAAAAACTTTCTTAGACAATTTTTAATGACGTTAGTTTCAAACAAAAAGAATTAGACAGTTTCGCAAAAAATAATTATTTTTCACTGTATGAAATGTCTTAGAAAAATTTTTGAAAATTTTTTTTGAAAAGAAAATTTTTTTCAATAATTTTCACTTTTAGTACGTAAAAAAACTTTCTTAGACAATTTTTAATGACGTTAGTTTCAAACAAAAAGAATTAGACAGTTTCGCAAAAAAAAATTATTTTTCACTGTATGAAATGTCTTGGAAAAATTTTTTTTGAAAAGACAATTTTTTTTCAATAAAATTCACTTTTAGTACGTAAAAAAACTTTCTTAGACAATTTTTAATGACGTTAGTTTGAAACAAAAAGAATTAGACAACTTCGCAAAAAAAAATTATTTTTCACTGTATGAAATGTCTTAGAAAAATTTTTTTTGAAAAGACAATTTTTTTCAATAATTTTCACTTTTAGTACGTAAAAAAGCCTTCTTAGACAATTTTTAATGACGTTAGTTTCAAACAAAAAGAATTAGACAGTTTCGCAAAACAAAATTATTTTTCACTGTATGAAATGTCTTGGAAAAATTTTTTTGAAAAGAAAATTTTTTTCAATAATTTTCACTTTTAGTACGTGAAAAAACTTTCTTAGACAATTTTTAATGACGTTAGTTTCAAACAAAAAGAATTAGACAGCTTCGCAAAAAAAAATTATTTTTCACTGTATGAAATGTCTTAGAAAAATTTTTTTTGAAAAGACAATTTTTTTTCAATAATTTTCACTTTTAGTACGTAAAAAAACTTTCTTAGACAATTTTTAATGACGTTTGTTTCAAACAAAAAGAATTAGACAATTTCACAAAAAAAAATTATTTTTCACTGTATGAAATGTCTTAGAAAAATTTTTGAAAATTTTTTTTGAAAAGAAAACTTTTTTCAATAATTTTCACTTTTAGTACGTAAAAAAACTTTCTTAGACAATTTTTAATGACGTTAGTTTCAAACAAAAAGAATTAGACAGTTTCGCAAAAAAAAATTATTTTTCACTGTATGAAATGTCTTAGAAAAATTTTTGAAAATTTTTTTTGAAAAGAAAATTTTTTTCAATAATTTTCACTTTTAGTACGTAAAAAAACTTTCTTAGACAATTTTTAATGACGTTAGTTTCAAACAAAAAGAATTAGACAGTTTCGCAAAAAAAAATTATTTTTCACTGTATGAAATGTCTTAGAAAAGTTTTTTTTGAAAAGAAAATTTTTTTTCAATAATTTTCACTTTTAGTACGTAAAAAAACTTTCTTAGACAATTTTTAATGACGTTAGTTTCAAACAAAAAGAATTAGACAGTTTCGCAAAAAAAAATCATTTTTCACTGTATGAAATGTCTTAGAAATTTTTTTTTGAAAAGACAATTTTTTTTCAATAATTTTCACTTTTAGTACGTAAAAAAGCTTTCTTAGACAATTTTTAATGACGTTAGTTTCAAACAAAAAGAATTAGACAATTTCGCAAAAAAAAATTATTTTTCACTGTATGAAATGTCTTAGAAAAATTTTTTTTGAAAAGACAATTTTTTTCAATAATTTTCACTTTTAGTACGTAAAAATACTTTCTTAGACAATTTTTAATGACGTTATTTTCAAACAAAAAGAATTAGACAGTTTCGCAAAAAAAAAATTATTTTTCACTGTATGAAATGTCTTGGAAAAATTTTTTTTGAAAAGAAAATTTTTTTCAATAATTTTCACTTTTAGTACGTAAAAAAACTTTCTTAGACAATTTTTAATGACGTTAGTTTCAAACAAAAAGAATTAGACAGTTTCGCAAAAAAAAATTATTTTTCACTGTATGAAATGTCTTAGAAAAATTTTTGAAAATTTTTTTTGAAAAGAAAATTTTTTTCAATAATTTTCACTTTTAGTAGGTAAAAAAACTTTCTTAGACAATTTTTAATGACCTTAGTTTCAAACAAAAAGAATTAGACAACTTCGCAAAAAAAAATTATTTTTCACTGTATGAAATGTCTTAGAAAAATTTTTTTTGAAAAGACAATTTTTTTCAATAATTTTCACTTTTAGTACGTAAAAAAGCCTTCTTAGACAATTTTTAATGACGTTAGTTTCAAACAAAAAGAATTAGACAACTTCGCAAAAAAAAATTATTTTTCACTGTATGAAATGTCTTAGAAAAATTTTTGAAAATGTTTTTTTAAAAAGAAAATTTTTTTCAATAATTTTCACTTTTAGTACGTAAAAAAACTTTCTTAGACAATTTTTAATGACGTTAGTTTCAAACAAAAAGAATTAGACAGTTTCGCAAAAAAAATTATTTTTCACTGTATGAAATGTCTTAGAAAAATTTTTGAAAATTTTTTTTGAAAAGAAAATTTTTTTCAATAATTTTCACTTTTAGTACGTAAAAAAACTTTCTTAGACAATTTTTAATGACGTTAGTTTCAAACAAAAAGAATTAGACAGTTTCGCAAAAAAAAATTATTTTTCAATGTATGAAATGTCTTGGAAAAATTTTTTTTGAAAAGACAATTTTTTTCAATAAAATTCACTTTTAGTAGGTAAAAAAACTTTCTTAGACAATTTTTAATGACGTTAGTTTCAAACAAAAAGAATTAGACAACTTCGCAAAAAAAAATTATTTTTCACTGTATGAAATGTCTTAGAAAATTTTTTTTTTGAAAAGACAATTTTTTTCAATAATTTTCACTTTTAGTACGTAAAAAAGCCTTCCTAGACAATTTTTAATGACGTTAGTTTCAAACAAAAAGAATTAGACAGTTTCGCAAAACAAAACTATTTTTCACTGTATGAAATGTCTTGGAAAAATTTTTTTGAAAAGAAAATTTTTTTCAATAATTTTCACTTTTAGTAGGTAAAAAAACTTTCTTAGACAATTTTTAATGACGTTAGTTTCAAACAAAAAGAATTAGACAATTTCGCAAAAAAAAATTATTTTTTACTGTATGAAATGTCTTGGAAAGTTTTTTTTTGAAAAGAAAATTTTTTTCAATAATTTTCACTTTTAGTACGTAAAAAAACTTTCTTAGACAATTTTTAATGACGTTAGTTTCAAACAAAAAGAATTAGACAGTTTCGCAAAAAAAAATTATTTTTCACTGTATGCAATGTCTTAGAAAAATTTTTGAAAATTTTTATTGAAAAGAAAATTTTTTTCAATAATTTTCACTTTTAGTACGTAAAAAAACTTTCTTAGACAATTTTTAATGACGTTAGTTTCAAACAAAAAGAATTAGACAGTTTCGCAAAAAAAAATTATTTTTCACTGTATGAAATGTCTTAGAAAAATTGTTTTTGAAAAGACAATTTTTTTCAATAATTTTCACTTTTAGTACGTAAAAAAGCCTTCTTAGACAATTTTTAATGACGTTAGTTTCAAACAAAAAGAATTAGACAATTTCGCAAAAAAAAATTATTTTTCACTGTATGAAATGTCTTAGAAAAATTTTTGAAAATTTTTTTTGAAAAGAAAATTTTTTTCAATAATTTTCACTTTTAGTACGTAAAAAAACTTTCTTAGACAATTTTTAATGACGTTAGTTTCAAACAAAAAGAATTAGACAGTTTCGCAAAAAAAAATTATTTTTCACTGTATGAAATGTCTTAGAAAAATTTTTTTGAAGACAATTTTTTTTCAATAATTTTCACTTTTAGTACGTAAAAAAACTTTCTTAGACAATTTTTAATGACGTTAGTTTCAAACAAAAAGAATTAGACAGTTTCGCAAAAAAAAATTATTTTTCACTGTATGAAATGTCTTAGAAAAATTTTTGAAAATTTTTTTTGAAAAGAAACTTTTTTTCAATGATTTTCACTTTTAGTACGTAAAAAAATTTTCTTAGACAATTTTTAATGACGTTAGTTTCAAACAAAAAGAATTAGACAGTTTCGCAAAAAAAAATTATTTTTCACTGTATGAAATGTCTTAGAAAAATTTTTGAAAATTTTTTTTGAAAAGAAACTTTTTTTCAATGATTTTCACTTTTAGTAGGTAAAAAAACTTTCTTAGACAATTTTTAATGACGTTAGTTTCAAACAAAAAGAATTAGACAATTTCGCAAAAAAAAATTATTTTTTACTGTATGAAATGTCTTGGAAAGTTTTTTTTTGAAAAGAAAATTTTTTTCAATAATTTTCACTTTTAGTAGGTAAAAAAACTTTCTTAGACAATTTTTAATGACGTTAGTTTCAAACAAAAAGAATTAGACAGTTTCGCAAAAAAAAAATATTTTTCACTGTATGCAATGTCTTAGAAAAATTTTTGAAAATTTTTTTTGAAAAGAAAATTTTTTTCAATAATTTTCACTTTTAGTACGTAAAAAAACTTTCTTAGACAATTTTTAATGACGTTAGTTTCAAACAAAAAGAATTAGACAGTTTCGCAAAAAAAAATTATTTTTCACTGTATGAAATGTCTTAGAAAAATTGTTTTTGAAAAGACAATTTTTTTCAATAATTTTCACTTTTAGTACGTAAAAAAACTTTCTTAGACATTTTTTAATGACGTTAGTTTCAAACAAAACGAATTAGACAATTTCGCAAAAAAAAATTATTTTTCACTGTATGAAATGTCTTGGAAAGTTTTTTTTTGAAAAGAAAATTTTTTTCAATAATTTTCACTTTTAGTACGTAAAAAAACTTTCTTAGACAATTTTTAATGACGTTAGTTTCAAACAAAAAGAATTAGACAGTTTCGCAAAAAAAAATTATTTTTCACTGTATGGAAATGTCTTAGAAAAATTTTTGAAAATTTTTATTGAAAAGAAAATTTTTTTCAATAATTTTCACTTTTAGTACGTAAAAAAACTTTCTTAGACAATTTTTAATGACGTTAGTTTCAAACAAAAAGAATTAGACAGTTTCGCAAAAAAAAATTATTTTTCACTGTATGAAATGTCTTAGAAAAGTTTTTTTTGAAAAGACAATTTTTTTTCAATAATTTTCACTTTTAGTACGTAAAAAAACTTTCTTAGACAATTTTTAATGACGTTAGTTTCAAACAAAAAGAATTAGACAGTTTCGCAAAAAAAAATTATTTTTCACTGTATGAAATGTCTTAGAAAAATTTTTTTTGAAAAGACAATTT